>NC_140589.1:495522873-498022873 GCF_964204655.1 Triturus cristatus | reverse complement strand
TTATTCGGATGTCCTAAGCAGGTCAAGGAAGGAGTGTACTGAAGAGTTTATCTGAGGGTCTGATATTTATACTTGGTGCCTGCATTTGAAGTGGGAGCCATTTCTAGGCTACCCTTACTCTGGTTCTGGAAAGATAGTTCCTTCAAGTGCCCAGGCTTCAAGTAGTGCAGGATGACAAAAGACTGTTGTCAAGTTCCTTTTTGAGTGTGCTTTAGGCAGTCTACTGAAATGTAAGTGTGGCAGGGAGCAGCTCTGCCCCACCCATCCTCCTGCCAACGTCCAGTCCCCCTTTGTCTCACTGCCTGGGAGGAATAACAAAGGCCAGCTGTCATGCTATTGACATAGGACAAAGGGTGCAAGCACTAAATGGTTAGGAGAATAACATGCCAACTTTAAAAAAAATGCATTTTTGGAATTGGAACTTAAAATCCGACTTTAACATTAAAAATGATTTAAAATCACAATTTTGTAGGTCAAACATGAAACTTCTACCAGTACCCAATCAAAAGGTAGCACTTACTACATGGAATAAGGTTACCCAATGCTATCCTATGGTAGAGGTAGGCTTACAGTACTGAAACATGTATTAAGGAGTTTTCCAATACAAAGACATGTAAAACATTTTCTACGTTTTGAATAACTGCACCCTACCCTGTAGGCTGTTTAGGGCCTAACTCAGAGGTGACTTATATGTTTTAAAAGGAAGGTTTAGGCCTGATAAAAGGATCATTCTGCCAGATCGAATAGACAGTTTACAACTTCACTACAGGATGCAATAGCTGGCCTGAGACATGTTTCAAAGGGCTCCTTTAGTGGGTGGCACAATAATTGCTACTGGCCCACTAGTAGAATTCAATTTACAGGCCCTTGGTACATGTAGTACCACTTCACTAGGGACTTAAAAGTAAATGAAATATGCCAAGTGGGTGCATTTTACCATATTTAAAGGTGAGAGCACAAGCATTTGAGCATTGGTTAACAGTGGTAAATTGCACACAGTCCTAATGCCAACAAAAATGAAATTCAGAAAACAGGAGGGGAGAAGGTGAAAGCGTTTGGGGGAATACCCCAACAAATATGACAGGAAGAATTGAGACTTGTTTGTTACTCCTCCACCTTAGCCTCGTTACTGGGGGCAAGTTATGCTATTGGGACAGTGTCTTGAATGCTCTCTTTTACGTCACTTCATTGGATACTTCCACACCACAATAACAGTAATTGACAGTGCTGCCAATTAGGCTCCCTTGATACCGCACCATTGGATTTCCAGGGCACTTCCTCAAAGCCTGGTGTCCCTCAGACAAGGGAGGCCCACCAGGCACATCCTTTTCAAAAACTGAAGTAGTGGTGGATGCAAATACCCCAGATGCTATTTTGGCTGCAATCAGACATTAGAGGAAAGCATTGGAAACTATGATTGAGGTGGATGCGATGGACCTTAAATTGTTGCTTGCAGCTCAACAGAAGACAGCAGAGAGAGTCACAGTTGTACAAAAGACCCTGGATGAGCTACAGCATGAAAGAACTGCATCACTTCGAGTTCGCTTTCCCCCTCCATTCCATGGCCCCATTCTTTACACTGCCTTCTATTCACACATTTGAAGGACACAAGCTTATGGTGTAAAATGAGTACAATTTTATTTCATGAAACACACAAAAATCATGGATCATACATTTCACAACGATATGGTCGGTCATTTGCGACCTTAATCTTTTGCCATAATTAACATCTCTTAGTAATATTGTCCCAGGTGTTTTGTTTCCTTTCTAGCTGACAGCACTAATCTTGCGTGGTGGTCCATCCTGCAGGTACCCCAGTGTTTACGGTTCTAGGCTTCTCTTGCTACTGACCTCATTGGCAGCCATCAGGCCTGGCCCGGTCTGCAAGTGCCGTTCCACTTGGCCTGTACCTTTGCTGACCACTCACCTGCTACTCCGTGCCCCTGCCTTGTGGCAACCCAAGGACACTGTCTGAGCAGCCCTTCTAGTCTACCTGACTTTGTGTGCTGTCGCTTGCTCACTTGTGTCCCTGCCATGAAGCACCCCAAGGACACTGTTTGAGCGACTCTTTTCTGTGGGTACCTTTCTGTGCTGCCTCCGCCACGCTACCAGCTGTTTTCCGATCGGTGGCAGCTCTCCTTTTCTGACCTGCTCCCTCATGCAAAACCTAGCTGCTCCATAACCCCAACATTATTTAATATGAAAATATCCATGCCCACCCTGGTTAAGTGTACCTCATTCTCAGTGTGGTAACCTCGAGCCCTATGGTTGATCAGCCCATGTCTCAGGAACCCACAGCCAATCACCATACATATTTTTGCCATTGTGATGTTAAGCTTCCGCCTGGACCTGTCTACTGCCCCCGGCTCAATGGCCTCTCTCCATACCCGCCTTGCTATCAACTCTGACCAAACCAGTTCTGCCGGGGTGTATCATCCTGGCCAGTGCCCCCATCCTTGATGTCATAGTGTCCAGCAGTTCCCTTCTCCCATTGCTCGCCAGGTCATACCTTCCTAGATGTATGACAACCGCATCTGGGCCCCTTCCGTTCTGTAATTCCCTTTGCATCACTGGGAGCAGCTGCTCCCACCTCATGCCCAGTTGCCCCATCTATGCCACCTCCGCTTTTCTCAGCCATATTCCTCGGAAGTCCTTGCGTGCCACTGCACATAGTTGCATCCATGTGATGTATGAATGCCCCACGATTCATACCACGCGCCGGCCCCCTTATAGACCTGCTGAGATTAGGGACATTTTATAGATGCCTGTCAGCCGTATGTGTCCTTTGTAAGCACCCGATGCCCACCGCCCCAGCTTTTTGATCCGCTCGGCACTGAACCCCCAACTGGGCCGCGGTAGTGGCAGCCCCTATACGAAATGAGTGGGACCCGAATTCCTTGGAAGAGCAACTTGCCTTCTCTAGGGCCTTCCTCAGTACTGCTGTGAATTGGAACTGGCTGAGATATCTACCACCTAGATGTAAAAATAGGGGGCCGTTGGTGTGTTACTCCCACCTCACATATTCACATATTCCAGGCACACCGGGCAGCATTCCTTTTCTTCAATACCGTTGATCCGCATATCTTTCCCATTGCCGTTTTGGTCGGTCTTTGACTGCCTCAAGTAAACTATCATATGTTCATCCCCCATGTGTAGGTCCCCTACTTGTATCCATGTGGACCCTGGTGTCCCTCTGGCCAGAGCCACCAGCTTGCTGATCCTGTAAATTCCCAAAAATCTCAGGCCAAAAGCTGCTCTGAACAGCTTTCTTTCTGGTGGAAATGTGCATATCCTCTCCAATGCCAGCAGGACCACCTTCAAGACTTTAAAGTCAATTGGTCTCCTCCAGACCCTTTTCCTTGGCTGCAACTTCCCCCAGCCCTTCATTGCTGATCTAATGTAAAAGGAACCTGGCGGGTCTCTTCCGTTCACTAATCTGGCATAGAATGATACTGCATTCAGGTGTGTCTGTGCCCAGGCCCTGGACTTCCCACCCCAGAATGCTCCTGCCAGAAACCTTTACACTTCTGTTTGTGTGACCAAACCCAGAGCCCCTGACCCAGTGGCATTCTGGAAAGTCTCCCAGCACTTACAGTAGCTGCTCAAAGTTTTGGGGGCCACCAGTGCTCTCAGCTCAATTCCATGATTCTCTATATTCGCCCAGGCATCGGTGTCATGCTCTTTTCCGCTTCTGGCCTCCCTGAAACTGTCCCACTGGAAACAAGAGATTGCATCCGCTATTGAGTTGTCCATCCGGTAGTGTCACCTCGAGGTGAGACACTCGAGGTGAGACTACTGAGTGTGCGCTTTGAAATGTAATGTTGTTTTACCTGTAGCCTTTTAAAAAAACCTAAACAACTCTTAATCCGTACTGTTTTAACTGTGTTTTTAAAAAAAACTGTATTAGCCCTTGCGTACTTTGCACAATAGAATATTTATCGTGTATTTGGCAAGCTTACCGCTTTCTGCTCGTCCCGGTCCATCCCGGCTGTGTGCCGTTTGTGTGGAGGGCGGGGCAGAGTGTGTCAGGGAACATCACTTCCGGTCTAGCGGGGAGAGGCGTGACTTCCGCCTGACTGCCTACTAGAGACCGAAGTGAGCGCGACCGCACAGAGACACTAGAGGTGAGACTACCGAGTGTGCGCTTTGAAATATGTAATGTTGTTTTACCTGTAGCCTTTTTTTAAAAAACTAAACAACTCTCAATCCGTACTGTTTTAACTGTGTTTTTTTTAAAAAACGTATTAGCTCTTGCGTACTTTGCACAATAGAATATTTATTGTGTATTTGGCAAGCTTACTGCTTTCTGCCCGCCCCGGTCCATCCCGGCTGTGTGCCGTTTGTGTGGAGGGCGGGGCAGAGTGTGTCAGGGAACATCACTTCCGGTCTAGCGGGCAGAGGCGTGACTTCCGCCTGACTGCCTACTAAAAACTAATGTGCTCGCGACCGCGCAGCAGGCACGCCGCTGGCACGACGAAGGCGTGCCTAAGGCAAGCCCGTCTGCGCCCGAACGAGACCAGGGGCCAGAAACCCTGGGGCAATAAGGAGTGACACAAGGATTAGATACTCTAAAGAGGAATTACTCGGATTGTGTACAGATGCCAGCACTGTATGCAAACATAGCATGAATGTTGATAACATGGAATCAACATGTATACAATGTGAAGCAACTCTTCTACACAGGACATCTACTAGTAAGGAATCTAAAAGACAACTAGCTCTATTAAACTGTAGGTCATTGGCCAAACACAAGCATGGGATCTATGATCTCCTCTAGGAAAAACGAATTGATGCTTTGTTTTTGACCGAGACATGGCTTAACGAAAGCTCACCACCTGATGTAATGGACACAATCCTGACTGACTATTGCATAGTAAGGCAGGACAGAGAGGGCCAAAGAGGTGGGGGGATCGCTATAGTCTATAAAGATGATATGAAATGCGAGGTCAAACAAGCAGGTCTAGACAAGTGTGAGGCTTTCTTTTTTACTTTGTCTACTGTAGAGGGTAATACTATGACTGGATTCCTTATCTATCGCCCACCTGGCCAGACAGCACAGTTTGTGGCTAGTCTGGAGGACAAGATAGTACACCCAGCCCTGAGACACAATACATTCCTGATAGTGGGGGATCTAAATATACACTTCGATGATACTGACAACCAAGAAATAGGTGCAATTTGTAAGGATATGCTCACACTAAACCTAACGCAGAGAGTAGAAACACAAACACACCTAGGAGGCCATATTTTAGATCCTATTTTTACAAACTCCGAGGAGGTTGAAATAGGAACTCCCTGGCCAGTCCCATGGTCAGACCACTATGTAGTCCCATTCACAGTGCCATCGCATAGAAGGAGGGCTCAACTTTCTAAGGAGGTAATCACCTCTAGTGTTTCTCTTGTGCTATTCACCTAGATCTTCCTGTGTTATAATTACTTTGTTTCTACTATACATTCTTTTCATTTCTCCGTTTTCCTTCCTTTTACTTTCTTTAAAAAAACATCCTGAATATTTCGACCTGATCCTTCTTTTCAGCCTTGAAAAAGCTCAAGTCTGATAGACACTGAAGGGCGAAACGCCTGTCGGCTGTTCGGCTCCTTTGGGGAAAAGAACAAATTGTCAATGTGGATTATTCCTTTTTTTGCTGCATGTGCACAAATAAAGGCTCATGTTGAAAAATATTTCTAAGCATTCTGCAATCACTAAGAAAGAATACTACAAATTTGGAGGAGGAGTATGTCTCACACTTAAGTAATATATAAATAATGAGGTAAGAAAGGTTCAACACCTCGAGAGAAGTCTCCTCATCATCCAAACAAAGGCATTAGGACTCAGGCTGGGACCTTCTTTGAACCTTCCAATGTAAACTCTACTTGAAAAAAATAGGTCACATTCACCTGGGACGCCAAAGACTTTTTACTAAAAACGTTCTCAGAAAAGAAAAAAACAGAAAATTGAAACACTAGACCAGGAACACAAATATAAGAAAAAGATTTGTCTAATCTCGATAATGGCTGACTATGCAAACCGCAGAGACCGCAGAAATACACGCCTGAATGAGATGTTTGATCCAACAGGTGCTGGCACTTCCAGACAGACTATTACTATGAATCCACACTCAGCGAAAAGTACCTTTCAATCTCTGGAAAAAGCAATTAAAAAAGAAACGGCAAAATGGTGGGAAGGAGCATCTCTCAAAAAATATCTGGAGCATGACCTAATTCCGAGAGGACTACGTATATTAATTTTACACCACTATAAGATGGCAGTCGTATATCGACGCTAGTGAAGTCACGTTACATAGTAAGACCAATACAAATATGGCGCCCGTGTAGAACGCTGAAATACCACTTGTGGACAAACTGATGTGAAACTCAGAACAGACCGCAGAGAAGTAAGTGTTCCGTCACTGATTTTTAGAATCTCTTCTTATTAATTCACCTTTTGAAATGAGAGATGGCTCCGTTATAAGTTGATATTTAACAATATCAAAGCCATAAATGAGTGTCATGTTTTTCTACAACTATCTGCGTACATGACTACCATCGTAGATATTCTGGTCGAAGACTGACTTACACTCGTGAAATTTTCAAATACAACGCTGGGCGAGTGTATTTAATCTAGTAAATTGTCTCGTTCCCACTGTCCGCTTAGTAATAAAATGACGCATTTAATGAGGTACAAATACAACTCATATCCCTGCCATAATTTTTCAAAAATGTAACGAATGACTGAGTAAAGTTTTTTTGAAAAACGAACTTTCACTGCAGAATGACTATATGATGATGAATTTTTCCACTGAGCTTAAGAAATTTGGTTTCAAACTTTCATGTTATAGATTTTTATTGCCGAAATTCGCAGAATATGGACCTAAGTGATTTGATATAAATGATAACAGGAATATTAAAGGTATATGACGAAATTTGAAAATTATTGGGATATATGGAATCTGGTTCACTTTCTACTTCTCATGTTACACTAAAAGGTGATTCCTTTAAAGAAATTAACTTTTTTTAAAAACGGCATGACATTAATACAGACTGACTACTTAATGTCTCTTCAAAAAAGGGGGGAACCCAAATAACCCTCCGGCATCTGGGAATGTAAATGATATATAGAAAAAGATAATGCCTCGGGACTGATACTCTCACATAAGTTTAGGCGAAGAGATAGATGAATTATCTCTCCCCTGGAGTAATATTTATTTCTCCAACAAAACCTGTATTATTAAATTTTGTGACCAAGTCAACGGCGATTCCAATGAAAACCAAAAATGTATCAATTACTTTTTATAAGTGTGAGGATATTTATTTTCTACCACACTTTTTTTGAAATTCTTTTGTTTTTAGACATATATATACAAACAAATACAATATTTACAATACTTACATATAGCACAATCACTGAACATATACATATCATCAAACGCCCTTTTTAATGTACCAGGATGCTTATGGGCTTTTTTTGAAACAGCATTCCTATATATAGAAGATCACTACTAAAGACGCACTACGAGATTTTGTCGTTTACAATCTCCTAATTATTTTGAGTGCTCTTTCCCAAATAAGTCAAAACATAAATCATAATCCAGTGAGTGTCTTCAAAATAAATGTCGACGCGTTTCAGCCAAATAACTCTTTTGGCCTCATCAGGACTAGGGCATCCGAACCAATAATTTACAACCTGTAAGAACAAATTAATTGTCCCTATTAATATCCATCTTATCTCTATTTAGATTATATACACAGAAACACAGGAATAATATTAAAAGACACTATATTACAGTTATATTACAACAGTTCAAAACTGAAGTGGCGGCTCATACAACAAAACGTAGAACTTCAAATAAAACACCCAGAGTGTATAACAACCTTACAACCCAATCTAATATATCACCGACAGTGAATGTAAAGCAATTAGGTGTATTAATATGTGGTATGTTGAATAAACTTAAAATACCTTATATTGAAAACTGCATATTACCTATTGTCCAATTAGGGTATGGTCGGAACAAATAATCGTCTTTTCTTTCTTTCTTTTTTCTATAAATTATTTTGGCGGGCTAAAAGCAATCAAAACCAAAAATTATCTCAATGGAAAATCACTCCACCTATAATCAATGTATCTATTTCCAAGTCACTGACTCCCACATCCGTTACCCTTTATCTTAAAGTCAGTATAATCTCAAAGTGCATCGATTGTATCGTTATTTAAAACGAGAAAACCCAAAGTAATTGACACCGTAGGTTACACCCATTAGGGGAAATTAGATAATAGAACCTGCCTATTATTGAAAAGGATATGTGGTACATACCTTGTGTATAATTATTCGACCCTTCCAAAACCACTCGTTATACGGTTCAAGTATTCTGCATATGTTTGTGCATATACACTGTTTTAGCACTGCTTGAGGTCGCCTCGCTCTCAACTCTGTCAATAGAACCAATAAAAAAAACCAAATCTAAGTATCAATTCTCTTTAGCCTTGGTGTAACGGTAGGTATATTTACACTTTTGCCGAATCGTACGTCTCCTTACCTCGAAGTTTATACACAGGACCCACTTCTAACGTTCCTTCTCCCTCCAGTCTACACGGATCGCGTCCGATGTCACGTGATGCGGAAGTCTATTTAAACCCGGCAAATATTGCCGTAAACATAATAAAAGGACCACTCTCTCTATGTTGATGGTAGACAACGACATTGCCAACCATAGACCTAGTAAAAGGACTACTATTCAACTGAACGGAGAACAGTAAGTTTATACATACGGAAACGAATAAATACCCAAATTCACCAAAATGCACATATATGTTATTGCCGCCATCATGGAAAGTCCTAATCAGGTCCTAATGGATTCAATTCAGAGTGGGGATAATTGAATAATATTAAATGCCCTAAACTAGCGTTATATGCTCTTCTTTTCTTTTACTCATTAAATACCTGCTTAAACAAGATTGAAAATAAAATACAAAAAAATGTAGAAAAGTTACCTTATATCCCAGTATATTACCGCCACTCCTTACATTCTAGCTATCCACAATACATTAGTGTAGATAAGTACGAACCGACTATTGCAAGCAACAACGTCTGAAGAACATGTGAACCCTTTTTACGCTCCATTATTGTATAAGAGCCCAGATCTCATCTTTATCATTAAGGCCTAGCGTTGTGGTATGATATTTCGCTATTAGTCTGGCCTCTAATCTGTTAAGTTTTGTTTGTAACTCAGTTTTTTCGAAATTACCGACTAAACACATTACTGACCATTTTAAGTCATTTTCTGAATGCAGATGGTTCTGAAAATGCTGCACCAATGGGGCCCCCTGAACTTTACATTTAATTCTTGATTTGTGTTGCAATATACGTTTCTTTACATGCTGTGTTGTCTGGCCTATGTAATATTTATTACAAGGACACTTTATGCAATAAATTGCATTTTTTGAATTGCAATTGGAAAATGTTTTTTGGTAGTGCGTAAGGCCATTAATCTCCAACTGTTTGGAGTCTTCTGTTAGATTACATGCCACACAGTTTTGGCATCGGAAGTGACCAACTACCGGTGGTAATTGCAGGAGGTTCCGCAGATCTTTTCTTGGTATTTCTGTCTGTCTTGTAGCCCTCACGAGTTGTTGTCGGATATTTTTACCTTTTTTAAAAGCAAACAAAGGTTTCGAAATTCCCAAAGGCTCAATTATTTTCCAGTTATTTTGGACAATTTTTTTGACTTTATTAGCTTTTGGATCAAAAGTCAACACACATGTCAATGGAGTGATTTTATCCTTTGCTTTTGGAACTAATAAGACTTCCCTCGGGGTGTACCACGCTCTTTTGAGTGCACCTTTCACTAATTTTTTCGGGTATCCTCGAGTTATTAATTTGTCTTTTAATATCTCTGCATTAGTGAAAAAGTCTTTTTTGTTTGTACAATTTCTTCTTACACGGAGAAATTGTCCGTACGGCAAATTTTCCTTTAAAGTACGTGGGTGGCTACTTGTAAAATGTAAAAGAGTGTTACGGTCTGTCGGTTTAGTGTATAGACAAACCCCCAGTACTTCATTTTCCTGTTGGATAAAGACATCCAGAAAGTTTATTTTGTCATGGTCAGCACTTTTAGTGAAGTTAAATTCAGCTGTTCTTGAGTTTAGCCAGTTGTGAAAGTCTTGTAGACATGTATCATCTCCATCCCAAATCATAAAAATATCATCTATATAGCGACACCAAAACCCAATATTGGTTAAAAATGGGTTGGTGTCACTATATATCCATCTTTTTTCGAATTCAGCCATAACTAGGTTAGCTATTTCAGGTGAAAAACTGCAGCCCATTGCGACTCCCGATACTTGCAAGTACAAATTTTCTTTGAAATTAAAAAAATTATTTTTTAAGCATAAAGTAGCTAGGGCTATTATGAATTCGGTAGGAACTTGATGGGGGCGATCTCTTTCATCCAGTTTATATTGCATGACAGCCAATGCCTCATCTTGTGGAATGTTGGTATACAAGGATTCGATATCGAAGGACACCAGAAGTTGTTTTTCTCTGTTATAAGGTAATCCTTCTACCTTCGATATCAAATCCATTGTATCTCTCACATAGGATGGAGTCTTTTTCACCAAAGGAATCAGAAAAGTATCAATGTATTTGGCCAATGGTTCCAAAATAGAACCACATGCAGACACAATGGGTCTACCTGGTGGATCTATCAATGTTTTGTGCACCTTTGGTAAAACATATATACTTGGTGTCTTAGTTTTGTCACTATTGAGATAATCAAACTCGTTCTTACATAACCAACCTCCCTCTAAACCATCTTTGGTAATCTCAAAGATCTCTGATTTTAACTCGAGTGTAGGGTTAGTTCCCAGTAATCTGTAATGCATTGGATTAGACAATTGTCGAATAACTTCATGATCATATTTGTCTGTATCCCAAAGCACGATTCCACCCCCTTTATCAGCCGGCTTAATTATTATTGTAGGGTTATTGGCTAAATCTTTAAGGGCTTGAAATTCCTGTTTACTGCAGTTAGCATTGAAAAAAACTTTCTTGTTTTGACTACTTAATGTCAGCACCTGTAAGTGAATAAATATATAATTCAACTATAAGCTGAAGGATCTATTCATATTTTTATGAACACTTCTTTTCACTATCTCACTATAGTGGACAGATTATTAACATGGAAAGCATGTTCAATGTTTTCATTGGATTAACCTATCACACTATGGCACAACTTTCGTAAGGGTTTCTCCTTTTTGACTTTTTTAGTTTTTCTCTTGTGCTATTCACATAGATCTTCCTGTGTTATAATTACTTTGTTTCTACTATACATTCTTTTCATTTCTCTTTTTTCCTTCCTTTTACTTTCTTTAAAAAAACATCCTGAATATTTCGACCTGATCCTTCTTTTCAGCCTTGAAAAAGCTCAAGTCTGATAGACACTGAAGGGCGAAACACGTGTCGGCTGTTCGGCTCCTTTGGGGAAAAGAACAAATTGTCAATGTGGATTATTCCTTTTTTTTCTGCTTGTGCACAAATAAAGGCTCATGTTGAAAAATATTTCTAAGCATTCTGCAATCACTAAGAAAGAATACTACAAATTTGGAGGAGGAGTATGTCTCACACTTAAGTAATATATAAATAATGAGGTAAGAAAGGTTCAACACCTCGAGAGAAGTCTCCTCATCACCCGAACAAAGGCATTAGGACTCAGACTGGGACCTTCTTTGAACCTTCCAATGTAAACTCTACTTACACCATGTGTGAAGTCTCTTTTGTGACGCTCAGTGTATTTATTGTGTGAGATGCTTTATACATTGCCTCTGTGACAAGCCTGACTGCTCAGTGACAAGCTACACAAGGGTGAGCGCAGGTTATACAGTGAGTGTAATCCCCCACCCTTGATGGGAGTGGTAGGTCTGCCTGGCTAGGACACTGTCTTAGACAACCAGAAAGTGCCAGTTCCAACACTGCTTTAGAAAAGGTCGTAGCGGAAGCAACCATGGAGTTAGGCAGACTTGCGATGCACCTTGGGAGGATTCGCGAGCAGCTAGGTCTTGGTCTTCAGTTGGTTATCAGGCGATGTTTTGCAGAAAAATCTTCTAAGTCAAAATTTGTTAGGGTTAGTTAGGAACAACACCTTCAGCACTACCACCAAGGGTCCAAGGCTGGATAGGCACCATTTGTGGGGTCAGGACTCACTTCAGCAGAGGCCAGGTGCAGGTTCAAGGTATCTGGAGCTTGTTATGGCCTGTAGCTCACATAAGAGGCCAGGCAACTGAAGTCACTCTGGAAGTCCTAGGTTCATGCAACAAGGCAGGCCTCAAGCAACAGGGCAGTCCTCTAAGGGTCCAAGACAGTTATTCGGATGTCCTATGCAGGTCAAGGAAGGAGTGTACTGAAGAGTTGATCTGAGGGTCTGATATTTATACTTGGTGCCTGCATTTGAAGTGGGAGCCATTTCTAGGCTACCCTTACTCTGGTTCTGGAAAGATAGTTCCTTCAAGTGCCCAGGCTCCAAGTAGTGCAGGATGACAAAAGACTGTTGTCAAGTTCCTTTTTGAGTGTGCTTTAGGCAGTCTACTGAAATGTAAGTGTGGCAGGGAGCAGCTCTGCCCCACCCATCCTCCTGCCAACGTCCAGTCTCCCTTTGTCTCACTGCCTGGGAGGAATAACAAAGGCCAGCTGTCATGCTATTGACATAGGACAAAGGGTGCAAGCACTAAATGGTTAGGAGAATAACATGCCAACTTTAAAAAAAATGCATTTTTGGAATTGGAACTTAAAATCCGACTTTAACATTAAAAATGATTTAAAATCACAATTTTGTAGGTCAAACATGATACTTCTACCAGTACCCAATCAAAAGGTAGCACTTACTACATGGAATAAGGTTACCCAATGCTATCCTATGGTAGAGGTAGGCTTACAGTACTGAAACACGTATTAAGGAGTTTTCCAATACAAAGACATGTAAAACATTTTCTACGTTTTGAATAACTGCACCCTACCCTGTAGGCTGTTTAGGGCCTAACTCAGAGGTGACTTATATGTATTAAAAGGAAGGTTTAGGCCTGATAAAAGGATCATTCTGCCAGATCGAATAGACAGTTTACAACTTCACTACAGGATGCAATAGCTGGCCTGAGACATGTTTCAAAGGGCTCCTTTAGTGGGTGGCACACTAGTAGAATTCAATTTACAGGCCCTTGGTACATGTAGTACCACTTCACTAGGGACTTAAAAGTAAATGAAATATGCCAAGTGGGTGCATTTTACCATATTTAAAGGTGAGAGCACAAGCATTTGAGCATTGGTTAACAGTGGTAAATTGCACACAGTCCTAATGCCAACAAAAATGAAATTCAGAAAACAGGAGGGGAGAAGGTGAAAGCGTTTGGGGGAATACCACAACAAATATGACAGGAAGAATTGAGACTTGTTTGTTACTCCTCCACCTTAGCCTCGTTACTGGGGGCAAGTTATGCTATTGGGACAGTGTCTTGAATGCTCTCTTTTACGTCACTTCATTGGATACTTCCACACCACAATAACAGTAATTGACAGTGCTGCCAATTAGGCTCCCTTGATACCGCACCATTGGATTTCCAGGGCACTTCCTCAAAGCCTGATGTCCCTCAGACAAGGGAGGCCCACCAGGCACATCCTTTTCAAAAACTGAAGTAGTGGTGGATGCAAATACCCCAGATGCTATTTTGGCTGCAATCAGACATTAGAGGAAAGCATTGGAAACTATGATTGAGGTGGATGCGACGGACCTTAAATTGTTGCTTGCAGCTCAACAGAAGACAGCAGAGAGAGTCACAGTTGTACAAAAGACCCTGGATGAGCTACAGCATGAAAGAACTGCATCACTTCGAGTTCGCTTTCCCCCTCCATTCTATGGCCCCATTCTTTACACTGCCTTCTATTCACACATTTGAAGGACACAAGCTTATGGTGTAAAATGAGTACAATTTTATTTCATAAAACACACAAAAATCATGGATCATACATTTCACAACGATATGGTCGGTCATTTGCGACCTTAATCTTTTGCCATAATTAACATCTCTTAGTAATATTGTCCCAGGTGTTTTGTTTCCTTTCTAGCTGACGGCACTAATCTTGCGTGGTGGTCCATCCTGCAGGTACCCCAGTGTTTACGGTTCTAGGCTTCTCTTGCTACTGACCTCATTGGCAGCCATCAGGCCTGGCCCGGTCTGCAAGTGCCGTTCCACTTGGCCTGTACCTTTGCTGACCACTCACCTGCTACTCCGTGCCCCTGCCTTGTGGCAACCCAAGGACACTGTCTGAGCAGTCCTTCTAGTCTACCTGACTTTGTGTGCTGTCGCTTGCTCACTTGTGTCCCTGCCATGAAGCACCCCAAGGACACTGTTTGAGCGACTCTTTTCTGTGGGTACCTTTCTGTGCTGCCTCCGCCACGCTACCAGCTGTTTTCCGATCGGTGGCAGCTCTCCTTTTCTGACCTGCTCCCTCATGCAAAACCTAGCTGCTCCATAACCCCAACATTATTTAATATGAAAATATCCATGCCCACCCTGGTTAAGTGTACCTCATTCTCAGTGTGGTAACCTCGAGCCCTATGGTTGATCAGCCCATGTCTCAGGAACCCACAGCCAATCACCATACATATTTTTGCCATTGTGATGTTAAGCTTCCGTCTGGACCTGTCTACTGCCCCCGGCTCAATGGCCTCTCTCCATACCCGCCTTGCTATCAACTCTGACCAAACCAGTTCTGCCGGGGTGTATCATCCTGGCCAGTGCCGCCATCCTTGATGTCATAGTGTCCAGCAGTTCCCTTCTCCCATTGCTCGCCAGGTCATACCTTCCTAGATGTATGACAACCGCATCTGGGCCCCTTCCGTTCTGTAATTCCCTTTGCATCACTGGGAGAAGCTGCTCCCACCTCATGCCCAGTTGCCCCATCTATGCCACCTCCGCTTTTCTCAGCCATATTCCTCGGAAGTCCTTGCGTGCCACTGCACATCGTTGCATCCATGTGATGTATGAATGCCCCACGATTCATACCACGCGCTCCCCCCCTTATAGACCTGCTGAGATTAGGGACATTTTTTAGATGCCTGTCAGCCGTATGTGTCCTTTGTAAGCACCCGATGCCCACCGCCCCAGCTTTTTAATCCGCTTGGCACTGAACCCCCAACTGAGCCGCGGTAGTGGCAGCCCCTATACGAAATGAGTGGGACCCGAATTCCTTGGAAGAGCAACTTGCCTTCTCTAGGGCCTTCCTCAGTACTGCTGTGAATTGGAACTGGCTGAGATATGTACCACCTAGATGTAAAAATAGGGGGCCGTTGGTGTGTTACTCCCACCTCACATATTCACATATTCCAGGCACACCGGGCAGCATTCCTTTTCTTCAATACCGTTGATCCGCATATCTTTCCCATTGCCGTTTTGGTCGGTCTTTGACTGCCTCAAGTAAACTATCATATGTTCATCCCCCATGTGTAGGTCTCCTACTTGTATCCATGTGGACCCTGGTGTCCCTCTGGCCAGAGCCACCAGCTTGCTGATCCTGTAAATTCCCAAAAATCTCAGGCCAAAAGCTGCTCTGAACAGCTTTCTTTCTGGTGGAAATGTGCATATCCTCTCCAATGCCAGCAGGACCACCTTCAAGACTTTAAAGTCAATTGGTCTCCTCCAGACCCTTTTCCTTGGCTGCAACTTCCCCCAGCCCTTCATTGCTGATCTAATGTAAAAGGAACCTGGCGGGTCTCTTCCGTTCACTAATCTGGCATAGAATGATACTGCATTCAGGTGTGTCTGTGCCCAGGCCCTGGACTTCCCACCCCAGAATGCTCCTGCCAGAAACCTTTACACTTCTGTTTGTGTGACCAAACCCAGAGCCCCTGACCCAGTGGCATTCTGGAAAGTCTCCCAGCACTTACAGTAGCTGCTCAAAGTTTTGGGGGCCACCAGTGCTCTCAGCTCAATTCCATGATTCTCTATATTCGCCCAGGCATCGGTGTCATGCTCTTTTCCGCTTCTGGCCTCCCTGAAACTGTCCCACTGGAAACAAGAGATTGCATCCGCTATTGAGTTGTCCATCCGGTAGTGTCACCTCGAGGTGAGACACTCGAGGTGAGACTACTGAGTGTGCGCTTTGAAATGTAATGTTGTTTTACCTGTAGCCTTTTTAAAAAACCTAAACAACTCTTAATCCGTACTGTTTTAACTGTGTTTTTTTAAAAAACTGTATTAGCCCTTGCGTACTTTGCACAATAGAATATTTATCGTGTATTTGGCAAGCTTACCGCTTTCTGCTCGTCCCGGTCCATCCCGGCTGTGTGCCGTTTGTGTGGAGGGTGGGGCAGTGTGTGTCAGGGAACATCACTTCCGGTCAAGCGGGGAGAGGCGTGACTTCCGCCTGACTGCCTACTAGAGACCGAAGTGAGCGTGACCGCACAGAGACACTAGAGGTGAGACTACCGAGTGTGCGCTTTGAAATATGTAATGTTGTTTTACCTGTAGCCTTTTTTAAAGAAACTAAACAACTCTCAATCCGTACTGTTTAACTGAGTTTTTTTTTAAAAACGTATTAGCCCTTGCGTACTTTGCACAATAGAATATTTATTGTGTATTTGGCAAGCTTACTGCTTTCTGCCCGCCCCGGTCCATCCCGGCTGTGTGCCGTTTGTGTGGAGGGCGGGGCAGAGTGTGTCAGGGAACATCACTTCCGGTCTAGCGGGCAGAGGCGTGACTTCCGCCTGACTGCCTACTAAAAACTAATGTGCTCGCGACCGCGCAGCAGGCGCGCCGCTGGCACGACGAAGGCGCGCCTAAGGCAAGCCCGTCTGCGCCCGAACGAGACCAGGGGCCAGAAACCCTGGGGCAATAAGGAGTGACACAAGGATTAGATACTCTAAAGAGGAATTACTCGGATTGTGTACAGATGCCAGCACTGTATGCAAACATAGCATGAATGTTAATAACATGGAATCAACATGTATACAATGTGAAGCAACTCTTCTACACAGGACATCTACTAGTAAGGAATCTAAAAGACAAGTAGCTCTATTAAACTGTAGGTCATTGGCCAAACACAAGCATGAGATCTATGATCTCCTCACGGAAAAACGAATTGATGCTTTGTTTTTGACCGAGACATGGCTTAACGAAAGCTCACCACCTGATGTAATGGACACAATCCTGACTGACTATTGCATAGTAAGGCAGGACAGAGAGGGCCAAAGAGGCGGGGGGATCGCTATAATCTATAAAGATGATATGAAATGCGAGGTCAAACAAGCAGGTCTAGACAAGTGTGAGGCTTTCTTTTTTACTCTGTCTACTGTAGAGGATAATACTATGACTGGATTCTTTATCTATCGCCCGCCTGGCCAGACAGCACAGTTTGTGGCTAGTCTGGAGGACAAGATAGTACACCCAGCCCTGAGACACAATACATTCCTGATACTGGGGGATCTAAATATACACTTCGATGATACTGACAACCAAGAAATAGGTCCAATTTGTAAGGATATGCTCACACTAAACCTAACGCAGAGAGTAGAAACACAAACACACCTAGGAAGCCATATTTTAGATCCTATTTTTACAAACTCCGAGGAGGTTGAAATAGGAACTCCCTGGCCAGTCCCATGGTCAGACCACTATGTAGTCCCATTCACAGTGCCATCGCATAGAAGGAGGGCTCAACTTTCTAAGGAGGTAATCACCACCAGAAAGTGGACTAAATTTAACCCCACAGCCTTCGCACAAGCGTTGGGGGAGCAGAAGCTAATGCTAGACAATAATATTAATATAGCCAACGATCAGATAGAGGCGTGGATCACTAATGCCTTAGACAAAGTTGCTCCTTGGAGCACAAGAATCCCCAAGAGAGATAAAACAACAGCACCATGGTTCAATGATGAACTACGAATGGCAAAAAAAAGATGTAAAAAAGCAGAACGAACATGGAGGAAAACCTATTGTATTAGGTCTAAAGAAGAATACAATAAGGATTTAAAAGTTTATCACTCGCTGATAAAAAAAACTAGATGTAACTTCTATTCGGATAAAATAGAGAAAGCCGATAACTCTCACAAAGAATTGTTTACTATCTTAAAATCCCTCAAAAACCAAGATGATAAAAGAGTTACCACCTCCTCTAAAGAACTCTGCAATGAAGTGGCTGATTTCTTTGCCAACAAAGTAACTAAGATATACGCGTCCTTTCCAATTGAGGCACAACTGGGCAGCAATCAGACCAATGGCAATCATGGGAAGTTTGCCGGAGAAACACTGAATGAATTTCAAATACAGGAGAGGGAAGAACTAATAGCCACTATTAATGGAATAAAATTGGGATCACCCCGAGACCCGGCACGACCAGAAAGAGTAATGGTAGGGCTAGACATGATCTTGCCGTACATCACCGAACTGATTCTCCGCTCCTTCAGGACTGGGACAGTTCCTATAAGATGGAAGCAGGCAATCGTTAAACCACTCAGGAAGAAGCCCTCACTTGATTTTACGGTACTAGATAACCTACGTCCCATCTCACTACTGCCATTCATGTCAAAGATCGCAGAAAAGATCACCAATAAACAACTGGTGGATCACATTAACGCTAATGACCTATTTCACCCTTCTCAATCAGGTTTTAGAAAAGCGCACTCCACAGAGTCAGCCCTTCTAATTGCAATTGAGACATTAAGAAGATATGCGGATGAAGGGAAGACAGCTGCACTGATCCTGCTGGACCTCAGCGCAGCATTTGACACTGTCTCACACCCCTTACTACTGCATAGATTAGAGGCGTGTGGCATCAGGAGCAATGCCCTCAAATGGCTAACTTCTTTCCTATCCCAACTGAGCTTTCAAGTGGCCCAACTGTCACATATATCGGACAGTCAACCGTTACTGCAAGGGGTCCCTCAGGGATCTATTTTGAGCCCTACCCTATTCAACATGTATGTGGGACCACTAGCAGATTGTGTACAAAAGCATGACGTATCAATCGTATCTTTTACTGACGATACGCAACTAATCGTTTTGCTATCCCAAAATAGAGAACAAGCAGCGATTCGCTTTACAAAATGCTTAGAGGAAGCTGCAATCTGGATGACAAACCACTGCCTCAAACTAAACAGGAATAAGACCGAGGTATTAGTGGTAGGTAAGACACCCACCATATGGTCATCTGCGTGGTGGCCTGACATACTAGGCCAAGTCCCCCTCCCTAAAACAGAAGTAAAGAACCTTGGAATCTGGGTTGATTCCAAACTATCTTTCGACAGCCAAATCCGTAAGGTTGTGGGAAAGTGTTACGGAGCAATGAAAACCTTGAGGAAGGTTATAGATCTGCTTCCATTAAAAGCCAGGAGAACAATAGTCCATGCAGTAATCACCTCTCAACTGGACTATGGAAACGTACTTTATCTAGGTGCCTGCAAAAAAGGACTAACTAAACTGCAAAGGGTTCAAAATGCAGCAGCATGCATGGTCCTCAGCCTCCCAAGGAAGACTAATACGAAGAGGGCCTTGGCGACCCTACACTGGCTGCCTGTAGAGAAGAGAATTACATTTAAGGCAATGTGCTACTGTCATCGCATACTCGCACATAAAAGCCCTCGATACCTCCATACACTACTAACAAGATATACCCCTGGACGTTACTTACGATCCAGGGATATGGCCTTATTGACTGTCCCTAGAAAATTTAGAGCCAGAATGGGGGCCCGCTCCTTCAGGTACCTGGAAGCCAAACTATGGAACACCTTGCCAATCACCATGAGAACAGAACCTAGCGAAAACATCTTTCGTAGAACTCTGAAGACATGGCTGTTTCACAATATAGATTACTGATCGGCGCAAGCTACTATATAGGTACAGCTGTCTACTCTTTTAGGTGTCTCAGCGCGGGGACACACCGTTGGTGTAACCAAGCTCTTTATAAATGAATAAATATAAATATAATATATCCCTGCAATGTGTCGGGCCCTAACAGCTATATTCTACCGCAGCTGGTAGTCCACTACTTCCGCAGCAGCCGCACCACCTCCGGGTATTTTGCAGTTCCCGTGTTTGTCTGTACCACTGTGTGATTGTCTGACCATAGCGTGATTTATCTTTTTACTAGCCTATTCTCCTAGATAGCGAAAGCCACTACAATGAGGAAGACCTCCAGTAACGTAATGTTCTCCATTAGCCCTGCGCTATGCCAGGCATCCGGTGAGCGTGTCTCTGTCCACACGGTGCCCATTATTGCCCCAAAGCAATGCCCACCGGTGGCGTCTGTGAACAGTTCCAATTGTTTGGATGTTATCCATGGCACTCTCCATATGAGTGTCCATTGAACCCGGATAGGAAGGTGTCCCATTGTACAAGGTCCTCTTTTACCCCTTGTGTGAGGCGCAGCCTGTGTTGTTTCTTTAACATTCCCTTTGCCAACCAGGCCAGCCTCCTGGCAAAAAGCTGCCCGGCTGGAATCACCCTGTTAGCAAAATTACGTTTCCCAAGCAGCTGCTGTATCTCCTTTAGGGTCGCTTTCTTCTTTTTCCCTAGCTGTGTTATTAACTGTTGCAGCTCCGCTACCTTCTCCCTGGGCAACCTATATATCCCTTCCACGGTGTCTATCTCAATCCCGAGGAAGGATAGCCTTGTTGTCAGGCCCTCTGTCTTATCTGGCGCCAGCAGCACCCCCAGTTCCTCTGCTAAGTTTGTGAATTGTTATAGTAAGCCTGCACACTCGCCAGCCCCTGACTGGCCGATAAACAGGAAGTTGTCCAAGTAGTGTAAGCGTTTGTCCCCCGGGT
This sequence comes from Triturus cristatus, assembly GCF_964204655.1. Lineage (NCBI taxonomy): Eukaryota > Metazoa > Chordata > Amphibia > Caudata > Salamandridae > Triturus > Triturus cristatus. The sequence continues at coordinate 498,002,065 of NC_140589.1, read as the reverse complement.
GGCGTCTCCCCAATTCCCATTCCAGGAAACTGATGAATTCCTCAAAGTAGGCACAAGAGATTGGACAAACCATAGGCAGGGATTTGTCATAGTAGTGGGCCCCTTCCAGCTGGAAGCCCAGTAGGTGGTAGCTGTTGGGGTGCAGTGGCTAGAGGCGGAAAGCCTCTTCTATGTCAGTCTTTGCTAGCAGCTCCCCTTTTCCCATTTGTCTGATCTGCTCTACTGCTTTGTCCAGCGATGCATAGGACACTGAGCAGCTATTTAGTTCTAGGCCATCATTCACCTATTCCCCTTCTGGGTAGGGTGGGTGGTGCTTGATGCGATATTTTCCCGCCTCCTTTTTTTGCACCACCCCTATTGGGGCTACCATCAGGTCTTCCAATGGGGGTTCATTGAAAGGTCCCGCTACTCTCCCTTGCTGGACCTCCTTTTGCACTTTCTGTCTGACCACTTTGGGGTTGTCCCTCACAGATTTCAAATTCTGGCTAAATCGTGGGGCTACTGTGTCCTTGTATGGTATGCTGAAACCCGCTGTGAAAGCCCCGCCAGCAGTTGTCTCTCCTTCAATTTTGGGTATTCGTTCACTAATTGCATCTGTTTTCTGAATCTGGTAGGGGTGGGTTATGCTCTCACTGGTGCCTTCTCCCCCCCCCCCCCCCCCCTCATCCGGGCCCCTGCTCCAGCCCTTCTCTATATCTTGTTTTTGTTATCTCTGCTTTCCCCTGCCCCTTTGGCCTGTTGGAAACGGATGGCCGGGAGGGTGCCGCCGCATGTCCCACAACAGTGCTAAAACCTGCAGGACTGTCCCCATTTGCTCTCGTCCTTGTCAAATTTCCAGCATGTGGTGGTGCGTCCCTTCCCAGCTCTCCCCCAGTTATACCCTTGTACCTTGTGCACTGTGTGTTGCTCTCTAATTTACTTCTATAACCTGAGGGAGGAAAATTGTGGTCACATGTTTGCATTTTTTCTCAAAGGCCCTTGTCATAATGAAGCCATGCCTCCCCTTGGTAGTTTTGCTGGGCCTCATGCACCTTCTGTTCATGCAGGATCAGTGCGGCCGCACTCTGTGAGAAGTTTTCCACGAAAACGCATGCCAGGGTCCTAAATGCTTGCAGCCAATTCTCTATTGACCTCTCCACCCTGGGCTTGCACCTCTCTCTCCTAGCCTCCTCTTTTTTGTCATGTGTTGTGAGATCGAGCCCTGCTTGGCGCATTTCTAGTAGGGAAAAATGTTTCATGTATTCCTTCCTCCATATTCTCTCTTTCACCGCTAGCAGTATTAAATTGGCCAAGCCAGTCAACCTTGTAGTAATGGGAGGGGCGAATGTGCTCACTGGCATGGGCTTGGACACCTTCCCACGGGCCCCTATGCTTGCCCCCTCTTTTTTGGGCTTGCCTCCCTTGTCTCCTGCTGCTCCGGCTGCCGGAGGGTCGCTCCCTGTTGCCTCCCCCATGTTCTTCTCCCTGCTTCCTTCCTACTAGTGCTCGCCCCCAACTCATCTGCGGGCCTCTTGTCTGTTTGCCCGACTCCCCTATCCTCATGTTCAAGGCTCCCCCAGAGGGCGTGCCTGCTGGAGGGTACCTGTACTGAACTGGTCCTGTCCCCTCGGCCATGGCCGGCATGGCTTGAAAGGTGGACTGTGGCCGCCAAGCTGCTGAAACGATGGAGGGCCCCAAGCTACCCCCTGGAATCCGCTTCTCCTAGACCCGTTCTCTTGGCTGGCCTGCCATTGGTATGAGAACACCCACAGCCCCTGCCCAGCCTCTTTTCCATGTGACTGCTGGGCGTTTTCTCTTGGCTGCAGGACCTTTCTTCTGGAGGGAGCCGCCGTTTTGACTGCATGCCCCTTTCCTCGTGGTTCTACTGCTGCCTTTGTGTTGAGCTTGGGTTTTTTGTCTGGCCCTCCATTTGCCCCAGCGTCCATTTTCTGCTCCACCCATCTTTTCACCTTCTTTGCAATTAAAGCCCTAACGGTTTCAATCATTGCCTCCAGGTCGTCATCCAGTGCTGGCCCAAAGACTCTTGCCCTTGCTTTGCCCAACTTTGGTTGTTCCCTGTCATCCTGGAAACGCGCTGGACGCCACCTTTCTCATTGCCATCCATTCGGCCGTTCTGATTCCTTTTTTCGTTCTTTGCCCCCCAAGCCTATTCTGTGGTAAAGGCGTTGCTCTGGTCTTTTGCTTTCATGCCCCGGGGCCTGGCACGCCTGTGACCCTGCTTCCTTTAAGGCCCCTGCCCCTTTAAGAAGCACTTTGGTCTGCTCCCTTAAAGTTGAAGGCCATGCCTCCGCTCGTTGCTGTTGCCCTTGGAGCCTCTGACCGCTGCCCACGCTGCTTCATAAGCCACCACTCGACCAAGGCCCACAAGCCTGCACGCTCGCCACAGGGAGGGAGGCAATCTCTCTCCCTTCCTCTCAAAACTGCTGGTTTCTCCTTGGCGTGCGTGTCGTCAACCTGCCTTCCCGTTTACCGCTCCACCTCTCAGCATGGGACAGATCATTCGCCGCCCGACCGACGTTGCCGATGGAACCAGCTGAAACAACCCCATGCCCAGCCGATCCAGAACAGCATGTCCGCTTCGTCCCGTTTCTTCGTCCCTTTCCGGTGTGGTAAAAGATGGAGAAATCTGCTGCTGCAGGTTACAGGAACAGGACACCGACGATCCATGGCGAAGTCAGTTGTTTAGTCCATGTTTTTCATGTAGGCCCTCTGTCCTCTTTTTGACCTCTTCATTTGTCCACCCTAGGTCACCTATTGGGTGGTACCCATTTTGAATAATGCGCCCCAATCACAGCGCTGCATTTTTGTGGGCTTTTGCCTCGCGACCTTGGTATCGCTCCCGCCGCTGTAAGGGGTTCCTTGTGGGCCCTGATTGGTCCAGCTTTGCTTCCCTGGCCCACACTTTGTCTCGTCCTTGGGTGGAGTCTGTCTTGTTTCAGGCTCTTCTGGTAGGTATTTCCTTTGTTTCCCAAAACAATCGTGCTTGTTTTGAATTTTTATCAGGTTAGGGACGGGTTAAAGAAACACCAGGGAACCGAGGCAGGTGGAGTCGCAGCACCCATGTCCTGCGTGAAGAGCACCAACGAGTCAGAAAAGCCAGACAGGAATTACAATGAAGAATTATATGGTCTCAGGGGCTGATGGCCAGCAGATGTGGTGGATGCTGTAAATTGTGCTACTGCAGCATGGTTGCTTGCACTTTTTAAAACTCTGCGTATCCCACCTCTAAAGAGCAGGTGGCTCCATGAGTATAGATGCAACAGCTACTGTTTAAGAAGGGCAGGATGGCAGGCAGGCTTCATAAGCCTATGTAACAGTGATTATCATTTGCCATGGTAACCGTTTGAATTACAAGAGTTACCTTCATCTACAGATTGTGCTGACTTTCTCTGACTTTTGCGATGGAACATTTTCAATTATGTTTTGATGTTAGGAATTAAAAAATACTGTAGGTCGGCCTCACCTTTTCATGTTCAGACGTTTTCATGAAACCTCCCCATCACAGCATGTTCTACTTTGTTCTCATTAAAGAGACCTCTTAGTTGTGGCAAGCTTATCCATGCCCTTTTGATATTCCTGCTCATTGGCAATCCCAGTTACCCTCAAGACAACTTGAGTACATTGCGCTAAATTCTACTAAGATATGAGAAGAGAGCACATTTTAGACTCCTTCGTGACAACTTCCTCTTCTCATGAGCCCTGCTTCAGTCCTAAAAGACTGATTCTCTGCATGTGATGTTATCTTGTATTTAATTATAGAGTAGTACTTAAGTTCTCCACTCTCTATAAACAATGGTTGCAAAATGGGTTCCGGCCATTTAGCACCCTCAAATCTTTTTTTTTTTTTATCTTTACTGTTGGTATCGCTACATGTGTTTCACCCACAGTAATGATATGATAAATGGTGTGCACATGTTCACCACCAATGTGTGCCTCTTTAGATAAGGCTGTTGTGATGCAGCTAGGAAAAGGGGCACCTGGCTGATTACACATGAACATGTGTGCACATGCCTGAAGTCCGCATGTGTGAGAATACTGTTGTGTGCAGCCCAGTGACTGTGCACAGGTAGCCTAGCGCATAAGGGACTCTGCAAGCTTAGATTTTGACCTGGGATAGGCCTTATAATTTTAGTGGAAAATTAAAACATCATATGGGGCAACACCGTAGTCCTAGGAACATAGGTAAGTAGTATATCCCAGGACAATGGTTCCCTTGGAAGAAGAGAAACAAGGCTTTGCTTCCCAGGCAAATATCATTAAGTAACAAAGGGGATTCTTTATCAAATGGTTTAATACAACCTTGTCCAATAATACAGTGATCAGTATAGACTTTGTAAATATGCCAAAAGTGCTCTAGTGAACAGCACAGTGAATAATGGAACAGGTGAAGACAACTGCGATGATGAAAAAACATGTAGAAGGGTCAGCATTTTACTTAGTACAATAGTTGACTTAATTTTGGAGTCCACCACAAAGTGGGTATTGATGAATATGTATCTACATGTTAAAGCATCAATGTTACAATGCTGGTCAACAAAGCGGGCCCTTGAATCGCCATTCAAAAGAAACACCATATATCGATCGGTGTAGGAATTAATTGAAATAGCCCGATACTTTTTCCAGATTAGACATATAATCATTGCTTTAAGATAAAAACAACCCCTCCAGTGGATTGCTGTGCACCTACCGTTTCTCCCTGGCCGACTCAATCGGTATTACACCGTGCATGTGTGGAGTACCACGAAATAGACTCCATCCAGACCGGGCTTTCCGGATAGTCATCATTTTTTAAGCATTCCCAAACTGGAGTGTTTCTTCTTCAGCTGGGAGTGGAGTGGAGTGTTCTCTAGGGACAGAGACGTGTGCTGTTTATTTTCAATGTTTTATTAACCTTTTCTTCTCAGAACCATTTGTGATGATTGCTTAAATGCTTTATTGACATTAAAGATTTATTTACATATGATTAATAATCATAGTGAAATGTTGATGATTGTTAACATGTGGTTTGGTTGCCTTTTAACAGTGGGGCACCTTTGATAAAGCCAATAGGCTTACCTTATATATTGTGATGACTCTTTATAAATACAACAAGCTTGTTTTATTTAAAGCAATCCCCCCCCCCCATTGCTGTGATGTCTGTCTGATATAGGTGTGGGGGGACTGTGATTTTGAGGGCCATGACCCAGTAGGGCTCAAATGTAATTGCAGGATGTCATCCAAGATATTTTTAATCTACCTGATGTATATATCTGTAAATTAACGCATAGTATTTAGTAGTGTGTGCAATAAATGTACATTTACGTTTCTAAAGCAAAAGCACCGAATGGCAAATCATTTATTGAGTGTTATTGTGTACCAGCGAATGGTTATTACTAGCTACACCACCATCCCTGTGTAGCCCTTTGATAGCTGTGCTTTGCTACCCTGAGCGAGTCAAGCGCTACAATAGCTAGTAGCTGATTTAGAGTATGACAGAGTAAGTGAACTGCCATAAAATGGCAATTCGCCCATCTGCCAAACTCGCAATGCCCTCCCCACATTAACAGGCAGGGTAACACTAGGTTTCCGTCAATGGACTCTCAGCCTATTCTGCTGGTGGAAATACTTGACCTGGTGGCCTGTCTGCCACTGAAACACATGATCATAGAGACAATTGCACTGCCCTACTTGTGGATGGGCAACTGTCATTAGATTTCAATGACGAAGACTGCCATGTGAGGCATGGCAGTCCTGGGCATGGAAACATCCTACTGGCTCCCACAATCAGGCTTCAAACTCTCTGTATGCAAGTGCTAGTGATTCCCACTCTGAGTGTTTCTACTTCTAAAACAAAAATGTTTACTGAGCAGGTGCAACAATCATGACACCATCTTGGCAGCCATTAGATCAACTGCTGCAGTACCAGTTGCTCTGAGTCTTCAAGATCCCTTCTAGCAATGCAGAGATTTCTAAATGTGGTGGGCAGTCCTAAACCAGCGAAACAGAGGCCAAAGCCTCCACTGACTCCATAGACCAGTCAGCCACCCGCCAACCCTTATTCAGGCTCTTCATAATATATTAACGGAAATACCAATGTATATGAACAAGAAACACCATTAAATGTCACAACTCCAGCATCTGGGATTCCTTAAAAAATACCTGGGTGGAACGCAGTTGAGTAAGATAGCATGCAGGTCTCTACATATTCCTATACTTCACAATGTCATCTGTAGCCATTCCACATCTGTGGGCTGTGTTATCAGAGTATCGGGGGATAAAAATACTGTGCCCTAATAATTGGTTACAAAAAAAGTAAACCTAATAATATTTAGAACACAACATTTATGTCACCCGATATTTCTGACTATGATATTCTGACATTGATAAACACAAAAGATCAAAGGGCGGGCGCCACAGGGAGAGCGTACTACTCCCTATCTGAATGTAAACTCACTGGAAGTATGTTCTCAAGGATAGTCGAATCATGGAAAGCGTAAACCAAGAATAAGAGGTCCCCAAGTGTGATGTAATAACAATATGCGGACCAAGGAGTTGTGCACCCTATTCATGGGGTGGAAGAGACTTTTCTTAGGACAAGGACCATCACTCACCCAAGGGTGAAATGCTTCATCATAGGGTGCCCTCCTCACACCAGGGTTGCAAGGTCCCGGGTGTGGGCTGCAACTCTTCTGGACTAGAAAAGGATTTGAGGTGGATTACAGGGAGGGGACCGAAAATATGGTTAGTGAGGGGCAGAGTGCAAAAAGAATTAGTAAGGAATTTAAAACTGTCTTTAGGAGACCAAATGTCTTTATTGTGTGGTAGCCTAGGACAGGATTAAAATAACAAAGAGGACTAGGGGTTCTCAACAAATGAACCCCTAAATTAGATCAACATGTTTCTGCCCGTCGACAACCTCAGCCTGGGTTCACTGGCATTCTTCATGACCAAAAAGAGTGAGTCACTCTGCATTCCAATTATTGAAATAACATTAAAAAATTATATAAATGTGTATACTGACCACGAGGTGATATTAGTCTGTATATGTGAGTGATAGCCCAAAGGTAGTAGATAAAAATGGTATATCATCATATCTGAAAAACAAAAGCACCAAGAACATGAGCTGCTGACCTGGCCATCAACCATATAGAAAATAATCTTGCACAAATCAGCATAGGAAGGTCTCAAAGATCAATGATTTTCAGTTACCTCTATTCAGTTAGTACACGGCTAAAAGGAAGAAGCAGAAACATGGCAGTAGAGAGGGGTGATAGAAAAGCATTTATCAGAAAAACCCAATAAATATATCTTATCAACATGTGTCAGGGTAGTCTGATAGATGACAATAACAATCATAAAATTAAAAATGGGAAATGTATGAGGGCTATGTATAGTCCAACACTCCATGAGGTCTCTGTCCAACCAAATTTTGCAAAAGTAATAGAAAAATACATACACTCGGTGATCACCAACTTTGCTGAAGTAAATAACCTCCTCCATACATGCCAGTCAGGTTTTCGATCTAAGTTTAGTACAGCGACGGCCCTGCTTGAGGTCTCTGAAACCATCAAAGAGACCCTCGATAATGGAAGAAAAGCTGTATTGATCTTTTTGGACCTCTCAGCAGCTTTTGACACCGTGCCCCATAATCGCCTACTTAAGAGATTGCAGGAGTGCGGCCTAGGCGGCACGGTGTTGAAATGGTTTGCTTCCTTTTTTAAAGGATAGAAAACAAGAGGTCTGGTCCCCTCCTTTTGCAGCTAGTATCCCTCCTTTGAATGTGGGGGTTCCTCAGGGCTCCATATTGAGCTCAGTACTTTTTAATCGGTGCATGACCCTCCCTGGCCAATCTAGCGGAAGCTGGTGAGGCGACGATTTTATCTTACGCTGACAACACTCAGTTTTTGTTTACCTGTAGGAAGGGGGAGGATTTTAACAGAAAGAAGATCAGAAATTGTCTGACAGAAGTGATCTCTTGGTTCCAACTTAACCAACTCAAATGCAACCCCGAGAAGTCGGAAATTATCTTCTTTCGTACCCCACCTCTGGATGTCTGGATACAATGGTGGCCAGATGAAATGCCGCGTCCCCAGACTGCGGTTAATGCTGTCAAAAACTTGGGAGTAAAGATGGATGATATGTTATCCATGAAAACTCAAGTTCAAACAGTGGCTGGCACGTGTTTTGGACTCCTGAAAAGCTCAGGAAATTTCTCTACCTGTTGCCGATTCTGCACAGGAAGATGGTTGTACAGGCCCATGCCACTTCCAGATTGTATTATGTAAATGTCCTTTATTTGGGCCTGCCGGAGTTTTTACTGAACAGACTTCAAATCGTTCAGAATTCCGCCGCCAGAGCAGTCCTTCAGCTAGGGTCTAGAGAACGGATCTCTCACCATCTGAAGAAACTACACTGGTTGACTGTTCGGTCCAGAATTCTCTTCAAAGCCCTAGTTCTTGCTTTTAAGGCACTACGTGGGCTGGAGGCCCACTACATTCGCAAAAGAGTCCTATATAACAATCCGCGCAGATCACTTAGATCAGCACAACAACACCTGATTGTGACGCCTACTTTCTGTAGAGCCCGTTGTGGTGGTTGCTCATTTCAAGTGCAAGTTGCCCGTGCTTGGAACATCCTGCCATTCAGGCAGGCCACGACCCTGCTGGCCTTTAGGAAACAGCTGAAAACCTTGATGTTCCAACAAATGCCTTACCGAACGGCCCCCTCCGGACTGTAAGATTTTTATAGGTCTCCCGTCTCTCCTGTCTTAGCGCCGGGACACTGTTGAGTAGCTGTGCGCTCTACAAATCCTTGCTTAACATAACATAACATAACATAACATAACAAATCAAACCAATATCGTTAGCTTAAGGCATGCAAGTCCCAGGGTGGCGTACAGGGAACCAAAAATTGTGTGAATAGAAAAAGAGCCAAAAAAGAAAACACCAAATCATCATCAATGGGTATCTTACGGGTTGTGGTGGTAGCATGCCCACAAAATTCAGCTTGTAAGGATAAACATATCACAGCCTTGTTTCTGCCCAAGATCCATGCTTGTTACACATTGATGGAGCCACAGGAAAGATAAAATCCAGTGAATGCCTTCTGTATGGGGAGCCTGTGTTTCATTATTGAATCAGTAATGTTGTAACAGGTATATGATAAAATCATGAGACATGTATCTAAACAAGTAAATTATGTTCATAGGAGTGGGGTTGGAAAATACAGATATGTGACTCTTCATGCAAGGTGTGTATTGAAGGGCCTATTCAGAACAGTAAGAACAAGAAATATCTGAAAGAAACACGTTAGTTAGATTCCTCACCTTAGAATATCCCCAGGCGTCAGGCTGGATCCGGAAAGATTTTTCGTCAGCAACACCCCACGTGCGTCGTCTGCGGCTCCGCGTCCGTCCGTCGTCGGCGTTGTGATCGCCGGGATACGTCGTCAGGAGTACTTAGATGCCGCCCTCGATCGCTGACGTCAGTTCTTCTTTTTTCTGCTCCAGTAAGCGCCGATCCGGGAAGAGCATACCCTTTTAGTCACTTTTTTACTAAACGTTTTTTTAACTCTTTTGGTTCTCTTGTCGACATCGACTCTGGTGCCGGTGGGATGCCTGGCTTCAAGGCTTGTGATTCCTGTCACTGACTGATGTCGGTCACGGACCACCACCGCCGGTGCCTCTATTGCCTTGGAACCGACCACGATGCCGAGTCGTGCCTCGACTGCCGGGCCTTGACTTCGAAAGCTAGGCGGGAGCGGTCCCACAAGCTACTCGAGTACCGGCAGTCGGCTCCGCGCCGCTCAAGGTCCCGGTCGAGGAGGAGGTCGAGGGACCGGTCGCGGAGCTGCAGCCCCCACCGCTCGTCGGGGTCCAAGGTAAGTCGAAGCACAGCAATAAGTCGAAGAAGCGACATCGCTCTTCCGACTCCCCTCGCCGGTCGCGCGACTCGGCTGAGGGTTTGGTTGGCTCCACCCGCGCGGCTCCATCGGAGCCGCAGGGGTCCCGTCCATCCCCATACCCTCCGGTCCCTGGGACTGACGCGACTCCAGCGGAGGTCAGTGCCTTCCTCATGGCCATGAGGAACCAGGCTCCGCCGTCGACGCCTGCTGGCACGCCTTCGGGCCCCGCAGGCTCGACTGGGAGGCCTAGCGAGCCGGCGGCTCCGACTTCGGTCCCGACGCCGCTGGTCCCCGGGGGATCCAGGCCTGGATCCCAGTCGGTGCCGGTCGACCTCACGACCCTTCCGCCGGCGCCAGCTCCTCCGGTGTCCCCGGACGACGCCGTTCCCCAGTTCAGTCCCGGTCCGGGCCTGGTGTCGGAGCGGCGCCGTCCGGTGCCGCACCCGGCGCCGATGGGTGGCAATTTCATCTTCCGCCCGGCTCCGATCATTCCACCTGTATACCAGGAATCGGATGACGGTGACGGCTGGGAGGGCTCTGATAACCCTCTGGCCTGGCAAGGCCAGTTATCTCTGGACTGGGCAGACGAGCTGGGGGATGCCAGTGGTCTTGACACCTCCCCTGACACTGGCTTCATTTCTCCTCCGACCGTGGCTTCGGAGGAAGGTGCTGCATTTTCTGTAGTGCTGCGCAAGGCGGCCGAAGCCCTTGGGCTAGAACTGCCTGCTGTGGCCATGAGGACGAACCTCCTCACCGAAGTGCTTCAACCGTCAGCAAGCTCCTTGGAGCCTCTGCTGCAGTATAATGAAGCACTCATTGACGTTCTGAAGGGCACCTGGTCCGAGCCCTCCACAGTTCCTCCTGTGGACCGGAACGTGGCCCGGCGCCACCGCCCTGCATCGGGCGACCCCAGTTTTCTGTCCCAACACCCCACGTCCGAGAGCCTGGTTACCTTGTGGCCCTGGTGTGAGGAGAGAACCCTATGATGAAGCATGTCACCCTTGGTTGAGTGAGGGTTCGCGTCCTAAGAAAGGTCTCTTTCCTCCCGACGAATAGGGCACACAACTTCTTGGCCCTCATATTGTTCTTACATCACACTTGGTGACCTATGATATTCTGACATACATCGTCCGTTGGAAGTGAACTGATGACCATTTACATGGCTTTATAACAACCAATATGCAACAGAACCCAGTAATCCACAGCATGCCCAGCACCTTTCACAAGGTTTATCTCAGGGGTTTGCAGGACATGTTAACTTGGTATACTCCCCATATAACTGTCATTATTATGAGATGTAAATGCATGTGCAAATGTCCTCATGTGCAACTCCATAATTTAGGAATTAACAGAATGTTAGCACCTTGACTAGGGTATTTAAAGATTCGGACACACTTAGGCCTTTTTACAGTCAGGGTAGTAAGTCCTGATCTGTGCACAATCTCCTGCTCCCTCACGGAATGGAATTCTGAGTACTGTAATAATTACCACCCCATTAAAATGTTGTCCTGCTGAACCTAATCAAGGTAAAACCTGTCAACCTGTGGTGTTGGTCATTATAGATGGAGAAATTACCTCACAGTTTTATGCCAGTGAATATATTTTTTATTAAAAGTGCGCTCTGAATGTGATCTCCTGTATATGCATTCAGATTCTTGTACTAGTAATCTGTAAGTAAGCATTGTTTATAGTGAGCTAGGAAAGAAATCTTCATTACCATTTCAATCAATCAATCAATCAATCAATCACTGCATTTGTAAAGCGTGCTACATACCCGAGAGGGTCTCAAGGCGCTGGGGAGGGGGGGGTGCTACTGGTCGTAGAGCCAGGTCTTGAGGAGTCTTCTGAAGGCCAGCAGGGCCTGGGTCTGTCGTAGGATGGTGGGGAGAGTGTTCCGGGTCTTGGCGGCGAGGTAGGAGATGGATATGCCGCCGGCGGTGGTTTTTCGGATGCGAGGGACTGTGGCGAGGGCGAGGTTGGCTGAGCGGAGGCTTTGGGTGGGGGTGTGGAAGCTGAGTCGGTTGTTGAGGTAGGTGGGTCTGGTGTTGTGCAGTGCTTTGTGTGCGTGGATCAGGAGCTTGAAGGTGATCATTTTGTTGACGGGGAGCCAGTGCAGGCCTCTCAGGTGGAGTGTGATGTGGCTGCGGCGGGGGACGTCGAGGATGAGTCGGGTCAAGGCATTCTGGATGCGTTGGAGTCGTCTCAGGAGCTTGTTTTGTAGTTCCTGAGTAGAGGGCGTTCCCGTAGTCTAGTCTGTTGGTGATGAGGGCCTGGGTAACGGTTCCCTGTGGGACGCCGCAGATGATCTCGGTGGTTTTGGAGCGGAAGGGTGGGAGGCGGGCGCTCTGGGTTCTGCCGGAGAGGAAGGATGTGGTCCAGGCCAGGGCCTTCTCTTGGATACCGGCATCATGGAGGCGTGCTGATAGGGTGCGGTGGCAGACCGTGTCAAAGGCTGCTGATAGGTCCAGGAGGATGAGGGCGGCTGTTTCTCCTTTGTCCATCAGGGTCCGGATGTCGTCAGTGGCGGCGATGAGGGCGGTCTCGGTGCTGTGGTTGATGCGAAAACCGGAGTGGGAAGGGTTCAGGATGTTGTTAACTTCATGGTAGCGGGTCAGCTGTTTGTTGACAATCTTCTCGGTCACTTTTGCCGGGAAAAGGAGCAGGGAGATGGGCTGGAAGATCTTGAGGTCCTTGGGGTCCTCCTTGGGCTTCTTCAAAAGGCCGTTGATCTCGGCGTGCTTCCAGATTTCTGGGAAGGTTGCTGTCTCAAAAGAACAGTTGATTGTTTTCCGGAGGTGGGGCGCGATGGTTGCGCTGGCTTTGTTGAAGATGTGGTGAGGGCACGGGTCCGATGGGGATCCGGAGTGGATGGAGTTCATGGTTTTGATGGTGTCTTTGTCGCTGACGCTGGACCAGACGGTCAGGCGACTGGTGCAAGTGGTAGTCGCAGGGGTGGTGGATTCGGTGGTGGGTGCGGGGTGGTCGGAGTTGAAGCTGTCGTGGATGTCGGTGATCTTGCGGTGGAAGAAGGTGGCCAGGGAGTCGCACAGGTCTTGAGATGGCGGGATGTCGTTGGTGTTGGAGCTGGGGTTGGAGAGTTATTTCACGATGCTGAAGAGCTCTTTGGTGTTGTGTGCGTTGTTGTCTAGGCGGTCCTTGAAGGCGGTCTTTTTGGCGGTCCTGATGAGTTGGTGGTGTCTGCGGGTGGCGCTCTTGAGGGCTGTGTGGTTGTCTGGTGTTCGGTCGTGGAGCCATTTCTTCTCCAGCTTCCGACAGGTGTGCTTGGAGATCCGGAGGTCCTTGGTGAACCAGGTGGCTTTCTTGTTGGTGTGGTTGGTTGTAGTGGTCTTGAGAGGGGCGAGGGTGTTGGCGCAGTCGTTGATCCACTGTGTGAGGTTGGTCGCGGCGGTGTCTGGGTCGGTGGGGTCGGTGGGTTAACTTTTTAGTGTCTTTTACTAAAAGCGTATTTTGTTAAACGTTTAAAATTGCTACTTTACCCCAGTTACTCAGAAGATACATTTCCCTGAAATTCATTGTATGTGCTAATGTTATGCCAAGAGAAACTTCTGGGATGATCAGTGAAAGTTTATAATGACTTTAGATGACAGAGACTTTTATTGTCTGGGAGACGACTAGCAAACTGCTAGCAACAGATGCGGTGGCTACCGACACTGTCCTTTTCAAAGCCAACTTCAGTTCATAGCCACCTTTTATCAAGGCAGATTTGGTGGTACCTCTATTTACTTTAATGTTTCTAAAACACTGAAACTTTCGTCCACTGCCTCAGAGACTTGCCCAGATAATGCTTCTTGTATTGTCCTGCTGGACACGTTCTAGTGTTCAGCCTTGTGCTGTAACCCCACTCTACACCGACCCATCACAGGCGTCACCGGTCAGGTGACCCTGCTAATAAAAGGGGCCATGCGCACGCACCTTGGGCCAGTTACCAGTAACCCACTACTGTGTCCGCGTGTCTTACTCATCAGCATGTGGGCCGAGCGCCCACAACACCCCACTTATTTCCATGGCCGTAACGAGATGGCATTTTTCTTCCACTTAGGTTAAATGTTGCTGTGTAGCAGCAAACTAACTGGTCGCAGAGAACAGTAGGGAGTGCAACATGCTGTGAACCTCTCTGAGGTTTGCAAGTATGTTGGCAAGCATAGCAGCTAGGCGTTCTTCAAACTGCGATGAGCGTCCTCCTGGGAGGCTGTGACTCTGTTTCAAGGGGCTGCACTTTCCTCAGCAAAGTTGGTGCGGCAACACTGGGGCAACAGGCATTTAGGGAATGGCGGGAGGCGAGGGAAGACAGCAGGCCAGTGCATGTGAACGAGCATATCCTGAAAGTGCAACCGCGTGTTTTAAGCATCTTTCAAGGCTGTCTTCACTTTCGCAGAAGGGCATCTCTCAAAGTGAGGGAAAAAGTGGAGTGGAGGAAGGGCCACACCCAATAAAAGTCAGTGAAAATATTCGGGGGCGTAATTTTTCCCATATTAAAAGTGACGCACCTGCGGCGCACAGGGCTTTAAATAAGCCCCTATTCGGACTCCTCCAGACATTTCAGTGATGTCCTTGTGTTGTGGTGTGAAGTGCAGGACTGACAGAGATTTTTTAGGTCTCGCCTAGCGTTGCTGCGCACATGTGCAGCTCGCTCAGCGCGATTTAATACTGATGAGTACTTTTCTGAAAAGAGCTTGAAGCCCTGCCCCTTATTCCCATTGGCTCGCGTCTCCGTTTATGTTAAACGGTGCACCACCATTGGGAATAGGGTTTCCAGGGTGCCTCCTTTTCGCTTTTTTGGACGGCCCACCCGGACTGGCTCTCCTGATTTCCTTCTGTCGTGAGGCAAAATCTTATCTTTAGGGGGCGTGTTGTTTTTTGGGTGTTCACTGGACCGTTGCGAGGGAGGAGCGCACCAACAACGAGGTAAGATTTATTTTCTTAAATACATTGTAGTTTAAATAATGTTGTACACATCCGGCCTCACTCTCGGTGTCTTATTCAGATTTCGCTCGGTTGAATTTAAACACTGCAAGAGCTGGAGGAACCCGCTTATTTTCAGCCCCTCTTTTGACCCTTGCTCCCTCTTGGCATCCGACCAACTATTTTGCCCCTTCAAGCCTCTAATCCCCTCCCCTCAGCCCCCCGCACCCCTCGACACTCTGATGCCCATCTGCCCCCCTTCCTCCCACACTTCCAATATCTGCTCTCCTGCCCGTTTACTCTAGGAACCTCGCCTTCAGGCCACGGAGAGCGCTGCCCAGGCAGACCCTCGGAACCTCAGCCCTGCCGGGACAGCTCAGCGACTTACGCGCCCGCTGCGGAGGTCTAGAAGCCACTTGCAAGTTACAAATTCCACTTGCACAGTTGAATGCATGAGTTTATACAATTCTATTAAACTCTACGCCACAGTTTTCTAAATATCAGACAAACAGATTTGAACCAAATGGGGACAAGAAAAATCTGAAAATACTTAATTCAGTCCATCTCGGTGCTTTCCGGCGCTTTGAGCAATTTAAATTAAACGAATGAACAATTTACCATTCAAGATGTTTTAAGCAACGCCGCCACCGCCAGCATGTTTCCTTTATGCCACTTAAGAGCGCTTTGAGACACTGAACATAAAGGCACTGAGTGCCTAGATGCGGAAAGTGAAGCACCGAGCGCCTAGAAGCGGAAAGAGAGGCACCCCACATCTATACAGATTGATGAAAAGCAACTGCATTTGTTTGAGATTTTCACTGCCAGAATGCACAGTCAGGCCGTCTTCGAACACCAATATGTGTTTTGTTTTTATATAACTCGACAAGCAGGCCACAAGAGGTGTCAAAGGACATGAGTTGAGGTGCTGAGAAGCTAAAACTGCTATGCAGCGCTGTGCTAGTGTAATCTGCTCCTATTTTATTAAAGGCTCTCTTTTCCTGTGAAGGATGCACGGATAGCGGTACAGGGACAATTTTCAGGATGGGGTGCAGCGATTAATGTTACATAACTAAAGTCCTAGGGATTGTGAAAACTCCAAGTGTCACACAAAGAAAGAGTGCAGCAAATGTGCCAGGGCCATTCATCAGGAGAGTGGTAAGGGCGTGGTGCACACCGTCACAAATAAATCACTGTGTGGCAGAGCACTGTCATTTACAGACAGCACATCTTCCACTGAAATGGGCACAACACTTGTACAGTTGTGCAGTTTTATTGACAAAACAGTAAAGCACACAAAAAATAATGGATGGCAAACAGGTGTCAATAAACATTTATCATTTGATGATTACCAAGAGTATTGTTTTGTTTTGATCCTATTAAAATTTGTACCCATCACACTACGAAATTAACAATCATTAAAATTGCAATACGTCTCGCCTTTCCTTAAGTTAAAGCCATTTGCTTTGCTATACCATTAGCAAAGCAAATGGCTTTAACTTAATCAAAGGCAAGACCTATTGCATTTTCAATGTTTGTTTTTAATTATAGGCAGTGAAGAATTCCTCCTGGGGCCTCTAAAGGCCCACTGGAGCGGGTGAGATGGGCCTCTTTGGGTTTCATTTCTGTACAAATAGGCATAGGAGACTGTCCGGCAGGGTCTCCAATGGCCCAAGGAAATGGGTGCGGGGACTCATTTCTCTGTTTCCGAGCAATGGATGAGGGGAATGGAGGCAAAGTTTGTTCGGCGATTAACAACTGCAATGTCGTTCCACAAGAGATCCCTGAGATTTGTTACTTTAACAGAAAAATGAAAGCTGCTACTCTCAGAGCTGGTGCAGAATGCATGGACAGAAGCAGTAAATTATAGAGCTGAGTTTCTTTGTCAAGCACTGTTTTTCAATACTTTGTTCAATGCAGTGATGTAAACGCAGAGAAATTGTTGAAAAACGGGAGGGACATGGTAAGGAAAAGCACATCTGAGATACACATGTTCTATTCATCCATATCTGCTGCCTGTGTTTCAATTAAACTGTGAGCATAGTTGGCAACCCACCTTCTTTTGACGGGTATCACACACCTGGGACTTATCTTCAGCCTCCAAAAAGGGTCGTGCCTCACATTGACTTCAGTGACCTCACTCTCACGGGACATCTCCTTTGCCTTCCGAAAACAGTTAATTTCCACTGATTTCGATGGGATCACCATTCAGAGTTCTTTAGAGTCACTCTCCCTGAAGTTAATTTCTACTGATTTCGATGGGATCACCATTCAGAGTTCTTGAGAGTCACTCTCCCTGAAGTTAATTTCTACTGATTTCGATGGGATCACCATTCAGAGTTCTTGAGAGTCACTCTCCCTGAAGTTAATTTCCACTGATTTCGATGGGATCACCATTCAGAGTTCTTGAGCGTCACTCTCCCTGAAGAATGAAAAGATTGAAATGTATGCATCATGCCTTGCCTTTGAAAAAGCTTTGCTTTATGTGCCACTGCTGCCTCTGTTTGCTTTAAACTCCATGCATGATAATGCACGAGTAATCAGAAATAAATACAAATAATAATAAAAATGATTTGGTATAGATTACATAGCAATGACCGACGTGAAGAAATAATTTCTAAAGCGTACTTTTTGAGTCAATAGTTCTTTGCTTTAGGAAGTTATTTCTTCTTCTCTCCTGCCTTTTGCCTTAGGCACTCTCCTACTCTTCTTTCCAACCCTAAAGTTTGAAAGGAAGGGGAGGGGCGATTTGAAAACATTGTTGCTCAGGGAGAGTGGAAGGAAAAATGTTGAAGATCTTTGCACTAGAAGATTAATGGGTAACCAACATTTCTGACAAGACTAGAATGTTTAGCCAGAGTGTCAGTGAAGCCCAAGTTAGTCATGCCCACAAGAGAAGTGAGGGATGCACCCTTCAAGGTTTTTATAGCCCCTGCCTTGCAGTCTAGGCACTGGTTTCAATGTGTCTAGAGCGGCTCATATCTTTAGTTTATTCAGCAATTTGCACTGCTAGGGCGTAGTGAGGTATGGAATATTACGTGATCTTTCATGGGTACATCTGGCTGGTTGTTTTAGGTTTGATGAATTTGGAAGCTAGTGAAGATGTGATTCGGTTGAGAATGGTTAAATTGAGAAAAGGTCCATTTCTCTATGGAGGATACATTGACAGTTGCTTTAGAATTGCGTGATTCAAGAGTTATCTAAGGAGGTTAAATTGACAGTTAATTGATTTTAGAATAAATACATTAGGGCCTGGTTCACAAAGGTAACCTCACACTTTTGTGTACGTTTACGATTGCTTTTTTCTATTCACAAATATATTTTACTAGTTGTATCTTTACGATTGTGGAGTATCTGCACATAAAAAGATTGGACAATCCTAGAGTTGAGCTCATGGGGGATATCGGCCAGAGTCAGCAGATTTCCTGCCCACATTAAGAGTGCATGGACGTCAGTGGCACCTTAAATAGAGAGGCTGAGACATCTACTAATTTTTAGAAGATATCCTACTCTGCCAAACTTTAAATAAGGTCCTGTGACAAACATGCACTCACAATAACTCCCAGGAAGTAGTCTTAATTGAGTTTATTGAATGAAAAATAGAATAAGGTTAGCCATTACCTTTAAGGAGGTTTTAAATGATGACTTCATTGTCTTCTGCCTGCCGGTTTTAATAAACTCTACCATCAGAATGCTCAGTCATCATCTCCTGAGAAGATACCAGCCCTTGGGAAAACAGAATAAGTATCAGGTTTCTGGCACTCCTCACCAATGGCTCTTTCAACCTCAAAGTGTGTTTCACACGTGTGAGACTAGAGCCAACGCCCTCACCTTGGGTTAACCCAACCCTTTCAAGATTTTCAATTCCATGTCCGTGTTAGAGAAAGACTGTCATATAGTTGCCCCATGCCACCATCTCATAAATCCCACGAATACTGAACATGTCACTTTCCTACGGCCACGACCCTTCTCCAGAGTCATGGCGTGACGTCCGGGACCACAGCACCTCCCTCCTTTAGGTTGCTGGGTTCATCGTGTTCACTTCTAGAGTCAGATGGTTTCCTGTCACATCTCCTGGATCTGCATTTCCCATCTGTTCACCACTTCCCCAGTCACTGGTCTGCCAATTCTCTGCTTATTGGATTCTGAGGAACCCAGTTCCTTCTTGATCCTTCTCTATCTCCGACACTGCCTCTCCCTTTTCAAACTCCCCTTCTTGTCGATCTTCCTGTTCTTTATAATAATAATCCATATTTGTAAAGCACAAACATATCACCCCTTAAAGTGTCAAGGCGCTGTGGGACGTCAGGGAGATTAAGTGCGCTATTGTTCAGAGTCACATGGTGCTAAGCTGAGCAGTCACCAGCACCAGGGATCGAACGATGATCACCGCGCTACAGAGTCAACCCCTCTAGCTGCTGCACCACACCACTCCCTCTTGTGCTTCGCTTGTCTCCTCCTTCTGTTTCCTCACTTTCAGTTCAACCACTTGCACGCTCACCTCCCATCTCCTCTGGTACTGGTGGCCATTTTGGGGCACTCATGACTCCTTTCTTGTCCTTCACTACCTAACCTCCACTCTTGGAATGATCAATTGGGCCATTCAGTTATTATATGTCTGAATAATCCACATTTGCCTACAGTTTACCCTCTTTGTTTTTTGTGTGAAAGGATAAGATTTGTAATGCTAGAAACCATCGTAAAATCCTTGCACTTGTGTCCTTATTCTGGACCAACCAAACCATAGGAGCATGGTCCACAAATAACAGGAAGATCCGAACCAAAAAATAATATTGCAATGCCTCCATAGCCCATTTAATTGCCAAGCTCTCCTTCTCAATAGTAAAGTAATTAATTCCTCTTAATAGAAGCTGTCTGCTGATGAAGGAAGCCAATGTGTCGGAGGCCACGTTGAGAGTTCTAGCTTCGGAGCGCCCTTCATCTGTATCATTGTCTGCAAATTCTCTTACCAAACTGTCCTTTTAATGGGAGAAAGGCACCTGATGTACTCCGGAGTCAACCAGCCATCATAATAAAGCTTGTTTGCTCTCCCGATCTAGACAGTCCTACACTGTGATTGTTGGAGATTCTCGAGCCCGACGGACTACACTTCATATCCTTGTCCAGCCCTCCTGAGAGATTCTGCCTGTGCCTGGTCTCCCGGGTGGATTCATGGAGTGTGGACTTAGAACCTAAGGTGGGGCCATATCTAACATGGCTGTGGGCTGCCTTCCTGACTGGGACTGCTGAACTGATGAGGTCTCCCAGCCCACTGAGGGGGGGGACTCTCTCCTCAGCGGCTTCACACCTCTTTGGAGCCCACCACCGGGACTAACATTGGGGGCCCTACCCTCTTCGAAACACTTTATTCTCCCTCTTCCTTCTTGCTTAGATGAGCAGCCACCTCTCCCCTGGGTCAGATTGGGGGCCACAGGTGAGTACCCACAGAAGAAGGGAGGAGGGAGTGAAGAGGGCTGCAACTACAAGTCTCTAGCGCTCAGCAACTTGTTTGCACTCCGAACCTGGAGTCTAGAGCTCATTCCTTGCATCTCTGCTGGGTCCTTTAGTGACACCAGGATTTCGGTGGCAAGACCTGCTTCATCTTCAGATCAACCGGTCCCCCGCAGAATTTGAATAACCTAACTACCTAGGACAACTGAAAGGAGGTGGCGGACCCTGGGGAGGACAACTGCAGGGGCACTTCTGTAAGGACTGACACCAGCTCTCCTCCACAGAATCAACCTACATCTAATTTAGGACTTGATTTAGATCTTGGCGGTACTACCATTGTCTTGCGGCGGCGCTTCCAGGTACACCTTCTAGCTGATGGCAATCCGCCTGCCGTATTTAGATGTTGAAGCAATAGATGGTTGACTGTGGCAGTCTTCTCTGCTGGCCAACACTACTCTGTTGCCTTCATGCTGGCGGCTTTGCACCGAGGCGATTTAGATGTTCCTGTTGCGCTGACTGTGTCCTGGCATCAATGTTCTGATGGA
This sequence comes from Triturus cristatus, assembly GCF_964204655.1. Classification (NCBI taxonomy): domain Eukaryota; kingdom Metazoa; phylum Chordata; class Amphibia; order Caudata; family Salamandridae; genus Triturus; species Triturus cristatus. The sequence continues at coordinate 497,981,267 of NC_140589.1, read as the reverse complement.
GTGGGGCCATGGTGGTGTGGTTACAGATAAGTACTACTCATCATTAACTTATTGCACATATATTTTGTGAATATGTTTTAATGTATATGTAAGTAATATGTAATGCCTTTTTTTACAGATAACATAGTACACCAACAATATAACAGACACTATTAAATGTACTCTCAGAGGCGCCACAAGCACAACACCCTTATGTGTCAATACAGGTGTTTTCAGTTTACAACGATAAGTGTTAAGATGAACACTTGTGCATGACACATAAAAAATGCATGTGAGAACAATATAAAAATAACCGCACCGAAAGAAAATGTTAACACCTGACTCATTGGTAGACAAGTGACACAGAAGCCTACTTTGAATTCGGGCCACAACAGGGTTGCTGAGTGTCATTGTGAAGTAGAAGCAACACAGGAAGTATCTGGACAAAGGGGTTCAAGATGGAGACAGAAGTGGGAAACCGGAAAAGGTACGTTTTCGCCCCTTTTCTTTGATTCTGCCTACTTGAGTTTGGAGGCTTCCCCACCACAGTTGGCTGGACGGAAAGGCACATCGTAATTAGGACGGCGGTATTCTTGGTGGAGCTCTCTCTGAAATCAGCTTCTGGCTCTGATGGCGTTGACGTGGGGGCAAGATTGTGGCTCTGTCTTCCCTCCAGAGGCCCGCCAACATCTAAATACAGCGGGCGAACTACAAAGTCAGTGGACATGAAAACCATCATAAAAGCAATGGCAGGACCAGATCTACCAACATCTAAATCAGGCCCATAGTCTGTCAATGACTTTAGTACTCTTCCAATTATTTTCAAGTGTGTTTGTGCAGGAGAAAGGACCTAAAAGTGCACCTCTCATTGATTGCTGGTTACCTGCATATTGTTGCTACCCATTGTGCCCTGAGTGTCAACCCCCTGCTCCTGAATTCCTACTCTCCTCAGTAGACAGCGAAGAGGCCTCAGTGAATGCTACCACCTAGGCTTCTCCTATCAGGGGCTAACTTGCTTATCTGGAGCGTTCAGGGGACCCCAGCGGGTTGCCCTATGTGGGTGTGAGGTGCACATCGCTATATCTCCTCTCTACTGTAATTTGTCACCTATGTACTGTCCTGAGGGAACCCTTTAGAGAATACAACCCTACCAGTCTCAACCCCAACAGGTGGATGAGCTCTGAATATATTCAAGCTTCTGGGACTGTTCATGCTGCCACTGACTCCCTGTGGGTACGAAGACTGCAACGGTTGGCAAGTGGTTCCAAGGTTTCCCATGATCTGCTACTACAAGCCTCCCACAGATTCCTGTTTTCACTTCAACAGACCTTGACTTGGGCTGCAATAGGACATCCAAGATAGGCTCCCACACCCATGGAGACAAATAGTAGTGCTGCTCCTTCCTATTCCCTCGCCAGAAGAATTAAATGTAGTAGATAAAATGATTGGAACGACCAGGGCATCTCTTGAGGAACTCGGGATGCTGTGGTAATAACCATACTCTGAGATGAGCATAGAAAATCAAAGGTTATTCATGGTTTACAACCTCAAGCTTCTGATATGCAACAACAAATTTAGGACCTTATAGAACGCATCTGAATTCTCGATGGCAGAACTGAGGACGCTGAAGGTGACTTAAAAAACAGTAATATCCAAATAATTGGCCTCTCTAAAGGTCAGGCGGGCCAATCCATGACTGATTATCTTGAGACCTGGGTAAGGGATTGATGGCTCCATCACATGTATCTTCTTTTTTTTCTCACTGAAAGAGTTCATCGAGCCCCAGCACAATGCCTCCTTCCATGAGCCCCACAGCACCCAGTGGTAACAAATCTATTGAATTACAATGAAAGGACTGGGAGGCTATTCTGAAAACTGCCTGTCAAGCTGGCCACTGTGAGATTGACAACCACTGCATTCTAATCTTTCCCCACTACAGCCTCACAGTATAACACCATTGTTAGAAATGGGATTTCTGGTTGGCTAAGGCTTGTGCCAAAGTCAGGCAGAAACCACCACTCTAGTCAGGGCAAGGGAGTTACACACTGAAGATAACCCCTGCTCACCCCCTTGGTAGCTTGGCACGAGCAGTCAGGCTTATCCCAGAGGCAATGTGTAAAGCGTTTGCGCAACACACACACACCGCAGCAACACACTAGGCACACTGCACAAGAAACTCCACACAAGGTTATATCAAAAATAGCCTTTGTATTATCATAAACACATTAGAAACATAATCACACATTAACACTGCGCCAAGTGGCACTAGGCAATATTCACAGGGGATTATATACAGGACCAGGCCAATCAGGCCACGGTCAGAACCATCAGAACAGGTAAGTAAATGTAAAACACAACCAGTAACTACTGGATCCATAATGACCTAAGCATTATCACATTAGCATTAGACAACTTCCTAAAATATCATGGCATGACATTAGGCAATAAATCACATTAGGCCCAAACCTCATTAGCATAACCACATTACGTACTAGGCCTCACCAGCATGAACACAGTATGCACTACCCTCCGAAGCATAAATACATTACACATTAGGTACCTTATTGCGGCAATAACAGTGGGCATGAATCACATCACGCAGTAGACATCACATTAGGCATAACATTATGCATAAATCACATTACGCATAGACCTCATAGCAATATCTTTAGGCATAAACACATGATGAAAAGGCATCACATTAGGGCTTTGCGCCCTACCAACATTAAACTTGGCCCCCAGGCCAACTGGCCTCTGAAGGGAGGGCCCCCATGCCCTCTGTCCAGAAAGTCAGGGCTTACTCAAGGGCTATCCAATTAGCCCTCTGGCTACCAATGCAGCAAGCAAAGTGCGCAACTGTGCTGGGGCGTGGGGTGCAACTCACCCCTCTCTTATTAGGAAAACAAAATGCCCCCAAACGTTGCAGCTGCCTGTGCTCTTGCAGAGTAGCTGGGAATGGCAATGGGCCACTGTGCCTCTGACCTTAAAAAGAAATGGCCCGAAGCCCCACTCCGGGACTTCTAAAAAAAAGGATCTGGCCCAAAACATTGCAGCGGCCCGCAACTGTGGCGCAGCTGTGAAGAACAATCAAGGCACTGGCACCCGTGGCACCTCGTGAGCCCCACTCTGGGACCCTGTAAAATAAAACTTGTCACCGCTGCAATGCTGCTAAACAAAGATCAAGAAAAAGAACAGGGGAACCCTACTCACAACGGAACCAGGGTACTACGTTTATATATGACACAGCGGTTCCTGTGGACTATATGGACATTATTTAAGCAATATTTATGCGCAATCGCGATAGAAAAGGGTGCAATAATATCAGAGGACAATGAACCGACTACACATTGTAATTCGGTATAGCATATTTATGAACAAAACAAATAATTTCATTATTGGTACACTTCTTTTCAGTCAAAAGTGCAACAGTTTGTGCATTGTGTCCCCAAGTGCAAAATGGAACCAACAAAAAGTGAATATAGAAAGTGAATAAATATAACGGTTTCCATAAATTTCAGAGAAAAGGCCATAGAAATATATTGTTTCAACTGCATAGGTACAATGAAACATGCTGGGTAATGGAAATTTCTTAGTGCTTGTCGACGGCGTTTCGACCCTTCTATGTATGTGGGGTCTCTTCAGGACTGACGTTTTTGGGACATCTGGATGGTAGTAGGAAGCGCGACCTTGGTAAGTGTGATGTGCCACAGTGAAAGGGTGAAATTAAAAGACTCACATGAGGACCCGGCCGGGTTCTTGATGTGAGGTAAGGCAGGCACTTCAGGATATTAGAAAGCCGGTTGGCTCAGTGATGGATGTGCTACAGCCGTAGCAATATAGTGTAACGTCCTTTCAGGGTGCGGTAATAACGCACTGGAATTTCCGTATAGTGTGGGACCGGACGAGTCTCCGTGTGAACTGCCAATGCCGCGTGAGTCAGCTGCAGTGCAGCGTCTATCCAGACGCTGCACTGCAGCTGACTCACGCGGCTTTAATACAGGGGGAAGGGCACCAACAATGTGTCTCGACCAACACCCCCAGACTCGCAACAGAGCCCCACTCACCGGGGTCTTCTGCACTGCTCTCTGCCTCCTCCGGTCTCCTTGGGGGCTGCCCTCATGCCACACAGCTGCTCCGTCCCTTCATGCCAAGAGACTTGGCCCTGGGAGCTCTTGAGGCTCCGTTTGGGCTTTTCTCCTCTCGGGGCACTCCAGCGGGGCGCGGCGGCTGCGAGCCGCTCAAGGGTCCGTCCTCATCCCTGGCAGCATGCGGGGCTCTCTGAAAGCCCGGGAGCCCCGCCTTCACCCAGGCCTCATTTCCTGCTTTGGCGCGGCTTCCTTTTTCTTGGCCTGCCCACAGTCAGGCATCGGGCGCCTGGCTTTCAGGTCACTTGCAGCGATGGAGGCGGCTCCTCTTCTCCCTCGATCCTGCAATTAGGGGTGGGCACCCACTTTTAAATCCACAATGCGGGGTGGGCACCCGCAAATAAGACTCCCATGCAATGTGGGCACCCGCAAATAAAACTCCAATGCGGGGTGGGCACCCGCAAAATAAGCCCATAAGCGGGGTGGGCACCCGGTCTCCAGATGCACAAAAACGTGGGTGGGCTCCCACTTCAAGGAATACAAATGTGCAGAGTAGGCTCCCGCTTCAAGGATTACAAATGTGCGGAGTCGGCTCCCGCTAGATAGCACAAACGTGGGGTGGGCTCCCGCTCCTCCCACAGCAGTATAGGAGCATTCCCACACCAGGATTCCCACTGCAGGCACCTCGCAGCATCACACTGCAAGCCATGAAAGGCTCCTTCGTTGGGGAAGTACAAAGATAGCTCTCACAAGACGCTAAGAGTCCTCCAACACCAAGGGGCACAGCTGGTCCCAGGGAGGCCAGCACACGGGGACCTCCAAGAAGGAGGCAAGCCCTCGTGGCGGTTCCTCCTGGGCCCCCAGCAGCAGCAAGCCCCCAGAGTACAGGAACAGCACACCAAACATGGGGTCACAGCCCCTACATTTATACCACATTTTCCTTTGTCTGCAGAGTACAGGGCTTGGGGGGACCAGCTAGAACTGGTTCTGGAGCACTCTGTTTACAGTGCTCACACCCTGCTTTGGGAGATGGGGGCTCGACCAACAGACACACCACAGCGGGGCAGAGCCAGCATTCACTAGGGCAGGCACAGTCCTATTCAGGGACCAGGGACTTTTCCTCCCAACAGTCCAAATGTAGATGTCCCATTCAGCCTAGCGCTGACTCACCCTGCCCCTCCTGGAGCCACACACACCTCACCAGCCCCTGTCACTCAAAAGCCAGACATGCAATTCACATCAGGCAGGCAGACAGATAGCACACAGAAATGCCAACTTCTAAAAGTGGTATTTCTAAAATAGTTATAATAAATCTGCGCACACCATTGCGTAGCATATATTATCACTATTCCAATCATACCAAACTTGACCACGCTGTGCCTCTCATATCAGGAATTACCACTGAAACTCTTATCAGGGAATCCCCAATGCATTCCTATGGGTTGGCAGCCCCACAGTAGTGAGGAACCAAAATGACTGTTTGTCAATACCAGGACATTTCACACACTTAAGGTATATGTCCTATCTTTTACCTCCAATGCACCCTGCCCATAGGGCTTGCTAGGGCCTACCTTAGGGGTGACTGACATTTAGTAAAAGGGGGGTCACGGACATGGCCCACACTTTAGGTGCCATGTCACAGCGGCAGCAACTCTGCGCGCACAGGCCCTGCAATGGCAGTGGCCTGAGATAGATTTGAAAGGCTACTTTGGTGGGTGGAGCAATAAGCGCTGCAAGTCCACCAGTAGCATTTAATTTACCAGCCCTGGGTATATGAGATACCACTTTACAAGGGACTGACAGGTAAATTAATTAGGCCAAACAGGTGTAGACCAATCTTACCATATTTAACACAGAGAGCACACACACTTTACACTGAACAGCAGTGCTAAAGTGCCCAGAGTCCTAAAACCACCAACACCATGTCAGAAAAAAGGCTAGGAGAAAGGCAAAAAGTTTAGGGATGGCCCTGCAAAAAGGGCCATGTCCAACAACCATTGTGTGTCATTTCTGGGTGTGAAGAGTAAACTGAGGGAAATGATCGATAAATTCACCTTCTCTTCCTAAAAAAATTCCTGCTTCTTTACAGAACCTGAAGAGGCCTGGGACTGGCTCGAAAAACAAGGCACCTCCACTCAGGCAGACGCTCCCTGATTTTGGTCCAGCCAACCACCCTCACCCCAAGAAGGTGCCATCCTCATCCAATGATGCAACAAGGACAAGTGGTATCTTTACCCTCCCCCTCTTAAACCAACCAGTCCCAGGAGAGCCAGCTTTCAGTCCTGTTGAACGCAGCAGCTTTCTGGGCCTTCTATGGCTCCTTCGCAGACTCGGATGAAGGAATGCCCCCCCACATGGGCGAGTCCAACTCACTCCCGCGCATCATGCCCCAAACAGCTGACAATCTTTTAGCCTTGCCCTTGTCCTAGCACTTCGCTCCTAATGACTTAGGAACCTTGCATTGACTACATATCCTTGTCCGTTGTCTTACCAAATCTCTCTCCTTCCCCATTGACTTTGGGAACCGGTCTCCTCTGCTTCTTTTCAACCTAAGGAGCTCCACCCATTTCCATCACTAACCCACCCCTCATGCCACCACTCACCTGTTTGAGCAGTCCAACTAATGTTTAAACATGCTTCAAAGTTTGGACAGAGTGGCCATGATGTTTCTTGCTCAGATGATACAATTCATTTTCCCAAGGAGCCAAGGGAGACGCCCTGGAACATCACCACACACCTACGTAACCTATGCATTTTCACTCCTCGCTACTATACTCAGTTATAAAATGGAACATTCAATGGATGGACACTCCATCCAAACGCAGAAGGCAGGGTGTTCAAATTGCCTTACTCCAAAAATCCCATTGTTGGGACAGAAAAGCCCTCTGCATGGTAACGGGCATGTACCCTTGCCCTCAGTGCCAACTGTATTAATGTCTGGATCCCTAATGCAGATTTTTGTTGTCAAAGGCAAACACAAAATATGCATGAGCATCATGCCGTAGGCCTGTCTCACGGAGTGCGATCGTGTTTGACTGGTATGTGTGCCCACGCACTACCCTCATAGTACTGAAAGGTTATCGCCTTTACCAGGAGTTAAACAGCATGAGCGCGGGGGTAGCAGCCTACCGTGTAGTGATCAGTAGGAGTGAACAAGTCCTTTTTAACCTGTGTCACAGGATTGAGGCCTACAGCCCCACTTAGTGCTTAGCTCTCCTTTTGGCCCACATCAGTAAGATGTGAAGTACTGGCCAGTGCAGGAGTGGTTACTCTGCGTTGGTTGTATGTGCTCCTGGGAAGGGTACAGTACGAGGATAGAGCAGTGCTGTGCAGTGCATGCATGGGGAATGCCCGTACTGGGTGTATCTGTATCCGTGAGGAATACAGTACATGTAGGGTGCAGAGTTGTACAGCCTGCACATGGTGAATGTAAGTTTTGGCTCTATGTGTCCCTGCAAGTGGCACAATACAGAAATACTACTGTACTGAGCACTGCACACAGAATAAATGTGTGTGCTGAATGTATGTGTGTCTGTGGTGGCACAGTACATTGAGGTAACTGTACCGGATAGTGTGTGTGCTATGTACATACACTGAGTGCAAGTGTGCATGCAATGGTACATTACACGGAGGACTCAGGGTTCCATTTTGGGAGGCCCAGGCCTCCTTAGTCAAAACATGAGGATGTAGAGGAATCCCCCTGACAGATTTGTGAACTACATTCCTGTGACATGGCTGGGACAAACTGGAGAAGCAAGACCGAGGCTCCCCATTTACACTTCAAAGGCTGCTCTTTGATTTAGTGAGAGATCACAAGGAAACGGTCTGGACACATCTCAGGAAGCATATGGGGTTGATAAGGGAATCATAGAGTGTGGGGATGGGAGCCCAGGATTAACCTTTATATGCACATATCACTGTGGCTGATATCCAGGTGTGAACTCTAGTCACTCCCAGGGCCTGTGTTTGTCAGCTTCGGAGTCTCTCCTCCTGCGGCAGAAGGCCTTTCAAGAGGAAGAGGGAAAGGAGAAGTGTGCATTTCAAAAGATGCAACACCCCAATATAAAACTTCAAAGCCCAAGACCCTGAATCACATTTGGGACCTCATTAGGATGGCAGTCGCATCCCTTCAGAAACGGGACCGCTTGACTATCTGTTGACGGGCTCGCCATTGGAATCACGATGTGAACGCCTTCAAGGCAGTCGCAATGTTTTTCTTATGTATTGCGGCGTGTGCTGCAGCACATCCCACAGTACAAAAACTACACATTCTGAATATCTCTGCACTTTGTGGCAGGCACCGTGCAGTCGCTGCATCATGGTGCAGCGATATAGAGGGGGACACCATAGGTGACCCCCAGGGCACATACTGGAGGCCCAGGGTGGAAGGGGGGCCCACTAGAGGCCCCCATAGTCACATTCCGCCAGCCTTCTCATGGCAGGTTAACCACCATGAAACAGCTGGCGGAAACTGTGCAGGCACTGCCACCATTATAGGCATTACAGGCCATCTGATGGTCTGACAGGCTCCTTGAGCCCATCGGATTAGTATTGGACGGTCTTTCCACCCCTGACCATGTGCCTGCCATCCTAATGTGGTGGGTGGTCTAACATGGCCGGATGGCAGTGGGACCGCCACTAACAGGCTGTCGGTGGTGGTTCCACCGCCATCATAATCAGGCCCTTGGTGTTTGTAAATGGATTATAAGATGGGGATATTGAGACCCCAAAAATTATCATCTTCCAAGCAGCCAGATGGGCTGTGTGAGGAGGGGAAGCTTTGCGAGACTTCTGCCTGTGGCAAGGATTGGGGGCCAAGGACTACTTGTCATCTTGCTGGGTGAGGAGACCTCACCCAGGGATGCCATGACCATCTACTCTGGAGCCTGGAGCATCAGCACCTGCCAGCTTGCCAAGATCAGTGTTCCCTGTGAGGAAGAGGAGAGTGTTAGAGGGAGGGAGGTACAGTGGGGGGCACTGTCAAATGAACTCCCAGCACGAGGTATGAGGAGGCAGCTGCTGCACCAGTTGGGTCGTTGCCCATGAGCAGATTCAAGTCGGTGACTGCGGCATGCCAGGAGGGGACCTTCATGAAGATAGCCATTGTATCAGTGCTCTGGGGTAAGGGTGAAGCCTGTACAGCACTGTTCTAGCAACCCCCATGCCAGGAAGGGCCGCTGTGGAAGATACTCCCTGTTAAAAGGGTCGACGCCTGTGGGGGCTGTAGCGGCAACCCAGTATGCCAGGGCTGCTGTGGTGCAGACTGCTGTGCAGTTAGGGCCTGCTTATTGGATGGCGGTAGCATGGCCGCCTTGCATGCTAGAAGGGGCTACCAAAAACAATTGTGCCGTGCAGATTAGGTCGGAGACTGAGAACTGTGAACTGTGGTGACCTGTGTGTCATGATGAGCAACTGGGACTGCAACTGACTTGACCTGGGGACTGAGTGAGGACACCGTAGGCACATTATCTCGCCACTGATATCAAGATCAGGAGCAGCTGAATTACCCTCCTCCCCCCCCCTCGCCCCGGGAACATGGAAACTTACCTTGCAGATTGAGCACGGAAACACCTCTGATCGCTGCTGGGGCTGACTGCGTAGGCTCAGAGGAGAGCCTGCGCTTGCTGAGTGCTGCTGTGGAAACCATGTTTATTAGTTGTTACGAAAAGTCTAAATTTTTAGGCCCTCGCAAAGTTGACAAAATCATCAGACAAATGCTGGTACTTTTCCATGGCTGAAAGTAAAGCTGCTCTCGTAAAGCAAGGCTTGCTCAAGAATTACATTAGACCAGTACAGGATGCTAGCTGAGCTGCAAGTGTTTCAGCACCTCACATTTAGGAATAGCCCTGCTACGTGCTGGATAGTGCAATTATTTATATGGAAAAGTACTAAAGCTAATTCATTTCATTAGAATGGAAAGTCCCAGAGTTGTGACGTACTCAGGACACGTGGGTAGCAACAATTCACACCACCTCAGACCATGCAGATATCACGTAGTGTTGGCCTCTTCTGATTGGCTGTATCTTCTATACTTGTGTAACTTGCTGAAGCTACTGATGAGTGGAAGCCGTCAATTTGCTTAATTTCTTAAGAAGTGTCATAATCCTGTATTTTTACTGAATATATTTGCCTGGATAGTGACCCTTTTCCTCTTATGGTTTGTACATATAAAATCTGGCAGAAACGTCTCCTCTTTGGATACTCAGTTGCTATGCTGACTGTCTCCGTGCTGCAAGTATTTGTATTGTCTTGTCTTCTATAATACATTTTCTTTATCATACGTGCTGATTGCTATTATTTCAATTAGGCCTCTACATTTAGTGAGAGAATGCAACTCCAGAATGCATGACTGCTGTGACAGGCTGTTGCCTTCCCCTTTGAGCTGAGGTCTGAGGTCAGATCACAACGCTTCCCTGCCTTCGTAGTCTCTCTCTCTCCCTCCGCCCTGGATGGATGCTGCCACTAGCCGTGAGTAGTTGTCACATCTCTGGGCTGCTCTTGCTTCATGTTCCCCAGGTTCTCTCAGCACATAATGATGGTGTTTGTGAGCCAGCTTTGATGGCTGTTGTGCCTATTGTCGTGTGCTCTTTCTCTTTCTGCCGCACCCCCTCCTCTAGGTTATTTTTTTTGGCATAGTGTGATCTCTGTGGTTGCCCTGCTGATGGGTTTGTGGGCCGCTTCCTTTCTTTCCTTTGCTTGATTATTTCTGTGGTTTTGTATTTTCTGGTTTGTCGCCACGCTGTCAATGATGTCTCTGTTGGTGACTGTGCCTCCTCCTTGTGTTGTCTGCTCTGGCTTGTCTCTCTCTGGTATGCACTTCTGGCGCTGGGCCAGTGCTGCACCATCTTGTTGCCTTTAGCCTCTGTTCCGTTCTTCTCTTCGATTTTCCCTGGCAGTGGGCCAGTTACAAAGGGGAGGAAGATTTGCTTTGGTCTCAGTTTTGGGTTTCTTCTAATGTATATCCTCTGATTGTGCTTTCCTCTGTTTTATTTCCTCTCTTTTTCTGTCTGCTGTCGTTTTCACTGGGTGACCGTTGGGTCACAGGACCCATTGAATTTTCACTACTGGTACAGTTCTCTCCGTCTATGCTGCCTGACCATGTGTTTACCTATGTACTCAGGTGCGCTTAAATTTTGATTTTAGTTACTGAGCTGTTGACTTCACCCCTGGGCCCTGGAGAGGGCAAACAATTTAGCATTTTCCCATGGCAGCAGTAACTCTCTGATTCTAAGCAGCCCTTTGACTGATGGTAGGTCAGAGAGGGTGAAGTACTGCAGTTGCCTGTCTTGCCAGCGGAGACTCCTCAGCCAGGGGCCGAATGCTTCAGCCGTGAGTAGCACAAGAGGCTGGTGGGCATTCCCAGATGGGACTTCACTAGGTGAGTGCTGGAGGAGGTTTCCTCTCCTCAGATTTTAGGTGGTAGCAGGTTTTGCTTTGCGTTGTAGAGATATCAGGTAGTGTTCCCTAGGTTTAGGGTTGATGTAAGAATTGCTCCCCGGTTTGGCACAGGTATTGAGTGCATGGTGATAACGTAGGGGTGCTAGCAGCTAGTGCTTCCTCCTTTTTGTTGCAACAAGTACTTTGGTGCCGTTTTTGTGTGTGACAACCCTGGTTTTGGAGCTGGCAGTCACACTATAATGTAGCCAGAGAGTGGTCGGCTCTGGAACACTACCTCCTGCTGGACACCGAGGATGGTCTTCAGCTGTGAATAGGTGTCCGCCTACTCACAACAAGGAGGGATTGGTATTGCATTATATGCATACATTTGAAGTGTTGTTATTGTATTGTATGCATTTATGTAAAGTGTTTTTCTTTTTGATATGCTGTCTGATTGTTACATGATGTAATGGGATTTATTGAGATTCTTAGCATGTAGCGATTGGCCTTTCTTATGCTGTTAGATGTCAAATGACTGATTACCAGGCACCTTACTACAAATGTTACTTTGAAATGTCACAATGCTATGTTGATACAGAATGACGAATTGACTAGCAGACCTACTGATGTTTATTTTGTATTGGACTGAGGACCATATGCCGTTGTGATAATAATAATAACACTTGATACACCCAATGTTCTATGACTGGTATAGTGTGCAATAAAATACAGTGCAGGGATAGCATTCCCCAGTCTGTATTCAATGTGTATGAAAGGATTGTATGCAGAGTTCACCACTATTGCACTAAAACTCTGAATGGTACCCCATAAGGGAATTCATTTATTGTCTTCTTTATCGCTTTTCTGTCTCCTTTCTTCTGGCTGCACAGGGGTGCCTGTACGAGCATTTTTAGACACTTTTCTATTACATTCTCATGCTTCATGGTGAACTTGTAGTAGCTGACCTGTCGTCTTGCCTGGTGGATCGCCCTCTGCTTTAAATTAACAGACATGCAGGCTAATGTAAGGCCGAGTGTAATACTGAATGTAATCTGTTCTCCTTTCCCCTTCCCCTGGGTAGCAACGGTGGAGCTAGTCTACCGACTTCCTGCTGGGTCACTGTAATGAAGGATGTCTGAACATCTGTAGCTGATATGTAGGGTCAGCTGCTAACACACAATGCCAGGTGCAATAAGGAGAGGTTTGAAAAGTAATTACCCAGCCCAACTTGACATGTCAGATTTGTGACAGTTACTACAACCGACTACACTTACAGTTTCCAACCACCGACAGACATAATATGGCACTGTTGTCATAGTTGTAACATCTAATAACACAACTGTAGTTGGGGGGCATTGTTGAAAGTTGCCTATTCCTCTTTCCTGATTTCAAGTGCACAGAACACGGGAGAGAAGAAGAAAAACAAATTGATGGAATGGAATATGCTCCGGCTGCACCAAATTTTCCAAGGCTGCCAGATTTAAATGCAAGGGTGAACGTATCTCAGTTAGTGCACATTGAGCTGGCCACATAAGATTTCCAGCTTTTATGGTACAAAAATACACTGGAAAGAGTGTTTCAGACCGCTCCTGAGACACCTAGCCCATCTGATAATTTGGTAGAGTGAAAAGTAGAGTGAAAAGTGAAAAGAGTAAAGAACAATAGTTCCTGAGAAATGTTCTGCCCAGTAAGGCCTTTGATATTATGGTATGTTGAAGGGTTAACGAAAACTCTTTTGGGCTGCCTTTGAATTAACGCTCCTAGCTGGCCACAGAATTTGGGCACTGAGCCACAACCAAACTGCATAGTGCAATAGTTTCCTGTGATTATGAAGGGAACTGAACACTCAGTCAATGTAAATATGTATTCTTCACCGCGGAAAACGGAAAGGAATTGAAATACTTAAATGTATATTAATAAAATAGAATGGAATACTCTTACAATTTGTAGTTTGTTTAAAGTTCATAAACGATAGGTGAAAGAGAAGTGTTATTATTTATATTTGTACTTTAATAAGTTTTGGTGCAGAAGTTTGTTTCCCAACATTTTTATTTTCCGGTGCAAGAAAGTCGGAGAGGAGATGTTTGTTTTTCGTACTTGTCTGTTTATGTTTTGCTTCATGGTACATTTGTTGTCAGCTGGTATTGCCTTCCACGGAGGGGATGGGGGGTAGCACAATGAGTAAGGGCCAGAGCGATGACATTTCAAGGTCCCCCACCCCGACAACTATCTCCCGAATGTGTGACGTTGCAACGCATGCATTTACAATGCATGCCTTTACAACGCGGTTGTTCCAACGACCGCGTTGTTACCATGCGTGCCATTACATCGCAAGTCGTATCAACAACTTGCTATAGGGGGCGCGCTGGACTCAGGAATATTATTAATTACTATTCCTACTCCAGTTTGTGCAACAGCATGGAAGGTGTTGGATTTAAAATCCAACACATTCACTGGTGTTGCACACCCCCTAGAGCAAGTCGTTGATACGACTTGCGATGTAATGGCACACGTGGTAACGACCGCATTGTAAAGTTACTGCATTGTGGAGACAGCGTTACAAACGCTGTTTCCCCTATCTTCCTGAGTACTTTACAACAGGACACATTTGTTGTTTTAAGTAAAAAGAGATTGCCAGTCAGTCAGTCAAAAGGTCTTTTTTTCGATTTACATCATAAAAGACATGCTATACATATAAAACACAATCCATAATAAATTGTCCTAGTATAGTCCATAAAATCCATAAATAAATACATACTAAAAACAAAATAAAAAGTTATTAAATACAATACGACTGATGCAATCAATAGCCGCTAAAAAAAAAAAAATAATAACAAATTTCATTATATAATGAACAATAATAATGAACAATATGCTAAACCACCTGCAACATTATGTGTACTACTGAATTATAGACTCAAATTCCGGGTCCGAATTGACCAAGCCCAACTAACAAATTTAGATACCCCTATGACAATATACTTAGTGGTGTCAGATTTTAGGATTCGACTGGCAACCTGTGCTGATCTTGTTCCCAGTGAACGGCATACAGGCTTTAGCCATACACATCTAGGTTGAGTGTACATTGGACAACAAAAAAGGAAGTGATCAGCAGTTTCTACCTCCTCCACACAAAAGGGACATTTATCACTGCCACATAGATTCCATGAACTCGTTACCCCACGAAGAGGGAGGGAGCCAACTCTTAACTGATGATACAATTTGCGATCAGATAGCTTTGTTATGATGTCCCAATATTCATCATAAGTGGGGACATCCTTGATGACAAGGAATAATACTGTCATGGGGCCACCCAGAGCAGCTGCCATTCTCTTCTCCTTAATCTTACACCAATAGATTTCTTTAAAAAGCTTCTTTGAGGGGAAAACAACAGTAACAGGATCAACCCATAAGGACCCCAGCCCCATATCAATCAGGGAAGCTTTTATTGCTGATAACCAACGAATCCCCGACGAACCCCGTAGCCCTTTTACTTCCAAGAGGGCCTCGGCATACATAGACAGTTCCGGTGTCGTCCACAGGCGCCGCCAAAATGCAAGTGGTCTATACCGTACCATGTCCTCCACCGGGTTACAGCCTAGGTCATACAATAGGGGAATATGAGGAGTTGATTGCGGTAACCCTGTTTCTGACCTAAGGAATTTGTTCTGTGCAACTTTAAGTTTGGACATATCACTAAAGCCCCACAACTCCGCCCCATACATAATGCCTGGAAGAATTTTGGAACCATAGATTTTAATCAGTGGAGCCAATGGTTTTGTTAGCGAGTTTCTATGTTCCTTCAACAGAGCTCCGCCAAGTTGGGCGTGCTTAAGGGTAAGGACATCTATCTGGGGTTTCCAACTCAAATTTTCACTAAATGTGACTCCCAAATAAGTAAAAACAGCTGTCTGGTCAAGAATAACCCCACCCATTTTAACCCTTGATTTAACTGATCTTGGACCACGAAGGACCATGAATTTGGTCTTCCCTACGTTAACTTCCAGCTCATGATCGCGGCAGAAAAGCTCAAAGCGAGACAGAGCAAGCTGTAACCCCTGTCTCGTCTTAGAAATTAAGAGCGTATCGTCCGCGAACATTAGAAAGGGGACTTTCTTGCCAGCAAGGGAAGGTGCATCAGTGGGGAAGTTAGTACAGTAGTTCATAACCCCGTTAATGAACAGGAAAAACAGGGTGGGAGCCAAAACACACCCTTGTCTAACCCTTTTAGAAACCTCAAACCTATCCGTCACCTCCCCGGGTTTACCCCATCGAACTTTAGCATACGTATGTTCATGCAATTTAATAAGAAGAGCCACCAGCTCTTTAGGCATGCCCATCCCCAATAAAACATCCCACAACTTAATCCTTGGAACAAGATCAAATGCGGACCTTAGGTCCACAAATGCCGCAAAAAGCATGCCACCACCAAGAATAACCTCTTTCCAATACAGGAGCATAACCCTAAACGCTTGGTCTAGGGTTCCAATATGCGACCGAAAACCCGCCTGGAGTGGTGTTAATATATCAAAAGAGATTGCATTGCATTGCGCTAATAGCTACTTAATTAAAAAGCAGGGGGCAAATTTTATAGGAGGTATAACTGCCCGCATGTGTGAAGGGCCAACGTCCACCGATATCTTGAAACTGGTGCCCGGGAGGCCACATACGGCCCTCCTGCCGGGCACATCTAGGCCCCTGAACAGCAGCAGGGTGCTGGTTACTCTGAGGACTCAGTGCTGGAATAAGAAAGAAGTTAACATAAGGGGGCAAACATTTGCTTAAAGGTCAAGTTACGTTATTGAAGGGAGGTAGCCAAAGTGCCCTGCACAGCATCACTTTCAGAATAACAGTCCATAGCAGACATGTTAAAGACAGTCTTGTAAAGTTGTCCAAGTTCATGGTGAATTTCATGAACATGCAGAATGGTTTCTTTATTGTACATCAGGTTATTTCAGTGCGTTGATAAGTATTGTCCCTGTTTCAAGGGCTAGTTTTTACAGTATGCATTTGAACATATTAACTCCGTCCCCACCATGACAACAATGCGAGTATTGAGCTAAGAGACAAATGATCCGGGTGGCCTGGCTTCCCATTATACAGAAAGATGTTGTCAGTTGCTAAGTTACTAAGTGCTATATTTCGAGATTTTCTTGTATGTGATAATAAAGGGAAACAAAATGGGAAGGAAATGATCAGGATCACACAATTTGGTCGTTAGGTCACTGGCTTTCTTCCCCCATGCCCACTGTACACATGACACCCTCCCTCCTAACAACTACCCTGCTGTTATTAAAGGCTCTGTGCTAGGTTCATTGAAGGCTAGTTCCATGGGTAGAGTATTGGCCGTACTTGCAAAGCACATCAGGCCTTTGCCCCAGACCTCCGTGGTCTCCGTTGCAGCCACGGTCTGTGCAGATAATATCGGTGGGGCGGGTTGGGGGAGGATTTCAAGGGTTGATGCAGTGGGAAAATTAAATAAATATTAAATTTTCCCTCGTTAGCATCCATAGGAATCCCCCCCAACCCCGCCCCACCCTACAACCTTTGATGAGTACCGGAATAAGTGACAGGCTGCAGTATGCACAGAATGAGGAAATGGAGGAACCTGAGGGCTGTGGGGTTCATGACAGCGATAGCAAAATAAGATAAGAGATTGTGTCAATATGTGATATACTGCCGGTGTCACTGCTGCCTTAAAGTCCATATACTTGCACGTCTTACAGTGACACATTTTCCACACTATAACCGGAACTACGGCAGGACAGTATGTTGTCAAAGGGATGTGCTGGGGATATATAGCGCCTCTCATGATGGGGATGCAGCTTGCTGCAGGCGATGAGGGAAGTCCTTATTGATTGGCTTTTGTTGTTATACTGTGAGGAATAACTGGCTTGGAAATAGGGTTTTGTGAATGGATGAGGGATATGTAGACTTTTGAGCAGCATATGATACATGATAGAGGGTACAGCAATGCAGAAGCCACCAAGAAGTCCCGAAGAATAGCCTACCTTACCACAGACCGTCACCACACACACAAGATCACCCTTCCACACACGCCCCAGTGACCATGAAAATAGATTTGGCAAAATTAGATTTGTATTATTACAAACTTTTGCACACAATAAAAAGCACATATAGATTAGCACTAGGTATATTGAGTTCTTGCAGGGTTTTTCCTAATGAGCAGCGTGAGGTGAAGTACTATTTTATGTATATATCTAAATAAAAAAATGTGTATGCATATTAATGTTTTCTTTTTCTAGGGTCTTCAGACTTTCAGAAAATAATGTTATAAAGGATTAGATTGTAAGGGGGTGCACAAAAATGCATTTAGATGCAGTGCATTTGCCTGGGACTACCAAGGATGGATACCAAGTAGTAATATTATGTTTATATATTGATTTGCGTACCCAATGAACATTACAGGCCACATGTCCACTAACAGACTTTCAATAGCAGACAATTTGCTTTTATGCTACTGTAAGAAAACAACAGAGACATTGTGTTGTCTTCATCGCCAGGTTCTGCAGGCCCGTCCAGATGCAGCGACCCCACCATACCTGCAGCAAAAGCGAGGGGGTTTGGATAAAATCCCATACCAGATGACACTGCCTCTAGCAAGGGTGGAAAGGCCCTTACCAGGTTCTCCTGATGACTGCAACAACCATCAAATGTTAGGGGCTGTCATCCTGGATCCACAGCTCACATACCAAATAAGCAATGGGGCCGGAGCAAGGAGGGCAAGCTCCACCTGCACCACCAGCTGTAACTGAGGTACCATGCAGGTACAACATTCACTCCAGCAAATAAACAACAGCAAGTAAAAGACCTAAAGAAGTGGCAGATCCCTGCTCACAGCAGGCCAGGCCTCCAACAGCAAGATCAAATTTAAAGAGGCAGAACCTTGCTGCGCACAGCAGGCCAGGCCTCCCGATATCATCTTTCCAAGGATCCCTATGCTTTCTTCAAGTGCTCAGTAACTTTAGGTACTGGTGAACTCTGACAGTACACAACAAGAGCACCAACGGTTTCTTTTGAAAGTGTTGCTGGTGCCTGCCTCAATAGGAGCACAGAACCTGCTAGTTAGATACATAGATTAACTGCTTCACACAGAGACTACAAAGTTTTCCAACTGCAAGAACTTTTGACAACGGCTAGGAGAATGAACAAGAAGGGTGGAGAGAAAGTGGCCAGCGGTGCTGACAGCAATATTGTCTCAGGTTCCAGGAATAATAGTAACTGCAGTCCTTATAATTTTTGCAAGGGACATTGAAATACCATCCCTTAATGGCCAGGTGGGAGATGGGAACAACTCAAAGATAATTTTTGGGGAAATGAAAATGAACGGAACAAAGGAAACGTGGGAGAAAATGATGGCATGGTTGGAAAGCTGGGGATAATGGATATTGGTGATTGTAAAAGGGATAGCAGCACTAATAACCCTGTATATAATGAGCAAAGTTTGCCCAGCAGAGGGTGGGATCGTCCCATTCAGCAAATTTCAATTACATTACCAATTGCAAGAGGGAGAAACCTTTCGATACCTTCAAGCACGTAGCGCATTATATAAACCAATACCTAGAGGTACAGACTTACCGGTATCATCACCCTTGGAAGATAGGCTACTAGACGATTACCTCCCAGAAAAAGCCATCTCATTGACGTATCGTAAAATCCTCAATAACACACCTGACATTCTTGTCACAATACGTGCAAAATGGACGAATGATATCGGGGACATGACTGAGGATGATTGGAGGGAGGCCCTGGCATTGCCCCGGGAGGTGGCGATCCATTCCCGTTTCAAACTCATACAACTTAAAATACTTCACAGAGCCTACTACACTAGTTCAGCACTGATTAAAATGGGGATACTAGATTCTTCAGCTTGATCCTGCGGATGCGGCCACACTGGTACCGATCTACACTAATGGTGGGAATGCCCTATCCTCCAGAAGTATTGGGGACGGGTTCTGTCAACCATGTCCCGGATCTGCCATGTGCCTGTTGAAATTTCCCCACGGCTTTCTCTTCTGAATATCTGGGACGCTACGGATCTCTCAAGAACTGAAAGAATATGGGTCTCGTTGGGATGCATGGTGGCAAAATGCAATATCGCCAGAACATGGAAGGGAGGGGTTAAACTGCGATACACTGACTGGGAATCCGACATGGACTGGTGTATGCAAGCAGAGAGGGTTGTCTATGAAAGCAGGGGATGCCCGTGCAAATGGTTAAAAATATGGGGCCCCTGGAATAAGAGTAGAGTCTTGTTATGCACCCCCTTTACCGATCCCCCCTCTAGCCCCTGACAATGAAACGATGTAATGTCTTATATTGCCAGCTTGACAACCTCGACGACAGCAGGTCACTGCTCTTGTTTTATTGTTTGTATCGTTTTCTGTGGTTTCTTTTCAATAAAGAGAATTTTTTAAAGAACGGTTTGCCCAGCATCCATCTCAGATATGGCATCCAGCTGTGCACGCTGTGTGGCAAAATGCAAGGTACACAAACACCACAAGTCCAGGGTTGACTGGCATTATTAAGGCACAGAGATGATAAGAATGAGTGATTTGGTATCAGATGAGGTAATGTGGAAGTGATCTGCTGTGGAAACCATGTTTCTTAGTTGATACCAAATGTCTACATTTTCAGGCCCTTGCAAAGTTTGCATAAACTCATCAGACAAATGCTTGTACTTTTCCATGGCTCAAAGTAAAGCTGCTCTCGTAACGCAAGGTTTGCTTAAGAATTACATTAGAACAGCACAGGATAATAGCTTAGCCACAAGTGTTTTAGCACATATTTAAGAATAGCTCTGCTATGTGCTGGATATTGCAATTATTTCTATGGAAACGTACTAAGGCTAATACATTTCATTAGAATGGAAAGTCCCAGAGTTGTCACATACTCAGGACACGTGGGTAGCAATAAGTCATACCAACTCAGACCATGCAGGTATAACACAGTGTTGGCCTAATATTCTATACTTGTGTAACTTGCTGAGGCTACTGATGGGCGGAAGCCCCCCTTTTTGCGTAATTTCCTAAGAAGTGTCAGAATTCTGTACTTTTACTGAATATATTTGCATGGATAGTGATGTTTTTCCTCTTGTGGTTTGTACCAATAAAAGCTTTCAGAGACGTCTCCTGTTTGGACTCTCAGTGGCTATGCTGACTGTCTCCGTGCTGCAAGTATTTGTATTATCTTGTCCTCTACAATAAATGTTCTTTATTATATGTGCTGATTGATATTATTTCAATTAGGCTTTTACTCTGCCAGTCCTCCTGAGTACAATTGACTTCCCAAGTACAAACAGAGGTGTGAGAGTACTCACGGACAGGACACCCTCAAAGACACAGCACGCTTCCTATCTGCCAGAGGAGGGAAGACTGAGTATGGACTACCGGTACCCAGGGTCCTTGCTGCTAGAAGGGCCGCGGTGGCCAGACTCTTTTGACTATTTGCGAAGAGTCATAGTGGACTCTTGAATTAAGGCCTGATAGTGAGCATTCCATGGATGTGGCCTCCAGTGAATGGGGAAAAACCCTGATTGCATTGTAAGGAGTAGGTGGGATAGGGAATTGCCTTTGAAACACTATAGCCCTTACCTCAGGGGGGGAAATGTGTTGTCATCTATAAATGTCAGAAGCTTCCTTTGAATGAATAGAGTGAGAAATAAAAATACTTTTTGTAAGGAAACAGTCTATTAGTTGCATGGCCTGCTCAATTAATGGGTTCACATACCCCCCTTGCCGTGACTCGGTGTGGATCTACAGGGTCAACTGTGCAGCAATCTTTTTCAGATATGACCTGGATTGCGCAATGAGCATATTCTCTACGCTCATCTTCAATATTGTATCTCACCTGGTGTCTCCCTTCTGGTTTTCGATCTGCATGTGGTGTGCTTGAACCCGGTGCAGCCTCTCCAGCTCCAGCTACCGCAATGCCTCCAAAGGTCACAAGAGGAGTGAAAACTTGTGGGCCAGCTGACACTTCAGAGTAGGGGAAGGGCAGCTCTGGACTGCTGCACAGAGTAGCAGGCACTACCGGCAATATGGAAAACGCTTCGGGGAAAGCCTGTTGCACTGATCTTGGAAAGAGATCTATTTCAAAGTTCTTTTTACCTGCAGAGTTTGAAAAAGCCAACTATCCCAAATGGATAGGGTGAATATCGGAGCCACTGCAGATGTCCGGGATGCCAGCATAGGTACTCAGCGGGGATGGCAAGAGGAGGCTGGACTATGCGAGCAGAAGGTTGCTGTGAGCCCTGTCAATGGAGATAACCCAGGTAACATGGGTGAGACTTTTATGATCGAAGGGGTTCTGAAGAATTGTGAGGGGCCTCTGGTGGGGGGGGGGGGGGGGGGGGGTAGTGCTTGTACCTGTGCCAAACTCTCCTGGCATAGGAGCAGCTAATGATCTTCCATAGCCACCACAAAAAGTGACATAACACCCTCGAGACCTTCTATGAAGAGACCTTAGAAGTCCAAGACATGGAACTACAAGGACCAGAACTGGGATCAGTCAAATGATAATCCTGTTAACCTTGATATCTTGAAAGAGACAGACTCTGGGGATAATTTCTTCTCTCTCTCAGACCCTTCCAATTCATCAGGAGATGAGTCTCTGCTTGTCCCAAAGCAGTGTTCAGGGGGAGAATCACCAGGCAGTGGCTGGAGTGAATCAAGCAGCCTGCACCTTGAGGAGGGAGCCACAGGGAATATAGACATTGAACCAGATATGGTGCAGAAAAGGAAGGAACTGCTTGAGGGGGCAGAGCAACCAGAAGCTACGGGGACACTCCTGTGGGACTATTAATTCGCTTCTGGAATCGGGGTTGACGAGCCTCCCTTGCCAAGGATACCAACCCCGTGGCACTGGGGAATCCCTATAAGATGTCACTTTCTATTATTTACAAAAGTATTATGGCACATAAAGAAGAGACAAGGATGGAGAGTCAAAGAACCCAAGGGGCATGCCGCAGGTTACAGAATGTAATTTGCCGTGTCGTGAAGTCCTGTTCAGTGTTCGCTGAGAGGATCAATGAAGCTGAGGCTCAGAGATCTCTAACAGAGACAATATGGACTCAGAAGGATGATACACAATGGAAGTTGGTGGAGTTGGAGCATCGCCTCCGGCACAACAATGTCAGAGTCCTTGAAATACCACACGGCTTGGAAGGGCAGGACGCTTAGAAATATATTGTAGAATTGTTTACGGAAGCCCATAGAACAATGACATTTATGACTGTAGCCCAAAAACGGGGAGGCTGGGCAGTCCCTAATTTCGCATTTTACTTACTGGCAAAGGCATTAGTGATGTGACAGAGGCTCCATCTATCTATCAAATACTACTGGGTTCAGAGGCCGAAAAGAGTCTATGTAAGATGGTTGAACCAAGCTATTATAAGAAGACCTGCTTTAAGGTTCTGTTGGCAGCCTTTAAAGTTTGGAAATAGGTTTGTAGATGTTTTAGGATAGATGGGGTTTGTTTTTATACACCTATTACTGCATCTACGCTATTTCCCTCTATCTTATGGGATGTTATGACAGCTAGACGGAGACAAAAAAGGATATCAATGGTAGGGGATTTTTGTGATAAAGATTGTATTCTCCCATTTTCTGCATTGACCGGAAAATACATTCTCCCCAAAAATGAGTGTTTTAAGTTTTTACAGAGCCAAGATTTTTTGCAGAGAAAACTGAATCATGTGGTAATAACTAAAAATGTTCTAGTCGAGGCAATCAGACAGCAAGATAGGATCAGTATTCTCTATAACTGTTTTGTGGAAAACCAACAGGATGATTTGGAGGCTAAAAATCTTAAATGGAATAATATGTTGTGTCAAGATGAGGACATTCTGGAGGAATCCATTGAGATGGCGGAGAAGATTTTGACCTCTCCTAATCTGAAAGAACAGCACTTTAAAACCATTTTTTAAAATCTGTAATATACTCCGGCTAAAATACTTAAATTGGGGGAGACGAATGACAACAAATGTTTTCGCTGTGGGGCTGATCAGGCAGACATTCTCCATATGTTTTTTACATGCACTAAATTAAGTGAACTGTTGGGGGGAATGGAAGTTGTTTTAACAGAGGTGACTGTCGTAGAAATTACTAGTACACCCACAACGATGCTACTGGGCCTGTGGGAGGGGCCAGTGATTAGCTGAGCCACACAGCAATTCAGGTATTTGATATTTATGGCTACCGCGGTTCCCTGACTCTGCATAGCCTCTTCCTGGTTACAGAAGGAACCTCCATCTTTCGAGATGTAGAGAGCAAGATGTTATGACTTTTTTAATCTTGAGTATAGTTTATATTCTTTTAAAGGGCCACAGAAACGCAAATTGGGCTTCATGATTTGGGGCCGATGATAGATCACATGAATGACAAATTTAATGTGCATATACCTGTTTTTTACTATCTATTTCCTTACTATGCTGACAATTTTTCTTATGCAATTTATGAATTTGATGAATCTGTGATTTATGGTACTTTTTTAGATATTCTTATGTGTGAGAAGCTGGCCTGGTATATGCTGTCCAATAGTTATAGTGGTGTTCTGCTTGGGTTTTCAGATCGGGTGGAACCCGCTCTACAGAGCCCTTCTGACCCAAACCAGAACGTTACCCCCTCCCTAGGGCCTTTTTACACCTAAATGACCACATATATATGTACCACCTAAGGACAGGGAATTCCTATTATATATATATATATATATCAAGACCTCACAGCCCAACCACAGTCTCGCGGCCTTCAGCAGACCCAGAATCTCCTACCCAGACGGCAGCAACACACACAGTCTCGCGGCCTCAGTCAGACCCAGAATCTCCTACCCAGCCGGCAGCAACACACACAGTCTCGCGGCCTCAGGCAGACCCAGAATCTCCTACCCAGACGGCAGCAACACACATAGTCTCGCGGCCTCAGTCAGACCCAGAATCTCCTACCCAGACGGCAGCAACACACACAGTCTCGCGGCCTCAGTCAGACCCAGAATCTCCTACCCAGCCGGCAGCAACACACACAGTCTCGCGGCCTCAGGCAGACCCAGAATCTCCTACCCAGACGGCAGCAACACACATAGTCTCGCGGCCTCAGTCAGACCCAGAATCTCCTACCCAGACGGCAGCAACACACACAGTCTCGCGGCCTCAGTCAGACCCAGAATCTCCTACCCAGCCGGCAGCAACACACACAGTCTCGCGGCCTCAGTCAGACCCAGAATCTCCTACCCAGACGGCAGCAACACACATAGTCTCGCGGCCTCAGTCAGACCCAGAATCTCCTACCCAGACGGCAGCAACACACACAGTCTCGCGGCCTCAGTCAGACCCAGAATCTCCTACCCAGACGGCAGCAACACACATAGTCTCGCGGCCTCAGTCAGACCCAGAATCTCCTACCAGACGGCAGCCTTAGCACGAGCTCATCCTATTATTACCGTAGTACATGACAGGGGAATCGGGATTACTATATATCAGATCACACAAGGACTATTAGTTGAGCACAACCTGTTCTCTAGTTCGAGGGGCTCGTTTCCCCCTCATCCAGTTACCACTTACCTGACCAGGATTAACCTCTGTTCATGTTGAGTTAACTCTGACTAAAAGAATAGGCTATCCTCCTATACAAAAATACACAACACATGCTAACTCACGACAAGCTAAATACTTTATTTAAATGCCACATGCACATTCGCAGAATACATCATATATATATAACCTGCAAGGAAAGTGAAAGGTGAAGTTATACACTTCAAAGAAAAAGGGGTCGACATCACCTGAGTTGTATGTAGCCTGTGCTCAATGGTCATCTAGGTTCCCTTCTCCCTCTGTGCCTCGGCTTCGCCTGGAAGTCACACCTCCGCAGTCGCGGATCTACTCCCTTCTCCCTCTTCGAGTCACTGGAACCTCTTCCTCATCGGCTACTCTCTCCTCTTTAGATTCAAGTTCGTCATCTGTCTTCCCTGGAATAAGTAGTAGCTTTTCTGCTAACGGCCAGATGCCGCCTATGGTCTAGAAGCAAGTACCCATATCTAACTCAGACTTTCACTAATATAGAGGTGCATTCTCTCATGGAAATTTCCAGCTCGAAACCTGCCGCCCACCAAATTCCTGTACCTCCCCGTGCCAAGGACACGTTCCCAGCCGGCCGGCCTGATGTAGTGTCTTCGGCAGGGGAAAAATACACTCCTTCGATAAGGGCCGGCCTGAACCGGTTCTCTCCGAGCGAATAACACCTCATAACTAAAACATCGCCCTCCCTCTAGAAGTGTCCCAAGCTGCCGGAGCAGAAAGAAAGATGGAGTCTCTCCTGTCTGAGGCCTACCAGGCCTGAATTCAGCACGACTCCATGAAATACCCTCACTATAGGGCAAGTTATCCTCGATGCTAACGAATCTATCCCCTAGGCTATGTATGTAGGCCCTGATCTATGGGTAGGAGCACGGGATTGTGTCAAACTGTCTAATAGATAGGCCCTATTCACTACTCTAGTCCTTAGACTTGGATGGAAAGAGACTGAAGTCATATTGATCGCTCTACAACACAAGAAGGCCAGGAAAATCAAGCAGTACATTTCACCCTTGACTTCAGTCTATTATACATACATTAAACAGAACTAACATCGGTGGAAGAATAATATGAAACAAAACTAACCGATCTATGTCTAGTACCAGATGTGCAGAATTGAAGCAGTGAAGGGATACACTGAATAAAACAACAGATAGAAATCAAAACAGCAATAGCAATCAAAATGCCACCTAATATGTAGCGTAGCATATGCATGTCCGGTAACCAATTAAAGAGCCAGTCAAACCAGCCCTGATCAATGTGTTTTCTAACTTCATCGGTTAAGTCATGCAATTTATCTATGTGTGCACGAATGGATTGTGTATGATCAGATAAGTTAAAACAGCAGAGGCCTTCAAAATCTGAGCAACCATGTCCATGTTTAAGCAAAAGATAATCAATGGCTGCTCTATTTTGCAAAATGGCCCTACGTTCACCCTGGGCGTCTAATAGCAAGTCAGACAAGACTGTAGAAGTATGATTAATAGATTTAACCATCCAGCAAGCCATTTTCCCAATGGATTTGGCATTGTAAACCGCCAAAGCAGGAACACCAATAATTGAAACAGCTAGGCTAAGGTATTCAGACTTGGAATATAAATGCAAAGATGAGTCACAATCCTCCTGTAACATCACTGTATCTCGAAGCACACGAGAGTTGGCATTTGGATGTGATGAGAACATTAGTAAACTCAATCTAGTAATGGCACACGGGCCTCCGGAAATGTTTGCGGGGACATATGGCCAGGAAGTATTACCACATGAGAAAAGCCATCCGGCAGGTAGCAACATCGCACGATAGTGACTGGGAGTAACTACCAAACTATTGCAAGTCATATTGTTCTGGACTGAGACACATGTCGTCGGTGTCCTCTGGAAACATAAAGTTCGTTCGTGAGGTGTAAAGGAAGTGTTGCCCCTTAACTTGAGGCGTAGGCATTCAGAAATTGCATTAGGATTACATGTAAGAAAGAAGCATAGGTCACCTTGTGTAATATTATACGTAATTATTTGGGACTGGATGGGGAGTTGCTCATTCGGCAGTTCAGTACACAAAGGACAATATACATGGGTAGCAAAATCACCCAGGATAATATTCGGACGAGCCTTCGAAATGTTAAAGATACTGATTAAAGTCTCCAGCGAGGCGGGGACAGCAACTAGGCAGGTCGCAAGAATATCGTGCACAGATCTCATCGGTGTCAAACAGAAGTGAGGGGCATCAGTTACTCTTTTGGCCAGTAAGGTCCAAAAGTTCGATGATGAATCCCACGCATTGAAGGAACGCAACACTCGGGTTCCCAGTTCATCCCGGGTTGATGGGATCCCTTCTCTCTCGCCGAAGTAGTCCGAAGGGAGTCCAATGCCGGCACATCCTGCAGCAACAATCCAAAGAATGATCTGAAAAAGAACCAAATACAGGCATTAATCATTCTCGTAAATAACATTTATCAGCTGGGACAGCTTCCCAGCTATCTTTCCCTGGCCTCATAACCAAAATGGTATTATCCTGACCGGTGGGAATAACCTCTGCTTGTTCAGGGGGATTCTTAGGCGATTGCACCCAAACCTTGGCCCCAGGGTTATCCGTAGAGCCAAAGCCTTTCTGGCCACGTACAGTTAGCAAAGTTGGGGCAGTGCCTTTCATTATTTCACCACTGAAAACAGGCATAATGAGTAATTGAGCCACTCGGTCAGTACGATGTATCAGCAAGTCAATCTTACTGCTATTTAGCAGAAGTACCTTAATCTCTCCCTGATAGTCGCTGTCGATAACTCCTCCAAGCACCTGGATGCCTTTTACAGCCAGCCCCGATCTAGGGGCGATCAATCCAAAATTCCCCGGTGGTATATGAATACCAACACCGGTAGCAATGATGACCCGATTTTTACTTTCCAGAACGGTGTCATCCATAGCATGCAAGTCTAAACCTGCCGACCCTGGGGTCGCTCTGCATGGAGCCAGAGCTCCGGGAGTAATTTCCCAATACATCACAGTTTCATTGATTACATTAGGCATAGTCTCAACATTTGGGGGAAACAAACGCATAAGCGGAGATTCAGCATTTAAAAAAGGACGATTATTCAGGATCAATAGTGCTTGGGGTAAAAAGTCTCGCCAATTTTTATACTTGTCATCTGTTAACTTTCGTAACTGATCCTTTAGCAGGCCATTCAATCTCTCCACCAGGCCTGAGGCCTGCGGGTAATAGGGTATATGAAATATCCATTCAATATTATTTTCCACACAGAATTCCTGTACCAATCTTCCACGAAAATGGGATGCATTATCAGATTGAATTTGGAATGGCACACCATAATACATCATAATCAATTCTAATGTTTTTATGGTATTCAATTGGGTGGCTTGCTTACATGGAAGAGCTACCAGCAAGCCACTATATGTATCGACAATTGTGCAAACATATTGACAATTTCTACTCATGGGAAGGGGCCCGATGTAATCAATCTGCCAAATTTGAGCGGGCAGTTTCCCGCGATGTAAATGGCCTCTAACAATTTGGGGTACCTTACGCTGTCTGATATGTTGACAGACGGGACAATGTAAGATAACATTTTTGATTAGATCCAGGGGAATATAAATTCCTCTATCAGCAGCCCACCTGCTAGTGGCCTTCTCTCCAAAGTGTCCTGCCTTCTGGTGTGCCCATTTCGCCAATCCCGCAATATCAGGATCTTGTCTGTCCACCACTGCCTCAGCAATTTTAGATTTTTCATCTGCAATGTTATGAAAAAATTTGTCAAGGGAGTCTATTGGGGTGTGAGCATCCACATGGAAGATGGTAACAGTACTCTGTGGGAGCATCTCCCAAATCTCTTGCCATAACTCTTTTCCCCACAATTCTTTGGAATGTAACTTCCAATTATGGGAATGCCAGGTCGGCAACCAAACAGCCAGTCCATTGGCAGTGGACCAGGAATCGGTGAAAATATGACATGTACCGGGTAACTCTTGTTTCAAAACTTGGTAAACAGCGTAAAGCTCGGCAAATTGGCTACTCTTCCCTTCACCAGTTGTGCTCAACAGTTTCTGTGTGATCGGATTATAAGACACCGCCTTCCAGTGCCGTGTCGTTCCAATAAACTTCACCGACCCATCTGTAAACCAAACATGGTTTCTGTCCTCAGCGGACAAATCATCAAAAGATCTACCCCACTTGACAGGGGACTCCTGTTCTAAAGGTACGGAACACTCACTCTCAGTCTCAGTCGATGGTGCTTGCGCCACTTGCTCATGTAAAAACGCAACTCCTTTCGGACCCACACGTGCCCTGTCTTGTATGTACCATTTCCATTTAATCACACTCGCCTCCTGAGCATGCCCAATTCGATGAGTTTTTGGTGAACTCAAAACCCACTGCATAATAGGAATTTCAGGACGCAAAAATATGTCATGTCCCAAAGTCAATTGCTCGGTATCCACCAAAGCCCAATAACAAGCAAGTAGCTGTTTCTCAAAGGGTGTATAACGCTCACCAGCATCAGGTAGCTTTTTGGTCCAAAACCCTAACGGTACCTTACTCCTGCCCTGTTTCTGCCATAGACTCCAATTTGCATAAGGGCCTTGCACAGACACATTCAAATCCACATCACCATCACGTACAGGCCATAGATCCATAGCATGTTGAATTGCCTCTTTCGCCAGACTAAATGCATCTTGCTGTTGCTTACCCCATTCAAATGCATTCTTTTTACGTGTAATTCGGTACAAAGGGGCCAATATTTGACTCAAATGAGGAATATGCTGGCGCCAAAAACCAAATAAGCCAATGAAGCTCTGGGCTTCCTTCCTATTCCTCGGAACCGAAAAATCAAGAATCTTCTGTTTAACTTGAGGGATCACCTCGCGGTGTCCCTCGTGCCAATTAATACCTAAAAATTTTACAGCTTGAGACGGACCTTGTAATTTATCCGGATTGATCTCCCAACCTTTCCCACGCAGACACTCAATGACTCTATCTAATTGTGTCTGAACATCCTCTTGTGTTTCGCCTTGGATCAAAACATCATCAATATAATGACATATCTGAATTTTGGGATGAACTGGTACTTCAGCCAAATGTTCTGCCACCAGCCGGTGACAAATCGTAGGACTATGCACATAGCCCTGAGGAAGACTTCTGAACGTCATCTGACGCCCGTTCCACGTAAAACTGAACTGTTCCTGACACTCAGGGGCAATTGGAATAGAAAAGAAAGCATTAGCAATATCGATGGACGCATACCATGTACCTGGATGTGTTTGGATTCTTTCAATCAGGGTGATAACATCCGGTACTGCAACAGTCAAAGAGGGCGTGTGTTTGTTCAATTCTCGATAATCAACAGTCATGCGCCAAGAATTATCACTCTTACGCACCGGCCAAACAGGATTATTCCAAGCAGAAGTAACTGGAGTTATAACGCCTGCATCAACCAACTCCTGAATGGTGGTACTAATCTCTTCATGACCACCCGGAATGCGATACTGCTTCTGACAAACCACTTTGGTCGCCTGGGGAACTTGTATAGGGGGCATCCTTAAACGACCAACCCGTATAGGTCTGGACGAGATATAATGCGTCGTTCCAAATTGGTAACACCCATCATCAAGATGCAACGTCATTCCCTTCAAAATATCAATTCCAATTATGAATTCTAAGAGTGGCACCACTAATACAGAATATTCCTTTCTAGGGATTCTACCTATTCTCATTTCAAGCAAAGTTTGAACTGCAGGGGTTTCTTTTCCTCCTAATCCGGTAATAGTAAAAGGCTGCCCTGTAAATTTCTTTGATTTTCCATGAATAAGAGTGGCCTCCGCTCCTGTATCAACTAATGCTCGGGCCCTTTGGATATTACGATGTCTCCAATAAATATCAATATCTACATAGGGTCTATTATCTCTGTGAGCCCATCTGTGTACCGGAGCTTGACCTATTTCCTAGTCATTCTTACTGCATTCTGTGTACCAGGACAAATCAGGATAAAGACTCTCACGTTTCTTAGGTATCGATACCTCCTGTTCATATCCATCTCTATTACGAAATGGATTCCTGTCCTCTGCATTGTACTGCGGGTTTCGATCGGCCAAACTGTGTCGATCCTCTCTCCTTCTCAACTCAGGGGATTGATCCCTATCATCTCTACGTCTGCTGTAAGCATGATCATTTCTCCCCCTTTCCTTTTCCCCCTCTCTCTCCCTGTCCCGCTCTCGACGGGGAGACAGATCACGTACAGGACGCCGATCATCACGACGATCAGAGCGCCCACGGCGATCATCATCACTGCTACCATCAGAACAACCACGATCACACGCAGTCGTTCGAACACGCCGGGCACCCTCCTTCCGATCCAAGCCCCGTTTGCGAAACATCTCCCACAAACGAGCAGTAGTCTCACCATCAATGTCCTCCCGACGCACACCATCAGCCAAAAGACCAGTAAAGATATCACGTCTAGTAAATTTATATTCACCAGGAGTACGAGTGTCAGGCCGGGACTGACGTTCAGGTTTAAACCACTCACCCAACTCACTGAGTTGGCGTACCGATTCCAACACTGTAGATAGTACATTACCAGTCTGGTTAATCAACAAAGTCATCATGACCTGCTTGTAGGCAACAGGAGAAGAGCGAATGATACGATTTCGCACAGAAGAAGTCAACATCCCATCAAGCAACCTGTCAGCAGTGCCCAGAAAAATAGCCGTTTTCATCACTTCTTCCTTAAGACGTTGCGCAGCATCACGCAAGGTATACCATGGCTTGTCATTGACAGGCCAGTCAGATTCAGTAGGATACTTCAAATTACAACCCTCAGTCGCCAATTGGAGCAAAGAAATTTGACCACCACCATTATAGTTACGAAAATGATCTTGCACAGTAGAATCCAAACTCAAAGAACAAAATTTCAAACAATCGCCAGTATCCAACATAATACCAGCAGCGCCTAGTTCATAAAGGCGCACCATCCATGTGAGCAAAGCCTCACCAGTCCGCTGCCGAAAGGGCAGCAAAATGTCACTAATTTCTTGTTGGGTAAAATCTTCTAAACAGTCTAAAGAAACACCCTGCGGAGCATTGGGAGACTGCTGCAACTTCCGACGAAAAACCGGATGCGCAGAGACCACGGGACGAGCATCACAAGGAGCTCGAGCAGTACTAGTAGAGGGACAATCAGTGTAAGAAGCATCGATGCCGCCCGAAGAGCGAGCGTAATCACGGGGTGCACCATCAGAGGTGCGAGAAGCAGACTTACATTCATGACGGGAACGAGAAGACTCGTGCTTGACAGACTCCTCACCCGAGGAACAAGACGTAGTCGAGTCCCAGATATTACCATCCCATTCATCAGGGTTCCAATCTAGTCCAGCTTTCGCCACGACCAGACGCACCTTACGCGTCGAAACTCGACCACGCCTGTTCTTGTACTTATAACGAGCAATCCGCACAGCCGCCCTTTCGGCAACCGTTTGGTAAGTGTCAAGTTTGTCAGAAAGCAACTTATTTTGACACCGCAATAAAGTATTAGAATTTTGAATCTCAACAAAGTGTGCCTCCACATCCTTAAGAGAGATCTGCAATTTCAACAATCTCTCATGCAGAATCCGATACGCAGACAGAATAACCCAACCTCTGCGCCCCAAAGCGGGAACCTCCTCACCCTTCAATACAGGTGCCGTCTGCAAACAAGTAATCACGTCAGCCGGTTCCGCTGACTCCAAAGAAGAGTTCCAATTTTCACTCAGACCAGTAGAGTCAG
The DNA here is from genome assembly GCF_964204655.1 of Triturus cristatus. Lineage (NCBI taxonomy): Eukaryota > Metazoa > Chordata > Amphibia > Caudata > Salamandridae > Triturus > Triturus cristatus. Next base: position 497,948,477 of record NC_140589.1, on the reverse strand, counting down.
CCCACTCACGGGCTAAGGCTCCATAAGGCGTTGAATCCCATCCGGGAATATCAACGGACAATTTAAGAGTAGATTTAGATTTCTTAGAAAACATCGCGAAAAAGAAAGAAAAAGAAACGCAGAGAAAGAGAAGAAAAGAAAAGAAAAAAAAAAGGAAGAGAGAAAGAAAGAGAGAAAAAACTATACACGCAAATATATAAAAAAGAAAACCACGCACACGCTGAAAGCAAACACAAGACAATGACAACGCACACAGGTTTCGTAAACAGTTCGTGACGCCAAATGTTCTGCTTGGGTTTTCAGATCGGGTGGAACCCGCTCTACAGAGCCCTTCTGACCCAAACCAGAACGTTACCCCCTCCCTAGGGCCTTTTTACACCTAAATGACCACATATATATGTACCACCTAAGGACAGGGAATTCCTATTATATATATATATATATATCAAGACCTCACAGCCCAACCACAGTCTCGCGGCCTTCAGCAGACCCAGAATCTCCTACCCAGACGGCAGCAACACACACAGTGTCGCGGCCTCAGTCAGACCCAGAATCTCCTACCCAGCCGGCAGCAACACACACAGTCTCGCGGCCTCAGGCAGACCCAGAATCTCCTACCCAGACGGCAGCAACACACATAGTCTCGCGGCCTCAGTCAGACCCAGAATCTCCTACCCAGACGGCAGCAACACACACAGTCTCGCGGCCTCAGTCAGACCCAGAATCTCCTACCCAGCCGGCAGCAACACACACAGTCTCGCGGCCTCAGGCAGACCCAGAATCTCCTACCCAGACGGCAGCAACACACATAGTCTCGCGGCCTCAGTCAGACCCAGAATCTCCTACCCAGACGGCAGCAACACACACAGTCTCGCGGCCTCAGTCAGACCCAGAATCTCCTACCCAGCCGGCAGCAACACACACAGTCTCGCGGCCTCAGGCAGACCCAGAATCTCCTACCCAGACGGCAGCAACACACATAGTCTCGCGGCCTCAGTCAGACCCAGAATCTCCTACCCAGACGGCAGCAACACACACAGTCTCGCGGCCTCAGTCAGACCCAGAATCTCCTACCCAGACGGCAGCAACACACATAGTCTCGCGGCCTCAGTCAGACCCAGAATCTCCTACCAGACGGCAGCCTTAGCACGAGCTCATCCTATTATTACCGTAGTACATGACAGGGGAATCTGGATTACTATATATCAGATCACACAAAGACTATTAGTTGAGCACAACCTGTTCTCTAGTTCGAGGGGCTCGTTTCCCCCTCATCCAGTTACCACTTACCTGACCAGGATTAACCTCTGTTCATGTTGAGTTAACTCTGACTAAAAGAATAGGCTATCCTCCTATACAAAAATACACAACACATGCTAACTCACGACAAGCTAAATACTTTATTTAAATGCCACATGCACATTCGCAGAATACATCATATATATATAACCTGCAAGGAAAGTGAAAGGTTAAGTTATACACTTCAAAGAAAAAGGGGTCGACATCACCTGAGTTGTATGTAGCCTGTGCTCAATGGTCATCTAGGTTCCCTTCTCCCTCTGTGCCTCGGCTTCGCCTGAAAGTCACACCTCCGCAGTCGCGGATCTACTCCCTTCTCCCTCTCCGAGTCACTGGAACCTCTTCCTCATCGGCTACTCTCTCCTCTTTAGATTCAAGTTCGTCATCTGTCTTCCCTGGAATAAGTAGTAGCTTTTCTGCTAACGGCCAGATGCCGCCTATGGTCTAGAAGCAAGTACCCATATCTAACTCAGACTTTCACTAATATAGAGGTGCATTCTCTCATGGAAATTTCCAGCTCGAAACCTGCCGCCCACCAAATTCCTGTACCTCCCCGTGCCAAGGACACGTTCCCAGCCGGCCGGCCTGATGTAGTGTCTTCGGCAGGGGAAAAATACACTCCTTCGATAAGGGCCGGCCTGAACCGGTTCTCTCCGAGCGAATAACACCTCATAACTAAAACATCGCCCTCCCTCTAGAAGTGTCCCAAGCTGCCGGAGCAGAAAGAAAGATGGAGTCTCTCCTGTCTGAGGCCTACCAGGCCTGAATTCAGCACGACTCCATGAAATACCCTCACTATAGGGCAAGTTATCCTCGATGCTAACGAATCTATCCCCTAGGCTATGTATGTAGGCCCTGATCTATGGGTAGGAGCACGGGATTGTGTCAAACTGTCTAATAGATAGGCCCTATTCACTACTCTAGTCCTTAGACTTGGATGGAAAGAGACTGAAGTCATATTGATCGCTCTACAACACAAGAAGGCCAGGAAAATCAAGCAGTACAAGTGGACACCTTGCACCAGTCCAAACAACCCCTTATTGATGATAGGTTAAAGACAACCTTTATTGAAAGCTATCCTAGTGGTAGCTATGGAGAGAAGCCTTCAGGCTTAGTCTTGAAGGAATGTAAAGCAGCTTCTTTTACCAGTCTATAATCTCTTGAATGGCTAAATGAAAGGCAACCACACCAGGTATATATATATATATATATAAGATATATGTATTTATTTCTAAACACACCCTAATAGTCTCTTTATGAGGCTGGAGGTCCAAACACATAAGTTACAATTCAAATATTACAGTAAAATAGCACAAATACACATTAGGCCCTAGTGGCGAGCCAAACCTTTTGACACGTATGCACCCGGCTTCCCTGGGTGAGGTAACTCAAGTACTCCGGTTCTCCCCTGGGTGTTGACCCTAGAACTTCCTAAGTCCAAAAGGGTTTGGTCCTACCTCATCTCTAAGTGTCCCTAATCTTTAAAAATCTAACCGCGACTTTCCCCATAGAAACTAACGGGAGCTCGCAGCTGTGTTCTCACACTGCACACGCCCCCGTGGTTCCCCTGTGTCACTACCTTGGGTGGTTCCTTGGTGTCCGAGTGATTCTACAGGCTCTAGGCCTTGTGTCTATTTAAGTTGTGGTTCTTATACCACTATTTTAGTATATGGTTTGGCTCCCTTCCTCTCTAAATTGATTCCATGTAATTTGGGTACACTCCAGATTGGATACTGGGGTACCTTTGTGAGTCCCTAGTATATGGTATACTATGTACCCAGGGCATAGGTACCCCAGAGGCCTACCAGGGGCTGAAGCATGTATTAAGCCACCCCAGGAAAGCCCTCCAAAATGACACCACAGGTCTGCTACTGCAACCTGGGTAAGGTGGTGCATGCACCCCTTTCTGAGATAGAGGTTCACTATATCTCACCTATCACTGCACATTAAAACCTATCAGTCACTCCTATGGCAGGCCTTATCAATCCTGAAGGCAGGGTGCTTGGTTATATGTGAAAGGGTGCCCAGGCATGAGCTGAGCCCCTCTGCAGACTTCGGAATCTATCCTCCGGGGTTGTCAGTGGTGCAGCCTGACCATATACTCTTAAGTGCATTATAACCCAACGGTAAATGCTAACTTTGGCCTGGCTGCACGGAAACATGTGGTGTCAAACACATTGGAATCATATCAACTTAACTGAACCCTGGCATCACAAAATGGATGCTGCAGCCACAGACACGGGTCTGGCCTCCTGCTGCTGACCGAAACTCCAGCATAGGAGGCCTGGACAATAGGTTTCTGTCACAGGGAAATGTAACCACCTCCCAGACAGGCTGATGTGTATTGGGTCTGGGTGGGAGCACTCTGAGAGTGCTTTGAAGTCCTGCACTGGGGGCACATTTGGAGTCCCTGTGCATAGTCCAGCTCAAACCGTTCAGGGGCTTCCATCCTCTGTCTGGCACAAAACTGGACAAAGGAAATGGGTGTAGCCATCCCTCTTTCCAAACCCTCCCACAGGTGGGTCCCCTGTGTTAGTCCAACCCCTTTCTTAGGTATAAGTAAGGAACCCCTGGCAACAGGACTTTAGATATCCCTGGACGAAACTCTGCAACTGAATCCTGGAACTTCGACACTCTAGATTAGAGGACTGAAGAAATCTCCCTTGGGGTCAAGGAGTGACTCCCCTGCTTGGCAGGCACCAACAAAGCAATCGTCAGTCTGCATGTCTGAAGCTCCCACTGGACTCCAAAGTATCTACAGCCCAGGAAGAGGATTTCCAGACTTCTCAGAGGCTGATTCGAGTCCCCAGTAAAGCTGAGACCCGCAGCCCTCGTAAATAATGTGGAACCGGAACTCCTGGTCACTGTGCACATTTGCAAGTGCATTGACTTCTCGCATCTCTTGAAGTCGTGCTTTGGATTACGTGTAGCCCAAGCCCCGAGCACCATCTGCGCCGAAGATTATGGGCCTACACTCCACAAGTGTTCCGTGAGCCTGCTTCTTGCATTTCAGCTTGAGGCTCCTTAACGATCCCTGGTCCGTTGACTGGTGGGTCCCTGTGAAGGCAACTCTGATTTTCCTTGGGCTTCCCTGGTTGCTCCAGACGTGCCCTGAATCCCCACCATGTGGTGAGTCCCTCAGACCTTGCTGGTCTGCACCAAAGCATCTTTCTCCTTTCTGCGTGGGTTGCTGTTGCAAGGCTTGTTGTGTCCAATCCGGGCACCGACACTGCAGCACTCGACATCCTTCATGGGACAGCTCGAAACCAGCTCTTGGTCATCCTCGACGCCTCCTGGTCCTCATGGCTGAAGAGTCAAGCTTCACCTTCTTCAACTAAAATCACCCGACATCGGTGGGCATTCGCCTATCGTGCCCCTGGTCAATGGCTAGTGACCCAGACTCTGTCCCCTCTGCTTTCAGGTTCTTCTCATCTTCGATTCAGGCTTGGATCTCTTCGGACACTTTGCATCTTCCCGGCAGCAGCACTTCTTCGCCTGCTCCCATTGAAAACGACGACGCGACACGACACCATTTGAAACCTATGCACCTGGGTGAGGTAACTCGAGTACTCTGGTGCTCCCATGGGTGTTGGTCCTAGAACTTCCTAAGTCCAAAAGGGTTTGGTCCTAGCTCATCTCGAAGTGTCCCTAATCTTTAAAAATATAACCGGGACTTTCCCCATAGAAGCTAATGGGAGCTCGCGGCTGCGTTCTCACACTGCACATGGCCCCCGTGGGTCCCCTGTGTCACTATCTTGGGTGGTTCCTTGGAGTCCCAGCGATTCTACAGGCTCTAGGCCTTGTGTCTAGTTAAGTCGTTGTTCTTATACCACTATTTTAGTATATGGTTTGGCCCGCCCCTAGGGCCTAACGTGTTTTTGTGCTATTTACTGTAATATTTGAAGTGTAACTTATGTGTTTGGACCTCTAGCCTCATAAAGAGACTAGTAGGGTGTGTTTAGAAATAAATACATATATTTTATATATATATATATATATATATCAGTACACATGGGGAGTCCAACAATTGAGCCGCACTCAGGTTACAGGTCCGCTTGTCCCCAAAGCCTTTATTGGTACAGACAGCTCAGCTCGCCGTTACATCCAAGCAAATGACTGTAGCCCGACGCGTTTCGAGAACATCTCTTCCTCAGGGGCAGCCAACAGTCAGTGAAAGCATGGTGGACTCCACCTCCCTATTTACCAGCAATCATGCGCCGTGATTCGGCGGCTCTATATGAGTCAGCATGTCAGGATTCTGGGATACGTAGTCCGTTTATCAAACCTGGATGGATGCTTTCACGAATTTCATGCTGCATAAAAAGCCCTTGGTAGGCTCCGGCAGGCGTTGCTGTCTTCAATCCATGGCCTGTACCTCACATATTGAGCCCCGTGTATCGGGAACTGCGTGACCCCCTGATGATTCTGGGGTGGTGCAGGCTCGGCGGCAGGACGTCCGCCAATACATCAGTACACATGGGGAGTCCAACAATTGAGCCGCACTCAGGTTACAGGTCCGCTTGTCCCCAAAGCCTTTATTGGTACAGACAGCTCAGCTCGCCGTTACATCCAAGCAAATGACTGTAGCCCGACGCGTTTCGAGAACATCTCTTCCTCAGGGGCAGCCAACAGTCAGTGAAAGCATGGTGGACTCCACCTCCCTATTTACCAGCAATCATGCGCCGTGATTCGGCGGCTCTATATGAGTCAGCATGTCAGGATTCTGGGATACGTAGTCCGTTTATCAAACCTGGATGGATGCTTTCACGAATTTCATGCTGCATAAAAAGCCCTTGGTAGGCTCCGGCAGGCGTTGCTGTCTTCAATCCATGGCCTGTACCTCACATATTGAGCCCCGTGTATCGGGAACTGCGTGACCCCCTGATGATTCTGGGGTGGTGCAGGCTCGGCGGCAGGACGTCCGCCAATACATCAGTACACATGGGGAGTCCAACAATTGAGCCGCACTCAGGTTACAGGTCCGCTTGTCCCCAAAGCCTTTATTGGTACAGACAGCTCAGCTCGCCGTTACATCCAAGCAAATGACTGTAGCCCGACGCGTTTCGAGAACATCTCTTCCTCAGGGGCAGCCAACAGTCAGTGAAAGCATGGTGGACTCCACCTCCCTATTTACCAGCAATCATGCGCCGTGATTCGGCGGCTCTATATGAGTCAGCATGTCAGGATTCTGGGATACGTAGTCCGTTTATCAAACCTGGATGGATGCTTTCACGAATTTCATGCTGCATAAAAAGCCCTTGGTAGGCTCCGGCAGGCGTTGCTGTCTTCAATCCATGGCCTGTACCTCACATATTGAGCCCCGTGTATCGGGAACTGCGTGACCCCCTGATGATTCTGGGGTGGTGCAGGCTCGGCGGCAGGACGTCCGCCAATACATCAGTACACATGGGGAGTCCAACAATTGAGCCGCACTCAGGTTACAGGTCCGCTTGTCCCCAAAGCCTTTATTGGTACAGACAGCTCAGCTCGCCGTTACATCCAAGCAAATGACTGTAGCCCGACGCGTTTCGAGAACATCTCTTCCTCAGGGGCAGCCAACAGTCAGTGAAAGCATGGTGGACTCCACCTCCCTATTTACCAGCAATCATGCGCCGTGATTCGGCGGCTCTATATGAGTCAGCATGTCAGGATTCTGGGATACGTAGTCCGTTTATCAAACCTGGATGGATGCTTTCACGAATTTCATGCTGCATAAAAAGCCCTTGGTAGGCTCCGGCAGGCGTTGCTGTCTTCAATCCATGGCCTGTACCTCACATATTGAGCCCCGTGTATCGGGAACTGCGTGACCCCCTGATGATTCTGGGGTGGTGCTGGCTCGGCGGCAGGACGTCCGCCAATACATCAGTACACATGGGGAGTCCAACAATTGAGCCGCACTCAGGTTACAGGTCCGCTTGTCCCCAAAGCCTTTATTGGTACAGACAGCTCAGCTCGCCGTTACATCCAAGCAAATGACTGTAGCCCGACGCGTTTCGAGAACATCTCTTCCTCAGGGGCAGCCAACAGTCAGTGAAAGCATGGTGGACTCCACCTCCCTATTTACCAGCAATCATGCGCCGTGATTCGGCGGCTCTATATGAGTCAGCATGTCAGGATTCTGGGATACGTAGTCCGTTTATCAAACCTGGATGGATGCTTTCACGAATTTCATGCTGCATAAAAAGCCCTTGGTAGGCTCCGGCAGGCGTTGCTGTCTTCAATCCATGGCCTGTACCTCACATATTGAGCCCCGTGTATCGGGAACTGCGTGACCCCCTGATGATTCTGGGGTGGTGCAGGCTCGGCGGCAGGACGTCCGCCAATACATCAGTACACATGGGGAGTCCAACAATTGAGCTGCACTCAGGTTACAGGTCCGCTTGTCCCCAAAGCCTTTATTGGTACAGACAGCTCAGCTCGCCGTTACATCCAAGCAAATGACTGTAGCCCGACGCGTTTCGAGAACATCTCTTCCTCAGGGGCAGCCAACAGTCAGTGAAAGCATGGTGGACTCCACCTCCCTATTTACCAGCAATCATGCGCCGTGATTCGGCGGCTCTATATGAGTCAGCATGTCAGGATTCTGGGATACGTAGTCCGTTTATCAAACCTGGATGGATGCTTTCACGAATTTCATGCTGCATAAAAAGCCCTTGGTAGGCTCCGGCAGGCGTTGCTGTCTTCAATCCATGGCCTGTACCTCACATATTGAGCCCCGTGTATCGGGAACTGCGTGACCCCCTGATGATTCTGGGGTGGTGCAGGCTCGGCGGCAGGACGTCCGCCAATACATCAGTACACATGGGGAGTCCAACAATTGAGCCGCACTCAGGTTACAGGTCCGCTTGTCCCCAAAGCCTTTATTGGTACAGACAGCTCAGCTCGCCGTTACATCCAAGCAAATGACTGTAGCCCGACGCGTTTCGAGAACATCTCTTCCTCAGGGGCAGCCAACAGTCAGTGAAAGCATGGTGGACTCCACCTCCCTATTTACCAGCAATCATGCGCCGTGATTCGGCGGCTCTATATGAGTCAGCATGTCAGGATTCTGGGATACGTAGTCCGTTTATCAAACCTGGATGGATGCTTTCACGAATTTCATGCTGCATAAAAAGCCCTTGGTAGGCTCCGGCAGGCGTTGCTGTCTTCAATCCATGGCCTGTACCTCACATATTGAGCCCCGTGTATCGGGAACTGCGTGACCCCCTGATGATTCTGGGGTGGTGCAGGCTCGGCGGCAGGACGTCCGCCAATACATCAGTACACATGGGGAGTCCAACAATTGAGCCGCACTCAGGTTACAGGTCCGCTTGTCCCCAAAGCCTTTATTGGTACAGACAGCTCAGCTCGCCGTTACATCCAAGCAAATGACTGTAGCCCGACGCGTTTCGAGAACATCTCTTCCTCAGGGGCAGCCAACAGTCAGTGAAAGCATGGTGGACTCCACCTCCCTATTTACCAGCAATCATGCGCCGTGATTCGGCGGCTCTATATGAGTCAGCATGTCAGGATTCTGGGATACGTAGTCCGTTTATCAAACCTGGATGGATGCTTTCACGAATTTCATGCTGCATAAAAAGCCCTTGGTAGGCTCCGGCAGGCGTTGCTGTCTTCAATCCATGGCCTGTACCTCACATATTGAGCCCCGTGTATCGGGAACTGCGTGACCCCCTGATGATTCTGGGGTGGTGCAGGCTCGGCGGCAGGACGTCCGCCAATACATCAGTACACGCAGTTCCCGATACACGGGGCTCAATATGTGAGGTACAGGCCATGGATTGAAGACAGCAACGCCTGCCGGAGCCTACCAAGGGCTTTTTATGCAGCATGAAATTCGTGAAAGCATCCATCCAGGTTTGATAAACGGACTACGTATCCCAGAATCCTGACATGCTGACTCATATAGAGCCGCCGAATCACGGCGCATGATTGCTGGTAAATAGGGAGGTGGAGTCCACCATGCTTTCACTGACTGTTGGCTGCCCCTGAGGAAGAGATGTTCTCGAAACGCGTCGGGCTACAGTCATTTGCTTGGATGTAACGGCGAGCTGAGCTGTCTGTACCAATAAAGGCTTTGGGGACAAGCGGACCTGTAACCTGAGTGCGGCTCAATTGTTGGACTCCCCATGTGTACTGATGTATTGGCGGACGTCCTGCCGCCGAGCCTGCACCACCCCAGAATCATCAGGGGGTCACGCAGTTCCCGATACACGGGGCTCAATATGTGAGGTACAGGCCATGGATTGAAGACAGCAACGCCTGCCGGAGCCTACCAAGGGCTTTTTATGCAGCATGAAATTCGTGAAAGCATCTATCCAGGTTTGATAAACGGACTACGTATCCCAGAATCCTGACATGCTGACTCATATAGAGCCGCCGAATCACGGCGCATGATTGCTGGTAAATAGGGAGGTGGAGTCCACCATGCTTTCACTGACTGTTGGCTGCCCCTGAGGAAGAGATGTTCTCGAAACGCGTCGGGCTACAGTCATTTGCTTGGATGTAACGGCGAGCTGAGCTGTCTGTACCAATAAAGGCTTTGGGGACAAGCGGACCTGTAACCTGAGTGCGGCTCAATTGTTGGACTCCCCATGTGTACTGATGTATTGGCGGACGTCCTGCCGCCGAGCCTGCACCACCCCAGAATCATCAGGGGGTCACGCAGTTCCCGATACACGGGGCTCAATATGTGAGGTACAGGCCATGGATTGAAGACAGCAACGCCTGCCGGAGCCTACCAAGGGCTTTTTATGCAGCATGAAATTCGTGAAAGCATCCATCCAGGTTTGATAAACGGACTACGTATCCCAGAATCCTGACATGCTGACTCATATAGAGCCGCCGAATCACGGCGCATGATTGCTGGTAAATAGGGAGGTGGAGTCCACCATGCTTTCACTGACTGTTGGCTGCCCCTGAGGAAGAGATGTTCTCGAAACGCGTCGGGCTACAGTCATTTGCTTGGATGTAACGGCGAGCTGAGCTGTCTGTACCAATAAAGGCTTTGGGGACAAGCGGACCTGTAACCTGAGTGCGGCTCAATTGTTGGACTCCCCATGTGTACTGATGTATTGGCGGACGTCCTGCCGCCGAGCCTGCACCACCCCAGAATCATCAGGGGGTCACGCAGTTCCCGATACACGGGGCTCAATATGTGAGGTACAGGCCATGGATTGAAGACAGCAACGCCTGCCGGAGCCTACCAAGGGCTTTTTATGCAGCATGAAATTCGTGAAAGCATCCATCCAGGTTTGATAAACGGACTACGTATCCCAGAATCCTGACATGCTGACTCATATAGAGCCGCCGAATCACGGCGCATGATTGCTGGTAAATAGGGAGGTGGAGTCCACCATGCTTTCACTGACTGTTGGCTGCCCCTGAGGAAGAGATGTTCTCGAAACGCGTCGGGCTACAGTCATTTGCTTGGATGTAACGGCGAGCTGAGCTGTCTGTACCAATAAAGGCTTTGGGGACAAGCGGACCTGTAACCTGAGTGCGGCTCAATTGTTGGACTCCCCATGTGTACTGATGTATTGGCGGACGTCCTGCCGCCGAGCCTGCACCACCCCAGAATCATCAGGGGGTCACGCAGTTCCCGATACACGGGGCTCAATATGTGAGGTACAGGCCATGGATTGAAGACAGCAACGCCTGCCGGAGCCTACCAAGGGCTTTTTATGCAGCATGAAATTCGTGAAAGCATCCATCCAGGTTTGATAAACGGACTACGTATCCCAGAATCCTGACATGCTGACTCATATAGAGCCGCCGAATCACGGCGCATGATTGCTGGTAAATAGGGAGGTGGAGTCCACCATGCTTTCACTGACTGTTGGCTGCCCCTGAGGAAGAGATGTTCTCGAAACGCGTCGGGCTACAGTCATTTGCTTGGATGTAACGGCGAGCTGAGCTGTCTGTACCAATAAAGGCTTTGGGGACAAGCGGACCTGTAACCTGAGTGCGGCTCAATTGTTGGACTCCCCATGTGTACTGATGTATTGGCGGACGTCCTGCCGCCGAGCCTGCACCACCCCAGAATCATCAGGGGGTCACGCAGTTCCCGATACACGGGGCTCAATATGTGAGGTACAGGCCATGGATTGAAGACAGCAACGCCTGCCGGAGCCTACCAAGGGCTTTTTATGCAGCATGAAATTCGTGAAAGCATCCATCCAGGTTTGATAAACGGACTACGTATCCCAGAATCCTGACATGCTGACTCATATAGAGCCGCCGAATCACGGCGCATGATTGCTGGTAAATAGGGAGGTGGAGTCCACCATGCTTTCACTGACTGTTGGCTGCCCCTGAGGAAGAGATGTTCTCGAAACGCGTCGGGCTACAGTCATTTGCTTGGATGTAACGGCGAGCTGAGCTGTCTGTACCAATAAAGGCTTTGGGGACAAGCGGACCTGTAACCTGAGTGCGGCTCAATTGTTGGACTCCCCATGTGTACTGATGTATTGGCGGACGTCCTGCCGCCGAGCCTGCACCACCCCAGAATCATCAGGGGGTCACGCAGTTCCCGATACACGGGGCTCAATATGTGAGGTACAGGCCATGGATTGAAGACAGCAACGCCTGCCGGAGCCTACCAAGGGCTTTTTATGCAGCATGAAATTCGTGAAAGCATCCATCCAGGTTTGATAAACGGACTACGTATCCCAGAATCCTGACATGCTGACTCATATAGAGCCGCCGAATCACGGCGCATGATTGCTGGTAAATAGGGAGGTGGAGTCCACCATGCTTTCACTGACTGTTGGCTGCCCCTGAGGAAGAGATGTTCTCGAAACGCGTCGGGCTACAGTCATTTGCTTGGATGTAACGGCGAGCTGAGCTGTCTGTACCAATAAAGGCTTTGGGGACAAGCGGACCTGTAACCTGAGTGCGGCTCAATTGTTGGACTCCCCATGTGTACTGATGTATTGGCGGACGTCCTGCCGCCGAGCCTGCACCACCCCAGAATCATCAGGGGGTCACGCAGTTCCCGATACACGGGGCTCAATATGTGAGGTACAGGCCATGGATTGAAGACAGCAACGCCTGCCGGAGCCTACCAAGGGCTTTTTATGCAGCATGAAATTCGTGAAAGCATCCATCCAGGTTTGATAAACGGACTACGTATCCCAGAATCCTGACATGCTGACTCATATAGAGCCGCCGAATCACGGCGCATGATTGCTGGTAAATAGGGAGGTGGAGTCCACTATGCTTTCACTGACTGTTGGCTGCCCCTGAGGAAGAGATGTTCTCGAAACGCGTCGGGCTACAGTCATTTGCTTGGATGTAACGGCGAGCTGAGCTGTCTGTACCAATAAAGGCTTTGGGGACAAGCGGACCTGTAACCTGAGTGCGGCTCAATTGTTGGACTCCCCATGTGTACTGATATATATATATATATATATATATATATATATATATATATATATATATATATATATATATATATATACCTGGTGTGGTAGCCATTCAAGAGATTATAGACTGGTAAAACAAGCTGCTTTACATTCCTTCAAGACTTAGCTTGAAGGCTGCTCTCCATAGCTACCACTAGGATAGCTTTCAATAAAGGTTGTCTTTAACCTATCATCAATAAGGGGTTGTTTGGACTGGTGCAAGGTGCCCACTGTAACTAGTGGACAGCATATACTAGGCCAACTTCTCACATTATGCTCTTATGAATTGTGATTTGTTTAGCTATGACATATATTGGCAAGAAAAGAAAGAACAAAAAAGAAATGGTGTCTCTAATTGGCAATGGCTTGCACCCTGTCCAAGTAGGGACCATAACTCTAGTCAGGCTAAGGGGATTACACAGCTAAAATAACCCCTGCTCACCCCCATGGTAGCTTGGCACAAACAGCCAGGCTTATTTCAAAGGCAATGTGTAAAGCATTTGTGCATACACACACAGCAACACAGTGAAAACACTACAAAATGAGCCCACACCAGTTTAGACAAATAGCCAATATTTATCTGAATAAAACAAGACCAAAACTATAAAAGTCCAACATAAACAAGTAAAGATTTAATTTTCAAAGGTAAAGCAAATGTAATCCATGGGAATCTATGGATGCGTCACTTTTTGCACAAAGTACCTTGGATGCATTCAAATTCAAAGACAGTGCGAGACATGGGGAGGTGAGGTGCCGGAAAAGTAAAGCGATGCGTTGGTTCCTTACTGTCAGGGGAGGTGATGCGTCGGTTCCTTACTGCTAGGTTGGGGTGGTGATGCGTTGGTTCCTAACTGTCAGGGGAGGTGATGCGTTGATCTCTGGAAACGTGTCCTCGGTTCCTTTCTGCTGGGCAAAGTTGATGAAGAAATCGACGTCCAGGGATGATGCGTCGAAAATCCAGATGTGCTGCCGCATTCCATAGCTACGAAGCATTTGGTGTGACAGAGTCTGATGATGTGATGCTCGAAACTAACACAGCTGCAGTTCTTCTGACATGCTGCGACAAAGCTGGGGCCTGGGGTGAAAGCCATGGTCAAGGCACCGATTGGGAACCATGCTCCAGTGTTGGCAGTGGTGATGCATCAAAGTTTGTAGCAATGCGTTGATAAAAACAGACGCTGGGAGTCAATGTGTTTATTTTCTGCTTCAGTCCACCAAAGTCCACTTTCAAGAGCCCAGGGACTGCATTTGGCACCACTTGGCAAGTCAGGACTCTCAGCTGAAGAGCCCAGGCAATGGTAGGTGAAGCCTTCGATGGCCCTAAAACTTCTTAACAGGAGGCCAGCACACACAAGCCCCTGTAGAAGCTTAGAAGCAGCATGTAGAAAGCAAAGTCCAGTCCCTCCACTCCCAGGAAAGAAGCAGCGAGCAACAGGCCAGCACAGCAAAGTAACAGGCAGAGTGTCAGTTCCTCCTACATCATCCAGCTCTTCTTCCTGGCAGAAAGTCCTTAAGTTCAGAAGTGTTCAGAAGTTTTGGTGTCACAGCTCCAGTACTTATACCTGTTTCTTCCTTTGAAGAAGGCAAACTTTAAAGGAAGGTGTTTGTCGTGCACAAGACCCTGCCTTCCCTGACCTAGCTCCAGACACATTACAGGGGGGTGGAGACACCTTTGTGTCAGGACAGGCACAGCCGTATTCAGGAGTCAGTCACAACTCCATCCTCCACTCTATCTCAGGTAGGGCCATCAGCCTGGTGATGGCCCATCAGGATATGTAAGGCACACCTCAGCTCCCTTTGTGTGACTGTCTAGAGTGAATGCACAAACAACCCAACTGTTATCCTAAGCAAGACATGGATTTCAACAGACAGGCAGGGGCACAGAATGGTTAAGCAAGAAAATGCAAACTTTCTGAAAGTGACATTTTCAAACACGCAATTTAAAAACACATGTGAGTTCAGAGACCCCAATCTCGAAATCTCCATCTGCTCCTAATGGGAAATTACACTTAAAAGATATTTCAAGGCAATCCCCATGCTACCCTAGGGGAGAGATAGTCCTTGCAGTAGTGAAAAATGAAATTAGCAGTATTTCACTATTAGGACATGTAAAAACACACCAGAGCATGTCTTACCTTTTAAGTACACTGCACCCTGCCCATGGGGCTGCCTTGGGACTACCTTAGGGGTGACGTCCACGTAATAAAAGGGGAGGTTTGGGTCTGTAAGAGGTTGCACTTGCCAGGTAGAGGTGGCAGTTTAATACTGCACACACAAACACTGCAGTGGCATGTCTGAGACAAGTTTGGAGGGCTACTCATGTGGGTGCCACAAACTATGCTGCAGGCCCACTGGTAACGTTTGAAGAACAGGCCCAGGGCACACATACTGCACTTTACTAGAGACTTATTAGTAAATTAAATATGCCAATTATGGAGAACCAATTACAGATACAATTTAAACAGGGAGCACTGGTTAGCAGTGATAAAGTGCCCAGAGTCCTAAAACTAGCAAAAACGAACTGCGGGTCAGAAACAAAATGACTACCAGAACACGTAGGGACCCTAATGTTTTTTCTGTTCTAATGACAACATAACTTGATGAATGTTACATGGCTAATAAAGACGTAATCTAATGTATACTCTGTATGTACTAATTAAAAGGTTTACCAAAAAACTAGCAAAAACAAACTGCAGCACACAGCCAAAAGCAGGAGGTCAGAAGCAAAAAGACAGGGGAAACACACTAAAGATGCTAGGTCCAACCCCCCCAAATCACAGTACCGCCCCTCCATGTACAGTACAGCACATAACCAAATATGGGGGGTCACTTTTCATCAGGTCAATGTTACCCCACTGGAAGACTAGGATCACGTCATAAAAAAAATATATATATATATTACCTACTGGCGGTCGCCAGTAGGTAGTTATAGTTAGGACCACGTTTCCATAGGAAATCCGCAACATTCTATTTTGAATAACTTTTGCGCCGGTCGACGAATCCTTGCGAATTTTTCAAAATAGGTGGGGCGCTACGCTCCGCTCCTACCCTGAAAGTCTCGGGGGGATTCGTCAAGCGGGGGCTGAGATAAAAGGGGGGTCCCAAAACGCGTTTTTCCCATGCATTTTTCCATAGGACCTTTAGACACAGCTACAGCCCGAACGGCTGAACAGAATTACTTGAAATTTGGCAGAGAGGTAGTCCTCAGGTCAAGGAAGTGCCTTTTGTAGGTTTGGTGTAAATCTGTTCAGTAGATTCTGAGAAAATAGCCTTTAAATCAATATATATATCTGAGCCAGCTTACGGTGCGCTTACGGTGTGCTTACCGTACGCGTACGGTGGCGTGCGCGAGCGCGATTCTGATTGGCCCTTAGATCTTAGTAAACATTCGAATCGGTCGAAACCAGGAAGCGGCGGCCGCCATTTTCTCTCTCGCACTCTGAGGGGGGAGCTGATAAACAAATGCCAAAAACATATAAAGGGGCTGTTTAGACAGCGCCCATGCACATAACCATGTTAGTTGAGTCTTCAAAGATCCCCCAAGGCAAAAAACGGTAATTTTTTATTTTTCGAAAATTTGGCCGATTACGCTTACCGTACGCTTACCGTACGCGTACGGTAAAACATTTTTTTTAAAAAAAATCCACACTCTCTCCACCCCGTGTACAAATGGTGGCCGAAGGCCACCATTTGTGCATGGCATATAAGAGCACAGCATTTTCATAAAAAATTTCAACAGATTACCTATCACAAGGAAGCGCATAATATGTCCTCCATGTGCGCACGGTGCGCGAAGCGCATCGTGCGTACATGGCCCATCTAGCGTAACGTGGGCACGCGGTGCGCGAAGCGCACCGCGTGTTCACTGTGCGCGCACGGTACGCGAAGCGCACCGTGCGCGCACGGAACGAACTGCGTTAAGTGGGCGCGCACGCCACGAATGGCGTAAAGTAACTTAGCATTTAAAAAACCGTACAAATTCACTGAAAAAACCATAGGTTTCACACACGTTATAGTTAGGAATTAGCATTTAAAAAACCTTGCAAATTCACTGAAAAAACCATAGGTTTCACACATGTTATAGTTAGCGGAAATTTTACTGATAAAAAACCAATGAAATTCCCCCGTTATAGTTAGTGCAGGAAACTATAACTCACGCGACCGCAATCTTCTGCTGATGACATATGTGTCTTTATGAAAAAAAAATATTTGTAATATATGTATAGCTAAAAATTTATGGAAGAAGACATGGGCAAATAAGTGTCTAAATACAGTATTAGCATCAGCAGAGGATTGCGGTCGCGTGAGCTATAGTTTCCTGCACTAACTATAACGGGGGAATTTCATTGGTTTTTTATCAGTAAAATTTCCGCTAACTATAACATGTGTGAAACCTATGGTTTTTTCAGTGAATATATATATATATATATATATATATATATATATATATATATATATATATATATATATATATATATATATATATATATATATATATATATATATATATATATATTATCTACTGGCGGCCAGTAGATAGTTATAGTTAGGACCGTGTTTCCATAGGAAATCTCAAAATTCTATTTTGAATAACTTTGGCGCCAGTTGACGAATCTTCGCGAAATTTTCAAAACTAATGGGGCGCTCCGCTCAGCTCCTACCCTGAAAGTCTCGGGGTGATTCGTCAAGCGGGGGCTGAGAAAAACAGGGGGGTCCCAAAACGCGTTTTCCCCATGCAATTTTCCATAGGGACCTTTAGTCCAAGGTACAGCCCGAACGGCTGAACAGAATTACTTGAAATTTGGCAGAGAGGTAGTCTTCAGGTCAGGGAAGTGCCTTTTGCAGGTCTGGTGTCAATCTGTTCAGTAGTTCCTGAGAAAATCAAAAGTAAAATCATATATATATGTGGGCGGAGCCTAACCACGCATCTCATCCTGAGATCTGATTGGTTGTCAGCACTTCATCCAAGAAGTGTTGGCAGCCATCTTGGGACCAATATACATGATAGCACCTCATTAAAAAGCATTGCAGTTAATAGAAGGTTTTAAGACTTTAGTTACATTATAAATCATTTGTTGATGGTACCATGCTCATTTTAGGAATTGTGGTATGTTCTAAGGTGATTTCACCATGTGAAAAAGCCTTCTGCTGGGATATCATTATTGAGAGAAAAATATTTTCTCATGCTTTTCCCACAGAGGTTTGGAAGGTGATCTATAAGCTAAACTGAGAGCTTATTTTCTGTAAATTCACATTATCTTTCTCAGTCATGTGAGAATGAAGTCTGACATTCTCAGTAAAACATGTACATCCAACAAGGGCAGAGACTGTCAGTTGATTCCCTTGTGTTCTACTGCAGCTTCCCAGAGTGTTCCAAGGAACAACTAGAGCGCTAGCAGTCCTACTTATAATAAACATATGGCACACCTGAAGCCATCTTGCTTGGATTAAAGTGGTAACTCTTAAAACATTTAATTTAAAAAGGAACAAAATGAGGGGGTTCATTTTTCCATAAAAAGTGTGATTAGTGCTGCAGAAAGAAAAATTAGTGCACATTTTGAGTGACTTCTCAAATCCTCTTCTATTTCATTAAAAAATTCTGACATGCAGACTGAAACATGCACTTTCAATACCAGCAGCAGTTTTCCCTGGTGAGCAGTAGCTTTACTACAGTGATCTAATGAGCAAAAAGAGTGCTAACATTCTGAATTTATGGCAAATGTGTGACACATCTGAATGCCTTCTTGATGGAATCAAAGTAAAAAACAAAGTATTTCCTACTGAGAAGACTGCAGTAAATGAGGAAATTAGGAAACTTCATAACAAATAAGTCTCCCAAGATGGCCACCAGAGACAAAAGAGCCCAAATGTAGCCCAAATATCACCCAGATGTAGCCCAAGTATAGCCCAATGACAGAATGTCCCAGAGTGTTCTTAAAAACAACTAGAGCGCTTACTGTCTTCATTATGACAAAAGTATGGCACATCTGAAGCCATCTTGATTGGAATAAACTGGTAACACTTAAAACATTTAATTTAAAAAGGAACACAATGAGGGGGTTCATTTTGCCATAGAAATTATGATTAATGCTGAAGAAAGAAAATGAGGGCACATTTTGAGTGACTTCTAAAATCCTCTTCTATTTCATTAAACAATTCTGACATGCAGACTGAAACATGCACTTTTAATACCAGGAGCAGACTTCCATGGTGAACAGTAGTTTTACTACAGTCATCTAATGAGCAACTAGAGTGCTAACATTCAGAATTTATGGCAAATGTGTGACATATCTGAATACCTTCATGATGGAATCAAAGTAAAAAACTGAAAGCATTTCCTACTGAGGAGACTGCCGTACATGAGGAAATTAGGAAACTTCATAACAAATAAATCTCCCAAGATGGCCACCGGAGACAAAAGAGCCCAAATGTAGCCCAAAATCAGCCAGATGTAGCCCAAATATAGCCCAATGACAGAAGTGTGCAAAACGCTTATTATTTTGTGTTTTTGCAGTGTTATATAGTGCAGACTTGTCAGGTATTGGAGTGCTTTACATGAACATTGGTTACATCACACAAGAACAAATTCATTTTGGTTGTAGACATGGGGAGATTAAGTGATTTGACCAGAATCACAGAATGTCGAGCTGAAGCAGAAACTCCAACCTGGTTCTCCAGTTGCAAAGTCTGCAGTTCTGGAAGTAACACCACATCCTCTCCCCTAAGTGCAACATTTAATCAAGTGGTCAACTGGATAAAAAACATAAAGATAACAAATAATTTAAAAGTACTTTGTCGCTATTTGAAAACTCAGAAAATATGTCCTTATTTTAGTCTTTTAGAGCACTAACCATAATTTTGATGCCAATAAGACCCTCTCATATATGTAATTTCTAAAGGAAATGCTCTAGGTATTACAGTTTTGATTACATCAAGATGACGTCAGGCGTTCCACACTTTTGTAATAAATATAGAATGTTAGCAATCTAGTTGTTCATTAGGATACTGTTGAGAGGCAGAGGCCAGGGGCACGGACTCTGAAAATTGAAGGCAGGTAGGAGGGTGCAAAGGCAACAATTTAACCACACTGAGCAGGCAGGAAGGGCCGTGGCAGCACAACAGACTATTGAGGGCAGTGGAAAGGGGGGCAGGGGCAACAAACCAACAATACAGGACTTGCAAGAGAGGCTGTGGCAATGTATTAGACCATTGTGGGAAGAAGGAAGAGGCAATGGTAGTACAACCATACATGCCAACAGACCCGATTCAGCCAGGAAACGTCCAATGTTTTTAAGCTCAAATGGGCTTTATTTGATCTGTCTCCTGTCTACAATCTCCTCTTTTTCAATGTAACTCAAAGGGGAAAATCAATACCCCAGTTTTTTTTCAAAATCTCCCTCTTACCAAGTTCAAAATGTTCGCAAGTATGGTACATTGGATCATGGAAGGAAATGGGGTAGGGACATAGACTTGGATAACAGAGGACAGGAGGGACATGGAGAGGTGCACAAAACTGACCCTGCAGGGCAGGCATCAGGGTTTACAGCGGCTCAATACACCACACAGGGCATGCGGGACGGGAGTGCAGCACAACAATCCATAGAAAGCAAGAGGGAGGGGACAGGACCATGCACATGGACAACAGAGAACAGAGGGGCAAGAGGCAATGGTAGCTAGCTGACCATAATGGACAGACAGGAGAGAAAGCTGCAGCATAACAGACCATAAAGGGCAGGAGGGACGGATCAGGGGCATTACAATGGAACAGACAAGCCAGGAGGGAGGGAGTAGGGGTCTGCACATGTAAACAGAGGGCTGGGGGCAAGGGGGCAGGGCAGGAGCAGCAAGATAGCCATGGAGTTCAGGCAGGATGGGCACTAGAAGCAAGACACACCATGAAGAGCAACAGTGAGACTGTGATGGCATACACACAGACCATGGAGGGAAGGTGGGAGGGGGTCAGGGGCAGCTAACTGACCACACAGGGAAGGTGGGAGGGGCCATGGCAGCACAGAAGACCATGCATGGCAAGTGGGAGGGTTAGTGGCAGCACAATGGCTATGATGGGCAAGAAGGAGGGTGCAGGGGCATGCACAAAGGACGATGGAGGATAGAAGGGAGGGTCAGGACCTGTGCACAGACAAGAAAGTTCAGGGGAAGGGGCCTCACAACAGACCGCACAGGGCAGACAGGAGGAGCAGTTGCAGCACAACAGACCAGGGAGGGCAGAAGGGTGTGGCAGTACAATGGACCATGTAGGACAGGAGGAAGAGGATAGGGGCATGGCATGTGGACAGGCAGGGTGGAGGTGGCAGGGGCAGGTTACAGTCATCTGACAATGCTAGGCAGGTGGGAGGGGAGTGGCAACTCAACAGAACACTCAGAGTAGATAGGAGTGGCAGGTCCATGGAACATGGTGGGCAAAACGGATGGAGCAGGGGCATGCACAAAGACATCGGAGGGCAGGGGGAAGGAGAATAGGGGCAGCAAGCTAAGCACAAAGTTTAAGCAGGAGGTCAATGATGGGGCATAGAATTGGGCAATGGAGGGCAGGAGGAGTGGACTGGTACATCATTCTAAATGGAGGGCAGTGGCAGCACATCAGACCATGCATGGCAGGAGGGAGGTGGCTAGTACATGGATTCACACAACAGAGGATAGGAAGGAGGGGGATGGGGCAGCAAGCTAACTGTTCAGAGAAGGCGGGTATTAGGAACTTTATTGTTTTTAAAACGTGTGTCTGTGCGAACTACTTAAAATATGAACAAATATGCAGCATAATCTCACTTTTATTCAGGAAGAAGAGGACGTTTGTGACTGTGACTCCGGGCTCACTTGCCAGGAACACCCCCTGACCCTCCACGCCCTATCGCAAAATGTAATGCCCGTGAAAAGGGTAGGTGAACACAGTGTTATATAGAACATAGTCCTGAGAGCACGATTGAAAATGAAAACTAGATATGGTGTATGGTATAAACTATGCACCAAAAAGTGTGATATAAGATGAACCGGGCGTGAAATATAATATGCAATACATTGTGCGCAATTACAGATTCATTGGAGAGTGCGAGATAGCACAGGCACTAGCGCGTGCTATGCGATATGCGATATGCGCCTTGGAGTGTAATATGCACAGGGCAGTGTTGTGTAACCTAACTAGTCTCTAAAGTTGTAATATAAAATATGTGCTGGGGAGTGTAACGTTGCATATGCACTGTGACAAAGATATGGATCCCAGATTGTAATATGTATGGCATAGCACTGTGCGTTATAACATAGGCATCGAGGAAGGCACGTTAGATGGGGCAATATAACCCGTGCGAAGACAAGTGTGGCATGACATATTCACGGGGTGGTGTTACAGTGCACATGGGCTAGAGAGTGTCATAGCATATGCACTAGCTAGTGGAATACAACACAGAGGTGTGTGGCACTCAGCAGGCAATGGTGGGTGTAACACAGCATTGGGCTCTGCCAGGAGCGCGCTGTGACTCTCAAGTGATGTTCGTCCCCTTTCCAGAGAGTAAAATAAAAAGTATTACACATCCGGCAGTGGATGTGTGTTTTATAAACCGTGAGGGGGGTTTCTTGCATAGTTTTGGTCGAATTTTTGTCGAATCCCCTTTGAATGGCTTGGTGTGCATGTGTATTAAATGTGCCCGTCAATAGCTACCCATGTTTGTATAAATAAACGACAAGGGTGTCTACCGGGATTAGGCACGGTAGGGCATCAGACATGTCAGAGCTTCACTAGTGGTGTAAATACATTCCACGTGGATTCATTGAATGCATAGTCGCCTTTTAATGAATATCACGCAAATCGTCATGGTGATAGGTACGTACGGTTTGTCCAGCATGTCCTAGGTGTGTCTATAAATATATATTTTTTAAAAATAATAAAAAACAGTGGCCGGCCCTAGGGATTGGGGTCAAAAAAATATAATTAGGAGACAGGCCCTGGGGGATGGGATCCTCAGGGCCAATAAATTAGAATAAGAAGGGGAACCACATAGCCCCCCTTCTTAAAAAATTAAAATAAATAAAAGACTGGCATCGTGCCGGAGGCCACACCCCTCCTTGCAGCACTCTGCAAATGCGCCCCCTGGCGAATTGTAAGTTGGGGAATTAATTCCTCTTCAATACTGAGGGTCCCTGAGGGCCAACTAGCCCAACAGGCATCTCCAGTATGCGCCAGGGAGCTGCGCTGCAGACAGGTGTTCTGAGGCCAAGCCCCTTTTTACACCTCTCTGCAACGCAGCTCTGTGGTGCTTACTGGAGGTACCTAGTGGTCTAGTTTGACCCTAGGGACCCTTAGGATTCAAGGGGACTTAATCTCTCAACTTAGAACAGCCACAGGGCGCGTTTACACAGTGGTGAAGGGAGGGGACGGGGCCTGAGGTGACGTGTGCAAACACGCACTATGGCACGTTTTAAATTGGGTATATAATTTCCCTTCAATACTGAGGGCCCCTGGGGGCTAACTAGCCCACCAAGTGCTTCCAGTAAGCGCCACTGAGCTGCATTGCAGAGAGGTGGTCCAGGCCGTGCCACTTTTTACACCTCTCTGCACCGCAGCTCTGTGGCACTTACTGGAGGTACCTAGTGGGCTAGTTGGACCCTAGGGACCCTCAGGATTCAAATGAACTTAATCTCCCAACTAAAAACGGACACAGGGTGCGTTTACACAGTGGTGAAGGGAGGGGACGGGGCCTGAGTTAACGTGTGCAAAAACACCCTGTGGCCTGTTTTAAGAGGTAGTTTTAATCCCCATGCCCTATTATATACTAGGGGCTTACAGAGGAGGTCATGCTAATCACAGGGGGACCCCAACGCATAATGTTCCCTAGTGTATGTAGGTGTTTTCACTGTATTCTAAGTGTCTTTTAACATAGCACTGGCTCTAGGACTGGTTAGTCAGACTCAGTTACCACCAGTATCTGCCTGAAAAAGTTGAGGGTACAGGATGATTTTACAACAAGGCTTCTTTCTGCTCTTCTTTTTGTTCTTTCTGCACGTTATCCTTCTTCCTGCACTTTTCTTCGTCTTTGAGGACTTCTGTTGCTTCTTTCTGCACTTCTTTTTTTTCTTTCTGTGCATTTTTTCTTCTTTCTTCACATGTCCTATCTCTGTAGGCATAGTTAGAAATTAGCATTTAAAAAACCTTTGAAATTCACAGAAAAAACCATAGGTTTCAGGCACGTTATAGTTAGGAATTCGCATTTTAAAAACCTCAGAAATTCACTGAAAAAACCATAGGTTTCAGGGGTGTTGTAGTTAGCTGGACTTTTCACTTGTACAAAACCATTGAAATTCCCATAACTCGCGCGCCCGCAATGCACTGCTGATGACGTCACATATTACATCACTCATGACATGGTCAGTGACATCACTCATGACATCACTGATGACATCTCAAATGACATCACTGATGACATCACTGATGACATCATCCTTGTGATAGAGTGGTAGACCTCCTCTCACCCTAATATAACCTTTGATACACACATTCAAAAATAGAGACTAACATTTTCAAAACAATGGACATACCAATACCAGTTACAACAACTTCTTCAGTAATTCTAAGATCCACATACACATCCACTCATTCACCAACAGTCCTATACAGTCACTCATACATGTACTCACTCATCATATGTACTCATACACCTATACATCCTGTTACATAATGCCACTCATCCATAGAGTTACTCACACACATAGTCACTCATGCTAATAAAGAATCAAACATACATTTACTTGCATATACAGTTATACACACACCACCACACTTACTTCTACGGAAACTTACACATACTTAGTCTTTTAAACAATCACTTATAGAAACACATACTTATTCATACAGGAACTCTTTCAATCTCTCACTCTCACATATACTCACTTACATACACCAATAGTCACATATACTACTTTAAAATATATGTAGTTACTTATAAAGACACTATTGAGACAGTCATTCACTCACTAACACACCCATACACACACTCATCCACCCATACAGTCATGCACACATGCTGTCTTCAACACATACAAACACTGAGTCACTCATTCATGCACCTATGCACTACGTAATACCCCCCACCGAACCATGCAGACACTCAGACTGATACTCAAAAAACCAACTAATAACCTATATAGACACCCATGTAGCTACTCACCAACCCATGCACCCACTTATACACAAAGTGAGAGACTGATACAGATATTTACATATTTAAACATTACTCACTAAGCCATGTATTCACTATGATACACTTAATCAGTCAGTTACACAATCAATTTTTCAAAAACAGATCATCCATTTAGACACTTATATACCCATTTATTCTTCCATCGACCTTGAGATATACATATATAAAACATATTTAATTTTCAGAAAAACACATATTCACTGGATGATGTCATCAGTGATGTCATCAGTGATGTCATTTGAGATGTCATCAGTGATGTCATGAGTGATGTCACTGACCATGTCATGAGTGATGTAATATGTGACGTCATCAGCAGTGCATTGCGGGCGCGCGAGTTATAGTTAGCTGAACTAACTATAACGGGGGAATTTCAATGGTTTTGTACAAGTGAAAAGTCCCGCTAACTATAACACCCCTGAAACCTATGGTTTTTTGAGTGAATTTACATATATATATATATTTTTATATATATATATACACACACACACACACATATATATATATGTGTGTGTGCGTGTATATATATATATATATATCTATATATATCTATATATATATATATATATATATATATATATATATATATATATATATATATATATATGTATGTATTTATGTAGATGTATATTATCTACTGGCGGTCGCCAGTAGATAGTTATAGTTAGGAACGTGTTAACATAGGAAATCTTAAAATTCTATTTTGAATAACTTTGGCGCCGGTTGACGAATCCTCGTGAAATGTTCAAAACTAATGAGGTGCTCCGCTCAGCTCTTACTCTGAAAGTCTCGGGGGGATTCGTCAAGCGGGGGCCGAGAAAAAAGGGGTGTCCCAAAGCGCGTTTTCCCCATGCTTTTTCCCATAGGACCTTTAGTCGAAGGTACAGCCCGAACGGCTGAACAGAATTGCTTGAAATTTGGCAGAGAGGTAGTGCTCAGGTCAGGCATGTGCCTTTTGCATATATGGTGTCAATCTGTTCAGTAGTTCCTGAGAAAATTGCAGTTAAAAGCACATACATATCTATATGCGCGCACCGTACGCGCACGGTACGTGCACGGAGCGCGCACCCTAACGTGCGCGAGCGTAATTCTGATTGGTGGATTTATGTCAGTCAACATTCGAATCGGTCGAAATCAGGAAGTGTCGGCCGCCATTTTGTTTGTTTTCAGTGTGAGAGTGGAAAAGGAAGGTGGCGAACGTGAAAAGGGGGCAAGGTAGAGATTTCCTGACCCCCTAGCCTTTGTCAGGGGGTCCCTGAAGGACCCAGAAGGGTGAAATTTTTTTTAAATTTTATTTCAAAAAATCGCGGGGTGCGCGCACGGTGCGCGCACCCCGTCCGCCATTTTGAGTTTTAGAGCCCCTGTCCGCCATTTTGAGTTTTAGAGGTAGAAGAGAGTTAAAAACAAAAGAGGAAAACGTGAAAAGGGGGCAGGGTAGAGAGTCCCTGACCCTCTAGGCCTTGTCAGGGGGACCACGATAGACCTCTTAGGTGTAAAAATAAAAAAAAAAAATATTTAAAAAATATCGCGGGGTGCGCGCACGGTGGCAAAAAAACCATTTGGCAAAGCAAGATCTTTGAAAATACCTCTTTTTTCTGCATACTTTTCACTCCAGAAGACATAGCAATGACCTACAATCCACACTGTGAACATCTTTCAAGGAGATCTGGATGCACTCAGAAGGTGTCTTTCAGTAGAATGGCAGTATGAAAAGAAAGATAGTTGTAAAATGGAGGCTTACATACTTTTTT
The DNA here is from genome assembly GCF_964204655.1 of Triturus cristatus. Lineage (NCBI taxonomy): Eukaryota > Metazoa > Chordata > Amphibia > Caudata > Salamandridae > Triturus > Triturus cristatus. Next base: position 497,921,819 of record NC_140589.1, on the reverse strand, counting down.
TTAAAATAAAAAGAGCTCATTGGCTATTTCAGATCATTCTACACAAAAAAACTAGGCTGTAAATTTAAATTTTTAAAAGCATGTTTTGTATTGGTTCAGAAAAATGTGTACCCACAGAACATTACTTTAGATTTGCTGTTAGGTTTGAAAAGTCAAGCACTCTTGCTCTTTAGATTAGAAACATTGTGTGCTGAACTTCTGACCTCTCTGCTCACACCAGTGTTCCATGACCTGTTGCTATGGTAGTAGGCAGAAGTCATGTTGGGGGTAGGAATCATTTGGAAAAGGGTTGAAATTTGCAACGAATAGAAATGTGTGTTCCCATTTGAAAAAATGTGGGAAGCACTATGATTTGAAGTTAACATGTATATGTGTGAAAAAAGAGAGGGAAACCTTGCCATTTACTGGTTCTGCTGAGAGGTGTACAGTTCAGAGATTCAGGCTCTGATAATCTGCTGTGTGTGTGCCACATTTCTTTCTCAACTAACTACTTTTAAAGGTGAGTTATGAATTTGAAAGAGGATGTATGTGGTGCATTTTGATTAAAAAAAATGTAAATGAGATTCTTGTTTTTAAGTTGTGTTTTACATTTTATGGTTTGGAAGAAATTTAGCTACCATGAACTTGTCAGATCATATGGAGTATGTTTTCAAAATAAGTCAAGGTATACTGGTATCACCCAGGAATTCTGTTTTCTGTCTAGAATCACACCATGAGTCTGTGTGCACACAGGAATTTGTTGACAGAGATTTAATTTGTGGTGGTCTGGTTCTGTAAGACTTGCAATTCGTAGGAAAGGGGCAGCTTGTTTTCTTGAACTGTGATGGTTTGCACTGTGTGGTATTTCAGATAGCAGTGTGTAATGCTAACACATTCAGTGTCACCAAGGCACATTTCCTTTGCTCTAGTCTAATCACTCACCCAGGTTCCATATGCTCATGCTCTCAAGTAGCTGTTAGGACATGTGCTCTATTCTGCCTCTCTAAACTATAAGGAAAATGAGTCAGGCTCTTACAGTAATTATTACTTGTAAAACCACAGCGGTAAATGTGCTTTGAAATTGCCAATGAAAAATATCGTTTTCTGCCTAGAATCACACCATGAGTCTGTGTGCACACAGGAATTTGTTGTCAGAGATTTAATTTGTGTTGCTCTTGTACTGTAAGACATGCATCCTTAGGAAAGGGGCAGCTTGTTTTCTTGAACTGTGATGGTTTGCATTCAGCAGAAATCACTATCTCTCAAATGAGAGGCAAATGCTAACACATTTTTAAAAAAACAGGGTAGATTTTCATTCCACACCTGCCATGGGTGAGGTAGATCCTGCATGTTCCAAACTGAAATTAACCCTTACCCCACATGTACTCTTACATACATCTGTGCAGTCTTCATGCAGTTCTGCAAGCGTCCATGCAGATCTCTCTTTCACCTGACAATATACAGTCTCCAGAAGCACGCTCTTAGAACACAGGCAGTTGCTTCTCTTGCACTCCCATGCTAAGTATTCAGCACTGTGTGGTATTTTAGATAGTAGTGTGTAACGCTAACACATTCAATGTCACCAAGGCACATTTCCTTTGCTCTAGTCTAATCACTCACCCAGGTTCCATATGCTCATGCTCTCAAGTAGCTGTTAGGACATGTGCTCTATTCTGCCTCTCTAAACTATAAGAAAAATGAGTCAGGCTCTTACAGTAATTATTACTTGTAAAAACACAGCGGTAAATGTGCTTTGAAATTGCCAATGAAAAATCATTTTCTGCCTAGAATCACACCATGAGTCTGTGTGCACACAGGAATTTGTTGTCAGAGATTTAATTTGTGTTGCTCTTGTACTGTAAGACATGCATCCGTAGGAAAGGGGCAGCTTGTTTTCTTGAACTGTGATGGTTTGCATTCAGCAGAAATCACTATCTCACAAATGAGAGGCAAATGCTAACACATTTGAAAACAACAGGGTAAATTTTCATTCCACACCTGCCATGGGTGAGGTAGATCCTACATGTTCCAAACTGCAATTAACCCTTACCCCACATGTACTCTTACATACATCTGTGCAGTCTTCACGCAGTTCTGCAAGCGTCCATGCAGATCTCTCTTGCACCTGAAAATACACAGTCTCCAGAAGCACGCTCTTATCACACAGGCAGTAGCTTCTCCTGCACTCCCATGCTAAGTATTCAGCACTGTGTGGTATTTCAGATAGCAGTGTGTAACGCTAACACATTCAAGATCACCATGGCTCATTTCCTTTGCTCTAGTCTAATCACTCACCCAGGTTCCACATGCTCATGCTCTCAAGTAGCTGTTAGGACATGTGCTCTTTTCTGCCTTTCTAAACTATAAGGAAAATGTGTCAGACCCTTACAGTAATTATCACATGCAAAACCACAGCAGAAAATGTGCTTTGAAATTGCCAATGAAAAATCGATTTCTGCCTAGAATCACACCATGAGTCTGTGTGCACACAGGAATTTGTTGTCAGAGATTTAATTCGTGTTGCTCTTGTACTGTAAGACATGCATCCGTAGGAAAGGGGCAGCTTGTTTTCTTGAACTGTGATGGTTTGCATTCAGCAGAAATCACTATCTCACAAATGAGAGGCAAATGCTAACACATTTGAAAACAATAGGGTAGATTTTCCTTCCACACCTGCCATGGGTGAGGTAGATCCTACATGTTCCAAATTGCAATTAACACTTACCCCTCATGTACTCTTACATACATCTGTGCAGTCTTCATGCAGTTCTGCAAGCGTCCATGCAGATCTCTCTTGCACCTGAAAATACACAGTCACCAGAAGCACGCTCTTATCACACAGGCAGTAGCTTCTCCTGTACTCCCATGCTAAGTATTCAGCACTGTGTGGTATTTCAGATAGCAGTGTGTAACCCTAACACATTCAACATCACCAAGGCTCATTTCCTATACTCTAGTTTAATCACTCACCCAGGTTCCACATGCTCATGCTCTCAAGTAGCTGTTAGGACATGTGCTCTTTTCTGCCTCTCTAAACTATAAGGAAAATGTGTCAGGCTCTTACAGTAATTATCACTTGCAAAACCACAGCTGAAAATGTGCTTTGAAATTGCCAATGAAACATCGTTTTCTGCCTAGAATCACACCATGAGTCTGTGTGCACACAGGAATTTGTTGTCAGAGATTTAATTTGTGTAGCTTTTATTGTGTAAGACTTGCAGTCGTAGGAAAGGGATAGCTCATATGATATGTTTTGAAAAGCTCTTAAAAAATATAGTAATATATATAAATTACATAAAGGTATTTTTTTTTTTTGTTTTTTTCAGGTATTGCTGAACAACACTGAAATAAATTAAAGATGCCTATAAAATCAAGATAGAGAAAAGAACAGCAACAACATTTATATTTGAAGACAACTGGCCCAAAAAAAATAGTTGAAGAACCTCATGTTGGAAAAAAGAAAAAGCCTTCTGGTAAGCAGACTAAGGATTTTTTTTTAAATATCTTCAAGCAAAGAAAAAATGTAAGAAATATATCCACTGGAAATAGTGTTTCAAGTAGAAAACAACCAGACAATCGACAGAATATACTAAATGCTAATGTACAATCAGAAGTAAGAATGAATAATTTAAAAAGAAAAATAGATTTTTAAAACATTCGTAGAAAAATGTTTGAGAGAAGAGTGATGTTCAATTTGCCGAAGGATGTGAAAAAATATAGGAAGAAAGCCACATTTTATAAGAAAAGGAAACATATTGAATCAATTGTTGCCAAGGCTTTGGAATTAAAAAGAAAACTATTCATTTTAATTTTGAACAGGATCCATACATTAGATAAATTAGTGAATGTAATGAAGTCAAAAAGCAAAAGAAAAAGAGAAGTGAAAAAAAAAAACTTTTGTAAAGTGTTCTTAGGAGAATGGAAGCATAGTTCAAGTACTGAACCAATTTTTGATGAAGAGAGTTATCTTCAAAGTAATAGTTTGCTGTATGCAAGTTGACACCAGTGGTTGAGCTTATGCAGTTAAGGATGGTTGTGTAATGGAAAAGGAGAAAATGGTTCCAAGAAATGAGGAAGAAGTGTTAGCTGATGAGGTTATGGGGAGACGTCCTAAAGCCCCAGTGTACACTTGGAATTGTAGTAGTATTTGTACTGTACGACCGGAATCAATTGATAAATTTCGTGATTTTCTAAGAGAATATAGTAAAAAAAAGTGTAAAACAGAAGATTAAGGTGCTTCAAAGAGTAGATCCATGCTGTAAGGATCGCGGATGTTCTGCAGGAGCGTCTGGAGTCGTGAAGAGAAGTCCACAGTCGTCCCCCGTGTTCCTCCGACTCTATCAAACTCTAGAGTGCGGAGAAACCAACGGGGAAAACAGGGAAACAAAACAAGGATAGGTGGGGGGATCCGGTAGGTCTTGATGGGTGATTCTGGCAGGAGGAACAGCAGGAGCGTGATGGATCGTGACAGGACAAACAAGAGGGTCTCCCAGCTGTAACATAAAGAGGGTTAGTGAAAATCTCTGCACCGCCACCTATGCTCCTTCAATTCTGTACTTCCCCAACACCTACCGGGAATATCGTCAGCTGCTTATGTATGAGTCTGTGGGAACAAGCAGGTGTATTCTAAGTAGAGGTTCCTTTGCGAGCAGCTGCGGGGAGTAGGTATAGAGAGATGGTAAACTCAGGGGGTAGAGTATGCCTCTATTTCATAGGAGAGGAGTGGGAAGATCAAATACCTTGCTTTCTGTGAAGAAGAGCGGGAAACCTAACCCCCTACTCAATGGTCCTCGCAGTTATCACCTCCGGATAGCTGATAGAAACTCAGGATGACGTAGGGAATGGATATATACCGGGTGAAGGTGAAGGGGAGTAAATGATACTGGGGGCGAGGTACAAACACAAAGGAAAATACTCCACAAATGCACAACCTTGGAGTTACCTTAACCACAGGTAATAATACAACTATATACAACTATACACACGCCTGATAAGGCTTCGAATAGGACTCTTGTAAGAAGCGAGGTGTTGGTCTGAAGACACCCAGACAAGAAGCGCTGGCAAGGAAGAACACGCTCCGCCAATCTCCTTCTAATACTCAGGTAAGGAGCGACGCGAGACAGGAAACCCCTGTACCTCAAAACACCCAGCAGACCTTACTTGAATGTTGATACTACAATCGGAGGAAGCGGGTGTAACCCTCGCCGAATATCCTGGCGAGAGAGAGGACTCCGTCAGCGCCACGCGTCACCAGGATCCACAACACAACAACCACCGGAGCCGGGACTCGTCCGCGACTCACAAACGGAAACCGGATCTACAGCTACAGGAAGTCAGGCAACAATACACAGGACGGAAATGGGGCTCAAAGCTAGAACGCGAAGCGGCGTTTACACGCTCTTCGCCCCTTATATACTCACTGCCTGTAGAGGCTTAACCGCGGGGCATGACACATGCAGAGTGTGAGAGAATACTGGTTTGCAAGGACATTCTCTGGCTTGTCTTTCTAGGAAAGCTTGCCAAAGTGTTTTTCACCATTTTAGGATGCTGGCTGTTCATCATACTGAAATGAGAAAGTTTGTGAGAAGATTGTATTTTGCTAAAAGTCCAGCTTTAAAGTTAAATGAGTTGAATAATGCTCTGTTCCGTGGATCTGTAACAGATGTGAAGAAGGTTTGTGATGATATTGAGTTTTGTTACTTTGGTCCAGAGCAAGAAAGTGCAGGAAATGACACCGTTTTTGAAGAAAATGTGGAAGAGAATGTAGAACCCACTGTTAGTAAAACATTTGAAGATCAAATGACAACATTTACTATAATCTCTAATGAAAGACCAAATATTACTTGTATTTGTTGCCGGAGAAGCCATTATAAAAATCAAACAAGGTATGTTGATCTCTATAAAAAAAGTGAAAAAGAAAATAATACTAAGTGGATGGATTTTGCTACATATTTGTTTCTGGAAAATTGTTTTGATTTGGGTGAATATCACCGTATTTGTAAATACTGTTATAACAAGTTAGAAGAAAATAAAATGCCAGCAAGAGCTGTACATAATAATTTAGAATTGGTTGAAATTCCTGCAGAACTTAGTTATTTAAATACGTATGAGTCTATACTCATTCAATGTGTCCATCCTTTTCTGACTATAGTTCGTATGGAGCCCAAAACAGGCAAATTACCTCCTTCAGATTTACAAAAAGGTTTAAAAGGAAGAGTTGTCTATTTGCCATTAGATTTGAAAAAAAATATTGAAACAATTGATGCAGATAGTTTGGAAAGTGAACCATTAGTTATTATGGTTAATGGTGTACCTACAAAGAACAAGAACATTTGGCAGGAGCTGGTGGATGTACGAAAAGTACAAAGAGCAAATTTATATTTGAAAAGAAATAATAAATGGTATGAATCAATTTATATGGAAGAAGATGAAGAAGGTTTACTAGCAGACTCAGGAATACCAGCTGGGCAAATTGAAAAAGGGGATAAGTCAAAAGAAGAAGAAATTTATGAACATTTCAGCATACATCCTCTTCATTCTAAAGAAGTTATGGGAAACACTATTAATCTCTTTCAGATGAAAAAAGCTAAAGGAACTCCCATGAGTGTATGGGAGGAGAGCTTGGAAGCTCGTTGTTTTCCCCAGCTGTTTCCTACGGGAAAAGGTGGACGATATGATGAACGTCCAGTACAGATTCCTGCTTCTGAGTATCGGACTACAAGGTTATATGCAGAAGATCCAAGATTTCGTCAAAGTATTCCTTATTTGTTCCATCTTTTATTTGAAAGTGACTTATCAGCACTATCTTATGCAGTAAATCACATTTTGAAAACTGGAGTACATCTACATAATGTGTCTGCAAAGGATTTTCTGAACAAAGTGCAACAGCGAGATGATCATTTGGAATCACAATTAATAAATCTGATGGCTTGTCAGCGTGGGACTAATGAATATTGGTACCGACGCCATGGAGAATTGAAATGTATGTTACGGAATTTAGGAACTCCTACATGGTTCCTTACCCTAAGCTGTGCAGAGTACGCTTGGGATGATTTACTGGATTTTCTTCGAGAGGTAAATTCAAATATTGAAAACATCCAATACAAGACAGCAGGAGAATTGTGCTCATTGGATCCGGTTAATGTTTGCAGATATTTTAATCACAGATTTGAGGCTATGATGTCCTTCATCTGCATTAAAAAAAATCCACCTCTTGGAGAAGTTGTGGATTTCTTTTGGAGAAAAGAGTACCAAGCAAGAGGTGCTCCTCATATTCATATGCTGTTGTGGATCAAGGATGCTCCAAAATTTGGAACAGATTCTGATGATGCAGTTTTATCTTTTATTGAAGGATATGCAACATGTGCTATACCTAAAAGCACAGAAGAAAAAAACTTAAAAGGGCAAGTATTACGTTTCCAAAGTCATCGGTGTGGAAAATACTGTCGACGAAAGTACAAGAGTAAAGATAAATTCTACACAAAATGTCGATTTGGATTTCCACGACCTGTTCTTTCAAAAGGAAGAGTAAACAGTTTTATGTCAGCTGTGCGACATACTATTACAAGAAAATCGCCTAAGAATACCTACAACCTAAGAAGAAAAGAAGAGTCAAAATATATAAATGACTACAACCCAGTCATTTTATCCATGTGGAATGCTAACATGGATATACAGTATGTAGCTGACAATTCTATTGCTGTTGCTCGGTATGTCACATCTTACATCACTAAATCTGAGAAAACGGAATTGAAAGAAATGTGGGAAGAGATTTCTCACGAGAAGACTGTCAGTAAAAAGCTATACAGTTTCAGTTTAAAGATGTTATCGCATCGAGAAATTGGATCCTACGAATGCTCAGATAGGTTATCATCTGCAAGTCTGTACTCCAAATCCAGAAGAATCATTTGGATAAGTTTAGGCCTTGCAGGAATGAGAAATCGGGTACTGAAATCTATTCGAGAAATTGAATATTTAGCAGAGTACAAACCTGAAAGTACAGACATTTTAAGAGCAAACATGTTGGACACATATTACCCAAAGAGAAGTCATCATCTTGAGAACATGTGTCTCTATGAAGTGCTGCAGAACTACATTTATAAACGGAATGCCACAGAAGACATCAACAATGGAAAATATAAAGTCATTGGCGAGGAAGGATGTTTGGTAAAATAAACAAAAGGAAGTTTGATTAATCACAGAAAGCTGAGTTGCGACACTACTGACAAGAAGGAATTTGACCACTTAGCACTTTTACAGTTGTTTAAACCATGGCGCTCAGAGGATGAATTACTTGGACATTTTCAAAGCTATGAAGATTCCTTTAATGCATGCAAAGATACCATCGAATGCAGTACTTTCACAACTTATGTAGAAATGTTAAATGAAGAAATTGAACAAGAAGCAACAATTGCAGCTGAAGTAGCTAGAGACAGTTCTCAAGACAGTCAAAGTTCTGGGACGCTCAGTCAAGATCCCCTAGGACAACCAATCGTAGAAAATGAAGCTGCAATAGCCATGACTGAAGTGGAAACAGCTATGAATCAAGCTCAGGAAGATTTAATAAACTTACCAAGTTTGGAACAGCAACTGAATGATGAACAAAAACAAATTTATGAGGAAGTCATAAAAGAAATTGATCATGGATTACTACATGAAAATAAAGAGTGCTCATGCACATCGTTTGAACCAATCAGAATGTATGTGAGTGGACAAGGTGGAACTGGAAAAAGTTTCCTGATTAAAGTAATTAGAAGCTACCTACAGCAAAAAACAGATTCAACTTTGTCTTGTGTTGTTACTGCTCCAACTGGGTTAGCAGCATATAACATAAAAGGAATTACCCTCCATCGTTTGCTAATGTTACCAGTAGAGCACGAGAACAAAATCTAATACCACAAGCTAACAGGAGAAGCATTTTTTGAAGTTGCAAGAGTATTGAAAAAAATGAAAGTTCTCATCATTGATGAGGTAAGCATGGTATCAAACATAATGCTTGCCTTTGTGCATTTAAGAATGCAGCAAATTCTAAAGACAAACTATGACGTGCTATTTGGAGGAAAACATGTTATAGTTTTTGGGGATCTTCTGCAGCTCACTTCAGTTAAAGGACAACCAGTATTTCAAACCCTTACACATGAAGACACAAAAAAGTCGTTAGGAAGTATAGGTAATGTGAATATTTGGACATACTTTGAGTATAAAGAACTCATTACCAATATGCGGCAGGCAAATGATAATGATTATGCAAGTATTCTCAAAGATATCAGAATTGGACTACTCACAGAACATGGCAGAAAGGCTTTACAGAGTCGATTGCTATGTAATTTGTTCCCAACAGAACAAATTGTTCCAGAGAAAATATACAAGGAAATTGCTGGAAAAAATACTGTAATCTGCTTAATGCCAACACTACATGAATGCTCTATATTCAATCAAGAACTTTTGAAATTGGAAAATGAAGAGATTGTCAAACTGGAAGCTGTGGATAAAATACAACATGAATAATAACTATTATATTGACAAGCAAATTGACAAGTAAATTGGATTCTCTTGAGAAAAACATCTCGAAAACAGCCGGTTTAGAAAAGAATCTTTATGTATGTATGAACTGTCGAGTAATTTTAAGACGTAATTTGGATGTAGAGAAAGGTTTAGTGAATGGAGCTATGGGTAGAGTTGTGGGTTTTGTTAATTACCAGAAAAAAGTTGGAATTGAATTTTTAAAAATAAAATTTGATCAGATTGAAGAGGTGAAAGACATTTGTCGTTGTTCAGTTCGTTTCTTGCTTGTGAAAGACTTATATGTACGTAGGAAGCAGTTTCCATTTTCTCTAGCATATGCTGTAACTATTCACAAATCTCAAGGATTAACTGTAGATAGTGCTTTTGTAAACATTGGATCTACTGTGTTTAAAGAAGGTATGGCAGATGTTGCTTTGTCACGAGTGAAAACATTATCTGGTTTATTCATGATAGACTTTGATGACTCAAAAGTTAGTGCTGATGCAAACTGTGTAAAGGAATATAATAGATTAAGAAGAAGCTATGCTCCTCATTTAGGTCAGTATCCTGTGTTTGAAAAACGTGTTGTTTGTCGGAAAAGGAGAATTGAGAATATCTGTAATGAGGATGTACAGGAGAGAAAACAAAAGGAGAGTGATGTGATTCCAAGCAAAAAGAAAAAGGACAATGTTGAAGAGGTTGTTGGTTATCATTTTGAAAATAGCTCTGGTGTCAACTGCTACGCTAATGTAGTGCTGAATGTTGTATTTTATCTTAAAAGTTTGCAAGAGCAGATAATACTAAATCATGTAAAAAGATTCTGTTCTCTGCTGAGTTTTCTTTTTGAGAAGCTGAGTAATGATAAAACTAAAATAGAAAGTGCTTCTGATGTTAGAAAACTTTTAGATGTATGTTCAGGATGTACACAGTTTACTCAAAATGTCCAGCAAGATGCACAGGAATTCTTGATGTATATGCTTATGGTACTGGACGATGAAGGGGTAGAAATAGAAAATATGTTTAGTCTCTCTTATAAATGGGAACATAGGTGCCAATTCCGATCCTGGAGAAACCGGGTACGAACCGTCGGTCGGAGCGTTTTCCCCGTCCGACTCGTACCCGGGAAATAAACATTAGAAACATGGAAGTACGATTCCTACGGAAACACCATTTCCGTACGAATCGTAAAATACACCGACCGACGAAAATATACATACCAATGTGATCCGGGATTTGCACCAACGTGACGTCGGGACGCATGCAGGCTGCCGTTCACGAACCAGGAAGTACGATCCGCACCGACGTCACCCCGCAAGGATTATATTTCCCGGCTGCCAAAAAATGCCGGGAAACCAGGACGACGCGCACAAGGAGCACCTGTACGCGACGGACAGCCATGGACCCGAACCTACGTGTCATCCCAGCCCTCATAGCAGTCCACCTGCTCTACAGGCACCGATGCAGACGCCGCAGAAGGTCAGAATAACACCCAGGGGCAAAGGGGGGGGCAGGGGCAGGACCCATAATCCCCGCACAAGTCACAAATCACACATGCCCTGGACATACCTGACCTGCAGGACCTGGTCACCTCGAGGGGGTGGGGGCGTGTCCAGCGACGCAAGCGTCCGCCACAACGGAAGTGGATGTTGACGCGAACCTGCAACACAACAATACTGGTACGTACCGTACCCAGGCCTTAAGAGCGTGGGTACGGGCCGTACCACGCCCACCACTACGTCACCCCGACAATGGCGGTATGGCCCATACCCACGTTCGAATGGCCTGGGTACGGGCTGTACCAGCATTGTTGGGGTGATGTGGGGGTACGCGTGGTACGACCCGTACCCACGCTCTGAAGGGCTGGGGACGGTGCGTACCCCGACGGCACCCCATTGGGGGTCTGCACCGTACCCAGGCCCTCAGAGCGTTGGTACGGGTCGTACCACGCATACCCCCACATCACCCCAACAATGCTGGTACGGCCCATACCCAGGCCATTCGAACGTGGGTACGGGCCGTACCGCCATTGTCGGGGTGACGTAGTGGTGGGCATGGTACGGCCCGTACCCAGGCTCTTAAGGCCTGGGGGCGGTATGTACCCAGGCCTGCAAACCGTGGGTACAGGAATGTACGGAGCGTAACCCACCCGTGTATGAATGGAGCGTACCTCCACCCGTGTATGCATGCAGCGTACCAACTCCCCACCCGTGTATGTACGGACCATACCCCCACCCCACCAGTGTATGTATGGAGCGTACCCCCACCCGTGTATGAATGGAGCGTACCCCCACCCCACCAGTGTATGTACGGACCGTACCCCCACCCCACCAGTGTATGTATGGAGCGTACCCCCACCCGTGTATGAATGGAGCGTACCCCCACCCCATCAGTGTATGTACGGACCGTACCCCCACCCCACCAGTGTATGTACAGAGTGTACCCCCACCCGTGTATGAATGGAGCGTACCCCCACCCCACCAGTGTATGTACGGAGCGTACCCCCACTCCACCAGTGTATGTACGGAGCGTACCCCCACCCGTGTATGAATGGAGCATACCCCCACCCCACCAGTGTATGTACTGACCGTACCCCCACCCCACCAGTGTATGTACAGAGCGTACCCCCACCCGTGTATGAATGGAGCATACCCCCACCCCACCAGTGTATGTACGGACCGTACCCCCACCCCACCAGTGTATGTACGGAGCGTACCCACAGCTGTGTATGAATGGAGTGTACCCACACCCGTGTATGAATGGAGCATACCCACACCCGTGTATGTCCCGACCGTACATGCCCAGACATAGGAGGGGTGGGTGCAGAGTCCTCCCAGCAGTGCCCAGACACAGGAGGGGTGGGTGCCTATCACTCCCAGCAGTGCCCAGACATAGGAGGGGTGTGTGCAGAGTCCTCCCAGCAGTGCCCAGACACAGGAGGGGTGGGTGCAGAGTCCTCCCAGCAGTGCCCAGACACAGGAGGGGTGGGTGCAGAGTCCTCCCAGCAGTGCCCAGACACAGGAGGGGTGGGTGCCTATCACTCCCAGCAGTGCCCAGACATAGGAGGGGTGGGTGCAGAGTCCTCCCAGCAGTGCCCAGACACAGGAGGGGTGGGTGCAGAGTCCTCCCAGCAGTGCCCAGACACAGGAGGGGTGTGTGCCTATCACTCCCAGCAGTGCCCAGACATAGGAGGGGTGTGTGCAGGGTCCTCCCAGCAGTGCCCAGACACAGGAGGGGTGGGTGCAGAGTCCTCCCAGCAGTGCCCAGACACAGGAGGGGTGGGTGCAGAGTCCTCCCAGCAGTGCGCAGACACAGGAGGGGTGGGTGCCTATCACTCTCAGCAGTGCCCAGACATAGGAGGGGTGGGTGCAGAGTCCTCCCAGCAGTGCCCAGACACAGGAGGGGTGGGTGCAGAGTCCTCCCAGCAGTGCCCAGACACAGGAGGGGTGTGTGCCTATCACTCCCAGCAGTGCCCAGACATAGGAGGGGTGTGTGCAGAGTCCTCCCAGCAGTGCCCAGACACAGGAGGGGTGGGTGCAGAGTCCTCCCAGCAGTGCCCAGACATAGGAGGGGTGTGTGCAGAGTCCTCCCAGCAGTGCCCAGACACAGGAGGGGTGTGTGCCTATCACTCCCAGCAGTGCCCAGACATAGGAGGGGTGTGTGCAGAGTCCCCCCAGCTGTGCCCATGGAAAGAAAGGGGTTGAGTACACACAGATACAATGCCCACAATTGTCAGTCAGGTGCTCAAAGACCCAGCAGAACACGAAACACATGTGTGCGAGGCTGGGAGTACACACATCCATAATGCGGAAAAGGTAACATGTACACATGAAGTCCTGTCAATATACTCCAGTCACAAGTACAGTGACCCCCAAGGATGACACAAATGATGCAGGTGGAGACCTTGGCCAGCATGCATGGCCAAAGTTGAAGGGGTCCGTCACACACCCAGCAAATGTAGACACAGCACTGCACAAATGTCTTCACAACACCCTGCAGGGAAGATGTCAGGGTCCACAGAGGAAGGTACACACCTTGGGACAATGTCACCATGCAGTAACAGCTAACATGAGCAAAGTTTGATACCAAATACCGTGTGATGGCACACAGATAACAGGGTCCACCCCACGAACAGCACACTACAACATATCCCAGACACCTAACACATTATCGCCACCCCAAATCATGGAGCAGCACCACCAACAGCAATGCCAGAAAAGCAGTAGTGTGCCAAGGAAAATAAAATAGCTTTATTCAGCAATGTTCTAAAATGAATTGTACGAAGAGTTCAAAGTGTACAAGTCCCATAGGGCAGTCCATAGTTCCAATCCAGGTGGGGGACACATTGGGATGCGTGTCCCCTAGCTTGCCTGCACAGTTCAGACAACCTTGTCATCCACAGGGGGGGGGCATCATGTGGGGGGGAAGGACCAGGCACCGCAGGGACAGGAGGGGCAAGGGTAGGTGTTGTGGGTGCAGGGACAGACGACTCCAACACAGGGGGTGGGGCAGCGCCAAAGGTGGATTCGAGCACGGCGCTGCACACTACTGCCAGGTCGCCCAGCGTCTCCCCTGCACCCGAAGGAACCACAGGCCCCAAGGAGGGGGGGGGGGGGTCGGAGGGATGGGTCGCAGCGCTACTGGCGGAGGGTGTGGACGGGGGGGACTCAACTCCCCTGCCGGTGTCCTGCCTCCACCGCTTGCGGGGTGGTGCCACACTGGGGCTGATGGACACACTGGGCAGGACTGACCCTGTGTCCGACTCTTGGCCAGGAGAGCTGAGGGGAGTGGATTTGGAGAGTGGTGGTCGTGAGGAATGTGGACTCCCACTCTGGCTGCATGTCTTCCGTTTCCCCCCACCCAGTGGGTGTGCCTACTTCACCCTGTGTGTGCGTGCCAGGAGGTGTGCGCTTTGCCTTCCCTGGTGGTGTGGTGCCTGTGTCTGGTGGTGTGCGTGCATGGCTACGTCTGGGTGTGCTGTGGACAGGCATGGGAGTGGGAAGTGTGGATGCTGCAGGGGTAGGGGGGGATGTAGCGCTGCAGGAGACCCAATGCTGCAGTCAGTGTCGAGTCTATGGACCTCAGCAACTGGCGTTGGTCAGACTGCGCAGCTGAAATGCCCTCCATGTATGCTTCCATCTGGTTGATCACTTGGCTGTGGCCATGGAGGACATTAAGCATCGCAGTCTGACCAACCTGCAACTGCCGCAGGATGTCCACAGACTCGGCATTGGTGGCAGCAGTGGAGACAGGGGCAGGGGGTGCAGTGCCTGGCAAGAAGGAGACACGTGGTGACCTAGCACGGCGGGAAGGGACATGAGCAAGTGGGAGGCCGGTGAGCGGAATGGAGGGGGCGGGTAGCGATGGAGTGCTGGTGTCAGCTGTGGGAGCATCCTCCGCCCCCTCGGAGTGCTCATCCTCGGACCCGTCTGCGTCATAGTCGGTGGTGGTTTGACTGGACAGGTCCTCCGCTGGACTCCCGTCGGCCTTCGTGCCACTCGATGTGCCAGACAACTCTGCACTGCTGGCACTGGTGCTCGCTCCCTCCTCACGGTCCGTGCCAGTGTCTCCCTCGTAGTCCCCCGACGATGCTGTGGGCAATATGAAGAGACAGGAGAAATCAGACACCTGTATACATATGTCACATGAGTCAACTCTACATAGGTCGCAGTGCATAGCCTGAAAAGCTACAAGAGTAACATCTACAATACAAGGTACATATGTAGTCCCTGCAACACACAGTTTGTTGACCCACCATGCCACTGTTAAAATATGGAGAGCATGACACAATATCAAATAACTTGATATCAAATTGTACAGAGGAGCCATGCTCTGGGGACAATCTAGCACAGCATCAGCGACACACAGCGTAGCCAAGAAAGGGATGAGCAGGAACCATGTCTAGCAACTCTTGGGACATGCTGCAAAGGTAATACAGTAAACCATGGCCAACATGACTGGGGCACTGCACCTTGAGTGTTTGGCCACACAAACATCACACACTGGCCAGACCGAGCAAGGAGACTTCAGGTTTTGACATGTAGGCCTTGCCCGCACCAACCCCCCCCCCCTACCTGAGACAATGTGATTGAGACAGAGGAAGTACTTACACCTCTTAGCCTGGGATGAAAACACATGGCCTGCAATTAATCCTGATTGCACACAAACTACCCCTGGTGCGCCTGTCCACACATATCACTGACAAACAACCATCATCAGATAGTTGTACCAAGACACACAGGCACTGGCCCCTGTGAGTATGCACCAGCTAATTTAGGTCACCCTGTACAGTGGACACATGTAGCACAGTATACGTGAATTCTAATGAGGCCATGGTACTATGACACAGGGCCCAAACTATGCTGAAGACACAGAGAATGACCACATTGTCTGATGACACACATGATACCTAGGTAAAGGTGCCCCAGGGGACTGTAGTGGCCACAATACTCCATGGCCCTGGATGGATATGACTGGAACACAAGCCACCATCCCTGCACTATGCACATCTCACACTCAAGCACATCATGTCAGAGGGCACAACATTCGACATGCAGGCAGTAAGGCAGTACACATGAAACACATACTCCCATGTCGGGACTCAGCATCAGTACCAACTAACATGGACCCCACAATGACTGAACTGGCCAGGGCACAGGCAACATGCAAAAACCTGTTACACACCACCCCCACACATGATGCTGCAAGCATTGGGCACTTGGAGTTACTGCCAGCCTAGATGACCTTGTGCAAGAGTGACTACACACAGACCAGGGAAAACATGGCAAGGAGGGGAAGGGAGGAAGAACAGCACCGCTTTACTTTGGGGAACAGGATACGCACTGCACATTTAAACCCTGGCAGTGTATCCATGCAACTGCGCACTTCCAAAAGCTGGTGACACACAACAAACACACATGTACCTACCCCCTTCCTGCTGCTACTTCTCCGCTAGGCGCCTATCCAGATCAGGGAAGACCACCGCCAGCACACGCTTATGGATGTGGGTCAGACGGCGGCGCCCACGGTTTTTGTGGCTCTCAGGTGAGTCCCCCAGCAGGAATCGTGCGATCCTCCGCGTCCAGCACCGGATGTCCTGCCAGCATTTCCTCACCTGGGCTAGGCGCCGCTTCCGACCCTCCGCCCCCCTCACGGCACTGACGGCTTGCTTCCAGATCTCCCCCTTGGCACAGACGCCTACCTGTGAGGATGCAAAAGTGACAATACATCAATCCACCTTATCAATGATGCAGAGACACACATATTACAAATCATGCATGTTTGAACTGGCCACAGTATGCAGCCAACTCATTGCACCTTTGTCATAGTGACATCATCCTCCTGGGAATGGGCAAATGCAGTAGGTGTCATTGAAAGCACACAGGTGGCATGAGGGGTGCAACACAAGCAATGATGCAGGCTCACACTATGCATCCCAAGCTACAACAGGAATCTGAACAGTACCCCTAAGCAGTCACATGCCCCAGCCCACTTACGCCACCTCAGCAGAGTACACAGACACACCCAGGCACTGAACAATCACCTGGCATTGGCAACTGCCGCTACAAACCTCACTCTGCACATGTGCCACTAGACTGGGGGTGTCACAGATGTGGGGCTGTCTCAGCACGGCAGACATCCAGCACAGCTCCCTGCTCACATCAGATGGCCAGGGTGTATCCATCCCACATGCAGCTGGGGTGCAACACTCCACATATGCACACACCCACATGACAGGGGACTCACACACACACACCAATGTCCAGGGGACAAACACATCATTTGGACACTCTCACCACAGGTGCACAGAACAGACACACATCTATGGGTCCTGGCACCTGTCACCCTGGGGGGAGCACAGACTCACATCAGGACTGTAGGAACAACATTTCCAGGAGGATTAGGCAGTCCGAAAGCGGCATGCACCATGCAGTGATCGTCACAGTAAGCACCATGCTAGTGCGTTGTGCACACAGGGACTACAGCATGCTCTGCATGGGAGACATGAGCCCTTCCCCCCCTGGGAACCACTATGAAGAACCCTGCATGTCTGTCACACCTGGACACAATGCCAGAAGTCACATTTAAAATGAGGGGCACAGTTTAAGCTAGTGGGGTCTGCACTCACCTGCTCCCCTGGTCGACCATACAGCATGGTGTACTGTGGGAGGATCACATCCACCAACGCAATGTTCTCCTCCATGGTGAATGGCTGGGCCCTCTCCACAGACCTGGACATGGTGCCAGAGGAATGACAAGCAGCAGCAGTGTTGTGTAATGAAGAGATGTGCAGGCAAGTGCTCTCTCAAGGGACCTGGCTGCCTTATATCTTCCTTGCTGGCCTGTTTCATTTACAGGAGTATAGAGTGATTGGCTCAGTCAAATTTGCATCCCACGTGTCCTCCAATCAATTTAAAACGACCCCAGTGACAGGCTATGCATGGTTTTAAAATTGAGCATGATGTAATGTCAACAACCACATTGCAACAAAGTAAATTGTCTCCAACCGACTTCTGCTGGCCACATGATGCAAAATTCAAACCTGAAACTCGGTCTCCATGACAACCAGCATGCATTTAGGCCCCTACACTTGTCCCTCATGTGTCCCCTATGGCAATCCTATGTCACAACACAGGTACGGTGCGTCCCACAGCCCTAGGGCACCCCAAAAGCATTGCAACGGACCGTACACGCGTGTGTACGGTCCCTATCACTATGGTGGTGCTGGCGTACATGTACGCCATAGTAGTCCGGACCGTACACACGCGTGTACGGTCCCCATCACTATTGTGGTGCTGGCGTACGTGTACGCCATAGTAGTTTGGACCGTACACACGCGTGTACGGTCCCTATCACTATGGTGGTGCTGGCGTACGTGTACGCCATAGTAGTCCGGACCGTACACACGCGCGTACGGTCCCCATCACTATGGTGGTGCTGGCGTACGTGTACGCCATAGTAGTACACGTACGCCAGCACCACCATAGTGTGGAAATATGGATTTTTCTGGTCAGTTATGTCCCCTATCTTGGACCCCAACGGTTCTATGTGCATGTCACAAGTACATGTATGTTCCCTCCAGTTCCAGTTATAAAGACGCAAACACATGTGCGTCCACCGTCAACATGTCCTCTGTCAGATCCGCCATGAATAGGCCGGATATTCTATTCCTAAGTATGAAAGGCCACCGACTTTATATGGCTCAGTTACTCCATTTTACAGTCCAGGCAAGTAGGCCCTGATTCTGTCATCGAACTCTTCTTGCCTTCTGCCTCTGAAAGCTTCAGTCTGAGCCTGCATCTGTGACCATGAACTCTGTCTCATTCCCTGCGCGGCTCACGAAGCCTGACATCAGCCTATTCTCTGCCAAGAACTGTATTTCACCTTCGAATTATCTGCTTCCCCCTCAGCCGATGCATTCCTGCCTAGTAGTTTAAGTAAACATTCTTCCAGTTACCGAGCAAAAGGCCCGGCTTCTCTGCCCTTATGCAAGTAATTCATAGTCCTGTTACCATGGAATATTTCTACCCCCTCGCATTCAGTGTAGACACTTAGACGCTTGTACACGCACGCACAGTCAGTATAGAATAGATTCTGTCCGAGAGTCCTTCTTTTGTGGATAACATAGTTCTTTAAACATAGGATGTTAGATATGATTTGGGATTAGGTTGACTTGACCCCCCAGACTTTTTGTCTCCACATGTAGAGCTAAATGTCAAGTCCCCTTCACCCCCTAGTTGCACGTCAATTACACGTCATGCTGCTGCGCGCGCATCTATGCCAAGTATTATCTTATAGATCCACCTATATGTGACATCATAACCAATTATGTTCCTTTTTACTCCTTATTACACCCATTTTTGGTTACGTAGATGAATCGTCATTTTCCTTATCAATTGTTACGCCTACTGCATTCGCTTCATTGTAATGTATGTACTATAAAAGTTACTTCTTGTCAATAATGTATGTACTTCACTTCCTGAACCTCCGTGGTGATGGAACTTGGAGCAACCGATTATAATCGATCATTGGAATAAAGCCCATTCCGAACCTCTAATACCACGGATTCTGCCTCTCATTTTACTGAGCTATTTTATTATGTTTCTGTATCAAATTAAGTCCCGGTAAAGGAATTTTATTTACCACATGATGGCGCCCGAACAGGGACACTTTCTCATCTCACGCGCCGGCGGTGAGTTGCAGGCCCGGTCTCCTGCCACAGCTGGACGGACAATTACGCGTACCAGCAGGATTTCCTGTATCTCCCTCCGGTCAAGCGGGGGCGACTGAGGCTGCGATCAACACCCAGACGAGGCGGTGAGAAGTGCGAAGTATCCCGACCAGAGCCTAGCTGAGAGAGCAAGATCCGAGGTATACAGAGGCCCACCAGTTCCCGAAGTCCCGAGTCAAGTCCAGTTTCCGACGAGTCGAGTCGAGTCCAGTCCGGTTCAAGTTCAGTTTCCGAGGCCTTCCGTTTCCGAAGCTACCCGGTGAGTACCATTACTGGGGAGGCATTTCTGACGTGCACATAGGTTGTGCCGGTCAAGACGGGTTTGGGTACACAAATCCGGTCTGCACTGTTTTAGCAGTGTATCTGTACTGTTTAGCAGTATATCAAGTATTCCGAAGTATCTAGTTATTGTCAAGAATTAAGCTTGGTGATTAGTTATGCAGACGATCATCATTGTTGGTTATTCGTAAAAATGTTTAATGTTTAATGTTTAATGTGTTAAACGTCCTGCATATTGTGGTATGAATGACTGTTCATTATCGTGTTTACTGTATTAAGTCTGTTCAAAATCAAGTATCAGGTCAGTTGGTCAAAATCAAGTATAAGGTCAGTTCTCAATATGCCGCTCTTTTCGAAATTAAGACAGATCACTACTAGAAAAGGGGTACTCGAAGAAGCCGTCCCTATTCCTCCTAGGGACACTCCAGGGCACTTCATGTATCACAAACATGGCTTAGACGCTATATTATTTCTTGATTTATGGGTAGACTACACCAAGGGATTACCAGAAAGTCAGAGGTGGCCCGCAGCGGGGACCTGGGATGCAGAGTGCATCATGAAAGTCGAGGAAGAGTTATGGAAAAGGAAAGTCAGACAGTCACAGAAAGATGCCGTTGAGTTATGGCGTAAAGAATCTCATAGACGTATGGAAAAAGCACGTAGACAGGAAGAAAAGAATAAAGAGAGTTCAAATAAAGTTCGAGAAAATCTATTAATTGAGGAAGGTATCCGAGTGAAATCAGAACAAGTAGACAGACAAAGAAATGCCCTTATGAAAGGTATGTATCCCCTTCTAGCCGAAGGATTACCTAAGGCTACTCCAAAGATACCGAAAGACTTGCCACCCCCATTATTCCCAATAAAGGCACACCCTAAGGGGCATCCTAGAACCGCAGAAGATGTTTTTCTTTCCTCATATTTAGATGACGCAGCTCCCGAGTATGCTAATTCCGCCCCACATAGACCGCATACCAGGGAGGTTCAACGCCAAGATCCAGTACCCGTATCTCTACAGCAACAAGTCCTGACACAAGTTCCGGCAAGCACATCTGTTTCTGCATCCGTTCCTACAGCTACTTCTATAGCTGTGTCCACACCTGTAGTTGCTGTGTCACGTTCAACGAATCCTTTCACACCCGACACCCCAGATGGGGCTACGGGAGGTGCTACCAACATTTTTTCTACGCCACCCAGAATAAATAAACTTACTTTTCAAGAGTCAGCACATTCACGTACACCCAAACTCATAAGTGCCCGTACGCTTAAGGAACTTCTTATAGATTGTAGATATGACCCTGTGCCCGGTAAAGAGGACGAAATGACCCTGGCATCATTGCGTATCAGAAGAGCCGCAGTGTATTTAGGGAAGTTACCAGGAATGACTGCGCATCTAGATAAAATATATCATTTTGTTCAAACAGGGCGAGATCCAGAATGTATTAACAGAGCTATGGAATACCAGAAAGTAGAGATACAGGGGGAACTGTTACGTTTCCTCATAAATTGTGTTATCAGAAATCAAGACCGACCAGGGGTAGACCCGGAAGCAATGCAAATTCTTACCAGATGGAGCCAGAATATATCAGAAGGGAGACATGATAAGCAAAATTGTATAATAGCCATGTGCCGAAAGATCCGTAAAGAAATAGAACGCCTACACGAAGAGAGATTAGAGGTAGACGAGTTCGAACAAAGCGAGGAAGAAGGGTCAGGACTGCCCGCGGGACAGTCGGACACCATAGCCTATGTAGGTAGAGGAAGATCTTGTAATAGTAATAGATGTCTTACTGACTCGATACGTCCGATATGTCCAGATAATAACAGGAATTTCCAAATACCTATAATTAATATAAGGTCTAACGAGCATTCGTTCCAAACCGCCGACAAACTACTCCGAGAACGAAGGGGTTATATCGGAGTCAGCATTCGGACCCTGGTCCCTTACCTGACATATTGACTGAATTGCTTATGAATAAATGGAGAGGTTCAGGTACTAAATTAATTAAAGAAATTCTAGAATCAAGAAAGCAGTATATTCTTTCTGTATGTCCAGAACACGTCTCATTACCCGTCAAGGAAAGAACCACGTATCACATGGATAGACAGAATCCCTTACGAGAAGTGCACCCAATAAAAGGCGAGGACAACGAGTTTAAGCGCGTATTTGTATATACGCCCATATCGAAAATAGAATTGTTAGAAATGAAGAAAGTGGTACCCAGTCATGACAAAGACCCAGCGGGTTTTCACCGAGAAATTAAAGACATGTTACTCATGGGAGAGTATACCTATCCCGACATTATGACAATACTGAAGGTATTGATGCCTGCTGGCATTTACGAAAAACTCAGGGAGAAAGAGTGGGAGGTAGGAGACCAAAAGATAGAATGGTCAGTATTAGAAGCAGAAGAAAAGACCCGAACTGCAGGAGCAGGACTTGGGGATAAAACTAAAGCACTACCAGGTTTACTAGTACAGGTACTGCCACGTTTATTAACTACGAAAAAGGAAGATTGGGGTACTATTTCAGCCTGTAAACAGAAGCAAGATGAAGACACTAGCGATTACTATGCCCGATTTGAAAAATGTTTTTGTATAAATAGTGGCATAAAAGCAAGTAGCGAATCATACCCACATCTGTTTGTAACAAAATTAGTAGAAAATGCCCTGCCTCAAGTAAAGAATAGAGTATTAAAATTCGAGAGTACCTGGCAAGGTAACACTCCATCACAAATGTTACAAATGTTACAGTACCATCACAATAGAATTAGAGAGGAACAAGAACATGAACACAGACGCATGAAAGACACGAAAATGAAAATGCTAGTTTCCCAGACAGTTCCAGCTGAAGGACATAAAAAGGGTATGACACATTCCGATTCAACAGGACCTGTAAAAGGGACATGCAATTATTGTAAAAAGCCAGGTCATTACGTACACGATTGTCCAGTTTTAAAACATAATATCGCCATAGGTAAAACACAAGAAAGATCACGGCCACTCAGACAGGATCAGAATGAACAAGGAGCTCTGCAGCATGCCCAGGCCATGCCAGCCGCACAACAGCCAATACAGTTTGTGCCAGCTGCACCACCGTTGCCTGTTGCTGCCACACAGACAACAACACGACAAATGTATCAGACCGCACAGTATGAATATCTTGAGTATCAGCGTTACGCATGAACTAGCCTAGAGAGGGAAGTTGACTTACCCCTTATTGAGATTCCTGTAGATCAAGAAGGACCTTATGTACATAGTGAATTATTAGGTCAAGACAGAAAATTTTTACTCGATACAGGGGCAAGTCGAACAACTATAAAACGTAGTGAAGTTCCAGGGGCACCCCTCTCAGGCTCTCAGAATATTTCCCTTGGTTTTTCAGGAAAACCTATTGTTAATGAAGTGTCACAACCTCTGCCACTTACGATAGGACCTTTGACCCGAACTACAGATTTATTGCTTACTAAATCATGTCCAGAAAACTTGTTAGGAATAAAAACACTGAAAGCTCTAGGAGCTATAATATGTTGTTCTCCGGAAGGAGTAAGGTTGTTTTTACGTGATTTTAAAGGTCACTATGTGTCTAAAGACATGGATCCCCGACTGCAGACTTTACCTACACATCTATGGGCACAAGGCCCTACTGATGTTGGTTGCATGAATATTACACCATATCGAGTCACATTAAAGGCAGGAGTGGTGCTACCACGAATGCGACAATACAAGTTACCACCAGATGCTGTAGTGGCTTTACTACAAATCATTGACGAGCTCATTGCCCAAGGAGTAGTTGTGGAAACAGACTCCAATGTATGTAATTCACCGATAATTCCGATTCTTAAACGAACAGATCAAAAGGCCCCGCCAGTATATCGATTGGTTATTGATCTGCGCGAATTAAACAAGTGCATTGTGCCACAATTCCCTGTGGTCCCAGATATCTCGTCATTACTGACAGCTATTGATTCCGAAGCAACATTCTTTACTGTAATTGATCTCAAGAATGTTTTTTTCAGCGTCCCAATAGATCCGGAAAGCCAATATTTGTTCGGATTTAGTTTAAATGGACGAAGTTTTAAATTCTCACGCGCACCTCAAGGATTTACAGAAAGCCCCAGCATCTATAGCCAAGCACTAAAACGAGAACTAGATAGTATCCACATGCCAGTTAACACTGCTCTGCTCCAATACGTCGATGATCTGCTGATCACCGCGAGAAGCGAACCCGAATGTGAAAAAGCATCACTGACAGTTTTACAATTTCTAGCCGAAAAGGGGCACAAGGTGTCCCCTTCTAAGCTGCAATTCTGTGTCCAGCGAGTTATTTATCTTGGACACTCGCTGTCCAAGGAGGGAAGGCAGCTTACACCCGACCGCATTCAGTTAATAGCTAACATGCCAATACCCAAGACACAAAAGGAGGTGCGGGCTTTTATAGGCCTCACTTCATACTGTAGGCAGTGGATCCCTCAGTATGCATTTTTAGCAAAATCACTCATTCAGTTGACAACACAGGAGGCAGCCACATCGACTGTTCTCCCTTGGACTCAGGAACATACACAAGCTTTTGAAAGCTTAAAGAAAGCTTTATGTCAAGCACCTGTTTTAACAACACCATGTTACAGAAAACAGTTTACACTCTTTGTTACAGAACGCGAAGGTACTGCCTTGTCGGTACTCACACAGGAACAAGCAGGGGCACACAAACCATGTGCTTATTTTTCTAGTACATTAGATCCCGTAGCTCAGGCTTTGCCTGCGTGCCTGAAATCAGTAGCAGCGACAGCTTTAGCAATCAGACAAAGCGATGCCATAGTGTTAGGACATCCATTGACAGTTCAAGTACCACATGCAGTAGAGGTTCTTGTAAATAGAACGCAAACACAACACTTGACTATAGCGCGACTTACAGGGTACGAACTTACATTGTTTCAGCCACATATAGAAATCAGACGCTGTAACACATTGAATCCTGCCACACTTTTGCCAGTAATCGGAACAGACCCACTAGCTCATGACTGTATTGAAGTTATTACAATCACGACGAAACCCAGACAAGACTTGACAGATGTTCCATTGTCAGATCCAGACCTGACGTTGTATGTAGATGGTTCATGTATGAGAACAAGTACAGGAGAATTAGTGGCCGCTTATGCAGTCACAACAGATACTGAAATCATTGAAACAAATCGTATAAATACCTTGTCAGCTCAAGCCGCAGAGCTCATCGCTCTGACACAAGCCTGTATTCAAGCCAAAAATAAAAAAGTCAACATATACACTGATTCACGTTATGCATTCGGAGTTGTACATGACTTCGGCGTGCTGTGGCGAGAGAGAGGTTATTTAACTTCCCACGGTGCCCACATTCAGCACGGACCCCTCATTCATGCCTTATTAGATGCGATACATTTACCCACGGCAATATCAATTATGAAATGTAAAGCTCATACGCCAGTTACTGATATCATTTCTCAAGGCAATGATCTAGCCGACAGAACAGCTAAGCAGACTGCTCAAACACAAACATCTGACATGACAAAGACAATAGTCCCGATACCGACACATTGTATGACAGTTAAAGATCCTACTCTTGACGTAATTGACATACAGACACATGCTACACCAGACGAGATAAAGAAATGGACTGAATTAGGAGGGATCCAAACGGACCAGGGATGGATGATGAAGGAAAAATCTGTGTGGTTCCTTCCTGATTCAATGGTCCAAGTTATAATTAACACTATACATAGTCCAGCACATCTAGGAGAAAAAGCTATGCTAGACAGCATTCAACACATTTGGTTCAATAAACATTTACGAGCAGCAGCCAAACAAAAGGTCCGTACCTGTATGATCTGTTGCCAGTTCAACCCAGGAAAAAGCGTTCCCGTAGAACAGGGTGGATTTCAGCCTCCTGATCACCCTTTTGAAGTACTCCAAATGGACTATATCCAGATGGAACGATGTCGAGGATTCAAATATGTTCTCGTAGTTGTCTGCGCTCTGTCCCGTTGGACAGAGGCATACCCGGTTTCAGATTACACTGCCCCGACTACTGCCAAACAGTTGGTTCGAGAATTCTTCCCACGATACGGTTTACCACGTGTTGTTCACTCAGATAACGGCCAGCCGTTCTCATCCGAATTAATGAAACACGTTTCACTTTTGTTAGGTTATCAGTGGAAATTCCACTGTGTCCGACACCCCGAGGCAGCAGGTCTCGTAGAAAGACATAATCAGATCCTGAAAATCAGATTGTCCAAAATATGCAGAGAAAAAGGCGTCGACTGGGTAGTAGCATTACCAGTTGCACTCTTTTACATGAGAATGGTAGCACACTCTCGAACAGGGCTATCCCCGTATGAGGTGATCTTCGGCAGACCACCAAATATGTGGGGGACGCCCATACCACGCAAAATAACTGATATTGACTGTAATATGCTGACAGATTACTTGGCGTCCTTGATGTCTGCACTACAATCTTGTCGTTCACAGGTAGCTGCAGCCTTTCCCGACAACACTGAGGTGAAACCCCATGACGTAGTTCCGGGTGATCTCGTATTTGTGAGAAGTTTCGACCGAAAGACTCAGCTGGAGCCCAGGTGGAAGACACCCAAGTTGGTTCTGCTCACTACAAGGACAGCCGTGAAGATCGAGGGCCGCAAGGGCTGGATTCATTCAAGTCATATCAAGAAATTTCATGGACTATCCTCGGATATAGACATTGTGCCCTGCACTCCCTCACAGACTGATTCAAAACTTCCTTTGGTTGAAAAGACTAAAACCGAACTCTATAAAGTAAAATTGAGGCCCAGAACGTCAGACAATTTGATTGTTTAAGTCCTCTCCAAGGTGAAGCGGTTGAATTTGTCTCTGACATGTATCCTCTAGACCTGAATCATGGACAGTCGCGGAAAATGTTGAAACGACAGGCGTATTGTAAATCCCTGCGTAGCCACTGCATAGTGACATTATTAATCTTGTTTTTCTTGAGTCTTTTAATAATTACTGCAAGTATATTGTTGCACATATATTATCCTATTTCTAGACATGTTTACAATGTTACTACTGAACATTCTTTTAGTGACTTACCTCCGCATGAATTGTCTTATAGACTTGCGCTGCGCAATAACACTTTCATTAGTATGTTACATCATTCCCATCAGACTAGTAATGCAACTAATTGCTGGGTGTGTGGCCGACTCCCTCCCTATCAGAATTATGAAGGAGTCCTGCCTTTCTTTCCACATCCGTTTACACATAATGGATCCTGTGGAGCATGGTTTAGTTTAATCAATTCCATAGATTCAGACACAGCAGTTTACCAAGACCATTGGGTATGGGGAAACCTGAACCTAGTTTTACTCAAGGTCTGCTACCCTGACGAGGAGGGTCGCCCCAAAAGAACAGGAACTGATCTAGAAAATGAAGTATATGGATTAGGTAATTTTACACCTAATCTCATGATTCTAAATGTCGAATCCGAAGTTGAACTAGTCTTACCCACCATGTCAGTATTCCCAGCAAAGGGTGAATTGTGTGTAAGAAAGGTTGGTTCCATACATATGGGCCATAGTAAATGCACTACTACAGTAGAATTCAGTGATCAAGGCAAATCCACATTTAGAGCTTCCCGCCATTCCTATTTCATATGTGGTCAGACTGCATATATGCGTCTACCTCTAGATTGGGATGGTACCTGCTACATTGCATTCCTTTTGCCACCTGTTTTCCTAGCTCCTCCTGATTATTACAGAAATATTCATTTAGTACACAACAGAGAGCGGAGAGATCTCCCAATTGTTGATTATACTGAGACGGCATGGGACAAGTATGTAGATTTCAATAAAGGCATCTTTCCCTATATAGGTACTGTTACTAATAGTAAGCTGATACGTAGATTAACTAGAACCCTTGAAGCAGTAGTGAATGAAACTATTTCCGCTTTAGGCAATTTAACAGAAGAGCAGTCTGCTATGCGGATTGTTGTGCTTCAAAATCGTCTTGTCCTTGACGTCATCCTGGCTGATAGGGGCGGAGCTTGTAGGGTCATCGGATCAAGCTGTTGCATTTTCATACCAGAAAATTCGCCATCTGTATATAAAGCCATAACCCGCCTTCATAAGATTGTAAGCCAGATACACCAGAACCCAGGCACTTGGACTTGGTCCAGTTGGTTTTGGAGTGTGATATCAGCCTGGGGATGGAGAGTTTTATCCTTCCTAGGTATTGGCCTTCTCATACTATTCAGTTGCTGTCTATGTCTACAATGTGGACCAGCGATTTGTGGTCTGTGTGCCACATCGTGTATTCCACCACCAAGATTTCATTCGTCACGGAAGAAGAAAGAAGAACAAATGATGTTATATGAACAGATCAATGGATTGATGAAGATTGATATCTCTTAACGGGCAAGTAGGGGACAAGGAGGGAATGTGGAAATATGGATTTTTCTGGTCAGTTATGTCCCCTATCTTGGACCCCAACGGTTCTATGTGCATGTCACAAGTACATGTATGTTCCCTCCAGTTCCAGTTATAAAGACGCAAACACATGTGCGTCCACCGTCAACATGTCCTCTGTCAGATCCGCCATGAATAGGCCGGATATTCTATTCCTATGTATGAAAGGCCACTGACTTTATATGGCTCAGTTACTCCATTTTACAGTCCAGGCAAGTAGGCCCTGATTCTGTCATCGAACTCTTCTTGCCTTCTGCCTCTGAAAGCTTCAGTCTGAGCCTGCATCTGTGACCATGAACTCTGTCTCATTCCCTGCGCGGCTCACGAAGCCTGACATCAGCCTATTCTCTGCCAAGAACTGTATTTCACCTTCGAATTATCTGCTTCCCCCTCAGCCGATGCATTCCTGCCTAGTAGTTTAAGTAAACATTCTTCCAGTTACCGAGCAAAAGGCCCGGCTTCTCTGCCCTTATGCAAGTAATTCATAGTCCTGTTACCATGGAATATTTCTACCCCCTCGCATTCAGTGTAGACACTTAGACGCTTGTACACGCACGCACAGTCAGTATAGAATAGATTCTGTCCGAGAGTCCTTCTTTTGTGGATAACATAGTTCTTTAAACATAGGATGTTAGATATGATTTGGGATTAGGTTGACTTGACCCCCCAGACTTTTTGTCTCCACATGTAGAGCTAAATGTCAAGTCCCCTTCACCCCCTAGTTGCACGTCAATTACACGTCATGCTGCTGCGCGCGCATCTATGCCAAGTATTATCTTATAGATCCACCTATATGTGACATCATAACCAATTATGTTCCTTTTTACTCCTTATTACACCCATTTTTGGTTACGTAGATGAATCGTCATTTTCCTTATCAATTGTTACGCCTACTGCATTCGCTTCATTGTAATGTATGTACTATAAAAGTTACTTCTTGTCAATAATGTATGTACTTCACTTCCTGAACCTCCGTGGTGATGGAACTTGGAGCAACCGATTATAATCGATCATTGGAATAAAGCCCATTCCGAACCTCTAATACCACGGATTCTGCCTCTCATTTTACTGAGCTATTTTATTATGTTTCTGTATCAAATTAAGTCCCGGTAAAGGAATTTTATTTACCACAATAGTGATAGGGACCGTACACGCGTGTGTACGGTCCCTATCACTATGGCGTACATGTACGCCAGCACCACCATAGTGATAGGGACCCCACACACGCCCTCGGAGCGTATGTACGGTGGGATTCACACCTGACAGTGGTGACAGGCGGCACACAGGAATGAATTGAGCTGTCATACATGGCCAGGGCTGGACATCAAGGCATCGTCTGTGCAGTACTACATGTGTCGGGCACAGGTGGGTCAGGCTGTGATGTGGTACCATACTCCTGAGGTGTGAAGCTAATCACAGTATGATGGGCTGTGTACACATGTCACGTGTGATGGTGCCCTATGTGCCACACATCCCCTTCACTCCTTTGACATGTGTGCATGTAGTACTGACTTGGTGGGCCATGCGTCACTGGCATGGCACAGTCACCGACACCCGCAAATGTCCCCTGATGCCAGGTACACAGAATTTTACGCTTGACAAGTGAATGCTCGCGTTGCACGCTGTAGCTATGTCATGTGTGTGTCATGTCTTCCCATAGGTTTGCTGTAGGTGTTTGGTCAAATGCATCTGCTGTTGCTGCAACCAACATGTGTCTGTGTGTAGATGGGCATGGCACACTGTTACGCACACCAGCACACATGTGTAATCCGACGTAAGGTGTGTATGTATGCATCGACACAGAGTTTCAAAACAAGGACATATCTGCATACTCTCAATGTATGTGTGATCAGTCTTGACATGCAATCCTTCATGGCAAGGTGTGTGGTCTGTCCTTTTTCTATGACATGTCACCTGTGCCTCTAGTGTTCCGCAACCTGTCTGTACAATAAACATCCTTCTGCTGCACATATTTGGATGTCTGTAACTCCTGTAATGCGTCTGCCTGCTCACTTACACTGGCCCACAGCTAGTTTCATGGCATGGCATAATGAGGTTGAGAATCAACGTTTGTAGCTGGCTCTTGGTAGTAGTGTCACATGCCTGGCATACGTGTCCAGGGCACATTGCACAGACCTGACTCTGTATGTAGCATATGTGTATTGCCTGTTGAGCATGTGCTCTGTACATTGACATTGGTGGTGTACTGTACTCACTCTTCGTTGTCCCTTCTAATTCACTGCAGGGCTCCGCCTCTCCTTCGACCAATTCCGGACTTGGCTGACATGCGGGAAAATGACTGTATACGCCGCTACCGATTCCCCCAACGTTTGATTGAGGGCCTGACGACACGGCTGGCACCACACCTCCAACCGCTACACAGGTATCCTGGTGCACTGACACCCAAGATGAAGGTGATGGCAGCCCTACATTTCTTGGCCACGGGTACCTTTCAACATACCATTGCCCATGTCGGTGGGATGTCCCAAACCATGTTCAGCCGTGTTCTGCATGATTTTTTAGAGGCCATGTTGGAGCACCTCGATGAGTTCATTAAATTCCCAACTCCTGAGCAGTTGTCAGCTGTCAAGCGTGAGTTCTATGCCCTGGGAGGGATGCCCCATGTCATTGGGTCCATAGATGTAACACATGTGGCTTTGGTACCACCACAGGCACAGGAGGTAGCCTTCCGTAACCGCAAGCATTACAACTCCATTAATGCCCTTGCGGTGTGTCTTGCCAACATGTTGATTTCACATGTCTGTGCTCGTTTTCCAGGATCAGCACACGATGCGTACATCATGAGGTGTAGCAGGGTGCCAGAAATGATGCTGCAGCTGCGCAACGAACGAGCATGTATTGTTGGTGGGTATACTCTGGCAGTCCTGTATTTAACGTCATCTTCCTGTCTTACTGCTCCTCCTGACCCACTCTTGTCCATGATGTTTCCATGTAGGGGACGCTGGCTATCCCAACATGCCATGGCTGATCACGCCTCTCCGCAACCCCAGCACGGCTGCCGATCACCGCTACAACAACGCCCATGGGCGGACCAGGCGAGTGATAGAGAGGACGTTTGGCCTCCTGAAGAGCCGATTCCGTTGCCTCCACAAGACCGGTGGCGCACTCCCATATGCACCGGTGAAGGTCTGCAAGATATTCCTTGTGTGCTGCATGCTGCACAACATGGCAGTGGAGAAAGCTGTGCCACTCATCCTGGATCCAGATGAGCAGGACCATCCACCCGTGGAGGATGAAGGGCTTGGCCACGAGGCAAGTGATGTGGAGGAGGAGGAGGCGGTAGAGGACATGCGGAGTCGGCTCATACGCGACTTCTTTGCTTAGTGGTGAGTTCCAGAGTCTGAGTGTGCACGCATTGGGCTGTGCGTGGCATGTGTTGCAATGTGTGTGTCCATCTACATGTCTTCCAAGTGAGTCTGAGGTGTGTTTGGATGTGTCACTCGAGTGATGGTGCAATAGAAGAATGTTTTTCCAGAGTCATCATTGTCACCTAGCATGTTGACAACCTAATACGTGTCGAGTACATGCACATGCATGCGGATGTGCTTCTTTTGGCTGACTTCTGGTGTGTCTCCCATCCACAGGTACTTGCGCATGCTGTCTGCTGGTGGCATTGTTGTGCTCCTGCTATTCCTCATGAACACAGCAACATGTGCTGAATCAGCGTTACATACACGGACAAGTTTGAAAATCTCCTTTGGGTAAGGGATGCAGCACTGCTTTTTGGGAGTGGTATTTGTTTTGAATGTATATGCACTGCTCCTGTTCATGTTTGGTTACTTTGCATACATGTAGAATCACCATGGGGCACATGACCTGGAGCAGAATTCACCTGAATTGATGGTCAGACTTGGTGACAGTCATCTGTAATGGGATTGTGATGGAGCCATCAATGTGTGTAACACTGGCCTCGGAAACATACGGGGAAACATACGGGTTGCACCGGGTTGACATGGTGTGTGAATTCCCCATTAGGGGCTCAATGGTGTATAGCAGGCTCTCCGTGAGCAGCAGGGGGTGTTTAGCTGTAACCCGTCACTTGTGTGCCAGTGCCATGGATTTCCAGCAACTGTGGCGGTAAGGGGGGTGCCAGTGTTGGTCCCACGTGTTCATCCACATGACCTGTGTATGTGCTGACAGAGTTGCATTAGTATTCCCACACATGAGTAATAAAGGTGTCCCTCTGCCTCCAAGGTGCCTCATCTCTGTCTATGGTGGGCTGTTGCCACTGTGCATGCGTTACAACAAACATCAATTGTTGTTTTTGCATTTGTCACCCCGAGTGGGAAGGGTATGCTCAGACGTGAGTCCCTTGCTCTCCATGCCACTGGAATCAAGCTATCCTGGCTGATGAGGGCTGAAAGCCCGAAACCGGTCCTAGGATGCTTGTTTCCAGTCCAGGGAGGACCTGGCTTGGCAGTTCGGGCTGGACTGTTCCCATGGGGCACAGGGTCAAGACTGATTTGCATATGGCTGGGTTCAAACTGGAATGGCATGGTGAGCAAAAAAACGATGGATTTAGGCCCAGATCTCTGTACTGGGGTGAATGTATGACATTGTTCTGCATTCTGTCCATCAATTGTTGTTTTTGCATTTGTAACCCCGAGTGAGAAGGGTATGCTCAGACGTGAGTCCCTTGCTCTCCATGCCACTGGAATCAAGCTATCCTGGCTGATGAGGGCTGAAAGCCCGAAACCGGTCCTAGGATGCTTGTTTCCAGTCCAGGGAGGACCTGGCTTGGCAGTTCGGGCTGGACTGTTCCCATGGGGCACAGGGTCAAGACTGATTTGCATATGGCTGGGTTCAAACTGGAATGGCATGGTGAGCAAAAAAACGATGGATTTAGGCCCAGATCTCTGTACTGGGGTGAATGTATGACATTGTTCTGCATTCTGTCCATCAATTGTTGTTTTTGCATTTGCCACTGTGCATGCGGCATGTCTGGCATTGTTCTCAGAGATGGTGCATATGAGTCTATGTGTAGAGTAGCAAGATGCAAGCTGTTTGTCAGGGATTAGATTCTGTATTGTGCATGATGTCCATGGCTGTGTAGGTATTGTGGCATGTCAGTCTCCACGACGGCCACTGTGCTGCATGTGAATCCATTGTGTGTGTGTGTGTCATGTTGAACCAGACATTCCTTCCTTGACATACAACTTTTACATAGTTCCTTCCTGAGATCATTGTCTTTGTGTGCTACTTATGGCATTGTTTCCTTGACATGGCGCATGCTGCTGCAGGCCCTGCAGCAAGGGCACCCAGTGTCCACGCAAACGAGCTGGTGTTCATCATGGATTGCTTGCTGACATGTGCTATGCTGATCAGCAGCATCTGTGCCTCATGCGGCAGCACACACTGCATTATGCACAAGATCCCCAGTTCCATCCACCTCAAGGCAAGAGGGAGACCATCCCCCAGGTCAACTACGACATCCGTGTCTAATCCTACCCTGCACTCTACGGACATGTGCGTTAGAAATCCCATGATACTTGTCCGCATCCAGGGTGCATCTGCACAGCTCTGCTACTACATCCGGCGACCAGGCCACATCAACGTCCAACAGAGATGGGGGGAGTGGATCACTTCCAGCTGCAGGATGACCTTCTCAATCCACGCACACACTCAGGATGCAGCCCACAACCACAACACAACCTTGTGGCACTGTGATCCAACACCCAATTGTGCCATCTCCATGCATCCAACCTTGGCTGGCCCACCATTCTCCACATCCACCTGACTCAAGCATGCAGGAAATGGTTCTGCCACGTGTCTACACATACCTGGGACTCCCCCCCCCCAGGACACTCCACATGATCCCTGACCTCTGCGCATGACTGTTGCTCTTCTAAATAGGTCTGTAGGCACAGTTGTGCAGGCACCCCCTCAGCTGGTTGGGCCCATCACGGGTAAGTATGGTGCTCCATGTCTGTCTTGGATGGTACGTTGTGACCCATCTGTGTCCTGTGCCAGACTCAGACCCCAGGGTATGGATGTTTGGAGTTAAATCAGAAATAAGGCATGGTTTGACTTTACAACACACACATGTAGTGGAATAATGCAAAATGACGGCATCATCTTGTGATTGTGATGAATTTTATTAGTGCTGGGGTACGTGTTTGGGGGGGTGACAAGAGGTGCTTGGCGGGAGTGTAGAATCCAAAGTTCACAGGGGGAGTTGGTGTCCTTGCCATTGACAGTCATCAGAGTCTGTGCCACAGTCTTTGTCAACATTGGTCAGACAGTGACCAGCAAGGCCATGTGGCAGAGAATGTCCTTTGCTGCTGTGCTGCTGTTGGGCCAGAGGGCCAGGTGCCAGGCCAGGTGACCTGGGAGATGGTGATGTTCCGCTGACTCTCACAGTCTTTTTAGTGGATGACCCACCTTCCTGCGGGGACCCTCAGACGCCTGCCTTGACGATGCAAGGGACGCTCCGTCAGATTAATCCTCCTCCTCCTCCCTCTCTGGGTCTGGTGCTGCTCTACGCCTGGTGGCACAGGGAGGGTTTGCCAGGCTTTGGGCGATCTGACGGAGGGATTGGCTCACGTCCCTGTGCACCGCCAAGAGCTCTGCAAGTCTTGCCTCCATCCTGGCATGATGCTGAACCTGCAGGGCCTTCATCTCATTGAGGGTCCCCACTACCTGGGCAATGCCTCTGGAGTCACGCCGGTATGCGTCCATGATGATTCTGATGTGTGCCATAGCCGGGTCCTGAGCCAACTGGTCAGGTTCGCGCCTCCGCCATCCTCCACTCCCACCACCCCTGCCCACTTGCGCCTGGCCTGCCGTTGTGGGCACATCGGGTCTCCGGGACCCCTGAGGGATGGCAGTTGCGGTGTCGCCTGCCTCCTCCTGGGTGCCCGGAGAACCTTGTCCCTCCTGGACAGACTGGCTGTGTTGTTGTGTGAGGGCAGGGCTCCTGGGTGTCTCCTGGGATGTGGCAGGAATGGGGGTGGTGGTTGGCACAGTTGTACCTGACGCAGGTGCTGCAGGTGGTTGGACACCAGAGGGGCCAGGTTGGTCCGGGTCATCCACGGAGTGGTGAGAGTCGTCGCTGCCGGTGGTGTCCTCTTCACGCAGGTCCTGTGAGTCTTCCCCCCCAGTGTTGGGGGGAGATCGATGACGTTGACCTGTGTGTGAGAGAGACAGTGTTAATTGTGTTACATGCGACATCCATGTTTCATTCTTTTTTGATTTGGCACAGTTCCTCTGGGTGGTTGGATTTGGCTAGCATTCCTCACACAGTGCACTTGTGCATGGGTATGTCCCTTGGCCACAGCTTTCGACACTTTACCTATGTGTGACACAATCTTAGTTGATGCATATTTTGTGAACGCAGTCAGCAGTGTAGTGAGCGGGCGTAGCAAGCCATGCTGAGCCGCCTTACGTGTTGCACTGTACGTGGCCAAATGGTGTTTATTCCATGCTATTTGAGATTGCAGGTCGGTAACTTAACAATTTGTGACAGGGTTCTGACGAACACAGTGGGTAGGTATACTGGGTGTAAGGTTCTGTTTGTGCCTGCAGCACGGATGTACTCGTGAACAGATTGACACATGACCTAGTGTTTATCAAAGGTTGAAGGGGGGGATAAGGCACTGCCAAACCTTTTCTACATGCACACAGTCCACCTGCTGATGAGCGGACATGGCCACACCACCCAAGGGTGATTTGGTCTCCCTCTGTCTCCCTTTCTCCCTCCCTCTGTCAGCCTCCTCCCACTGTCCGTCTCCCTCTATCTCCCTTTCTCCCTCCTTCTGTCAGCCTCCTCCCTCTGTCCGTCTCCCTTTCTGCCTCCCTCTATCAGCCTCCTCCCTCTGTCCGTCTCCCTCTATCTCCCTTTCTCCCTCCCTCTGTCAGCCTCCTCCCTCTGTGCGTCTCCCTCTGTCTCCCTTTCTCCCTCCCTCTGTCTGTCTCCCTGTGTCCACCTCTGTCTCTGTCCCTCTCTCTGCCCCTCTCCCTCCCTCTGTGTGTCACCCTCTGTTACCTCAGCCCAGCTTCCTGGGCACACACAGTTTGCAGGTCTTGCAAAGGCCATTGGCTTGTTCATGTGGGTTTGTTTCTTCTCTGCCGGCACCCATTGGGCGGAGTGTCTGAGTCTGCGCTGCTGCTGTGGCGGTGTGTGCTGACACTCTTTCAGTGTGCTGCGTCTTCATTAGCTGCTGTTATGTGCAAATTGTGCCTTCATACCCATGTTGTCCTGCAACGCGGCCACCATTAGCAGGCAACACAGTACTGTGTGGGGACACACTGTTTGTATGGCTGTGCCCTAGGCTTATGGGCTGAGGGCATTGTTGTGTGCTTCAGAGTTGCTCTATGTTAGTTTTGAGGCCCACCCTCCCGGCATCAGGGACATCCTGTCTTGTGTTGGTGTTTTGTGTGGCCTGTGACTTGGCATGGCCTTGCATGGGGCATGGAGGCGCTAGTGGCATGTGTGTGTTTTTGGAGTGTGGTTGTGTCCGGGGCTGGCTTTGGGGGGGTTGCGTGCATGATTGGTATTTGGGTTGTATATGGCGTTCCCCCCATGTGAGGTGAGTTGTTTGTGTACTCACCAGGCTCTCGGACTCCTCCTAGTCCGTCTACTACCAACGGCAGCAGCGTGGCCATCACCTTCTCCTCCCAGGGATGGTAGTGTACCGGTCTGCGGGCCGGACCTCCTCCAGTGATGTTGGCCTGGTTGTGCTCATCCGTCATTTTGCGGCGGACCGTCCTCCGCAGATCGTACCACCTGGCTTGGCACTCATGCCTTGCCCTTCTGGTGGCCCCAACAGCATTCACGGAATTGACTATCCTCTCCCACATGGCAGGTTTTTCTGATATGCTGGTCCGTCTGACCAATGTTCCAAAGAGCTGTGGCTCGACTCTGATGATTTCGTCGACAAGGGACTCCAGCTCGTCCTTTGTGAACTTTGGATTCTTGTTGGTGGGCATGGTGTGGGGTGTGGGTGTGGATGGTTGTAGGGGTGGGGGTGTGGATGGGTGTGGGTGTGGATGGTTGTGGGTGTGCAGGTGTGTGTGTGAATGTGATGAGGGTGTGTTTGTGATGGAGTGCAAGTGTAAGGTGTATTGATGGTTGAAGTATGGTGCAGTGCGTTGTCTCTGGGGTCTGGCAGCAGTGGATCTGTTGCAAAGGATCATGGTTTGTGTGTGTTGGGCCTTTTTATTGGTCCATTTGTGGGTGTGGCTGTGTTTGAACTTTGGGTGGGTGTGTTATAAGGAGTGGTAGTGGTTTGGGCCTCTGTTTATCTGTTTGTCAGTTGCAGGTCAGTGTATAGGATGTATTTGGCCTTGTTGGATATGTTTTGTGGTGTTGTGTGCCTCGGATTGTCTCTCCTTGTGTTTTTTTGGTTTGTCCTGGTTCAGTAGGAGTGTTTTTAGCATCTGTACGGTGCGTACATGGGCCATGTTGTTGTACAGTGCTGTCCTTTGCTATGGCTTAGTACGACTCGTACATGCCTGATGTTGGGTGAGGGTGCTGGTGTGTGGGCCTGGGGTAGGGTGTGTACGAACACGGGCAGGGTGTTGGTCCGCACCGTCCATTGGTGGTGGTGTTTCGCACCGTACATACAGGGGGGCTGGGTGTAGGGTCCGTACATACACGGGTGGGGAGTTGGTACGCTCCATGCATACACGGGTGGGGGTACGGTCCGTACATACCCTGGTGGGGTGGGGGTACGGTCCGTACATACATGGGTGGGGGTACGGTCCATACATACACTGGTGGGGTGGGGGTACGGTCCATACAGCCAATCTCACAATGACACACTCTCACATATACCCACTTATATACTCTTACACGCATATATACTGCCTTTCACATATGTAGTTACTCACAAATGTACCACTGAGATATACATTCAATCCCTAACACACCCATACATACACTCACTCAATCATACAGTCCATCACAGATGCACTCTTAACACCATGCACCCATAGAATCACCCACTGAAACACATCTATGCACAGAATAACACACACCCTTCCCACACAAACACACAGGCACCCATACAGATACTCAGATAACCAATCAATAACCCATAAAGACACTCATATAGCTAATCATAAAACCATGCAGCCACTTATACACCAACAAACAGACACATACATACATTTACACAGTTTAGTCACTAGTCTGCAGTAAGATACATTTAATGACTCACTGATAGAGTCAGTTACGCACCACAGAAAAGCATCCATTTACACACTTGTACACCCACTCATTCTTCAACAGGCCTTTCCCTATATATATTAAACATATTAAAATTGTTCAGAAACACATACTCAATGGATGATGTCATCAGTGATGTCATCAGTGATGTCATTTGAGATGTCATCAGTGATGTCATGAGTGATGTCACTGACCATGTCATGAGTGATGTAATATGTGACATCATCAGCAGTGGATTGCGGGCGCGGGAGTTATAGTTAGCAGAGCTAACTATAACGGGGGAATTTCATTGGTTTTTTACGAATGAAATGTCCAGCTAACTATAACATGTGTGAAACCTATGGTTTTTTCAGTGAATATATATATATATATATATATATATATATATATATATATATATATATATATATATATATTCTGCTCCTAGGTTGTTCACCTGTAAGTAGCACTCGACCAGCAGCTTGATTTATGTGTAGGTAGGGACGGGGATCCGCTTGTAGGAGCCGCTCCGTAGTGGATTTGCCTGACGCATTTCGAAGCTCCATATGCTTCTCTTCAGAGGCTTTAACGGAAACGGTGTGCACAACCGCTAACCCACTTCACCATTTTACATATGACACACCCACCAATGGGAGGCTCAAATGAGGCTGTGCATTATGGGAAGTGTAGTGCGGAAAGCACATAAAGCCTCTGAAGAGAAGCATATGGAGCTTCGAAACGCGTCAAGCTACTGGTCGAGTGCTACTTACAGGTGGACAACCTAGGAGCAGAATATAACACGCGGCCGTCCAGCCGCGGAGTATGCACCACCCCGGAAGCCTTGGGGGCCACGAAAGTGGACCAGCAGCCGTACATAGGATCGAGGACGGGCCCACTTGCAGGGTCCATACAGGACTTGATTTTTAGCTTTCCGCACTACACTTCCCATAATGCACAGCCTCATTTGAGCCTCCCATTGGTGGGTGTGTCATATGTAAAATGGTGAAGTGGGTTAGCGGTTGTGCACACCGTTTCCGTTAAACCCTCTGAAGAGAAGCATATGGAGCTTCGAAACGCGTCAGGCAAATCCACTACGGAGCGGCTCCTACAAGCGGATCCCCGTCCCTACCTACACATAAATCAAGCTGCTGGTCGAGTGCTACTTACAGGTGGACAACCTAGGAGCAGAATATAACACGCGGCCGTCCAGCCGCGGAGTATGCACCACCCCGGAAGCCTTGGGGGCCACGAAAGTGGACCAGCAGCCGTACATAGGATCGAGGACGGGCCCACTTGCAGGGTCCATACAGGACTTGATTATGTGCTTTCCGCACTACACTTCCCATAATGCACGCCTCATTTGAGCCTCCCATTGGTGGGTGTGTCATATGTAAAATGGTGAAGTGGGTTAGCGGTTGTGCACACCGTTTCCGTTAAAGCCTCTGAAGAGAAGCATATGGAGCTTCGAAACGCGTCAGGCAAATCCACTACGGAGCGGCTCCTACAAGCGGATCCCCGTCCCTACCTACACATAAATCAAGCTGCTGGTCGAGTGCTACTTACAGGTGGACAACCTAGGAGCAGAATATAACACGCGGCCGTCCAGCCGCGGAGTATGCACCACACCGGAAGCCTTGGGGGCCACGAAAGTGGACCAGCAGCCGTACATAGGATCGAGGACGGGCCCACTTGCAGGGTCCATACAGGACTTGATTATGTGCTTTCCGCACTACACTTCCCATAATGCACAGCCTCATTTGAGCCTCCCATTGGTGGGTGTGTCATATGTAAAATGGTGAAGTGGGTTAGCGGTTGTGCACACCGTTTCCGTTAAAGCCTCTGAAGAGAAGCATATGGAGCTTCGAAACGCGTCAGGCAAATCCACTACGGAGCGGCTCCTACAAGCGGATCCCCGTCCCTACCTACACATAAATCAAGCTGCTGGTCGAGTGCTACTTACAGGTGGACAACCTAGGAGCAGAATATATATATATATATCCAAATACCACTCCAAAGCGCTTCTCGGCACCATGAACAGAGAGACGGACACCTTCTTCTTTGTAGAAAACTGCAGCCGCAGTATCGTATTTATTTAAATCATAGAATCAGTGCAAATGAAACGGGAAGACGCGTTTCGGCCAACTGTGTGGCCTTGCTCACATGATTGCGTTGCAAATAAGTGACGTATTTATACACAACAGAAAGAAAGGGGAGGTAACATAGCTTTCATCGCTATTGATTAA
Source organism: Triturus cristatus (assembly GCF_964204655.1). Taxonomy (NCBI): domain Eukaryota; kingdom Metazoa; phylum Chordata; class Amphibia; order Caudata; family Salamandridae; genus Triturus; species Triturus cristatus. Next base: position 497,880,953 of record NC_140589.1, on the reverse strand, counting down.
CATCCATCTGCACAATCATAAACATAGAAAAAATATATATACCTCATGTATCAAGTGGTGGTAATTGGCTTATTACGTAAACGGCAATGTTAACTTGAAATGCGAATTTATGTGTTAACATAAACATAACATCTATGAATTCATGAATAATCTGTATATTGCGGTTATTATGGTCAGAAGAACAAAAATGCCGTTGGAGATTGAAAGAACTGTAGAGCCTTAGGGTTCAATTTAGAAAAATACATCCTAAGACAATGCTAGAAGGCTATCACTGGGAATGCATAACAAAATCTACCGCATTGCCAATTAACAATGTGCAGTTGTGTGATTTGTTCTCTAATATGATACTAGTGTTTTATTCAAGGTACAAATACTTGGAGGCAACAGGTTGTAATCCGCAACCACTAAATAAAAATAATCTGTGTAATTCATAGGTAGCTCGTTAATAGCCAAACACAACGTAATATGTGTGTAAATTTGGTTGTCTAGTTTATGTTGTGCGATGAATAGAGAAACCAAAAAAAATATAATAATGACCATTTGAAGTGCAAAGTGTTAAATTGAACCCTAAGTCATAGATAGGGCATGTATTAATAAAAATCCCCTAACTTGGTAATGGGAACCGTGAATAGGTATTAAGTTGGTAATTTCTGAGAAAAAGTAAGTTAACTGATCTACAGCAAAAGAGCCCTAAAAATGTGGTCACATTGTTAAAGTCGTTTGAGTATATACACAAAGGAAGGGAAAACGAATAACATGTGTGAAACCTGAGGATCAAAGAAACCACAAGAACATTGGACTAGCTAAGGTTACAAGACATAACCAACAGAAGAACTAAATCAGAATACAATGATTTGTAACAGTGAATGTTTTCAGTTTAGACAGAACAATTATAAATAATAGAACAGATCTTCACATAAATTCAAACCTCTCGGAGCCTTAGAATCTAGTTCCATTATATATTTTGTTTCCAATTGCCTGAGTTGCTTTTCACGGTTTCCACCCCGTTTGTTCAATGGGACATTGTCTATAACAAAGTATTGCAAAACATTGAGATTGTTACCATGTTCTGTTTTTATATGACGGGCCACAGGGTAGGAAGGGTCGGAGTTAACTATGGCTCGTAAGTGCTGCAAAATGCGCACATAAACCTGTAACTTAGTGCTGCCGACGTAGCGTAGGCCGCAAACACATTGTAAAATGTACACAGCATGATCTGTCCGGCATGTAAAATGTCCTCTGATATTGATAGATTCATCAGAAAATGGAGTGCAATAGGATTTGGTGTTAATACCAAATTTGCATGCCCTACATGTGCTGCATTTAAAAAAAACCTTTTTAGGGGATAACCAAATGCTCTTAGGGTCTAGTTCCGGACTAGTTTTAACTAGATCACTTCTCATGGAATGTGCCCTGCGGTAGGTGAAATTAGGCTGTGTAGGCAAAGTTTGTGAAAGCACCATGTCAGTTAAGACAATAGGCCATTGGATTTTGATAATGGAGCGAATAGTGTTGGCCTGTCTACTGTAAGTTGAAACAAAACGACAGATTGTTTTGTCTTGATTGACATTGTGGGTGTTATTACAATTATCAATAGGGGGACCCGAGATGTTAGTGTTAGGACTAGGTGTGGTAACTAGTAGAGTTTGTCTATCTTTACTGTTTGCCTTGCTTAGGGCTTTTCGTAGTTTGCTAGCTTGATATCCTCTCTGTAGAAACCTGATTTTAGCTGCTTCCTGAGCTATAAGAAGTTGTTCTTCATTACTACAGGCTCTACGTATTCTCAAGAATTCCCCGTAGGGGAGACTAGATATAGTGTGCTGCGGGTGAAAGCTAGTAGCGTGAAGCAAGGTGTTGCCTGCTGTTGGCTTCCTGTATAGGCAAGTCTGAATGGTGTTGTTTTGAATATAGACAGAAACATCCAAAAAATTGATAGTTGTTGAATCTATATGGGAGGTAAAGTTAAGGTTTAACTTGTTGCAATTGATTGCTCCTACAAAATCTTCAGCTTGTTGTGCTGTGCCGTCCCAAATGATGAATATATCTTCTATATATCTCCACATTGTAATGATATGTTGATCACACAGATCCCTGTGTTCGCCCATGAGGACATGCTCCTCCCACCAGCCCACATGTAAACATGCGTAGCTGGGAGAGAAGCATGCCCCCATAGCCACTCCTTGTTTTTGTCTGTAAATTAGACCATCAAACATGAACATGTTGTTGTGTAAACACCAATGTATCATTTTTAAAAGGATTTCATTGTGTCTGTACATGGAAATACAGCGTTTCTTCAAAAAATAATCTACAGCGAACAGTCCATCATGATGCCTAATGCTGGTATAAAGAGATGAAATGTCTAAGGTCATCAACAAATAATTCCCCGACCATTGAATGGAATTGAGTTTAGATAAAAAATCCTTAGTGTCTCTGAGATATGTAGGCAAACCAACAACATGTTCTTGAAGATAATAATCCACATAGCGGGACGTGTTCTCAAAGATACTGTCTTTGGCTGAAATGATGGGCCGACCTGGCACGGGATCCACCTGTTTGTGTATTTTGGGTATTAGGTAGAATGTAGGTAGAACCGGAAAATCTTTGTGCAGAAAGTTCATTTCATCCTTTGAGATCAGACCCTCTCTTTTCCAACTATTGAGGTCTTCTTTATAGTCTTTAATGATTTTTCTAAAATTTGCTGCATTGGAACGTTCGTAGCACTCTAAATCGTTGATGTGTCTGTATTCCTCTTCTCTGCATTGTTTTTTGCCCCACAGGACGATATTGCCTCCTTTATCTGCATTGTTAATAACCACCGACGAATTTGACTTTAATTTTTCCATAAGTTGGAAATAACTTTGATTCTTTTTGGAATAGATTTTTGATTTGATTTTTTTAGTTTTAACATAAAGTTTTTTGAGTTCGTCGGTGATGCGCTCATGAAAAATGTCTAGCGCGTCACGAGGCATGATGGGAACAAAGGTAGAAGGTGCTCTGAACGGACTATTCCCAGGAGCTGCTAAATTGAGACCTTCGGCATCAGCGATTTCTTGTGTATTCTGTGGAACTTGTAAATTGCCAGTGGATTCATGTAACAAGGAGTGAAGTGTTGACAATGTGGGAAGTTCTTGGATGGTTAGTACTGATTGAGTTACTTCAGTTGTTTTATGTGGTTCAATTTTTCCATGATTTTTGATGGTATAGAATTTAGATAGTTTCAGTTTGCGTATGAACTTGTATACGTCAACTCTCGTTTCTACATACTTGAAATTGCTCTCGGGGCAGTAGCTCAATCCTAACGAGAGCAGTTGTTTTTCGGCTAAGTTAAGTTGGATGTCGGTGAGATTGACAATGGTTTGATCTAGCTCTTCAGGTGTTAATGCCAGTTTTTCCTTCTCCTCTGCTGCCCTCTGCCTTTTGCGTTTGTTGCATTTCCGCCTTTCCCGCCTTCGCCGATTTCTGTTGTTACATTTGGCTGATTTGGATTTCTCGGTCGTAAGGACATTTTCCGCTGTTCCCTGATAAAATCCATTTCTTCAGCTAGAGATAAGGGCCCCAGGTTACTTGTGTTGTTGCCATCCGAAACGCCACTTCGTTCCGAGTCCGTATCACTGGGAATACTGCTGCTATATATATATATATTATCTACTGGCGGTCGCCAGTAGATAGTTATAGTTAGGACCGTGTTTCCATAGGAAATCCGCAACATTCTATTTGCAATAACTTTGGCGCCGGTCGACGAATCCTCGCGAAATTTTCAAAACTAATGGGGCGCTACGCTCCGCTCCTACCTTGAAAGTCTCGGGGGGATTCGTCAAGCGGGGGCTGAGAAAAAAGGGGGGTCCCAAAACGCGTTTTCCCCATGCATTTTCCCATAGGACCTTTAGTCCGAGCTACAGCCCGAACGGCTGAACAGAATTACTTGAAATTTGGCAGAGAGGTAGTCCTCAGGTCAAGGATGTGCCTTTTGTAGGTCTGGTGTAAATCTGTTCAGTAGGTCCTGAGAAAATAGCATTTAAATCAATATATATATCTGTAAGCGCGCTCCGTGCGCTTACCGTAAGCTTACCGTACGCGTACGGTGCCGTGCGCGAGCTCAATTCTGATTGGTGGTTACATGACTGTAAACATTCGAATCGGTCGAAATCAGGAAGTGTCGGCCGCCATTTTCTGTCTCTCGCACTGAGAAACAAAGGTGGGGAACGTGAAAAGGGGGCAACGAAGAGAGTTGCAGACCCCCTAGTGTTTGTCAGGGGGTCTAAGAAGGACCCAAAAGTACGAAAAATACATTTAATAATTTTAAAAAAAAATCGCGGAGTGCGCTTTCGGTAAGCTTACCGTACGCGCACGGGAAAAAAAAAAAAATAAATAAATAAAGAAGTAACAATCACATTTATTAAATAAATTAAAGGACCCACAAGGGAGAAAAAAACAAATGTTACTGTGTAAAAAAAGGCGAGGCGCGCACGGCATGGACTGCGCAACGTGGGCGCTCGGTGCGTGCGCACCGTGCGCCCACAGCGCGCACACGGTGCACGAAGCGCACCGTGCGCGCAGGGTGTGCGCACAGTGAAAAACCAGAAAAAAAAATAAAAAATAAATACATAACTTAGCATTTAAAAAACCGCACAACTTCACTGAAAAAAACATAGGTTTCACACACGTTATAGTTAGGAATTAGCATTTACAAAACCTTGCAAATTCACTTAAAAAACCATAGGTTTCACACATGTTATAGTTAGCTGTACATTTCACTCGTAAAAAACCAATGAAATTCCACGTTATAGTTAGATCAGGTAACTATAACTTGCGCGACCGCAATCCACAATGTGTAATTTCAGATGTCATCATTGATGTCATGAGTGATTTCACTGACCATGTCATGAGTGATGTAATATGTGACGTCATCAGCAGTTTATTGTGGGCGCGCAAGTTATAGTTACCTGATCTAACTATAACGTGGAATTTCATTGCTTTTTTACAAATGAAATGTACAGCTAAACTATAACATGTGTGAAACCTATGGTTTTTTAAGTGAATTTGCAAGGTTTTGTAAATGCTAATTCCTAACTATAACGTGTGTGAAACCTATGTTTTTTTCAGTGAAGTTGTGCGGTTTTTTAAATGCTAAGTTATGTATTTATTTTTTATTTTTTTTTCTGGTTTGTAAATGCTAATTCCTAATTAGAACCTGTGTGAAACCTATGGTTTTTTCAGTGAATATATATATATATATATATATATATATATATTTATATATATATATATGTATATATAATATATATATGAACATAGAACTCCCTTGTGGAAGTAAGAGGTCGCACTCCAGCAGCTTTCTTCCAATCTTAATGTATTTTTGATTCATCTTCTCTTAATCAGCCAAAAACAGATTAACCAACACGTTTCGGTATGATTCTTTACATTTAAAAAGACTGCCTGTGAAGGAAACACTATGACATCACTTACTATTCATTCCCAGAACTACCCCATTGATTTTTGGGAGATGTAGTTCTGTGATTCACAACTGAATTATTTATCCCTTTACATACACAGGAATCATTGTTTTACCAAAACTTTCATAAGTGTCACATTACTCAGATTATATGTCATTCTATTTTTTGTCAATTTTATGGCGCATTACACATTTATTTACTCAAATGCTGAAAGTTCATACCAAAGTACATTTGTTTGTGTTTTAAGGTTGGAAGAAAGCTGCTGGAGAACGACCTATTAACTCCACAAGGGAGTTCTGTGTTCATTAATTGCGGTTTGGTTCAACAGCGTTGGTTACGCACCCCTGATGAAGCACCTGAAACCCGGTAAAATTGAACCACCTTGCATTTGATTCTACAAACACGGTTTGGTGCTCGCCGAGAAAAAGGAACATTTAGAACAGAGCAACGAGAAAGGCAAGAGTGGAGACACGCCGCCCGGAATGATCATTGCTGAGGTAAGAGCGTGGAACTCTTGTTGATTAAGCAGCGCTGCTAAACATATTCTCAAAACAAATGGCAGTTTTCTTTGCTACTCGGCTAGAGAGTGGGGACCGTTTCCAAATGGAATAGTGGTGTTTAAGTTTTGCAATACAATCTAAATGCAACCAATACTAATATCCGACATAAAACGGAACCTCAACAGCAGCAATACGAACAAAAACAGAATCAAACAACTGGAAAACAGTAATTAAACAGAGCCTAAACCTAAAACGCAGATACACACCAAAAAAGTTAAAAATGGAGAAGAGAGAAGCCAAAAGAAAGGAACAATTAACAACAATGTTTGAAAAGGGAAGCTTGCAAAAAGAACCGGATAAACAAAATACATCTGGAAAAACTGATATCAAAAGCAAATTGAGATCATGGGAGAAACTAGGTAAAAAAGAGATAAACAAATGTTGGGAGTTAATAACTTTGAAGAAATATTTAGAAGTACAGAGGGTCCCAAGAGGCCTAAGGATCATGCTAATGCCTAGCCAATAGGACGCAACAAATGACTTATTGCAAGAATGGGGTGAACACACATTGAATTCATCATTGGGATTAATAAAAATACTTGTTAAACACATAGAGATTGCTTCACAAAAAATCAAAGAGCAACTACAGGAAGTGGAAAAGGATTTGGAGTCCCTCCAACTAAACTCAGAAATGTCAAAGTTAAAGGAAGACCTAGAACGGCAAATTGCTAAGCATGAAGACATTGTAAGGCAACGGAAACACAACAAATTCGTGCGGGACACCATTGATTATGCGGAAGGAAGAATCTTTACTTTCTCACGAAAGTTAGACCCCTTCAAACAACAAACACTAGCCAGCAATTTTTCTGGCGCATCTAGCAGTTTCTCGTCCCTGACCTCGACTCATTTAAGTGAAGGAGACCCCGAAGTCCCACCAGATGGTGCTAGAAAGAGTTTTTTAGGGGATATGCGTCTTGTCCTACAACAACGTCAATGGGAACAAAATCAAATGGCGCAACGACAACCGCGAGGAAGAGGCAGGGGAAAACCGTGGCAGCAAAGAAATCGCGACGGACAAAACGAAGGGGACGAAGAAGCAAGTTCTTCATCAGAAAGGATTGGTACGAAAACCCGAAGTATGAGACAAAGGAAGGACCAATAACGGACGAGCTCCAGGTTGTAAATCTCTCAGAAAGGGAACTGTCTCCCGCAGAAATCTCATTATTAAAACGAGGTATCAATTATTGCCCCACGCAAAGAATGAATTTAGCACAAACCAGGATTGATTTGTACTCATATATTCACAAAATAAAATTGGCCAAACACTTCATGGAAAATCAAAACAGACCCAAATTAACAAAAATAATGCCAAAACCAACTTCAACACTCCTGGTAAAGGAGTCAACGGACTTCTTAACATTGCTTAACTTAAATGCAGAAGAAGGAGAAGAGATCTCCCTGGCAACAGCATGCCCACAACTTGGGGCAGGTTTGAGCAAAAAAAGACCACAGTCCAAGTTCTATCCACAAATAGCTCCAGGAAATAAAATCGATCTCTTTCAGGAGGCTATTGTACATGACCTCTATAAAATGAAAAAAACTAAGTTCAAGGATAATTTAAATAAAATGGAAAGAGAAGCCCTGGAAAAACTAACCAAGGATCATGATTTTGAAATAAAAATGGCAGACAAAGGGGGCAACGTGGTGTTATGGGATCGAACCTTATACACCACGGAAGCCCTATGTCAACGAAATGGTTGTAAATATTATGAGAAATTACAAGTAAATCCCACTACATCAATTAAACATGAGATTGACAGAAAACTAAGGATATGGGTATCAAGCAATTTGATCGATGAGGATGAACGCAAATATCTGTCTGTGAATTTTCCAATTCTAGCCACCATGTATTTTCTCCCAAAATTACACAAAAACCAAAAAGAACCACCAGGGAGGCCAATCTTGTCAGCAAAAGGCTCACTTTTGGAACCAGTGGCATATTTTATTGATTACTTTTTCATCCCATATGTGGCAGACCTAAAATCATATATTAAGGATACAACAGACCTCCTTAGAATTTGACAAGGCATAACTTGGCAGAGGACCTTTTGTCTAATTACGATGGATGTGGTTGCGCTATATACGAACATTGATAATACCCAGGGTCTAAATGCATGTCATCATTGTTTACAAAAAAGAAATATCCATTACAAGGATCACAATGAGATGCTGATGGACATGATAAAGTTATGCTTAACAAACAATGTATTTGTCTTTGGGGATGAGTTATATCGCCAGCGAAACGGAGCGGCTATGGGTTTTTCTTTCAGCCCCAGTTACGCTTGTTTGGTAATGGGGTGGTGGGAGAAAGAGATAGCCTGGAACATCAAAAATGATAAATACACAAAGCGGATAGTAAGCTGGACACGCTTCATAGACGATCTCCTCATTATCTGGAATGGGAATGAGGAAGAGTTTCAGGAATACTTTGAAATCTTAAATACTAGCACATCTAACTTAAATTTCACACATGACTTCATCAGAGAAAGAGTAGTCTTCCTGGATGTAGAAATCTATGTGAAAAACAACTGTCTGGAAACCTCTCTACACCGAAAAAACACGGCGACTAATGCCACCCTGGAAGCTACTAGCTTTCATCAGCCATCTCTCATAACCAGTATACCTTATGGAGAGTTCTTCTGCCTGCGGAGAATTTGCAGTGAGGAAGAGGAATGGAAAAAGTACAGTGCAAGAACAATCAAAAGATTTGAGGATAGGAAATACAGCAAAAACACAGTAAATAAATGTTGGAATAGAGCAAATGAAAGGACTAGAAAGGAATGCCCAATACCATCCGGCAGCAAAGAGCAAGCTACTGAGGAACCCATAAGACTCATTATGGATTTTAGCCAAGAATCCAAAGAAATAGCCAACATAATAAAGAAGAATTGGAAAATCTTACAGCTAGATGGAACTATTGGCGAAAAAATGGGTCCCCATTCAATAATAACGTACCGAAGGGCTACAAATCTCAAAGATTGACTGGTGCATAGCCACTTTAAAGCCAAGAAACAAAAAGAGACATGGTTAAACACAAGGGGTTTAATCAAGTGTCATAATTGCAAATATGTGAAATTGCGAAACAAGTAACGTAAGTCACAACGGCAAACAATAAAATTTGGCAAATCAAAGATCTGATAACGTGTAAAAGTCAATACACGGTGTACGTTATTGAATGCCCATGTATGTTAAAGTATGTGGGCAGTACCATTTGTGATTTAAAAAAACGTATACTGGAACATGTACGAGCCACAAAGAATAGAGACAGAAACAATGCAGTGGCCAAGCATATGGAGACGCATCACAATGCTAACTGGAAATCTTTGAAATTTTTGGGAATCGACACTGTCCCGGCTAATTCACGAGGCGGAAACCAGGAGAGGATTTTACGACAAAAGGAGTCCCGGCATATGTTGAATTTTAGAACCATGACACCATTTGGTTTGAATCAGTCAGAGGAACTTTATATACATCTATAATAATACAAAAAGCTTCCCATGATCAAAAACAGGAATAAGCCACACTCAAGGATATGGTCATCAGCATAGAGCGCATAAACTCGAAGCAACGGCATGTTCATATTTTGAATACCCACTGGAGCGAAAATACACAGGCTTGGAATTTAAGAAAGCACGGAGTGCGAGACCCTGCCTAAAAATCATGCCCACTGGAGAGCAAAAAGAGAAATAAAGACACAACAATAAAAACTCCCTTGTTTCATGGAAACCGTTTATAACCATCAGTGAAGTCCTTATTGCGGGGAATAAAAATAAAGAGACACAAACAAATGTACTTTGGTATGAACTTTCAGCATTTGAGTAATTACATGTGTAATGCGCCATAAAATTGACAAAAAATAGAATGACAAATAATCTGAGTAATGTGACACTTATGAAAGCTTTGGCAAAACAATGATTCCTGTGTATGTAAAGGGATAAATAATTCATTTGTGAATCACAGAACTACATCTCTCAAAAATCAATGGGGTAGTTCTGGGAACGAATAGGAAGTGATGTCATAGTGTTTCCTTCACAGGCAGTCTTTTTAAATGTAAAGAATCATGTGACCAAACGACCGTGATCAAGGTATACGATGATACCGAAACGCGTTGGTTAATCTGCTTTTGGCTGATTAAGAGAAGATGATTCAAAAATACATTAAGATTGGAAGAAAGCTGCTGGAGTGCGACCTCTTACTTCCACAAGGGAGTTCTGTGTTCACTGCGGTTTGGTTCAACCGCGTTGGTTACGCACCCCTCATGAAGCACGTGAAACCCGGTAAAAGTGAACCGCCTTGGATTTTATATATATATTATCTACTGGCGGTCGCCAGTAGATAGTTATAGTTAGGACCGAGTTCCCATAGGAAATCTGAACATTCTATTTTGAATAACTTTGGCGCCGGTTGACTTATCTTTGTGAAATTTTCAAAACTAATGGGGCGCTCTGCTCAGCTCCTACCCTGAAAGTCTCGGGGTGATTCGTCAAGCGGGGGATGAGAAAAACAGGGGGGTCCCAAAATGCGTTTTCCCCATGCATTTTCCCATAGGACCTTTAGTCGAAGGTACAGCCCGAACGGCTGAACAGAATTACTTGAAATTTGGCAAAGAGGTAGTCCTCTGGTCAGGCATGTGCCTTTTGCATATATGGTGTCAATCTGTTCAATAGTTCCTGAGAAAATCAAAAGTAAAATCACATATATATCTGGGCGGAGCCTAACCACACATCTGATCGTGAGATCTGATTGGCTGTAAGCACTTCATCCAAGAAGTGTTGGCAGCCGTCTTGGGACCAATATACATGATAGCACCTCATTAAAAAGCATTACAGTTAATATAAGGTTTTAAGACTTTAGTTGCATTATAAATCATTTGTTGATGGTACCATACTCATTTTAGGAATTGTGGTGTGTTCTAAGGTGATTTTACCATGTGAAAAAGCCTTCTGCTGTGATATCAGGAATCATGTTTGAGAGAAAACTATTTTCTCATGCTTTTCCCACAGAGGGTTGGAAGGTGATCTATAAGCTAAACTGAGAGCATATTTTCTGTAAATTCACATTATCTTTCTCAGTCATGTGAGAATGAAGTCTGACATTCTCAGTAAAACATGTACATCCAACAAGGGCAGAGACTGTCAGTTGATTCCTTTGTGTTCTACTGCAGCTTCCCAGAGTGTTCTAAAGAACAACTAGAGCGCTAACAGTCCTACTTATGACAAACGTATGGCACACCTGAAGCCATCTTGGTTGGAATATAGTGGTAACTCTTAATACATTTAATTTAAAAAGGAACAAAATGAGGGGGTTCATTTTGCCATAGAAAGTATGATTAGTGCTGCAGAAAGAAAAATTAGGGCACATTTTGAGTGACTTCTCAAATCCTCTTCTATTTCATTAAAAAATTCTGACATGCAGACTGAAACATGCACTTTCAATACAAGCAGCAGACTTCCCTGGTGAGCAGTAGCTTTACTACAGTGATCTAATGAGCAACTAAAGTGCTAACATTCAGAATTTATGGCAAATGTGTGACACTTCTGAATGCCTTCTTGATGGAACCAAAGTAAAAAACTGAAAGTATTTCCTACTGAGGAGACTGCAGTAAATGAGGAAATTAGGAAACTTCATAACAAATAAATCTCCCAAGATGGCCACCAGAGACGAAAGAGCCCAAATGTAGCCCAAATATCACCCAGATGTAGCCCAAGTATAGCCCAATGACAGAATGTCCCAGAGTGTTCTAACGAACAACTAGAGCACTAACAGTCTTACTTATGACAAAAGTATGGCACACCTGAAGCCATCTTGATTGGAATAAAGTGGTAACACTTAAAACATTTAATTTACAAAGGAACAAAATGAGGGGGTTCATTTTGCCATAAAAACTATGATTAGTTCTGTAGAAAGAAAAATTAGGGCACATTTTGACTTCTCAAATCCTCTTCTATTTCATAAACAAATTCTGACATGCAGACTGAAACATGCACTTTGAATACCAGCAGCAGACTTCCCTGGTGAGCAGCAGTTTTACTACAGTGATCTAATGAGCAACTAGAGTGCTAACATTCAGAATTTATGGCAAATGTGTGACACATCTGAATGTCTTCTTGATGGAACCAAAATAAAAAACTGAAAGTATTCCCACTGAGGAGACTGCAGTAAATGAGGAAATTAGGAAACTTCATAACAAATAAATCTCCCAAGATGGCCACCAGAGACAAAAGAGCCCAAATGTAGCCCAAATATCACCCAGATGTAGCCCAAGTATAGCCCAATGACAGAATGTCCCAGAGTTTTCTTAAGAACAACTAGAGCGCTTACTGTCTTACTTATGACAAAAGTATGGCACACCTGAAGCCATCTTGATTGGAATAAACTGGTAACAGTTAAAACATTTAATTTAAAAAGGAACACAATGAGGGGGTTCATTTTGCCATAGAAATTATGATTAGTGCTGAAGAAAGAAAAATTAGGGCACATTTTGAGTGACTTCTTAAATTCTCTTCTATTTCATTAAAAAAAATTCTGATATGCAGACTGAAACATGCACTTTTAATACCGGCAGCAGACTTCCGTGGTGAGCAGTAGCTTTACTACAGTGATCTAATGAGGAACTAGAGTGCTAACATTCAGAATTTATGGCAAATGTGTGACATATCTGGATACCTTCTTGATGGAATCAAAGTAAAAACCTGAAAGCATTTCCTACTGAGGAGACGGCAGTAAATGAGGAAATTAGGAAACTTCATAACAAATAAATCTCCCAAGATGGCCACCAGAGACAAAAGAGCCCAAATGCAGCACAAATATCACCCAGATGTAGCCCACATGTAGCCCAATGACAGAAGTGTGCAAAACACTTATTTTTTGTGTATTTGCAGTTTTATATAGTGCAGACTTGTCCGGTATTGGAGTGCTTTACATGAGCATTGGTTACATCACACAAGATCAAATTCATTTTGGTTGTAGACATGGGGAGATTAAGTGATTTGACCAGAATCACAGAATGTTGAGCTGAAGCAGAAACTCCAACCTGGTTCCTCAGTTGCAAAGTCTGCAGCTCTGGAAGTAACACCATATCCTCTACCCTAGGTGCAACATTCAATCAAGTGGTCAACTGGATAAAAAAACATAAAGATTACAAATAATTTAAAAGTTCTTTGTCACTATTTGAAAACTCAGAAAATGTGTCCTCATTTTAGTTTTTTAGAGCACTAACCATAATTTTGATGCAAATAAGACCCTCTCATATATGTAATTTCTAAAGGAAATACTCTAGGTATTACAGTTTTGATTACATCAAGATGACGTCAGGCGTTCCACACTTTTGTAATAAATATAGAATGTTAGCAATCTAGTTGTTCATTGGGATACTGTTGAGAGGCAGAGGCCAGGGGCACGGACTCTGAAAATTGAAGGCAGGTAGGAGAGTGCAGAGGCAACAATTTGACCACACTGGGCAGGCAGGAAGGGCAATGGCAGCACAACAGACTATGGAGGGCAGTAGAAAGGGGGGCAGGGGCAACAAACCAACAATACAGGACCGGCAAGAGAGGCTGTGGCAATATAATAGACCATTGTGGGCAGAAGGAAGAGGCAGTGGTAGTACAACCATACATGCCAACAGACCCGTTTCAGCCAGGAAACGTCCAATGTTTTTAAGCTCAAATGGGCTTTATTTTATCTGTCTCCTGTCTACAATCTCCTCTTTTTCAATGTAACTCAAAGGGGAAAATCAATACCACCGTTTTTTTCAAAATCTCCCTCTTACCAAGTTCAAAATGTTCGCAAGTATGGTACATTGGATCACGGTAGGCAGGAGGAATTGGGGTAGGGACATGGACTCGGATAACAGAGGACAGGAGGGACATGGAGAGGTGCACCAAACTGACCCTACAGGGCAGGCATCAGGGTTTGCAGCAACACAATACACCACACAGCGCATGCGGTACGGGAGTGCAGCACAACAATCCATAGAAAGCAATAGGGAGGGTACAGGACCATGTACATGGACAACAGAGAACAGAGGGGAAAGAGGCAATGGTAGCTAGCTGACCATAATGGACAGACAGGAGAGAAAGCTGCAGCATAACAGACCATAAAGGGCAGGAGGGACGGATCAGGGGCAATACAATGGAACAGACAAGCAAGGAGGGAGGGAATAGGGGTCTGCACATGGAAACAGAGGGCTGGGGGCAAGGGGGCAGGGCAGGAGCAGCAAGATGACCATGGCGGTCAGGCAGGATGGGCACTAGAAACAAGACACACCATGGAGAGCAACAATGAGACTATGATAGCATACACACAGACCATGGAGGGAAGGTGGGAGGGGGTCAGGGGCAGCTAGCTGACCACGCAGGGAAGGTGGGAGGGGCCATGGCAGCACAGAAGACCATGCATGGCAAGCTGGAGGGTTAGTGGCAACACCATGGCTATGATGGACAAGAAGGAGGGTGCAGGGGCATGCACAAAGGACCATGGAGGATAGAAGGGAGGGTTAGGACCTGGGCACAGACAAGAGAGTTCAGGGGAAGGGGCCTCACAACAGACCGCGCGGGGCAGGCAGGAGGAGCAGTTGCAACACAACAGACCAGGGAGGGCGGAAGGGTGTGGCAGTAAAATGGACCATGGAGGACAGGATGAAGGGGATAGGGGCATGGCATGTGGACAGGCAGGGTGGAGGTGGCAGGGACAGGTTACAGTCATCTGACAATGCTAGGCAGGTGGGAGGGGAGTGGCAGCTCAACAGAACACTCAGAGTAGATAGAAGTGGCAGGTCCATGGAACATGGTGGGCAAAAAGGATGGAGCAGGGGGAAGGAAAATAGGGGCAGCAAGCAAAGCACAGAGGCTAAGCAGGAGGTCAATGATGGGCCATAGAATTGGGCAATGGAGGGCAGGAGGAGTGGACTGGTACATCATGCTAAATGGAGGGCAGTGGCAGCACATCAGACCATGCATGGCAGGAGGGAGGAGGCTAGTCCATGGATTCAGACAACAGAGGATAGGGAGGAGGGCAGCAAGCTAACTGTTCAGAGAAGGTGGGTATTACGAACTTTATTGTTTTTAAAATGTGCGAACTACTTAAAATATGAACAAGTATGCAGCATAATCTCACTTTTATTCAGGAAGAAGAGGACGTTTGTGACTGTGACTCCGGGCTCACTTGGCAGAAACACCCCCTGACCCTCCATCCCCCATCGCAAAATGTAATGCCCGTGAAAAGGGTAGGTGGACGCAGTGTTATATAGAACATAGCCCTGAGAGCACGATTGAAAATGAAAACTAGATATAGTATATGGTATAAACTATGCACCAAAAAGTGTGATATAAGATGAACCGGGGAGTGAAATATAATATGCAATACATTGTGACTCTAAAGTGAGGTTCGTCTCCTTTCCAGATAGTAAAATAAAAAGTATTACACATCCGACGGTGGATGTGTGTTTTATTAACCGTGAGGGGGGTTTCTTGCATAGTTTGGTTGAATTTTTGTCGAATCCCCTTTGAATGGCTTGGTGTGCGTGTATATGAAATGTGCCCGTCAATAGCTACCCATGTTTGTATAAATAAACGACAAGGGTGTCTACTTGGAGAGTACCCACCGGTGGGGGCGCCGGGATTAGGCACGGTAGGGCGTCAGACACGTCAGAGCTTCACTAGCAGTGTGAATACATTCCATGTGGATTCATTCTATGCATAGTCGCCTTTTAATGAATATCACGCAAATCGTCATGGTGATAGGTACATACGGTTTGTCCAGCATGTCCTAGGTGTTTCTATAAATATATATTTTTTTTAAATAATAAAAAACAAAGGCCGGCCCCGGGGGATGGTGTCCCCGGGGCCATAAGTGGCTTGAGGAGGGGGGCAACGCAGCCCCCTCCTAAAGAATTTTTTTTAAAAAGGCCATGAACCGGGGGTTGGGGTCCCCGGCGCCGATTAAGGCTTTGGGAGGGCCAAATTAATTTTTTTCAACAAAAGAAAATTTGGGTGCAGTGCAGGCCCTGGGGGATGGGGTCCCCAGGGCCAGTAAATTAGAAAAAGAAGGGGGGCCACACAGCCCTCCGTCTTAAAAAAATAAAATAAATAAAAGACCGGCGTTGCGCCGGAGGCCATGCCCCCTCCTTGCAGCACTCTGCAAACGCGCCCCCTGGCCAGTTGTAACTTGGGGAATTAATTCCTCTTCAATACTGAGGGTCCCTGAGGGCCAACTAGCCCAACAGGTATCTCCAGTATGCGCCAGGGAGCTGCGTTGCGGACAGGTGTTCTGAGGCCACGTCCCTTTTTACACCTCTATGCAACGCAGCTCTGTGGCGCTTACTGACGGTACCTAGTGGGCTAGTTTGACTCTAGGGACCCTTAGGATTCAAGGGGACTTAATCTCTCAACTTAGAACGGCCAAAGAGCGCCTTTACACAGTGGTGAAGTGAGGGGACGGGGCCTGAGGTGACGTGGGCACACACGCCCTGTGGCGCGTTTTAAGTTGGGGAAGTAATTCCCTTTCAATCCTGAGGGACCCTGGGGGCCAACTAGCCCACCAGGTGCTTCCAGTAAGCGCCACTGCTCTGCGTTGCAGAGAGGTGGTGCAGTCCGTGCCCCTTTTTACACCTGTCTGCAATGGCGCTTACTGGACATACCTAGTGGGCTCCTCAGGATTCAATGGGACTTAATCTCCCAACTTAAAAAATGGCCACAGGGCGTGTTTACACAGTGGGGAAGGGAGGGGACGGGGCCTGAGGTCACGTGTGCAAACACGCCCTATGGCACGTTTTAAGTTGGGGAAATAATTCCCCTTCGATCCTGAGGGCCCCTGGGGGCTAACTAGCCCACCAGGTGCTTCCAGTAAGCGCCCCTGAGCTGCATTGCAGAGAGGTGGTCCAGGCCGTGCCACTTTTTACACCTCTCTGCAACGCAGCTCTGTGGCACTTACTGGAGGGACCTAGTGGTCTAGTTGGACCCTAGGGACCCTCAGGATTCAAGGGGACTTAATCTCCAAACGTAAAACGGCCACAGGGCGTGTTTACACAGTGGGGAAGTGAGGGGACGGGGCCTGAGGTGACGTGTGCAAACACGCCCTGTGGCGCGTTTTAAGAGATAGTTTTAATACCCTGCCCTATTTACTAGGGGCTTACAGAGGAGGTCATGCTGATCACAGGGGGACCCCAACGCATAGTGTTCCCTAGTGTATGTAGGTGTTTTCACTGTATTCTGAGTGTCGTTTAACATAGCACTGGCTTTAGGACTGGTTAGTCAGACTCAGTTACCACCAGTATCCATCTGAAAAAGTTGAGGGTACAGGATGATTTTGCAACAAGGCTTCTTTCTGCTCTTCTGTTTGTTCTTTCTGCACGTTATCCTTCTTCCTGTACTTTTCTTCGTCTTTGAGAACTTCTGTTGCTTCTTTCTGCATTTCTTTTTTTTCTTTCTGTGCGTTTTTTCTTCTTTCTTCACATCACTTAAAGAAAATAATTTATGAAATGCGGAAATCGACCATTACTCGAAGTAAAAACTCCAAGTTCTATTAAACTTCTTAATCCCACCTATTCGCTGTGCATATCTCATTTCAGTCTTTCTAACATTCCTAATTTTTTGGAGCCAGGCATTAAAAAGAGGAACTTGAGTTGACTTCCAATTCTGTAACAACAATGACCTTGCAACTGCCATTGCAATGAATAATAATTTGACCATCTGTTCTGTCAATCCAAGTTCAGCATCATATCCATACAATATTAATTGAACGTTATAGGTAATCAGCATCCCACAATACTTTTGCAAATATTCGAATATCTCTTTCCAAAAAGGCATGATTTTAACACAGTAAGCTATAGTGTGGGACCAGTTTGCAGGAGTATATTGCTGGCATCTAAAACAGGTGGCAGTAGTATTAATGAACATTTTTAGCGATGGCAGCAGGAGTACGATAGAGAAGCCATTTACTGAAGAATAGCATTCTTCTCCAATTAGATCCTCGCAGAACACTAAAATTTAGTTTATTTATGATTTTCCAAGTGTTAATAGTAAGTACGTGATTCTCCTGTTCTTGCCATTTTTTAATTACTTTTTGGCTAAGATCATCCTCGGTATATGGTGCTAAAAAGCGTTTCCATACCCCTGGCTTCCTCATCCCAGAAATTGAAAACAAATCATCCCATAGCTGATTGGAGGATCCAATGCTCATTGGCTCCACTTGTACCAATGTTTTATAGATCGAAACATACGAGCCAAATAGCATGAAATTCCCTGGAATAATAAGCTTCATCTCCCCAGGTAACAACCATGTCCACTTCCTCAAGAAATCTGACAAAGAATGAAACCCCAAACGTGCCCATTGTAGTACAATGTCGACTCCGATTTCCATGCCAAGAAAAAGGAGAGCATCTCTTAAGGGGGTTCTAATATTGAATTGCGGGAGAGAATATCTTTTAAGAAAGACATCACGACGCTTAAAGAACCAAACCATCGTCTTATACCGAGTAAGTTTCGGTAATTTGGGAATATGTAGCGGAGATGGGATCTGAACCTCATGACATATTCTGTCAAAAAAGAAATTAATAAACACAGTAGGGGTCGACATTCCAGATTTGAACCTCTCTAAGGGCCCGATTCACAGAACTAATTTAAGACAGAATCCTAAACTTACTACCATTTTGGTATTCACAGAAGGCACTTACTCATTTTGGTATTCACAGAAGGCACTTACTCATTTCGGTATTCACAGAAGTTAGGAGTCCTAACTTTAGGACTCCTAAATGCCTTCTGTGAATACCGAAAGTCTTAAAATTAGGATTTTTCTCAGTTTAGTAGTAGTATAGTTAGGACTCCTAATTTTAGGACTCCTAAATGCCTTCTGTGAATACCGAAAGTCTTAAAATTACGATTTTTCTCAATTTAGTAGTCCTAAGTTTAGGACTCCTAACTTTAGGACTCCTAAATGCCTTCTGTGAATACCGAAAGCCTTAAAATTAGGATTTTTCTCAGTTTAGTAGTAGTATAGTTAGGACTCCTAACTTTAGGACTCCTAAATGCCTTCTGTGAATACCGAAAGTCTTAAAATTAGGATTTTTCTCAATTTAGTAGTCCTAAATTTAGACTTAGGACTACTAAATTGAGAAAAATCATAATTTTAAGACTTTCGGTATTCACAGAAGGCATTTAGGAGTCCTAAAGTTAGGAGTCCTAACTATACTACTACTAAACTGAGAAAAATCCTAATTTTAAGACTTTCGGTATTCACAGAAGGCATTTAGGAGTCCTAAAGTTAGGACTCCTAACTTCTGTGAATACCGAAATGAGTAAGTGCCTTCTGTGAATACCAAAATGAGTAAGTGCCTTCTGTGAATACCAAAATGGTAGTAAGTTTAGGATTTTGTCTTAAGTTAGTTCTGTGAATCGGGCCCTTTATATTGAGCAAAATATGCCCTATAATAGTCTTTAACATTAGGTACAGCTAAACCTCCCAATTCCGTATCAGCATAAAGAATCCGCATTGCTATCCTGGGACTTTATTTTGCCCATATAAAGCCTGAGAATAATGATTGCACTTTTAAGAAAAAACCGCTGGGCAAAAAACAAGGAATGGCAGAAAATAAAAAATTAAATAACGGAAGAATAGACATTTTTATAAGTGCCACCCGCCCCAGGATGGAAAATGGCAACGAGTCCCATCTACTAAATAAGGATTGAACCTTGCATAGAAGAGGATCAAAATTCAACCTAACTAAATCGGAAACCAAAACAGAATACAGAACTCCTAAATACCTCTTCAGTCTTGAATTAATACAGCCAATTAAATCAGTGTGTAACTCAACCTCACCCTCACCACAAACTAATATTTCGTTTTTTTTTTTGTTGATACGGTAACCACCCAAATGTTCGAATTCTTCAAAGAGCTGAAGAGCGGCAGTTTGAGATTGAATATCCGACTTAATCAGTAACAAGATATCATCAGCGTATAGTTTAATTTTTGGCATGGAAGAAATAGGAGGAGAGATATTTACAGATTTACGAATGGCCGTAGCTAATGGTCCAATGAAAAATGCAAAAAGGATAGGGGACAAGGGGCAACCTTGCCTGGTGCCCCGTTGAACCGATATTTTACCAACGATAACTGAATTAATAATTATATTGGCTTTGGCACCCGTGTACAAATTCTGAATTAAACTAATAATCTGTAAAGGAATTCCAAAGTGCTTTAAAATGACAAATAAAGTTGTCCAAACCACCAAATCAAAAGCTTTTTCCGCGTCTAATAATAAAATTAAGGCAGAAATTTTGTTTGCATGAAAATAATCTAAAGCCTCAGTAAGAAAGTGTGTATTGGTAGCTAATTGTCGGCCTGCCACAAAGCCATTCTGATCTGAATTAATAAGGTCCTTGGCAATGTGATTGAAACGTATTGATAATAATTTAGTAAGGATCTTATAATCCGTATTAAGTAATGTGATAGGCCTATATGAGTTAGGATCTTTGGGATCTTTGCCTTTTTTAAGAAAACTAACAACTGTGCCCTCCCCAAAAGAATCTGGAATTTGCCCACCCATTAACATATGATTAACTAATTGTAATAATAAATCGGAAAAGGCGCAAAAAAAAACGTAAAAAAATTCAGCGGGGAAGCCATCCGGGCCACAGGCCTTACCAGTTGGAAGGTTCTTTACCACTGATTCGAGTTCTGACTTTGAAAATAAACACGTCATTATTCCACTGTCTGCCTGAGATAGAAAAGGCATATCATATCTTGCTAGAAAATTAAGGAGCCTAGAATGGTCTATTTCCTGATGTTGGCTATATATCTGTTTATAGTGAGAGAGCATTATATTGCCAATGAGATCAGGCTGAGATGTGTCTATAGAGGTGGTAGGAGACTTCAAAGTACGAATTAAGTTTGCAGCAGCTTGCTCCTTAGCCTGCCACGCAAGGAGTTTGCCAGAAAAATTACTCTCCTCATAGCTCTTTTGAAATTGTATAAGAAATTGCTGTTCACTCTGTGTAGCAAAAAGCGTGCTAAGTTCACGCTTGGCCTCGTTTAATTTTTTTTGCGCAATACTGGAAAAATTGGATTGTCTAAGCTGAGTTAGTGAGCAAATTCTTTGGTAGAGTAAAGTCCTAGTTTGTTTAAAAGAACGCCAATCTTCAGCGTCTTTACCGATGATGATACCACGTATAAAGGCTTTTAGTGAGTCCCAGATAACATATAGTGGAGCCGTATCTGAATTACGGGCAATAAAATCAGCAATTTCCGATTTAAAAAAAGAAACCCAATTACTATCTTGTAGGTGCATTTTATTAAATATCCATCTCTTGGGGGGCCTAATTTCTTCCCCTACTTTGAACTTGATTACCAGCATTGCGTGATCTGAAAAGCCATTGTGCAAAAATTTCTGATATGAAAATTTTAATAACCTAGAGGCCAAAAAGAAATCAATACGAGAGGAGGATCTGTGTCTTCCCGACCAATAAGTAAATTCTTGTTTCTGAGGGAATTTCAATCGCCATGGATCACAAAGATCAAGTAAGGCGGAGTTCTTCATAATTGACCTTAATGATTTTGATTTAGATTGTTTCTTTAAGAGACTAGTAGAATCTAGTTTTGTATCAATAAGAATATTAAAATCCCCGCCTATAACTATATCTCCCCTGACCAATAGTAATGATTGAAATAACTCCTCATAAATGGAGGCACTATCTTCCACAGGGGCATAATAACTAACAAAGGTAATTGGCCTATTCCTGTCTTTTATTACACAAGTAGCCCAGCACCACCGCCCTGCGCCTCCATCTTCAAACTGAATAATTTCTGCATCTAATTTGCGATTAATAAAAAGCGTGACCCCCCTTTGAGATTCTTGAGCACATGAAAACCCACGATATGAAAACCAGTTTTTAAACATGGGAAAAGAGTTAATTTTATCCACAGAAATATGAGTTTCTTGTAGCATCACAACTGCTGGACGTTCTGTTTTAATCCATAGCTCGATAGTGCGCATTTATTTTTCTATTATTCAGTTCATTGACATTGAAAGAGATAATTCTAACCCCTCCAATAGACATTAATTGTTAAAAATAACTTCTTGCCAACATATTTTGCATCACAACCCACAAGAATTTCCATAACTCGCGCGCCCGCAATGCACTGCTGATGACGTCACATATTACATCACTCATGACATGGTCAGTGACATCACTCATGACATCACTGATGACATCTCAAATGACATCACTGACGACATCATCCTTGTGATAGAGTGGCAGACCTCCTCTCCCCCTAATATAACCTTTGATACACACTGTCAAAAATAGAAACTAAAATGTTCAAAAGAATGGACATACCAATATCAGTTACAACAACCTATTCAGTAATTCTAACATCCACTCATTCACCAACAGTCCTATACAGTCACTCATACATGTACTCACTCATCATATGTACTCATACACCTATACATCCTGTTACACAATGCCACTCATCCATAGAGTTACTCACACACATAGTCACTCATGCTAATAAAGAATCAAACATCCATTTACTTGCATATACAGTTATACACCCACCACCACACTTACTTCTACAGAAACTTACACATACTTAGTATTTTAAACAATCACTTATAGAAACACATACTTATTCATACAGGAACTCTTTCAATCTCTCACTCTCACATATAGTCACTTATATACACCAATAGTCACATATACTAGTTTAAAACATATGTAGTTACTCTTAAAGACACTATTGAGACAGACATTCACTCACTAACACACCCATGTACACACTCATCCACCCATACAGTCCTGCACACATGCTGTCTTCAACACATACAAACAGTGAGTCACTCATTCATGCACCTATGCACTACGTAATACCCCCCACCGAACCACACAGACACTCAGACACTCATACTGATACTCAAAAAAACAACTAATAACCTATATAGACACTCATGTAGCTACTCACCAACCCATGCAGCCACTTATACACAAAGTGAGAGACTGATACTGATATTTACATATTTAAACATTACTCACTAAGCCATGTATTCACTAAGATAGACTTAATCAGTCAGTTATACAATCAATTTTTCAAAAACAAATCATCCATTTAGACACTTATATACCCATTTATTCTTCCATCGACCTTGAGATATACATATATAAAACATATGTAATTTTCAGAAAAACACACATTCACTGGATGATGTCATCAGTGATGTCATTTGAGATGTCATCAGTGATGTCATGAGTGATGTCACTGACCATGTCATGAGTGATGTAATATGTGATGTCATCAGCAGTGCATTGCGGGCGCGCGAGTTATAGTTAGCTGAACTAACTATAACGGGGAATTTCAATGGTTTTGTACGAGTGAAAAGTCCAGCTAACTATAACGTCCCTGAAACCTGTGGTTTTTTCAGTGAATTTCTAAGGTTTTTTAAATGCTAATTCCTAACTATAACGTGCCTGAAACCTATGGTTTTTCCAGTGAATATATATATATATATATATTTATATATATATATATATATATTCACTGAAAAAACCATAGGTTTCACATAAGTTATAGTTAGCGGACATTTTACTGATAAAAAACCATTGAAATTCCCCCGTTATAGTTAGTGCAGGCAACTATAACTCACGCGACCGCAATCCTCTGCTGATGCTAATACTGTATTTAGACACTTATTTACCCATGTCTTCTTCCATAAATTTTTAGCTATACATATATTACAAATATTTTTTTTTCATAAAGACACATATGTCATCAGCAGAGGATTGCGGTCGCGTGAGTTATAGTTGCCTGCACTAACTATAACGGGGGAATTTCAATGGTTTTTTATCAGTAAAATGTCCGCTAACTATAACTTATGTGAAACCTATGGTTTTTTCAGTGAATTTGCAAGGTTTTTTAAATGCTAATTCCTAACTATAACGTGTGTGAAACCTATGGTTTTTTCAGTGAATTTGTACGTTTTTTTAAATGCTAAGTTACTTTACGCCGCCGTGGCGTGCGCGCCCACTTTACGCAGTTCGTTCCGGGCGCGCACGGTGCGCTTCGCGCACCGTGCGCGCACAGTGAGCACACGGTGCGCTTCGCGCACTGTGCGCACACGGAGGCCGTATTAGGCGCATCGTTGTTAAAGGTTAATTATTGATTGTTCTTGGTTAATGTCAATATGCCATGCACAAAAAGGTACCCTTCGGGCACCTTTTGCACAAGGGGTGTGGAAAACGAAAATATTGTTTTTATTTTTATTTATTTTTTACAGTACGCATACGGTAAGCATAATCAGCGATTTTTTGAAAATACAAAAAAATTAAATTTTTGGCCTTGTGGGTACAATGGGGACACCATAATCATGACTGGGTGGTTGGGCGCTGTCTAGCAAGCCTCTTTTATTGTTTTGCGACTTTGAATTTCCTCCACTCCCCTCAGAGTGCGAGAGAGAAAATGGCGGCCGCCGCTTCCTGGTTTCGACCAATTCGAATGTTTACTAAGATCTAACAGCCAATCAGAATCGCGCTCGCGCACGTCACCGTACGCGTACGGTAAGCGCACCGTAAGCGCACCGTAAGCTGGCTCAGATATATATATTGATTTAAATGCTATTTTCTCAGGATCTACTGAACAGATTTACACCAGACCTACAAAAGGCACTTCCTTGACCTGAGGACTACCTCTCTGCCAAATTTCAAGTAACTCTGTTCGGCCGTTCGGGCTGTAGCTGTGTCTAAAGGTCCTATGGAAAAATGCATGGGGAAAACGTGTTTTGGGACCCCCCTTTTTTCTCAGCCCCCGCTTGACAAATCCCCCCGAGACTTTCAGGGTAGGAGCGGAGCGTAGCGCCCCACCTATTTTGAAAATTTCGCGAGGATTCGTCGACCGGCGCCAAAGTTATTCCAAATAGAATGTTGCGGATTTCCTATGGAAACAGGGTCCTAACTATAACTACCTACTGGCGACCGCCAGTAGGTAATATATATATATATATATATATATATATATATATATATATATATATATATATATATATATATTCACTGAAAAAACCAAAGGTTTCAGGGGCGTTATAGTTAGCTGGACATTTCCCTCGTACAAAACCCTAGAAATTCCCCTGTTATAGTTAGTTCAGCTAACTATAACTCGTGCCCCCGCAATGCACTGCTGATGACGTCACATATTACATCACTCATGACATGGTCAGTGACATCACTGATGACATCACTGATGACATCTCAAATGACATCACTCATGACATCACTGATGACATCATCCATGTGATAAATTAGTGCATCTTCTCACACCCTTATATAACCCATGATACACCGACTCAAAATTTCAGACGGCCATTTTGAAAATCATAGATACTCCAATACCAATAACTACATACCCACTCATTAACTCTTAGGTCTACAAACACCACAGTGACTCATACTTACAGTCACTCCGTACAAGACTATCATATGCATTTATACACCTATATAGACACTCACACACCGCCAATCATCCATTGAGGTACTGACACACCTAGTCAGTCGTGCAAGTAATTAAACACAGTCCAATTTATTCACCTATACAGTTGAACACACTCAAGTTCACTTACTCATAAAAATAGTACCACATTCTTACGCTCTAATAGAATCATTGATACAAGCACACACTCATCCATACAGCCACTCTCACAATCACACACTCTCACATACACCCACTTATATACTCTTACACACATATATACTGTCTTTCACATATGTAGTTAGTCACACATGTACCACTGAGATATACATTCAATCCCCAACACACCCATACATAGACTCACCCAACCATACAGTCCATCACAGATGCACTCTTAAAACCATGCACCCATAGAATCACACACTCACACATCTATGCATAGAGTCACACACACCCTACCCACACAAACACTCAGGCACCCATACAGATACTCAGACAACCAATTAAAAACACATATAGACACTCATATAGCTATTCACAAAACCATGCAGCCACTTATACTCCTACACACAGACACATACAGACATTCACACAGTTTAGTCACTAGTCTGCAGTAAGATACATTTAATGACTCACTTAAAGAGTCAGTTACGCACCTACAAAATCATCCATTCACACACTTGTACACCCACTCATTCTTCAACAGACCTTTCCCTATTTATATTAAACATATTAAAACTGTACAGAAACACATACCTTGCTGTTTGTGAGAGGAAATTGCTATATATTACCTACTGGCAGTCGCCAGTAGGTAGTTATAGTTAGGACCTATTTTCCATAAGAAATCCGCAACATTCTATTTGGAATAACGTTGGCGCCGATTGACGAATCTTCGCGAAATTTTCCAAACTTTTGGCCAGCTCCGGTCTGCTCCTATCCTGAAAATTTCACAGCGATTCGTCAAGCGGGGGCCGAGAAATATGGGGGGACCCAAAACGCGTTTTCCCCATGCATTTTCCCATAGGACCTGTTGACGCAGCTACAGCCCGAACTGCTCAACGAAATTACACCAAATTTGGCAAAGAGGTAGTCCTCAGTTCAGACTCGTGCCTTTTGCTTAAATGGTGTAAATCCGTTCAGAAGTTCCTGAGAAAATTAGAGTTAAAAAGATAGATATATCTGGGCGGAGCCTAACCATACATCTTATCGTGAGATTTGATTGGCTGTCAGTACTTCATCCAAGAAGTGTTGGCAGCCATCTTGGGACCAATATACATGATAGCACCCCATTAAAAAGCATTGCAGTTAATAGAAGGTTTTAAGACTTTAGTTACATTATCAATCATTTGTTGATGGTACCATACTCATTTTAGGAAATGTGGTGTGTTCTTAGGTGATTTTACCATGTGAAAAATACTTCTGCTGTGATATCATGAATCATGTTTGAGAGAAAACTATTTTCTCATGCTTTTCCCACAGAGGTTTGGAAGGTGATCTATTAGCTAAACTGAGAGCATATTTTCTGTAAATTCACATTATCTTTCTCAGTCATGTGAGAATGAAGTCTGACATTCTCAGCAAAACATGTACATCGAACAAGGGCAGAGACTGTCAGTTGATTCCTTTGTGTTCTACTGCAGCTTCCCAGAGTGTTCTAAAGAACAACTAGAGCGCTAACAGTCCTACTTATGACAAACGTATTGCACACCCGAAGCCATCTTGATTGGAATAAAGTGGTAACTCTTAAAACATTTAATTTAAAAAGGAACAAAATGAGGGGGTTCATTTTGTCATTGGAAGTATGATTAGTGCTGCAGAAAGAAAAATTAGGGCACATTTTGAGTGACTTCTCAAATCCTCTTCTATTTCATTAAAAAATTCTGACATGCAGACTGAAACATGCACTTCCAATACCAGTAGCAGACTTCCCTGGTGAGCAGTAGCTTTACTACAGTGATCAAATAAGCAAATAGAGTGCTGACATTCAGAATTTATGGCAAATATGTGACACATCTGAATGCCTTGTTGATGGAATCAAAGTAAAAAACTTAAAGTATTTCCTACTGAGGAGACTGTAGTAAATGAGGAAATTAGGAAACTTCATAACAAATAAGTCTCCCAAAATGGCCACCAGAGACAAAAGAGCCCAAATGTAGCCCAAATATCACCCAGATGTAGCCCAAGTATAGCCCAATGACAGAATGTCACAGAGTGTTCTAACAAACAACTAGAGCGCTAACAGTCTTACTTATGACAAAAGTATGGCACACCTGAAGCCATCTTGATTGGAATAAAGTGGTAACACTTAAAACATTTAATTTACAAAGGAACAAAATGAGGGGGTTCATTTTGCCATAGAAATTATGATTAGTGCTGCAGAACGAAAAATTAGGGCACATTTTGACTTCTCAAATCCTCTCCTATTTCATAAATAAATTCTGACATGCAGACTGAAACATGCACTTTGAATACCAGCAGCAGACTTCCCTGGTGAGCAGTAGCTTTACTACAGTGATCTAATGAGCAACTAGAGTGCTAACATTCAGAATTTATGGCAAATGTGTGACACATCTGAATGTCTTATTGATGGAACCAAAGTAAAAAACTGAAAGTATTTCCTACTGAGGAGACTGCAGTAAATGAGGAAATTAGGAAACTTCATAACAAATAAATCTCCCAAGATGACCACCAGAGATAAAAGAGCCCAAATGTAGCCCAAATATCACCCAGATGTAGCCCAAGTATAGCCCAATGACAGAATGTCCCAGAGTGTTCTAACAAACAACTAGAGCGCTAACAGTCTTACTTATGACAATAGTATGGCACACCTGAAGCCATCTTGATTGGAATAAAGTGGTAACACTTAAAACATTTAATTTACAAAGGAACAAAATGAGGGGGTTAATTATGCCATAGAAATTATGATTAGTGCTGCAGAAAGAAAAATGAGGGCACATTTTGACTTCTCAAATCCTCTTCTATTTCATAAAAAAATTCTGACATGCAGACTGAAACATGCACTTTGAATACCAGCAGCAGACTTCCCTGGTGAGCAGCAGCTTTACTACAGTGATCTAATGAGGAACTAGAGTGCTAACATTCAGAATTTATGGCAAATGTGTGACACATCTGAATGCCTTCTTGATGGAACCAAAGTAAAAAACTGAAAATATTTCCTACTGAGGAGACTGCAGTAAATGAGGAAATTAGGAATCTTCATGACAAATAAATCTCCCAAAATGGCCACCAGAGACAAAAGAGCCCAAATGTAGCCCAAATATTACCCAGATGTAGCCCAAGTATAGCCCAATGACAGAATGTCCCAGAGTGTTCTTAAGAACAACTAGAGCGCTTACTGTCTTACTTATGACAAAAGTATGGCACACCTGAAGCCATCTTGATTGGAATAAACTGGTAACACTTAAAACATTTAATTTAAAAAGGAACACAATGAGGGGGTTCATGTTGCCATAGAAATTATGATTAGTGCTGAAGAAAGAAAAATTAGGGCACATTTTGACTTCTCAAATCCTCTTCTATTTCATTAAAAAATTCTGATATGCAGACTGAAACATGCACTTTGAATACCAGCAGCAGACTTCCCTGGTGAGCAGTAGCTTTACTACAGTTATCTAATGAGGAACTAGAGTGCTAACATTCAGAATTTATGGCAAATGTGTGAAATATCTGAATACCTTCTTGATGGAATCAAAGTAAAAAACTGAAAGCATTTCCTACTGAGGAGACTGCAGTAAATGAGGAAATTAGGAAACTTCATAACAAATAAATCTCCCAAGATGGCCACCAGAGACAAAAGAGCCCAAATGCAGCACAAAAATCACCCAGATGTAGCCCACATGTAGCCCAATGACAGAAGTGTGCAAAACACTTATTTTTTGTGTATTTGCAGTTTTATATAGTGCAGACTTGTCAGGTATTGGAGTGCTTTACATGAGCATTGGTTACACCAAACAAGATCAAATTCATTTTGGTTGTAGACATGGGGAGATTAAGTGATTTGACCAGAATCACAGAATGTTGAGCTGAAACAGAAACTCCAACCTGGTTCCCCAGTTGCAAAGTCTGCAGCTCTGGAAGTAACACCACATCCTCTCCCCTAAGTGCAACATTTAATCAAGTGGTCAACTGGATGAAAAAACATAAAGATCACAAATTAAGTTAAAAGTTCTTTGTCGCTATTTGAAAACTCTGAAAATATGTCCTCATTTTAGATTTTTAGAGCACTAACCATAATTTTGATGCAAATAAGACCCTCTCATAATTGTAATTTCTAAAGGAAATGCTCTAGGTATTACAGTTTTGATTACATCAAGATGACGTCAGGCGTTCCACACTTTTGTAATAAATATAGAATGTTAGCAATCTAGTTGTTCATTGGGATACTGTTGAGAGGCAGGGGCCAAGGGCACGGATTCTGAAAATTGAAGGCAGGTAGGAGAGTGCAGAGGCAACAATTTGACCACAATGGGCAGACAGAAAGGGCAGTGGCAGCACAACAGACTAAGGGGCATATTATCAAGACAGGCGATAAAATTATCGCCGCTTTAGCGGCAGAAAACTGCTGGTAAAATGGCGATAATGGGCTTGATAATATGCTCTATGTAATCCCAATTGAAGCTCAGGTTAGATGTCAAGGACATCTAACCTGAGCTTTAATTGGAATTCCATAGAGCATATTATCAAGCCCATTATCACCGTTTTAGCTGCAGTTTTCTGCCGCTAAAGCGGCGATAATTTTATCGCCTGTCTTGATAATATGCCCCTATGTTGGGCAGTGGAAAGGGGGGCAGGGGCAACAAACCAACAATACAGGACTGGCAAGAGAGGCTGTGGCAATATAATAGACCATTGTGGGCAGAAGGAAGAGGCAGTGGTAGTACAACCATACATGCCAACAGACCCGTTTCAGCCAGGAAACGTCCAATGTTTTTAAGCTCAAATGGGCTTTATTTGATCTGTCTCCTGTCTACAATCTTCTCTTTTTCATTGTAACTCAAAGGGGAAAATCAATACCCCAGTATTTTTTCAAAATCTCCCTCTTACCAAGTTCAAATTGTTCGCAAGTATGGTACATTGGATCATGGTAGGCAGGAGGAATTGGGGTAGGGACATGGACTCGGATAACAGAGGACAGGAGGGACATGGAGAGCTGCACCAAACTGACCCTACAGGGCAGGCATCAGGGTTTGCAGCAGCACAATACACCACACAGCGCATGTGGGACGGGAGTGCAGCACAACAATCCATAGAAAGCAATAGAGAAGGGACAGGACCATGCACATGGACAACAGAGAACAGAGGGGAAAGAGGCAATGGTAGCTAGCTGACCATAATGGACAGACAGGAGAGAAAGCTGCAGCATAACAGACCATAAAGGGCAGGAGGGACGGATCAGGGGCATTACAATGGAACAGACAAGCCAGGATGGAGGGAAAAGGGGTCTGCACATGGAAACAGAGGGCTGGGGGCAAGGGGGCAGGGCAAGAGCAGCAAGATGACCATGGAGGTCAGGCAGGATGGGCACTAGAAACAAGACACACCATGGAGAGCAACAATGAGACTATGATGGCATACACACAGACCATGGAGGGTAGGTGGGAGGGAGTCAGGGGCAGCTAGCTGACCACACAGGGAAGGTGGGAGGGGCCATGGCAGCACAGAAGACCATGCATGGCAAGCGGGAGGGTTAGTGGCAACACAATGGCTATGATGGGCAAGAAGGAGGGTGCAGGGGCATGCACAAAGGACAATGGAGGATAGAAGGGAGGGTCAGGACCTGGGCACAGACAAGAGAGTTCAGGGGAAGGGGCCTCACAACAGACCGCGCGGGGCAGGCAGGAGGAGCAGTTGCAGCACAACAGACCAGGGAGGGCAGAAGGGTGTGGCAGTAAAATGGACCATGGAGGACAGGAGGAAGGGGATAGGGGCATGGCATGTGGACAGGCAGGGTGGAGGTGGCAGGGACAGGTTACAGTCATCTGACAATGCTAGGCAGGTGGGAGGGGAGTGGCAGCTCAACAGAACACTCACAGTAGATAGGAGTGGCAGGTCCATGGAACATGGTGGGCAAAAAGGATGGAGCAGGGGCATGCACAAAGACATCGGAGGGCAGGGGAAGGAGAATAGGGGCAGCAAGCTAAGCACAGAGGCTAAGCAGGAGGACAATGATGGGCCATAGAATTGGGCAATGGAGGGCAGGAGGAGTGGACTGGTACAACATGCTAAATGTAGGGCAGTGGCAGCACATCAGACCATGCATGGCAGGAGGGAGGAGGCTAGTCCATGGATTCAGACAACAGAGGATAGGGAGGAGGTGGATGGGGCAGCAAGCTAACTGTTCAGAGAAGGTGGGTATTAGGAACTTTATTGTTTTTAAAATGTGTGTCTGTGCGAACTACTTAAAATATGAACAAGTATGCAGCATAATCTCACTTTTATTCAGGAAGAAGAGGACGTTTGTGACTGTGACTCTGGGCTCACTTGGCAGAAACACCCCCAGACCCTCCACCCCCATCGCAAAATGTAATGCCCGTGAAAAGGGTAGGTGGACGCAGTGTTATATAGAACATAGTCCTGAGAGCACGATTGAAAATAAAAACTAGATATAGTATATGGTATAAACTATGCACCAAAAAGTGTGATATAAGTTGAACCGGGGCGTGAAATATAATATGCAATACATTGTGCGCAATGACAGATTCATTGGAGAGCGCGAGATAGCACAGGCACTAGCGCGTGCTATGCGATATGCGCCTTGGAGTGTAATATGCACTGGGCAGTGTTGTGTAACCTAACTAGTCTCTAAAGTTGCAATATCAAATATGTGCTGGGGAGTGTAACGTTGCATATGCACTGTGACAAAGATATGGATCCCAGATTGTAATATGTATGGCATAGCGCTGTGCGTTATAACATAGGCATCGGGGACGGCACGTTAGATGGGGCAATATAACCCGTGCGAAGGCAAGTGTGGCATGACATATTCACGGGGTGGTGTTACAGTGCACATGGGCTAGAGAGTGTCATAGCATACGCACTAGCTGGTGGAATACAACACAGAGGTGTGAGGCACTCGGCGGGCACTGGTGGGTGTAACACAGCATTGGGCTCAGCCAGGAGCACGCTGTGACTCTCAAGTGAGGTTCGTCTCCTTTCCAGAGAGTAAAATAAAAAGTATTACACATCCGGCGGTGGATGTGTGTTTTATTAACCGTGAGGGGGGTTCCTTGCATAGTTTGGTCAAATTTTTGTCGAATCCCCTTTGAATGGCTTGTGTGCGTGTATATTAAATGTCCCCGTCAATAGCTACCCATGTTTGTATAAATAAACGACAAGGGTGTCTACTTGGAGAGTACCCACCGGCGGGGGTGCCGGGATTAGGCACGGTAGGGCGTCAGACACGTCAGAGCTTCACTAGCGGTGTAAATACATTCCATGTGGATTCATTCTATGCATAGTCGCCTTTTAATGAATATCACGCAAATCGTCATGGTGATAGGTACATACGGTTTGTCTAGCATGTCCTAGGTTTTTCTATAAATATATATATATTTTTAAATAATAAAAAACAAAGCCGGCCCCGGGGGATGGGGTCACTAGGGCCATAAGTGGCCTGAGGAGGGGGGCAATGCAGCCCCCTCCTAAACAATAAAAAAAAAAAAGCCCATGACCCGGGGGTTGGGGTCCCCGGGGCCAATTAAGGCCTTGGGAGGGCCAAATTTATTTTTTTCAGCAAAAAAAATTAGGGTGCAGGCCCTGGGGTATGGGGTCCCCAGGGCCAGTAAATTAGAAAAAGAAGGGAGGCCACACAGCCCTCCTTCTTAAAAATATAAAATAAATAAAAGACCGGCATCGTTCCGGAGGCCACGCCCGCTCCTTGCAGCACTCTGCAAACACGCCCCCTGGCCAGTTGTAAGTTGGGGAATTAATTCCCCTTCAATACTGAGGGTCCCTGAGGGCCAACTAGCCCAACAGGTATCTCCAGTGTGCGCCAGGGAGCTGCGTTGCAGGCAGGTGTCCTGAGGCCACGCCCCTTTTTACACCTCTATGCAACGCAGCTCTGGGGCGCTTACTGGAGGTACCTAGTGGGCTAGTTTGACCCTAGGGACCCTTAGGATTCAAGGGGACTTAATCTCTCAACTTAGAACGGCCACAGGGCGCGTTTACATAGTGGTGAAGGGAGGGGATGGGGCCTGAGGTGACGTGTACAAACACGCCCTGTGGCGCGTTTTAAGTTGGGGAAATAATTCCCTTTCAATCCTGAGGGACCGTGGGGGCCAACTAGCCCACCAGGTGCTTCCAGTAAGCGCCACTGCTCTGTGTTGCAGAGAGGTGGTGCAGGCCGTGCCCCTTTTTACACCTCTCTGCAATGGCGCTTACTGGACGTACCTAGTGGGCTATTTTGCCCCTAGGGATCCTCAGGATTCAAGGGGACTTAATTTCCCAACTTAAAAAATGGCCACAGGGCGTGTTTACACAGTGGTGAAGGGAGGGGACGGGGCCTGAGGTGACGTGTGCAAACACACCCTATGGCGCGTTTTAAGTTGGGAAAATAATTCCCCTTCAATCCTGAGGGCCCCTGGGGGCTAACTAGCCCACCAGATGCTTCCAGTAGGCGCCACTGAGCTGCGTTGCAGAGAGGTGGTCCAGGCCATGCCACTTTTTACACCTCTCTGCAACGCAGCTCTGTGGCGCTTACTGGAGGTACCTAGTGGGCTAGTTGGACCCTAGGGACCCTCAGGATTCAAATGAACCTAATCTCCCAACTAAAAACGGCCACAGGGCGTGTTTACACAGTGGTGAAGGGAGGGGACAGGGCCTGAGTTAACATGTGCAAACAAGCCCTGTGGCGCGTTGTAAGTTGGGGAAATAATTCCCCTTCAATCCTGAGGGACCCTGGGGGCCAACTAGCCCACCAGGTGCTTCCAGTAAGCGCCACTGCGCCGTGTTGCAGGGAGGTGGTCTAGGCCGTGCCCCTTTTTACATCTCTCTGCAACGCAGCTCTGTGGCGCTTACTGGAGGTACCTAGTGGTCTAGTTGGACCCTTGGGACCCTCAGGATTCAAGGGGACTTAATCTCCCAACTTAAAACGGCCACAGGGCGTGTTTACACAGTGGGGAAGTGAGGGGACGTGGCATGAGGTGACATGTGCAAACACGCCCTGTGGCGCGTTTTAAGAGGTAGTTTTAATCCCCTGCCCTATTATATACTAGGGGCTTACAGAGGAGGTCATGCTGATCACAGGGGGACCCCAACGCATAGTGTTCCCTAGTGTATGTAGGTGTAGGTGACACTCATACTGATACTCAAAAAACCAACTAATAACCTATATAGACACTCATGTAGCTACTCACCAACCCATGCAGCCACTTATACACAAAGTGAGAGACTGATACAGATATTTACATATTTAAACATTACTCACTAAGCCATGTATTCACTAAGATACACTTAATCAGTCAGTTATACAATCAATTTTTCAAAAACAAATCATCCATTTAGACACTTATATACCCATTTATTCTTCCATCGACCTTGAGATATACATATATAAAACATATGTAATTTTCAGAAAAACACACATTAACTGGATGATGTCATCAGTGATGTCATCAGTGATGTCATTTGAGATGTCATCAGTGATGTCATGAGTGATGTCACTTACCATGTCATGAGTGATGTAATATGTGACGTCATTAGCAGTGCATTGCGGGCGCGCAAGTTATAGTTAGCTGAACTAACAATAACGGGGGAATTTCAATGGTTTTGTACGAGTGAAAAGTCCAGCTAACTATAACGCCCCTGAAACCTATGGTTTTTTCAGTGAATATATATATAGCAATGTACTGCTGATGACATCACATAATACATTACTCATGACATGGTCAGTGACATCACTCATGACATGACTGATGACGTCTCAAATGACATCATTGATGACATCATCCTTGTGATAGAGTGGCAGACCTCCTCTCACCCTAATATAACCGTTGATACACACACTCAAAAATACAAACTAACATTTTCAAAACAATGGACATACCAATACCAGTTACAACACACCTATTCAGTAATTCCAAGATCTACACACACATCCACTCATTCACCAACAGTCCCTATACAGTCACTCATACATGTACTCACTCATCATATGTACTCATACACCTATACATCCTGTTATACACCACCACTCATACATAGAGTTACTCACACACATATTCACACATGGAAACAAAGTATCAAACATCCATTTACTTGCATATACAGTTATACACAAACTACCACACTTACTTCTACAGAAACGTACACATACTTACTCTCTTAAATAATCACTTAGAGAAACACCTACGTATTTGTACAGGAACTCTTCCAATCTCTCACTCTCACATATACTCACTGATATACACCAATACTCACATATACTAGTTTAAAACATATGTAGTTACTCGTAAAGAAACTATTGAGACAGTCATTCACTCACTAACACACCCATACACACACTCATCCACCTATAAAGTCCTGCCCACATGCTGTCTTCAACACATACAAACAGTGAGTCACTCATTCATGCATCTGTGCACTAAGTAATACTCCCCACCGAACCATACAGACACTCAGACACTCATACTGATACTCAAAAAAACAACTAATAACCCATATAGACACTCATGTAGCTACTCACCAACCCATGCAGCCACTTATACACAAAGTGAGAGACTGATACAGATATTTACATATTTAAACATTACTCACTAACCCATGTATTCACTAATATACACTTAATCAGTCAGTTATACAATCAATTTGACAAAAACAATCATCCATTTAGACACTTACATACCAATTTATTCTTCCATCGACCTTGAGATATACATATATAAAACATATTTAATTTTCAGAAAAACATGATGGATGATGTCATCAGTGATGTCATTTGAGATGGCATCAGTGATGTCATGAGTGAGGTCACTGACCATGTCATGAGTGATGTAATCTGTGACGTCATCAGCAGTGAATTGCGGGCGCACGAGTTATAGTTAGCTGAACTAACTATAACAGGGGAATTTCTATGGTTTTGTATGAGTGAAATGTCCAACTAACTATAACGCCCCTGAAACCCA
This sequence comes from Triturus cristatus, assembly GCF_964204655.1. Classification (NCBI taxonomy): domain Eukaryota; kingdom Metazoa; phylum Chordata; class Amphibia; order Caudata; family Salamandridae; genus Triturus; species Triturus cristatus. The sequence continues at coordinate 497,844,350 of NC_140589.1, read as the reverse complement.
TGTTTTTTTCAGTGAATTTCTAAGGTTTTTTAAATGCTAATTTCTAACTATAACGTGCTTGAAACCTATTGTTTTTTCAGTGAATATATATATATATTTGTTATACTATGTATACATGTGAAAATGTCTTGGTCCACCTGTTTGCCTCAGTGGCACAGAAAAAATGGGTGGAACTGACATTAGCATGCCAACGAGGTCCTCTTATGGCTCCGATGAAGTCATACGGTGTCGCGAGCGGAGCCGTGCTATTATGAGGTCCTCGTGGATGTGGGAAAGCTAGAAAAGAATTTCCGTGGATATTCACCTAAGTGTTCAGGCTAGTCCTTTGGGAGCAACTGTTTATGTTGCCACTCCAGAAACCGAAACCAGTGATCCGAGGGCAGAGGCCCTGCAGATGGCACACAAGGTGGAGTGCCCAGTCATGTGCACCAGTGGGGCAGCGAAGTGACAAGCACCACAACCCACAAAAAAGGTAACGAGGGCACTAAATAACACAGGAATTTCTCTTTGCATCTGGCAACAAAGTTAAAATGCCCTAGTACCAAAATGTAGAATTAGTGCTACAACGGTCTTCAAGAGGACCTGCGATGCCGCTTCTGCCTCCCGTTCCCTGGAGGCGGCACATGGGTCACGCAGTACGGTCATACTGCGGTGGTGCGCACACTCATTGACCTCTCATGGCACTGCTCCACACTTCAGGGAGGACGCTTTCCATTAGCCATGTTTTCTGATGACGTGTCGCGCCGGCCCCGTCCAACAACAGAACTCCTTTAGATCCAAATAGACTCTTCCACTTTCTCAACGGAAGTGAAACCAGGCCACGCGGACACTTTCACAATACAACAGCTGGAAATGCACTTTTCGGTAAAAAAAACACATTCCTTCCTCCAAATTAATCAAATAAACGTCTCACTGAAGAACAGGGGCCAGCTTCGATCGGTAAACAGCCGTTACAACGACTTTTTTACTTTGCGATACCATTACCACGCATGCGTTGTACATCGCGAAGTCATTACTACACATTTTTTTAGAACGCATGGTCATTTACCATGCATGCCTTTACAACAAATTTTGTTGTAAATGTATGTATGGTAAATGACCATGCGTTCTAAAAAACATGTAGACGATCTACGTTGTTGTAAGGATACAGAGGCTGTTCCGTATCCTCACAATGACGTGCACCGCCCCTCAGAGACGACGTGAAGCAGGAACCATGAGGAGAGAGGAACCACGAGGAGGGAGAGGTAAGGATGATTGGGCATGGGGTGTTTTTATTTCTTCTAGGGTTTAGGGTAGTGCAGTGGTGTTTGGGTAGTGTAGGGGGTCGTGCTGGGGGTAGTGTTTTAGTGTTTAGAGTAGTGCAGTGTTGTTTGGGTAGTGTAGGGGGTCGTGCTGGGGTAGTGTTTTAGGATTTAGGGTAGTGCAATAGTGTAGGGCGTCGTGCTGGGGGTAGTGTTTTAGGGTTTAGGGTAGTGCAGTGGTGTATGGGTGGTGTAGGGGGTCATGCTGGGGTAGTGTTTTAGGGTTTAGGGTAGTGCAGTGGTGTTTGAGTATTGTAGGGGGTTATGCTGGTGGTAGTGTTTTAGGGTTTAGGGTTTAGGGTAGTGCAGTGGTGTTTGTGTAGTGTGGGGGGTTGTGCTGGGGGTAGTGTATTATGGTTTAGGGTAGTGCAGTGGTGTTTGGGTAATGTAGGGAGTCGTGCTGGGGGTAGTTTTTTAGGGTTTAGGGTAGTGCAGTGGTGTTTGTATAGTGTAGGGGGTTGTGCTGGGGGTAGTGTTTTAGGGTTGATGATAGTGCAGTGGTGTTTGGGTAGTGTAGGGGTAGTGGTGGGGTAGTGTTTTAGGGTTTAGGGTAGTGCAGTGGTGTTTGTGTAGTGTAGGGGGTAGTACTGGGGGTAGTGTGTTAGGGTTTAGGGTAGTGCCGTGGTGTTTGTGTAGTGTAGGGGGTAGTGTTTTAGGGGTTAGGGTAGTGCAGTGGTGTTTGTGTACTGTAGGGGGTCGTTCTGGGTTCGAGTGTTTTAGGGTTTGGGGCAGTGCAGTGGTGTTTGTGTAGTGTAAGGGGTCGTGTTTTAGGGTTTAGGGTCGTGCAGTGGTGTTTGGTTAGTGAAGGGGGTCGTGCTGGGGGTAGTGTTTTAGGGTTTAGGGTAGTGCAGTTGTGTTTAGGTAGTGAAGGGAGTCGTGCTGGGGGTATTGTTTTAAGATTTAGGGTAGTGCAGTGGTGTTTGTGTAGTGTAGGGGGTCATGCTGGGGGTAGATTTAGTGTTTAGGGTAGTGCAGTGGTGTTTGTGTAGTGTAGGGGGTCGTGCTGGGTTAGTGTTTAAGGGTTTAAGGCAGTGCAGTGGTGTTTGTGTAGTGAAGGGGGTCGTGATGGGGGTAGTGTTTTAGGGTTTAGGTTAGTGCAGTGGTGTTTGTGTAGTGTAGGGGGTTGTGCTGGGATAGATTTAGGGTTTAGGGTAGTGGAGTGGTGTTTGGGTAGTGTAGGGAGTCGTGCTGGTGGTAGTGTTTTAGGGTTTAGGGTAGTGCAGTTATGTTTGGGTAGTGTAGGGTGTCGTGCTGGGGGTAGTGTTTTAGGGTTTAGGGTAGTGCTGTGGTGTTTGGGTAGTGGAGTGGGTAGTTTTTTAGGGTTTAGGGTAGTGCGCCCAACCAGCCACAATATCCGTGGACAAAGGGGATCCTGACTCTTTTGAACGCTCTGCCAATTGAATAATTTGGGTCAAGGGCCCTACCACGTCCAAGACCTATCAATTCCTTTCTTGGGATCCCTCATATACTTGGAGAAAAAGGTACATAGTTTCTCATCAATTTCAGGCGTGTGTGCCACCTTCCCTTTCAGTGGGGGCCTGGGGCATTCTCCCTGTTTCCTATTCCTGACCTCCCTTTCAAGGGGTTGATGGATTTTCCCCACCACATACTCTGCCACTTTGGTGTCAGGGGTCCACTCCGCCGACCTATGATGGTAAATTTGGGTAGGCTCGAACCTGTCCGAGTGGACCCCGTCCCCAACCCTGGACTGAGAGGAGTGGGACTCTGGATGCCAGGGACGCCCCGAGTTCTTATCCTCATCGGAGGAGAAATCGTCCTCCGATACACCCTCTTCCTCTAAGGGAAACCCGCCGTTGGGGTCTACAATAGTGGTGACAGCGTCGCAATTTTCTCCGGACTCCTTGTCCTCCCGGCAGGGTGCATGTTTTAGCGTTCGTGCATTCTTGAGGAAGGCCTCCGTAAGTTTATCAAATCCTTCCAAGTGCCCCGCGTTATGCTTAACGGACCTTTTATTCCCCATCTGGGAGCTACTGGGACCCGCCACCACCAAATCTGTGTCACTGAACACACCAGGGATGCTTTTCGCCAGCTTATCAACCTGAACCCTAAGAGGAGCCAGTGCCCTAGAAATAGCCAGAGAGAGGGCTTGGTCCACTGTTGGAGGGAGAAGTTGGGGGGCCATTCCTCCTCCACTTCCTGGTAGGAGGAGTAAAAATGGTCTTCTGGAGAAGACATGATAGCAGAGGGTGTGAGCACAGAACAAATGCCCTTAAAATCCTTAAGGCAGCCCCCCTCGCCGGTGCTCCAACAGCTGGGCTTTCCCCGAAGCTGTTATAAGAATAGACTGAGGTGCAATACCAATAACGTGGCCGTGTGGGGAAATCACCGCGTAGCAGTGTCAAAATTAGGCGAGGGTTGGTCGGGAATCAAGCGGACACTAAAGGAGTGACCGGATTCCCAAACTCGTGTAAAGACCAGCGGGAGCGCTCGACGGAGCTGCCTCGCTCGGACCAGACGCGCTTGACAGGATCTCACCGCGCGCATAGCGCACAGTGGGAGAAACTGCAAGGGGGAGAACGCTCTCGGGCAAGAGCCTGCTGCGCAGGGAATAAGAAACAATACCAAGGCAATAATGCTAATAACGTGCACAAGAAACCGCTATACAAACAGCAACAACGTCAGATTAAGCCAAGAATGTAAGGAATGCACTTAACTGACGAGCAGTGAATAAAGAGGAAGCAGAAGGGCCGTCACAATATTATATACGATGGATTGTGATATGATTGAACTATAGTTGCCTTGGAGACTACCCCCCTAATGCTTCATGGGTTGTGTAGTCTTTTGTTTAATGATTGTTGTGTTACTGCTATGCAAATAAAGTGAGGAAAGATATGCATAATCCTCGCCTCCGTCCTGCCATAGAATTCATTAAACTTTATTCGATCTGATTTAGAAACATAGATCATAAAAGTGTACATAAAAACAGTAAATCCTCTTTCCTAATACAATACAGTGAGAATTAATTAAAACCAGTAGGTAAAAACGGTGTTACAAAGCCCGGTTCAGAGCAAATTCAGGTTAACAGAATCGTAAAGTTCAATGTTTCGTGAAATCAATCTCATGTACTTTGTGCAAAATACGCAATAAGGGGTCCAAGTAAGATGTAACGCTCCAATACCTGACCAGTCTGCACTATATAAAACTGCAGAAAAACTCAAAATAAAAAGTGTTTTGCACACTTCTGTCATTGGGCTATATGTGGGCTACATCTGGGTGGTATTTGTGCTACATTTGGGCTCTTTTTTCTCTGGTGGCCATCTTGGGAGACTTATTTGTTATGAAGTTTCCTAAGTTCCTCATTTACTGCAGTCTCCTCAGAAATGCTTTCAGTTTTATACTTTGATTCCATCAAGAAGGCATTCAGATGCGTCACACATTTGCCATAGATTCAGATTGTTAGCACTCTAGTTGTTCATTAGATCACTGTAGTAAAGCTGCTGCTCACCTGGGAGTTAACTGGAAGTCTACTGCTGGTATTGAAAGTGATTGTTTCAGTCTGCATGTCAGAATTTTCTAATGAAATAGAAGAGGATTTGAGATCTCACTTAAAACATGCCCTACATTTTCTTTCTGCAGCACTAACCATAATTTCTATGGTAAAATGAACCCCCTCATTTTGTTCCTTTTTAAATTAAATGTTTTAAGTGTTACCAGTCTATTCCAATCAAGATGGCTTCAGGTGTGCCATCATTTTGTCATAAGTAAGACTATTAGCTCTCTAGTTGTTCTTTAGAACACTGGGAAGCTGCAGTAGAACACAAAGGCATCAACTGACAGGCTGCTCCTGTTGAAATATAACAGGAAGATATTTGAGATCTCACTTAAAACATGTCCTAACTTTTCTTTCTACAGCACTAACCATAATTTCTATGACAAAATGAACCCCATCATTTTGTTCCTTTTTAAATTAAATGTTTTAAGTGTTACCAGTTTATTCCAATCAAGATGGCTTCAGGTGTGCCATACTTTTGTCATAAGTAAGGCTGTTAGCACTCTAGTTTTTCTTTAGAAAACTCTGGGAAGCTGCAATAGAACACAAAGGCATCAACTGACAGGCTGCTCCTGTTGAAATATAACAGGAAGATATTTGAGATCTCACTTAAAACATGTCCTAATTTTTCTTTCTACAGCACTAACCATAATTTCTATGACAAAATGAACCCCCTCATTTTGTTCCTTTTTAAATTAAATGTTTAAGAGTTACCAGTTTATTCCAATCAAGATGGCTTCAGGTGTGCCATACTTTTGTCATAAGTAAGGCTGTTAGCACTCTAGTTGTTCTTTAGAACACTCTGGGAATCTGCAGTAGAACACAAAGGAATCAACTGACAGTCTCTGCCCTTATTGGATGTACATGATTTACTGAGAATGACAGACATCATTCTCACATGACTGAGAAAGATAATGTGATTTTACTGAAAATATGCTCTCATTTTAGCTTCAGTTTTCTCTCAAACATGATTCATGATATCCCAGCAGAAGGTTTTTCACAGGGTAAAATCACCTTAGAACACACCACAATTCCTGAAATTAGTATGGTACCATCAACAAATGAATTCTAATGTAACTAAAGTCTGTTATCACCCTTTACAGTTCTCCTTTTGGTAACCTTCAAAATCTTCGATTCACTACAATGCATTTCAATGGGGTACTATCATGTATATTGGTCCCAAGATGGCTGCCAGCAATTCCAGGATGGAGTGCTGACAGCCAATCAGATCTCACGATGAGATGTGTCGTTAGGCTCCGCCCAGATATTGAAACATTTTCTTTTTCTAATTTCTCATGAACTACTGAACGGATTTACATCATTTAACAAAAAGGGATCTTTCTGAACCAAGGGCTACCTTTTCGCCAAATTTGGTGTAATTCCGTTTGGCAGTTCGGGCTGTTGCCGTGTCTAAAGTTTCCTATGGGAATTAACATGGAGAAAACACGTTTTGGGATCCCCCTTTTTCTCGGCCCCCGCTTGCTGAATCACCCCGAAACTTTTAAGATAGGAGCTGACCGGAGCGCCCCACGAGTTTTGAAAATTTTGCGAAGATTTGTCAACCGACGCGAAAGTTATTGGGAAAAGAATGTTACGATTTTCCTATGGATAATAGGTCCTAACTATAACTACCTCCTGGCAACTGCCAGTAGGTAATATATATATATATATATATATATATATATATATATATATATATATATATATATATTCACTGAAAAAACCATAGGTTTCAGGGGTGTTATAGTTAGCTGGAGTTTTCACTTGTACAAAACCATTGAAATTCCCCCGTTACAGTTAGTTCAGCTAACTATAACTCGCGCGCCCGCAATGCACTGCTGATGACGTCACATATTACATCACTCATGACATGGTCAGTGACATCACTCATAACATCACTGATGACATCTCAAATTACATCACTGATGACATCACTGATGACATCATCCAGTGAATGTGTGTTTTTCTGAAAATTAAATATGTTTTATATATGTATATCTCAAGGTCGATGGAAGAATAAATGGGTATATAAGTGTCTAAATGGATGATTTGTTTTTGAAAAATTGATTGTGTAACTGACTGATTAAGTGTATCATAGTGAATACATGGCTTAGTGAGTAATGTTTAAATATGTAAATATCTGTATCAGTCTCTCACTTTGTGTATAAGTGGCTGCATGGGTTGGTGAGTAGCTACATGGGTGTCTATGTAGGTTATTAGTTGGTTTTTTGAGTATCAGTCTGAGTGTCTGCATGGTTCGGTGGGGGGTATTACGTAGTGCATAGGTGCATGAATGAGTGACTCACTGTTTGTATGTGTTGAACACAGCATGTGTGCAGGACTGTATGGGTGGATGAGTGTGTGTATGGGTGTGTTAGTGAGTGAATGACTGTCTCAATAGTGTCTTTATGAGTAATTACATATGTTTTAAACTAGTATATGTGACTATTGGTGTGTGAGCATATGTGAGAGTGAGAGATTGAAAGAGTTCCTGTATGAATAAGTATGTGTTTCTATAAGTGATTGTTTAAAAGACTAAGTATGTGTAAGTTTCCGTAGAAGTAAGTGTGGTGGTGTGTGTATAACTGTATATGCAAGTAAACATATGTTTGATTCTTTATTAGCATGAGTGACTATGTGTGTGAGTAACTCTATGGATGAGTGGCATTGTGTAACAGGATGTATAGGTGTATGAGTACATATGATGAGTGAGTACATGTATGAGTGACTGTATAGGACTGTTGGTGAATGAGTGGATGTGTATATGGATCTTAGAATTACTGAAGAGGTTGTTGTAACTGGCATTGGTATGTCCATTGTTTTGAAAATTTTAGTCTCTATTTTTGAATGTGTGTATCAAAGGTTATATTAGGGTGAGAGGAGGTCTGCCACTCTATCACAAGGATGATGTCATCAGTGATGTCATCAGTGATGTCATTTGAGATGTCATCAGTGATGTCATGAGTGATGTCACTGACCATGTCATGAGTGATGTAATATGTGACGTCATCAGCAGTGCATTGCGGGCGCGCGAGTTATAGTTAGCTGAACTAACTATAACGGGGGAATTTCAATGGTTTTGTACAAGTGAAAAGTCCAGCTAACTATAACACCCCTGAAACCTATGGTTTTTTCAGTGAATTTCTGAGGTTTTTTAAATGCTAATTCCTAACTATAACGTGCCTGAAACCTATGGTTTTTCTGTGAATTTCAAAGGTTTTTTAAATGCTAATTTCTAACTATGCCTATAGAGATAGGACATGTGAAGAAGAAAAAATGCACAGAAAGAAACAAAAGAAGTGCAGAAAGAAGCAACAGAAGTCCTCAAATGCGAAGATAAGTGCAGGAAGAAGGATAACGTGCAGAAAGAACAAAAAGAAGAGCAGAAAGAAGCCTTGTTGCAAAATCATCCTGTACCCTCAACTTTTCCAGACGGATACTGGTGGTAACTGAGTCTGACTAACCAGTCCTAGAGCCAGTGCTATGTTAAAAGACACTTAGAATACAGTGAAAACACCTACATACACAAGGGAACATTATGCGTTGGGGTCCCCCTGTGATTAGCATGACCTCCTCTGTAAGCCCCTAGTATATAATAGGGCATGGGGATTAAAACTACCTCTTAAAACAGGCCACAGGGCGTTTTTGCACACGTTAACTCAGGCCCCGTCCCCTCCTTTCACCACTGTGTAAACACGCCCTGTGTCCATTTTTAGTTGGGAGATTACGTTCATTTGAATCCTGAGGGTCCCTAGGGTCCAACTAGCCCACTAGGTACCTCCAGTAAGTGCCACAGAGCTGCGTTGCAGAGAGGTGTAAAAAGTGGCACGGCCTGGACCACCTCTCTGCAATGCAGCTCAGTGGCGCTTACTGGAAGCACTTGGTGGGCTAGTTAGCCCCCAGGGGCCCTCAGTATTGAAGGGAAATTATATCCCCAATTTAAAACGTGCCATAGTGCGTGTTTGCACACGTCACCTCAGGCCCCGTCCCCTCCCTTCACCACTGTGTAAACGCGCCCTGTGGCTGTTCTAAGTTGAGAGATTAAGTCCCCTTGAATCCTAAGGGTCCCAAGGGTCAAACTAGACTACTAGGTACCTCCAGTAAGCGCCACAGAGCTGCGTTGCAGAGAGGTGTAAAAAGGGGCTTGGCCTCAGAACACCTGTCTGCAGCGCAGCTCCCTGGCGCATACTGGAGATGCCTGTTGGGGGCGCGTTTGCAGAGTGCTGCACGGAGGGGGCATGGCCTCCGGCACGATGCCAGTCTTTTATCTATTTTAATTTTTTAAGAAGGGGGGCTGTGTGGTTCCCCTTCTTATTCTAATTTATTGGCCCTGATGACCCCATCCCCCAGGGCCTGTCTCCTAATTATATTTTTTTGACCCCAATCCCCAGGGCCGGCCACTGTTTTTTATTATTTTTAAAAAATATATATTTATAGACACACAGACAGGACATGCTGGACAAACCGTACGTACCTATCACCATGACGATTTGCGTGATATTCATTAAAAGGCGACTATGCATGCAATGAATCCACGTGGAATGTATTTACACCACTAGTGAAGCTCTGACATGTCTGATGCCCTACCGTGCCTAATCCCGGTAGACATCCTTGTCGTTTATTTATACAAACATGGGTAGCTATTGACGGGCACATTTAATACACATGCACACCAAGCCATTCAAAGGGGATTCGACAAAAATTCGACCAAAACTATGCAAGAAACCCCCCTCACGGTTAATAAAACACACATCCACTGCCGGATGTGTAATACTTTTTATTTTACTCTCTGGAAAGGGGACGAACATCACTTGAGAGTCACAGCGCGCTCCTGACAGAGCCCAATGCTGTGTTACACCCACCATTGCCTGCCGAGTGCCACACACCTCTGTGTTGTATTCCACTAGCTAGTGCATATGCTATGACACTCTCCAGCCCATGTGCACTGTAACACCACCCTGTGAATATGTCATGCCACACTTGTCTTCGCACGGGTTATATTGCCCCATCTAACGTGCCTTCCTCGATGCCTATGTTATAACGCACAGTGCTATGCCATAGATATTACAATCTGGCATCCATATCTTTGTCACAGTGCATATGCAACGTTACACTCCCCAGCACATATTTTATATTACAACTTTAGAGACTAGTTAGGTTACACAACACTGCCCTGTGCATATTACACTCCAAGGCGCATATCGCATAGTACGCGCTAGTGCCTGTGCTATCTCGCGCTCTCCAATGAATCTGTCATTGCGCACAATGTATTGCATATTATATTTCACGCCCAGTTCATCTTATATCACACTTTTTGGTGCATAGTTTATACCATACACTATATCTAGTTTTCATTTACAATCGTGCTCTCAGGACTATGTTCTATATAACACTGTGTTCACCTACCCTTTTCACGGGCATTACATTTTGCGATAGGGGGTGGAGGGTCTGGGGGTGTTTCTGCCAAGTGAGCCCGGAGTCACAGTCACAAACGTCCTCTTCTTCCTGAATAAAAGTGAGATTATGCTGCATACTTGTTCATATTTTAAGTAGTTCGCACAGACACAATGTTTTAAAAACAATAAAGTTCCTAATACCCGCCTTCTCTGAACAGTTAGCTTGCTGCCCCATCCCCCTCCTCCCTATCCTCTGTTGTGTGAATCCATGGACTAGCCTCCTCCCTCCTGCCATGCATGGTCTGATGTGCTGCCACTGCCCTCAATTTAGTATGATGTACCAGTCCACTCCTCCTGCCCTCCATTGCCCAATTCTATGCCCCATCATTGACCTCCTGCTTAAACTCTGTGCTTAGCTTGCTGCCCCTATTTTCCTTCCCCCTGCCCTCCGATATCTTTGTGCATGCCCCTGCTCCATCCTTTTTGCCCACCATGTCCCATGGACCTGCCACTCCTATCTACTCTGAGTGTTCTGTTGAGCTGCCACTCCCCTCCCACCTGCCTAGCATTGTCAGATACCTGTAACCTGTCCCTGCCACCTCCACCCTGCCTGTCCACATGCCATGCCCCTATCCTCTTCCTCCTGTCCTACATGGTCCATTGTACTGCCACACCCTTCTGCCCTCCCTGGTCTGTTGTGCTGCAACTGCTCCTCCTGCCTGCCCCATGTGGTCTGTTGTGAGGTCCCTTCCCCTAACCTTTCTTATGTGTGCACAGGTCTTGACCCTCCCTTCTATCCTCCATCGTTCTTTGTGCATGCCCCTGCACCCTCCTTCTTGCCCATCATAGCCATTGTGCTGCCACTAACCCTCCCACTTGCCATGCATGGTCTTCTGTGCTGCCATGGCCCCTCCCACCTTCCCTGTGTGGTCAGTTAGCTGCCCCTGACCCCCTCCCACCTTCCCTCCATGGTCTGTGTGTATGCCATCACAGTCTCACTGTTGCTCTTCATGGTGTGTCTTGCTTCTAGTGCCCATCCTGCCTGACCTCCATGGCTATCTTGCTGCTCCTGCCCTGCTCCCTTGCCCCCAGCCCTCTGTTTACATGTGCAGACCCCTACTCCCTCCCTCCTGGCTAGTCTGTTCCATTGTAATGCCCCTGATCCGTCCCTCCTGCCCTTTATGGTCTGTTATGCTGCAGCTTTCTCTCTTGTCTGTCCATTATGGTCAGCTAGCTACCATTGCCTCTTGCCCCTCTGTTCTCTGTTGTCCATGTGCATGGTCCTGTCCCCTCCCTCTTGCTTTCTATGGATTGTTGTGCTGCACTCCCGTCCTGCATGCCCTGTGTGGTGTATTGTGCTGCTGCAAACCTGATGCCTGCCCTGCAGGGTCAGTTTGGTGCACCTCTCCATGTCCCTCCTGTCCTGTGTTATCCAAGTCCATGTCCCTATCCCATTTCCTTCCATTATCCAATGTACCATACTTGTGAACATTTTGAACTTGGTAAGAGGGAGATTTTGAAAAAAAACTGGGGCATTGATTTTCCCCTTTGAGTTACATTGAAAAAGAGGATATTGTAGACAGAAGACAGTCAAATAAAGCCCATTTGAGCTTAAAAACATTGGACGTTTCCTGGCTGAATCGGGTCTGTTGGCATGTATGGTTGTACTACCATTGCCTCTTCCTTCTGCCCACAATGGTCTATTACATTGCCACAGCCTTGAAGGAGGGTAGATTTTGTATCAGAGGGGGCCCCTGGCCCGTTCTGTCCACACCTGAAGTATGAGACCCTTGTCCTTGCCCTGCCAGCCACATTTGTAAGCCGTATTAAATTGACCAGCGGGTCCTGTGTTGCTATATAATTATCCTGAGACATCCTTACCACTCAGCCAGCATAAAACCCCTGTGTAGGCCCTTCTGTTCAATATGTAGGCCTCTTTGTTAAATTGACCATAGCTCTGCAATTTTAGTGTATAGCAGTCTGAAGGCAGGTCTGCGAGGCCTTCTGCTCCAAACTAGTAGCCCCCACCCTACCCGAGTGCTCCGTGCTCGGTATCAAAGTTCAACATCCCCCTGAAGCTGTCGACATACAGTAGGCTGCATCCTGGACTGGTACTTGCTTCCTGGGCAGGTTTCCCGCTTTTAAGGAAGTGGCAACCGCAGAGCGTCAAGTTAGGAGAACTGAGGAGATTTTATACATGAATATATTGAATTCCCGTACAATACCCATTATTTTCTGCTTCCTCTATGGAACTTACGATAAGCGATTGGCCTGAGAGACTGACCTTTTCACCCAGTCCATTGTCAGCATTAAGTGGGTAAATGACGAAATGTCTGGTAAAATCTGCAGACGAAGCTTTTGGGTAGCATACGTAGGTAGATGTAGCGTGCAAAGGAGCCCACAAAATGATATAAAAAGGGAGCACCCACAGATATTGACGGACTACCTCGCCGTCTGTATGTAGGTTAACAGGCTGTGCAGGTTTTCCCCAAGAGCTGGGAGCTCTTGTCTTCCTTTGCTTAAAATGTCTTGCTCTGCTTTGCTTGAACGATCTTATTCTATTTTACCTATATGAAATGTCATGTTATGTTTAACCATTGTTCTCTTTACTTTTGCATTTAAAAGATTTTGTATTGTAATTGCAGGAATGCTTGCTCTAAGAGTAAACGTGAGTGTTCCTAGGTAACATTTTCCTTGGTGTAACTTGTTTCTCATGATGCATTTATAGATGTGTTTTCTCTCTCTCTCTGTCAGTACATTAATTGAGATACAGAGAATATCATGACAGCTGTATGATTATCTGGATTCTGTATTTTGTACTTTATGTCTCTATTCTGCGGTTTCTTTGAAGTTGCATCTTCTCATTAAACTGCCATTGTATTCTGCCTCCAATTCCATGTCTCATATGTCTGTTTTCTTCATTTTTGGAGCAAGCGTTCCTAGGCACCCCGGCTCAAATTAAGGTGCCCCTTTTGTCCCTGACTCACTCTCCTGCTCAGTTCTGTGGTGGCTCCCGGGGCTCTGGGGACCGCCCCTAGCTTCCTTGACCCGTAATAGATCTTCCCTCCAACAGCCTCTCTTGCAAGTCCTGTATTGTTGGTTCGTTGCCCCTGCCCCCCTTTCCACTGCCCTCCATAGTCTGTTGTGCTTCCACGGCCCTTCCTGCCTGCTCAGTGTGGTTAAATTGTTGCCTTTGCACCCTCCTACCTGCCTTCAATTTTCAGAGTCCGTGCCCCTGGCCTCTGCCTCTCAACAGTATCCTAATGAACAACTAGATTGCTAACATTCTATATTTATTACAAAAGTGTGGAACGCCTGACATCATCTTGATGTAATCAAAACTGTAATACCTAGAGCATTTCCTTTAGAAATTACATATATGAGACGGTCTTATTGGCATCAAAATTATGGTTAGTGCTCTAAAAGACTAAAATAAGGACATATTTTCTGAGTTTTCAAATAGCGACAAAGCACTTTTAAATTATTTGTTATCTTTATGTTTTTTTATCCAGTTGACCACTTGATTAAATGTTGCACTTAGGGGAGAGGATGTGGTGTTACTTCCAGAACTGCAGACTTTGCAACTGGGGAACCAGTTTGAAGTTTCTGCTTCAGCTCGACATTCTGTGATTCTGGTCAAATCACTTAGTCTCCCCATGTCTACAACCAAAATGAATTTTGTTCTTGTGTGATGTAACCAATGCTCATGTAAAGCACTCCAATACCTGACAAGTCTGCACTATATAACACTGCAAAAACACAAAATAATAAGTGTTTTGCACACTTCTGTCATTGGGCTATATTTGGGCTACATCTGGGTGATTTTGGGCTACATTTGGGCTCTTTTGTCTCCGGTGGACATCTTGGGAGATTTATTTGTTATGAAGTTTCCTAATTTACTCATGTACTGCAGTCTCCTCAGTAGGAAATGCTTTCAGTTTTTTACTTTGATTCCATCATGAAGGTATTCAGATATGTCAAACATTTGCCATAAATTCTGAATGTTAGCACTCTAGTTGCTCATTAGATCACTGTAGTAAAACTACTGTTCACCATGGAAGTCTGCTCCTGGTATTAAAAGTGCATGTTTCAGTCTGCATGTCAGAATTTTTTTATGAAATAGAAGAGGATTTGAGAAGTCACTCAAAATGTGCCCTCATTTTCTTTCTTCAGCATTAATCATAATTTCTATGGCAAAATGAACCCCCTCATTGTGTTCCTTTTTAAATTAAATGTTTTAAGTGTTACCAGTTTATTCCAATCAAGATGGCTTCAGGTGTGCCATACTTTTGTCATAATGAAGACAGTAAGCGTTCTAGTTGTTTTTAAGAACATCCTGGGACATTCTGTCATTGGGCTATACTTGGGCTACATCTGGGTGATATTTGGGCTACATTTGGGCTCTTTTGTCTCTGGTGGCCATCTTGGGAGACTTATTTGTTATGAAGTTTCCTAATTTCCTCATTTACTGCAGTCTCCTCAGTAGGAAATACTTTCAGTTTTTTACTTTGATTCCATCAAGAAGGCATTCAGATGTGTCACACATTTGCCATACATTCAGAATGTTAGCACTCTTTTTGTTCATTAGATCACTGTAGTAAAGCTACTGCTCACCAGGGAAAACTGCTGCTGGTATTGAAAGTGCATGTTTCAGTCTGCATGTCAGAATTTTTTTATGAAATAGAAGAGGATTTGAGAAGTCACTCAAAATGTGCCCTAATTTTTCTTTCTGCAGCACTAATCATACTTTTTATGGAGAAATGAACCCCCTCATTTTGTTCCTTTTTAAATTAAATGTTTTAAGAGTTACCACTTTAATCCAAGCAAGATGGCTTCAGGTGTGCCATACGTTTATCATAAGTAGGACTGTTAGCGCTCTAGTAGCTCTTTGGAACACTCTGGGAAGCTGCAGTAGAACACAAAGGAATCAACTGACAGTCTCTGCCCTTGTTGGATGTACATGTTTTACTGAGAATGTCAGACTTCATTCTCACATGACTGAGAAAGATAATGTGAATTTACAGAAAATAAGCTCTCAGTTTAGCTTATAGATCACCTTCCAAACCTCTGTGGTAAAAGCATGAGAAAATATTTTTCTCTCAACCATGATATCCCAGCAGAAGGCTTTTTCACATGGTGAAATCACCTTAGAACATACCACAATTCCTAAAATGAGTATGGTACCATCAACAAATGATTTATAATGTAACTAAAGTCTTAAAACCTTCTATTAACTGCAATGCTTTTTAATGAGGTGCTATCATGTATATCGGTCCCAAGATGGCTGCCAACACTTCTTGGATGAAGTGCTGACAGCCAATCAGATCTCAGGATGAGATGTGTGGTTAGGCTCCGTCCACATATATATATGCTTTTAAATGCTATTTTATCAGGAAATACTGAACAGATTTACAACCTTATGGCTACCTCTCTGCCAAATTTCAAGTAATTTTGTTCAGCCGTTCGGGCTGTAGCTGTGTCTAAAGGTCCTATGGAAAAATACATGGGGAAAACGTGTTTTGGGACCCCCCTTTTTTCTCGGCCCCTGCTTGACGAATCACCCCGAGACTTTCAGGGTAGGAGCTGAACTGAGCGCCCCATTAGTTTTGAAAATTTCGCGAGGATTCGTCAACCGGCGCCAAAGTTATTCAAAATAGAATTTTGAGATTTCCTATGGAAACTAGGTTGTAACTATAACTATCTACTGGCGACTGCCAGTAGATAATATATATATATATATATATATATATATATATATATATATATATATATATATATATATATATATATATATATATATTTATACATATATATTCACAGAAAAAACCCACAGGTTTCAGGGACGTTATAGTTAGTTGGACATTTCAGTCGTAACTACAACTCGCGCCCCGGCAATGCACTGCTGATGATGTCACATATTACATCACTCATGACATAGTCAGTGACATCACTGATGAAAATCACTGATGACATCATCCAGTGACTTAGTGTTTCTAAAATGTTTAAATAGGTGTATTGAAGAATGAGTGGGTATACGAGTGTCTGTATGGATGATTTAGTAGGTGCGTGACTGACTGTATAAGTGAGTGATTAAACATGTCTTACTGAATGCATAGGTTAGTGACTAAGCTGTGTGAATGTCTGTATCAGTCTGTCAGTTGGTGTGTAAGCAGCTGCATGGGTTGGTAAGTAGCTAAATTAGTGTTTATATGGGTTATTGATTGATTGTCTGGGTATCTGTATGGGTGCCTGAGTATCTGTGTGGGTGGGTGGAGGGTATGTGACTTTGTGCATAGATGTGTAAGTGGGTGATTCACTGGGTGTATGGCTTCAAGAGTGCATATGTGAAGAGGTGTATGGGTGGGTGAGTGTGTGTATGGGTGCGTTGGTGAGTGTTTAGATGTCTCAGTGGTATATGTGTGAGTAACTACACATGTGAAAGGCAGTATATATGTGAGTGTTGGACTATATAAATAACAATATGTGAGAGTGAGTGATTGTGAGAGTGGCTGTATGGATGAGTGTGTGCCTATGTGAGTGATATTATAAGAGGGTAAATATGTGTTAGTATCTGTAGGAATAAGTGAGGTAGTGTGTGAATAATTGTGTATGTGAGTAAATGGGAGTGTGATTGATTCTTTGCATGACTGACTATGTGTATGAGTAACTCTGGGTGAGTGGAGGTATGTGAGTGTCTGTATAGGTGTATGAGTACATATACTGTATTGATGAGTGACTACATGTATAAGTGACTGTATAGGTGAATGAGTAGATGTGTCTGTAGACCTAGGAATCAGTGAGTGGGTATATAGTAACTGGTATTGGTGTGTATTTGGTTTCAAAAATGGTAGTCTGTATTTTAGAGTGGACGTATCAAAGTTTGTATTAGGGGTGAGGAGGTGCATCAGATTATCATGTGGCTGATGTCATCAGTGATGTCATTTGAGATGTCATCAGTGATGTCACTGACCATGTCATGAGTGATGTAATATGTGGCGTCATCAGCAGTGCATTGCAGAGGCGCGAGTTATAGTTACCTCAACTAACTATAACGGCCAAATTGCTCTGGTTTTGTATGACTGAAATTTCCAACTAACTATAACGTCCCTGAAACCTGTGGTTTTTTTCAGTAAATTTCGAAGGTTTTTTAAATGCTTATTTATAACTATAACGTGCCTGAAACCTATGTTTTTTTCAGTGAATATATATATATATATATATATATATATATAGACAAAGTCCTGACCTCCCCAATACAACAAAGGGAGTTGAAAACAGGTATGGACCTCTCCACTATGCAAAATGCTGACGTCCAAAAGTAAAAACACCAAGCGGTTCCAAAGTTTCAAATCCGACGTTTATTTCATTGTGTCAGACAAGTGTCCGCCTCAGACGCGTTTCGATCGCCTCCGCGATCTTGATCACCTGACGCGCTGATGCCGGACCTTCCATTATAAAACCAACTTCACCCAATCATAATGCTCAGTGATAATAGACATAAACAAAATACTTCAAATCTAGAGTGTGTCCTCTAGAAGGTGTTATGAGAGTAAATCAGAATCAATAGTAACCAGGCTAATATATCGAATTGACACAATATTTGCAGCGAAGCAAAACATAGCAAACAAAATACAAGGCAAAGTGCCCCTAAATGCTGAAATGCTAATCACAAATCATGGCCACGGTTTACATGTTTCTGAAAAAAAGCAACAATTCATTGATGAAATCTAAACAATGCACACTCTTGATCACTGATTATCACATGAATAAGACCAAAAAAAAGAGGGGAAAAGAGAACAGAAGGGAAGGAAGGTAAGGAAAAATAAAAATAAATGGAGAATTAATAAAAAGCATATATGGGAATGAAGAAAAATAAATGCAAAAAGGAAGTAAGAAAACAGGTTGAGCAAGAAGCATTGGAGTGAATACTCAAACTTGTATAAAAAGACTGCCAGTTACGAGAAAACGCTGGTAAATGTTACAGATACTGTTAGATCAGCTACAATTAGAAGAAAAGAATCAGACCACAATAGAACAGACATTCACAAAAAGTTATGCAGATCCTCACTCGTGTTAATCCCATTAGGCATTTTGGGTTCGAGTAATAGGATGAAGGAGGATTCTAACTGGCGTAGTTGTTTCTCTCTGTTACCCCCCCCGAATTGAAGGTGGTACCGCCCCAATCACAAAATATGTTAGGTCACTGATGTTATTAGCATGAATGGCTTTGAAATGACGAGCAACAGGATATGTGGGGTCCGAGTTGACAATCGCACGAAGGTGTTGCAAAATGCGATTGAAAACCGGTAGTTTGGTGCTGCCCACATATTTCAAATGGCAGGTACACTCTAACACATAAACCGCAAAATCAGTGCGGCACGTGAAATGTTGTTTAATTTGTACCGGAACATTGTTAAATGCAGTGTGATATTCGGAAACATTGATTCCGAATTTACACGCACGGCATAAAGCACATTTGAAAAAGCCAAATCGTGATAACCACGTGATCTTCTCCGTGACTTCAGGATTGGATTCAACCAACGCATCCCTCATTGAGGGTGCTCTCCTGAAAGTAATGTTAGGTAGATTGGGTAGCAAAAACTTGAGAGTTATATCAGTTAAAACAATGGGCCAGTGTTTGTAAATTATATTTCGCAAAGTTTTATGTTGTTTGCAAAAAGTGGTAATGAGTCTAATGGGTTGAATAACCTCTGTGTCCACCTCCCAACTAATGTTTGTAGTCTGAGGTTGTTTGGTAGAAAGGCAGATTTCCCGAGAACAAAGATTTGCTTTGTCAAGGGCTTTTTTCAGGTTGTCCGGTTTGTACCCACGGGCAAGGAACCGATTAGTAGCTTCCTGTTGGCACTGTTCTAAATCAGATTGACGGCTACATATCCGACGTAGGCGAAGATATTCCCCGTAGGGTATGCTACGTATAAGGTGTGGGGGGGTGTACTACTGGCATGTAAGATAGAATTGCCAGCAGTGATTTTCCTATGTAATCTAGTTTCTATGTGTTGGTCTAAAATAAAGACTTCCACATCCAGAAACTCCACCCTCTCAGTGCTAATAGTGGCCGTGAATTGTAGGTTCATCGTGTTGTTATTGATGGATGTTACAAATAAAGAAGCCTCCTCTGTGGAACCTTCCCAGACGATAAAAATATCGTCTATATATCTGCCATAGTAACGGATATGTGCATCCCACATAGCCTTATGGTTGACTCTGAGGACATGTTCCTCCCACCAACCAACCAAAAGGCAGGCATAGGTTGGAGAAAAACATGCCCCCATAGCCACACCCCTCAACTGTTTGTATACAACTTTATCAAAAAGAAACAGATTGTTGTTGAGGCAAAGATCAATCATTTGGAGGAGCATGGTGTTATGGTCTTTGAAATTGATAGAACGGGAGTCTAAAAAATGTTTAACAGCAGTTAACCCTTCAGGATGTAAAATACTAGTGTAAAGGGAGGCTATGTCAAGTGTGATAAGTGTGAAGGTGGATTGCCAATCAATTGCCTGGATTTTATTTAAAAAAATCACCCGTATCCTTAATAAAGGATGGCAAAGCGGTCATATGGGGTTGGAGAAAATAATCAACATATTTTGACATAGCTTCCAGGAGGTTGTTACCGGCAGAGATAATAGGTCTGCCAGGTATAGGGTGAATACCCTTGTGAACTTTAGGAATGAAATACAGGGTAGCTGTTGTTGGAAAATCATTTTTAAGGAACAAATATTCATTCTTTGACAAGAGTCCCATTCTTTTCCATTGTGCCAATAGGGAGGATACAGATTTCTTGATTTCACCCAAATGGTCACGGCCTACTTTGCTGTAACAATTAGTGTCAGACAAGTGGCGTTGAGCCTCTTGAAGATAATCATTTTTGGGCCAGCCGAATTGCTCTGGTTTTGTATGACTGAAATGTCCAACTAACTATAACGTCCCTGAAACCTGTGGTTTTTTTCAGTAAATTTCTAAGGTTTTTTAAATGCTTATTTCTAACTATAACGTCCCTAAAACCTATGTTTGTTTCAGTGAATTTCAAAGGTTTTTGAAGTGCTAACTTCTAACGATAACGTCCCTGAAACCTATGTTTTTTCCGGGCATTTCTAATGTTTTTTAAATGTTAATTAATAACTATATAGTCCCTGAAACCTATGGTTAAATGCTAATTTCTAACTATGCCTACATAGGCAGGACATATGCAGAAAGAGGAAGAAAGGTGCTGAAAGAAGCAAGAGAAATGCAGAAATGGGCAACAGAAGTCCAGAAAGACGAAGAAAGGTGCAGAAAGAAGCAAGAGATATGCAGAAAGAACCAACAGAGGTGAATAAAGAGGCCTTGTTGCAAAGTCATCCTTTGCCCCCAACTTTTTGCTGATGGGTGCTCTGCTAAAACATACTTAGAATACAGTGAAAACACCTACATACACTAGGGTACACTATGGGTTGTAGTACTCCTGTGATTGGCATGACCTCTCCTCTAAGCCCCTAGTTCATAATAGGGTGGGCGATCAAACCTACCTCTAAGTTAGAGGTGCAGGAAGGAGCAAGAGCAGTGCAGAAAGATCCAACAGAGGTGCAGAGGCAAGAGAACTGTAGAAAAAGGCAAGAAAGGTGCAGGAAGAGGCAGGAGAGGTACATAAAGAGGCAAAAGGGGCACAGAAAGAGGCAAGAGGGGTGCAGAAAGAAGCAAGAGAAGTGCAGAAAGAAGCAACAGAGGTGCTTAAAGAGACAAGAGGTGTGCAGAAAGAGGCAAGAGAAGTACAGAAAGAAGCAACAGAGGTGCTGAAAGAGGCAAGAGAGGTGCAGAAACAGACAAGGAAAGGAAAGAGAGAACAGGGGTACAGAAAGAGGTAAGAGGGATACAGAAATTTACAAGAGAGGTGCAAAAGGAAGCAAGAGCAGTGCAGAAAGAGGCAGAAGAAGTGTAGAAAGAAGCAAGAGAGGTGGAGAAATAGGGAAGAGGGTGCTGAAATAGGCATGAGGGATGCATACATTTGTAAAAGAGGTGCAGAAAAAAGTAAGAGGAGTGGAGAAAAAACTTACAGAGGTGCAAAAAGAGGCTAGAGGCTATAGAAAAAGTAGGAGAGATGCACAAATTGGCAAGAGAGGTACAGAAAGAGGCAGAAGGGGTACAGAAAGAAGGGAGAGAAGTACAGAGAGAAGCAACAGAGGTGCTGAAAGAGGCACAACGGGTGCAGAAAGAGGCAAGAGAAGTTCAGAAAGAAGCAACAGAGGTACAGAAAGAAGCAAGAGAGGTGCAGAAACAGGCACAAATGGTGCAGAAAGAGGCAACAAAGGTGCAGAAAGAGGCAAGAGAGGTGCAGAAAGAGGGGTGCAGAAAGAGACAAGAGGGGTGCAGAAAGAAGCAAGTGAGGTGCAGAAAGAGGCAACTAAGGTGCAGAAAGATGCAAGAGAAGTGCAGAAACAAGCAAGATAAGTGCAGAAAGATGCAAGAGAATTACTGAAAGAAGATGCAGAGGTGTAGAAAGAAGAAAGCGAAGTGCAGAAAGAGACAATGGGGTGCAGAAAGAGGTAGGAGAGGTGCGCAAAGAGCCAAGAAAGATACAGAAAGAGGCAGGAGGGGCACAGAAAGAAAGACGTGAAGAAATAAGCAAGTAAGCTGCAGAAAGAAGCAAGAGCAGTGCAGAAAGAACCAAGAGAGGTGCATAAAGAGGCAAGAGGGGTGCATACAAAAGTAGGAGAGGTGCACAAAGAGGCAAGACAAGTACAGAAAGAGGCAGGAGGGGTGCAGAATGAAGGAAGAGAAGTGCAGAAAGAAGCAACAGAGGTGCTGAAAGAGGCACGAAGGGTGCAGAAAGCAACAGAGATACAGAAAGGCAAGAGAGGCGCAGAAACAGGCAAGAAAGGTGTAGAAAGAAGGAACAGGGGTGCAGAAAGAAGCAACAGAGGTGCTGAAAGAAGCACGAAGGGTGCAGAAAGCAACAGAGATACAGAAAGGCAAGAGAGGTACAGAAACAGGCAAGAAAGGTGTAGAAAGAAGGAACAGGGGTGCAGAAAGAAGCAACAGAGGTGCTGAAAGAGGTGTGAAGGGTGCAGAAAGAGGCAAGAGAAGTGCAGAAAGAAGCAACAGAGGTACGGAAAGAAGCAAGAGAGGTGCACAAACAGGCAGGAAAGGTGCAGAAAGAGGGAACAGGGTTGTAGAAAGACGCAAGAGGGGTGCAGAAAGAGAAAAAAGGATTGCAAAAAGCGGCAAGAAGGGTGCAGAAAGAAGCAAGAATGGTGCAGAAAGAGGAAACAGAGGTGCAGAAAGAAGCAAGAGAGATGCAGAAACAAGCAAGAGAAGTGCAGAAATAGGCAAGAGAATTGCTAAAAGACGCAACAGAGGTATGGAAAGAAGCAAGAGATGTGCAGAAAGAGGCAAGTGATGTGCAGAAAGAGGCAAGAGAGGTACAGAAAATGGCAAGAGAACAGCAGAAAGAGGCAAGAGGGATGCAAAAAAGGGAAGAAGGATGCAGAAAGATGCAAGAGAGGTGCAGCAAGAAGCAAGAGAATTACAGAAAGAAGCAAGAGAGGTGCGGAAAGAGGGAAGACGAGTACAGAAAGAGACAACAGGGGTGCAGAAAGAGACAGCAGGGGTGCAGAAAGAAGCAAGAGAGGTGCAGAAAGAGGCAATAAGAGTACAGAAAGAGATGGGGCTGTGAGCCCCAGACCTTGACCACTACTACCGAGCTGCCCAAGCCTCACACGCATACTACTGGCTGCATCAACAGACCCCCCTCCTCATCTACACATTGAGTGTCTTATGCTGGCTCCTGCTCATCTAGCGACTGCATTGTTCCGTACGCCGCGCCGAATCACTTGGACACTTGATTCGATTAATGCCACCATACACGCCTGACATAAACTCCTTAACCGGTAAGCGCTCTCCATATTATATTCCCCCATTACCCCCATTGCTTGGTGTGCGTGGCTCCCAATTCTCACCTCGCTAGAAATTATAGCGGCGCTAGACTCCCTGGGAATGGACACGATAGGCGCTTTCTTTAGTGATGGGGCAGGTAAAGACTGGAATGACCTGTTGCTGACCGAACCGCCACCACCCCCTAACCACATTCCACTACTTTAGAGCTAGAAACGCACTGGGGGATTTACTTGGGGATGAGTTACAGGAACCCCCAGAAGTACTTTCTTTCACCACCTTGTTCGCCGAAGAGACTGGTTTCACATATATACCTGAAGACACAGGAGCTGAGACGTAACTATTGTCTCAAAGCCAGACTTAAGTGGCAGGCTGACCTAGAGCTCAATATAGATGACAGCATGTGGAGATATTGCTGTGTGGCTACCAAGCGCATTTCACTTAATGGTCAACACCGCCTTATACAGTTTACATTTCTTAATCGAATTTACCATACACCTGTCCGGTTGAACAGATTTGGGCTACGTGACATGGCTAATTACAAGAGATGTGGGAGGAGCGAGGTAGACTTCTTACAGCTAGCATGGCTTTGACCCACTATTGCTAATTTTTGGCTACAAATCTTTGCTGAATTAAGTGCAGTTACATAAGAAGCCATCAGCCCGACCCGCTGCTGGCCCTCCTCGGCTAATTCCAAAAATTGAAGAAACCCATCAGATGCCTAGTAGATATGGCCCTACTGGTCGCTAAATGCGTCATTGTAATGCACTGGTCCCGCTGTCCCCCCCACCCTATCTCAATGGACTAGGGTCATGATATATTGTACTACACAAACAGAAGCATATAGCGAATTACACCCCCCTCGGAACCGCCCGAAGAACTTCTGGAGCTTATACACTACTTACATTGAAACTCGGGCTCGGGAGCTTTCCGCGCCAC
Organism: Triturus cristatus; assembly: GCF_964204655.1. Lineage (NCBI taxonomy): Eukaryota > Metazoa > Chordata > Amphibia > Caudata > Salamandridae > Triturus > Triturus cristatus. Next base: position 497,820,312 of record NC_140589.1, on the reverse strand, counting down.
CCGCCTCTACAGATGGGTCACAACAGCCATGACAGAACTCACCGGTATTAGATTAAACACTGCAGGTCTATGTATCAGTTACTGTATGGTATTGCCTCTAAATTACTGTGATCATTATGCTTTTAGTTGGCGAATGTAATTTGATATTAATTGTGAGAAGTTGGCCTGGTGTATGCAGTCCACTAATTATATTGGGCACCCTGTACCAGTCCAAACAACCCCTTATTGGTTATAGGTTAAAGACAACCTTTATGGAAAGCTATCCTAGTGGTAGCTATGGAGAGCAGCCTGGCTAAGTCTGGAAGGAATGTAAAGCAGCTTGTTTACCAGTCTATAATCTCTTGAGTGGCTAAATGAAAGACAACTACTCCAGGTATACATATTTAAAATATATGTATTTATTCCTAAACACACCCTCCTAGTCTCTTTATGAGGCTAGAGGTAAAAACACATAAGTTACACTTCAAATATCACAGTAATAGGCACAAATACACGTCAGGCCCTAGGGGTGAGCCAAACCATATACTAAAATAGTGGTATAAGAACCATGACTTAACTAGACACAAGGCCCAGAGCCTGTAGAATTGCTGGGACTGCAAGGAACCACCCAAGGAAGTGACACAGGGGACCCACGGGGGCCATGTGCAGAGTGAGAACACGGCCGCGAGCTCCCGTTAGCTTCTAAGGGAAAAGTCACGCTTAGATTTTTAAAGATTAAGGACACTTAGAAATGAGTCAGGACCAAATCCTTTGGGACTTTGGAAGTTTTAGGGTCAACACCCACGGGAGCACCAGAGTACTCATGTTACCTCACCCAGGGAAGCCGGGTGCATAGGTGTCAAATGGTGTCGGGTCGCGTCGTCGATTCTAATGGGAGCTGGCAAAGAAGTGCTGCTGCCCGGAAGATGCGAAGTGTCCAAAGAGATCCAAGCCTGGATCAAAGTCGAGAAGAACCTGAAAGCAGAGGGGACAGAGTCTGGGTCACTTGCCAGTGACCAGGAGGACGATAGGCGGATGCCCACCGATGTTGGGTGATTTCAGGTGAAGGAGGTGAAGCTTGACTCTTCTGCCACGAGGACCAGGAGGTGTTGAGGATGACCAGGAGCTGGATTCAAGCAGTCCCACGAAGGATGTCGAGTGCTGCAGCGTCGGTGCCCGGATTGGACACAACAAGCCTTGGCAACAGCAACCCACGCAGAAAGGAGAAGATGCTTCGGTGCAGACTAGCAAAATCTGAGGGACTCACCACTTGGTTGGGAGTCAGAGCACGTCTGGAGCAACCAGAGAAGCCCAAGGAAAATCAAAGTTACCCCCTCAAGGACCCACCAGTCGACAGACCAGGGATCGCGAAGGGACCTCGAGAGAAAACACAAAATGGCAGCTCACGGGTCATTCGGGCTGACTAGGCCGACAATCTTCGGTGGATTTTCTGCTCCAGGTGGGGGCTACAAGTAACCCCAAGCACAACTTAAAGAGACGTTGAGAAGTCAATGCACTTGCAAAAGTGCACGGTGACCAGGAGTTCTGGTTCCACGCTACTCACGAGGGCTGAGGGTCTCAGCTTTGCTGGGGACTCGGGTCGACCTCTGAGATGTCTGGAAATCCTCTACCTGGGCTGCAAATACTTCGGAGTCCGGCGGAAGCTTCAGAGATGCAGACCGGCAAAATGCTTAGTTGGTGCCTGCCAAGGAGGGGAGCCACTCCTTGACCCCACGGGAGATTTCTTCAGTCTTTAGTAGAGCGTTGAAGTTCCAGGATTCAGCTTCAGAGTTTCGTTCAGGGATATCTAAAGTTCTGGTTACAGAGGTTCCTTACTTATACCTAAGGAAGGGTTGGACTAGGTCTAGGGACCCACCTATGGGAGGGTTTGGAAAGAGGGGTGACTACGGCCATTTCCGTTGTCCAGTTTTACACCAGAGCAGGGGCTGGAAACCCCAGAACTGGTTTGAGCTGGGTTATGCACAGGGACACCAAATGTGCCCCCAGTGCAGGACTTCAAAGCACTCAGAGAGTGCTCCCACCCAGCCCCAATACACATAAGCCTGTCTGGGAGTGTGACAGGAAACCTATTGTCCAGGCCTCCCCTGCCGGAGTTTCGGTCAGCAGCAGGAGGCCAGACCCGTGTCTGTGGCTGCAGCATCCATCTTGTGATGCCAGGGCTCTATTAGATTTCTACCGGGTATACAAGTATTATCATGTCTCTCCCTCTAGAAGGGTGGGATCATATCCTCACATCAAGAACTGATGTGGGGGTATGATTCCAAGGTGTTTGACACCAAACACGACATGTTCCTGTGCAGCCAGTCCAAAGTTAGTATTAACCATTTAAGATATAATGCACATAGGAGTATATGGTCAGGCTGCACCACTGACAACCCCGGAGAAGAGATTCCGAAGGCTGCAGAGGGGATTAGGTCATGCCCGGTCACCCTCTCACATATAACCAAGCACCCTGCCTTCAGGATTGAAAAGGCCTGCCATAGGGGTGACTGATAGGTTACTATGTGTAGTGATAGGTGAGGTATAGTGAACCTATACCTCAGTAAGGGGTGCATGCACCACCTTACCCAGGCTGCAGTAGCAGACTTGTGGTGTCATTTTGGAAGGCTTCCCAGGGGTGGAATAATACATGCTTCAGCCCCTGGTAGTCCTCTGGGATACCTATACCCTGGGTACATAGTATACCATATACTAGGGACTCACAAGGGTACCCCAGAATCCAATCTGGAGTGTACCTAAAGTACATGCAATCAATGTAGAGAGGAAGCAGCTAGGCTGGGGCCCTGAATAGCAGGGTCCCAGCCAGACTAAAGTCGAAAAACAGTGAATCATCCGCAAAAAGTTGGGGGTAAACATGTGAAGCAGATCCTACTCTCCTACACCCCCCCCCCCCAAACGCAGGGACATTAAACTAACCTTAACCAGTTGAGTCTTCATGTTCTAAGTGGAAATATCTGGAGTGTCCATCTGCATTGGCATGCTTACTCCCAGGTCTATGTTCCACTGTATAGTCCATCCCCTGTAGGGAAATGAACCACCTGAGAAGTTCGGGGTTTTCACCCTTCATCTGTTTTAGCCATAAAAGGGGCTTATGGTCTGTCTGAACAATGAAGTGAGTACCAAACAAGTATGGCCTCAATGGCTGACCAACATATCTCTCTCTGGGTCAACCTTTGCTTATGAAAGCTACTGGTTGATTCTGACCTTCATCATTAAACTGTGAAAGTACAGCCCCTACCCCCAACTCAGATGCATCTGTTTGGATAATTAACTTTTTGGAGTAGTCAGGACTATGCAGAATGGGAGCAGTGCACATGGCCTGCTTCAGGTCATCAAATGCTTTTTGACAGCTAACTGTCCACTGAACCTTTTTGGGCATTTTCTTAGAGGTTAAGTCATTCAGGGGTGTCACTATTGATCCATACCCCTTGATAAATCTTCCATAGTACCCAGTCGGGCCTAAGAAGGCTCTCACCTGAGTCTGGGTAGTGGGAGCAACCCAGTCCATTATGGTCTGGATTTTGCTCTGCAATGGTTGAACCTGGCCTCCACGTACAAGGTGGCCCAGGTACACAACCTGACTCTGCCCTATCTGGCACTTAGTAGCCTTGATAGTTAGGGCTACTTTTTGCAGGGCCTCCAAAACATTTCTCAGGTGGACCAGGTGATCCTCCCAGGTGGAGATAAAGACAGCAATATTATCTAGATATGCTGCACTATAGTCTTCCAGGCCTGTAAGGACTTGATTCACCAACCTTTGGAAAGTGGCAGGGGCATTCTTCAAACCAAAGGGCATTACCACAAATTGATAGTGCCCACTAGGGGTAGAAAATGCTGTCTTTGGCTTTGCTTTATCAGCTAGTCTGATCTGCCAGTAGCCAGTTGTCAAGTCAAATGTGCTTAGAAACTTGGCTGAGGCCAAAGTATCTATTAGCTCATCTGCCCTGGGGAAGGGATGCACATTAGTACTAGTGACTGCATTGAGACCCCTGTAATCCACACAAAACCTCATCTCTCTCTTGCCATCTTTGGTGTGAGGTTTAGGTACCAGGACTACTGGACTGGCCCAAGGGCTATCTGAGGGTTCAATAACTCCCAAATCCAACATCTTTTGGACTTCTGTCCTTATACAGTCCCTGACATGGTCAGGTTGCCTGTAGATCTTATTCTTCATAGGCAGACTGTCCCCAGTGTCCACTTCATGAGTGCACCAGGTGGTTTGACTTGGAGTCAGAGAAAACATATGTTTGAATTGGCTGAGAAGTTTTCTGCAGTCAGTTTGCTGCTGGGCAGTGAGGCTACCTGCCAAGGCTACACCATCAACTGACCCATCATCAGGGTTCTGAGAATGCAGGTCAGGGAGTGGGTCACTCTCTTCCTCCTGTCCTTCATCAGTAGCCATGAGCAAGCCCATGTCTGCCCTGTCAACATATGGTTTAAGTCTGTTGACATGAAGTACCCTGTGGGGACTCCTAGGGTTTCCAAGGTCTACCAAGTAGGTGACCTCCCCTTTCTGTTCAACAATTGTATGGGGGCCACTCCATTTGTCCTGGAGGGCTGCTGGGGCCACAGGCTCCAACACCCACACTTTCTGTCCTGGCTGGTAAACAGTCAGTACAGCCTTTTGGTCATGCCAGGCTTTTTGTAATTCCTGGCTAGCCTCAAGGTTTTTGATTGCCTTTTTCATATACTCAGCCATCCTGGAGCGGAGACCAAGTAGACAGTCCACTATGTCCTGTATAGGGGGTTTGAGAGGTAACTCCTATCCCTCCTTCACCAGACACAAAGGACCCCTAACAGGATGGCCAAACAAAAGTTCAAAAGGGCTGTAACCAACCCCCTTTTGTGGCACCTCCCTGTAGGCAAACAAAAGACAGGGCAAAAGGATGTCCCATCTCTGCCTAAGGCACTCTGGGAGATATTTGATCATGCCCTTTAAGGTTTTGTTGAATCTTTCAACTAAACCATTGCATTGTGGGTGAGAGGGTGTGGTGAACTTGTAGTTCACTCCACACTCCTTCCACATTGCAGTTAAGTAACTTGACAAAAAGTTTGCAACTCTGTCAGATACTACCTCCTTATGAAAGCCCACTCTTGAGAATACACCCAAGAGAGCTCTGGCCACCACAGGTGCTGTAGTGGTCCTAAGTTGGATTGTTTCTGGGTACCTAGTGGCATGGTCCACCACCACCAGGTTAAATCCGTGCCCAGATGCAGTTTGAAGATCCATGGGACCAACAATGTCTATCCCAACCCTCTCAAAGGGAACCCCCACCACAGGTCGTGGTATCAGGGGGTCCTTTGTGGTTCCACCTGCCTTGCCACTGACTTGGCAGGTCACACAGGCGCGACAAAACTCCTTAGTGTCTTCAGACATGTGGGGCCAGTGAAAGTGAGGGACAATTCTGTCCCAAGTCTTGTTCTGGCCCAGGTGTCCTGTGTAGGAGAGTAGGATCTGCTTCACAAGGGTACCCCCACTTTTTGCTGGTGTTTCACTGTTTTTCGACTTTAGTCTGGCTGTGGCCCTGCTAATCAGGACCACAGCCTAGCTCCTTCCTCTCTAAAATGGTTTCCAAGTACATTAGGTAGATATCTAATTGGATTCTGGAGTGCCTTAGAAGCCCCTAGTATATGGTATACTATGTACCTAGGGCATGAGTACCACAGAGGCCTACCAGGGGCTTCAGCATGTATTATGTCCCCCCTGGGAAGCACTCAAAAATGACACCACAGGTCTGCTACTGCAACCTGGGTAAGGGTGTGCTTGCACCCCTTACTGTGGTATAGGCTACCTATATCACTACCTTATACAGACACATAGGGCCCGATTCACAGAACTAACTTAAGACAAAATCCTAAACTTACTACTTTTGGTATTCACAGAAGTAAGGATTTTGTCTTAAGTTTGTCTTAAGACAAACTTAAGACAGACTCAAGACAGTCTTAAGACAGACTTAAGACAGTCTTAAAACAGACTTATGACAGTCTTATGACAGTCTTAAGACAGGCTTAAGACAGACTTAAGACAGACTTAGGACAGACTTAAGTTAGGATTTTGTCTTAAGTCTGTCTTAAGTCTGTCTTAAGTCTGTCTTAAGTTTGTCTTAAGTCTGTCTTAAGTTTGTCTTAAGACAAACTTAAGATAAAATCCTAACTTCTGTGAATACCAAAAGTTGTAAGTTTAGGATTTTGTCTTTAGTTAGTTCTGTGAATCGGCCCCATATAAACCTATAAGCCACTCCTATGGCAGGCCTTGACAATCCTGAAGGCAGAGTGCTTGGTTTTATGTGAGAGGGTGCCCAAGCATGAGCTGAGCCCCTCTGCAGCATTCGGAAACACTTCCTCATGCCTGTTCTGTGATACAGCCATACCATATACTCTTAAGTGCATTATAACCTCGCGGTTAATGCCAACTTTGGAATGGCTGCATCAAAACATGTCGTGTTTGGTGTCAAACGCTTCGGAATACTCCCCCCCTGCCAGTCCTGGTGGCGGGGGTAGCATTCCACCCTTCCAGAGGGAGAGACATGTTCACACTGGCTTAACCAGGTTAAATCCTTTCAAAGCCCTGGCATCACAAAATGGTTGCCACTGCCACAGACATGGGTCTGGCCTCCTGCTGCTGACTGACACTCCAGCAGGGGAGGCCTGGATAATAGGTTTCCTGTCACAGGGAGGTGTAACCACCTCCCCAGACAGGCAGATGTGTATTGGGGCAGGGTGGGTGCATTCAGAGAATGCTTTTGAGACACTGCCTGGGGCACACAAGGTGTCCCTGTGCATAGCCCGGTTCAAGCTGGTTGCAGGGGAACTCAGCCCCTGCTCTGGCGTGAAACTGGACAAAGGGGAAGGGGTGTAACCACCACCACCCCAGGCCCACCCATAGGTGGAGCCTTAGAGTTAGTCCATGCCCTAAACTTAGTATAAGTATAGGAATCCAGTCCCTAGGACTTTAGATTACCCTGGACGAACCTCTGAAACATATATCCTGGACCTTCGACTTTCTATCACGACTAGAAGACGGAAGAAATCTCCCTTGGGGTCAAGGAGTGACTCCCCTGCTTGGCAGGCACCAAAGAAGCAACTGACCCGTCTGCATTGCTGAAGCTCCCGCCGGATGCCGAAGTCTCTGCATCACCAGAGGTAGATTTCCAGACTTCCCCGAGGCTACCCTGAGTCCACAGCAAAGCTGAGACCCGTGGCTATCGTGAGTAATGTGGAACCTTGACACCTGGACATCGAGAACTTTTGCAGCAACAACACCTTCCTGGTCATCCTCGAAGCTGTGCTTTAGGCTCAGAGTAGCCCCAGGCTTGAGCACCTCCTGCACTGAAGATTGTTGGCCTCCACTCCACGAATGTGACCCTTGGGCCAGCTCCAAGTGCGACCGCTCGAGGCTCCTTCGCGACCACTAGCCCGTTGGCTAGCATGTCCCCACGAAGGCAAATCCACTTTTACTTGTGCTTTTCTGATTGCTACAGACTTGTGCTTACTTATCCTCGCAGGGTGAGTCCATCAGACCTTGCTGGTCTGCACCGCAGTCCTTTCTCTGATTTCCTGAGACTTGCCGTTGCCAAGGCTTGTTGGGTCCTTCCTGGTTGCCGACACCGCAGCACTCGACAGACTTTGTGCGACAGCTCAAATCCGGCTCATGGACTTCGTCGACACCTCCTGGACCTTGTGGCTGAAGAGTCAAGACACTTGACAACTCACCTGAAGCACCCAACATCTGTGGGCATTGGTCCATCCTGCCCAAGTCACTGGCCAGGGACCCAGACTCTGTCCCCTCTGCTTTTAGGTTCCTTACATCCTAGATCCAGGCTTGGATCTCTCCGGACACTTCTCCTCTTCTCAGCAGCAGCAGTTCTTTGCAGGCTTCTATTGGAATCGACGACCCCACACCAAAAGACACCTATGCACCTGGCTTCCCTGGGTGCGGTAACTCAAGTACTCCGGTACTCTTGAGGGTGCTAGCCCTAGAACTGTCTAAGTCCAAAAGGGTTTGGCCCTAGTTCGATTTGAAGTGTCCCTAATCTTTAAAATTCCAACCGCGACATTCCCCATAGAAAGTAATAGGAACCCGCGGTTGTGTTTCCACACTGCATACGGCCCCCGTGGGTCCCCGACGTCTCTACCTTGGGTGGTTCCTTGGGGTCCCAGCGATTCTAGAGGTGATAGGCACCTGGTCTATCTCAGTCGTGGTTCTTATACCACTATTTTAGTATATGGTTTGGTACGTCCCTAGGGCCCAAACGTGTATTTGTGCTTTTACTGATGCTTAAACACTTGTAACTGAAGTATTTCGAACTCCAGTCTCATAAAGAGACTAGAGGGGTGTGATTTATCTTAAATACATATATTTTGAATATATACCTGGGGTGGTTGTCTTTTCATTTGATCATTCAAGAGGTTATATACTGGTAAAACAAGCTGCTTTACATTCCTTCAAGACTTAGCCTGAAGGCTGCTCTCCATAGCTACCACTAGGATAGCTTTCACATAAGGTTGTCTTTAACCTATCACCATCAGGGGTTGTTTGGACTGATACAGGGTGCCCACTAGAAATAGTGGACAGCATATATCAGGCCACCTTCTCATGAAGTACTGGGTTTTTCAGAACCAACCCAGCGGTGCCAGGGGACACACCCGAAGACTTCGAGTTCTTCCTGTTTCGGACCACAGAAACACAGAGTCTTCTAGGTGAAGTCAAAGATCGTATTTATTGGCTGAAGACCAATCACAGGTATCCGAGAAGTACAACACGATGTATGTTCTCAGGAGACTGCCGCTAACCAAAAAACAGTCTTTTCTTATATACAGAATATTATGCTCTGGGCAACACCGCCCCTATTTTACAAGTGGTCGTTCACATATTTTCGCTTCAAAGAAAGAGCACAGTCATGATGATAATCCCACATTTCAGCTTGGTCGGCACATAATTATTTACCCAGCAAGGCTCAGAACCCTCATCAGATATCAGCAGACCCCAATAAAACGGACACCTCCCACTCGTAAAACAAGCCATAAAGTAGGAAACAGAGTCAGGTGTGAAAGGGATTTGTCAGGAGTCGCGTGGGATACACGACTTTATGATGTGCTGGGCCCTGATGCTAATCCCATATGGCCGCAGTAAAGGGAACCGGCCGGGCAGGACTGACCCCGGGCAGCGGAGTCAGTTTGCATAGGTCATACAGAAGTCAAGGAAAGATTGCGTGTCCTTTAGGCCTAGGCATGGCCTCAATGCGCAGTTTATGAGGGCAACCACAAAATGGTTACCCTTTTAAAATGGAACCCGAGGGTCCGACGTGTAGTATCGTGTACGCGGTGAATTCATCGGTGAAACATGACGAAAACCCTCATACATACCGCATTAGTCATTTGCAGTTCGCTGATACCAAAATCGGCAGGGTAGGTCCATGCTACCGACATGGTTCCGAAATTTACAGTACCACAGACCCTCCTTTTGCCCTTACATAGGCAATGACTATACTCATACTAATCTGAGTCCAGGTCTATATTCATAAAGTCATGAAGATGCTGCTGTAGCATCATCCTATTGCTTAGTTCGTCCCTTGATACAGGTTTCCTTACACATGATGTAACACAGAGGCTACATATTACAGGAGCACACTGTATACATAGACAGAACAGGAAAAGAATGGCTAAGATCGTCCCAGTGACTATTAGAATCTTCCATCCCCAAGCTGATATCAGTCCCCAGAACCACCCCGTCATCGACCAGTCTCCTTTATCCACATGAATGGATTCGGAAATCTTATGTAGTTTGGAGATGGCTTGATAGACTGTCGGAGCGCTATCTGGTATGAAAATACAACAGCTTGATTGGATAACCTTGCATACCCCACCACGGTCTACAAGTATGACATCTAGAACCATACGGTTCTGCAACGTCATGAGGCGATCCGCTTGGAGCTCAGCTGTCAAGTTACCAAGGGCACCAGCCGTTACATTGACAGTGGTTTCAACTACACGAGTCAGTTGTCTCAGGTTCCTACTATTGACCATTGGTCCCCAAAACGGCAGGAAACCCAGGAAAAAGTCTCCCGCTTCCTGACCGGCAGTATCCTCCTTACTAACAACGCCTCTCACAACTCTGGTCTTGTGATAATCAGAGGCGGCAGTAAATGTCGGCGGTAGCAAATTTGCAACATAACACGTGTCCGAGAAATCAGGGGGCAACCATGTATATGCTCGATCATTACAAACAAAGTATGTACCCTTGGCAGCCAAAAACACAGGGGAAAGCTGTGCTGGGAAAGTGTACATTTCAGCACAGTCACTCTTCCCTAATTGAGCTCTTGGATTCTGACCATTACCTTGTAAACAGAACCAACCTATGTGGGGTACGACCCAAATCGGGGATGAACTTTTACGCTGTTTCTCGCCCAGACTAATGCTATACCCCGTCGCGTTCCAACCCACATAATCTCGCAACTCATCCTTGGGAATAGATGAAAATGCATCGATATCTCTGCTCATATCAGCAACTCCTTTCATCAAGGCCTTATTGTTCGTGGTAGGCCTAGTGGAACGCGGTGGTCGCGGGGAGTAGGTTTCAAGCGCAAAAAGGAACATAGTCTGGAATGCCCATGATGACCCATTATAGCTAAACGGCAGCACTAGATATGGGATACCCTTATTAATGGTATGTGGCATCAAACCACACACCCAGCAATTTGTCGTATTCATAACTAGTTGGTGTTGGTGCAGGAGTTGAATAAACGAATTGTTTACGAACTCAGCACGTCTAGCTTGTTCGTGCTCAGGCAGAGGGTGGAAAGAGTGTGAGGAAATAGTAGGAGGAGGTATGGGCTGTGTAGTGGGTGTAAACGGTACTTGAAAAGACAATAATACATAACCTACAGAAAACGTCATCATGCTAAATAGGACAAACAGACATAATATTACAAAACGTTTGCTATTCATTACTTTACATATTCTGTTCTTAAAATTTATTTCCTCAGCGGGTCTCTTCATCTGGAAAAACTCCATCCTCTAATCGTGCTGTCCGCGGCGGATGAGTGTCTTTTGCTAAGGAGTACACCTGTCAGTCCAGGGAACGCCCTAAACCAACCAGACCGTTGACCTAACGTCTCTGGCTTGTACTCCAAAGTCTTGGCACCGCGACCCTACAGCTGAACCCGGATGGCGGTTCGAAAAAGCAAAAATAAGAAAGTTTCTCAGATGGAAGAGAGAGTTGCACTACTCAAAAATATCAAAGAAAAATAATTTTTATTTGTCCATAGTTCTCGGCCTCAAATTGTTCCGACTTCTTGTAGGTTCTGTTTGGTCTTGAAACAAGAGTTCAGGCTCTGTAGTGTCCAATTGAATTGACGGTGGCACAGTTTCTTGCAAGATGTCATCGCTTTCCTTCTCAGAAAGCGTTCCTTTTACTCGTGCATCACTAAACGCCAGAAAACGGGGCACATTCTCAGTCTCTGAGTCAGCGATCCCTTCCTGGACCCACTGGTCGTAAGGCAAAGGCAAAGGGACCCTCTTGCAGTGGATGCCGTGTATCCAGTTCTTTTTCCCCTTCACTCGAACAGCTGATCTCGTCGAGAGAAGGACGAGATGGGGGCCGGTCCAGCGGGGCTCATCATTTGTTGTCCGCTGAAATTTTTTTACCAGCACCCATGATCCAGGATTGATGGGGTGTCCCGGAGCTTCAGAGACCTGAGGCAGGGTATCATGCACCTGTTGGTGTAAAACACGCAATTTAGCCATCAATTCATACAAATAATCAAGCAGTACTGGATGTTCGATCTCACTGAATTTTGTCGGCCTTGGCACTCCCCATATATTGGCCGGGCGGCCAAACACGATTCTGTAGGGGCTAAGTCCCACTCGTGAATGCACAGTCATTCTTGTTGATAGGAGTGCTAAGGGCAGAGCGTCAGGCCATTTAAAACCAGAACTCGCTTGGATCTTGGCTAATTTGAGCTTCAATGTGCCATTATAGCATTCTACTAGTCCAGCTGATTGGGGGTGATTTGCAGCGTGGAATTTCTGCCTTATACCTAGTCCCTCACATACATTCTTCAGCACTCATCCCACAAATTCACTCCCATTATCACTCCATACCATTCTTGGCATTCCAAACCTAGGGAAAAATTCCTTGACAAGGGCTTTAGCTGTCGATAAGGCAGTATTGTCTTTTAGGGGATATGCTTCTATCCACCTTGAAAAAGCGCAGACAACAACAAGTACATATTTCAAATTGTTGCACCTTTCCATGTGGATGAAATCTAGCTGCAAAACCTCAAACGGATACGTTGGAGGCGCAAAATGAGCAGCTGGAGTTGGGGTTCCCCTACCAGGATTGTATTTCAAACATACCATGCAATTTTTGACCACATTCTCTGCACACTTGGGAATTCCAGCATTCTGCCATACTGGAGCCAACAACTTACAAATCCCTTTCACACTGATATGCGCCATTCCATGTGCCATCGTGACCACTGGAAGCACATATGCATCAGGTAACAACCATCGCCGGTGCTCTGACAAATCAATCCAACAACCATTTTTATCCAATTTTCCCTTACTTTCTCTCCACATGCTCAATTCTTTCTCTGTGGCTTCAGCTTGAAGGGACTTCACGCTCTCTATCGTGTCTTCACACATTCCAACATCACCAACCCATCTTGCAGGGCCTGTAACATACATTCGATTCGTCACATCTTTTGCTGTTTCTTTCGCGATTTCGTCAGCAAACGCATTACCACGGCCAATATCATCAACAATCTTCTTGTGTGCACTGCATTTCACAATCGCGACTTGTAACGGTAAGGTCAGTGATTCAAGGAGATCATTCACCAACTGAACATTCTGAATCTTAGTTCCATGTGAAGTCAGGAACCCACGTTCTTTCCACAAGCGCCCAAAACTATGGGCCACGCCAAAGGCGTACTGACTGTCAGTATATATGTTCACTTTCATTCCTTTCGACAACACGCATGCTCTTGTAAGTGCAATTAATTCTGCTGCTTGAGCCGAATTATGTGGTATACGTGCAGTTTCAACAATCGTGTGCAAAGTCATGACAGCATATGCAGCAGTCGTATCACCATTCGGAAGCTTGAAGCACGAACCATCCACCCATAAAGTACCATCGCACTCAACCAGGGGAGTATCTTTAAGATCCACTCTCCCTTTTGTTTCTTCTTCTGTTCTGAACAGACAATCATGCTGTTTCATCTCATCTGTGTCTGCTGAAATCGGTAATAATGTAGCTGGATTCAACGTGTTGCACCTCTTTATGTGCACATGACTCGCTAACAGTGTTAATTCATAACCTGACAATCGAGCACTAGTTAAGTGCTCTGTCTTGGTCCTGTTCAACAACGTGTCCACTGCATGTGGAACCATTACAATCAACGTGTTATTCATTACTAACCCAGCAGACTGTCGAATAGACACAGCAGCTGCCGCTGTGGCTCTCAAGCAACTTGGCAATGCCTTAGCTACCGGATCCAAAATCGATGAAAAATACGCGCATGGACGCTGTCTGTCTCCAATAGACTGTGTCAGCACCGACAACGCACAACCTTCTTTCTCGTGAACATACAATGTAAAAGGTTTACTGTAGTCGGGGGTACCCAACACAGGAGCTGAACATAATGCATTACGCAATTCTGAAAAACTTTCCTGGCACTCTTCAGACCATGGGACGGGATTTGGTGTATCTTTGCATGTTAATGCTATCAAAGGTTTTGCCAGCAAAGAAAAACTCGGGATCCACTGCCTGCAGTAGGAAGTAATATCCAAGAAAGCACGCACTTCTCTCTGTGTTCTTGGCACGCTCAATTGTGCAATGGCCTGAATTCTTTCTGGGGTCAGTTTCCTTCCCTCTTTCGACAAGAGATGACCTAAGTAGGTTACTTCTTGTCGACAATATTGTAGTTTTGAGAGAGACACTTTGTGATGACAGGCAAACAAATGACGCAACAATGACAATGTAGCTTCATTACAAATATCCTCAGTATCCGCGGCGATTAGTAAATCGTCCACATACTGAATAAGGGTAGCACCACTAGGTAAGACAATTGTATCAAGCTGCGCCTTTAAAGCCTGACTGTATATTGATGGACTTTCACAGTAGCCCTGCGGAGCGCGTTTAAAGCGGAAGCTGCGACCTCCTAAACTAAAACCAAAAATATCCCTGCTTTCCTCTGCAATCGGAATGCTAAAGAAAGCATTCTTTAAATCAATCACTGAGAACCAGGCAGCAGAAGCTGGGATCATAGTTAACAAGGCAGTTATATCAGGGACAACTGGAAACTGTGCCACAACTATCTTGTTGACCTCTCTAAGATCGATCACAAATCTGTAAACAGGTGGCTGAGAAGGGTCAGTACGTTTTAAAACAGGCAGAACCGGACTATTGCAAACGTTGCCTCTTGTCTCTTCGATTACATCCTTTTCAATCAAGTCATAGATGATCGCTAACAACGCTTTCTCACCTTCATTAGAGATCTTGTACTGGGGAATGCGTGGCAATTTAACATTGGCTTTCAGAGTGACCACATATGGCGGTATTTCCAAGAGACCCACATCGTTAGGACCAGTAGCCCAAAGGACATCCGGAAGAGACGACAATTCAGCTGGCAATTTATTCTTTGACAAATACATTGGAGAAGTCACTTCCCTACCCAGTGTAAGTTGTACTCCCGAGGGGGAACAATATAATGTCGCATGTAATCTCTTTATCAAATCCAACCCTAACAGATTTTCGCCACATCCTGTCGTTAGGATAAGGGGTGCTTTCAGCTCACAAGGCCCAACAGAAAGGGGCATAGGACTAGAGATCGGGTTCCTAACCGGGGCGCCAGAAAAACCTACTGAAACATTCATTTCGCCAGACAAAGGCGCGCCAGGGAGTTTTGAGTGCATAATTGAACTCTTTGCAGCACCAGTATCCAACAGAAAAGGCTCTGACACACCCGCTGTAGTCACCTTAACATACGGTCCACTCTGATCCACTGGCACTGAAACAACTCCCTCTCTTTGTCTACGGCTGTCCTAGTAATCATTGCCTTCCGCATTTCCATCTTCTGCATAATAGTCGTTATTATAGTACTGAGCTGTCCCACCAGTTACATTGGCCTGCTGATCAAAACTGTTCATCGTATTTTGAGGTGGAAGAGGACGCGCGTTCTGGGGAACATTCCCACGCCCTCTACCCCTAGGAGCTTGCTGACCACCTCTACCTCTCGCGCCATAAGCATTATTCGTGCGCTGCAACAATATAGGACAACTATACTTAAAATGACCTTCTTGTTTGCAATACGAACACTGATTGGGACCCACAGGAACACGTGGTTGGGAATACCCGAACCTTTGCATGTTACTCTGAAACTGTTGGGGTTGTTGATAGTTACTCTGATTTTGCTTATAGTTATTCTGATCTCCACGTGGCGGGTAAGCCTGCTGTAAAAGAACATTCATCTTTAATTCTTTTGTTTTCTTGTCTGCTCTATTCTTCTCATCTTTATCCCTATTTTCGTAATACTGTGCAGTAGCCAGTATTTGCGCTGATGAAGAAATAGCCCAAGAACTCTCTGAATCTTTTAATTTCTTACACAACTCGGGGAGCAAATTATGCACAAATGTATCAACAAATAACCGTTGACCACCTTCCGTACTCATGTCTTGACCACTGTGGTCGTTAAATGTTTCTTCAAACCTGGTAAAGAAATCAGACACTGTTTCGTCTTTCTTTTGTTTGCATGCGGATAATTTATCCCAATTCACACGCATCGCCGGCATTAAAGTGTTCATGTAGGTAATAATTCTACCAGGGAGCTATGCTATTAAGGGCTCAGGTTTCGCACCACCAACTTGTCTAGTGTCTGTAGCAATGATATTAGCCCATGTGCCCCCTAGTTCTACAGCATGATCTGTATTACGAATCAATCCCCACAAAGGCAGCGGAACGACATTCCCGAACAACATATCAATGTCAGCTAAATTCATGACACACGATTCTGCGGTTTGTGATAACTCCTTATAATATCCTGCAGGGTTTTTACGGGGGTCAGGCAATGTCTGCTTAAGCGCTATCACTTCACCTCGCTTCCATGGCACGTGTACCCAAACACGCTGAAAATGTGGCAGAACAGGTGGATTAGCATTTGCATCACCAGGTCTCCAAACTGGAGGAACCTCACGCATCAGATATTGGCGCGCTTTTACCTTTTTCCCTACAGGGAACTCCTGTTCGAACAACGACTGGTGACAATCCCCATTCCTGAAGGACAACAATGTCGCAACTGCTCTATCAACATCGCGTCCCACAATCGTGCCTTTCTCAAAATCGAACCGTACATGACACAACTCCTGCGGGCTTGAATCTAGACCATGATCGTCCAATTCCTCACAGAGGAATTCACACGTTTTCTCAAAAACGTATCTCTGTTGTGGTGCTTCCCACTGATGAAAAACCTTTACAACAGATTCCACATCATATCTTGAAGGAAAAACAACCCATCTATGTGCCATGCGGTCTAATACTTCTTTCTCTCCAGAACCTGGCAGCTGGCTACGCAACTGCGTACGTTGTGAACCAGGGGTCGTACTAGATGACCCGAAGAGAGGTGACATAACACTAGTGACCGCACTAGTTATTCGTTGTCGTGTAGAAGGAGAAGTTGAGGCAAGAACAGGGGGGAAGACAGAGGGAAGAAAAACGGGTGCAGATACAGGTACAGGGGTCGTATCAGGAAGAGCGCCGAGGGAGGCAGCTGATGTACTAGGTAAAGTCGCAGGGAGCGCAGAAGAGATAGGCAGTGAAACCGACGGCCCTTGAGAGGGCTGAGTCGTAGGCATAGGAGCCGGCTGAGGGGGAGCTGGCGGCTGCGGGAAGGCTTGTGGCAAATTAACTAGAGGCTGTATATTTAAAGGCTGCGGAGGTGCTGTAGCACTCTGCACATACGGGGGTGGTGAACTCAGCAAATGTGACATTAGGGGATCTTTCTCCTTTTCTTTTGACGCATCTTGCTGAAGGGGCGGCAAAGCTGGGTAGCATTTATCAATCACTAGTTTACGTTGCCTGTGCAGCTGCTCATTCATTTGTTCTTCTTCATTATCTTTAAACTGTAAGGCTGCTTGCATTATCGACATACCTTTCTCTCTTTTATTTTTCTTCGCTAGTTTAATTTCTTTCTGTTTGGCTTCCTTTCGCCATAGGCGGAAAGAATCAAACATCGCCGGCCGGGCTTTCTTTTTAAATAATTGAACTTCTAGGTTATCCAGGATTTCTGTGTCGAAACTACCATTTTGGGGCCATTTTAAAACACCATCCTTCCTGGTGTATCGGATCCATACTTCATTATACGCAATGGGGCCCACGCCATGTTTCACATAAAGCTCATACGTTGGAGTTCCAATTGGAGGAACCGGACACGAATCCTCTAATCGGGAGTCCCTATTACAACCCAAACAAAACAAATTACCAAATATACTAGAACCAGGCATCTTCGCTCACTAGTCTAGTTTCAAACTTCAAAGGATTATCGAATACGATAGTCTCGTGAATACACAAGTCCTTCGGTTTTGGCACTTGCAAGTTCCAAATCAAAGCGATCCTGAAGGGATACCAAACCAAACTAAGGACTGGGAGACGCTCCACTTATACTTAACTGAGGTATCGATGTCGTCACCAGAAGACTCGTTAATTCGTTTCGCTCTACCAAATCATCGAGGGTCCAAAACAGGGCGATAGTCAGGGCAGCAGTCCTTCGTAGCCGTCGGGACGCGGAGAACCTCGTAGTAAAGACTTTCGGACAACGTCGACATGCAGGGGTCGATGAGGTGGTGGCCTTCCTCCAGAATTTTCACACGAAGCTCCCCACGAACCTCTGGCTTGGACCGGTACCGCTGAAATCGCCCAACGTTGGGCGCCAACTGAAGTACTGGGTTTTTCAGAACCAACCCAGCGGTGCCAGGGGACACACCCGAAGACTTCGAGTTCTTCCTGTTTCGGACCACAGAAACACAGAGTCTTCTAGGTGAAGTCAAAGATCGTATTTATTGGGTGGAGACCAATTACAGGTATCCGAGAAGTACAACACGATGTATGTTCTCAGGAGACTGCCCCTAACCAAAAACCAGTCTTTTCTTATATACAGAATATTATGCTCTGGGCAACACCGCCCCTATTTTACAAGTGGTCGTTCACATATTTTCGCTTCAAAGAAAGAGCACAGTCATGATGATAATCCCACATTTCAGCTCGGTCGGCACATAATTATTTACCCAGCGAGGCTCAGAACCCTCATCAGATATCAGCAGACCCCAATAAAACGGACACCTCCCACTCGTAAAACAAGCCATAAAGTAGGAAACAGAGTCAGGTGTGAAAGGGATTTGTCAGGAGTCGCGTGGGATACACGACTTTATGATGTGCTGGGCCCTGATGCTAATCCCATATGGCCGCAGTAAAGGGAACCGGCCGGGCAGGACTGACCCCGGGCAGCAGAGTCAGTTTGCATAGGTCATACAGAAGTCAAGGAAAGATTGCGTGTCCTTTAGGCCTAGGCATGGCCTCAATGCGCGGCCTATGTGAGGGCAACCACAAAATGGTTACCCTTTTAAAATGGAACCCGAGGGTCCGACGTGTAGTATCGTATACGCGGTGAATTCATCGGTGAAACATGACGAAAACACTCATACATACCGCATTAGTCATTTGCGGTTCGCTGATACCAAAATCGGCAGGGTAGGTCCATGCTACCGACATGGTTCCGAAATTTACAGTACCACACTCACATCCTGCTAAAGGAATATCATGGGCTAGTGTCAATAGGAAGCCCCTAAACTTCAGAAGTATAACCAACCTCCTGGATGCATCAGGCTTGGGGTCCCTACTCTCTGAGTAAAGGAGTCTATCATCCCAATAAATGTTATGGGTGCCACTAGCATTCCTAGCAGCCTCATCAGCAGCCTGCTTTCTGAGGGGTTCAAGAGAGGGGCAGGTTTTCTGTTCCTGGCTCAGATCTGCCCTGGAAGGACCCACTATCCCCAAGAACTCAACCTGGTCAGGTTCAAGCTCCTCTCATCTCATAGAGGTACTCAGGCTGGATGATCTCAGAAGACCTATAGGGTCTGAAGGGGCAGGCAGAGTGGGTGGGACAGCACATGAGGAAGGGCCTAGGGGTGAAATCCCCCATGACCTGACCTCTAATGCTGACCAGGAAGATGACCATGATGTTGACCTGGAAAATTTAGCTCCCCTGGAAGATGAGGGGGAGGGCCACACTGGACCCCTCTTTGTACCCCCAGAAAGAGTTGGTGGTGGGCCTAAAAGGTCTAGATCTCCCTCAGTGGAGTCTAACCATTCTGGTTCATCTATAGGGACCTCTATTTCCTCTCATATGAGGGAAATCACTCAGGAGAGAAGGGAGAAACTTCTCAAGTATGAGGAAGCACAGCTTGAAATCAGAAGGAAGCAGGTGGCCCTAGATAAGGAAGCCCTAGAGCTCTACAGAGCTAGAAAAAAAGTTAGGACTAGAGTCCCATGGTGGCAGCAACATCCCTAGAGATAGGGAGAGGTCTGGGAATGCTAGTGGCACCCATAAGATATATTGGGATGATGGACTCCTTTACTCAGAGAGTAGGGACCCCAAGCCTGGTGCATCCAGGAGGTTGGTTATACTTCTGAAGTTTAGGGGCTTCCGATTGACACTAGCCCATGATGATGGGTCATTTGATGGTGTAGCCTTGGCAGGCAGCCTCACTGCCCAAGAGCAAACTGACTGCAGAAAACTTCTCAGCCAGTTCAGACATGTGTTTTCTCAAGTCAGACCACCTGGTGCACTCATGACGTGGACACTGGGGACAGTCTGCGTGTGAAGAATAAGATCTATAGGCAACCTGACCATGTCAGGGACTGTATAAGGACAGAAGTCCAAATGATGTTGGATTTCGGAGTTATTGAACCCTCAGATAGCCCTTGGGCTAGTCCAGTAGTCCTGGTACCTAAACCTCACACCAAAGAGAGAGATGAGGTTGTGTGTGGATTACAGGGGTCTCAATGCAGTCACTAGGACTGATGACCATCCCATCCCCATGGCAGATGAGCTAATAGATACTTTGGCCTCAGCCAAGTTTCTAAACACATTTGACCTGACAGTTGCCTACTGGCAGATCAGACTAGCTGATGATGCAAAGCAAAAGTCAGCATTTTCTACCCCTAGTGGGCACTATCGATTTGTGGTAATGCCCTTTGGTTTGAAGAATGCACCTGCCACTTTCCAAAGGTTGGTGAATTAAGTCCTTACAGGCCTGGAAGGACTTAATTCATATCTAGATGATATTGCTGTCTTTAGCTCCACCTGGGAGGATCACCTGGTCCACCTGAGGAATGTTTTGGAGGCTCTGCAAAAAGCAGGTCTAACTATCAAGGCTACTAAGTGCCAGATAGGGCAGAGTCAGGTTGTGTACCTGGGCCACCTTGCATGTGGAGGCCAGGTTCAAACATTGCAGAGCAAAATCCAGACGATAATGGACTGTGTTGCTCCCACTACCCAGACTCAGGCGAGAGCCTTCTTAGGCCTGACTGTGTATTACAGAAGATTTGTCAAGGGGTATGGATCAATAGTGACACCCCTTAATGACGTAACCTCTAAGAAAATGCCCAAAAAGGTTCAGTGGACAGTTTGCTGTCAAAAGGCATTTGATGACCTGAAGCTGGCCATGTGCACTGCTCCCATTCTGCAAAGTCCTGACTACTCCAAAAAGTTCATTGTCCAAACAGATGCATCTGAGTTGGGGGTAGGGGCTGTACCGTCACAGTTGAATGATGAAGGTCAGGATCAACCAGTAGCTTTCATAAGCAGAAGGTTGACCCCCAGAGAGAAACGTTGGTCAGCCATTGAGAAGGAGGCCTTTGCTGTGGTTTGTGCTCTGAAGAAGTTGAGACCATACTTATGTGGTACTCACTTCATTGTTCAGACAGACCATAAGCCCCTCTTATGGCTAAAACAGATGAAGTGTGAAAATCCCAAATTATTCAGGTGGTCCATTTCCCTACAGGGGATGGACTATACAGTGGAACATAGACCTGGGAGTAACCATGCCAATGCAGTTGGACTCTCCAGATATTTACACTTAGAACATGAAGACTCAACTGGTTAAGGTTAGTTTAATGTCCCTGCATTTGGGGAGTGGTTGTGTAGGAGAGTAGGATCTGCTTCACATGTTTATCCCCACTTTTTGCTGGTGTTTCACAGCCAAGCTGCTTCCTCTCTAAAATGATTCCATGTACTTTAGGTACAGTTCAGATTGGATCTGAGGTGCCCTTATAAGTCCCTAGTATATGGTAAAAATGGCCGACGGGGTGCAACTCGCCCTGCTGTCTCCTGAGTTAAGGGATCGCCATCGGCATAAATCCCTGCATAACTCAGCCCATCGAGCCATCCGTACCAATAAAACTGACAAAGGAGACTTGTGTTCTGCTCCTTACCTTGAATCTGGATCTCTGGATTTCCTGGACCCTCGAGAAGCAGGATTTGGGCCACTGCCTCTCTGTGGCAGACTCAGACCTGCACCGGAGGGTCGCCTCGTTGGGGATTCCTGAGGCTGCATGCTCTTGTCTCAGCGGCTCTGAACTCGGTGTCCCTGCTGAGACTAGGCCAATGAGTTGCCTGTCGGTCGGAGATGGCTGGCACTCTGAGACACCTCGGTCCCCCATCTCCCTCTGCCTGCGGACCTGAGGTTTGGGCTGGGTCGGGCACCGCTCGCTTGGCCATGTGCAGACGACAGGCTGGGAGCTACCGAGCGTAACAGGGTTGTTGCCTCTGGATCTGGTTGCGGTACGTGAACCGCCTCATGGATCGGGCTGCTAGCTGCAGTTTGCTGTTCACTTCGAAGGCCCCTTCTCCCTCAGCCTGGCTTGCGGCGTTCTTAATCAGCGGGCCTGCGGGCGACCTGCTACATCATCAGCGGGCCTGCGGGCGGCCCTTTCTCCTACATTGGCGGGCACTGCGTGCGGCTTGCTGGACTTGCTGGCGGCCCTCTATGGCAGTGGGCCTTGCGGGCGGACTTCCTCTTCATTGATGTGCCTGTGCGGTCTCTGTTAGCTGTAACCTTCTCCTGACGCTGCATCGGGTACAAGGTGAGTTCCACAATGCGCGCAGAAATCTGCTTGTAGCTCCTACGGAGGCGGCCCCTACAACCTGAGAACCTCAGTGACGACCCAGCTCTGTGCACTTTCCACACATCACCCCATCCTACCCCCCACCCACTGCTAGCCCGAGGGCTTTCCTGATGCCTTGCAGCATTGAACCTCACTGACGTCCTGCAGTTGATGCCTTTCTTGACTTGCAATGGGGGATATCTATGTTAATACGGATAGTGATTTCCAGGAAGTGCTGTGACAAAGCACAGCACACATCTTGCCTGATGGGCACGGTCCATCCAATGACCTGGGAGAGTGCCCTAGGAAAGTAACCTCGGCCATTTTAATTTTAGGCCATCCCTCTCTTAACCACCAACACATACAATTGGCACTTACATGTGGCAGCCATCTTGTAACGACTATCGACTCAGTGGCAGCCATCTTGTAACAGCTCCCTACTGCCATACTGGTGTTCCCCTCCTATGCTCATGGTTTACAACAAAATGCCCATGGTAAACAACAAAATGGCTCCCATCGTGTAATGGCCCCCAACACTGCGCCTCTCCGCGGCGATGCAGTGATTGCAATCAGCAGGGATTCAGTGGTTTTCGAAAACAATTTATTACATGAGCAGCGTATATTAATATATGGGTGCCAGAGAATAGAGGAAAGGCAATACATACCTTTGCAGGTTTGCTTGCAGTGATTTTCTGGTAGTGCATTTTCCATAAATGCCATGTATTCAACACATTGAGTGCCTTTGTTGGAGCTTCATTGCAGAGCTGAGCTTGCCTCCTGCGCACGCCTAACTCATTGCCTAACCACGTATACTAAGCACTTCCCACCTCTACTCCACCGCCTAACCACGTATACCAAGCTCTCTCCTCCTCGTTCACTTTTTCACATTGCATCATGGACTCCAGACTTGAAAAGCCTGGTTCAAACAGCTACACAATTAACTATCTGGACAACCTCTCCAAAAATACAACCAAAACTCTGAAACACAGACTCCTCAAAGCCAATCCAGAAACTCTCATCTCTGACCCCTACCTCTGCCAAAAAAAGGTACTGTTATGAGCATCCTGATTTTCTACACTAAAAGAAGCGCTCAGTGGAGATCTATGTTCCAATCCCTTCTCAGAATCACGTCAACAAAAGAACTCCCGCACGGTCTGCGACCTTTGGTCACAAAGTCGCCCACCTTCAGAGCAAATGCCACTATTTCCATATACAACAATGGGACTATTCTTATTCAGGCCACCGATCGCAGCCTGTACATCTTTGATGACTGGTCCCCAGCGACTCCCCTACTCAACTCGGGTTTGAACCTTCCCGTACCCCTCTCAGGAGGTCCCTTATCCCTCTTTGACGAACCCCAGCCTATTGACTGCCTTACCTACCCCAATCAACACCCACTGGCCCATAGCTCCACCGACACCGGGCTCCCCTAACTTACTCATTGCTCCAAGTCCTGACCAGACTTTGAGCAATAATCACAGTGCACTTGCTCTCCCTTGCTCCGACCACCTCGCCAACACACAGGAGGTCCCTTTTCCCTCTTTGATGAACCCCAGCCTATTGACTGCCTTACCTGCCCCAATCAACACCCACTGGCCCATAGCTCCACAGACACCGGGCTCCCCTAACTTACTAATTTCTCCAAGTCTTGACCAGACCTTGAGCAATAATCACAGTGCACTTGCTCGCCCTCGCTCCGACCTCCTCGCTAACACTTCCTCCGCCCCCTCTCGCCCCTACCATCATAACTCCTTCACTAG
This sequence comes from Triturus cristatus, assembly GCF_964204655.1. Lineage (NCBI taxonomy): Eukaryota > Metazoa > Chordata > Amphibia > Caudata > Salamandridae > Triturus > Triturus cristatus. Next base: position 497,796,396 of record NC_140589.1, on the reverse strand, counting down.
TCAGCAGGCTTGCTCACTTTCCAACAGGAACTCATTCAACCTCCCTACTCCTAACCTCCCTTACATCGCCCACTAGCCTTGCACTCCAGTACCTCGGAGTGGAAACTCTCCATTTGTGGACTTCCCCCACCCCACCCATCCACCTACACTGATCTCTCCTCCCCCCTCCCCACTGACCAACCTATCTTCCCCCCTCCTCGACGTGTCCCATAATCCACTCTGATCCTGCTTCTAAACTCAAGACTATAAACCACGAACTGCTAACTCTCAAAACTGCCATCCTTAAACTCATTAAGGCCACCGAAGACCTAGCCCTTGATCTCTCTCCCATCATGCCCACATCTGAGATCCCCTATCTCTCTTCCACCTTGCCATCACTTGAAATCTCACAGATGACCCTCCCGAAACCCTCTGCTCAAAATTCAAACACCACTCCCTACCCTATTGCCCCGTCTAGACCTTCCAGATCCTTAAATCCTTATCATGAACCTGATATTCTCTCCCTCCTACTTGAGGACACCTCTCCATACACAGAAGCTGATATTCTCTCCCTCCTTCGAGAGTACTCCTCTCCTCCTTCGACCTTCTCAGCCCCTGCTACTTGCTCTCGAACACCCTCACTTATTGCACATGACACAACACTCCCTAAACATGACAATGCAGATCCCATCAAAACCATCACGCCCAACCCCCATAGACTGCCCAGACTCAACACAAATTCCATAAATATCAATAACCTCTTGCAGATCCCCACTACACAACCTGCACCCTCAGACAACCTGCACAAATCACACCTGAAAAGCATGCTACTTAACTGTAGATCAGCAGTGAAACATGCCACAGACCTTGCCGATCTCATCCTCGCCCAAGATCTGGACCTCCTTATACTCACAGAAACATGGCTTAACGACTCCTCTGGCCCTATTCTTGACCTATTAGTCCCTCCTAGTCACAACATTATCAGACTTGACAGAGTTAAGAAACTGGGAGGTGGTATTGCCTGTATCTTCTGCAACTCTCTTACAGCAAAACTGTCCCCCTCAGCTAAACTCTCCTCCTCTGAATACCTTTCCATAGACATCTCCAGCTCACTCAGACCCTTATGCAGCCTTCACATCTTCTACCACCCCCCAGGAGATAACCTCCATCTAATTGAACAAGTTATGGAAACCATCTCCTCCAACCTGGGCCGACACTCCCCCCAGATCTTCCTTGGTGACTTCAATCTCCACTGGAATGATCCCCATGATCAGGCTGTCACAACACTCAAAAACTTCCTCACCGATCTATCTCTGACCCAATTCTGCGACAGCCCCACCCACAACTTAGGCTCGACACTGGATCTCATCATCTCTAACCCCAACTCCATTAATCTCAAATCCATTCTCCCCTGTGACTGGTCTGACCATCATCTCATCAACTTCCTGATACCTGAAAGTTGGAACCACAATTCTGCTCAACCACTCAAACTAAAACACTGGAAAAGACCGCTCCATAACACCAGCATTAAGGAGCTCATAGAACACTGCAATCTCTCACTCCCGCCCCCTTCTGACATGATTGACGTTCAGGACCTCACTGACCACTATAGCAACACCATGCTATCCACTTTAAATGATACGGCCCCCCCTTCAACTAAAAAGAATTCCCATAAAAGAATCCAATCCATGGTTCAATGACAGTCTAAATGCAGACAGACGCAGTCTTAGACTAGCTGAACACAAGTGGAGATCCTCTCCCACCCCAGATCTTCTAAAAACTCTAAGATCCCAAAGAAGTAGACACAACAAACTCATTGAACGGAGAAAGCCAACTTCTTCAAACACCAACTTGACATAGTCAACAATCGCCCGAAACGACTCTTTGAAATCATTAAATCTCAATCCAACAACACCACTACCCACTCTCAGCACCCAGATCGCCCGCAACCAAACTGCGATGCAGTTGCTGAATTCTTCGTCGAAAAGACGAACAAAACAAAATCAGACCTACGGTCTTCTGCACTCACTCTCCCGCTCTCTCCTGACTCCTTTGTCTCCACACCCCTGCCCTCCCCTCAGGGTCTCTCACTCAAAAACATTGCCACATGGAGCCACTTCACTCCCCTCAAAGACTCTACCATCCTCAACATTCTCTCTACCCTCAAACCCTCAAATCACTTCAATGACCCCCTCCCCCCTAACTTCTTTAAAGAAATGATAGGTTCACTAGCACCCCTCTGGTCCAAAATCATCAACGCCTCACATCTTCAAGGTGAGATCCCTGACTGCTTGAAGGCGGGCCTACTGCTCCCTATGCTCAAAAAACCCTCGGCTGACCCTGCTGATCTGAACAACTACCGCCCAATCACAAACATTCTGACACTGGCGAAACTTCTGGAGAAATGTGTGCATGAACAACTTCGCAAACACATTAAGCAACTCCAGCTTCTCAACCTATTCCAATCGGGTTTCCGCAGTGGCCACAGCACCGAAACAGCCATCACTCACGACGCTCTCACTTTACTTGACCAAAACGAAACCTGCATTTTAATTCTGCTCGATCTCTCATCGGCATTTGACACTGTCAAACATGACAATCTACTCTTCCTCTTGAAACACAGAATGGGGCACGGTCCTTAAATGGTTTGCCTCTTTCCTCAACAACAGAACACAAAGAATCAAATCCAACCAGTCTCTCTCCAACCCGAGGCCCTGCACACTTGGGGGCAGATTTACAAGGACTGTCGCATCCCTGCATATCAGCAGAGATGCGCCAGGTAAGATGTGTCAAGCAAGTTAACCCTTGCGCCACCACAGATGCGCCACATTTACAATGCGGTGCATCGTGGCGCAAGGATAAACAGATGTGTGACGCATCTGATGGCGTAAGAGTGGTGCATTGCTGGAGTCGTGTCGCAAGCGTGACGCAACTCCAGCAATACTCAGTGGCTGCCCCTACCTAACATGCTGCGTCACGCCTAATGCCTGCTTCAAGCAGGCGCAGGGTTTTGACCCAGCGGCGTCGGAAAAGTGACTCAGTGAAATCGTGTCGAATTCACTTAGTCACTTTTCCGACGCTTTTTCCGACGGAACGCCCACCCTGCATACATTAAACCTGACGCAGGTTTAATGTAGCGCAGATCTTTACAATGTGACGCATCTCCCTAGATGCGTCACGTTGTAAATAAGGCTCAACATGGCGCATGGTTTACGCCGCCGCTGCGTCACAGAAGTGACGCAACGGCAGCATGAATGTGTCGCAAGGGGCTTGTAAATCTGCCCCTTGGTGTCCCCCAAGGATCCTCACTCTCTGCAACCTTTTCCTTGAACCACTGACTTAAAGCCTCCAACATCCTATATCACATGTATGCGGATGACACCCAACTCTACATGAAAATCTCCTCCCCCGAGGATATCAAATCTCTCAACAGAACCCTTCTCAAAACCCTGAACTGGCTAACCACCAATCATCTCGAATTAAACGCCCTCAAGCTGAAAATCCTCCTCATTGCACCCGCTAGGCAAACCCCCATTGTGTTGCAATTTCTTTGTAACCTCACCGCCCTCAACTGCCCACCTCATATCGTTGACTCCACTAAATCACTGGGAGTTGTACTAGACAAAAACCTAAACATGCAAGATCACATCAGATCATTGACCAAAGGAGCGAATTTTCAACTCTGCATCCTAAGAAAACTCAAACCCTACCTTACCCAAGATGACTTTAAATCGGCGGTGCAAGCACTTGTCATTTCCAGACTTGAATATGGCAGTGCGACTCTTTAAGGTCTCCCAAAACTCAGTTTAGCACCTATCAGAGAATCTCTAAATTCTGCCACTAGACTCATCACGGGTTCTAAGAAGTCCAATCACATCTCACCGGACCTTAAATCGCTCAATTGACTTCCTTTTGAAGCTAGGATACAACTAAAAAGATCGCATTTATGACCCATAGGGCACTTCACTTCAACACCCCACTCTACCTGACAAACAAGCTGGAACTTTCGGGGGGCTCCAGATCCACATGGAGCACCGGCACATTGCTGCTCAAGTCCAAGAAATGTTATAAGCATAAAACCTACAATCGTACATTCTCTGGCATCGCCCCGAGAATCTGGAACTCCCTTCCAGTGGAAACAAGACTGATTCCCTCTACTCTTGCCTTCAAAAGGGAAGTCAAAACTCTACTACTGAACAAATTCTACTAATGAACTCTACGTTGAACCTGATGCTTTCTCCTATTGACTTTAGGTGACCGTTTTTATCTGATATGCTGTTGATCTATATTGCCCTACTTGTTGCTTTCACCCATCCTGCTTCCTCTGCACTCCCCAATGTCATCCTGCTTCCGTTGTTTATTGTCCCACCTTTTTGATGATTTCTATCACCTTGCTGCTTTCCTTTGTCTACCTAAACATATGTAAAGCGCTCTGATACCCACCTGCGTCATGTCCGTGCTATACAAAACTTAAATAAATAAATACATAAATAAATGGTATACTATGTACCCAGGGCATAGATACCCCAGAGGCCTACCAGGGGCTGAAGCATGTATTATGCCACCCCTGGAAAGCCACCTAAAATGACACCACAGGTCTGCTACTGCAGCCTGGGTAAGGTGGTGCATGCACCCCTTACTGTGATATAGTTTACCTATATCACTATATATATACACACATATAAACCTATAAGTCACAACAATGGCAGGATTTATCAATCCTGATGGCAGAGTGCTTGCTTCTTATGTGAGAGGGTGCACCTGCACGAGCAGAGCCCCTCTGCAGCATTTGGAGACCCTTCTCTGATGCTGTTTGTAGTGCAGCCTGACCATATACTCTTAAGTGCATTATAACCAAACAGTAAATGCTAACTTTGGACTGGCTGCACAGAAACATGTTGTGTTTGGTGTCAAACACATTGGAATCATACCCCCACACCAGCAACTGGTGTGGGAGTATGACCCCACCCTTCTAGAGGAAGAGACATGACAGCACTGGTATACCCGGAAGAAACTTAATAGAGCCCTGGCATCACAAAATGGATGCTGCAGCCACAGACACAGGTCTGGCCTCCTGCTGCTGACCAAAACTCCAGCATGGGAGGCCTGGACAGTAGGTTTCCTGTCACAGGTAGGTGTAACCACCTCCCAAACAGGCTTATGTGTATTGGGGCTGGGTGGGAGCACTCTCTGAGTGCTTTGAAGTCCTGCACTTGGTGCACATTTGGTGTCCCTGTGCATAGTCCAGTTCAAACCGGTTCAGGGGCTTCCAGCCCCTGCTCTGGTGTGAAACTGGACAAAGGAAATGGGTGTAGCCACCCCTCTTTCCAAACCCTCCAATAGGTGGGTCCCCAGAGTATGTCCAACCCCCTACCTTAGTATAAGTATGGGACCCCAGTCCTTAGGACTTTAGATTACCCTGGACGAAACTTTAAGCTGAATCCTGGACCTTCGAGGCTCTGCTCAAGACCAGAGGACTGAAGAAATCTCCCTTGCGGTCAAGGAGTGACTCCCCTGCTTGGCAGGCACCAACGAAGCAATTTGCCGGTCTGCATCATTGAAACTCCCGCCGGACTCCGAAGTATTTGCAGCCCAGGAAGAGGATTTCCAGACATCTCAGAGGCCAACCCAACTACCCAGCAAAGCTGAGACCCGCAGCCCTCGTGAGTAGCGTGGAACCGGAACTCCTGGTCACCGTGCACTTTTGCAAGTGCATTGACTTCTTGACGTCTCTTAAAGTTGTGCTCCAGCTGACTTGTAGCCCCCACCTCGAGCACTGAATCCACTGAAGATTGTCGGCCTGGTCATTCCGAGTGACCCGTGGGCTGCCATTTTGTGTTTCATCTCAAGGTCCCTTCGCGATCCCTGGTCCGTTGACTGGTGGGTACCTTTGGGGGTAACTTTGTATTTCCTTGGGCTTTCCTGGTTGATCCAGATGTACCCTTACTCCCATCCAAGTGGTGAGTCCCACAGATCTTGCAGGTCTGCACCAAAGCACCTTTCTTGTTTCTGCATGGGTTGCTATTGCCAAGGCTTGTTGTGTCCAATCCGGGCACCGACACTGCAGCACTCGACATCCTTTGTGGGACAGCTCGAATCCAGCTCCTGGTTGTCCTTGACGCCTCCTGGTCCTCATGGCCGAAGAGTCAAGCTTCACCTCTTTCACCTGAAATCACCCGACATCGGTGGGCATCTGCCCATCGCCTTCCTGGTCACTGGCTAGTGACCCAGACTCTGTCCCCTCTGCTTCCAGGTCCTTCTCATCTTCGATCCAGGCTTGGATCTCTTCGGACATGTCGCATCTTCACGGCAGCAGCACTTATTCGCCATCTCCTATTGAAATAGATGGCGCAACCCGACACCAAAAGATACCTATACACCCGGCTTCCCTGGGTGAGGTAACACGAGTACTTCCATGCTCCCATGGGTACTAGCCCTAGAACTTCCTAAGTCCAAAAGGGTTTGGTCCTGACTCATTTCTAAGTGTCCCTAATCTTTAAAAATCTAACCGCGACTTTCCCTGTAGAAGCTAACGGGAGCTCGCGGCGGTGTTCACACACTGCACACGGCCCCCGTGGGTCCCTTGTGTCACTACCTTGGGTGGTTCCTTGGGGTCCCAGTGATTCTACAGTCTCTAGGCCTTGTGTCTAGTTAAGTCGTGGTTCTAATATGACTATTTTAGTATATGGTTTGGCTCACCCCTAGGGCCTGACGTGTATTTGTGCTATTTTACTGTGATTATTGAAGTGTAACTTATGTGTTTTGACCTCTAGTCTCATAAAGAGACTAGGAGGGTGTGTTTAGTATTAAATACATATATTTTATATATATACCTGATGTGGATATCTTTCATTTAGTGACTCAAGAGATTGTAGACTGGTGAAACAAGCTGCTTTACATTCCTTCAAGACTTACCCTCAAGGCTGCTCTCCATAGCTATCACTAGGGTAGCTTTCAATAAAGGTTGTCTTTAACCTATAACCAATAAGGGGTTGTTTGGACTGATTCAAGGTGCCCACTATAACTAGTGGACAGCATATATCAGGCCAACTTCTCACATTGGTGTGCAGCGTGTGGGATTCCAGCTTGCTATTGTTTTACCAGATAATCTCAATTGAGTAACTAACTGAAAACCACTAAAGGTACCCTAGGTACATATAATACAATTTCTGGAATAACAGTAAGTTCTACTGAACTTAGGGGCATATTATCAACGGTCAGCGATAATTATTGCTGGCCGTGCTTAGCGATAATAATATTATCGCAGGCTATCTCTGGAATTGATCGCCCTGTTAGCGCGTTATTAACAACGCGTTTCTCCAGAGTGATAAAAATTCCAGAGATAGCGAGGTTATCGCCCTTTTGCAGGGAACATCGCTGGTTTTCCAGCGATGTTCCCTGCAAAACGGTGATAACCTTGCTGACACGACCCACAGGGTCTCGATGTCTCTTGAAGTTGTGGTTGGGCTGACTTGTAGCCCCCACCTCGAGCACTAAATCAGCCAAAGATTGTCAGCCTGGTCATTCCGAGCGACCCGTGGGCTGCTATTTTGTGTTTTGTCTTGAGGTCCCTTTGCGATCCCTGGTCCGTCGACTGGTGGGTCCCTGAGGGGGTAACTTTAAATTTCCTTGGACTTCCCTAGTTGCTCCAACCGTGCCCCGACTCCCTACCAAGTGGTGAGTCCCACAGACCTTGCTGATCTAAACCGAAGCATCTTTCTCGTTTCTGCGTGGGTTGCTGTTGCCAAGGCTTGTTGTGTCCAATCTGGGCACCGACGCTGCAGCACTCGACAATCTTTGTGGGACAGCTTGAATCCAGCTCCTGGTTGTCCTCAACGCCTCCTGGTCCTTGTGGCTGAAGAGGCAAGCTTCACCTTTTTCACCTGTAATCACCCGACATCGGTGGGCATCTGCCTTCCTGTTCAGTGGCTAGTGACCCAGATTCTGTCCCCTCTGCTTTCAGGTTCTTCTCATCTTCGATCCAGGCTTGTATCTCTTCGGACACTTCGCATCTTCCCGGCAGCAGCACTTCTTTGCCAGCTCCCATTGAAATCGACGACGCGACCCCACACCATTTGACACCTATGCACCCGGCTTCCCTGGGTGAGGTAACACAAGTACTCCAGTGCTCCCATGGGTGTTGACCCTAGAACTTCCTAAGTCCCAAAGGGTTTGGTCCTGACTCAATTCTAAGTGTCCCTAATCTTTAAAAATCTAACCGCGACTTTCCTCATAGAAGCTAATGGGAGCTCGCGGCTGTGTTCTTACACTGCACACGGCCCCGTGGGTCCCCTGTGTCACTACCTTGGGTGGTTCCTTGGGGGCCCAGCGATTCTACAGGCTCTAGGCCTTGTGTCTAGTTAAGTTGTGGTTCTTATACCACTATTTTAGTATATGGTTTGGCTCGCCCCTAGGGCCTGACGTGTATTTGTGCTTATTACTGTCCTATTTTGAAGTGTAACTTATGTGTTTTGACCTCTAGCCTCATAAAGAGTCTGGGAGGGTGTGTTTAGAAATAAATACATATATTTTATATATATACCTGGTGTGGTTGTCTTTTATTTACGCACTCAAGAGATTATAGACTGCTTTACATTCCTTCAAGACTTAGCCTGAAGGCTGCTCTCCATAGCTTCCACTAGGATAGCTTTCAATAAAGGTTGTCTTTAACCTATAACCAATAAGGGGTTGTTTGGACTGGTACAGGGTGCCCACTATAACTAGTGGACAGCATATACCAGGCCAACTTCTCACAGGGGCCATGTGGCCCCCCTCCCAATGTATGCAAAACCCCGGGGAGGTGGCAGTCCCCTAGGCCGGGAGCCCGCAATGAACCTGTCAAGATCCACGAGAAGGATCAGATGGGGAGACTTGAGAAACAACGCTCAGCCTCCATTAAATTACCTGATCTGAAGTACCCTCGTTGGAAGAGGCTGAATCCGTGTTGGAGATCGTCTCTCCGCTTTGTGTTGCATGAATTACGTCGTTCCGCCATTTTCCAAGAAAGACCGGTTCGCTACCACTGCTAGAGCGGTGCGCGGTCTAGTTGTTCTTTTTTGAAGCAGTGTTGACAGTTAACGCGCGTGCGTGACTACCGCACAGCGCACTTCAACTGAGGAGAAATTCTGACAGGAGCTAGTTTTCCGCGCTCTGTGCCTTCTCTTCAGTTTCTCTTCGAAGAATTCAGAATACGAGCCGAATTCCTGACTCTTAATGGGAAGTAACTTGTGATATGAAGTTATAGGTTAATTATGAGTGTTTAACAAAACATAATCTTTCTTCACCAGTTCAGAAATACAATATCCTGGAGGAAGAGAAGCTGGTGGCAATTCAGAGTTTGGGATCAGTATGAATAATGCAGTGAAATGTAACTTCTGTCAAGAGAAGTTCTTTCAACCTTCAAGTAAGAGTGTTTAATTGTGTAGTGATCATCCACTCGCAACTTTTACCAAGACCATCAGACTTTGAGTGAACCAAAGACTACTTCAGATAATTCTAAGTTTGTAGATATATATATGGAGAAATATTATTTGCAACAGTGAGAGTTTAATCTGAGGAAAAAACTTAAAAGACTTATGAGCCAAGAACCTGCAAGTTTATGGAAAGACTTAAATCTGCATTTGGCGGGTTCTTTCAGTTAACCAGAGGTGCATAATACATACATTACAGACAAGACAGTCAGAGAGGAGCTAGCCTTATATGAGATACGGGTAAGGAACACTATAGTGGGGAGGAGTAAGGGTGAGAGTATAGAGAGGTTAGCAGTAATAAGTGAAGAATTGCGTGCTTATATATTGCAGAACTTCTACAGAATCCCAGAAGTAGGAGCCAGTATCCTGAAGGCGTGTCTCTCTTGTTTTGTCTTCCACTTCCCCTTTCCCCCTCGGGCAAGGTCTAGTGGCAGAGGTTGTTGCCTGCTACTGGTTTTGGTCGTGGTGGATTTGGGGTAAGGTCATCTGTTCCTGAGGGGACCGCACTTGATTCCAGCAGTTCTGACAGATTGAAGTGCCTTCCTCTTTAGGGGAAATTAGGTTCCCTCCTGGACAGTATGGCGGAAGGTTTAGATTTGAAGGCCTTAACAAACATTTTAAATAGTATTCAGGAACAGTTAAATAATGCCTTGGAAGAAAACAAATCTTTGAGGGAGGAGGTTAGAAGGTCCAGTCAGGAGTCCACTCAAACTCGGCAAAGGTTAGATGAGTTGGTTGCAGCAGGCTCAGCTTTCAAAGGAGTTCCCTCTCATTCTTTTAACCCTTCCCCCTCCGACATATCTACTCAAGTTATTCATGCCATTTCACCCATCATTCCTTTAGCTTCCCCAGAGAGATATAGTGGGGACCCCCACAAGGCCCAAATTTTTTTGACCCAGTGTTCCTTGCACTTTTTGTGTCGTCCTGTAATCTTTGCGGAAGATCAGGCGAAGGTGGCATTTATTTTGTCGTATCTGACAGGCGATGCAGCCGCCTGGTCTATGTCTCTGGTCACCAGAAATGATCCAATACTATGCAATTTTGACGCCTTCAAAGTAGAGTTTGCACGAATTTTTGATCGCCGTTCTGCCTCACAAGCGACGGATAATGAACTACTTGAGCTCAAGCAAGGGAGTCGAGACCTAGTAGGATATTTAGCGAACTTCAACAAGTTGGTGGTAGAAACAAATTGGCCGGAGGAGAAAAGAGCTGCCATTTTTTACAGAGGCTTGAAAGATGAGTTAAAAGATGCCCTGGCACAAATTCCTCAAAGACCCACCGAAATATCAGAGTTGATTGATTTGGTGTTGCAATTAGACCATCGATTAAGTGAGCGACGAAATGAGAAGAAAAAGGATTTTCGTCCTTTGCCTCCTCGTTGGGATCGAGTAAAAACTGAAGGCCACAAGAGTGCTGAAGGAGGGTCTTCTGAAGAACCTATGCAGATTGGTTCGGTGAGGGGGCCTTTGACCAAAGAAGAGAAGGATCGTCGAAGGAATGCTCAACTTTGCCTGTATTGTGGTTTGTCTGGGCACTTTGTGAAGGAATGTCCGAAAAGGCCCAAGACTTCTCAGCAGGGAAAAGGCCGGCTTCACCCGTAGACGGAGTTGCACGGGTGGAAGCGTCTATTAAGTCAGCTCCAGAACCACAGCAAATCGTGAATACTTTGCAGTCTGCAGCCCCTCATTTGGTGGCCTCCTTCACAGTGAAGTTCCGTGATAAAGAGATCAGTAAGGTCTCAGTGATGATTGACTCAGGGGCCACCGGGAATTTCTGCGACATAAAATATGCTCGGCAGATTGGAGTAAAGTTTGTTGAAAAGCAATTAGTGGAAGTGGTGCGCGCAGTGGATGGCACCAATTTATCATCAGGGCCTATCACTCATGAAACCGAATTGGTCCAGCTAACGGGGTTAAATGGTCATTCTGAATTTCTAGTGTTCAATTTGATTGACGCACCTCAATTTCAGTTGATTCTTGGCTTACCACGGCTAACCGAACATAACCCGCGCATTGATTGGAGCAAAAGAACAATAGTTATGGATTCCTCCTTTTGTCAAGAAAATTGTTTTGGTAATCAAATTAGACCTTTTGAAGACTCTCCAGTTAGAAATCTGGTTCATCACCATCCAGCTCAGATTTGTACCGTGGGAACCAAGGAAATTCCTTTGGAATATAAGGATTTATCCACAGTGTTTGATAAGAAAGAAGCGGAGAAGTTGCCACCCCATCGCCCTTATGATTGCAAAATTGAGATTGAGCCAGGAGCTGTACTCCCGTGCAGTCGCATCTATGCCCTCACCGAAACTGAGAATAGATTTTTGAAGAATTATTTGGACCAACATCTAGCCAGTGGATTTATACGCCCCTCTCAGTCGTCAGTCTCCTCTCCTCTCTTTTTTATCCCCAAGAAAGATGGTGATCTTCGAGCATGCATAGATTATAGAGCCCTGAATCAGGTGACCATTAAAAATCGCTATCCTCTTCCACTGATTTCAGTCTTGATGGATCAAGTGAAAAATGCCAAGATATATACCAAATTGGATTTGCGGGGAGCGTATCATTTAATCAGAGTGGCTCCCGGAGATGAATGGAAAACAGCATTTCGCACTCGGTACGGGCTATTTGAGTACCAAGTAATGCCCTACGGGCTATGCAACGCTCCTGCTGCCTTTCAGCATTTTGTGAACGATGTGTTGGGAGAATTTCTGGATAGATTCGCTGTTGTCTACATAGATGACATTTTAATCTTTTCAGACAATGTGGATGAACACACGCAGCATGTCAGAGCCATTTTAACCAGATTGTTGGAAAACCACCTATACGTGAAATTGGAAAAATGTGCCTTTCATGTAAGGCGTGTGGAGTTTTTGGGATTCGTACTGTCTCCCGAAGGAGTGAGCATGGATCTTACAAAAGTCAGGGCAGTGCAGGAATGGCCTTCCCCAAGATCGGTGAAAGAGGTTCAAAGTTTTTTGGGATTTTCGAATTTTTATAGAAGATTCATTCCGAACTTCTCCCAGAAGGTGGCACCCATTACTCGACTTTTGAAAAAAGGTGTTAAGTTCATTTGGGGAGCTGAAGCTGAAGAAGCCTTTCAATTCTTGAAAAAATCATTCATTCAAGCCCCAATTCTGTTGCATCCGAAGACAGAAGATCCATTTTATGTTGAAGCTGACGCCTCAGATGTGGCTATAGGGGGAATTCTCTCTCAGCGTCATCCTCAGACTGGCCAGCTTCACCCTGTGGCTTATTATTCAAGAAAACTGACTCCTCCAGAGTGCAACTATTCAATTGCCGATAAAGAATTGCTGGCCGTAAAATGTGCATTCTTGGAGTGGCGGCACTACCTGCTGGGGGCGAAACACAAGGTTACAGTGTTTACAGATCATCTGAACTTGCAATTTCTAAAATCAGCTCGCACTCTGACAGCCAGGCAGTTAAGATGGTCTTTGTTTTTTGCTGACTTTGATTTTGTCATAACCTTTCGGCCAGGGGTGAGCAACGCAAAGGCAGACGCGCTATCAAGAATCCACTCTGATTCCCAGGAATCCTCTAGAGAACTGCAGAATATTATCCCAGAAGAAAAGATAATTCTAGTCACCAATACTTCTGAGTTTGCAGACAAAATTCAAGAGGCTATGACCAACCATGAAATGAGTGACTGGATCAGAGGAGCAGAAGGTAGAGAAATCAGAGATGGACTTCCCTATCAAGATAATCGTTTATTCCTTCCAACAGCTGAGCTTCAAGAAAGGGCGTTGAAATCTTGCCATGATAATCTGCTCGCAGGGCACAAAGGAATTCACAAGACCTTGGAGTTGGTGGAAAGGAATTTCTGGTGGCCAGGTATGAGACCACAGATACGACAATATGTGACCACTTGTGACAGATGCCTAAGAGGGAAAACTGATCGAAGGCCTCCACAAGGGCAGTTGTTGCCACTACCTATCCCACCACACCCTTGGCACACCGTGTCGATGGATCTGATTGTTGATCTTCCCCCAAGTCAAGGGTTTAATACCATCTTGGTGTTAGTGGATGTTTTTTCTAAAATGGCGCATTTTGTCCCGTTGAAAAAGGTTCCTAATGCTCCACAATTGGCCCAGCTTTTTTCCCAGCACATAGTGAGGCTACATGGAGTGCCAAAAATTTTAATTTCTGACCGAGGCACACAATTTGTTTCTCATTTCTGGAGAGCCTTCACTAAGAGATTAGGGATAGACATCCGCTATTCCACTAGTTTTCATCCAGAAACAGACGGTCAGACAGAGAGGGTTAATCAAGAGCTTGAGCAGTATCTTCGGCTTTACCTATTGGATCAGAAGGTTGAATGGTCAGAGTTAGTTTGGGCAGCAGAATTCGCTTATAATAACGCCAAGCACTCTTCCACTGGCAGTACTCCCTTTTATCTAAATTATGGCAGGCATCCAACTCTCATATTAGAGAAAGAGGAAAGTCCAGTCCCAGCAGTTGAGCAGTTTGTGTCTGAGGTGCAGGATTCTTTTGCCAGAGTTAAGGGGAACTTGACTAAGGCAAAGGCTTCTTATAAAAAGCAAGCTGACAAGAAAAGGAGAGTAGCTCCGGATTTTAATCCTGGAGATAAGGTTTGGCTGTCCACAAAAAATTTGAAATTAAAAGAGAACCGAAAATTTCAACCTCGATTCATTGGACCATTTATAGTGGAAAAAATATTAAATCCAGTTACAGTCAAAATTCATTTACCTTCATACTTGAAGGTGCATCCTACATTTCATGTCTCCTTACTAAAGAAAAGTCCACCAAATGTAAGAATTCGTCCAACTCCTAAACCCATTTTAGTACAGTCTGCAGAAGAGTTTGAAGTATACAAGATTTTAGACTCCACTTATAGGAAAGGCAAACTGTACTATCTGGTTGACTGGAAGAACTTTGGCCCTGAAGAACGATCCTGGGAGCCTCATACCAACATTCATGCTCCAAGACTCATTCGAGAGTTTCACAAAGTTAACCCCACTAAACCCAGGTTGGGGGGATGCTCTTTGGTGGGGAGTACTGTCAAGATCCACGAGAAGGATCAGATGGGGAGACTTGAGAAACAACGCTCAGCCTCCATTAAATTACCTGATCTGAAGTACCCTCGTTGGAAGAGGCTGAATCCGTGTTGGAGATCGTCTCTCCGCTTTGTGTTGCATGAATTACGTCGTTCCGCCATTTTCCAAGAAAGACCGGTTCGCTACCACTGCTAGAGCGGTGCGCGGTCTAGTTGTTCTTTTTTGAAGCAGTGTTGACAGTTAACGCGCGTGCGTGACTACCGCACAGCGCACTTCAACTGAGGAGAAATTCTGACAGGAGCTAGTTTTCCGCGCTCTGTGCCTTCTCTTCAGTTTCTCTTCGAAGAATTCAGAATACGAGCTGAATTCCTGACTCTTAATGGGAAGTAACTTGTGATATGAAGTTATAGGTTAATTATGAGTGTTTAACAAAACATAATCTTTCTTCACCAGTTCAGAAATACAATATCCTGGAGGAAGAGAAGCTGGTGGCAATTCAGAGTTTGGGATCAGTATGAATAATGCAGTGAAATGTAACTTCTGTCAAGAGAAGTTCTTTCAACCTTCAAGTAAGAGTGTTTAATTGTGTAGTGATCATCCACTCGCAACTTTTACCAAGGCCATCAGACTTTGAGTGAACCAAAGACTACTTCAGATAATTCTAAGTTTGTAGATATATATATGGAGAAATATTATTTGCAACAGTGAGAGTTTAATCTGAGGAAAAAACTTAAAAGACTTATGAGCCAAGAACCTGCAAGTTTATGGAAAGACTTAAATCTGCATTTGGCGGGTTCTTTCAGTTAACCAGAGGTGCATAATACATACATTACAGACAAGACAGTCAGAGAGGAGCTAGCCTTATATGAGATACGGGTAAGGAACACTATAGTGGGGAGGAGTAAGGGTGAGAGTATAGAGAGGTTAGCAGTAATAAGTGAAGAATTGTGTGCTTATATATTGCAGAACTTCTACAGAATCCCAGAAGTAGGAGCCAGTATCCTGAAGGCGTGTCTCTCTTGTTTTGTCTTCCACTTCCCCTTTCCCCCTCGGGCAAGGTCTAGTGGCAGAGGTTGTTGCCTGCTACTGGTTTTGGTCGGGGTGGATTTGGGGTAAGGTCATCTGTTCCTGAGGGGACCGCACTTGATTCCAGCAGTTCTGACAGAACCCCTGCATTCAAATAATTAGTGCCTTGGGGAGGTGGCGGTTCCTGGGGCAGCATGGGGGGGCAGGATCCCCCCATGCATTTGAAATGAAAAGCCCCGGGGAGGTGGCGGTTCCCAGGGCAGCGTGCCCCCTGTGTATAATTAACTAAGCCCTGGGTAGGCGGCGGTCCCTGGGGGTGCGGGGGCCCCCACGGGCCCCTGCAGTATTTAATTATACATTGCCACCAGGACCTGGTCCACCCGGGGGCTTAAGGAAAACGAAGCGCAGGAGCCTGCGCTTTGTTTTGTTTTTATTTTCTTGTCCGGATTCGCGCACCCAGCGTGAATTCGGCTGATTTGTTTTTAAAAAATAATGCTTTTTATTGCCCTGGGAGTAATTGTGGGACCTCTGAGCAGGCCTAGTGGGTTATGGTGCTTCTACCCTGCCCCCTTTTCTTAATTTTTCACTTTGTTATTCCTTTTTCTTGTGACTTGTTACCGAGTCACAAGATGGCTGCCAACACATTCTGCTTTGGAGTGTTGTCAGCCAATCAGAAGTCAGCTCGTGCTCGGGAGGAGTCACGACTCCTCCGTGGTGCTCAGATATATACATTTTTATTTTTTGAGTTTCTCAGCAACTACTGAACGGATTTACACTATTTAAAAAAAAAAGGTCGCTTTCTGGACCAAGAACTACCTTTTTGCAAAATTTTGGTGTAATTCCGTTCAGCAGTTTGGGCTTTAGCCGTGTCTAAAGTTCCTATGGAAATGAACATGGGGAAAACGCGTTTTGGGACCCCCCCTTTTTTCTTAGTCCCCGCTTGACGAATCACTCCGAAAAAGGAAAAATGGGGGTGAGCTTTATAAAGTGCAAACACGACCCAAAGGTCTCAGAGCGCTTTTCATGAGCACCAGTTGCGTTACAGATGGACACATTAGTTTTGTTAGTCGCGGGGAGATTAGGTGATTTGCCCAGAATCACCGGATGTTGAGTGTCCCTACTGAAACTCGAATCTGGTTCCCCAGCTTGGAGGTCAACCGCTCTAGTTGCTTGGCCACAACCTCTCCCCTTTAATTCCATCACTGACTCTATTAACCATAACCCAACTGCAACCATAAGTAAAAGCATTGCAACCATAAGTAAAAGAATTGCAACCATGTGCTCACATTATAAGTAATAAAGCATTGCAGCCTTTCAGGAATAAGTGTTACTCTCAGTATAACAACACCTTTGAACAAAGCAACGCATTGTAAATAACACTTTTAAATAAAGCATTGTTGAAAACGTTGCAAATAACACTTTCAAATAAAGTATTGATTAAACATAAACCATGTGTCTTTGTCTTCTTTGACAGCCTTCAGTCACTATACACTGAAGCCATAGGATCAGCCCCTAGAGGGCAATGCACTCTATGCTGTAGAACCATGGGAGTGCTGAAAAACCAAGGAAAATCCTGGCGTTGTCATCTTTTTTTTAGACCCTACAAACTCAGGGCCAGTACTTTGGTAACTTCCTTTGGGCTTCTTTGCAAGGAGCTGCTGAACGCCTGCAGGTCCCCCACAGTCTCTTTTTCCTCTTTAGTGGGGCCCCAGCAAGCCTGAGGCCCCACCAACAGCCAAAAAATGCTTTGGAAAATGCAGCCCCACAGCACATTATAGGATGCTCACTTGAGGGAGAGTGAAAAGCGGCATCTCAGCTTTCTTCTTTCTTTTGTTATAAGTTTTTTTTATTCCTTAGTGGTGCCCAGTCCCACCTAGGTATTGTGCATGCCTTCATCTGTTAGGTCAACTGGGGAGCCCACCCCGGCTGGCTCCCCATGCAGGCAGCATCTTCCCTTTCTGCTGCAGGAGTAAGCACCACTTCTCCCCTGCCCGGTCCTGAAAGAAGGGAGTTCTCTTCTGTGGTGGCTACCTCACTCCCTCCAACCACTGCTTAGCTCCACAGCTTAGCTCCACACACTTCATGTTCTCGCTAGGGGGGGAGGGGGGTCAAAGTTCAAATCCTTCTGCCTTGGATAGTTTTATCCCCACTGGACCATTTTGCTTCATGAGGGGTCATTTTGCTCCTGGTGGTGAGCTCTAGTCAACTGGAACCTTTTCCTTAGGCCTCCTGGCCTCTAAGGTGGCACACTTTACAGGGAGTTTGTTCCCCTGACTCCCTGCACCAGCCTTTCTCCTTTTTTTCCTCTGGTTCTTCTCTCCTCCTTGCCGCAAAAGTCCAGTTCTTCCCAATTCGTCACTATGGGGTGTGAGGGGACCAGCTTTCCTGGTCCTGGGGTCAACTGTAGACAGAGTCCTTAGTCCAGGTGGACATCCATGTGTCCCAGTTGTCCATAGATGCCACCTTCAATCCCAATGTCAAGCTAAAAAAAAAAGCACTCTTCCCCCCTTTGTGCAAGACGTTTTAAGTAGGGGTTCAAAGTTCTAGAAGCCAGGCACCCCTAACCAATTCTAGGGTGCCACATCACCTCTCCAGCCCTGTCCCAACCTTCCTCTAGAGCATGCTGGGACAATTCAAGAAGGCGTCATTCAGGAGTCACTGGTCACATCTGCTCAGGGGACCTCAGCTCCACCTACCACTGATGTCAGTGCCAGGGCCTTTACAACCAAAACGTCAAAGATAACCCCCTCCTGTGTTGGCTCTGTGCTCCCTTCTTTTTTACAGTGGGCCTGGGCTGGCCCATAACTGGACCAGTGTAGCAGCAAATTAATGGATGCAGATGTTCCCTCCCCCCATTCCTCTACAGAAGCTGAGTGAAGCATTAATGATTGCCCCCTTTGTGTGGGAAGACATTTGTTCCTGCTGCTTGATAGCAGTATAATCAACTTGGCCCAGCAGGGGGACAAAAGGCCTGTGATCTGATACTGAGCTGAGCCAGAGAAATATGACAATTCTGGATGACCAATCGGATATACAGATACCTTCTGGAACTTGAAGTTTTGATCTTCGTTGACTTGTTCAGTCCCATTTTAATATGTTGCTGGACTTTGTAGGCCAAAAGGAAGTGAAACTGCACCCTAAGACAGATTCTCCCCATGTGTATAATACAGTGTCACTGCAGACAAAATAGTAAGTCACAATGGGTTCCCCTCTGAGTGTACATCAAGGTCATAAAGCCTACATTGTGTCAATATCTAACCCTGCAGAGCAGCCTTTTCGCCAGGCTACCAGTGCACTGTCACCGGAGTGTGCACAATGGTAGTCCACAAATACAGCACTCACACATATGCAAACGTCTTCACATGTAACCAGTCAAGTGACCTCACCATTTCTGTGTCACAGTGGTCTTATCTTAAAAGGTGAACAGTTGCAGTAAACATGTGTAGTCCATTTACCATGTGTTTACTGTGGATGAGTCACCTGTTGTGAGGCTCACCCACATTAAAAATGCCAAAAACCAGATGACCAGAAAGGGAAAAATGCACGCAGATTATATGGGCAGAACCCATTTTGTTACACTTATTTTTATTCTAAAAATCAGTATTTGACTAGACATTTATTTATTGCTACTGCTACGTGCTCTTACCTTATGAGTCATGTTCACTAAACTGTATCCACACCTCTCCCCCGAGGGACTGCTCATTCATGTCTACCACTGAGAGTAAAGTGCAAAGGAGTACTTGGCCCAGTTGCTCAGGATCCATAGTAGCTTGGGCCCTGTGACGTTAGGAGTAAAAGGTGCGCCTGAGACTGTCTGAAAGGGGCTCTGACAATCGGTGGCAAGCAGTGGGGTGCCTAACATTTAGGAGCCTAGATATAAAGGTGAGCAGGTATGGGTGCCTACAAGGGATTAGTTCAAAATTATATTTATAGCAATTGGAAAATTACAATTGAGTAAGCTTGGATCAAGTCGCTTACAGTTAGTTTACTCAAACAACACATAGGGTTAGATAATCTTCATAGTTATAATTGTGGACACCTTTTCACAAAGTATTTATAGGCAATCTGAAAAGTTTACACAATACCAAAATTGCCTTTAGTACAGTACAATAAGGAATAGGTGTAAAAAGTCGACGTTTCGGTCTAATATTGTCTTTGTCCGTTAGACCATCCTCAGGACTTTACTTTGGTTGATAGAAAAGACCCTTCGCATTGGGAAAAGTCAATGATTAAAATAACTAGTTATCTAACCCTATGTATTGTTTTACTTCTGGTTATATTGTGTTGATTTTTTGATTTCTGTATCTTCTACAATCAATGATTTTGCAGTAAATATAAAATGAGGTTTCAATATACCTACACCCTTGTTGTTCTTATCTCTTTTTCTATGACAATGTTTGATTCATTTACTAATTAACCAAATTGTTGTTTGAGTTAACTAACTGTAAGCGACTTGATTATAGCTTGCTCAATTGTAATTTCCCAATTGCTATAAATATAATTTTGAACTAATCCCTTGTAGGCACCCATACCTGCTCATGTAATTGCCCAAGCCTCCAAGGGTTTATCGGGTTTCCCATTGTTTGAGATACAGATATAGAGGTGGCATTGTCCATTTGTGTTCACTGATAGAACATCAATGGTAAAAACATTGATGGTAAAAATATTGAAAAAATGTATATAGATAGTAAAACTATTGACTCCCTATACTTAAACAGGTAAGTACAAAAGTATGGAATCAAAAATATCAAAATTAAAAAAATAGATATAAAAAATATAGATTTAGATATATAAACAATATAAAAAATAAATAAAATATTAATATTATCTTTAACAAAATAAATTACATTTAACATACATTTTAACTAAATATAAAAATTAAACTTAATTTAAAAAATATAAATACATAAATAATTTATACATATACATATATTTACTTTGAAATAATGTATTCATTATTCTCCTTATTTAATGTTTAAACTTTTTAACTATATATAAATAAAATATATACATATATCAATAATTTAAAATTAAAAAAAAATCTATAATTAATAAAAACATTCAACTATTTGAAAAAAAAAATCGCAGCACAATAAATACAACAGAAGGGAAAATGTTGGATCGCAAAACAATTAAATTTACTATTCCAACTGCAATAGGTGCAACAGTAGGGAAAGTATTGGATAGCGGAGGGGTAAAATGTACTATTCCCACTCCATTGACTGCAAAAGTAGGGTAAATGTTGGCTAGTAGAAGAATTAAATTTACAATTCTAACTCCAGGGATTGTAACAGTAGGGAAAATGTTGGATAGTGGAGGGGTAAAAATTATTATTCCCACTCCAGTTAGTGCAACAGTAGGGAAAGTATTGGATAGCGGAGGGGTAAAAATTACTATTATCACTCCAGTTAGTGCAACAGTAGGGAAAGTACTGGAAAGCGGAGGGGTAAAAATTACTATTCCCACTCCACTTAGTGCAACAGTAGGGAAAGTACTGGATAGCAGAAAAACAAAAATTACTAATAACATTTAAACAATTTAAAAATAAATCTTAAAAATAAATAAACAATATTTTAAAAATATACAATTGTATATATTAAACATATAAAAAGGACACATATTATAACGTTAATTACATATAACAAAAACCTACAAATATGATATAAAAATAAATTTATAAACAATATGTATTTAAAAGGAACAAATATTCACAAACAAATTATTTAAAATATAAATTTATTAATTTTATTTCCTACCCTATAACACCACACCAATAAAAAAAGACATCAACCTTTTTATTGAAATTTATTTCCATAATTAACAGAATTAATAATGAATTAAAACATAGTATTAATGAAAAAAGATAATAAACATTAATGGAGTACACATTCTTTAACACTATAATATCCACAACACACACCTAAAATTAATGACACAATTATGATTATTCAGTACTGATTAATTAATTTAAATTAATTAACAAATAATTGATGTCATCATTAAAAAATAAATTACTTCCCTCCTTTCCCACTACTTACACCTATAAACATCACAACACACACCTAAAATTAATTACACAATTACCATGATTAATTAATAATTAACTAATTTAAATTAATGAACAACTAATTGATAATTCATCAATAAAAATAAATTACTTCCCACTCTTCACACCATTTATACCTATAAACACAACAAAACACACCTAAAATGTGTTACACAATTAACATAATGAATTAATAATTATTTAATTCAAATTAATTAACAACTAATTATTTAACACTGATTAATAAATTAATTGACACATTTAACACTATAATATCACAATTAAACAAAAATGACTAAATACAAATTATTTAATACATTTTGTATAATTAAATTACTTCGCACCCTATTTCCCTATAAACCCACAACCCGCTACAGAACTAAAAATGCAAAACTCCATTAAACAACAATTAATAACTACTATAAAAAAATCTCTAAAATGTATATAATTAAATTAATTCTCACCCTATTCCCCTATAAACCTACAACCCGCTACAGAACTAAAAATGCAAAATTCAATTTAAAAAAATGAATAACTACTCTAAATAATCAATAGGTTTTATATAGTTAAATTACTTCTCACCCTATTCCCCTATAAACCCACAACCTGCTACGAAACTAAAAACGCAAAATTCCATTTAATTTTTTTTTATTAACTACTAAAATTTTAGCACATATAATAAAAATACAAACAAGCCTTATAAAAAAAAAATCAGACACGTATAAAATATATACTAAAATACATAACATTAATAAAAAATATATATTTTTAACAACCATTGTGCCGATTCCGATCCGTTAAAAAAAATTACCGTACGACTCGTATCCGTATTTTTTTACGTACGAATCGTACACGTCCCGTACAAACGGCGAAGTATGATTCGTACGTGAAAAATACATGCAAATCGCTTCGGGAAAAGTCTACGAGACGTCCCCGGACAGTTTTACATACAAATCGTAAAACTGAAGTCTAGTGCGCAAGTACGATCCGTACCACCCGTCCGAAAACACAAGCGCATGGAAAAGGCCCCGTACGGAGCGAACGCCGTACCACTCGTATCCGGGTAAACTTGTTCCCAGGATATGAGTCGTACAGCCCCCCTCCCCCCCATATGTCAGCACCGTACCCCCCCAATTTCCGCACTCTACCCCAGCCCCGTACGTGTACGCACCGTACCCCACCACCGTACCCCAGCCCGTACATGTACGCACCGTACCCCACAACCGTACCCCAGCCCCTTACTTGTATACACTGTACCCCACCACCGTACCCCAGCCCCGTACTTGGACGCACCATACCCCAGCGCCCTACCCCAGCCCCGTACCCCAGCACCTTACCCCAGCCCCTTACTTGTACGCACCGTACCCCACCACCGTACCCCAGCCCTGTACTTGGACGCACCGTACCCCAGGCCCGGACTTGGATGCACCGTCCCCCAGCACCCTACCCCAGAGCCCTACCCCAGTGCCGTACCCCAACACCGTACCCCAGCACCGTACTTGTACGCACCGTACCCCACCACCGTACCCCAACCCCGTACTTGGACGCACCGTACCCCAGCGCCATACCACATGCCCCTACTTGGACGCACCGTACCCCAGCGCCATACCCCAGCCCCGTACATGTACACACCATACCCCAACACCGTACCCCAGCCCCGTACTGGTACGCCCCGTACCCCACCACCGTACCCCAGCCCCGTACTTGGACGCACTGTACACCAGCGCCGTACCCCATGCCCCTACTTGGACGCACCATACCCCAGCACCATACCCCAGCCCCGTACATGTATGCACCATACCACAACACCTTACCCCAGCACCGTACTTCTCCGCACCGTACCCCAACATCGTACCCCAGCCCCGTACTTGGACGCACCGTACCCCAGCATCGCGTATGTACGAACCGTACAACAACATTGCATATGTGAGCACTGTACAACAACATCGCGTATGTACACACCTCCATACGCTAAAACGACTCGTACAGAACCAGGACACTGTAAAACAGCACAAGGAGGGTCAATTTGACTCGCACAACACCACAAAACACGTCTACAGTACAAAAAACATCTAAAAGCCTGACCTGGCACATCCAAACAGGCAAACAGAGGCCCAAACTCACAACCACCTCTCAACACACCCACCAAAATTTCAAACCCAGCCACACCCACAAATGGACCAATAAAAAGGGCCCACACTCACAAACCATGATCCTTTGCAACAGACCCACTGCTGACAGACATCACACACAAACAACTGCACCCATACACCTTAACTTACACACCTTCACACAACCTCCTTCACACATACCCCCTCTACACATTCACACACACACACACCTACACATTCACACCCACACACCCACAACCATCCACACCCACACCATGCCACAGCTCTTTGGAACATTGGTCAGACAGACCAGCATAGCCAAAAAATCACGCCTGTGGCAGAGGATCGTCGATCGGGTGAATGCTGTCGCGCCCATCAGAAGGACCAGGAATGAATGCCAAGCCAGGTGGTACGATCTGCGGAGGGCAGTCAAGCGCAAAATGAACGAGGACTATGCCCAGAGTAACATCACTGGAGGTGGGCTGCCCCGCAGACCGGTACATTACCATCCCTGGGAGGAGAAGGTGATGGCCCTGCTTCCGCCGGTGTGAGTACACGGAGTCGAAGGAGATGCCGAGCCTGGTGAGTACACAAACAACTTACGTAACATAGGGGTATTGGCATTCACACTCCAACTACAACAAATGCACTCACCTACTCCCAAGCCCTCACCGGACACAACCACACTCAAAAACAACGCTCATGCCACTAACATGTGTATGCCCCATTCACAAAGCAAGGCCATGCCATGTCCCAGCCTACACAAACCACAAACCCAAGACTGGATGTCCGGGATGCTGGGAGGGTGGGGATCACTAAACATATTGTACAACTCAGAAACAGACACCATTGCCCTCAGCCCATATGGCCCAGGTACATACCCATGCACCATGCACAATGCACAGGGACTGGCAAAGTACTGACAAGGTAGCTGACACTTGGCCCTGCTGTAGGCAGCACAAGGCCCTCTTGTGACAACTGCAAACTCTAACACAAACACAACAAGCTCAGATATCTAGGACATGAACTCACACTCACTGACATGGCAGCATGCTCCATGGGGGTACAGATACATCACCTGGGAGACCCACTGCCAAATCCCACTACACCCACCAGCAGGCACCGTCAATCAATCAACAATCGATCAGGGTACTTGTAAGGCGCGCTACTTACCTGTGAGGGGCTCAAGGCGCTGAGGGGGGGGTTCCACTACTGCTCGAAGAGCCAGGTCTTGAGGAGTCTTCTAAAGGCAAGTAGGTCTTGGGTCAGTCGTAGGTGGGTTGGGAGGGTGTTCCAGGTCTTGGCGGCGAGGTAGGAGAAGGATCTGCTGCAGGCGGTCGTACGTTGGATGTGGGGGACAGCTGCGAGGGCGAGGCTGCCGGAGCGGAGCTGGCGGGTGGGGGTGTAGAAGCTGAGTCTGATGTTCAGGTAGGCTTGTACGGCGTTGTGGAGTGCCTTGTGTGCGTGGGTGAGGAGCTTGAAGGTGATCCTCTTGTCGATGTGGAGCCAGTGCAGGTCACTCAGGAGGGGGGTGATGTGGCTGTGGCGGGGGGCGTTGACGATCAGTCGTGCGGAGGCGTTTCGGAAGCGTTGTAGCCGCCGTTGGTGTTTGGATGGGAGTCCTGCGTAGAGTTCATTGCCGTAGTCCAGTCAGCTGCTGACGAGGGCCTGTGTCACTGTTCTACTTGTTTCGGTCGGGATCCACCTGTAGATCCGGCGGAGCGTGCGTAGTGTGTCGTAGCAGGAGGAGGAGACGGCGTTGACCTGCTTAGACATGGAGAGGGAGGATGCGAGGATCAATCCTAGATTGCGTGCGTGGTGGGTGGGTGTCGGTGCTGTCCCCAGAGCGATTGGCCACCGGGAGTTGTCCCAGGCTGAGGGTGTGGGTCTGAGGATGAGGACCTCCGTCTTGTCCAAGTTCTGTTTCAGATGGCCGCTCCGCATCCAGTCGGCGATGGCCCTCAGACCCTCGTGGATGTTTGTTTTGGTGGTGTGAGGGTCCTTGGTGAGGGAGAGGATGAGCTGGGTGTCTTCGGCGTAGTGTTAAATGGTAGCGGCAGTCGTAGTCGATAACCTTTCAAGTATTGCCCGGCGGTAATTGCCTCTTATACCATTCGATGCTAAACCAATAAAGAGGCAGGCACCGGAGACTGGAAGGCAGGAAACAAAGTTTTATTCCGTCGGAGTGGAACACATCAGATCAGACAGCGAGGTATCGTCACGAGGTGCTCTAACTGCATCTCTGAGGCCTGGCCTCTTATACACAGGTTTATGACTTTATTGCAGGTTTATCATACATGGCACATTCTTGAGATTGTTTTGATACATGAAAGAACATCCTCGGAATCCCCACTTCGAGCTCGTTCTCACAGATATCTATAGTGGAAGTCCCCACCCCACCCACAGTAGGAGATGGCTATCACACAGCTGGACATTCCGCCAATTCCCGGGGGTGTGTGCGACCGGTCGGGTCTCAGGGGGTGGGGGGCCTTGATCTACTGTAATCCCTTTGATGTGGGGTGTTTCCCTTACAGTAGGGGCAATAAACTGTATCCGCAGGGCTAGGTGATGGCCTGGGATCGGTTCGGACAATGGGGCGCAGAGGAAGGGGGTTATCAAAGAGATGCATGACCATGTATGGGATGTCGGCCAGGCGTGGGATGTGGTTCCATGGCAGGGTCGCACAGAAGGAGAGGGTTTATGGCCCGTGTATGAGAGAGCGGGGGGTGGCCGGCGCGCGGGGGAATGCTTGCAGCGCCAGGGGGACGCGCTGGCGATCGGCAATGAGCAGGGGGAGACCAGGGTGCCTAAAGTGGCTGCCGTGCGCTTTCCTGTGTGTCGTGCTGGGGAGAGGCAAGATGGCGCAGATGATGTTCAGTTGTAAACTAAATTTCCACAGTCCTCCCTTTTAACATATCTCGCCAGCTTGCCTGGCCGACATTCACCTTCGTTAACCTTTTAGCCATAATACCGTAAATGTTTTTCATGCATTCTTTAAAAGTACAGAGTCTTTAGGACAGGCAGGAGCAATCTGACACAATTGTACATAGTTACATGTAGTTGGCGTGACAGTTGATGGCGTAGCGTATACAGAATTTTATTGGAACACACACTTGATACTTGAAAAAGGTTCGGTAAAACAAGGGATAATTACGCCCATTTACTTAAGGTCTAGACTTCGCGTGGATCAAGCTAAACGGCATAGTCATGTGTACGGTTGATGTTATACAAATGTCGTTATACAAAGTTAGAGTTTCTTAACTTATCAGTGTACAGTTGGGAGTGACTGATGCAATATCATGAAAACTCGATTGGAAGATAGTCAATATAAAAGCGGTTGGGAGAGGAATTCAACTTAACATGAGTTACAGTCAGGGAAGGGAGTTCTTCTTTCCAGTGTCCTATTATAACGAGCCATCACTGGTAAGCTCTTATTGTTCCTCTTCTTTTGTTGGCACTGTTGAGCACCGGCGGTGGAGCTAAGGTCCAGCTCAAATCCAAGTTTTCACGTAGCAGGGTGTGACCATTCGTTGTTCTCGGATCACAGTCCTGTTCCCTAACACATTTTATCATAGGTACTTTGAGACGGGGTACCCGCTTTTTGTTCTTCTGTTGTTAAGTCAAATTCAAAATCCATATAAAAGAGAGAGAGAGAGAAGGGGTGTGGCGTGCTTTGGGATGCCGAGGGAAGAGGGGGTGGAGTGGGATCGGATCAAAAAGCGGACCAAGGAGAGCAGAATCTTTCAGCACTGGGCCCATCAATCGGGCCCGACGGGTTAAGACTTCAGGCACGTTGGTCAGCGAGCAGGGGGCCTCGAGATAGCCCTTCGTTCTATCGCTTATCATACTGATAATGGTGCCTCGTCTCACGCCCTTTTTTCTTCGTTGCTTCCCCTTTGGTCGATGCCATAGATGTTCCATGGTCCGCAGCCAGGCTGTGCGTCACGTCCGACCCCTCTCTTCCGATGGGCGCAGGTTATCTTTGAATGAGTACAAGAAACAAAATCTTAGAGAGTTGGCAGGGAGGACATTTACACACTTCATCCTCTCTCCCAACCACCGAGTAGTTGGGGAAATGCTTTTATCGGTTGCTGTATGATTGATGTCTATTAACTCTTATATCAGTGTGTGTTACCAATTCATTAATCATTGCTGTGGTGCAGGTTTCTGTGGGTGTTCCTGTCCATCGTCTGGCCTGCTAGGTGTCGATTCCTGTGCCCTATAATCGTTGCAGGAAGCCTGACATCTGTCAACTTTCTGGTCTATCAAAAATTCGAACCGGCTTCTCCAGTAGAGACTCGTTCATCTTAACACAAGTTCTGTTAATACACATTTTCCTCCGAGGACTGCTAAGTTTATGAAAAAAAAAGTGCGAGGTGCTACTGTCATGGGTTCACAGGTATCTATTTCGGGGAGGGACATAAGCTAAACATTTTTCTTGCTGGAGACAATGGGTAACCCCCATCAGCTTAGGTAATGTACCTTTAGAGAACAAAGTCATCAGTTGATTTGCTTGAAATACTCTGGGACGGCTAGTACAGAGCTGGGGGGATTCTGGGAGGACGGGTGCTTGGACATTCTAGTTCGGAACAATTGGGCGGGGGCAGTTCTGGGCGGTGGAGGTGGTGTCGTCAAAGCTCCAAAAACGAAAACCACTGACATATAGTCCCCGTGATGAGGGCCAGATTGGGGGACATCAGTCGTCTTACCCGTCCTTTCCTTCTCAGCCAATTAAATTCAACATTTTGCAGAAAGGAGAGGTAGTAACGTGGTAAAGTACGGTCGTTTTTGTTTCTGTCAATTTGTTCGAACACCGCCGTGTTCGAGGCCAATTATACACATACTGAGGAGGTATGTGTCGTTAATTTGTTAAAAAAAAAAGAGAAAGAGGGCAAGAAAGCCTTCAGCGAGGGAGGGAGAGAGAGTAAGAGAGAGAGAGAGAGAGAGAGAGAGAGAGAGAGAGAGAGAGAGAGAGAGAGAGTGAGTGGGAGAGAGAGAGAGAGAGAGAGAGAGAGAGATGTGTGCATCAAGTAGGTCATTTGGTATACGTACGACACAAAACGAGAGAGAGAGTGACATGTGTACGATAATAGGCTACTTGGTGCACACACAACATTGGAGTATCATGGGTCAGTTCTATGTAAGAAAACACAAGCGGGGGAAAGACATAAATTCGGTGATCATGTTCACACAAATACCGGATAGGGCGTGACAGTACATACATCAAGCGCAGAAACTTGAGACGGAGATACAGGGCTACGTTGAGTATGGGGACCTCTCCTTTTCTGTCCTCTTTCCTATGCATGCTGCGTATTTTCAGTATTTTTGTAGTTTATCTTGGGGGGGGGGGTGTCGGACCTTTTACTCCCCTCCCTTTGATTGATAGACAAGCACTTCAATCATACGATGACGCTCTCTTCAAGCGACCCAAGCATGAAATGCATACACATTCATACTGTATAATCGTAGCACACCCGCACAATCATACCATACAGTTTTTCATGTTCCCAATGGTGGTCTGCACTTTGCGCACTATCCCACAACGTTTGTCTATGTTCTTCCCTATATTGAACACGGTGCGGTCCATGTCCACTCCATTCTTCAGTCGGAACTTCGTCGTGACCTATAGAGAGGGAAAAGAGGGGGGGGGGGGTGTGCAGCATTCAAAGTACATTAGCGCGCGTAGACACGAAAAAGTTCTACTGACCACGTACCAGGCTAGCCGCAGGAGTGGGTAATACCACAGACCTATTATTTTTTTCTTTCGAAACAAAGGTGCTCTATTTCATTCATCTCCTAAATTCGGGTTCCCTGGTCGTACATGTATTTCTCAATCGGTCGTATATATTATGGTGCAAGATACCATACCTTGCATTCGGCATATACCTTGAGCCATAGTCGACCATTTTCTGACAACTCTTGGAAAAAAGACAGGTGTGACGGGTACAAATTCCGTTAATCAAAAAGATTCGGGCAAATGGGGTCTGCATTATCTGTTTTCTATTGCTTGGGAGTAACAATCATTTATTCAAAAAAAACCTTTACCAACCTAGATGATTTGTCATGAAACTGATTCCGTAATTCCTTTAAGAAGCCCTTTATTTAAAACAATGTCAGTATACAAATACGGGCCTACAACCGTTCAGGCCGGCCACGGTGTGAGAGGCGTCTCGGCGCCATTTTGGGGCGAGGTCGGGTGGGTCCAGTGCACAGTCTAAGTCTTTCCACTAACTAGCTGCCGGACCAGAATCCCCTTCGGTAGTTCGAGAACTTTTCGTCAGCGTCAGCTTGCGTCAGCATGGCGTCACCGCGGTCTTGTAGCAATGCCGTGGTCTGTCCTTGGGGCGGGACAGCAGGCGGGTTCTTCCGCCGTCGCCCTGAATCGGTCTTTCTTTTACGGCACCAAAACGGAGGCAAGATGGCTGCCGCCCGGGGCAAGGACAAATGTGGAATAATCAAGCAAATAGCGGCGATTGCCCCCAACGGAGGTCCACGGGAGTCGAGTGTCAATGACTCCCGCAGAATCTGCAAAAGCTGAGAGGGTGTTTTTCAAGGGTGGGGGCCCACGCCCGAGCAGACAAGCTTCCGAGTCCAGGGCCGTCTTTCGGTGGGCCAGGCCTGGATTCGAAGAACTGGCCGCCAGAGTCCAGAGGCAGCAGCAGCAGCAGCTCTTCGTTACAGCCACCGGGGTGGGTCCCTCGATCCCTCGGCTGCGGGGGTCCATTCGAGTGAAACGGTAATGGCAATCTTAGTGGATCCGCGCCTGAGTGGCTACCCGGCAGGCAAGACTTGAATGGCTGTCTTGCCGCGGCTGGTCGGTGAGTGCAGGGGCGCCTACTCATCTGGACGGCGAGTGAAATGTCTGGGTGCAACTCAGCTGGCCGGCGAAAGAAACGGCGGGGTTCAACTCAGCTGGCCGGCGAGTGAAACGACAGGGTGCAACTCAGCTGGCCGGCGAGTAAAATGGCTGGGTGCAACTCAGCTGGTCGGCGAGTAAAATGGCTGGGGTGCCCTCTTCTGCTGGCGAGCCTCCACCTGGGGAGGCGGGGGAGGCTGGTCCGCGTCGCTTCCCCCTGCCGGGGCACCCTTCGCTGCCGGTCGAGGCAGAGAATGGGAAGACCAATACAACATGGTGGACTCCATCTTGGCGCCGCCAGGGCCTCGGCGCTGCGTGTAGCCTCCGGCCTATTCGCACAATCGTCCGCCACTGATGTTGATGGATTTTTGCATGGCTTTTATAGCCCAAAGCCGACTAAACGGACCGCCCAAAACAGGCCAATGTTGCAACTTCGAGGAAGGAGAGGCGAGGACGGTGTCACGCGGACGTAAATGCTTTGGGATGGAGGTTGCAGCAGACTGTCATGTAAATAGTTGTTTAAAACGTGTTTTAACTTGTTCACCCTGTCGGAATGTTGTTATACCTATAAGTTATTAAAATGTTTTAATCATACTACTTTGCTGGGGTGTTGTACATATTTGCAATCTAGCAACGAGCACAAGGATGTTACTGTGTAATCGGAGAATGGCATAGTCCAATTGTGCGTGATTCTAGTCCGGTTCGGTGACGTCGATGGTGGGTATCAGCAGGCTTCCGGTTGTGCAGGATTTCGTCGTTTTTACTGGGCGGGGCGGGTGGTAGGGCAGACATGTTTAGGCAGCGAGAGCGACGGAGCCGAGTTACCTCGTGGCCGTCTTGACCGTGAGCTTGGCTCCTTCCCCTAGTTTCATATATCCCACAAAGGGCTATTTCCTAGTGTTTCTTTTAGTTTTGTAGGGTCAAAAAGGATCCCACCAGGGGGTTTCTGCTTTGGTTGTCTGTCTGTGCTCATTAAGGTGCCGGTAGACCTCGAGTGTACGAGTGAAGAGGTTCGTCACATCGCCCTCTCCTTCTTCCCCAATGTCTACCTTCCTATATAGGGCCGCTGAGCCTTTGGGACCTTTATCGTGGTACCTATCCTCATATGTATTCAGGGCGTGATAACAAAGTCGTACGACAAAGTGTCATCTGCGGTTGTCGGCATACGAGTTATACACGTCTGTTATATACTCCTCACTTTCCTTTCGCTCCACCTGTGTCCTTACTATCTTGTCGATTCCTGCTCGTTCATCCTTTGTTAGTCGATTCATTCTGGTGGAATCTTTCTTTCTCATCTCAGGGTCATCCAACGTTATTGCCAACGTGGTGTTCAGTACAAGAGGCTCGGCCGGCGCGGAGGCCGTGAGGACCGAGGCCCCTGTACTGTTTTCGCTTGTGTCTGGGGGTTGTGGGTGTTGCACTACCAGTTGGGAGGGTGCGTATGGAGGGGGCATGTAAATGATCGGGGGACCTAATAGTAATTCGTCATTCGTTCGTTGCTTAGAAGACAACTCAGGGTAGAGCATAGAGGGGGTCCTAACAGGGTACTGGCCTGATGTTTCGGGCTCCTGTCTTAGTTTAGCTTCCCTTCTCTCCTTTATTTCTTCTTCTAACTTTCTAGCGGCAAGGTGAGCTGCTTTTCGTAATTCCTTTTCTGCTTTTACTTCTTCCCTCTTTTTCCATTGTGTTGCTTCTTTGCGCCACATGCCGATACTGTCAAGCATAGTAGGCGTCGTTTTATTACTACGCAGAGCTATTTCTAGCATTTCTATTTTATGGTCGTCGAAGGATCCCATCAGTGGCCACTGACTCTCGGGGTCCTTCCTTGTATATTTATGCCATAGCTTGCTAGAAGCTACGGCGACTAGTCCATATTTAGTGAACATGTCCTTATTAGGGGTGCCTTCCAGTGGACCCGGATGGTCCACCTCTAATAAGCGGTCCGGGCAGAACCAACTACCAATCAGTGGGGAGAAGATAGGCATGACGGGTTACAACGGGGACAAAAGTCAGCACTACCTATCTTTTCACTGCTTGCAAAGACTAGACAGAATATCTCTATTCCTCGTTATTTGTAAGCAGAGAATACCTCCAAAGAACCAATATCGAACAACTAGTGTTCGGACAATCAATCAATCAATGGGGAGATAAAGATAGGCACGACGGGTTACAATGGGGACAAAAGTCTGCGTTACCTACCCTTCACTATTTGCAAAGACTAGACAGAATATTTCTATTCTACGTTATTTGCAAACAGAGAATATCTCAAAGAGCACTGTATGAAACATGGATGTCGCATTAAACAGCATTAACATTGTCTCTCTCTCACACACAGGGCAACATCCTGGATCTCCCCCCAACAATGGGGGGGAAGTACCACAGTCCCAGGCTCGGGAGGAACCTGATCCCACCGGCAGCGACACCTCACAACACTCCGCGGATGACCCCAACCCACCTGGCCCCTCTGGTGTCCAAGCCCCTGCAGCACCTGCTTCAGGTACATCTGTGCCAATCACCATCCCCATTCCTGCCACATCCCAGGAGAGACCCAGGAGCCCTGCCCACACTGAACAACTGAGCCAGTCTGACCTGGAGGGACAAGGTTCACCGGGGACCCAGGAGGAGGCAGCCAACACCGACACTGCAATCCCTCAGGGGTCCCGTAGACCTGATGTGACCACAACGGCAGGCCAGGCTCGTGTGGGCAGGGGTGGTGGGAGTGGAGGCAGGCGGAGGCGAGAACCTGACCAGCCAGCTGAAGGGACCGGTATGTCACACGTACGCAACATCATGGAGGCATACCAGCGTGACACCAGGGCCATCAGTCAGGTAGTGGCGACCCTCACAGACATTAAGAATCAGCAGGCCGAGCAACACGCCAGTCAACAACAACACCAAGGACGGATGGAGGCAAGACTGGCTGAGCTCCTGGCGGTGCAAAGGGACATAAGCCATTCACTCGGTCGGATCGCCAACAACATGGGCAACCCTCCCTGTGACACCAGGCGCAGACCAGCACCAGCCACAGGGAGGGAGGAGGAGGATTCATCCGACCGAGTGTCCCAAACATCGTCAAGGCCTGCATCGAGGGTCCCCGGAGGAAGGTGGGTCGTCCACGGAAAAGACCGTGAGAGGCAGCGGACCATCCACATCTCCCAGGTCACCTGGCCTGGCACCTGGCCTTCATGCGCAACAGCAGCACATCATTCACTGACATTCTCTGCCACATGGACTTGCTGGTCACAGTCTGACCAATATTGACCAACACTGTGGTCTGGACTCTGATGACTTCAAATGCCAAGGATCTCATCTCCCCCTGTGAACTTTGGATTCTATGCACCCGGTAGAGCACCTTATTATGTCTACTAAAACACGCACCCCACCGAGAATAAAACTATTTATTTGTCATGAGATGTTGCAGTCATTTTGCATTAGTCCACAACATACGTGTGGGTAAATGTCAAACTATGCCTGAGTGTTGAACTAACTCCAGCCATCCATACCCTGGGATCTGAGTCCGGTACAGGACACACATGGGTCACAATGTATCATCCGATACAGCCTGGGAGCCCAATACTCACCCGTGATGGCCTCAAGCTGCTGAGGGGGGGCTTGAAATACTGTGTGGACACACCAATCAGGAAGAGGATGATGAAGGCCTAGAGGTCATGGCTCATGTGGAGGTTCCCGGGGAGGGAGTCCCAGGTATGTTTGTCCAGGCGTGAGAACCATCTCCTTCATGCTGGAGTGTTGTGTTTGTGAAGAATGGTGGCCAGGCCAAGTTTGGATGCATAGCGTTGGGCCAACGGGGTCTTGGATAACAGACATACTAGGTTGATTTTGGGGTCTGGGGTTGTTGGCTGCCTCCTGAGTGTGTTTGAGGAGTGTGAAGGTCATCCTGCAGCACACAGTGATCCCTTGCAGCTATCTCAGGTGGACGGTGATGTTGATGGGGTGCGGGATGTTGAAGCTGAGTTGTGCAGATGCACCCTGGATGTGGACAAGTTTCCCGTGAGTTTGGATGTACTTGCTCCGTAGAGGGCGGGGCAGTAGTTGACACGGCTGGTGTCGTGGACCTGGGGGATGGTCTGTCTTTCCTTGGAGTGGATCTATCTGAGGATCATGTGCATCATGCAGAGGGTGTTGCAGCATGAGGCACAGATGCTGGTGATTTGCATGGCAAATGTGAGTGACAAATCCATGATGCACACCATCTTGTGTGCGTGGCCACTGGGTGCTTGTGTAGGGCCCCTGCGGGTGGGACACAAGGAGTTGAGCCAGCTGTAAGGGGACAATCCTCAGATGCTTACCTCAGTCCTGTACAAGTCCAGCCTCAGGTGGCTGATGTTCAGCCATTCATCCACGGACCTCATGCCTTCTTGAATGTTGGAACTGGCAATGGCTGCGTCTTTGGTGAGGGTGAGGAGCAACTGGGTGTCAATGGCATACGACATGATGATGAGTTTGTGTGCGCATGTGATGGTGGTGGGGGGGGTCCTGGACACATTGAAGATTGACACGCTGAGAGATGATCCCTGGGCCATGTGCCAGATTACGCCACTATACCACATGCTGAAGGCTTGAGTCCCACTCCCATGGCCTTGCTGGTGGACGGAGCCGGTGTGGAGCAGGAGGGACATGAGTTGGTTGGTGTGACAGGGCCTGGAAGGCGGGGCAGCGCTGTGTAGGCAGTTGGAGTTGCACACTCAGCATGCTAAGGTGTCGTGTGTGTGCTTAGGGTATGCCTGAGAGCAGGCGGTTGAGTTTCGGATAGGCATTGCTTGGAGGGTGGCTACAACATCAGACTGTAGTGTGATGTAGGTCATGCAAGGACATGAGGGTCGTGCAATGTGCACGTTGCATGTTCAGACGGTCCTGCCTTTGGCACCGCGTGGCCGCAACAGTGGCACAGACAAGATGATGACAGCCAAATGAATGGGTGGAGGGAGGCAGGGAGGAGCATCTTTGAGGCGTGTGTGTTGCCGAATCCCGCTACTTTGAGGGCCTTTGCTGCAGGGGCCGCAGCAGCAGGCGGCATGTCCTGGAAAGTATGCCAAAAGTAGCACACAAAGACAAGGGTGTCAGAAAGGACAACTGCAACAGGCGTATGTAAAGGAAGGAGTGTCCGGTTACCCATGGCACACCCAGAGAAAATGGATGTACAATCACCAAAGATGACTGACACAGGATCAGGAAACAGAAGGCAGAGCCGCGCACAGGAGACACACCCTCAGCAGGGGTTGACCGCCCGTCGTGGGGACCAACATGCCAAAATACATACACAACCATGGACTTCATGCACAATCGAGATTCTAACCCATGAAGAACTGCATGCATGTAGCCAAACTACACATAGACTCATATGCACAATGTTTGACAACTATGCCAGAGATGCCGCAAGCAAAGTGGCAAGAGACCTGCATTGACAGAGATGAGGCACCTTGGCAGGTGAGGAACCCCTTTATTACTGCGGTTCACACTAAGGGAAATGCATCAATATGAACAGACACACAGGTCATTTGGCTGAACATGTGGGACATACACTGGACACCCCCTTCACATCACAGATGTAGTAAATCCAAATGGCCTGGCACACAAGTTAAGGGGATGAGCCAAACACCCCCTGCTGCACACGGAGAGGCTGCAATTCCCCATTGAGCCTGTTATGGGGATGTCCCACACCATGTCCACCCGTAGCATCCCGTATGTTTCTGAGGGAAGTTTTACACACATTGATGCCTTCATCAGAATCCACAAACCATTAGAGATGGCTGTCACGAAGGTTGACTATCAATTCATGGGAGTCATGCTACATGCCATGTGCCCCATGTTGAGTCGACATGTATGCATGGTAACCCAACATGCACAGGAGCAGTCCCCACACATTCCAAACACGTAACACCCCCAAAATGCCTTGCTGCAATCCTCACCCAAAATGACTTTTCCCCATGTCCGTGCATGGAACGCAGATTCAGCACACGTTGCAATACTCATGAGGAATAGCAGGAGGCCAACGATGACACGACCAGACAACATGCGCAAGAACCTCTGGATGACAGACACACAAGAAGTCAGCTAAAACATTGTTATCCACAAACATGGTCATTTACTCTAAAGGAATAATGTTGTCACCATGCGATTAGAAAAATTAGGGTCTCAGCTAAAATGAGTGGAATGACATCATCACTCGAGTGACACATCAGAACACACATCTAAGTCACTTAGCATTCAGTCAGCTGGACACACACATTGCAACACATGCCACACAAGGCTCCAAGCGTGCACACTCAGACCCAGTGACTCACCATTATGAGAAGAAGTTGCGTATGAGCTGACTCTGGATATCCTCCTCCTCCTCCTCCTCCTCACTTGCCTCGTGACCAAGCCCTTCATCCTCCACGGGTGGATGTTCCTGCTCATGCTGCTCCAGGATGAGTGGCACTGCCTTCTCCACTGCCATGTTGTGCAGCATGCAGCACACGAGGAAGATTTTGCAGACCTTCGCCGGTGCATATGGGAGGGACCCGCCTGTCTTGTGAAGGCACCGGAATCGGCTCTTCAGGAGGCCAAACGTCCTCTCAATCACTCGCCTGGTCTGCCCGTGTGCATTGTTGTAATGGTGATCTGCAGCTGATCTTGGGTTGCGGAGAGGCGTCATCAGCCATGGCATGTTGGGATAGCCAGAGTCACCTACATGGAAACATCATGTAAAAAAGTGGGTCAGGGGATGCCGTAAGATACGAAGATACCGCAAAACACAGGACAAACAGAGTATACCCACCAACAAGACATGCTAGTTCGTTGTGCAGCCGCAGCATCAATTGTGGCACCCTGCTACGCCTCATGATGTAGGCATTGTGTGCTGACCCTGGAAAACGTGCACAGACATGGGAAATCAGCATGTTAGCAAGACACACCACAAGGGCATTTATAGAGTGGTAATGTTTACGGTTGCGATAGGCTACGTCCTGTGCCTGTGGTGGTACCAAAGCCACATGTGTCCCATCAATGGACCCAATGACATGGGGCATCCCTCCCAGGGCATAGAAATCACCCTTGACACCTCTCAACTCCTCAGGAGTTGGAAAATGGATGAATTCATCCAGGTGCTCCAACATGGCTGCCAAAACATCATGCAGGACATGGCTGAACATCATCTGGGTCATGCCACCAACATCAGCTATGGTGAATTGAAATGTACCTGTGGCAAAAAAATGTAGGGCTGCCATCACCTTCATCTTGGGGGTCAGTGCAGTGGGATACCTGTGTCGTGGTTGGAGGTGTGG
This sequence comes from Triturus cristatus, assembly GCF_964204655.1. Classification (NCBI taxonomy): domain Eukaryota; kingdom Metazoa; phylum Chordata; class Amphibia; order Caudata; family Salamandridae; genus Triturus; species Triturus cristatus. The sequence continues at coordinate 497,758,590 of NC_140589.1, read as the reverse complement.
TGCCAGCTTGGCGGTCAAGTCCTCAATCAACTGTTGGGTGAATCTGTAACGGCGTATGCAGTCACGTTCCCTCATGGCACCCAGGTCTGGCATTGGTCTGGGGACAGGCGGTGCCCTGCAGAAAATTGGAATGAATAACGAAGAGTGAGAACATAACAACATCAATGTCAATGAACTGAGCACATGCTCAACTGCTAATACACATCTGCTAAATACAGAGTCTGGTCTGTGCAATACATCCAGGACACGTATGCCAGCGAGGTGATACTCCTACAAAAAGCCAGCTACACCCGTTGATTGTCAAGTCTACATGACATGCCCTGAAACGAGCTGTGGGCCAGTGTCAGTGAACAGCCAGAGACATCACAAGAGTGACATACATCCACATATCAGCATTTGAAGGATGCCATCTCATACAGACAGCTGACGGCAAGCTAGACGCACAGATCACATGGAATGTCAAATGTACAGATCACACACATTGCGATGAAGGGGTACACGTGAAAACAGAAAACACAGACATTGAGACGACGCAGATATGTCCTTATGTCAAAATATCAAGTTCGATGCATACAGACACACGTTACGTGGAAATCCACATGTGGCATGGTGTGCGTAGATGTGTGCCATGCCCATCTACACACAGACACATGTTGGATGCAGCAATAGCAGATGCAGTTGACGGAACACCAACAGCAAGCTCATGGGAACACATGACACACACATGACATAGTCACTTTCGTGCACGCTGGTCGTTAAATGTCAGTTGTTAGTGTCCCTGTCCCTGGCATCAGGGGACAGTTGCGGGTGGTGGTGACTGTGCCATACCAGTGATGCTGTGCTTGACACGTTTGTACTACATGGACACATGTGCAAAGTGTGAAGGGGAAGTGTTCCACATAGTGCCCCATCACACATGACATGTGTACACAGGTCATCACACATCAATTGTGCAAATACATGAGGAGACATGTGCAATATCACTGCCTGACACACCTAGGCCCTGCACATGTAGGACAGCAATGACAATGACTTGATGTACATTCTTGTGTGAGTCTGAGACCTCCATTCCTTTCGTGTGCGCATCCTGTCAACAGTGTAAGCGTGTGAAACGCACCGTACACACGCTCTGAGGGCGTGTGTACGGTCCGTATCACTAGAGTTGTGTGGCCGTAGGAGCACGCGTGGTACGGACCGTACACACGTATGTGTACTACCAGTGCCTACATGTACGTGTACTACCAGTGCGTACCCGTACGTGTACTACCAGTGCCTACACGTATGTGTACGCACTGGTAGTACACGTACATGTACAACCAGTGCCTACACGTACGTGTACGCACTGGTAGTACACGTATGTGTACAACCAGTGCCTACACGTACGTGTATGCACTGGTAGTACACGTACGTGTAGGCACTGGTAGTACACGTATGTGTACTACTAGTGCCTACACAAACGTGTACTACCAGTGCGTACACGTACGTGTACTACCAGTGCGTACACGTACGTGTAGGCACTGGTAGTACACGTACCCGTATGTGTACTACCAGTGCGTAGACGTACGTGTACGTACGTGTACGCACTGGTTGTACATGTACGGGTACGTGTACTACCAGTGCCTACACGTACGTGTAGGCACTGGTTGTACACGTACGTGTAGGCACTGGTAGTACACGTTCCCATACGTGTACTACCAGTGTGTACACGTACGTGTAGGAACTGGTAATACACGTACGTGTAGGCACTGGTAGTACACGTACGGGTACGTGTACTACCAGTGCCTACACATACGTGTACTACCAGTGCCTACATGTACGTGTAGGCACTGGTTGTACACGTACGTGTAGGCACTGGTAGTACACGTACTCGTACGTGTACTACCAGTGCGTACACGTACGTGTCAAACGCACTGTGCAACTGGTGCCGTAGGGTTATGTGTGAAATGCATCGTACCTGTGTGTGTATTTGAAAATTACATAGGGGACACATAAGCGACAAGTATTAGGCACTACATGCATGCTGGTTGTCATGGATACAGAGTTTTCAGTTCAAATTTTTCCATCAGATGTCCTGGAAAAGTCAGTTGACCACAAAATACAATGTTGCAAAGTGGTTGTTGACTTGACATGATGCTCAAAATTTGAACGATGCAAATGCTGTCACTGGTGTATGTGGAAAGGGATTGGAGTAAACGTAAGATGCGAATGAATCTGACCAATCACTATGTACTGCTCCAAATGAATGCCCCTCAGCAAGACAGATATAAGTGAGCTAGAACCCATGAGAGGGCACTTGCCTGCACAACTTTCCTGTTGACAACACTGCTGCTGTCTGTGCTTCCTCTGGCACCATGTCAAGGTCTGTGGAGAGGGCCCAGCGTTTCACCCTGGAGGAGAATGAGGCATTGCTAGATGTCATCCTCCCACAGTACACCAGCCTGTATGGGAGACCAGGGGAGCAGGTGAGTGCTGACTCCACTAGCTTTGACTGTGCAACTTTTTTGTGACTGTCACTTTTGGCATTGTGTCCAGGTGTGACAGACATGCAATGTTGTTTAGAGTGGGTCCCAGGGGGGAGAATGTCTTATGTCTCCCATGCAGAGCATGATGTAGTTCATTTGTGCACTCCTCACTTGCATTGTGCTTACTGTGACATTCACTGCATAGTGCATGACACATTCAGCCTGCCTAATCCTTTGTGGCATTTTTTGTCTATAGTCCTGAGGAGATTCAGTGGTCCCCCCGGTGTGACAGGTGACTGTACCCACAGATGTGTGTGAGTTGAGTGGAGCTGTGGTGAGAGTGTCCAAGTGATGTGTTCGCCCCCTGGACATTGATGTGTGTGAATGTTCCTTGTCATGTGGGGGAGTGTCTATGTGAAGTGTTATACCACAGCTGCATGGAGGAGGCAACAACTCTACCCATCTGATGTGAGAAGTAAGCCGTGCTGTGTGTCTGACTTGCTGAGCTAGCCCCACACCTGTGACACCCCACAGGCAAGTGGCACATGTGCAGAGTGAGGTTTGTATCCGCTGTAGCCAATGGCATGTGATTGATCTGTGCCTGTGTGTGTCTGTGTACTCTGCTGAGGTTGCGTCAGTGGCCTGGGGCATGTAACTGCTTGGAGGTGCTGTCCATCAGCCTGGTGTTGCTTGTGATGCACAGTGTGTGCTATGATCATGGAGTGTGTCGCACTCCTCATGCCACCTGTGTACCTTATATGCCATGAGGTGTATTGGGGCTTCCACAGAGGCCAATGTCCATATGACAAAGATGCTATTCCTTGGCAGCATCCTATGCCCTGTTCAACATATCAAAGATTTTCCAATGTGTGTCTCTCTGACATGTAGCAGGTGTAGTGATGTTGTCTCACTTTGTCATCCTCACAGGTAACTGCCTACGCGAAGGGGGAGATCTTGAAGCGGGCCGTCAGGGAAGTGAGATCGGTGGAGGGTCGCAGTCGGCGCCTAGCCCAAGTCAGAAAATGGTGGCAGGACATCCGGTGCTGGACCCGGAGGAACGCCCGGGTCCTGCTGAAGGACTCACCTCCACGCCCCCATGGCGGGCGCCGACGCCTGACCCACCAGATAAGGCGTGTCCTGGCGGTGGTCTTCCCTGACATGGATAGGCGGTTACAGGAGAGACAGCAGCAAGGAGGGGGTAGGTACATGTGTGTTTGTTGTGTGTCACCAGCTTTTGGAAGTGCTCAGTCGCCTGGATACACTGCCAGGGTGTATATGTGCAGTGCATATCCTGTTCCCCCAAGTCAACCGGTGCTGTTCTTCCTCCCTTCCCCTCCTTGACATGTGTTCCCTGGTCTGTGTGTAATCACTATTGCACATGGTCATCTAGGCTGCCACTTAATCCAAGTGCACATTGCTTTCTGCATCATGTGTGGAGGTGGTCTGTGACATGTGTTGGTACCTTGCCTGTACCCTGTCCTGTTCAGTCATTTGGGGGTCCATATTTGTTGGCACTGATGCTGAGTCTCAACATAGGAGTGTGAGGTTTCAAATTAACAGACTTGCAGCATGCATGACCGATGTTGTGGCCTCAGACATGATGTGCATGAGTGGGAGATATGCATAGTGCCGGGACGGTTGCTCATGTTACAGTCAGATCATTCCAGGACCATGGAGCAGTGTGCCTACTACAGTCCCCTGAGACACCCTTGCCTCGGAATCATGTGTGGCATCCAACACTGTGCCCATTCTCTGTGTGTTCAGCATAGGTTGGCCTCTGTGGCATTGTTCCCTGGCCTCATTTGTATTTATCTGAAGTGTGCTACATGTGTCCACTGGACAGGGTGACCCCATTTGGCTTGTGCATCCTTACACTGGGTAGTGCCTGTGTGACTATTTACAACTATCTGTTGATGGTTGTTTGTCACAAATATGTGTTGGCAGCCTCACAAGGTGATGTGGAGTACATTTTGGAATTCTTGATGCACATTTTTGTGAACCCTGATTAAGAGGTGTAACTTCTTGATCTGTCTCAATCACATTGTCTCAGGTATGGGGGGTTTGTGCGGGCGAGGCCTACATGTCCAAACCTTATGTCTCCTTGCCAGGTCTGACCTGTGTGTGATAATTGTCTGGACAGACACTCAACATGCAGTGACCCAGTCATGTTGTGCAGGGTTTAATGTTTGTGCTTTGCAGCATGTGTCAAAAGTTTAAATACATGATTCCTGCTCATCCATTTTTGGCACCAGTGTGTGGTCCAGATGCTACGTAGTTTTGTCTTTGTGTGCTGACATCTGTGTGGACATTCTTGCTTGCCATGAGGGTGTCTCCTCAGTGCAGGTGTGCCTTAATCCGACACAATTTCAGGCACATTAGCTTATGCATTGTCCTGTGTTTGGACATGTGTGCCACTCCACATGACAGGCAGTGGGTCAGATGTGTTGCCAACTGTGTCATCATGGTACGGATGGCCATGTGACAGGTGGCATGATTCAAGTTGTTAGTCAAGAAGTCTTGTACCTTGGCACTCACTACACTTGTCAACATGTCTTCATGTTTTCAATGCTTGACTTTGATGTTTTGTTGTGAAGGACAATAATGTGCCTGCATGACAGATGTCTCCCAAGGAAGTGCACAAGAAACCACCTTTACACATTCAGGGGACACGCTGGCACATTTTAAAGAAAGGCACAGTTCGAATAAGACTGTTTTTCAGATTATACATATCCATGTTCCCACAGTGTGGTGGCATTTGGGTAAGTCCTTGGTTGTTGCTGATACCAACTTACGAGTGTCAAGTCATCCAGACCGCCGTGGTGCCATGTATATGTACTTACTGAAACCCCATTTCTTTCTAACAGTGGCTTCTTTGAATAAGGCTGGCAGCTCATACAATGACTGTGTAAATGTAGTTTTGTGTGCACCTCCTTGTGTGACTTCTTTTATACAGGCACATGTGTGTTCTGTTCAAAAAGTGGCACATTCACACATTCTAAACATGTAGATTGTGTAAAGTGGTGTGATTCACAATGTATTTCGTTTAGATTTCCAAAGTGCTTACAGGTCTCTGAGTGTGGGGACACCTTCAGCATTGAGGTCTGTCATTTAGCCTTGGGTGCACCAATAATGTTTCGTTCACAGTAAACAAGAGGTGGCATGCCTTCATAGCATTGCTGTGCTCAACTGTTCCCAGACACTAGCTTCTCAGTATATTTCTATATCAAGTTATTTGCTGTTGTGTCCTATTTTTCCTTGTTTCCAAGTGGCATGGTGGGTCAACCAACTGGGGAGTGCAGGGCTTACATATGTGCGGAGTAATCTAGATGTTACTCATTTGACCTATTTTGTTTGGACTCATGTGTCAGATGTATACAGGTGACTGATTATTTTCTGTCTCTTCACCTTGCCCACAGCATCATCGGAGGACACCGATGGAGACACCTGCACGGACCTGGAGGAGGGATCCAGCACCGTTGCCACCACTGCTGGAAAGTCTGCGGGAGCAAGTGGCACGGAGGGTGAGGGGAGTCAGGCGGAGGACCTGTCTGGTGGCAACACCAACTACGACGCTGACGGGTCCGAGGCTGAACTCCTCGAGGGGGCGGAGGCTGCTACAACACCTGGCAGCAGCACAACATCTGTCCCCGCCTCCTCCATTCCCATCACCGCCCTCCCAGTTGCTCCGGTCCCTTCTGTCCGTGCAGGGCACCCCCATGTCTCCTTCGTGCCAGGCACCGCACCCCCTGCCCCTGTCACCCCTGCTGCCCTCACTGCAGAGTCTGTGGACATTCAGCGGCAGTTGCAGGTTGGCCAGACATCGATGCTGAATGTCCTCCATGGCCACACCAGACTGCTGACACAGATGGTGTCGTTCATGGATGGCATGTCAGCAGCGATGTCTGACCAACGGATGTTGCTGAGGTCCATGGACTCTTCACTGACGGCAGCAGTGAGTCTCCTGCAGCGCTTCGTCCCCCCCTTACCCCAGCCTCATCCACACTTCCCACTCCCATGCCTGTCCCATGCACACCCAGACATTCCCAAGCACGCATCCCACCAGACACAGGCAGCACACCAACACGTAAGGGCAAGCACACACCTCCTGGCACGCACACTCAGGGGGATAAAGGCACACCCACTGGGTCTGGGGCACACAGGCATACACGCAGCCACAGTCTGAGTCTGCATGCCTCACTACCCAGTCCCTTCAAAAGCACTCCCCTTGGCTCCCCTGCCACACAGTCAGACAAGGAGAGCTACATGTCTGTGCTGGGCCTCAGCCCCACTGGGTCACCAGCCCGCAAACAGGCAAGGCACTCCCCGGGTGGGTGAGTTGAGTCCCCCCATGTCCACCCCCTCCCCCAGTAGCGCTGCACCCCATCCCTCCGACCCCCCCCCCTTTGTGCCTGTGGTTTCTTCCGGTGCAGGAGATACTCTGGACGCCTGGCAGAAATGTGCAGTGCCGAGCTCACCTCCTCCTTTGGCTCTGCCCCACCCCCTGTGGTGGAGGCGTCCGTCCCTGCACCCACCACACCTACCCTTACACCTCCTGTCCCTGCGGTGTCTGGTCCTTCCCCACATGATGCCCCCCCCCAGTCGACGAACCTGAGGGTTCAAATGTGCAGGCAAGCTAGGGGAGACGCGTGCCCATGTGTCCCCCAAGGACTTCTATTCTGGACTGGCCATTGGCCTTTGTATATAGTGTTCTTGAAAAAAATATTATTTTATGCTGATTAAAGCATTTTCATTTTACTTTGAACACTATTGCATTTCAGGTATTGATGTTGGTGCTGATGCTCCAGGAGTTGGGGTTGTGGTAATGTGTTATGTTTCGGGAAAAGGTTCGAGTCTGATGGTCATGAGGTGGACCATGGGATCTGCGTGCCATCACAAGGTCTCTGCAAAGGATCTTTGGTCGTGTGTGTTATTTGTTTTTTGAGACATTGTATCAAGGAGTGTCCCTTCCTCCGTGGCACCTGACATCTTCCCTGCAGAGAGTTGCACAATTGTTGTGCTGACCTGTGTATACATTCCGTTTGTTGGTGACGGATCCCTTCAACTATGGCCATGCCTGCTCAGCAATGTCTCCGGCTGCATCGTCTGTGCCATCATTGCTAGTCACTGTACTTGTGTATTGAGTATGTTGCCATGCCTTCAGGGAGAAATTCTCCCTTTTCCGCACTATGCATGTGTGTAATCCCAGCCTAGCACACATATGGTACTTGTTCTGCAGGGTATTTGGGCACCTGACTCACAATTGTGGGCATTGCATCTGTGGGAACTCCACCCTATTCCTTCCATGAGAGACAACATCTTGGTGGCTGTCCCAGCACCTGTACATTCCTATCAGTCCTGGGATGTGCGTGACAGTGTGTGTTCCCTTTGGCTCTCTTAGTTTAGTAGGCATTGATATGACTATACAGTCTTGTGGCATGATCTGTGTGTGTGTATGCTGCATCCGCCAGAGGTGGGTATGCATGTGTCATTTGTCCTCACACCCACATGTGGTGTGTCATGCAGTGGGGGAAAGACATCCATCCTCATGGGAGTGGGACACTTCTGTCAGTGATGTGTTGTTATGGCATAGTCGAAAATTCGGGATGCGTACATGCACCCATGGAGTTGTGGTCATCTGATAATGATGTACACACCTCCATGTCTCTGTCCACTGCTGGGAGTGATAGGCACCCACCCCTCCCATGTCTCTGTCCACTGCTGGTATTCCTCTGCACCCACCCCTCACATGTCTCTGTCCACTGCTGGTATTTCTCTGCACCCAACCCTCACATTTCTCTGTCCACTGCTGGGAGTGATAGGCACCCACACCCTCACATGTCTTTGTCCACTGCTGGGAGTGATAGGCACCCACCCCTCACATGTCTCTGTCCACTGCTGGGTGTGATAGGCACCCACCCCTCACATGTCTCTGTCCACTGCTGGGAGTGATAGGCACCCACCCCATGTCTCTGTCCACTGCTGGTATTCCTCTGCACCCACCCCTCACATGTCTCTGTCCACTGCTGGGAGTGATAAGCACCCACCCCTCACATGTCTCTGTCCACTGCTGGGAGTGATAGGCACCCACCCCCATGTCTCTGTCCACTGCTGGGAGTGATAGGCACCCACCCCTCACATGTCTCTGTCTACTGATGGGAGTGATAGGCACCACCCCTCACATGTCTCTGTCCACTGCTGGCATTCCTCTGCACCCACACCTCACATGTCTCTGTCCACTGCTGGGAGTGATAGGCACCCACCCCTCACATGTCTCTGTCCACTGCTGGGAGTAATAGGCACCCACCCCTCACATGTCTCTGTCTACTGATGGGAGTGATAGGCACCCACCCCTCACATGTCTTTGTCCACTGCTGGGAGTGATAGGCACCCACCCCTCACATGTCTCTGTCCACTGCTGGGAGTGATAGGCACCCACCCCTCACATGTCTCTGTCCACTGCTGGGAGTGATAGGCACCCACCCCCATGTCTCTGTCCACTGCTGGGAGTGATAGGCACCCACCCCTCACATGTCTCTGTCTACTGATGAGAGTGATGGGCACGCACCCCTCACATGTCTCTGTCCACTGCTGGTATTCCTCTGCACCCACACCTCACATGTCTTTGTCCACTGCTGGGAGTGATAGGCACCCACCCCTCACATGTCTTTGTCCACTGCTGGGAGTGATAGGCACCCACCCCTCACATGTCTCTGTCCACTGCTGGGAGTGATAGGCACCTACCCCTCACATGTCTTTGTCCACTGCTGGGAGTGATAGGCACCCACCCCTCACATGTCTCTGTCCACTGTTGGGAGTGATAGGCACCCACCCCTCACATGTCTCTGTCCACTGCTGGTATTCCTCTGCACCCACACCTCACATGTCTTTGTCCACTGCTGGGAATCCTAGGCAGCCACCCACCCACCCACCCTCACCCTTGGTTCAGTACACTGCTGTTCTGGGCATACACACACCCCAATATACTGGTTATATGCTGCACCAGGCCCTTCTACAATGGTGGAACGGACCGTACACACGGACTCAGAGCGTGGGTACGGTCCGTACCACACGTACCCCTACATCACCACTACAATGGTGGTACGGACCGTACACACGGACTCAGACCGTTGGTACGGTCCGTACCACCATTGTAGTGGTGATGTAGGGGTACACGTGGTATGGACCGTACCCACGCTCTGAGGGCATGGGTACGGTCCGTACCACCATTGTAGTGGTGATGTAGGGGTACACGTGGTACGAACCGTACCCACGCTCTGAGGGCATGGGTACTGTCCGTACCACCATTGTAGTGGTGATGTAGGGGTGTGCGTGGTACGGACCGTACCCACGCTCTGAGGGCGTGGGTACGGTCCGTACCACCATTGTAGTGGTGATGTAGGGGTACGCATGGTACGGACCGTACCAAGCGTACCCCTACATCACCACTACAATGGTGGAACGGACCGTACCCACACCCTCAGGGCATGGGCACGGTCCGTCCCACCATTGTAGTGGTGACGAGTACGCGTACACGTCCACTTCCGTTGTTGCGGTACGCAGGGATTGGTGGACACGCCCCCCGAAGTGACCAGACCCTGGAGGCAATGTATGTACAGAATATAGTATTTTTTAAATTGGGTAGGGGTTATGTTTCCTGCCCCTCACCCCCCCTTTGCCCCTGAGTGTTGTTCTTACCTTCTGCGGCATGCACGGCGGTTTCGGTGCACCAGGTCGTAGGCTAGGAGGGCCGGGATGACACGTAGGATGGGGTCCATGGCTGTCCGTCTCGTACCGGTGCTCCTTCTTCGCGTCTTCCTTAATTTCCCAGTAGTTTTTGGCTGCCGTGAAAAATGAGCCGTGCGGAGTGACGTAGGCACGAATCGTACTTGCTGGTCCATGAAACGCTGCCTGACTCCGTCCGGACGTCACGTACGCGCTGTCCCGGATCAGAATTGTGGGAATTTTTTAGCTGCACGTAGTTTTTTACGAATCGTACAGAAATGGTATTTCTGTACGAATCGTACTTGCTGCTTTGTAAGGAGGATTTCCCGGGTACGGGTCGTACGGAGAATACGCTCTGTACGACCATTCGTACCCAGGTTTTACAGGATCGGAATCGGCACCTATATTTTTACAAATGATATTAAAGACTTCGATATTTTTTAAATTGATATTACTTACCTAAAATCGATATTCTTGACCACGAGGATTTTACTGTCGATATTCCTGACCCATGATATTTTTATCACGATAAATGTGCAATTCGATATTTTTACCTAGATATTCTTTCTCTGCACTGTCCATTTCCAATTTGCCCCAGTAGCATTTTAACTCAAGATTTTTTTCTTCTACAAGAAAAGGAGACGCATAGATAAGGGAAAATGCAGTGCTGGGAATTCACTCCAGCACCATGTCCATAGATCAGATGAAGGATTTATGGAAGGACAGAGGGTGGAAAATGTCCAGGAGTAGGGACAGAGAGGTCCTTGCTAATTTAATGAGGGATGAGACACTGGGTGAAAGGGATGAGGCTGTAGTTGACTCTGCTGAGGAAACCATGGTAGGAACCCAGGAACAGAGCGCTGTGGAATAAATCTCTACAATTCCCTTACTACAGGTCTATCCCACACACATGCAGAGTGTCACCCTAATGCATGTTCCAGAATTTGCTCAAGAAATTCACCTAATTTAGGGCCCCATTAAGATGGCGGGTGAACGTGACCGGTCGCCTGATGTGCTAGGCCAATTAGGATGTGACCGCCACCCTGGCGGTCGCATCCCGCATCTTCAACTTTGTGGCGGGCGGTGCTGAAAGCAGCACCCGCCGCAATGTTGAATTTGCATGCAGTGCACTGACAGGTACAACGTGACAGGCACCGCGTGGTGCCTGCCACCTTGTGTATGGCAATGGCACCCCCCAAGTGCAGCCATACACCTCTATGGTATCACTGTCACCAATTCCAGGAGTGAATCTCTCTGGAGGGTTTACTTTAGCAGAGACCCTAAGCTTGCAGTTGACACTTCAGGAAGATGAGACAGCAAGAGAGTTTGGGGGAGAAGCTAATACTAACTCACCGGTAGCAGGAGGAGAGGAGAAAGGACTGACTGGAGGAATTTGCCCGGGAAGAGAAATGGCGAGAGAGAGAGAGAAGAGAAACAGAGAGAAAGGGAAGAAAAACAAAGAGAGTGGGAGGAGAAACAGAAGGAAAAGCAGAGAGAACTGGAAAGGGGAAGAATAGTCTTTGAGAGAGAAAAACGTAGGATGGCAGCAATGACTGCTCTATCTGGGTAAGGGACTCTACATTCAGTAAAGGCCTGGCTTTGGCCAAGATCTTGTACATGTGTATGTGGAAGGTCAGGATATTTTGGATTGGTCTGTGGGTTTTGAGGTTGCTTGTAAGACACAGGCCTTAAATGAGGTGTCTAAGTAGGCTACCTTAATGGGGCACATGCCATTGGAAGGGGCAGCCATCATTGGGAGATTGCCTATGATAGACCAAATGGTCTATGGGTGAATGAAGGAAGCTCTCATCAGGCAGTTTGGGCTGAAACTAACTCAATACCTGCAGATATTCTGTGATTGTAAGAGAGAGGATGGTATTCTGTTTATGATTTGGACTCATGGTGTACTTCTTGATTGGAATGAGTAGGTAAGAGGGATGGGAGACAAGGACTTTCAGTCCCTAAACCAGTTGATGGTGACAGAGCAACTCAAGGAGGAGTCTCTACTCCACTTAGGCAATACTTGTCTCATTTGACAGACAGGGATCCAACAAAACACACAGGGGCCGATTCTGATTCCGGCTGCAAAACGTACCGACCGACACGGACCCGGACCGGAGACCGACCGTCACGGACCGGCGCCGTACGACCCGTGCAGTACGATGCAACGAGTGTGAATTACAACCGACACGTAAGGAATACAAGCCGTACGACCGAGCCGTAGGGAAAATAGTGATCCGGCCAGAAAACCGACGCGAGTTGCACCGACCGACACAAACCGGGAATGAATCTGACCGACACGTACCCGCGATGTCTGATCCGCGCAGTACGATGCAATGCGTGTAAACCTAGACTGACTCGCACGGAGCCCAAGCCGCATCACCGACACGCACAGAAAACAGGGCCCTCAAGCAATAGAGATCTCCGTGACCGACACGTATGAAACACAGAAGAAAGTCAGCGTGAACGAGGCGGAGAAGCCTGCATGAGCCAACATAAGCGTCCGTCTCGGTCAGAAGAACGTCTTCTTCATGCCTAGAAAACCCAAAGGAAAAAAGACAAAAAAAGGACCAAACAAGCAATGACAAAGCCAATAAATATTTAAAAAAAAACCTGGGACAAAGACACACCCACAACTTCACCTATATTAAAGGACATCAATCACTACCATGATCCTTTGCAAATAGGAGACAACAGCCAGCAGCAAACACCATCACACAGCAACCACAGACACACTCGCAACTCACCTATTACACAAATCACACACCATTAGCACCTCACTAAAAGCACACACACATACAGCTAGCAAAACCAACACTAACCCACCCTCACTTGCACCCTCACACACACATCACTCACCACCATCACCATGCCCCCAAAGAAGAATTCAAAGTTCACAGATGATGAGTTAGAAGTGCTGGTAGACGAGATCATCAGAGTAGAGCCACATTTGTTTGCCACATTGGTCCAAAGGACCCCCATGTCACAGAAAACAAAGATGTGGGCGAGGATTGTGGACAAGGTGAACGCACAAGCACCAATGTTGTGCACAAAAGACGATATCCAGAACAGGTGGTATGACGTGCGCAGGAGGGTCAAGAAACTCATCAAGAAAGATCACGCCTTGAGTCAGCACACCGGCGGTGGCCCTCCTGCCAAACCAGTCTACTTCAGGACCTGGGAGGAGAAGATGCGGGACATCCTACCACCAGAGAGCGTCCATGGTCTAGCAGACATACCAGAGCCTGGTGATTACGCAAACAACATACTCAATATTGTGTGGCAAGGAGACAGTGAAACCATGCACCGTTAGCAAAGCCACAGTAACCAAAGATAATCATCCCAAGATGTGTATGCTAGTCAGACAAACACAATACCTGCTATCTCATAGTGACTTGGAACTGTATCATGACATGTGCAAATCTACCAACAAATAGAGCAAGGCAGTGGCACAAAGCCAAATAAACACTGTCTGACAGTTTGCCAACACAAGCACACTACCTCACAGTGCAGCTGACTGACAGGAATTAATAGTGGGTATGCAGGTGAAATGAGTGTATCCAAAAGCATGATTGGGTTTGTAGTCACAGATAAGGCTCCCCCTCTAATTTGGCCCATCAAGACATCTCTGAAACATCCCCACATCACAGGGAGTGGAAAATGACTGACAAGATGGCTGACACTGGGTCCTGCTGTGGGAAGCACAAGGCCCTGGTAGGTATTGTGTGCAAATCAGAAGCAGGACACCACTGACTGACATCCTGAAAGACAACTTGCACGCCCTCCAATGGAAGCACGTTTCATGGTGGGATGTCTGGCCGGGTGGGAAGGAGGACTGACAGCTCTGACCATACTTACCAGCATGTGGAGACACCCCCCCACACAAACTCCACACAACTCACTGGGTAGAATGCATTGACCCACACCTCAGTGAAATATCAGCAAAAGATACACCGTACTGGGTGCTGCTGTGTGACGCACAAGGGGTCTCTTCGGACTTGTAGCCAAACATACACCAGGATTTCACAGTCAGCCATCTTGCAATTGCTGTCACACCCCCTCACAGGGAATCAGAGTCAAGAGGAAGGAAGTATGAGCATCCTGGGAAGGGGGGTGTGGCCAAGAGTATGATGGGAGTTGCAGTCACAGACAATCCCCAGCCACCCACATGGCCCAGCAAGCTCAAACTGCACCATGCTCGCCTCACAGGGAGTGAGAAGGGACTGCCAAGATGTCTGACAACGGGCCTGAGAAATGATGTGGCTGACAATCACACATATGCACTGGCCAAACAGAACCCGGTCACACACACAGCCATTGCAACCACCTGTTTCAAATCATTGTCTGGGGATGCAGTGTCCATTGGTGCCCCCTGGCCAGGCAGGGAAAGTATGTCTTGCATATGACAAATGTGGAGACCCATATATGGTACATTGCACAAAACACATAGGGGCCGATTCACAGAACTAACTTAAGACAAAATCCTAAACATACTACTTTTGGTATTCACAGAAGTTAGAATTTTGTCTTAAGTTTGTCTTAAGACAAACTTAAGACAGACTTAAGACAGTCTTAAGACAGACTTAAGACAGTCTTAAGACAGACTTAAGACAAACTTAAGACAGACTTAAGACAGACTTAAGACAGACTTAAGACAAACTTAAGACAAAATCCTGTCTTAAGTCTGTCTTAAGACTGTCTTAAGTCTGTCTTAAGTCTGTCTTAAGACTGTCTTAAGTCTGTCTTAAGTTTATCTTAAGACAAACTTAAGACAAAATCCTAACTTCTGTGAATACCAAAAGGTGTAAGTTTAGGATTTTGTCTTAAGTTAGTTCTGTGAATCGGGCCCCCAGGAACTCACATATACATCATTGACAGGGGACATCTGACAGTGAATGGAATGGACACACCAATATAGCCGACACCATAGCATGTTTGCATTCACACTTGGTGCTTCTGGGCCCGATTCACAGAACTAACTTAAGACAAAATCCTAAACTTACTACCATTTTGGTATTCACAGAAGGCACTTACTCATTTTGGTATTCACAGAAGGCACTTACTCATTTCGGTATTCACAGAAGTTAGGAGTCCTAACTTTAGGACTCCTAAATGCCTTCTGTGATTACCGAAAGTCTTAAAATTAGGATTTTTCTCAGTTTAGTAGTAGTATAGTTAGTACTCCTAACTTTAGAACTCCTAAATGCCTTCTGTGAATACCGAAAGTCTTAAAATAAGGATTTTTCTCAATTTAGTAGTCCTAAAGTTAGGACTCCTAACTTTAGGACTCCTAAATGCCTTCTGTGACTCCCGAGAGCCTTAAAATTTGTATTTTTCTCAGTTTAGTAGTAGTATAGTTAGGACTCCTAACTTTAGGACTCATAAATGTCTTCTGTGAATACCGAAAGTCTTAAAATAAGGATTTTGCTCAATTTAGTAGTCCTAAAGTTAGGACTCTTAACTTTAGGACTCCTAAATGCCTTCTGTGCCTCCCGAAAGCCTTAAAATTAGGATTTTTCTCAGTTTAGTAGTAGTAAAGTTAGGAGTCCTAACTTTAGGACTCCTAAACTGAGAAAAATCCTAATTTTAAGACTTTCGGTATTCACAGAAGGCATTTAGGAGTCCTAAAGTTAGGACTCCTAACTTCTGTGAATACCGAAGTGAGTAAGTGTCTTCTGTGAATACCAAAATGAGTAAGTGCCTTCTGTGAATACGAAAATGGTAGTAAGTTTAGGATTTTGTCCTAAGTTAGTTCTGTGAATCGGGCCCGTTGTGAGCTGCATTCCACTCCTACATCATGCTTAAACATAGGCATCCTTCACACAACACACCACTCACTGACATAGACACTGTAGACACAAGGTCAAACCTGGACAGCATTGGAGGAGACATGCTACTCACAGCAGCCAAACTGCAACAACACACCACCTGCCCTCACTGTCATGAGCATTGAAAAGCCAGAGTGCTACCTTGCCCAATCCATGTTACCATGGAGAACATTGACAAGTCAAATCACATATGCACGTACAAGACTTAGCACCAGACTCATTAACGATGGTGACATCATCACTTGTATGAAATGAGATGGGAACTAGGAACACTGTAAAAAAACACTTCCTCCAAAGAGATCACAGGCATACTGGACTCTGACCAGGTCGTACAAATACACCAATGTGGCACACAAAGACTAGCAAACTCTGCTACCACACATGCCCCAATAGTACAACATATCCCCAGTGGAATAGCACGTATGTCCTTGTTAAATCTCACATGTGTACATGGATGACACACCTGTGTTAGCAACGTGATGGCCCTTGAGTAGTAATGGTCATGTACAGACTAATCTATCCATGAGCTGGGCATGCACACACTTCGACCACTTCGACATGCACATTGAAATGTTTCATTCTGGCTGGGTAATGTGCAACAACAATATCAATCTCTGTCCGTGACAACCCGGAACAAAGCAGTGTACAGGCAGGCATCCGTTCGTAGAGTAGAAAATGTCATGTTTGTGAACCATTGATGCCTGTAGAAATATAACTTACATTGTGTGTCTCTTCTAAACACAGGTGGTGCTGGGGACACAGCACCAAATGAAGAGGATTCCCAGTCCCAGACTCTGGTGGGCACTCAGCTCTCTGGTTTGACTCTGTCTCTGTCCTCTTCGAATGACAACGAACAACCTGGCACCTCCGGTGTGAGTCATCATGCAGCACCAGCAGCACCAACATCTGCACCCCCTGTACCCATGCCTCCAGCATCTGGAAACAGACAGGGCACCCCCACCAACACGAACAGACCATGGCCACAGAACACCCACAGCACAGGGACACAGGACCCCCCGGAAGCTACAGCCAACACCACCAGTAACACCACCCAAGGGGTCCCAGTGTCACCTGTGCGTGCCGCTGCTGGTCCTGCCCGTGTGGATAGGTGTGCGGGGAGGGGTGGGAGGCAGAGGGCGCGCCATGCAGAGGGGTCTGGACTGAATGATGACCCCCAACTGGCACGCATCATAGATGCGTACCAGGATAGCACCGGAGGATTTGGCCAGGTAGTGGGGATCCTCAAGGACATACAACAGGAGCAGGCTGCCCACCATGCCCGCATGGAGGCAAAGTGGGATGCACTTACTGTGGTGCATTGGGACATACTCCAATGCCTCCGCCATATCAGCACAAACATGTCCACACCTCCCTGTGTGGCCACAACATCTGTTGCCACACCATCTGCCAGTGCCACAGGGAGGGAGCAGGACTCTGGCGGAGAGCCCCTGCACCCCTGAGGCCTGCACCTGAGGATCCCCCCCAAGAAGAAGAGGGGTAGTCCGAAGAAGAACATGTGAGACGCAGATGTCCCTGCACTTCCCCCAGGGCCTCTAAACCTGGTCTGGACAATGTTCTTTTTGCGCAACCCATTCACCTTGTCCGATCGGACACAACTAGCCCACATGACATGGAGGGTTCATGTTGGTCCAATGTAGCAGATGACTGTGGACTGTACTCTGGACATTTCATCTACCAACACTTCCAACTCTACTGTGAACTTTGGATTCAAAACCCAATGTACAGCACCCACCATCATGTGCACTTTCCTCACACATGTTCGAAAATAAACTCACCAGTACGCCATACTTGCCTCTGTTGTGATTCCAACTTGTCATGTGTCTTGGAGATGTTGATCTGCTAAACAACACAGTGCATGCCAAATGCTACAACAATGTGACCACAGTTATGTGAGTCATGGTGATGTGACACATGTGAGGGAGACACACCACTATGGCACCACAACACATACTCACCATGGCCATGTTACTCATCCCACACAATGATGTTGACCTGAAACACATTG
Source organism: Triturus cristatus (assembly GCF_964204655.1). NCBI lineage: Eukaryota > Metazoa > Chordata > Amphibia > Caudata > Salamandridae > Triturus > Triturus cristatus. The sequence goes on along the minus strand of NC_140589.1, from coordinate 497,740,552 downwards.
GTATGCACAGACACAACACCTATCCACAGTCAGTGGTAACAAGTCCACATGTGAGGTAAGCAAATGTCACTCAGATGTGGGAAGACCGACAACACACCTAACAAAGCATAGCACATGTTCATTACTCATCAGCAACATGTTTATTCTAAAATAGTTGCAAGGCAATTGTACGTTACGGTGGACACACAGTCACAGAGTGTCTGAGAATTGAAGTCCAGGGGTGTGTGGCACATCACTTGATGGCAATTGACTACTCCCATACTGGTGTTGGATTCTGGGTGTTGGGGGTCAGTGTTGACCAAACAACAGGCAAAGTACCCTGGGAAGGACAGATAGGAGACACAGTCAAAAGCACAGCAGAACAGGAGAGAAATGCAATACACATGCACAAAAGATGTCACAAGAAATCTACGCAGAAACAAGTTAGCAGTACTACACTATTGTGGAGTACACACCACCTGAGTGGACACATCACTGCACGCATCCAGTCAAGTGGCACACAGACACACTCAGACAGCAACAAAGCAGCCACAACACTTTTCAGGCTATCTCCATACATTAACATAACAACCCTGTAAACTCACATTCAGGTGAAGAAGTTGTTGATGAGCTGTGTGCGGACGTCACCCTTATCTTCATCATCACTGGCATCGTGGCCCAGGCCGGGATCCTCCACAGGTGGCGGAGGTCGATCATCGTCATCTTGGATGAGAGGCACCTTCTTCCGCACTGCCATGTTATGTAGCATGCAGCATACAAGGATAATTTTGCACACCTTTGCAGGGTCATATGGGAGGGTCCCTCCGGTCTTGTCCAGGCAGTGGAAGCGGCTTTTCAGGAGGCGAAATGTCCGCTCAATCACCCTCCTGCTCCGACCATGTGCCTCATTATAGCGCATCTCAGCTGGTGTCACAGGGTTCCTGAGGGGGGGCAGGAACCACGGCATGTTGGGGTATCCGGAGTCACCTACACACAAACAATTGAACAATTAGCTGAGTTTTGTAGGATTGCGGAATACAACATTGCCAAGCATACACAATGGTAAACAGTCAGTTCACACCGACAAGCCAGGCACGCTGGTCTGGCATCTGTGACATCAGCGTTGCAATGCAACTACTCCTCATGATGTAGGCATCGTGCGCAGAACCGGGGAAACGTGCACACACATGTGTGATACACATGTCTGCAAGACATACCACCAGAGCATTGATCGAGTGGAAATGTTTCCTGTTCCGGTATGCCTGCTCATGTGCCTGTGGTGGTATGAGGAAATATGAATTTTATGATCAGTTATGTCCCCTATCGTAGACCCCAACGGCTCCATGTGCATGCTACAAGTACATGTATGTTCCCTCCAGTTCCAGTTATGAAGACGCAAATACATGTGCGTCCACCGTCAACATGTCCTCTTTCAGATCCGCCATGAATGGGTCAGATATTCCATTCCTAAGTATGAAAGGCCACCGACTTTATGTGGTTCACTTTCCACATTTTACAGATTCAGGCGAGTAGGCCCTGAATTCTGTCATCAAGCCTTTTTCTGCCTTCTGCTTCTGAAAGCTCCAGTCCGAGCCCGCATCTGTATCCATGAACTTTGTCCTACTCCCTGCGCAGCTAACGGTGCCTGATCCGGCCGTTGCCTGCCAAAAACTGTATTTCACCTTCAAGATTATCTGCTCCGCTCCTCATCCGATGCATTCCTGTCTAGTAGTTTAGGTAAACATTCTTCCAGCTACCGAGCAAAGGGCCAGGCCTCACAGTCCTCATGCAAATAATTCATAGCCCCTGTTACCATGGAAGATTCCTGCCCCCTCGCATCTCATGTAGACACTTAGACGCTTGTACACGCACTAACAGTCAGTATAGAACAGATTCCGTCCTAGAGACCTTTCCTTTTGGATAATACAGTTCTTTAAACATAAGATATTAGATATGATTTGGGATTAGGTTGACATGACCCCCCAGACTTCTGTCTCCACATGTAGAGCTAAATGTCAAGTCCCCTTCACCCTCTAGTTGCACGTCAATCACACGTCATGCGGCTGCGCGCGCATCTCTGCCAAATATTTCTGCTGACATTGCAGGATTCTCTTATGGATCCACCCACTTGTGACATCATGTTTAATGACGTTTCTAGTTACGCCTATATGTACGCCTTTTTTCATTACGTATGTGTATCATTATCTGTATTATCAGCTGTTACGCCTCCTGCATCTGTCTTAATGTAATGCTTTACATATAAATATCTTTACTTGTCAATAATGTATTGCCTTCCCTTCCTGAACCCTCGTGGTGATGGAATTTGAAGCCTATGGTTCGAACCGTAATTCCTTTGTAGAGGAATAAAGCCTTTCAGAACCTCTAATACCACGGATTCTGCCTCTTATTTTTACTGAGTTATTCTTACTAGACTTTACCGCATAAAAAATAGTACCGGTAATGAAATATTTACCACATAAATTGGCGCCCGAACAGGGACACTTTCTCATCTCACGCGCCGGAGGTGCGTTGCAGGCCCGGTCTCCTGCCACAGCTGAACGGACAAAAACGCGTACCTGCAGGATTTCCTGTATCTCCCTCCGGCCAAGCGGGGGTGACTGAGGCTGCGATCAACACCCAGACGAGGCGGTGAGAAGTGCGAAGTATCCCGACCAGAGCCTAGCTGAGAGAGCAAGATCCGAGGTATACAGAGGCCCACCAGGTTCCGAAGTTCCGAGTCCAGCCGAGTCGAGTCCAGTCCGGTCCAGTCCAGTTCAGTTCCGAGGCCTTCCGTTCCGCGCTACCCGGTGAGTACCGTTGCCGGGGAGGCATTTAGACGTGCACATAGGTTGTGCCGGTCAAGACGGGTTTGGGTACACAAATCCGGTCTGCACTGTTTCAGCAGTGTATCTGTACTGTTTAGCAGTATATCTAGTATGTCTTGCATATAATTCAGTATTATCTAGTGTTAGTATTATGTCAGTAACTAGTTTTCTATTAGTTATCATCGTTCGTTAAACTGTTAAATGTTAAATGTTTTAATACGTTCTACATATTGTGGTGTGAATGATTGTTCATTATTGTGTTTATTGTATTAAGTGTGTTCAAGTAATAAGGTCTAAAAATGCCGCTCTTTTCAAAATTAAGACAGATCAAAACCAGAAAAGGGGTACTCGAAGAAGCTGTTCCCATTCCACCTAGGGACACCCCAGGGTACTTTATGTATCATAAGCATGGCCTAGATGCCGTATTATTTCTTGATCTATGGGTGGACTACACCAAGGATTTACCAGAGAGTCAGAGGTGGCCCGCAGCGGGGACCTGGGATGCAGATTGCATCATGAGAGTAGAAGAAGAATTATGGAAAAAGAAAGCCAGACAGTCACAGAAAGATGCCATTGAATTATGGCGTAAAGAGTCATATAGACGTACAGAAAAAGAGCTCAGACAGGAAGAGAAAGGTAGGGAGAATTCGAATAAAACCCGAGAAAATTTATTAATTGAGGAAGGTACCCGAGTAAAAGCAGAACAAGTAGACAGACAACGAAACACTCTTATGAATGGTATGTATCCTCTTCTGGCCGAAGGGTTACCTCAGGCCACCCCGGAAACACCGAAAAACTTGACACCTCCATTACTCCCGATAAAAGCACATCCCAAAACAGCAAAAGATATTTTCCTTTCTTCCTATTTAGATGATGTAGCTCCTGAATATGCTAATGCTCCGCCACACACACCGCCCACCGATGGTGCTCAACGCCAAGATCATCCGTCTGTATCCCTGCAACAACAAACTCCAACGCACATTCCCACAGGTCCATCTGTTTCTACCGCTTTTCCCACATCTACAGTTTCTATCTTACATCCAACAAATCCTTTCGTGCCTAGCACCTCAGACGGTGCGACAGGAGGTACGACAGATATTTTTGCCACGCCACCTCGAGGAAATAAATTATCCCTTAGAGATTTAGCATACGAACGTACACCCCAACTAGCAACTTCCGACTTGTTTAAAGAGCATCTAGTGGATTTGTAGATATAATCCTGTGCCCGGTAGACGGGACGGTATGCTGCTGTCATCACTACGTATACGACGAGCTTCAAGGTATTTAGCGACGCTACCAGGAATGGTGGCACATTTAGACAATATATATCACTTTGTCCAATCAGGGCGTGGCCCTGAAAGTATTGACGAAGCCATGGAATACCAGAAAGTGGATGTACAGAGACAACTGTTACGCTTCTTCATAAACTGTGTGATCAGAAACAGAGATAGGCCTGGGGTAGATCAGGAGGAAATGCAAGTACTTACCAGATGGGGCCAGAATATATCAGAAGGGAAACATGATAAACAGACATGTATAGTAGTTATGTGCCGTAAGATTCGCAAAGAAGTAGAACGAATACATACAGAAAGATTAGAGTCAGATCAACATGAATCAGAGGGAGAGGAGGACGAAATGCCTACAGGACAATTAGAAACGATGGCTTATGTAGGTAAAGGAAGATCTTTTAATAATACCAGGCGCTTTAATGATCCGATACGTCCGATACGTCCAGAATGTAATAGACATTTTCAAGCCCCTATGTTAAATACAAGGTCTCCTGAACACCTATTCCAAGCTGCTGATAAATTACTCCGAGACCGAAGGGGGTACCATATGCTCGATTCCATGGATGAACAAGAATTGGCCAGGTCAGCAGTACAATGGGCTGACAGTCCCGACAAATACAGTGAAGATGCACTAGCACACACGTTTCTGAACCTTGCCCCAGACGAACAGCGTTTAGCTGGTATATATATGATTCAACACCTCCTTATATTATATAAAAGCCAACACTCCGATCCTGGACCCCTACCTGACATATTGACAGAATTACTCACGAATAAATGGAGAGGGTCAGGTACTGATTTAATTAAAGAAATTCTAGAATTTCGAAACCAGTATATAGTTTTCGTATGCCCAGAACATGTTCCAGTTCCCACTATGGGAAGAAAAATGTATCACATAGATAGACAGAATCCCTTACGCGAAGTACACCCAATCAGGGGTGAAGACAATAATTTTAAACGCGTGTTTGTGTACACGCCCATAACTAAAATTGAATTATTAGAAATGAAGAAAGTAGTACCCAGCCATGACAGGGATCCAGCAGGTTTCCACCGTGAGATAAAAGACATGTTACTCATGGGAGAGTATACCTACCCCGACATTATGAAAATATTAAAAGTATTAATGCCTGCCGGTATTTACGAGAAACTCAAAGAAAAGGAATGGGAGGTGGGAGACCAAAAGATAGATTGGACAGCATTAGAAAATGAAGAAAAGGCCCGAGCTGCAGGATCAGGGCTTGGGGAAAAGACTACAGCACTACCAGGATTACTAGTGCAGGTACTGCCACGTTTATTAACTACGAAAAAGGAGGACTGGGGTGCAATCTCAGCCTGTAAACAAAAGCAAGATGAAGACACTAGTGATTTCTATTCCCGATTTGAAAAATGTTTTGGTATTAATAGTGGCATAAAAGCAAGTAGCGAGTCATATCCACATCTGTTTGTGACAAAATTAGTTGAAAATTCCCTACCGCAAGTTAAGAATAGAGTATTGAAATTTGAGAGTACCTGGCAAGGTAATACCCCGTCACAGATGTTACAGATGTTACAATATCACCACAATAGAATTAGAGAAGAACAAGAACATGAACAAAGACGTATGAAAGACACAAAAATGAAAATGCTTGTGGCTCAGTCAGTTCCAGCTGATGGTCATAAAAAGGGTGATTCCGCAGGTCCGACGAAAGGGACATGCAACTATTGTAAACAACAAGGTCATTAGTAGATGGTTCATGTATGAGAACAAGTACAGGAGAGTTAGTGGCCGCTTACGCAGTCACAACAGACACTGAAGTCATTGAAACAAATTGTATTAACACTTTGTCAGCTCAAGCAGCAGAGCTCATCGCTCTGACACAAGCCTGTATTCAAGCCAAAAATAAGAAAGTCAACATATACACAGATTCACGGTATGCATTCGGAGTCGTCCATGACTTCGGCGTACTGTGGCGAGAGAGAGGTTATTTAACTTCTCACGGTGCCCACATCCAACACGGACCCCTCATTCAAGCTCTATTAGACACGATTCATCTACCTACTGCAATATCGATTATGAAATGCAAAGCCCATACAAAAGTTACCGACATCATTTCTCAGGGTAATGACCTAGCTGACAGAACAGCTAAACAGACTGCTCAGAATCAGACTCATACAACTGACACGACAAAGACAATAGTTCCGACACCAACACATTGCATGACAGTTAAGGATCCCGCCCTCGATGTAATTGACATACAGACACATGCTACACCAGAAGAAATAAAGAAATGGACTGAATTAGGAGGGATCCAAACGGATCAAGGATGGATGACGAAGGGAAAATCTATATGGTTTCTTCCCGACTCCATGGTTCAAGTCATCATTAACACAATACATAGTCCAGCGCACCTAGGAGAAAAAGCTATGCTAGACAGCATTCAACACATTTGGTTCAACAAACACTTGCGAGCAGCAGCCAAACAGAAAGTACGTACCTGTATGATATGTTGTCAGTTTAATCCAGGTAAAAGCATTCCCGTAGAGCAGGGTGGATTTCAACCTCCCGATCACCCTTTTGAAGTCCTCCAGATGGATTATATCCAGATGGAACGATGTCGAGGATTCAAATATGTTCTCGTAGTCGTCTGTGCTCTTTCCCGTTGGACAGAAGCCTACCCGGTTTCAGATTACACTGCCCCGACTACTGCCAAACAGCTAGTTCGAGAATTCTTCCCACGGTACGGTTTACCACGTGTCGTGTACTCAGATAACGGACAGCCATTCTCATCCGAACTAATGAAACACGTTTCACTTCTGTTAGGTTACCAATGGAAATTCCACTGTGTCCGACATCCCGAGGCAGCAGGTCTCGTGGAACGTCATAATCAAACCCTGAAAATTAGATTGTCCAAAATATGTAGAGAAAAAGGTGTCGATTGGATAGTAGCCTTACCAGTTGCGCTCTTTTACATGAGAATGGTAGCACATTCTCGAACAGGGCTATCCCCGTATGAGGTGATCTTCGGTAGACCACCAAATATGTGGGGGACGCCTATACCTCGTAAAATCACTGATGTTGACTGTAATATGCTGACAGATTACCTGGCTTCCTTGATGTCTGCACTACAATCTTGTCGTTCACAGGTAGCTGCAGCTTTTCCCGATAACACTGAGGTAAAGCCCCATGACGTGGTTCCAGGTGACCTGGTTCTTGTAAGGAATTTCGACCGGAAGACCCAGCTGGAGCCCAGGTGGAAGTCGCCCAAACTCGTCTTGCTGACAACAAGGACAGCCATGAAGATTGAGGGACGTAAAGGGTGGTTGCACTCGAGTCATATCAAGAAATTTTATGGACTACCGTCCGATGTGAACACTGAGCCCTGCATTCCCTCACAGACAGACTCAAAGCTCCCCTTGGTTGAAAGAACGGAGCATGAACTCTATAAACTGAAACTAAGGTCTAGCAAGTCAGACAATTTGATTGTTTAAGTCCTCTCCAAGGTGAATCGGTTGAATTTGTCTCTGACATGTATCCTCTAGACCGAAATAGAGAGAGAAATAGACAGATACAGATTAAAAAACATGCGTACTGTAAATCGCTTCGTAGTCACTGCACAGTGACATTATTAATTTTGTTTTTTCTAAGTCTTCTGATTATCATTTCTAGTGTATTGCTACATATGTATTACCCTATTTCTAAGCGTGCTTACAATGCTACTGCTGAACATTCTTTTAGCGAATTACCTCCGCATGAGTTGTCTTATAGATTTGCGCTGCGCAACAACACATTTATTAGTATGTTACATCATTCCCATCAGACCAGCAATGCTACCAATTGTTGGATATGTGGCCGACTCCCTCCCTATCAGAACTATAAGGGAGTTTTGCCTCTCTTTCCGTATCCGTTCACACACAATGGCTCCTGTGGAGCATGGTTTAGTTTGATTAATTCCCTAGATTCAAATTCCGCAGTTTATCAAGACAACTGGGTATGGGGAAACCTGAACCTAGTTTTGCTTGAAGTCTGCTACCCTAACAAGGAGGGACTTCCCAAAAGAACAGGAACTGATCTAGAAAATGAAGTATATGGATTAGGTAATTTTACACTTAACCTCATGATTCTGAATGTTGAATCCGAAGCTACACCAATCTTGCCCGCTATGTCAGTATTTCCAGTTAAAGGAGAATTATGTGTAAGAAAGAATGGTTCCATACACATGGGCCATAGTAAATGCACCACTGTAATAAAATTCAGTGATCAAGGCAAGTCTACATTCAGAGCCTCTCGTCATTCCTACTTCATATGTGGCCAGACCGCATATATACGTTTACCTCTAGATTGGGATGGTACCTGTTACATTGCATTCCTTCTGCCACCTGTTTTCCTAGCCCCTCCTGACTATCACAGAAATATCCATTTAGTACACAATAGACAGCAGAGAGATCTCCCGATTGTCGATTACACTGAAACGGCATGGGAGCAATACACAGATTTCAATAAAGGTTTCTTTCCATATATAGGTACAGTCACTAATAGTAAGCTGATACGTAGATTAACTAGAACCCTTGAAGCAGTAGTGAATGAAACTACTTCCGCCCTAGGCAACTTAACAGAGGAGCAGTCTGCGATGCGGATTGTTGTGCTTCAAAATCGTCTTGTCCTTGACGTCATCCTGGCCGATAGGGGCGGGGCTTGTAGGGTCATCGGATCAAGTTGCTGTGTTTTCATACCAGAAAACTCGCCGTCAGTATATAAAGCCATAACTCGTCTTCATAAGATTATAAGCCAGATACACCAGAGTCCAGGCACCTGGACTTGGTCCGGTTGGTTCTGGAGCGTGTTGTCAGCCTGGGGATGGAGGATCCTATCATTCCTAGGTATTGGCTTTCTCATACTATTCAGTTGCTGCTTATGTCTACAATGTGGGCCAGCGATTTGTGGTCTGTGTGCCACATCGTGTATCCCGCATCCAAGTTTTCGTTCAAGATCCCGGAAGAAGAAAGAAGAACAAATGATGCTATATGAACAGATCGATGGATTGATGAAGATCGATATCTCCTGAGGGTCCGTAGGGGACAAGGAGGGAATGAGGAAATATGAATTTTATGATCAGTTATGTCCCCTATCGTAGACCCCAACGGCTCCATGTGCATGCTACAAGTACATGTATGTTCCCTCCAGTTCCAGTTATGAAGACGCAAATACATGTGCGTCCACCGTCAACATGTCCTCTTTCAGATCCGCCATGAATGGGTCAGATATTCCATTCCTAAGTATGAAAGGCCACCGACTTTATGTGGTTCACTTTCCACATTTTACAGATTCAGGCGAGTAGGCCCTGAATTCTGTCATCAAGCCTTTTTCTGCCTTCTGCTTCTGAAAGCTCCAGTCCGAGCCCGCATCTGTATCCATGAACTTTGTCCTACTCCCTGCGCGGCTAACGGTGCCTGATCCGGCCGTTGCCTGCCAAAAACTGTATTTCACCTTCAAGATTATCTGCTCCGCTCCTCATCCGATGCATTCCTGTCTAGTAGTTTAGGTAAACATTCTTCCAGCTACCGAGCAAAGGGCCAGGCCTCACAGTCCTCATGCAAATAATTCATAGCCCCTGTTACCATGGAAGATTCCTGCCCCCTCGCATCTCATGTAGACACTTAGACGCTTGTACACGCACTAACAGTCAGTATAGAATAGATTCCGTCCTAGAGACCTTTCCTTTTGGATAATACAGTTCTTTAAACATAAGATATTAGATATGATTTGGGATTAGGTTGACATGACCCCCCAGACTTCTGTCTCCACATGTAGAGCTAAATGTCAAGTCCCCTTCACCCTCTAGTTGCACATCAATCACACGTCATGCGGCTGCGCGCGCATCTCTGCCAAATATTTCTGCTGACATTGCAGGATTCTCTTATGGATCCACCCACTTGTGACATCATGTTTAATGACGTTTCTAGTTACGCCTATATGTACGCCTTTTTTCATCACGTATGTGTATCATTATCTGTATTATCAGCTGTTACGCCTCCTGCATCTGTCTTAATGTAATGCTTTTCATATAAATATCTTTACTTGTCAATAATGTATTGCCTTCCCTTCCTGAACCCTCGTGGTGATGGAATTTGAAGCCTATGGTTCGAACCGTAATTCCTTTGTAGAGGAATAAAGCCTTTCAGAACCTCTAATACCACGGATTCTGCCTCTTATTTTTACTGAGTTATTCTTACTAGACTTTACCGCATAAAAAATAGTACCGGTAATGAAATATTTACCACAGGTATCAGGGCCACATGTGTACCATCAATAGATCCGATGACGTTCGGCATCCTCCCCAGTGTATAAAAGGCATCCTTTATTTCAGGGAGTTGAGCTGGGCTAGGGAACTTGATGTACAGGTCAAGGAAATGCAACATCCCCTCCAAGACATTGCGTAGCACACGACTAAACATAGTTTGCGACATACCACCAGCAGTAGCCACAGTGTACTGGAAGGTACCAGTAGCAAAGAAGCAGGGCTGCCATCACCTTCACCTCTGGGGTCAGTGCTGTAGGGTATGTCCGGCCAGGTAGCAGATGTGGCACCAACTGCTCCGCCAACTCCTCAATCAGTGGCCTGGTGAAGCGGAACCGTTGGATGCAGTCGCGTTCCTGCATGGTTTCAAGGTCTGGGAACGGTTGATGGACAGCTGGTGCCCTGCAGAACAGAGATGCTCAAAGGAAGATTGTTGGTTCATCCACCCATGTGGCCATGACCAAGTAAAATATCACATGATACATCATGACAATACACAATGTACTGAGGTGTGTGCTGTTGGGCATGGACACATATGTCACCTAGATGGACAGAACCTCACATCTCAAGTCCACATGTCCACATAAGTCCCATGTAGTGCAATGGCCAATCATTGGGCTGTGTCACCCTACCTATGTACTGCTGTGACGTTACAAACACACACCACAGTGAAAAGTGAGGCCTGATGTCTCCCAGGCATCACAGATCTTTGCCATGCAGATACCCAGGGTCCCTGTATTGCCACATCGACATTGGCATGACATGGCGTATCATGTACACGCCACAAGGCAAGCGTGAGTCCCACAGGTAGTGGCCACTGTTGTCTCTGCAGGCCCTACATGTACGTCTCTTAGAAACACACAACATCAAGGTTGCTGCACATACCATATGGATGTGGAGACTGTCTCCCATTGGGCACATTTGATCAGCCACATCTGAGACACAACATGCACATACACTGTGGGTGTACATCAGAATTCTGGCTACAGGTCTCACTGTGACGTATATGCCATCACCCCCAGGACTGAGGGTGTATGTGACATGTCCTAAACATATCCAACCTGCAACTGTGTCCATGACTCATGCCCATAACTGTACAGTTGTACATCACAGTGGTAATGGGCACAACACACAAAGGATTCTGCCTCCATGAACACGTGCACAGCCTGGGAGTGGCTGAACAAAAGTGCGACACAACAAACCAAATGTTGCCCCCCCAACACACAGAGAAGGCAGCCTTACATGCCATGGAACACTGTGTGGCCAATGCTGTAGTGTGGTAGGTATGCACGTGTCTCTGGCAAGTAATTGTGTATTGAAGCCGTCAAATAGTCACACCAATGAGCTCCGACGTGGGTGACAATGAGTACGCATTGCACGGTTCATGACCGAGCCGTGCGTACGCTTTGCCATTGACTGCAATGAGGTCTGACGTGGGTGACAATGCGTACGCATTGCACGGTTCATGACTGAGCCGTGCGTACGCTTTGCCATTGACTGCAATGAGGTCCGACGCGGGTGACAATGCGTACGCATTGCACGGTTCATGATTGAGCCGTGCGTACGCTTTGCCATTGACTGCAATGAGGCCCGACGCGGGTGACAATGCGTACGCATTGCATGGTTCATGACTGAGCCGTGCGTATGCTTTGCCATTGACTGCAATGAGGCCCGACGAGGGTGACAATGCGTACGAATTGCACGGTTCATGACCGAGCCGTGCTTACGCTTTACCATTGACTGCAATGAGGCCCGACGCGGGTGACAATGCATACGCATTACACGGTTCATGACCGAGCCGTGCGTACGCTTTGCCATTGACTGCAATGAGGCCCGAAGAGGGTGAAGATGCGTACGCATTGCACGGTTCATGACCGAGCCGTGCGTACGCTTTGCCGTTGACTGCAATGAGGTCCGACGCTGGTGACTATCATGCATGCACATCGGGCAGGCATGGTCCGAGCCAGGCGTACGCCTTGGCCATTGAATCGTATAGAGACGGGTGCATGTGTATTTTCAAAATACGCGTTGTAAAGTCAGTTGACCGAGCCGGGCACACCCATTGGCTCTGGACTGTCATGGAGACGGATGCAGATTCAAAACTTGTACGAGTTGTCCGCTGGAAATTCAGTTGGATGCCTACAACAATGTTGCAATTCCTAGGGTTTATGAAGGTGAAGATTTGAACGATGCGTAAGACGTGTACGAGTCGTACATTTCCATAGATTGGCCAGATTCATAGAATGCAACCGTGTTGGACCTATCACTGGGGGCCCATGGCATAGAGTCTGCCTCTGCAGCACAGATATAAGGCTGGCTGGCACCCAGGGAGCTCACTTGCCTGCACTACATGCTACTGGACCACATCCCTGCTACCACTGCTGCTGTCTCTGCATCCTCTGGGTACTGCTATGGCACGTACTCTGGAGAGGGCCCCAGCCTTCACTGAGGAGGAGAACCAGGCCCTGCTGGACGGGCTCCTTCCACAGTACAGCAAGCTGTATGGGAAACCAGGGGAGCAGGTGAGTGTGCAGTCCACTGCCTTCCTAATTATGCATGTTGTCTGACTAGCCTTACTAGCAGTGTGTACACCAGTGGCAATCATACTCACTGAGTACTTTCATCCCCCAAGGTGTGTAGGTACATGTAATGAACAGGTGTTCTGCAGCTAAAGTGCATTTGTGCAAGCTTAAACTTCCCAGGCATAGTTAACATGTCAGACATGCAGGTCATTTGTCCTTTTCCATGGGTGCACTACCTGTGTCACTCATTTCCCTTTGTGATGATGACACATATATCCAAATGTGTGCAGCACAAATATGAGGCATGTGTGTTAATGGACTTTTAACTTTGTCATCCTCACAGGTTGATGCCCACCAGAAGCAGGAGATATGACTGACCATCGCCCAGGCAGTTCGTTCGGTGGGGGTCTACAAGCGCCGGATCCGTAACTGCCAGAAGAGGTGGTAGGACCTTCGGGGCTGGACCCAGAGGATCGCAAGGGTCCAGCTGAAGCTGTCGCCTCCTCGCAGGTGGGGCGGACACCGGACTCTGACCCCCCACATGCTCTGGATACTGGCGGTGGTCTTCCTGGACCTGGATTGGCAGCTGAAGGCCAGACAGCAGCATGGAGGGAGTAAGTCCATGCCTAATCTGTGTACTACGTCTGACATGCTAATTGCAGTCTTTTGGCCTGGTCACACTTCCACATTACGTAGGTCTTGTAGTCCAATACTCATGTCCCTCAATTGTGTGATGCACCCTCCTCATCTGATCCAGAGGTGTGGCCCCTACAGTCTGTTGCTTGTGTCACTAGGGCACTGTGTCCCTGCAGTCAGCTATGCTTCAGCATCCGGACAGCATCTGTTCCTGTGACTCTGTTGTGTGTTTCATGGGTGGGTCAATTGTTTACCCAATGCCTGAGATCTGACATGTGATCTGTGTGTGCCCTTGATATGTATTCCAATTGCTGGCCTGACTAGCCACATGTGGCTGGGGTATTTCAAACAAACCCATGCAGCAGGGGACTCCAATTTGTGTGCCTCAGGAGTATGTATATAAAGTGTGTCACACTTGCTTAGCTACCTGACTACTGTCCAGGGCCAAACACTGTTTTACATAGACCTGGGCAGTCATGCCTACTCAAGGGCATTTAGAAACACTCTGTAATCCCACTCCTGTGTATCAATTTATAGGTTGTGCTTAGTGACATGTGCCTTCAGGTGTCTGCCTCTGTGTCATTATGGTGTGGCTTCCTGTTACGTACAACTGGGTGCTCATGAGGGTCAGCAGGACATCTGAGATGTGACTATGAGAGACAAGACCTGTGTGACATATAGGTGTGTGATCATTTGACAGTGCACAATGGAGTATGCAACTGTGCACTTCAGGCAGCTGGGTTACATGCACAGCAGACTGTGATGTGCTAATGTACAGGGAGTTGTGTTCGCAGAGACTCATATGTCTGATTTGTATGATGTGGGGTCTTCTTGGTCCGTGATATGTTGTTTGCAGGGGATGGGCAAGTGCACTTGTCAGCTGCAGAGTTTGCTTTACCCCTGAGCTATGATTGTGACACAGTGCATACTGTTGTTGCCTGGATGCCCTGCCCCTGTGACAGGAGACAGTGTTGTCTGACTTTCCAGGCAAGCCAGCGCCATGGCATTTAACTTGCTATGAGTGATCCTGCATTGTGTTCAAGTGTGCTCCATGCACCCCATTGTGGCATTGACTATCAGGACATGAGAACATCATAGTGTGTGTTGCTGACATGCATCACAAGCATGTGAAATGAGCCTCTGACCATCCCTTCATCCGGACACCTGTACTGAGTCAGTGGCAAGAGATGTGCTGTGTGTATAGTGACATACTCCTGCATGTCCAAACAATGTGTGGGTGGTGCATGTCGGCACATTGGGGTATTAGCATGCAACATGCAACAGACATATGGGTGCAAGTCCAGGAGGGATATGAGTGCCATTGTTGATGGTGTGAATGAAAATTGGCTTCTTCTAAACAGTGTGAGCACTTTGAGCAGTGTTCAGCTGATGATGCCAGGGTTGCCCTGTAATGTGATGTACTCACTGTGGTGTGGTGGAAATATATTATCCCTTGGTGATAATAATACGTTTAAACAATTGAGTTAAATCCCAATCACACCCCAAATTTTGTGCCCATGTGTTAGAACGTCACAGTTTCAAAAAGACCATAACAATCACTGTATTTAAAAAAAAAAAATAGTTGTGTAGAATTTATTAAAAACACATTGCAAATGCAATTAAAAATAGACATACAACTGTCTAATGTCTTCAAACAGAAACCATGTAACACAAACTTCACATATAATTGATAGTGACCTCCTCTATTGAGACACTTGGCTGTTACAAACAGATAACAGAGAGAATACAGAAGACAACATTTTTTGTCATTAATTAACACATCCGTTCTGTCAAAGATCTTTTCTTAATAGTTCATCCTAAGCTTTTTATCTAATTCTTATTTTCTTAGGAGAACCTCTTACAACGGATTATGTTGATTTTGGTGTCGACGCGTTTCGATGGCTTTATTCAATATCCCATCTTTTTCAAGACCAAAAAATGTAGCTTTCCTATAATTGCCACTGGTTGGTTACCATTGTATCACACCCCCTTATATCATATCCTTACTGCTCTGTAATTTATCTAATTTGGAGGACATTCCTTTCCTAGAGCGATCTGTAAAACAGTGATATACCAATCAGTCTCCTTTATCTGATCTGATAGTATAATATAATCCACTCGTTTGTAGCTCTGTACCCACGTTTTTTTAAAAATCGGGAAGCGGCCTCCACTTTTATTTGTAATCTGACTGTGCCACCATGTCAGCACACAAGTGTATTCTTCTTATTTATATATTGGGCAGTCAAAGAAAAGGGGGGGAGTTTGTTCCTTCAGCCCCAAATTCTCTTAGGCAATTCTTATATCGGAGATCGTTGTTAATTCCTGCGAGGTATCCGGTACTCCTAGCGTCCTCCAAACCAAAGGCAGGTGTGTGCAATCAGTGCAGGTGACTGATGTTGTTCTCTTTTTTCGTATTTCTATCCAGATACATCCATGGCCACAGAAGGCACAGAAGGGGACAGCTCCACGGACCAGGAGGAGCCACAGAGCCTGACTGTGACAGAATGCGAGGAGTCGGGGGGGACCCAGTGGCATGGAGGGCGAGTGGAGCCACACCGAGGAGTCCTCAGCACCATCCACCCCAGCTGAGGGCCACAGAAGCTCGGAGGATGACTCCCTTGTGGAGGCGGGTGTCAGCAGCCACCAAACTCCAGCTAGTAAGGCTGTCCCCACCACCGCCCCCACCACCACCATCCACACCCTCCCATCGGCTCCCATCCCAGAGGTCCGTGGAGGCTCCCGTGTTCCGGAGCATGTCTCCTTTGTGCCAGGCACCGCACCCCCTGCCCCTGTGCCCCCTGATGTCCTGAGTGAGGAGTCTGTGGACTTACGTAGACAGATCCATGTAGGGCAGCCATCAATGCTGAGTGTCCTCCATGCACACACCAGTCTGTTGACGCAACTGGTGTCGTTCATGGAGGGCATTTCATCGGGCATGTCTGCCCTACAGAGGACCAATCAGTCAGTGGCCTCCTCCCTGATGGCAGCATTGTCCCTCCTCCAACAGTCCTGCACCCCTCCTACCCCTGCACCACCCATGATTCCTAGCACCCTACCGGTCCCAAGCACACACACACCAGCCCATTCTCACAAAGCCACAGACACGGGCAGCACACAAACACCCAAACCAAGGTCTAGACATGCACACAAGCAAGCGCAGGGGACTGATACCACACTCACACAGAATGGTTTGCAGACACACACACAGTCATCTACAACCACTCCGCAGTCCTCCGATACCTCTCCCTCCCAGCCCCCTTCCCTTGCCTCACCTGCAACCCCATCTCCCCAGAAGCTCTTCCTCTGTGACCATGGCCTCTTCCCCACCGACCCAGCAGATCCATCTTACAAGGGGAAGAGGAAGTCCCCACACACAGAGGGGAGTGCCCCTCACACCCAGACACCCTCACCCAGGCGCAGTCAGACTGAGGCCCCCACCCGCAAGTCCCCCCGGAGCCGGAAGAGCAAGACCCCACCCCGCCCCGCAGCTCCACGATGAAGTCTCCGTCTTCCATCCCCCAGGCCACCACTTCAGAGGTTCCCCGCCACACCCTGCCCCAGGTTCCCCCTCCCACAGATACACCATCCCCAAAATGCTGAGGCCCTCCCCCCTACCACTTGCTCTTCCACCCCAATTCAGACGGTTAGTGCCACTGATGTGGGGACCGTGTCCCCCCTCTGTCCTGCCGACCTCACCTGAACCCCATTCCGCTCCTATTGAGTTAGGCACTGCAGTGGAGTCCACTACCACCCCGTGGGGACCCAATCCACTCCATCTGACTTGCCCACTGCAGTTGTGCCGGCACCCACCCCATCTGACTTGTGCCCCACAGTTGTGACTGCACCCACTACTTCAGTCAGCTCCACTGCAGTTGCCAGTGACTCTCCTGTATCCACCACCCCTTCACTGCCTCCTTCTGCTGCGCCCTGATATTGTCCCTGCGGTGCCTGGCCTGCCCCCATGTATGCCCCTCCAAGGGGATGTCCCCTGTCCTTAGCAGTGCAGGCAAGCAACGTGTGACAATTGTCACTCAAGTTCATTTCTTGTCATTTGATAATGGACTGGCCATTGGCCTTTGTTTTGAACGTACGTTTACATTTTCATCTGCTGAATAAAGCTTTTTTCTTTATCCTTGTGAATTTGATTTAGCTGTACATTATGTTGATGATGTTTACCATTACCTTGCAGGTCTAATGCTGGGTTTCCAATGTTGAATACTAAGGTGTTGATGTGAGGTACTCCATGTGGTCCATGAGATATGTATCCTATTCTGGTCCGTATCCATGTCATCCTTTGCAGCTAACTGGGTGTGTCATGATTAACAATTTGTGAACATCTCTGTAAACATTTCATTTGCATGGTCCCATGAGTGGCTTGCACACATGCACATATGATGTGCTTCCCATTGTCCAATTTGTCTATTTCCCTGACTGTGGGCGCATCTCCACTGGACCTGCAGGTGTGGGCATCATTGGTGTAGGAGTAACTGGGTCCTCTGTGCAACTTGCCTGACATATATATTGAGTATGTGCAGATGACTTAAGGGACACTCCCGTACCCAGGCTGTTGTGACCAGAGCCTTAATTGTGTGGTAACTGATGGCTGACTGACCAAGTGTTCTGCTGACATGACTGAGACCTGCTGGGACTGTGTTTGGCACAACTGAGCTTCCACAGGAGTTGAGTCCCCTCAAGTAAGTGTGTTTTCCGTGACATTGCCTGTGCCCATGGTGTGTGTTGTGTAAGCATGTGTGTGTGTGTCCACATCACTTTTTATACACAGGCAGTGTTCCTTGATATGTTCCTGTTGTTGATGCTTGCTGAGTTGTACTGTGTTTATCCCACATCTTTGCCTGGGCTACCAGATGTGTGGGTGCATGACACACTACTGTTAATTGGTGTTTCATCATTGGGATTTGTCAGTTCTGAGTGGTGATGATGTTGTCAGACGCAGATGGGACACAGTTAGGGGTCCCCAATGCACTTGTTTGTTCGCAATATCATGTAGTTGTCCCTAGGTGGTACCTTTCAGTGATTGAGACATGTGTATGTGTGTGTGACTGCTGCCACTTGTCCGGTTCAGGGCTGCAATGTTTGCAGGTGTCAGCATGTGTGCCTTGTGGTTCTCCTTGGCTTCTGCATTGTCCTGGGACTGTGGCAGGTATTCTGCAGGTTACGTGAGCTTTGATGTCATGGCCATGTAACGCATACTGTGCAGTATGTCTGTCATTCGCCAGGGTTGTAAACTGTCCTTGTGTGATGAGTCTGTGCGGGGAACAACCTTTACAACGCAACTTTTACAACGCACTACACTTACAACGCATTTGTTACAACGCAACATCCACTACAACGCATTCCATTACATAGCATGACACTACAACGCATTTTTAAAAACTACCTTTACAACGCATTCCATTACATCGCATACTACCTTTACAACGCATACCATTACAACGCATAATATTACACTACACTATCCAACACTTACCCTACTGTTGCACCCCCTGGAGTTAGAATAGTAATTTTTACCTCTATACTATCCAACACTTACCCTACTGTTGCACCCCCTGGAGTTAGAATAGTAATTTTTACCCCTATACTATCCAACACTTACCCTACTGTTGCACCCCCTGGAGTTAGAATAGTAATTTTTACCCCTATACTATCCAACACTTACCCTACTGTTGCACCCCCTGGAGTTAGAATAGTAATTTTTAGCCCTATACTATCCAACACTTTCCCTACTGTTGCACCCCCTGGAGTTAGAATAGTAATTTTTACCCCTATACTATCCAACACTTACCCTACTGTTGCACCCCCTGGAGTTAGAATAGTAATTTTTACCCCTATACTATCCAACACTTACCCTACTGTTGCACCCCCTGGAGTTAGAATAGTAATTTTTAGCCCTATACTATCCAACACTTTCCCTACTGTTGCACCCCCTGGAGTTAGAATAGTAATTTTTACCCCTATACTATCCAACACGTACCCTACTGTTGCACCCCCTGGAGTTAGAATAGTAATTTTTACCCCTATACTATCCAACACTTACCCTACTGTTGCTCCCCCTGGAGTTAGAATAGTAATGTTTACCCCTATACTATCCAACACTTACCCTACTGTTGCACCCCCTGGAGTTAGAATAGTAATGTTTACCCCTATACTATCCAACACTTACCCTACTGTTGCACCCCCTGGAGTTAGAATAGTAATTTTTACCCCTATACTATCCAACAATTACCCTACTGTTGCACCCCCTGGAGTTAGAATAGTAATTTTTACCCCTATACTATCTAATACTTACCTTAAATGCAATTTAATATTATGCGTTGTAATGGTATGCGTTGTAAAGGTAGTATGCGATGTAATGGAATGCGCTGTAAAGGTAGTTTTTAAAAATGCGTTGTAGTGTCATGCGATGTAATGGAATGCGTTGTAGGGGATGTTGCGTTGTAAAAAATGTGTTGTAAATGCATGCATTGTAAAAGTGTGCGTTGTAACGACATACATCCGTCTGTGCACCTTAGTTCCTCCCAACATTACAGTGTTTGTCATGGGTGCATGTGCAATGTCACCTGTCCATGTGGGCTTCACAGATGCACACTGGTGCAGTTCAGGGTGTGTGGTGTTGATGGTGGACTGATGTAAATGTTTTCATGGATGGGCCCCTAGCTCCTGTTTGTACATGGATGACGGCCATGCTGAGTGATTTGTGTTTGTGTAGGTGTGATGTATGTTTGTGGCACAGGACACATGTCTGGATTTCACAGTTTGTACGACATCTACCTTTGTCAGCACAGTGCAGGTGTCATGCATGCTTGTGTCACCCCAATGTCTGGTCCCTGGGGGTAGTGCTGTTGTGTGTCAGTCTCTTGCTGTGTTAGTTGGGGTTCATTCCAGCTTGTGTCACATGTGTCTGTTGTGCTCCCTCTCATCTCACAATGCCTGATTGCCCACTAAGGGTGGCCCATTGCTGGGTTACTTTTGCATGGCACTGTGTCCACATCTGTGTCACTATGGTTCAGCCCCCCTCATGTGTTGTGTAGTTGCCTGGGGATACTGAGACACACACACACATGTTGTGTCAGATGTGCAGTGTGAGGTTGCCTGTTTGTGTTTGTGCATCTGCACCAGTGCATTGGTATTGCTGTTGTGGGCCATTGCCTGGATGTTGTTTTTGTGATTTTCCCTGCTGTCCCTGTGAGTCACATCACATCATTCTGCACATTTATACTGGTTGTTAGGTCCTATTGCTGGCATGGAATGGGAGTTTGTGACCTGACACCTACAGTCTACACAGGTTGTTTTGATTAGTGTGTCTATTTTCGAGATGTGTGTATGCTTTGTGATGGTCACTTCTGTTTTTGTGTCATTGTACACTGTATGCATTGTCAGCCCCCATGGGTGGTGCTTGTCTGCACATGGCCGAGAGTATGTTAGGTTATCACAGCACTGTTAGCCTCACCACATCTCTGTGAGTATGGGACACAACCACTACTTTGCCCCAAAAGTGTTTCATGTGTTGGGACCAGAAATCATACATGCTGTTTGGCATTTGCAGCTTTGTCCATGATGACGCTTACCTTTTGGTCACTGTGATGAGGGGGGTTTTGGACCCCATCACCACAATGCTCAACATCTGCTGCTGTTGGAAGCACACACTTAACTTTTGTTCTACACAGTGAGGGGGTGTTATTTTCACATTGCCACAATGCTAGTGATGCTTGCCTTGTGTAGGCCACACGTTTTGGTCACACATGTGATGGTAGTCACATTGTATGTTCGAAGTCATGATCACTGTTGTGGGCATTTGTCACAGACTACACACTGTTGTCATGATGTTAGGGGGGATGCATTTAGCTGACTTACCTAATGTTGGTGTATGATGGATGTGTGGCGCATCACACATCCTATGAGTGGGGGTGGCATTAGTGCTGGGCAACAGGTCCCCTATGGGTGGGGGTGGCAGTTGTGATGGCCAACAGGTCCCCTATGAGTAGGGGTGGCAGGAGTGCTGGGCAACAGGTCCCCTATGGGTGGGGGTGGCAGTAGTGATGGGCAACAGGTCCTCTATGGGTGGCGGTGGCAGGAGTGCTGGGCAATAAAAGCCCTATGAGTGGGGGTGGCAGGAGTGATGGGCAACAGGTCCCCTATGAGTGGGGGGGCAGTAGTGATGGGCAACATAAGCCCTATGGGTGGGGTGGCAGTAGTGCTGGGCAACATACCCCCTATGAGTTGGGGTGGCAGGAGAGATGGGCAACATAAGCCCTATGGGTGGGGGTGGCAGTAGTGATGGTCAACATAGTCCCTATGGTGGGGGGGCAGTAGTGATGGGCAACATAAGCCCTATGGGTGGGGTGGCAGTAGTGCTGGGCAACATACCCCCTATGAGTGGGGGTGGCAGTTGTGATGGGCAACATAAGCCCTATGGGTGGGGGTGGCAGTAGTGATGGGCAACAGGTCCCCTATGGGTGGGGGTGGCAGGAGTGATGGGCAACATAAGCCCTATGAGTGGGGGTGGCAAGAGTGATGGGCAACATAAGCCCTATGGGTGGGGTGGCAGTAGTGCTGGGCAACATACCCCCTATGAGTGGGGGTGGCAGTTGTGATGGGCAACATAAGCCCTATGGGTGGGGGTGGCAGTAGTGATGGGCAACTGGTCCCCTATGGGTGGGGGTGGCAGGAGGGATGGGCAACATAAGCCCTATGAGTGGGGGTGGCAGGAGTGATGGGCAACAGGTCCCCTATGGGTGGGGGTGGCAGTAGTGATGGGCAACATAGTCCCTATGGGTGGGGGTGGCAGTAGTGATGGGCAACAGGTCCCCTATGGGTGGGGGTGGCAGAAGTGATGGGCAACATAAGCCCTATGAGTGGGGGTGGCAGGAGTGCTGGGCAACATGTCCCCTATGGGTGGGGTGGCTGTAGTGATGGGCAACATAGTCCCTATGGGTGGGGGTAGCCGTAGTGATGGGCAACACAAGCCCTATGTGTGGGGGTGGCAGTAGTGATGGGCAACTGGTCCCCTATGGGTGGGGGTGGCAGGAGTGATGGGCAACATAAGCCCTATGAGTGGGGGTGGCAGGAGTGATGGGCAACAGGTCCCCTATGGGTGGGGGTGGCAGTAGTGATGGGCAACATAGTCCCTATGGGTGGGGGTGGCAGTAGTGATGGGCAACAGGTCCCCTATGGGTGGGGGTGGCAGGAGTGATGGGCAACATAAGCCCTATGAGTGGGGGTGGCAGGAGTGATGGGCAACAGGTCCCCTATGAGTGGGGGTGGCAGGAGTGCTGGGCAACAGGTTCCCTATGGGTGGGGGTGGCAGTAGTGATGGGCAACATAGTCCCTATGGGTGGGGATGTCATTAGTTATGGGCAACATAAGCCCTATGGGTGGGGGTGGCAGTAGTGATGGGCAACAGGTCCTCTATGGGTGGTGGAGGCAGGAGTGATGGGCAACATAAGCCCTATGAGTGGGGGTGGCAGGAGTGATGGGCAACAGGTCCCCTATGGGTGGGGGTGGCAGTTGTGATGGGCAACATAAGCCCTATGGGTGGGGGTGGCAGTAGTGATGGGCAACAGGTCCCCTATGGGTGGGGGTGGCAGGAGTGATGGGCAACATAAGCCCTATGAGTGGGGGTAGCAGTAGTGATGGTCAACATGAGCCCTATGGGTGGGGGTGGTAGTGGTGCTGGCCGTACAAACCCTATGGTGGCCTATTAAATGTCCCTGCGGACTCATGTATGTGGGGAAAACCTCTCGAAAAGTGAAAGTGAGAATTTCAGAACATAAAAGTTCCATTCGAACCAAAAGTCTCAAATCTCCTCTCACATCACACTGGTTAGAACACCGCCACACCATCGCACAACTTAGATTCACTATACTTGAGATGATGCCCCGAAACACACAGTTGAATACAGATAGACTTTTATCACAAAGAGAAGTCTGGTGGACCAAGTTTTTGCACACCTTGCTACCATTCGGGTTGAATGATAAAATTGAAATGCAGTGCTTTTTATAATAACATGTCGAACTTTGCCATTTGACCTCCAGACTGTCTATATGCACTTGCCAATGCCCATTTGTCTCTCATTGTGTTTATGTATCCACAGACTTTTTCCCTCCAGCCACCTGTTTAGATTGTTTGGTCTCTTCAATTTGAGCAATTTTTTTCTCTATAATTTGGGATCTTCCATTTTATTTTGTTCATTTCAATTGAGCAATTGTTTGTTTATAGTTTGTTTCCTCTATTTTACCAGCACACTCCAGCTGTTTTCAGTGAACAGTGTTTCACCACTTTTAAGAACCTTAACATCTGATTAATATTTTTGTGCACACCATTGGTCGATTTCCACCTGGTCGTTTTTTATTTTTATTCTCATTTTGACTTTCACTCGTTCCCCACTCCAGTCACACGTTTTCTCTCTAATTTTCCTTTTCATCATTTACACCCATCTGTTTACATTACTTCAGCTTGCGCCCCGCGTGACCCCGCAGCACCACTTGGCGTATTCATTTTCACAGCCTTCAGCAGTCCCATTTCTATGAGCACCATTTTCACTCATCACGTGATCACGGGCGCGCATTAATCTTCTGAGTAGAACGCGCCATGGACATACACCTTTACGGATGTACACAGGAGCCACGATCGGTTGCCGGTTTCTTCGCGTGCACAGTACACTGGGTAAGCAGCATACATAGTTCCCTGCACGTAGTTCTTTGAAATTATTTCGGATCCGTTTCTTCAAATAGTTTTCCCTACTTTGATTGTAGAGTTTGCGCAGCTTGCCGTCACACGACGTCTTTCCCTGCAAGCCACTGAATCCTTTGCCAGCACTTTGAACATTCGGGACACAGTACACATCTAGCCCAGTGACTGGTTTTTGCCGCATTTTCAGTAAGCTTCCTTTTTTACCGTTATACTTGTTTCCAATACAAGTTTCAGTTTCACTGTTGTGTTCTACAGTTTTTTCTGTGCTTTTCCGTTCCAGGCATAAAGCCCCAGTTCATTCTCCTCATCCTGTACATTCCGATTCTGATACAGTTGTTCAATTCATTTGGCCAGAACTTTCCAGGTTACTATCAGCTTATTTACGTCATTATTCATCCTGGCACATCGTTTTCTTTCCACTTATGCACTTGGTGGTGGCCTTTGGTAATTAGCCATTCGACTATCCGAATTATTTCTGTTCCGTTTTAATCTCTTTTCACTTCTTTGGCAGTTTTTTTACTAGCACAACTTCCATGACACTGGGTTTATTTTTCGCATTTGCTCCAGTTTGAAATAGACCAGCATTGTTTTCCCTTGGGCTCCAGCCTGCTGCACCCTGTATTATACCGCTGTCTGTTTATGTTAAAATCAGTTACGTTTTGAATTCCAAGGTCATGAAATGTATTCTTGTATTTTTTTCAACAGCTGCCCCTGAAGAAGGGATGTATAACATCCCGAAATGCATTGGGTTTTCTTGTGAACTGACGATTAAGTTCTCTGCCCGAGTGCAGATATTTTGATTTCATTTATGTGGATTTCGTTTGGAGCTACTTTTCAATTATTGTCTTGTACATTTCTATGTCATTTATGTGATTGAATGATAAATACACTTTTATTATAAATCACCGTGATTGAACGGACTGTTAAATTGTCACATTATTCAGATCGTTTATTCTTTTGGTCAAGTTTTGTCTTTTCAGTAACTAATATGTCTTAATCATGTAATATATTCATCCAGCAGTGCACTCAGTATACTGGTGTATATACATCAGCAGTTTTCTATTGAGTTGCGAGGAGGGCTACCTCGTGTCTGAGTTGCACGCTTCATTTATTGAGATTCAACCATATAGACTCAATTTTTTGAATTTTGGAGTGCGCTATCTTACACAGAATCTGGCCTGTTGGTAGTGGCCAGGATATGGATCCCCTGTGTGTGTGTGACAGTTTGCGGGTACGTGTCGTTTGTCTGTGTGGTGGGTGTCTGACTTACCGTCTGCGCCGTCCGCGTCTGTTCCTGATCCGGTCATAGATGTAGAGTACTGGTATGACCTGCGCGATGGGATTCATGATGTGTTCGTCTCGTACACGCTGCTTATTGCTCCGTCTCGTACCCGTTGCAAGCTGGTCCGTCTCATAGCCGTGTATTGAGTTGTGGTGCAAATCGTAGCTGATATGCTTCTTTTACGGATGCTGTGATGTGCGGTACGTGGCGACCCGTCCGGCACATAGGAAGTACGCATCGTACTTGTCCGGGCGGAAACTGCTATGGATACTGCTTCCGGGCGACTCGGTTCGGCGTTAGGAGTTACGGCTCGGACGGAGAATAAAGCTTGAATCACAGCCTCCGTATCTGTCTGGTTTTTGGCAGTTATGCGCATCATACTTCATCAACAGGACGGACCGGCTCCGGGTACGGATTGGTCGCAAGGTAAGGCTACGAACAGCTCTCAGAGAGCTGTCCGACCTGATCGGAATCGACCCCACAGTGTTAGTTGGTAAGTGGTTGGCTAACAAGGTTCACAAAGGGTCAAAGCAGCACGCTTCTATGCCAAAAGGGGAGAAGAATATTCACCTTACACATTTTCCAATCCAGAGGGTAAGTCATGAAAAATTCTCATGGGACTCGAGGAGGGCCCAGGAAATTTGGGAATGGTAATGGTGTAACCAGGAAAGACCATCAGGAAAAGCGCAAGCAAGGAAATCCTTCCAAGTCCAAAGTGGTGACTTACTCCAAGTGCCACTTGGGACTCTTTAAAAGAGATTTTGAAAGGAAAGAACTAGACACAGGGACATCTGTGATAGCAAGTCTGCTGCATATGTGTGTTAGGAAAGCTTAACTTAGGAGACTTTAAAAACATCAATACATCAAATAAGTAAGACACAGCACAAAATAAAAATCCCACACCAATTTAAACAAATAGTAAATATTATTATGAACAAATAGACACCCACACCACAAGCATCCAATGTAGGGAACTAGAGATATGAATTTTTAAAGATTAACCACTTTAGAGTGCTTAAAAACCTATAGCACCACTGTGGGACATCTGGTCGCACTTGACCAGGACAAAGCCAAAGTTTCGGCCAAACGCAATGGAACCCTGGTTAGATACACTAAGCAGGAGGCTCAGGTCAAAATTTTACCTTTACAATTAGAAACTTTCCTAGAGCTCTTTATTTGTATGGTCCTCGACCCTCCTCAGCGGCGGGATTCGGAACTGGTTTGCGGTCTTGACTTTCCATGAGGCCCCAGTCAAATCCTTGAAGTCCGGAGCTCTGAAGCCTTCAGAGGGACGAACCTGAAATCCTGGCCGGGTCACGGTTGAAGGTGGCCGGCTTGACTCTCACAGCTGGGTCGGACACCTTATGGGGCTTCTCCCCAAAAGTTCTCCAAAGTTCTCCAAACGTCAGGAGGTGCTTCTGATGGAGCAAGGACTCGTATTGAAGAGACTTACTTGGAAGCAATCCTCTCATTTAACTTCTAATATTGTATTAACCACGTATTGTGTAAATTAATACGCACAACATTGAACATAAAAGACAGAGAAGCTTGCTTATGTGTTTTGCTAATAAGTAACTCAAGCGAAATCCTAAAATGGCTGCTAACGGGAAATCTTTATTGCGCATCCGTCAACTGCACCTACGCAGTATGATGAGCTGTCGCTTGGAAGGAATTAAAATGGCGGCTTGGAAAGCTCACATGCTTGGCATCTGCTTTGCCGAAACTAAACCGAGCTATTTTACTAATGCCAATGCGGGGAAAGCATTAATAAGTAAATGGGGTTAGTGTAGAGATATGGTGGTATACAGTGAAACCATTTATTTTTTTAATTAATATTTTTCTTTCTGACTCTTTTATTAGTGCGCATTTGGGTCTCTCGTATGAGTCCAGAGTCTGTTAGTCATGTGATCCTCCGCGCATGCCTGGTGAGATTGAGCCGGAAGAGTGACGATAACTCTTGAACGCAGTCCAAGGACGCAAAAGTTACAAAGCCTGGGAACCTGCACTACAGACCTCTGAATGAATAGATGTTCATAACAGAAAAACGCAAATGTTGCTAATAAGATGTGAATACGGGTGGAAATAAAACATTTGAATTTAAAATTAGGGGTTGGATCCTTGAACAATGAAATGATAGACTATGATGAGGTATAAGCATGGTGTGATGATCACCCCCCTTGCCTGTCCAATCAGAGTTAGTAGTGTCACAATATTGAAACATTAATGGGTGGCACATGAATAATGTAGGGTATAATTGAGGCGGTCTTAGTTAGTTAGTCAGATGGAGATTTGCTGAATGCTACAGAGCTTGGGATGCTGTCGGAGTGACGAGTGATCCTGATGAAGAATCGAATGCAGAACCATCTATCTAAACCTAATTAATTTAGAAGAAGATCGCAGAAGAATCTTGAGGAGGAAGAGAGTGTCAGAGAGGGGTGCTACGCAAGTGTCGGTGTTAGAAAGGTCATCTATCATGTCCTGATTCCTGTCCTGAAGCCTTTATTGCATAATCTTTACCGGGGGACCCTTCCCAGCTCCTTGGCCCGGGGGTTGGTTTTCACACCATCCTAGGTAACTATAATTCTCGTGAATGTGCAAATGTTCTTCTCTCTCTGTCCTCTCGCTTCTGAGCATACGTCATTGCAAGTATACTGTATGTGTTTGATGATTGATGAATTGAATCTTCTTCCTATGAGTGACGGAGACTGTACTGTACTTTGAAGTCGTTTACATGAAACTAATTTAGATAAAGACTTAAAATTTTCCCAGAGTCTGTGGTTATTTCATTGCAAAAAGAAATAATTCATGTCATTTCACCATTAACTAGTTCAACTAATGGTCCATTGACCAGAGGAAAGAACTTTATGATCAGTGAAAAGATTAGTTGAGAACAAGAGGTGACTAATCTTGAAGTAATAGTAAATCATAAACCTTGACTCCAGCGGTTAGTACCAGGCTGTGTGTATGTGTGTTTATGGGCCCAGATGAGTATATGGTATTGAAGTACCTGTTGCTGGTGAGCCGCTGGATCACTTCCAGGTCTCCTTGCGGGTTCAAAGTGTCCACAACACAAATCCAAATGTCTGGAATCCCTTGGATGATCTCTGGAAGTTCTGGACCACAATTTGCTAAATGCACCTGGCTACATCCTTAAAAGTCCACTAGATACACTCCAGGATGGGGACTCTTGGTGAAGACGATGCAGGTGAGCTCTGCCAACCTATAACTGCAGAGAGTTCATGCCTTAATCCTTCTTGAAGCAAAGCAGAGTCCCCAGGACTGTACAGCCAAAGTGTGCAGCAGACGCAGTCATGCAGAGTTCAGGCCTTTGGGTGCAAATTCAGATTCCAGCAGGACAGTTATTTTTTTCCTTGTAGTTTCAGACAGCAGAACAGATATGCTATGCACCTCTCACATATTCATTCTCAGCTTCTGGGCATCAAGAGGAGGACCAATGGGATGCAGGGTGCCACCCAGGTGCATGACCACTTCCTCAAAGTGTGGCATCTTCTTGTGCCAGAAAGTACTATTCCTCCAAAATCCATCATTTTTTTTTAAACATAGTTTATTGGTTTTTTGTTGCACAGCCACATATAAAGCCTTACACAAGTTGTTTCACCATCCACCCTGCAAATTAGGCACAAGCCCCCCCGCCAATCCTACCCTACCTAAAGCAGGGTCATAAAAGGTCCCTCCCGGCCTATACAACGCATAACCAATAAGCTGCATAACAAAACCTCTATTTTTAACCCCTATT
The DNA here is from genome assembly GCF_964204655.1 of Triturus cristatus. Lineage (NCBI taxonomy): Eukaryota > Metazoa > Chordata > Amphibia > Caudata > Salamandridae > Triturus > Triturus cristatus. The sequence goes on along the minus strand of NC_140589.1, from coordinate 497,711,277 downwards.
CAGCTTCCAAATCCCTCCCCCTCCCTCAGTCCTCCTCAACAACGTATGCGTCCATCTCTGCTCTCTAATATCATACAGTCCAAGGAATACCAATGATTCAAGTTATGTGATGTGCCCAGTTTGCTCCGGGGTAATCCCCCCATCCCCGGTTCGGTCGTCTCCATCCACACCTGGCCCATACTCTCGCAGTGCCTGCACTAACGCCTCCCACACAGCTGCCGCTTCTAGCGCCTTATCATCATTGCGCCTATGAGCCCATTGATACCGCAGCGCACCCTCGCTGGTGGCCCATTTAAGAAATTCCCCCTTCTATCGCTTGCTAGTGGGACCTACTGTTGCCTTCCACCTCTTCGTGATTTCTCGTTTTGCTAGTATAAGTCCCATGTCTACGAATTTGCTCGTGATTTTAGTTTTGGAGCGTGTGTGGGAACCAGTGCAATATACTAACAGCCATATCAAACTCCAACCCTCTCTCTGTCACCTCATTCAGGGTATCTCCCACCTCTTTCCAGTAAGGCCCCAGCGCCGGGCAAGACCACAACATATGATCCAGTTCCACCCCAGTCCTCAGGCATCTGGGACATGCCGCCTCCTCAACTTTAAAATATTTCTGGATTTTCCCAGGTGTCAAGTATGCTCTGTGGAGTATGTAGAAGTGCACCAGCTGGAACCTTGCGTTTCTCGTGCTCTTCCAAGCTCGTCGCACTATCTGTGCCCAGGCCGTCTCAGGGATAGCCCTGTCTAGATCATTCTCCCACTTCTCCCTCAGTACAGCTAGAGGCTGTAGGTTTTCGAGGAGCATTCTAGAATATAGGCACGTAACCGCCTTAACAGTTCCTGCCGCCATCGTAGTATACTGGCAGGCCATCGACGTCTTAGGCTCCATCAACCCCTCCCTCCAATGCGCCTGCATCGCTCTGGTAATCGCTGCGTGCAACAGGAAACCTCCCCTAGGCAAATCAAACCGCTCTTGGAGAGTCTGGTAGGACAGCAATACCCCGTTTTCATGTAGGTCTCCCACCACCTGCAGTCCCGCTTCTTCCCAAAGTTGTAAGTGCGACCAGTCCCCGCCGTGTGGCAATGCAGTCAGCATCCCCAGTGGCATCTCCGGTGCATACGGATGTAACACCCCCGCTCGTCTCTGGGTGCGATTCCAGCAGAGCCTGAAGGTTATCTCCTCCGTAAGGAGGTCCCGGGATTCCAGCCTCTGCTGCAGGGCAATGTAGGAAAGGACATGGCGTGGTGTTCCCCCATCCCGTCTGGCCTCCGGACCGCGGAACACCCGCGCCACATTTTGGGTAAAGATCTGCAATTGCGCCGCTAAGTAATATAGTTCAAAGTCCGGGACCGCCAGCCCTCCTTCACTCTTGGGTCGTATAGCGCCACTCTGCGCCTGCCCGTACCCCACAAAAAAGACACTACCATCGATTTCAGCAACTGGAACGTGGAGTTGGGTATCCACACCGGAAGTGTCCTAAAATAATATAATAAGCGAGGGAGCGCCACCATTTTCAAAAGGGAGATGCGGCCCGTCACCGATAACGGGAGGGTGGCCCAAAAGGCCATACTCCCCTTCAGGGCCCGTATACTGCGGCCCACATTGCCCTTCAGTATATCTGCCATCGTGTGATAAATATGTACCCCTAGGTAGTGCAGGCAGGTGGGTTCCCAGCGGACCGCTCGGGACATGTCCGGCCTAGCCTCCCCCTGTCGCACCGGGAACAGGCACGTCTTAGCCCAATTAACTCGAAGCCCTGATATGTCCCCAAACCCCGCCCCCGCCATCGCCCCACCAGCGTCTTCGAGGAACAGCAAAAGGTCGTCTGCATAAAGCGATATATGCTGTCGCCCGTCTCTGCCATCCAAACCCCTGTAGTAGCGGCCTGTCCGAATCTTGGCCGCGAGGGGCTCCACCGCCAAGGCGAATAGTAACGGGGAGAGCGGGCAACCCTGCCTCGTCCCGCGCTCAACCAAATATCTCGGAGAAATCAAGGAGCCCACTCGCACCCTAGCCACTGCCGAAGTATATAACACTTTTGTCCATTGGAGCTAACTCTCTCCTAATCCAAACCTACGCATTACTTTATACAAATATCCCCATTCCAAGCTATCAAAAGCTTTCTCGATATCTACCGAGAGTATCATAGGCTGCGGGGCTTCTGAGTGGTCATCGTCCAGTAATCACACCAATCTCTGGATGTTCGCAGTCGTGTTTTGTTGTGGTATGAACCCAGTTTGATCCTCATGAACCAGGGTGGGCATATATAGCAGTAATCGGGCCGCCAGTACACTACTCAATATTTTATAGTCGGTGGTTAGCATCGACAGCGGCCTATAAGAGGCCACCTTCTCACTTTCCCTACCCGGCTTCAATAGCGGGATCACCAGCGCTTCGCGCATCGAAAGGGGGAGCCGTCCTAATGTTCTAGCTTCTCTATAAACCTCCTGGAGCCGCGGGACCAGCAAGTCAGTATATTTCCCATAGAATTCTATGGGCAATCCGTCTAGCCCCGGTGTCTTGTTGCAGGCCATGCGCTTGATGGCAGCTCGTATTTCACCCGGCTCTACGTCCTTACCCAAGTCCAATGCCTGCTCCCGGTCCAGTCCCGGCAACGGGACCTCATCCAAGAAAGCGTCAACGGCAGGGTCACCCTCCTCTAATCTACTGTTAGAAGGGTGCCCTCCGGGAGCCCGATGGTGTCGGACTGACCACCCCGGGGGCCACCGTTCTGTAGGCGAGTAGCCGAGCACCGCTGAGAAGCCTCCTGGGCGAGGTCCTTCTCTTATGATCGTATCAGCCAAGCAACCCCACCACCACAAAGGGACACAGCCAGGGTATTTATTCTTATAAGATTTTATCGGTTATCAAGGCAGGTTTCTGTGGCAATATTTACAGGTGGATCGAGGGATCCAAGAGAGTCTCAAAGTCTGGTTGGGATTGGGTAGCGGGACAGTCTCAGTCTTAGCCTGGTACTGGACACCCTGTGCCTAGCTCTCAATCCTCGAGCCGGGGGGTTCCAGGAGCCGGGACGTCGTCCGCACGGTCCGGGGGATTGCTGCGGTGAGGTCGAGCCGCGACGAGGTCAGCAGGGCTCCGATGGTTTACTTCTGCGAGGTCGAGCCGCGACGAGGTCAGCAGGGCTTCGATGGTTTACTTCTGCGAGGTCGAGCCGCGACGAGGTCAGCAGGGCTCCGATGTTCCGTGAGGGTCTTCTTCTCAGCAAAGGGGGGAGCCGCGACACAGTCAGCAGGGCTCAGAGGTCCAAGTTCCAAGTAATGAGTCTTTCTCCGTAGGGTCAGCCACGATCCGATCAGCAGGGCTCTTGACTCCAGGATACAACTGCCGTCCTGGTTTGAGGCTGCCCCAGATATAGGTCTGGACCACTTTGATGTCCGGACCCTTGCGCCTGGGGGGCGGAGGGGCCGGGAGGGGAGAGGCCAGACACCCAGCGGGAGAGGCGCCAGCGCCCAGGAAAGCCGGAGGGCGATCGAAACCAGGCGTTGGGGACCGGTTGGGGGTCCCATCGAAACTCCCCTCCTCCGGGATCGGTGGAGTGGCCACTTGGTGCTCCCTGGCTGGATCTTGGTGCCTCGATGTCGGGGCTTCGCTGGGGCCGGGGCCGGGGCGAGCCGTGTCGCGTAGGCTGGTGCGGGTAGCAAGGTACAATCCGGAGGGACCCCGAAGGGTGGGGCTGCCCCCGTCGGGTCGGGTAGGAGGGTTCGGGACCACGCCACGAGGCCGGGTCCAACATCTACTTTTGTAGAGCGTCTCATAATAGTGCTTAAAACACTGCATGAGTTCAGTTTGGGTATAAACCAACCCCCCCTCCGCTCTCTCCAGAGCCAGGACAGGGGAGCTCCTTCTGGTGGGGTTGGCTAACCAAGCCAATAACGTCCCCGCTTTATCTCCCTCCGCATGGGCCCTCATCATGTATCGTCTATGGTTGAAAACGCGCAACCGTTCCACTGCAACCGCCACCGCCTACTTAGCTGTAGCAACCCTTTCTTGCAGCTCAGGATAGCCGGGTCGCTCCTTTTCCGCCTCCCGCAGAGTGGAGTCCACTTTGGCCAAGTCGTCCAGAAGCGTTTTCCGTATGCCCACATGTTTCCCTATGCAGAGCCCCCTGATTACCACTTTAAAGGCATCCCACTCTGTCGCCCTTGTCTCAGCCGTGTTTGCGTTTTCCGCAAAGTACTGCGTGATGCCCCCTTCCAGCGCTGTCTGGAAAAGTGGGTCGTCCATCGCCTCAGGTCTCAGTGTCCAAGTAGGAACACACGAGACCCCAGCCATGCAATTCATGCTGACGAGGAGGGGATTGTGATCAGAGAGTGTTCGGGTTAGATATTCAGTGCGTACTATAGTGGGCATTACCGTCAGGGAGCACAATATCGCATCTAAGCGTACATGTAGGTCGTGCATGCTAGAAAAATAAGAGTAGTCTCGATCTCTCGGGTGCTGCGCTCTCCAAGCGTCTATCAGTCCCCAGCGCACCTGCCAGTCGAGCCTACCCTTGGTCAAGCGGTTCACCGGTGAGTCTGCCAAAGGTGGGTGAGATCTATCAAGAGAGACATCCATAACAGAGTTAAAATCTCCCCCCATCACCAGAGGGCTCGCTAGGTAAGAAGCCAAAGCGCCGGACAGCCGCGCCAGAAAGCCCACCTGGTCGACATTGGGCACGTATACACTGCATAAGGCAATATCCCTCCCCCTGAGCTTCCCCTCAACTGCCACGTATCTGCCCTCAGGATCAACCGCTTGCCTAGTCACTTGAAACGGGACACCCGCTCTAACCCAGATCAGCGACCCCCTAGCGAACGCAGAATACGTGGTGTTGAAAACCTGTCCCCTCCACCTACGCTGCAGCGCCACCCCGTCTGCCTTTGTCAAGTGAGTTTCTTGGAGCAGTGCTATGTGGACTCCCCTGCGGATTAGATAAGCATGGACCTTATGCCGTCTCGTCATAGTATGAAGCCCCCGCACATTCCAGGTTATACATCTCAAATTCGTTAAATCAGCCATTCTCCCATTGCATCCCGCTGAATCGAGAACTTTCGGCCGCTATGCCGTCAGTGAGGATCCCTCCCCAACAGTCCCCTAACAAACCCAATACCCCCACCCTCCCAAGAACAGGACCTAGTAACACCAATCTAGCTCCCATCCAAACCATAATACCAGTGAAACAATTGCGAAGCCCGACAGCAGACACTGTGGGCATGCCTTATGGGCAACGAGGGGGGATCGGTTACCAACGGACAGCTGCCTTAAGGCCTCCAGATCGCTGTGTCCCGCCGAGCCCCTAGCAGCCTAGCACTCTCGGGGCCCCCCCTACCTTCTTCGGTGGCCTTTGTCTTTGTCGCTTTTCTTCCCACCCTCTACCCAGCACAGCATCCAGCCATCCCAGCCGGCCACACTCAGGAGCTCCTGCCATGTCCAGTCCCGCAGTCCGTCCGGCCGCCCCGGCACATTTGGTAGCACGGGCAGCCGCTCCCTCTCGCTCCCCACCGCCCCTCATACTCCCTCCCACATCAAACCTGCAGTGAAAAGTCCAGCGAGGCCAGGATGGTCCACGAGAGGAAGTCCCGCATCCCGCCTAAACCTCGTCCAGCATTCCATCTGCCGTGGCCGGTGTAACCGATGGCAGGTGTACACTGTCTGACTCCGAGCCCTCATCAGCTGAGCCATCCCCGCCTGTATCCGAGTCTGTCCGCCCTGGAGTGCGTTGGCCCCGGGTACTCGTCAGCGCCATTGTCGCATCCAGCGCGTCCCTCCGTTCTGCCTCCGCCTCCCGCGAAAGCGGGCCCCTGATGGTCCCTCTGCTGCACCGGGGCCTCCGCGATCTCCTTTGCTGTAGGGCCCCCGGCGGGGGTTCGTGCCGAGTTCCCCCTGCCATCTTTTCCAGCTCTGTATAATTCCAACCATGCACAGGCGTCATCTGGCGTCTCAAAAAAGTGCGAGGATCCATCCACAATGATACGTAGCTTGGCCGGGAACAGCAGCGCCTACTGCAGGCCCTCCTCTCGTAATTCTCGTTTAACTGCGAGGAAGGAGGAACGGCGCCTCTGGGTTTCATAAGTGTAGTCCGGGAATAGAGTTACCTTGCTGTTCCCCACTTGGAAGGGCCCGTGCGTACGCGCTCTCTGGAGTAGAAGGTCTCGGTCCCGGTAATGTAGCAACCTCACCACCACTGGGCGGGGAGGTCGGCCTTGCTGAGGAGGCCTAGCAGGCACCCTGTGCGCTCGTTCCAGCGAGTAAAAGGACGACAGGCACTCCGGGGCCACCACCGTCTGGAACCAACCTTCTAGATACGTCACCATATCATCCCCCTCCGTTTTCTCCGGAAGCCCCACGACGCGGACATTGTTCCGGCGGTTGCGCCCTTCCGCCTCCTCCGCTCTCTTCTCCAGCGCCCCAACGCGAACCAGGACATCCGACATGGTTGCCTGGAGCGTGGTTTGTAGTGGACTCACTGCCTGAAGCGTCTTTTCCACCTCCGAGACTCTGTCCACAAGCTTGCCATGGTCCGCCCGCAGGAGCCCGAGGCCCGTCGCCATCTGCGCTATGTCCTGCTGCAGCGTTGTTTTGGTGTCCACGATTGCCGCCAGGATGTTGTCGAACTGTGTTTGCAGGTGCGGGTCGCGAAGTTGGCCGTGGTCCCCCGGCTCGCCCCGACCCGAGAGCTCAGTGTCCCGTTGCTGCAGTGCCCCCTCTTTCTTCCCTTTGGGCTTCCCCATAGTGCGTCCCCACGGAGGGAGGTCTCCCACTTCGTTGGAGCTGTAAATACACTAGAAGGTGTCACCGGGAGGGGTCACTTCCAAGCGCCGGCCAGTGGGCAAGATGATAGTCCCCTCTCTCCCTCACAACCACACTCCCATGCCATATGGGTATGTCCGCGGGGCACTCCAACTTTCACCTCCACTATAACGCCGAGGTCAGTTAACTCTCCCGGTTCTCCTCTGCCACCACTCCCGCACGATGCTCCGCAGGCCCTCAATCCACCACGGCCCAATCCGCTCCCAACTCTCCCGTCGGGCAGCATGTAACGCGGGGCAAGTCGGCGGGGCACCTTCTCTCTTCGCAGCTCAGTCCCCGAGGGGGTCCCCTCACTCCCGTGCGGCGGTGCTCCGCTTCTCCCCGCCAAGGGGCGCAGTGCAAGGTGCGGTCCCCAGGCGCTCCTCAGGCAGCTCCATGCGTCAGGGGTGAGGTGCAGGCCCCGACCGCCAGCTCTGCCCCGGCTCCTGTCTTCATCGGACCCAGCGCATAGGCCCCCGACCCCACAGGTCGTCCGGAGAGTCATGTCTGCCCCCGACTGATGAGCCCCCGCCACAGGCACCAGTCCTTCCGGCCGCACCTCGCAGGGCCTTCTCTTCACTGCGGATCCCACCGCCGGTCCGCTTGCAAGTAAGGGCCCCCACCGGCCCCCTATCTCACCTCAGGTCAGGCGCCAGCAGGCGCAGGAGCCGGGTCCCAGGCCGCACACCTTCCTCCTCCCGTGCCTCTATCAGCGCGATGCACCTCACCGCAACCGCCTCAGCAGGGCTCCGACGGTCTCCGATCCTGGGGCCACACGGGGGCCTCCACCCCACTTCAGGTGCGTAGCGGGCAGGCCACGGCAGGTCCCAAGTCTTCTCAGGCCAGGAGGACATCGGGGCGCCGGACGCCGCCAGGGGCCAGCTCCCTCACATAGGTCTCCAGGCGACGTGTAGGCGCGGCCTCTGCGCAACCTCCGTCGGGCTCAGCACCTCCACCAAGGCCCCGCCGCAGATCGGGCACTGGACAAAGGGGCGGAATGCCCTCCGTCGTCCGGCGCCAGTCTCCGTGTTCCAGCACTCGCGGGGCTCCGATCCGCCGACCTCCGAGCTCTGGATCCGAGCTCCAGCGCCCATCCGATCCGGGTCTCCACCACGCCACTAGTCCGCCATCTTAGGTGCCTCACCAGCGAGCGACCCGGCCAGCGCCTCTCACGGCAGATCTCCGTTCAGCGGCTGCTCCGGCTCCTCAGAACCACACCGAGTGAGCCCAGCCCCCTCCGCCACCAGTGGAGCCGCACGGGGGCCCCGGACACCGTTTAATCAGGAGGAAAGCGGGCTCCGATGCGGAGCTCGCGATCTAGTCGGCCGCCATCCGTGGCACCAAGCCATGCCCCCCCTCCAAAATCCATCATGGCTGAAATCTCGGCAGAGCAGTAAGAGCTAACTAAACCAACTCACAGTGTGGCTCATTTCCATAAGCTTCCCCTCGTCAGATCTGCAAATTCCTCTCTTAAGCCTGCCATCTGGCAGGAAGAGGGGGGTGGGCCTGGCTGGCATTGTAGCCTGTCCTGTCCTTCTTTGAAGCTCATGCTCTATGGCCCATTCCCCTGCTCAGGCATTCCTTTGCAGGTGCAGACATCCCTCCATCAGATAACCTCTGCTCAGCCAAGGCACTTGTCACCTAATCAAGGCAGTCTGGCTAATCCTGTTAGAACTGACCAATCAGAAAAGACTGTAGGAAAGCTGAATTGTGGCCCAAAGAATATAAAGTTGTATAACTTCTTTTCTGTACAAGGTATGATCAATTCAACAATAGCAGCCTGTTTGATTTATCAATATCATTCTGTGTAAAACTTTGACTGATATTTTTTATTCCCTTCCTTACAATACCTATGCGTATAAAAAATATTGCAATGTTAGCCTATGGGCCTAATCGGGGTAAAATTGGCAGATTTTCCTCACCAGGGTTAAAACATCTTTTATAAGGACCCTGCTTATAGTTACAAAACCCCCACCCTGGGGGCACCGAGGGGGGCCTTTTGGGGGTACATAATATGTAAAATAATGTAGATCATCACTTCTAATGTGCCCATAGCACCAAAGTCGAGTTAGTAGTGCATTTACTTTTAAAAGTAGTGCTGCAGAGCTGGGCTGCTTTTCAAATGACCTCAGGCACTCAACAGTACATGCATGCAATTGCAAAAAGGCTGCTGGTCTCTAAACGTCCAATTGTGAGAATTAACTTTTAAAGGCAGCCTACAAGGCAAAGCTGCATTTGAAATGAAAGACAGCCACTCAGCAGTGCAAACATGCAAAGTTCATAAAATCTGCTGGGCTTCTAAACCCCCATGCCCTCTTATCTACTAGGGGCTTATAGATAGATTATTCCCTTTGTCCTATAATCTACTAGGTACTTATAGGGTCTGTCAGGCTAATTGTAAGTGTACCCTAATACATAATGTAGCCTACACATGTGTTGTGTTTTCAACATAGAACTGACCTGGGACTGCCAGCAGAGCCTAGGGCACAGTCAGTTACCACCAGGTTCATTCATCAAAACAAAAATGGAGGTGAACAACAGGACAAAAGGATGATTTTCCAACAGTGGGTGATTGGTTGTGCTTTACCTAGTAGTTCTGGACATTTGGGAGAGGGACACGCATGCTCTAAGGCACATTCATCCTTACACAATGGGATTTGTTCAGGAAGTTAGTATATATAATATACTATACAATATACAATATATAATATACTAAAATAGTGGTATAAGAACCATGACTTAACTAGACACAAGGCCTAGAGCCAATAGAATCGCTGGGACCCCAAGGAACCACCTAAGGTAGTGACACAGAGGACCCACGGGGGCCATGTGCAGTGTGAGAACACAGCCGCGAGCTCCCGTTAGCTTCTATGGGGAAAGTCGCGGTTAGATTTTTAAAGATTAGGGACACTTAGAGATGAGCTAGGACGAAACCCTTTTGGACTTAGGAAGTTCTAGGGTCAACACCCACAGGAGCACTGGAGTACTCGTGTACCTCACCCAGGGAAGCCGGGTGCATAGGTGTCAAATGGTGTCGGGTCGCGTCGTCGTATTCAATTGGAGCCAGCGAAGAAGTGCTGCTGCTGGGAAGATGCGAAGTGTCCGAAGAGATCCAAGCCTGGATCGAAGTTGAGAAGAACCTGAAAGCAGAGGGGACAGAGTCTGGGTCACTAGCCAGTGACCAGTGGCATGATAGGCGAATGCCCACCGATGTCGCGTGATTTCAGGTGAAGAAGGTGAAGCTTGCCTCTTCAGCCACGAGGACCAGGAAGTGTCAAGGACAACCAAGAGCTGGATTCAAGCTGCCCCAGAAGGATGTCGAGGGCTGCAGTATCGGTGCCCCGATTGGACACAACAAGCCTTGGCAACAGCAATCCATGCAGAAAAGAGAAAGATGCTTTGGTGCAGACCAGGAAGGTCTGAGGGAATCACCACACGGTGGGGAGTCAGGGCACATCTGGAGCAACCAGGGAAGCCCAAGGAAAATCAAAGTTGCCTTCACAGGGACCCACCAGTCGACGTACCAGGGATCGCGAAGGAGCCTCACGCTGAAATGCAAGAAGCGGGCTCACGGAACACTCGTGGAGTGTAGGCCCACAATCTTCGGTGCAGATGGTGCTCAGTGCGTGGGCTACAAGGAACCCAAAGCACAACTTAGAGAGATGTCAGAAAGTGAATGCACTTGCAAATGTGCATGTGACCAGGAGTTCCGGTTCCACATTACTCACGAAGGCTGCGGGTCTCAGCTTTGCTGGGGACTCGGGTCAGCCTCTTAGAAGTCTGGAAATCCTCTTCCTGGGCTGCAACTACTTGGGAGTCCGGTGGGAGTTACGGAGATGCAGACCGGAAAAATGCTTCGTTGGTGCCTGCCAAGCAGGGGAGTCACTCCTTTACCCCAAGGGAGATTTCTTCAGTCCTCTAGTCTTGAGTAGAACATTGAAGTTCCAGGATTCAGTTGCACAGTTTCGTCCAAGGATATATAAAATCCTCTTCCCCGGGGTTTCTCTACTTATACCTAAGGAAGGGGTTGGACTAACTCTAGGGACCCACCTATGGGAGGGTTTGGAAAAAGGGGTGGCTACACCAATTTCCTTTGTCTAGTTTGATGCTAGAGCAGGGGCTGGAAGCCCCTGAAGCGGTTTGAGCTGGTCTATGCACAGGGACACCAAATGTGCCCCCAGTGCAGGACTTCAAAGCACTCTGAGAGTGCTCCCACCCAGCCCCAATACACATCAGCCTGTCTGGGAGGTGGTTACACCTCCCTGTGACAGGAAACCTATTGTCCAGGCCTCCCCTGCCATAGTTTCGGTCAGCAGCAGGAGGCCAGACCTCTGTACGTGGCTGCAGCATCCATTTTGTGGTGCCAGGGCTCTGTTAAGTGTGTACCAGGTATACCGGTGCTGTCATGTCTCTCCCTCTAGAAGGGTGGGATCATATTCTCACATCAGGAATTGATGTGGGGGTATGATTCCAAGGTGTTTGACACCAAACACGACATGTTTCCGTGCAGCCAGTCCAAAGTTAGCATTAACCATTTTAGTTATAATGCACTTAAGAGTATATGGTCAGGCTGCACCACTGGCAACCCCAGAGGATAGATTCCAACGGCTGAAGAGGGGCTCAGCTCATGCCTGGGTGCCCCCTCACATATAACCAAGCACCCTGCCATCAGGATTGATAAGGCCTGCCATAGGGGTGACTGATAGGTTTCTATGTACAGTGATAGGTGAGATATAGTGAACCTATATCTAAGTAAGGGGTGCATGCACCACCTTACCCAGGCTGCAGGAGCAGACCTGTGGTGTCATTTTGGAGGGCTTTCCAGGGGTGGCACAATACATGCTTCAGCCCCTGGTAGGCCTCTGGGGTACCTATGCCCTGGGTACATAGTATACCATATACTAGGGACTCACAAGGGTACCCCAGAATCCAATCTGTAGTGTACCTAAAGTACATGGAATCAATTTAGAGAGGAAGCAGCTAGGCTGGGGTCCCGAATAGCAGGACCCCAGCCAGACTAAAGTTGAAAAACAGTGAAACACCAGCAAAAGGTGGGGGTAACCATGTGAAGCAGATCCTACTCTCCTACAGAAGGGACCAGGACAAAGTAGTTTGGAGGAAAGGCCAGACTCCAGAAAGGAAATGGATTTGCGTATGCTCCAGACAGAGAGGAGGAAAAGCTCCTGAAGCAGACCACCTGCTGCAGTCTGGGTTGCTTAAAGATCTTAAGGGTTTTCTAGCTGCTGGGGGGCCTAACTGGGAAGATTTCCACATGGCACAGGAGGTATGCTTTACACTTGTAGGACTTCAGAAGGAAGCCCGGGAACAGGTCAGCCAAGGAGTGGTGGCAAAACACTATGTTGGCCGGGAGGGTCGTCTACTTTATAGTGAATTGGTGAATCCTTAACCAGGAACTAGCAAGAGGCTAGTGGTCAATTTGTGCACAGGAACTTCCTGTCACTGGCCCAGGAAATGCCCTTAGCAGGACACTTTGGGATTAAAAACCCCCAGGATAGCTTAGACTCTCCTTTCTGTGGGCCAGGGATGTGCAGAGACATGAGGGGTTCTGTAGAACCCGTCCCACTTGCCACATGAGTAGTAAAACAGGAGGAAGGACTAAGGCACCCCTAATACCTGTATGAGCTGTAGGACTTTAACTTGAATAGGGGGAATAGACTTAGTTGGTCCATTTGCCCCCCTCACAGTCAGGTAAGAAGTATCTCTTGGTTGTAGTGGATCATGCCACCAGGTACGCTGAAGCTGTACCTCTGAGGAGAATGGCTGATAAGGTGAGAGTGCGAGCTCTGCAGGGGATCTTTTCTAGGGTTGGATTTCCAAAAGCGGTAGAGATGTGGAGCAAGCTGGTGTGACATAACACTTCTCCATGCCATACCACAGACAGACCAATGGTTTGGTGGAACAGCTTAACAAAAATCTCAAAAGCATGATGGGAACTTATATCTAAGTAAGGGGTGCATGCACCACCTTACCCAGGCTGCAGGAGCAGACCTGTGGTGTCATTTTGGAGGGCTTTCCAGGGGTGGCACAATACATGCTTCAGCCCCTGGTAGGCCTCTGGGGTACCTATGCCCTGGGTACATAGTATACCATATACTAGGGACTCACAAGGGTACCCCAGAATCCAATCTGTAGTGTACCTAAAGTACATGGAATCAATTTAGAGAGGAAGCAGCTAGGCTGGGGTCCCGAATAGCAGGACCCCAGCCAGACTAAAGTTGAAAAACAGTGAAACACCAGCAAAAGGTGGGGGTAACCATGTGAAGCAGATCCTACTCTCCTACAGAAGGGACCAGGACAAAGTAGTTTGGAGGAAAGGCCAGACTCCAGAAAGGAAATGGATTTGCGTATGCTCCAGACAGAGAGGAGGAAAAGCTCCTGAAGCAGACCACCTGCTGCAGTCTGGGTTGCTTAAAGATCTTAAGGGTTTTCTAGCTGCTGGGGGGCCTAACTGGGAAGATTTCCACATGGCACAGGAGGTATGCTTTACACTTGTAGGACTTCAGAAGGAAGCCCGGGAACAGGTCAGCCAAGGAGTGGTGGCAAAACACTATGTTGGCCGGGAGGGTCGTCTACTTTATAGTGAATTGGTGAATCCTTAACCAGGAACTAGCAAGAGGCTAGTGGTCAATTTGTGCACAGGAACTTCCTGTCACTGGCCCAGGAAATGCCCTTAGCAGGACACTTTGGGATTAAAAACCCCCAGGATAGCTTAGACTCTCCTTTCTGTGGGCCAGGGATGTGCAGAGACATGAGGGGTTCTGTAGAACCCGTCCCACTTGCCACATGAGTAGTAAAACAGGAGGAAGGACTAAGGCACCCCTAATACCTGTATGAGCTGTAGGACTTTAACTTGAATAGGGGGAATAGACTTAGTTGGTCCATTTGCCCCCCTCACAGTCAGGTAAGAAGTATCTCTTGGTTGTAGTGGATCATGCCACCAGGTACGCTGAAGCTGTACCTCTGAGGAGAATGGCTGATAAGGTGAGAGTGCGAGCTCTGCAGGGGATCTTTTCTAGGGTTGGATTTCCAAAAGCGGTAGAGATGTGGAGCAAGCTGGTGTGACATAACACTTCTCCATGCCATACCACAGACAGACCAATGGTTTGGTGGAACAGCTTAACAAAAATCTCAAAAGCATGATGGGAACTCTGTCAGAAAATCTAAGGAGGAAGTGGTATATTCTCCTGCCATGCCTCTTGTTTGCCTACCGAGAGATTCCAGAGAACGGAGTAGGGTTCAGTTCCTTTGAAATTCTTTATGGCTACCCAGTGCGGGGTCCACTCATCTTAGTCAGAGAAGGGTAAGAAGTGACCTCAAATTCTCTACAGAAGGATGTAGGTGACTTTGTGATTGCCATCAGGAAGTTGACAGCACAATACATGAGTCAGGCAAAGGAAAACCTTCAGGCTGGCCTAGAGATGATAAAGTAATTGTACAACCAGAAAGCTACATTGACTGGGTATCTGGGAGGGCAGAAGGTGTTGTTGCTAAAGCCTATTTGTTTAAGGGCTTTGGAGGTCAAATGGCGTGGGCCATACAAATGTAGTTCAGAAGGCATCTGAAGCAATCTACTTTGTGGAAACAGATGTACCAATGGACTTCAAGAGGGTTTTCCATGTGAAACAGGTGGAAGCCTTACCTCCGGAAAGACTACACAATGAAAGTAATGGGTATGGCAGAGGAAGTTGAGAAACACAGTGAGCCTCTTCCTGACTTGCTGCATAGTGACATGAAGGATGGCACTATGGAAGGGAGTTCATTAGCCCCTGAGTTAATGCCTGAGCAGTAGAGTGTGGAAAGGTGTTGGGTTGATTTGCCAACTTCTTTTTACTGACTCCTGGGTTGGCACCTGTCTGTGTGCATGACATTGACACGGATGACAGTCTGCCGGTAGAGGGCAGAATGTATACAATGTCTGACCTGGTTCAGGGATGCATAAAGGCAGAAGTTTCCCACTGCTGAAAACTAATGTGAGAAAGCAGATTATTAGTGCGGGTGGATGGTAGCCCAACACAAGCAAAAATTGCCCTATTCTTGCTAGGTCCAGGAAAGGTTTCAGTAATTTAAACTTGAACTCAACGCCTGATAGCAATGGCACAGATCAGACAGGCTTAACTCAAGAAAATGTGTAAAGCATTTAGTGGTACCACAATAGGTAAACAGTTGAAATCTCACTCCAATTTGTAAAAATAGAGAATGTTGTGTTGACAAAATGGCACCAAAACAACATAAACCCAATAAGGGTAACACAAATATGATTTTTTAAAGTTAAACTAGTCATGCTGACCACAACATGCTTAAGGTTTAAGGCAGACCCCAATGTGTTATGAACTGTATATGAGGAGCAGACTGGTCCCGGTCTCAAGAAGGTAGAGCCATGAGGGGGGCATGGCTGTGGGCTGTATCTAAAGACTGGCTCATCGATGATGGGTGAAAGAAGCGCGAGGTCTAGGTGAAGCCAGCCATGAAGGTGGGAAAAGGTCTGGGCAACAAAAATAGGCAGGACTTTGCACCCGGGAGATATTCAATGTTGATTGGATGCTGCTCCGCATCAGGCCTGGAGAAGATTGCTACCTTTGGACTTAGACTCTGTTCTGACGGTTGGATTCTTTCACTGGGGCAAGGCTGAAGAGAGTTCAACATTGTTGGATGCTAGTCAGTGTCGGGCTGCTTGAATCAGAATTGCTGCTGCAGAGAAGAATCTAAAGGAAGTGACATAAAAGTCAGGTCTACGCGATGCACACTAGGCAGATCTGCTTGACAGGTTTAAGCTTTAGTCAGGAGGAGTACACTTGGACATCAGCCAAAGGTTCCGGGAGCAGCACTTGGGGGTCAGGACTCACTCCCACAGAAGTCACCAGCAGGGTCCAGGACAGGTCCAGTTGAAAATGGTCAGCTGGGCTCTGTAAAGAAAATAGGCTTCTTGCAGAGTTGATGCCCTTTGTAGCTTAACAGACAATCATTCAATCGATGCTTGGAGTCCACTATTTTATATCGGGTAAAAGTGGGAGCAGGTCTAAACCTTTTAGTAGAGGGTACCCAAGGGTGTCACATTTATGCTTGGCACTAGCCTGTTTGTGGGGGTGACTCCTTGCCCCTCCCTGACCAATAGGCAAAAGGCTCCCAGGGGTAACCCTACTTACTCTTGCCGCAGTTCCTGTGTGCTCTACTGCAAACAATCCCATAATGTCCCTCACTACCTAAAACCAAGATGGCAGAACATTTATTCCCTTGTGCAGAGCTCCTATGCTCACTTTAGAGGTGTGCCTGGGGAAATGAGCAACCACTCCTCTGTGGTCAGTCAAAACCAGTTCTGGGGCAACTCCTCTCCCACCAAGATCGGTGCCTGGTTGGCTAACAGCAAAAGACACACAGATGATGGATGGAATGCGGAGCAAATCAAACATTCACCCGCAGTCAAGAGATCTGGGTGAAATCTATCATTCTTTTGCTTACCATGCCACCCCAGTTTTGGCAGACCCAGGCGCTATCTACATCTGTCTGTGAGATGGTAGACCTCTTTGAAGATAATTCAATTCCTGGCCACTGCCCAGATGGTCATAATGTCAGAGGAACAGAGAACCCCTCCACACCTTAGGCCTTTGTTTTAGGTCTGGGAGTATCCTTTGTAAAATATTTAGTACAAATCCAACTTCACCAATGAATTGGATTTGTAATACATATTTTAAAAAGTCCAAGAATTAACTTTTTTGCTGATTCCTAAGTGGGGATACAATCTTTATTTTTAATATTATCTCCCAATACTTCCCTATAGAACAGCAAACCCTACTACAGTGTAAATAGCTTTTGGGGCCATTTCACTGTAAGGATGTTTTATACTACACCATTACATGTCATACTTTTAAATGTCATGCACCCAGTGCTTAATTTGTAAAATATGAAGTGCAGGTGCTCAAACCTTTGTCGGAGGCCACACCTACTTTCCCCAGCTCCACCCACTTCCTCCACTGGCTCCACCCACTTTCTCTATGAGCTCCACCCACATCCTCAAATGGCACTGCGAAAAGTCAGATGAATTTCAGCAAGGGAGCCTGCCTTCCTCATAGTAAGGTTAAAACAGGACTAACAATGTAGGCAGTTACGCAGCATTACCCTGGCTATAGAGGCAGCAAAATGCTGTGTGCATGCCACCAAAATAAAGGGGGGGTTAGAGAAATACAGAAACCTAGATGCCAGTATGTGCCAGGCAGAGATGATGTCAAACGAATAAAAGGATGGGAAAAAGGGAAATAATTCAAATTGATGACATGAGCAGTAGTCATTTATCTTTTTTTCAATTTTATTTCCTATTTTTCATTCAGGGCATTGTATTTAACCTCATGAAAGAGAAAGAGCAATTACTCTCCCACCCTGAGCATAAACTAGGTAATCTTTACAAAGCCTCGACTCCCCCGGCCAGAGGAAGACAATATTTTGAGCAGGTGCTCACATCCCAAGCTCCTGAAAAATCTCTTGAAAGCTCCCAAAGGTAGATAAGCACCTCGCTGTTAAGTCAGACAACATTGCGTCCTGCCCGTTGTTGACTGTGTTGTGCCTACATCTGAGGTGGACACGGTAAACTGTACAGTCTGGGCATGGCACCATCTCAGGTGGCGAGTGCCCCTAGAGGTTATCTCTGCTAGCTGGAACCCCACATTACATAACTTGGCCTTGCCGCTGATTTCAGATTGCAGAGCATCTACTCGACTACAACAGCTGCATTTGATGAAGGTGGGGCGTCTATTCCCAGGGGGCACCTTTATAACCACACAACACAAGACATAATAGCAGATCCTAACAGCACTCCACTAGGTGCATTTTTGATCCACAGATTCTGCACCACATGCTGAGAGACGTTTCAATCGTTTCCTGATGGTGCACCGGAGCTACATGCCCTTGAAACTCTATTGAGCAATCCTTTACACTGCAACTTATTGCAGTCTGTTATTATATGCAAGTCAAGGTGACACTTTGCAAACCAAGAGCTCTAGACCTCAAGCAGCGAGATCTAGAAACGGAACACACAGATGAACAATGGGTATATATTGCTGCACTATATAACCAGTCTGCCATCCCGAACTATTGACTATGGTTGGTACACGTTAAATATCTCCACCATAGAAAGTATTGCACCCCCATCGCACTATGTCATGACATTTGTTGTGCATGCTGTGGGACGCCAGATGCAGACTTCTGCACCTAGCATGGAGTTGTCCCAGAGTAGTGGCATTTTGGTTGTTAGTGCTAGACACTAGAAAGTATCATAGACTACCGGATAAGTAGGAGCCCATTAGTGTCAATACTGGTTACATTGATACTACACTACCACATGGTGACCGGGTGACGTGACCTGCTGCGATAATTTAACTTTTTCAAATTAGTACTGTGTTACTATTTAGTAAAACTTATGTTACCGCCAGCAGCCCGGTTCATTCGTTGTGGGGGAGGGGGGGTGCTGCAGCAGCTTTACTGACCTCCCGTGGGGGGCGGGGCTGCGAATGGAAGGTTCTGCAAGGAATGATAAATGTTTGTATCAAGGGCTCGGTGAGACAGGCCATGCGGAACCAATTAAAGATCAGCCAGTCTGATTATTTTTTATTTTTCTACTCTCTACCTATTTCTGGATTTGTTTTATTGCACAGAAGTTGTTTTTTCCGCTCTCTTTTTTGGTGTGAACCTGTTTTTCCTAACCCCTCGAGTCGTGAGGCCTCATGCGAGGAACGCCAGGCAGTGGCGCCCCTCCCACCTTACACCTGAAAACAATAAAAGTGAGAGATGATCAAATAGCAAAGAGGCCCCCACCCCCACAATGTGCCCTCTTTCTTTCCTCGCAGCCCCCCACCTCGCATCTATTGTATTCTTCGTTCCCCTGCAGCCTCCACCCTCATAAAAGGCCCTTAGCCTCAAGCTTGCGAGCCCAGACATCCCCAGGGGTCCTGGAAGATGTGTTCCAACTTCACTAATTGTGTGAAACAACGTGGTCAAAAGTGAGATATGTGTCTGCGACCCCACAAACATGGCGGCAGCAGTTTAACTGATTAGGCATGCCAGCCAGGAGGCCCTGTCTCACCTGGTGCAGCTGTTGCCAGTACTGGCTACTCAACTTCAAGGCTCAACGCCGCCGGCCAAAGTCGTCCTGGTCGCACCGCTCAGTACCTAATTGAGACAGTGAGTGAATCGCCTTTGAAGTTAACGAACCACGCTGATTTGGTGCGGCCATGCAAGTATGCTGGGGCGTGGCAGTGAGGCGAATGCGTGCACAATCCTGCCAATCAACAATCTGAAAAAATCTGCGCACGCTGCCGTGCACAGCCCCAGCCAACCCCCGCAGAGAAGAGAACCAAATTCCAGCCCAACTCCGTGTCCCGCCCACTGGGCCAGCGGTGGCAACACTGCATCAACAATCAACATTACATTTATTTTATTATCAACTTAGAGCAGTGAGATCATCAGAACATCATTGAGAAGAAGTCATATATACTGGCAGAGTCTCCGGATGAGAAGTAGTTGTCAGTTGAACACTTTGAACACAACAACGTTCAACAGTACTGCCAAGTCCCATAGCGATAGCAAAGTAAATTACTATAAATCAATTATGTGATCCACTGCTTGTAGACCCGGCCCTGATAATAAGGTGCCGGTGCTAAGCACCGGAAAGCACCGGCATAAATTATGCACTCCATGAACCCTGCCTTATTGGGCTTAAGGCATGCTTAGAGGTGACTTGTTGATATTTAAAAGGAGGGTTTAGTCCAGTCAAAGGGAGTTATTTTGACAGATTCAATGTTCAGCTCAAACCTGCCCAGCCAGGTTACTGGTGGCAGACCTGCTGTAATGTTTTGCATTGCCACTTTAGTGGTGAAACTATATGTATTGCAGTTCACTAGTAACATTACCTTACAGACCCTGGGTACACTTTGTACCATTTACTATAGATATATAGGTAAGTTAAGTAGGTCAATTAGGAGTATAGCTGATTTTGTTTTGTATTTCAGAGATCAGAGCACATGCACCGGGGCCTGCACGGCAGAGTCTCAGTGCACAGAGTCAAAAAGAGTATTTGCAATGCAATCGCTCTCGCCTTTGGGACCTTATATGTATTTAGCTATGCAGCACATTAGCCTGGGTGCTGAAACATCTACTGCTCTTTAACATGGAGGGAAAGTAAGCACCAATTTGCGTGACACACCAGGTATGGGAACACATGGATAAAATATTGCCTTTTAGCAGGAAATGGTATAGGCCAATGCTCTAGTTTTAGTATATAATCAGGGCCTTCGTGGTCATATCACTGAAAATACAAGATTTCAAAAAAATATTATTGTCTACGGATGCTCGTGGAAGACAATTTCTATGGACTGGAATCGAGAGAATGCTAAAGTGATCCTGATATTTTACTGACCTCTGCTGGTCGTTTTCTATCAAGAAAGTTAAATAGAGGCTGTTGTCAGAAAAATAGAAAAAAGATAGTCACTCAGCAGAAAGCAATTCTGGTATTTTACTTACCTCTACTGGTCGCTTTCTATTATGACAGATAAATAGAGGCAGTTGAACAGAAAAAAAAGTCCCTAAGCGGAAGCATACAAGTCCTAGGGCTCATCTCCAGAGCCCACAAAGCACATATAAGTATATACTGAAGTATATACAAGAGGTCTTGAATGCTCGACCTAAAAAGAGCAGCACCAATCCAAACAAATGGAGGTGATCTTGCATAAAGAAGCATGTTCTTACAAGTGTCAGCTAAGTTTATATTACTTTTGCTTTACAGTAACAGTTGATGCACGAGGCAGGGAAGAAAGAAATAGCTGTTATAAAGTGATTAAAGCATTGCATGTCGGTCACAGTCTTGATATTGTGAATTAGAATATTGTGTACATGCTGTTCTACATTGCCTATATTTTACAGTGGATTTGGTCCAGCGTCAATAAATGGTGTCTGTAGAATTGACACATTAATTCTTCCTACATTTGTAGATGATAGTTTTAAGTGTACATTTTTTTAAAGGGTGCTTCACAGTCCATGTGACTGGCTTTCCAAAGCTTGGGCTGCAAGGGCCAGCATCCTGTATGGAATTCTCTGGATTGATTCTCAAACAGGCAGTCAAGGTCGCCAAGTGGCTATGTAACAAACCATGCCTATTCCCTTTGAATAGGTCTTGAGTTAGTCGCTTCTTTACCGAGGTGTTGAATTGAACCTGTCTGGATTCTTCTGAAGGAAAATAGGGCTCTATTGAGCAGTATCCCATTTGTGAAGCTCTGGGGGTTTTCATTTGCTCAATTTTTTGCCACTGTGATCAGTAGTATTCCAAACTGTAAACTTCAATTTAGGGTAATGTCTATTTCAATGGGAATACATTATTGAAAATATATTTCACCTTTTTCTTTTTTCAAAGTATAATACCAGGATACACACTGCGCCTATGGTTCTGATCCAGCGCACACTTTGTGACGTGCTCTGCGAGACTGCTTTATTTTCAATTCTGTAAGCTTCCCTGCAGCTATCTTTAGATTGGAAAGAGAGCAGCAAGCCGCTTAAATAGATTATGTTGGAATTTTATGTAATACGCTTATATACAATCACGTGCGTTGTATTGAACCCAGATACAATCACATGTGAATCAGGTACGGAAAAAAATCATTTCATATATTTATAGTTTTTCTCATATTTATTGTTAATTAAGCTATGCAGAGGAGCATGCTGTATCACTAATTTAATCAAAACATGCACCGCATTTCATAGTGAGGGAATTTATACGTTTGTTTTATTGCACCCTTCCAGTGACCTGGCTAAGAATTTGTATCATTCTATTGCTGACGTTATTAACGCCACAAACCAAGATTCGCACCAAACATTGCTCTTAAGTCACATTTGCTGGGCTCACATAGCCATTCTCGACAAGGTGCAACGCCTGTCACCATCATGAACATTCTGTCCTTGGCCTCTGTACTTAAATTTCCCATATGGCAATTAATCACATAACCGCAAAGAAACAGGCTTGGATCGGCAAATTGTGTGACAGGGGCCATAAAACACATCACCAGACAATAATGGCAGAATTTGATGACACATGAGCGTTTCTGATAGAATTTCAGGTTGCTGAATTTACTACTACTACTAATTAGGTCGACTCAAATGAATTCTGTAAACATACTGTAGGACTTGGCACTCTCTGCACGGTCATCCCCAAACTTTTGCCTTCATCCTCCTGTGTTCTATGCCCGTTTTGCTGGCTCTTAGGACTCTGCACATTTTACCACAGCTAACCAGTGCTAAAGTGTCTGTGCTCTCTCCTCTAAACATGGACACATTGGATTGGCTTAAACCCAATTGTATGACCCTAGTAAAGTGGAAATACATGTACTCAGGGCTGGCAAATTAACTAACAGTGGTTCTGCAGCACTATTTCTGCCACCTTCTTAAGTAGCCTCATAAACATGCCTCAGGCCTGCCATTGCGTGCTGTGTATGCCATTCGACCTGGTAAAATAAACCTTTTGCCATGTCTAAACCTTCCTTTTTAATACATATAAACCACCCCTAGAGTAGACACTAAACAGACCATAGGGCAGTGTGCAGTGTATTTAAAAAGTTTAACATGTACTTTTGACTTTTACGTGTCCTAGTAGTGAAAAACTCTTAAATTTGTTTTTCCCTACTACAAGGTCTGCCTCCCCCATAGGATAACATAGGGTTGCTGTATTACATTTAATAAGTGATCATTTTCAACTGGGAATAGATAGGAATATACAGTTTGGTCTTTACAGAATTGCAATTTAAAACTCTCTTTAAATGTAAAGTCGAATTTTAAGTCCCAATTCTGGAAATGCCATTTTTAGAATGTAGCCATTTTCTTGTCCCAACCATTTGGTGCCTGCAGCATGTATCCAGGATCCATGATTCGGTGTAGTAAGCAGTTTGTCTTTGTGTAGACAGTGGGACAAAGGGGGAATAGGTGATGACCGGATGGGCCATCTCTGTCAAGATGAGGTGGAGGAGCTGACACCTACCACACCTGCACATCACAAAACTCACAAAGTTAGTGACAGGGCAGGGAGGAAGGAAGCTACAGATATCTCAGGGGGAGGAAGCCTCTAGAAACTTCTCCTAATTCAAAGCTGGCATCAAGGATAAATAGTGGACCTCAGACTCAATTATTCTGTACACATCTGGACCTTTGGAAGACTCAGAAGAAGGGCTACTATGCTGCTCTGCTGCAAGAAGGACTGCTACTCTTCTACCTATTACCCTGCTGCCTGAATGAGAAGGGCTAAAACCACACCTTAAACCCAGGACCACCAGCGTGACTTCAAGGGCTGGTTGGCTGGACTTGTGATTAGAGCCTCAGTGACAGAAAAGGCTCCAATCACCTTGAACCCTGCACCTGGACTCTACCTGCTGTGGGTTTTATCTCCCAAGTGGTGCCACCTCAGTCCTGGACCCTTCCAAGAGGCCCGAAGGTGCTCTGCCAGCCTCGCTGTGGTCTTTGGAGCAGAACACGACCCATTTCCTTGCAGCCCCACATCAGAACCGCTGCTGTGCGATGCAGTTCAGCTGTAGGATGCCCAGCTCTTCGGAACCGCTGTTGTGCGACGCCTCCTCTGAGCAGGGCCTAGCATCACAGCTCAGAAACTTCTCAGAACCGCTGCTCTGCAAAGCATACTCAATGCAGGACCATGCATCGCAGCCCCGTAGATTCCCAGAATCGCTGCTGTGCAATGCATCCTCGACATAGGATCTCATAACGCTTAGCAACCAGGATATCAGCTGCTTTGTTCAGCTGGCCTAACCTGGTTCCTGTTTCCAGCCTACGCTCCATTGTGGTCAGCCTGAACTTGTGACTTTGTCCCGGTCCAGCGTGACTAGTCAGCCACAGTTGGCGCTTTTTGCTTTTAAGCACTATTTGAGCCTAAATATTTTAAATTGCATATCTCCGGTTATACTGATTGGATTTTTGTCGTTTTGGTGTCATATAATTTATTCACTTTGATTCTATCTTTCTAAATTTGTGTGGGATTGTTCCTGTGTGGTGTTTTGACTTTATTACTGTTTGTGTGCTGCATAAATATTTTACAAATTGCCTCTAAGTTAAGCCTGACTGGTTTGTGCCAAGTTACCAGAGGGTTAAGCACAGAGTAATTTGGGGTTTGCCTGTGTTTCACCCTGACAAGCATTGTGACTGCTGCTTCTTGGGCTTGAAAATAAAAAAGTGAGACAAAGTGCAGGAGTCAGTGCCATGGGATCAAACGCTTGATTTAGTAGGTAGTGTTATAAAAAAAAACCTTCTTTTTAGAGGAAGTGGTATATCCGGAGCAGAATCCACCAGTGGAATTTCCAACATCTTTCAATCTTGTCGGTGGAGGGCAAGATTGCATAGCCATAGGATCAATATTCAGTTCACAAGTTCCACTTGGAACACCATTTTTGTAGATTTTGAGAAACAGGCATAGTGAATTGATGACAGACAGAAACCAGTACTGTATTCCATAATACACCATTCTTACTCGTAGGGGAGCATCGCATACAGGAACCTGCGAAGTCAAATTTCCTTTGATGAAATGTAATGTAGAGTTTTTAATTGCACTGGTTTTCTGTAGTGCTGGTTCAGTGCTGTTACATGGTAGGTTAAAATGATGTTAATGAATGAAGGGACATATTATCAAGAAACAGCGTTAAAATTATCGCCGCTATAGCGGCAGAAAACTGCCGCTAATGCGGCGATAATGGGCTTGATAATATGCCCTTGTGAATTCCCATAGAAGCCCATGTTCTGGTGTCAACATGGGCTTCTATTGGAATTCACAAGGGCATATTATCAAGCCCATTATCGCCGCTTTAGCGGCAGATTTCTGCCGCTAAAGCGGCGATCATTTTAACGGCGTGCTTGATAATATGCCCCGAAGTGGCACATAAAAACAAAAAATACGCCTTTGTTTTCTGCACTGCACAAAGCTTGTTTGATCTCAAGCTGACTGTATTCTTTATGAGAAATTGAGGCGATTTTTTATAATTTTGTTTATGCAGACCGTTGGTGACTTTGCTTTAATCGCCACCAGAATCTTTTCGTCTTCTATTATTATCCAGAGCTGAATTCAAAGACGAAAACAATCACAGATGCTTAGTTTGAAAGACATCTGGGTTATGTCACGGTGAAATGGATGACACGCTCTATCTAATATGTTAGTGAGAGAGTTCAGATAGTGCACCCTCTGCTTCACGGGGTGAGCGCGCACATAATTTATAACATTTATTTTTCAGTCGTTTTGACAACTAGTTTTGGAAGGTTCGGCGCTCTTCACAGGATTATGCAGATTAATCAAAAGAATTACGCGATAATAAATACCACAGGGAGCCAATTAAGGAGTCTTCTAAAAGGGCTCTTTACATTTTGTATATCATAACCCACAACACCATAAACAATGCGCGTCACTATGAATAAAGATCTCACCGAACATTCCACAGTGAATGTATTGTATTTAGAATGTATTGTATTAAATGCATAGACTTGTCATACATATTTTGCATTGCTGTATGTAATCTCAGTTTGGTTGGTGGTACAGATCTATTCATATTGGTAGCAAATGTCAAGATGTATTGTTGGCCCTGCTAATTTTTTTTTCTTTATTCTAAAACAAGTCTTCCCCGATACAGTCCTTAGTTTTTAAGTTCTTTTATCAGAAAAAGACAACTGTCCCGATTGTTTTTTTTTTTTAATGACGTTTTTCCCAGATACTAGTTTTTTTAAAATCTCTAAATGAGTACATATTCTCCCATTTCCTATAAGGATGCTCAGAACTCTCCATTAATTCTGTATTTTACCCATCAATAACACGGGTAAGGCCTTACCGGAATTTAGGGGAAGGGAGAGAATTAAAGACTGTAATAAGACGAAGAATGGGAGCAGTAAACAAAAACAAATAAATTGCAGTAGTAAGTAATCGTACCGGTACACAGTTCACCATGCAATACCAAATGGAATATAGCCACACCCCCCTAAAAGTAAATGTTTCAAATACCACAGCCATGCATATTATTATTAAGACTTCAATTTTCCATTCTTACTTGTTCAAATAAATACTGTTAGAAATAAGGGTACTCGTTGACTGGGGTGCGAGCCCTGGTCAAGCAGCAACTACAAGCCTTGTCAGGATAAAGCCCAAGCAAAAACCAGATTAACCTATGCTCAACCCCATGTTAGCTTGGCACAGAGTTGTCAGGCTTAATTTAGAGGCAATATGTAAAGTATTTGTGCAACACTTCAAACACTAAAACAGTGAAAACACCACACAAAAATATTCTCACACCAGGTTAGAAAAATAGAGCTTAATTTAAGAAGTAAAATAAGAGTGAAACAGCAAAATCCAAACCGTAGAATCAGACTTATGAATTTTTAAAGAATAAAAGTGAAAAATAGTGCCTAAAAGCATGCAGCACCAACTGCAGCTATCCGGTCGCTATGGCTCGGGTCAAACTCAACAGTGCATACTGACTGCGGTCGGACGCAGTCCAAGATTAGTCCCGCTGAAGTTTTACCTTCTCAAGTTTTTTTTTAAAATGGAAAAATGCAGAAATTATAATTTCTATGTTTTGATTGATACCAAGGATTTAATTCACTCAGTAAATTTCCACAACCTGTGCCACTGTGAAAATAGCCAGGTAACTTGGGGTTCTGAGAAAACAAACTGTGGTCTCACTGACACACTTGTGGTCTATTTCATGAGGACAGGTTCATCTGGAGATTGCATAAGACCTGCTAAGGACCCTAACAAGGTTGTTTTAGGTGGTATCCCCTACTTGATTGTAAGAAGTCAGTGAACACATGCACGGTGTATGACACATCTCTATATTATAGGCTAACCTTTTATATAAGGATTGTTAGCAATTATTGCACTGGTAAGGATTACCAAAAGTGAATATTAAAAATCGAATGCCAAGAAAATACCCAACGTAAAATCAGCTTAACAGCAACTTCCATTGCTGTCTGTCAGTCTGAGGATATGTGGAATATGTGCAGCCTTTAGTTTGTGAGCAGTCCAATTTCCTAAACCAATCGCACAATCGTCCTTCAGAGTATCTCCTCAGCAATGCATTCTTCTCTTTAGCTAATAGCTAAAACAAGAACTAATATCAGTGTTCTGCAACTCTAAAAAAAAATTGTGTTTTTGAGATTTCATGATATTTGATTTGTGATACGTGATTTGTAGTTTGTGATTCTGTGATATTCTGTGATATCATGAATATAGATGAATACAGATGGAAATACAAAAATAACACACATCCAGGAGCCTAATTCAGTCAGTCAGTCAAAATTACTTTATTCGGTTCATAGCAAAAACCATAAAAGTACATTGAACATAAAACAGTACAGCCATTTAAAAAACAGTTGACATAAAATTACAACAAATAATTACTCAGACAATAAAAAGATATACACTATAACCATGTGATCTTTTTCCTCAATCTCATTGAAATTACTAAAAAAGTGGCAATATTAAATATTTCCCAAGGAGAACCCAACATCTGAAGATGCATGAGAGCTGGTTTCGCCTGTCTGAAGCCTTTATTTTTTAAAAGAGGAATGATATATTTTTTACGGATTGAAGACAGGTGTTCACAGAAAAAGATAAAGTGCATAGTGTCTTTTATTGAGAATCCGTCACACGAACAGATCCCCAGATCCTTCTCCTTAGTCCAGCCAGGGGAGTCAGTCAATAAAAGATGGAATTTGTTCAATCTGAACTTAATTAATAAAAAACGATGGTCCATCTTATTGACAATACCCAAGTAAGGCTCTAAACCGTTAGATGTAGTAATCAGCTGATGTGCCTTTACAGTGGGTTTAAGTAATTCTCTTTCCTCCCTTGTTAACATGGCCCTCTGTTTATGTGTGTCTTTTGCCCATTTTAAATCCCCCCTTACTATGGTGCTTGGGTTCTCAAATAACTCGGGTCGGCCCAAATACCTTGCTAGAATTTTAATATGGTTCAGCCACGGTATGGTTTTGCCATACTCTAGGGATAGGCAATCTTTTAAAATGGCATGGTTCAATTCTAGTTCAGGATTTAGCCAAATCGAGAGCCATTTCAAAAGTGGGGCAATGACTATACGATCAGTTAAATAGTCAATCCCACACTCTTGATGCACTATGTAGCTAGAAGTAGAACATGGGAGGGATAGTAGTGATTTTAGGAATCTATTTTCTACAACTTGTAGATCAGAAATGTTTTTAAAACCCCACAAGTCTGCCCCGTATAATGCGATGGAGGTGCATTTTGCTACATAGACCTTCAACATGGCTTGCATGGGCTTCACCCCCAATTTGCGTCCAAATTCTAGGACAGCGAGTGTGGCCCTGGCAAATACATTGCGTTTGGCAGCCAATTGTGGGGCCCAAGTAGACTTGTCATCAAAAATGACACCTAAATAAGGGAATCTTGAGACCCGAGATAAAACATGACCTTCACAAGACATGGTTTTAACTCTCTTTGGGATAGAACCCACGAACATCACATGGGATTTGGAGAAGTTCACTCCAAGATCAAGTGCAATCATAAATTTAGCAAAAGAATCTAAAAGCTTTTGGAGCCCTACAGCCGTACGTGCTAAGAGAGCGGCATCATCAGCATACAATAATGCTGGGATGTCAAATTTGCCTGCCCTAGGAATATCCTTACATGACTTAGTTAATGTAGAGCCCAATTCATTAATATATAAAGTAAAAAGCAGGGGGGCTAAAATGCATCCTTGCCTAACGCCATTGGTGATTCCAATTTTATCCGTGGAATTGCCCTGCCGGTCATATCTGACCGTGGCAGTGAGGTCTCTATGCAAATCTGCAAGAAAATAAACAATGTTGGCATCTATTCCACAGTTTAATAATAACCCCCACAATTTTGAGCGATTCACTCGGTCAAACGCCGAAGACAAGTCCATAAAGGCCAAATACAAGGCCCCTTTTTTAGCAATGGTATACTTGCCTATTAAAAGTTGGAGGTTCAGGCTCTGGTCTATGGTCCCGCGGCCTTTTCGAAACCCATATTGTAGACACGAAAGGGAAGCTGTGTCTTCTAACCAATCAGTTAGTCTGCCCAGGACCACACGCCCCAGAACCTTCACAGCTGAGTCAATAAGGGAGATAGGTCGGTAGCAACTAGGATCCCCCCTGTTACCTTTTTTAAAAATAGGTATGATTACTGATTTGGACCAGGTGTCAGGAATCCCAGCAACACATACCCGGTTAAAAACATTGGTTAATACTATGGACCATGTCTCAGGATCAGATTTAAAGAGGTCCGCTGGTACGCCATCAGGGCCCGGGGCCTTATTGCTTGTCATCTTACTGATGGCCTCGACCACCTCTTGCTTAGAGACTAATAAAGTATAAGGGTTCACAGCGGTGGGAGATATGCTCGATTCACCACTAGATCCCATTTCATAGACTGTTTTAAAATGTGAGTGCCACGATTGTTTCCCGATACCGCAGTCTAGTTGATCATTTCCTATATCGGAAAAGAAGGGTTTATTCACCACAGACCAAAACTTTGCACTGTTACTTATTACGTCCACACTGGAAAGTTCTTCCCATGCTTCCTCCCTAATCACCTTTTTCCTGGCATCCAAGGTTTTCTTGTATTCTTTTCTCAACTCCGCAACCAGAATCCTATTCACTGGGTTCGATTTCAGGGCGGCCGTTAGCTTTCTGTTGGCAGATGAACAGCTTTTGTCAAACCAACCTAGCTCTGCCTTATCTGTGTGTTTCCCAGGACAGCTCAAGTCGGCAAGGATCTGACTACAGATGGCTGAGTAAGCCAAAAGGACCTCATTATCCCCTGCTTCGAGATCCTGGCAGATTTTTAACTCAGAGCCAACCTTGCTGTTCAGGTTGTTATAAAAGTCGCCAGGGATTACTTTGCACCATCTGATTCTACGTGCTTGATCTGATGGGCAAATATCGGATTTATCCACTCTTATTGGGAGTTTAGCCGGTTTTTCGAAGACGTTACAGAGTGTTAGGTTTACAGGGTTATGATCACTTAAATGGGACCAGGTAGTCTCATATTTTTTAATGTTAGCCCCCAAAATAGAACTAACAAAAATGTAATCAATAACAGAGTCTTTCCCAGTACCTTTAAATGTGGGAATAATTTCACCCTCCATAGACGGGAGAAACAGACCGTAGTCTGCCAAGATGGATTCAAGGAGAAGTCCCGCCGCCGAATGTTCAAAGTGTACAGCACTTGAATCAATCGGTCCCAGAGGATCCGAGGAGAGACAAAAGTGTGGACAGCCATGGATGTTAAAATCACCCATCACTATAGTGAGGCAATTTTTACTGTTGAGTTTATTGGTCTCCATGTGGTCAGCTAAAAAACTATTTAACGCGGCCAGATGATCGGTCGTGGCAACTCTATCATAAGAGTTATAAAAATTCATAACCAAAAAATCAGGTCCCTCATTCATCAGGATAAAAATAGCCATAAAATTTGGCGAGCCTGTTTCTATTTGAGAGGATGAGCCAGATATGGATGCTGATATTAACATTGCCAGCCCTCCCTTCGCCCTCCCTGAGCTAGATGGAGTGGCGGATACAGAAAAACACTCATACCCATCCATGTGCAGCGTGTCCTCAGTGTCCCATGTCTCTTATAAACTAATAATGTAACCTGATCTGATTAGATCTCTCCAAGTGGGATCATCTACTTTGCTTCTGAGACCAGCTACATTCCAAGAAATCAATTTAAAAGAAGAACCCAATGGTTCCCGATTTAAACCTGATGAAATGGAACCGCAAATTGAGGGATTCACAATTGGAAAAACAGGGACTTGTATATCAGGGGCGGTGACATGATCACTAGTCTTTAGTCACTCAATGTCATCCAAATTAGAGAAGACCTCAAATCTGTTGGAGACAGGGACGGCGAAATTATTAGTGGAACTAAATCTAGTACCGAGTCCAAGTGGTCGAGAGGAAAATGGTGAGCCAAAGTGAGATGGTGGATAAAAGAAACCCAAGGGGAGAATATTCACATAATCTTTATGAATTCTCACAGACCCTGCCTGTCTTAAGATGTCAATTACAAGCCCTGGGGATCTAAAACTTATCACTATACAATCACCCTCTAGATGTTTGACAGTCTTACCTACCCAAGGTACCCTTCTAATCATCATAAAGTGCTGGTTGAGGTGATGACCCAGAACTGTTTTATTGGAAAGATAATGAAGGGCCTTATTTTTCAAGGAGGACCAATGTTCCTTTTTATTTTGCTCTAGTTTAGGTACATTGGCTAGAATAATAGTGTAGGGGCATGCCTCAGCTGGTAAATGTAGGGAAAAATCCCCTTCTTGCTGAGGAACAGGGAGATGTGAGCCCCCCTCCTTGGTCTGCGTTCGCCCTGCCGTTCCTAAGGTCTTGCCCAAATTATCTAAGGCTGGTTGCGACATCGTGGATCCTGGGCAGATAGGCGCTACCGAGGGTGCTGGTTGGTGTGTAGAGGTGATCATGGAATTCAACAAGTTATCTACCGAAGCCGTAAGTGTGCTTAATGTATCTCCTGCAACGTTTTTTAGACCTGTTTGGGGTTCTTTGCTTCTGAGGTGAGATTCCATGATACAAATACGGTCCTCTATTCTTTTTAGGGTAGCTATTATAGGCTGTATTAATGAAGTAAAATGTGCTTCCATGGTTGTGATGATACTAGACATGAATGTCTCCCTATTCTGGTCCAACTCTACATTTAAACCAGTTTGTCTATTCTCGCCAGAGTCTGCCCTGACCAAGTGAGGTGAGCTAGAGTTCAGTTTCTCCTGCCTAGAAAGAGGAGTAGTAATCCTTGGTTGCTTAGCCTGCTTACGATTCCCCGCTGGGTTATTTATGGCTTTCCGTTTACCACTAACAGAGTTACCCCCATTACACTTAGTGCCAGTTTTTGACTTGGACTGTCTAGTATGGATAGCCACTGGTGAGGGAACACTGCTCTCTGTACTTAAAGGAGTGATACTTGTGGAGATGGGATTAGGGTCGTCCGCCATCAACTCATTGGGGATAACACGGGGATACACAACTGCCGGTATGACGTTTGAGGAGAGAATATCAACTGTGGGTTGTGGGATACTTAGGTGGCAAATGGGCTCAAGAGAAAGTCGCCGTTCAACCAAAGCAATTTCATTCACTACGGCAGTTTCAGCTTGTTTTAAATAATTGTCCAAAGTCCCCATGCCTGCCACCCTCGTGCTTAGTTTCGCGTTCCCTCGTTGCATTGCTCACACCGGTCGTAACAGAATACGTAGCAACGGATTTGCGACTCACCACAGCATAACAGCAGTCAATAGGGGATTAAGGATCAGGCCAGATGTAAGAGGGATAGACCCAACCCAACCTCTTTCGACCTCTGACGGCCTCAGACGGTCCGCCCTTTGTCCGGGCTTCGCCCGGGCGAGCCCGCGCGCGTCCCGCGCTGCGGGAGGCGCTCGTCGATTAAATGCTCCTCGGCGCCCAATGGTGACGCTCTGTGCGTCCTTCACACGGCCCCCTGGGAAAGGTAGTCCTGGTTCGGGCCGTTCCCCTCACGGCGCTGTTGCAGATTGCGGGAAGACACCAACAGGGCTGCAGGAGGAGAGGAGGGAAGATATCAGCCGTTCCCCTCACGGCGAATGCTAATTCAGGTATGCGCGTCCCGCGCTGCGGGAGGCGCTCGTCGATTAAATGCTCCTCGGCGCCCAATGGTGACGCTCTGTGCGTCCTTCACACGGCCCCCTGGGAAAGGTAGTCCTGGTTCGGGCCGTTCCCCTCACGGCGCTGTTGCAGATTGCGGGAAGACACCAACAGGGCTGCAGGAGGAGAGGAGGGAAGATATCAGCCGTTCCCCTCACGGCGAATGCTAATTCAGGTATGCGCGTCCCCCTAATTATTATCAGTGAAAATAACAAATATAAGCGTGATGACTGCATGCTCATAATGAACCTGACAGACACTGTGGGGCATATTTACAAGCCCCTATCGCCACAGGAACATCACATTTAGTGACGTTCCTGTGGCAATATGGCCTGCGCCCTATTTACATGGCAGTGTTGAGCCACCTAACGGGGCTTAACGCTGCCTTGTAAATAAGCACCCTTTCACACTATACTTACTGTGAAAGGGGAGGGCAATGGGTGTTGCGCCAAGACCAAGACAAACCTATTCTTACCCTGGCTCTACGAGGAGAAATGTTTAATTTCTCCTACTTTTTGCTGTTTCCATGTGTGCTGCGTTGTGCAGCACATATGGAAACAGTAAAACACCAATAATTGTTTATGTGCAGGAAGGTGTACCTTCCTCCACATAAACAATCATTTTTTAAAAATGACATTTTGCAGCTTCTGTGTCTGCTGCATTAAGCAGCACACATAGAAGTTACACAACGCCAATCAAAGATTGTTTATGTGCGGGAAGGGACACCCCTCAACGCAGGCACCTTGGCACTATGGCTAAATTTTGTGCTAAGGGAGGGGAAAACGCAGGGATGAACCATATTCTTGTGAATATGGTGCAGCTCTGCGTTTCTAAAGTGACAGAGCATATTGTTAGCCTTCTAGGCTTACCGACACGCTGCGCCACTTTCCCTGTAAACATGCTCCTATGAGAGGTAGTGATTACCATGTATTAGAACTGGATCACTTGTGGATGACAGTGAAAATCCATATCAACCATTTGAGTAAAACAGTGCTGACATGCCGACCTGCCTCCCCAGCGCTATACAGAGATTGGTGGCTCTAACTTATTTGTCAAATGACTCTAGCTACCGCAGTTTGACTATGTTTTTGTCATTCACATTGATGGACTTGGACAAAACAATGCAACCTGGCTTTCTCCACACCCATGTCAGAGACAAAAGGTAAGCCAAATGAGGTCTCAACTTGGTCCACTTAGCCTGAAAAAAAGTAGTCTATGGACAAAAGAGGTATATTTAAACATGCACACAGAGAGCAACTCCAACCCCAGAAGCAAGTGCCTGCTTTCAATTAATTAAGAAAACATCTAGGATCGATTCCTGGGTGTTAGGCAGCTATTGCTGACCCTAAGACCTGATTAGAAACTTTGAACTGCTTAGGCACTAAATAAAGCATCCTCAAAACACGACACTGAATGACTGAAATGCAGTGCCACTATGTTAAGTGTTGACAATGACCATCTTTTGCATGCTGCTGTTTTGGCATACCCCTAATTGGCATGTTAAATGTACTTGTAAGTCCCTAGTAAATGGACAATATGTACCTAGGGCCTATAAATTAAATTCTGCAAGGTGGCTGCTGCACTCGTTGTGCCACCCACTAAAATAGCACTGTAAACATTTCTGCAGGCATGCCACTGCAGTCTGGGTGTGCAGTTTTAAAATATCATTTCAACCTGGCAAAACACTAAGCTCTCCTTTTCAATACTCATAAGCCACCCGTAGACGTTAATTGCCTGTACGGCAGACTGCATGATATTTTAAAAGTAGGGAATGTACATTTATTATATTTTATGTTCTGGCAGTGAAAAACATCCAAAGTAATTTTCACTGTGGCAAGGCTAGCACTCCCTTATGAAAACATTAGATTACACTGTATCAACATAATGTAAGAAAGTTGTCATTTTGCTGCCTAAAGCCAAAATGTTCTTTCTGCTAGTGTTTAGTGTCACATGGCTGCTGATGGCTCCCCTGTAGTAAGATGTAGATTGTTCCCAGAAAGGGGACAAAATGCTTGGTTGTGGAGAGGTGTTATTCTTCCTTGAGCAGTATGGCCTGGGGACTGTGCTGAGCTCCTTCCTGATCTTCTAAAGATTACTATGCTGCCACTGGCAGCTGTAGTTCACACCTAGACCTGACTCCCTTTTGTCTTCCTAGACAACTTGACTCCTATCACGGTGGGAGGGGGAAATGCTGAAGATCTGGTTTGGAATTACCACAATGGTATGGTTAGTCTATTATGATAGCCACACCTCTGGGTGGTTCCAGGGACATGTGACAAGTGGAAGAAAGGTTCTGCCTCTCACCCTGCCCTTGCGCAGCTGACCAGTTCCAACTGGACCTGCCCTGGGCTGCTGGTCTCTATTGGAGTGAGTCTTAACCCCCAAGTGGTACCCCCAGGTCTGGACAAATGGCTGGTGTTAGTGTGTATCCCCTCCCCCCGATTCCCAAAATAGAAGAAGTGTGACTTTGAAGCTTTTTGGCAACATCGAAGCTGCAGTATTAAGCCTACGACTTTCTCAAGGCTGATAGATCCTATTTATACTGAATCTTGATAAAGGTAATTGAAGGTTGTATTGATTATCCACGAAACGAATTTGAATATCCAAATTATGAATCCTTGTGTTAGGTCAGCCCCTAACATTAATATAATGCGTTTAGTCGTTAACGGCATTAAGCCTATGACTTTCTCAAGGCTGGAAGTAACATAGAATTCAATATTGTAATAATAAATAAAATACAATTTACATACAAATCGAGATAACCCGAAACATTTGCACCCAGTGCAAAGGGCTGTTCAAATGAGGTTCGTAGACGACTGCCTCATGATATGGACCGGAACTGTTATTGCAAGAGTTTTTTGATTACTTGAATAGTAATGTTATGAATATTAGGTTCACTACTCACTTCAGTACCACTAATGTAATATTTTTAGATGTAAAATTATACATCAGCAATAATTGTATTCAGAGTGATTTGTATCGGAAACCTACCTCCTGCAATGCCATTTTGCATGCAAAGAGTGCTCATCCCCGGCATCAATTAAAAGCAATTCCCTTTGGAGAAATGATTAGAGCCAGACGGAATTGCAGTGAAGATTCACATTTTGAATTATGTATATCTGATATGGAGAAAAGATTCCTTCAGAGGGGTTATGGCCAACATGATATACATGGGGCCAAAACTAGGGCCTTAAAAATCAAACGCATGTCCACGTTGAAATCTGTGAAAGATACTACACAAACAGTACAACCTATCAGACTAATAACTGATTTTACACCTATAAGTGTTTCACTTAGGAAAAGTATGTGTAAACATTGACACATTTTGAAATTAGATAGAACTTTAGCAGATTGCTTAACTGAACGACCACAAATTACTTATCGAAGGGGTAAAACTCTTGGTTCTCTATTAAGCCCCAGTTATCCAGTGTATAAACAACCAGAGACCTGGCTGACTCAACATTCTAAGGGCTTCTATAAGTGTGGTCATTGTGGAATGTGTAGATGTGCCAAAGATAAAACGCAAGATTTTCAAATTAATGACAGTAAAACATTTACCATATCAACAAATATTACTTGCAGTACTAAGTATTTTGTATACATTATTGAATGTAAATGTACTAGGATATATGTGGGAAGTACTATCAGAGCACTGAAAGAACGTGTTGCTGAACATCTACGGGCTATTAAGTACAATGATCTACGTTATCCTATTGCTGAACATGTACATAATTATAAAGCTCAAGGCCCAAATAACTCTTTCATGTTCTTTGGTATAGAACATGTAAAACCAGACCCACGTGGTGGTAATAGGGAATTGAAATTGCGAAGGACAGAGGCAAAATGGATCATGCGTCTGAGGGCCGTAGAGGACGGTCTTAATTTTGATCAGGAATTACAATACTTTCTGGGTGATTAAGATTTGGATGATCAATTTACAGTAATTTTGGTTGTTTTTTATCTATATACTGAACTATCAATCTCTTGCTGTGACTCTCAGGAATACTGGAAGGTCGGGTCTTATTTTGGTGTTATATATTTTAGGTTACAAGTTATTCCAGAGTGATAATTTCTATACACTTATGTCTGTCTATGGGATATTCAATTGACAACTATGTTGTTTCTTTATATTATCTTGCTCTCCATACCTTATTGTGGGATACCATATATATATAACATCTGGATAACAGAGTTTGTATTAAATTGCTCCAACGATTCATGGGAGCTTAGCTTCATCTCAATGATGGGATTCATTGTGTTCACTAACTATGAAAATATTTTTTGTATGTATTTTATCCTTTCATCTAATTATGGTGCTTATTGATATAAATGTTAGACTGACTGCTTTACTAGTAGCGCATTACTATTGGAGTTTTGTGTAATCCGTTATGACGCAAAAAAAGAAAAAAGCTTTATAATGTAGTCCGTTTTTTATGTTAGCTTGCTTTTACTTGTTATAAGCTTGATGGAGTTATGAGAATGATTATAACTGATACTATTAATAATACGATCGATATTGTACACGAACATTGGAGAACGCGTCTTAAATGCTTTGTTTTGGTTTCCCATCTCAAGATGGAGCGGATTATAATAGCACGCCTGATAGTCCTTTTTTAGTGTTTGCATGACCTTATTTGAATGAGGAACCAGGAAGTCCTGTTGATCGCCTGTATTCGGGAGGAGTTCACGGGAGCGAAGGTACTTATTATGACTGTTTTGCATTCAATATTGATTTAATAGACCATGCTATGGTTTGTATAGTTAGAGTATTATTCAGTACTTTAGGTGCGGAACTTTGTGGACCTTATCGGGTTACTAAGATACACAACGGTAATGGACGCCGTGGTTTGATACATTCGGAGATCAATTCAAGGTGCGATATAGTGGTATCTCCTTTGAGCTGTGAACTATACGTAATAAAAAGGCTTATTTTGGCTATACTTCCGTGTGGGCAAGTCATTATAAATATAGTGCAAGTTTTTAACATTATACTTATACTAAGGTGCTATTTCTGTTATTACGAGTAACGGGGCACATATGAAGCCATTTTCTAAGGTGCAGGGCAAGAATACGGTGTTTTATAGTGGCGCTTTCTTTTGTTTGGTGAAGTCCTAGGACTATATTCTTGATATAAGTTAACTATTGGATGAAACATTTCGATAATGCTTGCCCAAAATGATTGGAAATAAGCTAATGACTGTATAGCAAAAGGTACTATAAATCCATTTGTTTTACAATTTTGCAGAATTGACATATTAATATTGGGGCTGACCTAACACAAGGATTCATAATTTGGATATTCAAATTCGTTTCGTGGATAATCAATACAATCTTAAATTACCTTTATCAAGGTAAGACTTATTTTGGAAAGTACGGTCATTTGTGATCAAAACAGACACCATGAAAGACCATTGCCTTATCTTAAGTAATTTCATCTTTGATCTTTACAGATTCAGTTATAAATAGGATCTATCAGGTATTTTTGAATTTTGAAAATAAGATCTAATGACACGAGCGTTTTATACTCATAATATGCACATTTGGATTCTTGGGATTGTACTTTGAGTATCACGATATCACCATAATAAGAAATGCTATATATCAAGGAGTCTGAGATTTATTTCCATAATTCGAATTGGATGTTAATGTATCTAATGAGTCATTACTTTACTTATTCTTTAATAATATCTCCTCAATGTAACTTTGTATACTCTATACTGTCACAAATTAGTTCATTTAAATAGCCCTTTGCACTGGGTGCAAATGTTTTAGGTTATCTCGATTTGTATGTAAATTGCATTTTATTTATTATTACCATATTTAATTCTATGTTACTTCCAGCCTTGAGAAAGTCGTAGGCTTAATGCTGTTAACGACGAAACGCGTTATATTAATATTGGGGCTGACCTAACACAAGGATTCATAATTTGGATATTCAAATTCGTTTCGTGGATAATCAATACAACCTTAAATTACCTTTATCAAGATTCAGCTATAAATAGGATCTATCAGCCTTGAGAAAGTCGTAGGCTTAATGCCGTTAACGACGAAACGCGTTGGCACAGGCACAAGGAATGGGAAGATCTATGAAAATTAAACAAGAAGAAGAATAAGAAAACAAATCTATTTATTTGTATTATTCTGTAATGAATGTTTTTGATTAATTTGGTGATGTGTGCTCCGAAAAAATTGTGAATGTTATAATCAATCTTATGATTGAACTTTGGAGAGTTTAGGGTGTTTTCTCTCCCCTTTCTGGATGCACCGTATTATTTTGTCTCTTGCTAAATTTTTTGTGTGAAGACTATATGTGTGCTTCTAATACCTCCCACACCCCAACTATTTTGATCGAAGCTGCAGTAGCTGACGTCCAATCTCCAGTCATCCTCAGCTTGCTGATTTGTTATGTTATTTTAAAATGGTCTCTAAAGTGCATAGCTGCCCCCAAAGGAGCTTTCTGGCACTAGTCACAAGAGAGGCCACCATAGTCAGATCGTAATTAGAGGAAAAAGATGCTTTTCAGCTTTTAAATATTCCCTGGCATTCTTTCAGTATACCTTTAATTGCACTATTTTTGTGCACCACTGGACTTAGAGAAACAGAGAAATGAAGCATATTACCTACCCAACACCCTATTGAGAGCTACAACATAACTCTCATGTTTTATGATAGCAGGCCAGCAACTTGGTAAGAAGCCTACCAGCTCAGTGTAATTGTGCATTGATGCTGGGGAGCTAATTTTTTAGCCCTTGCAACACTTGCGCAGATGGTGCGTCACTTTTTGTGACACATCAGTGGCGTGAAAAATGTGCCATGTTGCGCCCTATTTAAAAAGTGACTCATCAAGGCAGATGCGTCTCTTTGTAAACCCCTGCGCTACATTATATTTACGTGAGGTATAATGTATCCAGGGTGGACGTTCCCCCGCATGCAAGCCTCGTGGAAGTGGAGCATTGAAATCTATAAGATTTTAGTGCGCCACTTCTAGGACACCATTGCGTCAAATCATTACGCCTGCCTCATAGCAGGCATAAGATTGACACAGTGCTATATTCATAGACCTCTCCCCTGCATTGCTGGAGTTGCATCACTCTTCCGACACAACTCCAGCAATGCGTCAATTTTGCGCCGACAAATACGTCAGTAGTGCTGACTCATCTCTCATTCCTTGCAAGATGATGTGTCATACAGTAAATATGACGCATCCATCGTGTCGCAATGGAGGACACAGTGAAAGCTGTCGCATCACTGTTCTCACGCAGCGATGCAACAGTTTTCATAAACAAGGCACTGGGAGTTTACAGCAGTCTATGGGCATAGCACCAAGAAGTGTCTTACAGATATTTTGTCTATTGTCATGCTGTAGAAGAGAGCAGGTAAGAGTTGCCAACAGGAACCAAAAATAGGGTTTATGGTGATGCCTGAGTAGTGTTTTAGGAAATAGAAAATGGTCATATTTCTAAAAACAAGTTTTTTTAAAATTAAAATATTACTTTTTTCCTTCTAGAAAATGGGAAATAAGTGAGTTTTGTGTCTCCAGACTGATCACCCGTATTCATAAACAAGGACTACGATGGAAAGACATGTGGGATTTTAATGTTCCGTGCCACGTCCCCAGATGCACTTCCTCAAAATTCTCCCATAGGAGTATGCCTTCTACAGCCATCCTATCAAGTCAGTTGAACGAGGAAAATAGCTCATTGTGCTTGAACCAAGTTCAGTAAAACTGCCACTCAGGTTTCATGCCGGGATGTGATGGGTTACCCCATTTCCAGAGGCGCTCGGTGAAGGCAATAGCAGACACTGACACCTGCACAGGAGGCCACCGCACCCTGAAGTGAGTTTGGCATTCCGCTCAGAGCGAATTTGACACTAACGTCGGCATAAAGTTAAGACTCGGGGCGTCTATGAGGAAGGCATACGTCCAAGGACTTTGGAAATGTGTTTTCACATTTTACTCTGGGAAGACCTTCATTCTATCATATGCTTAGCCAATTCCAGAGAGGTTGATGAGGTTGTTAAAGCAGGTCACCTACCTGCACATTAGACGTCTTGGCATGCCCTGAATTTAATCTCGGTAGAAGAATTAAAGCACATAAAACATTTAATTTCTACGTTCTTTATATGCCACTGCAGTATTTCTGGGAATGCTCACCAGGCATCTTTCAAAGCATAGGAACAGGACATTTTGCTCTTAAACAGATCCATTGCACTGTAAAACGTTATTGTAACAACATATTGTGGCCTACATATAAATACATGGCAAAAATATTGAGTCCTAAATATCATTTGGAATAAATTGCTCGATTACCGTTTATAAAAGAAAAATCAGGCCAAATTGAGCCATACATTTGCAAACGACATTTAGACCCACGCCATTTATGACATATGATATTTTTATCAATGTTCTGACATAAGGCCCTATACGATGTCAAACACTAGTTCATGTAACCGTAGTGCCAGATAACTATTGATAAGCAAACCAGGGGGCATATTATCAAGAGATATATCGCTGCTTTTTCGCACATAGCACCGAAAAAACTGCGTTTTTTTTGTATCTCAATATTATCAAGGCGTCGCTAACATGCATTAGCGCATGTTAGCAGCCGATTTTGTAACACATCTCATGACAGCGATAGATATAGCTAATGAGATGCAAAGTAGGAGTTCCGTCCTAAGACAACAGGAGAAATGATCGCAAAACTAACATCGCGGTATTAACATCGCTGCCCTGGAACAGCGAAGCGTTAACGAAAGGCGCGCTAAGTCCCCCTTATCGCATGATTCTAACGCCTGCAAAAAACTGGACTTAGCCTTATTTCCTATGGGAGGTGGATTGTATGGTTAAGTACACACTATCGTATCAGCGAGCTTTTCTATTATCGCTGCTCAGTTATCTCTGGATTTCTCGTGATAATGGGTGTTTTCGCCGCTATCGCTGGATTTCTTATCGCCTTTGAGATGAGCGTTGATAATACCGCGCTATCACGGCTGTCTGGTAGTCTGGCTGGGACCCTGCTATTCAGGGCCCCAGCCAAGCTGTTTCCTCTCTAAAATGATTCCATGTACTTTAGGTACAGTTCAGATTCGATCTGAGGTGCCCTTATAAGTCCCTAGTATATGGTATACTATGTACCCAGGGCATGGGTACCCCAGAAGCCTACCAGGGGCTGAAGCACGTATTATGCCACCCCTGGAAAGCCACCCAAAATGACACCACAGGTCTGCTACTGCACTGTGAAATAGGTTACCTGTATCACTATATATATACACACACATATAAACCTATAAGTCACTCCTATGGCAGGCCTTATCAATCCTGAAGGCAGAGTGCTTGGTTCTTATGTGAGAGGGTGCCCCTGCATGAGCAGAGCCACTCTGCAGTGTTCAGAGACCCTTCTCTGATGCTGTTTGTAGTGCAGCCTGACCATATACTCTTAAGTGCATTATAACCAAACGGTAAATGCTAACTTTGGACTGGCTGCACGGAAACATGTTGTGTTTGGTGTCAAACACCTTGGAATCATACCCCCACACCAGTAACTGGTGTGGGAGTATGATCCCACCCTTCTAGAGAGAGAGACATGACAGCACTGGTATACCCGGTAGAAACTTAATAGAGCCCTGGCATCACAAAATGGATGCTGCAGCCACAGACACGGGTCTGGCCTCCTGCTGCTGACCGAAACTCTGGCAGGGGAGGCCTGGACAATAGGTTTCCTGTCACACGGAGGTGTAACCACCTCCTGACAGGCTTATGTGTATTGGGCCTGGGTGAGAGCACTCTCTGAGTGCTTTGAAGTCCTGCACTGGGGGCACAACTCCTGGTCACCGTGCACTTTTGAAAGTGCATTGACTTCTCGACGTTTCTTGAAGTCATGCTTGGGCTGACTTATTGCCCCCACCTCGAGCACTGAATCCACTGAAGATTGGTGGCCTGGTCATTCCGAGTGACCCGTGGGCCACCATTTTGTGTTTCATCTTGAGGTCCCTTTGCGATCCCTGGCCCGTTGACTGGTGGGTCCCTGAGGGGGTAACTTTGTATTTCCTTGGGCTTTTTTAGTTGCTCCAGACATGCCCCGACTCCCTACCAAGTGGTGAGTCCCACAGACTTTGCTGCTCTGCACTGAAGCATCTTTCTTGTTTCTGCGTGGGTTGCTGTTGCCAAGGCTTGTTGTGTCCAATCTGGGCACTGATGCTGCTGTACTCGACATCCTTTGTGGGACAGCTCGAATCCAGCTCCTACTTGTCCTCAACGCCTCCTGGTCCTCGTAGCTTAAGAGTCAAGCTTCACCTCTTTCACCTGAAATCACCCGACATCAGTGGGCATCTGCTCATCGCCTTCCTGGTCACTGGCTACTGACCCAGACTCTGTCCCCTCTGCTTTCAGGTTCTTCTCATCTTTGATCCAGGCTTGGATCTCTTCGGACACTTCGCATCTTCACAGCAGCTGCACTTCTTCGCCAGCTCCCATTGAAATCGACGACGCGACCCAACACCAAAAGACACCTATGCACCTGGCTTCCCTGGGTGGGGTAACACGAGGTCTCCGGTGCTCCTGTGGGTGCTAGTCCTAGAACTTCCTAATTCCAAAAAGGTTTGGTCCTGACTCATTTCTAAGTGTCCCTAA
Source organism: Triturus cristatus (assembly GCF_964204655.1). Taxonomy (NCBI): domain Eukaryota; kingdom Metazoa; phylum Chordata; class Amphibia; order Caudata; family Salamandridae; genus Triturus; species Triturus cristatus. The sequence goes on along the minus strand of NC_140589.1, from coordinate 497,668,129 downwards.
TCTTTAAAAATCTAGCCGCGACTTTCCCAATAGAAGCTAACGGGAGCTCGCGGCTGTGTTCACACACCTCACACGGCCCCGTGGGTCCCCTGTGTCACTACCTTGGGTGGTTTCTTGGGGTCCCAGCGATTCTACAGGCTCTAGGCCTTGTGTCTAGTTAAGTCGTGGTTCTTATACCACTATTTTAGTATATGGTTTGGCTCGCCCCTAGGGCCTGACGTGCATTTGTGCTATTTTACGGTGATTATTGAAGTGTAACTTATGTGTTTTGATCTCTAGTCTCATAAAGAGACTAGGACGGTGTGTTTAGTAATAATTACATATATTTTATATATATACCTGGTTTGGATATCTTTCATTTAGTGACTCAAGAGATTATAGACTGGTAAAACAAGCTGCTTTACATTCCTTCAAGACTTAGCCTGAAGGCTGATCTCCATAGCTACCACTAGGATAGCTTTCAATAAAGGTTGTCTTTAACCTATAACCAATAAGGGGTTGTTTGGACTGATACAAGGTGGCCACTATAACTAGTGGACAGCATATATCATGCCAACTTCTCACAATGGCGATGAAATCCAGTGATAGCCGGCTATACGTAAAACAGCGCTAAGCGAGCTTTGTCATAATTATCGCAACTTGTTGGTAATATGCTCCCAGATCTTCAAAGAGTTTGGGATAGGGTGGCCCCCACACTCCACGTTGTCAAGGGCACTGTTTCTAGTGCTGTTTTCTGTGTAATAGCCTATTGCATTCTGGACATTGTAGCCTTAGTTTGCTTTGTCTGAACTAACCAGGCTAACACACCCGCTGGCATTGATTTGTACATTAAAAATGTAGGGCTGAAAAGCTGTTTCCATAATGAAATGGAGTGAAGTTGTCTCCTACGTTTTCGGCAGTAGTTCCGGGAGGAAGAGGGGACTGATATACAGGATGATACTCCAGGCAAATGTGAATGAGCTCTCAAACCCTAGCACAAGGGACGTGGTCTACATACATTATTGTTGAAAGGTTTAAAGAGTGCTCACAAGAAAAAGATGTACCAAATCAGTTGCTGACAAAATAATTATGCTGCGGTACTTTATTAATGGGTGGTAAAAATGCACTTCCAAAACAAGTCAAGAACAAAGCAAACATGATAAGAAATGATTGAGAATGTACCTGGGGACCTACAAGGAAAGAGGGTCGAGTCTATAAATTGCATTTATTGATTCCGGGAAGGTTTGTGTACTTCTTGGGTTTAGTGATGGTAATCCAAAATGGGGTTATTTCACCATGTAGCGGTTAAAGAGGCATTGTGTCAGTGGCTCTTTGATCAGTGAGGACCAACCTCAATAAATTTAGGGTCCATCTACTGCCTGATCTCATAAACAGAAGAGTCCAAATGCATGAAGGGCTCCTTTCAGGCCACAACATCTTCTCTTGATTCGAATAGCTGGCAAGCTAAACCGTGTGCTGAACTGCAATGTGTCAAATGAATCTGAAAATAGATGCAAAGAGAGAGAGTCAGCCCACCACTCACCGCTGAGATCACCTGAACTTGTAGAAGCACCTTCTCGAGGAAACCATTCTTTGGGGAATATTATCAAGGCCATAACTTTATCGCCTAATCAGCAAGGACACGCTAGTGCGTGTTTTGCTGACTTAGCCCCCGTTTCCAGCACGCCTAACTTTGCATCGCTCCAAACTAACAAAGGTGACGGACTCAAATGGTAGCACCTCACTTCCAATATGCTGCTGCCTTATCTGGCTGTTAGTGCACAAACTCTCCAGCACCATTCACCTAGTGATGCCTCAGTGGGAAATTCTGACAAACAATTTACATTAAATGGAGGTGCACTGAACATAGAAGAGAAGTCCAAAAGTGTTTTCTGCTTTTCTTTGTTTAATTTTTATTTCAAATAGATAGATACATAACCACAGCCAACGCGTTTCGTTCCTTTAAAGATACAATTTCTTAACGGAACTTCTTCAGGGCTGTAATAAGGAATAGAAAAAATATATATATATAATACAATTATTAAAACTGACGGACGTACATATATATTTACAAACATTAAAAACAAGTTTAGTGTCATTTAGATCATTCAAGTTGTACAGAAATGGAATTTATATTTACAAAATTTATACACATTTTTCTTCATTTTTATACACGTCCACTTATATTATATAGACACAGAATTTCCAAAAATTTATAGTTGAATATTGAAAGAAGAAGGAACTCTAATACACCAACAAGGTGTTTCAAGACTCCCTATTTCATGGTTTATATAAATTCTAGACAATCTTTCGCTTTTCGTCTATTTAACCAAAGCTAAAACTCATAATGTGCAGGCCATCATCTTACCTCAAAGTGACAGCAAATTAAATGCAGGCTTTGGAATTCAAAAATTGACGAATAAGTAGTTTGTTCCACTTTATAATGGAACTATCCAGAGATCAGAAGATATTCTAAAAGAGAATGTGTGACAAGGAGACCAAATTAGAACAATCTAAATTCATTATTATGAAGTTTAAGAATTGGAAGGGGAAAGAAGGGACGGATATAATCAAGTATCTCACCAGATTGGTCGTGGAGGGTCTGACTAAAGCTAAATACAAGTGGCTGAAGTGTAAAATATTTAGATCCATTTGAATGGTGATTGACAAAGATTCATAATGAGAATCTGAAACAAGATAAAAATTAAATTTTTATATAGAAAAGAAAACAATTTTTTATTATTTGCTCACTTTTGATCATTTTTGATTTGAAATGATAGGGATACATTACATCAAAGTGCACAACAGGCTCAACAGTTTTGGCCCGTACTTTTAGTACAAGAGTTTTTAAAAGGGTTTCCACTTTAAGAAGACCTCATGGAGAGACGTACTGCTATTATGAATAGATTTCAAGAGAAGATGCTTTTAGATTATAATCACGAAGAACATAATAGATTCCAAAGTGTTGTTATATGTCCCTCAAAATGATAATTCAAGTTTAAATGACCCCAAAGAGAACAATCTGCAACTCTTAGAAGATATGTTTTGGCCCGTACTTTTAGTACAAGAGTTTTAAAAGGGTTTCTACTTTAAGAAGACCTCATGGAGAGACGAACTGCTATTATGAATAGATTTCAAGAGAAGATGCTTTTGGTTTATAATCACGAAGAACATAATAGACTCCAAAGTGTTGTTATATGTCCCTCAAAATGATCATTCAAATTTAAATGACCCCAAAGAGAACAATCTGCAACTCTTAGAAGATATGATAATCAAGAAAGAGCGCTTGGGTGTATATTTTAAGATATGCAGTGATCTCACCTGTACTGTTCCTTCAATTCTGTTCATAGGGTAAATTTTCAAACGTCATCTAAAGTAGATGCTCAGTCTAATGTCAACATATTATTGAATAAACACCTAGTGGGGAATATATAAAAATCATTAATGGCTTAGCACAAAACTAATTAATATTCTATAATTTGATTGACATTATCTATGACGTCATTCTAAATACGAACGCTCTAAATTCAAAAATATCAAATCATTTAATAATTGGTAAAATAACCTTTATGTTTTTAAAAAGAATGAAAAGGAAGTAGAGAAGGAAATAGTAAAACCCAAAATTGGATATTATAGAAGTTAAGTGGAATATCCTTTGGAAGTCTTATACCCAAGTAATCTGCTTCCATCAGAATTTGTATGTTAACAGAGTATACACTCAACTAAGTATATCTCCAAAGTCACAATCTCTTAAGACCACAAAATTCACAGAAAACCCCCTAATTCAGCACAGTTATTAATCCAAACCATTATCTTCAACATAAAATTGCATGTTGTTTTGTTTTAAATTGAACCATTCATTAACCCCCATGCAAAAATCACAAGGAGGATGTTAAAATAATCCAGGTACCTTATTAAGCGTTCTCCAGTCACATCCAGATTCTCCGACCGTTTTCTCCAGCTTTTCTCGTGTTTAAATAGTTTATTGGGTTACTCTAAATTAGAAACACCTGGTCCAGCGCATGTTTAATGATGTCATGATTATGCGGCGTCAACACAAACGCCTACCCGAGTCTGATGGCCTATCGCGAATCGTTTCGCCATTTTGAAATGGCCAATTTCATGTATTATATGCGGGATGTGGAAATTATTCAATGTATAAGTTGTGCACAAATGAATCTTTAAAGGAACGAAACGCGTTGGCTGTGGTTATGTATCTATCTATTTGAAATAAAAATTAAACAAAGAAAAGCAGAAAACACTTTTGGACTTCTCTTCTATGTTCAGTGCACCTCCATTTAATGTAAACTTTGCATCGCTAATGAGATGCAAAGTAGGATTGGCTGTGAAACCAACCAGGGAAAATATCGCGAAGGCAGCTTCGCGATATTATCAAGGAAGGGTAGCGATTTTTGAAATCACGTTAAGTATGCCTTAACGCAGGAATTTAACATCTGTTAAATTCCTGACTAAGGCATACTTAACATGGGGGGTGGATTATGTGGCTAAGACCACAGGCCCCTATCATCAAGGGTATCGCCGTTTTCCATGGAACATCGCTGGAAAACCAGCGATGTTCCATGGAAAACATTGCTATTGCTAGGATAATTATAGCCATTGCACTGAGCGTTGTTAATACAGCGCTAGCATGGCGATAATTATCTGCGATAGCCGGCGTTAAACATTTTAACGCTAAGAGAGGCCAGCGATAATTATCGCTGGCCGTTGATATTATGCCCGTTCTTTGGTGAGAGCAAAAGATGGTTTCTAGGAACTGTGTCTACATGTTTGGACACCTTGGGTTGGCTTAAAGTTTCAAATGCAGGGCAAGCCAGCAGAGCTCCAGCAGGGTCTTCAGGTGTGCTCTCAGCCAAGAGGAAGTAAACATTAGTGAGCTTCATAGTTTGCAGTCACCAACAGCAGCAGGGCCCAAGGAGGTCCAGATTTAAAAGACCTTCATCAAGATGCAGGAAATCTCCTGCTTATATGACCACCACAGTCAGTGGAACAGCAGAAGTTCACACAGGAAAGGTGCAAGGATTTTCAGTGCTTCAAACAAAAAAACATTTCACTTATTAGAAAGCTCCCGGCGCAGTCAGTAAAGGCCCTGGACCAGATCCGATGGGGTTTTTTTTACCTCTCTTTATGGAAGAGACACCCACAATTCAGGTGAAATCTAAAAACTTTACTGTTCAGTTCAGGCTACAGCTTGTAACTGCATTATACACAGGCCAAATGCATCTGACCAGAAACCTGCATAAACACAAGAAACCTAAGAGGTAAAGGCTTTATCTCTAACCATGCAAAAATAATAACGTTAGTCTGTTTATGGAGCTGGGCCATTGCTGTTTTTTCTGCCATAAGATTTGAACTCTTCCAGAGTCTTCAGAAAGGTCTCTGAGAAGCCTCCAGGGACCTTCCCACATGCGCAATGTCAACAAAGCTGATTACTTTTTACTTTTCTCCCTAAAAGAACGAGTTCAGAGCCAGCAATCAAATGCAGTATGTGCCCAGGCACTCCAGCTAATTAGCAGTCTGAACGCGGCCTGTCTTTTAGAACCACGAGCCACATACATTACAAAAATCAGAATTAAAGGCTGCATTCCAGAACAGCTAGGATTTGGGACTGGCTATGGACCTTATGAAAGCCTAGCCAGGTATACAAACATACACTAATGATGCTGGCCATGAATTACTTCATGTTCTTTACTTGGTGAGTAAGATTCTGAATCTAAAAGTAATTGTACATACGTACCTCAGCTTACAGAGCACAACTGACTAACAGGAAAGCAGTTATTTCTAATACAATTACTTATTCTGTCGCGTGCTTGCACCCATTGCATGTTTTGTCGATCTTTTGTAAACGTTTTCCATCGGTAGAGGGGAGATATATGCCCTTCATTTGTGAAGATGGTTTTAACAGTAGGAAATGTTGTTTAGTATTTGATGTAGTGCTAAATGTACTTCTCATTTTGTAGGGGTGCTTCATAATCACAAGCCGTTCGCACCCACATATAATCCATTGTTGTATTAGCATGAGACAGTAGAACGTGGACTGTAATAACTAATAACGTGAATTGTGGTATTCGGGGCATTTTGATGTAAACGCGAAGAGATTAATGTTGAAACCATATGTGATTAGCTGTAGACATTAACGTGTAGAATTCGTACATGCTGCTGACAATTATTCACGTATTTGAAGTGCTCATGTAATGTGTTAATCTAGAAGTGCTCAGAAAGGAGTGTTCATTTTATATGTTATTTCATAATTCCTTTGTGCCATTTTCTTATGTTGGCCGATTTCTGTTGGCCCGAAATGCATTTTCCCTGGAAGCTCTCACGTTAGATTTAATAGCTGAATTTCATGTGCATGTTGGATTTGTTCTTTATCACGTTTCTGTTGCAGGTGGAAGAATCATCCTTGTTAGTTAGAATAATGTCTTTGTTTTAGGAGTTAATCTTAGGGAGCAGAGGATACATTGAGTGTTGATACTGATGGTGGAGAACTGTTGTACTTTCTCATTGGAAGGAGCCCGGGAATCAAGGTCATCTGGCCAAGCTTGGGAGCATCGCTGCCTGCTGGAAAGTTACCTATGAGGAGGTGGCCTGACCAGATGACGTGATTCGCAAGAGATCCCTGGATACTACCTGTGGTATTGATGTATCGTGACTAGGGAAAGTGTCCGGTGACTTCTGCCTTGCTTTGAGAGAGAGAGAATCTTAGAACGAGCTCTGTCTTAGTATCTCTATGTTGCTTGACCCAACTCATTTGGGGAGAAATCTTAGGAAGGCTTCACATGTTGACACATTAACTGATCTTGCCTTGGTAAATGCTATGTCTAGATGTCACGTTAGTGCTAGTGTAGGGACAGATTCATTCTTTACACCGACAAACTTCAGGTGAAGGGGAATCTGGATGCCTGCTCCATAATCTTTTGTATCCTAATATCTTCATCCATAGATTTGGCTTTGAATTAGTTCCAATGTATTTCTACACCCTCACTTTGAGATGCATGTACGTCCAGTTATTCTTGGCTTTGTCATAAACTAACTAATCTTTTAATTGGTAGTTTGTGATTCTTAAGAGTCATAGTAAATTGGGACTGAAATGATTGATCTGTTAACAATTTCTCTCCCCCCCATGCTTTCATGCTGAGAAAAAGTACCATCGACTTGTGGTTTCAGAGCGAATCGAGAACATGAAACCTGGGTCCTTCAGTATGCGTCCAGGCACTCCAGCTAATTATTCTTAATTGGTAGTCTGAGATTCTTAAAAGTCATAGTAAATTGGCACTGAAATGATTGATCGGCTAACGATTTCTCTCCCCCCATGCTTTCATTCTGAGAAAAAGTACCATAGACTCGAGGTTCCAGAGCGAATCTAGAACATGGAACCCAGCTCCTTCAGTATGCTCCCAGGCACTCCAGCTTATTAGCATTCTGAATGCGGCCTGTCTTTTAGAAACAGGCTAAGCAAATGCATGAGCCACATGGATTACAAAAATCAGAATTAAAGGTTACATAGTATTTGTGACTGGCTGTAGACCTTATGAAAGCCTAGCCAAGTATAGAAACATACACTTATGATGCTGACTATGGATTACTTCATGTCCTTTACTTGATGCGTAAGATTCTGAATCTAAAAGTAATTATACATATGTTGCTCAGTTTACAGAGCACAACTGACTAACAGGAAAGCAGTTATTTATAATACAAATACTTATTTCTGTTGCACGCTTGCACCTATTGCACACTGCTTGTTTTGTCACTCTTTTGTAAACATTTTCCTTTGTTTGTGAAAATAGTTTTAACAGTAGGAAATATAGTTTAGAATTGATATCTACATGTGCCACTTATTCCAGTATTTACACGCTTGTCTTTTAAATAAAACATTAACCCAGGCTACTTCAGTTTGTAATGCTATTTCAGTTTTTAACGCTTCCATTTAATGGGGGTGATATGTAATGGGCACATCTAGCTTTGGCAATCAATAGAAGGCTGTATATAGAAGAACACTGACAGATGTGCATTTTTAGTTTACATTAAGCACAACATAGTTTCAGATACCTTACACAGAGCACAACTAGGGCATCTTTTTGTTAGATCTGTCATCCTTGGGGTGGTCTTCCCCTAGATGTTTTGCCTTTTATCTCCAGGTTTTGCTGATTCTTTTTGTTGTCCTTGGGACTCTGAGCACTTTACCACATTATGATGACATTGTTGTATACCTGATTATGTACCCAATCAGCATATTTGATGTGCTGGTAAGTCCCTTGTAAAGTGGTATACCATATACCCAGGGCCTGTACCTCAAATGCTACTAGTGAGATGCAGCACTGATTGTGCCACCCACAGATGTAGCCTTTCAAACCTGTCTAATGCCTGCCACGGCAGTGCATGTATGTGCAATTTACTGCCATTTTGACTTGGCACTTAAAACTACTTGCCAGATCTTAAACTCCCCTTTTACTACATATAAGTCACCCCTAAGGCAGGCCCCAAGTAACATAACATCAGGGTGATATGTAAGTAAAACCTAGTACATCTACTTTTATGTTTTCAAAGTCCTGGTAGTGACAAACAGCATATTTCATTTTTCACTACTGTGAGGCTTGCCCCTCTCATAGACCAGCAATGGGAATTCCCTAATACACTTTTAAACTGTAATTTCTGATCAGAAAGGAGTAGTTTTTTCATGTTTCATATCTTTGGAATGGTAATGATAAGTCCTCCTTACTTATGAAGTTGAATTTAACATTACTTTTTTAGAAATGCCACTTTTAGAAAGTAGATATTTCTCTGCACTTACTGCTCTATGTGCCTGACAGCCTGTCTCCAATTCACGTCTGGAATGAGTGACAGCTACACTTTGTGCATTCCCTCCAGGCAGCAAAAAAACCACAGGAAGGTGAGGCTCACCTACATTCTGAGCACTCATCAGCATTCTGGTGGGTCTTCATGGGCAGGGAGGAATGGAAAGGGCTGACACTTACACTTCAATAGGTAGTGTCCTGTCCACACACAAAGTGCTGATGTACCCCCCACAGATAGCCTGACAGACAGGACTGGGTTGAAATGGATCCTTGTGCATTTCAGAGAGCTGCTTAAAGTGACCACCTACCTCAAAGGAACTTTTGGGTGTAAGTACTGGGTCTTTAACCTCCTTAAATCAGACACTTCTGGATTTTGAACTGGACCTCTGTCAGAAGGACTGCTGTGCTGCTTAAAGGATTCAACTGGACTGTTTTCTGTTTTTTCCACTCGTTTCTCTGCTGCTTGCTGCCGCTGACTCTGCAGAAGGAGAGTTGGCCTCTGCCTTCCCTCCAAGTGATCTTCAAGGGCTTGCTGACTTGCCTCTTACTTTCTGAAGTCTCAGAGACACAAAAGACTTTCTACAAGTCTTCTGGTACTGTTGGACTCTGCCTTCGGTGAATCCTACCCTTGCCTGAGGCACCCTCTCCAAGTTCTTGGCCCCAGAAGTGGGTTCTGCAGCTGCTTTGCTACAAATTCAACGCATCAGCACGACTGCGTGGAAAAGATTGACGCGTTGCCCCCTCAACATCAACGCTTTGCTTCATCCAAGGTATTTTCGCAGCGGGCCCTGCGTAGGTCCTGTAGCCAGCCTGCCCTCCATCACAGTCAGCCTTAACTTTGGATTTTCACTGGTCCCTCATGACTTCAAGTAACCCTTTGACCCCTAGTTACTTCTAAGCACTATTTTAGCATTTAATTTTTAAAAATTCAAATTTCGACCTCTATTGATTGGATGTTTGTTGTTTTGGTCTCATTTTACACAGATAAAATAAAATCTCTATTTTTCCAATCCTGAGTGGAGTCTTTTTGTGGTATAATCATTGTGTTACTGTGTGTGTGTGTGCGTGTGTGTGTGCTGCGCAAATACTTTACACATTGCCTCTTTAGATAAGCCTGACAGCTCTTATGAGGAGTATTAGAACAAGTCCTTAGATATGGAAGAGTAAGGGTTAGCCTGAGTTGGCGAGAGATAAGGTACCACATTCTATGAGCAAAGCCAATTATAAGTGGCCTAATATTCGCTGTCCTGGATTTTTCAGGCATGGGAACACCAGGTTTGATTTATCCCGCTAGAGAATCCAGCCATTAAAATTGCTTTAGGTTTGGGCTGCAAGTGCAGTCCAGCCCCTTCCTCCTGCCCCCACACAACTCCCTCCAAAGGCACGAGGGAGCAGGTAATGCCTCACACTTTCAGGCCACATTCTCTCCTCTTTCCAAACCTCGGCATCCTTTTCCCCCTCCATGGCTCCTCCAGTAGGGCAGAGGAGTGTCGCCCTACTAAATAAAATGCTGTAGAGTAAAACCATAATATGTTAATAAAGTTAATTTATTACCTTTTTATTTTTCACTTCTCCCGAGCCGAGTGTCAGGGTGGGACGGGCCATTACTACTAAGGGGCAGCAGCACGGAGGAGTGGTGGGCAATAAAGTGCACATGTCACTTTGGCTAGCTCTCTTGCGACACTGCGAATCATTCCCTATTCTGTGGGAATTAACTCGTGATGTGTGTCGTTAGGTGTGAAGTTTCCGGCTGGGATCGTTAATTACTGGTACCCCATAGCTCCACACCTAACTACGCCTATCTTGTAATCAGGGCCTAAGAAGGTATGTTTACACTCTTCTCTATTGTGCAGTATTGGGTTTCCAGTCTTTCAGTGACTTGACTTCTTGTGCTGAATGGTGTGCCAGAGATGGAAAGCTTGTATGATGGCTTTCTGGTCATTATGCTTCACAGATTAAACATATATCCATTCAATGAGCCATGTAGCTAGATATTTTTAGAAATGTTGTCACAGATGCACAACAGGAATAGGAAAGTTCCGAATAAAGCCAACACTGAGGGGGATATTCTCAAGAACGTGCGATAATCATCACCAACCTAGGCTAACGCAACTTTACATAACGCCGTCTATCGCTAGAAACTAACGCCGTGTTAATGGCGTATTCTCAACACCGGCAACAGGCGATAGTTCCCAATAACTTGTCAAATGTCCGCATTAAAATTACCAGGACGCTGATAAAAAAGGAACCCTGAACGTGAAAAAAGTTGCGATGGGCCCAACAGTGATAAAAATATCAGCGATAATCAACACCAGGCTTGCTATTCCCACGTTAGGCGGGAAAATTCACCATAAAAGCTGCCAAAAACAAAAAAAATACCCAAAGAACTGAGAAGCACCATGGAGGAAGCTGGAGCAACTACAGAGGCCAACCAGAACCCCACAAACCCCCCAGAAACCAGCCAGGGACCTTGGGGAAGGGGAAGGGCAAGGATAAGAAGAAGTGAATTCAGTCTGCAGGAAAACAAGATGTGGGATTCAGGCCCGTATGTAAAGTTAGCATAACGTATCTAGGGTTGTGTCTCCCTCTATGTACGCTAGAACTGCTTCATAAGATGGCTTATTCTTTATAGTATCCTGCATGATAGAAAGGGCCGAAAAGCCACAGTTCAGCCATATTGGATCATGACTAACTATGCCTAGGTCACGTGGTTCTCTGTGAACACCATCTGTATGCTTTAGCTCGTACCAGCCTAAAGACAGGGTGAATTGTATTTACGACTGAGGCCCAAGGTCACATCTGCAGTAGGGAGTATCAAGAGACATTCCTCTACGCCCGAGACGAAAGGGAGTCACCCCGCCGACCTTCTCTGAAGAGATAGTAACCTTATGTGTGCAGACGGTATGAGCTCATCCAGGAGCTCTAGGTCTAACTGGTACTTTCACCTTGCAAGGCTTTGTATGCTGAACCTGTAATGTATATAAGTGTTGTTCTGTCAAGGAGCCAGCAGTCTTCTTCGGCGCACCTGATGGGTGAGGTTCGATGAGGCTCCTCTATGTAGAGTTCTGTTGTGGCCAATAAACGCTTGAACCTTCTACGTTGCCAACTGCTTATTATTGACTTGATATTGCGGGCCACTGGTAAGTGTGGCCCTTGGGATTACTATTAGATTACTTCAAAGATCCTGATTACGGAAGTGATAGAACACCACCAACAACTGTTCATCACCTCCACTGTGTCATTGGCAACTACAAATGCAATATGGCAATCCATCTTGGCCAAGGTGAATGCAGTTGGAGTGAAGAGAAGAGAAGTGGATGGCTGCAAGAAGCGCTGGAATGATGTGAAGTGCAAAACCAAGCTGAAACTTGACAACAACCGGAAAGCCGCAATGCGGACTGGAGCTGGAAGCCCAGCGCCACAGCAGGAGCTGGATGAGATGGAGGAAATGGTGTCCACAGTCATCAGTGGGGAGACGGTGGCAGGAGTTGGGGGACTGGACACTGTTCAACATGACCTGACCCAACAGCAACAGGGTGAGTAACGGCCAGGGACTGGGGGGATAGGGGAGATGGGCACATTGACACACATGCACAATTAAGTATAGCACAGTGCACACCCACAATAACTCTGGATCATGTTCCTGATCTCCTTGGCATACTGCAGCACACATAGAGACAGCACGTAGGCCCCGTCGACAATGTGCCCAGAGGGGGCCCTCCCCACACATCACTAATCTCACAACAAACTCATGCACATGTGCTGAACCCAGCAAAGCTGCAGGTCCATGAACCACACTGACAATGCAAGTGACACTGCATGACAATTAGCATGGCTGCAGTCCAATTATCATGACATGGTGCACGCCACGACACTGAGGTGGCTGAGTGTGGACCACATCCATAAAGGAGCAGGTCACACTCTGTGACATCCACATGCACAAACAACCCCTGACGTCAACAAGACATCTGCGGACAAACCATTCTCAAGAGTCCCAACTCCCACCAAGAGCCCAATTTACCCAAGTCTGCAACATCTCAGCACTGAGTGAGCACAGAGGTGAAATGCACACCGCCTGAAAGGGATAAGGGGCAGCAAAATCAGGGCTGCAGGGGCGACTCTCCCACAATGCAGCCCACACATATAAGAATCAGAGCATATCAACATTGACAACAATGTGGTACAAACTGCAACACTCTCACAACAGAACAGAAGACACAACTGCTGCCGCTTGTGTGTAGAAACTGGCCTATCACATTTGGCATAGCAGGAAACTGGGAGATGATAATGTACAAGTACAACCTCACATCCCTGATGGTGTAGAAATGTCCACTGTCCCGCATCAAATAGGCATCTCCTCCCAAACAGTCACAATGTACATTGTCATGCAGTCTGTCTTGTAAACTTGTCCAATGCGTGAACATACATGGAACACACTGTTAAACTGCATCTTCCCTTTACATTGCAGAGGGAGAATCAACACCTCCTGCAGAGCAGACCGTACATCTCTTCACTGATGATGAAGAGGACCTCCACACCATCAACACCGATGCCCTCCAACAGCTCATGGTTACCCTCAGCACACCACCCCAGGAGCAGGGCAGCCAAGCTGCATTGAGGAGACCCCACCCCCTGCACAGACCACACAGCAGGAAGCCCCCACCACCACGGCTGTCCCCCAGGACCCCCATGACCAACACATGACATTCCAACACCGTGTGTTGGATGGCCAGAAGGAGATAGCTGATCAGGTGCTGGTGGGGTTCGACCTCATGGCAGCCAAACTAGATGCCATATGTGGGTGTCTAAGTCCCATCAGGGACCACTTACAGTCCCTAACTGACACCCACAGTCTGCTCCATGCTCTCCAACAATCCATGGCTGACATCGCTTGAGTCATGACTTTGAGACAAGAACAACTGTCTAGTCAGAGTGGCTCCAGTGATGTCACCCGGGAGTTGGGACACATGCGGAGGATCATGGAGAACATCGAGTGGATGCAGGCGGAGAGAATGGCTGCCACGGCTGCACACCAGCGAGATGTAGCTGGGATCTTCCATGCCCTGCAAAACCTCATCATGGCATTGCTGCCACAAGGCCTGGCGCAGATGAATCCTGCTGCTACTACTCCATCCACATCTCCACCCCCTAATGTGTCAGTGCCTCACAGTGCGGCAGACAATCCACCTCCGGACCCTGATGTGGCACTGCCACACAGTGCGGCAGACATTCCACCTCCGCTCCCTGATGTGTCAGTGCTACACAGTGCTGCAGATGAAACACCACCACCCACATGTGAGGCACATCACACATCACACATCACACATCACACATCAGAGGACGAGGATGTGGATGATTCTGCCATTCTGGTAAAAAAGAAGCGGTAGCATTCATCTCCGCCATATGGCCTGTTTCAGCTTGGTTCTGCCCTCTGCATCATGCCCTGGAATAACACCTTCCACTGTCCCCCGATACATTCTGCAACACTCACCTTCGCCCTCGACATGGACTGCCATATTTGGTTTGGTTACCAACGACACAGCAATCAGACCGCGGACTGAACTCTTCCTCTTCCGATGAACTTGTCAATCCCTAAAGGACTCTGGCTGGCCCCCTACGGGGCAACAATGTAAAGTGGGGTTTGCATGGCCATGTACTGGTCAAGCTTCAACACTCCGCCAAATGTGATAAAAACATTCTAATTCACACAGAGGTGTCATGTCTATGATCAAGCAAGTATGCGATTGAGGCTAGGCCTTTGGCTTATGCTGCGGTAATGAGGATACAAACACAACAGTTGGCATGTATGAGCCAAGACCCCGAGCGATCTTGCGCTCTTTTATTTATCCATTCAGGCGAGCCCGCCCTCCGGGTGCATGCTACATTGCAACATTATCGACTAAGGGCCGGCTGGCGCCGACACTACAACAGAGACACATGCCATAGTCACTTCTGTGGCCAGCCTTGAACTGAACCACGCCCAGAGCCCAGAACTGAACACCGCCCAGAGCCCTGGGCCATTTCTTCACACTCCTCACACGCCTACGCGTGGTCCACCGCTGGGGCACTGGAATGTCGTGCGCTTCGGAGTACGTCTCCTGACACTGCCTGGGACGGGGGTTGCCCGTGACTGTGAAGGGCTCCAGTGGCATTACAGAGGACATGCTTTTGGCTGCTGAAGACGGACTTGTGGGGTAGCCCCACAGGACAATGACTTGGGGTGCACTGAGTTAGGCCCACCAGACGAGCTGAGCGGGTGTGGAGCCTGTGATGATGCCGTGGCTTGGAGGCTGGACGGTGACTTGTGGTGCACTGAGTTAGTCCCACCTGAAGAGCTGAGCGGGTGAGCAGCCTGCGATGATGCAGTAGGCCTGGAGGTCGGGACTGGATTTGATTTTGGTGAGACCTGCTGGACTGCAGTGTAGGCTGAAGGGAGCAGTAAGCACACACAGAACCCTGTGGTGCGGTGCCGCAGGGTGCGCTGGGGGCATGTTGCGCAGAAGCCAGTGACCAGGTGAGGAGGCTGCCAGGCTCGTGGGCCTCGGACTTGAAGATTGCACCGGCACGTGGTGAGCCTTATTGGAGACATGCCAGTGGCGGCAGGTGAGCAGTGAGGCCTGGGTGCGCAGGGGAGGGCATCCCTGCTGGGTGCCGGACAGGTCTAGGGATAAGCGGGCTGGGGTGCAGCAGGCCCACAGGATCACGCAGGCACCACCGGTCACAGCAGCGGCCTCATGGGAGGGTGAGGGGCACCGCCCTGGCAGACACACCCCTGCAGGCAATGACGAGATGTGCGCCGGGTGGCATGTTACGTAGTCACCTCGTCGCCGGTGTAAATCTGGCCATTGAAGGTGGTCGGCCACGTGTGTGTAGGCCTATGGTCAGGATATGGCAGGCACAGAGACACACGCAGAAGGTCCGCTGTCTTGTTCTGTGATGCCTCGGTGGTTGTCCGGGGGGGTGGTCCTGGGGGTGGTGGCGGTGGGTGTTGAGGCCCTCTTGGGTCTCCAAGCTGCATGATTAGTAGGTCCATGGCATCTGTTGGTCTTCAGATGTGGCTCTGGGCTGGGCTCCCTTTCTACTCCAGGTTTTCATCCTACTTAAGACCAGAATAAAGCAGGTCTTAAGTTTCTGCTGCTAACATGCCTTATCGCCAGATTTTGGCCAGCATCACCAATCTGGCTGGTTGTTGAGAATATCGCAAAGTGGTATTATCGTGAGTTTTTGGACGGGAACGCCTACTCTGCATATGATTAGCGTTAGTTGTTGCTGTCAGCCTTGGCAATGTTTTTAGCGGCAGCTATTGCAGGTAAACTGACAATGTCGGCTGTTAGCGCAGGCTTGTGAATAGGGCGACAAATCTATCGCCACTTTTGTGGCGGAAAAGTGCCTAGGGCGACAAATCTATCGCCACTTTTGTGGCAGAAAAGTGCCTCTAAATTGGCGATGTGTCCTTTAGAATATGCTCCAGAGTGTCATAAGAGAGGATCAGAGTTTATAAACTGCTTTGGAGGAGGGTACAATGTATCTTTTTTGGAGTAGAGATATGGTTATTTATTTATTTTGTGGGGCTTAGGGAACCTTATAAAGGAAATGGAGAGGGTAATTTGAGCTGCAGCTCAGAATCCATGCTTGATTTTATGACTGTTGCTTGTGACTGGTGACATTTTGTAGAGTTCAATTGTAGGGTATTTCGTTTTTGCATGTATGCTTGGATGATGGAGAAGTAGGTCCTCCTTAGATGCCACTGAGTGATGACTGAATAAAAGATGCTCTTCTGGTGGTAGGTAGTTCCTTCAGTTTTATCTCTGATGTTCAAGTAGGTAGACCCCCTTGACTTCCTCTGCACTGGTCTTGCCTGGTGGGACCCTATACCACTGTTTTGGTGTAGAAGCATCAGTTATGGGAATTGTGCATTAGTCTCTCATTGTAACTTTAAATCACCGGATTGAGTTGGACGGGGGATCATTGTGCATTTGTTATATGTATTTGAAATGTTTGCAAACATTATTTTCATCAGTTTTTTCAACATTGATTGTGATAATCAGAGAGTGCACTTGCAATACATCCTTTGTGATCTCTAGAGGTGAATATCATCAGCAGTTTGTGAGCATTCACTTCTTTGTAAGAATGGGGATTACAGTTTTTCAGAACGATCCTGCCCACAGAAGACTGCATCACCCTCACTGCTTCCTACTTTCCTGCTCTTTGTTTCCTAGGCTGTCTGGAAGGAAAACTCGAGGATACCAGAATGCACTCTAGGAAGAGAGCAGGTGAGGCCCTTCATCACAAACCTCCCTGGGGATGGAAATTTCACATCTGCCTCAATAACTGGATTTTCACCTTTGAGTGATGCTGGTGGTGAGCTGATACCCATGTGTCAAAATGTGGAAATATAAGCCAGAACCCCACCCTCATAAACTTAACACCATATGGGAGGCAGGCCCTTCAGATGTTTGTGCTTCCTGAAGGTTGAGCCTAGCACTGCCCATTTCCTCATTATTAGGATCAAGTTTGATGGACCTGTGTGCTGATGCGATGATGTCTTTCACGGCTGTTGCTGCTGACCTTAACTTTATGAAGGCAACCAGCTAGCCCCAGAACTTCAGAGACCTGGAGACAATACCTTGAAACAATCTACTCCTCATCGGAGACAATTAGAGCCGCAAATATTCAAAACAGTCAAAGTTGCCCTCGGTGGGAAAGCCCTCACGATCACGTATCCCCATACAGCCAGGCCACGCAGCAGTCACCAGCCCTCCAAACAAACACTGTAGCAAGCTCGACGCGTTTCAGAGGTTAATCCTTCTTCTAGAGCCATTCACAAAGAAAGCAGCGACAGCATGATTTGGAACACCTGCTATTTATTAAAACAGAGTCCCGCCTTTCATCGCAGATTCTCCCGCCTTATCTGGCATGTGCCGCAAGGCACTATGGTTATTGCAGTCCAAACCAATAAATAGAACCCAAATGGGTGCTGCCGATGACAAACTGTGAAAATATTAGATCCCAAGTGGGTCAATGTCTATGGGAGCGCCGTGCCTGCTGCTTACAAACAATGAGCCTACTGTTGAGCGTTCTTGTCCCTTGTGCGAGCCGGGTCCTCCCAACATCGCAGGTCCGCACTGACGCGGCGGGGCAATCCCACGACTTGGCACATGCCAGATTTGGCGGGAGAATCTGCAATGAAAGGCGGGACTCTGTTTTAATAAATAGCAGGTGTTCCAAATCATGCTGTCGCTGCTTTCTTTGTGAATGGCTCTAGAAGAAGGATTAACCTCCGAAACGCGTCGAGCCTGCTACAGTGTTTGTTTGGAGGGCTGGTGACTGCTGCGTGGCCTGGCTGTATGGGGATACGTGATCGTGAGGGCTTTCCCACCGAGGGCAACTTTGACTGTTTTGGATATATATATATCTATATTCAGTGAAAAAACCATAGGTTTCACACATGTTATAGTTAGCTGGAAATTTTACTGATAAAAAACCAATGAAATTCCCCCGTTATAGTTAGTGCAGGCAACTATAACTCACGCGACCGCAATCCTCTGCTGATGACATATGTGTCTTTATGAAAAAAAAATATTTGTAATATATGTATAGCTAAAATTTAATGGAAGAAGACATGGGCAAATAAGTGTCTAAATACAGTATTAGCATCAGCAGAAGATTGCGGTCGCGTGCGTTATAGTTGCCTGCACTAACTATAACGGGGGAATTTCATTGGTTTTTTATCAGTAAAATTTCCAGCTAACTATAACATGTGTGAAACCTATGGTTTTTTCACTGACTTTGCAAGGTTTTTTAAATGCTAATTCCTAACTATAATGTGTGTGAAACCTATGGTTTTTTCAGTGAATTTGTACGGTTTTTTAAATGCTAAGTTACTTTACGCCATTCGTGGCGTGCACGCCCACTTAACGCAGTTCGTTCCGTGCGCGCACGGTGCGCTTCGTGCACCGTGCGCGCACAGTGAGCATGCGGTGCGCTTTGCGCACCGCGCGCCCACTTTACGCAGTTAGTGCCGTGCACGCACAGTGGGCACGCGGTGCGCTACACGCACCGCATGCCCACGTTACGCTAGATGGGCCATGTACGCACGATGCGCTTCGCACACCGTGCGCACATGGAGGACATATGATGCGCTTCGTTGTGAAAGGTAATATTTTAATTTTTCACTACTGCAATATGCCATGCACAAATTGTGCCCTTCGGGCACCATTTACACATGGGGTGGGGAGAGTATGGATATTTATTTATTTTTTATTAATTTTTACCGTACGCGTACGGTAAGCGTAATCGGCGAAATTATCGAAAAAATTAAAATTCCGTTTTTGGCCTTGGGGGGTCTTTGAGGACTCCCTCAACATGGCTAGGTGCTTAGGAGCTGTCTAAACAGCCCCTTTACATGTTTTTGGCCTTTGTTTTTTAACCCCCTCTCAGACTGCGAGAGAGAAAATGGCGGCCGCCGCTTCCTGGTTTCGACCGATTCGAATGTTTACTAAGATCTAACAGCCAATCAGAATCGCGCTCGCGCACGGCGGCGTGCGCGTACGGTAAGCGCACCGTAAGCGCACCGTAAGCTGCCACAGATATATATATTGATTTAAATGCTATTTTCTCAGGAACTACTGAACAGATTTACACCAGACCTACAAAAGGCACTTCCTTGACCTGTAGACTACCTCTCTGCCAAATTTCAAGGAACTCTGTTCAGCCGTTCGGGCTGTAGCTGTGTCTAAAGGTCCTATGGAAAAATGCATGGGAAAAACGCGTTTTGGGACCCCCCTTTTATCTCAGCCCCCGCTTGACGAATCCCCCCAAGACTTTCAGGGTAGGAGCGGAGCGGACCGCCCCATTAGTTTTGACTATTTCGCGAGGATTCGTCGACCGGCGCCAAAGTTATTCAAAATAGAATGTTGCGGTTTTCCTATGGAAACAGGGTCCTAACTATAACTACCTACTGGCGACCGCCAGTAGGTAATACATATATATATATATATATATATATATCTATATCACTTAAAAAACCATAGGTTTCACACATGTTATAGTTAGGTGGATATTTCACTTGTAAAAAACCAATGAAATTCCCCCGTTATAGTTAGTTCAGATAACTATAACTCGCGCGCCCGCAATCCACTGCTCATGACGTCACATATTACATCACTCATGACATGGTCAGTGGCATCACTCATGACATCACTGATAACATCATCCTTGTGATAGAGTCGCGGTCGCGCGAGTTCTAGTTATCTATAAATTTTTTTTTTTTTTGGTTTACACCGTGCGCGCACGGTGCGCGCACCCCCGCGATTTAAAAAAAAAATATATATATATATTTTTCTGCCTTCGGGGTCCTTCAGGGACCCCCTGACAAAGGCTAGGGGGTCAGGAACTCTCTACCCTGCCCCCTTTTCACGTTCGCCACCTTCCTTTTTCACTCTCGCACTGAAAACAAACAGAATGGCGGCCGACACTTCCTGATTTCGACCGTTTCGAACGTTGACTAACATGTAACCACCAATCAGAATTACGCTCACGCACGTTAGGGTGCTCGCACGGTGCGCGCACCCTGCGCGCGTATAGATATTGATATGCTTTTAAATGCTATTTTCTCAGGAAACACTGAACAGATTTACACCAGACCTGCAAAAGGCACTTCCTTGACCTTATGGCTACCTCTCTGCCAAATTTCAAGTAATTCTGTTCAGCCGTTCGGGCTGTAGCTGTGTCTAAAGGTCCTATGGGAAAATGCATGGGGAAAACGCGTTTTGGGACCCCCCTTTTTTCTCAGCCCCTACTTGACGAATCACCCCGAGACTTTCAGGGTAGGAGCTGAATGGAGCGCCCCATTAGTTTTGAAAATTTCGCCAGGATTCGTCAGCCGGCGCAAAAGTTATTCAAAATAGAATTTTCAGATTTCCTATGGAAACACGATCCTAACTATAACTATCTACTGGCGACCGCCAGTAGATAATATATATATATATATATATATATATATATATATATATATATATATATATATATATATATATATAAAAACATAGGTTTCAGGCCTGATATAGCTAGGAATTAGCATTTAAAAATCCTTAGAAATTCTCTGACAAAACAATAGGTTTTAGGGGTGTTATAGTTAGCTGGACATTTCACTCGTACAAAACCATTGAAATTCCTCCGATATAGATAGTTGTACTAACTACATCTCGCGCGCCCGCAATCCATTGCTGATGATGTCACATATTACATCATTCATGACATGGTCAGTGACATCACTGATGACATCTCAAATGACATCACTGATGACATTATCCAGTGAATGTGGTTTGGTTCGTTATTTAAATATGTATTATATATATATATATAGCAATTTGCATTGAAGAATGAGTGGATATATAAATATAAATATCTGGATGGAGGATTTAGTAGCAGTGTGATTGACTGTTTACTTGACTAATTTATAGTGTCTCACTAAATATATTGGATAGTGACTAAATTGTGTGAATATCTGTCTCACTTTGTCAGTTGTTGTGTAAACTGCTGCACCAGTTGGTTACTAGCTACGTGAAAGTCTATATTAGTTATTGATTAGTTAACTGAGTATTTGTATGGGAGACTGAATGTGTGTGTGGTTCGGTGGGGGGTATGTGACTGCCCAAAGATGTGTGAATAGTTGATTCAGTAGGTATATGAAGTTAACACTACATGTTATAACAGTTGTTTGGGTGAGTGAATATCTTTATGGGTGTGGCGATGAGCCAATATATGTCTCAATGGTACATGTCCAACAAACTAGAAAAATAAAAGCCAGTGTATGTGTCAGTTGTTGTATATAAATAAGTATACATAAGACTCAGTGATTGTATGAGTGACTGTATGGATAACTGTATACTTGTAATAGTGTTTTTATAACACACTAAGTATGAGTTATTATCTATATGAATAGATGAAGTGGTGTTTTTATAAGTGTGTAGCTAAGTAAAAGTAAGTATGATCCATTGTTTGCATAAGTGAGTAGGATGACTTCATAAGTGATTAGGATGTGTGCTGGTGTGTAATGTCTATATAGGTGTATAAGTATATTTGATAGTGTTTATTGATCATTGACAGCATGTATGAGTGAATCTATAGGTAAGTGATTAGATGTGTGTATAGATCTAGGAATCACTGAGTGGGTGTTTAGAAACTTGTATTGGTGTGTCAATGGTTTTAAATCTGGCGCTCTGTATTTTACAGTGAGTGATGAAAGGTTATACTAGTGTATGATGAGGTGTATCTGATTGTCACGTGGATGATGTCATCAGTGATGTCATCTAACTATATCGGAGGAATTTCAATGGTTTTGTACGAGTGAAATGTCCAGCTAACTATAACACCCCTAAAACCTATTGTTTTTTCAGTGAATTTCTAAGGTTTTTTAAATGCTAATTCCTAACTATATCAGGCCTGAAACCTATGGTTGTTTCAGTGAATTTCAAAGGTTTTTTAAATGCTAATTCCTAACTATATCAGGCCTGAAACCTATGGTTTTTTCAGTGAATTTCAAAGGTTTTTTAAATGCTAATTCCAAACTATATCAGGACTGAAATCTATGTCTTTTTCAGTGAATTTCAAAGGTTTTGTAAATGAATTCTTTTTATGTATTAATTGTTATACTGATTTTTTTGATACTGATTTACTACATTTTTTAAACTATTTATTTTTAGATATTTTTTTTAATTACATTATAATTACATTATACATTACAATACAAAATATACTTTCTCAGAATGAATTACTTTAGTTTAAATACTTTGCAAATAGGCAATAGACTTTTAAGTACAGTAGTTACAGTTGTTGCAATGGGCAACACAATTTCAAACACAATGCAACATTGAGCTCAATGTGAATTTCTAGTCAAATGCAATTAGTTACTTTATGGATTACTTTTCTAACCACAGGACTGGATCCTAGATTCAGTCCTTGGACATCTCCTGTAAACAGTTGAGTAAAAGCGTTTTGGTTACAGTAGTGATTTTTAAGGAATATTATTGTATTTTAAAAGTTGACACTTAGAAGTTTTTTCACATAGAATCACCAATGTTATCCAATGGCAGAAAATTCACTTAGCAGGTAAGTAGTGTTATCGTTACTTTTTCTTACTCAGTGGTGGATCCTGGATCCAGCACTGGTGAATCTCCTGTAAACAGTTGAAAGAATGTGCTTAAGTCATACAGACGATTTTTTAGGAATATTTTTAGTTTATGAAAATAGACAGAAACTTTTCTGCTGAAAACCACACAATGGATTCCTATGGAAGGAAATACAAGTTACTGGTAAGTACGCTTAGAATCACTTTCCAGGGTCAGTGCTGGGCTAAAAGATGCAGCAGTGGGTTCTCTCCTGATAACAGGTGAGTAAATTGGAATTCGTAGTTCGGCTGATTTTAGAGGAATATTTGTACGTTTCAAAAATGGACACTTAGAAACTTTTCTGCACAATAGATTCCTATGGAAGGAAATACAAGTTACTAGTAAGTACGCTTAGAATTACGTGTCAGGGTCAGTGCTGGGCTAAAAGATGCAGCACTGAGTTCTCTCCTGATAACAGGTGAGTAAATCAGAATTCGTAGTTCGGCTGATTTTAGAGGAATATTTGTACGTTTCAAAATTGGACACAACTTTTCTGCTGAAAACCACACAATGGATTCCTATGGAAGGAAATACAAGTTACTGGTAAATACGCTTAGAATTACTTTTCAGGGTCAGTGCTGGGCTAAAAGATGCATCACTGGGTTCTCTCCTGATAACAGGTGAGTAGTTCGGCTGATTTTAGAGGAATATTTGTACGTTTCAAAATTGGACACTTAGAAACTTTTGAATCAAACAAAGTGCCTTAAGCATTCGAGAGGCACGCAACAGTTCTCTGCCCTCCGGGCTTCTCACTCAGCATGGCTTTCCACTCCACAATCTTTCAAAAAGCCCTACGCGTTTCAGGGAACCACCCCCTTCCTCATGGGCTGCAGGAAAAACTCTCGCAATTGCACCAATTGTTTTACTGGCCTTTGTTTTAATCAATCCCCCCAGAAGGCCTGTGCTCAGTGCAACGTCAATCACAGGTTTGCTGGGACTTGTGGTCCTTTCATTTGGTGCATGTTTGAATATCCCCTTATAGTAAGGTCGAGAGTTTTCACCTCTATTTTGCATAGTCTTCAATTACCTTCAGTAGGCTGTGTTTGCAGTTAGGCACGCTGTTTTCACAAAGAGTCCTGTGCTTGAAATCATCCCAAATTGTTTGGAAGCAAGCCTCATATTGCTGAAAGCCATCCTTTTCTCAGGAAGCGATGGTGCTCTCTCCACGGCCAGGCCGCCGTGTAGTGATATGAATCAAACAAAGTGCCTTAGAAACTTTTCTGGTGAAAACCACACATTGGATTCCTATGGAAGGAAATACAAGTTACTGGTAAGTACGCTTAGAATTACTTTCCAGGGTCAGTGCTGGGCTAAAAGATGCAGCACTGGGTTCTCTCCTGATAACAGGTGAGTAAATCGGAATTCATAGTTCGGCTGATTTTAGAGGAATATTTGCACAATGGTGAAGGAAGGGGGCGGGGCCTGAGGTGATATGTGTGCAAACACGCCCTGTGGCGCGTTTTAAGTTGGGGAATTTATTCCTCCTCAATCCTGAGGTCCCCTAGGGGCCAACTAGTCCACCAGGTATATCCAGTATGTGCCAGGGAGCTGGGTTGCAGAGAAGTGTTCAGAGGCCACGCCCCTTTTTACAACACTCTGCAACGCAGCTCCGTGGGGCTTACTGGAGGTACCTGGTGGGCTAGTTGGCCCCCAGGGGACCTCAGGATTGAAGAGGAATTAATTCCCCAACTTAAAACACGCCACAGGGCGTGTTTGCACACATATCACCTCAGGCCCCGACCCCTACCTTGACCACTGTGCAAACGCACCCGTGGCGCGTTTTAAGTTGGGGGATTAAGTCCCTTTGAATCCTGAGGATCCCTGGGGTCCAACTAGCCCACCAGGTACCTCCAGTAAGCGCCACAAGGCTGCGTTGCAGAGAGGTGTAAAAAGGGGCGTGGCCTGGAACACCTCTCTGCAACGCAGCCCTGTGGCGCTTATTGGAGGTACCTGGTGGGCTAGTTGGTCCCCAGGGACCCCCAGTATTGAAGGGGAATCAATTCCCCAATTTAAAACGCGCCACAGGGCGCGTTTGCAGAGTGTGCTTGTGAGGGGGCGGGGCCTAGGGACGATTGCGTTTTTTTCTTTTTTTTTTTAAAGGGGGACTGTGTGGCCCCCTTCCTTTTACTTTTTTGTGGCCCTGGGGACCCCATCCCCCAGGGACTCACCCCCAAATTCAAATTTCAAAACATTTTTTACAGGAAGGGGGCTGCGTAGCCCCCCTCCTCTGGCCACTTAAGGCCCCCGGGGACCCCATCCCCCAGGACCGGCCATTGTTTTTTTTTTTTAATTATTTTTTCGTTAATGGGGAGGGGGGCCGCGTGTTGTTGGTATCACATACAACAGCTAGATAAAATCATTCATTTTAACAACACATTCGTACAGATAAAAATGCATAGAGATATAAAATAATGACCATCAGAACATCACTAGGAATAAAAAGATCAGAATAACAAGGGATATATATACACAATATTAAAACAGCCCAAATCACTTTTGTAGTGGCTGCACAGTTAAGGCCTCTTTTATTGTTATCCAACAGCTTGTGGTGATATGACATCTATATTGTGCCTCAAAGATAGACCAGTTAGATGTTATTAGTCACTCTACACCATGTTGAGTGACTCCCCTGCCTCTTTAACCTGATACCCCACATGTGGCCAAGGAACTTAGCAACTCCGCAAACAAATACAGCTCTTTTGTCAGATCTTAGGATGCGGAGTGTTTCCCAAAAGTTCCATGTGCCCAAGTGTTGGCAAATGGGCTTAATCCATGTCCGTCTTGGGCATGCATAGGCAGGGCAAGCAAACAACACGTGGGCTATGAACTCTACAGAGGCCTCACATCCTGGGCATTTATTGAGGCATGGATCTTTGGTATGCCATCTGGCTTTCACCTCATTTACTGGAAACGTGCACAGCCTGAATTGGACAGAAAACTTTCTATCTTGGGTTGCTTGTAATAGATTAAAATAGGGTTCGAGAAATATGGTCTGTTTGTGGAGTAAGAATTCTGAAGTTAATTTACCCCTCTCAACCCTACCAATGCCGACTTGTGCGACCTATTCCAAGTAGTGCTTCTTTAAAACAGCCTTCTGAAGCAGGGGCGAGTCATCTATTTCCAAGCTTCTTTTAGCCCCATGCTCTTAACTCTGGCCCAGAATAGCAGGGGACGAAGCTTAGCAATGTCGCTAATAGGACGCTGGCCCATGTATAGCATAAGGGGGAAATGGGGGTACTTTGGGGCAGCCTCACTAGGTTCCTTATAAATTGGTGCTCCGATCTAGTGGGCGCCAATATCTTTTTGAATCCCCATAATTCGGAACTGTACAGGACAGAGATAATAGCTATGAGGTTGTAGACCTGTAGAGCAGGGGCAACTGGTCTGGTATGGGAAGAGCGATGTTATTTTGCTAGTGCCCTCGTTACATGTTTGTGATTTAATGCCATTTTTGTTATGTGGGGGTTCCAAGACTTTTTCTGTGAGAGCTTGGCCCCTAGATAATCAAATTTAATTACTCTCTCCAGGGGTGTGCCTCCTAAAGTTGGCTTACCCTTGTGTGACCTGTGAGGGTTGAACGCCATTCATTTTGTCTTGGAGGTATTGATTTCAAGTCCCCGAACAGTGAAAAAATGATTAAATCTGTTTAATAATGACTTCAACCTTGCTGGAGTTTTAGATACCAGTAGGGTGTCGTCAGCAAATAAGAGGGTCACTACATTCTCACCCCCTAAATTCGGGGTATCAGCCGGCTCTTGGGATAAAAAACTTACGACTTCATTCATGTAGAGTGAAAACAGGGTGGTCGCCAGGACGCAACCTTGGCGAACACCCCTACTAACAGGAATGCGGTCAGTGAGCTGCCCCTGTGTGCCCCACCTTATCCCAGCGAAATTATTTTCATGGAGTCGGATAACTAAATTCAGGGTAGGAGAAGGAATTCCCATATGGTTCAGGATTGCCATAGTTTAGATCTAGGAATTAACTCAAAAGCTGTCTTCAAATCTATAAAAGCCAGGTATAGGCTACCATGACCAATGGTTACGGCTTTCCAAAAGAGCAATAATAAACGAAAAACCTGTTCAAAGGTTCCTGTATTTTCTCTGAAGCCAGCTTGGTACTGTGTTAAAATTGCATTGTCATCTGCCCAAGCCAAAATTTTCTGAAGGAGGGCTCTGCTAAAAACTTTTTGGAGCGCATATATTAGGCTACTAGGCCTATAATTACAAGGCTGGGCTCTATCCCCTTTTTTATAGATAGGTACCACCTCCGCCCCCAGCCACGAGTCTGGAACAGGGGCGCCACTTGCAATGGCGTTTGAAAGAAGAAGTATATAGCTAGAAAAAGGTCCCAAGGAACTTCATTTGGCCCTGAGGCTTTGGCTGGGACTATTCGCCCAATTGCACCCTCAATCTCCTTCAAAGAGAAAAAATCCAGGTCCATATCCTGGTGAGGGCACAAGATATCTCCCGCAGAAAGAGGGTCTCTGGGATCAGTATATAGCTTTTTAAAATGATCATGCCAAACTTGGGCTTCAATGTAGTTGGGGGCAAGGACCCCCCTGAGTCGTTCTCCCAAATAAATAAGGACCAGAATAGTTTTGTATCTTTGTGGGCACAAGCCTCCTTAAGTGCCTGCCAGCGGGATTCATTCCACTCCTTCTTCGCATGATTAATGGCAGCCTTATAGCTAAAACAAGCGTACCCTGATTTATGTACAGGGACTAGGGACCAGGTTTCCTGAAAGATGCACACATCAAAGCCTTATATGAATTTGTTCCAATCGGGGAGGGACATTTTGTTGCCGAGTCCTGCCACATTCCAGAATACTTTATTGCTTTCGGGGTCAGGGCCTGGCCTGGAGTGCTGACAAATGTTGGTAACAGCTGGGTTGGTGTAATTAGTGTTAGGTCCAGTTTTTGTACCAGAACCTCCCTCCCCCCGCTTTGATTCGTAGTTCTACCACCTTCAATATTGTCAGTCCGACTCCCCCCTCGATTGGGGATGAAGCACCTTCATGGTGGAAACTAGGGGTATATTTCATGGTAGTAGTACAATAATTTCTATCTTGGCAATGATTTCCCCTCTGGAGTAAATCAAGGAGTTCCAATGATGATTTGGGGCCTGTCTGTTCCAGTAAGATTGATGGCTTTGATTGCGTTTGTGGTTTATAAATGGGAATATGTTGTCTCAGTTGGAGTTTTAAGGAACAAATACATATGCTTTAGCTGGGAGATACCCTTATCTTCCTGGCTATAGTAAATCACTTTTCCAAACTCCTCAACTCTGTTCATTTACCTGCTGGTTACTGATGCACTGTATTATTAATTTCTACTATCATTCATTGTTTTAGCTTGGATTTACTGTTTACACATGATAGGGTTACAAACTGTATTGTTTGCAAACTTGTGGCAGTTTTATCAGAAGGGTTGTGATCTTTCATTTTACAGTTTTATGAAGGTAATCAGTTAGTAATCTCACTGATTATGTTTGCAAACTTGTTGAACCATTTCAACATGCTACTAAATATATTGCCATTGTGTTGTGTACATACACAGTGTCCTGTTTTTTTGTTCTGATTACCTGATTTTTACTATGAGTGAGTTTCACCAGCTGAGTATCACTCATGGTAAGCTCTTTGGAAATGGACTGAGTGCTAACCATCAGTGTTCCCCTTTTAAAATAAGGCTGTTGAAGCGCAGCTGAGGTAAGAGGCTCTGAGCTGGTTATACTTAAGCACACGCGGGCTGAGCATGTGAGCCTAATGTCTAGCTCAGCTTTGTTTCGGCACCCAGGTACCCTGTCGTAGACAAGTTCCTTCAGGGACGGTTCATTGCGCATTCATACTGTAGGCCTGTAGTGCTTACTGAAAAGGCTGTGGCCTTACTTCCTTGTACCCTGAGGCTGAAATATGTGCCACCACACAAGGGGGCATATGTACAAGCCCCTATCACCACCACAACATCACTATTATCAACGTTGAGGTGGCGATAGGGGCTGCGCCTTATTTACAAAGCAGCGTTAAGCCACTTAACGTGGCTTAACGCTGCCTTGTAAATAAGGCCCCCTTTCACGCTATGGTTAGCGTGAAAGGGATGGGCAGTTGGTGTCGCGGTGTGCGTTTCATCGCAAAACCCATTGTCTTTGATGCTGCTCCCATGTACAAGGGTGGCGTACATAGGAGGCAGCACCAAAATTAAGACCAGGTAATACTTGGTATTAAGTTGGTGAGAAGAGGAGAAATGCAGTATTTCTCCTCGTTTTGGCTTTTCCCATATGGGCTGCCTTGTGCAGCATAGATGGAAAAAGCAAAATGCCATGGATTGTCTATGTACAGGAAGGGACACCTACCTGTACACAAACAATCCTTTACAAAAATGCCATTTTTAAACTTTCAGGTGTGCTGCATGAAGCAGCACACATGACAGTGACAGAATGGCATTTTAGGATTGTTTCTGTGCAGGAAGGGACACCTTCCTACACATTAACAATCCTCCCCTGCAGGCACACACCCTTGCACTATGGTGCAAGGGTGCCTGCGTTGGTGCTAAGTTGCTAAACTTTGAGCCATCGCAGGGAGAAATGCAAGACTGCACCACATTCTTGTAAATATGGTGCAGCCTTGCGTTTCAGAAGTGGCGAAGAGAGAGGTGTTAAGCCATGACGACTAACGTCTTTCTCTGCCACTTCCTTGTACATATCTCCCAGGATCCGCATATGTAGGCTTTGAGATACCAGTCAGACTTCAATTTTAGGGTACACATGAACACTGACTGCAGATCCACTGTCACTTTTGTGATAGCTGAACTCCTCATGGCCCTTTAAAAATGGACATATTTCCCTGCTTCAGCCATAATCAGATTCCCACCTACTAAACCAAGTTAATTACTCTGCTGGCCAGCAGGAGTATTAAAGCCTGTGCCCCACACAATTGATGCATTAATAGTCGTTGGCTCAGTGGCTGTGATAGCAAGGGGTGGGGAGGAAATATGCATGTGTTAATTAATGCCACACACTGCACCTGGACTGGGCAAACCTGAGCCCACAGAAACAAAGAAGGAAATTCAGACCTATAGAGTCAAACAGAGGAGAGGCTCCCCTTTGAAGCTTTGATGAGAAAGGAAGAGGCAGCAATGTCATTTAGAGGCAGGGCTGATCTTCCCAGGAAAGGGCGTTTCATAGACAACTTGAAGTTGCCATTTTTGTATGTCCCACAATGCTGTGCAGGAGGAATAGGGCAATTGTGCCACCCTAGGATTGGACAGTATTGCTGGCCTTACAAAACTTTCCACCACCACTTAAAAACCCCTGCACAATGAACAGACACTTAATAAGACACTCGGTCTGGGAGTGACAAAGTCAAAAGAATGCCCAGCTGACTGGAGAAGCCAGCTGACCACATTGAGAAGAGGGACTGAAGGAGTTTGACATCAGCTAGCACCCAGGAGTAGGATGGGTCTCTCTAGAGCCAGGGGAACTGGCTCCCTTGTACCCTGAGAGGAACATTCGACTAAATGGACCTGCTGGGGGACAATGGAGGATTCCCCCGACTCCGCTGACACACAGGGACCCTGCTATTAATCAGGAAGCTGTGGGACCTGGGAAGTGCAGCAGAAAGGATTTTCTACTCGTTGGCTGAGGAAGTGCCGTGGAAGACAACCTCCAAGCAGAAGTAAGCATCAGGAGTCCAGACAGAGGATTGGTCTGGCGAAGAGATGAACAAAAAATAAAGCTCCCCAAAAAAGTACCCTATAGAGGCTTGAAGGCCTGATGATTCTGGTGACTAGAGTTTGTCACCAGGAGCAAAATGATGCCAAAATCATTCATATCAGCCCTGTGGGTCTGGAGAAAACCTCTGGAGAAGCCTAGATCCTTGGGGGACCCGAAGTTATTGTTGCTTCATAGCAATTTCTTCCTATTGACCTGGGGAGGGCCAATTCCCAGAGGGGTTCCGCACCCTCAACTATTTATCTTGAATTGAGAGGTGTGCATGGGGACCCCTTTCTGAGTCACTTCTTGCTCCGGGAACTCCATCTCCTGTGCCCTGACGAAAAACAAGGGGGCATATTAACAAGCCAGGCGATAAAATTATCGGCGCTTTAGCGGCAGAAAACTGCCGCTAAAGCGGCGATAATGGGCTAGATAATATGCTCTATGGAATTCCAATTGAAGCCCATGTTAGATGTCCTTCACATCTAACATGGGCTTCAATTGGAATTCCATAGAGCATATTATCAAGCCCATTATCGTCGTTTTAGCGGCAGTTTCCTGCCGCTAAAGCCGCGATAATTTTATCGCCTGGCTTGTTAATATGCCCCAAAATGTCCCGAGGACCATATCACCCTGGGACACAAACATGAGTTCCTCAGTGCTCCCAATGACAGTGTGCTGTCTCCACTTCCTGTTCTCATGTCTGGGGGAATGGGGCACACATACCATACCACCATTTCACTTATGAGTATGCAGTCTGGTGAAAAATGTTAGGAGCACAGGAAACAGTGTAGTGTTGGCCAGGCGGCACACTAGCAGGGCAACATTGGAGTTTTCTCACCGCACTGTCCCAATGGCATTCCACTCTTGGTGACAGAGTCGGAATATGCACTGGGCATATAAAAATCATAAAAAATGCTTTTTAAAAACTAACCATGGTGTGAACCATCCTATAAAGCCAAATTCCTGTAGCAAAATCCAGTCATATCATATGCATGCCAGTGGCAGAGGAGCACCCTATAAGCCCCTTGGCAGGCTCTAAATTTGCTTATCTTTCGTATGTGGTGCGGCTGGGTGATCAGGGTCACCAGCAACAAGTTGGGGAATTGTTGTGGAGAGGCTGCAGAGAGTGCAGTATCCCCCCTCGGAAGAAGCCATCAGAAATGTCAGCTCAAGTGGCGCTGAGCTTATATCCATGCCGCCAGGAGATGTTTTCAAACACTCCTGGAGCCTGTGGTTTTGCACATTGGGCTCTGAAGTGTGAAGACTTCTGTTGTTTCGTTAGAAATATGCAATAGCAGCAGTGTAAAAGTAGAAATAATACTCTGAGACACGTTATTCCCTTTAATGATTTATTGACAATGGTATTGATTGACTATACAACCTTTTATTTTACATTGAATATTAATGAATGTTGGTGATATCCCAATTGTTTTTAATAGTGATTTCCAACATATTTCAGTTCTTATTATTGTAATGACTCCCAAAAAAAGGCAGTAGGCTTGCCTTATCTATTGTGACATCCCTATATATTTTGATATTACATCTAGTATAAATGGGGAGGTTGTGATGATGGGTTCAGGGCTTGCTGTGGGTGTGAACTGTTCTGCAACTGTCACCAAGGATATTTCATTCTACCTGGTTATATATATTTAATTAATGCTTAGTATTTAGTAGTGTACATATAATAAAGTACTTAATTAATGCTTAGTATTTAGTAGTGTACATGTAATGAAGTACTTCTCCTTTTTATAAGTGAGCTGGGGTAGTAGAACACAAAATCTCCCTTATGTAGGCCTTGTATTGCTCTGGTTTGCTACCCTAAAGAAGCTCAAATGCTAATATGGGATACTTAGCTCCAAATAAAGGGAAGGTTGCAGACTTATTACTTGTGAAGGCCTCACATCCTGTGCAACTAATAATCCACTTTCCTCCATGTACTTAGACAGGGGGCATGTTGTTATCACTATTTAGTGTTGCATTGCCATTTTATTGAGTACTATGTTATGTATACTTTATTTTATTTGATTTCCATGCATGTTGTAAATATATTTGTATAATTTGAGATATTATCAAAGTGTTGTCTACTCATAATTCTGACTAGACATTCTCATCATTAACGCAGTTGTGATACCTGTGTTGTACTGTACTTTGATGAAACAAGCCCTTGTCTGCTCAGCCATTTCTACCCAGGGTGTAAAGAAGGCTAAAGAGGCTAAATTTCCACTGCACCGCGCTAGGCCTTCCCCTCTGCAGAGTTACCACAGATGTTTGCCTTGCTCTGCCTTCCTTTGCTGAACCCATTTTGTGAACTTTTAGGACTCTGTGCAATTTCCCCTGCTAACCAGTGGAATATTGCTTATGTTCCCTTCTTAAAACATGGTAAAATTAGACAACACCCAATTGGCTCATTTATTTTATTTATAAGACCTTACTAGATGGTTCTACATGTAACCAGAGATTGTAAATTAAATGCTACTAGTGGGCTGCAGCACTCATTATACACCTACTAATGTAGCTTTTTAAAACATGTCTCAGGCCTGCCACTGCAGCCTGTAGTGCAGTTTTAAACTGTCATTTGACCTGGCAAAACAAACCTTTAGGCAGGCCTAAACCTTCCTTTTAAATACTGATCTGTGAAACCGTACGAAAAGCCCTATTGGCTCATAGGGCAGGGAGTTTAAAAAATAGTCAATGTGCCATGACAGTGAAAAACTTATACATTTGATTTCACTGTTGTAAGGCCTATCTCTTCCATAGGCTAACAGTGGGTTATCTTATTACAATTGTTCTCTTACAAAGTTTGGAACCAGGGAAAGGAGAAGAACTGACTGTGAGAAGTCAGGTCAGTATATGGTGCTCATTGTTGTTAGTGTGGCCCCCTGCACAAGCCCTGGCGACACTTATGGTGATTTTAGGGGTTGAGATAACCATAGAAAGCTCTCTAAGTGGTAGCTGTGGAGAGCAGCCTTCAGGCTTACTCTAGGAGGAGTGCAAAGCAGCTCGGTTTACCAGTATCTAATCGTTTAGTGTAGGCTAAATAAACAAGCATTTGCAATGCAATAGGTCTCACATTCACGCGAGTTTGAGCTATTGGCATTATAAATTACAATGCCTTTTATTTATGTTTTGGGTTTTAAAACCTATATAAAAGGCATTGTCATTTACAATACTAATAGCTTAAACTCTTGCAAATGCGAGACTTATTGCATTGCAATAAAGGGCCTTCTCGACCACTTGTTAGATTGTAAATATCAGAGCAAGAGACCGGCTTGCAGCGTCTTCAAAGTGGTGATAAATAGTGCAGTGAAAAAGAAGTGTAAGTGTTGTAAATTATACAGACTCAAAGTATGAAGTGAGAGTGAGATCTGATCCGAGCTATAAACACTAGCAAAGTGCTCCAACACCTTTCGCTCTATGATTATACGGTCGCGGCTCAGGAGGGAGAGCGACAGGGGGGCTATTTCCTGCCCTCTCCGTGATTTGAGTGTGCAGTGTGGCATTGTGTAATGTCATTGCTATCTTTGGCCTAATAAAAAAACACACCAGCTTTAGTAGGGTCCTGGCTTCACCACCTGGTGCAGGGCGGAGTGAGGGATGGTCTCTGCTGCAGCCCTGGCCTTGTACAATGCCCCTGCTATTACTGGTGAGCGAGAGGTGCTGAGGTGGTGGTATTGGTGGTGGTGGTGGTATTGGTGGTGGTGGTGGTATTGGTGGTGGTGGTGGTATTGGTATTGGTGGTGGTTGTATTGGTATTGGTGGTGGTGGTATTGGTAATGGTGACATTGGTGGTGGTGGTGGTATTGGTTGTGATGGTGGTATTGGTGGTGGTAGTGGTATTGGTGGTAATATGGTATTGGTGGTGATGGTATTAGATTGGTGGTGGTGGTATTGGTGGTTGTATTGGTGGGATTGGTGGTGCTGGTATTGTTGGTGCTGGTATTGGTGGCATTGGTGGTGGTGGTGGTATTGGTGGTGCTGGTATTTGTGGAGGTATTGGTGGCTGTATTGGTATTGGTGGTGGTGGTATTCATGGTGGTGTTGGTGGTGGTGGTGGTACTGGTATTGGTGGTGGTGGTAATGCTAGTGGTATTGGTGGTGGTATTGGTGGTGGTGGTATTGGTGGTGGCATTGGTGGTGGTGGTATTGGTGCTGGTGGTATTGATGGTGGTGTTGCTATTGGCATTGGTGGTGGTATTGGTTGTGGTATTGGTAATAGTGATGGTATTGGTATTGGTGGTGATGGCATTAGTATTGTTTGCAGTGGTATTGGTGGTATTGGTGGTGGTAGTATTGGTGGTGATATTGGTGGTGGTATTGGTGGTGGTATTGGTAGTGGTGGTAGTATTCGTGGTGATATTGGTGATGGTATTGGTAGTGGTGGTGGAGGTGGTGGTGGTGGTAGTGGTGGTATTGTTGGTGGTGGTGGTATTGGTGGCGGTTATATTGGTGCTGGTGGTGGTATTGATGGTAGCATTGGTGGTGGTGGTATTAGAGGTGGTATTGGTGGTGGTATTGGTATTGGTGGTGGTACTGGTATTGGTGGTGGTGGTATTGGGGGTGGCGGTAGTGTTCGTTGTAGTGGTGGTTGTATTGATGGTGGTATTTGTGGGGGTGGTATTGGTGGTAGTGGTGGTATTGGTGATGGTGGTATTGGTGGTGGTGGTATTGTGGTGGTGGTATTGGTGGTGGTTGTATTGGTGGTGGTAGTAGTGGTGATATTGGTGGTTGTGGTATTGGTGGTGGTATTGGTGGTGGTATTGGTGCTGGTGATATTGGTGCTGGTGGTGGTAGTATTGGTGGTGATATTGATGGTGGTGGTATTAGTGATAGTATTGGAGGTGGTATTGGTGGTGGTATTGGTAGTGGTGGTATTGGTGGTGGTATTGATTGTGGTGGTACTGGTGGTGGTGGTGGTACTGGTATTGGTGGTGGTGGTATTGGTGATGTTATTGGTGGTGGTAGTATTGGTGGTGGTGTTGGTGGTATTGGTGGTGGTGGTGGTATTGGTGGTGGTATTGGTGTTGGTGATATTGGTGCTGGTGGTGGTAGTATTGTTGGTGCTAATGGTGGTGGTGGTATTAGTGGTGGTATTTGTATTGGTTGTGATATTACTTGTGGTGGTACTGGTGGTGGTGGTACTAGTATTGGTGGGGTGGTCTTGGTGGTGGGATTGGTAGTGGTGATGGTGGTATTGGTGGCGGTGGTATTCTTGGTAGTGGTGGTGGTGGTATTGGTGGTGGTGGTATTGGTGGTGGTGTTGTTGGAGGTGGTTGTGGTATTGGTGGTAGTGGTGGTATTGGTGTTGGTATTGGTGGTGGTGGTATTGGTGGTGATATTGGTTGTGGTGGTATTGTTATTGGTGGTGGTATTGGTGGTATTAGTGGTGGTAGAATTGGAGGCAGTGGTATTATTGGTGGTGGTATTGGTGGTGGTGGTATTGGTTGTGGTGGTGGTATTGGTGGTGGTGGTGGTAGTATTGCTGGTGGTGGTATTGGTGATGGTATTGATGGTGGTATTGGTGGTGGTGGTATTGGTGGGATGGTATTGTTGGTGCTGGTATTGGTGGTGGTATTTGCATTGATGGTGGTATTGGTGGCGGTAGTGATGGTATTGATGGTGGTGGTATTGGTTGTGGTGGTGGTATTGGTGGTGGTGGTATTGATGGTGGTGGGGGTATTGGTGGTGGTGGTATTGGTGTGGTAGTGGTATTGGTGCTAGCATTGGTGGTGGTGGTATTGGTATTGGTGGTGGTGGGATTGGTGGTGGTGGTGGTATTGGTGTAGTCGTATTGGTGATGGTATTGGTGGTGGTGGTATTGGTGGTGGTATTGGTGGTGGTGGTATATGTGCTGGTGGTGGTATTGATGGTGGTGGTACTGGTATTGGCGGTGGTATTGGTGGTGGTGATATTAGTGGTGGTATTGGTTGTATTGTTGGTGGTGGTGGTGGTATTGGTGGTAGTGGTGATGGTATTGGTGGTGGTATTTGTGGTGGTGATATTGGTGGCGGTGGTATTGTTATTGGTGGTGGTAGATTTGGAGGCAGTGGTATTGGTGGTGGTGGTGGTAGTATTGCTGGTGGTGGTTTTGGTGATGGTATTGGTGGTATTGGGTATTGGTGGGGATGGTATTGTTGGTAGCGGTATTGTTGGTAGTATTGGCATTGATGGTGGTATTAGTGGTGGTATTGGTGGTGGTATTTATGTTGGTGGTATTGGTGGTATTGGAATTCCATAGAGCATATTATCAAGCCCATTATCGCCGTTTTAGCGGCAGTTTCCTGCCGCTAAAGCAGCGATAATTTTATCGCCTGGCTTGTTAATATGCCCCAAAATGTCCCGAGGACCATATCACCCTGGGACACAAACATGAGTTCCTCAGTGCTCCCAATGACAGTGTGCTGTCTCCACTTCCTGTTCTCATGTCTGGGGGAATGGGGCACACATACCATACCACCATTTCACTTATGAGTATGCAGTCTGGTGAAAAATGTTAGGAGCACAGGAAACAGTGTAGTGTTGGCCAGGCGGCACACAAGCAGGGCATCATTGGAGTTTTCTCACCGCACTGTCCCAATGGCATTCCACTCTTGGTGACAGAGTCGGAATATGCACTGGGCATATAAAAATCATAAAAAATGCTTTTTAAAAACTAACCATGGTGTGAACCATCCTATAACGCCAAATTCCTGTAGCAAAATCCAGTCATATCATATGCATGCCAGTGGCAGAGGAGCACCCTATAAGCCCCTTGGCAGGCTCTAAATTTGCTTATCTTTCGTATGTGGTGCGGCTGGGTGATCAGGGTCACCAGCAACAAGTTGGGGAATTGTTGTGGAGAGGCTGCAGAGAGTGCAGTATCCCCCCTCGGAAGAAGCCATCAGAAATGTCAGCTCAAGTGGCGCTGAGCTTATATCCATGCCGCCAGGAGATGTTTTCAAACACTCCTGGAGCCTGTGGTTTTGCACATTGGGCTCTGAAGTGTGAAGACTTCTGTTGTTTCGTTAGAAAGATGCAATAGCAGCAGTGTAAAAGTAGAAATAATACTCTGAGACACGTTATTCCCTTTAATGATTTATTGACAATGGTATTGATTGACTATACAACCTTTTATTTTACATTGAATATTAATGAATGTTGGTGATATCCCAATTGTTTTTAATAGTGATTTCCAACATATTTCAGTTCTTATTATTGTAATGACTCCCAAAAAAAGGCAGTAGGCTTGCCTTATCTATGATGACATCCCTATATATTTTGATATTACATCTAGTATAAATGGGGAGGTTGTGATGATGGGTTCAGGGCTTGCTGTGGGTGTGAACTGTTCTGCAACTGTCACCAAGGATATTTCATTCTACCTGGTTATATATATTTAATTAATGCTTAGTATTTAGTAGTGTACATATAATAAAGTACTTAATTAATGCTTAGTATTTAGTAGTGTACATGTAATGAAGTACTTCTCCTTTTTATAAGTGAGCTGGGGTAGTAGAACACAAAATCTCCCTTATGTAGGCCTTGCATTGCTCTGGTTTGCTACCCTAAAGAAGCTCAAATGCTAATATGGGATACTTAGCTCCAAATAAAGGGAAGGTTGCAGACTTATTACTTGTGAAGGCCTCACATCCTGTGCAACTAATAATCCACTTTCCTCCATGTACTTAGACAGGGGGCATGTTGTTATCACTATTTAGTGTTGCATTGCCATTTTATTGAGTACTATGTTATGTATACTTTATTTTATTTGATTTCCATGCATGTTGTAAATATATTTGTATAATTTGAGATATTATCAAAGTGTTGTCTACTCATAATTCTGACTAGACATTCTCATCATTAACGCAGTTGTGATACCTGTGTTGTACTGTACTTTGATGAAACAAGCCCTTGTCTGCTCAGCCATTTCTACCCAGGGTGTAAAGAAGGCTAAAGAGGCTAAATTTCCACTGCACCGCGCTAGGCCTTCCCCTCTGCAGAGTTACCACAGATGTTTGCCTTGCTCTGCCTTCCTTTGCTGAACCCATTTGATGAACTTTTAGGACTCTGTGCAATTTCCCCTGCTAACCAGTGGAATATTGCTTATGTTCCCTTCTTAAAACATGGTAAAATTAGACAAAACCCAATTGGCTCATTTATTTTATTTATAAGACCTTACTAGATGGTTCTACATGTAACCAGAGATTGTAAATTAAATGCTACTAGTGGGCTGCAGCACTCATTATACACCTACTAATGTAGCTTTTTAAAACATGTCTCAGGCCTGCCACTGCAGCCTGTAGTGCAGTTTTAAACTGTCATTTGACCTGGCAAAACAAACCTTTAGGCAGGCCTAAACCTTCCTTTTAAATACTGATCTGTGAAACCGTACGAAAAGCCCTATTGGCTCATAGGGCAGGGAATTTAAAAAATAGTCTATTGTATTGTAGTGAAGGTAGCGGTTTAGAAGCATACATTGCTATGTTAGCATAAGCGCGTTAGCTTTTAGAAAGCCATCTTGCCACTTTTGCTGCTTTTGCACGCAACACTGCAGATACATGTTATTATTTGGGAACTGCTTGCTTGCCTTTTCTTCACATGAGAACTGTCTGTTGTTCACCTCCCTAGACGTGCACTGAGACCTTGGTCTGAACATTGTGTGCAAAACACTTTGAGCAGCCAGACAATGTATGTTTTTGAATCCAGATTGATCGGCCCACTCTCTAGTCATAATATGCACACAGCTGCAAATACCTAAATGTCGAGAGCCTTTAATATTACAGTTTTGCATGCGTTTGTAACACATTCTGGAGAAGAACATTTCCAGGCACAGAGCAAAGCTGATCCTGTGATGTGATCCACATAAAGCTGCTCTTTACGGTATGGGGTTTCCCATTCAAGCCTAGAGACCTTCTACTAGTCTAATAATATTAGTTTACTAGCGAAAGGAAGGTGGCTGTATTCCACTGTCATTTATACTATGATTTCTCCTTTCATTTTCTATGGTATTGTAACAATGCTGATGGTTTTAATTATAACCATTTGTCTGCTTATGTAACCCAAAGTACTGCATCTTAGTACACGTAGTTTATAAAATAAACCTTTTAATCTTTACCGTGTCTCTGATTACTTTGTTGTGGATTGATATATGAATAATAGCGAACAGGTATTTCTGATTCCCACCATTCCTGAGAATACTCTAAGTCGCTTGTTCTGGGTTGTCTATACATTGGGACCTCCGAGATAATATGGATAACGAATGGGACACTGATGCTGGTCGGATAGGGGTTCTGGGTACTGAGGTGAGTTTTTGGTACACCACAATTCACTGAGGTCCCGGTTTACTGCGCATAGTTCTGTGCATGAGCAGAATCCCTGCAACAGTATTGGTGCTGGTGATATTGGTGCTGGTTGTGGTAGTATTGGTGGTGATATTGGTGGTGGTGGTATTAGTGATAGTATTGGAGGTGGTATTGGTGGTGGTATTGGTGGTGGTATTGGTAGTGGTGGTATTGGTGGTGGTATTGGTTGTGGTGGTACTGGTGGTGGTGGTACTGGTATTGGTGGTGGTGGATTTGGTGGTGTTATTGGTGGTGGTGGTATTGGTGGTGGTGGTATTGGTGGTGGTATTGGTGCTGGTGATATTGGTGCTATTGGTGTTAGTGTTGGTGGTGGTATTGGTGGTGATGGTATGAGTGGTGGTATTGGATGTGGTATTGGTGGTGGTATTGGTAGTGGTGGTATTTGTATTGGTTTTGGTATTAGTTGTTGTGGTACTGGTGGTGGTGGTACTGGTATTGGTGGGGGTGGTATTGGTGGTGGTATCGGTAGTGGTGGTGGTGGTATTGGTGGTGGTGGTGGGGGTGGTATTGTTGGTAGTGGTGGTGGTATTGGTGGTGTTGGTGGTATTGGTGGTGGTGTTGTTGGAGGTGGTTGTGGTATTGGTGGTGGTATTGGTAGTGGTGGTGGTGGTATTGGTGGTGGTATTGTTGGTAGTGTTGGTGGTATTGGTGCTGGTAGTATTGGTATTGGTGGTGATAGTGGTGGCAGGGGGTAGTTGGCACGCAGGATGCTTTTTTGTTAAGGGCCGAGTCTGCGTTAATGCATGAAATTGCTTTAACTGAACGCAGACTATCGCTTGAGCCCCTGGCTGTTCAATCACAGCCATTTATTGTACAGGATGCTTACCTCACCCCAGCACCTAATCCTGCGGCATCCTCTCTGTCACACTCCCCCGTAATTGATACCATAAATACTATAAATACTAATTTACCCGAATCCCAGGAGCCACTGCATGGACCCAATAGACCCAATCTAATCACCAGGGGTCAAAAAGGAAAAAATAGACATGCCAAGTGCCTCCCCCCCTCCGGCGAAGAAGAAAAAGGGGCAGAGCGCTAACAGGCAATCTAACATTTAGCAAAAAATACACGGTTGTGAATCCTCACCTGCACCCAGGGTCATTGATTTAAATCAGGTCCACGCCACCCCCCCTAATATTATTGTAGAGTCTGGTGGTTCTACACCTTTGGAACAAGGGGAGTTATGGAAAAAAATTGAGGAAACACTGTCAGTCCTTTTAAAGCCACTATCGGCAATGTTAACTTGTTGTTAGCTAATTTGGAAAGACATATTAACTCCTCCCCTGTAGTACTGACAGAGAGTCATCCTAGTTGCTCTACAGACTCACCGGGCACTGATATGGGAAATGGGGGGCTAAATAAAACTCGGGGTAATGTTATGTATAATGTTCTTTTTCAACAACATAAATTGAACCCCCTAACATCATCTAGCGACACAGTAAGACCTGCCCCTGAGGATGTAGGAGTTGCACCTCCTACGATAATACAGCAAAAGGTCCCTTATTACACACAGGGTAGTTCTCTGGGTAAAGACATCATAAGATCTGGCATCATTAGGCAGAGAGGGTCATATTTTGGGCCAGGTGGGCCACAATCAAATTAGTTCTGGTACCTAAAAGGGCACTTGGGGCAGTTTACAGGGTCCAAAAGAACTACACCTTCCACCAGAAGCAACACCATACACTGTAGTGTTGGTGAATGTGCCCCCACTGCCACATGGAGAAGCTGAGCATTGGTCGACTTTGCAAAATAAAGCCCTCCATTTCTTAGGTGGGAAAACAGGAATAACTTCTAGTATTTTCACCAAATTTAGGCTGGCACGGCGAATAGGGTGGGTCGGAAATTCTAATAAAGCTTTGCCCGGTGTAGTGTTGTCCTTCAGATCCCCAGCCTTGGTCCGAAGTATCTTAGATAGGGTGGGTAATTGGCCGCTCAAAAGTAGGTGGATAAGTGTTGTCCCCTTAGGGTTCTTCTATCAACCCCCCAGACCTTCTCAGCACTTCTTTGAGGAGGATTTCGGTTCGGGGCTAGCTTGGCACAGTTATGCTGTCCCAGTCAACAACTCTGGGTGCATCCAGTGACACACAGTGTGACATGGCCTCACAGTCTCCGGGTGCGTCCAGCGACACAGACACATCTGCCTCTGTTGAGTTGGATGCACAAGCACCGATTGATCAGGTGCTCCGAGAGGGTCCAGTCTTAGCTCCAAGTGGCATTGAGAGAGTGCAAATCACTCAGAAAACTTTGATAACTCATGGAAGCCTCTTTTGGAACATTGCGGGACTGCGGAACAAATTGGAGATAGAGGAATGGGTCAGCTTTATTGAAAAATATAACATAATTTGTTTTCAGGAGACTTGGATGCATGACATTACACATTTAAATGGGTTTTACTCCATCCATACACCAGCAAGGGTATCCCTAGGAGGACACAATAAAGGAGGGTTTCTAACCATGGTCTCAACCACCTTAAATAGGAAACTGGGAAAAAATTGCCTGGAGTCCCCGCACTTTCAAATCATTAATATTTTATATTAAAAAAATCTGACTCTGGTTGTCGTAAATTTTTACCATAATAATTTTAATATGTTAGATACCGGTAATGCCCAAGAATTGGAATCCACATTATCTAGGCATATTGAGGAGATAACTATGGATTTTGTTTTACTCTGGGGAGGTGGCTTCAACTGTACGATATGCCCCTTTTTTAAATGCTCTGTATGCCATTTATTTAATGGGGACAGTGATGGTTGTCACCATTTTGATCATATCTCGTGTGGGAATATATTTAACTCCCTTTTGTTAAAATATTCTCTCTATATGACTATTGATCTCCTAGAAGACGTGGGCCCTGACTTGGCAACATATGTAGGAAGAGGCCAGGGCACTCTGATTGATTTTATTGTCTTATCGGATTATTTTAGCTTGCATTCTGTTATCTTTAATATACACAAAAATGCACTAAGTGATCATTATCCCCTTTCACTAGATTTGGTAAACATAATTGATGATAACTATGATCTTGTTAGAATGCCCCCTTTGAATCTTGTTAGAAATAAGGGGTTACTTAGGAAATGGTCGGCTATAAATCCTGAGGGCGTCCATAAGCAGATCATAGAAGTCAATTTAAGAGAAATTATAGACTGTCTAGCTGAGGATATACATTTTGAATCCAATGCAACATCATTTATGTCAATTATTGAGACCACGAATGTTATATTAATCAGGAAGCAAGGTGCAAGATCACAGAATAATAAACGGTGGTTCAACAGTAATTGCACCTTTCATCACAGTAAATTTATTAAAGCCTTAAAAGAAAAACCCCGAGATACTGTCAAGATAAAAAATGTACACCATAATTACAAACATGCATTGGAGAAACGTAAGACCGAGCTTAGGCAAGAAGCTTGGGGTCAGCTTCACGTGGCATGTCAAAATAGAGATTCCAGACTTTTTTGGCGTACCGTAAATCAAGATTACCTTAATGGTTCTACCAATGATAATATCAACGTAACAATTATGACTGAGGATTGGGTAGACCATTTTTCTGGCCTGTACCGGAGTTGTAATAATTCTGATGTGAGGCTTACTTA
The DNA here is from genome assembly GCF_964204655.1 of Triturus cristatus. Lineage (NCBI taxonomy): Eukaryota > Metazoa > Chordata > Amphibia > Caudata > Salamandridae > Triturus > Triturus cristatus. The sequence continues at coordinate 497,624,523 of NC_140589.1, read as the reverse complement.
TCAATCTGGAAGTATTTCTCTGGCACCGCCGTCATTGGAAGAGGTGGAGAGAGCCTTATCCCAGACAGTCAAGAATAAGGGCTCTGGACCTGATGGCATGCCAGCAGATCTGTTTTTAGCCAATATTCCCCTCTGGCGGCCTCTCCTGACCAATTTACTGAGATGTTATGCAGCCCATGGTCCCCCACAATCCTGGAGAACAGTGATAATAGTCCCTATTTTCAAAAAGGGTAATAGATCGGACCCCAAATGTTACCACCCCATATCACTGATTGATTGTACATGTAAAATCATGGGACGGGTAATATTAGAGAGGCTAGAGACTTGGGCAAATGAGACGGGGAAACTCTCAGATGTTCAATATGGGTTCAGGAAAGGCCTTGGCACTGTTGAACAGTGTCTGAATCTGCACCTGGTCATCGCCAAGTACACCTTAGCCAGGCCAGGAACCCTTTATTTGGGGTTCATGGACCTGACGTCTGCCTTTGACTGGGTGCAGAGGGGAAGATTCTGGGAAACGATGCTCTCTATGGGTATAGAACCATCGATTGTCCACTTCTTGGCAGCAATGCACCAGGGTGTAACGGGTAGAGTGCGGTATGGTGTCAATGGCGAGCTCACCGCCCCAATAAAGATGAATTGCGGGGTCCGTCAAGGTTGTGTCCTCGCCCCTTTTTTATTCTGCATCTACATCAACGACCTGGAGAGGAATTTGCTCAATGGGAATATGGATGTACCTCAGATAGGCTGTAGACCCCTTCCAGCACTTCTATGTGCCGATGATTGTGTTTTAATGTCCAGAACAGGGGTGGGGCTGCAGAGGCTTTTATCTAGTTTTAATGGTTTTATGAGTGATCTTGGACTGAAAACAAATGTTGCTAAATCCCATGTTATGGTGGTGGGCAAACCTCCCATGAGCACAAAAACATGTTTTATTAATAATGAAAAACTACTTTGTGTACCCACCTTTTCCTACCGGGGCATTCTTTTTAATCAAAAAAATACATGGTCCCACTTAGTGGAGGCAAGAATTGGAGGTTTTAATCGTAACGTTGAGGCTATGTTTAAGTTAAAAAAAAAACTAGGCTCCCGGCCTATAAAAGTCATTACAGACATATATATGGCTCTCACGTGCACCATCACTATGTATGGCGCTGGTGTCTGGGGGTTTTGTATCATTTCTGGTCCACAGAGAGTTGAAAATATGTTTGTGAAATGGTTGTTAACAGTGCCTAAAAGTACTGCCGTTACTATTTGTCATAATGAATTAGGTGTAACTCCGCTATCTTTTCGTCTTCAGTTATCACCACTTCTGTTATGGCACAGTATTTGGGTGAAAGAAGAGACTGTTCTAAATCGTGCTATAATCACTGATTGTTTGAAACTGGACTGTGTCAACAAAATTCCTTGGATTATGTATATACACGAGCTACTAGGGAAGTTGGGGCTACCAGACTGTATTGACACTCCTGGTAATATAGTCAAAATTCCAAGAGTCAAATTGAAAAGAATGTTTATGACATACAGCTATGAACTCAGAGACCGTGCAGAATATAGCAAGAAAAGAGTTGTCGAACACTCATTGCTGGTTTGTTCTTTAGGTACTGAACCCTATCTCTCTTTTTTTTTAATCACCCTAAGATGTTTTATCTTATAAGATTCAGGATGGGTATCGCCCACTTATTGGGTTCCTATCCGCGTGATGCACATTGTGACGCAAAATTGGATTTGTGTCCTTGTGACTCAGCACAGAGCACTTTACATTTTATGTTTTTCTGTGGACTCTATAGTATTTCTAGACGTGCTTTTTTAAAACCACTGTTAAGGTTTTTAAATAGAAGAAAGTGCAGGGCTGCATTACAATATTTGCTCCTCTTGAAAGATGAATTTATTTGCCTAATGATTTATAAATACATTTCCACCGCGATGCGCCTTCGGAACATGGTGGGCAAATGATTTTCTTTTGCTTTAAACAATATTTTATCATAAATTTGAGTATATTAATTGTATGAAATGTTTTTATTATGTAATGTTTTATGGTTGATTTGCAGCTGAATAAAGATTTATTGATGATGATGATGATGATGGTGGTGGTGGTATTGGTATTGGTGGTGGTGGTATTAGTAGTGGTAGAATTGGAGGCAGTGGTATTGGTGATGGTATTGGTGGTGGTGGTATTGCTGGTGGTGATATTGGTGGTGGTGGTATTGGTTGTAGTGGTAGTATTGGTGGTATTGGTGGTGGTGGTGGTACGGGTGGTATTAGTGGTGGTGGTATTGGTTGTGGTGGTATTGGCAGTATTGGTGGTATTGGTGGTGATGGTATTGGTATTGGTGGGAGTGTTGGTATTGGTGGTGGTGGTATTGGTGGTATTGGTGGTGGTATGGGTGGTTGTGGCATTGGTGGTGGTGGAATTTGTTGTGGTGGTATTGGCAGTGGTGATATTGATGGTGGTGGTATTGGTGATGGTATTGGTGGTGGTGGTGGTGGTATTGGTATTGGTGGTATTGGTGGTAGTGCTACTGGTGGTATTGGTATTGATGGTGGTATTGGTGGCAGTGGTATTGGTGGTGGTGGCATTGGTATTGATTGTGGTGGTATTGGTGGTGGTGTTATTGGTGGTGGTGGTGATATGGGTGGTGGTGGCATTGGTGGTGGTATTGGTTCTGGTAGTGGTATTGGTTCTGGTGGTGGTATTGGTGGTATTGGTGGTGTTGGTATTGGTAGTATTGGTGGTGGTGGTATTGGTGATATTGGTGGTGGTATTGGTGGTGGTGGTGATATTGGTTGTGGTGGTGGTATTGGTGATGGTAGTGGTATTGGTGGTGGTATTGGTGGTGGTGGTATCGGTATTGGTGGTATTGGTGGTAGTATTGGTATTGGTGGTGGTGGTATTAGATTGGTGGTGGTGGTATTGGTGGTGGCGGTATTGGTGGTGGTGGTGGTATTGGTGGACATGGTATTGGTGGTGGTGGTATTGGTGGTGGTGATATTGATGGTGGTGGTGGTATTGGTGGTATTTGTATTGGTGGTGGTATTGGTGCTGATTGCATTGGTGGTGGTATTGGTGGTGGTGATATTGGTGGTGTTGTTGTTATTAATAAAACAGGCTGTTGAAATCAACCCATCAGGTGACCTAGTGCAGATGACATGTAACACAGATGTGCTGATGTCAGCTTAGCCCATTAGCACAGGATTATGTGCTACCTGGAATACACATGACTTAATTTGCTAATCATTTATAAATCCACTTTACTTCGGGGGGGGGGTGGGTTTAAACAGACATGAGATAATGCCGGGTTAAAGTGATTGAAAGCAGGCGCCCATGTTACAGGGGTGGCCGTGCTGCTTAAAAGAACACAAGTGGTTTCAGCTGAAGCAGCGAATGTCCGGCCTGCAGTAAAAGAAACTCAATAAAGTAAATAGTGCTTATAGACTAAATAATAGGTCCCGTGTAACAACCAAATTAAAAAGGGCCAGTTGCCATGGGAGGTTACAAATGAAGACAAGGCCGTACTAAGGAGGGACTAACAAGCCTATTAACAAATCCAAAGGCAGCATTTATGAAACACAATGACACAAGCCATTGAAAAATATGGTCGGAGAAAGGGAGCTGGCTTCTCTCCCATACTCTACTACGCAGTCTTGCAGAGTGGGCAGTGCATGCGCGAAGCCGCTAGGCTCGACCGAAAAAGAACCAAACAGTATACTTAAAAAAATAGATATTTATTACAATCACTCACTGACTCCTACTCAGAGATATTCACAAGGCACAGAATACTTTGGACATAGAACAGCAGTTAGCACCAATACATAGTGGTCCCCAGAGGAGAGACAGACCATATATCAAATAAGTAGGAAGTGAACCACGACCTAATGCGAGACTGGACCCAGGAGACTTAGAAGAGTCGGGGACCCAAGTAACCACCCCTTGTGAGAGTTGTGGAACCTTCCAAAGGTCAGGTGAGAAGGAATTATTGACCGTACACTCAAGCCAAGACGGAGGTCCTCATCCTCGGCTCCAACCCTTCAGCCTGGGACGACTCCTGGTGGCCGAAGGCACTGGGAGCAGCCCCGACACCCACCGACCACGCACGAAACCTGGGAATCATCCTCGACTCAATGCTCCCAATGACCAAGCAAGTCAACGTCGTCTCCTCCTCCTGCTTCAACACCCTCCACAGGCTTCGCAAGATCTACAGATGGATCCCGACAGATACAAGAAAGACAGTCACCCAGGCCCTCGTCAGCAGCAGACTCGACTAAGGAAACGCCCTCTAAGCGGGAGCCCCAACCAAGCTCATCAAATGACTACAACGCATCCAAAATGACTCGGCACGACTGATCCTCGACGTACCACGCCACGGCCACATCACCCCCCACCTAAGGGACATGCATTGGCTCCCTGTCAGCAAGAGGATATCCTTCAAGCTCCTCATCCACGCACACAAGGCACTCCACAAGACCGGCCCAGCCTACTTCAACAGACGGCTCTCCTTCTACATCCCCAACTGCCAGCTACGCTCTACCGACCTCTCACTCGCCACCGTCCTGCGCATCCGAAGAACAACCACCGGCAGGAGATCCTTCTCCCACCTCGCCACCAAGACATGGAACACCCTCCCACTGAGTCTACGACAGACCCAAGACCTGCTGACCTTCAGGAGGATGCTCAAGACCTGGCTGTTCGATCAGTAGTGGCCCCCACTCCCACCCCCAGCACCTTGAGACCCTCACGGGTATGTAGTGAGCTTTACAAATGATTGGTTGATTGATTCATTGATTGATTGATTGAATACTGTTCAGCGGGTACGTCGAAGTTGCAATCTTACCATATAAGGACGAAAGAGTCTGTTGGAACCCAGAAGTGAGTTTGAGATCTGGTGGCACAGTGGACTAATGCATCCACTGCAGGGGCCTGTGTTCGACCTCATGGTCACAGGTTCAAATCCCGGCAGGTCCACTCAGCCTTTCATCCATCTGAGGTCGATAAATTGAGTACCATTGAGTTAGGTAACAATAAACATCTGTTATTCAGCTCCAAGATACTCCGTTAGAGGTGAACGTGCATTTTACATATACACATATTTTGTTATGTTATGAAGAGTACCTGAAAGAAAAGCGGACATAGTCTATGCCACAACGGCACGTCCAGGAGGCACGGAAGACAAAGGCCACTCGAGTTTAGGACAACGAGTTAAGCGAAGAGGCTTCCAGCTTGTGTACACTGAAGCGGTAGCTCTGCCTGAGCCACTGGGCTGCTGAAGACAACAGAGTAGGTCCGTCCAACCAACCGGTTGAGCACAGTTCAGTTATAGCAGGTATAGACTCGTCGACAGAACCTCTAGATGCATATAACTCTGTTACCACGAGTCATTCGTGGTAACCGTTTCGGTCCCCGGGTAATTGAAGTTATGCAGCGACACGATGCACAGGGGTTTGGTTCCAGGGCATTCTACGAAGGATGCTGGCCTCAACTCAATGAGAGGACAGCTCAGGCCTCAAGGGAATGCAGAACTACCACCTGTGTTGCAGAGCCTTGTGGATTCTGTGGGTGCCCAGGTTTGGCAAACCAGCCGATCTTGTTGCAGTGCCTGCAGATGCAGGGGAGTGACTCCTTCACTCCAAGGGAGATTCCTTTGGATGTTTTTAGATGTCCACAGGCCCAGTACAGAACCTGTATGGAGCATGGACACTGATGTTGCAACGAGCTTGCAGGACGACGAGGTCAGGAGTCGATAGAGTCTTCTCCGTTGCAATCTTGGTCAGGAAGCAAGAAGATGATACGATCAGTTCGGCTCAGTCAGCACGACTCGGCCAAGATGTCCAGACTGTCAAAGAAGAAATGGAGTTGGATCTGAATTGAATCCCACAACAAATCTAGGGACCCATCCAAAGGTAAGCCCCTAAGTGCCCTAAGGTGAGGGTTGGGATGATTCAGGGGTTCCTCCCAGAGGAGGGGTCGGAGAGTGGGGAGGATACTCCCATGTCCTTTGTCCAGTTTTTTGCCAGAGCGGGTAGCCAACTGCTTCCTAATCTGGTTTGAACTGGAGAATACAAGGAGGGCACCAAATGCCGAGCAGACTATGTGGCGCTGGCAAGCGCTCCCGCCCCGGACCAATACACTAAGTCCTGTCTGGGAGGTGGCCACACCTCCCTGTGACAATAAACCTATTGTTCTACCTTCCCCTGCTCTGGCTTCGTCCAGCATCAGGAGGGCAGAATCTTGTCTGTGGTCAGAAGCAGCACTAGGTTGGTGTCAGGCTCTGTTAGATCAGTCCTGGAAGCAGGGAGGGCCTCCCAGGGGGGGCCCTACCGTGGATGGAATCATACCTTCAACACCGGATAAGGGGTTTGATTGCCAACGTCTTTGATACCAATCATGCCCAGGTTCGTACCAGCCAGTTTAGAGATGGTCATCACATAATGACACAATGCCCCTCTATATGTTATATGGCTGATGCACTTACAACCCGGGAGAATGGACTCTGTGGGCTGTAGGGGTGTCCTGCTCATGCAGAGGCACCCTCACACTTAGAACCGAGCACCATGCCTTCAGGACTAGAAGGCCTGCTGGAGGGGTGACTTATGGGTCTCAAGTGCAGTGCGTGGGAGATATAATGAAAAGTATATCTCTTGTGAGTGGTACATACACTAACTCACACAGGCTGCAATGGCAGGCCTGTAGTGGTAGTTTGGAGGGTCCCCCCTGGGTGGCATAATACATGCTGAAGCCCATAAGGGACCTCTGGGATACCCATGCCCTAGGTACATTAATACCATGTACTAGGGACTTACCAGGGTGCTCCAGTAGCCAAATGGGAATGTAATTAGGTACTTACCATAACCATATTAGGGACGAGGCACTGTGACTGGGGCCATGATTAGCAGGATCCCAGTCAGACTAGTCAGAGAACAGTTGAACACAAGCAAAAAGTGGGGGTGACCATGAAAGCAGATCCAACTTTCCTACACTGACCAGAACCAGTTTTGGGGGTATAAAAGTGGAACTTACTCATCAGAACACTTGTGGATCTGTGAAGGACTCAAAAGAAGGACGGATCCTGGCAGAAGGACTGCCTATCAGCTTGAAGGTAGGCCTGGGCGGTAAATTTCGTTCCGGTCGCGGAATTTGCGATATTTTGACATTTTCGCGTTCCGCGGCGATCGCGAAAATGTCAAAACGTTCGCAATCTGCCACGAAACGGAAGTGTTTTTACTTGTTCGCGCTTTAAAAATGCGTTCTCACGCACACAGACGCGACGGACCGGGTCCCTGCGTTCGCCGACGAGTTTTCTTATATGTTCTGGCGCGCCACAAGATGTTGGATTGTTGGTAGCCGGTCGCGCTATCCCGCGAGAGTTTGCGATCGCGAACACGTCATTGCAATCGTGAACAGGAAATAAGCATCGCAAGCAAGTTGGCCCCACCCATTAGCGACCGCATGGGCAAGTTGGAGATATATTTCCCCGCGAGCATTCAAAAACACATCGCGAACGGGCGGGAAAAGCAATCTCCGCATCTTTGCGAAAGTTCCGCATGCTCGCAGAGATTTTGCGCAATTTTACGATAATTTGCAAAAGTCAATTTTGCAAATTCGCCCACCCCTACTTGAAGGACCCCTTTGCTTTTTAATGCCTTGTGTTATTGTCCTATTCATCCTCTGCAACAATGCGGACTTCTTGTGAGAGGCTGGCTTAGTCTAGGATGCTCACTTATTTAAGTGTAGCACCCTACACTAATCTAGACAACCCTTATGGTGATTTTAGTGCTCTTAGACAACCTTAGAAAGCTCTCTAAGTGGTAGCTGCGAAGAGCAGCCTGAGTCCAGAAGAAATGTGTTGCGCTGCTTGCAGATGCAGGGGAGTGACTCTGTTACATCAAGAAAGATTCCTTTGGGTGTCTTGGATGTCCACCAGCCTGGTAAAGAACCTGTATGGAGCACGGGCATAGACGTTGCAGAAGACCAGCAGAACGACGAGACCAGGAGCAGCAGGAATCTTCCCTGTTGCAGACTTGGTTCCTAAAACGAAGACCAGCAAAGTCCAGAGTGTCCAGACAGTCAAAGTTGAAGTGGTATGTGATCTGAATCTTGCCCCACGACGAATCTGGGGACTCATCCACAGGTAAGCCCTTAAGTACCCTTAGGAAAGGGTTGGGACGATTCTGGGGTCCCTCCCAGAGGAGGAGCTGGACAGTGGGGAGAATATTCCCATGTCCTTTGTCCAGTTTTGCTCCAGAGTACTGGTTTGAACTGGAGTATGCTAGGAGGGCACCAAATGTGCCAGACAAGCAGTCTCAGTGGTGCTGGCTAGCACCCCCACCCTGTCCCAATACACTAAACGCTGTCTGGGAGTTTGTCACACCTCCCTGTGACATGATATCTTTTGTTCTGCCTTCCCCTGTTCAAGCTTGGCTCAGCAGCAGGAGGACAGAGTCATGCCTCTGGCCAGCAGCAGCTCTTGCTGGCTGTCTAGGTTCTGGAAGACTGGTACCGGGAGAACTAAGGGCTTCCCAGAGGAGCTTTGCAGTGCATGGAGTCATACCTCCCACACCATTTACAGTGTGGTAGGTAAGATTCCAACATGTTTGATACCAAACATTACAGGGTTTGTTCAGCCAGTTTAGAGATGGTCATCGCGTAATGATGCATGGCCGCTCTATATGTGGTAATGACTGATGTACTTACAACCCGGGAGAATGGACACCGAAGGTTGTAGGGGTGTCCTGCTCATGCAGAAGCACCCTCACACTTAGGACTAAGCACCCAACCTTCAGGATTGCAAGGCCTGCCTTAGGGGTGACATAGCTTTTAAGTGTAGTGACCTCAGATATAAAGAAACTTATTTCTGTTGTATGTGGGGCTAGCACCACCTCCCAGACAGCTCGTGGGCCAGTCAGAGGTATCGACGGACAGAGCGGTGCCTCCTTCTCCGAGCAGTCAGCCGGGTGAGGTGAGGCGGTTCTCCCACATAAAGCTGGGAATGAAGACATTGCTCTCACGCTCAAGCACGAGACTATTTGGCTGGTAGGGTGGCATTCGCCACTATCTTACCCAACACTCACATTTGGTTTGCATGGGTTTTGATTTTCCACTTTGTGATTAGTTTAGCAGTAGCATTTTTCGTTGTGTTTTTCGGTCCTGAAGAAAGCCGGGTCAAGTGACCATTCCGGCTGAAACATGTCGACCACACTATAATCGAACCGAGAATTAGCCTGTAGAAATTCAAATCAGACTATAGGTTCTTTTAGATATGAAACTTGGTGGATCCATATTAAACACATTTTTTGATCAAGTATTCATTTTTAATTTCACATCACTCACTAGCACTGCACATCACTTGAGTCCTCGATTTTTGGGTACACACCTCTGGCAGGAGTTTATTTTCTTTCTGGGTATCACTGGCCTGCGCACCAGGTAGAGTCCTTGGTGATCTGCGACCCCGGGCTCAGACAGTGATTCCTTAGGGTTCCAAATGACGATGCTCCGCCAACAAGGGTGGGCTGATGGACTCTTACCTCCTGCGAGGTGGTGTCTCAATTACCTGTAGGATCTCATGCATTTCTCCACAGTAACGATTGGTTAGCTATTCTTCTTTGAACGGACTGCGCACCTTCTGATGGTTCTTTGTAGTGTCTAGCTGGGATTGGAGGTGTTTTAGTCCTTAAACTAAGTCCCCCTTTTCTTGACCCTCTTATAAAATAGATTTTTGGCTAGCACCAGCTTACACAGGCTGCAATGGCACAATTTGAGTGGTCTCTCATGGGTGGCATAATACATGCCGCCCAAGGCAGACCCCTGGTGTACCTATGCCCTGAGTACCTTAGTACCATATACTAGGGTCTTTCACGGGTACACCTGTAGCCAATCTGGAGAGTACCTAGGTATTCACCATGCCCAGTTTTGGGAAGAAGCAGAGAGACTGAGGGTCCTGATTAGTAGGATCCCAGTCAGACTAGTCAGTAAAACATAATGAGACCAGCAAAAAGTGGGGGTGACCATAAAAGCAGATCCTACTTTCCTACACTTCTGCTCCAAGCAGCGCACCAAAACCCGGACTGGTGCCTCACAGCAGAAGAATGGTTAAGACTGGTAAGTTAAATGTCTGCACTTTTGCCTTGGATCTAACCTTTTCAGTCATTACTGGCAGATTAGTTGTGAGCCTTTTGTCGCACATTCCTATTAGCACCATGCTCAATATATAATGCTATTATTTTAGATGATATATATTGCCTTAAAAAAATGCCCTTACATTTGCCAATATAAGGGTAGCACTATAAATACATGTTAGGCCTTGTCTTACTATGAGAGGAGAGAGATCTTTGTGGATTTGAAAACAAAATGAGTTTTCCAACCAAATACCTAGTATCTTCTAGTTTCATTTACTATGTCCACTCCTCTATGTATGTCTCTCTCTCCTGTCAGCTTTTTGCATAAAACAGCCTCTGGTGTCTACCTTGTGAATATCAACATGATTTATCAGGGGATATCCTAGCAGCAGCTATTATGCACTCCACCATCTGTTTGTCAGGTAAGTCTGAAAACCTATCATTTTAACTCTTACATTTCATCATTAGTCTTTTCAATGAGTGATCTATCTCTTCTTTGAAAGTATATCAAACGTTATGAGTGTTTTTTATTGATATTTGTTTTCCTTTATTGCATCTCAAATGTGTCAGCATTTTTACACATGATGACTTTTATAGGTTAACAATACTCATTGAACATAATTTATATCTCTGTAGCTGCTGGGTCTGAATGTACATTAGAAACACAAATTACAAGGACACTGTAGATTTTTCAGCCCCGGAGCTTTCCCATTCTGCAAGGAGCTAATAGCTTTGACAGTTTCCCCTATTGAGAAACTAAGTTCATCAGCTTGTACTTGATCTGTGCTGCTAACCTGTGGATTTAGTCAAAGATCATCCACTTTGCCTGTATAGAGATTCGTGAAATATTCCTCCCAGACATGGGGCTGTATGTGGAAGCCTGTTTCAGTTTTCTGTTTGGGTGTCCCATTCGACAAGAGGTGCCAAAGTAATTGGCAGTCCTTCAGCCTTGAGGCTTCTACAAGTGTACGCCAGTTCTCTGACTCCCAGTCCCTTTGTGCCTCATCCTGTGCCTTTTTGCACAATATCCCTTCTTAACCACCACAATTAATTCATCTCTGGCTTGCCTGCAAGCCTCATTGTACCATGGGACAGTGCTCCTTTGGATTAGATTAAGATTGCACTGTTTGTTAAAAAAGGGTCTTAGGGTAGAAGTTAATTGCTGAAAAATGGTCCTAATGTCCTCATCACTAATATCAGAATTGCTCATGACAGGGATGATCTGTGCTACCTCAGCATACATTTTGGGGAGGAAATTCCCATCAGCCAATATCTGAGGCCATTTTACTCTTTTGATGTTGTTAGTGGTGACAACAGGGACCACCGTCTGTCGGGATCGGCCATGCAAAATAGCTAGACCAGATACCGTCAGTGACAAGGCATTATGATCGCTATCCTCCCTATTTAGTACGATCCTGTTGTCAACATTTGGTCATAGGTCGAGGTCAACCAAAATATAATTGATCCTGCTCTTAGCTTTCCTGCTCTTAAACGTAAAGCATGCTTCTGCGTACGAGCATGCCCCTCCATTACAAGCTTGTACTCCATAGGCGAGGGTAAAAGATAGCACCTGTTGCCCCACCAGAGTGCTTTTCTTAATCGCAGGAATCTGGAGCTTGTTGATCCATCTAGCTTGATCTTCATCATGCACTATCTCTTGTTCATAGTCAACTGGCTCAAATCTTGTGTTAAAATCCCCAGTGACTATTTATTTATTTGAAGGTTTTGTATAGCGCGAACAAGACCCTTGCGAGCATCAGAGTGCTTTACAAGGCAATCTTAGGTGATGGACATAAACATAGAAATAATATAAGGTGTGCTAATACAGAAGTGGAAACTATTTAGAGACTAATACAGAATAGCAGATATATAAGCGACTGTCTAAAAAATTCGGAGATGGTGATCTTTCCTAGATGTATCGAAGAAGTTAGTTAGTGAGGTTATCATGACGGAAGACTTGTGGGGGCTGCAAAAATGATTATTTAAATTAAACATCCTGAGATGGATATTTCCTTTCAGTGATATTAGTTATAAGCCAGGTATCTCCTCTGATCCTAATTTCAGTAGCTTGATTTTGCATGCCAGGGTGGTCTTAACCCAGATCAATAATCCACCAGCTGGGTGACCAGCTGGAGAATGGCTGGCCTCAATACTAAAAGTAGTAAAGCCCACTCTATATACCTGCTCCACGGCCCAAGTTTCTTGGAACAAACATAGGTGGAATCCATACACTAAATTACATCATTTAGCTTTGGCCTCATTCCCGCAATATTCCAGGATAAGATTTTCAAATCCTGGTATTTTTTACGCACTCCTGGAAATGGCATCTTGTTGTGAAATTTGCTCTCTCTGCATCTAAGTTAAGTGCGGGGTGACGTAGCATAGCAACTTGGCCACAATAATCAGTTTCACTAGGGTTAATAATATTAGTGGCACCTTCCAACTGAAGAGCGGGAAGTGCCTCATCGGTCATTAACGTTTTGGTGGTTTCGGGATTTAGTCAATCGGGGGTGTCCAGATCAGTAAGGGCTTGGTATCTGTTTCTTGTTTCCAGCTGATAAAGCTCCTGTCTCGTCTTAGATTTCTCTGCATTATACACATTATGTGTGGCGATTGGTACTACGGATTTTAGGTGCCTACAGAAATACCCAAGTGGCACAATGTCGATCCCTTGTCTAGGCCCCTGGTCGGGTGAAGTATTTCCCCTTCTAAGCAACTGCCCTTCAAGCCTTGGTGTCCTACAATTAATCACTACGCCGTCTCCCATAGAGGTCTTGCGTAGTGGGCCAACTCAGCTTACACGTCTTACAAGCATGATATCATGGTAGTTAGTCATTGAAACATTTGTGTTCTGGGATAGCCAGTGTCAAAATTAATTTTTCAGCTGATTGAATGTTTCTTTATGGTTACCTTTAACTGGAGGGACACTAGTTAAAATTGCCACATATGTGCAGCACTCTGGGGAAAGATGTAGAGTCGCCTCATTGGCCTGATTGTTCCTATCAGTAAGGGCATTCATTGGGGGGGTCTGTTTGCTGTGTTCAGTTACGTTCTCAGTGAGTGAAGTACTGCGTGCGGTAAACCCAATATTACTAGGGGGCAGCCTTTCCCTCCCCAGATGACTGGCACGTGTGTGTTCCGTTGGTTTTTGTGTTGCTGCCTTCGGGTCACTCCTGTGTTTTTCAGAGATAGGGACACGGGGTGGCAAATTACGGTTCCTGCTATGATCCCCTCACCGGTATGTAATCCCCCATGGAGAAGTGCCCCCCCCCTTCATGACTTTTCATTTTTGTCCCTTCCCCAGTCATTAAATTATTAAGAGACTTTTGGATTGATCTCCAATCTATCAAGCCTATCCAAAATCGGCAAAAGGTTGTTACATATTGTTTTTTCCAAGCAAGTCATTAAGGTCTCAATGGTTTGCGGGGATAGGCCAATGGGATTAAGAGGTGGCAAGTCTGAGTCTATCGCAGTTGGTGCAGCTTGCTTTGTGTCAATGTACACTTCCGTTGCTGAATCCTGTGTCTTTTCCTGGATCTGGTCCTTACGACTGGTTGAGGTTCTAGGTGTTTCCCCTTCTTTTTCCTTTTAGCTGGAGGATTACAACGCGGGTTTACCAATAATTTTGGTGAGGTAGACTTGGAGGTAGAGAAAGCTGGTAAGCTATTGTTATGTGCGGGAGTACCTTCTTCAATGACACTTGGCAGCCCACTCGGCCCACTTGGCACTTGATCCTCAATTATAGCTGCAACCAGACCCCCATCTAGAGACAGCCGTCGCTCTGCTACTAAAATTTAATTGTCAATTTCTTTGGCAGCCTGTAAAACCCTCTACCCAGTTTGCTTCAATTAGGCCATGTTTTGAAATAAGAAGAGAGAGCAAAGCTGTTTGAAGAGAGAGTTAACTAATTTGGGGCAAGCAGACTTACTTGTTCAATGGCCAAAGTTCAGATGGCTTCTTGAAATGCTTGATTGTAGGCTTTGCAGTAGTGGGTGCAGGGAAGTAACCAAAACCTAGAGCCAAGAGAGTAGGCCAGCCCAGCCTCCACCAGGCTCCGACGGGTGTAGACTTTGCCCAGGCATAGCCCGGGCATGCCCGCGTTTCGTCCCTTGGGAGCCCTGGCCGGAATTTATGCGTCTCCCGGCGCGTGCAACTCACATTAGCAGCGTCTGTGCTGCTTGGGTGACTGGGGGTTGTGGTTGCAGCCCCCCCCCGGTCATTGAAACAGGCAGAAACAGCAGAGACAGGCTCCCTCCTAACTTTATTATTTATTTATAGAACAATGTTTATTAAAGTACTGTGTTAAAGTTTGCACTCAAAACTGTATTTGATGTACTTCAACTGCTGAAACTTTCTTTCATCAGGTACTGGGAACATTGCGCCAGGCGATGATGCTAAACAATCTACAAGCAGAGGTTGGAGTGTAATCCAATGAGGGTATCCAATCCTCTTTCAAGCAACAATGCAAGCATCTAGACCTGCTTGTCAAGAAGAGGAGGAGGAAGAGGAGCATGGGGAAATCATTGAGAAGGACTAGGACGAGGACATTGTGGCCTACAAACATTACATCTTCAAGAAGGCCACTTCATGGCTGGCTGCAGGGTTCCTCCTAAATCACTTCTGAGGATTCTCAATCCCCAACCGTGAGAAAGCGCCTCTTTTTGCATGGTAACCCCATTCTTCGTCAACTGATGCTGCTGTTTCTTTTCACTTAATGCAGTTGGACTCTTTTAACCAAGCACGAGGGCATGTGCTCAGAGTCCAAAAACATGTTGAAATTGGCAGACCACTAAATGACACATTTAACTTTCCTATAAGGCCATAGTATATGTGCCCAAAATATACCCATGGCATGGAAAGTTAAATGTCCCCTATGGAATATAGCAGTGCTGTGCCATCCACTATGTGACCAGGCAAACATGACTCCTTGTCTTCCATTGTGGCTTGTCTTCTGCAGTCTAAAATCTAAAGCTGAACCTGTCAAAATAACCCTTTCTGACAAGAGAAAACCTTCCTTTTTATTATGAATAGACCATCCCTATATAGGCCTTGTAGCCTACAAGGCAATGTGCATGACATTGATAAGTAGGATATTTGATTTGATTAAAATTTTGTAAAGCCCTAACAGATACCCTGATGCGTCTTGGTGCTAAGTAATAAGGAAGAAAAGACCACAGATCAAAGACCACAGACACTATTTATTAAAAAGCAATGGGGGATATTCTCAAGAACGTGTGATAATTACCGCAAAATTAGCTTAGCGCAACTCTTCACATCGCAGTCTATTGCGGCAAAATAACGCTGTGTCAACGTGGTATTCACAACACAGTGGTACCATGCGATAGTCCCACGATAACGCATCAAATGATCGTGTTAAAATCAATGTGATGCCGCAAAAATGTGAAACACGAATGTGAAAATAGTAGTGATGACGCCAATTGCGATACAAAAATTCGCTTAAACCAACGACAGGCCTGCAATTCCCACGCGTCATGCGGGAAAATGCACTATAAAAATAGAAAAAAACATACAAACAAAAGCCAAACAACAGCGAAGCACAATGGAGGTAGCCGTATCAAGTACAGAGGACAACCAGAACCCCACAAGCCCCCCAGAGAACCAGCTTGGGACCTCGGTGTCAGGGAAGGGCAAGGACAAGAAATAGAGGAAGACGCGGTTCAGTCCGCAGGAAAACAGGATCCTGATAATGGAGGTGGTAGAACACCATCAGCTACTGTTCGTCACCTCTACTGTGTCATTGTCAACAAAAAATGGAATATGGCAGACCATCGTGGACAAGGTGAATGCAGTCGGAGTGCTGAAGAGGACAATGGAAGAGGTCAAGAGGCGTTTGAATGATGTGAAGCGCAAAACCAAGCAGAAACTCGCAAACAACCGGAAGGCAGCAGTGCAGACTGGAGGTGGGAGTCCAGCGCCACAGGAGGAGCTGGATGAGATTGAGGAAATGGTGTCCACAGTCATCAGTGGGGAGACGGTGGCAGGAGTTGGGGGCCCGGACACTGCTCAACATGACCGGACACAACAGCAACAGGGTGAGTAACAACCAGGGACTGGGGGGATGGGGAGATGAGCACAATGTCACACATGCACAATTAAGTATAGCACATCTGCGGACAAACCATGCCCCAGACCCCCAACTCCCACCAAGAGACCAATGTACCCAAGTATGCAACATCTCAGCACTGTATAAGCACAGAAGTCAGAGGCACACCGCATGGAAGGGATAAGGGGCAGCAAAATCAGAGCTGCAGGGGCGACTCCCCCAAAATGCGGCACACACACGTAACTTGCAGAGCACATCAACATTGACAATGATGTGGTACAAACCGTGACACGTCCACAACAGAACAGAGGACACAACAGGTGCCGCTTGTGTGTAGAAACTGGCCAATCACATTTGGCATTGCAGGGAAATGTGAGTTGACAATGTACAAGTACAAACACACATCCGTGATGTTGTCGGAATGTCCACGGTCCCGCATCAAATAGGCAGCTCCTCCAAAACAGTCACAATGCACACTGTCATGCAGTCTGAATGTAAACATGTACAATGCTTCAACATACATGTGAACACAATGTTAAACTGCATCTCCCCTTCACATTGCAGGGGGAAATCCAAGACCTCTTGCAGAGCAGGCCGAACCTCTCTTCTCTGATGACGAAGAGGACCACCACACCTTCGACTCCGACGCCCTCCAACAGCTCGTGGAGAGCCTCCGCAGCCCACTTCCAGGAGCAGGGCAGCCAAGCTGCTACAAGGAGAACCCACCCCCTGCACAGAACACACAGCAGGCAGCACCCACCACCACGTCTGCCTCCCAGGAACCCCACGAAGAACACATGGCCTTCCAACGCCATGTGTTGGGGTGCCAGGAGAAGCTGACTGACCAGGTGCAGGTGGGGTTCGACCGCATGGCAGCCAAACTAGATGCCAAACGTGGGTGTCTAAGTCCCATCAGGGACCACTCACAGTCCCTAACGGACACCCACAGTCCGCTCCATGCTCTCCAACGAACCTTGGCTCACGTCACTGCAGTCCTGACTCTGAGACAAGAACGACTGTCTAGTCAGAGTGGCTCCCGCGATCTCACCCGGGAGTTGGGACACATGCAGAGCATCATGGAGAACATGGAGTGGACGCAGGCGGAAAGAGCGGCTGCCACGGCTGCACACCAGCGAGAGGTAGCTGGATTCCTCAATGCCCTAAACACCCCCCTCATGGCATTGCTGCCACAAGGCCTTGCGCTGATGTATGCTGCTGCTACCACTCCATCCAAATCTCCGCCCCCTGAAGTGTCAGTTCCACACAGTGTGGCAGACATTCCATTTCCGGCCTCTGAGGTGTCACTGCCACACAGTGCTGGAGATAGAACACCACCACCCACATGTGAGGCAGATGAAACAGCAGAGGACAAAGATGCAGATGAATCTGGCTCTGTGGTCAGAAGGGCGCAGTAGCATTCATCTCCGCCATATGGCCTAATTCTGCTTGGTTCTGCCCTCTGCATCATCACCTTCCATTGTCCCCAGATACACTCTGCAACACACACCTTGGACCTTGACATGGAGTGCCATATTCTGTTTGGTCACCAATGACACAGCTATCAGACTGCGGACTGAGCTCCTCCTCTTCTGATGTACTTGTCATTCCCTGAAGGACTCTGGCTGGTCCTCCACGTGCCAACAATGTAAAGTGGGGTTTGCATGGCCCTGTACTGCTCCAGCTTCAACACTCCACAGAATGTGCAATAAACATTCATATTCACACTGATGTGTCATGTCTATGATCTTTCAAGTGTGGAAGTATGGATGAATGTAGGGTCAGTGATTCCCCCATACGTCCCTGTTGCTCATGTTGTGGGACTTGGGTCACAGGGTGACACATTGCCGATTGCGGTCCGGGTGGCGCCGACACTACAGCAGAGACACACCCATTAGTTACTTCCTTGTTCAGCCCAGGACGGAACAACACCAGGAGCCCCGGGGTCTTTGTTCACACCCTTACGCTGGACTGGCATGCCCCAGGCCAGCCCACTCCGCTTACGCTGACAGGGGACGAAGACAACCCTAAATGTCCCAGGTCTTCCCTGTAGCGATCTGTTGCTCACAGGTCTAGTTGTCAGCATGCCACAGCCACTCCCTCACGGCTGGCTTACATTCACACCACACCCATCCAGCACAGCGTCTCAGGACATGTGACCCTGCCAATATAAAGGACCTGGTGCACGTGCTGGACGCCATTTCCACTCTCTAACTGGGTGTCTCTGTGTGGTTATCATTTATGCATGAGGGCCTAGGGCCCTGCCACCTCACATTGCCCAGTGCTGGGGGTAACATGATGGCGTCCGCACCACAAGCATCAATAATAAAGGGTCCATTACTTGCTGTGCACAGACTTGGTTGCACCGGAAACACTGCGGCAGACACGCCACCACGTGATACTGTCTTTCGGTGCACTGAGGTAGGGGCACCTAAAGCGGGTGTACAGCCTGCGATGATGCGCTGTCATGGCGGTCCGGACTGGTAAGGATTTGTGTGAGCCCTGCTGGACCGCAGTGTAGGCCTGAGCCAGCGGGCAGTGCGGGCCTACCGCCACGTGGCGTTGCCTCGCGTTTCACAGAGTTAGTGGCACGTCAAGAGCAAGGTGTGCAGCCTGCGATGATGCCATGTGCACTGATATGATCTCTTCCATGGCAAAATCAAGACCCAAAATCAAGTGTGTGACCTGGTGGCCCGTGGTGCGGGGCTGCATGATGTGGAGGGTGCCATGGTCGCGGGCCCTGGGCTTGGAGATTGCACCGGCACGTGGTGGGCCCTCTTGGAGACACGCCGGTGGTGGAAGGTGAGCAGTGAGGCCTGGTTGCGCAGGGGTGGGCAATCACCGCTGGGCGGCAGGAGGGGCTGGGGTGCAGCAGCCTGTGTGCGCCAGGGCGGGCAAGTGACAATGGCGTGTGCAACTGTATGGACTCTGTCATTCATGGCTCTGGAAACTGTTTCAGATAAGTGACATGGGGGACTGCAGTGTATACCGGAACGTGATTGGAGACTCACGGGTGGCAGCAGGTGAGCAGTGAGGCCTGGGGTCCACAGTGTCAGCACTCGCTCTCCCTCTCTTTCTCTCTCCCTCTCTCTCTCTCTTTCTCTCTCCCTCTCCCTCTCTCTCTCTCTCTCTCTCTCTCTCACTTTCTCTTTCTCTCTCCCTCTCCCTCTCCCTCTCTCCCTCTCTTTCTCTCTTTCTCTCTCCCTCTCCCTCTCTCTCTCCCTCTCTTTCTCTCTCTCTCTCCCTCTCCCTCTCTCTCTCCCTCTCTTTCTCTCTCCCTCTCTTCCTCTCTTTCTCTCTTTCTCTCTCCCTTTCCCTCTCGTTCTCTCTTTCTCTCTCCCTCTCTCTCTCTTTCTCCGTCTTTCTCTCATTATCTCTATCTCTCTTTCGCTCTCTCTCTCTCTGTACTTTGATGTGCGCATGACACACCTTCTTATCTGGATTTTTGTCTTGCAGGCTGTGACTTACAGAATGTCCTGAGAAGACCCGCCATGACTCTTCAGAATTGTTGTTTTGGGTTTATTCTGTAATAAACAAATGATTTGGAAATTCTAAGATGAATGTATGATTCTCCTTTTTCTGATCACACATGTATGTTAGGTGTTGTGATTGTGCGACTTCAGGCGGATTGTTTGGTTCATGATTTTGTAGAGTTGATGTGCAATATCTTTGTCCAAAGACGGGGAGGGGTGGGGGTGCCCGGGGTAGGGCCCCAGGGGGGGGTCCTGGGGTGGTGGCGGTGGGTGTTGTTGCCCTATTGGGGCTCTGGGATGCATGATCAGTTGCTCCAGGGCATCTGTTGTTCTTCAGGTGTGGCTCTGGGCTGTGCTCCCTTTTCTGATGCCGGTTGTTGTCCGACTTTACACCAGGTCAGAGCAGGTGTTAAAAATCCTGCGGCTAATGCACCTTATCACATGTTTTGTGATATTATTGCCGATCTGGCTGGTCGTTGAGAATGTTGCAGAGTATTGTTGTCGCTGCTTTTTGCATGGGAACGCCTACTCTGCATCTCATTAGCGTTAGTTGCCAGGGTCATCTGTGGCAATGGTTTTTGCGGCTGCTATCGCAGGTAAACTGGTGATATCAGCTGTTAGCACCAGCTTGTGAATGGGGCGATAATTTTATTGCGACTTTGGCTGAGATAAAGTGCCGATAACTCGGCGATAGATCCTTGAGAAAAGGCCCCAATGTTTTTAAAGACTTCCGAAACAAAGAAGAGAAGAAGCAGTTTTAATTTCCAAAGGAAGCAAGTTCCAATTCCGAGTGGCACAAACAACCAAGCTCCTGCAGTGAGGAGAGTTCATGCGATGGTACCACCAGATTTCAGGAGAACTGGAACATGTAGATATTGAAAGTTTTCATGCCTTACAGCGACTACTACCCAAAAGATTTTTTACTGGAGCTGGCTGACTCATAGAGAAACCTTCAAAAGCAGTATTAAATATTAATTTTGCTATATCTGGTTAGGTGGTAGATAGAACCATGAACAACTATTTGTAATAATTAAAGCCAAACTCAATGGTATAGTTACACTTTTAATAAATATTAAGGAAATGTTACGTTTATAAAGTGCCCTTTTCCCTGCTTGAAAGTTCTCAAGGCTAATTTGTTTTAGACTTCTAACTGTAGCCAGTGAGCAGTCACTGATGAGGTGAAAACTGCTTCCAGAGGATCGCAAATGCTTAGGTGCAGGATGTGTTTTTGTTCCTCTGGAAGATAGACCAGTTGGGGTGGGCCCAGATACTTCATTTACTTCAATAGAGCTGTCTGTGTCACAATACTTTTTAAATAACACCTGCAAATGCTCCAGATTTTGTCCTTCCAATCAGACAGGCACCATACCCAGTAAAGAGAAAGCTGCCATCAGAATTGGTTTGAAGTGACCAAAAAGAGGTCAGTGCTCATTTCCCTGGCCACACCTTTAGAATGGCACACTGGCTCTACAGAAGGGGAGAAGGGTATTTCCATCTTGGATTTAGAGAGTGAGGGACTGTGGGATTGTGTGTAATAGGGCAAACATGAACTGCTGGAAATGTGGGTAAGATTACCGCTGGAAACGTTTTAATCCAATATTTAGGGAGGGGACAGAAGTCATCCCATTAACTAGCTAGTGCCAGGCATAAATGTGGCAACCTCAGGCACCCTCATCAGAACATTCTGGACCTTTAGAAGACCAGATGAAGGACTGCATCTCCTGTTTGAGACCTTGTGAGGAGACCTGAAGTGCAGGACCTGTCCACTTGTACCCAGGACAAAAAATTGGACTCCAAGGGTCAGTTGGCTTATCATCTTATCATATGCTGTAGGAGCTACAGGGGATCTTGAGCCCCCACCCCTTCCAGCCAAGGGCTGTTCCTGATGTCCTAGCTCACTTGGCTGTGCTGAAGTGATCTTCACATATCACCTCTGAAAAGCGTAGAACCTTTTTGGACTCCAAGTCCTGTGGACATCAGGACAAATGTCCCCAGCCAATCTACCCAGGGTGCCACCTTGCTGGGCTACAGAAACTGGCTTCTCTGGCTTGGAGTTTCCCTGCAGCAGATAATTTGGTTCAGTGGGCCCCCCGTGAGAAGGTATCTTGCCTTGTGGAACTCATTGTCAGATAAAACTGTAGGCTTGCTCTTCTGGAGCATTCCAAGCTGCAAAAAAGGGTAAAGGCCTGATTTAGAGGTTGGCCGTCGGTCCATCAGAACTCCGTCGTGAAGGTTTCAATCCATCCGTCATGTTGATGAAGTCCATGTCACAAGATTTAGAATTGCAACTGATGCACCGCCGCCTGCCATGATGGAGTTTTCTCTGTCAGACCAGCCAATGTCCTCTGCTGGCAATGTACAGTACGCACTTGTTGGAGACTACTTTGTGAACGATGTTATGACGGTCATTAGCCTGTCACATTTAGAGTTCTCCGCCATCAATCAATCAATCAATCAAAGACATTTATAGAGCGCACTACTCACCTGTAGGGTCTCAAGGCGCTGGGGGGAGGGGGGTGCCGCTACAGCTCGAACAGCCAGGTCTTCAGCTTCTTCCTGAAGGAGAGGTGGTCTTGGGTCAGGCGTAGGTCGGTCGGGAGGGAGTTCCAGGTCTTGGCGGCCAGGTAGGAGAAGGACCTTCCTCCTGTAGTCGCTCTTCGGATGCGGGGGACGGCGGCGAGGGCGTGGTTGGCTGATCGGAGGTGGCGTTTGGGAGCGTAGAAGTTGATTCGGTTGTTGAGGTAGCTCGGGCCTTGGTCGTGTAGGGCTTTGTGTGCGTGGGTGAGGAGGCAGAAGGTGATTCTTTTGTTGACGGGGAGCCAGTGTAGGTCTCTCAGATGTCCGGAGATGTGGCTGGTTCGTGGGATGTCGAGGATGAGTCTGGCTGAGGCGTTCTGGATCCGCTGGAGTCTCTTCTGGAGCTTGGCGGTGGTACCGGCGTAGAGGGCGTTGCCGTAGTCCAGTCGGCTAGTGACGAGGGCCTGGGTGACGGTCTTCCTGGTCTCGGTGGGGATCCACCAGAAGATCTTCCGTAGCATGCGTAGGATGTTGACTTGCCTGGTCATGGAGAGGGAGGAGTCCAGGATGAAGCCCAGGTTGCGTGCGTGGTCTGTCTGTTTGGGTGCGGTGCCCAGGGCGGGGGGCCACCAGGAGTCGTCCCAGGCGGAGGGTGAAGAGCCCAGGATGAGGACCTCCGTCTTGTCTGAGTTCAGTTTCAGGCGGCTGGTCGTCATCCACTCGGCTACCTCTTTCACCCCTTCGTGCAGGTTGGCTCTGGCAGCGGCGGGGTCGTCGGTCAGGGAGAGGATCAGCTGGGTGTCGTCGGCGTAGGAGATTATGCTGAGGTTGTGTTGGCGTGCGATGGCCGCGAGGGGGCTCATGTAGACGTTGAAGAGGGTGGGGCTCAGCGAGGATCCTTGAGGGACGCCGCAGATGACTTCGGTGGCCTCTGACTTGTACGGTGGTAGGCGGACTCTCTGTGTTCTTCCGTCGAGGAAGGAGATGATCCATTCCAGAGCCTTCTCCTGGATTCCGACGTTGCTGAGGCGCTGTACTAGGGTGCGGTGGCAGACAGTGTCGAATGCCGCAGAGAGGTCTAGGAGGATGAGGGCCGCTGTTTCTCCATTGTCCATCAGGGCTCGGATGTCATCGGTGGCGGCGATGAGGGCGGTCTCGGTGCTGTGGTTGGCTCGGAAGCCAGACTGTGAGGGGTCGAGGGATCCATTCGTCTCAAGGAAGGCGGCCAGCTGCTTGTTGACGGTCTTCTCGATGACTTTGGCTGGAAACGGGAGGAGCGAGATGGGGCGGCAATTCTTGAGTTCGGTGGGGTCCGCTGTGGGTTTCTTGAGAAGAGCGCTGAGTTCGGCGTGCTTCCAGCTCTCAGGGAAGGTGGCGGTGTCGAAGGATGTGTTGATGATGTCTCGCAGGTGGGGTGCGATGACAGCGTCGGCCTTGTTGAAGACGTGGTGGGGGCAGGGGTCGGTCGGCGATCCGGAGTGGATGGAGTTCATCGTGCGGATGGTGTCTTCGGTGCTGATCGGAGTCCAGGCGTGGACAGTGGTTGTGGGGGGTGGTTGTTCGGTCGTGGTGTGCGTTGGTTGGTTGTTGAAGCTGTTGTGTATGTCCGCGATCTTGTTGTGGAAGTATGAGGCGAGGGAGTTGCAGAGGTCTTGCGATGGGGTGATGTCGTTGTTTCCTGCGCTGGGGTTGGATAGCTCTTTCACGATGGGCTGCTGGAGAATCACAACTGAGTATTATAAAGGTGAGAGTGGTTACCGCTGGTGGATTCTTTTATCTTATTAGTAGATGAATCCTTCAAACACACCTAAGATGCATCTGACTGTCAAAAACACCTGCAGTTCACACTGTAAGAGCCCCGCCTTCAAATACACCACACCTTTGCCTTTCCCAAACAGAAGCAGCAGCTACAGGATACTTTTTTTCTTGATTCCTTTAACTCTCCTTAGACTTTGTTTGGTTAACCTTTTACCTTCTATTGTCATTTTCTGAAAATGGCTGGTAGGAGAGCCCCTAGATTTACTGACAAGGAATTAACTGTAATGGTAGAAGAGATTATCAGAATAGCACCACAGATGTTTGGTACCCTTATCCAGACTACTGCAATGACAGAGAAGACAAATGTGGAACAGAATTGCAAAGAAGATGAATTCTGAACTAGGCACTCACAAGAAGACATTCAAAAGCTCTGGAAAGACCTATGGGGGATAGTGCGCGCACTGGCCTCAAGAGCACAGCAAGAGGAACTGCTGACTAGTGGAGGGTCTCTCAGGCCCTTCAATCTCTTACCCTGCGAGCAAAAAGGGTTCTCCTTGCTACACACTTACGGCTTTGTAGAAATACCAGGTGGAATGGAGCCTGGCAAGTCCACACAATACTTACACCTAGACATTTGTTGAAGGTGTTTAAATAGATTACCGGACGCAAAAATATCTTGGGACAAAACATTGAGTCAAGAATATCGAGTACTAAAATATTGTGAAGGTAAGTTTCTACAGGTAAGCAAAATTTTACAACGTAGAACTCCAAATATAAATAGTGTGAATATATATCTTCAAGATACGTGGATGTGGAGTTAAGAACAGTAAAGCTATACTTACCTATTTGCAACTTCTCAATATTTTGTCCCTCAATATTTTTGACACGATATTCTGTCCACATAATTTTTTGGTTCTGATATTCTGTCAGGGATCCGTTGATGACATGTAGGGCCATATTATCAAGAATGGCGATAACATTATCGCCGCTTTAGCAGCAGGAAACTGCCGCTAAAGCTGCGATAAGGGGCTTGTTAATATGCCCTTGTGAATTCCAAGAGAAGCCCAGGTTCTGGTGTGAAGGACATCAAACCTGGGCTTCTATTGGAATTCACAAGGGCATATTATCAAGCCCCTTATCGCTGCTTTAGCGGTAGTTTCTTGCCGCTAAAGCGGCGATAATGTTATCGCCATTCTTGATAATATGGCCCGTAGTCTTTGCTCTAATTTTGGGTCTATTACAACCTTACGCTAAACATAACTTGCTAAGCACTTCTTATGCTATTTATTGCAAACAAACCTGTATAACTAACAACATGTTATATGTGGCCTTGCTAAAAAAAAAGATGGTTGGTCATTGTTCCTTCAGATCACCACTTAAATGTTGTTTGCAAACTTCTTTTCTTCTCTCAAACTCACTGTAAAAGTAACCAACACTACACGTATCTAATTTCTGTAAAATACACATTTTCAAACTAACACTATTTTATATGCGGACTTGCATTTAGAAAACCTAGATGACTTGTTCCTTCATATATCTAACTCTCAGTCAAACTTGGCAAACACTGATATATGTTTAAGTGTGTAAGAAAGTAGATTATCATTTTAGGTGGATGTGAATTCACCACAAGCAATTAACTACCACAAATTTGTCAGGCCAGACTCTGATTTTAAAAATGAAACCCGAGCCCAAACCCTGGTAGCTATGGCACGGAGCACTCTGGCTTAAGTTCAAAGTCAATGTGGGTGGATGAAGGAGACACATGTCTGCACCTTAAACAATTCTGTAAAAGTAGCCATGCTTAACCATGCTACCTTTTGCAGCAGTTCTTGTTTGCCCTACTGCAAATAATATCACTATGTCCTTTCCTGGCAGTGTATTTCATAAAAGTGACAGGGTATTTGAAATAAACATGGGAAATTGTGACACTATATTCCTTGCATTACATTGTTCAGTTATTTAATTCAGTATGTAGTTGTGTTTAAATCTATTTAAATATTCTAATTGTGATCTATGGCTGAAAAAGTGTAATGGACTATGTTTTAGAAATATTACATATTTTTGAATATCAAAATATAAAAATCTTGTAGAACATTGCTCCAGTTTTTTTAACATTCACCCCAAAAGTGCCCTGTCCCAATTTTTTTAATAGTTTTTAATATGTTAACCTTTGATCATGTAGAAGTAGATGTACATTCTTCTAATATACAAAATGTTTGATAAAAATAGTGTTCTACCTAGAACCAAGATGATACATTTTACTTTATGATCTTTTGATATCACAACTAATGCCTAAAAATTGAAGGTGCAGCTAGTATTCTTAGGATAAGCTCTAAAGTTTAATTTAATCACAAATTAGATAAGCAGAAGATATATTTGGACACATGGTTAGTGTCTGTTTTGCTAACAATTCTCTGCTTTCTCATTTATTGTAGGGCCATCAGCTAGATTGGAGAAACAACTATCCATTCGGACAAACCCAGCAACTGAAGACACAGACTCTGACACCTTCAGTGTTAGAAGAACTTTTGCTAGTGTGGAACATCATGAGGAGCAGCAAGGCCCATCAGACTTATGCGGCCAGGTTAAAAGGCCAAACTTTCCTCAGCCGATACCTACAACACCTGCAGCCAACATTAGCAGGCCCATTAGCCACATCTGTTGACCCTGTAGATCCCTGTGTCCCCACTACCACCACTTCATTTGTAGGCACCTCTGTCCTGGTTCCTTCATTAACTACAGCCACTACAACAGCTGAGGATGCAGGATCCTGTTTTGCAGTGCCCACACAGTCGAAGACACAGGGTTACTTTGGCAGGGTTGGGCTTGGGCCAGCTGTGTTGAGTGAGGCCCAGATGGTCAACCTTTCAGGAGCACAATGAATGGGTCAGAATTGGACGGGGGCTGCTAGCCGGCATGAGGATCAGATCAAACAGATGCTTGTTCTATTCTCAACAAACAATGGGGCCACATCATGAGTTGCAGAGGAAACAGATAGATCTACAGAAGGCAACAAATGACCTGATAAAGACTCATATTTCTGTTATCTGTTCCTTTTCTGTAGTGGTGCAGGATGGCTTTCAGGACATTTGGCTGGCAATTTGTAGGACATCATCCTCTTTCTGCGGACAATCATCTTCAGTCACTTCCCAAACACACACCTCTGGACTAGGCACCTTTACAGAAAGGAAGGCCCAGGACAACAGTGAGACAGCTGTCACCACCTCACAGCCTGCAACTCAGCAAACATCTGTTGCCCTCAGGAGGGGGCTTTCAACTGGCCCAGTAGAGGACAACATCCCAAACCCTACGGGTAAGCAGTAATACTCCTCGCTGAACTACCAGCCTTCATCTGTGGTCAATTCTTAATCTCACATTTGTCATTCTTGTGTAAATAAAGTTCTGAACATGTACTTCAAGCAACTGTTGACTCATGCTTGAAATCTCATCACAAGCTAACATTTATTTCATTCTCAGAAAGTCTATTTTTTGTGTGAATATGAATGTTTTCAGTAAATGTTTTGTCTAATTTAAAGTTTGTCTTTTTTACATATTTTCTGAATGCAATTAATGATATTTCTAGTTACCAACGCCCTCATGAATACTTGTTTTTGGAACTAATGTATTAATAACACAGCGTTTAATCTCATTCCATGGAGGAGAGCTCTCAAAAATGAAAGAGACATTCAATGATTATAATCCAATACTTTATTTTGTATATACATTGACAAAGGGAATGTTTCGCCACAGCACATAGGAAAGGTTTATGCACATCAGCAAGCAGATTGCATACTTCAACAAATTGGAAACACACAGAAAATAAACACCATTAATAATTCAAAAGCTTGTTTACAAAACACATACATGAGCAATATAACATGTTTACACATAGTAGCAATTCATCTGTTGTTATGATTACTGACCGGTAATCTTCATTAATCTTAGTTCTACAAGTCCTTGACCCAGTCATAACATATGAGGTATATTCCACTGACAGGAAACAAAGCAGGAAATGCTTTTAGGCTCCACCCGCCCTCCTGCCAGGGGCTATAACACCATAGCCAGTAGAAAGCACTTCCTGCCATACCATGCACAACAAAGGCCTGATCCTGGGAGGGTGGGTGGGAAACATGACTGGGTCGAGGACAAGCAGGACTAAGAGTAATGAGGATTACCAGTAAGTAATCATAACATTACCTCTACGTCCATTGTCCTCGACCCAGTAATAACATATGAGGTATACCAAAGCAACCAACCACTCAAACTCCTTTGGAACACTGCCAGAAACAAGCCAGACAGGATACAGGAGTGAAGCGCACCACAGTGAAATGTTTAATAGCATAACAGAATCAAGGGTAGCAATAGGCACCACAGCACGCAAAACACCACAACCAAAATTCAAATGGTCATCCAGAGCGCAATTCAACCTGTAATGCCTAATAAAGGTAGAGTCAGAAGCCCAAGTCCCAGCCTGACAGATCTCATCCAAAGACACCCCATGAAAGTCAGCCCAGGAAGCTGAGACCCCTTTTGTGAAACGGGCCTGCACTCCTGAAGGACAATTCAAACCAGAGTCCATTCTACCGAGCCTGTTCGAGATGAATCCCACCCATTAATCAGCAGTAATCGTCGCTGAAACTTTCACCAACTGCTTCGGAACCTCCAGAGAGCGACCCAGTCGTGGAATGGACGACATCGGGCAAAGGAAAGCGGAGATCGGCCCGAATCTGTACTGAGCAGAGCCAACAGCGCCGCAGCTGAAGAGGAGGAGGGGCGCTGCGAGGTCCAAGGCAGCGACGAATGTCTGAAGGCCGTGATTGCTGGGTCGGACCCCCGTAAACCTAGCCCGCTCAACATCTGCAACAGGATCCAACTACGCGTCTGTGTTCTGCCCAAGCCCTGCAAAGAGATACGGTGAGGGAGAGTGATATCGATACGAGACGTTTGACCCTAAGATGGATAACATACGATGAGCCTTGCCAGCAGGGAGGACATGGAGTGGTTGAGCAGGGGTCCTTCCTTTTTTGTCTGGGGTATGAGAGATACAAGCTGATTCTCTACCCTTTTTACTTACATGCAAGGGCTACGAAGCAGTACCTAGTCTGGTGATTTCATCTGTCCGACTCTAAGATGGCGTCTGGGAAGCAATATTTTGTCCCATTTTGGGCCCAGACTTTTAGGTAAGTGACACAGCAATGTATGGGGAAGATGGTGAAAGAACAATGATCATATTAGGTCCGTAACCCTGACGCTAACCTATGGCCGAGGCTAGGGGTTGCTCTGACCCTGTCTACACCAGCTTTCACTGCAGGAAAGGCTGTAGGAAACGCCCGAGTCCACCTGACCCTAAAATGGCGCCTGATGCAGTTCAAACCCAAGCCCAGCAAATCGATGAGGCCGTACCTGAGGGGGAGTACTCAGTTTCCGATCAGCAGGAGAACTGAGTAGCGGTGGGCGATGTCCATGCCGTTCAGAGGGTATGAATACAACAGCACCTACAGTGGACATCGACCAGACCTCGCTCATTTACCCCACCTTCCACCCCCCTCCGGCTCACCCATCATGACATTGAACCCATGAATCTTGCCACCGACCGTGGAGACTTAACATTTTGGCCGATGTCTGGTGGAGCTACCTTGATAGCTATAGTGGAGATGGGCTGTGGACTTCCCCCTCGGCCATCACCTACCCAGCCGGATATTGGACAGACTTTCCCTTTGTCTCTCGGCCGTATCTCCCGCCAGGTTACCCTTTCACACTACTCCCCTTACCCTTCCTCACACCACCAACCAACAGGTATAACTCGTAATTGATGTATCATTTGTAACATTGTGTAACTTGTAACTAATGTAACTTCCTCATGTAAACCGCTCTGATACCTCGGGGTCTAGCCAGCACTATATAAAACTCAAATAAATAAATAAATAAATAAGATAAGCCAAAGAAATAACGGACTTGATCCAACGGCCCACGGTAAGCCGAGAAGCAGCCTCCCCGCAACCAGCCAGCCCAAACGTCACCAACAGACTGTCCAAGGATCGAAAAGCCACGACCGGTCCACATACACGGTCAAAGCACTCTTCACATCAAGAGTGTGTAATAACTGATCAGCAGGAGAAGGGCAGAAAGAAGGCAAGTCCAACTCCTGATAAGTATGGAACTTAGAATGCACTTTAGGCAGAAAACCAGGATCCTAACATAAGATCACAGTGTTGTTCACAAACCTCAACAAGGGGGGGGCATTGCAAAGTAGTAACCTCACCCAACCTCTGAGCCGAGGTAATGGCCACGAGAAAAGCTACCTTAAAAGAAAAGAACTTGAGATCAACAGACAACAAAGGCTCAAAAGAAGAGGACTGGAGAGCCGTAGGGCCAGAGAAAAATCCCAGAGAGGCACTGTAGGAGAGTAGGATCTGCTTCACATGTTTACCCCCACTTTTTGCTGGTGTTTCACTGTTTTTCGACTTTAGTCTGGCTGGGACCCAGCTATTCAGGGCCCCAGCCTAGCTGCTTCCTCTCTAAATTGATTGCATGTACTTTAGGTATACTCCAGATTGGATTCTGGGGTACCCTTGTGAGTCACTAGTACATAGTATACTATATACCCAGGGCATAGGTACCCCAGAGGCCTACCAGGGGCTGAAGCATGTATTGTACCACCCCTGGAAAGCCATGCAAAATGACACCACAGGTCTGCTACTGCAGCCTGGGTAAGGTGGTGCATGCACCCCTTACTGAGGTATAGGTTCACTATACCTCACCTATCACTGCACATAGTAACCTATCAGTCACCCCTATGGCAGGCCTTATCAATCCTGAAGGCAGGGTGCTTGGTTATATGTGAGAGGGTGCCCAGGCATGAGCTGAGCCCCTCTGCAGCCTTTGGAATCTCTTCCCGGGGTTGTCAGTGGTGCAGTCTGACCATATACTCTTAAGTGCATTATATCTTAAACGGTTAATACTAACTTTGGACTGGCTGCACAGAAACATGTCGTGTTTGGTGTCAAACACCTTGGAATCATACCCCCACATCAGTTCTTGATGTGAGGATATTATCCCACCCTTCTAGAGAGAGAGACAAGACAGTGCTGGTATACCCAGTAGAAATCTAATAGAGCCCTGGCATCACAAAATGGATGCTGCAGCCACAGACATGGGTCTGTCCTCCTGCTGCTGACCGAAACTCTGGCAGGGGAGGCCTGGACAATAGGTTTCCTGTCACAGGGAGGTGTAACCACCTCCCAGAGATGCATATGTGTATTGGGGCTGGGTGGGAGCACTCTCAGAGTGCTTTGAAGTCCTGCACTGGGGGCACATTTGGTGTCCCTGTGCATATTCCAGCTCAAACCGGTTCAGGGGCTTCCAGCCCCTGCTCTGGTGTGATACTGGACAAAGGAAATGGGTGTAGCCACCCCTCTTTCCAAACCCTCCCATAGGTGGGTCCCTAGAGTAAGTGCAACCCCTTCCTTAGGCATAAGTAAGGAACCTCTGTAACCAGAACTTTAGATATCCCTGGACGAAACTCTGAAGCTGAATCCTTAAACTTCGATGCTCTACTAAAGACTAGAGGACTGAAGAAATCTCCCTTGGGGTCAAGGAGTGATTCCCCTGCTTGGCAGGCATCAATGAAGCATTTTGCTGGTCTGCATCTCCGAAGCTCCTGCTGGACTCAGAAGTATTTGCAGCCCAGGAAGAGGATCTCCAGACATCTCAGAGGCCGACCCGAGTCTCCAGCAAAGCTGAGACCCGCAGCCCTCGTGAGTAGCGTGGAACCGGAACTCCTGGTCACCGTGCACTTTTGCAAGTGCATTGACTAGCTTGGGGCTACTTGTAGCCTCCACCTCGAGCAGAAGATCCACCGAAGATTGTTGGCTTAGTCACCCAGAGTTACCCGTGGGCCACCATTTTGTGTATCCTATCGAGGTCCCTTTGCGAACCCTGGTCCGTCGACTGGTGGGTCCCTGAGGGGGTAACTTTGAATTTCCTTGGGCTTCCCTGGTTGCTTCAGACGTGCCCTGACTCCCAACCAAGTGGTAAGTCCCTTAGACATTGCTGGTCTGCACCAAAGCATCTTTCTCCTTTCTGCATGGGTTGCTGTTGCCAAGGCTTGTTGTGTCCAATCTGGGCACCAACACTGCAGCACTCGACATCCTTTGTAGGACAGCTCGAATCCAGCTCCTGGTCATCCTCAACACCTCCTGGTCCTCGTGGCTGAAGAGTCAAGCTTCACCTTCTTCACCTGAAATCACCCGACATCGGTGGGCATCTGCCTATCGCCTTCCTGGTCACTGGCAAGTGACCCAGACTCTGTCCCCTCTGCTTTCAGGTTCTTCTCGACTTCGATCCAGGCTTGGATCTCTTCAGACACTTCGCACCTTCCCGGCAGTAGCACTTCTTTGCCAGCTCCCATTGAAATCGACAACGCGACCCGACACCATTTGACACCTATGCACCCGGCTTCCCTGGGTGAGGTAACACAAGTACTCTGGAGCTTCCATGGGTGTTGGCCCTAGAATTTCCTAAGTCCCAAATGGTTTGGTCCTGACTCGTTTCTAAGTGTCCCTAATCTTTAAAAATCTAACCGCGACTTTCCCCATAGAAGCTAACGGGAGCTCGCGTCTGTGTTCTCACACTGCACACGGCCCCCGTGGGTCCCCTGTGTCACTAGCTTGAGTGGTTCGTTGGGGTCCCAGTGATTCTACAGGCTCTGGGCCTTGTGTCTAGCTAAGTTGTGGCTCTTATACCACTATTTTACTATATGGTTTGGCTCGCCCCTAGGGCCTGACGTGTATTTGTGCTATTTTACTGTGATTTTTGAAATGTAACTTATGTGTTTTGACCTCTAGTCTCATAAAGAGACTAGGAGGGTGTGTTTATAAATAAATACATACATTTTATATATATACCTGGTGTGGTTGTCTTCCATTTAGGCACTCAAGAGATTATAGACTGGTAAAACAAGCTGCTTTACATTCCTTCAAGACTTAGCCTGAAGGTTGCTCTCCATAGCTACCACTAGGATAGCTTTCAATAAAGGTTGTCTTTAACCTATAACCAATAAGGGGTTGTTTGGACAGGTACAGGGTGCCCACTATAGCTAGTGTGACAATATCCCAGCAGGATATACTGAAATTATTTAAGAAGGTATGTACAAGACATTACAAGGAAAAAGAGAGGAAACTCAAAGTTATTTTTTCAAAAGCGCCAATCGGCGTCATATATTTTTTGGATAGATCAACAGAGCACAACAAGGTATAAAATACTCTGGCAACCCTAGTGAGAAAGTGTACAAAGTGCTCGTGTAAGTGAAACAACGGCGCTAGTGACAACGTGAAAAAAACACAACAACAGCCGGCGCATGAAGGCAATATGTACAATACAAGGTCCATATAACAATTTGCTGGATAGTAAGATTGGTAATTTTCTTTTTCAAATGAACCAAGTTTGTGTGCGCCAAGAGCGTTTAGGCTGGTGGGTAATGGTCAACGGCGTTTCGATCCTGCCAATTTAAGGATCATCATCAGGACCTGGGTTGCTTAATTTGGGAGTGCTCTGTAAAGAAATAATTAACGAATCAGAGCGGCGGTCAGGAGACAAGAAAAAAGGGGGGGGAGAGTGTGGGCAAGACAAATGCCAAGAGGGATGAGGCGTGTAAAGGAAAGAGGGCGGGGGGGTGGAAAGGGGGGAGGGGGGTTGGGGGAGAACGGAGAGAAGGGGGAGAAAGGGAGGCGGGGCGGGAAAAAGGAAAGAGAAGCAGGGAGAGGATAAAAGTGGAACAGGTAAGGACTGGGAGCCTACCTTGTGCAAGGGGAGAGGGCTGAGTGTTCCGCAATAGGTGAATAATTAAGTGGAGGGCACGGGGAGGAGGTCCTAAACCAGACCTAAACCCACCCGCATTCCCACAGATTTTGTGATGGACTTATTACACATTGCCCTAGAAAATAATTATTTCCTGTACAAAGAGGACTTCTACTTGCAAATCAAAGGTGTTTCGATGGGAGCATGCTTTGCCCCGAATTTTGCCATTCTCTTTGTTCACAGACTTGAAACTTCACTTATACTCTCGCCCATCAACCCATTCAGACATCAAATTTCCTTATGGCGCAGATATATCGACGATGTCTTGCTACTCTGGAAAGGATGTGCCGCCACCTTATCCTCCTTTGTCAATTGGTTGAACAATTCCCAAACCCACCTTAAATTCACATGTGAACAAACCACCAATGACTTGCCTTTTTTAGATCTCACCATACATGCAGAGGATGGTCTAATTGGAACATCACTATACCGGAAGCCCACCGAGAGAAACACACTGCTCCATTACTCTAGTTATCATCCACGTGGGCTCAAAGATGGGCTACCCTATGGACAATTCCTTCGGATTCGAAGAAACTGCAAGTGGCGCAGAGACTACTTCAGAGAATCGGAAGTCCTATGCAATAAACTTACAAACAGAGGTTACCCACGAAAATTGGTCTCACGGGCACGTAAGAGGGCATGGTACTGCCACCGTGATCTCTTACTTACACCTCAACCTAAGAAAACCAATTCCAGGATTCCATTTGTCTCTCAGTTCAGCCCGAGTAGTAATCAGGTTAAGAAAATTATTACTCGTAATTGGACATTGCTGCGGACTAACAAATCCTTCCAAGAACCGCCACTCTTCTCATACAAACGGGGCAACAATTTATCGAACCATCTTGTCCATGCCATCACCTGGCCCAATAAATCGACCACAACCAATACTATCACCTCGAGCTGGGGTTTACCACCCTTACTGGGCCACTACAAATGTCAATCTTGCAGTGTTTGCGAATTAACAACCAACACTAAAGATTTCAAGTTCAACAACCAATCACATACCCTGAACACATTTACCAACTGCCGCTCACAGAATGTGATCTATGCCATCGAATGCCCTTGTCATCTAGTCTATATTGGACAAACTACTCAGATGATTAAGAAAAGGATCATCCAACACAAGAGCAGAATCAACTGTAAAACCATTACAGCACCGTTGGTCTCACACTATCTGGAACAAAATCATGATGCTCTGGACATGAAATGGCAAGTTATTGAGCAGCCCCGCCTGCCTCCCAGAGGTGGAAACCTCCAAGCTCTCCTTGACAAAAGTGAATGCAAATGGATAACTCGTTGTAACTCTGTACACCATGGCTTGAACACGATTGATGAGTGGAATGGTACCATTCATTACACTACCTGATATACAACCCTCCTATACCCCTTCCATACCATTCCTTGTAACTCTGCCTTCCCTGATCCATTGTCCGATGTCCTACAGACCCAGATATCCCTTGCCCTCTGTCTCTGAATGGTAGTTCATAATTTTAAACCTTGTTGTTTTCTATTTATGAATTGATTTCTATCTCCATTATGTTTGTTTCTGCATTATTGTTTGCATAACTGTGGTGGTTGCATGGTCAGACTTTACCTCCTCCTGTCCCTTTCCTTTGTCCGCAAACCAGTCTCGGTTTCTTCCCCCTTTTTTGCCCCTCTCTCTGCCCTTTTTCCCTTTCCGTCACCATGCTGGTTCGATCCCCAGCTTCCCCGCACCAACTCTTCCCTTTCTTTCTCCTTTTCCCGTCCATTCAGCGTCCATAGCAACCGGGCTGCATTCCCACCTCCTTAGTTACCTGAACGCTGACTCATTCCCCGCCTTCCGGTAGCGCCGTCCAATAGACGACGGCTCCGCGTAACGCCCAGTCTGCCTTCATTTAGGCAGCTCCGTTGCTCGTCTCACTGTCACTAATCGACCTAGTTGGTGCACATGTAATTGGCTCCTCTAGTCCTCTCTCCCGCTCTGGATTTACTCCTGTTTTGCTGTGGATCGCTATTTATATACGCGACCAGAGCCTTGACTGCGGCTCCATTCCACCTTGGGTAAGCTTTTAATAGTCATTTGATCGTTCGCAGTCATATCCCCACTATACAGCCGGTAACGTTCTGCCCCCCTCTACCCCCTTTCTTAGGCTGCAGCCTGGTCCTCCCCCTACATCGGTTGCTTTTCCTGCGAAGTTCCTATTTGCTTCGGTGAGTCCATCGAACCTTGCCGCCTCCGTTTCCCCTGTAATTGTACTTCCTCTTTCTAACTTTTCTCTTACCCTTCCCTTTTACAGCTTCACGAGGGAGACCTCCTCCCCGTGCCCTCCACTTAATTATTCACCTATTGCGGAACACTCAGCCCTCTCCCCTTGCACAAGGTAGGCTCCCAGTCCTTACCTGTTCCACTTTTATCCTCTCCCTGCTTCTCTTTCCTTTTTCCCGCCCCGCCTCCCTTTCTCCCCCTTCTCTCCGTTCTCCCCCAACCCCCCTCCCCCCTTTCCACCCCCCCGCCCTCTTTCCTTTACACGCCTCATCCCTCTTGGCATTTGTCTTGCCCACACTCTCCCCCCCCTTTTTTCTTGTCTCCTGACCGCCGCTCTGATTCGTTAATTATTTCTTTACAGAGCACTCCCAAATTAAGCAACCCAGGTCCTGATGATGATCCTTAAATTGGCAGGATCGAAACGCCGTTGACCATTACCCACCAGCCTAAACGCTCTTGGCGCACACAAACTTGGTTCATTTGAAAAAGAAAATTACCAATCTTACTATCCAGCAAATTGTTATATGGACCTTGTATTGTACATATTGCCTTCATGCGCCGGCTGTTGTTGTGTTTTTTTCACGTTGTCACTAGCGCCGTTGTTTCACTTACACGAGCACTTTGTACACTTTCTCACTAGGGTTGCCAGAGTATTTTATACCTTGTTGTGCTCTGTTGATCTATCCAAAAAATATATGACGCCGATTGGCGCTTTTGAAAAAATAACTTTGAGTTTCCTCTCTTTTTCCTTGTAATGTCTTGTACATACCTTCTTAAATAATTTCAGTATATCCTGCTGGGATATTGTCGTATTTACAAGTATTTACCCAATCTCAGTTGGGTCTATGGGTATAACTCCTGTGATTATTCTACACTATAGCTAGTGGACAGCATATGCCAGGCCAACTTCTCACAGGCACCAAAGGGCGAATAACAGAAGAGGAGAGAGAGAAACTCCAAAACAATTGAGACCCCAACAGATCATCCGAAGAGGACAAGGAATCTGGATCTTGGAAAGCCCGAATAGCAGCCCATTGGCCCTTCAGGGTAGACAAAGCATAACCCTTGCAGAACCCATCCCAAAAAAACTGAAGAATATCAGAAACAGTACAAGAAGTAGAAAACAAACCAAGCCCAGTACACCAGGAGTAGGAACAAGAACAATGTTTAGAAGAAGACAGCATAGACCTCCTACGGGAGGCTTGCATCACAGAAATAATGTGGTCAGGCAAACCCCGGCTACCTACACACTGCCGTTCGACCTCCTGACCACTGAGGGGAAAGGGACCACAAGGGGAGGGCTAGAAGACCTCAGGGGAGATGGGTATCTCTGCAAGATCCAAGGAGGACCCACCGCCAGACTCAGCAACAAAGGGAACCAAGACCCCCAGGGCCAGTGAGACAACACAGCCACCACCTGTGCTCCCACCCTCTGAACCTTCACCAGAAACACAGGGATGACAGGAAAAGGAGGGAAGGCATACAGCAACTAAGGGAGCCACGTGGGTGACACGGCCTACACCCCCCACACTCTCAGTTCCGGAATCCAGGAACAAAAGAGGGGGAGAAGAGCATTGGTCCTGGAAGCAAAAAAATTCATCATGGGAGTTCGGAACCTCCAGCAAATCAACAAATGGGAACCTGTGGCTCAGCGCATCTGCCACCACATTGTGGATGTGCTTAGTCGAAATGACCTGGAGATGAAGCTCTGTCCGATCTGCAATCGCAGTGGCCACCAGATTCAAGAACTGACTGCGAGTACTACCCTGATAATTTATGTAAGCCACAGTCACGGTGTTGTCGGACCACACCAAAACATTCCAACCCAGCAGATGATCCTAGAAGAATGGAAGGGCCCGCTCCACAGCAGATATCTCCTTCCAGTTGGAGGTCTGTCAGGACTCCGAGCACCAACCAACGAGCCTGCACGGTACACCGACCCAGAGTTGTACCCCAACCCGAAGCACTGGCATCCGTTCTCAACACCAAAGGCGGAGTAGGATGTAACCCCATGTGAGATTGGAATAGTCCATCCACCACTGGAGAGCAGCCACCACCTCTGGGCACACCAGAACTGCCACAGAGAAATCCTGAACAGGGAAAGGAATAAAGCGGTAAATATGCCACAGCAAAGGGCAAAGATGCAACCTGGCCTAAGTAACAGTGAACACTGAAGCTGCCATGTGACCCTGCACCTCCAATCACTGAAGCAAGGGTGGCGAAGTCCGATACAACAGCCTTCCCAACAAAGACAGATTTCTTTTTTTGAAAAAGCAGAACAAGCTGCCCTAAACCGGACCCAGCACGGGTAAGGACAGTCAGCTCAAAACCAGCTGACAGCTGATGCGCGGAACGAAAGGAATTAGGAAGGCGTCGTCTATAACCTCATGCCATAGCGAAAAGAGGACGAGGGACGTAGTATTATTGTGATGTTATATATCAGTGTAGCACACATGTCTCCATGGCACATCCCAACACTATAGTAATCCAATAGAGAATAAACACTCAACATATTTATGCATACTGCTGCTGAACATGTCAATAGACCGAGACATTCAACTTGTAGCATTTAATTTCCTTGGATGAGATACCACTTTCACGACCTTATTATGAAATTCAGGTGAGAGACACACACACAGGTGTGAGTGCCATTTGAAGAAATGCAATCCCCTTGGCAGCACTCCTTGACTCAGAGTAAGTGTTTGTGGATTCTCATTCAAACACATCACATCAGTGTTGTCAGCTTAGCTTGCAGATCTGTAATCAGTAGTGACTGTTTTTCCAAATAAAACATACTCAGCAATGTATTGCTAGTGCTTTGGAAGATGACAGAATAATATGACTTGGGAGTAAGAAATATGCAAATAAAAACCTAAGTGGAAATTACATGAAGAAACCAAAATAAAAATGCAAATGCGTAGTTCAGTTCACAGTACAGAAATTAAATAGTAAGGCACACAAGAGTTCATGTAATCAGGGGTGTAGCTTGGTCAGTACGATGGGGGGGGGGGTGAACTTTAGATTTCCCAACAATCACGCTAGCGCATAATGTTAAAATGCAGCATGCAACAAGTAGGTTGCACAAGTAAAAAGGGAGAGGAATGTGGATTGGTAGGGGTACTAAGTGGGAGAAAACACATTATTTTTGTGAAATCGTCAACATTTCTCAAGTCTATCCAAACAGAAAGGGAGAGTGTGTGTGCGTTTTTGTCTGTGTGTGTGTAAAAATTCCTGCTGAAATCAGACAGACACCTCTCCATTCCCGACTGAAAGCACCGGGACTCAACAATTTTTCATAAAATACATTCATTAGGAGGGTGTAACACCCCAAACACCTACCCTGAAGCTATGCCCCTTCATGTAATTTCCCAAATGTGTACTCTTTGTAATCTGTGTAAGAAATCCATTCTTAATTTAGGAACAGTGGCTTTGACTTAATGTTGTTAAGCCTACATAAATCCTAATGTTTCCTTCTCACACAAATTAAGGACAGATAAATTACTCTTCTTAATAATTGACAATAATGAATGTAGCTATTACCTTTTTTACACTTAAGGCTACGAAGTTTTCAATCATTTACCACCTGAGGTCACTCTTCTCCTCTTCATCACTGTCATCTTGCTGGTGACTTTCTCCAACATCATCCTGGGGATCACCATTTAAGTCCTCATCTAGGATGAAGGGGATGTTCCTCCGGAGGGCAATGTAGTGCAGCATACAACATAATAACACAATTGGACACTCCTTCTCTGGGAGGTAGAAGAGCCTTCCTCCAGACTTATCTAGGCAACGGTAATGTGCTTTTAGGAGGCCGAAATCAGCTCCACAGGATGTCTGGTCATGTCATGTGCCTCATTTATGCAGACCTCTGCTGGCGTTATTGAGTTCCCCAGTGGTGTTAAGAGTGATGATCTACTTGCGTGAGCCAAATCATCTGAATGTTTTTTAAAAATGGATCTTGTGAGCATACTCATGAGTAAACAAAATTAAATGTTTCTGTTGAATCTAAGAAGACCAGTGGTGGTCGGCATGGCTTGCGGGTGCTGGGGTGGGCGCTGTGGGTCGCGGAGGGGTGGGTCACGAGGGGGTCGCGATTGCAAATAATAAACAAAATGTACTTATCTTGCGCCAGGTCCCGCATCTCTGCTCCTGCTCTCCTCAAGGAACAGGAAGCACAGCCAGGCCCCACTTACCAATCCGAACGCTGCAATGCAGTGTTGTGATTGGTAGGCACCCAGGCTCCCCTTACAAATTAGTTTTGAGCATCCTGGTTCGATGTTCAACCAGGAAATGGGGGCTGGGGCATGTTCTCCAAGTAGGCAGACTACATGGAGAATGGGGAAAGTGCGCATGACTGGTCCAAACAGTCATTGCACACTTAGGAGTGGGCAAACCATTCCTCCCCTGCCTTGCTCCGAGAACAGAGCAGCCCTGCCAACCCACCAAGCAGCACAAACATAAAAAGATAATAACTGAAAGTTATTTTCATTTTATGTGTCTACTTCTCTCACTGCTTGAAAGCAGTGGGGCAGTGCTCCTCCATCATAGCAGAGGAGCCACCATTGAAGAAGCCAACACTTACCAACAAGCTAGTCCCTCATTTTAGCAATATGTACCATCTGTTGTGGAATGCTGCTGTTGCATAACACTAGTGTTAGACCTGGCATCTTTTGGCATGTTTTTCCTGTCTTTTTGCTTTCTGACCTCCTAGTTATGACTCTGTTGTTGCTGGTTTAGTGTCTGTGTGCACTTTCTCACAGCTGTTCAGTGTTCAAGTGCAAGTGCTCCTATTGTAAATTGCATTATGGATTGGTGTTTCCATGATTGGCATATTTATTTACTGGTTAGTCTCTAGTAAAATGCACTAAGAGTGCCAGTGCCTGTAAATCAAATGGTGCTAGTGGGCCTGCAGCACTGATTGTGCCACCCACACAAGCAGCCTTTCAAAGGGTTCTCAGACCTGCCACTGCAGTGTCTCTGTGCAGTTTTTACTGCCATGTCGACTTGGCAAGTTCACCCACTTGCAAAGCCCTAACCTTTCCTTTTATTACATTTGAATCACCGCTAAGGTAGGCCGAAAATACCCCTATGGGCAGGGTGCAGTGTATTTGAAAGGTAGGACATGTACTGGTGTGTGTGACGTGTCCTGATAGTGAAATACAGTACAATTCGTGTTTCTTTGTTAAAAGGGTATCTGTCCCATAGGATAGAATGGGGAATACTTGGTAACATTTTACAAGTATATCTTCCCATTTGGGCAAGATGGAGAAATGGAGTTTAGTATGCCTGAATTCAAGAATGTAGAAATGCATCTGTTAGTAAAGATGATTTTTATGTTCTGTGTTTCAAAATAGCACTTTTGGAAAGTGGGTATTTTCTTGCTTAGCTATACTGTGTGCCTCTGCTGGGTTATGGATTGACTGTTTGACTTTGGAGTGACAGGGGCTGGGGATGTGCATTCTCTGCAGACAGCCACGGGGGGGTTGAGGTGTGTCCTGCCTTTCCTGGATGAGCCAGGGCTGGACTGAATAGACCTAGGCTGCATTTAGAGTAGTGGGAGGAGATTTCCTTGCACCTGAATGGGCCTTGGCTGCCTTGGACAATGCTGTCTCCACCTCCTGCCGGGAAACTGGGCCAGAGTGGTTTGGACTGCGCACAGACACTCTGTGCCCAAGAGAACAAAGAGAAACTGAGTATAAATATTGGGGCCCAGAGCCCGGAACTTTAGAACTCGCTTAGATCCAGGAACCTACCAAGAAGAAGAGCTGGAAGAACTTCCAGGAGGAGTACTGCCCTGTTGCTGTGTTGTTGCTTTGTTGGTCAGCCTGCAGTGGCTGATTCTGCCTTGGGTAGTGAAAGGACTAGACTAAACTTTGTCACTTGTCGCTGAGTATCTCCAAGGGCTTGAAATAGAGCTTGCCTCCTGTTCAAGAAGTCTCAGGGACAACAAAGACTTCACTTACCTCTGGGTACCGCCTCTGGAACTGTGGGTTTTAGTTGCCACAGCGGGGGAAAGCAGCTGACACCGTCACCGCTGCTGACTTTGTGTCCTGAAGGCACCACAGTGGGCACTGCTGCACTTCGCACCACAACCCTAGTCTTACAGACAACGACGACCGCTGCCACCACCAAGCTGCTGCTTGCACAGCGACCTGTGGGCACCACACTCCGCACCACCTCGCTTCAGTCCGACTGCCCTGGTCTCACTGTCAACGTTGCTTCACGCTGACCTTGACATTCCTGACTGCACCGTGGGTGGGGTGCACGGCATGTAAGTCACACAACGCACCACCCAGTCCCACACTGCCGTCTGGGCCAACCGACGACATCTCCTATGAACCGGCACTGACGCTTGCACTGTGAGCTGTCAGCACCGGCACAAACAATGCCTCACTCCTCACCACATCCCCGGTCTCACCAACGCTGCTGGATGGCCGTCACGAGCATGTTGCTGCACCCTGATATGAGGGCACCACATGCTGCACCTCTACAATTTAAACCTCAACTGTGACGGTTGCCACGGCTGGCCCGCATTGTCGCAAACGGCCTGAACCAAAAGGTTCTGTTTACGAGTCTGCTGACACTAACGCCAGTCTGCACCACCGTGGTCGGCCTGAACTGTTGGATTCTTTTGTTTTCAGCTTCAAGAAACTGCATTTTAAAGTACTTCTTGCTGAGTGCATATTTTTGAGTACGGTAAGTTGTTTTTTTATCGTTTTGGTCTTGTTTGCACAGATAAATATTGGTTATTTTCCTAAAACTGGTGTGGTGTCCTTTTGTCGTGTTCACTGCATTACTGTTGGTTATGTGCAAATGCTTCATACACTGCTTCTGAGATAAGCATGACTGCTCGTGCCAAACTTCCAAGGGGGTGAGCAGGAGTTATTTCAGTAGTGCATCCCCCTTATCCTGACTAGAAGGAGGGGTCCCTATTTGGAAAAAGGTGCAAACCATTGCCAACTAGAGACCCCCATTTCTAACATTCGTTGTCAGTGGTGAGGATAGGATATGCATTTGCACTTTGAAGGAAGTGGCCCGATTACAGTCACCCAGGTCACTCACGACCACCTCTCAGCCTTCCATACCAAATGAAGAGTCAGTCAGACAGTAGAGAATACAAACCAATATTTGTTTATTCAGGTACACTCAGAGTGGAGCCCAGTCTGCTCAGTTGCTTAGAAGTGCTGCAGAGGGACTGACATCAGCAAGCATAGAGATACATTATCTCAGAACCAATGGAGGCACGCCCACAATGGAATTTTCCAAGCAGATGCAGCTAAACAATGAA
Organism: Triturus cristatus; assembly: GCF_964204655.1. Taxonomy (NCBI): domain Eukaryota; kingdom Metazoa; phylum Chordata; class Amphibia; order Caudata; family Salamandridae; genus Triturus; species Triturus cristatus. The sequence continues at coordinate 497,581,210 of NC_140589.1, read as the reverse complement.
GTACAGAAAATAAGTTTTGATTCTGAGGCCAGGCACACAATATCTTTTACTCAAGGTCGCTCTGCCCGTGCCTGCCACTAGACATGTGGGAGAAGGCCTCTATCTGGAGGGAAAGGTATGTGCTAATAAGAACAGTGTATTCATTAGTGAAGCAAAACTTAGCCTTGGAGAAACACAACTCAACAGAGGCCTTTTCGTGGGAATAGTGAAGAATAAGTTTCGATTATAACTAAAAATGGCGCCGACATAGGAAATGGCGGCGCAAATGCTAACATACATAGAACAATGCGCAAACATGAATTTTTCTATTCAAACAGACCCTCCTTTTAACATGAGCTAAACATTTTCTAGTAATAGTAAAGAGCATATAAATCAATAAAACAGAAAGTCATAGTTAAACTTCTTAGGAGCACTCCATGTTGTCAACATCAGGAAGAGAGACCGTAAGGAGGGAAGAAGTCTCGAAAATGCCCTCATCTATCTGCATGAGGTCATCGATCTCCTTTTGAACCATAATTTCAGCATTGGTGTCATAAATCGATATTTTCCTCTTAGGAGTGAGGAAAGTGGTGCAAAAAGAACAACAGAATGGAAGGCATCGAACAAGGACACAGCAAGAAACCAAGATCACAATGAAATATATCACCTTTTCAAGGATCCAATCCCAGCTGCCAAAAAGAGACCAACTCCAGTTCCCTCTTTCCATTCCTTTAACATTTTATAGGATGTCCAAAATGTGTTGGGTAATATTCTTTTCCATATGTGTGATCCCGACTACACACTGGTCTCCCACTACCGCGCACACACCACCACTGTTAGTTAGGATGAAATCGACTGCATATCTAGTCTGCTCGGAATATATTCGCATACTTTCCAATTGGGTGGTGATGTCGCGCAAATCTGCTACTGTGGAGTTAGACAATATTTGCAGCTTACAGCCAAAATATTCTCTAGCTTTCTCACCCCTGGCCATAGCAGTACCACCAAATGTAATTATGGAGGAAAGAATGTATCCAAAAGTAATACCATTACTATAATTATTGACTTTGAGATCTGTCACTCCTTCACAGAATTCTTTGGTGAATGTCCTTTTAACCCATCTTAATTTAGGCTCGGCATGTTTGCAAGGCACACCCAAAGGCAGTAGCATCCTGAGTGCCACATCATCCGTGTCATTATAGACATTCGAATAAGTCCCATAAGACCAAAAGAAAACCCTGGGTGTGCATACACCGGTCTATCATAATCTACTGCAGAATGCCTGGAATTCCTCCCAAAGGTACTGGGATCCTTTGTATTTATCAAAGAGTACGTGCCCTTATGCAATACTATCCCTGAACAATTGACATACAATATAGTTAGGCTGTCCGGTTTTAGGTTTAAACCTATAATAACTGATAAAACCCCACTGAAAGAGAAATAGCCCTCACCAGTGAAAACATATACACACTGATAAAACACCTGCACCACCACAAACTAAATGCCATTCAAAGAAAGGAAGAAGAGAGTGAAAGAGTCATTTTTTTGTTGGTTAGGGATGCCACTAAAATATTGTTTCTTCTTCCTTTTGTTTTTTTCAGTTTTGTGGTCTTTGGTCTAAAGATACAGGGTTTAGAAGCATGTTTTAGGCCTTGTTTAATTATTTTGTAAACTGTAGAGAATCAGGAAATATCAAAATCATATTTGATTTTTTGGCTGTGTTTGATTCTTTCACTAATAGGCAAAATGGCTGGTTTCATAAGAATCTTTCCTAATATGTGTCATAACATTTACCCACAGAGAATGGGTAAAAACCCTTAAAACATCAGCCCCTAATTACTAGTGAGTCAGTATTGATAGTAAGCAAATTACCAACACCTCAGGCTTTAAACATTCAATGCAAGGTATAGTGACAAGTATATGTGAAAAGAGCGCTATCGCCAAGCATCTGGGATAGTGGTTAAAACATGACACCAGACTTTTGGAAAACACGGAACGCAGTGTCACTTAGAATGCTCTGCAAAAAAGGTTCTTTCCAAGTTCAACAAAGATTTGAGTGATATTGTTTGTATTTGCAGTGATTCAGCTACGTATATCGAAAAGTTGTGTGATGACCTGTCAAAATTGACCCCTGAGCTTAAGTGCTTTCCTGTAAGAGATCCTTGCCGCTTGCTAGATGGCATGCTGAAAGCATCTTTACAATCTTCAGAGTTAATGAGGAATGCTATTCACTTTTTTAGTGCATTCTGGTGCACTCTTTTCATATGCACAGGAACTAAAACGCAAATATTTATCATTTTGTGCTTTGTGTGGCATCAAAGAAAGAGTCATCCCAACTGTGTCACTTAGCTTATGGTTCTCAGTCCAAGGGGCTATGAATTCTATATTATCCATGTGGCAACCATTTACAGAGTTTTTGCTGAGTGATGATGCCAAAGGCAAGAAATATGAGGAACTTTGGTTACATATTGATAGTGATGTGAAAAAAAGTACACTCTACTCCATTCTTAGATTTTTACAGGAAAACATGACTGCTGTAATGGACATAATAAAAAACTAGAGTCTGAAAACACCCCTGTCTGCCAAGTATTCAGCATAATTGGTGTAGATGTAAAACATCTCCTTGAGAGTAGGCTGGGTGATACCTTTAGTGACGTTTGCACTGCAACATGTTTCATGTTAGAGTGCTTGCCACTTGGTAAGCAAAGCAATGGTGAAGAGCAATTCAGGAACTTTTATTTTACAATGTATGAGAAAAGGCTTGCAATGATGCTTAGAAAAGTCCCTTCACCGCCAATGGCATTTGAAGTCAATGAAACCTCACTGTGGTACTCTGTTCTAGATCCCTTCCGTAAAGGGGAATTTCCTTTGTAGTTTCAAAAGTGCCTCTTCATTTTTGACTGCTTCAATAACTCTGAGGGCATAAGCGCCGGGCCAGATCAGCGCAAATGTTGCAGAACCTGCCCTGAGAATCCCAATCTTCAAGTGAACCAGTATTGGCATGGAAAGCTATGTCAGTGGCCAGAGTTAACAAATTGTGTACTGGCTGTTTTTCAGTTGCCCATCTCAAGTGCGATTGTTGAGAGGGCCTTTTCACAGAAGTTTACATGGGTAGGAAAGAGCGAGTGCACATGACCAAAGAATCACTGAAGAAGTATTGTATGGTGTAACTACAATAAGTTTAATATATGTCTATATACCATGCGCAGAAAGCAAGCAATAATAAAAGCGAAACGTTCCATAAACACCGGTAAAACACTGTTTGTGGAGTTTTTAATGGCGCGAAAATATGTAACCACTGATAACCACTGTTTTTTTAAGGTATTGAAATCACTGGAAAACACTGAAAAAACCCCACCAGAATTTACCAAAAATAGAAACTGAAAACAGGAAAGCCTAAATATAGTGTCAGTAAAATTGATAATTGGACGACAGGCAGAGTAATAACCAGCTTCTCAGGGAATTGTCAATTCCTTATACTGGTAACCCGCCAGAGTTATAATCTGTTTTTACATATAGAAGTTGTCGCAATAAGTGTTGTTGTCACAACCTGGATAACCCATGCCTCGTGGCTTTCTATGATGTAGACAAGGACCTGGATAGCCAAACCCAAATACTCTGTGCACTTCTACAAAGTCAACGGGCCGAGTATAAGTATAATTGACAATTAACAATGGATATACTATCCAGATTCAGTGGGGTAACAAGCAGTCCCTTCTCCAAAGAACCTCTTGTGTGTATCTAGAAACACATTGCTTGGGGCCGTCCTTTTCTTTCGGACTTGAGGAACAACCTTATCCTTACTATGTAAAGGTACACTTTGATCACTTTTCAAAACCCATAATACCCCACATAACATGATTAACAGCAAAATCACAAGGGCAATACATGTTAACTTTTGTTTACGGGTCCACACTGCATTGTGCTGGGCAACAAGAATCACTGGCTTCTCTTCCTCAGCAACCATTCTACCAAAGGGATGCATAACGAATGATAAAATAGGGCAAAATACAAGGAACTATGCAAGTTTCCAGTGTCCGTCAGAGCCTCACAGGTACAGGCTCCTATTGTCCATCAATACGTTGGCGCTCTTGAGCACCAGCAGTGGAGCTTGCTCTGTCCTAAGCTTGCATCCCACATCGACCAGGATAATATACCCCCAAAGGATACTTTGATCTATCCTGTCCAATGTTCAAAACAGTGCACAAAACTCTCATCACCCTAAACTAACTCCGTTGGTATTATAGCAATGTACATCCTGACATACACAGTCCATCCCTAACTAATCTTTCTTCTCTTCTGGTGCACCGTCCCCCAGCTGAGGGCACAAATAGTACCTAGTGGCCCAAGGCACATAATGGTCAACAAAAAGGGGCTCCTGGATAGCTCGTACATCCGGAGCAACTGCTGCATTCAACACGGCCTCATTTTCCTTGTCAGTTCGCGTCCAGGTCAATTTGGCATCACTGAAGGGGACAAACTGAGGTACCGTCTCTCACTCAGAGTCCCTAATCTTGTCCCTCACCCAATGGTCGTAGGGCAGGGGCAAAGGAATCCTGAAACAATGAATTGTGTGAATCCAGTTCTTATGGCCAGCGACCTTTACCGCGGTGCGCGTTGCAAAAAGGACTTGCTCTGCCCCCTTCCACCGTAGCGCCAAACTCTTCTTCCGCTGGAGGTTCTTGATGAGAACAAAGTCACCAGGCTGAATGTTATGGACGGGCCCCTCTGGTGTGGCTGGCAAGGTATCCCGGACCTGTTGGTGGATAGAACTTTCTGTTAACTGGCCAAGATAGTCAAGCAGTAATGGGTACTCAATATCAGAAACCCGCAGAGGGCGCGGGATGCCCCAGACATTTGCCGGGCGTCTGAACACAATATCATACGGTGACAATCTTGTCCTAGAATGTGCTGTAGTTCTTGTTGACAAAAGTGCTAACGGTAAAGTATATGGCCATTGTAACCCTGTTGTCTCCTGAATTTTTGCCAGTTTGAGCTTGAAAGTACCATTGTACTTCTCAACCAAACCAGCTGACTGTGGATGATTGGCAGCATGACATTTTTGCTTTATGTGCAGACCTTCCCAAATCAATTGAATCACTTTTGCATTAAAATGACTTCCGTTATCACTCCAGATCACTCGTGCAATCCGAAACGAGGAAAGGACTCCGTCAGGAGTACCTTTGCAGTCGTAATGGCCGTATTGTCTTTGGTGGGATAAGCATCAACCCATTTACTAAAGGCACATACAACCATCAAAACATACTTACGATTATTGCATCTCTCTAATTCGATATAATCCATTTGAAGGACCTCAAAAGGAAAAGTAGGTGGTGCAAAGTTACCAGGTGGTGTAGGGGTACCTTTCCCGGGATTATGCATCATCATTCATACCATGCAGTACTTCACTAAGTGTGCAGCTGTCTCAAGGATATTATCATTCTGCCATACAGGGTCTAACAACTTGCAAATACCCTTAGCACTGATATGAGCTGGGCCATCGTAACCCCAGGGAGAACATATGCATCTGGCAACATCCATCTCTGCTTCCCTGATTTATGAATCCAACATCATTCATCGTTCAATTGTGATGTACTTTCCTGCCACACTGCTAACTCTTTTACTGTGGCTTTGCTTTGTATCTCTTTTGCATTATCAGGGAGGTCCTCGAACATGATAACCTCAGGCACCCACCTAGCCGGACCTGCTACAAACATTCTTTTCATCTTTGTCCGAGCCGTTTCCTTAGCTGTCTGATCTGCAAAAGCATTTCCCCTACCTATATCATCAGTGACCTTCCAGTGGGTGCTACACTTCACTATGGCCAATTTCTTGGGGAGCGTTAAAGCGGACAAAAGCCTCAATATAAGGTGCCCGTGCTGGATTCTGGTGCCATGGGAAGTAAGGAACCCTCTCTCAGCACCAGAGTCACCCAAAATTATGCGCAACCCCAAAGGCATACTGGCTGTCAGTATAGATGTTAACAACCAATCCCTCACTCAATTCACAAGCTCGAATAAAGGATCCAAGCTCAGCAGCTTGAGCCGACTGATAGGGGACCGGTGATGTCTCTACTATGGTATGCCGTGTGGTAATAGCATAAGCTGCAGTTGTAGTGCCATCTGGTAATTTGAAACAAGAACCATCTACATGTAGTTCCATTTGTGGGCCAGATAAGTGAACGCCAGTCAAGTCTACCCATTCTTTCGTCTTTTTTTCCGTCCGGAGAATACAGTCACGTTTGTCGACTTCATCACTCTTGGAAGGTAGGGGTAGAACGTGGCTGTATTCAGAGTAGCACATCTTCTGATTGCGATATGTTAAGCAAACAATGTCAATTCATAGCCAGTAAGACGTGCACTGGTAAGGTGCTGTGTCTTTGTCTTATTCAGAACTGTATTCACAGCATGTGGTACCATGACTGTGAGGTCAATATCCAGTACAATTCCAGCCGATTGTCTGATTAAAGTGGCCACAACCGCAACGCTCCTAGGCAACTCGGGAGGGCTCTCGCAAATGGATCAAGAACAGCAGGGAAATAAGCACACAGCCGATGCTTATCTCCAAATCTTTGTGTTAAAACAGAGAGCACGCAACCAACCATCTCATGGACATACAACACAAATGATTTGCCATAATTAGGTGTGCCGAGTACTTGAGCCGAACAAAGAGCAGTTTTCAATTGCTCAAAAGACTGCTGACATTCTGGTGTCCAAGGCAGAGGCTCATGTACTTTGTTCGTTGTTAGTGCAAGCAGGGGCTTGATTAAAAAGGAATAATTAGGTATCCACTGCCGGCAGTAGGAAGTGATACCTATAAAAGCGCACACATCTTTCTAAGTTTGTGGAATGGGCATTTTAATGATGGTACTGATACGCTCCAAGGTCAACCTCCTACCCTCCTTCGACAGTAGGTGACCTAAATAGGTGACCTCCTGTCGAAAACACAGAAATTTAGAAAGAGAAACCTTATGTCCATGATGAGCCAAATGTAACAATAATTTAACAGTGCTATCTTCGCAACCTTGTTCGGTATTAGAAGTCATAAGGGGATCGTCAACATACTGCACCAATACATTACCTGCGGGAAGTGACAAGGAATCCAGCTGACCTTTTAATGCCTGGCTATAAATGTTCGGACTCTCTGTATAGCCCTGAGGAGCTCAACAGAACCTTAAGCTCCTACCAGCTAGAGTAAACCCAAACAGATATCTGCTATCTGGATGAATAGGAATACTGAAGAACACGTTTTTCAAATCAATGACAGAAAAGAATCTAGCAGTGGAAGGAATCATCATCAAAAGTGTGGTAATATCGTGAGGGCCGCCAGAGGGAGGGTCCGTGCCAATGCTATATCTATAGCACCTATTAAGTCATATGTTAGCTCAAATAGTTGTCGCCCCTTGACAAAGCCCTTTTGGTCAGGGTGGAGGACCAACAGCGCGATCTCGGCTAACCTCGATGCCAAAATTGTGGTGAAGATCTTATAGTCCACATTAAGAATTGAAATTGGCCTATAGGATCCACAAGCGGTCTTTGGTTTCCCTGGTTTCAAAATAAGGGTTATTGAGGCATTATCCCAAGAGGCAGGCGGGATCTGTCCTTCCACTAAAATTTGATTGAATAGAACGGTAAGGAATGGGACTAATTCTGTTTCAAGGGCTCTATAGATTTCTGCCGGCAAGCCGTCAGGTCCGGCCGCCTTCCCCTTCTTACTTCTTTTAATGGCAGATCTTACCTCATCCTCAGTAATGGCGTTGTCTAAGAACTGAGACTGCTCGGTAGATAGCGAAGGAAAACTGATATCCCTCAGCCAACCTTCAATAGAATCTAACGAGATCTCCTTATCCTCCTCGTAAATCGCCTGAAAGTATTCTCTAAAGGCACCCCTGATATCCTCATCTGAAGAGAAAGTATAATTATCTACCGTTATTGCGGCAATGTTATTGTGAACTAGATCTGTTTTGGTCTTCCAGGCCAGTAGTTTCCTGGCGCCCTCACTGTATTCAAAATGGGCCAACTTACTAGCTTCCCATCTTTGTTGAAGCTATGTTAGAAGGACAAGATGTTAGTCAATCGGCCTTTCTCTTCAAATTTGGCAACCCCAAGTACTTTAAAAAAAATCAAGCTGAAGGTGTTACAGGGATTGGCAAAATTATGGGCCGAAGTCACAAGATCTGTAAAACAAGGGTATTTTTGTGATAGAACTCCGCTATGGGGACTACCTGAAAATCCCGCCTGGCTTGGAGACAGTCTAGCGGCGCCTATAAGAGACGCAGGCCTAGAGGTCTGGGGAGATCTCTTTTTTGAAGGGGAGCTGCTTTCGTGGGACCAGCTCCAGGCTAAGATCGGCCCCAATCTATCAAGGTTCGAATACTTCCAAATGTCTAGTTGGACTCAGCCCTATAAGACTCAATCCCTTGAAAGAAACAAGTTTCCACTTGGAGGATATAGCCTACTTATTAACAATTTGGTCAACAACCCATTGGGTAAAACGGAGACCTCACAGTGGTATAGACTCCTACTCGAGGAAACGGACGGAGTTTTCAACCTGCCTGACTTGTTGTGGAGTCCTTCAATTTCTGGTCCAAATTTACAAAATCTTTGGTCAGCTTCTTTCAGCCTTTTGTGCAGTATAGTGAAGCCTTCATGGCTACGCAGAAACCATCTTTTTACACTGCATAGGGCATACTATTCTCCCCTCAGATTATCACATTTTCTGAGGGCAACCCAATGGCATGTTCAAGGTGTGGCCTTCTGGCAGCATCAGACACCCACATGTTTTCGACTGCCCTAGCATAGAGTCATTTTGGGCAGCTATCAGTAATACTCTAACCATATCACTGGGTGTTCAGGTTAACATTGACTTGCCTCTTGTGATCTTTGGGATTCGGGAAGGAGTTCAAAGTGCGGCCAAGAAATTGGTGTTCTTTGCGGTGTTGTTGGCAAGAAGGGAGATCTGCAGGAAGTGGAAGGACTCGTCCCCTCCCAACTTTAGCGATTGGCAGGCTTCTGTTTTGTATACATCATGTATGGACCTTGCTAGATCTGGTAATCAGAGCAAAAGAGCTTTCTGGTATTTGCTATCATGGGTACACTGAATTTTTTCTTTTTTTTCTTTTTTTCCCGGGTCCGATGATTACCCTGCTATGGTGCCCCCCTTGCCTTTCGCACCATGAGATTAGCTGGTACCTGGCCCTAGCCCGGGCTGACCTGGCTGCTACTCATACCAAGGTTGCCTATAAGAAGGTAACCGCTTGGTTCTTTGCCTTCCAAGATTGTGACTACAATAGCTGAGGGATATTGTGTACCCACTATCTCGCTTATATAACCCTGCCAGTTTTGTTATGAACTGAGACAGCTGCATGTAGGTTAATCTGGTCTGGCATTGAAACCATGGTAGCAATGAGGACTAAAAAAAAAAAAAAAAAAAAGTGTGGTAATATCTGGAACCACTGGAAACTGGGGAACCACAATTTTATTACCTTAGCGCAAGTCAATCACAAAATGGTAAACATATTCATGATCATCAGGGTGACCTGAGGGTGTCTATTTAAGAATCAGAAGAATGGGACTATTGCAAATATTAGCAGACTTCTCCTCAATTACTCCTTTGTGTATCAAATCTTGAATAATGTGCAAAAGGGCCTTTTCTCCCACCTGAGGTATTTTATACTGAGGAATACGAGGCAAAACAACATTATCTTTAACCTGGATCAAAACTGATGGAATATGCAGCAGTCCCACATCTGTATCACCCGTCCCCCATAGAGTGGATGGTATGTCAGCAAATTCGGCAGGAAGAGGGAGAGACAGGCACTGTCTAGTACTCACATTTGGGCCCATCGTCATATAAACACCTGCTGGGGAACAATAAATAGTAGCATGAAATTTCTTCAACAAGTCCAAACCCATCAAATTCTCACCACAATTAGATGTCAACAAAAATGGAGAATCCACAGTAAAAGGACCAATAGTCAATGCAAGGGGTCGTGAAATGGGGCTTACAACCGGTATTCCTAAAAAACCTACTGAAACATTAGTATGGCCATACAGAGCCACCCCAGGGGCCAGAGATTGAGAAACAGAACTCTTTGTTGCGCCTATATCCACCAAAATTTCCTTAGTTGAGCCTTGCAAATCAGCGGTGACATCAGGACCTCGCTGATCTACAGGTGTCGAAACTGGTCCCTCAATCTGTCCTTGGCTGTCCAGCTATAAGACATTCCTGTCGCTTCATTCATATCATAATCATCATGGTAATACTGTCCATCATGAGGTTCATCAAAATAATTGTTAGCAGAACAACCTTGTGAGACTGCAGCAGCCTGAGCCCTATCAGTCCCTCGACCTCGTCCCCGAGGACCCCGCCCTTTAGGAACCGCCACCTTCTGCAGAAGCACAGGACACTCGCTATGCCAATGGCCCCCTTACTTACAATATGCACACTGATTGAGCCCCAAAGGCGTCGTGTTGGACTGCCTACTAGTGCGTGGAAGCTGTCTAGCATGACCACCACGCCCTCTACCATTTCCTCTAAGCGCTTGCTGCAACAGCACCTTTGTCTTTAAATCCTTATACTTCTTATCTATCTTTTCTTTCTCTTCCTGATCATGATGCTCATAATATTGAGCCATATTTAATACAACTGAGGGGGAAAAGGTGGTCCAAGTACTCTCAAACTCCTTCAAACGAGTCGCAATTTCAGGAAGTAGGTTAGAAACAATCCAGTTGACAAACAATCAAAATCCTCCCTCAATTGACATATCCTGCCCACTATAATCCAAAAACGTATCCTTAAACCAAGTTAAGAAATCTGACACACTTTCAGCCTTTTTCTGTTTGCAAGCCCTCAACATGTCCCAACTTACCTTCTTCGGGGGAATAAAAGAATGCATATACGTAATAATGTGGCCTGGCAAAGCAAGTATATCGGCTCAGGGTTTATCACCTGGCTTCCTTTCCTGATCCCATCCCTAAATCACATCCCATATTCCACCCAATTCAGCGATATGATCTTGAGTATGAACCTGCCTCCAAATGTCAACCAGAACAAGGAGACCAAAAAACTGTTCAATGTCAGCAAGAGCAATTACAGTAGAAGAGGCAGCTTCAGTTAGCTCTTTATATAAGCAGTAGGATTTTTTCTAGGGTCTGGCAAATGAGCTTCGAGACGAGACGAGGAGCGAGAAAGACAAGCCGAGAGAGGACAAGGACGAAGACAACAAAGGAGTGGAGACCCAGGAGCGCGTATTTTACACAGTGACCAAACCCGGTGGCCCACAGGAGGGGGAGAACACCCCAGGTCCCTACGCCACGGCCCTGGACACGGGCGTGGCTCAAGGCGAGTAATGCTGAGAGGGATGGTTTTGTGGTGGGTGGTGGGGAGGCACGGGAGAATAGTGCACGTGTGTTGCTTGTTTTTGTCTTTAACCCTGCACCGCATTGTTTTTTCCCTCACGCTTCCCTCTCCCTCATTTCCAAACATTGGTGATGGTAGCGCTCACTGAGGAAACCACGTGGTAACCCCAGAATATGTATTTTTTTCTTTCCCCTGCATTTTGACCCGAGGAGGAGACCCTGTGAATCCGGATCTCACAAGATCCCGAGAGCCTGAAGCAGAAAGACCAAGAGGAGCCGTGGATGATACTATCCTACAATTTCTTTCCATTTAATGACTTTTTGTTTTGGATACTCTTGTTTTGACTGATCAACCCCTAAAAGGGATCCAAAAACAAAGTGAGAAATAAAAACGTTTACAAATTTACCTGGTGCGTCCTGTGGTCCCTTCTACCCTACCTCTACAGCTACATACCACCTACTGTTTCTTTTTGGTCTATTTTTGTGTTCCCATCGTTTTCTAATTTAAACTTTCCATTGCAACATGCCTGAGTCAATAGCATCCTCTGTTGCATCCTGGGAAGTGGCCTTTGAGGAGGAGAGGTTAGAAACCTACACCGTGAAGGAGTCAAAGGCGATTTGCAAGAACCTCAAAGTCTAAATCAGGACCCTCACCAGGAAAGAGGCGCTACAAAAGGCACCGAGGGCCTGGGTAGCAGCCAGACATGCCAGTGGCAGTCTGGAGATCTCATTGCGGAGGCAGAGGAGCCTATTCCTAGGATGAATGTCCTTTTGGAAGGGGGGAACCCTCCAGTCCAGGCAGCTGTGGCTTTTCCCCAGAGGAGATGGAGGACAGGCAGGAGGCAAGGAAGTTTGAACTGGAAAACTCCGGCTGGAGAATGAAAGGGAAGAGAAAAGAATAGTAATGGAAGAAACAGATATTGGTTTGTATTCTCTACTGTCTGACCGACTCTTAATTTGGTATGCAAGGTGGGGGTGAGTGACCCGGGTGACCCTAATCAGGCCATTTCCTTCAGTTGTTGCCCGAACAGGGACTCCTTCAGGTGATTGATCCATCCCCTTCCACGGACGGGTTAGGTCGAGGCTATCGTTGGATCGGACTGACAGATCAGGGATCCCTGCACGAAAAGTTCCTGATACTCGCAGCTGCCCCTTCTGTCCTGCCGGATGGTGCCTCGCCCAGCGGTCATCCTGACTGGAGTCCTGAACGGCGAAACCCTTGGATCTGACTGTTTGGTCTGAAAAGTCATCAGTGGAGAATTGGTTTGTTTGATCTACTCATATCAGGTGAGTTTGTGTTGGTTCTTTGTGGATATGGTACCATTTTGGTTTGAATTTGGTACGGTCTGAGGACAGTCTTTGGGATAAAAGCATTTGCAATTGCATTGCAAGGCATAAATAGTGAACTTGTTTTCTTTTGTGAATGCCTGGTATCAGTAAACTGTTTTCTTTGTGCTGTTGCTGTTGTTCTGCAGATGCTTGATTGGAAGAAGCACAGAGTGGAGCCCAGTCTGCCCAGTCACTTAGGAGTGCTAAAGAGAGACTGACATCAGCAAGCATAGAGATACATTATGTACATCTCAGAACCAATGAAGGCACGCCCACAATGGATTTTTCCAAGCAGATGCAGCTAAACAATGAAGTACAGAAAATACGTTTTAATTCTGAGGCCGGGCACACATTCTCTATTACTCAAGGTCGCTCTGCCCGTGCTCTGCCCGTGCCTGCCACTAGACAAGTAGGAGACAGCTGCTGTGTAGAGGGAAAGGTATGCGCTAATAAGAACAGTGCATTCATCAGTGAAGCAAAACTTAGCCTTGGAGAAACACAACTCAACAGAGGCCTTTTCTCAGAAATAGCGAAGAATAAGTTTAGATTATAACTCAAAATGACGGCGACATAGAAAATGGCGCAGCGAATTCTAGCATGCATATAACAATGCGCAAACATGAATTTTTCTATTCTAACAACTTGACCTACAGTGATTGGGTACACTACTACCATATTGCAGAACACTACTGTGAGGAAGATGGAGACGAGGCGTACCGGAAGTGCCTGATAGGGAATTCGACCCATCACCTAAACAGGAAACGGTTAGCGGTCTAGTGTCGGCCAGGAAGTCGGAGGAAGGGGCCCTGACGTCATCAGAAGGGGACGGAAGAAAAGGCACAGAGACGGACACCGAGAGGAAGGAGAAGGAGGCGGAGAGGAAGAAGGACGAGACGAGGAGCGAGCGAGACACCCAGAGAGAGGATGACAAGGACGAAGACAATAAAGGAGCGGAGACCCAGGAGAGCGTATTCTACACAGCGACCAAACCCGGCGGCCCACAGGAGAGGGGGGAACGCCCCGGGTCCCTATGACACGGCCCTGGACATGGGCGGTGGCTCAAAGCGAGTAGCGCTGAGAGGGATGTTTTGGTGGGGGTGGTGGGGAGGCACGGGAGAATAGTGCACGTGTGTTGCTCATTTTTTTTGTTTCACCCTGCACCGTGTTGTTTTTCCCTCATGCTTCCCTCTCCCTCACTTCCCAACATTGGTGACAGTAGCACTCGCTGAGGAAACCAGAAAACTCCGTGGTAACCCCAGGATATGTTTTTTTTTCTTTCTTTCCCCTGCATTTTGACCTGAGGACGAGGCCCTGTGAATCCGGATGCCACAAGATCCCGAGAGACTCTAGCAGAAAGACCAAGAGGAGCCTCGGATGATACTATCCTACAATTTCTTTCCATTTAATGACTTTTTGCGTTGGATACTCTTGTTTGGACTGATCAAACTCTAAAAAGGGATCAAAACAAAGTGAGAAACAAAAACGTATGCAAACTTGCCTGGTGCGTCCTGGTTCCTTTCTGCCTCACCCCTACAACTACATACCCTCTACTGTTTCTTTTTTGTCTATTTTTGTGATCCCATCGCTTTCGAATTTAAACTTTCTATTGCAGCTTGCCTAAATCAAGAGCATCATCTGTTGCATCCCAGGAAGTGGCCTTTGAGGAGGAGAGGTTAGAAACCTACACCGTGAAGGAGTCGAAGGCGATTTGCAACAACATCAAAGTTCAAATCAGGGCCCTCACCAGGAAAAAGGAGCTACAAAAGGTGCTGAGGGCCTGGGTAGAAGCCAGACATGCCGGTGGGCAGTCGGAAGATCTCAGTGTGAAGACAGAGGAGCTTATCCCCTAGGATGGATGTGCTTTTGGGAGGGGGAACCCTCCAATGCAGGCAGCTGTGGCTTGTCCCCAGAGGAGATGGAGGACAGGCAGGAGGCAAGGAGGTTTGAACTTGAAAAACTCCGTCTGGAGAATGAGAAGGAAGAGAAAAGAATAGCCATGGAAGAAAGGAAGATGATCTTGGATCATGAGCATTGTATTAAGGAGCTGGAGCTAAGAAGTAGGTCCAGCACAGATGGTGGTAGCAATTCCTTAGTGCAGGCAGAATTGTGCACATCCCCAAGAACGTGGGCAAGGAATTTAAAAAGGGGGATGACACACAAAGGTGGTTTCAGGGTTATGAGGCATCTATACACATAAATTGGGTCCCTGAAAAGAATTGGGGGGGGCAGGATTGTGGCCTCTTTTCCCAGAAGAGGGGAGGGACAATTAAGTAGCTTTGGAAAAGAGGCAGAGTCTCACCTACGCTGACATGAAGGAGGCCATTCTTACCAGTTATGGTCTCATTCCTGACAAGCACAAGGATCAGTTTAGGTCCAGTAGGAAAACTGATGCAAACACTTGGTTGGAATGTGTGGAATTTTGTTGCCGGTCACTGGATGGTTGGTTGAAGGGCAGTAATGTGACAGATTTTCAGGGGCTCTACAATTTCATTGTATGGGAGCACTTGTCTAGTCTGTGTTTTCCAGGGCTGCACCAGCACTTGACTGATAGTAGGCTGAATGATCCCAGGAAGCTTGCTATGGAGGCGGATCGCTGGGTCCCCCACACAGAAGGTGTATGAGAGAAACTCTGCCGAAGGTGGGCATTGTCCACAGCAGAAGAGTGGGGGGGACAAGAGTAAAGCACAGGAGTTCTCTAAAGGGACACAAACTAGTAACCAGGGTAAAGGTTCCCATCCCCCAGTAGATAAGAAACAAGCAATGTCTTCAGGGAGGCCTGCAGAGAACGGCTCCCACTGGTGCTATGCCTGTGAGCAGGTGGGTCACTTGAAGGGGGACGCCTAGTGTCCCCAGAGAGCACAGCCTCCCACCGGTGGGAAGTCCAAGGTGTTGGCTAGTGTAGCACTTTGGGAGATGGGGTACCCACA
Organism: Triturus cristatus; assembly: GCF_964204655.1. Taxonomy (NCBI): domain Eukaryota; kingdom Metazoa; phylum Chordata; class Amphibia; order Caudata; family Salamandridae; genus Triturus; species Triturus cristatus. The sequence continues at coordinate 497,565,615 of NC_140589.1, read as the reverse complement.
GGAGGTGGGGTATCCCGCAGAAATTACCCTCATTTCACTAGGGGACAGTGAGATGGTCCTAGGAAACCAGGTGCCTGCTAACACTAAGAAATACAACGCCTGAGTGACCATCAATGGGAGAAGGGTAGATGCTCTGAGAGATACTGGAGCCAGTGTGATTTCAGTCCGGCATCACCTAATCTCTGAGGAGCAAGTAGTCCAAGGGGCATTCCACCAAGTAGTTGCTGTGGACATCTCAGTGCACCAGTGTATGGTGGAGCAGGTTCCCTTTGAACAGGGGGGTCTCAGGTCCCTTCTTGGTGGCTGTGAGCCCTACCATGCCTGTAGATTGTCTGCTAGGTAATGACCTGGAGCAGTCCTTGTGGAAGGATGTTGAGCTCAGGCCTCACTTGGAGATGCTTGGGTTGCCAGAGTGGGTATGCATGAACACTCGGTCTATGGCAGCCAGTAAGGGTGATCAGAAGGATCCGGAGCCTGAAACAGTGGCCCAGGTTCCTGCCAATAGAAAGGGCGGGGGGTGGGAAACCCCCCCTGAGGTTCCCACAGTACTGAGGGAGGTTGACCTTGAGGGGGCTGCCCTGGTACCTACAGGGGAGCAGGTAGCTGAACTGGGGGACATATCTGAGCTGACCCATTGGCAACAAGTAGGTGGTCCCACCAGGGAAGAATTCTGCAGGGAGCAGAAGCAATGCCCTTCTCTGGAGGGTTTGCGGCAGCAGGTTGCAAACCAGGCAGCTGGTGATCAGTCTGGATCCACTGGGAGAATGGTCGCCTATACAGCGAGCCTAAGGTCACTGAGCCTGGGTCAGCCCGTGAGCTGGTGGTACCCCAGTGCTTCATGACCTTCCTAATGGGTCTGGCTCATGACGTGCCTTTTGTAGGACATTTGGGGCAGAACAAGAGCTTTGACAGGATTGACAACCACTTCTTTTGGCCCCAAATGCGGAGGCACTCAGATGTGCATTGTAGGTCTTGCCAGACTTGCCAGGTAAGTGGTAAGAGTGAGAGCAAGTGTAGGGCTCCTCTCCAACCTTTTCCAGTTGTAAGAACCCTTTTGAAAGGGTTGGGATGGACATTGTGAGGCCACTGGAGCCCAAGACAGCCATGGGCAACAGGTACATCCTGGTCTTAGTGGACCATGCCACCCAGTACCCGGAGGCTATATCTCTCAGGACGACGACGGCACCAGTGGTGGGCCAGGCATTAATGGGGATCTCTTCCTGTCTGGGTTTCCCCAGAGAGGTGGTATCTAACCTTGGGACCAATTTCATATCAAAGTAAATGACATCCCTATGGAGGAGTGTGGTGTAACCTACAAGTTTACCACTCCTTGCCCCCCACAAGGTAATGGTTTGGTGGGGAGATTCAACCAAACCTTAAAAGGCATGAGTAAGGGTCTACCAGAACCCGTGAGGCATAAGTGGGAGGTCCTCTTACCATGACTTCACTTTGCATACAGGGATGTATCACAGAAGTCATTAGGGTTCAGTCCCTTTGAGTCTCTGAATGGGCACCCTGTGCAAGGACCTCTCAGTTTGGTAAAGGAATTCTGGGAGACAGCTCCCAGGAAAACTCCTCAGGTTGTATTTACCTACATGCTGGCCTTCAGGAACCAAACTTCATGTTTCAGGAAACTTGCCCAGGTGAACCTTGAAGCAAGCCAGGAGGAGATGAAACACTGGTATGACCAAAATGCCACTCCAGTAGAGTTTCAGCCTGGCTAGAAAGTGTGGGTCATGTCCCCAGTTGAACCTTTTGCCTTGCAGGACAAGTGGACTGGGCCTTTTGAGGTGGTGGAGCACAAAAGTAATGTCACCTACCTGGTGAATTTACAGACTCCCAGGAACCCTTTGAGTGTCCTCCATGTGAGCCGCCTTAAGCTTCCCTTTGAGAGGTCTGAAGTGAGCATGCTCTTGGCAACAGATGATGGGGTGGAAGAGGAGACCTCCTATCTACCAAGGATCACGATGGGTCAGTGGAAGGTGTGATCCTCTTCCCTAGACTGACTCCAGAGCAGCAGAGTGACTGTCACCAATTGTTGGGGCAGTCCACCACACTGTTCTCCCTGAACACAGGTGTTACTCACTGGTGTACCCATGACATGTACACTGGTGACAGCCCTCCTGTTTCACAGGTTGACTGACTCTGTCAGACCCAGCATCAAAGAGGAGGTCTCTAAGATGTTGGAGTTAGTGGTGATCAAGCCCTCCAACAGTCCTTGCGCCAGCCCAGTGGTCTTGGTCCCAAAGGCTTCTGCACCGGGTGCCACTCCTGAACTGTGGTTCTGTGTGGACTACCGTGGGCTCAACGCCATCACCAGGACTGGTGCGCACCCCATTCCCCGAACTGATGAGCTCATTTATCGATTGAGAGCTATCAAGTTTCTCAGCACATTTGATTTGACATCTGAGTACTGGCAGATTGCCTTAACTGAGGGGGCCAAGGAGAGGTCAGCATTTTCAACCCCAGAGGGGCACTACCAGTTTGGGTGATGCCCTTTTGGTTGAAGAATGACCCTGCCACCTCTCAGAGGTTGGTCAACCAAGTGTTGGCTTTGCTGGAGTATTTCAGTGCCGCCTACCTGGACGACATTGCAGTATTCAGTTCCAGCTGGGAAGAACACTTGCAGCACCTCTGGGAAGTGTTGAAGGCTCTGTAGAGGGCAGGCCTCACGGTCAAGGCCAGTAAGTGCCAGATCGAGCAGGGATCTGTGGTGGACTGATGCCTGCCAGAACGCTTTTGATGCCCTGAAGGCAGCCATGTGCATGGTGCCTGTGCTCAAGGCATCCAACTTCTCCATGGAATTTGTGGGGCAGACTGACGCTTCAGAGCATGGTGTGGGAGCGGTGCTCTCACAACTGAACGATGAGGGCCTAGACTAGCCTATAGTCTTCCTTAGCAGGAGACTACTCCCCAGGGAACAGAGGTGGAGTGCAATCAAAAGGAAAGCTTTTGCTTCAGTCTGGGAACTGAGGAAGCTACCCAACCTGTTAGGGACTCATTTCTGAGTTCATACAGACCACAGGCCTTTGGATGGTTAATGCAGATGAGGGTTGAGAACCTCAAACTGTTGAGGTGGTCCATTTCCCTATACAGAATGGACTTTACGGTGGAACACCGCCCTGGAACAGAACACGCCAACGCTGATGGTCTGTTTATGTTCTTCCGCCTTAGTTAAGAGAACTCCAAGGAGGTTCGGTAGCTCTTCCTACTTCAGCTGGAGGGGACATGTGTCAGACCTGACATGTTTTGGCATGTTTCCCCTGTCATTTTGCTTTATGACCTCCTGGGTTTGTCTCTGTTTTTGCTGTTTCCGTTTTTCTGCGCACCTTCTCACTGCTGTTTAGTGTTAAAGTGCAGGTGCTCCTGTTGAAAATTGCATTATGGATTGGTATTTCCTTGATTGGCATATTTAATTTATTGGTAAGTCCCTTGTAAAGTGCACCGAGAGTGCCAGGGCCTGTAAATCAAATGCTGCTAATGGGCCTGCAGCACTGATTGTGCCATTCTCAGAAGCAGCCTTTCAAAGGGTTCTCAGACCTGCCACCACAGTGTCTGCGTACAGTTTCTACTGCCATGTTGTGACGAGGCGGGGGCGGCAGAGGATAAAAATGAGCTAATCACTCACTGGAAGACTGTGACATCCCGCCATGCCCCTCTTGTTTCCTACAACAAACAAATGATGGACGGAATGCTGACAATGCAGACATTCTCCCCCAGTCAAGAGATCTGGGTTAAATCCATCGTTCTTTTGCCCACTACGCCACCCCAGTTTAGACATGGCCATATGCAAATCAGTCTTGACCCTGTGCCTCATGGGAACAGTCCAGCCCGAACTGCCAAGCCATGTCTTCCCTGGACCGGAATCAAGCATCCTAGGACCGGTTTCTGGCTATCAAGACTGATTTGCATATGGCCATGTCTAAACTGGGGTGGTGTAGTGGGCAAAAGAACGATGGATTTAACCCAGATCTCTTGACTGGGGGAGAATGTATGCATTGTCAGCATTCCGTCCATCATTTGTTTGTTGTAACTCCTCTTGTTTCCTACAGCAGGGCGAGTGGAACACGTCCTCCTATCCCATGCAGGAGGACACGGCGTATTTTCAACGCAGTGCCTTTACCTGGGGAAGCCCCACAAAAGAAGACCCACCCCCTGATGACGTCTACGGACCTGACCCAATAAGCAGGAGGGAATCCCTGACGTCAGGGTGTAGAATCACCCGGGAGGAAGAAGGACGCGAGCCGGAGAACACCACAAACGAAGGAAATCACCGGAGAGGAAACTGAGCCGGGCTGAGGAGATGCGAGGAGCCGCTGGAAAGCCAGGAGGCCACCGGCACCACACTTCGCCCAGCCAAGCTCCCGGGGGAGCGTGGCTAACCCAGGTATGGGAACGGATGTCGGGTTGGGTCGGGAGGAGGGAGAACCCTGTGGAGTAAAATGGGTCCCTCTCTACGTCTCCTGCTTGCACCCTACCCTACACACCAGCACAGTTATTCCCATAGACGTGTCTCACTGTTTGGCAGTGTTCCTTCACTTCCCTCCCCTCATCTAAACTTTTATAATACACTTACCCTAGTCCCTTTTGCTTCTCTCTTTCGGTTGGCGTCTTGAACCCCTTGGAGCCTGCCAGACCGGCGACGACTGGATCCTTTGATGGAGAAAAGACAAGACCAGGACATTGGACTAGAGACTGTCATTGCCCCGATCCCATGTTATTTTTTTCTTTATAGTTAAAAGACTGGCTTCCTGTGAGAAACGGGTCTTTGGATCAATAAAGCCCTCCCTATCACGACACAGTTTTCGTCCAGTTATTTCCGCACTGCAACACATGTCGACTTGGCAAGTGCACCCACTTGCCAAGCCCTGACCTTCCTCTTCCTTACATGTGAGTCACCCCTAAGGTAGGCTCAAGGTAGCCCTATGGGCAAGGTGCAGTGTATTTGAAAGGTAGGACATGTACTGGTGTGTGTGAAATGTCCTGATAGTGAAATCCAGAACATTTCATTTTTCACTGTTGAAAGACTATCTGTCCCATAGGATAGAATGGGGAATACTTAGTAACATTATACGAGTATATCTTCCTATTGAGGCAGGATCGAGAAATGGAGTTTAGTATGTCTGCACTCAGAATGTAGAAATGCATCTTTTAGTAAAGATAATTTTTATGTTCTGTGTTTGAAAACGCCACTTTGAGATATTTAGGTATTTTCTTGCTTAGCCATCTTGTGTGCCTCTGCTGGGTCGTGGATTGACTGTCTGGGTTTGGAGTGATAGGGGCTGGGGATAGGCATTCTCTTCAGACAGCCTCTGGGGGGTCGAGGTGTGTTCTGCCTTTCCTGGCTGAATAAACTTGGGCTGCATGTAGAGTAGTGGGAGGAGATTTCCTCTCACCTGAATGGGCCTGGTCTACCTTGAACAATACTATCTCCGCCTCCTGCTGGGAAGCTGGGCCAGAGAGGATCAAACTGGTTTGGACTGAGCGCAGATACTCTCTGCCCAAGAGAACAAAGAGAAATTTAGAATAAATATTGGGGCCTAGACCCAGAACTTTAGAACTCGCTTGGATCAAGGAACTTACCCAGAAGAAGAGCTGGAAGAACTGCCAGGAGGAGTACTGCCCCTTTGCTGTGTTTTTGCTTTGTAGTGTTGGCCTGCAGTTGCTGCTTCTGCCTTGGGCAGTGAAAGGACTGGACGGAACTTTCTTCACTTGTCGCTGAGTATCTTCAAGGTCTTGAGGTCTTGAAATAGAGTTTGCCGTCAGCTTAAAAGAGGGAAAGCAGCCGACACTGTCACCGACACTGCTGCGGGCTCCATGTCCTGAAGACACCACAGAGGCACTTCGCACCGCAACCCTGGTCTCACCGACAACAACTACTGCCGCCGCCGCGCAACTTCTTGCAATGCGACCTGTGGGCATCTCACTCCGACCGTCCTGGTCTCACCGACGACGCCGCTGCATGCTGACCTTGACACCCGTGACCGCACCATGGTTTGGGGGCACCGCTAATAAGTCACACTATGCCCCGCCCCGTCCCACACCACCGTCTAGGCTGACCGATGCCAGTTCCCAGTAACCGTCCATGTCGCCTGCACCATGACCTGTCAGCACCTACACGAGCACCACCAGACTCCTTACCCCAGCTCTGGTCTCACCTATGACGCCACTGCACGCTGACCACGACAACCATGACTGCCCTGTGGTTTGGGGCATCCCTCATATGTCCCCCATACCCCGCCCCATCCCACACCACCGTCTGGGCCGACCAACACCAGCTCCCATAAACTGGCCCTGTTGCTTGCACTGTGACCTGTCAGCACCTTCACAAGCACCACCTCACTACGCACCGCAGCCCTAGGCTCACCTATGCCCCTGGATGACCGCCACCGAGCCGTTGCCTGCACCACAACCTGAAGGTACTGTACACCGCAGTGCTATGCTTCATACTGCAACTGTGACGGTTGACACCAGAACCAAAAGGTACTGTTTACGAATCTGCTGACACTAACGCCGGTCCGCATTGCCGCGATTGGCCGGATTTGTTGGATCCTGTTGTTTTCAGCACCGCGGTAGCCCCGGACAGAGCTACTTGCTTCAAGGAACTGTATTTTAAAGTCATTCTTGCTAAGTGCATATTTTTATCATTTTGGTCTTGTTTACATAGATAAATATTGGTTATTTTCCTAAAATTGGTGTGGTGTCGTTTGTAGTGTTTTCACCGTATTACTGTTGGTTATGTGCAAATGCTTCACACACTGCCTCTGAGATAAGCCTGGCTGCTTGTGGCAAACAACCAAAGGGATTAGCAGGGGTTATTTCAGTAGTGTATACCCTTATCCTGACTAGAAGAAAGTGTCCCCATTTGGACAAAGGTGCAAACCATTGCCAACTAGAGACCCCCATTTCTATCAACTAGCAAGTTATGGGTCAATCCGTGGAATCTTGCACAGACACTGGTGATGTACAGCTCAGGAATGCAGATTGCCTGTATATTGATGGAGGGGAAGTTCTTTCTATTGCAGTACACTTTGAGGTAATTCAGTTTCCGATCCTGTTCGTATTTAGCCACCATTTTGTGTCTTTCTGCCATTTTGTGTTCCCCTCACTCAGGCGGCATGGTGAACGAAGAGTTGTTTTTTTCATCCTACTGTAACATGTCAAATAACCTCCTGCCTCTGTTCGTAGCTGGTGTCAGGGTCCGGCCAACTCCATTAATCCTCGTCTGGTCTGACTGATCCCTGTTTCAACTATCTGTTGGTTCGCACCATTCTTTCCTGACTTTATCTTATCCTCTGGCCTTCGCTATTCTTTACCCGTATTCTCTCATTTCACAACTGTCCTCTAGGCCATACAAATGTGTTCTGTCACCTGCAAGTCGACTTATAAACACTACCACTGATTAGCTTGTGGGGAAGGGTGACAAACACTGTTGGGAGAGGGGCTTATTTGAGTTACTTAATACCTTGTTTTCACTGTCTTCTCATTGGTTGACCCTGTATGCATTGGGAGTGTTCTTTGTGAATATGTATGTTATAAAAGATTGTGCGCCACGAAGTAAAGTGGCAGTCTCCTAAGAACATACCGAGTGTACTTCTGGGACAACTGTACTTAGCTGCAGCTAATAAATCCTATCTTCTACGCCTAACGGAGTGCAACGTGTCTCTGTTCGACAAAGCTCAAGGAGATTAAGGCGTACCCTGTGCCGCCAGGCCCCTAAAGTCTTGGTTCTTCAATTGGCGCCCGAACGTGGGCCGACTTCAGGGGTAGCAGTTCTTGCCCAAGGATCGTGAGGAGCCCCGCAGGAAAATTCTGGAGGAATCGCGAACCACGTCAAGCGACCCCTGTATGTCGAAGTGGTCCGAAGGTCTTTTGCAGCGTGGTTTCTCCTTTCTGACGGCTGCTGATGACTGCTGCCCTGACTGCCGCCCTGCTTTGGTCCCTTTGATGATGTTTGGTATCGCGAGACATTAGACGGGCCTCTGTTGGCGTAAGAAGACACTTAGTTCAGTATTGGTGGGTAGCTCCCACTATTTTTGTTTTGATTTGGGTCTTTGATTCGGCTATTGCAAAAGCCGAAGCCGAGGGGTGAGTATGTTTGTGCTATAGTATTTGATTTAACCCCTTGATGTTTGTAAACAGTCCAGTGAAATAACGATGCCTGGTCAGAATAAGTTTAAGAAGTTCTGTTGCTTTGGTTGTAATAGGGATTCCCGGCTGGAGGACTCTTGTCGATTCCTCCGGTTGGAACTCCCACCTATGAGCTTTATTCAAAACATGGTGTTGGCGTAGGGAGGAAGGTCATTTTAAGAATAGCTGCCCAGTTTTATTACAGCGTAATGGAGGACTATCTACTCCACGAGGTCGTGGTGGTTCCCAGTTAGCGCCCAGGGGTAGAGGTCGAGGTATGTCGCCCCAGACACAGCGTTCCCCTCCACCTCCACATTCTATGAACTACTTTGATCAACAAAATACTCAGTCTACACAGTATTACAATGATGATTACTATGTTGAAGGTGAGAATGAAGGTCTTCACGCTAACTAGGACAGCCATAGACAAAGTAAGGGAGTTGTATCAATTCCAGTAGATCAGAATGGGCCTTATGTTAATGTCACTACAATGGGTGTTTCAGAGCCATTTCTTTTAGATATTGGTGCGATGAGAAGTTCTATTATTCACTCCAAACTCTCTGGGGCACCTTTGTTTGGCTTAACAAACGTATCCGTAGGATTTTCTGGCGCCCCAGTTCATAGCCCGGTCTCTTGTCCTCTGCCTATTTCAATTGGTCCTTATGATTTGGAAGCTCCGCTTCTTCTAACGACTGGTTGCGGCAAAAATCTGTTGGGTTTGGATTTATTGAAAAGACTGCATGCAACGATATATTGTTCTCCTTCTGGTGTACATCTTGTTTTGGGGCAGAAACTGACTTCCCCAATGTATTTGTCTAAAGATCAATTTCCACCTGAATTGCTCTCTCTCCCTGAAACACTTTGGGCTACGGGTCCAAATGATGATGGTTGTCTTAAGATCCCACCGTATGTTGTTACCCTCAAGCCCAATGCTAAATTGCCACGCATCCCTCAATACCTCAATACAAAATTCCCAATGATGGTGAAAGAGCACTTTTTGCTATTATTTATGATTTGGTTCAGAAGGGTGTGGTCGAGGAGACAAGAGGAAATGTATGCAATAGTCCTGTTCTTCCGGTTTTTAAACGCACTGATCCTTCTCAGCCTCCTGTTTATCGCTTTGTTATTGATCTCCGGGAGGTTAATAAAATTGTTGTACCACAGTTTCCTGTTGTTCCAGATATCACTGCCCTGTTAACTATGATACCTGCCTTGGCAGCTTGGTTTTCTGTTATCGATCTGAAAAATGCTTTCTTCAGCATCCCCATTGCTGAAGAGAGTAAGGATATTTTTGGCTTCTCTTTAGGAGGCCGAAGTTTCCGGTTCAAGCGCGCACCCCAAGGCTATTGTGAAAGTCCCTCCATCTATAGCCAAGCTCTGAAATGCCAGCTTGATGCTTTTCCTTTTCCACCAGGTGCTACCCTTATTCAGTATGTGGATGATTTATTGATTGCTGCTGATGCAGAGGATATTTGCAAAAACGTGACTATTGCACTATTGCGTCACTTGTCTGACCTTCACCATAAGGTTTCACCTTCTAAATTACAAATAAGGCTCCCTGTTTTCCGTTTTTACTGATTTTTACAGATAAATACAGACAGAAAAACATTTATTTTCCTGTCTGTATTTATTTTTAAATGTGGATAAAAACGGAAATTGGGTTGTTTTTGAGTGATTCTGAATGCTGTCAATCATAACTGCCCGGCCAAATGTTGTGCGGATTAACAGGCAAGGGGATTGCAAAAATGAAGGAATTTTAGTAAAGAGTCTTAAACAGCAGTAGATTTGCACAGCTATGATACTAAAATGTGCATGCTTTCTTATAAGTTCATATTTTATCATCTGTGTGTATATATCATTGAAACCTGTCAGGCATTCAAGCATGAGTGTACATTAAATGGTTAAATAAATGAAGAAATATACACATTTCAGCTTCATTTTTTTTACAAAACCTAAAATAAATATGGATAAATACAGGTAAAATTTGCAAAAAAATAAATATGGATAAATACAGACGGAAATGACAAAAATATAAATACCATAAAACCGGGAGCCCAAATTACAATATGCCCACCAAGAGGTTACCTATCTAGGTCATCTCTTGTCGAAGGAGGGAAGGCGACTGACCCCAGAACGTATTCAAGCAATTGCACAAATGTCTGTGCCATCCACACAAAGAGAAGTGCGTGCCTTTCTAGGCATTACCTCTTATTTTAGACAGTGGATTCCAAATTTTTCTTTGTTGGCTAAACCTTTGTTGGCACTCACTTTGAAAGACACACCCCAACCCCTTCCTTGGACTGATAAATGTCAGAAGAGTTTTTCTGATTTACGTGCTGCTCTGTGCTCTGCTCCTGTGTTAGGTACCCCGGATTACAGTAAGCCCTTCACGCTCTATGTCCATGAAAGAGAGGGTTGTGCGTTGTCAGTCTTAACACAACGATTTGGAGACAAGCAGCGGCCATGTGCCTACTTTTCGACTACATTAGATCCAGTAGCCAAGGCATTGCCTAGTTGTCTTAAAGCTACAGCAGCAGCAGCAATTTCTATTCGTCAGTCTGCTGGAGTGGTGCTAGATAACACTCTTATTGTTATGGAACCACATGCAGTGGATACCTTGCTAAATAGGACAAAAACGCAGCATCTTACAAGCGCTCGCTTGTCTGGGTATGAACTGACGCTCTTGGCTAGTCACATGCACATCAAACGATGTAACACTTTAAATCCAGCCACATTGTTACCTCTTCCAGAAGAGAAAGGTATTCAGGGACAACATGATTGTTTTCTCCGTACTGAGGAGGAGACAAAAGGTAGGATTGATTTTAAAGATACACCACTAATGGACCCGGATGGGATCCTATGGGTGGATGGCTCTTGTTTTAAACTCCCTAATGGTGAAACAACTTCAGCTTACGCTGTTACCACCTTGCATACAATTGTGGAGACAGCACGCATCAGACATAATTCAGCTCAGGCGGCTGAACTGATAGCTTTGACCAGAGCATGTGTGTTATCTAAGGGGAAGAGAGTGAATGTATATACCGACAGCCAGTATGCGTTTGGTGTGGCACATAGCTTTGGACGTTTGTGGAAGGAAAGAGGACTCTTTACCTCCCACGGTACTAAAATACAGCATGGTCAGTTGGTGACTGATCTTCTTGAGTCACTTGCTTTGCCTACCCAGATAGCAATCATAAAGTGTAGTGCGCATAAGAGGAGTACTGATGATGTTGGTCGCGGGAATGCTTTTGCGGATGAGGTAGCGAAAGAAACAGCCAGAGATGCTATGAGTTGCATGTATGTTGCGGACCCTGCAAATTGGGTCAAGGAAAAAGGAATGTGTGAGGATACAATAGAAAGTGTGAGATCGATTCAAGGAGAGGCTACAGAGAAAGAGTTGAGTAAGTGGAAAGAGAGTACAGGAATGTTAGACGCGATGGGATGTTGGATAGAATTGTCAGAATATCAGCGTTGGCTGTTACCAGATGCCTATGTACTGCCTGTAGTTGCTATGGCACATGGTCCAGCCCACATCAGTGCGAAAGGAATATGTAAGCTTCTGGCTCCAGTGTGGCTGAACGAAGGGATTCCAAAATGTGAAGACAATTTAGTGAAGCATTGTATCGTTTGCTTGATGCATAATCCAGGAAAGGGATCCCCAACTCCAGCAGGTCATTTTGCTCCCCCAACATATCCTTTTGAGGTGTTGCAAATTGATTATATTCACATGGAACGATGCAACAATCTCAAATATGTTTTGGTGGTGGTGTGTGCCTTCTCCAGATGGATAGAGGCCTACCCCCTGAAAGACAACACTGCTTTGTCCACTGCCAAAGTTCTTCTGAAAGAGTTCTTCCCTAGGTTTGGTTTGCCGCGCATTGTCTGGAGTGACAATGGAAGTGAAGTTGTGGGCCAAGTTATGAAAAAGGTGTGTGCCGGTCTCGGTATCGTCCAGAAATTCCATGCGGCGAACCATCCCCAATTAGCGGGTTTGGTAGAGTGCTATAACGGCACTCTCAAACTTAAGCTTGCAAAGGTACAGGCTAGCACGGGACTTGCCTGGCCCGATGCTTTACCTATCCACTAGAACAGCTGTACATTCTCGTTTGGGACTCAGCCCATACGAGGTTGTTTTTGGGCGCCCGGCTAATGTTTGGGGAGTCACTCGCCCTAAAAAGTATTCTGACATACAGTATCCAATGCTGATTGATTATTTGCATGACCTCACCACTAAATTACGTGTTCTCCACCAACAGGTTTGAGACGCTTTACCAGAGGCCTCCACAGACCCAGGTCATTCTATCCAACCGGGAGACTGGGTCTGTGTGAAAAAGTTTCAGAGGACAAGGAAATTGGAGCCTCGTTGGAGGGCGCCTCAACAGGTTCTTCTAGTCACACGTACAGCAGTGAAGGTCGAAGGGAAAAAGAACTGGATCCATGGCGTGCACTGCAAAAAGGTGCCCTTGCCTTTTGACCAGTGGGTCCGTAAGGGTGTAGGTGGTTCTGAGGGCGATAGGGTCCCTCGGTTTGTACCTTTCAGTAGTGCACACCTAGATGGAGCTCGGTCTGAAAAGGAAGATGACGACGTTTTACAAGAAGCAGTACCGCCACATCTTCGATTGAACACTACAGATCCACAGACACTATTTCAGGACCAAACTGTGCTGAACAGAACTCGATATAATTTAAGGCCTAGACTGGTCAAGGACACTTGAAATTTTCATCTCTTTTATGACATGTATCATCTGTCCAGGTTGCAGGGTCCTTGCTCATGTTCATTAGGTGGCACCAAAGCAAAATGAGTTTAATCCGTGGAACCAACAATTGTGGAATGCCTCCCAAACTGTAAAAGTCTGCCTTAATATTGTTCAGTGTATCTATATCAGTTTGAAACATAATGTAGCCATTTTTATGTTTCATCATCACTGGGTAGAATTTTCTGGAGTACACCTGGAAATGTTGGTTGAGATATCCCATTTGCATCACCAATGATGTATTTAAAGGAGCCCATAGCACACAACTGCAGCACTGCCATGATCTCCACAGCAGGTGTGATAGAAGTTGGGTTTTGGATTTCAGGCAAAAGTTCTATATAAAATAGTTAGGTTATATCCAAAATTGTTTGTCTGTTCAGTATGAACATCCTAATATTTTCTCTTTGCTGCATGGTAGTCAGGTCTGTAAATGTTTGGTACACTCCTGACCAGTGTCGCCTTCTTCTTGCTGGTCCCCTCATTTGTTGCTGTACATTTTGGTTTCTATCATAGAATAAAGAGAGCATTATTTTCTGTTGTAAGTCTTTAAAAATCAAAAAATTTTGTTACACTACATGCATTGGTGATTTAACAATACATGGGGCTCATTACGATATCGGTAGAAAAGACACTGTCGTTTATGTCTGCAGTCAGACCGCCACATTACGATGCAGCCAGTCGGAATGCATTGCTTGAGGGACGGACCGACAGCTTCCGACGAGCTCAAGGAGTCTGTAGCGCAGTAGTTCAGTTCGCATTCCCCACAATGGAGGCCTTCTCAGGCACCGCTATTAGGATTATTATCCACCTTTCCACCAGCGATTTAAAGTTGGTTCTTCCGACATGAAAAAGCTGGCAGAATGCTTTTTTGGGGACTCAATCGGGGCCCCTGTCCCCCATGGCTCTCCACTATGGGCCCCGGGGGTCACCAGTGGTGCCCCCTTAAACATCCCTGCATCGTGTGGCAAGCACTGCATGGTGCCTACCACAGGGTGCAGGAAACACACCTTTTGGCATAGGGGTTTGTGCTGCGGTCCTTTTCCGGGTTGCAGCACAGGCCTCAATGCAAAGAGGCATGTTTCCGACCACCTCCACGCTGGTCGGATCCACATTTGGTGGTCGGACTGTCGACTAGCTGTCATCTGGTCCCTTTACTGCAACAATGCCGGTCGGCATCGTAATCTGGCCCATAATTATGTAACATTATGTACTGCAATTATTTTTCTTTATGTTTACTTGTCATGTGTTTTTTTAATACCACATTTTCTTGTTTTAATTGTCTCCACCAATGGAGATTTTAAATTCACCCCATATATCATTTTCTAACACCTGCAAATTGCACAGTACTCCACATTGTTGATGAAAGATACTTGATAGAATTATTATCTGTTCTCATCAAAGATACATTTTGCCATTTTAAGCGTAACAGTCAAACCAGCTGTAAGCAAATGGGATAGTGGTTTACTAGGGTGAAACCCTACTCAAACAGCAACCACAGTCCTTATGAGGGTGAAGTCACCCCCAAACCCTAAATTACCCTCTGCTCAATCCACTGGTGGCTTGGCATGGAGCAGTCAGGCTTAACTTAGAGACAATGTGTAAAGTATTTCTGCAAAACTTCAAACAGCAATAATGTGAAACACAACACTAGAAGGATCTCACACCAAATTGGAAAAATAGAGTAAACTGTAATAAATCAATCAAGACCAAAATGACAAACATCCAATCAGTAGAATCAGAGAAATGCATTTTAAAAAATTTCAGTGAATATAGTGTCAAAAAGCAGAAAGTGCCAACTGTGGTTATTTGGTTGGTCCGGACCAGGAAAAAGTCACAAGTTCAGATCGACTGCGAGGCAGCATGGGTCAAAGCTACAGGGACCCAGTTAGGTCTACTGAACACGAGTACCTTAAATCCTGGTTGTAGAGCATTGTGAGGTCCTACATCGAAGATGTGTTGCGCAGATGAAATGCACGGTCAGAGATGCATCGCACAGCATCGGTTCCAGGGAGCTGCGAGACTGCGATGTGAGATCCCGCATCGACTTCAAAAAGACCATCGGCGAGGGGGCTCATGATGCAAAGTCCAGCACCCAGAATGCTTCGCGCACTGGCTGGTTCTGAAGAAGTATCAGGGCTTGCAATGCAGAGACCTGCATTGTCGTTGAGGATGCCGTCGACAAGGGACTTGCAATTTGAGGGCCTGCAACACGGATGTGTCATGTAGAGGCAGTTCTGATTAGGCTGCGAGTGGCGATGTGAAGTCCTGGTGACAGGAAAGTCCACTCAGCAGAGGTGATGCATTGGTTCAGCTTGAGAGTTGCACCATGCAGCAAAAGAGAGTCGTTGGTTCTGCTGGGTCCACAGAGGGCCTAGCAGATCACCTTTTCAGATGAGCATGGCATGCACAGTTTGTTTTAACGTTGTGGTCATGTCGTTTTCATGTTTACTTTTGGATTGGATTTGTGGTCATGTGCTTTGTTTGAATGGGTTTCACATTCATCAGTTTGTTGGCACACACCTTTTTGGTGTTTAGAATAAGCAGCCACGCTATTGGTTACGGCTGGTAAGACTGTCTATAATTCCAAGATTGGTAGTGTATCCTTGATCCTTGAGTAGCCAATCTAGTGGTATGGTTTTCCATGGGGCCTTTGAAGTAGATATGGGTTGTAGTAACCCTTGTGGCTTCATATGATCTGTTTTTGCTTGTATGCATTTCTCACATTTTGTTATCATGTGTCGTACATCTGTTCTTACCATAGACCATCAGAATTTTTGTAACACTCTTTTGATGGTTTTGTCCAGTCCATAGTGTACTGCGCTAGGTGCCTCATGATACCACTGCTATGCTTGTTTAAAAAGGCCTACGGGGACACTAACAATTGCATTCCTCTAACAATCGTCTTCCAATCTGGATGTTTTTTCAGTCATTATCTCTATACTGGTTGCTTTGTTGCTTGCATTATTTGTTCCAGGATCTGGTCTGTCTGGAAAATACATATCATCCATTGAGGATCTATGATGGCTTTCCTTTTCTGCTCTCCATGCTGTTTCATTGACTCTTGTTGCTACAAAATCGAATTCCGCAAAGAAGACCATCCAACGCAGTTGTCTGAGTGACAGTAGTTTTGCAGATTTCATGTACTGCAGATAACAATGGTTAGTATACAGTGATTACATGTTTGGTTTCCAGCAGGTAATGTCACCATCACTGAAAGCCTCTTTGATGGCTAACAATTCTTTGTCCACAATGCTATGGTGGGCCTCTGCTGTATTTAACTACCTAGACATGTACGCCACCAGACTCATCTGTTCCTTTTTTCGTGTCTTTGTGAGAGTACTGCTTTTACCGCCACCTCTGATGCATCAGCCTCTATGAGACTTTTCAGTGTCTGGATGAGCC
This sequence comes from Triturus cristatus, assembly GCF_964204655.1. NCBI lineage: Eukaryota > Metazoa > Chordata > Amphibia > Caudata > Salamandridae > Triturus > Triturus cristatus. Next base: position 497,549,329 of record NC_140589.1, on the reverse strand, counting down.
AGTATACTCCTGTTGGGTAAATGCCAACATCAAGTGACAAAATGCTTGTTGAGCTTCAGTTGTCCACTGGAAAGGCATATTTTTCCTCAGCAACCTTGCGATTGGAGACAGCACCTACACAAACTGATTGGTGAATCTATTATACAAATTCAGAAACCCTAAAAAGCATTGTATATTACGTTCATTTTTTGGGTCAGGCCAGGTTGTCATTTCTTGACCTTCCGTCAATAGAATCACTCCTAGGAAATTAACCTTTTCCACATGAAACTCATACTTGCTGAGTTTACAAAACAAGTTCTTCTGTTAAAGTGCCTTGAGCAGCGCAGTCCAGACATGGTAAGTGTGAAGTGCGATACTGGAGAAATATACCAGTATATCGTCGATATAGATGATCATGAAGACATCCAGAAATTCTCTCAGTACAGCATTTAAAAAGTACTGGGTCGCTGCTGGGGCATTGCACAATCCAATCGCCATGACAATATATTCAAACAGGCCATACCTAGCTCAAAACGCTGTCTTCTACTTATCATCCCATCTCATCTCAAACAAATCATATCCCCCTTTCAGATCCAGCTGGGTGTATATCACAGCCTTTCGTACCTGATTCAAAAGGACTTGAATCAACAGTAACGGGTAGCAATGTTTTAGTGGGAAATTATTAAGGGCCCCTTAGTCAATTCAAGCCCTTAAGTCACCATTTGCTTTGAGTATAAAAAACAAAGGAGAGACTGGAGTAGACTTGGAGAGATGAATGAACCCATTCTTTTAGGCCAGGGCAGAGTTTGCGGAGTTTCACTCTGCGGAATTCTGCGGAGTTACTAAAAAACTCTGCCAAATTCCACTGAATTCCAGAGCAGGCAGAGTATTGCTCGGCCACCCACAACATTCACAAATTGACCCTGATCCGTGCTTCCTTTCTGACTACAAATACTGTCAACAAATACAAACTGCTACTTGCTGTGATTTGAAGTTTCCGCTCTAACTGAAACAGACAGTCTGTTTGGCAACCCCAAAGGAAAAGAGAAAATGGTACTGGCTTGCATTTTTACAGTTAGCACAGCCGCGGCCCGTGGAGGGAGTTCCGTGGGGCGAAAAGGCAGGGCGGGGGAGGGGCAGGGTGGGGGGTACTTAAAACCGGAATATGGATAATTGGAGTTAAGTAAACAATTAAATAAATAAAACAAATTTCGTAGCGCGTGCTGCACCGCATGGGTTCACCCCCATTGGCCTTGACACCCACAGCCACCATTTCTGTAAAGTTGTTACCCTCTCAGCAGGCTTTGGCAACACTGGGCGTCATACCCGCACATCTGTGAGGCATGGCTGGACTACTGTTGCGAGGGGATTGGGGGTGAGACCCAAGTGTCAGCTTCAGTTATGTGAAATTCATCTCTGCACTACATTTCCATGGGACCAGCGGTGCAGAGTGGGCAGGAACTGCACAGCACTGGACTAGGGAAAGGCATTGCATGGCACTCACTCTCTGGGATCCGAACTGAAAGGAGTCTGGCATGGCCCGGCCCAACCTGGGCACATCTGCAGAAGTGTGCCTTGAAAAACGTGGCTTAGGTGGTGCCCCAGGCTTCAACAAAAAGGAGTGTTTTTAGTTTCCTCCTGAATGGGTGTTTAAACGGGGGCAAGCCAGCAACTGAGGAGGGGAGGGACTGTCCTGGCACACAGCTTACCAGTCGTTCCCTGATGTAAGCTGGGGCCTGGCCATGGATAGCTTTATGGGCTATGCATCGCCCTTTGCACATGGATCTTTGCCTAACCGGGAGCCAGTGCAACTGCTGCAGTAGGGGGGTGGCGTGTGCCCGCCTAGGGAGTCTGCAAATCAATCTGGCAGCATCATTCATGACTACCTGGAGTTTCCTTAGCAGCTTCTCTAGGAGGCCAATGTACAGGGAATTACCATAGTCCAGACGTGATACGATCATTGCTGACACTACCATCCGGAGTGCCTTAAATTAAAGGAGGGGGCGAGTCGTCATAGCTGTCTTAGGCCCACACATGTTCCCACCACGGGAAGATACCTGGTGAGCCATGGAGAGCTTGGCATTGATTTTTATGCCAAGGCTTTTTACCACTTGGGCTGGTTTGGGGATAGTGCCAAGCTCTTGTGGCCAAAAGAGGTCACGCCACGGATTCGTGTCCGTGGTGATTGCCAGGACCTCAGTTTTATCAGGGTTAATCTTAAGGGAATTGGCAGTCATCCAGTTGACCGTGTACTTCAGGATATTCTGCACCTGCCCATGGGCCGTGGGGGAGTTGTCAATCTGGATGATAATTTGGGTGTCATCTGCGTAATTGAAAACTTGGCACTCCATGCGGCTCAGTGCAGCCACCAGAGGCTGATGATATGCATTAAAGAGGAGGGGGGACAATGCTGAACCCTGGGGGACCCTGCACGAGAGCTCGCCGGTGTTGGACATCTGATCAGTCAGTTGGACCCGTTGGGATCCGTCTGACAAGAAGGACGAAAGCCACTGGAAAGCCGTCCCCTGGATGCCCAACTCCGAGATTCGTGACAGGAGTTGGCTATGGACCAGGGTGCAAGGCTTCCTGTTGTCGGCCATGGTCCTAAGTTCATCTGCCACTGCCAGCATTACCAGTTCAGTACTGTGATGGGCCCTAAAACCTGCCTGTTTTATTTGGAGTAACTGATTTACCTCTATGTGGTGTGAAAGGGTTTTCAGCACATGCTGTTCCAGCACCTTTGCCAGAAAGGGGAGCTGGGAGATGGGCCTAAAGTTCTTAAGGTTCTTTGAATCTGCCCCAGGTTTTTTCAGCAGGGGAATGACTCTTGCCTCCTTAAAGTTAGTCGGGACCTGGCCAGTCTCAAGTGACTGATTTAGCAAGCTAAGAACCTTGCTCTCTACCCCGGGAAGTGCCATTCGAAACACCCTGGGGGGACAGGGATCCACTGGTGACCCTGATTTGACTCGGCCCATTAAGTGATTCAGAGAATCGTGTTTAGCTTTAGGAAGACGGTGAGGAGCTTGTCATATGCAAATGGTTTGAGGTCCACCGCCAGGGGGCAGTGTATGATGGGGGTGCGATAGATGTCTGTCAGGAAGTCTTTGACTTTAGTGAGGAAGTAGGACTGGAACTTATTGCAGTCTTTCAGACAGGGGGTTTCTGTTCTGCTGATTGCCTCAACTCCTTTAAAATCCGAAAAGTCTCTTTCTGTTTGTTGTCGGCAGCCAGAATCTTAGACTCATAGGGGCAGATTTATGAGCCCCTTGCGCCACTTTTGCGTCACTTTTAACATGGGAAAAGTGACGCAAAAGTGGCGCAAGGGGCTCATAAATCTGCCCCATAGTATTCAGCTTTCCGGGCTATAATGGCTTTTTTATAGGCGTCAGCACGGTTTTGCATTCGGACAGAGCCTTCGGGTCATATGCTTTATGCCAGGCTCTCTCGGACTGGCACAGGGTTTGTTTCTTACCTCTTAAAGTCTCATTAAACCAGGGGGGGCCTTTGCCTATATTCCTCACTCTTTCCCTACGTCCGGGGGCGACTTTATCAATGGCATTGCTCAGCCTAAGCGAGAGGGACTCACTTTCCTGGTCAAGATTGCCCTGTGCACTGCCCTAAAGCTCGCCCTGACTACCACTTCAGGCACTGATTTTTCTAGGAGAGTGAGCTGAAGATTTTGTGCTACTGCTTCGTCAATGAAAATTGCAGTTGCTCTGGAATCCAACAAAGCATTCACCAGCTGCCATCTGTCTTCTTTGTGTAGTTAGATTATCACAAAGAAATGTTCCTTAGATGCTGGCTAGCACCTCCTAAAGGAAGGGATCTTATTTAAGCCCAAAAGGTCCCTTCCTGTTTTCTTAAGATACCAAGTTTCCTGGGTTCTTTTCTAATGTTAGCACTGTGTGCTGGGTTTCTATTGATCTGTTATTTGGCTTACTTAAGCAGTCCTTCATAGAATACCCTTTACGTCCACAATTAAGACAGATCCCATTCTCCTGCCTCTATTCTCATTGTTTCTGCGATAATGAGGCTCGCCAGGCCCTAATTCTATGGGTTTTGCCAAATAACTATTACCCCTTGCATTACTTCTGCCCTTCTCAAACATGGGTGGGGAACGCCCTGTTCTTCGTCTATTACTTTTATGTTCATTCAGCTGATAATTCAACCATAAGGTGAGGTTTATAAGGTCTGCAAAGTTTTATGGTTGAGGATCTATCTGGGCTAATGCATCCTTCAGAACTTGGTGAAACAAGGCAGCTTGCTTTATTTCCGCCCAATCCATCTTGGCCAACAACCATGGAAAAGTGTTCAAATAAGTAATGAGGTCTTTGTTCCCCTGCTTCCATTCTAGAAATTCTCTAGCCGCTGAATATGTTGCAGCTCTTTGGTCAAACACCTTCTCGAATTTGATGTGAAATTTGACCCAATCATACAGCAAGGGGTCATCCCCGCTAACTAATGGTACTGCCCACTGCGCTGCATTTCCTGCTAGGTAGGAGATCATGAACGGCACCCTTGACTGATTTGTGGGGAGAGCCTTAGGACGACAATACAAATGAAGAAAAAGTTGTGTGAGGAACATCTAAACCTTATTGGCATCACCCTGGAAATGTTCTGGTGCTGCTAAAGGAGTGGGAGTTGGAATCTGCACTGTGAACAGGGTGTTTGTGTAGGAAAGGAACTCCCAGGTAACCTCTCACAACCCACACATGGGCTTTAGGGCTGACAGAATTTTTGCTCGTGACTCTGAATCTATAATCGCTGCTCTGCTGTTCATTTAAATATTTTATCTGTGTTCAATTGTATCTCATTTTAAAACTGTGTTTTTATTGTGTATAGAAATCAATTTGCGCTTTTTGCACATTCGTGACGATAGTCACTCTGGGACACTTGAAATTGTATTGGTAGCTGCTGGTGAGCTCTCCTCACTTCCGGCGGGACAGAACTAGGCGCCATTTTTGTTCTTGTACGCGCTCTAGTCTCCCCACCACCTGGCACTACTTAAATGCACGCTGCACGTTTGCAGGTGCTTTAGGGCTGACAGAATGTTTGCTCGTGACTCTGAATCTATAATCGCTGCTCTGCTGTTCATTTAAATATTTTATCTGTGTTCAATTGTATCTCATTTTAAAACTGTGTTTTTATTGTGTATAGAAATCAATTTGCGCTTTTTGCACATTCGTGACGATAGTCACTCTGGGACACTTGAAATTGTATTGGTAGCTGCTGGTGAGCTCCCCTCACTTCCGGCGGGACAGAACTAGGCGCCATTTTTGTTCTTGAACGCGCTCTAGTCTCCCCACCACCTGGCACTACTTAAATGCACGCTGCACGTTCGCGCAGCGGACGAGCGCAGCGGGCGCGCCTAAGGCAAGCCCGTCTGCGCCCGTCAGCAGCCCGACGGGAGCCGGGCCAGTTATGCTGGCCATTTCATGGCAGATGATTCTCGCTATCGGTCCTACTCACGTGAGTTCCTGATCCAGTTGGGGGGGGTCGTCATGTAACACGCAGTCGTTCCCTAACCTATACGGAACCCGAGACTTTGTTTGTGGGGCGTGTGGCTTCTGCCTTGAGTTGGGTGTCGCTCTTGGCACTAGGACATCCAACTCCCCTGTCATTTCGGCGGCACTACTCAATGTGCACTCTCTGAAAAAACACTACTCAGAGGTGTTTGCGCTCCTAGACGATAAAACTCTGGACTTTTTATTTGTCACAGAGACCTGGATTGATAATTCTTCTGACCCAATCGTCACCTTGGCCATTCCCCCTGGGTATAAAATCAGCAGATTAGATCGCTCTACAGGGAGAGGGGGGGGGGGCTGGCGGTAATTTTTAAAGATACGTGGGCACTAGATAAGTGCTCGCTTAGCACGTGGGATGGTTGTGAAGTATTGGATTTCAATATTCTTTGTTCGGCCCACTTCTCTCTGGGTGGGTCCTTGATCTATCGTCCGCCGGGATTAGCCCATGCCTTCCTTCAGGCTTGTGTGGAGGCAGTCTCCATGAGAGCCCTACAGTTCTCCCATTATCTGATTCTAGGCGACATTAATATTCATCTGGATCAAAATAACTCAAAAGACACACGTGATCTTCTTGACATTTGCCAATCTGCGCAGCTCTCTCAATGGGTCGACCAGGCTACTCATAATGGTGGACATATTCTTGATCATATCTTTTCCAACTTTCCCATTTCGGTCAAGGCTCCACTCCCTGTCTCCTGGTCTGATCATTATTTAATTCCCTTTTCTTGGGTGGTGACCCCGCCCGCAGTTTGTACAATGGTCAGTCATAAACCAGCGTTCAGGAAGGTTGACCCCCTACTTTTTGCCAAGGCGCTGGCGACCGATAGGCCGCTTTTGTCACAAGATCTTGATCAGTGTCTTGCTGCCTTTTCCAACTGGCTCTTGGGCGGCCATTGCCATACCTACTTCGTCTAGACAGTCAAGGGCTTCCCCCTCCAAACCTTGGTTTACGGAGGATTTGCGTCTTCTTAAGCAGGGTTGTAAGAAATTGGAGCGCTCCTGGCGTCTTAGCAACTACTGCCCTTTAGCAAAGAGGCAGCTTAGGCTTGGTCAAAAAAACTACTATAAAGCAATTTCTTCTGCTAAAAGGTTTTTTTTTGCCACCCGGATTGATCAAGCCAAGAATAACTCGAAAGAAATTTTCTCTATCGTCCAAAGTTTTTTGTCCCCGGTGGCGCAGAGCTGTATCCTACCAGCTACTACTGCTTGGTGCGAGACGCTCTCTACATTCTTCCGGGACAAGATTCTTAAGATACAAGGCAGCTTCTCTGTCCCGCCTGTCGCTACTGGGCCCATGGGTCCCTCTACCCCCTCTCTTATTACTCCTGCTGCTCTGTCTACCACTCATTCCCTGTCCAATTTCTCTCCGGTGGATTTGTCCTGCACTTTGAAAATTCTTCAGGGCCTGAAGTCTGGCTCTCCGGACGACCCTTGTTCAGCAAGACTTCTGACCTCAGTGGCGGAAACAGTTAATGAGGAAGTTAATTTTATTATCAACCTTTCCTTGCATAATGGCAGGGTTCCCAGCTGCTGGAAGCAGGCCAAAAGTCTTCCATTACTGAAGAAATCGACTCTCGATCCTTCAGTGCCGGGTAATTACAGACCTATTTCTCTTCTCCCCAGCCTGTCTAAGGTCTGCGAGAAGATTGTGAACAGACAGTTGTCTGAGTATGTCGAGAGTGCGGATCTTCTTCACCCTGCCCAATCGGGTTTCCGCCCCTCCTTCAGCACGGAAGGTGCTTTACTGGAAATCTCTGAAGCCATACGGGAGTGTCTAGACGCTGGTGGGAAGGCCGCCCTTGTGCTGCTCGATCTGTCGGCGGCCTTTGATACTGTCCCCCACTCACTACTGCTTGACAGACTATCAAAGATCGGGGTGTCGGGCACGGTTTGGGGCTGGATCAAATCATTTTTGGATGGCCGCTATCAGCAAGTCTGGATACCCCCGGTGGCCTCTTCACTTCTGCTAGTGGGCACGGGTGTTCCCCAGGGCTCGTCCCTTAGCCCCCTCCTGTTCAATATCTATCTTACTCCTCTGGTATCTCTTGCTGAGGGGTTGGGGGCTAAGGTCATTGCCTACGCCGACGACACGCAACTGTTGTTCACTTGGGACAAACAGGGGTCCTCGGTGGCCCATGTCCAGAAGTGTCTTTCCTCGGTTTTCGATTGGATGGCCTCGGCACATTTAAAGTGCAATGAGGATAAATCCGAGGTTCTGATGTTTAGGGACTTTCCCTCCGGATTCAGACAGTCTATTTGGCCGCCTGAGTTCCCACTGCCTATTTCAAACAGTCAGACTGCTAAGAACCTGGGCTTCTATTTTGATAGCAATCTTTCCTTCTCTAGCCAGGTTTCTCGTCTGACAGGTTGCTGCTTTGGTCTCCTCAAAATCTTGAGAAGATTCCTTCCGCTGCTGCCTCAAACGGCTAGGGAATCAGTGGTCCGGGCACTTATTTTGTCCCGTTTGGACTATGCCAATGCCCTCTATGCTGGGCTCCCAGCTTATGCACTCAATAAGCTTCAAGTTACCCAGAATGCGGCTGTCCGCATGCTGGGAGGACTGGGCCCCAGGCAGAGTGTTCATGGTTACCGTCGCTCCCTTCACTGGCTACCGATTAGGGCCCGGATAGCTTTCAAATCTCTCACCCTTGCTCATCGTGCCCTGCACAGACAAGGCCCGGGCTACCTTCAGAAACGGTTTTCGTTTTACGTACCGGGGCGACACCTGAGGTCTTCCTCACTCAGGCTTATGAAGGTGCCCTGTTTCCAGCGTCATAGACTAGGTGGTGCTTCCCTGGTTGTGTTTGCTGCCCGCGCCTGGAATGCTCTTCCCGTTTCTCTCCGAATGGTTGAAGACATTGTGGTCTTTAAGAAACTGTTAAAAACTTACCTCTTCTCGTAGGACTGAGTCGAAATTCTTTCTCCCTGATCCGCGCCGGGACACTCTTTGAGTATCTGTGCGCGTAATAAAAATAAATAACATAACATAACATAACATCAAACGGATTTTGTTGCATCTACTCTTCTTTAAGCCTTAAGGCTTCAGTTTGTGCCCTAGATGCAACTACATCCTGTTGTACCAATGCTAAGGCCATTAATACATCCTCCAAGGTGGCCAGTCTGACCCCGAACCACACAGGAGGTATGAAATACATGGCCTGATTATTCTGTCAGCCAGACAAAACCTCAGGAACTGTTCAAGGCACAATAAGGTCCACCTCTCAATAGCCCCAATTCTGTAATGCTATAATAGCTCAGAAGCTTGAGGTGATCAAGAGAGGGAAGGAAAGGAAACAGCCAGGAAGGAGACCTGTAAATACATGACAAGATAACATTGTCATGTAGTTCCTATAAAACTATACAGGATCTGCGCGATCGGACAGCATACACTGTAGGATTAGTGTCAGACTCATTTTGAACACCCCCACCGAGTATGTTGGCCTCTTTTATCAGCTAGCTCTTAGTGTCACTATAATCTCCTCTTACCAAGGAGAGAATAGTTATTGGCAACCATCAAACATGACAACCCTGATCCCTCAGGTTCGTGGAAACAATGTACTACCTTTCGCTCAGTCACTCATACTTACTTAGTCTGTCTTAGAGAGATACACAGAATAAACAGGCTGGGCGTTTTCAATAAGTATTTATTGAACAGTTGTTAATCTGGTGTAAAATAGATGAGCTGCAACAACTGTTAAACAGTAAAATATATAAATGATTAGCAGTACTATAAAAGTGAATGGATGGTACAGTTCTACAATCTTGCATTAATCATGAATACATACAGGTATATGAAATACATGATCATAAAAAGATGCACACACCTACGATGCCTCCCTAGCCTAGATGTACCTAAGTGTACCTAGCATGTGTGTAGGTGTTAAGCCAAGAATCCCTCTAGGATAAAGTCAACCCCATTACCTGAAGTGAGAGACTGTGGGGCCCCGTCCTGGTCTTGAATTGGACACCCGCGAGGGATGCGTTTAGACCACTGTGAGCTGGAGAGTCTGCAGGCAGGAACCTCAGCCACTCTGGTCAGTGTGTTGGCCGGGAAGCCCTTGTCTCCTCTGTCTATCTTAGCAAGATGTGATGTATATATACCCAAAGGTCTCCCCAGGGGTCCTACCTCGCTGTATTACAGTGTCAGACTTAGAATGACGTCTGGCATGAACTTTATACATAGATATTATAAAGGAGATGGTAGTCCTGCTGCGCTTCCAAGAATCCTGATGCATAATGTATGAGATTTCAAACTAGGGGAAACCCCGCGTTCTGATTGCAGTGTCGTATCTAGGTAAAAGGTCAGTCCCTGTATATGTAATGTAGGGAAGGATATAGGTGAAGGGTTATGAAGTTACCTGGTCCTATATCAGGGTACCTATATGGAATATACCACGCACTCCTCCTCCGAATGGACGACATAGTTAAATTCTAAACGTACTACTAGATTGACTAGACACTGGTACGCAAATAGTTCAAAAAAACATTTGTTCCTTGTTTTGCTAAAAACAATGTTTAAAAGGTCTAAAAAGTCTATTAAAAAAAAATTGAAATTGTTACTCAAGCCATAGCTCTAATGTGTCCGTAGGTATAGTTCAAACTACTGCAAGCATTTTGAAAGCCATGCATACCCAAAAAGAACTTTTGGAGTTCCAATTTTAGTTTTAAAATATTTTTTTTTTCTCCCAGCACACGATGAGCCAAATTACTCAAATTTTTATGTGTCCTGGCTGGTAGATGCACCATTTTCGTTGCCTGCCTCTGCAGACCACGGTCCCTGTAACACCTCGCAGATTATGTCAATTGAGCACAGATGATCTTTCGTACTGTCCACAACCGATGCTGGGGCAGCCTGTGAGCCATCCAAGGCCTGAGTGTCAGAGGAGGAGCCGATGTCCATACCAACAGGAGCCGATACTACCTGTGGTGGCTTTAGGAATGCCGCCATCAACATTGGAATACGCTGGGAACACTGCAGAACGTGGGCCGTTATCGGGTCCAGTAAAGCATTAACGTCCAGTTGCGCACATGATGGGAGTGTCAGACAGAGATTCAACAAGCATTCTTCTCCGCAAAACATGCATTGTAGGACAAGTAATATGCAGTCCATCCAGACTGCTCTAAATGACAGGAACCAAGACGCACTTAGGGGCTCATTACAATGGCGGAGGGACCTCCACCGCCAGCCGTGTGGTGGCGGGCCCTCTGCCATCTGGCAGTCATTTTCCCCCTGCCAGATTATGATGACGGGGTAATCCTCAGGGAAGCGGGGCGGACACAAAGACCGCCCACCACGGTTCCGCAAGGCGGTCCTTTTCTGCCGCCTTGCAGAACCAAAACAGGGCAGCATTGTGGTGGTTCCTTGCAGGCACCGCCGTAGGGATTACGATATCCCCTTCTGCCTGTCTTTTCGTGGCGGTCATCCCATCACGAAAAGGCAGGTGGAAACGGATTCGGGGGCTCATAGCGGGCGGGAGGAGGTGTTGCTGCACTGAGGGGGGTACCCATGGTACCCCCCTGCATTTCTCTGCTCTGCCTGGCAGGCACTGCGTGGTGCCTGCTATGTAGTGCAGGGATATGCACAGCATTGCTATTTATCATTGCGTACGGTGCTGCAGCCAGCAGCACCATCTGCAATGTTAAATAGCCAGGATGCATTGTAATTGCAGTGGTGGGACCGCCGCATGACTGGCGGGTGGTCCCAACCCCCGCAACGATGGTGGGCGGACTCATGTCCACCCCCCATTGTTATGAGCCCCGTAGTTCTTTTAGGCGAGATGTACCTAGATGTTGTACTATGCGATCATGGTATTTTCACTCCAGGAGTACTGTTTCCATCTCCTTGGTGATTGGGATGTACATTGCATAGTAGAAAAATAACAGTCAGGATAACTGCTATTAGAAACAGGATCAGTGGCAGTCCTCCAAAAATGCTTCCAAATACAGAGTGTGTAAAGTTTGGTATAACTCCAAGGACAGTTTGAAAGGTGCTTAATAGTCCAGAACCTATGGTCTTAAATAGGTGGACGATGCCTGTCGTATCCGACATGTTAAAGATACAATTTACCATTTCTATGAAATGGAAGGAGCAGTTTGTACGTATGAGCGCCTGTATCTCCGATGAAGACCCTGTGATCTGGAAATCAAAAGTCTCTCGAGCTGAGATTAAGGGCACGTACTTCTATAAAAGCATGGCTTTCATTCTGCTCAAAGCATCAAACCGTATTAATGAAACATTTAGCGAAGGCCATAATGGCGCATCCCTGACTCTATGTGTGGTTGGAAACAATACTTGCATACAGCAAGTAGCCCTGGAACTGATGGTCACCGAATATGCGGTGCCCGGTAGCATCTCACAGCAACCTTGATCGTTCAGCATTAAGTAACTCCCATTTGAAAGTAGCCTGAATACTGGAGTGATCATGGCAGCTGGGGCACCCTTCAAGTGACAAGATAAGTTTGCTACTGAACCGTTACAGGCCCCATGCATCATTATATCCTGACATATGAGTGATCCACTTAAAATGTTCTTACAGTTTGTACTGCTTAAAAACACTTCTCTATCCCCATTCCTGCATCGAAATCTGTACGGTAACTCGCAAGATTCCTTGATGAATTCCTTACCCATTTCTTCACATCTGTCTACTTACTTTTGCTCTAGGCAATATTAAAATTGGAAAGTAGTGACCGGTAGAGCTATGTGGCCATGGATTAACTATTCTGTGGATGGTGACTCTGCCACTGTAAAAGCTAATCTATCCAGTTTTTCAATACGCAGAATTGAATATTTTGCTCCCCTTTGTGCCATTTCTATCTGTTTTTCTGGTAGATTGTATGAAGAAAACAGAGATGTACTGTTGATGAAACGCCAAGGCACATAGTCTGCGCGCAAAGAATGCAGCGTCCAGCTTAATAACATAATAGAATGCAATTGTGATTGCCCGTGCTGTAAAATGGACAAATCTTGCTCTAATATCTCTCCTTTGCAGAAGATACAATGTTGCCCAGTGAATATATCTCTCTCTTTCTCTAGATTTATACGATCTATTTCACGTAGTCTTTCTGCGGCCTCTTGTTGTGAAGTTTTCCAAATCTCATTATAGACAGCATAATAGAAACATTTATGCTGTGGCTTTCTAGGACCTAATAAAAAATCCTGTAGGTTCACATCCTGTGTAAGTAAGGATGAGTGTTGTTTCACCTGTGTAAGTGTTGAGGTTTTTAGCCAATTGAAGCATAACTTCCCAACACTTTATTATGTCACTACACCTGGATGTTCTCTCTGTACATAGCGTGGATCTGGCCTGTGGATATTAAACCCTTTGGTTTAACCCAAGAATCTTTCCTGACATCAATTGGTGTCTGTGGGCCAAATCAACCATCCCTTCCAATCGGGGTCCGATCTATTGTATTGCATAATCTCATCTAACGTAATCCCTTCTTGTGATGTTATGTTTACCTTAGTGTGTGATGGTGTGGGCATCCAAGATGTATTCAAGTCTTTGTTCTTGGCTATTCCAAGACAGGAAGTTTGTTGCACGGTGTCATTCAAAAACATGATTTGCTGAGGAATGAGGCATGCTCGAAATAGAGCTTCTATTCCCAGGACCTGCCAGTCTCTAGTACCTCAGACAGATTTCAACTCTATAGCGTCTTTCCATAACTCGAAACCTTGTTCAGACAACTGGGTAATAAAGGAAGCAGAGTAAATCTGTTTGGTGTTTGTCAACTTATTTTATCTGTGCTGTTGTTGGTGTAACCTTATAATAATATAATGCTGGGTCTGACGTGTTGAACCCTGAAAAAAATGGAAATTTCTGTGCAAATGTCTTTGAACTGCTTTTCGGCGGTGTTGGGCAATGTTTCCATTGGTGGTATGTAAAAAGAGTTCTAGGATTAGCAGATTTATGCAGAAAATGATGACCATAATGTTGGTAGCAATGCATTGTTTCAAAATCCGAAGTGTCTTCAACATTCCACTATTGGAAAAGACAGCAGATTTTTCTTAATCAGACAACATGTTATTTACAGTTTCATAATCCAAATCATCGGAAAATTTACTGGAGGTAATGATATCACTCATTGATATTTTAAATAAATGTGACATTTTTCAAAGTTAGGTCAGACCAAATATATCATAATCAATCTTGTCCCTTACTATACCATCAGGTATAGGAACTACTGTAATATTGACTGATGTCAGGTCTCTTTGTTCGTGATGTGAAGATAGGTGAGGTTTCAGAATCAGATTCACTTTTTGAGCTGCAGAGCTTTGTCGAATGTAAGTTCTGGTAATAAGCATACTAAAAATATGAACTAAGCCTAACCAGAAAAGAAAGAAAAGTATCCCCGTAGTTACCCATAGTTCTATCCAGGAAAGTCGTTCTAAGAAAGTTCATAACGTCTTTGATTTGCTTGTTTCATGTTTCTTGGGCTGGCATTGTTTCAGGTTCACTTGGATCCAATGAAAACATATCAAAGTCTATGAAGTAGCCAGATGCAGTTCGATACATTGTTGGTATTTCTGTAGGTCTTGTGGAAACTATTGCTTGCTCTCGTTAAGGCCTGTTGATGTAGACAATCTGTGTTTGGGTGAATTGAAATATATCTTTCATTTCAGTTTTGAATTTGAACTTCAGTTTCCAGAGGAACGATTTCTATGGCATTGTGGCATAGTCCATCATTCCATGCAGATGTAGACAATCTGTGTTTGGGTGAATTGAAATATATCTTTCATTTCAGTTTTGAATTTGAACTTCAGTTTCCAGAGGAACGATTTCTATGGCATTGTGGCATAGTCCATCATTCCATGCAGATGACTCTTAAATGTTATGAGTCTTTCTGTTTGAATTTCTTGTATGGTAGCGAGAGGAGGGTGTCTGTTACTCCAGAGTCCACGCGGCCTACTACTCAATATCAGCCACATAGTGTGGTTTGATCAGATCAATTGAGACAAATCTTTTCTCCTTTTTACCGGCAAGAGGTGGCAGAAGTACAATTCTTTTTACTTCAACAGCCAGGACAGGTCCAGGCTTTCATTATAATGGCCCTAATTCTTTTTTTTCTGCTATTTTCTCTCTGACCAGATCCCCAACTTTAGGGACCCAGACAGGTCTTGCCATGACTGACTTGACTTCCCTAGTGGCAGTCCGCTTTACCTGGACATTGCTTTGTAGTGCCCTGGATTCATTTGGCTCCTGTAAAACAGCCAAACGTTTATGGATGTCAAAAGGTTTCTCATCCGCCACTGTGCCTTCATAATCAAGATCAGGTACTCACATTCTCATCCCAAATAGGACCTCATAAGAAGTGACACCCCCTAGAGAACCTTTTGGCATATTATTCAATACTCTTTGAACGCCATACAAATGTTTTACCCAACTCTCACCCGAGCCTAATGCTCTAGCTGTTAAAGACTGCTTTAAGTCCCGGTTTTTCCTCTCCACAACCGAATTTCCCTTGGTATGGTATGAAGAGGAGTGCCGCAATGCTACACCCAACCCTCCCATGGCTTCCTTGTAAGCCTGTTAGCTAAACACGGGGCCACGGTCAGAATGTAATGTGCCAATTGCGTATGTCCCAATAAAGACTCGCAAATCTTTTATAACAGTTGGAGTGTCAGCCGAGTGCTGGGGCAACACCCATAGGAATCTAGAGCAGGAATCCACTGCAACCATGAAATACCTGTAAGCCCCATCGGTTTGCAAGGGGCCGCAGTGGTCCAAATAAACACACATGAGTGCTTTGTCTGATATTAGCAATGGTGTCTGTGCTGGACGTGTTACGGTGTAGCCTTTAATTTGCTGACAGATGTCGCATTTCAAGACATAATCTTTAGTCTACTTTGTTAATCCTGGCAACCAGTAGCGTTGTTTCAGTAGGGAAACAGTCGCTGTTACTCCTGCGTGTGCAGAACGTATACCCTTGTGTGCTGCTAGATTTAAACCTCACCTGCGATCCATATTTAGTATTACTTTATCCCCCACTCCAGGAATCTGAGCAATTGGAACATTATTTGCATTTAACTTGTAGGAGTACCTGAGTGGAAATCTTTGTGGTACTGCCGATTTATTGCATTTAGCAATAATCTCAACCATAATCTCACTGTCTATTCTTGTTTTTGAATGAGTGATTGCAGCTACGGAAGCCGTTTGTACAGTCCCCTTCGCGGCTTCGTCAGCCAATTAATTCCCTTCAACGTGAATACCATCACGTGTGTGTATCACGTGAACCCTTGGTAGTTCGTTTTTCAACCCTTCTACCTGTTCCCATAGTGTTTTGTGCTTAAATGTTCCACCTTTTGCATCCTTGAACCCATTTAGTCCCCAGTGGTGTAAGTATTCATTGTATGACTGTACACAGTAAAAGGGATCATACACAATTAGTGTGGGGAATTCTCGATCCATATTTACCAGTGCTAGTAACAGGGGTTTTAATTCTGCCAGCTGCGCCATGCAGTCTCCTAGAGACTGAGTTTTTGTACAACTCAAATTAAATTTTCCAACCTGCGTGCGCCCTTTAACGATTGCGCATGTGGCGCTGTATTGCTGTTTACTCCCAATGGCAAGCTGAGCAGATCCGAGTGTAAATTGTGTAAATTATATATTCATACTGATTTAGAGGCATTATTTCATTAGGGAGAGGTTATTCTTGTACGTATTTCCAAAATGCTTGTGTTTTTAGACTTGGGTCATACCTGTATTTTCCATCTGTTGCAGTAAGAGAATTAGCCCATTGTATCCATCTCGGATGTAGCATTAGGAACTCTTGCTTTTGTAGCAGCCTCTAAGGCTGGTACTGGGGTTACTGCAATTATTTGTTTCCCCTGAGCCAGTGCTCTTTTTCTCACTTCAGCAGTCTGTAAAGCAGTCAGAATTGTTTCTGTTGATGTAAAACGCATCCCGGTATTTGTGTACAAATGAGATTTGTATGCAATTGGTACTGTTTCACCTTCATTATAAGTTAGGTATGTGTACCCTGATTGACCCGCAACTATTCGGGTCACCAGGTTGCGTACATTTACGCGTTTCTGTAAGTGTTTTGAAGCTATCATATCAGCTTGTAGGGAGCGAAGGATATCTGTGTGTTCCTGCGTCCATTGTCTAACTGAAAAGTCAGGTCTTATCAAATCGTAGAAAAGTTTAACTCTTTCTGCGTAATCAAAATGTATGTTCTGCCAAAGTTGAGGAATCCCATTATTGATTGTAAGTTCTTTAATGATTTTGGAGGTTATAGCAGTACATATTTCTCTAAAACGTTCTCTGCTAGGCTTTTCCCTTCACTTGAAAGCTCATATCCTAGAAAAAGGAAATGGAGGTGGGCTATTTTTGATTTTTTTAAATCAAATTTGTAGACCTCAGAGGCACATCCCAATATTATGGTATTTACTCTGTTCAAGTGTTCCTCCAGGTCATCATCCGTTAGATAAATATCTTCCACATAGGACAATGCCTCTTCATCCAGATTTTGAAGTAATTCAGTTACTCTGGCCGAAAACAACCACGAGCTGCTCTTATACCCCTGGAGGAATCTACAAAATTGATGCTGGGAGCCTAACGTGGAGAATGCTGTTAAATACCTGCTTTCAGGCGCTATATTTTGGCAAAAAAATCCATTTGAGATATCTAGTGGCATTTTGTATTTTTTCCGCACAATGTTATTCATTAATGCGGCACTGTGTGCATTTTGTGCTGCAAATGTTTTAGTGCAAGTGTTTAAATGTCTGTAATCCAAAACTAGACGATACAAATTGATAGGTTTCATTACTGGAAACAAAGGAATTATTCATTTGAGAGGTGCAAGTTTCAATCACCCCTTGGTATGCAAGTTGATATAAGAACTCCCTGACCTGCTTTTTAGCTTCTTGCTTTATTGGATACAGCCTCTGTGGGGTCGGAGTATTTTTTAATGGAATTATGTGGTGGGTTGAATCCTCATCCCATCCAACATGGTTTCTATATAATTCTGGGGATAGGACTACCGCCCACTCCAGTGCATATGTGTATTTTAGATATTTGGAAACAGGGTCGGAAAAGGCTGGTAGAATTACTGTTTCTCCCCTAGGGTAGTCCATGACGAATGCTGGCGGCCAATCTTGTTCAGCCAATAGGATGTCATAGCCAAACATCAGGTTCTCCCAAAAGACACCTCTAACTTTCTTGGGCTTGTCCCCCTCCATTTGGAGTGTTATTTCATATAATGTATGTGGGACACTTACCCTAGTATCAGGTGTTTCCACCGTGATATGATCATTCAAGTCCGCTGTCACCAGAAATTCCATCAGGTTCTGGCGAGCTATTGTTACTTCTGCTGCACTGTCTAGCATTGTCGGAGCCCATTCCCCGTTCAGCAGTTGAGTCCTCAGAATTCTGGGCATGTCTGATCTTTAGACCTGCCACCTTTTTCTTTTTGAACTGCAGGTTTTGGTTTGGCTTTATCTTCTTTTTTGGAAGTATAGTCTTGAGAGTGCTACTTGTCTCTGGACTTTGTATACTCTTCTTGTCTGTCTGACCGTCCTTCCCTCTCTGAGTTTTTTTTTAACCCTGAAAGGAATGAGAGGAACGTGTATTAGTATTCTGATACCTGTCAGGTTTCCTAATATTGTCCCCATTCCTAAGGTTATATCTCCTTTCGGAGGGATCCTGTGGCAGCGATCTACCTCTGGATTGAAATCTGGTTTCTTTTTCCTGTTTTTTGTTATTGTTCCACTTCTTCTTAGAAGAAGCAGGTGCCTTCTTAAAGGTGTCCTTCTCGGGACTACTCATTAGTTGGGGTTTTAATGCTTTCCCACCCAAACTGTCTCTCCCTAACTCTGCATATGCAGTTTCAATTATTTTAGGTAATTCATGTTCCTGTTGTAAAGGACTGAACTCCCATAGGCGTTGACGGATTGCCATTGATGCTGTTTCTCCTTTAATATTTGCTACTATTCTAACTGATACCTGGGCATAATTACCTAGTAATTTCATTCCTAAATTCAGAGCAGGTTCTGCTTCGTATTCATTTTGTATTTGTCTTAGTACATCTGGTATTACTGCTTATGACGGGATACCATGAGTTCTGGTATATATGGCATAAAAAACGGTATCCCAAGAGGTACAATCCTCTATCTGTGGTGTTATCCCCATGGGCAAGCAGATTGTTAGCATTCTGTGTTTTTCATAAGGGCTAGTATTCGGGAATACTGCTTCTAGCTGTGTTATTTTCTGAGCTACCCAGAGTGGCGTCTGTTCACGTTTTGCGGGCATTTTACCCACTACTGATTGTAAAGTTTGTGGTGTAATTTTAGTTACTGTATTTTGAACTGGAGTTGTGTTTGTTGTAGGCGTTGCTGGCTGTACTGTGAGTGTCCTCATTACAAACTGTGTCATGTTTCTGTATATTTTTATTAATGCTTTGTGAAGTATAAGTAAGTCTCCTCCTGCCTTTGATTCAATGTCAGGATGTGGTATGTAGGGCGCTAATATTGGCCATGTCGCTCCTTCTCTTCTGAGCGGACTGAGTCTTACTCTATTCCGTGTATGGGGAGGGCACCTTTAAACCAGTATAAATGTTCCTGGTAAGTTCGTGGAACTTCAATGTCCTCGTGAGGACAATATTCGGTCGGTATTTCACCTTCCGTGTAGTAGTGAAATGTCTTTGTCCTTGCATTTGTAATTGGGAATGTAACCAATGAATAGAATACCTCTTTTCTATATGATTTGTGTGCCTCAAGCACGAAAGTTACTGGTCCACCCCTGGACGTTAGACCGGGTGCGCCTAGTTTTAGGCTAACGGCATTCCTAACATTTTCTGCAATCTGAATTGCATCTGCATCTTCTTCTTCATCTGAGAGGTGCACATTTAGCATGACTCTAGCCGCGTTGTCTATTTCTTCTGTCATTGTTTTAGAGAAGAAGAGTTTTTCAAGGGAACTGAGATAAGATGTTTTGCACAGTTTAGGAACACAGTGTCCTTCAAGCTTGATTAACCAACAGACAATAAATAGGAGTTTTGCCTACTCAGCTGTGGCAGACTTTTTTGCCCAGCCACTCCAGACGTCTCAGGGGATTTGTGAGTAGGGGTCTCTGAGACTAGCACGACTGAACTACTCAGATTCTACTGTTAAATAAGTACCCAACCCCATGTTGGATGCCATGTCGTGTAGTTCCTATAAAACTATACAGGATCTGCGCGTTCGGACAGCATACACTGTAGGATTGGTGTCAGACTGATTCTGAACACCCCCACCGAGTATGTTGGCCTCTTGAATCAGCTAGCTCACAGTACCACTATAATCTCCTCTTACCAAGGATAGAATAGTTCTTGGCAACCATCGAACATGACAACCCTGATCTCTCAGGATCATGGAAACAATGTACTACCTTTCGCTCAGTCACTCGTGCTTACTTAGTCTGTCTTACAGAGATACACAGAATAAACAGGCTGGGCGTTTTCAATAAGTATTAATTGAACAGTTGTTAATCTGGTGTAAAATAGATGAGCTGCAACAACCATTAAGCAGTAAAATATATAAATGATTAGCAGTACTATAAAAGCAAATGGATGGTAACGTTTTACCATCTTGCAGTAATCATGAATACATACAGGTATATGAAATACATGATAATAAAAAGATGCTCACTCCTACGATACATCTCTAACTAGATGTACCTAAGTGTACCTAGCATGTGTATGGGTGTTAAGCCAAGAATCCCTCGAGGATAAAGTCAGCCCCATTACCTGAAGTGAGAGACTGTAGGACCCTGCCCTGGTCTTGAGTTGGACACCCGCGAGGGATGTGTTTAGACCACTGCGAGCTGGAGTGTCTGTACGCGGGAACCTCAGTGTCTCTGGTCAGTGTGTTGGCCGGGAAGTCCTAGTCTCCTCTGTCTATCTTAGCAAGATGTAAATGTAAATGTAAATGTAAATGTACGTTGGTTCTTATAGAGCGCTGGCTGTCACTCCGCGAGGAGCATCCTGGCACTGTGGAGGTTGGAGGTAAGAGGAGAGGAGAGGCACTAGTGTTTCTAAATAAGGGAGTGACATAGTTCCTCTGGGGCTGCAAATACCCAAGTCTTAAGAGCCTTCCTGAAAAGTGTCTCTGTCTCAAGTGATCTCAGGTGGGGTGGTAGAAGGTTCCAGGCTTTGGATGCCAGAACGGCCACTGTTCTACCGCCTTAGTTTTATATTTGAAGGAGGGTGGCTTGAGATAGTTTGCGGTGGAGGACCTGAGATTTCTAGTTATGGTGTATGTGGTGAATCTTGCGGAGAGATACTTGAGTCCAAGTTTGTGTTTGGCTCTGAATGTAATGAGAAGGATTTTAAAAATAATTCTTTTATGTTCAGAGAGCCAATGAAGGGCTTGTAGGGCTGCAGATGCTGAGGATCTTCTAGGAAGCTTCAAAACGAGTCGAGCCGTGGCATGCTGGACAACCTGCTGCTTCTTTAATGTGGACTTGTTGGTACCTGCTAATAGACTGTTGCAGTAGTCCAGACGCGAGAGTATCAGGGCCACTGACACTGATTTCCTGGAAGTAAGGGGGATGAGGTCAAAGAATTTTTTTAAGGATTTAATGAGGCTGAAGCATGTCCCTGCTACTGCCGTGGTGTGGGGGAGAAAGGTGAGCACGGAGTCAAATTTTACTCCCAAGGTTTTCGCTTCCTTGACTGTGTCCGGGAGGGGGGGGGGGGGTGTCCCTTCTGGCCACCACTTGCCAGGTTGGAATTGGACATTGTTCCCTATGGGGAGGATTTCAGTTTTGACCGTGTTGCATCTCAAATGGTTCTCTCTCATCCAATGGATGATTGCGGTGA
The DNA here is from genome assembly GCF_964204655.1 of Triturus cristatus. NCBI lineage: Eukaryota > Metazoa > Chordata > Amphibia > Caudata > Salamandridae > Triturus > Triturus cristatus. The sequence goes on along the minus strand of NC_140589.1, from coordinate 497,528,030 downwards.
GGCAGTGTTTGAAGGTAAGTTCAGTCGAGGATGAGTTGTTGTCTAGGGAAAGGATCAATTGGGTGTCATTCGCGTAGGACATGACTTCAATGTCAAATGATCTTATTAAGTGGATGAGAGGGGTCATGTAGACATTGAACAGCAGTGGGCTCAGAGTTGAGCCCTGTGGGACACCAGTTGTTATGTTACGTTACGTTGAAATAAAGGTACCTAGGGCAACTGCTTGTCTACGGTTGTAAGAAAGGATTTAATCCAGTTTAGGGCAGTGCCTGAGATGCTGCTACGTTCGAGTCGTTTCAGAAGTATCCTGGGGGAAATGGTATCGAACGCAGCCAACAAATCGAGAAGGATGAGGACAGCTTTCTTGCCATTGTCGGCTATGGTTTTTAGTGCATCAGTTATTTCCCATAGAGCTGATTCAGTGGAATGTTTGGGGCGAAAGCCTGATTGTTGAGGGTGCAGAATATTATTATCCTCAATAAATTTAGACAGTTCTTTATGCACGAACTTCTCTGTTATCTTGCTAAGCAATGGAAGTAAGGAGATAGGCCGAAGATTAGAGAGCACGGAAGAGTCAATGTTTTGTTTCTTCTTCAGTGGTTTCACAAGCGTGAGCTTCCACTCGTCCGGAACAATGGCTGTGCTGATGGAGGAATTCACTATCTGATTAATAATGGGGTCGACTGTGTCTATTATTTTGTGAAGAATCAGTGGAGGGCAAGCATCTAGGGATGAGCCTGATTTGCAAGTTCTTATGGCCTCATGTGTCTGTTCTAATGAGACTTGCTTAAAGGTCCGGATAAAGTAAGTGGGTGTAGGCTCGGAGCCCCCATCCAGATCTTGTGGAATGTCAAAAGGGAAGTCCTTCTGTATTTTTCTTATTTTTTCTTCGAAAAATGCTGAAATTTCATCACAGAGATTCTGTGATGGGGGTATCTCTTTCAGTAGCACCTTGGGGTCCGTAAAGGACTTTACCACTGAAAAAATGGCTTTTTGGTTTTGGTTAGCTTCCAGAATTTTCTTAGTGAAGTATTCTTTCTTAGCGTATTTGATCTGCTGATGATAGAGCCTTCTGTCATATTTGTAGGCTGTTCTATCCTCCATGTTGTAAGTTTTCCTCCATTTCCGCTCTTTCTGCTTGCATATTATTTGAGCTTGAGCCAGGGTGGGTGTGAACCAGGGTTTATTTATTATTTTAGGTTTTTTGTGCTTATCAGGTCCCTCCAGAGGGGAAAGCTCGTTGCAGGTTGAGGTAAGCCAGGAGTGGAAGCGACGTGAGTCCTCCCTAGTGTTTCCTGTTAGTACTGGAGTTAAAAATTGGGCAATGGTAGCTAATCTCGAGTTTTCCGCTAATTTTGCCCATCTACGTCCATATCGGGGCAGAGGGGACGGCCTATGAGCCAAGCTCGTCTGGGGGATTGTAAGGGTGAGGGGGACAGAGAGATGGTCCGACCAGATCAGGGGAATAGGGGAACCAAATGAAAGTGGGGCGAAGTTAGAACAGACCCCATCTAATGTATGGCCTGCTTGGTGTGTTGGACCCTCTACGAGTTGAGTCAGAGTGAGCAGTTCAGTGATTTGAAGAAAGTTATCTGCTCCTGAGTCAGTCCTGTCTTCAAGATGGAGGTTAAAATCACCAAGTAGGGTGAAATTGGCATATCTGAGCAGGAGGTGGCTCAATCCATCCCCAAGCGAGTCTAGAAAGGTAGTACTGTGTCCCGGTGGGCGGTAAATTAAGGTGCCTGAAAAGGATAGGGAGGCATTTAAGGAGAGGCAGAAGCCCAAGCTTTCTGCTCCCTTGATGGTATCAAGGTTCATACTGGTGCAATGAAAGGTGTCCCGTAAGATGATAGCTAAACCCCCTCCTCTACCATCTATTCTATCTCTCCTATGGATTGTGTAATCGGGTGGGAGGGCAACTGCTAGGTCAGGGTTACACCAATCTTTCAGCCATGTCTCAGTAATAAAAAGCAGATCGAGCTGTTGGTCTATGATAAGATCCCTGACATCTTGGCAGTGCTTACTTAGTGATCTTGCATTTATTAGTCCCCCCTTGATTAGCATATTGGGTTTTGTTATAGAGGTAGGGCTGAAGCCTGGGGTTGGAAGCCCTGTGGGCAGAGTGGTTTTACAAGAATAGCAAGAACAGGCCCCCATGATACCCTCAGGTGGGATCTGACACTTACAGTTTCTCTTAATGTTGAGGATTCTGAATGCCCCAGATGTGTACACGGTCCTCGTAAGGATTTGGGCATTATTTCCTGTCCCTGTCTTGGACTTGGCGCGGACGGGCGCAGACGTGCTTGCCTCTGGTGCGCCTCCGGTGCACCAGCGGTGCGCCCGCTTCGCGCGTCCGGCCCAGCATGGAACTAAGTAGCTGGCCGGGCGCGGGGTGTATTAGGCTCCGCCTCCAGCCAGAAGTTGAAGCAATCCGGAGGCAGGTTGGGAAGATGAAGGGGGAGTGTCCGCTTCCCTCCGATCAAACGGCGAAAATGCCGGCATCGGACCGGGGAAGTGGAAACGACAAACACAGGGGCAATGAAGAGTAAAACAATCGCAATGTATGTCAGCGGCAAAGAGAGCACTTTAAAATGCTGGCTACTGTTATCCTAACAGCAAAACTGGTCACATACAATATAAGTGACTAGGTAGCAAGATTATGATTTAAAAAATGAGGTCTACTTCTTCATTTTTTTACAGTTAAAAGATTAAGAACAAATTGAAATTACAGTTTAAAACAGATTCACAGTTTTGACAACGAGTATAAATTCAGGTAGAAAAGCGCTGGCGCTGGCCGTAAAAGGTGCCAGATACCTAAGGAGAGTAGTGCGATAGCTCAGTGGGCGCTCCTCACGCCTTACACTCCGCTAGATGTGATGTACATATACCCATAGGTCTCCCCAGGGTCCTACCTCGCTGTATTACTGTGTCGGACTTAGGATGACGTCGGGCATGAACTTTATGCATAGATATTATACAGGAGATGGCAGTCCTGCTGTGCTTCCAAGAATCCTTAAGCATAATGTATGAGATTCTGAACTAGGGAAAACCTGTGTTCTGAATGCAGTGTCGTATCTAGGTAAAAGATCAGTCCCTGTAAACCGTTATAAGTGTAATGTTGGCAAGAATATAGGTGAAGGGTTACAAAGTTACCTGGGCCTATATCAGGGTACCTATATGGAATATAGCAACATGAGATGTCTTCCTTAGTGATACTGATAGTATACATGTATGTAATATGGCTGTACTAGATCACCTGCAAAAGAAAATAGAAAAATAGACGTTGTTCCTATATGGAAGGGAAGAAACAATATTAATGTCGTTAATACCATCTAGTGATGATTCTCTGCAATATCATAAGGGTAGAGAGTACATTCATCACCTAATATTTAATTATCCACAAAGTAGCCTCTTTACACTGAAAACACTGCATATGGGTTTACATCATACCCACCACAGATATCTATAAGCCTTTCATCACAGGGGAAGAGTAAGCCTGTGGACTCTTGAAAACCCCTCCGAGAATTAAGGCAAATGGACAGTGCAATTATGTACACATAAATCAGTATGCTTCATTCACATCATAGAATGCTATTTAAATCAGAAGACAGGTATTCTAAGGACACTCCATTGCTTCACAGAGCCTTGAGTTCTAGTCCATTGAATACCAAGTTCCATACGCATAGCATGATGTCTAGAGGCTTTGGAATGCCTCTCATGAAAGCACTGGAGCCAGTGTTTATTCCCCTGGCATACGCTGCAGGTTGGGGACGAGGTGCTCAAGTGGAATGTTTCAAAGTAGAAATGGTGGCACAAAACCTTTAACCCCTTCGCTGCTAGACCTCCTCCTCCCCCCCGTGAAAAGCCTATTTTTGGCTATTTGGGGTAGTTCGCGGGTTTGTGGATTCCCCTGGAGGGGACCCAGAAATTAGCTAAAATACAGCTACATTTTGTTTTTGGGGGGAAAAATGGGAAAAAAGTGCTGCAAATGAAAGCATCTGGGGTTTTCCCTGCAAATGGTAGCAAAAAAGGGTCTGTGGGGCTGAAATTACCATTTAGCCAGCTCTTACTGAATGACAGACTTTTGTCAGAAAACAAACATTTTTTACACAGTTTTGGCATTTTTTTGGGACGTAGCCTATTTTTTAATATTTTTGGGGTTTCAACCTCCTTCCAGTTAATGGTAGAAATGGGTATAAAAGCAATAATGGATCCTTGAAAGCTATACATTTTAGAAAAGTAGACAGAATTCTGAATTCAGCAATGGGTCATTTGTGTAGATCCATCTAGGTTTCTTTATAAAAACTAACAGTTAAATATAGGAAAAATTGAAAATTAGTTAAAAAAACAGCCTTTTGTGTCATCGTTTTCACCTGTAACTTCTTCTAATTATGACAACTATTTGAAAGCAATATACCTTAACATCTGCTGGACCTTACTGGTTGTGGGGATATATAGGACTTGTAGGTTCACCAAGAACCCGATTAACCCGAAGCCAAAAACTGAGCTGCAATTTGCAATGGCTTTTTATTATGTACCAGGTATAAAGCAAACATTGTGGGAAAATGTATACGTGGAAAAATCTGTAGGAAAGACACCTATGTATTTCTGAAATAGGAACAAAATATAGAGTTTAGAAAAAGTTGATATTTGCACATTTCCGAAATTGGGAATACTCATACTAGCATGACAAGTATCGGTCATTTTTCAAAATGACTTCTTTTTTACACATTGTCTTTCATTTGGAAGGCAGAAATGCATTGAAAGTCAATAGGTAATAACAGTTGCTTTACAAATATAAATTACCCTAAGTCTCCCGATAAAAATGGTACCTCACTTGTGTGGGAAGGCATAGAGCCCACAACAGGAAACGGCTCAAAACGCAACGTGAACATACCACATTTTCACAGTGAAAAATGACCCTTTTTTGGCAAAGTTCATAACTGTAGTTTTTTAACCCTAGCTCTGCCGGCACCTAGGGAAAACTAGCAAATCTATACATTTTTGAAAAATAGACACCCAGGGGAATTCAGGATTGGTTGACTTGACTGGATCCCACTAGGTTCTGTTACCCAGAATCCCTTGCAAACCTAAAAAGTTGTCCAAAAAAACACATTTTCCTCACATTCTGTGGAGGAAAGTTCTGGAATCTGTAGGGATCCACAAATTTCCACCCACCCCGCGTTCCCCAAAGTCTTCCAAGAAAAATGGTACCTCACTTGTGTAGGTAGGCCTACACACCTCAATTTCACAGTGAAAAATGACCCTTTTTTGGCAAAGTGCCTAGCTGTAGTTTTTGAACCCTAGCTCTGCCAGCACCTAGGGAAACTTAGCAAACCTATATTATTTTAAAAAACTAGACACCCAGTGGAATCCAGGGTGGGGTGACTTGACTTGACTGGCTCTCACCAGGTTCTGTTACCCAGAATCCCTTGCAAACCTAAAAAATTGTCCAAAAAACACATTTTCCTCACATTTCTGTGGTGGAAAGTTCTGGAATGTGCGTGGATCCACAAATTTCCACCCACCCCCCGTTCCCCAAAGTCTTCCAAGAAAAATGGTACCTAACTTGTGTTGGTAGGTCTAGTGCCTTGAACATGAAACGGCGCAAAATGCAACGTGGACACACCCCAATTTCACAGTGAAAAATGACCCTTTTTTGGCAAAGTGCCTAGCTGTAGTTTTTTAACCCTAGCTCTGCCGGCACCTAAGGAAACCTAGCAAACCTATACATTTTTGAAAACTAGACACCCAGGGAAATCCAGGATGGGGTAACTTGACTGCCTCTCACCAGGTTATGTTACCCAGAATTCCTTGCTAACTTAAAATATTGTAAAAAAAAAAAAACATTTTCCTCAAATTTCTGTGTGCGAAAGTTCTGGAATCTGAGTGGATCCACAAATGTCCTCCCACCCAGCGTTCCCCCAGGTCTTCCGATAAAAATGGTACCTCACTTGTGTGGGTAGGCACAGTGGCTGCAACAGGAAATGGCCCAAATCGTACTGCGGGGACTTCAAAATTACCTATAAGAAAACTACCTGGGTTTAGGGGGGCACCTGAGATGTTGGCCCCGGGCTCGGCGGCCATCTTGGGAAAGTACCAAACCCAAACTTTTTGAAAACTAGACACCCGGTGGAGTTCAATGAGGTATGGCTTGCATGGATCCCCCAACGTTTTCCTACCCAGAATGCCATGCAAATCTCAAATTCAGCTGAAAAAAAACACATTTTCCACAAATGTCCTACCCCACAGCGTTCTCCTTATGTGTCTCGAGTAAAATGATACCTTACTTGTGTGGCTCTCCGGTGAAGAATTGGCTAAAAATTTATGTTTTAAAAAATGTAGCGCTTAGAATTTTTGGTGCTATACCCTTATTCCCAATGTTTTGGGCTCTTCCCAGTCACAGGCCCTTGCCCCACCCACACAAGTGAGGTATCATTTTACTCGGGAGATTCAGGGGAACGCTGTGGGGTAGAACATTTGTGCTGGCACAGTGATTCCACACAAAAATATGTGGAAATCTGTTTTATCCAGCTAAATTTGTGGTTTGCATGTCATTCTGGGTAGGAAAACGTTGGGGGATCCACGCAAGCCATACCTCATTGGACTCCACTGGGTGTCTAGTTGTTTTCAGAAATGTTTGGGTTTGGTACTTTTCCAAGATGGCCGCCATGCCCAGGGCCAAAATCTCAGGTATGATTTGGGCCATTTCTTGTTGCAGCCACTATGCCTACCCACACAAGTGAGGTACCTTTTTTCTCACTAGACCTGGGGGAACAATGTGTGGTAGGAAATTTGTGGATCCGCATAGAATCCAGAACTTTCCCACAGAAATTTGAGTAAAACGTGTTTTTTTCAGCTAAATTTGAGGATCGCCATTTCACTGAAACATGGGGGGGGGGGGCTCAGGAGCTGGGGAAGCTCTTCCCCAGGTCCCGAGGTAACAGGGGAGAAATAGAAATCTCTCTGGTGCCTGCACAAGATGAATTTCTGGGGCCATGACGGCCGGGAGCCGTCATGAGCACACTCCCACTGTGTCACATGACGGCTCCTGGCCGTCATGAGCACAGAAGGGGTTAAGTGCACACCGATATCACCATAACAAATGAGGCAGCAGGGAGTGATACTGGAGAGGGAGGGTGGACTGGTGCAGATGCACCCTTACCAATCCTGCTGGGGGCTGTGACAACTTCTGAATATTGCAAACAATGAATAATCAGCAGTGCGATGTTTGTAAAATCGAGCCTTATAGACTGGCTGCCGTGTCGTCACTGTGTTGCCATTGTTGTTGTGTGCGAACAACCTCATGGGAGTTTTAGTCATCAGCCACCGTCTCACCCATAATAAGATGATTGCGCTACCCTTCTACTACAACCAAGTGCGTGGACTTCTCTTATGCTCCCTGATATATATGAAAGCCCCTTATCTCCACCATTTTCCCAGCCACTTTAGCAAACAAGCATACCGTCTAAGTTCCCTCACCTGTGTACTGGTGTTGTTGTGTCCCATGTGAGTAGTGCTGAGAGCGTCCACTGCTGTACTCCCTGGTGTGCGCTTGCCGCATGTGACAGAGGCACAGAATGCCTCCTTCCTAGCTAAAATCACATTGACCAACCTCTGGAAATTGGCTGGTGCATTCTTTAAGTCAAAGGGCATCACCCTCAACTAAAAATGGCCCTCTGAGGTCTAGAATGCAGACCTCTCTTTTGGCCACTCACTCAGAGCAATCTGCCAGTACTCTGATGTGATATAAAAAGTAAAGCTTGGCAACACCCAGTCCATTGGTGAGGTAATCAGTTCAGGAGATGTGGTGTGCTTCAATCTTCATGATGAGTAGTCCACACAGAACCTACGTTCTGGAGTAGTGCTCGGTGGGGCAGTATTGCGTACCAGTACCGCAGGGCTGGACCAGGACCTGTTGGAGGCTCAATCACCCACCATCAGCATCTTGGAGATCTAATCCTTGATACTGCCCTTCACCTTGTCTTCCAGCCTGTACATTTTGTTTTCAACAGGCAGACTGTCTAAATGTCTTGTTTTTAACAGGAAGACTGTCTTCAATTTAATATCACAAATAGAAGAGGGCTATTAACACTGCATGAAGGTGTAGGGGTGTATGGGAATGCACAAAATTTATAAAACTGCCCTCATACACAGCAAGCTGTGTCATGCTTCATCATAGGGCTGCTAACACACCTCCGCGCCAGCCCAATGCTGGAGGTGGAGCTATAGGGAGGGGAAGACAATACAACATATAGTGTAAGATCACAGGTGAGAAATGGTGCAGAAAAAGTGATATAAAACTGGTATCAGGGAGTTCTTATCATAATTTTAATATTAGATACCCTATCCAGATTCAAAACAAAAAATGTGGATGCTGGGTTGGGGAGCTTCTAATGAGACGCCAACCCCTCCACTCTGCAAAAGTGTTGACATGTTTCAGCGGCAAAACTAATACCCCGGCTTTCCTCAGGACTCTCACCACTGTGATCCCTGGGTGCTCACCCTCCTTCCTTTAAATCCAGAAGTAAAGGGGATGTCACCTTTAGTAGAGCCCCTCACTCTTAGAGAGGAACTGAGTTTATTACATTTTTAAACTCGAACTGGCGAGGAAGTGAGAACAGCTCCCTGTTGGCACTCTTGCTTGCGAGGTCAGCTGTCGCCCAACGAAGTACGTCTCTCCCTGTCCGCCGCGTGGACTGTCTCCAATGTCTTGGACGCACAGGTGTGTGTGTCCAGGAGTGAGGGAGAAAAGGGAAGAGAACTGCCCCATCAGCTGGCAACAGTCACTAAGCTGTTATGGGGTCAGGATAGGGGAGAGGTGGCCAACCTCCACTGACCCATCATGCTCTTGGGCTGACAGGAGGTCGCTCTCCTCATTCACCTTTGAATCTGTCGCCAGAACTATGCTGACTTCAGACCTCTCAAAATGTGGTTTGAGCCGGTTCTCATTGAGCACCCGTAATGGTTTCTAGGAGTCTTGAGATTCACTAGGTAGGTGGACTTCCCCTGCTGACCCTTCATGTCATATGGGCCTGTCCAGCCATCCTGAAGAGCTCTGGGCCCATAGGCTCCATTACCCACACTTTCTGGTCATGTTGAAACTCTGGCAACACAAAAAAACACCCCTGGGTCTGAAGTGAAAAAAGGGGAGAGTGTGAGGTGGCATGCTTCATCAGTGGAAACCTCCTCGCACTGCAAACCTAGTCCCAGTGCGGGCTATAACCCCCTCTCGGGTACTGAGTGCCAAGACAAGATGGATCTGTTGCCTAAAACTGTCTTGGGGTCCAAGGGACCAACAATGTCAATGTCCATCTTCTCAAAGGGAGTGCCATTGACAGGTAAGGGGGCCAGAGGATCCTTTAGCTTTTTCCCTGATTTCCCACTGACCTGGCAGGTGGGACAGGCCGTCTTCATCCAAAGCCTATAGAAGTGGAGGGAAAACCTGGTGAAGATCTTGTCTTGCCTCAGATATCCTGCCAGGGGAAGATTTTGAGCCAACCCCAGTAGGAAGGTCCTGTAATACGGAGTGACCACCAGCACACGGGCTTCCCCAGGAACCTTAGGCTCACCTCAAAGGAGGTAATTCTCCTAATAGATAAGATGATCTCCAGAGGTACCACCTGCTGCCTGGAACTCAGCCCTCAAGACACTCCTTCTGTGCTTTGCAAAATTTCCCCTGGTGGGCCCACCCTGAACTTGCTATCCAGCAAGCTCAGTCAGGTCACCCAGGGCAGCAATGTCTTCCCCAGTAAGCTCAGGAGCATCCTCTTCAGGTGCTCCTTCATCCTAGATCAGAGGAATATCAGGAAGTTCAGGAGCTGATTTCCTGTTCCCCTTGCCCCTACTCTTCATGGCAGCTGCCTGGGCCATTCTTTCCCTTGACTCCCCTCTTGGTCAGCCACGGATCTTGTGTTCGTACATACCCATTCAGGCAATCCTAGTGTGACCTGAACTCCACCACTTTCCAGATAGTGTGCTCTAAATCTTTGTCCAACTTACAATCTACCAACATAGAAGGGCTCACAGCTACTTCTAGAGAACCTGAGACCCACCACCCCAGCTGATTGGGAATCAGAGGTACCGGTAGGTGACTCTTGTGTTTGTCTGTGACTATGACTTGGTGAAATGTATTAGGGAGGACCTACTCTGAGGACACCAGCTGACACCTCACACAGTTATGTTGGCCCCTGTGTCCCTCAGAGCCTCCACCCGTTGCCTATCGATGGAAACCCACTGGCTATACTTAGAAGTATTGGCAGTCATATGGGATTTTGGAACGGCCGCTGCACAACGTGTCCTTCGCGCAGGACATTCTATACGTCATTGATGGCAGCTTCCACTTCAGGACTTCACAATGCAACTTCGCAGCTCCTCGGAACCAACACTTTGCCCTGACTGCCTGGCGCATACTCTACTCAGGCCTTCGCATATCAATACCTGGTCGATAGGATCCTCTACGATGACACAGGACCTTTAACCACAGCCTTGCTGCATCTCAGAACCGATGGATTGCTTGCGCTGCACAACGCATCTTCGACACGGATCCTCAAAATGCTCAGCAAACCAGGATTTGAGGTACTTTGTTTGGCAGGCCTAACTGGGTCCTTGTAGCTGGCCCATGCTCCATCGCAGTTGGCCTGAACTTGTGACTTTGTACTGGTCTGGCCCAACCATTATGGTGCTATTTTCACTAAAATATTTAATATGTAATATCTCTGCTGCTACTAATTTGATTTTTGTGGTTTTAATCTTGTTTTATTCATTAAAAATAATCCATTGATCTAAGTCTGGTGTCTAGTCTAGTGTGGTGTGTTTTCACTGTGTAATTGTATGAAATGTTGCCCAAATACTTTACAGATTACCTCTGAGTTAAGCCTGCCTGCGCAGTGCCAAGCTACCAGAGGGTTGAGCACAGATTCATTTAGTATTTGCTTGTATCTTCACTCTGAGAAGAATTGCGGTTGCTGCTTGAGAACGGTTTCATCCCCCTCAATCAGAAACAAGGGGTTGAATTTGATGAGGCCAAATTAGATTAAAATTAGATTAGATTTTGCAGAATCCCGCAACAGGGCAGATTGGGAATTTGCCACTATTTTCTTAGTGCAAAATGCACCATTGTGTATAAAAATGGATGCAAGGATGCATTTTGTGCTAAGAAATAGCTCTGCCAAATACCAAATGCACTACAGTACATACCCCTCAATACCCTTATATACTCTGCAGTGATCACTGCAGAGTATGTAAGGGCGCAGAGGGGTATGCACTGCTGTGCACACTCATCTTGGCCCTTACATCCTCTGCAGTAATCACTGCAGTATATAAGGGCACTGAGGGGTATCCTTATTTGGAGCTCTGTGCCAGAGCGGGAAGCAGTGTATCTTCACATGGCCTGTCCCCCGAGGAGCTGGTGAACAGGAAACCTTGTCTTATCTTTTTATGTGCATAGTTTGCATCCCAATTGCAAAGTCTCCACACTCATAAACTTACTTACTTAAAAGCAGTTTTGTGAATACTGAAAAAGTATAAACTTACAAAACAGAAACAAATGTGTAAGTTTAAATTTGAGGCACCTTAAATGAACATTTTCTGGGGAAAGAATGTTGGATGCACAAGAGTGCTGTGATGGTATTTGGGTTTAAGTGCCCCTCAACTGTTGATGTTCTTCTTGCTTAGCACTGTGAGGAGGAGATGATGTCAGTTTAGGGGGTGCAGCTGTAGGCCTTGAAGGAATTGGGACCTCTAGAGTTAAGGAGGGGCTGGGTGCCAGCCCAGATGGTGGCGTTGCCTTCTCTCTGGACATTGTTGCTCAAGGGCAGGAGGATCCCAAAGGTTTGCCTCCTCCTGGCCATTGGTGTCCACATCCCCCATCTCCCATCCCCTATCCCCCATTTGCCTCTTAAAGCCTCTGCTTACAGTTTTGTGTAGGAAATCTTGGCCAACTCTGTGCGGGCGCACTACTCCCACTGGTGGAGGCTTCTTATTTCTCATTGGTGTTGAAACGTCTTCCATGTCTATTCACAAACTGCACTTTGTAGTATGTTTTACAATAGTACTACAAACTTACTACAAGATGCTATTTGTGCCTTTGCCTGTCTTATCTAATTGTATGTGGCGATCTCCTCCCAAAATGTGGAATCTCCTCACACGTTGGTATACATTTATTAGTAAATGTGGGTTGGAACAGGAAGTGTGAGGAAAGTAGGCAATATTTAGGGAGGGGTTTAGGGAGGAGTAGAAAGGGGTTAAGAGAGGGCTAGGGAAAGGTTTAGGGAAGGATAGACACACACCCTTAAAAAACATAAGCCCATTCCTATTCGCAAACTGCACTTATATAGTTACTTCTGCAGAAAAGGACCCAAAACTGTCGTAAATATACTCCAGCTCAGAGCTACAGTGAGTCCAGTACCACACATGGCCACTCACGGGTACTGCAACACACTGTCATAAAACATAATGGAAGTAAGGACTTAAAATAGACCCCTGTAAGAAGTAATGTTAAAATAAATGAATATATTTAGGCTTTTTTTTAAATAATTAATTGTATTTTACACCTTAAAAAAAGTGTAGCTCATTTAAAACATCTTTTCTTTATTTATGAAATGGTTATTTATTTTGCAAAAAAAAGTTATGTACATTTTAACATTAATAAAAAATACTTTACATAATGTATATACCTGCCTTTTAGTTATTTCTAATACACTAGAAATAAAAACCTATTTTATACTTTAGGTGGGATTTTTTCTTTACTTTAAACCTTTAAAAAAAAATATTGATTCAATTTAATTTAAAATAATTCAAATTAAAAGTACAAGCAATTTTATTAATTTGTTCTACATTTAAATTAAATACAAAACATCATTTAACTTTAATATTTAACATAATTGTTTTATTTATCGTTTATTAGCTTTAATAAACGAAAAAACCTTTCCTATTCCTTTCCATAGGGAGAGCTCTGGCCTGATCGCAGAGGTCCTGAAAAGTGTGCGGAATGTCAAATACGGTTGCAAATTCACTACTAGTGGTAAATATGCGGTCTATAAAGTTTATACTGATGACACCCCATTACAGGCAAGGGATGTGTAAGTCTACTCTTTTGAGCACTGTTACTCTTGGATTTTGTGAGTAGCCCAAAACAGTAAAGTTACTACAACTATATTATGAATGATACTTTCAAGGAATGTGAAAGGGTTGTGATAAGAGCTTATTTATTTGACTACTCCTGTACTAACAGTAAAGAAATATGTTTTTCAGCATCTTCTACATATTGGTCACCTGAGATGAGAGTGTATTTGTACAGGGCAATAAAGCATTGTAAAGGATTTTACCTTATTGTTGAATATTTATAAAAAAGTCACACGTTAAAAATTAATTATGTGAATTGGTACAGGAATAGGCAAAACATACATGTAAGTGATCAGTATTAGGAAAGGTGGGTTTAATTCTATTGTGCCAAGAACAGATGGTTAGTCATTCAAAACAAAACTACTATTATACATGCATGTTAGCAATGTTAAAAGTTTAAACCCTTCATTACACACAAACAACATTAAATGTAACATGGGAGGTTAATCAAAGTTTAAAGTGAATACATGACAGAATGCTATTCTCAGGACATGTGTGCATTTAAGTGACTATTCCAAAAATATATTTACTGTCTCTCTGCTGCTCAACTCTCCCACCTTAGTGCTGAGGGTCAGCCTGATAACTCTCAGGACCTTCCTGTACAATGATGTTATGTGGGTGCGCTGAGCATGTGAATAGAAGGACAAGCATATAATGTTCTTGCTTTTTTTTCTGGCTCAGCAATAGAGGTCCTCTCAGCCCTTACACCAGAACTTCCTCCACTTGGTAAGGACACCCAACACACTAGAGCGCATTGAGGTGCCACACTAGATTTGGGTCTATACTGCATTGCTCAGCTGGGTCTCCGGTCCCCCATAAAGCTGAGTGTAATACATTGAGTTATTGGTTGGGGGGTGAAAATCCTCCTCAAGCAACAACCAATATCTTTGTCAGGGTGAACCACAAAGTTGCTAAATTAACCAGTGCTTACCCTCTGGTAGCTTGCCACAAAACATTCAGGCTTAACTTAGAGGCAATGTGCAAAGTATTTATTGAGTACACAAACAGTATTAAAGTGAAAACACAACACAAAAAAAATCCCACACCAACTTAGAAAAATAGTATACATTTTAATTAATAAAATGAGGCCAATACCCCAAAAATCCAAACAGTAGAACAAAAGATGTTGAATTTCAAATTTTGTGGTGAGTAGAGCACCTAAAAAAACAGAGCACCACTCACGGTAATCTGGCTGTGCTAGACCGATGGACAGTCACAAGTCTAGGGCCCTGTGCTGAAACGCATGTTGGATACAGGAGCTAGGTTAGTCCTGCTGAGAATGTTACCTTCTCAAAGTCTGATCTGAAATATCCCATTGTCAGTGGAGAAGGCTGCTAGGAGCAGGGAGAGTGTCGTGGATGGTCGTCACTGTAACACGAAGAGGAGGTTGGGCATCACAGATGGCTGTTGCTGGAGCTTCAAGTTGGCAGTCATGGCGGGCTGTGGTTGCTGAAGTGTGGAGTCCAGATCTCGCATTGCCGGTCGGGGGTGGGCAATCGCTGTAGTTCAAAGAGTCAGGTTCATTGGAGCTTCGCGTTGATGGTCATAGCGAGCGACAGCATCTCAGCTCGTAAACAGGCTTGTTCATGGACGTAAAGAGCCTGAAACTTCAGGATTTCTCCCTTCTTCACAGGAGGTGCTCCACTGATGCCAGACAAGGGTCCAGGACCTGGGGATGCACCTCTTTGGGATCAGGAATTCACTCCATAAAAAGCCAGTAGCTAACAGTTCCAGTTGAAGGTTAAGTTGCAGCAGGAGCTTGTTGTGTGCCTACAACTCAGACCAAAAAGTCAGCTAATTGACCGTTGGAGTCACTGATGTACCCTGGGATGAAGGGAGCAGGTCCAGTCTTCCTTCTCACAGTGTAGGGAAGGCCTCAAGCAGCAGGACAGTCTCTAGGGAATAAGGCAGACCATCAGCAGCAGGGCATTTCTTTGGGGAACTACGCAGGCCTCATGCAGCAGGGCAGTCCTCTAGTAGCAGCAGGTCATTCCCCCAAGGAACAAGGCAGGCCTCAATCAAAGGGCAGTTCTCTGGAGAACAAGGCAAGCCTCAAGCAGCAGGGCACTTCTCTGGGAAACAAGGCAGTCCTTCTTCTGTAATGTTTACATGTCCAGGAGTGTATTGAGAAGGTTGTCTGAGGGTCCAATATTTATAGTTGGTGCAGTCTTTGAAGTGGGGGATCTTCTAGGCTACCCCCACATCTGGCTCTGTAAGGTTCCTTCTTTCTCTGCCAAGGCTCCAAAAAGTATAGGGTCACAAAAAACTTATGTTAGGTTTTTGTGTGTGGTGGAGGAAACCCCTTTTGAAGTACAAGTGGGGCAGGGAGCACCTCCGACTCTACACATCTTGTGAGGATAGTCCATCTTTCCCACACCTAAGCCCTATTGTCTCACAGTCTGGGAGGAATACACAAAGCCCAACAGCTAAGCTATTTACAGTCATGGGACCCAGGACACTGGCATCATGCACCATGTGTTTAGGACAAAAATATGTAAACTTTCTAAAAGTGGCAATTTCAGAATCATTACTTAATACTGACTTTTCCATTAAAGAGGATTTTATATTATGATCCATTTGAATTCAAACAGAACATTTCTATTTGTTCCCAATCAAACTTTTGTGGAACAGAAACAGGGATTCCTGTGGAAAATTACTACTCAATATTGGTAATGATATGCACAATCGCAATTATAACGGGTTAGATTGATGTCAGAAGGAGAGGAGACCATGAACACATCTGTTTGTATTTACAATAATTATTTTATGTAATTCAAACTGTAATAAACTGGTGCACTCTTCTGTACCTGATGCAAGTATCAAGACTAGCTTGCTTGTAAGATGCCAATGCTCTCAAGGCTGCCCCTCTGAAAGATCCAGTGAACATGAAATGGAGTGAAGCCACATTTTGACATAGGCAGGGATAGCCTGGGAGTGGGCTGTAGGTGCATCAGGATCCAACTCCCAATCTGCAACCATCTCAAGGATCACATCAGAGACTGTGATCTTTTGCCTGTAAACACTCTCTCTCCTCCTCCACCTCCTCCTCAAATAATTATTCCTGAAAAGGAGGAGCCTACTAACAAACATGTTCACCGACATAATGAAGGAAACAATATTTATTTGGTACGTGGTTTCATTTCTTGTTTGGTTTGCAAGACTCTGATTGGTCAGTGTTAAAATGTGCTTCAGTTGGAGATTGATGGTGGAGTTGAGAACAATCATTCTTTTTATTACCAGGTGTGTTGCAGATGTTGTAATTCTTGTTATATACATCTACAGTATTTGTTTATAAAGAAGAAATAACATTAAAGAGTAAGTTACTCTTGTTCTAACATTAAACATGATTCTTTAGGAAAACATATTTTAAAAAGACTTTATAGAAAATTATAGAGGAATTGCTTTAAAAATAATAAATATAATGAAAAATTAAATTAGAAAAAAATATTAATTTTGCAGGATTTAAAATTCCATTAATATGGATATTTAAAAATCAGAAAATAAAATGGTATCTTTATTTTCCTAAATATTTCTATAGTTATTTGTTGACTTCATTATTTCTATGGGTGTGTGCAGTCCTACCAGTGGTTTGCCATGTGTGGAGCTTGACTTACTTCACAGCTCACCTGGAGCACATTAACTACTGTTTTGGGTCCTTTTTGGCTGTAGTAACTTTAAGAAGTGCAGTTTGTGAATAACAAGGGCCTTGCTCTTTTCTGGATTGGTTTTTGTCCCTCCCTAAACCCCTACCGAGAACTTCCTAACCCCTTCCTACTTTTCCCTTAACCCATCTCATTTAGTAGTAAGCATTCCTATTCCCCCTTTTCCAGCCCCTACCCCTTATCCCTTCCAGATTTACTACAAAACATATGTAGTTGGGGCAAAGATCTCCACGTATAAAAAGATAAGAGAAACCAAGACCTTTGCATGGCGTTTTGTGAATAACATGTTTCTAGTGCGAGAGTAATACAATTATAATACTATTACACATATCACAAAATGCAGTCGGTGACTAGGCCGCACAGAGTGTAAATTGACAGCAATGACCAGTTAAGTTCTTCCTATGGGCCCGATTCACAAAAGTAATCTGAGACAAAATCCTAACTTTACGATTTACGGTATTCACAAAAGGCATTTAGAAGTAGTAAAGTTAAGTTAGGATTCCTAACTTTACTACTCCTAAACTGAGACAAAATCCTAACTTTACGACTTTCGGTATTCACAAAAGGCATTTATGAGTAGTAGAGTTAGGCACTTTGCTACTCCTAAATGCCTTTTGTGAATGCCGAAAATCGTAAATTTAGGATTTTCTCTCAGATTACTTTTGTGAATCAAGCCCTTTGTTACTGGCTGTGGCAGTCTATAACCTTTCAACCTAGAGGTTGAAAATCATTTGTGCATTACCTTGCAAATTACTGTGAAGGAGACCTAGAGAGGACTTGATGGAATTGCAATTGCTTTAGATTCACAAAGTCACCTCCCCTGGCTTTCCAAATGCCAAGCAATTTTGTGAACTTGCCCCTGCAAAGTGTAATGTACTAAAATAACATATAGGGTTGCATTAAGAGTCCTAAGGAAAATGTAAAATGAAGTGCAAATAGTTATTTATGCTCAATTTGACATTGCTTGTCCCAAACAAATACACGCAAATGCAATGTATATGTTTCTCCATACTAATTTTGCCAGGTAATACCTGTCAAAGCAAACCTGCGATGGACAACCAAGATTCCGTTTTAACTTTTTCAGCTTAGGACACGGACATGTATAAGGTTTTACAATTCAATAACAACACAATTCCAACGGACAAAACTCAGGGAAAAAGCACAAGATATGGTAATATTGTTTTCAATATTCCCAAACAACTGCAACCGAGAACCATACTGTATGCCATTAATACTTTGAATCTGCTATGATTGCGAAAATATCCTGTCGCAAAATACACTGATTTGTGAATTTGCATTGGTGTCAATTTCACCTGAAAAAGGAAATGCATATAAAAGAGCAACATAAAATGTTGCGGGTTTTAAACTGATATGCATCCCACAAAGTACACGTATTTATATTGTTTCCTTTCAATATTACTAAAATATTTTCTTCCCAGAACACGTTAATGTAAAATGTAAAATGCCTTTGTAATTCCAATGAGGGTCATGCTTTTAAAATAGCTGTACACCTACAAAAGTTAGAAGTGACTGGTATTCACATTTCAATTTTGTAGAGATTCTAAAGTCATTTTCCTCGTTCTTTCACTCCTTCTCCTCTTGTGGAACGTGTGATACAAAATAAATGCTGCCTTTTGCTTTCTGACAAACATAAATATAGATCTGCCTAATACAAAATAGCATTGTTTTGTTACGTAACATTGTTAAATGCAGTTTATTTTCACCGAACAAATGGCTTCAAATGATACATGTTTGAACAACAAAGCTGCAAAACAAAGGCAGGATTATTGTTTAGCCTCCTGCTGGTTTGCTTTATTTTTCTCCATGAAACCATGAAACGAGTGGGTGCTGCATACCTCCCCCCTCCCCCCCACACACACCGCTAGTTCCAGCTCCACTGGCAGGGAATAGCTATCTAAGAGTAGACAGAAACTGTTAGTCATCTTTTTCACTGCCTCATTTGACTTGGAGATGCCAGAGAGGGATTCTCTTAGTCATCTCCAGGCCCTTTATAAAAAGTCAGCCACCAGCCCTTGTAGGAGGGAAAACCAATTTTGATCCACTCTGGTAGGAGAGTGGCCAGCAAGCTGAAGACTGGCCTGCCTGGTGGCAGCCGGGTCCTGTCTTCTTGAAACACAGGATCCTCTGTAATTTAACAGTAAGCCAAATAGGAAGGGCTGCAAAAGGAGATTGGTAACTACGAGAAAATAGGTCAGATTTGGTGATAGATTATTTCCTGTCGCTGGCTAGTGCACAAGATACATATGGCACCTCAACCATTAGCTACACAGAACCTTCTTGGACCAGGGAACACTCCATCTGAAGAAATATCATGACTTCGACTGCTGCTGGAAAAATAGGGCTCAAATAAGGACTCAAGGACTTCTGTATCCTGGTGGCAA
Organism: Triturus cristatus; assembly: GCF_964204655.1. NCBI lineage: Eukaryota > Metazoa > Chordata > Amphibia > Caudata > Salamandridae > Triturus > Triturus cristatus. Next base: position 497,508,841 of record NC_140589.1, on the reverse strand, counting down.
CAAAGGGTTGAAACTGCACTCCAAGCACCAAGTGGTTACCCAATGCAGAGGCACAAAAACAGAATGACTCCTGACATCAAGATGGCCAAGCTGACTAAAGGACTAGACCATGCATGAGATCTGGCTGCTAGAGAAAGCTGGTGCCCAGATGCCTTCCCTGAGGATCTATTGGCTTCAAGACTGATCAAAAGAAGCCTCCCCTGTAGGTGGAGACTAAGAGGGGAGGCTTGTCTGGCCAGAGGAGGCTCCAACTTACGTGCTGTTTGGGTTTCATTGCAGCGCAACGCTGCTCTTTGCTTTCTCCTCGCTTCCTGCTCACTGGGGTGAGACTTGGTCCCCCAGCGCAACACAACCAGTGGAAGGGGGCGGGCCCAAACTCCTGATGCGTCATAAAGGCGCCAGAATGCTCCCACAGTGCAGGATACTTGTCTGGGCCAGAGGAGGCTCCAACTTTCCTTCCGAGTGGGTTTCATTGCAGCTCACTGCTGCTTCTTGCTTTCTCCTTGCTTCCTCCTCAATGGGGTAGGAATCAGTCCCCCAGTGCACTGCGAGCATCGTACATGGGCAGGCCCAAGCTCCTGACGCGTCATGAAGGCACCAGAACTCTTCGGCAGCGCGGGACGCTTGTCGGTGCCAGAGGAGACTCCAACTTACCTTCCGTGTGGGTTTCATTGCAGCTCACCGCGGCTCCTTGCTTTCTCCTCGCTTCCTCCTCACTTCCACCTCGCTGGGGTGGGACTTGGTCCCACAGCGCAACGCGACCACCAGAAGGGGGCGGGACCAAGCTCCTGATGCACCATAAAAGTGCCAGTACTCTCCCGCAGCACGGGACATGCGCGGGCATGCCTGGACGTGCCTGGGCCTAGGGCGGCCCGTCTGCACCCATCAGAGCCCGGAGGAGGCTGGGCTGGGCCACCCCGCTAACTTTTGCTTTGTTTGGACGTTAAGGTACCACCATTGTTACAAATTCCAATTTGTCCATATGCTCAATTTTGGGAGGTTTATAAAAGCAGTGAAAGCACATTATGCCTAAAATTAATTAACTGTTAACTGTCACTGCAGCAGTTTGGCAAGGTAAAGGTTATTATTTGTAACAGCTTGTAACAGCTCTACTTCCTGTTCTTCTAGTTCAATGGCCAAAAGGAAGATGACAGAGTGTTGGGGTGGGCCAAGTGCAGTGAAATCCAAGAAAGCGAAGAAATTAGCTAAGCATGCAGGAAGCAATTGTGTCCTTGATTGTATCAACACCCTCCTGGTTGAGTGTGAAGACATCTTAGACGCAAATGGGGGAAAGGCGGGTTCAAGTGACCGTAATGGCTTCTCTAATACTACTAAACATTGCATAAATCAAACTATACCCAAGATTTTCTCGATGCCCAGGAATAAAAAGGACCCTGCGCCTGCTACTAAACAGCTAAATACGTGCCCAGAAGGAGCAGCTATAATTTATCATGAGAAGCATTCCGACATACAATCTAATAGCACAGTAGATCAGCCAATTGTATGCAGTAATCGTTTTGCCCCTTTACAGAGCCCCACCAAACATAGGGTTACCTCCACTGAGTCCCTTACTTTAAGCCATTGTAACAATACCCCAAATATTATTGCCAGCACCCATGATATTGTCAGTGATTTATAAGCTGAGGTTACCACTTTGAAATCTTTGATAGGCGACCTCTTGGGGTTGTTGAGGGAACTACTGGCTGTTAACAAATTCGTTGCCACATGGTAAAAACGAATCAACCTGTTGCTAGGGATATTCACGTAGCACATGTGGGCACTAGGCAGTCAACTTCGTACCCTGTTCCAAATCAAGATAATGCATTAGAGGGACATGGTACAGTAGGGTGGTCAGAGAAAGAGATTTGCTAGAAAATATAAACAAGGGCAGGCTGCAGATACAGAACATTTTTCTAGATCACAGAAGGTTGGGCAATCCAGTAGTGTAAGTATGGAGCCAAGACCCCCTTCCCACTGGCGTCCAACAACTAATAATCCTTGCAAAGTATTTATGATTAATGTTCAAAAGCTTGCTCCACAGATAGGCTTCCAGAATGAAGATTCCCTGAGGAACAAGGTGACTCACTGGATATGAAAAGTGAGAGGGTGCAGATCCCTAATTAGGGAAGACATTGTTAGGGTTAGAAGGCATGTGATCCCTCACTCTGGCACTGATTGTTTGGAGCTGATCTTGGTTAATGGGAAACTAGCAGAAGATTAAATTTCTCTGGAGTTTAGAACATGTACACCTTCCCCTTCGGCTATTCAGTTTAGATGTAGCCCACTGCCTGCAGGTCACCCTCCACTGGTTAATGACCATTTGAAGAGGTTATTAACCAAGTCACCACTGAGGGATGTTGACTGACTTGCAAGGCAAAGTGGCAGGATGGTTGAGCTGCCAATATAGAGCACCCTATGTTATTATTGGCTACTTCTGACACTATAGAGCTCCTATGTGTAGCTAGCTGTCCCGTGGGCTTAGGGGATAAGGAGGCACCTTTGGATCCACTGGGTATCTCTCTAAAGACCCCATCCTTGAATAAACTCGCTAGCTGCCGGACCCCCGCAGGTAGTACCAACTATAACTGTGTGATGTCATGGCTAAATAACCAGTTGAGTGAAGAAACATCCCCACTGTTTTCGAAGATCGAATGGAAAATGGCAGGCATTAAGAACACGCTGTTGATCCCGCACTGGATTGAGTTCATGGACAACTTTGACGTATGCCTTTTCCAAGAGACCTGGAGTATCACTTCAGCATACAAGGTAGGATTTGCAAGCTTTTTCGTACCTGCAATAAAAAACAAAATGGGACGCCCTGCGGGGGGTCTTCTAACGTGGGTTTAGCTTGGCCGTTGTAGAAACATCTCACAGCTATCTGTGAATAACCCAGATATTATGGGAATTCGCCTTAAGGGTCGCACACATGCTACCCTTGACATTTTCAATGTCTGCATGAGAGGGACCAGAGGGGATAGACCTTCGGCAACTATCACTACACTGGATGACTTTCTGAGCTCGAGAAATCCTTCCCCACCCCTAATAATAGCAGGGGATTTTAACATAACTTTTTAACCTCTAGATGGGGATGAGATACTGGAAGAGGTGGAAGTAGAAAAGAAATGGCTGGGTTCAATGGCTGGACTTGCAGACTGTTAAAAAGTGGATCCAAATAGTGTTGCAACTTAAAGCTATGACACTGGAGTTTGGCCTTAGGGCAGTTAATGGAAGGACCCAATCAGATAGGGTTGGAGCCAACACCTTTAATGGAATAGGGGGGCAAAGCTGCATTGATTACATCATGTTGGACCTGAGGTTGTGGTATTTGGTAAAAGATATGGTGGTTGGCGATACAGTGGACAGTGACCATGACCTCCTTTGTTTTACTATGCTACTGCTGTGGGGTGCTTTAAATGCTTTGTCAAAGATCCAGGGGCTGGCCATAAAACAGGTTTGTTCTACTAACGATAGGCGCCGCCTTAAGTGGCATAATTTGGCTACTGATGAGGATAAATTAAGGAGCTTTCGGGGTGATCTAGCGATTGCCACAGCCGATGTTGTCACAGTGGAACAATTTAGCTCAATTAGAACGCAAGTTTATAATATAAACTTAAATAGAGTTATGACAACACCTTATTGAGATACACAAATGACTGCATTTAATCGTTTGAGCATAGAAAAAGGTCAACATATAACTTAAGACGGTGTTCGATCTCGTGTCTAGGCAGAAATTATGGCAAACTCTTTGAGATCTGGGCCTGTCGGAGGAAATTGTAGTTTTGCTCACTCGCTTGCACAAAGGAAATACTGCCAGGGTGCAGTGGGTCTCACAAGGTCAACTTACAGACCCAATCTCTGTCACCAAGGGTGTTGGCCAAGGTTATGTTTTGGCCCCAACACTTTTATCATTGTTCATTAACAGTGTGGTACAATTTCTCAGTGTGAAACTATCAGATGCTCCTACGCTAGGCAGGGGAAAGGTGGTCTCCCTTCTTTTTGCAGACAATACCCTGCTGGTATCTAAATGTCAGGCCTCCGGAGTGTGAAGTAACAACTGTGGGGGCAACACTAACTAGGGCTGGTAGCCCAAAAACGAAAAGACTGACTGAAAAGAATCGTTGGACAGAGTTATTAGACAACGGAATTCCAAGATGGCCGCCGCTGCTGAAGGTGCGACAGCGGTCTAGTCTTTCTCTCCACTGATGTCCAGAGCCCAGGTGAAGCGCGCTCTCCGTGAGGAGAGCGCACTTCACTGAAGTAATTTTCGAGTGTGCAGCAAGAATTAGAGTTCCAGAGTATTTCGTCGGGTGTTCGCCCGGTTAAATTTCGCTTCCCGTCGGGAGTAGGATTGAGTAGAGTTAGATTCTTGAGTATAGTTTGTGGAGCTACACAGAATAAATTCCGAGAAGATGAACTTCTTTTTTCTAGTCTCCAGTATAATTTGCAGTATCCAGTCTGCAGCCTGTACGAAGTCATCTCAACTTCACCTATGAACCGAAGAACAGAAGTCCGAAGCTAAGTATAATTAATTATCAAAAGGTCGTGAGTAAACTAATGAATTCGAAAGAGTGTATTAGTATATTATAAGTATACTTACCAGACTAGAAGTAGAAGCAGAACCTAAAAGAAAGGAACAAAAGAGAGTAACTTACAAGGGCAAGGTGATCATCAAAAAATATACGTAGATAAGGAAAAAACTACTTACCGAAGAGCAGGAGCAGGAAGATAACAACTCTCACCAGAGAGTAGTAATCAGTACCCAGTAGGAAGATATTAGAACTCTCGAACAATGTATTTGAAGAAAGAAATAATCTCGTAGAACAGTTATGAACTAAAGATTTATGGACAGCCTAGAGTGATATAATCCCCAACACCGAAGCTACCTCAGAAAGTAAGTGAAGTAATAGAAATTATACATAATATATACCATTCAGGCTAATTAGGCAGTGGTAGTGACTAAGATTCATTTTCTAGGCGATGACACAGTGAGGGGGCTTCCCAAGAAAGAAAGAAGTGATTAAATTCCAAATACATACAGAGGAGAGGCGCAGTACTTGAAAACCTAGGGTGGGTAAGACAACAGATAATATAGAGAGAGTAGAAAATAAGAGTAGAGTAGGTACTCAGGTTGATGTGTTACTTGTTCAAGGTTCTCATAGAAGAAGTCTGCAGAATTGAAGACGAAGTAGACGAGCGAGAGGGAACCCAAGTTTTCAGGACCAGTCTCTTCTTGATTTATTATTTTATCCACTCCCCCTTCCCCCTTGAGGGTAACATTGGAGTCCAGGTATCAATTCATTGATCTCCGGTTTATCTTTGAGAGGGAGTTGGGAAATAGCGTCTCGGTTCCTGTTCAAGCTCTGAGACAGTTAAGTATTAGATTCTGACACTAAAACACTTGGAGGGCTACAACAGTTGCTAGATATGTTCCAAGTATTCGGCGATACTAAAGACTTAATAATAAACACAACCAAAACCAAATTCATGGCCTTGAACCCTCAAAAATCCTTTTGGGGCTGACCGAGGCTTGGAGGTATTCAACTTGAAAGGGTTAGTGCTTTTGGCTATTTAGGATTGAAGATAGCAGAAAACCTGTCTTGGAAATCCCATATAAGCAAGATGGTTTTGAAGCACAAGCAGCTGTCCGGGGTCCTAGGGAGAGAACACTGGTTGTCTAGTAATAAACCGATTAGTCCTGCACTTCAGGTCTATGATGTCTAAGTGGTGAGCTCTGTGATGTACGGTGCAGAGCTATGGGGCCTGGAACGTGTTGATGAGCTTAGCACTTTAGATTTTAAGTACTGAAGAGGCCTAGGATTGATAGCCCAGAGCACCCTCCTTCTTCCCCTCATGATAGATCTGTGCAGACACTCCCTTACCTCCATAGTAAGATTACGCCCTTTGTTATTTTGGCTGAAGATCAAGACAACTCCTGAATTACTGCCGTATGCTCGTACTCTGGAGGATGTAAAACGAAGGGATACAGCCAATAAAACCAGCTGGCTGAAAGGACTTAAGAATTTGCTTAGGGCTATTGGGATGGGTGATGTATGGGAAGTTAACGATTCCACCTTTCTCCCCTAGAAATGTGACGTGAAGAACGCCTCCTCAGGGTGGGTGCTCCAGGAGGAACTGAGCAGGGCCCAGGGGAAGTTTACACTAGATTTTATGGCTCATAAATTACATCGTTCCCTGGAAGGATATATTGATTTCATAGAACACAGTGCACAATGGCGCAAGGATTGGCCCAAAAGTCACACATTGCTGGAGTTGTGTCGCAAGCACGACACAACTCCAGCAATGCATGTTGAGGCCTATACTTATTGCACTGCATCACTCCATACACCTGCTTCAATGAGACGTAAGGTTTTGACACAGTGGCGTCCTAGAAGTGGTGCAGTGAAATCTTGTAGATTTCACTGCGTCACTTTTACAAGACTTTCCTGCAAATATGTGACGTTACAACGTGGTCGTTACACCGTGGTACGTTACATCGCCGGTATTACAACTCAAGTCGTTACAACGACTTGCGCTCTAGGGCGCTGGACTTAGAATTACTATTCCAACTCCAGCCTACGTAACAGCAGGGAAGGTGTTGGAATAGTAAATCATTCTATTTCTTAGTATATAGCGCAATCCAGCGCAAGTCGTTGTAACGACTTGCATTGTAATGAAAGCTATGTAAACATACCGAGGTGTAACAACCGTGTTGTAATGGTCGTTCGCCTTTTCCTTCATGGGAACGCCCACCCTGCATACATTATACCTGACGCAGGTATAATGTGTTGAAAATCATTAAGTTTGAGTTACTCTATATGATTAAGAAATTCTTCTATAGAGGAAAAAGAAATCGAAAAAGAGGAGAAATAAGAAAAATTATATTGAGAGAGAAAGACCGCTCCAATATCAATCGTTTGATCTATTAATTGATTTCTATTTTTATCAAAGATGGTTTTAATCTTTGCTTCATTTGTTCTTTTTTTCAGAGACCATACAAGGAGCTTACCAGTGTATTCGCTTTCCTCGTACAATTTCTGAAAACATGTATTTTGATTTAAAATAGTAGTAGATACATAAAAATCTTTTGCTTCGAGCTTTTTCCAGGTTATTTTTTGTACTTGCAGTGTAATCAATTACGTGTCTCTGCACAGCTTGATCTAGATTGTGCTGTAGCGCTCGAGCGATAGACCTTGTTCTTTTGGCTAGATTAGCCTTGTGCAATATCACTTCCCCTCTAATAAAAGCTTTGCAAGCTTTCATAGTCGGTCCAATTACATCTGAGGAAGTCCAGGAGGCTAATAAGGGATCCCAGAATAGGAAAGCTTGTGGCTGTGATGGTTTTCCAGCCGAGTTTTACAAAGTCTTTCTCCCTCAATTAATATATATTTTAGTTGAGCAATTCAATGAAATATTAGAAGGCTGTCACCCTCCAAAATCTTTTTTTGAGGCTGCCATAATAAGTTTTATTAAAAAAGGTAAAACTCCTGATAATCCGGGATCGTATTGCCCCATCAGCCTTTTAAATGCTGACTATAAGCGTTTTACAAAAATTATTGCACTAAGAAGAACAGCCCCTGCTCAGTCTTTGGTACACAGAGATCAGACAGGTTTTCTCCCTGGTAGAACGATGGCAACAAACACCAACTTTTTAGTCCAGGCAATTGATTATTATATACACAAAAACGTAGAAGCTACCATAATCATGGTAGACGCTGAAAAAGCTTTTGATTTAGTTCCTTGGGAAATATTGTTTGCAATTTTATCGAGATTTAATTTTCTTCAACAACTTGTTAAATTACTGAATAACCTTTATACTATTGCTGAAACAAAGATTATAATAAATTCACAAACCGTCGGTTCAATACAAATTAAACGCGGTGCTCGGCAAAGGTGCCCAATGTCACCAGTGTTGTTTGCACTTTTTATAGGACCCCTAGCATTGCTAATATGACAAAAATTAGAGCACCTCTGCTGGGTGCTCCTAAATTAAAACTTTTTGCGGATGACATCATTCTGTCTTTATCTGCCGAGCAAATCAAATTCTGCAACTACAGGATAGATACACTACTGTTCAAACTATTGCTTTCAACAATCACGGGTCACCGCGGAATTACCTAATGGTGGCAGACATGTCCCAAGGGTAGTGGGACATTTAAAAAAAAAAATTAAAGGCACTTACCTGCGAGCGCGATGTCTTGCTTGATGGTCTTCTTTAGTCGAGGCAGGAAGGCAAACTCCCAAGCTAATCCGGGCGCTGCTCTCATCATGTAAACAGCGCCAGGATTGGTGGGAGTGTCCCCTATCAGTTCTCCCAAGAGCACTGGAGGCTTCTGCTTTCTCTAACCCAGCTGTCTTTTGACAGCTAGGTTAGAGAGGTTTAAAATGTGTATGTCTAGATGGCCGTCGCAAGATGGATGGCCAAAGAGACATGCACATTTTAAACTTGAGCATACAGCTCTCTTCTGTCACTCAGCAGTAATGGCCCGCCTTGTCCTGACACTCAGTTCGGGACAGGTTGGCTACTGTAAAATAAAATGGAAAATAAATAAACGTTATTGCCACTTTATTTTTCAGCTCTGACCTGGGGCTTTTTCTTTGTGGGGTGACCCTCCTCTGCTCATACTCAGGTCAAAAATTAACGCAACCTCGAAATCTGTTGTATCCTGGCCATGTTAGATATACATGGAAACCTAAGAAAAATGTTCTCCGACAGTATTACATGTGAGAACTATGACAGAGCTGTCTATGGTGCTCCACATTCCATTTGCTGCCAACATTCGTGTCAATCTGGGTATGCATGACTTAAGGGCAATTAGGCAATTTATTTGAAAAGTATTACTATTGTTCAGGGAAATGCTGGAATCAGATACTACTTTGAGCTCACTGAACCACCCAGTATCTTCCCTTTGAGCTTGACTTTTGGGGTTCACAATCACAGCTCACTCTAGAAAGTTGGTGTGGGGTTGAACACATAGGTCATTGAGCACATGTTTCTCTTGTGATAAATTTATTGTGAAAGCAGTTTGATTCTTTTAAGAAAAAAGAAATAGAGCCAGATGTATTAAAGGATTTTGCAATCACAAGCAATGTGATTCACAAATTCAATAGGTTTTATGATTGCTACTGAATCACAATTTGAAAGAAGCATGAGAGGGGAGGTTCCTTCCAGATTGTGATTCAATATGATTTGTGACAGCAATTCTGATTGCTGATAATTGACCAGTTTCTGACTCCTCAAAGGAGGAAGTAAATCACTGTTGGGAATTGTGTTGGCAGCCGCATATATCCGCCCGCAGTCTCAAGTAGCTGACCTGAAGACCCAACAACCTTTGGACACCTGACGCTGCCGATACTGTCAATGCCACTGGGCCTGATTCACAGGGGGCGCTGGGCAAATACGGGCATATGGCAGGGCAGTGGGTGTTTTTTTGCAACCAATGGCAGGCTGAGGATGTGGATAGCTGTTGGGTTAGCCGTTGGGGTTAGAGTCAGTGCTGGGACCTGGCAAGTGGAGTTGTAGATATGTAGCAAATCCAGTGAAGATCTCTCAGTGTGCCCATGGGGAAGTGCACTTTACCCTTGAGCACTTTGAGAGCAAGACCAATTGCTGGACACCAATGGACACTGGAGTGGCTTGGAGCCCTAAGTCGATGCTACGCAGGCGCTCTCTCCAGCGATTCTACAGTCCACTCTGTGCTGCTTTACTGTGTGTGGGTGGAGGCGGTAGAAATCACTAACATCAGAGGAGGAGTTAAGTTGCAGTTCTAGTTGTCGCTGCACTGTTTTGGCTCCTCATATCACATATTCTGCTGACAATGTTGAACACCCTCCCGTCCTTTGGGGTTCATTGTCTCATCGCCTTATTGCTTCACTGATTGTAACAAGTCTGCAATGGGTATATCTAGAGTGGTGTCCCCTCCATATATATAATGGGGAAAAGGAAATTACAGGGAGTAGACGCTGTCCAACCACTGGCCCCAAAGTGCGTGTCCATAGATGGAATGCTGGAAAGGGCAATAGGAATAGTGAGCAAAGAAATAGCCCTCTCATAGAGAAGGTTATCTCTGAACACAAGCCCTTCCATCCCGGCTTCGCATCCAGCACTGGTGGGAATACCACCAACTAGCCCTGACCCTAGCCTGCTTTAGGTCTGAATCCTTATAATCAGTACTCCTCCAAATGCATCATCTTTGATCTCCAGCCCTCTGACTTCCCAAAATCCAAAACCTAAAAGGGCTACCTGCTCGAAGCCATCTGCCAAAGACCTCCAAGATCTCGTTCTCTATGCAACACAAGTCCACATAGGAGAGGCACTTGCAGTGCGATGAGCAGTCACAGTTGCCACCACCACTTGAGGGGGATGTGGGATCCTCTCCTTTAAGCTTTGAGTGTATGGCTAACACCATGGGGTGTTATCTGGAGAAGTTCAGGCATATTTTAAAAGCAGAACTTGCTCCCTTGCATGCCCGTCATGAGCTGGTGGAACAAAAACTAGAGAGTTTACAAAAAGATTTGTTGCCACCAACAGTAGTGAGTTGCACATCTCTTTCCACAGTAGCATCACAATTGAGTGACCCAAAGCCACAACCTAGGATCACTCTTCTGCCTCACTCTCAACCACTCTGTGTCTTAGAAACTCTGCATAACCAGCCCAATGCTGTAGGTGCCATTCCTTAACCATATGAGATGCCATGTGGTAGAAGATCACAGCAGTCTGTCTCCAATTGGCCAAACCGGCAGGCTGAACCATCACTATCCACAACTCCCCCATAATGCACACGCAACCTAGTAGTCCTTAAAGACGTTTTAGTTCTCCCATCCCAGGCCAAGGAAGATCCCTTGGCCCTGAAAAACAAATCCACCTGTTGGCTCAGAACCAACTCAGGATGGGCACAGGATTTATCTCAGAAATTCTTATCAGTCAGTGGGGCCCATGGATACGCATCTATAGTAAGGATTCACAGGGGGACTGTGTGCTTGTTAATTTAAAAAACCCAGTGACCACCGAGCAACTATGACAGTGCCTAAACAAAATATCCTCACTATCAAGCCAAATTAAAGCTCTGCACCTGAGATACTTCTACAGGCAAGCCCGCCTCTCCAATAGACATATGGCAATGTATGTGAATATGAATAAAACCTCTGGTCCAACTTCTAATTCTGTCCAGCAGCTGTTCGATATCCCCACCCAGAACGCTTTCAAAGTGCTCTCTCACCTGGACAGTCAAGATCGACGGCGCTGGAAGTCTACAATCATTGTCACAGGAAAATTGCGGAAGGTCGTAGAGCAGCAGGACAAGCCACTTGAGGCACTGGTCATCTACCCCACCTCAGACCTCTCTAAAGTTCATGGCTCTGCTCACAAGGAATTGATTTAATTGGCGAATATGGGTTTCAACTCGCCTGAACCAAACACAGGGTGTCTCCTTTGAGGGAAAATACAGGTCAATGTTCTTGTTTATTTTTATCATTTAATCATGGAACATTTCTGGATAAAATCCCAAAGTAGTGGCCCCTGACAGGCTAGAGTACACTGCTCAATTCGACCTTTGCATGTGTCAAGAAAAGTGGTTAACCCAGCCAATATTTAAATCTGGTTACCTCACTTTTTATGTCATTGCCATCCCATCTGCAAGTGGCAAGGCTTCTAGGGGTTTATTGACATGGGTTAAAATCGATCAAAATCGTTGCATAGAACAATTGAGTATCGACTCAACTGATTAACTAGGGATACCAATTAAACTCCCAGGGGGAGTTAGTCTATATTGTTTTAATTTGTATCTTAGGCCTCGATACCCACATTTGGAATCCCATACCTTATCTACACCGTGGCATTAGATTAGCTCAATCAAATCTAAATGCATGATCCTTATTGGGTTAGACATGAACATCACTTTTGACCCCATATACTGACTTGACTTGGTCACTGAAGAAGAAGACAAGAGTTGGGGTATACCCTCCCTTAGCTCTATCTCAGCCTCTCAGCTTGCCTGTTTTGCCATCTCGAAAGGACTATGGGGATGGAATGATAGGTCCATATCAGGCAAGAATGGTCTGCAAAGTTTAGGAGAGGGTCAACCAGATCTAAAATCGACTACATATGGATTTCTGGTTCTATGTGGGACAAACTGGTAGACTTCACTCTTGATGACAGGGATGACAGTGATCACTGTCCTCTACACTTAAAACTTCCAGGGAAATCAATCAATAGATGCTGCATTCCCACAATTATAGCTGAGGGGGCCTACGCTAAGCAATAAATGCAGGTCTATTAAATGGACACCTATCTTGGGGAAAAGTGATATTTTTCTAGAGATCTATAAACTATTTGTTGCAGCTCTATCTCCTCTTCGTCATCTTTCCTCCTCTAAGATTACCAATTGTTGATGTCCATTGTAAACTGGCTGAATCACTAAAAATTATTTGTTAAAACCCCCAAATAGGAAATCCCCTTTAAACGAGAACCATGCCTCCGGCACAAATGCCTGGTACACTAGAGATTGTAGCAAAGGTAAGAAAGCTCTTGTGAATGCACTCTACACTAAATATTCAGCTGAGGTCTCATAAGCTAAAGCCCACTATTAAAAAAAAAAACTAATGCAAGCGCAACACAACTAGGACAACTTCAATTGTCCTAGTTGTGTTGCTCTTGCATTAGTGGTTGCACTAGCACCTAGTAGTGGCAGCCACATCTGTTGACAACAGACCAATTTGGAAAATAATAGCCCATGGGAGTGCACTCTCTGAACCTCAAATCAACTGTTACTTAAATCAGGCAGTCTGGATGACCACTTCACTAAATTATATGATAGGATGCCTAGCGATCTAAATGACACCTTGTTCCCAGATCATACCCCTGTAGACTTCAATTTACCCTTGCGTGAACCAAGGCCGCTATAATTGCGGTAAAATTGGCAAAGGCACCTGGGTTAGACAAAATCCTGGGTGAATTGATGTCATTAACTATCAGTGTGGGTGCCCTATGTCAACTGTCTCTGTAACGCTATAGCCTCAGGGGCGCCGATCCCAGACACTTGGAAAGGCGCAGAAATAATCCCCAAGACAAGACAAATAAATAATAAACTCTGTGACTGGATTAACAACACAGAGCTCCTGATGCCCTCCCAGGTAGGGTTTGGAGCGAAAGCCAGCACCATAGACAAGGCATAAGGCTTCTATTAATCATCTATAAATGTACTAAGCTGAAAAATAGCCACTTATACATAACTCTTGCTGATCTTAGGTCCACTTTTGACCAGGTCCCCAGGGGGTTGTTATGGGCCTCACTTAAGAGTCTGGGGGTCCCTGATGCGCTGCTCATTCTGTTGATAAGACTGACGCATCCAGATCCACAGAAGGGTTAGACAGGGGTGCGTACTAGCCCTCACCCTCTTCTCCTTTTTTGTAAATGATGTTATAGGGGCTCTTATTAATGGTAACATAGGTGCCCCCAAGCTAGCAGGGGGCCTGTGTCTGTGCTCTGTTATTCGCAGAAAACACATGGGCCTGCAGCATCTACTGAAGAACTTCCAAGGTTTTTGCGTATATAAGGAACTGGAGGTTAATGTTTCAAAAACAAAATAAATGGTAATTAGACCTCACAAGGGTTTTAGGGGTGCCATATCATTGGATAAGAGGAAGCTGGAGCGTGTTTTCAGATATGAATATCTGGGCATCATGTTGCATATTAAAATGAGGAGGGATGTGCTTCAGCATGAAGCTTCAGTCATTCTTACAAGACATCAGGCATCTTTCACAAGAGCCATACTCCCTGCCATGGAAGTGCACAAGTTAAAGGCCCTAAATGCAGCACTTGATGGTGCTGAAATATGGGGGCATGCAAACTCTGAGCTACTGACCGACCACTTGTGAAAATACGTTTGTTCGCTATCTCTTGGACCTCCCCAAGAGTACAACCTTTTTCCAATTTTGTTTGATGTTACAAACAAAAGGGTGGGTTGTGCCAGGTAGGCTGAGACCTCTTTTATACTGGGTGAGGCTTTGGACAATAAAGGAGTTGTTACAATATAGAAATGCTGGGAAGGAACTGCTAGCCTTAGACTAGAAAATCACTTTTCCATGGTTTAGGCATATCCTACAATGGTTTGAATGCTGGGTCATGACGGCTTCTGGACAGCACTGGAAGACTTAACTCTATCCTCTAAAAAGCTGTTGAAAATCACTTACAAGGATGACATAACAGTCAATTAATTACTTTCACAACTCTTCTTTAGAGAGATTATCAGAAGAGTTTATGTTGCTTAAGGATGCCCCATACAATCAGCCTATTTCAGGTCCAGCCCTGAGCCAGCGCACAAGCGCTGCTCTTGGGTTGATCTGGGGTAGCTTAGTATGGGAGAGAAGCATCACCCACTACCCCGCCCATATTTTTCATTGGCCTGTGTGTTTGTCCTTCTAAATGCTGTCTTCTGATTGATTATGAGGTGTGTAAGTCCCTCCGTATTATGGCCATTTTGTCATCTGTACCCTCCCATGGCTACTGGCCCATTTACTTTGAGTGTTACACCATACTGTACGTGTTATTTAGGCTGTGAGCTCTACTTTGTCCCCCCTGCACTCCCATTGTCAGTGCCTTCTCCGCCCTCCCCCCTCCTGTTGTCTGTGATGCAATGCAATAGGTCTCACGTAAATTCGAGTCCTATTGCATGGCAAATGCTTGTTTTGATATACCGCAACCACTGTTGCATCATAGCTTCCTAAGTAACCAGTACCATGGTTACAGTTGTTAGTTGCATCTAAGTGTAGGTTCTAGATCTAAGCTAGGACAGTTACCTACAAGACATCAAGCTGTACTGATGTTCCTGCTTGCTCTGAATAAACCTACTACAAATCCTTACATCTGACTGAAGCATAATTACAATTTTAGCGACAGAGGATGGGATCATCAAGGATTCACAAACTACATTACTTCACTTCCTTAATTCGGAGGAGCAATTAATCCATTGAGCGGTTAGAAGAGCAAGCAGAGGAAAGAACTGCTCAGAAGATTAAAAAAAAAAAGAGAAGAGAGGAATCCTTTTAATGGATGTACGTTCAAAAAGCCTTCAAGACGATACTTGAATCAAAACTTGCTTGTCACTGCTAATGACAGAATTCGCAGAGCCTCTCATCTCTATTCATGCTGGAATTTTAAAGCTCTACTCCTGACTAGTGGACATATCCAAGCTAAAAGGGAATCATTTTTAATAAAAAAGGAAAGAAGCAACAATTGAATCTCCGTAACGTATAGCTGGATTAGCTTACTCAGAAGTGACCGTTACTGCACTCCACTTCGACCGCATTTTTCGAGCGGTGGCGATTCCAGAGGACATTCCACCTCCATTGTGCCCGTTCAAGAACCATCGACGACTAGTTGGAATCGTGGGGAAGATTCCTGCAGCGAGCAACTAGTTCGAGATGTATGAGGAATACTCAACCCGAGGAAACCTTCTAGGCATCCGTAAGGTGTACGCGTCATCACACGTGATCACGTGACGTGATCCGTACGTAGCGGCCATCTTTAGTTTGTTGCCAGTTGCTAAGCAACATCGGACCGAAGAAAATCATTACGGGAGCGATTTCTGCACGGAGCTTTTCTCATGGACATCTAATTTATAAAAAAAAAAAAAGAGTCACCAATAGATGTATTGTGCTCACAGGCTCAATACAACATTGAAGTGAATACATACGGTAACCAAACTTTAACTCTACGGTGAAATGTACACCATCTACACTGCTCATTATTGTGCATATTTATTATCATTATGCATTATTCCAGTCAATAGATTTGTTTAAATTGGTGTTGATAGCACATAGCAATATTTTTATTGGATAATAATTTGTTTTATGCATATCATTCATATTGCTGTATCATCTGGAATTGTTGGTACTTTCATTTAAGCATAATTCGCACAAAGTTAGGAGCATAGAAAATATTAGAGATGGCAAATCAAGGTTATGGCTTGGCTACTCCGGTTCCTTTCCTTACACATCCTGGTGAACCTGTTTTGAAATGGCTAGATTGGAAAGAATATTTTCCTAATTATATATCTGCATTGGAAGAAGAAAGTGAGGATGAATTTTCTGCGTCCTGAAAAAAGAAAATGCTATTGCACAGTCTAGGACCTGAAGGGGCAAGAATTTACTACCAAATGGAAAAAAAGCGAGAGTGGGAGGGAATGTGTTTCTTGAGGCCCTAGAAGACCTTGACGCACATTATCAACCCACTGTTTGTGTAGGGATTAGTAGATACAAATTTTTCCAGAGGAAACAGCATAAATCGGAACCTGTTGAAGATTATGTATCTTCTCTGAGAAAATTATCTATTAATTGCGAATTTGGAGACCTTCAGGACAGTTTTATAAGGGACCAACTTGTCATGCACTCCAATAATATTGCCATACAAGAAAAACTTTGGGTAAGGGGTGTTGCACCGCTAAAAAAAATAATAGCCATAGTAAAAAAAGGGGAAATGTCCAAAAGATGTGCGCAAGTGGCACTTAAAAACAAAGATGAGAATAATACTGTTAGAAAAGTCTCTAGTAACGTAGATGATAGTAGAAAATTTGACAGATGTAATTTCAAAGATTCTAGTAAGAAGGGATCTACTTTTTAAAAAACTTTCAAGATGACAGACAAATTACATGTTACAGGTGTGGGTACAAAGGCCACAACCCCAATGAAAAATGGTGTCCTGCGTTAAAATCCAAGTGTGGTTATTGTGGAATTATAGGGCACTTTACAAGAGCATGCAGAAGAAGAATTAAAAAAGGTAACAAAAGAGTAGTAAGCTGTATTGAAGATAAAAGCGAAAAACATGATGAAGGAGGGAATTCATCTAGTGACTATAGTATATTATGTATTATTGACATAAATGATGAAGATAATATCGTACTAAATGTAGGCAGTTCTGAAAAGAAAAAAAACAGTATGTGTAGTAAACATAGGGGGTGTTGATCTACAAATTGTACCAGACTCTGGATCACCTTATACGATCATACAACATAATGTTTGGGAGAGTAAATTTGCAAATGTCTTGGAATCAGATCTTAAGCCTCCAGATATCCAACCAGTAACATACACTGGTGAGAAAATACCTATGGTGGGTTATGTGGAGACTAATTTCAAATTCAAAGACAGGAATGCAATGTGTAAATTATACGTTGCAGAAAAAGGACCATACGTATTAGGATGGATTGATCAGGGTGAACTTGGGATCATTCTTAACCCAAAAATGAAAAAACAACTTTTGCTTGTTGAAGAGTCTGACACATGTTTAGCTAATGAGGTGGATAAACAATTCCCCAGTGTTTTTTCTGGTAATGTGGGAAAACTGTGTGGGTTTACACACAAAATAATACTCAAAGACAATGCGATTCCATGTTGCCACAAAGCAAGAAACATTCCCATCAGCATAAAAGAGGGTGTTATGGCTGAATTGGATGCATTAGAAAAAAAAGGGATAATAGAGCCTGTAGAAAGCTCAGAATGGCTTGCTCCGTTGGTCGTAGCGCGCAAACCAGATAACCGGTTGCGCCTGTGCATTGATTTAAGAGATTTAAACAAAAACATTGTTGTTGATAAATTTCCATTACCAAGGCTTGATGAATTACTAGCGCAATCTAAGGGAATCAATTGGTTTTCAACAATCGATTTAACATCGGCGTACCATCAAATACAGTTACACGACAGCAGCAGGAACTTAACAGCATTCATAACTCCTTTTGGATGCTATCGCTTTGTGCGCATGCCTTTTGGCCTTGCTTCTGCTGCTGCCGTGTTCCAATGTTTAATGCACAAGTTATTCAAAGGGTTGAAAGGTATAACATATTTTCAGGATGACATATAAATCATGGGTCGAAATAGAAAAGAACATGATGAAAGGCTGAAAAATGTCCTCCAAATCTTATCTGGAAAAGGACTAACTGCTGAACTAAAAAAATGCAAATTTGGAATGAAATCTGTCACATACTTAGGACATGAGGTAAGTGGTGACGGTATTTCCCCAAAAAGGAGCTTGATTGATGCTATAAAAATGGCGCCAGTACCCAAATCAAAGGACGAAATAAGATCCTTTCTTGGGATGGCTGAGTTCTTTTCAAAATTTGTACAGAATTTTGCGGCAAAGACTTACAGTTTAAGACAATTGCTTAAAATCAAACAAGAATTTTTGTGGAATAATGAACTTGATGAAGATTTTAAGAAAATAAAAAATGATCTTGTCTCAGCCTTTCCCCTACAAGCTTTTGACAACTTAGCACAAAGTATCATTACAACGGACGCAAGTGGAAAAGGCTTGGGAGCAGTCTTATCTCAAATAGATGAAAGGGGTGAGGAAGTAACAATTGCATTCGCTTCTCGTTCTTTATCCCCAACAGAAGAAAAATATTCGGTGATAGAAAAAGAAATGCTAGCCACAGTGTGGTCAATGGAAAAATTCAGGCATTTTGTATGGGGCACTAAATTTATCATTCGAACCGATCACAAACCACTATTAAAAGTTCTTACGTCCGACGGTATTTCAAGGCAACCCCAAGAATTGCAAAAATGAATATAAAACTATTGGATTTCACGTATGAGGTGGAATATCTTCCAGGAAAAAGAAATCACGTTGCGGACTATCTAAGCAGATCTCCACTACCTTATGAGCCTCTGGAACATGATGAATGGGATCATTTTAACGTAGCAGCAATATACGATCATACTTGTGCAATTTCAAAAGAAGAATGGTTCAATATGTACACACATGATGAGATTCTAAACAAAGCGTCAAACTTTATTACTCAAGGATGGCCCATAAAAAATGATTGCCAGGGAGAATTGACATCTATGTGGGAATTACAAAATGAGCTATCCATTGACAATTCTGAATATATTTGCAGGGGAGAATGAATTGTTGTTCCTGCATCATTACGACAGAAAGTATTGGATATAAACCACGAAGGTCACTTAGGTATCCTTAAACTAAAATCTAGACTAAAAATGTTATACTGGTGGCCGGGCATGGACAGTGAAATTGAAAAATTTGTTAAACAATGTTCCATCTGTCAAGATTCAGACAAAACTCAGCGGGTACTCAAACCTACTCTTGGCTCCAGGCAACTTCCAGATCATCCTTGGGAAAATCTCAGTATAGATTGGCTTGGTCCAATTGATGATGAAGACGGCAACCACAAATATGTACTTGTAAGTATTGATGACTACTCAAAATGGCCAGAGATAGAGATCACAGAAAACTTTGACACAAAACAAGTCATAAGATTTCTAGAAAATGTATTCTTATGCAAAGGTATTCCCAAAATGATTCCAAGTGAACACGGACCACAATTTTCTTCCGACAAATACATTCAATTTCTAGAAAGAAATGGTATTAAAAGTAAGAAAACGCTTGTCTATAATCCTGCTGGGAATGGCATTGTAGAAAGATTCAATAGAGTCATCATGGTGTAAGGATACGTGGGTCGATCCGCAGGAGCGTCTGGTCCGTGAAGATAATTCCCAGTCTTCCCCTGCGGTTCCCCGTCTCTATCGAACACTAGAGAACCGGAGGACACGCCAGGGGAAAACAGGGAAACAAAACAAGGGAAGGAGGGTATGACGTCAAGATAGTGGCAGAGGCGGATCCAAGGGTGAGACTCTTCTGTGCTGTAACGAAAGTCAGATTATAGACCATCCACATAAGAATTCCTACAAATAACACTTTGCTAATTGTACAGTCCTACCTCTCGATATGCCCTTTCCTATGGAGGATCTTGTTCCCAGTCAGGAGGTATGAACCGTGGAAGATACAGTCTAGTCTCCTATGTAACATAAAGCACTAATTGAGAGCCTGTCCCTACGCCCAATAACCTCAGATCTGCCTTAAATATAACTCACCCTTTGCGAACACCCAAAAGCCCCAATTCTGCTATGTGGATCCCGGTAACAGGTTAGCCATGCTGGTGTTGATGAAGGGCGGAAGACTAAAGTGGAACAGAACAACAATCGTTACCTCACGCCCGCTCAAGGGTAGGTCGTGCATATAAAGAAAGGTAGCGCGCAGCGCTATTACCGTGTTTCTGACGTACACCGGTCAAACCATACCGTGGTCCACGCAAGTGCTCCACTTCCTTCCTTCTGTGTTCTTAGCCACGGATGATCCTCACTGAATGGGATAGTATGGGGGTCTGGAAGGGAAGAGGACCAACTGGCGAGCCAAACGCTGAGGACCCACTAGTGACTAAAATACAGGGAGGCACACGGGGATGGGCAGCACCTCTCACTCCATGATATACCAGACCCGGTATATTTCCGCTGTATTGAGGGAGCGGGTTGTGGGGACCAAATGACGGAGGTGCAAGAACAAAGCACTTAACAGGAGGTTATGGAAGTAATTAGGATTGGACCGAAAACACGGAGCCAGAGCACACTAGGGTAACCAGCCACACACACCAGACGTCACCAACAGGGAGTGATTGCAATAGTAAGGAGGGTCGTAGAACAAAAAAGGGGAACCAGCGCACTCACAATTCTTGCGGAGTTCCAGAAGACTGCTGAGATGCAAGAAAGGAGCGCTAACCACCAACTTGAAGCAACAGACAAAACAACAGAGAGTGGCGCTTCCTCGAACGCCAAGGACGCGGAACGAGCCGCGAAAAACAACGAACAACAAAGAAGGACTCCCGGAACAGGAAATCAACAACCGGAAGACAGGCTACACTAACTAGGACGGAAGAAGATTCCAGGCTAGAACGCTAAGCGCGTTCATGATATCTCAGAGACCTTATATACTGGACCGCCTGCCGCTCCTAACCGTGGGGCATGACACATGGGCAGTATACAATCTTCATTGAATGTTGGAAAAAATTGGGAAAAAGAACTCTTTAGCACTGTATGGGCATACAGAATCACCCCAACTGGCACGGGGTATAGCCCTTTTAGAATCTTACGAGGAAGGGAACCATTCACTAAAGACAATGTTGCGTGGAATACCAAGAAGACCTGTGGCAAATGGTCACCAGCTGTAGTCAGGTCCAATTTGAGGAAAATGCATGAAACTAGTAAAACGTATTTTGACAAAACACATAATACACGGGATGCGACACTTAAAAAGGGTGATTGGGTCAAAGTGAAACTTAGCACAAAAGTAAAAAAAGGTCAAAGTAAATTCTCTCTACCCCTACGTGTGGTCAAACCATATTCCAAGTCTGCTGAACTCAGTGATGGAAAAATTTGGCATTATAATAAACTGTCGAAATATAGTAATATAAATCGGAAGGAGATAGTAGGAAAATCTGCTCCTTCAATGAGTTGGATGTGGGATGAGGTCACAGACACGAAAATGGTTAATCAAGATCCTCATTCTCAATCCATCAGCAAAGCTATCACTATTGATGACCAATCTTCTAACAAATTCTCACAGTCTTCAAGCAAAACTGGAAAAGTAACACATTTTGGTAGAGAGACAAGATTGCCAACGAAATATGGAAACTATGCCATGTAATCATTTTATTTCTGCAAAGAAGGGAATAGAGTATACAAATATGTATCTCAAAAGATAAACCTGTATCATAAATGTTTCTTAGAATTATTCTTTTCATATAACTCACTTGTGCTTTTGTTATTCTGAATTGTATCTTAGTAACATGATTAATTTTTGCATAATAATTTAGATTTTAGTGATATGTATGAACTCTAGTTTTTACATTAATTAAAGGAAGGAGTTGTTGCATCATAGCTTCCTTAGTAACCAGTACCATGGTTAGAGTTGTTAGTTGTATCTAAATGTAGGTTCTAGATCTAAGCTAGGACAGTTACCTACAAGACATCAAGCTGTATTGATGTTCCTGCTTGCTCTGAATAAACCTACTACAAATCCTTAGATCTGACTGAAGCATCATTGCAACCACAGCTGACAAAAAAGCTTGTACTTGAAGTTTCGTTATGGTATCCTGTAAATTCGGTCTTTTACATCCCTGTTTCTTGCAGGAAGGCCAACGAAGTCAATTGATATATGCTCAATGAGCCATTCATCCTCCAAGGCCATCAGCCATGTGTTGCTCTTCTGTTATGCCTATGTAAACCCAAGAGTGAAGTGGATCCAACCATTATGTACCCAGCTTGGCGTCTGACGCTAACAAGAAGCCTTGAGTGTTCTGTGGGGTGACACATCAATTGATACTGTGTTCTCCTTGAGTGAACATTTACAGGCAGTAGGGCTATTGAGAAAGTTCTAGTCCTAAGAAAAAAAGGAGGAAAAAAAAGGGTTTTTTGGTCTGTCGGTGCTTTACTCATATTTTAATCCAAAGCTTGTTTTATTTTCTTAAGTGCTCTTAATAATCGAACCCTACCTCATTGTAGTTACATTTTAGTTAATCTAATTTTGACTCCAATGCTGCTACATATTCAAAACTTTTTAGAGCTTTTAGCTCTTCATCATGCTTGCTACTGGTCATCCTAAATGTATTTTGTGCCATGTATTGCACTATTGCCATGTTATTTGCGATGTGGACCATAAAACTGTGACATCCCAGGCTCTTATGATTTACTATTTACATTTAATGAATACGTACTGTATTGGAGACAGGAGATTGACTTTTAAGTTTTGGAGATTGTGACTATTGATTTTAAGAAGGGTATTCTGAGAGGTGGGCTTAGAGTATAAAAATGTATGCAGTAAGTTGTTTCTCTCTCTGATGGCAAGGGCTAGGAAATTGATGGATTTATTATTTTAGTCCACGATGAAGGTCAGGCTGAAGTTGAGAGAATTAATCCACTTGTGGAATTCTAAGAGGAGGATATCAGCTCCATGCCAGACTATAAACATGCCAGCTATATATTGTAAACACAAGGAGATGATGGACGGAGCGCTGAAACTTTTCAGACACTCACCCCCAGTCACAGATCTGAGTTGAATCCATCATCATTGTCACCCTAGTTCAGACCCAACTATATGCAGATCAGTGTTGACCCTGTGCCTCATGGGAGCAGTCCAGCCCGAACTGCCAGGCCAGGTCCTCCTTGGACCAGAAAAAAGCATTCTGGGGACAGTTATGGGCTAACACCCTTCATCAGCCAGGCTATCTTGAATCTAGTGGCACGGTGAGCAAGGGACCCTGGGCATCCCCTGCCAACTTCCAGCAAACACAAGGAGATGAAGGACGGAGTGCCGAAACTTTTAGGACACTCACCCCCAATCACAGATCTGGGTTGAATCCATCATCATTCTTTAGCTCACTTCGTCACCCTAGTTCAGACCCAGCTGTATGCAAATCAGTCTTGACCCTGTGCCTCCTGGGAGCAGTTACCCTGAAACCGGTCCCAAGATGCTTGTTTCCGGGTCAGGGAAGACCTGGCTTGGCAGTTTGGGCTGGACTGTATCCATGAGGCACAGGGTCAAGACAGATTTGCATATTGCTGGGTCTGAACTGAGGTGGCGAAGTGAGCTAAAGAAACATGATGGATTCATCCCAGATCTGTGACCAGGGGTTAGTGTCAGCACTCTGTCCATCATCCCCTTTTGTTTGTTTTATCTATGTATTGTATCCATTTGATGATATTATATTTGTAAGGGTTGTTTTGTGATAAATGTAGTTATCTTGAACACTGACAACATGTAGATTAGCAATATTGGGTGCGGAAAATGATCTCAATGCTACTCCTTTATATTGTTCAAAGATTTCACAGTCAAATATGAAATACTTTTTGCTAAGTGCTCGATTGTCACATCAAAAAATGAAATAGGTGGGTAGTCTGTGGAGAAGTGTTCTAGTCTCAAGAAGATTATCTACGATTGTCAAGGCCTGTGATTGTGATATATTAATATAAAGGCTCTTGATAGCCATTGTTTCAAGTAGATCAGTCTTGTTATTGTAAGGTAGGCCCTTAACTATTTTCATCACAGATGTACTGTCTTGCACATAAGATTGATTTTTGGAAATGATAGGTTTTATAAAAATCAACTTGTTAGACCAGGGGTTGCAAAATACATTTACAACTTGAAACTATTGATCGACCAGGGGAATTCAATATAACTTTATGGATTTTGGGTAGGCATATATTGAAGGTATGCATATTTTTTTAATCTCAGCCAGCTCAAATCAAGACCTAGTGATATCTTATATCATCTGTTTGATTGGTGATAGTAGGGCCACATCTTCATTTTATAGTGTATCCCATACTCAAGTTGTCTATAGATTTCCTTAATATGATCAGCTGTGTTATGCAAAACAATACTGCTACCATTATCTGCCGGTTTTATAACTAGATCAGAGAGGGTCTAATGTGTTTTTAAAGTGATATGTTCTGCTTTTGACATATTGAGTTTATAGAATCTTTGGGGCATATTATCAAGCACAGCGTTAAAATGATCGCCGCTTTAGCGGCAGAAAACTGCTGCTAAAGCGGCGATAATGGGCTTGATAATATGCCGCAGAGAATTCCCATAGAAGCCCATGTTGACACCAGATCATGGGCTTCTATGGGAATTCTCAAGGGCGTATTATCAAGCCCATTATCGCCGCTTTAGCGGCAGTTTTCTGCCGTAAGAAGCGGCGATAATTTTAGCGCAGTTTCTTGATAATATGCCCCTTTGTTGTTCTAACAGATGGTCAAGTTTAGAAAGAATCACATTTTCAAAATTATCGATCTCCTTACAAAGCTCTCTATTTAGTGGGTAGAAATTGGATGGACAATGGAGATCATTGGAGTCATAGGGTGGCTTTGCCTCATGTGGGGTGAAAAAGATAGGAGAACACCGGAGTAATCTCATATGTGAGAGAAACACAACCAAGTTGTCCACTCACTTGATGGAGATGGGACATAAAGTGTCAGACTACCAATGGATGGTCCTAGAACACATAGTGGAGACTATGAACAATTAAAGAAGACTCCTTGTTAGAAATGGGTGTCTCTAGTTGGCAGAGGTAGGTACCTTTGTCCAAATAGGGACCCTTGCTTCTAGTCAAGGTAAGGAGAATACACACTTTAGATAACCCTTGCTCATCCCCGGGTAGCTAGGCAGAAGCAGACAGACTTATCCCAAAGCTATGTGTAAAGTATTTGTACTCAAAACACACAGTAACACAGTGATAATAGCACAAATGGACACCCCACCAGTTTAGAAAGATGAAGTATCTTTATCTAAAATTCAACAATACCAAAACAACAAAATCCAACATACAGGTAATAAGATATTACTTTAGAACAGTTGTTGCAAAAATAAAGTTTGTAGAAAACAAATAGCTCCTCCAGGGGCTATTACGATGTGACAGCAATAAATCCAAAGTACGGCACCGACCACGAGGAGCGCGACGTCGGGCATGGAGTCACACAGACCCCCAAACAAACAGTACCTTGAAAATGAAGTCTATGACGATGCATGGCGTTGTGAAGGTGAGGCGTCGTGCCGAGGTCGAGGCTGGCTCCCTGGCTGCTACAGGGGAGGCGAGACGTCGTGTCCACGAGGAGGCTACGTGTCATGTCTAGGACAGGGGAAGATGGATGCGTCGACGGTGAGGCATCGGTTCCGGTGACGATGCGAAGTCGGCGATTTCGTGGATTCACCCTTGCCGGTTATCAATAATAGGATGCAGGCGATGACTGAGTTGGTGCTGGCATCGGGCACGGGTGATAATTGCAGGTGTCAGCAGGTATCAAATGGTGTCGGTGCTTTTGTGCAGGCCGGGCTGTGCGTCGTTCACTACATAAGCGGTGCTCCAGGCCTCGGTGCAGGTCGCAGCCTAACAGCAGAATGGGCGACGGCCTCGGAAACAGATTTTCTTGCTTCTCTTAGATTTCTTCCAGCTCCCAACAGCAGGAACAACCTCCTGAGGCCCAAAACTGGAATAGGCATCTCCTGTCAGGTCAGAACTCTCAGTAAGAAGGTTCAGGGGAGCTGGGGTGAAGACTTTGTGTCCCTGAGACTTCAGAACAGGAGGCCAGCACACACAGGCCCTTGGAGATCTTCTTCAAGCCGGGTCAAAGCAAAGTTCCAGTCTTTGTCCTCTCCTTGGTAGAAACAGCAACTGCAGGCCGACCACACTAAGCACACAAGCAAAGGGGCGGTACTCCTCCTCACAGCTGTTCAGCTTTTCTCCTTAGCAAATGTTCCTCTTGAGTCCAGAAGTAATCTTTGAAGTCTTTTCTATCCCTGAGACTTCAACAGGTGGCAAGCTCTACTTCAAGCCCTTGGAGAAAACTCTAACAGCAGGATGATGACAGCACAGTCTTTTCCCTGCCCAAGACAGAAGCAACCACTGCAGACCAACCCAAAAGCACACAGCACAGGGGCAGTACTCCTCCTCCAGCTTCCCCAGTTCTTCTTCCTGGCATGTTCCGTAGTTCAGCAGTAATCTAAAATAGTGGAGTTTAGGCCCCACTATTTATACAGCAAATTCCTTTGTTGTCTTGGTGCAGAGAGGCTCTGTGCTCAGCCAAGTTCTGTCCTCTCTGATGCATCTGCCTAGCAGGAGGTGGAGAGAGCATTGTCCAAGGTAGGCAGGGCATATTCAGGTGCAGGGGAAATCTCCGCCCACCACTCTAAATGCAGACCGGGCCTATTCAAGTGTCAGTCAAAACTCCTCCCACTACTCTGAATGCAGTTCGTGTCTATTCATCCCAGCCCTGACTCATTCAGGAAAGGCAGGACTCACATCAACACCCCCCTCTCCCGGTGGCCATCTGTGAGAATACACATCGCCAGCCCCTGTCACTCCAAAGCCAGACAGTCATTACACAAACCTGGCAGAGGCACACAGGATGACTAAGCAAGAAAATACTATATATTTTCAAACACACAATATAAAAATCATCTTTACTAAAAGATGCATTTTTGTATTCTGAGTTCAGACATCCTATATGGTCCCAATGGGAAGTTATATTTATAAGATGTTATAAATAAACTCCCATTCTTTCCTATGGGACACATAGCCTTTCAATAGTGAAAAACGAAATACGGCATAAGACACCGCGAGCTTCCCCCCACACCCTATATCCACACTCAAACACACCAGTATAATAATCTTCAAAAATGATTCAGTGAAACCCCCCCAAAAAAAGGGGGTGACAGGAAACACAACACCCCTAATCCCCCCAGAAGCCGTGATTAGCTAACCCCCTTCTCCTTTCTCCATGATGCGTCCCTTATTCTAATACATGTCCCCCATGATACAGATTACTCGCAGTTTAACTAGAAAAACCAGCTGTATTAAATATAGCATAAAGCTTCCTAGGAGATATACCAACACGCTATTCATTACTTCTGCCTGTCAAAATCCGTCCAAGATAATCGCTAGCTTGTACTTCAGATGTGAAGAATTTTACAGTCCCTCTGATAATTGTTTTCAATCTGGCTGGTGCTAGTAGAAAGGCTTCGAAGCTAGCATCTTGTTAAGGCTTGATAACCTTCCATAGGTGCAATCTGCCCTCTACCGTTGTGTGGCAGAAGTCGGGACAGACAAAAAGAAGGCCTCTTGACATATTCTTCTTACCTTACGACGGGCCTTCTCAAATATGGCTTGGCGCGGCAGAAAGTTGGCAAAAAAGACCAGAATGGCCTTCGGCTGCCCTTGATCTCTGTTGGCCTGTGTGGACTTATAGCGAGTCAGCGGGAACCAAGGGACCCTTTGGACTTCTGCCTCCCTGTCCATCCTGTAAGCTCAGTAAAAGCACCCCTGAGAAGATCTAGCATATAGGATTGAATGTCATCTCCTTCCAGGCCTTCCCCAATCCGGAGGAAACGAAAATTGTGCCTTCTCTGGCGATTTTCCAGGTCCTCCAGTTTCCACAGGACTTCTGTTAGTTTGGCCTCATGAGACTTAGTCTGCTTTTTCACAGTTGCCAATTCAGACTCAACAACAGTAGTTCTCTCTTCTATACTGTTGAGTCGCTCGCCGATCTCAGTATAAACCTTCCTGACCGCACCTTCCAGTTTTTTTGTGGCCTGCCTAGCTTTTTTACCATCCTCAGGAGTCTCAGCGCGGTGCTCTTTGATTGAATCCAGGATCAGAGTCAGAGCAGGATCTATAGTTGCTGCCCTGATAACCTGTGGCACAGACAAAGCGATCCCTGTCTGGGCAGATGATGACTCTGACATCCCCTGTATTTTATTCTGGGAGTAGTCCTATTTCAATACACCGCTGTTCCTGTGTTTTTCTCTGTTCTTTTGCAGGTCTGTATGATCCTTTGAGCTTTTACGCTGTCTTTGGTGCATAAGAGCCGTCTCAGGCGCTTGAAGCATGCTGGAGCCTGATGTATAAGAGCTACCCCCGGCCTCGCTGAGGCAAGAATTGGATTCCTCAGAGCGTGAGCCATCTGTGAGTGAAAAAAATGTGTCCGCCCCATCGAATGTAAGGTCGGACCCTGGCAGATTGTTAGGTTCTATATCGTAGCCTAACTCGCTCATGTCTCCTCCAGGAACAACGGACCGAAAATTATTCATAGCTCTATGGTCTTTGCCTAGGGCCCCCTGAGCCTTCTCTCTGGAAATGCTAACACCTTTACCCTGTTCGTCTATCGCCTTTAGTGAGGTTTGCCACGAAGCACAAGAAAAAGATCCCCCATCAACTACCACCTCCGTCTCTTTCGATACCACTAGAGACAGCCCTCCTCTCTGGTCATCCGACACAGGGGCAGCAATCTGATCCGGCTTGTCAATTTCTAGCTCTGTGGTGGTTTGTTGGGAAGGTTAGTCCCCAACTGCATCCTTCAGCCTAAAAAAGTCAGTGATAGCCAGTTGAGGTGGGACATGATTGTCTTTACCAGGTCCAGGAGTCCCCTCCTCAGGGGCCCCAGACTTTTTAACCAGCATCTGAGTACGATCTGGTAAATTCCCCCTCCTCCCTGCACCCATACTCTCCAGCCGACCTTTGACATTATGAGAGTCCGTCGGCTTGCCTTCATTCCCCTCATTACAAACTGGTGGAGACTCCTGTCTTAAACCCTGCCCGTATTCCAGAATATAGCGTGTCCCCTTTCTCTTTAAGCTGTTTGGCAGCTTTAGGTGCCATAATGATACTTAATGATGTAGATGCTGCCAAGAAAAGAGAGCCCAGTGCTAAGTCTGCCACTGCTTCAATAAATCTCCTGGTTAAATCCGCCTACTTGCTCACAGTGCTGCTGCAGGAGCGAGCTGGGAGCTCCAAGATAGCTGTCAGTGCTCCACCACGTCCCCTAAGGAAGTCCGACGCGCTGGGCTCAGCCACCATGCTGCACCGGGAGAGCCACCGCAAACCCCTCACTCATCTGGTCTCCTGCACTGAGATCCAGAATCCAGGAGAGCATCACCATGCCGCTGGTCCACCAACAACAAAGGCACAGCGTACGAGCAGGCAAGTAAGGAAGGATGGAGGATGCTAGGGTGAGAGCTCCGCTGCGATGAGCTTACACGGCCGCCATCTTGTTTTCCCCATATACGTTTTTGGTCTGACCGCTTTCATTGGCGGGAGGGGGGAGAGGGGTTTTTGCTGGGGGAGTTGGGGTGGTGAAGGGTGGGGGAAGGTTTTGGTTGGTATAGCACTTAAAGTGCAGGAAAGCATTCCAAATATGTTGGCTTTTTCAGCGGTATTGAACTTTGCAAAGTGGGTTTTCACGAAATTTAGCCTAGTCAGGTGAGATCTACGCCTGGTTCCTGTCAGTCTTAGTTGGGTAATGCTCACGATCAAAGCAATGTTTGAGGGGGATGGCTAAGCTCTGTATTGCCACTAATAATATCTGTGGGCTAAATGACAGCGCCAAAAGAAGAAGAGTGCAAAAGGATCTTACATTTTTATAAACAGATGTGTACTGTCTGCAAGAGACCCATGTAGACCGGAGTGACAGTGCCATGCTGAACTCTATAGGTCTGAAGGCTGCATGCTATACAACCCAGGGTGTAAGGACTAAGGGGGTAGCTATCTTAGCCAAAGGGAACATAGTCACACCTGGTCGAACCTCAGTAGATAAAAATGGCATATGGATTATAATGGAGTGTAAGGTAGGCAATGGTTCCTTCAAATTGTGTTGAGTCTGCTCCCCAGTCTTAGATGATCATGGCGCATTTAATTTCTTAGCCATGGAACTGACTTCTTGGCCCACACCATATATACTATGTGGGGATTTAAATCTAAATGGGTCTAGAAGGTGTACTGGGAATGGCAGACTTGCCAGGTGGGCGTAAATTCCAATGCTTGAGATCTTTTGAAAATCTTGTGAGGGATATTGGGTTAATCGATGTCTGGCCCAGTCTAAAAGCCCCTGACCCAGGATACACTTATTATTCAGCCCCCCATTGGAAGTTGGCTAGGCTGGATTATTTCTTGGTGTCACCAGTATTGCTTAAGGGAGTTCAGGTTGAGCTATTCCCAAGAGTAATGTCTAACCATAACCCTGTAGTATTTGAAATCGCTCTGGATGGATTAAAAAAGGTGGCAAGAAAATGGACCTTTGAGAGGGCACTTCTGTTTGACCGGGAATATGTGGATCATATGAAGGTCTGGCTCATGGTATATTTTCATACTAATAGGGGTAGCTCTTCTCCTGGAATGGTCTGGGATGCTTTCAAGGCTGCCACAAGAGGGGAAACCTTGGGGTTTAGCATGGCCAAATAAAAATGGGGCCAGGAACATATTAAAGAGTTATATCAAAAACGTAGTCTCCTGGAATCTGAACTGATCAGCGCAGTGGCTAGGGAGTAGCAATCTAACCCCGGGGCTTTATCTAATACTATAACTAAGGCAAGCCTGAATGAAATTACTGTGGAGAAAATGGCAGGGAGGTTCCTGGTTAAGAGTCAGGAATGCTATGAATATAGTGAACGGGTGAGGTGGTTTCTTGCGGTCAGGGCAAGGCAACAGCATTCCGCAGGGAATATCAGCCAAAAAGAAGGCACAGCAAGAGAACATCCCACTTCTGCTTCATGGGCTCTGGTAGGCTCATTATCATTCCTTTAAGGGTCTTGTTGTAACTTTCAACAAGCAGATTGGTCTGAGGATGATAGGATGTGGAGAACTTGTAATCTACTCCACACTCAAACCCCATTGACTTCATGTAGGCAGATATGAAGTTTGTGGCTCTGTCAGACATTACGTCTTTGGGGAACCCCACATGGGTAAGAATTTCCATCAGAGCCCTAGCCAATGCAGGTGCACTTACAGTCCTCAGATGTATGACCTCTGGGTATCTAGATCATGGTCCACCAAGATCTGGATTAACCTGTTGCCTAAGGCAGTCTTGGGGGTTTAGAGGCCCGACAATGTTGATGCCCTATGTTTGACCTGGCCCTCTCTGCAGCGTCACCCCCAAACATTTTACCTTTACCCTCCATTTTTTGCTGAAATTAATTTTTGTTAGCCATAGGATTCTTTGCACATGACCACTGCTAGCTAGTGGTAAAGTGTTTGTTCTCACTCCCCTAAACATGGTAAAGTTGGTTCACACCTGATCGTCATATTTAACTTACATTTAAGTCATTGTATAGTGGTATACCACGTACCCAGGGCCTGTAAATTAAATGCTACGAATGGACCTGCAACACTTATTGTACCACCCACTTAAGAAGCCCCATTAGACATGTCCCAGGCCTGTCATTGCAGCCTGTGAAGTTTTAAACAGCCAATTTGACATGGCAATATAACCCTATTACACAAGCCTTTTATTACATATATGTCATTCCTAAGGTAGGCCCTAAGTAGCCCATATGGCAGGGTGCATTGTAATTAAAAGGTTGGATATGTACTTTTATGTTTTACATGTCTTGGTAGGAAAAATCCCTAAAGTTGTTTTTTACTACTGTGTGCCCTACTTGTCCCATAGAAAAACATTGGGTTACCTTATTACATTTAATTAGTGCCACCTTTTGAATAGGAACAGATGAGCATTTTATGTTTGGTATCTATCTATGACTGATTACAAAAATCTCTTTAATGGTGAAGTAGGATTTTAAATTACAATTTAAAAAATGCTGCTTTTGGGAAGTTTAAAAAAAGATCACCTTACCACCAATTTCTGAGGCTGCTTTTTATTTTTGCAGTCTAAGGAACAATGCTTTTAAGTCACTGCACCTTGCTTTAAACATATTGCCCTGTTTTACACATTTTTTCAAACATTACAATATTCGATATGCCAGAAAAAATACAATACTCAGAGATATTACAAACAAACAAATTCACAACAAGTGAAAACATTTGTGGAAACGCAAACAAGGGACAAGAAAAAGTGCAAAATACATTTATCTCATTGTGAACAATTACACCAGTCAGCATTGATCAAAACGCTATGCTTTCTCTAAGTGCCCTTTACTTAGCTTTAGTTTAGAGACAAGCTACCCATGGGAAACAAAGGGTTTTGTCAGGCTCAGTGGGGATATTTTTATTTAACCAAAACCCTCTGCAGAATCCTTTTTAATATGAGTCCCTCTTGGGTAAAAAATGGAAATGCAGACGTGTTTCCAATCCCCTAATCACTTCGGGGATTATCATCAGGGCTAGACCACGGTGCAATCTGTGTAAAGTTAAAAACAAAAGAATAAGAGAAAGAATATTTAGTGATGATTTTAAACTTCTCTTCTATAGACCTCGGTCCTTGAATGGGACTGGAGTGTACCTGTATTTTCCTCAATGGAAGTGCGCTTTTAGAAAGTTGGCACTTTTCTGCCATTTGGTGCCTACCGCATCCTCTGGGTCACATGACTAGGTGCAGTTGGCAGTAGGGACTTTGTGAATTCCTCCCAGACAGTCACACAATAAAGGGATTAGGTGTGCCTGAATGGGCCATTTGCTGGCAGGATGGGGTACGGAGCTGAACACATCCCCAATTACAACTGAATAGGCTGTGCTCTGTCTTTATACAAAGTACTTGTCACATATGCATTGTCTCTGTAGTCGACATGGAGCTAGGGGAGGGGAGTCAGGAAATTCCAAGCACTTCAATGCCCTGCTTCTTCACCTTAAACCAGGATGACCAGAGTGACTCCAAGGGCTAGTTTACTGGCCTCCTGTTTAGAGTCACAGGGACATAACTATCTTGAACCCACACCGGGACCAAACCTGAGTGAGTCTTAAACCCCAAAGTAGTACCTCTCCAGTCTTGGACACTTAGAGATGGTGCCCAGATAGCCAAATGTCAAACTGCTATGAGAACCGAGGGTAGACTTGGACCAACTTGCTCATCTATCCGCCCAAGGTACATTGCTGATATGTCTCACTTTGCAGCTGCACCCGCTATGTTCTCTGCAGCAGGAAGTCCTATTCAGTTGTTCTTCGCCGGAGGGGTATCTGGCCTCCTGGAATTCTCATCGGCTACAACCTCATGCCTTGTCCCGACAACGCTTCCTACTCGGACACAACCTGCTACCTTGCCCTGCTAAACTTTATGTTCTCAGAACATTTCTTCAAGAATTTCTCCTAAATCCGAAGATAAGCGCTGACAGGGCCCAATCCACTTTTTGTAGCCGGCCCGTGCTCCAACACGTTTAGCCATCTTTTTTGACTCGTACCCGGTCTCGCATGATCAAAAGACCACAGTTAGTGTTTTGATCTTTTAGTTCTGTTTTTTACCAAAAACTTTAAAAATTAAAAACTCTAGTTCTAGTGATTGGATTTTTATTGTTTTGGTATCAAATACTGTATTTAAATGTACTCTATTGTTCTAAATTGGTGTGGGATTTTCTTGTGATGTGTTTTCACTTTATTACTGTTTATGTGTTGCATACATACTTTATATATTGCCTCCTGACTGCTTTTTGTGCCATACTACTCAGGATTAAGCATAGGTTAATTTAGTGACTTGTTGTGGAATGTTTTGAAGGATTACCTATTCGGAAGTTGCGAGGATGCCAGATGACACCTGACAATAGTCATACTGGCCCCTGTGTCACTTAGAGCTTCCACCATCTGTTCATTGATGGTGCCCCACTGCCTGTAGTTGGAAGGATTTGAAAGCATGTGGGCTTTAGGCATAGTCTCCTTGTCTCCCAAGGACACTAGGGTAACCTCTACTCTATCCCCTATGCAACCTGGGACAGCCTCCTCCCCCAGCGCTACACTGGCCAACCCTGGTGTCTGGCCATCAGACGGCGACTGTGCCTCTTGGGGCATTTGGCATCTCCCTTCATGTGCCATTACCTGTAGCACCCATAGCACTTGGGGATGAACTTCCATGACTTCTTGTCAGTAAACCAACTTTTTAGTGGCTAGGTTGAGATGTGTTCCCTGGCAATCAAATTGTACAGCCCCTTGTAGTTTCTACATTGCTGCCCTTCCCCAATATATTATAATAGACATTTATAGAACAACAGCTACCTCAGAAGAGGTGTCCCAGCACTAGCAGCAAACTAACGAAAGAATCGGCCAGGAGACTATGCCTGAGTAAAGAGACACGTTTTTAAAGCCTTCCTTAACTCTAGTTCTGTCTCAATCAGGCACAGGTAGACCGGCAGAGTATTCTAGAGTTTTGCTACTCTTACAGAAAAGGACCTGCCACCTTGCCAGATTTTAGAAAATTATGGAACGCGAAAGAGCTGCAGGTGGTTGGATCTCAGGGCCCGTTTCTGTTGATAAAGTTTCAACCTCTGCCTGAGATAGAAAGGGCCTTGTCCCTTAGTGGCTCTAAAGGCCAGGGTCAGTGACATAAACTCTATCCTCCTGGCTACTGGGAGCCAGTGCAACTGTCTCAAGTGAGGGAAGATATGGTGCTCGGAGGTACCAACCATCCAGTTCCTTGCAAAAGTGAGCCACAAAATACACCCAAGACTTTTGGAGTAACTTCTGTTCTGACTATAATTAAACTCCTGTTTGTACTTCTCAGGTGTGAGACCATATTTTCTCACGGTGTGTCAATCATGACTGGATAGCTCATCCTGTCCTGCTTGTTAGGGCTAACAGTGCATCCATCCCTTCACTTAGACTGTGCCTCCAGAGACTGGTGCTTCAATATTCCTAATTCATCGCCAAGGCAACCTCATAGGCCTCAAACCACTTGTCAATATCATCCTCCACAACAAAGTTAGGTTCTGGGTCCTTGTGAATGTAGACCCTCCCGTCTCCTTTGGGTATTGGGGTATTACTGCCATCATTGGTGCTGGACTCTGAGACCTGCTTGGCTCTTAGGTCCGGCTCCTGTTTACCCATCTCATGAGCCAGCAGAATGTTCTTTTCGTCTAGGGCTAATTTCCTCTTCTCCAAGGTCCTCTTGGCAGCTGCCTCCTTCTTGGCTGCCTCTCTCTTGGCAGCTGCCTTCTCTATCTTGGGTTTTGCCAGCTGGAAGGAAAGGTTTTGGGAGGCTACACTGCTCCCTGCCCTGGCAGGGGGCTTCAAACCTGCAAACTAGTTGTTTTCCACTTCAGGGTGCTGCAGCTTAGTTCCTGGGGCCGGGCCCTACTCCTCCTCCTCTAAGACGACCTCCTACTCCTCAGGACCATTTTCTTCCTGCTTCTCTGGGATGGACTGCATCCTTTTGACTTCCTCAAAGGCTTAAAGGGCTAAATGGAGGTCCACCTTTGCTGTCCTTCTTTCTTACATTCTCCTCTCCTTGCAAAGCCTCTGCTGCTAAACCCGGCTGAGGTCATCCATGTTGTTCAGCTCCATCTCCACTATAGGCAAAAAGGAGGTGAGGTAAACTTAAATTTGGAAACAGAAAACAAAAAGTCAAATAAAAAACGGAGGAAAAAGAAATCGAATTTGATGTCAGATTAATTTTGGGATTTTAGTGTTACACAAAATTACAGAGTAACACTGCGCAAACACAAGTACTAGATACTAGCACTGAAAACCAAAGTATGAAATTGGGGTTTTGGTTGAGGGGGGTGCAAACTCTTCTCAAGTGAAAACCACAATCCTTCTCAGGGTGAACCACAAAAGTCAGTAAACTAACCTATCCTTAACCCTCTGGTAGCTTGGCACAAAAGCAGTCAGGCTTAACTTTGAGGCAAATTGTAAAATATTTATGCAGCACACAAATAAGGCAAACTTTCACTATATACTTAGCGTAAAAGGGTAGTGCAATGGGTGTTGCTGTGGGTGTTCCACCGCAACACCCATTGATTTTTGACACTGCCCCATATTTACAAGGGTGGCCTAAATAGGGAGGAGCGCCAAAATTAAAACCAGGGAAAACCTGGGCTTACCCTGGTGAAACGAGGAGAAATGCGTAATTTCTCCTCATTTTTCTGTTTCTATGTGTGCTGTGTTGTGCAGCACAGATGGAAACAACAAAACGCCTTTGATTGTTTAGGTGCAGGAAGGTGTCCCTTCCTGCACATAAACAATAATTTTTAAAAATGTCGTTTTGCAACTACTATGTGTGCTGCATTAGGCAGAACACATAGAATTTTCAAATCACCATTTCAGATTGTTTATGTTCAGGAAGGGACACCTTCCTGCACATAAACAATCACTCCCCTCGAAGCGGTGCAAGGGTGCCTGTGTTGGCGTTGGGCTGCTAAATTTAGCGCCAGTGCAGAGGGGGAATGCACGGCTGCACCATATTGTTGTAAATCTGGTGCAGCCCTGCATTTCAGAATTGGCAGAGCGCAGTGTTAAGACAAAGAGGCTAATGCCACGCTCCGCCACTTCTACTGTAAATTTGCCCCGGAGAGTAAAATGGATTAACCCTTTCACTACTAGGCATATTCCTCCTACAATGCTAAGCTATTTTTGGGTTATTTGTGGTAGTTCATACTTAGACCTCCATAACATTTTGTGCACATAAGGTATCCAGGCCAATTTTGCATCCTTTTTTTCCACATCCGGTGGATTCCAAAGATTGCCTGTGTTTATGGATTCCCCTGGAAGGACCTAAGGAAATAGCCCAAATGAAGGTAAATGTTGTTTTTGGGGGGAAAACTGGGAAAAAAGGGCTTTGCGAAAAAGTGTCTGTTTTCCCCCCAGAAATGTCATCAGCAAAAGGTTTGCTGTGCAAGAGTCACCATCTTCACAGCTTTCAGGAATGCACAGGGCTGCATCAAAAAATCTGTTTTTTGCCACACTATTTGTTTCAAGAAGTAGCCCATTTTTTCTATTGTTTGTGCTTTTAACCTACTTATATTTTGTGGTGGGAACTGCTGTGAAACCCATTGGTGATCCCAGAAAGCTTTCGATTTTTGAAAGTAGACAACATTCTGAATTCACCTAGTGGACATTTGTGTAGATCCCCCAAGGTTTTCCCAAAGAAACTAACTGTTGGAATAAAATAATATTAAAAATAAGTAGGCAAAACGTCCATTAGTGACATTTTCATTTGTAAATTCTTGTT
This sequence comes from Triturus cristatus, assembly GCF_964204655.1. Lineage (NCBI taxonomy): Eukaryota > Metazoa > Chordata > Amphibia > Caudata > Salamandridae > Triturus > Triturus cristatus. The sequence continues at coordinate 497,471,638 of NC_140589.1, read as the reverse complement.
ACAAGGGCTGATTTACAAAACCAATATACCATTGTGTCTGCTAGACCCTTCTGGTTGGTGGGATATATAATGTGTGTAGGTTTTCCAAGAACATGAGCTACCCAGAGCCAATATTGAGCTGTACCTTACAATGGCTTTTAATTGTGTATCAGGTATAGAACAATTTGTATGGTAAAATATAAAGCGAAAAATGGGTATAAAGGAAAACTATATATTTCTGAAATGAAGTTTAGGAGCGGTGGTTATTTACACATCTTAATTTGTGGGTACCCATACTTGCATGTGATTCAGAGGGCATTTCGTAAAATGTCTTCTTTTTTACACGCTGGCTACAATTAGACGGCACAAATGCGGAGAAATACAATTGGTAACAACACATTTTCTACTATTCTGTGTTCCTGTAAGTCTCCCAATATAAATGCTACCACACTTGTGTGGGTAGCCCTATTGCCCGCAGCAAGAAAGCGCCCAAAATGCAACATGGTCACATCACACCTTTCACTCAAAGCTGCCCCTTTTTAGGTCTCGCCTGAGACAGCGCTTTAGCGCTGCTCTGGCGAGACTTATAGTAAGCACTTTTGGAAGTGCAAACGAGTGCTTTCAGGCCGCCAACTACTGTGCATGTGTGCCGGGCGCACGCACCATTTGGCAGCCTGAAAGCACTCGTTGTCTTTCACTTTCGCGGCCGCTCGGCCGCTTTGATGTTTTATCGTGATCGCGATGCTTATCTTTAGATGTTTGTCCTTGTGTTCCAGCAGCAAAGCCTGTTTCTGGGTCTGTCCTCGTTACCATTGTGACGCGCTCTCACCCACCCATTTAAACCAAGCTGTAGCTTCCTGATAGGCCCTGGGGGCGGGGCCATCCGCCAAAGAATGTAAATTCTGTTTTTTTTGTTTTGTTTGATTAGTCTCTATTTCTGTTCATCTACTTTATTTTGTAAAATAATCTGTATTACTTGGGACAGTTGTGAAATGTGTATGTGCAAAATTATTTGCCTAGTTTTTACTAGGATTGATGCACAGTTAGGAAAGGTCACCCACTGTCTGCATTCAAGCTGTGGTGTCTGAATTCCACACGTGCTTATCATGTACAATGCATGGTTTCGCCCTTCACTCCTCGTTTTGAGATGGCTCCATCATATGTAATTTTAACGTGCCTTTTGCATTGAGCTACAGGTGACCGAGACCACGTTGTCCCTCTGAGCGGCCTCCTAGTGATAGTGGATGCTTTTTCAATATTATATACAAGCCACAGTTACTGCTAATTTATCTTATGCAACTAACAACGATTGACAAAGCCAATAGTCCTAACTTGTTGTAGGTATCATGTTACTTGCTGTATCATTATGCCTGGATGCAATGACAAAAGAGACAGCAAAATACAAGTCGTATAGACCCCGCGCAACACCGCCCCCCACCCCCACCCATTTTTTTTTTATCCCACTTAAAGCCCTGGGTAGGATACTCAACAACAGGGCCAAACTGGAACCCCAAAGTAGGCCTGGCAATTATGTCGGACCAGCTGGAGGGTCATGGGGGAGGTTAACTGTGAAGCACTTTTGCTACAGGAAACGCCCGGGCAAGCCAGCCCGGCCCTGCTCAACAACCCCGTTCTCTCCCGCATTTACCTGTGATCAGGCGCGCATCACCCATTGAACTCAAAGGGCTTCAGCCCCCCCCCCCCCACGTCGTGTGTGGCAGCCCGGGATGAGACCGCTTCCTGGGCAGACACAAAGCCGCGCCTGAGCACTTCACAGGTATTTAAAAAGACCATTTGCATGTTAATGAGGCCTCGCTGTTGGTTCACCCCTTCTAAGAACCCCCACAGCTCCACTCTGCCTAGATTCAGCCCCCCACCCCCGAAATCAGCGCCACTCTGCCTACTGTTTAAAGATTCAGCCCCCCCCCTGAAATTTTTGCTTAGACCCCCCCCCCGAACATTAACTATCAAGTGATTTCGCTGGTCGCTTTTTCACAAGCTCTGAACTTTGGCAGTGATGTTTCCCCTTGATAGAGAAGTTTCAGTTTCTGTATTTGGATTCCATGCCCATTCCTTCTTTGTCCTCTCTGCTGAAACTGCTGTCTGAAGTGTCAAATTTTATTAATACTAAACACAAATCGCACTACCGTGCCAGGGCCAGACTTGGCGTTGATAATGATTGTTTGAAAATGGAACTTTGAAAGGATACGAACTTGACCAATTCTGGTTTCAAGATATAAGAGAACACTGTAGAGGCATGCGTCTACCGACTGTTATATATAATTTGGGATATATTTCTTAATCTGTCGAGTTCAGCCACTGCATGATTATATTGTTGTCTCTTTTTGAAACTCAGGAGCAGTAACACTGTCGTCGTGTCACTAGAGCTTCAAGTGGATGCTTTTTCAATATTATATACAAGCCACAGTTACTGCTAATTTATCTTATGCAACTAACAACGATTGACAAAGCCAATAGTCCTAACTTGCTGTAGGTATCATGTTACTTGCTGTATCATTATGCCTGGATGCAATGACAAAAGAGACAGCAAAATACAAGTCGTATAGACCCCGCGCAACACCGCCCCCCCACCCCCACCCATTTTTGTTTATCCCACTTAAAGCCCTGGGTAGGATACTCAACAACAGGGCCGAACTGGAACCCTAAAGTAGGCCTGGCAATTATGTCGGACCAGCTGGAGGGTCATGGGGGAGGTTAACTGTGAAGCACTCTGTCTTTTATGTAAATACTCGGAAAGCATGTTCAGCTGAAAGGTAGACTCCAAATTAACAAGCATTTGCAATGCAATAGGTCTCGCAATTACGCAAGTTTGAGCTATTGGCACTGTAAATGACAATGCCTCTTATTTATGTTTTTGTTTGTAAAACATAAATAAAACGCATTGTCAATTACAATGCCAATAGCTCAAACTCCCGTAAATGCGAGACCTATTGCATTGCAAATGCTTGTTTGTAATATGGACATTTGTGGATTTCAGATCCCAGATCAGCTGGGACCTAGGGAAAACTGGCAAACTTACACATATATTTAAACTTTAAAACTAGACATCCAGGCAAATCCAGTGTGGCGTGACTTGTGTGGCTTGTACCAGGTTTTCTTGCCCAAAAGCCCTTGCTAACCTCAACCTTTGACTAAAAAGACAAATTGTCCTCACATTTCTGGAATCTGCGGAGAGCCACACATTTCCTACAACTTAGCATACCCTTAAGACTCCTGATAAAAGTGGTACCGTACCTTTGTGGGTAGCCCTGGTACATGCCAACAGGAAAGGGCCCAAAACACAATATGAAGATATCAACATTTCTAGTCACAAAAATGACTTGATTTGACAATGGGATAACAGCATTTTTTGGGCCAGGTTTCAGCATCCACCCAGGGAAACCTACCAAAGCCAGACATTACTGAAAACATGCCAACATGGGAAGTCCAGGGTGGTGTGGATCTTACAAAGCTTTCTCACCTAAAATGCTCTCCACACCTCAAATGTTGCCTAAAAGTGTGTATTTTCCTTGCATTTTTGGGCATAAACTTCCCAATTCACCTGGAATCCACAAAATTACCACCCAGCATTTCTCCACTTGTTCGAATAAAAATTCTACCTCGCCTATGTGGTTTGGCCTTGTGCCTGCGACAGGCATGCATCAAACAAAGATCAATGGAAGTCCTGAGAGGCGACTCTCATTGATTCTGATTTGTTATGTGCCTGTTGTGGGCATCCGGCCCAGCCACAGAATTGGGGTAGCATTTTTTATCGGGATAGCTAAATGAATGCTGGACGGTAGAAAGTTTGTGGATGTCTGTGGTTTCTGGGAGTTTATGCCACAGAAATGCAAGGACAATGTGCGATTTTAGTTCCAGTTTGAGATTTGCAGGGCATTGTGAGTAAGAGCATATCATGTGATCAACATGAGGCACATCATCTTGGACTGCCATAGGTGTCTAGTTTACACAAATGCCTGGATTTGGTTTATCAGGTGGAAGCTGACTCAAGCCCAAAACATGCACAGAGGTAGAAGCACAATATTGGAAATTCACCCCACTCTGCTATCCATATGTAAACAATTAATAAATAAAGAAATCAATATTTCTTCTCCTGCAAAATGGACGGGAATGCTGTAGTCCCCGTAGGGGCAGAAAAACTATACTGTCCATTCTGAGGTAGGAGTATTGTCTCAATACCAGGGTAGGTCACTCTGGTGGTTTGTTTGTTTTGGTTCCATGTTGAAATCCCTGGTGTCTTGTGGCCTTTCTGTCACCCAGGGGCTCATTTTTGGTAAATACATTTAATCCACCCCCACATGGCAGAAAGACTTATGCATCCATGCTGGGGTCGGAACATGGCATGATAACTGACTGAGATGCCCACCACACCCCTTTTTGCTCATCCAGGCATCCACCATGCTTTGCTCTCACCCCAGAATAGGTAAATAAATCACTGTTTCACCATAACCAGGGGTATATTGGGGTGTTTACCCACATATTGCCCCCAGGAACAGAAAGGACACCAGGAAAAACAGGCCTAAAAATTACTGGGTGGACATGGCTCAACCAAACATCACGCTCCCCTCCCTGAATAAGTGCATCAGTGTTTCTGTTCCCTGGGGAATATTGAAGGCATTTACTCCAAATCTTCCAGCAGGGGACAGAAAGACCACTAGACACTGGGGGGAATATAGGCCCAAAAATTAAAAAGAGGGTGGGGTGTCTCACCCACGCATTGTGCCATGCCCCTGGTCCACAATAGGCAAAACAGCTTTCCCGACCCTTTGGGCAGATTTTGGGTAAACACCCCCAACCCCTTTTCTACATAAGGCACAGAGGTCCAGTGGACTTTCTCTCTCCCCAGGGGCATTTTGGAAGTAAAGACATTCTGTCTTCCATCCTGGAGGGCAGAATGCATTTTAAGGCTGTTTTGGGGGTGGGTGTTTGGCACAATATCTGAGCAGGCTACCCCCACCTGACAGCAACAAATAATCTCCCTGGTGTCTAGTGGACTTTCTGTCCAACACAGCAGGGCAGATTGGAGGTAGAAAGACTGTTGCCTTATTTGTCGTGTGGGGGGTTTAGCCCAATGCCCGAGTGGGTTGTCCCTACCCCTTCACATTATAAACAAAGAGAACTACCTGTCTAGTGGACTTTTGGGGTAAGTTTAAAGGCAACTATTTCTTATCTGCCCCAGAGGGGGATAGAAAGACCTTTGGGGCTGGGAGAGTTTTAGCCCAATGTTGGGTGTATCGCTCCCCTGCCATTTTGGAAAAAGGTTAATTTGTGCTCTGCGCATTACTCTCATTGAAAAAGCATTATTCTTGTTTGTCTAGCAGAGGGAATTGGGGGAATGTGTTTTAACTTTGGAATTGCTGTATCTCCGACGTTTTTTAAAATTAACAAAATTGCTGAAATGGTTTCACTCGCGTGATACTTTATTTTCGTTAACAAATAGAGTATTTTTACTTCCTGCCTCGCTGCTTGTTTTCGTGGGAGGTCTAGAGGGATAGCGGCCATTTTGGATGGGACCCGCGTTGTTCGCGGTCTACGTCCCAGTTGCTGCACGCTGCACGTCGGCTTTAGGCAAAATCTATTTAATTGGGTTAGTCCAGTCGTGCAGCGCTTGGAAAAAGGTTAATTTGTGCTCTGCGCATTACTCTAATTGAAAAAGCATTATTCTTGTTTGTCTAGCAGAGGGAATTGGGGGGAATGTGTTTTAACTTTGGAATTGCTGCATCTGCGACTTTTTCTTTCTTTAAAATGAATAAAATTGCTGAAATGGTTTCACTCGCGTGATACTTTATTTTCGCTAACAAATAGCGTATTTTTACTTCACGCCTCGCTGCTTGTTTTCGTGGGAGGTCTAGAGGGATAGCGGCCATTTTGGATGGGACCCGCGTTGTTCGCGGTCAGCGTCCCAGTTGCTGCACGCTGCACGTCGGCTTTAGGTAAACCCTATTTAATTGGGTTAGTCCGGTTGTGCGGCGCTTGGAAAAAGGTTAATTTGTGCTCTGCGCATTACTCTAATTGAAAAAGCATTATTCTTGTTTGTCTAGCAGAGGGAATTGGGGGGAATGTGTTTTAACTTTGGAATTGCTGTATCTCCGACCTTTTCTTTCTTCAAAATTAATAAAATTGCTGAAATGGTTTCACTCGCGTGATACTTTATTTTCGCTAACAAATAGAGTATTTTTACTTTACGCCTCGCTGCTTGTTTTCGTGGGAGGTCTAGAGGGATAGCGGCCATTTTGGATAGGACCCGCATTGTTCGCAGTCAGCGTCCCAGTTGCCCACGCTGCACACCGGCTTTAGGCAAACCCTATTTAATTGGGTTAGTCCGGTCGTGCGGCGCTTGGAAAAAGGTTCATTTGTGCTCTGCGCACTACTCTAATTGAAAAAGCATTATTCTTGTTTGTCTAGCAGAGGGAATTGGGGGAAATGTGTTTTAACTTTGGAATTGCTGTATCTCTGACTTTTTCTTTCTTTAAAATTAATAAAATTGCTGAAATGGTTTCACTCGCGTGATACTTTATTTTCGCTAACAAATAGAGTATTTTTACTTTACGCCTCGCTGCTTGTTTTTGTGGGAGGTCTAGAGGGATAGCGGCCATTTTGGATGGGACCCGCGTTGTTCACGGTCAGCGTCCCAGTTGCTGCACGCTGCACGCCGGCTTTAGGCAAACCCTATTTCATTGGGTTAGTCCGGTCGTGCGGCGCTTAGAAAAAGGTTAATTTTTGCTCTGCGCATTACTCTCATTAAAAAAGCATTATTCTTGTTTGTCTAGCAGAGGGAATTGGGGGAATGTGTTTTAACTTTGGAATTGCTGTATCTCCGACTTTTTCTTTTTTTTAAATTAACAAAATTGCTGAAATGGTTTCACTCGCGTGATACTTTATTTTCGCTAACAAATAGAGTATTTTTACTTCACGCTTCGCTGCTTGTTTTCGTGGGAGGTCCAGAGGGATAGCGGCCATTTTGGATGGGACCCGCGTTGTTCGCGGTCAGCGTCCCAGTTGCTGCACGCCGGCTTTAGCCATACCCTATTTGAATGGCGTCTGCTCGGACGCGCTGTTGCCCGTCTGCGCCCGTCAGCGCTAAGTCAGCGCTCAGGGTGAGCCATTCTGCCGGATTCGATTCTGGGGATATTAATGTCATTCAGTTATCCAGTGAGCTGTTAAAATCTTTTAGACATATTCCTTGCCCGTCACATAGTGGCAAGTGGGCAGGGGCGTCAGGGAACTACGTTTGTGGAGACTGTGGGTTCTTATTTACACCAGAGCACCCGTTGAGTGATAGGCCAGTTGAGTTAGTTAAGCCTGGGAACATCAGTGCTTGCCTCATTAATGCTAGATCTCTAAAAAAGCACTATGTGGATGTGGCTGATTTGATTACTGACAATGATTTAGACCTTCTTTTCATTACCGAGACCTGGCTTGATGCCTTCTCTAATCCCATCGTGGCCCTGGTTACACCGGCCGGCTTTAAAGTCCATCGGGTGAACCGCCCAGTGGGCAGAGGTGGTGGTCTGGCCATTGTGTATAGGGATTGTTGGTCTCTTCTCAGTGAAACATCTATCCTCTGGGGAGACTGTGAGGTCTTGGATTTTCGCCTGCAACTGTCTGCCCATTTTATTTTGGGGGGGGTCCTTGATTTATCGACCACCTGGGTCAGCCAGGGCCTTCTTGGATACTTGTGGGGAGGCGCTGGCAGAGCGAGCTCTGCGTTTTTCGAAGTATGTGCTTCTTGGTGACATTAATCTCCACCTTGATCAAGTGGAGACGTCTGATTCCGCAGTGTTTTTGGATTCCCTTCACTTGGCTAACCTGTCACAATGGATAATGCACCCCCCCTATCTGGGCGGGCACACTTTGGATATCATTTGTTCAATTTTCCTGTCTTAGTGGTGAGGCCAAGGCAAGTTGTTTGGTCAGATCATTTTCCCATATTTTTCTCTTCGGATAGTAAACATCCTTTACGACCAGTCAACTACCATCGTCCTCCAGCCACTAGGAAAATGGACCCTGGACAGCTTAGCAGCTCCTTGGCAGCCTCCCGGCCTGCCCTCCAGGGGTACCTTGAGGAAAATGTGTCCCAGTTTGCTGACTGGATCACAAGTTCGGTTGAGACTCTGTCTGCACCATGTCAACTAAGGATGAAGAGAGAGTCCCCCTCTAAGCCTTGGTTTACCCCCGAGTTGAGAATTCTAAAACATGCGTGCAAACTATTGGAGAGAGCTTGGCGATCCAGTGGTTATTGTTCCATTGCTAAACGCGCCCTTAGATCTAAACAAAAACTGTATTATATGGCCATTGGAGAGGCCAAGGGCCAGCACTATTCCGCCCGCATTGAGAGGGCCAACAATAATCCAAAATACATTTTTGCTATTGTTCAGAATTTCTTGACCCCTAGCGACCAAGCGGTATTGACACCTATCTCGGAGACCTGGTGTAATACCTTAGCTAATTTTTTTAGGGATAAAATAATCAGCATTCAAGAGACGTTTTCGACTTCCCTAGGAAGCTTAGTGGTGCCGTGCTGGCGAGGCCGAGGGAAAAATCCGCCCCCTCTTTCTCTGCGTTTAGACCGATTGATCTTCCTAGCTCTTTTAAGATCCTTAAGGCACTAAAGTCGGGATCACCTAAAGACCCTTGTGCAGCTAGGCTTCTGTCTGATGTGGCAGATGATATCAACTTAGAAGAGAACTATATGATCAATAAATCGCTTCATGAGGCGCATGTTCCTCTTTCATGGAAGCAGGCGCTGATTCTTCCCCTTCTTAAGAAGCCATCTCTTGACCCTCTGCTACCTGAGAATTACCGCCCTATCTCGCTTCTGCCAAGTTTGTCTAAAGTCTGTGAAAGGGTGGTTACGTCTCAACTTACCAACTATGTTGAGGTGTCAGGTTTGCTTCACCTGGCCCAATCAGGCTTCCGTGCCTTATATAGCATGGAGGCAGCATTGCTTGAGGTGACGGGGTGATTCGAGAGTGTTTGGATGCTGGTGGGAAGGCAGCCTTGGTGATGTTAGATCTCTCCGCTGCTTTCGACGCCGTGCCCCATTCTCTGCTCCTTGACCGTCTTTCAGAAATAGGCATCACTGGCTCAGCTCTGCAGTGGATCAAGTCTTTGTTGGAGGGTCGGTCGCAGCAGGTCTGGCTTCCTCCATGTGCCTCTGCGCCTCTGCTGGTGACTACGGGTGTGCCTCAGGGGTCATCACTTAGCCCCTTGCTGTTTAACATCTACATGACTCCGCTGGTCCATATTGCGGAGTCATTGGGGGCTAAAGTGATGGCCTATGCTGATGATACTCAGCTCTTATTTTCTTGGACCAGGGAAGATGACTCAGTTGTAGCTGCGCAGGATTGCCTATCTTCAGTATTTCACTGGCTGGCAAATGCTCAGCTGAAATACAATGAAGGAAAGTCCGAAGTACTTTTTTATGGCTCCTTTTCATCTGAGTTTAGAGATTTTCCTCGACCAACTACAAGTAAAAGCGCCGTAAAAAACCTTGGCATCTGAATCGAGGAAAACCTGAATTTTTCGACACAGGTGAAGAAGCTGGCCGGTACCTGCTTTGGCACTCTTAGAACCTTGAGGAAGTTTCTTCCTCTTTTGCCAGGTAGTGCCAGTGCAACTGTGGTCCGCGCCCTCATTTTATCCCGTTTGGACTATGCGAACGCCCTTTTGGTTGGTAGCCCTGTTTTTTTAGTTAAGAAACTGCAAGTTGTTCAAAACTCGGCGGTCAGGCTTCTTCTGGGCTTGCGATCAAGGCTTAGTGTTCGCACTCACCTGCACTCCTTGCACTGGCTCCCAGTCGAAGCCCGTCTGAAATACAAAATGTTATCCATTGCCCATCGGGCACTTTATGGCCTGGGACCTATCTATCGGCGGAAGAGGTTTGCCTTTTACACACCAGGAAGACAGCTGCGTTCGTCTGCTCAGCTGTTGGTTCAGACCCCCAGGTTTAATCGTCAAAGACTTGGGGGGAACTCCTTCATGCGCAAAGCTGATTTTGCCTGGAATTTATTGCCCTTGGCTCTTCGGACTACTCAGGACCCTCTTTTGCTTAAGAAGAAACTAAAAACACTGCTTTTATAGTCTGGTTTTGGTGTGCACTTCTTCTCTCTTTTTTCCGAAGCTAGCGCCGGGACACTTTCGAGTAGCCGTACGCTGTATAAATTAAATATAACATAACATAGGCTCCCAGGGTGGTGTATTGAACTTTCTGCTCCCACCAGGGGGCAATTTGGAAGAAAACATCTCCCATCTGTCCCCTATGGGGGCAGAAAAACGGCTGGGTATTATGTGAGTTAGTGGAGGCTAGGCCTGATGCCTGGGTGGGTGCCCCCACCCATTTTCCAATAAAAAGTACACTGCTATCTAGTGTGGTTCAGACCCTCTCTGGGGGCAGATTGGAGGTAATTGCCTCAAATCTGCCTACAGTATGGGCAGAAAGAATGTTGGGGCTGGGAGGAAGGGAGCATTAGCCTATCCCCACAGGGGTGTGCTCCGTTCTCCAAATAACCTCCCTGGAGGTCTAATGGGCTTTCTGCACCCCACTGGGGGCAGATTGGAGGAAAACACATATCTGCCCCAGATGGGGTAATACAAACTGCTATGGAGGTAATAATGGTTGGCAGGGGCAAATGCCTGATGCCTGGGTGGCCCCTCACCCATTTTCCAATAAGTAAAAACACCCTGGTGTCTAGTGGGTTTCTGTCCCTCTCTGGGAGCAGATTGGAGAAATTTGCATAACCTGCCCCCAGAGGGGCAGAAAGAAGTTTGGACTAGGGGAAAAAGGGAATATTTGCCGATTGCCATGGGGGGCTCTCCCCCTCCAAAATGGTCTCACTTCCCCCCACCAGTGGGAGTAGATTGGAGGAAAACACTTTCTATCCTGATGGGGAAAGCAAGACTGGTGGGGGTATATTGGGGTAGGGGCTAGGCCCGATAACTGTTCATGCTGCCCCCATCCATTTTATGATAAACAAAGACACCCTGGTGTCTAGTGGGCTTTCTGCCCCCCCCCCCCCGGGCAGAATAGAGGAAATTTCCTTCAATCTGCCCTGGGGGGGCAGAAATTCTTTTGAGGCTTGGGGGAGGGGAGCATAAGCCCATAGCCAGGGGGCCAGTCCCACCCATAAAAATAGCCCCAGGTCTCTTGCTGGTGGATCCCTACTTAGGGATCACCCTTCTGCAGCAATCCCCAACCAGAGATCCACTAGAGAAAGGCGCCATTGGATGACAAACTCCCCTGTCCTAATCAGTGCTCGAAGCTGAGATATACCCCTGAACACCGACATAAGTGAAACTAAATTAGGCTAATTTTACTTTCACTTCTGCGCAATGATGTTAGCACACTCTGTGCTCTGATCGTCATTGTATAAAAAAAAGAAACAGGTTGTTGGGAAGCTCTTCCCCAGCAGCTAAGACTCAAAATGCAAAAAGGAAATCCCTCTGGTGCTCACACCAGAGGAATTTCCTGCCTCTAGTCTCAGGACATGCTGGAGCCGTCCTCTCCAGCACGTCCTCAGCACTGAAGAGGTTAAATAAAATGGCACCAAAACACATTAAATCCAATCAATAGAACCAAAGTTATGAATTTTTAACCTATGAAGGGGAAAATAGCACATAAAAAGATCAAAGCGCCAACCGTAGGCAAATTCAAATGTTATGGCCGATTGCGATGGAGCACCATTCAGATACACGAAGTGGATTGGGTCTGGTCTCAAATTACCATCAGACTTAGAAGAAATTTTGAAGAAAAGTTCCTTACAAGGTGAAGTTCAGCGGGGCAAGCAGCCAGCGGTGTCCGAGGAGGAGGTGTTGTTGTCGGGGAGCCGCTGGATGGAGTCCTAGTAATGATTTCTACACTTTTTTGAAGTAGAAAAGGATGCAGCTGCAGGTCGTTGCTGATGCGGGCTCCACAAGGCTAAATATCCTTTCCAAGAGGTCCCGCTGAAGAAGATTTGCTGCTGTTGAGAAGTATGTCGCTACTTAAAGTCAGACTGTCCGGCGAGGTACCTCAGGCGGATCGGCAAGCAAATAGGTCCCGTTTCCTGTCGGTTTTCAGGCCACTTTTTGGTGGATTATTTTTTTTGAGTACCAAGTTTTAGGTTTTTTGCTAGAAGAGCACCTTTAGCACTATTTATAAGGGCCTAGGTCTGGTTGGGCTAGATGCAGGGTACGATGTCAATGGAACTTTTTTTGACCCTGCAGCTCACACAAGAGGCCAGCAAACTATCACTCTGGTAGTCCTGGGATCAATCAGCTAGTCAAGCTTCAAGCATCAGGGCAGTCCTCTGGCAGTAGCAGAGAGTCCTCTGAGATACAACGCAGCCCTCAAGCAGTCCTCTGAAATACTAGACAGTCTTCTGGTGGCCTTCTACACATTTAGAAGTGTTTTGAAGCGTGGCTTAGAAGGTCCAATATTTATACCTTGTGCCATCCTTTGAAATGCAAGACAATTCTAGGCTACCCAAATTTCTGGAAATGTCCTTCCTTCCCCTGGGCAGGCTCCAAGTGGTCTACGGTTGCAATAGACTGGTGTCAAGCTACTTTGTGAGTGTTCTGGCGGCAGTCCTATGAAATGTAAGTGACTCTGATGGCCAATCCTTCCACCTGAGAGGAATACACAAAGTCCAACCGCCAACTATTCACAGGGATCACTGACATAATATCGATCCAACGTAAATTGAGACAAAAAAATAAGAAATTAAATATCGATAACAAAAATATTGACTTTGTACACTTAACTGTATAAACCACAAATATCAAGAACACAAATTTTGTTCTTCGACATATCAATCTTTACATATATCGAAAACAAAAAGATCAGAAACAAAAATATAGTCACCTTTAAATAAACATAGAATATGTCAAAAGTATCGATCCACACCTATACCGAGTACAATATTATCGCCAAAATAATAAATATTTATTAAATATAAACGTATTATATCAAATTATTTGTCATTAATCTGAACAATTTACAAATCTAAAATACATACAATAAAACCTCTCCAAAAATGACCATCAACAGCACACAAGTACACACCAACCTAACTATTAATATATATATAAAGAGAGAGAGAGTTTTATAATCAAAAGTGTGGAACTATATTTTATCCATAAATAATAAAATACAGATCAGCATTTACCATTGAAGGATTCAACTGATAAAACAAATTCAAACTGTAGTAAACTAATCAATAACATAAAACTGTAAACAACTTTCACCAATAAAATAAACAATTAAATCAGCAATATAAAACATACACTGATTGGAACAACTAAATACAAAAATGACATGCTGCAGGATGAAGAAGCTCTGCTGGATTCTTTCTACAAACCATTAAAGAAGAAAAATATACATCTTAAAAGCTACATAGGTACATAAGTAACACTTATATGTAAGCTAAGACGCAACTGTTAACAAACTTAAAAATATAAAATAGCAATTGAATATTAATACACTTTCCCACTTTTATCTACTTTACAGAGACCTGCTAAAAGAAAATATTCTGCAATGTGAAAACCAATAAAATACCACAGCTGTTATGTTACATATAGGTACCCTAATACAGGCTCAGGTAGTCACCTAACCCTTCACCTATATTCTCCCTACCAGTACACTACATACTGATTCTTAGTACTGACCTTTTACCTAGTTACGGTACTGTCTAAAGATGACATGGGGTTTTCTCCGAAAAGCTTAAGCTTAATTAATTATTCAAGAGGATTCTTGGAATCACAGCAGGCCTACCATCTCCTGCATAATAACTATGTATAAGGGTCATTCCTTCCATCATCCTAGCCTGACATGACACAGCAGGTATATCCCCAGGGGGTACCACTTTGGGTATATATACATCTTCTCTTGCTGAGATAGTCAGAGGAGAAAAGGACTTCCATGCCGACACACTGATGCAAGACGCTGAGGCTCCTGCACGCAGACACTCCAGCTCGCAGTGGTCTGACATCCTTTGGCGGGGTGTCCACATCGAGACCAAAACGGGGTCCCACAGTCTCTCACTTCAGGTAATGGGGTTGACTTTACCCTAGAGGTATTCTTGGCGTTACACCCACATACATGGTAGGTGCACTTAAGTACATCTAGTTAGGGACGCATCGTAGGAGTATGCATTCTACTATCATGTAATTTACATACTTGCCTGTATTCATTGTTTTAGCATGATGGTAGAAATCTACCATCCTTTTACTCTTTTAGTGTTTATCATCATTTATATCTGTTACTGTCTAATGGTTGTTTCAGCGCACCTATTTTACACTAGAATGACGCTGGTTCAATAAATACTTATTGGAAAACGTCCCCACGGTTTATTCTGTGTATCTATCTGAGACAAAGTGAGCACAAGTGAGTGAGCAAAAAGTAGTACAATGTTTCCACTATCCCTGATGGAACAGGGTTGTCATGTTCGATAGTTGCCAAGAACCAGTCTCTTCTTGGTAAGAGGAGTTTCTAGTGGCACTGTGAACTAGCTGGTATACAGGCTGACATATTCGGTAGGGGTGTCCAGAATCAGTATGACTCCAAACCTTCAGTATATGTTGTCTAAACACGCAGATTCTATATAGGTTTATAGGAACTACACGACATAGCACCGCCAATGTTGGTTTGGTACTTATTTAACAGTCAAATCTGAGTAGTTCAGTCGTGCTATTCTCAGAGACCCCCACCTCACATTTAGCCAGAGACGTCTGGAGTGGGAAAGGAATTGTCCGCCACAGCTGAGTAGACAAAATTCCTAATTTATTGGCTGTAGGTTTATCAAGCTTGAAGGACAAACAGTTTTTATGGTGCATAAAAACATTATCTCAGTTTCCTTGAAACTCTTCCTTGAGATTCTTTTTCAACAATGGCAGAAGAAGACGCAGTGCCGGGCATGGCGCACTTTAGTATAGGAAGAAGAAGGTGAAAAAACATTTTAAAAAATGCTAGAAATGCCCTTACTCAAAAACTAACAGACTTTGGAGTCACAGCTTGGGGTGCGACAGTAACCTTCGTGATTGAGGTACACAAATCATATAGAACAGAGATATTCTATTCATAGGTTAAATTCCCACAAGCAGAAGCACAATCAAAAACATTTCATTCTTACACTGAAGATGAAACACCAGAGGAATACTGTCCGCATGAGGACATTGGAATTCCGCTCACCTACCAGGAGCACATACACTGGTTTAAAGGTGCCTTCCCCCATACACGAATTAAAGCAAGACTAGGTCAGCTCGGAAAAGGCGGGGCCACTTGGCCTGTGCTTGTGGCTTACACACTGCATCCAGACATTGATACAATGCCAGTAGCAGACTTAAGTACACTTCACGAAGAAATAATACAACTCTACAGGAACATGACACAGTTCTTGATGACAACACTCACATTTCAGCCAACAAGAGCTACACATGCAGAAGCAGTGGCAATATGCCAACACCTGAGGGATTTCACTCCTTTACAACAGGAATGTGAATTTCCTAAAATTATCACAGACACCTGTGCAGAATTAGGCAGAAATAGTTTGGGAGCTAGAGCAACGAAACCTCAACTGATGGGTGGTCCTGAGAAGGATAACACCAAGCAAGCACCTTATTCTTCCAAGAAGAAATGGGATAATAACAATGAAAACAAAAACATTAGGGACAATAGATCTCTATCTAGGAGTGGGTCTCCTCAGCAGGAGAACTCTGACAGGAAATATAACCTTAGAAATGGGGATAACATAAAAAAATTGACAGGTATCAGGATACTGATACACGTTCCTCTCATTCCTTTCAGGGTTCAACGAGAAACTTCGAGAGAGAAGGACGGTCAGAACACAGACAAAGAGAGCGTACAAAGTCCTGAGACATGTCATGTGCTCCAAGCTACACTTCTAAAAAAGAAGACAAGCCACAATCTAAACCTCAATTTAAAAGGAAGAAGGTAGCAAGTCTCAAAGTTAGACATGCCCAGAATTCTGAGGACTCAACTACTGAACGGGCTCTGACGATTTTGGACAGCGCAGCAGAAGTAACAATAGCTCACCAGAACCTGATGGAATTTTTGGTGACAGCGGAGTTGAATGAGCACATCACGCTGGATATACCTAATATGAGGGTAAGTGTGCCAAATGGGTTCCATGAGATAACACTCCAAATATAGGGGGACAAACCCAGAAAAGTTAAAGGCCTCTTTTGGGAGAACTTGACTTTCAACTATGACATACTTTTAGCTTAACAAAATTGGCCGCCTGAAACTGTTATGTATTGCCCAAAGGGAAAAACTGTAATTTTACCACCATTTTCTGACCACGTTCCAATTTACTTAAAACATACTTACACGCGGGAGTGGGCGGTAGCCCTTGCTCTAGCACTTTATCGCAACCATGTTGGGTGGGATGCTGAGTCACCACACCACGTAATCCCAGTAAAAGCTAGTCCAACTCCCCAGAGACAATACCCAATAAAACAAGAAGCGAAAAAACAGGTCAGGGGGATCTTGGATCAACTTGAATATCAGGGTGTAATAGAAACTTGCACCTCTTCAATGAACAGTCCTTTGTTTCCCGAGAATGAAACCCGATAATTCATATTGTCTAGTTTTAGACTATAGACATCCGAACACTTGCACTAAAACACAGTGCCTCATTAATGAATAACATTGTGTATAAAAAATCCGAAACAACACTCGATATCTCAAATGGATTCATCTGCCCAAATATAGAGCCTGAAAGCAGGTATCTAACAGCATTTTCCATGCTTGGTTCCCAGCGTTAATTTTGTTGACTCCTTAAAGTAAGAATAGCCCCGGGTTGTTCAGCGCTAGGGTAACAGAATTACTTCAGAATTTGGATAAAGAGGCATTGTACTATGTAGATGATTTTTGCCTGACAGATGATGATTTACAGGATCACTTGACCAGGGTGAGCACCATAATTTTAGGGTTCGCCTCTGAGGTCTAAAAATTCAACTTTAAAAAATCAAAAATAGCCCACCTCAATGTCCTATTTTTGGAATACGAACTATCAAGTCAAGGAAAAAGCCTGGCAGCTAACTTTTTTAGAAAAGTGTGTGCTGCTCCAACCTTCCAAATCTTTAAAAAACTTTGGCAGAACATACATTTTGGATTACGCAGAAAGAGTACTCAATAAGAACTGATTTCGCGGTGAGGCATTGGACACAGGAACATACAGATATCCTTAGTTCCCTACAAGCTGGCATGATAGCTTCAAAACACTTGCAGACACGCGTGAAGGGACGCAATCTGGTGATCCGCGTTGTAGCGGGTCAATCTGGGTATACTTACCTAGCCTTCAATGAAGGCGAATCAGTACCCATAGCATACAATCACATCTGTACACAATCCATGAAATACGCTTTGCTTCTACAGAGAAAATCCTGACAACAGTAAAGACTGCTATAGTGGGAGAAAGAACACTGGTTCAGGGTAAACGAATGTCGTGACTCCAGTACAACCTTAGAGGCTGCTAGAAAGGCAAGCATTCCTAATGCTAAAGCCTTACATGCAAGATGGATACAATGGGCTAATTCTCTCACTGCAACAGATGTAGAATACAGAAATGATCGAAGATTAAAAACACAAGCATTCCTGCAATATGAGCACGAATACCCTCTACCAAATGAAATAATGCCTCTAGATCAGTATTAATACATTATTTACACTGACAGATCTGCTCAGCCGGAAGAAAGTAAACTGCAATACAGCGCTGCTTGTGCGATTGTAAAAGGTCGTATGCAGGATGGCAAGTTCCATCCCAGCGATACGAAGACACAGTCTCTAGGAGACTGAACGGCTCAGCTGGCAGAATTAAAAGCCCTATTACTATCACTGATAAATACGGCTCGAGAATTCCCCACAATCATAGTGTGCAATTCTTTTTACTGTGTCTAGTCACACAATGAATATCTTCATTAGTGGGGTAAAAATGGGTTTAAGGACTCGAAAGGTGGCACA
Source organism: Triturus cristatus (assembly GCF_964204655.1). Classification (NCBI taxonomy): domain Eukaryota; kingdom Metazoa; phylum Chordata; class Amphibia; order Caudata; family Salamandridae; genus Triturus; species Triturus cristatus. The sequence goes on along the minus strand of NC_140589.1, from coordinate 497,453,679 downwards.
ATAAAGCATAAACTGCTATGGGAAGAGGTAGCTGAGTTGAAAAACAAACTACCAAGAGCTCACATGATACACACGGTGAGTCTTCAACTTGATGGCGTTCACGCTGAAGGGAATTCATTGGCTGATGAAGCTGCAAAGGGGGCAGTACGAACTGCTGCCATAGCTGCAATCACTCATTCAAAAACAAAAAATAGACGGATGTTAGAAATGGGGGTCTCAGGTTGGCAGAGGTAAGTACTTTTGTCCAAATAGGGGCCCTTGCTTCTAGGCACGGCAAGGGGGATACACACTTTAGATAACCCCTGCTCACCCCCTTTGTAGCTTGGCACCAGCAGACAGGCAATGTCTGCAAAGGCAATGTGTAAAGTATTTGTACCAACACACACAGTAACACAGTGAAAACACCACAAAAGGACACCACACCAGTTTAGAAAAATAAAATATCTTCATCTAAACTAAACAAGACTAGACGACAAAAAATCCAACATACACGGTTAAAAATATGACTTTCAAAAGGTTTCAAGAACTTGCAACATTGAAAACTATGAATGCATGACTTTTCAGCAAAGTACCTGTATATGAGTCGAAGTTCACAAGCCAAACAGCCGCAGTGTCGGAATACAAAGAGATGCGACACTCCTGAGACCTTGGGAAGGCGATGCGACAGTCCCGCTGCACGCGGAGGAAGGTTTGCGTCAAATCCGGCCTGTTTAGGGTGTGATGCGGCAATTCTGCGTGACGGTTCTGGTCTGCGGGTGATGCGTCGGAAGAATTTGATGCACAGGTACGATGCGTGGAAATACGGGATGAGTCAGCGAACGATGCGGCGGTGTTGAGCGGTGCTGCGTCGGTCCTCTTCAGCCGCGATTTTGGTAGCAGTGACAGGCGCTGCGGCGGTTTCTGCAGCGGCGCGGCGATGCTTGGAAATTCTTCTCTCACCGTGGAGATGCGTCGGGAAAACAGACGCAAGAAGAGCGATACGTTGATTTTAGCAGTTCTTCACGTTTCTTCTTTTTTCCAACTCCCAAACAGCGGCACCAACCTCCAAAGGCCCAACACTGGCACCGGCACCTCTTGGCAGGTCAGAGCTCACAGCAGCAGAGTTCAGGGGAGCTGGGGGATGAAGTCTTTGTGTCCCTGAGACTTCAGAACAGGGAGCCAGCTCACTTCGGGCCAATGGAGATCTCCTTCAAGCAGGGGACACAGCACACAGCAAAGTCCTTCTACTTTACTTGTCAGAAACAGCAACTGCAGGCCAACCCCAGACACACAGCAAGGGCAGTACTTGGTCACTCCAACTCTTCTCCTTGGCAAAGTTTCCTCTTGAATTCCAGGAATGATCTAAAAGTCTAGGGTTTTGGATCTGATACTTATACCCCAAAATGTCTTTGTTCTCTTTCTGCAAGGGGCTCTGAGCCCAGTTCAAACCAGTTCTGGGGGCCACTCTGCTAGTGCACTGCAACAACCATTGTCAGTGTGAGCCTTGGCTCCAGACACACCACAGGGGGCGGAGCCAGCATTGTGGAAGCCAGGCACAGCCCTATTCAGGTACAGGTGCTACTCCCCCACCACTCCAAATGCAGATCAGGCCTATTCAGCCTAGTTCTGACACATCCAGACTCCTGGAGCCACTATGCCTCCTCAGCCCCTGTCATTCCAAAGCCAGACTGTCAATCCACAAACAGGCAAAGACACACAGGATGGTTGAACAAGAAAACAGCCACTTTCTAAAAGTGGTATTTTCAAACACACAATGTAAAAACCATCTTTATTAAAAGATGTGTTATTAAATCCGTAGTTCAGGGATACCAAACTCCATTTTTCTGTATTATCCCTATGGGAAGATATGCTTGTAAAATGTTACAAAGTATTCCCTATTCTGTCCTATGGGGCAAGACAGCCTTTCAATAGTGAAAAACGAAATTGTCAGTATTTCACTATCAGGCCATGTTACACACTCCATTACATGTCCTACCTTTCACATACACTGCACCCTGCCCAGGGGGGTACCTTGGGCCTACCATAGAGGTGCCCTATATGTAAGAAAAGGGAAGGTTAGGCCTGGCAAGTGGGTGCTCTTGCCAAGTCGACATGGCAGTAAAAGAACAGCGCACAGGCACCGCGGTGGCAGGCCTGAGACATCTTTTCAGGGCTACTCATGTGGGTGGCACAATCAGTGCGGCAAGCCCACTAGTAGCATTTGATTTACCAGCCCTAGCACACTCAGTGCACTTTACTAGGGACCTACTGGTAAAACAAATATGTCAATTTAGGGAGAACCAATCACAATACCAATTTACACAGAGAGCATATGCACTTTAGCACTGATCAGCAGTGGTAAAGTGCCCAGAGTCCTATAGCCAACCTACACAGTTCAGGAAAAAATAGGAGGAAGAAGCAAAAAGTTTGGGCATAACTCTGCAAAAAGGCCCATTTCCAGCAACTGACAGATAATGGTAGCTGTCATTGCTTCATGCAAAAACAGCACAGCCTTACTGAAAGGTTTACCACACAAATACTCCTACAAGTTAGATGTAAAAAACATTCCGTATGCTCAGATTCCTGGAGTGGGGGATAGAGTAATATCAAACATGGATTGCAGATTGGGTTTGTTTCACGGATTCTGCACATACACAGATCTATGCACAGGAACCCAGGACTTTGGTGTATTGTGGTGTACCAAAAACACGCCTCAGTGCCCAGAACCCCCATCCGGCTAGCTATGGTATCTCATTCGTTCTCCATACTACAGCTTAGCTGGCAATGATTGGATATCCTAGAACATGTGACTCAGGGCCTCTCAGAATTCGTGGGAACAAGACACTCTTTTGCTTAGATACTCATACCTGTTCACAATGTGAGTAACCAGAGACACTGTATAGTTTAAAATGTTTATTTCAACTAACATGCTCTGTAATGCAGTACACATGCTAACATTAGCAAAGTAATGCATAAAAACAATATAATCAGCATGGTTACAATTCCATATAATAAGAACGGGGACCGCATATTATAATGACAGTGGCCTTATAGCGCTTTACCACCCTCCTCGTGCTATAAGCTATGTTTATTATATCAGTGGAAGACCTCTGGGCTTGGACAGCGGAACCCCCTACCTCAAGTCTTAGATGATAGGATTTACATCTCTGGACAAGCACAGCTCTTCCTCTGGAAACATTTTCTCCAAGTGCTCCTAACTTGCATACCGTGCAAAATTAAAAGCACCCGAAAAGTCAGTAGTGCAGCTGTGTTCCATGTTATGTTTATATGTGTGTGGGACGGACCAAAGCCGATTAACCAGTGAAGTTGTTTTCTGGCCTTGAACACGATGTACAGACGAGAACTCAGAGCACAACAGAAATAGTGAAAGGCAGACAGTTCCCATGTAAAGCAGCACGAGCAAGAGTGTTTACGGGAACCAAGACAAGTAGTGTTGTGTGCATAAGCGGTAAGATGGCAGTGATGCAAAGCACAAACTAATGCTAACTTAGCAACGTCCGCTGGCACCCCTAAACCTTCACGACATCCTCTCCTTGGGCAGTCCTACGCACAGTGATCAAAGTAGAACACAGAGTTCAAAAAGTCTGAGCAACAAAAGCTTATGAGACCGGTATGCAAAGAACGTCAAGTGGGTGACAAAAGGAGCAAAGGTCTTGTTTGTTTTAAAAATATCCTTTTGGCAGTAAGTGAAAAAATTAAGAATAATTAAAAAAAATGTTTGGGTTGCCTGGTCTTATCAATCCATCAGTGTGTAGGCGCAAAAGGTGGCAACAGCTTCCAACAGGAAATCATTGTCATCGTCAGAAAAGGTAGACACCATCCAGTTTAATAATTCAAAGGAGCAAACATGCTCATTAATGATGGGTGCTTCCAGCACCAATGGTGGGCAACTTGCGTGATACTCGATGCAACTCCGTTGCAGGAAATCATGTGCTGCTGCACCAATATCCCACTGAGCTAGCACTCCGAGCGCAGCTGCACAGGCCATCAGACCCATACCGGAACAGTCCTGCTCATGAGACACTAGAGAGCTCATCAGTAAGGCGAAGTCCGGGTCAGGAGATGCTGTGTTTGTGAGGCAGAGATTCAAAGCCCATTGAAAAGGACATTCCAAGCATGGGAAAACTGGTTGCACGCAAGTGTACCATGGAAATCGGACAGACAGATTATAAGCCACGCTTACAGTGGCCAGTGGCAAGGTACCGTAGCACTGAAGCAAGTGGTTACGAAGCAGCTGCAGCTGGGCCGGTTGTGAACGACCACAAGAGGTGGAGCCATTTCTGAGCAGATAAATCAACAGGAAGACCCTGGCAGCTAAGGCCAGTATTAGTGGCAACCCGCCGAAAATGCTGGAAAAAATACAATGAATTAAAGCCAGGATCACACCAAAAATAGTTTGAAAAGATGTTACAAGGCCAGAGTCCACAGTTTAAAAAAATAAACCAGCCCCGTTGTATGCGAAGCATTGAAGATAGAATGAATTAGCTCACCAAAATGTTGTGGGAGGTCAGTGTTTGAAAGTGCTTGAACTTCTGTTCTTGTATTAGCCACCTGCAGGACATAGGTCTCACAGGCAGAAGTGAGAGAAACTTATTTCTGGGACAATAAAGCTCTTATTCGGCTGAGCTTGTCGAAGTCTACCTTCAAGGTCAGAATGGAAGGCCAATTGAGATATCGGGACTCCCACGAGGTGGAGGAAACAGCAAATTTTTGCAGCAAACTACACGTTGTGACACAGTCACAATGTGCGGTATGCCTATTAACAAGCCACAGCATTTTTCATTATTCAGAAGTAAATAACTGCTGTTAGACAACAGTGTGAATGTTGGCTCAATCAAGGGGACCGGTTTTCCTTTTAAAATGCACTCTAATTAGGCACCTCTAAATTACAAGCGCCGTGCAATTGTATATTTTTGCACACAAGGGAGTGTCCAATGGAAGAATCACAAGACTCACCAGTCAGATACACCTCTGTGTCATCATGCAAACATCTAAACGTGAGGGGGAGTGACCAAACTTCATGAAGGAACGAGTTTCCTAATGGTTCATAGCGTCCTAGGGGAAAATGTTTCATGCATGATGTAAATTTAAATAAGGAGAACGGCAGTGTTATAACCCCATGAACAAGCCAAACTGCCGAGTTTGTTTCCACTACTGAGAATGGTAAAGGGTCTACGTTTTCTATTTGTAAAAGGGTATAAGTGGCATCTTTCATGGACATAGACTGTTGTCTTTCAGTCAAATTAAAAGGCAAAAACAAAGAGGACGCGTTTACATAGTCCCATGGCACGCGACCCATTTTAAGCATCTGCAAGGTCCATGATAACTGCATAATAGAGCGCAATTGGTTCTGACCATGATATAACACAGATACATCAATATCAACAACAGAAGAAACAATATTGTCCAATGTGCATATCCTGGAAGAAAGGGTATTAATACTGTTACATACCACAGCCAGAACTTTTTCAAGATTAGCTGGTCTATAGCCCTTAAACGTGAAGCGGCTTCAATTTGAGACATTTTCCAAATTTCATTGTAAACTGCATATATCCATCGTTTAGGCCTTGGGCCAATCGTGCCTTTTATGAAATCTGATAAATCCACATCATTCGATAACATTTACAAATGCTGTCTAACAGAAGCTAAGGTAGAGTGTTGTAACCATGTTTGACATAATTTACCAACAGAATATGTTGTAACTGAATGTCTTGTTGAAAAACGTGGATCAGGCCTATCCTGTGTGTAATATTAAAAAACAATACAGTTCAAAAGGGAGGGTCCAAGAGAAAGGTTTTAGAGACCACGTAGGATTATATCCCCTAACAGATACTGATACATACAAAAAAATCCTAGGGTCTAAACATATACCAATAGTGTATGTAAATCAATGATACTCCATATAAAAAGAATGTATAAAGATAAACATAACAATTTATGAGATCATCCAAGGGCAGATCCCTTTTTAGGACGTAATCCCTCACTCACCAAAGGTGACATGCTTCATCATAGGGATTCTCCTCCTAGTTCCTTTGAGGGCTACAACCTCCTCACTATGAGGGAGGAGCTCAGGGATGTTTTATTGGAGTGTAAAGGGTATCCTAAACCCACCTATGATGAGCCAAAAGTATGAGTGAAGTCGCAGCGCAAAATAATAGATAATATGAAATAGAAGTGAAGAAGTGAGTGAAATCTAAAACTGGCTAGTGGGCATAGAACAGCAATTTTAATGTGGATATGCCTACTGTCAGAATTAAAAACGCAGTGCACCAGCGGTATGGATATGAACCGCTATGGTGTGATGATTGTTGGTCTATCCTGTGTGTAACCTGGAGCCCTGTTATGGAAACGCATTTGGCATGCATCTGCACATTCCAGTCTCAATATTCAGCAAGGGAAGGAAAAGCAGGAGTCTTCAGTTGTTTAGCCGTAGCTAAACACCAGACAAGTAGTCTGATAGATAGAATCGTTTAAAATCAGTATTTGTGTTGGTATAAGACATGCACGATACAAAGCTTTTGTGCCCTGCACCTGCCAGGATTTAGAACCCCTGGTCCAAATGTAAGGTGCCCACTGCAAAATTCTGAAGAAGACACGCAAATCCCTGACTACAGTTTGAGCGTCAGCGCTTCGTTTTGGTCAAACCCATAGAAAACGTATGCACGAATCAATTGCAACTAATATGAATTTATAGGCAGTATCAGAAGAAAATGGACCGCAGTGATCCAAATAAACACAAGCAAATGGTCTATTGGATATGCATAACGGTGTTTGTGGTGGACGAGTCACAGTAGACTGCTTGATTTGCTGACAAATGTCACAAGAAAGCATATTAGTACGTGTTTGTTTATATAAGCCAAGCCACCAGTAACGTTGTTGAAAGATACTGACTGTAGCAGACACACCAGCATGCGCTGAGGCCATGCCCTCGTGTGCTGCGATTATCAATGTAAGCCTGCGGTCCGCATTGGGAATCAACCTCTCACCAACGTTAATAATTGTCACATAGGGAACGTTATCAGGGTTTAAATGATAAGAGTATTTGGAAGGGAATCCTTTTGGATAATTACCTCTCTTCTCAGTAGTAGCTATAGCTGCCAAGATGTCATCATCAATCTTACTCATGGATCTTGTAACTGCTGCTACTAAGCACATGTCCACTGCTGACTCAGCTGCTTCATCAGCCAAGCTGTTACCAACCATGTGTACTCCTACACGTTGGGGCCAAGAGTATGAATTACTTGTGTGAGCAGGAGGCGTTCTTCAGCTCTGCCACTCGAACCCATAGCATTTTATGCTTAATTGTCTTGCCTTTGGAATTACGGTAGTCATTTTGAGATCAAAAGAATAAATTGTCCTTAAAAGATTGTACACAGTAAAAGGAATCGCTTACAATCAAAGTAGTCACATTAGGATCGGCAAACTCCATTGCGAGCACCAACGCATGCAGCTCGGCCAATTGGGCAGTACAGTCACCGAGGGCCCGTGTGTGAACCACACTGAACTTAAACTCGCCGTTCACTATGGAACCAGCCACAATCGCACAGGCTGCAGAATAAGAATGCTTAGATCCAATCGCTGGTTGCGCCGAACCATCAGTGTAAATGATACAACGGTATTCCTTGAGTGGACGCATAGACCGAGGAGCTGGATGAACTAATTCAGTGACTCCTGAGTCTGTAATGAGGAATCATAGATACATGTGACATCCGGGGATTCAACAATGTAGCCCATTGTATCCACCGTGGATGTAAAGCTTTGGAATTAGGAACATTCGCCTTTGTCACTGCTTCCAGAGCAGGATATGGTGTTACCAGCAACATGCGTTTTCCTTGTGCCAGGGCATGTTCTTACAGAATCGCCATCTGGACTGCCCTCAACACTTTTTAGACTGAGGAAAACCTCAGTTCTGCTGAAGTGTACAAGTGTGACTTATAAGCAATAGAAACTGTGTCTCCTTCATTAAACGTCTAGTATATGAAACCCACCGCTCCTGGGACAATTCTTACCACCAGGTTAGTATGGTTGTCACGAGATAACAATAGTTTAGAGTCAAGTAAATCAGAATGTAAAGACTGCAGTACATTTGTATGTTCCGGAAGCTTTCACAAATGTTGATTGTATCAAAGCATAGAGAGGCTTGATACACTGGGCATACTCTGGTACATAAGTACGACCAAAGTTCTAGAAATCCAGCAAAGATTGTAATTTTTTCAGGATTGTAGAAGGACGCAAACGTGCGCACTTCTCCAGGAAGTGCGGTGCCAATCCGTGTCCCTCATTATTGAGCTCGTAGCCCAAGAACAACACTGGGAATTCAGCAATGTGTGATTTTGCAAAATTAAATTTGTATCGGTAGTCCGCAAACTCCACTATGATGCGGTCCACGCGACAAAGATGCGGATATAACTCGTCGTCTGTGAGATAAATGTCCATCTACATACGAATACGCATCAGGGTTGATTGTGTCTAACAATGAGACCACACGTGCGGCGAAAACACCCGGGATGTTTTTATAGCCCCTCGCTAACCTTTTAAATTGTTTTTGTTTGCCGCCGTGTGTAAAAGCTGTCCACTGACTTGACAAGGGGGACAGATTGTGGCTAAAAAAGCCATTGGATGTATCTAGGGTCGTCTTATATTTTTTCCGAACTAGATTGTCCACTAGGGCAGAACTATGGGTATTCTGTACCACATTCATCCGACAATGCCTTGGTTATGGTAACAAGAGGGTTATTCATCAGTGACACGCATGTCTCAATTACCCCTTGATACTCCAATTGGTCTAGTATTTCCGCTACAGGAGCCTTTGCCTCCCTACAGATGAGATATTGGGGTTGTGCCTGTGGCATGGGCTGCAATGGAATCTCGTGATTGGGAGATGTTTTATCCCAACCCACCTGAGCACGGTATAAAGCCGGTGCAAGTACTGAAGCCCACTGTTCTGCAAAATGTTGCGCATGCTCCTTCGAGACACTGTGTGAAAAATTAGGGAGGATTACCTCCTCCCCTCTCGGAGCTGCTAGAACAAAAGGCGGGGGCCAGTCGGCCTCCGGTAACAGGATGTGATACGAAGAAGTCAGATTTCCCCAAAAAACTCCTTTGATAATGCGTTTTATGTCACCTTCTATGAGAATACTAATTTCATATAGTCTGTCAGGGGGAGCCACTCGGGTGTCAGCAGTTTTAACTGTGATGAAAGTATCAGTTGCTGTCGTCTCCAGAAATGGACGCATTGCTTGCCGCACTACTGTATCATACTCTGTGCTGTCTAGCAGCATTACTGCCCATGTTAGCTTCCGGAGGTGGGTCCTCACCGTCCGTGGCATACCTTGCAGTTAAAGCGGCCACTTCCTTCTTCTGGAATGGAGGGCGCTGATGAGGAAAGTCCTCTTTCCGTCACTTGTCCATGGCTGTTCACGTCCCTGCTGGGCACCTCGGCCTCTTCCGCGATCCTGGTGATCACCTCCACTGGCATATGGGCCTGATGCTTCCTGTGAAGAACGAGGAGAATGCGTATCAGGATCCTGAATTCTATCAGGAGATTGAATTCTTGCGCTGTCAAGCAGTTCATAAGTGCGTTCTGGGATCGAAGGTGTAGGGGATGATGCCCGTCCCCCTTGCTTTTATTGTGTTTTCCCCTGTTTATTATTCTTCCAATTCTTTTTAGGGAATTGTGGACAGCCTCCTTGATCAGTTTGAGACGTCCGTTGAGCCTGCAGTTGTGCAGGTACTTTAGCAAAAGGCTTAATACCCAAACTATTACGCCCAACTGTTTAATAAGCCTGGGCTATAATCTTAGGTAATTTGAGGGACTTGTCTACACCTGGGACAAGCGCCAAAGCATTAGACACCTGAAAGTTGACTGCATCACCCTTAGCATTAGCAAGGATTAGATCAGCAACCACGTCACACACTCCAACTAACCTCATCCCCAATTCAACTGCCGCCTCTGGTCCGTGCTCATCTTGAACACGCTTAATCACAGAGGGGAGTACTGTCATGGATGGTGTGCCAAAACACTTTGCATAAACTGCCGCAAATATTTTACCCCGACTCTCACAATCCGTGACTTCGGGTACTAAGTCTTTCTGCAGACTAATTATCAAAATTCAGTGCTTCTCCACCAGCATGGTATGTGGAAACACTGCTTCAAGCTAGTCAAATTTCACAGCAAGCCAATAAGGCAAATCTTCCTTATTTGGCGGAGGCCTGCCCATAACCGAATGAACCATTACGGGGCTAATAGTAACACAGTCAGTACCAACTGGTTGCTGTACAACTCCAGGTGCTCCCACCTGGACGTTGCAGTTTACATATTGAACCATTGCTCTATACACATGGATTAGTGTAGTGTGCATGAGACGGAGAGCCACCACATCGCACGTCAAATATCGTGGATGCCACGCATAACCTGCCAACACAGGCCAAGTGGCCCCATCAATTGATAAGGGGCCTAACATGACAGGTGACAGGGGTACGGGAAGGGCGCCATCAAACCAAATGCGATGCTGCCATGCCGTCAACGGAACTTCCAGAGTTCTATATGGCCGATACGCAGCAGGAAGGGCGGTATGGCTGTATTTATGCCACAAATTATCCACCCCTTCAACTGCCGGAAACGTCACCCAGGAATAAAACACCTCATAAGTGTATACTGGGTCGGATTGGACCACAAAGATCAGATTGACACCAGCATCCGGCACACTGCTTGCTTGCAAATGATGCCAGACTTCCAAGTGGCTATGCGCCGCAATGTCAACTTTAACCATATAGAAACTTGAAAAGAAAACACTAAGGAAAAAAGCGGCAAGACAATGTTGGGTCATAATCCGAAATAAGAACGATACCTTTTTGTAAATCTCAAGCTTGAATCACCTATAAAAGCGACAATATAGGTAGGTAAACCGTCACCAATGTTTTCTGGAAACAGAGGCGAGGGGATTGTGAACAAGTACTGAGAACTACTAAGGTGCCTCGTAAATAAGTACCAGACCAAACGTTAGGTGCGCCATGTTACAGGTATTCTGCACATACACAGAACTATGCAGAGGAACCCAGGACTTTGGTGTATTGTGGTGTACCGAAAACACACCTCAGTGCCCAGAACCCCTATCCGGCTAGCTTTAGTATCCCATTCATTCTCCGTACTACAGCGGAGCTACCAATGATTGGATATCCTAGAACATGTGACTCAGGGCCTCTCAGAATTTGTGGGAACAAGACACTCTTTCGCTTAGATACTCATACCTGTTCACAATGTGAGCACCCAGAGACACTGTATAGTTTAAAATGTTTATTTCAACTAACATGCCTTGTAATGCAGTACATGTGCTAACATTAGCAAAGTAATGCATAAAAACAATATAAGCAACATGGTTACAATTCCATATAATGAGAACGGAGACAGCATATTATAATGACAGTGGCCTTATAGCGCTTTACCACCCTCCCCGTGCTATAAGCTATGTTTATTATATCAGTAGAAGACCTCTGTGCTTGGACAGCGGAACCCCCTACCTCAAGGCTTAGATGATAGGATTTACATCTCCGGACAAGCACAGCTCTTCCTCTGGAAAGGTTTTCTCCAAGTGCTCTTAAGTTGCATCCTGTGCAATATTAAAAGCAACCGAAAAGTCAGTAGCGCAGCTGTGTTCCATGTTATGTCTATATGTGTGTGGGACAGACCATAGCTGATTAATCAGTGAAGTTGTTTTCTGGCCTTGAACACGATGTACAGACGAGAACTCAGAGCACAACAGAAATAGTGAAAGGCAGACAGTTCCCATGTGAAGCAGCTCGAGCAAGAGTGTTTATGGGAACCAAGGCATGTAGTGTTGTGTGCATAAGCGGCAAGATGGCAGTGTTGCAAAGCACAAACTAATGCTAACTTAGCAAAGTCCGCTGGCACCCCTAAACCCTCACGACAGGTTTAATACTAGCTGCACACAAGGATCTATGTTCTGCACATGCAGGGATAACAGTGACAGTTTCATTATTGAAACAGCGCTATTGGTGACCTGGTTTAACAAAACAGACGAAGAATTTTGTTTTAAAATGTGACATATGTCAGCAGATGAAGGGTTTCACCGTAGCACGTCTAGCGCAGACACCTTTATTAATATCAGACAGGCCACTAGCGTGTGTTTATCTGGACCACTGCGGCCCCCTACATTCGGATGGAGCTTACAAGTGTGTCTTGGTGGCAGTGGATTCATGCTCAAGTTTCCTAAGGGTGTAGCCTCACCGCTCGGCTGACGCTCAAACTGTTATAAAAGATTTGCGACATATGCAGGTGGCTCATTACATTCTGACCTGACAATTTGGTCATGGAGAGGAAAAACCGGGACTTTAAGCAGTCTTTAACAGCAAGAGTATTAGTCTTGGGTGGTGGTTGGGTCAATCACCTATATGGGGTACAGAGTGCCCTCAACAATATGCCAAGAAGTTCTCTAGGGGGTGTCACTCCTTATGAAGTCCTATTTAGCATGAGAATGTGGGTACCTGATCTCGACTGTGAAGGCACAGTGGCAGATGAAAGACCATTTGACATCAATAAACGTTTAGCTGTTTTACAGGACCTGAATGAATCCAGAGCACTACTAAGCAACGTGATGGTCAAACACACCGCCACTGGGAAAGTCAAATCAGTCACGGCAAGACCTTTCTGAGTCCCAAAAGTCAGAGATCTGGTCAGAGAAAAAATAGAGGGCAAAAAAGAATTTGGGCCATCCTACAAAAAGCCTGTACCTGTCCTCGCTGTTGAAGGAACAAGAATAGTACTTCTTCCACCTCTTGCCGGTAAGAAAGAAAAGAGATTTGTCTCCATTGATCTGATCAAACCACATTATGTGGCAGATACTGAATAGTAGGCCTCGTGGGCTCCTGGGTAGCCAACGCACTCCTCTAACTACCACACAGGAAGTTCAGACAGAAAGACTCATAACATTTGAAGAGACATCACTTCGAAGTAATGGAATTTCCTACAATGAAATGGAACTCGTTCCTCTGGAAAGTCTACACCAATATGCCTCAACAAGAGCCATCAACCGGTTCTACACAGCCTGCCGAGCTACCAAAGATTGATCAAACTGCATCTGGCTACTTCATCGATTTTTATACCTTCTCTCTTGGTCCCAGTGAACCTGAGACAATGCCAGCTCCAGTTTCCCGTAAGCAACACATTTGTGAATTCTACACTTTTCTAAAAGAGACTTACTTAGCATCACTTTGGCTCCAGCTCTGGATAATATCTGAAATAGTGTTTTTTCTGTTCTAGATTGGCTTAGTAACTGTATTTTGCTTACTCATTAATTGAAAATATCTCCAAGAAAGCTCTGCAGTATCTAATGTGAGCTTGGTCCTAAAACCTCATACATCATCTCATCGTGAACAAAGAGACTTGTTTTCTGTGGACATTACAGGTGTTCCAATTCCTGATGGTATAGTCTAGGACAAAGTTGATTATGATGTATTTGGTCCCTCTGAACTTTTGAAGATTCCAAATTTATTTGAAATTTCTGTTAATGATATTATTACCTCCTGTACACTTTCTGATGATTGGGATTTTGAAACTATCAATAATATGTTGTGCAATTTACAAAAATCTGCTGCATTTTTAAACAATGAAATGTTCGAAGACACATCTGATTTTGATAATATGTACTGTTGCCATCATTATGATCATCACTTTTTACACAAGCCGAGTATCCCTCGTAATCTTTTCACATACCACCAATGGGAACATTGCCCAAAACCACCGAAAGTTAGTTCAAAAACCTTTGCACAGAAATGCTCATATTTTTCAGGGTTCAACACTTCTGACCTGACCTCATTTTGCAATAAAGTTGTACCTACATCTGCACAGAAAAATATGCTGACTAACATCAAACAGATTTAGATCCTGCATCCTTTTTTGCCCAACTGTCTGAACAGGGTTTTGACTTATGGAAGGACACTATAGACACACAACATCAGTTCTAAAAAATGGCATGTTCAGGGAACAGAAGCACTATTTAGAGAGTGCCTCATTCTGCAACAGATGATATTTCTGAATGAAACTGTGCAACAGACTTCTTGTCTTGGACCAGCCAAGAACAAGGATTGAACACACCACGGTTTCCCACACCTTCAAACATCAATTTTACATCAAGTGGAGGGGATACAATAGATGACAATACTTCAGATCCCAATTGGAAGGGATGGTTAGTTTGGCCCATAGACACAGATAGGTGTCAATCAAGATTCAGGGGTACAACCGAAGAATTTAGTATCCATAAGCCAGACCCATGATATGTACAAAGAGAACATCTGGGGGTAGTGACATCATACAGTGTTGAGAAGTTGTGCCTCGATTGGCTAAAAACCTCGACATTGTCCCTGGTGAAACAGCACTTATCCTTACTCTCAGATGAGGTGGATTTAAAGGCTATTTACTAGGTCCCCGAAAGCCACGTCAGAAACGGTTCTACAATGAAATATGGAAAATCTCTCAACAAGAAGCCGCAGAGAGACTACGTGAAATAGATAGAATTAACCTAGAAAACGCATTAGCTGTAGTTGACAATGGTCTGACTACATTAACATCCAGAATGTATTCTCTGGGCAACATTGAATCTTCTGCTATTGATATAGTAGAACACGACTTGTCCATATTACAACACGGACAATCTCAATTACGTTATATTATGTTATTTAGCTGGATGCTGCAATCATTGCGCACTGGTTATGTGCCTTGACGATTTGTCACAGTACATCTCTATTTTCAGCCTACAATCTAAATGAGAAACAGATTACAATGGCACACAGGGGAGCAAAATATACAATGCTGAGTATTGAAAAACTGGAAAAGTTACCTTTTACTGTGGCAGAGTCACCATCCACGGAATGGTTAATCCATGGCCATATAATACTACCGGTCACAACTTTCTAGTTTCAGTATTGCCTAGAACAACACCAGGCAGGCAGATATGAAGAGATGGGTAGGGAATTCATCAAGGAATCTTGGGAATTACCATACAGATATTAATGCAGAAATGGGAACACAGAAGTGTTTCTTAGCAGTACCAACTGCAAGAATTCCTTAAGTGGCTCTCTCATATGCCAGGATATCATGCTTCACGGGGCCTGTAACGGTTCAGTAGCTAACTTATCCTGTCAATTGAAAGGTTCCCCAGCTGCCGAGATTAATCCGGTGTTCGAGTTACTTTCAAATGGGAGTTACTTGAAGCTGAATAATCAAGGTTGTTGTGGGATGCTCCCGAGCATCGCATATCTTGTCACTGTGTACTCCAGGGTTACTTGCTGTATGCAAGTATTGTTTCCACCGACCCACACAATTAGGGGGGCACAGTTATGGCCTTCGTTGAATGTTTTCTTTATACGATTTGATATTCTGAGCTGAATGCAAGCCATGCTTTTACAGCAAATCGTGCCCTTGACCTCCGCCTGAGAAAATTATGATCGTCAGGTTGCAAGGTCTGCTTTCTTAGAGCCACCACTGGATGCTTCAGCACCAGTTGGGAAGGATACTGGCTCCTCAACAAATAGGCCTCGGATGACACTAGTACATCCTCAGCAACGGCTGTGGTGAATGCGAATGGTGAATGATGAATCTGTTTTTGATTGACCTGATCTGTGAGGTGTTGCATAGAATGGCGTCTGCGATTGCAGGCAACAGTGATGTTGCATCTCCCAGCCAGGGCACATAAACATTTGGCTCATCGTGTGCTGGGAAAATCCGGCCTTTTTTTCAAAACAACCAAGTTTGGAATTTTAAACAAGACACTTTGTCTAAGCTGCATGGTTTTCAGTCTCTCATTGTTCCGGCCATATATATATATGGATTTATGTAGTACACTTTTTTTTGCATTTTTTAGAAATTTTACTCTTTAAGTATAATTTTTAGAGAATTGCGTACCACATTTTAGCAGTACGTAGAATTTTTGGTATGTCGTTTAGTCGGATGAGGAGTGGTTGTTATGTTCTATATAGGTACCCTACTATAGGCGCAGGTAGTCACATAACCCTTCGCCTATATTCTCCCAACAGTACACTACACAACGATTCTTAGTAATAGCCTTCTACCTAGTTCCGGTACTGTCCAAAGATGACAAGGGCTTTTCTCCGAAAAGCTTAAGCATAATTCATTATGCATGAGGATTCTTGGAATCACAGCAGGACAGCAGGCCTACCATATCCTGCATAATAGCTATGTATAAAGGAGATTCCTTCCATCATCCTAGCCCGTCATGACACAGCAAGGTATATCCCCAGGGGGTACCCCTTTGGGTATATATACATCATCTCCTGCTGAGATAGTCAGAGGAGAAAAGGACTTACATGCCAACACACTGACGCGAGATGCTGAGGCTCCTGCACTCAGACACTCTAGCTTTCTGTGGTCTGACATCCCTTGCGGGGTGTCCACATCGAGACCAAGATGGGGTGCCACATTCTCTCACTTCAGGTAATGAGGTTGACTTTATCCTAGAGAGATTATTGGCTTTACACCCACATACATGCTAGGTGCACTTAGGTACATTTACTGAGGGACGCATCGTAGGAGTACGCATTCTACTATCATGTATTTTATATACTTGCCCGTATTCATTGTTTTAGCACAATGGTAGAAATCTACAATCCTTTTACTCTGATAGTGCTTATTATCATTTATATCTGTTAATGTCTAATGGTTGTTTCAGCACACCTATTTTACACTAGAGTGAGGCTGGTTCAGTAAATACTTATTGGAAAACGTCCCCACCGTTTATTCTGTGTATCTCTCTGAGACTAAGTGAGCATGAGAGACTGAGCGAAAAGTAGTAAACTGTTTCCACATCCCTGATGGGACAGGGTTGTCATGTTCGATAGTTGCCAAGAACTATTCTCTCATTGGTAAGAGGAGTTTCAAGTGGCACTGTGCACCTGCTGGTATACATGCTGACATATTCGGTAGGGATGTCCAGAATCAGTCTGACTCCAATCCTACAGTATATGTTGTCTAAATGCCCAGATTCTATATAGGTTTATAGGAACTACACAACACAGCTATCACATACCTCCAAAAGAAATAAGAAAGTAAGTACACATAAATAAATAACTAATGATAAACTCACCCAAATAGCAATCAAAAAGAATCCTAACTACCTCAACCCCTATTAACTGCCAACAAAGTACCATTTAAAATGTAACTTAAAGTTTTTCTTATTCAATCAACAGAAACGAAAGCACCTGCTGCACATTAAAACACCTCCAAGGGAATAGCTGCACAACCGGGTGAAACATATTACCACAACACACATGTAGCTATACAAAATAGTATAAATGCATTTTTAAACGTTACTGATAAATGTGCAAAAGTGTACAGATATTATATAATGATACTATCACAAGACTTACAGATACAATCCCAGAGGCTGCTTAATCAATCATTTCACAGAAAGGAAAGCAATTACTAAACCCCATGGGCTACACATACAGCCAAGAAAGTGCATCAGAAGTATAAACTACAAATGTGCTAAATGTTATTCAAATGAATTCTCTGGGAGTGCACAGCCACCCCCCCCCCCAAATGTGCTAGAAATTGAAGAGAAATATTGCAAGATTTAAGAGAGAGATAAACACTAGCCCCCAGGAACCGACAAGCAAAATCCTGAAGGATATTTTACCTAGTGTCCCAAACACATACAAGGGCAGCTGCCACCTATCCCTACTTTAAAAAGATTATTTGCACAAACTGAAAAAGCCACAAACAATACCCCCACCTGCTCCTAGAAGATACCAAGACATAGACATACTTGAACAATTAACAATTACACACAATGAGGAACCTTTCTGTATACAACAACCTAAATAGTGAGAAATTAATTCTAATATTCTCTACCGCAAACAACTTAATGATCATTAGCCAATGTCAAATCTGGATGATGGATGGGACCTTTAACATGTGTCCCAAACAATTTACTCGGATATACACCATACATGGTGAATATCAAAACACAAATATCCCTTTTACATTGCCCTATTACCAAATAAATGAGGCAGCATTTATTACGAGTTCTTTAACCACATAAAACATCCAACAAATAACTACCACCACCAAAAAATTATCATAGACTTTGAACAAGTCATGCTTCAAAAAAATTCTGAAAATATACCCTCACACAGCTATACAAGGGTGCTACTATCATTTCAATCAAAGAACATGGAGACATCTCCAAAAATCTGCACTAAAGGCAAGGCCTGATTACGGTGGTCAGACAGCTGTAGTCTCATCTGTCTCATCGGAAGCGGTTGGTATGACCGCCGGATTACAATGCATGCATCCTGTACTCTGACCACCACTTAAAGATTTATACTCTGACAGCCTTTCTCCGACCACATAGTGGTTGGAGAAAAACAGCATACATAGCGCAGTACAGGGATCTCCGACAACCATCTGGTTTACATTGTTTCCTACGCCCCAACTGAGGTAGTCCGACCGACTGCCTCGAGTTGTTGGATATGATGGATTTGGGGTGCATGCTCATCAGATCTGCTTCACTCCAGCAGTCTCTGCTGTGGATCTCTTCCTCCTGGTCTCCCCTACATCTGAGTAGCTGCACCCCAATGACTATGATCCTTTGGGTGCCGGAATCCAGGTGAGTACTTATGCCGCACGTATCTACTTTAATTGAACTGTACACATTATGCCACACTCCAGCAATGAAGTACACAGTGCACAAGGCATATTCCCACATACATCATGCATGTGTGTACAATTCACATGTTTTCTGTGATTTTGTGCTGTGATTTGCAGTGACATATTCTGAGATATGTGCTCTGCTGTAGATGCGACAACCGCAGTAGCAGCGGTTGGATTGTAATACGGTGGGGGTAAACTTCCAAGCCTCAGCGATTGGAAAAGGCCATAGAAGACGGCGACGGCGGTCGGGCGGTTAGTCCGACCGGCATCATAATCAGGCCCAAAATGTAGAATATTCCATAAGCATCCAATTTTCCCTTTGAAAAAAAAAAAGTATAGCAATAGCCTTTGTCCATGTCACAGAGGTAGCCAACCACTACAACACTAAAGCCCTTTTTACCAACAAAACAACGTCAAACTTGGTCCCCTAAAAGGTTATTTCAAAGATATATGGTTTGGCAGACTGCATCGTTCTAGACAGAGATGCCAACCCAAATTCCAAATACCATGGTGGAATGTCTATGACAGCAACTTGGCACAGAAAACCAAAACAAAAAACCCAGTGGAAGGATGGCTGAAGGCCTTCCAATCCATACTACGCTGAACTCAACCTACACTATACAAATTGAAAGAAGCATTCCAAAAAGAGCAAAGCTACCATGAACTAAGAATGGAGCAATCTGTACGTCAAATTGGCCCTAAACTTAGCAAACAAACCAAAAGAATGGGCAACTTGCTATAATTTAACGTCAAACCCTTCATAAAAAGCAAAGGACTACATTACTTAGAAATGTTTGCCAAAACCATACTATAAAATATATTTTTTCGTACCAAGGTCTTCAAAAAGTACAGCAAATTGTAAGCCAACACACCAAATCTATTTTTTTTAAATAATAAATATAATATTTTATTAGATCAGTCAAACAGCTGTTTCAAATAACAATATTAATAAAGACTGATATAATACAATTATATACAAATTATTAAAATTGCTATCACCAGTCAAAATGGATAAAACAAAATTAAATCCATCACATAAAATAATAACACATAATCTAAACAATTATACATAACAGTCACATATATTTAATGTAAACAATGTAATATCACATTTCCTACCCAAAATAAATGAAAGTTTTAAGGCTTAGAGTTCTCTAGCTGCAGATCTTTCTCTGACGACTCCATGTAAGAAAAATATGAAAAAATCCCCCCCAGAAATGCAAAATAACCTGCCCCCCAAAAATGTGTATTAAAAAAGGAACCACTACAGGAAGACCGAAAAAAGGAAATCAAAGTAAAAACTATTGGTTTATTACAATCCAAACTGATTTATTTTTTTTATATAAAAACCGAACAACCCCAGATGCCTATAGAAGGTGTTTGTTGATAAAAACCTATAAAAGGAAATTTAAAAAACCATCTGCAAAATAAATTACATTCCCAAGTGTACTTATATATAACAGTAAATCATCAAAATATAGCTAACACCACACAAAATAACATAGTAATACATTATTAAAACAGTGTAAAAAATGCAATTGTCAAACTAGAGTAAAGTAGTAACAGCAATAGACTTAAATATACCCGCAACCAACAAATAACACTATAACATTTGAACTTCCCACCAAAATCTCCCTTTTTTTTAATTCTTTTTTTTGTGGAGTTTTATATAGCACGAACACGACACGAAGATATCAGGTATCAGAGCGCTTTACATAGCACCAGTTTAGTTACACAAGGACACATTCATTTTTGTTAGGCACGGGCGGATTAAGTGATTTGCCCAGAATCACAGGATGTTGAGCGTCGTTGCCGAGACTCGAACCTGGTTCCCCAGCTTCGACGTCGACCACTCTAGCCCTAAGGCTACACCCTCTCCCTACCTTCAAAACATTTTGAAAAATCCTTAAAAGAAGGACTTACCTGTTATGATGAACAGCAGCACCTTACCATGACCTGGTTCCAGGAAGGGTGACTAAAAATTACACAAATAGATTGCAAAATAGAAGGTAGCTGTAAAAAAAAATGCCCGCCAAATAAAACTAAATAAAATACTATTTCCCCATAGAAATGAATGGGAAATATTGTGAAAGAGTTGAATAAATATTCAAAGAATTGTTAAAAATTACTACACATGTATAACATTTCAAACAATGTTATAACATTTTTTGAAATATGTTAATATATAAATGAAATAATAGTATAAAATAGATACAATTGTTTGATATTTACTGATAAAACATATGTGAAAATAATGTCAAAAACATATATGTAAAAAAAGTTAACATTTTAAAGAATTGTTAAGAATAAAAAATTCAAGTTGAAAATATACAGCACACAAATGTATATATCATTTAACCTTTTCTTTTATAAATAAAAATTTAAAAAAATTGAATTTACTTAATGTTATACTTTTTATTCTATTTCTTGAAGTATATCTAATGCTTATTGTTAAACTATACAGAAATTAAAAATAGAAGCAAATAAAAAAAATGTGTGACATATTTTTATTATACAACATTTTTGAATGGTGTTGAACACTAAAGAGGTCAGGTTTACTATTCTCATTCCAGTTTTACCACATTTGGGAAGGTGTTGGAGGCTAAAGGGGGGGCAATTAAAATTCCCCCTTCAATTTAAGCCAATTTAAGGAATTTGTTGTACAATAACAGGGTCACATTTACTATTCCCACTCACATCTAAACCATATTGAGGAAGGTGTCGGTTCACCCTCCAATACAAGCCATATTCTGAAGATATTGGACACTAAAGGGGTTACATTTTGTATTCCCACTCCAATCTAAATCATATTGGGGAAGTTGTTGGACAATAAATAGTTCAAAATTACACTATCCACTTCAAAATAAAAAAAAATACATATGATATCACAAAAACAAATTTTACAAACACAATCAGTACTACATATTCTCACATTTTGTATGTAGTATAAAATGTAGTAACATGTTTATGTAAAACACACACTAATTTACACTACAAACCTTTTCCTTCATATTTATACTTTAAATGATAAAAGTACTATTTTAATTACTATTAAAAAATAAACAAAATAAAAAATAAATATTTATTACTATTCAGAAACATTTAAAAAGTTAACTAAATAAACTCAACAATGATACATTTTGTAAAAATGTGTTTACATTTAATTTGTTTTAACATTCATCAAAACAGAACACACATTTAAAAATATTTCTTTTAAGAAGTATATAATGGTTATTTTAAATTAATTAATTTTTGTATATACCAACATTTCTAAATATTCTACGTATATAAAAATAATTGTATGTAAATGTAATGTTACATTACATAACATAACATACATAGCATAGTATAACATAACATAGCATAACACAGCATAAAATACACATGATTTAATCAATCACAAACCGTAGCATTTACTCTGGTAGTATGACATTCAATCACTTATTTGCTCTACTGTGCTTTAAAGCCTTTGAGTTTAGTCCATCAGCACTACGTGCATCCTCATTAGAGCTAGAAACCAAGCTATCCTTTCAATTTGCCACATGAATTGACATGAAGTATGCCAGTATGGACAAGTCTGTTCAGAAACGCATTGTAATATGCCACACCTACCCAGCAGGAATGTAGCTACCCATGTGTTAGAAATGAGACTCCTAGTTGGCTGAGGTAGGCACCCAGGCCAGGCAGGAACCACAGCTATAGTCAGGGTAAGCTAGATAGACACTAAAAAATAACCTGTTCTCAGCCTCTGGTAGCTTGGCACAAAGCAGTTAGGCTTATCTAAAGAGGCAATATGTAAAGTATTTGTGCAACACATACACACAGAGTAACAAAATGAATGCACCACAAAAAGACTCCACACAGGTTTAGAAAAATAGTTTATTATATTCTGAACAAAACAAGTCCAAACCTACAAAAATCCAATAAGTAGAATTTATTAAACAATAAAAAGAGTTCTAGCGCTTAGAAGCAATAAGCGCCAATGGGGGTTATCTAGTTACGCTAGACCGGGACAGAGTCACAAGTTCAGGCCGACCTAGATTGAGCACAGGCCGGCTAGAGGGATCAATTTGGCCCGCTGAATACAGTACCTTAGGTACTTGAGCGCAATCTATATGGTGAGACTTTGCAAGGCTTCGCGTTGGCCTGCGCCCATTCCAAGAAGCTGTGAGGAGAGGCTTCATTCCCCTGGCATCGGTTCTGAGGAGCTGTCAGCTGAGTGACGAGGCTTTGCCGGGCTTCACGTTGCATCACGCCAAATCCATTAATGAAAGTAGCTGGGCCCACTTCCAGTGAACCAGGCACAGGAGCAAGGGTAGAAACATTGATATCCTTGAGATTCAAGCAACTGGAGGCAAGCCAAGAAGCCCCTGGAGATCCCTTGGAGTGAAGGCAAAGTCCAGCTTTCCTTTAGCAGAGTCAAAGAGCAGCAGGCAGCAGGGCAGCTAACAGAAAAGCAGGCCTTCCAGATCAGCAGTCCAGTTGAGTCTTTTAAGCAGCACAACAGTTCTTCTGGCAGAGCTTCAGTCCAGTATTGTCTGATTTTTGGGGATCAGAGGCCAAATACTGATGCCCAAAAGTGCCTTTGATATGCTGGTGTCACAACAGCCCTCTGAAGTGCACAAGGATCTCTTTCAACCGGTCCTGTCTGCCAGGCTATCTATGGGGGGTAATCAGCCCTTTTTTGGGGACAGGACACAGCCTATTCAAATGAAGTGTTAGCCCCTCCCTTCCATCCTGCCCAAGCAAGGCCATCAGAATGCAGATAGGTACTCAGACACTTATCATTCCTGTGTTGTGGCTGACTAGAGGAAATGCACAAAGTATAGCTATCATCCACCTCAGACATGAATTGAAGACAGGCCGACAGGAACACAGAGCAACATGTGCAGAGAAATGTCCGCTTTCTAAAATGCCATTTCTAAAAGTAATGTTAAATCCAACTTCACCAGTAAGGAAGATTCGTCATTTCCGTTGCAAACGTATGAAACAAGAAAAAGCTACTCCCCTCTGATCAAGAATTACAGCTTAAAAGTGTATTAAGGAATCCCCAATGCTAGACTATAAGAGGAGTAGGCCTCATGGTAGTGAAACAATGAAATAGGCTGTTTGTCACTATTAGGACATGCAAACCAGAAAGGTACATGTCCTACCTTTTACTTATATAGCACCCTGCCCTTAGGATTAATAAGGGCCTACCTTGGGGGTGACATTCATGTAGGGGAGTTTAAGGCTTCACAAGTAATTTTAAATGCCAAGTCGAAGTGGCAGTAAACTGCATGCGCAGGCACTGCATTGGCAGACCTGAGACAGGTTTGAAAGGCAGCCCACTAGTAGCATTTGAAGTACAGGCCCTAGGTATATGGTATACCACTTTGCAAGGGACTTATCTGTACAACAAATATTCCAATCAGGTATACACAAATGCTATCATATTTAGGGGAGAAGCACATGCACTTCAGCACTGGTTAGCAGTGGTAGAGTGCTCAGAGTCCTAAGGCCAACCAAAAGAATCATCAAAAAAAGAGCTTACTGGCCAAGAGCCAGGAGGAAGTCCACCCTAAGGATGCCAGGTCTAAAATCCTGTTATTTTCATCCACCTGGATTGGATCTACTAGAGATCCAGTCTTGAAGTAACAACCATGAGGTCAGACATCGGTTGGCTATAAGGGATCACCATATGTTCCAAACACACTCAATGCTGTTGTTATAAGGTGAAGTACTAAGAAAGCTGTACAAACTCTAAATGCATTAACAGGAATTGTTTGCATGATATTTTTAAAGTGTTTAAAGGCGCATTCCAGTTAGAACACCAGGCCAAATCATTGGCATTCACCTCTTTGAACAGGCCAAAGGACATAGCAATGCTGATGTCAAGAAATCTTAGGTTTGTAATCACACTTCTGGTACTGAGTTTACTGAATGCAAAATCTACTAAACTGTAAGGGAGAATTGCATCTCTACAGAACTCAATTGGGATGAAGCTTTACATTTGAGCGGATGGACAGTGCAATATTGACACTAGATACCAAGGCATGTTTTATTTAGTCTCACAGAGACAATACTCCAAGATCTTCACAGCTCTGATTTTAAGCTGTTTAACTCTCTCTTCCTAGCATTACCCATCCTAATTTGACCCTGTCTAGACCCTCCCATATCAAACCCTTCACTAACTGACCAAAATATTCATCCCTGCACATACTTTGACTCTAAAACCCTACAGTTGAATGTCTGCTCTTGAGCAGAACTGCAAATTCCTTGACTCCCTTTATTAACCATGTCAACCTTTTCCTGCTTCTATTTGAAGAAAGCCTCATATCTACGATCATCCACCGATGGCCTTTATCATTTTACTATTCTCAGAATTTGATAGGGCAGTGATTACCCTTTTAATGTCATGTTCATGTCTTGTTCCAGTGTTCTCCTATCAGTCATTGACTTTATGCTTGTCTTTGACCTTAAAGTGCTCCACTGCCTTTTGGCTTGGTTTGCGCTATAGATACCAAATACAGACATGCTATCCAGCCAAGATCCTATCACCTTTTTTTCACCTAGTCAAATAGACAAGTCGAGTCAATCAAGCTTTATTCGATGCATTGTATACAATCATAAAAGCATTCTAATCAAACATAACATTCCTAGTAATCATTCAAATTGTTCTCAAACGATTTTTCTTATATACAGGCTTTCCATCTACAAGTTTTATACAAGCTACTACTCCTATATCGATCACAATTTCTATCTCCTAACAGAGAAACTGTTAATAATACAAGAACATTTGATCATTACTAAATTAAAATCATTCATATTAAACATGTAGAAACATTTTAACCCATACAGATATTAAAAAAGACATCCCTTACCTATTAAAAACTACATTTGTAAGAACTAAGGTTCAGGGTCTGGGGTCACTGCATGTTACATTTTTCATATTCATTTTAATACTGTGAGCAGAAGGGCTTTTTCATAAAGTGCAAAGAGTGAAAAGAAATGGCTAATATCAGGGTAGGAGTTAATAATCCTTCAAGTGTTCAAACATCGTGTTTTTTAAACGTTAAGGCTTCTAAATGAGAATTGTCCTTTCTTATCCTGATTGCCATTTGAGTAAAAATGATGACTGCATTCCTAATTTTATCGTTTTCCAAGCTACACATATAATTAAAAGCATGTTTATAATAATATAGATTTTTTTTCTAAAAACAGTGGTTTTAGCACAAATTTCCGAATGTCTTGGTAAAAACTACAAAAAAGTAAATAATGCAGTGTGGTCTGAGGGGACTTATCATCGCAGGGGCAATTTGGAAGATTATTATTCCACTTTCCCGATCTAGGAAATGCTATTAAATAGTGTAAGGGGCCCAACCTTAACCTGGTTAGATATAAATCTATGCTGGGTGTTTCTTACCGCAATAAGATATGGTTGAGTGCCCATCAATATTGGACGCTCACAGTAAGATTTAACACTCTGTTTTAAACTAGCTTCAACAGCTCTTGCATGTTTCCTGGAGGTAACTAGCCTTGTCTTTAAATCTCTTTTACTATAATCCTGAATGGACGATGACTCATGAAAATCAAAGTCCACGTTGCAATCTTTTAAAAGGTTATGAATATATTCTAACCAGGGGATATTCCTACTATGGTCAAGGGCAAGGCAATCCATTATTATGTCCTTAATAAACTTGGTCTCATCTTTCGTCCAGATTCCATTCCAAAAAGTAAGTGCTGCTGTGCTTATAAGATTGCTAATATATGGTGCGCACTGCTCATTGTGGACGATGTATGTGGCAGTCGAGCTTGGGACTGCCAAAACCCTTTCTTAAAATGTGTTTTCCTGGGTTTGTAACAGGGCAGTGTTAACCCTCCCCATATAGCTGCCCCACAACATGCGCCTGTTATACACTTACTCCTATACAGGGTAAGGATTTCCCGTATCGGGTTGTTACCTATTTTTTAGGAGAATCTGAGGATGCCCTAGAAAGTTTGCAGAAATTTCAAGTTACATAGGTCAATATGTGCGCCCCAAGTATCATTCTTAATAAAAAGAATTCCCAAGTAAGTGAAGGATGTGACTCTGTTAATTTGGGCATCTCCTACGTGGTGTTGCCTACTCTTCACTCTACGTTTCCCACAAGTCATGATGAAAGTTTTGCTAAGATTAAACTGTAAATCTTTTTCGGTCATGAATTGCTTGAATTTTTCTATTAAACATTGTAGACCGTTTGCAGTCCTCGACAATAGGACTGCATCGTCTGCATTTAGGAGTACTGGGGTAGCACATGTACCGACTCTAGGGGCATCGACGCTTAGATTTTGAAGGAATGGCATTGTTATTATATAGGGAGAATTAGAAGGGCGCTAAAACACATCCTTGTCGTATCCCCCGAGTGACTCTAAAATCAGAGGTACTTTCACCTTTTGTGCCAAACTGTACTCTAGTAGTTAAAAAGGTGTAGATCTGTGATAAATAAATAATAATATCTTTTGGAGCGTCCACCCCTTCCAGTGTATGCCATAGTTTGGCATGGTAAACCCAGTCAAAAGCACTGGTAAGGTCGACAAAGCAGAGGTGTAGCTGACCTTCCTTAGCTAGGGTATATTTCCCTATTAATAGCTCAAGGTTTACACATTGTTCCTCCGTCCCAATACCCTGTCTAAATCCAAACTGGGCCTCAGTTAGGATATTATTCTCTTTGACCTAGCTTTCCAGTCTTCCCAACAGGATTCTGCCCATCAACTTAGATGTAGAATCAAGGAGGGATATGGGGCAGTAGCACTTGGCCTTCCCTCTGTCACCTTTTTAAACTATTATGCTTTCTACCCACGTTGCTGGTAACGCTCCTCCTATGGTGGCATTAAAAACACTTAATAAAACCGATGACCGAGTAAAATACCAAAGGTTTAAAGTTTAACCCAACTAGTCTATGCATTGAATTACTGAGTGAGATTCTCACTGTAGGAAAATGCCTCTTTTTGCATGATCACACCCATTTTGCTACATTGATGTTGCTTTTTTCTTGACTTTGTTCAATTGAAACTCTGCTTACTAGGCTCCAGTACATGTCCTCCTCCTGTTGGTGGCCTTATTGCTAGTGGTAGGTGCCTACTTACCCCTACTAATAATCCACCTTCCAACAGCCTGTAAGTTAAATGTCTCTAGTGGATGGAAGAACACATTGTGTCACCACTAGAATTAAATGAATCATATGACCGCTGTCCTATCACTATAGCCTCTCTGTGCAGTTTTAAAACTACATATTCGACTTGTCAAAGTAACCACTTTTGTCAGGCCCAAGCCCCACTTTAAAATATTAGTAAGTCCCCTCTATGTAGGCCTTAATACCCAATAAGGCAGGGTGTATGGTATTTAAAAATAGGACAAGTAAATGTTTAATGCAAAACATGTCCTTACAGTGACAAGACCCCAAAAGCTATTTTTACTGTAGCAGTGTAGATGTTCCATAGGAAAGCATTGAGGTATCATAATATAATTATATAATGTAATCTCTGCTTATAAAACAGTTCCAAAGTTAATTCTTGGGCTTTTTAAAATATTTACCACAAGCCCAATTCATTGGTATAGTCATATTTGTACTAAATATTTAGTTAATGCCTAACTCATAAAAGTATCCATGGTACCGGACCCGGTTACTTATCAACAAAACTTAAAAAATATCAGCCAAAAAGAATACTTAGTTCTAGTTCCAAATCTCTTCTTACCCCATTTTGCGGCCGCACCACTCGCAATGGGGTCTGATCGTTTTCCTTTCTTGCCCCCCATCTCTGGAACAAGCTGCCGCCTCATCTCCTTTCCATGGCGGACCATCAGCGCTTCTGTAAAGAATTGAAAACATGGTTGTTCGACCAGAATTAACAATATCAGATTTGCTCCCCAGGCTCTGGAGTTTCTGCATGCGCCATGAGACCTAGCGGTGATATGCGCGCTATATAAGATTCTCTGACTTGACTTTTTAGTCTTTGATGGTATCCGCTGTAGGCTAGTGGCTGCACCAACATCACAGTTTCGGGCATCAGAGTCTGCATCCCTACGCATGAGGCCTGTCATCCATCATTCACATGCGTATATGGTGCAGATCGGAGCTTCCGAATCTCCTCTACTTCCACGGACGGAGTGATTTCACAGTCACACACGCACACACACATCACACGCTGGTGGGGCTCATTACACCAACATTCATCCTACCACTCTATCCGTGCCATGTATAAGGAGAAACACTTTCGATACCTAACCAATCTGCATGTACCCTGAGGTCAATGGCATCAACTAGTTGCTATAGATCTGATGAAACATTTTACAATAAGCAAATAAATTCAATAAACATGACAATAAAATAACCACCCGACACAGTAATTCAAACAGAATATTGTTTATCTAAAATTTTAAGAAAAGCCAATTAAATGCAAATTCATTCCTCTCATATTTACCTATTCTGGCTAAAAGTCGTTTTCTAAGTCAGAACCGGTCCTCAGCAAAATAATCAAAGTTTCTAGCTGTCATGTAGAGTCTTCGTCCTCTCTGTCAGCATCGGGACCTCGGATCATCAGTTCGGGAAGAAGTGGCACTAGACCTCTCTAGTCTACTAATATTTATACCAAAATTACATTCCAAAATGTTGCAATCATATCGTACAAAATGGACGAATGGCGGAAATTATGTCGTCTTGGTACATTGGGTTACATCGGTAGTTTTTCACACATATTGATCGTCTCAAATAATGAATAGAAATAAGGAGTCCATAACTAATTTGTTACTTCTACGGATGTCTCTTTTGGATAAATTGTATCCCATTCGTGGGATCATTACAAGTTCATAAAGTCAGTATTTGGTTTGGCAACAAATTTCATGTTCAGGGGCATTTGGCATCTCTCCCGGATTTGTCGTCATGATCATGGCTTTTCAGTTCGACAGGAGGGCAAGGTCACAGTCATCGCGAAGCCTCCTTGCAAATTTTCCATCTACTCAAACACAGGCTGCGGGTGGTAGCCATGTTTTAGCAGGCCACAATGGTCAACTTAAGTAAAAGGAAACACAAAACATAATTACTGCACGGAAATGATTATACAGTGTTATTCCCCTGCTAATACCCTTATGTGTATGTATTTATCTAGCCATTTGCGACATCAAAAGCCATTAATGCATATTAATTATAAGCGCAAACAAAATAACATCACATAAGCAACATCTATTTCTGTGAGTTTGCTCACCAACTTAGTTCACTTATTATTTTAGCCATGCAATAGCATTCCCACGTGTAATTCTTCTGTTAATAAGGTTGATTAGACAAGACTCGACAAATCTTTAGTGATTAATAATGAATCAGTAGTACTTTTAATTATAACATGCGAAAATGAAACAGGTATTTGGTTTTAAAGTAAAAACCCTGCTCCATCAATCCCCCCTTTGGTGATATTTTTCACCACAAAAATCAAAAACCCAAAAATCAATTTAAATTCCCCTTTTGTAGAAATTCAAAATGTCTTCTTGTTTATCTTTAAACCCTTGGTTCCATATCATCTTCTCTCTTGGTTTCTATATACATGCTTTCTCTCAATTCTTCTAATTCTATTTCTTGTGGATCTCTTTCTGGTTTCTTTTGTCTCTTTTTAACATTTTCTTTTGTAATTTTCTTTTTATTTCTTCTATATCTACAACACATACACCCTAATCTAAGAATCAATAATGCAACAATTACACACGTTAATGGAAATAATATCTTACCAAAAATGGTACTACCTATTTTAGCTACAAAATTCTTAATGGCAATCATCTTATTAGCCATTTTAGTCCAGATACTTTCAGCTTCCAGTGGTACTAATTCTTCATGCAAATCAGTAATATTTTTGATATAGATCTTTAGATCTTTGCTTTCGTCAGGAATGTAAGTGCAACAATGTTGAACTTTCAGCATTCCACAGACTCCACCCTCTTTTGCCAAAAGAATGTCAAGGGCAAGTCGATTTTGCATCGCCATAGCGCGTAAAGCAACCATTTCAGTATTTACCAAAAGAAAGCCTCCAGCGGTGCTTGTTGACAAGCGATCCACCACTGTTGACAGCTTCCGAATGCCAAATGCATTCAAAGAAATTCCCACTGCTAGAATTAAAGCTCCAAAAATATCTCCTACAATTTCTGTCCATGTTTCTCTTCTATAGCGTGTTAACGGATTAGTATGTTCAGCATCGTCTACTCTATCCATGTGAAAAATCTTTGGAAAGACCAGGCCAACATAACATGTGCCAAACCAATGGTCAGGCAAACGGTAATAAGCCTTGTTCCCACAAATATAATACACTCCCGGAAAAACTGGATCTTCTCCTCCTCTAAATCCCCATCCGGTTGCAATAAAGTATGTATCATGGCACTCACTAGTCCCTATGAAATAATAATCATACTGGGATCTCTTCCTGGTAATGCATAGTTTGTCTTTCTGTGGTGCATCTATAGCCATAGTTGGACTGGCTCCATTTTTCAATTCCTTCTCCTTCTCAATATCCCACATTGTTTCACTCATTTTATGCCCTTCTGCTTTCTTGTGCATGTTCAACCTTCTTCTCTCAACCATGTCTAGAAAATGTTTTTCCTCTCCTTTCAAACTGCAAGTTAAATTGTTTCTAAAAACATATTCTAAGGTTAATTCTCTAGTTTCTAAACAAAATCTAACCTAAAGTGTTAGCTTCTTTTGCAGGATTCAGTTCTTTATTCATAGGCAATTGCCCAAGAATATTATCTACATTTGACATATTGTAATCTAATTTCCCTAACTGATAAAATATACTAATCAACACACTACATGAAATTCCATACGTAGCCGGAAGATGATGATAAGTCACTCCTTCTGAAACAGAGGCAGGTAATTGCATACAAACGTAGCAATCCCTTACATCCATTGTCTTTACATATTCATACAACAATTTTGAAAACACATTGCTAGAAAAATCATTAAATATCCTTATGTATATTGCTAGTTCCAGTTGGAACTATCTTCTGTGAACTCTTCCCTATATTAGTCCTGTTCTCAGTATGTCCTTCTAAAGTATCTATAGTTACTCTAAAAGAAATCAGTAGAGCAAGCACGCTCCAAAGCAGCATTAATAATCCTGTACAGCAGCAGCACATCTTGCACCATCTTTTCATGAAGGTACATCTACTTTGATTATTCTCAGTGTTAGCCATTTTGTTAATTTGACCGTGTCTTTTGACTTAGCCTCTTCTACTCCTCTACCGGACTTTAGGGCAGCAAGTACCCAAAATAATATTACAATCTACTAGTTTTAATATTACTTCTTTTCTTTTCTTCTCCAAATGATTTCTTTGGATTTATTCAATTTGGATTTTCATCACTTTTCACTGTTTCTTCATCATCATCAAACTGTATTAGGTCCTGAACATCCGTCTCTTCTCCAATGTCAGACAAGATAACTCTCAGGATTCCCACTGCTTCTTCTTCTTCAACCACTTTCAGTAAAGCCCCCTCTGGACTTCCTTGACTGTCTGCCTCTTCTCCTTGTTCAGGCAGTGCCACATACGTCCATTCTGGTGACCTATACTTCTGGTTTGGTTTTCTGATTCTTTTAGTTCCTTCAGATATCTTTGTTTCCTCTTCTTTCGTTGGGTTTTAAATTGACACTTCGTTCACTTGTTCAGCTTTCGAAGAGTTAACTCGTGTCAGTTGATACCTCAGTCTCTTTATCTTGTTGGGCCAAAGATCTCCTTTAGCATTTCTCTTTTGTCTTCCTTCTTTATTGTTTATTTCTCCAATCCAAGTTCTCTTTCTCAGAACTCGTCCTCCATGTATCTCATTGTCACTTTCATCAGATTCTGTCTCAGTTGCCTCTTGTTCATTGACAGTTTTCTTTTCTCCAACAACTTCCTTTTCTTCAACAGTCTCTTTTTCCACCAATTGAGATGTCCCTACTTCTGTCCCTCCTCGGGTCTCCGACACGCAATCTTCTTGCTGTCTACTTGTCCCTTCACCTAGCTTGTTGTCGATGTTCCCTACACCTCCTCAGGGTTTTTCCGCAATCTGTCCCTCTCTTTCTTTGTCTGTCCCTTCTTCTTCAATATTTATCTCAGGTGGAACTTGTCCAATTTCCTCATTTGATTCAGGTGTCTCTTCTGTTGGAATGTTCTTTTCTTTCCTTTCCTTCTTTTTGTGTTTGTCACTGTTAGTTGGAGCTTCAGGCACTTCTTCAGAATCTGGACTCGTCTCTGCAGTTTGCAATGTTCTTTTTAGAACTTCTTCTGGTGGGATGAAAATTTCTCTTGACTCACTTTCCCCCCTTTCAGGATTCTTTTTTCTTTTTACTGCCTCACTGTCTGCATCATCACTGGAATTTGATTCTTCAAAATATTCTTTTCCAGTGCCGTCTCTTGGATTTGGAACTCTCAGTGTGTGACTTGCATGTATCCAATTTTTCACTCCAGCACACTTCACAGCAGTCGTTGTGGTCAGAATGACTTGTCTTGGCCTTCCCCACCTTGGAACCAGGCAATTCCTTCTTCTGTGGACTTTTATCCTTACCCAGTCCCCTGGGCTCAGATCATGGGCTGGTTTCTTTTCAAGTGTGGTGGCGTCTTCTCCAACCTGGTGAAACACAGAATGAACTGCGTCAGCCAGGCCTTTACAGTAATCCAAAATCATGTCATCAGTTATAGTCATCAGCTTGTTGACTGGTACAAATGCATGTCTCATAGCACGTCCCATGATAATTTCATGTGGACTCAAACCTGTTGTTCTGTCTGAGGTAGACCTAATGGTCATCAGGACTAGAGGCAAGACATCAGGCCATTTCATTCCTGTGGCTAGGCACATTTTTCCAATTCTGTTTTTGATGGTACCATTCATTTGTTCAACCACACCAGAAGCCTCTGGTCGGTAAGCACAATGTAACTTCTGCTGTACACTCAATGCTTCACAGATCAAGCCCATGATTTCATTATAAAAATGTCCTCCTCTGTCTGATTCAATGGTCACTGGGAACCCATACCTTGGGATGAATTCTCTTAACAGTAGCTTGGCCACTGTTATCCCATCATTTCTTCTGGTTGGATAGGCCTCCACCCACCTGGAGAACAAACAGAGCACCACCAGGACATACCTTAATCTGTTGACTTGGGGCATTTTGATGAAATCTATCTACATTCTTGTGAAGGGTCCTCCCTCCCTGCCTATTGTTCCTAGGCTCACCACTGTTTTCTTTCCAGGATTGAATTGCTGACATATCAGACATCTCTGACAAAGACTCTCTGCTATCAGCCTGAATTTTGGACTATACCAGGTCTGCTTAAAGGCCCTTATCATAGCATCCCTCCCCAGGTGTCCTTGGCCATGATACATCCTTGCCATTGTTGACAGCATGCTATGTGGCATGACTGGTCTTCCATCCCTATAGACCCACACATGGTCCTTTTCCCTTGGTGCACAACCTGCTTTCACCCAATCTTTCATTTCCTGATCTCCTGCCTCATCCTGCAGCTGTTTCACTTCCTCCCATGTTTCCACCTCATTAGTAAACATTAAGGAACAAGAAGACATTTCTCTTTCTTTACTCCGATTAATGGAATGATTATTCCTTGCACAGTATTGTGCTATGTCATTGGCAAATTTGTTCCCAACGGTGACAAAATCATCACCTTGACCATGAGCAGCACATTTTACAACTGCTAGTTCTTTAGGCAGCTGTATCGCCTCTAGCAACTTTCCAACCACTTCAGCATTCTTTATGGGAGTTCCACTTGAGGTCAGAAAACCTCTTTGTAGCCATAGCTGGCCAAAATCATGGACAACTCCGAAGCCATACTGGCTGTCAGTCATCACAGTCACTCTCACATTTCTTCCAATCTTGCAGGCTTTTGTTAGTGCCACCAATTCTGCCACCTGAGCGGATTTAACTCCTTTCAAAGGTGATGCTTCCACAACTCCTGAAACTGTACACACAGCATATGCAGCACTCAGTGTTCCTTCATCCTTTCTCAAGCAAGATCCATCCACAAACAACACATGATCACTTTCAGGCAGTGGCAGATCTCTTATGTCTGGCCTTGGTTTTGTACAGTAATCAAGCACATCCAGGCAGTCATGATCAACTTCATTTCTCACTCCCACACATTCAGCATCAGGCAGAAGTGTCGCTGGATTCACATTTACACATCTCTCCAGGCTCACATTGGTTGCACCAAGAATGACTTTCTCATATTTAGTCAGTCGACTATGAGACATGAATTGTGTCTGGCTCCTTGTGAAAAGGATTGCCACATCATGAGGTACGAATACCCGTACAGGATATCCCATTATGATTCCCTCACTTTGTTCCAGACTTCTACATGTAGCAGCTACTGCTTTCAGGCAACCTGGTAAACCCACAGCTACTGGGTCAAGTGTTGATGAGAAGTATGCAATTGGCCTTCTCAAACGTCCATGTTTCTGGATTAACACTGAAAGTGCACATCCATTTCTCTCACTACATTACAGCTCAAATTATTTCTCATTATCTGGCATTCCCAGGGCAGGAGCTTCACACAGCCTGTTTTTTAACTCTTTAAATGCTGCCATTTCTTCTGGGTTTAGTTCCAATGGGTCTTTCACCTCCCTTTTGGTCAATTTAATCAATGGCTTGGCAATCAAGGAAAAGTTACTTATCCACTGACGACAGTAGCCAACCATTCCCAGAAACATTCTTACTTCTCTTTGTGTCATTGGGGCCCTCATTCCCCTGATGATTTTAATCCTGTCAATGGTCACTTTCCTCAGGCCTTTCTCAATATTATGTCCCAGATACTGGTCTTCTTTCTTGCAGAATTACAATTTGGCTGGGGATACCTTTAATCCTCCATCTGCCAAGTGATTCAGTAGAGCAATGGTGTCTACTTCACAAGCTTCACGTGTTTTTGATGCCACAAGCAGGTCATCAATGTATTGGACCAAAACTGAATTTTCAGGCATTGTTAGACTCTCCAGAGATTTCTTCAGCAATTGATTAAATATCGAAGGGCTCTCTGTATACCCTTGTGGAATTCGGCACCATGCAAAAATTCGCTCTCCAAATCTAAATGAAAAAATTGGCTGGCTGTCATGATGCAATGGGATTGAAAAGAAAGCATGGTACAAATCAATTACTGTATACCATTCTGCATCATGGGGAATCTGATACAAAACCACTGATGGATTTGGCACAATGGGACAGCATGACACAACAATTTTGTTAATTTTCCTCAAATCCTGTACTATCCTGAACTTTCGATTAGGTTTCTTCAGCCCCATTATCGGTGAATTACATGGGCTGCTCAATATTTCCCTTAACACCCCCTGCTGGATCATTTTCTCAATTATGGGTGTTATTCCTTCAATTATTTCAGGTGTCAGTCTGTATTGTGGGATATTTGGGTAAAGGTCTCCTTCTTTTACAGTAATTTTTACTGGATCTTCATTTCTCATTGGGCCCACATCTTCTCCAGTAAAATCCCACACTGCTGCTTTCACTGTCTGTTTCAATTCTGGGGGTAATGCATCTGGATTAAACACAGCATATGTCCCCAAAGCCTCACTTTCCCTGTTATCTAGGGTCATCCTGTATAGGACATCCTCATCTGGTGTTTCAAAGGTTATTCCATCTGGAGTACAGAATATAGTGCAATTCATCTTACACAGCAGATCCCTGCCTAGCAAGTTCACAGGACTAGTGTCACACACCACAAATCGGTGCATGTCTGAGAATTTCCCTATTCTAACCCTTACTGGTTCAGTAAGATGAGTTTTTATCTGTGTGTTGGACACACCAACTACTTGGATTGCTTCATCCGAGAGAGGAAGATTCTTTATATCAGCTGACCTGACAGTTGATCTCGTAGCTCCTGTGTCAACTAAAAAAGTAACACTTTCACCATTGATTTTTCCATCTACAAAAGGTCCTGCCTGGTCTATTTCTAGAGTTGCGCCAAGTACACACTCTTCCTCCTCTCTTCGGCACCGTCAGAGGTCACCCTCTGAATCCCTTCCCTCATTCCTTAGCCAATATTGTGATACAGCGCTTGCGCGTTTTGGCTTGTTTACCTGCTCTTCATCGTAGAACCCGGAATCTTGGCTGTACTTCTGGGATCCTCTTCTTTGTGGCAAGGGTGGTTTTGGCACCTGATTCTGCTGCTTAACAGCCTTCTGCTGTTGCTGATGCTGACCGCACCCCTCACTCTGCACCTGTGAATTCAATGATGGATTGTCATCATTAGTAGATGGTGGATTCTTACACTCGGATTTCCAGTGCCCTAATTTTCCACAGTTGTGGCAAGGGAATTTCTTCTTTGCTTCCTCAATATTGCCTTTCCCTTTTCCTGGACCAAACCTGGGTTTATTACCATTCACAAACTCCATGTAATCAATAAGGGGGACAGAAGAGCTGATATTTATAGAGGTCCTGTTCCTATGCTCCTCAATGTACATATACAAGACACTGTAGGTAATCAGTTCCTCTGTTATGGCATGTATGTGAAAGATGTCACTGTATGCCATAAGTGTTTGTCCCTTCACATACGGCGATCTCAGATCAAAAGAACTCCGCCAAAGCAGCAACCAGGCCCGTTGGACATTGCAGCGCTGGTCCGACGAGGAGCGCCCTATGATGAAGCATGACACCCTAACAGGTGTGTGAGGGCATTATGATCTGAAATTCAGATCTCCCAGCGACAAACACTTCTGGCATACAGTGACATCTTTCACATACATGCCATAACAGATGAACTGATTACCTACAGTGTCTTGTACATTCACCAACTCTATCACAGACAGCATCACCCCCCAGGTCATCGCGTCCACCAACTACACCTTGCTGGGAGACCTCAACTTCCACCTTGACAACCAACAAGACCCCAACGCCACATCCCTCCTGGACAACCTCCACCACATAGGACTCCACCAGATCGTGACTGAGCCCAGGCACTCAGCAGGACACACCCTCGACCCCATCTTCACCACAGGAAACTCCATCACTTTCAGCCACACCACCGAACTCTCGTGGATAGACCATCGTTGCATGCATTTCACCTTCAGAACACCCACCATCCACAAAACCCAGCATCTGCTCTCACGCAGAAACTGGACTAAGATCACAGATGACCAGCTCACCACCTAACTCAGCAACTCCTTTCCAACCATCACGGACAACGATGACCCCCACACCGCTGCCCGAACCTTGCACAGATGGATCTCCGACTGCACCAACACCATA
Source organism: Triturus cristatus (assembly GCF_964204655.1). NCBI lineage: Eukaryota > Metazoa > Chordata > Amphibia > Caudata > Salamandridae > Triturus > Triturus cristatus. The sequence goes on along the minus strand of NC_140589.1, from coordinate 497,415,758 downwards.
GCTCCACTCAAGAAGAATAACAACACACACGCCAGGAAAGTCAGCTGGTTCACCACAGCCCTCCGAGAGTCCAGACACACATGCCACCGCCTCAAAAAGGCCTGGAGGCACTCCAAATTTACAGAAGCCCACAACAACTTCAGAGCCGCCACCAGCGGCCACCACCAACTCATCAGAAATACAAGAAAGAAAGCGATCAAAGACAGAAGCTCCACGCACGCGCTCAACAGCAAAGAACTCTTCAGCATCATCAAGGAGTTCGCCCAACCCATCAACGAGTCTACAGACATCCCTCCCTCACAAGACCTCGGCGACAAACTCAGCACCTTCTTCCCCCACAAAATCAAGAACATTTCCGAAAATTTCAACGAAGACCGCCAACACACAGAACCCTCACCAACCACCTCAACACCTTGAAGCCAACAATTGACAGCTGGACAGCCCTCACCACCGAAGACACACTGAAGACGATGAAGTCAATCCACTCTGGGGCCCCCATGGACCCCTACCCCCACCACATCTTCAACAGAGCCACCAACACCATCGCCCCCATGCTTCGCCGCACCATCAACCGCTCCCTCGGGAACGCTTCCTTCCACTGCAACTGGAAGCACGCTGAGATTAACCCCCTCCTGAAGAAACCCTCGGCAGACCCCACTGACTTTAAGAACTACAGACCCATCTCCCTGCTCCCGTTCCCAGTGAAAGTCATCGATAAAGCCATCAACAGCCAACTTGCCACCTTCATAGAAGAGCACAACATCCTTGACTCCTCCCAATCCGGCTTCAGAAAGAACCACAACACAGAAACCGCCCTCCTCGCCGCAACAGACGACATCTGCTCCCTCTGGGACAGAGGAGAGACAGTAGCCCTCATCCTCCTCAACCTTTCAGCGGCCTTCGACACAGTCTCTCAACGCACCCTAACACGCAGACTTCATGACGCATGGATCCGGGACAAGGCCCTCGACTGGATCCACTCATTTCTCTCTGGCAAAACGCAACGTGTCAGACTTCCTCCATTCCTCTCAGACCCCACGCCGACCACCTGTGGAGTCCCCCAAGAATCCTCACTCAGCCCCACATTGTTCAACATCTACATGGCTCCGCTCGTCCCCATCGTCAGAACCCACTGACTCACCATTGTTTCATACGCAGACGACACCCAACTCATCCTCTCCCTATCCAACGAACTCAACGCAGCCAAGCACAACTTTCAAGAAGGCATGCGAACAGCCGCCAAATGGATGAAGAGCAGCTGTCTACAACTCAACACGGACAAAACAGAAGTACTCATAATGGGCCCACACCCCGATGCCTGTAATGACACCTGGTGGCCCCCCACCCTCGGAAGTCCGCCCACCCCCACAGACCACACACGCAAGCTCGGAATCACCCTGGACTCCGAACTCAAAATGGACCGCCACATCAACTCCGTCGCATCCTCCTGCTCCGACACCCTCCACCTCCTATGCAAGACATTCAAATTGATCCCCCTCGAACACAGAAAGACTGTCACACACGCCCTTGTCACCAGCAGACTTGACTATGACAACGCACTCTATGCCGGAATCAACAAAAACCTCACCGCAAACTTCAAAACATCCAGAACGCCACTGCCAGACTAATCCTCAACCTGCCACAACACTGCCACATCACCCAGCACCTGCGCACACTCCACTGGCTCCCCATCGAGGCAAGATTAACCTTCAAGATTCTCACCTACGCACACAAAGCCCTCCACACCGGACCAGCATACCTGAATAGCCGACTCATATTCCACGCACCCCAAAGGACCCTACAATCAGCCTAGCTTTCCCACACCATGGTCCCTCGCACAAGGAAGTCCAGATTGGGAGGTGGCTTCTTCTCCTTTCTCGCGGCCAGATCCTGGAACTCCCTCCCGATCCACCACAGACAGACGACATCACTCCCCATCTTCACGAGGGACCTCAAAACATGGCTCTTGGGTAGACCTACTCCTTGATGGACAGGACCCTGCACCTCCCCCTGCCTTGAGACCCTTACAGGTGAGTAGTTACGCTCAACAAACCCATGATTGATTGATTGCAGGTGTAGGTTGTAGTGCAGTACAATTTACACATTACAGTAACTGATAAACATATTAATGCAGTAAGAATTGGGCAGTTTTTTATGTGTTCAATAATTGAAGACTGTGTTCTAACTGCTTTATAAACCTTGCTTTCCCACTAACTTCATTTGCTTTAAAATTCACCATCAGCCCATCTTTTTAAACTTCTTTGTTGGAGGAAGCTCCCCTGGACTCTTCTTTTGTCTATTAAGCTTGCTGTCATTGGCAGCAGTAAGGTGTGGATTAATTAGGGACAGGCTAATACAAAAACCCACCCAGAAAAGAATAAACCAATTGCTATCCACAATCTGTTCAACTGTTGTTGCTGTGTTGCTTTTGGTGAAAACTTAGTAAATCTGCTTCATAGTTTTAAACTTAAGTTACACAACTGGACATTCCGAAGCATGTGTGGTTGTCGGGTAAATCCCATGGAATGCAGTGACAACCATGAGTTAGTTCTCTCTCAGTGAGTATTCACAATCTAGTGTAAACACATTTCTCAGACTTTCAACACATCTGAGGTACCCATGAATGATACAGATGTCAGTGCTGCGGAAAGTGTAAGGGAGCAAAAATTGCCCTTGTTTTGTTAAAATGAGAGACATGGTAAGTTAACATGTTTTTGACTAAAATCAAATTCCAAAAGTTAAAATAATATTTTATTGAATTTCCTAATCCTGAACAGTGAGATAAATGGTATTTCTTCATTGAAGGAAAACTATCATTTTTTTACTTCAGACCTGTAAAGTTTGAAATGTTTAACCAAAGTGGTGTACTTTGAAGAGAGAAATCTTAGATCTGGCGTAATTTACACCTGATCTCGTAAGCATGCAGGGCTGGCTTTAGCAATGGTGGTGCCCGGTACGACAATCATTTCGGGCGCCACCGCCCACGTGACCTTCTCCTCGGATTTACTCATTACCACCTGACAAAAGTGCCCCTTATCTCTCCGTAGCCCCTCTAACATACATTTTGTTCGTTTTAAAGCACTGGTAGAGGTTGGCTTTGCTAATCCACTCAGCTATCAGCATAAAATACATATCTGTTCTTTGCAGCAGACATATTACCCCTGTGCACTACTTTTTGGCGAGTCAAAACTGCCACTAGACAAAACTCAAATCTCTTTCTCCAGCACGAACATTAATCACAAGGGTTATCTTGACATTTTTATTGCTCCCTGAAAAGCTGGACTGAAAATATACTCTGCAGCAGGTGCTTTTAAATCGTAGTAATTGCTAAATACAGTGCCCCATCCCCAGATGTAAATGCCCCCCCAGGTCAGCGCTCAGTGCGGCTGCATCAGTCCCACTGCTCTAAAGCCGGTCCTGTAAGCTTGCCACAGTCAATAGCAACGACGGATATCCTAACAGAGTGCTAAATTGAAGGTAATTCCTGCATTACTGATGGGAAAGGTAGAAGAAAAACGCAAAAGTCTCTTTTTAATTACTTTTGGAAATTCCAAGTTCCTACTGAATGTAGGAACTAAAATTAAAACAACATGAACAAAATAATAGTAATGTGCGATTGAAATGAGGCCTGCATGTTTCCTTTCTAAGCTGTTTTTGTTTACCTACCATTTGTTCTGTAAAATACAGAGGCTAAGTGCCAGAATCTGGAAATTACAGGTTTGACTTCCATTTTTCTAGTAGATGTGTTTAATTATGTTGTGTTCTCTTCTCGAATAATGCTGTAGATTAAAAATATATGAGCAATAATTTTGAAAAGGTACAACATGTACAGACCAACCAGAATAACATTAGCCTGCTTACGGCAGAAGATAATGTCCGCACAAACAGGCAGCTCAAAACAATGCAGCACAGTACATATCAACAGTGAGCAGGAAGGAAGAAAACATAATCGGGCCAACTCACAAAGGCTTATTTTTAGAAATGGGGGTCTTTAGTTGGCAGAGGCAGGTACCTTTGTCCAATTGGGGACCCTTGCTTCTAATCAGGGTAAGGGGGATGGATACACACTTTAGATAAGCCCTGCTCACCCCCTGGGCAGCTTGGCAGGAACAGACAGTCTTTTCCAAAAGGGAATGAATAAAGTGTACTCGATGTGAGAAGTTGGCCACTAATTAAAGTGGGCACCTTGCACCAGTCCAAACGACCCTTATGATGTATGAGGTCAAAGATAACCTCTAGAAAGCTATCCTAGTGGTAGCTGTGGAGAGCAGCCTTCAGGCTTAATCTTGAAGGAATGTAAAGCAACTTGTTTTACCGGAATATCACCTCTTGAATTGATTAAATGAAAGGAGAACCACACAGTAGTTATATAAAAATATGTATTTATTAATATAGCACTCTCTAGTATCATCTACCGGAGGATAGAACACAATGCACACAACACAAAATCAATAGAAGAGTTGTAAGTAGCACAATACACTGTGGGCTCCAGGAGAGACCAAACCATATACTAAAATAGTGGTATATGAACCATGACTCTGGTCAAGACAAGGAGGTCTGGAGCACGTAGAATGGTTGGGACCCCAAGGAACCACCCAAGGTGAGTAGATAGGGACCCCACGGAGTACGGGTGCAGTGTGCTAACACTACAGCGGGCTCTGTACAATTCTATGGGCAAATCGCGGTTGCAATTTTACAGTTTAAGGACCCTTCTGGGAGGACTTTGAGGAAATCCTTCAGAACATAAGAGGTTGGAGAGCCACCCCACCCATGGATTCTGAAGTACCAGAGTTACCTATCCCAGAGGAGCCGGGTGCATAGGGCTGAAGTGGTGTCGGAAACCGATATCGTTCTCTATGGAAGGCTTCAAAGAAGTGCTGCTGCCGTGAAGGTGAAAAGGGTCCGGTGAAATCCAAGCCTGGATTCTGGAAGGAAGGAACCTGAAAGCAGAGAGGACAGAGTCTGGGTCACTTAAGAGTGACCAGGGGCTCAGGAGGCGAATGCCCACCAATGTCGGGTGCTTCAGGTGCGAAGAAGGGATGCTTGACTCTGCAGCCATGAGGACCAGGAGATGCCGATGACAACCAGGAGCCAGATGCAAGCTGTCCCACAAAGGATGTTGTGTGCTGAGGGGTCGGTGCCTGGCAGGAGCACCAAGTCTTGGCAAAAGCAACCCACGCAGGAAGGTCAAGCAGGTTACGGTGTGGACCAGCAAGGCCCAGGGGAATCACCAAGAAATTAGGGCACATCTGGAGCAATCAGGAAAGCCCAACTGAAATCAAGATGACCCTCAGGAGGACCCACAGGCCTAATGACCAGGAGTCGCAAGGGAACCTCAAGCAAGATTATAAAATACCAGCCCACGGAGCACTCGGTGCAAGGAGGCTGGAGTTCTTTGGCGGAAATACTGCTCTGGGTCAGGACTACAAGGAGTCCAATACACAACCTCGGGAATCGCCAATAAGCATATGCACTTGCAAATTGACACAGTGCACAGGGGTTCAGGTTATGCAGTCCCCACGAGAGATACTGGCGTCAAACTTGCTGAGTGGACATATCAACCTCAAGGACCTTCGGAACCCACCTTCTGTGTTGCTGGAATCTTCAGAGTCCGCAGGAGCTTGGGAGCAGCAGACCTGTCACTTGCGTTGAGGTGCCTGTGAATGCAGGGGAGTGACTCCTTCACCCCAAGGCAGATTCTTTGGTTGTCCTTAGTGCACCACAGGCCCTCCACAGAGCCTGTATGGAGCAAGGGCACAGACAAAGCTTTGGATGGAAAGGGGGACGAAGTCGGGCCCGGTAGAAGTCTAGCAAAGTCCAGAGTGTTCAGACGGTCGAAGGTCAGTGGTTTCTTCTTGTCTGCATAAAATCTAAAGAGCTACAGTCAGGTAAGCCCTATTGTACCCACAGGAGAGGGATGGACAGATTTGGAGGATCCTCCTAGGGGAGGAGCAGGACAGAGGGGACGTTACTCCCATGGCCTTTGTCCAGTTTTGCACCAGAGCTGGAGCCAATGGCTCCCAGAACTGGTTTGAGCTGGACTATGCACAGGGACACCAAATGTGCCCCAGGTGCAGACGTTCAGGCACTCTCAGAGTGCACCCACCCAGCACCAATACACTAAATCCTGTCTGGGAGTTGGTCACACCTTCCTGGGACAGGATGCCTATTGTGCAGTCTTCCTCTGCTGGAGCTTGGCTCAGCAGCAGGAGGGCAGAAATGTGTCTCAGGTCGGCAGCATCCATTTTGTGCTGTCCGGGTCGAGAAGGCTGGCACCGGATAGACCAGTGACCCCACGAAGCTTGCTTCAGAAGGGTTGAATCATACCTCCCACACCGGTACCGGTGAGGAGGTATGATTCCAGGGTGTTTGATACCAAACACAATATATTTCTATGCCGCCGTTTTCGAGATAGCATTTAACGCAAGGTTATAATACACCTCTACCTATATGTCCAGCTGAGTCACAAACAACCCGGGAGACTGGTCTCTGAAGGCTGCAGAGGGGCTCTGCTCATGCAGGGGCACCCTCTCACATACAACCCAGCACCCTGCCTTCAGGATTGATATGGCCTGCAATAGGGGTGAATTTTAAGTGTAGTGACCTATAGATATAGTGAACCTATATCTAAAGTAAGTGGTGCAAGCACCTGCTTACACAGGTTGTAGTAGCAGACCTGTAGTTCCATTTTGCATAGCCTCTCATGGATGGTATAATACATGCTTCAGCTCATAGGAGGCCTCTGGGGTAGCTATGCCCTGGGTACATGTGCACCATATACTAGGGTCTTCTAAGGGTACCCCAGTATCCAATCTGGAGTGTATCAAAGTACATGCATAACAATTTTAAGGAGAAAGCAGATAGACTGGGGTCCTGATTAGCAGGATCCCAGTCAGACTAGTAAAAACAGTGCAACATCAGGTAAAAAGTGTGGGTAATCATAAGAAGCAGATCCTACTTTCCTACACTCGAAATACACAGTAATATAGTGATACCACCGCAAATGGACACCACACCAGTTTAGAAAATAAAGGGCCTGATTCACAAAGATAAACTTAGACCAAAGTCTAAGGTTAGACCTAAAGTCTAACTTCACTTGCAGTAAAGTTAGACTTTTGGTCTAATTTAGACTAAAGGTCTAAACTTAGACCAAAAGTCTAAGCTTAGACCAAAAGTCTAACTTTACTTTTTGTAGTAACTTTAGACTTATGGCCTAAGTTTAGACTAAAGGTCTAAACTTAGACCAAAAGTCTAAACTAAGACCACAATTCTAACTTTACTAGTAGTAAAGTTAGATTTTTGGTCTAAGTTTAGACTTTTGATCTAAACTTAGACCAAAAGTCTTATTTTACTACTAGTAAAGTTAGAGTTTAGGTCTAAACTTAGACTTCAGGTCTAAACTTTGACTTTTGGTCTAAGTTTACATTTGTGCACCAGGCCCAGTATATTTCTCTAAACTCAACAAAAATAAAATGACAAAAACTTAACATACAGGTAATAAGATATGACTTTAGAACTGTTATTGCAAAAATAAAGCTTGTAGAAAACAGATAGCTTCACCTGAGGCTCTTACAACGTCGTGACAGCAATAAATCCAAAGTACAGCGCCGACCGTGAGGAGCGCGGCGTCGGGCATGAGTCACAAGGACCCTCCCAAACAAACTGTACCTTGGAAACAAAGTCTATGATGATGCACGGCGTCATGGAGGTGAGGTGTTTGTGCAGAGGTCGAGGCCGGTTTCCTTGCTGCCATGGGGAGGCGAGGCATCATGTCCTCAAGGGGGCGGCCTGTCGAGTCCAGGGTAGAGAAAGGTGGTTGCGTTGGCGGTCAGGCGTCAGTTTCGGTGACAAAGCAAAATCTGCGAGCTCGTGGGGTCACCCTCGGTGGTTATCGGTGCTGCAATAACAGGATGTAGGTTCTTGCGATGCCGGCACCTGTGTGAGCACTGGCGTTGGGTGCGGCCGATAACTGCAGGCGTCGCCAGGTGTGAAAGGGTATCGGAGCTGCGATGCAGGTCGGGCTGTGCATCGTTCACTTCATGAGCATAAAACAACAAGCTAACCACTCAACCATCCTTCAATCTGCTCCCAAGATATCCCTGCCTAGTGAAGAGGTCTTCACCACACATTTTGTCGAAAAGTCTAGAAAGATCGAACTAGAACACCAACATGCATCACATAACAGGTTTCATCTGGCTAAGTCCATTACAGCGACCTACCTAAACTCTGAGAGTGCTCTGTCCTACAGTTGAACAGGCCTTACTCCAAAAAATAATGCATCATGGAACAATTTCGGACTCTCTGACGATGTCGAGTTTCAAAGAATCATAATGTCACTTAAACCCTCTAATCATTTCCATGATCCCTTGCTGGCTAAACTCTTCAAAGACTTTAGATCGGCCATACTCCCTCTATGGTCTGTGATTATCCATGAATTGCTCATACAGGGTAGGATTCCTGATTACCTAAAGATAGGTCAAGTGACTCCCATCCCAAAAAAGTCCAATGTAGACCTATCTAATCCCAACAATTCCTGCCCAATTTCCAACATCACGACTCTAGCTAAACGTCTTGAGAAATGCATACACCTACAACTTCAATCACATCGAAGAGTTTCAGCTGCTTGACCAATTCCAATCTGGTTTTAGAGTGGGACATAGTACTGAAACAGCCCTAACCCACATTGTTGATGATGCCTTGAGTCTACTTGACCAAAATGTGCCATGTCTACTTATCCTTCTTGATCTATCCTCAGCGTTTGACACGGTCAAACCCGAAAAACTGATTGATATTCTGGAAAAAAGGATGGGGTTAGCGGGCCCGGTATTAAATTGGCTGAACTCATTCCTACAGAACAGAACGCAAAGAATAAAAGTGAATAGTTCCCTCGCTAAAAGTACACCAGTTTCAATTTAAGTGCCCCAAGGTTCCACACTCTCTCCAACACTCTTCAACTTGTTCATGGAACCCCTCACTGAAATCCTGAAATGTTCAAATAAACAATACCACATGTACGCGGATGATACGCAACTCTATATTAAAGTGGCCTCTCTGGAAGACATCAAAACGCTGAACTGTGTTCTTCTGAACACTCAACAATGGCTAACTCACAATCAGCTTCTGCTTAATACTCTCAAGACTGAATTTCTCCTGATTGCCCCGCCCACCCACTCCATACCCATTCAAGACTGGCTCAAACATCTTATGGCCCTGAACTGCAATACTCATGTAGTGGATTCCACTAGATCTCTTGTGTGGAATATGGAATTGCGACCTTGGCCAGGCTGCCCAAAGCTAGTATGACCCCCCTAAGGGCCACTCTGAACTCTGCTGCCAGACTGATCACGGGCTGGCGTAAACATGATCACATCACACCTGACTTAATTCAGCTCAACTGGCTATCACTGGATGATCGGATTAGGTTCAAGATTGCTTGCCTGATGCACAGAGCGCTTCACCATAATACTCCCGCTTACTTGGCAAATAAGCTCAAACTCTCTGCTTTGTATAGGTCCTTAAGAAGCTCCAGAACTCTCCTGCTGAAACCACACAAATTCAAAAAGAAAAGAACATACAACCGCGCCTTCTCAGGTCTGGCCCCAAGAATTTGGAATGCTCTTCCTCCTGATATCAGTTCAAACCCTTCAATCTCCTCTTTCAATAAACAAGTCAAAGATATTCTCTTGAATAACCAGCTGGGACAATCTTCCCTAAGTCAATATAACTAATCTTTTTATCCCTAGAGAAATCATGGCTATCTCCTTTGTTTGAGACACTTGCGGGATGCAACTTATGGTCTCACTACATGTTTTCCTCTTTTTTGTTTTTGTTCTTATTGTATTGGGTTGATTTCTCTACAAATGTTTAGGATGTTTACTTGCTTAGGACTCTGTTCTGATGTACAGCACTCTGATACCTGTTTCGGGTCATGTTTGTGCTTTATATAGCTTTTCAAATAAATAATAAATAAATCAACGGGTCCTCGATGCAGGTCACGACGTTGGAGACAGGTTTTCTTGCTTCTCTTAGGTTTCTTCCAGCTCCCAACAGCAGGAACAGCCTCCAGTGGCCCAAAACTGGAATAGGTACCTCCTGGAAGGTCAGAAATCTCAACAAGAGGGTTTCGGGATACTGGGGGTTAAGTGTTTGTGTCCCTTAGACTTCAGAACAGGAGGCCAGCACACCTCAGGCCCTTGGAGATCTTCTTCAAGCAAGTTAAGAGCAAAGTTCCAGTTTTTGTCCTCTCCGTGGCAGAAACAGCAACTGCAGGCCAACCCCACACAGCACACAGCAAAGGGGCAGTACTCCTCCTCACAGCTCTTCAGCTTTTCCCCTTGGCAAAGGTTCCTCTTGAGTCCAGAAGTAATCTAAAATCCTGGGGTTTTAGGTCTAATACTTATACCCCCAAATATCTTTGTTCTCTTTGTGAAAGGGTCTTTAAGCTCAGTCCAAACCAGTTCTGTCCTCACTGGTGCAGCATGAAGCCAGGGGGTGGAGACAACATTGTGCATGGGAGACAGACCCTATTCAGGTGCAAGGAAATGTCCTCCTACTACTCTAAATTCAACCAGGATCTATTCAGCCCAGATCTGAGTCATCCAGGAAAAGCCAGATACACCTCAACACCCCCAGTGGCTGTCTACAGTGAATGGCATTTTCAAACACACAATTAAAAACCATCTTTACTAAAAGATGTGTTATTTAATTCTGAGTTCAGAGAGCCTACGCATTATTTCTCTATCTTGTCCTCCTGGGAAGTTATACTTGTAAGATGTTACAAAGCATTTCCCATTCTATCCTATGGGGCAAGATAGCCTTTCAATAGTGAAAAACAAAATTGCCAGTATTTCACTAGCAGGACATGTCACACACCCCAGTACATGTCCTACCTTTCCCCTACACTGCACCGTGCACAGGGGGGTACCTTGCCCCTACCATAGGGGAGCCTTAAATCAAAGAAAAGGGAAGGTTAGGGCCTGGCAAGTGTGTGCACTTGCCAAGTCGACATGGCAGTTAACTGCACACAGACACTGTAGTGACAAAGATACCTTTTTCAGGGCTACTCATGTGGGTGGCACAATCAGTGCTGCAAGCCCACTAGTATCATTTGATTAATAGGCCCCGGCACACCTCAGTGATCTTTACTAGGGACTTACCAGTAAATCAAATATGCCAATCAGGGAGAACCATTTGTAACAACAATTTATACAGGGAACACTTGCACTTTGACACTGATCACCAGTGGCAAAGTGCCCAAAGCATCTAAACAAGCAAAAATGAAATCCAGCACAGCATCAAAAATACAGGAGGTAGAGGCAAAATGTCAGGGGAAACTAATGCCAAAAATGCCAAGTCTAACACTTATAAAGTGATTCTATGGGAATACTCATTTAAGTACTCATAAATGTTCTTGTGAATTGGCCTGAAATGTCAAACTACCTATTAGAAAAATTGTTAAAGAGAGCATAGCCCTTTTTTATTTGTACTAATTCAATAAGAATATTCCATTGCAGCAGTCTTGGGCTGTCTTCATCTCATCCAGTGATGTAAATGTATGACATAGACTAAATGAAGGGGTATGTAATGATTTCATTTATTAGACATTCTAAGGGAATTATAAAGGCTTGAAGTAAGTGCACATTGAGTGGAAGATCTTAATAAGACAGCATGCTTTTAGTTAGTGAGCAGCTTTAAGTGATCACTGTAGCAAATGTGTGTCCAACATCAAACAGGGTTTAGTGGGAGTAATCAGGTTATTAGTTGGAGTGGTGGGCATAAGTACCCGCTGAAAGTAATGAACACAATCCTTTTAACAGGTGTAACATAGAAACAATGTGTAGAACCTTTTTATAGACAGAATCAGGGTGGAAACAGTTAAACATTTCTGCTATTTGGGAATAACTTTCTCAAGCAAGGGTGACTGGTGACATGAATTAACTAATGTCCGTACTAGGCTGCTAAAGAGTATACAAGGAATCTTTCGTTTTGCATCCAAACTGGGAGATCGCCGTATTAAGCACATGATGGATATTTTTAAGGCCAGGGTATAGGGCCAGATTACAAGTGGGGCATTACAATTGGATGAAAATTCTTTTCTAAAAGACTTGTTATGTCTACCCCGGTCTGCATCTACAGAACTAGTACACCAAGAAGTGGGAATAAGATATTTATCAGACCTGATTGCAATGCAACCAGTATTGCTCTGGAGATCAATGTGGGCCAAGGATGAGACAACATTCACCCAAAGAATTCTCCTGGATTGTTTACAACTGGACAACAGTCTATCTTTCCCCTGGGTTAAATATGTTACGGCTCTATATCATGAATTATTTAAGATTAAGATCCATAAAAATCCAGCAAATGCGATAGGTTCATCTAAACAGGAAATAAAGGGTATATTCCTGGCCCATAAAAATGAGATCCGTATGAGAATAGTTGGGAAGCAAACTACATTTCTGTTTTATAAAAAACAATTGTAGATAGTGGCGGTTTCCAAGGCTACTTGTCTTTTGTCACTAAATCCTCACATCGCTTTGTATTAACAAGGTTAAGATTAGGAAATGTTCATTTCCTAGTTGCCTTTCTTGAAATGAAAACACAACCTGCAACCCTATGCCCATGCGATGAGCATTCCAAACAGAGCACAATGCACTTTCTACTTTTACCAAAATTTCAGAAGTTTCTACTTAAAGCCATTGTTCAAGAAACACAATGTAAAAACAACTAACTCTGCTATGAACCTACTAATTGCACTAAATGATACAGAGATGTGTTTTTATGTTGTGTTATTTAATTGAAAATCAATTTATGTGAAGAAAAGCATTGTAATTAACAACTGATTTTATTGTGACAATTAATTGGAATTTTTTTTTGTTTAGCTAATATCTGCTTTTTAGTAATAAGATTCAATTGTCTTTACTTATATGTTTGTTGCTTTTCTGGTTGTTGTACATACCGAATAAAGCTTGCTGAACCGAACCGTATAAAGTATTTGTGCAGCGTTAAAACAGTAGAATACAAATCCCAAAATTAATTAGAAAACTAGAGTACAATTTATTAAACAAAATGACACCGAAATGACAAAAATCTTATGAGGGGAATCGGAGATATGAATTTTTAAGGTTTAAGTAGAAATAACACCAAACAGCACAAAGTGCCAATAATATTCAATGGCCGCGGTAGAACATGACCTAGGAGCCAATTTTCACTGAATTCAATAGAGTGCAGGTGAGATACACCTACCAGGTTTGTCCTTTAAGTCCCAATCCATCACAAGAATGCACATCTAAAGCCCCCCCAGGAACTCAGGAGAGGCACTAGAGACTCACAGTGTGGCAGACAGAAGACAAACAGCGGGGTCCATTCCAGGTTCAGGTGTCACTTGTCAGCTCAGTTGTTGCAGGGAAAGGCCTCTTGTAGCTTATTGTGACCCTGCAGTTTTAACAGGAGGTCAGCATTAGGGCCCTTAGATTTCACTTCTTTGTCCTGGGTACAAGAAAGGGAGCACTTCCAGTCCTCCAGGGTTCTTCTGAGGTTGCAGATACAATCCTTTTCTGATCTTCCTCAGGACCAGAAGTGGTCTAAAGTGGGTGCCAGGAGGTGACACATTTTTGCCTGGCATGAGCTAGACGGCGGGACTGTCCTGTGGGGAAGCCCTAACCATTGGAATGAAAATTCCGAGGTATAGCCCTATCCACTTTGGGAATTGTCAAGATGGCTGAATTATTTGGCCACACTTGACTTGCTCTCTGAGGGCTGGGCGTGTTTGTGTGGGAAGCGAACTGTGGTAATCCAAGTGTCCTCCCACATCTAACCCCAAACCTTCCCTTTTCATTCATGTAAGGCACCCCTAAGGTAGGCCTAAAGTCTCCCCATGGGAGGATGTATGTGAAAGGTAGACATGTACTGGTGTGTGTGACATGTCCTGATAGTGGAATACTATTGAAACGCTGTCTGTACCATTGGATATCATTGGAGCTGCTTTATAACATTTTACATGTGTAACTTTCAATTGGGACAAGACTGAGAAATGGACTTTAGGCTCTCTGAACTCAGAATTGATTAACGCACCTTTTGGTAAAGGTGGTATTTAAATTGTGTGTTTGAAAATGCCACTTTTTCCACATTTCCTGCTTCACCATTCTGTGTGCCTCTCACTGTTTGTGTATTCAGCGTCTAGTTTTGGAGTGACAGGATCTGGGGATGTGCATTCACTCTAGGCAGTCCCAAGGGGGGTTGAGGTGTGTCCCGCCTTACCTGTGTGACTCATCGCTGGGCTGAATAGACCTGGTCTGCATTTAGTGTGGTGGGATGAGTGTTACTAGAACCTGAATAGGCTTTGTCTCCTTTGCACAATTCTTTCTCCCCCCTCTGTGGTCCTGCTGGACCAGGGAGGACAGAACTGGTTTGGACTGAGCTCAGAGACTCTGAAGCAAAGTGAACAATGACAAAATAGGGTATAAGTAATGGACTTTAGATGACTACAAGAAACAAGAGGACCCTGCCAAGAAATAGAGCGAAAGAACAGTGTGAGGGTTGCTGCTTTCTTTTTGTGTGATGGGTGTGTTGGCTTGCAGTTCAAGCAATCAATCAATCAGTCATTTGTAAAGTGCACGACATACCCGCGAGGGTCTCAAGGCGCTGGGGGGTGCTACTGATCGAACAGCCAGGTCTTGAGCATCCTCCTGAAGGTCAGCAGGTCTTGGTTCTGTCGTAGGCTCAGTGGGAGGGTGTTCCATGTCTTGGCGGCGAGGTGGTAGAAGGCTCTCCTGCCGATGGTTGTTCTTCGGATGCGCGGGACGCTGGCGAGTGAGAGGTCGGCGGAGCGTAGCTGGCGGTTGGGGATGTAGAAGGAGACCCGTCTGTTGAGGTAGGCTGGGCCGGTCTTGTGGAGTGCCTTGTGTGCGTGGAGGAGGAGCTTGAAGGATATCCTCTTGCTGACGGGGAGCCCGTGCAGGTCCCTCAGGTGGGGGGTGATGTGGCCATGGCGTGGTATGTCGAGGATCAGTCTTGCTGAGGCGTTATGGATGCGTTGTAGTCGTTTGATGAGCTTGGTCGGGGCTCCCACGTAGAGGGCGTTTCCATAGTCCAGTCTGCTGCTGACGAGGGCCTGGGTGACTGTCTTTCATGTATCTGTCGGGATCCATCTGTAGATCTTGCGGAGCATGCGGAGGGTGTTGAAGCAGGAGGAGGAGACGGCGTTGACCTGCTTGGTCATTGAGAGCGTTGAGTCGAAGATGATTCCCAGGTTGCGTGCATGGTCGGTGGGTGTTCGGGGCTGCTCCCAGTGCCGTCGGCCACCAGGATTTGTCCCAGGCTGAAGGGTTAGAGCCGAGGATGAGGACCTCTGTCTTGTCCGAGTTCGGCTTCAGATGGCTGGACTTCATCCAGTCGGCGACGGCCTTCATTCCTTCGTGGAGGTTGGCTTTGGTGGTGATGGGGTCCTTGGTGAGGGAGAGGCTCAGTTGAGTGTCGTTGGCGTAGGAGATTATGTTGAGGTCATGCTGTCGGGCAATGTGTGCGAGCGGGCCATGTAAATGTTGAACAGTGTCGGGCTGAGGGAGGATCCCTGGGGTATGCCGCAGATGATTTTGGAGACTGAGGAATGGAATTGGGGAGTCGGATGCTCTGGGTTCTGCCGGAGAGGAAGGAGGTGGTCCATTCCAGCGCCTTGTCTCAGATCCCTGCGGCATGGAGGCATGTGCGTGGTGTGCGGTGGCAGATGGTGTCGAAGGCGGCGGAGAGGTCTAGGAGGTTTAGTGCTGCGGTCTCGCCGTTGTCCAGCAGGGTCCTGATGTCATCGGTGGCGGCGATGAGGGCGGTCTCGGTGCTGTGGTTGCTGCGGAACCCTGACAGGGAAGGGTCCAGGATTCTGTTTTCTTTGAGGTATCGGGTTAGCTGTTGACGATTTTCTCGATGACCTTGGCCAGGAAGGGGAGCAGAGAGATGGGCTGGAAGTTCTTGAGGTCTCTTGGGTCAGCCTTGGGTTTTTTCAGTAGGGCATTGATCTCGGCGTGTTTCCAGCTCTCTGGGAAGGTCGCGGTCTCGAGGGAGAGATTGGTGACGTTGCGCAGGAGGGGTGCAATGGAGCTGGTTGCTTTGTTGAAGACGTGGTGCGGGAAGGGATCTGACGGAGAGCTTGAGTGGATTGTGCTCATGGGCTTGATGGTGTCATCGATGCTCACGTTTCCCCAGGCTAGCAGGGGGTCGTGGTCGATGGTGTGAGGAGGGTCTGTTGTGTTGCTGTCTGTTGGGTCTGTCTGGGTGTTGAAGCTGTCGTGGATGTCTGCTATCTTGCGGTGGAAGAAGGTGGCGAGGGAGTCGCACAGGGATGTCATTGGTGTTGGAGCTGGGGTTGGAGAGTTCCTTCACGATGTTGAAGAGCTCCTTGCTATTGTGTGCATTGTTGTCGAGGCGGTCTTTGAACGAGGTTCTCTTGGTGGCCCTGATGAGGTGGTGGTTGTTGCGGATAGCGTCCTTGTGTGCTGCGTGGTTGTCCGGAGTTTGTTCGCTGTGCCATTTCTTCTCTAGTTTCCGGCAGGCTTGCTTGGAGGCTAGGAGTTCTGGGGTGAACCAGCTGGCCCTCTTGCTGGTGTCTCTGTGGGAGGGTTTCTTCAGCAGGGAGAGGGTGTTGTCACAGTCTTCGATCCAGCGTCTAAGGCTGTGGGCAGCGTCGTCGGTGTTGGAGGGTTCGGTGGGTGGGCAGAGAGCGAGGTTTGCATGTAGTTGGTCTTTGGTGATTTTGCTCCAGCAGCGGCAGGGGATCTGTTGGGTGCGGTGGTGTGTGGTGGGTTTCTGGAAGGTGAACTGGATGCAGCGTTGTTAGGTGGTGTGGCTGACGGAGACGTGTGGGCTTGAGGAGAAGACGGGTTCGAGCGTGTGGCCGGCGGAGTGGGTGGCCATTGTGATGAGTTGCCTTAGTCCAAGGTTATCGATCAGGGTTGTGGAGTTGTTGTCATTGTTGTTCTCAAGGTGAAAGTTCAGGTCTCCAAGGAGGTTGTAGTCGGTGGATGTCAGGGCATGCGTGCTGATGAAGTCGTCAATGGAGTCGCTGAACTGGGGGCGGGGTGGGGTGTCGGTAGACGAGGGTGCCTCTGAGGGTAGAGTTGGGGTCTGTGTGGATCTGGATGTGCATGTGTTCGGCGGTGCTAAGAGTGTCGTCAGTGCTAGTCGGGTCCCTGATACTGTTCTTGTGGACGATGGTGATTCCTCCTCCGACTCCGTTGGTGCGGTCTCTGCGGGTGATCTTGTAGCCGTCTGGGATGGCTATGGCGATGTCAGGTGCGGAGGAGTAGTTCAACCAGGTCTCTGTCAGGAAGGCGACGTCTGGGGATGTTGTGTCGAGCAGGTCCCAGAGCAGTTGCTGCTTCTATCTGTGGTGGAGGAAAAGAACTGACTCTTTTTGCCTTGCTGTGTTATCCTACATTTGAAGACTCCAAGGGCTTGTGTGTGCTTGCCTCCTGTTGGAAGTCTCAGGAAAACCAAATACTACAGGATAAATCCTTGCTAGATTTAAAGGAAACATGCCTAAGAGAAGCAGTAAAGAGCTGTGTGAGGAGAGCTGCCCCTGCTGTGTGAGGGGTTGGTTGGCCTGTAGGTGCTGCTCCTATAGAAGTCCTGGACTGTTCTTCACCCTTCTATTTTGAACCGTGTTTGAGGAGTACTTTACCTTTGAGCCAGCGCATGGGGAGTGCTTGCTGACCTCTGTGAAATTATAGCGAATGGTGAGCGTTTTATTTCTTCCTTTCCCCTGTGACTACCAGTCAGCACAAGGAGGCGCTACTAGTTCCTTCTCAGCGCTTGGTGAGCCACTTGTCTACAGGGGCTGTGCTGTGCTTTGGTGTTTCTGCTACCAAGGCACTGTGCTCTTTGTAGACTGAGAGATTGCAGCAGCACCAGGGGAGGCCCTGCCTCAAAGATTCTTGCGGAGTCAGTGCTGCCTTGCCCACAAGGGACTCTAGAGTTGGCCCTTCCGGACTTACAAGCCTCAGCCTGCCGTCATAGCCAGCTGACGCGTCTCCGAGCAAAACACAGGCAGACACGCCTGCATCCCACCACCAGGGCCGCTAGGTTACTACCTTGGAGCTGAGGCACTTGATGTGGTTGGCAGCGACACTGCACGCTAGTGGGTCGCTGCCTTGGACTTGCCACAAGCTGGAGAGCCTGTGAGGCCGCCCTTGCTGTACTTTGCCATTTGTGCACCCCGGTGTGGTGAGTCGAAACATGGGTGGCACCCACCCATTCAGGCAGTTCCAATGGCGGCCTTGCTGAGTTGGGAGGGCTCCATTAACTGTCCATTGTTTGACATGCTCGTCAGCGGGTTGTACCTTGAGCACACGAGGACGGAGCTCCTGATCCTACTCAGGCTGCTTCGTAATTACCCTATACCCTGTAAAAGCTGTGCAGAAGTACTGTGGCTGCGTATTTAAGGTACAAAGTGGTGATTTGAGCACCATGTTATCTGGTGATCCATGGGTAACCGAGTTGCTATGTAATAGGCCCTGATATTAGGATTCATGTTGTTGGAATCCCTGTACACACAAAATAACAACTACTGTTATAGCAGGCACTACAGATTATGTACAGTGATGATATTTTCTTGATGACTTGTGCAATATAAACGTATTTGCATTAGTGCACTAAATGTGATGCCATGACAATGGCCCAGTTGGTAAAATGATTTATGATCTGTGCATTGTTATGATAATTGCCTAGTACTAAAGTGATTTATGTGATTGTGGTCTACGTATTTTAATGTACAATATATGAGATATTTTTATATAACCTTGTGTGGTGTCTCCTTTTGTGTTGTGCTTAGTGTGTTACTGGTGTGTGTGTGTGTTGCGTAAACGATTTACGCGTTAACTCTGGGATAAGCGTGACTGCTCTAACAAGCTACCAAGGGAGTGAGCAGGGGTTATCTTGGGTGTGTAACTCCTTTACCCTGACCAGAGTGGTGTGTTCTGCCTGGCTTAGGCGCATAACCAAGCCAGCCAGAAACCCCATTTCTAACACATGATTTAAGGGCCCTGTCCAAGTGTCAGCTAAATACTGCCAGTGAGACGGGAGACCTCTTTGAAATGTGTCCCAAGTGTTGTATGAAAAACCCTAGCTGACCTGTCAAGAAGGATGTGGCATCATGAAGGAACTGACACTTTAATGTCAAAGAAGAGCCTCCCAGACTCCCCCGCATATTCTGTCAGGCTCAGGTGGGTCATCTTAGCCCATTTAGGTTAGCTTATATTTTGCTCCTGAAAGCAGTTCACACCTCACCAGAGGGGAGTCATGAACTGCGAGGTGACAGTTGGAAATCACTGAAAAGCCTTAGAAGCTATAGGCAATGTTTATAATTAAAGTTTTACATTTTCTATTATTAAATACTGGGAGCGTGCAGTAAGCGGTTACCATTTCTTATCTGACTGATCTTTCTGGTTGGCTGAAAGGCAAAAAGGAGCCAACATTCGAATAATGTAAAGATCGTGTGATCCATTTGGCCACACACTATAAGGACCAGAAATTGGTAGCTAAAGTTAAGTGGGTTTATTAATAATCATTCTGGTGAATGCAAAAATCAAGAACATGTTATAAATGTAAAGAATTATGACAAGCAAAGTAAGGTGTTGAAGCCAATTTCAACTCAATAGCATGAAGCATAAAATAATGACAGTCAGATCAATACAGATGCAAATAATTTGGAACTGGAGTTCTTTCAAGATACAATGCTTCTCCTTCCTAAACATAAATAGATTTAGAGTCAGCTAGTAAGACTCAAGGGCTAGAATAAGGACAGTTTGGAGTAAAAGGTCTCAGGGGAATTTAGAAATCAGGAAAGTGACAGCATAGTTACACATTTCAGTAGAACTTTTTTCAAGCAGGGAAATGTTATCATAAAGCCATACTAATGCATGACTCTATGGGAAGCAGAGAGGTCTGCACCTCTCAAAGTCCACAAGGATTTGCTCTAGCTACTAACAGTGTGAACACCAATTAAAAGACAAAGATACCCCATCATCAGCCCCTCCAAATACAAATGGTGTTCGACTTCACAGGTACAGTTGCAACATCCCCAAAATTTGCCATCCCATAGTACTTGGATAGCTTTGGCAACCTTGATTTTCCATCTGGTTCTGATACGCGATGAATAGAAGGCTTCCTCTGCTTATTAAATCCTCTGATTCTTGCCAAGATTTCTCGTCTTAGGCCTCACTTTCTCTAATGCATAATTCTTGTATCTCTAGCTATGAAATTGTGAAAGACCACCTGCTCCGCCAACCTCCAACTCCTAGCCATCCCGTCTTTTAAGCTTCACCGTCAGGGCGGATGCAGGTTTGCGACTCTGGCTCCCAGACTATGGAATTCCATTCCATTGGAAATTCATTCTTGCAACAACCTCCCAAGCTTCAGGAAAATGCTTAAAACATGGCTATTCACTCAGGCCCACAAGTAACGCCTGCTTGGTCCCGGCACACGCTAGAGCTAGCGCCATGAAGCCTTCCGGTGAACGTGCGCTCTATAAGAAATTATTAACATAACAAATTATTAACATAACATGCAGCGCAAACAAAAATGTATTCCATGTTAACTTAGCAAAACATTTGTAATGTCCACTTTGAATACATGTTTATATGTGCAAGTACAACTTCAAATAAATGTCACAAGAATAAGCAAACTTAACTAAATGAGTGCATGGCTACATATGCAATGCACCTTCAACAAATGCAATATGACTTAAAACATGAGTATAAATATATGTGAGAAATACATGGTTTCATGACTAGGCTAAACATTAATGCACACACATTCATAAGACTCTAGGTGCCAGATGTATCAAAAGGTTTCACCCTTTCTGTGTCTATGGGAAAATGTGTTCATACATATGGTCCTAGATTTATTCAATGACTGTACTTCAGAAATACAATCCATGTTAATAAAGTTAGAGCACACAGAGTATGTAGTGCTAAATTGCACATGCATATTGTGCTTCTGTGATGTATAAGGGTGGAGCGTAAATTGCGGTTCTCCAATCCCCTCTCTGAGGATGAATCTAGCCATCACAATCACGATTTTATCCTTATCAGATGGACCACTCAAAACCATATGGGTTTCAGAAATCTTTCTCTGGACTCCTCCAGATTTTTAATGTCATGATAGTATCTACTCTGACTCTTCTCTAATTCTACATCTTCTCTCTTTCTTTTTACTCATTTCTTTACATGTACACTTGTATTACCCTTGAAGACTACAATCAAAAATGTTTCACAAACAGCAATTACTATAGGGGTCTTCAAGATTGAAACCAATATCCCACTTCCCAGATTTCCAAACCATTTGCCTACAGCAGCAAATCCATTTCCTCTTGCTTCCCAAGCACCTGCCACTTCTAACTCTTCCTTCAGACCAGAAATGTTCTCTGAAATACACCTTCAAGTCTTTGCTCTTCTCAGGGATGTAGGTGCAGCATTGAGCACCAAAGATGTCTCCTATTACTTCTCCATCACAAGCACCTTGTTTAGGTCTGGGATCATCAAAATGTTCCACATTAATTATTTCTGGGAAAACTACACCTTAATAACATAAAAAATACTCTCCTTAGGGCAACTTAAAATATGCATGTTCTCCACAAATATATTAAACTCCAGGGATTACAGCATCTTTACCTGCCATGAAAAATTACCAATTTCCACTAACCAAAAATGTGTGATCATATTCACTCTTCCCCCTAAATGTAGTGTTAGTTTTAAGAGTTATATGTATGTATGCATTAGTTCCCTTTATGTTTCCAATCCAAAGTATTGCTGGTTGATTTCCTGCCTCAAAATGCTCACTTTCTTCTCTAGTCCACTTATGTTAATCCTTAAAATTCATATCTGTTCTTAACTTAATTTCCATTTTTCTCCTGTCTTCAACTAAATTTAGACATTTCTTCTCAACATCTTTCAAATTGCAAGCCAAATTATTTTGGTGAGCATCAGCAATATCTAATGTCATGGTGAGTTTAAAGAGTCTCTTCATTTTTCCCTAGTTCATTAATTCCAGGGCGATGATTCAAATGCTCAAGTATGGAAACTTCTGAAAAGACTAAATCATAGTTAAAAAAGTTATACTGAAAATGACCCTGTCCATAGAAAAGGCTCAATAAAAGGTTATAAGTGACACCATAAGTCAGAGAGATATGATGGTATGTGATGCCTGCTTTCATAGCTGATGCAAGTAATTGTGTGCAAACATAGCAATCCCTTGCATCCATTGTACCAATTTATTCAGAAAGCAGTTCAAAATAAGCATTTAATGAAAAATCTCCTCTAGATGCATCTACATGCAATTCCTTCTCGCAGAGTGAATGCAAATCACCATCAGCAGGAAGTGGGAATACTTGTAGGCTTAGTCTTCACTAAACATGAAGATGTGGGTAAATATTGTGGGTAAATATAATCCCACAAGTAAGGTAAATAGTACTATAATTACTGCTACTAAAATGCTTGCTAATATGCACCTATGCCTACCATGGTTGTTAGTTGCCATAACTTCTCTAGAATCAAACAGAAGAGTCAAAAATAGCAGCAGCAGAAATTTCTTCTTTCGGTTTTCACCTGTGCAAATGGCAAATCAAAGCTCAACAATTTGAAATTAAATGATTTACTCTTTGTTCTTCTAAATGACACCCTTACGCTCCTTAAGCAGCCTCGGGCCTCTATAATATTCTTAGTTAATTTAACAAAGTGTATTAAATTGTCTCTATCAAAAAATGCATTTCAAAGTTCAATCTAGAAATCAAGCTAATGATAATTCGGGTCAACCTGTTCCATGGCAAGTTAAAGTCAAAACACAGTTGAGCCACAAGTATATATTAATAGAGGTTCAGCTGGAATTGCACTTTGATCCCCCAGGTCTCAAAGCTCTCTTTCCCTTTCTTTTGTGGCAAAGTTTGTCCATTCAAGGGATGAGTACTTCCGAAAGGACACTTTAACTCTTTTCGATCTCCTGAGTGCAACCTCCTCCCTTTCAAGTCACTCAGGTCAGAATCCTCAGTATCTTCTGGAATAGTTGGCGGCACACGTTCCTCTGGCATACTTGCTCTCTCTGTCTCTTGCCTTCGTGGGCAATGTTCTTCAACTACCACTCTCTTTACTACAGCATTAGGCCCTTCGTCAGGGTTTGAATCTGGTTCAGGCAACACCACAAGAGGAGACCCTCCATCCTCTACTTCAATTGTTGACTCATCCAGACCCCCCTCAGACCAAACATGTGCTTGTCTAACCTGCTCCCTATTTGTCTCTGTTACAACTAGCACTTCCGGGAGAGATGCTGTCACATCATCAACGGGGCCTCACAACTCTGTGAGTATAGTTGGATGGGGTGCCTTCAGCACTTGATAGCCATAGTCGGCACCAAAATGACTTCGTAAGCGCCAAGCAAACGAGGTTCCAGGCTCATTTTCAGAATGTGTTTCTTCACCAGGGCCCATTCATTGAGACTGAGGCCATGGCACTGCTCCTGATGAAGTGGTGTGGTGGCAGCTCCAACCTGGTGAGAGACAGAATGCACCATGTCAGCCAGTCCTTTGCAATAATCAAGAACCATATTATCTGTAATGTTCACAAGCACATTTGCAGAAACAGCTGGCAGTCTCATTGCTCTGCCCATGATAATTTAATGAGGGGACAATCCTGTCCTCCGATCAGGAACACTGCAGAGACTCATCAACACAAGGGGAAAAGTATTGGGCCACTTCAAAGACATCAAAGCACACACTTTAGCTAGTCTGTAGCTCACTGTCCCATTCACTTTTTCCATGATTCCCGAAGCCTCAGGTTGATAACTACAATGTAGTCTTTGCTCGATTTGTAATGCTGCAAATAACATTTCCAGAACTTCATTATTGAAATGAGTCCCTCAATCTGACTCCAGCGAAGTTGGGAAACCGAACCGTGGTATGAGCTCGCTCAGCAACTTTGTTCTGGTAGTGTAGGATTAACCCAACTCTAGAAGATGCACACAATCACTAGGACATGCCTCATCCCTTTTCAAACAGGCATTTCAATAAAGTTCAACTGCATCCCATTGAAGGGACCACTTGATCTCCCGATGTGACTCTTTCTCCCTGTGATTCTTTTCCCTATGTTCATCGGTTGACACAAAACACATCTGTGACACAACCTTTCAGCCATCAACCTGAATCTGGAGATGAACCATGTCTGCCAAAACTGTCTGACAATGGCATCTATCCGTATTTGAGCCAGGTCATGGTAATGCCTCATCACTGGGGGCAATAGACTATCTGGAATTACAGGTCTTCCATCTCTTGAAACCCAAATCGCATCATCCCTTTTGACAGATCCTGCTCTAACCCAAGTTTGATGCTTTGGCTCTGACACTTCTTCCTTTAATCTCTTAATCT
The DNA here is from genome assembly GCF_964204655.1 of Triturus cristatus. Lineage (NCBI taxonomy): Eukaryota > Metazoa > Chordata > Amphibia > Caudata > Salamandridae > Triturus > Triturus cristatus. The sequence continues at coordinate 497,391,361 of NC_140589.1, read as the reverse complement.
CCTCCCATGTGTCAGCTGTGGTTAACAAAAAGTTGTGATTGGTCTTATCTGCCCCTTCATTATTTTATTCACCATTAAATGTACAAGCCCTATTGGCACAGTATTGTGCAACCTCAGCAGCATATCTGTTGCCGACTGTCACAGTCATCTCCACTATGATGAGCAGAACATTTATAACTGTAATTTGGGCAGGTAACTGTAATGCTTCAAGTAGTTTACTTACATCCTCACCATTTTGTATGGGGGAACCTGTGGAAGTCAAGAACCCTCTCTGTGAACATAACTTTCCAAAGACATGAACAACACCAAAGCTATGCTGACTGTCAGTGAAAAACATCACTTTCAGAAGTGCAGAAACACAGCACGCCCTAGTAAGAGGGATCATTTTGGCCACTTGTGCAGAAGACACTACTTGAAGCTAGGAGTCTTTGATAATACCTGAGAGTGTTGCCAACTCTTTATGCAGCTCTCAAGTTTCCTTCATTGTCTCTTAGACAGGATCCATCAACAAACAGTACAAAATTAGACTCAAACAGAGGTTCATCTTCAATATCTGGTCATGGCTTGGTACATAGTTTAGTGACACCAAAACAGTCATACTCTACTTCCCCATCCTCACCCTTGACTTTGGAAGGGGCACTAATGTGGCAGGTTTCAAGGTAGCACACCTTTTCAAAGTTACATTTTCCCCCACCAGTATGATCTGCTCATATCTGATCAAGCAGCTGTTTGTTAAATATTGGGTATGGGTCAACAATATCTCAACAGAGTGGGGTACAAATTTGGGGGCATATCTACAAGGCGGCGATATAAAATTATCTCCACTTTTGAGGCCGTTTTCGGGTGAAAAACTGCAATAATTTTATCGCTATATTAGCAGGGTCACGCTATGGCATGAAACCTTGCCTTAGCGCCTGAAATCCTAACGCCCACCTTTGCATCTCTAATGAGATGCAAAGTGGTCATTCCTCCCCAGGATAACGGGAGAAATGTCGCTAAGCGACATTTCTCCTATTATCAAGCCTCAAGCAGCATAGCGACAAGAGAAGTAGCGATAACCTCTGTTATCGCTACTTTCCTTACGCCTGCTTTGAAACTGACTTAGCCATGATATCCTATGGAAGGTGGATATCATGGCTAAGTATGTGAGGCCCTATCAGCAAGCTATCGCCAAACTTCGTGGGATTATCGCTGGATTTCCAGCGATGATCTCACATTTGGCAGTTAGCGCTAGGATTTTTATCGCTTTTGAGATAAGCGTTGCTAATAGCACGCTATCTCAAAGATAAAATCCATGCTAGCCGGCGATAATTATCCTAGAGCTAAGTGCGCTTAGCGATAATTATCGCTGGTTGTTGCTGATATGCCCCATAGTAAGTGGATGGCCCATCTCAACACTTACACACCTTTTTATGCCAACACCCACTGCTGCCACAGCTTTACGGCATCCAGGCAGCGCTGCAGCTTAGGGATCAAAGGTAGCAGAAAAATACGCCACTAGCCTTCAGGCATTTCCATGAAGTTGTGTAAATACTCAGAGAGCGCAGCCCTCCCTTTCACTGTAGAAGAGCGGGCGTGCTTTGTTATAATAAGGAATACCCTGTGCCGGGGCATGACAGAGACTTTCTCTCAGCTCTAGGAAGGCAACCAAACAGCTGTCCTCTCAAGGTACCTAATCAGACATATCCTTGTGTATCAGTGTCAGGTTGTCTATGGTTGATAGACCTAAACAGGAGTAGAATTTTGAGATTTCCCAATACCCCTCAAAGAATGCCAAAGTTCAAATAATTACACCAGCTCAGGGTATTCCAAGGGGGGTAAAGGGGATTGGAGTGAGAAGAGACAGCCGCAACAATGGTTTCTTCGTAAGAAGATTCTTTCGTAATGCCGCAGCAGAAATCACAGTATAATCTCTTGTGTGAAGAAACTGTAAGAGAAAATACAACAATCCTGCATTTCTGCCCTAGTCTATCAATAGCTACTCTATTATCGCTTTTTTATTGGTAGGTAGACATACCCAAATTATATAGGCTACTGCTTCTCTTCTGTGTAGTATTTATGAATTTCATCCTTCTAATTCCTTATTAAACTCTACGTAGAGTATTTCTTGTAAATGTCTTTTTTGGTTAAATATTTATAATTCACAAAATATATTTATATATTCATATATGTCTTTCTTTAACTTCCAGAGGAAGTACTTGCATGACCAGACTCAGCACTAAGATGACTGGCAGGAACTGCTCGCTTTGGTAAGTATTCTCTCTTTCTTCTTCTGAGGTCGTCTTAAGGCTTCTCCAAATATTCTTTTTCAAAGGCCTTTATCTCGGTTAGAAAGACAAGCCAATTGAATAGCACAAATATTTTTCTAATGTGTGTAATGGTATTATTTATGATTTAGTAATTCCAGTGAGTCTTGGGTAAAACTGTGTTTTCCGAGATAACGATATTTCAAGAAACAGAGACTCTGACCCTAAGACACTACCCAACTTGATAGCTTTTGCTCTCAGCAGAAATGCTAGTTTCATTGTTGGAAGGCTCTATGAAAAGACGCGACTGCAAGAATCACGTGAACGCATGAACTAATACGATGAAACAATAAGACGCACCTACCCTAACTAAGCTAATGGGACGGAGAGCTCAGAAAACGGTGCCGCCTCAGAAATCTTCTCAGGTGAAGTGCCCATTTGTTTAGTAGCATGCACTCTGCATTATAGTAAGGCTGAGGAGAGAAAAAGGAGAGAGAACAGCTAGTGCGCAGCAAGAAGGGATGACCAGGCAGACATGTTGAGTTTCCAGCACTTCCAGCTCAGTCTCGAAGCGTTGCTCAGTGCAATCTTTGGCCACCTCTTTCCTAGCCTGCTGGTGGACACACTGGCCAGTACTGCGTGATTAGCAGGAATTCTCTCAAGGATCCTGAGAGTACCCCCTCTCAAGGAGGAATCCTCCAATCTTGGTTTGTGGGGAACTTCTTATGAAAGGCTTTGACCAACTGTGGAGCACGAAAATCACTGTGCTTTCCCCAAGACCTCTCATCCAGTCTATAGCCTTTCCAATCTATCAGGGAGTAAAGTTCATTGTTTAACCTTTTCGAATCAAGAATTCTTTTTCCCTCACACTCTGTCCCATCTTCTGTTATTAATGGTGCTGGAGGATCAGAGAGTCTCAAACCTGGTTGAACTCTCTTTAATGGATATACATGAAACACTGGGTAAATTCTGATGTTCATCTGGAAGTGTTAAATGGTATGTCACTCGATTTATTACATTTTCTATGGGGTACGGGTCCACAAAACATGGTTGCAAATTTTGGTTACCTTTTAACTTCAATTTTTTTGTGCTAAGCCAGACCTTATCCCCAGTTTGAAATGTTGTTTTGTCCCTTCTTTTCTTGTCAGCCAAGTGTTTGTAGCGCTCTTTTACGAATGTTAAGTTTAATACTGTAGATTGATGTACCTGGGCAAAATGCTGGACTATATCCTTAACTATTTGTACTCCCATTTCTCCACATTCAATCAAGGAATTAGGATGTCTGCCATAGTTTATATAAAAAGGGGAATAACCGGTAGAATTTTTTTTAGCATTATTTTGAGCAAATTCTGCAGTTCAAAAATATTCTGGCCAGTCCCCTTCCTAGTCTAACAAAAATAATCAGAGATACTGCTCTAAATCTTGGTTGGTTCCCTTAGTCTGCCCATCAGTCTCTGGGTGGAAGCTGGTTGAATTGTGGGTCTCTATTCCTAAACCTCCTGTGAAGGCTCTCCAGAACCTACATATAAACTGGGCCCTTCTGTCAGTGATAATCTTGGGTAGTCTATACATTCCAATTATGTGTTGAATGAAATGCTGTGTCACTTGTTTAACCATGGGTATGTCCTTCATAGCAACAAAATGTGTCATTTTAGTGAAGGTGTCTCCACAAACAAGAATTGTCTTATATCCTTGGTTAGAGAGTAAATCTACTATTAGGTATAAGGACACTGTTTGCAAAGGACACCGTGGGGGAGGTAGAGGTTGTACTAATCCCTTGGGGGCCCGTCTTTCTAATTTTCCCCCAGCACAGATCTCGCAGCCAATCACATACTGATGAATGCCCTTACTCATCTGTGGCCCCCAGAACTTTTGTTTAATCAAACCTTTCCATATTTGAAAATCGTTTATGCCTGGCCAAAGGACTATCATGGCATTTAAATATACCTTGAGTTTGCAGTTTTTGGTGGGTAAATATAAGGCTTCATCTTGGTAAGGTAACTGATTTCAAATCTCTTTTTTTTAATCTTGATCTGCCCATTTCTTCATCTCTTCAGGATTTAAAGATCGAATGTTTTACTCCTCAAAGGTATCTTGAGAGATTGAGCCTATAATTCTATGTCGGAATTATCTTCTGATCTACAATTGAGTTTTTCAAATTTTCAGTATCCAATCTCGATAAGGCATCAGCTTTTCAATTCTTACTTCCAGTTCTGTAGGTAAGTACAAAATCATAGCAAAGTATAATGAGCATCTGAGTTGTCGGGCGTTAAGGTTCAAGCTGATCTCAACTACCTCCCGTCCCGGTGGTCAGTAAATACTGTCACTGTGTGTCTTGCTCCCATTAAATAGTACCTCCATTCTTTAAAGACAGCTTTCATGGCTAGCAATTCCTTTTCTGTTTTACTATAATTTACCTTTTCCTGATTCTATTTTCTGGAGCAATAAGACACGGGGTGCAATTATCCGGTGACCTTGTGCTGTTTAGACAAGATTCCTTCAATAGCCAATTCAGATGCATCGGTCTCTAGATAGAAAGGTTCAGAAGGATCGGCATTAAGAAGGACGGGGGCTGTGGTAAAGCTCATTTTTAGGGAGCTCAAGGCCTCGCCTGCTTCCTCCAACCAATTGAAAGGCACTCCTTTCTTCAACAACCCTGTAAGAGAGATTACCTTTTGAGGAAATTCATGAATAAATCTCCGATAGAAATTGGCAAAGACAATGAAGCTATGGATTTCCTTTATAGTGGTTGGAGATTTCCCATCTTTGACAGCCTTCACCTTTTACTCATCCATAGTTATAACTGAAGGTGTGAGGACAAATCCTAGAAATTATACTGTGGTTGTATTTCAAATGCATTTTTCCAGTTTTGCATATAAAGTGTTCTTTCTTTTTGAATTACTGCCTTAACTTGCTTCTGATTTTCCTCCTCTGTAGCTGAGTAGATTAAAATATATCATCAATATAGACAATTGCACATTTATCAATAAACTCACTTAAAACATCATTAATGAAATGATGGAAGGCAGCAAGGGCGTTGCATAGCCCATGGTGCATTACTTGGTCCTTGAATAAACCGTACTTGGTCCCAAATGCCATCTTCCACTCGTCCCCTTCTCGTAGTCTTGTTAGGAGATAGGTGCTTCCGAGATCAAATTTGGTTTAAATTTGCGCTCCTTTTACTTGATCCAAAAGAACCGAAATGAGGGGAAACAGATATCGATTTTTGATGGTGATCAATAGATGGCTCTGTAATCTATGCAAGCCCTGAGATCTCCTCCTTTCTTTCTCCTCATTAAAGACATCTGAATAATCCCTATTCTCATTTGGAATTTCACTCGTTTTTTATCACACAAACTGAGGCTCCACTCTCGCAAAGCTGAGTCACCACATTTGATTTTTGATGTGGTTCACCTTTTGTAAAACAATTCTCCAGACAATATTCTGATTTCATTTCTATGGTCCAAGCACTCCAATTAATAGTGTGGTTGTGTTCAGTCAACCAAGGAAGTCCCGGAATAAGTTGAAATTATGGCACATCTATCAGGCTAAACTGTATAATTTCCTGATGACCTTCGGAGGTAAGTAATTGCACTGGTTCGGTATGACTTACAATTGGTCCCGAAGAAAGATTAGTGCCATGTACTGCCCTGACAGCTTCACTTTTATTTTAATACTAACCTCAGGTCGCAAAAGTTCCCTGTAGCCCCTGAACCAATCATCACTGATATTTCTTTTAGTTCAACTTGTTGGAAAGTCAATGTCACCGTAAGGACTAAGTGAAGTGATGACAATTTAAAGGTATTCGTAACCTGATTGCTCTGTTGGGGTTGTTTCCTGTTCCGCACTCATCAATCCAACCCCTTTAACTGGTGGTGCTGCAAGTTTTCCTTCATCTGAACCTTGGGTTTTCTTGGACAAATTCTTACAAAGTGCTCATTAGCTCCACTGTAAAGACACAATTTTTTCTGCCTTCTTTTTTCTTTTTCTTCTTTGGATAGTGGACCTCAAATGGTACCAACCTGCATCGGCTCAATTCCCTTCTACCCTTCTGTGGTTCTTACTGGTTCTGTTTTGATTCTATCGAACCTAGGCACACTGGCTCAGAATTCCTTTTTCTTTTCTCCTTTTCTTTAATTCTGACGAAAAAATATTTTAAAGACCAGATCCACCAATGCCCAAATCTCCATTGGCCGATTTAGAATTTGCGCTAAGGCATCCTTCAATTCGTCCTTTAAACCCTGATAGAAGACTGCTGCTCTCTTATTCTTTGGCCAGTTGGTTTCTACTATTAGTTTGTTAAACTGAGTCAGATAAGCGAACAGTTCTGGATTTCCTTGCCTTAACTCTAATAGTTCATTATCGGTTGCTTGGGACGCCTTCCTTCTATCAAATATCCGAAGAAAAATTATTTTTTGAACTCCTCAAAGTCGTAAAGAACCGGATCATCTTTCATTACGAGATGCATTGACCATGACTCCACATCACCAGTATGGTAGGGCAAAATGAATGCTATATGAGACTGTGCATCGGAAAAGTCATTGGACAGCACATAAAGTGTAGGGAGCATTGTGTCAGAAAAACTAAATCGCTCTGGAGGTGCTAGGGGAATCACTGGAGATAGTGAGTGAATAACTTGAGTAGGTGTGAATGGTACTGATTCTGTGATAGTGTTAAGGTTGTCTGAAAATGTAACCCTAGACCCTGACGCTACCTTACTCACATGAGTGGCTAAATCAGTGGTTTCTCTTCTTTAACTCACAATTTCTTGACATAGAGTTTTATTCTCCTCCCACACTGCTACAAACTTCTTCTGGATACACCCCAAGATCTCTCCGATGTTTTTTAGATCCATACCCTTAGCTATTTTACCCAGGTGCAAGTAACAACTTGGGTACTTCACTCTGTCAGGTTGTCTATGGTTGACAGACTTACACAGGAGTAGAATGTCGAGTTTTCCAAATTCCCCTCAAAGAATGCTCAAGCTCAAATAATTCCACTAGCTCAAGTTATTCCAATGGGGGAACGGGGACAGGGAGTGAGAAGAGACAGCCACAACAGTGGTTTCTTCTTAAGGGGATTCTTCCTTAATGCCGCAGCAGATATCACAGCATAACTTTCTTGTGTAAAGAAACTGTAAGAGAAGATACAACAGTCATGCATTCCTGTCCTATTCTATCAATAGCTACTCTATTTCCGCTTTTTTATTGATAGGTAGACATACCCAAATTATATTGGCTATTGCTTATCTTCTGTGAGGTATTTATGATTTTTCATCTTGCTCATTCCTTATCAAACTCTATGTGGAATATTTCTTGTAAATGTCTTTTTTGATTAAATATGTATAATTTACAATATATGTTTTTATATTCATATATGTCTTTCTGTTACTTCCAAAGGAAGTACTTGTGTGACCAGACGACTGGCAGGAACTGCTCGCTTTGGTAAGTATTCTCTCTTTCTTCTTCTGAGGTTGTCTTAAGGGTTCTCCAAATCTTCCTTTTTAGGGTACTTTATCTCGGTTAGAAAGACAAGCTGAATGAACAGCAGGAATATTATTTCTTTTCTTTGTTTTGTGTGTACTAGTATTATTTAAGATTTAGCAATTTCAGGGAGTCTTGTGGAAAATGTTGTGGTTTCTGAGATAATGACTGAGACTCTGATCCTAAGACACTACCCAAATCGATAGAGTTCAGAAATGCTAAGCTCTCGCTCTCAGCAGAAACTTAAGTTTCTTTGTTGACAGGCTCTATGAAAAGACTCTACTCCAGGAATCACATGACCGCAAGAACTAATATGATGAAAAAATAAGACGCACCTACCCTAACTAAGCTAACACGACTGAGAGCTCAGAAGACTGTGCCGCCTCAGGAATCTTCTCAGATGAAGTGCACATTTGTTTAGTAGCGCACGCTCTACATTCTATTCTGCCTGAGGAGGGAAAAGGGAGAGAGAACAGCTAGTGTGCAGCAGGAACGGCTTGAGTTTCCAGTGCTGTCATCTCAGTCTCAAACAGTTGCTAAGGGCAATCTTTGGACACCTCTTTCCTATTCTGCTGGTAGCACACTGGCCAGTATTGCGTGATTAGCAGAAATCCTCTCAAGGATCCTGACAGTCAGCCTCCGTAAAGGCTTGGCCACTAGTTAAAGTTGTGAATACACTGACGACAGTAGCCCACCATTGCAAAAACCATCCTGACTTCCATCTGAGTTGTTGGTGAATTCATCTTTACAATCACAGAAAATATTTCTTGTGAAATCTTTCTTGTTCCCTTCTCAATATGTTGTCTGAGATACAGAGATTCTTTTTGACAATACTAAAACTTGCTCGGAGATACTTTTTTTTTATTTTCAGCCAAGTGGTTCAACAGGGCAGTCGTGTCTTGTTTGCAAGCTCCCTGCATGTTTGATGCAACCAGCAGGTCGTTGATGTACTGCACTGAAACTGAGTTACAGGGCATAATTAAGGACTCAAGATTCTTTTTGAGAATCTGGTTAACAGCTGAGGGGCTCTCCATACACCTTAGTGGGACCCAGCACCTTGCCAAAACACGATTTTGGAACCAAAATGCAAAGAAGAACTGTCTGTCCTCATGCAACCATATGGAAAAGAAGGGTTGGCACAAATCAGTGGCAGTGGGATTTGGTACCACAGGACAACAAGGAACAACAATTGTGTTTATTTTTCTTTTGTCTTGGACTATGCAGTACTTGCCGCTAGGTTTCTGCAAGCTCATAATGGATGAACTACATAGACCCCCATTATCTCTTTCAGAATGCCTTGCTGTATCATTGATTCAATCACTGAAATGTGATCTCAGCAATTGTTTCTAGAGTCAAATTATATTGTGAGGTTCTTGGGTACTTGGCATTAGGTTTTACCTTAATGCAGACAGGTTTAACTTCTTTGATGAGTTCTATATCTTTTCCTGAAAAGTTCCAGACTTCTAAATTAATGGTATCTTTAAAATCTGGTGGTAATTAATTGTCATCAAGGGGTATAATCTTATGTCCGGACTATGCCTTGCCAATATGAAGGTAACATCATCATCATGTGTCTGGAAATTCACACCTGATGGGGTACAGTAGATGGACTATTTTAGTTTGCACAAAAGACCACGGCCTTATAGATTTACAGTGCTTGAATCACACACCACAAATTAATGATTCTTCTCAAAAGGCACCATCATAATGACTGGTCAGAATAGTAATCCTCAAATGCTTCGATCATAGGAAACTGTTGGAACACAACTTGATTTTGGAAACGATTCTGAATTGCATTTGAGACTTCATTTTAATTCAATATAGGACCATTTGTATTTTGCTGTGGCATCGGGGCTGGTGGAACCTGCATCAATAGAGTTTGGGGCACATTACAATTCTGTATTCCTGTCCTTTATACATTCTGTGACTGTACAGGGCTACCAGGGGCTGCGAAAACCCTGTATTTTGAACCTGGTTATTAGGATTAAGATGACATTCTCGCTTCCTATGCCCCAACTTATTGCAGTAATGACAAGGGTTTGTTCCCATCAAAGTTGCCACATTAACCCAAGTACTGGGGTCCATTGGAACGCCACAACCTCTACCTTGTTATGGGAACCCATTTCTACCTCACATCACAGGAGCTGCTTGCTGATTTACTCCTTTCATAGACCCAATGTTCCCTACAAAAGACTGACTTGAATGCCCTCTCTGTGCAGCCCTCATCTGTACCACCATACATTTCTCTTTTAATCTCTTCTGCGTCATCTCCAATTCACTGCTGCAATATTTTGAATATCTAAAAATATCATCAGTTGACTTATTCTTTCAACAAATCAAGTGCTGCTGAATCATATAGCTAATTTCAGGTCTCAAGCCTGTCACAAACCTAGACATAAACTGTTGCATATCTTTGGGCTCAAGAGCCTCCATCCCACTGTACTGCTTAAATACCTGTAGCAATCTCTCATAAAAGGCATGCACTGTCTCTTTAGGCTCTTGAGTTGTCCTGTCAATCTTAACCCAATCAGTGTCTTTAGATTGTATTTTCCCCTTCAAAAAGGTCATCACCTGTTAAAATGTTTCCATCACTAATGGAGACGGGGCATTAGGCACTCGGTTTTTTTGAGGATTCTTCCCCGTCCACAGTACAGCCACCTTATATTCTTCCCAAAAATCACTTGGTACCACAATATCAAATAGAGTATTCAAATCTACCCATAAGACTTGCAAAATCTTCACAAATCGCTCAACCTGAGTATATCATTCCACTGGCTTTTCATTCAACTTGGGGAACTTATTTGCGAATAATGCAAAATCACTTTTACTCCAAGGTACACGGACATAATCTGCACCAGGCACTTCCCTTAAGGAATAGGTCGAGGTAACCTCTCACTCCACTGTGGACAGGGGCGATTCTCCTCTAGTTTGCTCTTTCTTCTTTACCTAGCTGCCTTCCAACTTATCTAGCTCAGTCAACTTTCAGATGTTACTAATTAGTTCTTTAATCTTAAACTCCATTCCTGATGTTCTCATGCTGTGATATAATTTTCATCAAAGCATATACTGTAACTTTTCTGCAGGGACTTGGTTCTATTCAGATCAATCTCATCCTTCAGGGCTACTCCAGACAATTTTTTTGTGAGCTTGTCTTGTGCGCTTGTTAACATCTTTTCACATGAACCCAAGTTAATTCGCTTGAAAGCTATCTAATCGAGGCAACTCAAGGTTTCTGGGTATCATTTCATCTAATTCTAACTTTAATCTTGCCACATTCACTGTATATGCTCTAACTGGGGACGGAATCACTTTTTTACTTAATACTGGGCTTGCACCTTCTCTCGAGGTTTCAACTACATTTTTAAGCCAGTTATCAAATTATTTAGCACTAGGGCCTGTTTGTGTTATAGAAGCAAAAGACACTACCCCTTCTCTGGGAGTACTATAATTAATGCTCAGAAGCGAATTCCAAATAGACATGTAAGAATTTGGCAAACATCAGGCAAACCCTCCAGCCAGAGAAAATCCTCTCTGGTTCACGGTTGGATCGGCACTTGCAGCACAAGGGATATTCATCCAAGTTGGAATTAAAGGAACTTGAGGAAACTCTCCCATTCTCGGGCCTTCAGTAGTGTAACCTGAGGCACCCATTCCAGTAGGAACGGCCAGAGTATGTGTTGTGTTTCCTGTTGATCCAGGTTAATGCAAAGGAATTATGGGGCAAATAGGAACTGGAACAGTAAATGCAGCCAGGCAATCAGAACATTAGGGTTAACAGAGGTATTAATCCCTATACTCACTCCCATCGTCCTAGAATGTACATTCACTGGTGCACTAGCTACTCTCAGCATTCCACTAGCTTCTGCACCGCTAATTCCCTCCAACTGGGTCTCATTGTATAGAGGTGGACAAGCTGATAAAAACACATCCACGAAATCATCACGAGAATCTCTATCACTGGTTCCTCCCTCAATCTCTGCATTTTCAGTATTGCCCCTTTTTTTCTTCTTCTTTTTCTCTTTATTTCTTTTCTCTGTTTCTTCACTTGTTAATGCAGGGTACAGTCCGGTTCCTTCTATCATGCCTGTTCTCCATTTCTTTAGTTCTGCATACCACTTAGCATCAGCACAAGGATGCACTACTTTTCTAGCTCTTCTCTGAGATCTTTCCTTCTGCCTAGCATGAGCTGCTCACTCCAAGGCATTAAGCATTTTGTACTGTGCAAGTTCAGGTGGCAGTTTCATTTCGTACTGTATTCTTCTCAAATTCTCAATTATTCTCAAATTAAATGTGCCATAGCGTGGAAACATCAATGCACTGTCTTTCTCAGTGATCTTAAGCCATTGATTATGTCAAAATGATGCGTGAAGGCCCACATTTATGGTTATTTAATGATCTGCCTTATTTTCAGGAGGTGCCTCTTCTCCTTCTTGAACAGGTATACTCACATCTCCCCTCATTAGATTTTATATTGCCTTAAAGTGTTTCATTTTTCCAACAATAATATCAGGAATCAGAATTAATTTTGTTTCAAACCAGGAAATAATTCTTCACCCACAATTCTCATTCAGCGTCAACAACCAATAACTTTGCAACACACTATGAGGTAGTCAACCAATAACAGTGTGACTTAACACCAACTGACTAATACCAGCACGGCACACTGTGACATCAGTCTCACTCCTCACAGCGGCTGACCATCTTTTACAATTTTCATGAATGCATTCTTCTCAGCACCAAGCACGCAAAAAAACATAAAGTGATTTCAACAAAACACTTTGTCTGCTCCACTAAAGAAATCAAAGTTTGCAATTACACAAGAAACAGCTCAAAACAACCCTTTCTGACCTAATCTGACTAACACTTGAATGAAATCTCGACCAGTAGGGAAATCATAGGGTTAGTGCAGCTTCTCTCTGTGCAAAAGATCCGCTACACCATCCACACTCACACAAAGATAAATGTCCCTATCTCAATTGTACTATTGAAGGCATCAAATGACAAGCAACACAGAACTTAGCAGACAATTACGATTTAGTGGATTCTACACTTTTTTATATCATCCCAAAATCTTATGGCTATGTTGAGCCTGATAACAACTTCAACTTCTCTGCATTAAACACCACACTCAGATAATTTGAAACATTACTGCATCACACCACACAATCTCCACGAACACCACATGCTAGACAAAGCAATTGCATCATGCACCCCATTGATACTCACACTTCTGCTGTTGCAAGTGTCTACTGAACTGCTGGAACCCCACCTGTTCTCCGACGCAAGGCATGAAGACTTAGAGACTCAGGGTGGGTTTGGGCAGGTCTAGAATATGCTACACTTACTCCCTTTGCTTAAGCAACCAAACATCCAACATTCTACCATCTTGGGAGTGTGAGGGAAGTGGTTACCATTTCTAATCTGATAGAAATTTCTGGTTGACTGGGAGGCAAAAGGGAGTCGATATTCAAATAAACAATTTAAAGTTCATGTGACCCATTTTGCCACACAATAAGGACCAGAAATCTGTAACTAAGTTTAGTGGGTTTATTACAAATTAATAATCATTTCATTAAATGCAAAAATCAAGAACATGTTATAAATGTAAGGAATTACGACAAGCAAATTAAGGCATCGAAGCCAATTCTGACTCAATAGCATGAAACATAAACTAACAAATGTCCGAACAATATAGATGCCACTGATTTGAAATAAGAGTTCTTTCAAGATACTCTGCTCCTCCTTCCTAAACATAAATTGATTCTTGGGTCATCTAGTCAGGCTCAAAGTCTAGATCTAGAACAAGGATAGTTGGAATAAAAGGTCTCAGAGGAATTTAGAAATGCAGGAAGGTGTCAGCATAGTGCAAATCTGGATGTATGACGTTACAACGCACACTTTTACAACGCATGCACTTACAACACATTTTTTACAACGCATAATCCATTACAACGCATGACATTACAACGCATGACACTACAACGCATTTTTAAAAACTACCTTTACAACGCATTTCCATTACAACGCATAATACCTTTACAACGCATACCATTACAACGCATAATATGAAATTGCATTTAAGGTAAGTATTAGATAGTATAGGGGTAAAAGTTACTTTTCTAACTCCAGGGGGTGCAACAGTAGGGTAAGTGTTGGATAGTATAGGGGTAAAAATTAGTATTCTAACTCCAGGGGGTGCAACAGTAGGGTAAGTGTTGGATAGTATAGGGGTAAAAATTACTATTCTAACTCCAGGGGGTGCAACAGTAGGGTAAGTGTTGGATAGTATAGGGGTAAAAATTACTATTCTAACTCCAGGGGGTGCAACAGTAGGGTAAGTGTTGGATAGTATAGGGGTAAAAATTACTATTCTAACTCCAGGGGGTGCAACAGTAGGGTAAGTGTTGGATAGTATAGGGGTAAAAATTACTATTCTAACTCCAGGGGGTGCAACAGTAGGGTAAGTGTTGGATAGTATAGGGGTAAAAATTACTATTCTAACTCCAGGGGGTGCAACAGTAGGGTAAGTGTTGGATAGTATAGGGGTAAAAATTACTATTCTAACTCCAGGGGGTGCAACAGTAGGGTAAGTGTTGGATAGTATAGGGGTAAAAATTACTATTCTAACTCCAGGGGGTGCAACAGTAGGGTAAGTGTTGGATAGAATAGGGGTAAAAATTACTATTCTAACTCCAGGGGGTGCAACAGTAGGGTAAGTGTTGGATAGTGTAGTGTAATATTATGCGTTGTAATGGTGTGCGTTGAAATGGTAGTATGCGTTGTAATGGAATGCGTTGTAAAGGTAGTTTTTAAAAATGCGTTGTAGTGTCATGCGTTGTAATGTCATGCGTTGTAATGGATTATGCGTTGTAAAAAATGCATTGTAAAGGTAGTGCGTTGTAAAAGTTGCGTTGTAAAGGTTGTTCCCCTGCAAATCTCAGTAGAAGTCTTCTAAAACAAGGCAATAGGAGTTAGCATTAATCAACTAAATAAATGCAAGACTAAAAGGGCAAGCAGAGAGGACTGTACCTCTCAAAGTCCAAAAGGATCTGCTCTAGCTGCTAACAGTGTGAAAGCTAATTGAAACACACAGATACCCCATCATCAGTCATATCTTGCACCACCGTTTCAAAGACCAATGGTGTTTGACTCGACAGGTACAGCTGCAACCATTCCAAACTTTCCCTTCCTACAGAACTCAAATAGCTTTGGCAACCTTGCGCTTCCCTCCGTTTCTGATACGCGATAAATAGGAGGCTTCTTCTGCTCATTAAATCGTCCTGTTCTTTTCAAGATTTCTCTACTCAGGCCTCACTACCTCTAATACATAATACTCTATTGCATGCAGAGCAAACAAAAATATATTTTAGGCTAAGAAATAAGCCAGTTATGCTAAACTAGCTAAAGATTTGTGATGTGCACTTTAAATGCATTTTTATATCTGCATGTACAGCTTCAAATAAATGCGACATGAATAAATGCAAACGTAAATAAGTGAGTTCATTGCTACATATGCAATGCATTTTCAACAAATGCAAAAACGACTTATAACATGAGTGTAAATATATGTGAGAACTACATGGTTTCAAGATTAGGCTAAACAATAATGTGCACACGTTCATAAAACTCTAGTTTTATACAGTGAATACACTTCAGAAGTGCATTTGAATGCTTCACTCCACCTTAATAAAGTTAGAGCACACGGAGCGCTAAGTGCATGTAAATATTGTGCTTCTGTGACCTGGAAGGTTGGAGCCTAAATTGCGCTTCTCCAATACCTTACACCTTGTGTTAATAGTCAGTAAGGCCTACCTAGGTGTGACTCATTTATATTTAAAAGTAGGGTTTATGCCTGTCAAAATTAGTTATTTTAACAGGTCTAATATGAAGCTAAACCCTGCACAGTCAGGCTACTGGTGCACCGCCTGCAGTCATGTTTGCATTGTCACTGCAGTGGGAGGCCAATGAGTGCTGCAGCCCACTGGTGACATCCAACTGACAGACCGTAAGTACCCTGTCGGTACCATATGCTAGGTACTTATAGACTTGTTAAATATTTCAATCAGTGGTATGCCATTTTCATCATTTCAAGCATTTTACCTCCGGTTAGTAGGGATAACGTGCACAGAGCTGTATAATCAGTTAAAAATCGTGTTCAGCAAAAAAAGGCAACAAATCAAGAGTGGCCCTGGACAAAGAGGACATTTCCAAAATATAGAAATGAAAAGATTAAGTGTATTTTATTGACATGTTTCCAAGTCTTCTTTGATGATTAATTCGCTCCCATCGGTGTGCAACTGTTCAAAAAAGTTTACAAGCGGGGTATGGCATATGTAAAAGAGAATGCCAATTTGTGTGCGCTATATTTGTTTTCACGTACGAAAGCACGTGCTCATTGTGTGTTCGACGGAAGCACATCTCATATCATAGGAAAGGCCGGATTGCTTAAATTGTGTCCAGTAAAGCGAAATGTTTTTTTCTCTGCCAAATGTTTTCTCCCGTTTTTACTGCATTAGGAGGCGGTAATAATATACTGGGTCTTACAGCTGGAATATTTAGAATGCCCAAAGCTTTTTCGTAAAGTGACAGTTTGCGTTATGATGTCAGTTGTCATATGTAAGTTATGAAAATATTTTCTGTTCGGTTTAATTTAGACTGTCTTGAAGCTGCCCCCAACATAGTGGTACAAAAGGGGGTGGTGATGGACGGAGCATCAGAACCAATCAAACACTCACACCCAGTCAACAGATCTGGGTTTGATCCATCATCGTTCTTTAGCCCACTCTGCCACCCCAGTTCAGATATGGCCATATGCAAATCAATCTGACCCTGTGCCTCATGGGAACAGTCCAGCCCGAACTGCCAAGCCATGCCTTCCCTGGACCGGAAACAAGCTTCCTAGGACCGGTTTCTGGCATTTCAGCCGTCTTCAGCCAGGCTTGCTTTAATCCAGTGGCAAAGTGAGCAAGGGACTCACGTCTGAGCATACCCTGCCAACTTATGGTGAACAAAGTGGTACAAAAGGGGGTGGTGATGGACGGAGCATCAGAACCAATCAAACACTCACACCCAGTCAACAGATCTGGGTTTGATCCATCACCGTTCTTTAGCCCACTCTGCCACCCCAGTTCAGACATGGCCATATGCAAATCAGTCTGACCCTGTGACTCATGGGAACAGTCCAGCCCGAACTGCCAAGCCATGCCTTCCCTGGACCGGAAACAAGCTTCCTAGGACCGGTTTCTGGCATTTCAGCCGTCTTCAGCCAGGCTTGCTTTAATCCAGTGGCAAAGTGAGCAAGGGACTCACGTCTGAGCATACCCTGCCAACTTATGGTGAACAAAGCGGTACAAAAGGGGGTGGTGATGGACGGAGCATCAGAACCAATCAAACACTCACACCCAGTCAACAGATCTGGGTTTGATCCATCACCGTTCTTTAGCCCACTCTGCCACCCCAGTTCAGACATGGCCATATGCAAATCAATCTGACCCTGTGCCTCATGGGAACAGTCCAGCCCGAACTGCCAAGCCATGCCTTCCCTGGACCGGAAACAAGCTTCCTAGGACCGGTTTCTGGCATTTCAGCCGTCTTCAGCCAGGCTTGCTTGAATCCAGTGGCGGCAAAGTGAGCAAGGGACTCACGTCTGAGCATACCCTGCCAACTTATGGTGAACAAAGCGGTACAAAAGGGGGTGGTGATGGACGGAGCATCAGAACCAATCAAACACTCACACCCAGTCAACAGATCTGGGTTTGATCCATCATCGTTCTTTAGCCCACTCTGCCACCCCAGTTCAGATATGGCCATATGCAAATCAATCTGACCCTGTGCCTCATGGGAACAGTCCAGCCCGAACTGCCAAGCCATGCCTTCCCTGGACCGGAAACAAGCTTCCTAGGACCGGTTTCTGGCATTTCAGCCGTCTTCAGCCAGGCTTGCTTTAATCCAGTGGCAAAGTGAGCAAGGGACTCACGTCTGAGCATACCCTGCCAACTTATGGTGAACAAAGCGGTACAAAAGGGGGTGGTGATGGACGGAGCATCAGAACCAATCAAACACTCACACCCAGTCAACAGATCTGGGTTTGATCCATCACCGTTCTTTAGCCCACTCTGCCACCCCAGTTCAGACATGGCCATATGCAAATCAGTCTGACCCTGTGCCTCATGGGAACAGTCCAGCCCGAACTGCCAAGCCATGCCTTCCCTGGACCGGAAACAAGCTTCCTAGGACCGGTTTCTGGCATTTCAGCCATCTTCAGCCAGGCTTGCTTGAATCCAGTGGCAAAGTGAGCACGGGACTCACGTCTGAGCATACCCTGCCAACTTATGGCGAACAAAGCGGTACAAAAGGGGGTGGTGATGGACGGAGCATCAGAACCAATCAAACACTCACACCCAGTCAACAGATCTGGGTTTGATCCATCACCGTTCTTTAGCCCACTCTGCCACCCCAGTTCAGATATGGCCATATGCAAATAAATCTGACCCTGTGCCTCATGGGAACAGTCCAGCCCGAACTGCCAAGCCATGCCTTCCCTGGACCGGAAACAAGCTTCCTAGGACCGGTTTCTGGCATTTCAGCCGTCTTCAGCCAGGATTGCTTGAATCCAGTGGCAAAGTGAGCAAGGGACTCAACGTCTGAGCATACCCTGCCAACTTATGGTGAACAAAGCGGTACAAAAGGGGGTGGTGATGGACAGAGCATCAGAACCAATCAAACACTCACACCCAGTCAACAGATCTGGGTTTGATCTATCACCGTTCTTTAGCCCACTCTGCCACCCCAGTTCAGATATGGCCATATGCAAATCAGTCTGACCCTGTCCCTCATGGGAACAGTCCAGCCCGATCTGCCAAGCCATGCCTTCCCTGGACCGAAGACAAGCTTCCTAGGACCGGTTTCTGGCCTTTCAGCCGTCTTCAGCCAGGCTTGCTTGAATCCAGTGGCAAAGTGAGCAAGGTACTCAACGTCTGAGCATACCCTGCCAACTTATGGAGAACAAAGCGGTACAAAATGGGGTGGTGATGGACAGAGCATCAGAACCAATCAAACACTCACACCCAGTCAACAGATCTGGGTTTGATCCATCACCGTTCTTGAGCCCACTCTGCCACCCCAGTTCAGATATGGCCATATGCAAATCAGTCTGACCCTGTGTCTCATGGGAACAGTTCAGCCCGAACTGCCAAGCCATGCCTTCCCTGGACCGGAACCAAGCTTCCTAGGACAGGTTTCTGGCACTTCAGCCGTCTTCAGCCAGGCTTGCTTGAATCCAGTGGCAAAGTGAGCAAGGGACTCAACGTCTGAGCATACCCTGCCAACTTATGGCGAACAAAGCGGTACAAAAGGGGGTGGTGATGGACGGAGCATCAGAACCAATCAAACACTCACACCCAGTCAACAGATCTGGGTTTGATCCATCACCGTTCTTTAGCCCACTCTGCCACCCCAGTTCAGATATGGCCATATGCAAATCAGTCTGACCCTGTGCCTCATGGGAACAGTCCAGCCCGAACTGCCAAGCCATGCCTTCCCTGGACCGGAAACAAGCTTCCTAGGACCGGGGTGGCAGAGTGGGCCATTATTTAATTTTCTTCTCTGAGAAAAGCTTAAACATCGAGGGTAAGATTAAGTATTAGGAAAAGGTGGACCAGGATATCTGAAGGCTTGTCTGTAAAGAGTAAGCAGGTATCAGTGGCGGCACGAAAGATAACTGCTTGTACATTGTTGGGCTATTCACCCTATAAGCCAGAGCTTTGGAGTAGATTGAATTTTTCCTTTGGTTTTAATGACCAATAATTTCTTAGCCTTTAGAGATTTTAATATCTGAGCAGAAATCCCATATTAAGACTAAGATTATTTCAAGATTCCTGCCTGCCTCTTCGTATTTCCCAAGCTGTAGGTACCCACATTCATCAGGAGGGTCACTAGATCAATCATATATTTGCTTCTTCTGACTTTGTTAGTCAGCCTACTTGCTATTCTGCTATTCTATTTTGTTGATTGTTACTCCTCTACTTCAGTCTCTTATTTTAGGTGCAAATATTTTAAGAACCTCAACTCTTAAGCTTGAACCAACTCTTTTACATCCTACTGTAAAATTGAGTCACTCTATGGAGTCTATTGCCAATCACTTTAGCACTTGGCTCCTGGAAACAACACTTCAATAGCATTTCCTTATAACCCAGAGGATCCATATCAGTAAGTCCTTTGCTCTTGGTACTTAAAAATCCTTTTGTTAACCAGGAGAGCTTTAAATACTTTGGGCAGGTTTGACCATCTAAATACACCCTGGCACGCAATTGAATTATTTTTCAGCTGCCTAATCCTACAAAAAAATACAAAAATTGCTTGCAGAAATTAATGCTCCTTGCAGTACACGAATATTGTTACTATTGACATTTTCAAGATATACAAATATTTATCACAAACTATCTCTTGCTAGTCTTTGTCTACTCCTTTTGAGTCCCTAGTGTGTTTTTCCCTGACAAAATGCAAGCTATTCGAGCATTATTTACTCAAAGTGACCCTCTGTTATGGTAGGGGCTCCTACTTACTTGAATCTTAAGCACATAGGCAGTGCCCTTACTGAAATGTTGACTCTCACCATCAGCTGGACTCTTTCTACTATTAGGTTCATCAAATTGGCATCTCCCTCTGAAATGTTCTGTTGTGTGAATGATGTCAGTTCACCTGCTCTTTGTGATTAGGTCAATTGTTTGTTCCGCAATGCTTTTGGGTCTACTGGTTGGAAGCAAGGAAGCAAGCCTCTGGTCATGCCACTTATAAAGAAACCTGCAGCAGATCCTGATCTTACTAAAATCTACAATCCAATTTCACTTCTACAATTTGTAGCCACGTCTGCTGAAAGAGGTGCTAACTAGAACATTTCTTGTTTAATTGATGACAACTTGTATTTGAAGTCCCAGCAGTAATTCAGCCTTTCCATGGCTCTAAAGTATATCTAATGTCTGTTGTGAACCAAATGCATTCCATTCAAGGCTGGGGCCGCATTGCAAACCTGCTACTTTCCGATCTTTTGACTTTGCCTTTAAAGCTGTACCCCACACAGTCCTGACTAGCTGGCTTTCAGGATTTCTCACTTTTTGCATGCATGCTTTCAGGCTGTCTAATTACCCAATTATCAGTTCTCTTTGAGACCTCTGAACTGTGGAGTACCCCAGGGGTCATTGCTTGGCCCCACACTGTTCAATCTTTGTGTGTTCTCTGATGTCAAGTTGATTAGTTTTTATGGGAAGTCCTTCTTAACCTAAAGAGATGACATGCTCATCACCCTTAAGCTGAATGATTGCTCTGTACCTGTCTTAGAGAAGTATCTATAAGGATGAGCAGTAACTGTCGTAAGCTCAATACTTAAGAGATGGAGGCCATGGTCTTTGGAAGCTCCTCCCCCCATCTGGCCTTTACCTGGTTGCCTGCCAGTCTTGCCCTGTGCCAGTGTCCTGTGCTCACAATTTAGGCATTATCTTTGACCAGGAGCATTCCTATGTTTCTCGAATCTTCAAAGTTAAATTGTTATGTTGTCAAGCCAACCGTTGTCAAACCTTGTAGATGTACATTAGCCTCTAGTCAGTGAAGTTATTAAAACTTGCCAATGTGAGTGCGTAAAACAGGCAGACATCTCTGAAACCTCTCCAAAATTACTTGGAATGGATCCAAGTTAGGAATAGATAAACCTACAACATGTATATTTCTCTGATATCTCCATTCTCATTCCTCCAAGATAATACACACAAAACATCTGGGCTATAATTATTATAGGATTTTATTATAAGCCAAATTAACACACAACATATGCAAATAATGGTAACAAATATCCCACTTAGGCCCTGATTATGAGATTTTGTCGGAGCTGTGGCGGTGCAAACCGCCGCACCACTACTCCGCCAAAGCTTGTGCCGCCTGCCTGCCAGATCACACATTTTTCGTAGTCTGGCAGGCGGGCGGCATGGCTGTCCCATGGCTGTACCTCTTTTAAAGAGGGCTGAACCATTAAAAAAGGCACCACTATGGGACCGCACAACAAGGTTCCTGCACAGCATTGACTTTCCGTTCCTGCACGGCATGGACTCGAAAGTCCATACCGTGCAGGAACATATGTGCATGCAAACAGGGGGGCACATTTTATGCCACCCTGTGGCCATCCAATTATGTTTGAGACACGGGTGGGCCCAGTTGGGCTCCCTTTGTTTCCTCTCTGCCAGGCTTTTCAATATGGCCTGCCATCATGAGAGGTGGAATATAGCACTGCATTTCTGTTTGGAACTGGTCGGCTGCCCTCATGTCATACAATTCAGACTCCTTGAAATAGCAACTACATGGATGAAGAATGTGTGTGTCTGCCTCAGACAGTGCATTACATCCTAATCACATCCTATTTGTATTGCTTCTGCAGGAGGACCTTGAATATGTGTCTTCAAGATTAGTGAAACATGGTGTGAAGAATCTCATAAAAATTCTATAGTTCTGTATTTCAGATGAAGCAATAGTTTTTGCATAGTTATGCTCAGGTCAGACTTTCAACTGTTAAACACATTTTCGAGAAACTTCCTAAAAGAAAGCAATTTCACTTTGTATTCCTCCTAGAAAGTTTAATGCAAATATGTTGATTAGGGTCCAAGAAAACGGGGGGGGGGGGGGGGGGGTGGAACCTTCCAAAAATGACATTTCCCATATTAAGATCCATTGGATTCTTTGCTCCTAGGCACAGAAAAAAATGGCTGAATGGAATTACACCAGTCTTGGCATTTAAGTAGACTTTGCCTTGGTTTGGTGGATAGCTGTTCAGTAGCTTTCAGGTAATTAGCATTTATAAGTGTTCTGGGCCTGATGGGATTACACTGTAGAGATATCTGGACAGTTAATTCACAAATTGGATCTGTGAAGCAAATTTAAAAAAACATAATGACACACCACTGGGCAACGGAGCTTTTTTCCCTGTAATTCATTGCAGACTTGTGAATGTGACTGCCATTACTTAACGCTGTGCAATGAGTGCTGTGTTGAGAAAAATTAAAACAAAAATAAAAACAAAAAAGGCATAAGAGGCAGAGCGAGCCTACTCAAACTAATATTATAAGAGTAATTTTTATTGTGGGATTTGCCAATCTAGTTGCTAGAATCATGAATCCTAGAATTTGGCGTTCCACTGTTGAGTTTGCCCAACCCCACGGCCCTTCAGTAATTTCATCAGTGATGTCATTTAACAAGTCATAAGGGGTATTCTAAGTAAGGTCTTAAAATGTGTGTGACAGGAGTGCACGTTATAGTTAGTTTACCTAACCGTAACTGGTGAATTTATTTGGTTTTTAGGTTTTGACTTTGGGTTTTTCAGAGAATATTAATGTGCATTTGAAATACTATACTACACTTGATAAATGGATACTATACTAAATTTGATAAAGTAAAACCAAATTATAATAGTATACAACATAAACAGCACACCCTTATATGGCTATTAGCATGGCAAAATTAATGATAAATCAATAGCAATGAACAGGCTGATGCTAGGTAAAAATCTATTTTTGTAAACACAATACACAATTCTTGCTTCTTTTACCTTCACCTGCAGAGGAAGAACTTCCATGTTGTCGCTGCTCAATGCCAGTTGTCTATTAATGCAGGAGCATGTAGGATCAGGTTAGGATTATGGCAAAACTCTTTTTGTTGGTTTTGTCTGCTTAAGAGACCTGAAGACTTCAGGTCATTCGTAACTCTGCCTCCCACCTTCAGTTGGGTTTACATAAATACGTCCAATTTCTAATCACTTTTGTCAAGTCAAGTCCACTCACCCGAGATAGCCAAGCAATCCAAATTCAGATAATTATGCATTTGTCTAAAAATATTCATCAAGGAGCTGTTTGTCATCTATTTTCCATCTTACGGTTTTCCATACTCCTCCACATTTCTCCTCAAAATCCTGAACATATGTTACATGTGTTGTGGAGGTTGTACTTGTTTCTTTTCTGGTTATGAAAGAGCTGAACTTTATACTTTCTTGTCAGCACAAAACTGGATATTTCATAACCATCAGAAAAATGCAGGAAACCTGACAACTTTTCAAGTAGACCCTTATTTTTGTGAGCAGTCTTTTTTTTTTTAGTTATCATAGCTCTTAGACATTAGCATCACAAAAATCAACTAAACTAACTAAAGCTATGTGTGGTTTGGTAACTTTAGTGAAATGGTGAGACCAGGGCTTTCAAAAGGGGAGAGGTAGAATTTGTGAGTGGTCAGAACGCTCTGATAAGCACACACTTGCTTTTGGAACATCAACTAAGATATGTGCCTAGTGCACGTTTACTGAATCAGCTTACAGCAATTTCTTGCCTCCTCCTGCACAATCCTGCTCAGATATATCCCACCTGCTATTGTGATACTCTTCAGGAGCAGGGCTTTACAAAGGTAGCAGGGTTGGCCATCAGCATTTACTTGTGATTGAGCAGAAGCATACCTGAAAATGTACACCTTGGCGTAAGAGTTGTGCGTCCCCACTGCATTATCCTTCACACTGTCCAGGAATGTTAGGATGTAGAGACATCATTATGACGCTTTGCTATTAGAAATAAGCTGAGGTTCCACATTTGCTTTGATAAACATGCCTTAAACACACCAAAGAAAATTAACAATAGAAGCACTCAGTAGAACATTTTCACCTTTAATGACAGAGATTGCAATGTTACTAAACATCGATTAGGGTGGGAAACGACCGAACGGAAGAAGATCATAGAAGGTGGGGAAGAAGTTCTGTATTTCAAACTTCTTTCATAAACGCCCGACTGCCATGACTGAAATATCTGCCGAGAAATCTGTTGAGATAGATTCCCTTGCTCGCTGCCTGCTCTCCTGGGAACAATTAGTGGTTTGTCATGCATGGCTCAAGTTCACATCTCAAGCCAATTATTTGATAATAATCAGGAATGGGACAGAAGGTGCGTTGCTTGACATTCTGTCAACTGCATAAACATTTCTTCGTGTTTTGTAATACAAGCTATAATAACTTCTTGGCGCCTGGCATCCTTTTTTTTTCTTTGTTTGGATTCAGTTGAAGAAAACCACTATTTAAAAGACTTAATTGATTAAGCTCCAATTATCTGCTGAAAACTGATAACTATACAGAGTTTATAGCAAGTGATGCAGAGAGGTACTAAACGAAACATTCCACTGACACAGAAAGGGGCCTAGTCACAAAGATATATTTACACAGGAGTGAATCTAAACGTGTAAATTAACTCTTGCACTTTGTAGCAAATTTACCAATTTTTGCTAGTCACCATTTCTCAGTGTACATGTCACCACCTCCTGAAATAAAACCAGATTTACAAGTGTAAAGTCACTGCTTGTAATGTTTCACATGTAGGCGGAGTGTTCTGCCACTGGGGCAGAGATCTCTCTCTAGGATAATGTATAGGGCCAATGAAAAAATATTTTTCATCTATGAAAAATAACAAAAAGATTTTTTGGGTAAATATTAACACTTTGGGTATTATTACATTGCTGGGAGGTCAGACCACCGCTCAACATCATATTGATCAGGAGACTGACCAACAGGCAGGCGGTGGTCTGACAACCCAATTAATATGTGACTGCCGTGGTGGCAGTCGGGAAGTGCATTTTTCCAATGTGGCTTGTGCTTCAGCCCAGGAAAAGGGATGCAGCACAAGCCGCAGTAGAATAAAGTACTTTGTGCACACCCTTGCACCACCTGGCACACATTGCATGGATTTGAGGGGGGGGCACTACATGTGCCCCCAGGGCCACTTAGTTGTGGCCATTGGGGGAATGGGGCTATGTATGGGGCCCCCAAAGTCCATTTCCACCTGCTTTTTTTATGGCGCTCCAACCGTCATGAAAAGGTAGTCAGAAAGGGAAAGCCTAATACCTACGGCGGTGCGTGCGCAGGCCCCACTTTCATGGAATAGATAGGAGTCTGACTGCTGCCCCAATAGGATCTTGGATCGTGCCGGAGGCCGCGGTCTCTCCCCCGACCTCTGCTGTTCGTTGTAATGCAGTGGTTGGACCAATGGCCTGAATATAGATGGGGCTGTCACCGACTGCCTGTCGGTGGCTGTCCCACTGATATCGTAATCAGGCCCTATATTTTTATTTTAAATGTAGAACAAAACAAAAAAGATTACAGTGCTACTTACTTTTGAATTAAATATTTTAATAATTAACATGTAGTGAGTTTTTTAAAAATATATTTTGAAAACATCTAGTTTACATTTATTATGTATTAACCTTGCAAAATGTCATGTATAAAATTAATTTAACTTAATTTAACTTTTTATTCACAAAATTAAGCTATATTTATTTGTCAATTTGTCAATTATAAAGTTTTATCAAAATGTAAATACATATTTTTTGTATATTTTTTTTTAATATTAAAGTAATTGTGTATATATTTCTCAAAAGTTGAAATACATTTATTTTCACTTTATTTTCTAGGGAGCTCTGTTTTAAGGCCCTGCCTCAAATATTTGCTTTGGAATGGTGTTGCAGTACCAGTAGTTGGTCATGAATTGTGCTGGATTAATTTCAGGTATTATCTGTGGTATATTTACTGCTGTTTGAGTCCTGTTTGGCCATTGTGACTGCAGTAAGTACAGTTTATGTATAGCAAATGGACTACTCTTTTGTTGGTGGGTGTCTGCCTCACCCAAAACCCCTCCTTGTCCCTCCCTAAACCTTTCCTTACTACTCCATAAATTTGTCTAATTTAGTAGTAAGTTTTCCCCATTTTCCGGCCACTGGTCTCGAATGTATTTACAACCCAGATAGCACTGGCGCTCATGTAGCACCAGCTCTATCCTCAAGGAACATTCCCTCATTTGCATAGCATCATGGCCCCATGCAAATAAAGGAAACACTTTGCCTCTTGCCATTTTATGGATGTGGGTGTGAGCTGAAGAAGCCGCCAGGAGGCAGACTGACTGTGTGCCGTAAAGAGGTGGTGCACAGTCAGTGTGCTCTCTGAGGATGTTCCTCTGGAGTAGAGAAATGGGTCCATGGACTGAACCGTACTATCCACAATAGACAGGGGCTGTCAATCACTGGTCAGTACATTAGTGAAAACGTTCCCGATTGATTGAAACCTGATCCAATAAGTCGGTCTGCTTTTTATTATTAAGCTGCTCGTAGGGTGGCGCTAGTTTGCGGCTGCCCAGAGGGCAATGCATTATCAGTTAATAGGATACACTGTCACAGGTTTGCACCTGGTACAACACAATATACAGACCTTGGTGGCAATAATGCATGGCATGTACCATGTAACCTCAAAACAAAAACAACACACTCCTAACCCCACACCCCACACAGTGTTGTTTGACATCCGTGTGGATAAGCACCCCACATAGGGATAGTAAGTGCTGATCTTGTCAGTAAACTGCTTCTCTTCCCGCACAGCTCCGCCTAGGTAGCTGCTACCCATGACCCATGCTGGTCTGAGTTCGAGGTCTTCCTCTACCAGCAGTCACCCACCTGCGCCTCGTCCATTGTGGTCCAATGAATAGCTTCTCTGCTCTACTGCTGCTCTGCCCTGTCTCTCTGCCTTCTGCTTTTCTGTTTCCTCCCTTTCATTTTTTGTGTGCTTTTTTCACTTTTTCTTGTCTCTTGCCACTTTTTGCCCCTTTTCCCCTTCTATGTCCCAGTCGCTGCTCTTCCCCCGTGGCCCCGCCCCTCCAGCCCCACTTCCCACTTTTCCTCCTCCCAGCTGTCCATCCCTTTCCCTCACACTATTTATGGCGGTTGTGCCAAAGGCAAGCCCTTCTGCACCTGTTCGTGCCTGGACTAGGCCCAGCGCCAAATCTTACACCGCTACAAGGTCAGCACCCTCTAAGCCCTCAACACCGGATGCCACACAGCCTGCAAGAAGGCATTCTGAAATAACAATCAGGGCCCTTTCCCTGCCAGAGCTGCAGCTGTACCTTCGCCTGCCACAATACACCAGGCCCACCCAATGCACTACCGACAAATACCGGACCCAACCGCCTCAACTGCATTCTTATCAACAGATGTTCCCTCCACAAACACGCCGTGGAGATCTGAGAGCTGCTTGACTCCATCGACCCCGACATCGCCTTCTTCATGGAAACCTGGATGAACTCCACCCCTGCCCCGGACATCACCGCCGCCATCCCAAACAGCTATAAGATCATTTGCAAGGACCGCATCAACAATCCACGGAGAGGCAGCGCCATTGTACACAAAAGCACCCTCTGCTTCACCACCCACGTGGACGAACACTCGACCTCCATGAAGCACCTCCACTTCCAGGTCCAGACCAACCTAAACACCACATTTCCCTGCCCCCTCATCTACAGACTCCCAGACCGTGCCCACCTTTCAGGGATTTCATCATCTACTTCATCCTTGTCGACCTCAACTTCCACCTGGACAACTCCAACGACAAAAACACCTCGTCACTGCTGGAGAACATTTCCATCAACAGACTCAAATGACTGGTCACCTCCCCAACCCACTCAGCAGGGGACACACTTGACCCCATCTTCTCTACCAGCAACAATGTAACCTTTATCCACAACACCAATCTTCTGTGGACCAACCGCCACTGCACCCATTTCTTTATCACCAAACCCACTGTACACCACCACCCCCACAGCTACTCTCACAGAAGTTGGAACAAGGTCACCGAAGAACAGCTCACCACCTTCCTCAGCAAAACCCCTCCAGCGACATCCATGGGCACTAATACCTCAGCAAGCAACCTCCACCGATGGATCTCCAACTGCGCTGATGCTCTGGCTCCCCTGAAGAATGACCCAGGCACACAACACTCCAAGAAAGCCAGCGGGTTCTCTCCTGCCCTTTACAATTCCAGATACACCTGTAGGTGCCTCGAGAAGAGATGGAGACCTCAGAAAACCACTCAACCTTCAAGACCACTGTCACTGCACACCACCACCTTATTAAAACAACAAAGAAAGCAGCCCTACAAGAAAGGATCGACACCAAACACTCAATAGTAAAGACCCTTGTGCTGTGGTCAAAGAATTTGCAAGATCCAGCACTGAGACAGCAGATATCCCTCCTTCCCAAGACCTCTGCAACAACCTTGGCAGTTTCTTACATCACAAGATTAAGGAGATATACAACAGCTTTGACAGCCTCAATACTCAAGACCCTCTCACCCCACTGCAATCAATGCACCCAATGACACCGGACACCAACAGACCCTACTCAGATGGATTCCCTCACTGCTAACAACACCTTCAAGATAATGAAGAGCATCCACTCTGGAGCACCCTTGGACCCCTGCCCACACCACATCTCTAACAGAGCAGGCACCACCATCGCCCCCGAACTCTGCTGCACCATCAACTGTTCCATCAACTTCTCCACCTTCCTGGAAGACTGGAAACACGCAGAGATCAACCCCTTGCTGAAAAACCCCTCTGCTGACCTGACGGACCTCAAGAACTTCAGACCAATCTCTCTTCTCTCCTTCCTAGCCAAGGTCATCAAGAAGGCCTTCAAAGCCTAACTCTCCGAGTTCATCAAAGTGAACCACATACTGGACCTCTCCCAATCCCGCTTCTGAAGCAACCACAGCACCAAGACCAACCTCCTCGCTGCCACAGATGACGTTTTCACCCTCCTTGACTGAGGCAAAACTGTAGGTTTAAACGCCATTTGGCCACTTGGCCAGTTTTGCACACGATACTACATGTAACTGTTATTGCAAAGTTAAACTGCTTGCTTTTCTTCGCATGAGAATGGTCTGTTTTTCACATCCTTAACCTTACACCACGACCTTAGTCTGTACACTGTGTGCAGAAGTTTTCAAGGTCAAATAACAATGTATGCTGTTGCTTCAGGTTGATCGGCCCACGCTCTAGATACAACACGCACACAGCTGCAAATATCTGAAACTCGGGCGCCTTTAATATTGCATTGCACGCATGATTCTGGCACTCTGAGAAAAACCTTTCCATCTACAGAGAGCGTTGCTGATCCAGTGATGTGATTCACTTCAACTGATCTTGGAGGTATGGGGTTCCCGTTCAAACCTAGAGATCTTCTATTATTATAAAACCTAGCTCCTAGCCAGGGGAGGGTGGTACACAAGGTGCTTTATAACCTGTTTCCACTATCATTGTAACATGATTTCTCCCTTTGTGTTTTATGGAATTGTAACAATGCTGATTCTTTTATCTTTAATCATTTGCCTGTTTATGTTAGCCAAAATACTGCATCTTAGAGCACGTAGTTAAAAATAAACATTTTAAACTTTTCTGTGTCTCTTAAACGAAAGAGTGTTATTGATTCCCACCATGCCTGAGAGTACCCGAAGTCGCTTGTTCTGGGTTGTCTGATCATTTGTAGCTTCGCTGTAGTACGGAGAACGAATGAGACACTGATGCTAGTCGGATAGGGGTTTTGGGTACTGAGGTGAGTTTTTTGGTACACCACAATTCACTGAGGTCCTGATTTCCTGTGCATAGTTCTGTGCATGAGCAGACTCCCCACAACAATACAGTCTCTTACCCCACCCTATGCACAAGACTCCATGACACCGTCATCCACAACAAAGCCCTGGAATGGATCCGCTACTTCCTTACCAGCTGAACACAGAGAGTCAGACTACCACCGTTGCACTCTGAACCCACTGAGCTCAGCTGCAGAGTGCCTCAGGGCTCCTCACTGAGCCACACTCTATTCAACATCTACATGGCCCCGCTTGAAGCCATCATCAGGGACCGCGGACTCAACATCATGCCAACGACAACCAGCTGTTTCTCACCCTCACCAACGAACCCACAGTCATCAAGAATAACTTCCACGACGGGATGAAGGCTGTCTCCACCTGGATGAAGAACAGCTGCTTCAAGCTCAACTCAGAGAAGACCGATGTCCAGTCAACAAAAGAATCACTTTCAGACACTTCTATAAAGCCTTACATGATGTGGGAACTGTGTACCTTAACCACTGCCTTGCATTCCATGCACCCACCAGAGACCTCCGCTTTGCCCAACAGGCCCTGGCTACCGTCCCACATACCTGCATGACCATAGCTGGAGGAAGATCCTTCTACTTCCTCGCAGCAAAGACCTGGAACACCTTCCCTCTCCACCTCAGGCAATCACTGTCACTGCCTCAATTTAGTACGGACCTCAAGACCTGGCTTTTCAACTGAACCACAGCGCCTTTGACAAACCAGCAGTCCACCCCCCAGCGCCTTGAGACCCTTACAGGTGGGTAGTCACGCTTTACAAGCCACCTGATTGATTGATTGATACAAATGCTATTCTAGAGTAGAAAACAACTCAATATACTACAATACAATGTGATCTGGGTCTAATACAGGCCCTGGAAGGATTGGCTGTAGGGTTTAAAAAATTGCATTCTTGTCATTTTGTAGAATTTGTTGAGAACTCTCACTTAATACCTCGAAACACTAAAACTTTCACAAGATGTAATGATTTTAAGGCATTTTCTGTGCCTTTCCATCTTGTGTTACAGAATGCGTAAGTGATATTCTGGCAACTGCAATTATTTGGCTACTTCACTCTACAAATAAGAAGCCCTGGTATAGTGCAAAGACTTCTACAGTTTACGCTGTTTTAATTTTGATCATGACCACGTATTGTACACTTGATAAGCTCTTACCGCACTAATTTGAATATATTCCAAGATTACATTGTTTGAGGGAGTTGATGCATCTTCGATTGATCGAAATGGTTTTAGTGTCTGTATTCCCTCCATAAACCTAAATACTATTAGAATAGTTAAAGAAATATGCTCTTCTCTCCATTTATATCAGTAGTGGCAGAGATGCCAATCATCCTCTTTTCAATGATAGTGGAATGGTGGGTGGGAATTCCTATGAGCAAAAAAACATAAACAACTTATTTCCTGGGAAGGGGATGAGCTGTGCTTAGATAGGTGAACTCAGAAGTAAATACACACCATAATAACACTTATAATGACTATCCTTATAGAAAAGCAGGGAGCATGACCCTATTTGTTATTCCCCCACTACTCATGTACTCTTAGAGAAAATGCTAAAATAATTCTGTCAGACTCTGTTTTGGGGGCGCAAAACACACAAGATGATGGACGGAATGTTGCACATTGGCAAAACATTCACCCCAGTCACAGATCTGGGTTTAATCCATCGTTATTTTGCTCACCACGCCACCCCAGTTCAGACATGGCCATATGCAAATCAGTCTTGACCAACTCTGCCTCATGGGAACAGTCCAACCCGAACTGCCAAGCCATGTCTTCCCTGGACCGGAATCAAGCATCCTAGGACTGGTTTCGGGGTTGCACCCCTCTTCAGCCAGGATAGCTTGACTCCTGTATCGTAGTGAGCACGGGACCCACGTCTGGGCATACCCTTCCCACATAGGGCGAACAGCAAAACACACAAGATGATGGACGGAATGTTGCACATTGGCAAATCATTCACCCTCAGTCACAGATCTGGGTTTAATCCATTGTAATTTTGCTCACCACGCCACCCCAGTTCAGACATGGCCATATGCAAATCAGTCTTGACCCTGTGCCTCATGGAAACAGTCCAGCCCAAACTGCCAAGCCATGTCTTTCCTGGACCTAATCAAGCATCCTAGGGCCGGTTTTGGGGTTTCACCCCTCTTCAGCCAGGATAGCTTGACTCCAGTGGCGGAATGAGCACGGGACCCACATCTGGGCATACCCTTCCCACATAGGGCGAGCAGCAAAACACACAAGATGATGGACGGAATGTTGCACATTGGCAAAACATTCACCCCCAGTCACGGATCTGGGTTTAATCCATCATTATTTTGCTCACCACGCCACCCCAGTTCAGACATGGCCATATGCAAATCAGTCTTTACCCTGTGCCTCATGGGAACAGTCCAGGTCGAAGTGCCAAGCCATGTCTTTCCTAGACCTAATCAAGCATCCTAGGACCGGTTTCGGGGTTTCACCCCTCTTCAGCCAGGATAGCTTGACTCCAGTGGCATAATGAGCATGGGGCCCACGTCTGGGCATACCCTTCCCACATAGGGCGAACAGCAAAACACACAAGATGATGGACGGAATGTTGCACATTGGCAAAACATTCACCGCCAGTCACAGATCTGGGTTTAATCCATCGTTATTTTACTCACCACGCCACCCCATCTGTACTGGGGTGAATGTATGACATTGTTCTGCATTCTGTCCATCAATAGTTCCTTTTACATCTGTTTTGGGGGACACAAGGCAAGGATTGTCAAGTGGGCCTTAACCATCAGCTTAGGGTATTTTGCTTCTGATGTCTAATGGTTCATCCTACTACGGCTCTGAAAACTGTGTCAAGACCAGCCCCTTGAGTGCTTAACTCTCAGTGGTAGCAAAGAAGAGCAGTGACAGGCTTCTCAGGGAGGTTGTATTTGGTGTGCAAGCTCAGAACCCATCAACTACAGAGAAGCTCAATAACTGGTTGCTCAACCTAGTGCTTTACTCAGAAAAGCAAATATTTTAATACATGCTGTTAAAATGGAATACAACATAGGTTATATTAGCGCATACAATAAAATACACCAGTGCTTGAACTCCTACATCTTGGGATATCACACACCCATTTTCTTCACCTGGGTGTCCCTCCTCTTGTGAGTCTCGGCTGATTCCCCTCTGTTTGTAGTGTTTGTGTGGCACGAATCAAGGCTCAGCTGCAGATTATCTCCGTTCAGTAATGGTTGCGCTCTGTTCACTGCAGTCTCTTCATTACTGTCTCATTACAGGGCAGGTCTTGTGTCTGAGGACAGTGGGGAAACGAGCAACATTTTTCTCCCCTTGCTCCTGCTTCTGAAAGGGGACATGATAGTTGCAGGAGCAGCCCTGAATTTAGGTAGAAACCAACACAGGGCTTTGGCTCAAAAAACCAGCAGGACTGAGCCCGAAATACTAAAGAACAAAACACATAGTCCTATCTGGATTTGATTAGGATAACCAACTATTTTGAAAAAACTTTCATGAATTGAAACACAAAAGATAGGGCTTTAGGAATTGCCTATTCTTCAAAAAGTTTTTTATTTGTTTGTTTTAAACATTATTTAATTGTGTGATAAAGACAAACATTCCTGGTGCAAACATATATATATACACAATATGAATAACAATCAAAGACATTAACCGCACCCTAGACACATTAAACATTCAATCTTCTACCATACTTGGCCAATCCATTCATACACAAAACAACTGACTCATACTTCACTAAACTGAAAGGTCCTAACACAACTACTCCTTATTGAACACAGATAGTTTATCCGTGTTAGGCTTTTTAAGACAGTTAATTTCTTAATAGACACTTTTAGACCCAAAGAAAACTTCAAGGGCAGGACTTTTTATATATGGAGTGTGTAAAGGACCGACTGGTCGACTGGTCTACGCGTTTCAAACCTCTAGCATTATGAGGTTCTCATCAGGACCAATGTAATCTAAAAAAGAAATCAAAAAAAGGGGGTTTGAATTACTACTCTAATCAGTGAACACAGAACTTAAGCCGGCCTCCATTCTCGACCTGGCATACCCACCGGAAAATATATGGTCTCAGCCTGCTTTAAATCCAAAGAATGTTTCAATCAGCTGGTGCCTGGAGCTGAAAATAACCAAATGTGACAGTAAACCTACTCGTCGAGTTAATTGGTATCTACATAAGACGTACACACAAGGACAGGACAGCATGCAGGAGGGTTGCTCACCCTGCGATTTTAGCTGGTCAACGAGTATGGCGGGCATATGTTCCCTTTGATTTTTTCATCGTGGTCGGGCTGTGATTGCTTCTACCAAAAGAGGCTGTAACGACAAGCGAAGTCGGTGTCAGTTGCGCTTGGCTAATGTTCTATTGCGCTGAAACGTGATTAAAAGCTTCCCCTTCACGGGGAACCGGTGGTTCGTCTCCTACCTGGTAACGATGTCTTTACGTCGTTCCCACTGTCCAACGAAGCCATAAACAGGAACCGGGGGTTGAATCCGTAACCAGGAAGTGAATTTTCGATCTTTTGAAGAAAGGTAAAGCGCATGCCCAGGACTCGTGGGATTTGTAGTTCTTTCCATGGTGACCATGGGAAATGTAGTTTAACATAGAGTTTTGGACGAAAACTTGGTTCAAGGTTATATGCTGTGCTCGTCGCGAGAGGTATAAAAATTCTGAATAAACCAATATGGAACCAACTTGGTGGACTGCTTTTTTGTAAAAAAGAACTTATATTGAAGGGAATATCCAAGAGGACGAATAACTTTAAAGGAATTTGGTGACCCGGTTGGACGAAATGTCACAAGTGTACAGGTCACACTCCCGTCGTGAGTGGTCTATATATCTCAGCTATTTCGTTAAGGCCGTTGGTCGTGGTATTAAATTTCATAATTAGGAATGACTCCTTTTGGCTCAGGCGACTGTCTAAGTCCCCCCCTCGCGGATCTAGCTCAATTTTGGACAAAACTGTCCACTTTAGGTCTTCCTCGCGGTGTTTCAGTATGGTCCAATGACTCACCAATGGTGCGTTTTCAACTTTACGTCGAATCCTTGATTTGTGTTGAGTGATGCGTTGTCGTACTTCCTGTGTGGTCTTACCTATGTACAATTTGGGACATGGGCATGTGACTGCATAAATCACATTTTTCGTTCTACAATTGGTGAAAGCCTCATGTTTCCAATAGATGTTACTGAAGGTGAACGTATCACCTTCCACAGTTTGATCACAACAGATGCAGGACCCGCATCTGTGATGCCCGACGATTGGAGGCAGGGCTAGTAGCCCTCTCAATGTAGGGGACTGTTGTTTGGGCAAAGCTGCTCTTACAATGAAGTTGGCTATACTTTTTTCTTTTTTGAATGCAAATAGGGGTGGTGTAGAAAAGTCATTATGTAGACCGTCGATCAGATGCCAATTCGACAGGACTAGTTTACGAATTTGATGTGAATTGGGGCAGAATGTGGTGACACAAACAGGTCTGTTGGCCGTATTCCTCTTTTTGCTCACCAATAAAGTTTCCCTTGGTGTCC
The DNA here is from genome assembly GCF_964204655.1 of Triturus cristatus. Classification (NCBI taxonomy): domain Eukaryota; kingdom Metazoa; phylum Chordata; class Amphibia; order Caudata; family Salamandridae; genus Triturus; species Triturus cristatus. The sequence continues at coordinate 497,355,602 of NC_140589.1, read as the reverse complement.
ACCAAGCTCTTTTTAGGGAATGTTTGAGTAGTCTTCGTGGATATCCTCTTTCAAGAAGTCGGTCTTTAAGTTTGTTGGCGTGTGAAAAATATTCCTCTTTCCGTGAACAATTTCTGCGGATCCGCAGGAACTGTCCATACGGTAAATTCTGTTTTAAGCTCCGGGGATGATTGCTGGTGTAATGCAATGCCTTATTCCGATCGGTAGGCTTTCTGAAGAGTGTGGTCTCTAGTCGTCCTGATATGTTTTCTACTTGTACATCTAAAAATGTTATTGTTTTGTCTGAAGCCGTGCAGTTAAATTTGATGTCTCTCGTGCGCTCATTGAGCCATCCTACGAATTCGTCCAATTGTTGTTGGGATCCAGTCCAAATTAGGAAGATATCGTCTATATATCTCATATAGTTGGAGATATTAGCCGAATAAGGATTATTGTCGTAAATGAAATTCTTTTCGTATAGTCCCATAAAAAGCACCGCTAGCTCTGGGGCGAAAGGACACCCCATCGCCACGCCTTTGATTTGAAAGAAAAAATCTGAGTCAAACGAAAAATAATTTTTCGATAATGCAAATTTTGCAAGCTTCAGAATGAAATCCGACGGTACCTGGACTGGTCGTTCTCTGTTCTCTAGGAACCATGTTAGAGTCTCTAGTGCTTGGTCTTGGGGAATCTGAGTGTAAAGTGACACCACGTCTAGAGTGACCATTAGTTGATTTTTATTATCAAATTGTACTGTTGTTATTCGGTTCAAGAAAGCTGTGGTGTCTTTCAAATGGGCTGGAATGTCGTTAATGAAAGGTTTCAGAAAGAAATCAATATATTGGGCAACTGGTTCAATGAGCGACTCACACCCTGAGACGATTGGTCTACCAGGGGGGTCCGTTTCGCTTTTATGTAGTTTTGGTATAACATTAAAGACTGGTATCCTAGGATTCTTGTTTTGTAAAAAAATTCTCTCCTTTGGGCCAACGAATCCTTGTGTATGACCTTCCTCGATGATTTGAAAAAGTTGGATTTGTAGCTCCTTGGTTGGGTCCCTTGCTATTTTACGGTAGCAACTAGCGTCCTCTAGTTGACGTAGCGCTTCTTTTTTGTATTTATTAAGGTCCCAAATAACCACTGCACCTCCTTTGTCAGCTTGTTTGACTACCACCGACCTGTCATTTTTAAGTGCCAGCAAGGCGTCTTTTTCTTGTTTGGCCAGATTGTATTTGATGAAGTTCTTCTTTTTTTCCATCGTTTGTATCCCTGAAAGAATGGTCTTTTCAAAAGTGTTGATCTCTTTAGGGATTTTTGGGCCAGATGGACAGAATACGGATTTTCTCTTCAAGCCTGTTGTCTCTATTGAGGAGGTTTCTGGGGTGTCCTGAAAAAATATTTTAAGCCGCAGTTTCCGGCAGAATTCGATTATTTCCAACTTCAGTTTTACAAAGTCCGTTTGCCGGGATGGAACGAATCCAAGTCCTTTTGATAGGACAGACAATTCCGCTCCTGTCAAGATTTTTTCTGACAAATTGAACACAGGTGACGGAGCTAGCTCCTGTAGTATTGACGTCTGGTTCTCATTTCCCATGGCTGTGAATAACGTAAGCGGCCTCTGCCCTGCCGCTGGCCTCGGGCTAAAAAATGCGACCCTTGATTGATTTGTTGGTCTTGGTTATGTTGTTTTAACCTTGGATTTATGTTTGTCGTTGTATTGTCCTCCGACTCACCCCCCGAGGATGAAGATGTTGTGTCAGAGAAAGTGATGAATTTCTTTCTTGAACGTCCTCTATAGTTTTGTAAATAATTTCTCGAATCGTTGTTACTATAAAAATCTTTGTTTAGGTACGGGTATGTGGATTCCAAAGAGAAGTTCTTTTTGTCCGCTTCGAACTTGTTGCTTTTTTGGATGACCGTGTAGTCTTTAAACTCAGATATCTCCTTTTCTACTTTTTCAAGTAATGTTTTGGCGTCGGTAAGGCTTTGGTTGTTACGAACTTCAGTTTCCAAGTCGGCTATTTCTTGTAGCTGTAGCAGTGACAACCTATGAGCTGTTTCCACAGTCAACACCATTAAGTCCCGACTACATTTAGTCTCAATGCAGCTGTAGCCTTTCTTATATATCGGGTCGTCAATAAACACGACTGGAATATTTCGTATTTGTAACCCTGTTGGAATTGTTCCTTCTTTGAGATGTTGTAATAGAAAATGACCGTGTAGGTCTGTCCTGATTTGTTTTTTACGTAATCGAATAAGTTTGTCAGATTCGTTCTGAGGGAACATATGCCCGCCATACTCGTTGACCAGCTAAAATCGCAGGGTGAGCAACCCTCCTGCATGCTGTCCTGTCCTTGTGTGTACGTCTTATGTAGATACCAATTAACTCGACGAGTAGGTTTACTGTCACATTTGGTTATTTTCAGCTCCAGGCACCAGCTGATTGAAACATTCTTTGGATTTAAAGCAGGCTGAGACCATATATTTTCCGGTGGGTATGCCAGGTCGAGAATGGAGGCCGGCTTAAGTTCTGTGTTCACTGATTAGAGTAGTAATTCAAACCCCCTTTTTTTGATTTCTTTTTTAGATTACATTGGTCCTGATGAGAACCTCATAATGCTAGAGGTTTGAAACGCGTAGACCAGTCGACCAGTCGGTCCTTTACACACTCCATATATAAAAAGTCCTGCCCTTGAAGTTTTCTTTGGGTCTAAAAGTGTCTATTAAGAAATTAACTGTCTTAAAAAGCCTAACACGGATAAACTATCTGTGTTCAATAAGGAGTAGTTGTGTTAGGACCTTTCAGTTTAGTGAAGTATGAGTCAGTTGTTTTGTGTATGAATGGATTGGCCAAGTATGGTAGAAGATTGAATGTTTAATGTGTCTAGGGTGCGGTTAATGTCTTTGATTGTTATTCATATTGTGTATATATATATGTTTGCACCAGGAATGTTTGTCTTTATCACACAATTAAATAATGTTTAAAACAAACAAATAAAAAACTTTTTGAAGAATAGGCAATTCCTAAAGCCCTATCTTTTGTGTTTCAATTCATGAAAGTTTTTTCAAAATAGTTGGTTATCCTAATCAAATCCAGATAGGACTATGTGTTTTGTTCTTCTGAATTTAGGTAGGTCATGGCACGATTGGACAGCCAGAACTGCTGACTGAAGGTCTCCAGCAGACACAGCTACAGGGCATCGATGGGACCCATGCTGAGTATTTCACTCACTTTTAGATGACCTGACATGAGTAGAAAGTGGTCCAAAACTTGGAGAGGTGGCACATTGGTATCAACGGATACAGTTCTGGATTGCAGCAGTGGTGACTGTCGCAGGAACAGTTCTTGGTCATAAAGGCAAAGTCCATCTTGGCCACAGTTCTTAGTTACATCAGTGAGATCAGCCACAGTTATTCTTCTTTCAAAGCAGTGAGAATGGCCAATGATTAATCATTCCTTGGAACTGCAAATGTGGAGAGACTTCACCCACCACTCAGAGGGCTCACAGATATTTCTCTGTAGTCTTCCTTTTCCTAGAAGTTCCTCTAAGCACCAAAGGTCTAACTGCTCTGATACTCCCTGGACTTTCTCACCTCCTGTAGGGTTGGCAGGTTCCTTCGCTTTCTCAGTATGCAGGCTAGCGTCTAGGTGCTTCAAGTCAAAGGAACAGCTTATTCCAGCAAGATAAAATCTTCTAAAGGTCAAGTTGCAACTATATATTTGCGGAACATGGTATGTTGCCACCACTGTTCTACATGCAAAACCCATGCCAGGGACAGTATCCCACTGTCACTAAAATTAGGGCACACTTTGTAGGCTACAGGACAGTTCCAGGGCATCACTCACTCAAGTAGACACCTAGGCATGGCAAAGGACAAGCCTAGGTCTCTGCATGCACACTAGATTAGTATGAGTCTAAGGCCATACTTGAAAAGCAGATACTAGATACCCCCAGTGAGTCACTCAAAGCAGTGGAACACAATATTACATGATGCAGCAGAAATTCCCATTCCAATAATATCTAAACCACAAAACAGAATGCATTTGTTTTTCCAAACATCTCCGGGGCCATATATAAATGGCCACAGAAGAGGTTATTTCTTAAGTGCATGATATATTTCTGTCCACTTTGTTGACCTTTGCAATATGACATCTGAATCCATACAGGTTTCTTGGGTTGGGAAACAGTGGTTTTGGCCTTGAAAGGAGAATTGTGTTTTCTAACTGGGTATTATAGTCAAATGCTCATTACATGAGAAATTCTCTTTGCTATATCTCTCATAGTCCCTGGAAAAAAAATGTCAGCGTAGAGGATGACTCAAGATTTGAGATCATATTGACTGTATTTATAGAGGGCTATATTGAAGCATTGAGATGAACAATGACCTTTAGATCTGAAAGTTGCTTTGCCTAGAGACATTAAAATCAGATTATTTATAAAGGAGTGAGGGCTTGTCCTCTGCTACATGAAAGTCCTCAGTCTAAAATTCTTCAAGAAAACTCTGATGAAGTACCGGGTTTTTAGAACCCAGCGGTGCAGGAGAACACACCCTAAGACTTCGAGTTCTTCCTGTTTCAGACCCACAGAAACACAGAGTCTTCTAGGTGAAGTCAAAGATCGTATTTATTGGCTGCAGACCAATCACAGGTATCCGAGAAGTACAACACAATGTATGTTCTCAGGAGACTGCTCCCGAACCAAAAACCAGTCTTTACTTATATACAAAATATTACGCTTCTGGGCAACACCGCCCCTATTTTACAAGTGGTCATTCACATATTTTCGTTTCAAAGGAACAGCAGAGCCATAATGACAATCCCACATTTCAATTCGTTAAGCACACAATCATTTAACCCCGCAAGGCTCAGAACCCTCATCAGATAACAGCGGACCCCAATAAAACGGGCACCTCCTGCTCGTAAAACAAGCCATAAAGTAGGAACAGAAACAGGTGTGAAAATAGCTAAGTCAGAGATCGTGTGTGAACAAGGGTTTTATGATGGGTCGAGCCCTGATGCTAATCACATTAGGCCACGGGGAAAGGAACTGGCCGGACAGGATTGACCTCGGGCAGCGGAGTCGGTTTGCACAGGTCACAGAGAAGTCACAGAAGGTGTACGTGTCCTTTAGGCCTAAGCATGGTCTTGAAGCGCAGCCTATGTGAGGGCAATCACAAAATGGCTACTGTTCTAAAATGGAAGCCGAGGGTCCAATGTGTAATATTGCATACACGGTGAATTCGTCGATGAAACATGACGAAAACACTTATACATACCGCATTAGTCATTTGCGGTTCGCTGATACCAAAATCGGCATGGTGGGGCCATGCATCCAATGTGGTTCCGAATTTTACAGTACCACAGACCCTCCTTTTGCCCTTACATAGGCAAGAACTATACTAATCTGAATCCAGATCTATATTCATGAAGTCATGGAGATGTTGCTGTAGCATCATCCTGTTGCTTAGCTCGTCCCTTGATACAGGCCTCCTTACGCATGATGTAACACAGAGGCTACACATTACAGGAACGCACTGTATACATAGACAAAACGTGAAAAGAATGGCTAAGATCATCCCAACGACTATTAGAATCTTCCATCCCCAAGCTGATATCAGTCCCTAGAACCACCCCATCATTGACCAATCTCCTTTATCCACGTGAATGGATTCGGAAATCTTATGTAGTTTGGAAATGGCCTCGTAGACTGTCGGAGCGTTATCTGGTATGAAAATACAACAGCTCGATTGGATGACCTTGCATACCCCACCACGGTCTGCAAGTATAACATCTAGAACCATGCGGTTCTGCAACGTCATGAGGCGATCCGCTTGGAGCTCAGCTGTCAAGTTACCAAGGGCACCAGCCGTTACATTAACAGTGGTTTCCACTGCATGGGTCAGTTGTCTCAGGTTCCTACTATTGACCATTGGTCCCCAAAACGGCAGGAAACCCAAGAAAAAGTCTCCTGCTTCCTGACCGGCAGTATCCCCCTCACTAACCACGCCTCTCACAACTCTGGTCTTGTGATAATCAGAGGCGGCAGTAAATGTCGGCGGCAGCAAATTTGCAATATAACACGTGCCCAAGAAATCAGGGGGCAACCATGTGTATGCTCGATCACTACAAACAAAGTATGTACCCTTGGCAGCCAAAAACGCAGGGGAAAACTGTGATGGAAAAGTGTATGTTTCCGTACAGTCGCTCTTCCCTAGTTGAGCTCTTGGATTCTGACCATTGCCTTGTAGACAGAACCGACCTATGTGGGGTACGACCCAAATCGGGGATGAACTTTTACGCTGTTTCTCACCCAAACTAATGCTATACCCCGTCGCGTTCCAACCTACATAAGCTCGCAACTCATCCTTGGGAATAGATGTATATGCATCGATATGTCTACTCATATCTGCAACTCCTCTCATCAAGGCTTTATTGTTAGAGTTAGGTCTAGTGGAACGCGGTGGTCGCGGGGAGTAGGTTTCAAGCGCAAAAAGAAACATAGTCTGGAATGCCCATGATGACCCATTATAGCTAAATGGCAGTACTAGATATGGGATCCCCTTATTAATGGTATGCGGCATATACCACACACCCAGCAATTTGTTGTATTCATAACTAGTTGGTGCTGGTGCAGGAGTTGGATGAACGAATTGTTCACGAACTCAGAACGTCTAGCTTGTTCGTGTTCTGGCAGAGGGTGAAAAGAGTGTGGGAAAACAGTAGGAGGAGGTGTGGGCTGTACAGTGGGTGCAAATGACACTTGGAAAGATAATAATACACAACCTACAGAAAACATAATTATGCTAAATAGTACAAACAGACACAATATTACAAAACGTTTTCTATTCATTATTTTACATATTCTGCTCTTGAGATTTATTTCCTTGGTGGGCCTCTCCATCTTGAAAAACTCCATCCTCTAATCGTGCTGCTCGCGGCGGATGAGTATCTTCTGCTAAGGAGTACACCTGTCAGTCCAGGGAACGCCCTAGACCAACCAGAACCGTTGACCTAACGTCTTCGGCTTGTACCCCAAAGTCTTGGCACCGCGACCCTGCAGCTGAACCCGGATGGTGGTTCGAAAAACAAAAATCAAAAAGTCCTTCAGATGGGAGAGCTGTAATATAAAAAAAAATAAGGGAAGGGAATTTTTATTTGTCCATAGGCCTTGGCCTCAAGTTATAGCGGGTTCTGCCAGGTACTGTCTGGTCATGAAACAAGAGTTCAGGCTCCGTGGTGTCCAATCGGCTTGATGGCGGCACAGCTTCCTGCAAAATATCGTCAATTCTCGTTCTGAAGTCGTTCCCTTTACACTTGCATCACTAAATGGCACAAAACGAGGGACAGTGTCAGTTTCAGAATCAGCGATACCCTCCTGGACCCACCGGTCATATGGTAGAGGCAAAGGGATCCGTTTGCAGTGGGCGCCGTGTATCCAATTCTTTTTCCCTTTCACTCGAACCGCTGATCTTGTCGGTAGAAGTACGAGGTGAGGGCCGATCCAACGGGGCTCATCATTCTTTGTACGTTGAAAGTTTTTAATAAGCACCCACGAGCCAGGGTCGATAGGGTGTCATGGAGCTTCAGAGGCCTGGGGCAGAGTATCGTGAACCTGTTGGTGTAAGACACGCAATTTAGCCGTCAATTCATACAGATAATCAAGCAGTACTGGATGTTCGATTTCACTGAATTTTGTAGGTCTTGGCACACCCCATACATTGGCCGGGAGGCCAAATACTATTTCATAGGGACTAAGTCCCACTCGTGAATGCACAGTCATTCTTGTTGATAGGAGTGCTAAAGGCAGAGCGTCAGGCCATTTAAGAACAGAACTCGCCTGAATTTTGGCCAACTTAAGTTTCAGAGTGCCATTGTAGCACTCTACTAATCCAGCTGATTGGGGGTGATTTGCAGCGTGGAACTTCTGCTTAATGCCTAGTCCCTCACACACATTCTTCATCACACGACCTACAAATTCACTCCCATTATCACTCCACACCATTCTTGGCATTCCAAACCAAGGGAAAAATTCTTTAACAAGGACTTTGGCTGTTGATAAAGCAGTGTTGTCTTTTAGGGGATATGCTTCTATCCATCTTGAAAAATCGCAAACAACAACCAGTACATATTTCAAATTGTTGCACCTTTCCATGTGGATGAAATCTAGCTGCAAAACCTCAAATGGATATGATGGAGGCGCAAAATGACCAGCTGGAGTTGGGGTTCCCCTACCAGGGTTGTATTTCAAACATACCATACAATTTTTGACCACATTCTCTGCACACTTGGGAATTCCAGCATTCTGCCATACTGGAGCCAACAACTTACAAATTCCTTTCACACTGATATGTGCCATTCCATGTGCCATCGTAACCACTGGAAGCACATATGCATCAGGTAACAACCATCGCCGATGTTCTGACAAATCAACCCAACAACCATTCTCATCCAATTTACCCTTACTTTCTCTCCACATACTCAATTCTTTCTCTGTGGCTTCAGCTTGAAGGGACTTCACACTCTCTATCGTGTCTTCACACATTCCAACATCACCAACCCATCTTGCAGGGCCTGCAACATACATTCGAGACTTCACATCTTTTGCTGTTTCTTTCACGATTTCGTCAGCAAATGCCTTGCCACGACCAACATCATCGGTGACCTTCTTGTGTGCACTGCATTTCATAATCGCAACTTGTAACGGTAAAGTCAGTGACTCAAGGAGATCATTCACCAACTGACCATTCTGAATTTTAGCTCCATGCGAAGTCAGGAACCCACGTTCTTTCCACAAGCGCCCAAAACTATGGGCCACGCCAAAGGCGTACTGACTGTCAGTATATATGTTCACTTTCATTCCTTCAGACAACACGCATGCTCTTGTAAGGGCAATTAATTCTGCTGCTTGAGCCGAATTATGTGGTATGCATGCAGTTTCGACAATCGTGTGCAAAGTCGTGATAGCATATGCAGCAGTCGTATCACCATTCGGAAGCTTGAAGCACGAACCATCCACCCATAAGGTACCATCACACTCAGTCAGGGGAGTATCTTTAAGATCCACTCTCCCTTTTGTCTCTTCATCTGTTCTGAACAGACAATCATGCTGCTCAATCTCATCTGTGTCTGCTGGAATCGGCAATAATGTATTTGGATTCAACGTGTTGCACCTCTTTATGTGTATATGGTTTGCCAACAGTGTCAATTCATACCCTGACAATCGAGCACTAGTTAAGTGCTGTGTCTTGGTCCTGTTTAACAATGTGTCCACTGCATGTGGAACCATTACAATCAATGTGTTATTCATCACTAGTCCAGCAGACTGTCGAATAGACACAGCTGCTGCGGCTGTAGCTCTCAAGCAACTTGGCAATGCCCTCGCTACCGGGTCCAAAGTTGACGAAAAATACGCGCATGGACGCGGTCTGTCTCCAAAAGGCTGTGTTAACACTGATAATGCGCAACCTTCCTTTTCATGAACATACAATGTAAAAGGCTTGCTGTAGTCGGGGGTACCCAACACAGGAGCTGAACATAATGCATTACGCAATTCCCAAAAACTTTTCTGACATTCTTCAGACCATGGGACAGGATTAGGTGTATTTTTACAGGTTAATGCTAACAAAGGTTTTGCCAGCAAAGAAAAACTCGGGATCCACTGCCTACAGTATGAAGTAATGCCCAAGAAAGCACGCACTTCTCTCTGTGTTCTTGGCACGCTCAATTGTGCAATGGCTTGAATTCTTTCTGGGGTCAGTTTCCTTCCCTCCTTCGATAAGAGATGACCTAAGTAGGTCACTTCTTGTTGACAATATTGCAGTTTTGAGAGAGACACTTTGTGATGAAAGGCAGACAAATGACGCAACAATGATAATGTAGCTTCTTTACAAATCTTTTCAGTATCCGCGGCGATTAGCAAATCGTCAACGTACTGAATAAGGGTAGCACCACTAGGTAAAACAAGTGCATCAAGCTGCGCCTTTAAAGCCTGACTGTATATTGATGGACTTTCACAGTAGCCCTGTGGAGCGCGTTTAAAGCGGAAGCTTCGACCTCCTAAACTGAAGCCAAAAATGTCCCTGCTCTCCTATGCAATTGGGATGCTAAAGAAAGCATTCTTTAAATCGATCACTGAGAACCATGCAGCGGAAGCTGGGATCATAGTTAACAGGGCAGTTATATCAGGGACAACTGGAAACTGTGGCACAACTATCTTATTGACCTCTCTAAGATCAATCACGAACCTGTAAACAGGTGGCGGAGAAGGGTCCGTACGTTTTAAAACAGGTAAAACAGGACTATTGCAAACGTTGCCTCTTGTCTCTTCAATTACACCCTTTTTAATCAAATCACTGATAATTGCTAACAACGCTTTCTGACCTTCATTAGAGATCTTGTACTGGGGAATGCGTGGCAATCTGACATTGGCTTTTAAAGTGACCACATATGGCGGTATTTCCAAGAGACCCACATCATTGGGACCAGTAGCCCAAAGGACATCCGGAAGGGATGACAATTCAGCTGGCAATTTATTCTTCGACAAATACATCGGGGAAATCACTTCCTTACCCAATGTAAGTTGTACTCCTGAGGGAGAACAATATAATGTCGCATGTAATCTTTTTAACAAATCCAATCCTAACAGGTTTTCACCACAACCTGTCGTTAGGATGAGGGGTGCTTTTAGCTCACAAGGTCCAACAGAAAGGGGCATAGGACTAGAAATCGGGTTCCTAACTGGGGCGCCAGAAAAACCTACTGAAACATTCATTTCGCCAGACAAAGGCGCGCCAGGGAGTTTTGAATGCATAATTGAACTCTTTGCAGCACCAGTATCCAGCAGAAAGGGCTCTGACACACCCGCTGTAGTCACCTTAACATACGGTCCACTCTGATCCACTGGCACTGAAACAACTCCCTCTCTCTGTCTATGGCTGTCCTAGTAATCATTACCTTCCACATTGTCGTCTTCTGCATAATAGTCATTATTATAGTACTGAGCTGTATTACCAGTTGCATTGGCTTGCTGATCAAAGCTATTTATCGTATTTTGAGGCGGAAGAGGACGCGCGTTCTGGGGAACATTTCCACGCCCTCTACCTCTAGGAGCTTGCTGACCACCTCTACCTCTTTCGCCATAAGCATTATTAGTACGCTGCATCAATTTAGGACAATTATACTTAAAATGACCTTCTTCTTTACAATACGAACATTGATTGGTACCTATAGGAATACGCGGTTGGGAATACTCGAACCTTTGCATGTTTCTCTGAAACTGTTGAGGTTGCTGATAGTTATTCTGACTACCACACGGTGAGTAGGCCTGCTGTAACAGAACCTTCGTTTTTAATTCTTTCGTTTTCTTGTCTGCTCTATCCTTCTCATCTTTATCCCTATTTTCGTAATACTGTGCAGTAGCCAGTATTTGCGCTGAAGAGGAAACAGCCCAAGAACTCTCTGAATCTTTTAATTTCTTACACAACTCGGGAAGCAAATTATGCACAAATTTATCGACAAATAACCGTTGGCCACCTTCAGTACTCATGTCTTGACCACTGTGGTCGATAAATGTTTCTTCAAACCTGGTGAAGAAATCAGACACCGTTTCATCTTTCTTCTGTTTGCATGCCGATAGTTTATCCCAATTCACACGCATCGCGGGCATTAAAGTTTTCATGTAGGTAATAATTCTACCAGGGAGTTCTGCGACTAGGGGCTCAGGTTTCGCACCACCAACTTGTCTAGTGTCTGCAGCAATGATATTAGCCCATGTGTTACCTAATTCTGCAACGTGATCTACATTACGAATCGATCCCCATAAAGGCTGTGGAACAACATTCCCGAACAACATATCTATATCAGCTAGATTCATGACACACGATTCTGCAGTCTGTGATAACTCCTTATAATATCCTGCAGGGTTTTTACGAGGGTCAGGCAATGTCTGCTTAAGCGCTAACACTTCAGAACGCTTCCATGGAACATGTACCCAAACACGCTGAAAATGTGGCAGAACAGGTGGAACAGCAGCAGCATCACCAGGTCTCCAAACTGGAGGAACCTCATGCATCGGATATTGGCGTGCTTTTACCTTTTTCCCCACAGGGAATCCCTGTTCGAACAATGACTGATGACAATCATCATTTCTGAAGGACAGTAAAGTCGCAACTGCTTTATCTACATCGGGACCCACAATCGTACCTTTTCCAAAATCAAATCGCACTCGACACAACTCCTGCGGGTTTGAGTCTAAACCATGATCTTCCAATTCCTCACAGAGGAATTCACACATTTTCTCAAACACATACCTCTGTTTCGGGGCTTCCCATTGGTGAAAAACATTAACAACTGATTCTACATCATAGTTTGAAGGGAAAACAATCCATCTACGTGCCATATGGTCTAATACCTCTTTCTCTCCAGAATCAGGCAGCTGACTACGCAACTGCTTACGTTGTGAACCAGGGGTCATACTGGATGACCCAAAGAGAGGCGATATCAAGCTAGTGACCGCATTAGCTATTCGTTGTCGTGTAGAAGGAGAAGTTGAGGCGAAAACAGGGGGAAAGACAGAGGGAAGAAAAACGGGTGCAGATACAGGTACAGGGGCAGTATCAGGAAGAGCACCAAGGGAGGCAGATGATGTACTAGGCAAAGTCGCAGGAAGCGCAGAAGAGACAGGTAGCGAGATTTGCAGCCCTTGAGAGGGCTGCGCTGTAGGGATAGGAGCCGGATGAGGAGGAGCTGGCGGCTGCGGGAAAGCTCGCGGCAAATTAACTACAGGCTGTGCATTTAGAGGTTGTGGAGGTGCTGTAGCATTTTGCGCATACGGGGGTGGCGAACTTAGCAAGTGTGACATTAGGGAGTCTTTCTCTTTTTCTTTTGACTCATCTTGCTGAAGGGGTGGCAAAACCGGGTAACATTTATCAATAACTAGTTTGCGTTGCCTGTGCAACTGCTCATTCATTTGGTCCTCTTCATTATCTTTAAACTGCAAAGCTGCTTGCATAACCGACATACCTTTCTCTCTTTTATTTTTCTTTGCCAATTTAATTTCTTTCTGTTTGGCTTCCTTTCGCCATAGGCAGAAAGAATCAAACATCGCCGGCCGGACTTTCTTCCTAAATAATTTAACTTCTAAGTTATCTAGGATTTCTGTGTCGAAACTACCATTTTGGGGCCATTTTAAAACACCATCCTTCCTGGTGTATCGGATCCATACTTCATTATACGTAATGGGGCCCACGCCATGTTTCACATAAAGCTCATAAGTTGGAGTTCCAATTGGAGGAACCGGACACGAATCCTCCAATCGGGAGTCCTTTCTACAACCCAAATAAAACAAATTTCCAAATATACTAGAACCAGGCATCTTCGTTCACTAGTCTAGTTTCAAACTTCAAAGGATTATCGAATACGATAGTCTTGTGAATACACGAGTCCTCTGGCTTTGGCACTTGCAAGTTCCAAATCAAAGCGATCCCGAAGGATACCAAAATCCCGAAGGATACCAAACAAACTGGGAGAAGCTCCATTTATGCTTAACTGAGGTATCGATGATCGATGGCGTCACCAGAAGACTCTCTCAATTGTTTCGCTCTACCAAATCGTCAAGGGTCCAAAAGAGGGTGATTAATCAGGGCAGCAGTCCTTCGTAGCCTTCGCGACGCGGAGAACCTCGCAGAAAAGACTTTCGGACCACGTCGACATGCAGGGGTCGATGAAGTGGCGGCCTTCCCCCGGAATTTCCACACGAAGCTCCTCACGAACCTCTGGCTTGGACCGGTACCGCTGAAATCGCCCCGAGTTGGGCGCCAACTGAACTACCGGGTTTTCAGAACCCAGCGGTGCAGGGGAACACACCCTAAGACTTCGAGTTCTTCCTGTTTCAGACCCACAGAAACACAGAGTCTTCTAGGTGAAGTCAAAGATCGTATTTATTGGCTGCAGACCAATCACAGGTATCCGAGAAGTAGAACACAATGTATGTTCTCAGGAGACTGCTCCAGAACCAAAAAACAGTCTTTACTTATATACAAAATATTACGCTTCTGGGCAACACCGCCCCTATTTTACAAGTGGTCATTCACATATTTTCGTTTCAAAGGAACAGCAGAGCCATAATGACAATCCCACATTTCAATTCGTTAAGCACACAATCATTTAACCCCGCAAGGCTCAGAACCCTCATCAGATAACAGCGGACCCCAATAAAACGGGCACCTCCTGCTCGTAAAACAAGCCATAAAGTAGGAACAGAAACAGGTGTGAAAATAGCTAAGTCAGAGATCGTGTGTGAACAAGGGTTTTATGATGGGTCGAGCCCTGATGCTAATCACATTAGGCCGCGGGGAAAGGAACTGGCCGGACAGGATTGACCTCGGGCAGCGGAGTCGGTTTGCACAGGTCACAGAGAAGTCACAGAAGGTGTACGTGTCCTTTAGGCCTAAGCATGGTCTTGAAGCGCAGCCTATGTGAGGGCAATCACAAAATGGCTACTGTTCTAAAATGGAAGCCGAGGGTCCAATGTGTAATATCGCATACACGGTGAATTAGTCGATGAAACATGACGAAAACACTTATACATACCGCATTAGTCATTTGCGGTTCGCTGATACCAAAATCGGCATGGTGGGGTCATGCCTCCAATGTGGTTCCGAATTTTACAGTACCAGACTGAGTGGTCTTGGCTTTCAAGTAAATGTATATTTACCTCACCTTCTTTACCCCAAAAATGTTTAACATCAACCTTTCAGTCATCCCATGACCTAAATTATAATAAAGGTAATCAAGATTAACTCTTACAACCATCCTGGAACATTGTTGGCCTTGAGCGGGCCTTGGAATCATCTGACGCCATTGCTTTCTTCACATAATTGACAGTGATCTTTTTCCAGGAGTCTTGGGGCACCACTAAGTTTTTTTTAATACATTGTTCTGCTTTATTATATCTGAAGCATGGGATGGCTGATTGGGGGCCTCATTGTTGTTTTTCCAAGTAACTGGGAATTCAAAGCTGTTGATGTCGATCTATATTCTCATTGGATGCTAGTTTCCTTTATTTCAAACAAAAATACAGCAGCAGGTTTAATTAGCTAGATATTCCTCTCTGTATATATTCCCACACAATTAGAACAAATAAGATGGCCTGTACGGTCTACGTTGCCTCTGCCACTGCAGCCTGCATGCATTATAAAAATGCCATATTGACCTGGAAAAAAAAACTCTTGTCAAACCTAAATCTTCCTTTTTAATACATATAAGTCACCCTAAGGTAGGCCCTAAAAGGCTCCTAGGGCAGGGTGCATTATATTCATAAAGAAGGAGACATAGGTTTATGCTTTACATGTCCTGGTAGTAAAACAACTCCAAAATGTGTTTTTCACTAATGTAAGGTCTTCACTCCCATAGACTAACATTTGGTTGCCTTTTTATATTCATTAAGTACTAACTTTAGAATCAAATTAATTGTAATTTAAAATTCTGTTGAATGGTAAAGTCAGATTTTAAGTTGCAACTATGAAAATGCCATTTTTAGATAGTTGGCATCTTCTTGTAATAACCATTTGGTGCATGCTGCCAATGTCCTGGGTCACATGACTTTGACTGGCTCTGCTGCTGGGGTTTATGTATTCCTGTCAGATGGTGTCATAAAAAATGATTAGGTAGAAACAGGATGGGCCATTCTGCCAGGATGGCTGGAAGTAGATCTGTGCTTTGTGGCACTTACATTTCAAAGGTCTTTACCTCCTGCACCCACAAAGAAATCTGACACCAGTCTTTTGTCACCTCAGACTTCTTGGAACCTTGAGAGGGGAAAAGAAGAGATGAAGTGTGAGAAAATGGATTGTTGGTTGAGGAGAGTGTGAACACTTCTCAAGCAACAACCACTATCCTTGCAAAGGTGAACCACAAATAATCAATATATTTACCTGTAATAGAGGCAATCTGTAAAGTACTTATGCAGCGCACAAGCAGCAATAAAGTGAAAACAAAACACAAGAAATACCCCACACCAATTTACAAAAACACAATCAATGTTAATAAATAAAATGATACCAGAATGACAACATCCAATAAGTAGAATCAGAGCTATGTAATGTTTATGTTTTTGGTAGATGTAGCACCTAAAATCACAATTCTCTACTTGGGGTAATCTGGTCGTGCTAGACTGGGGGAAAGTTCAGGCCGACTTTGATTAATTGCGGGCAAGATACAGGGATCAGGTTAGTCTTGCAGAAAAAGTTACCTGCTCAAAGTTATGTGAAGACTTATGTTAGCGATAGCAGGGAGTGCAAGGAGCAGGAAGAGCGTTGTCAATGTTCTTTGCTGAAGCTCATAGAGCAGGCCAGGCAGCACAGGTTTTCATCACTGTAGCACGAAGATCTGATCAGGTCATGTGGACTGTCATTGCTGGAACTTTGAACTGGATGCTGTCGTTGCCATAGTACAAAGCATAGATCTCACGTTGACATTCGGCGATGGTGAGAGCTATTATGTGAAGAGTTGGGTTCACCGGAGCTTTGCATTGGTAGTCATAACAGGTGGCAGAGTCTCGGTGCAACTGGGCCCATTTGCAGTCATGAAGAGCCCAAAACTTTAGGATTTCTCCTTTTCTTGGAGAAGAGCGCACTCTGATACTAGCCTAGGGTCATAGACCTGGGGAAGCACCCATTGAGATCAGGGACTCACTCTACCAGAGGCTAGCAGGGTTCAATCAGGTCCAGCTGCAGGCCCAGTTGCAGCACGTCAGCTGGGCAGTTGCAGGGAGGCCTCTGCAGCTCGTTGTGTCCCTGTGGCTCAGACAGGAGGTCAGTCAACTGACCCATGGAATCACTCAGGTTAGCTTGGGATGAAGGGAGTTGGTCCAGTCTTCCCTCACAGAAAGCAAGGCAGTTTTTAGGCAGCAGGGCGATCCTTTAATATTAGCAAGGAAATCCTCTGGGAGAGGGAAATGCAGTCCTCCTTCGGTAATGCCCGCAGGTCCAGGAGGGGACTGATGAGTAGCTTTGGAGGTTCGATATTAATACCTGGTGCCAGCCTTTAAAGTGGGATGATTTTCTATACTATCCCTACATCTGGTTCCGTAAATTCTTCTTTTTCCCTGTCAAGGCTCCAAGAAGTCTGAGGTGTCAAAAGGCGGGTAGACCTGGTGTCATTTTCTTTTGTGTGTAGGAGGCATTCCTCTTTGAAATGTAAATGGGGCAGGGGACACTCTGTCCCTATCCATCCTGGTAGGATTTCTAATTCTCTCCACACGTAATCCCCTTTTCTGGCACTATCTGGGAGGAACAGACAAACCTCAACCTCAGAGCCATTCATAGTCATGTGACCCAGGACCCTGGCAGAAGGCAGAAATGGTAAGTACAGGAAAATGGCAACTTCCTAAAAGTGTAATTTTCATAGTTTTGGTTTAAATTCCGACTTTACCATTAAAGAAGATTTTAAAGTACAATTCATCTGAGTCTGCACAGCATATCTCTAGCTATTCTCAATTGAATGTGAGCACTTTATAAATGTAATAAGGCAACCCAATGTTTGTGTATGGGAGGTGTAGTCTGTACAGTAGTGAAAAACGAATGTAAGAGTTTCTCACTACCAGGACATGTAAAACTTTAACTCAAATGTCCTACTATTTAAATAAAAAATGCTCCCTGCCCTAAGGATACTTTTAGGGCCTACCTTAAGTGTGACTTATATGTATTAGAGAGGAAGGTTTAGGCCTGGCAAGATGTTTATTTTGCCAGGTCAAAATTCCAGTTGACACTGCTCTATAGGCAGGTCTGAGCATTTCTTGTAGAGCTCCTTTAGTGGGTGGCATAATGAGTGTTGCAAGCGTACTTATGGCATTTAACTTGCATGTCCTTGGCACATGTAGTTCCACATACCTGGGACTTACAAGTAAATAATTAAATGGAGAAATCAAGTTTAAGCCAGTTTTTACTGTGTTTTAGGAACATGGCAAAATCTCTTTATCACTGGTTAGCAGTGGTAAAGTGCACACAGTACGAAGGGCAACAAAAATAAATGCAATAAAACAATAGGGGTGAAGATAAAACACTTGGGGGTGACCCTGTCAAGAGGGCTATGTCCAACAAAGACAGGTGTAGGAAAGTGCTTCTTTGGGACATGGTTAAATCCAACTGGACATATTGTTTGCACCATTGGCATCCCTTTAGCTAACATATAAGTCCCTAATAAAAGGTGCTGCTGGTACTAAGCACCTTGTGGTTAAATAGGGTCTCTAAGGGCTGCAGCACAAATTGTGCCACCCTAAGAGACCCCTCACCAAGCACATGCATACTGCCACAGCAGCCTGCATATCTTGATGCAGACAAAACTGAAGAGTCAGCATGGCACACATGCCCACAGACACTGCATGAGATAAAGGTAAGACACCCGTCTAGCAGGCATGGAGCTCCAAAAGTCCTTGCCACCTTTGTAATGCATCCCCATTCCTGTCCTCACCCAGAGCCCGAGTCCATAGGGGGTTGACCCCTCCCAGACTCCTTGACGTCATCTGTAGCCTTTGCACGGAGACCCCCTCAACACCGACCTGCTCCGGTAAGCTATTTCTGACACTAAAAGACACCCCTACGCCCGCCGGACCTGGCCCTTGATGAAGCAGACTAAAGGTCTCCCCACATCTCCGAGCAGCGCAACTTACCTCTAAACCTGTTGGTTTCCTCCAAACAGCCTCCTAGCCTAAGTCTGCAGCCCTTTTCTGGTTTAGCCTGTCTCCATTGATTAACTTTGAACCCTCGATTCCGTTTTGGCACCCTGCACACGGCCTCCCCTGTGCCACTGGTGGTGTGGTGTTGGTGTTGATTTGGAACCTGCCCAGTGCTTGGTTCAACACCGGAGACTGGCCCCAAGTCGCTGCTGCTTACCTGTAATCAGCCTCTGTCCTATTGCCCCATTCTTTATTGAGTTGTATTGGGCACCCAACACCAAATTTGCACCCTGCACCCGGCTGCTCCTGTGCCAATGGTGGTGTACTGTTGATGCTGAACTGAACATTGCCCAATACTGATGTTAACACCAGAAGACTGGTTTCGTAAGTCGATGTTCACTTTTAATATTGAAAAGTATTTCTATTGCAAAACGTATTTACCTAAGACGAAGTTCTGTGGTTCTACAAAATAAATATAACCAAGTATCATTTTTATAAATTGGTCTTGGATTTATTCTTTGAGTGTGTATCTCATTTATTGCCAATGTGTGTATAAAAATGTTTGACACTGCCCTCTGATAAGCCTAACTGCTTGCCCACACTACCACAAAAGAGAGAATTAGTATTATCTACTTTAACCTCTGCAAAGCCTCTGGGGATCTTACTGGACTCTCTGCACACTATAACTCTTTTTGGTATAGCATATAGAGAGCCAGCTTCCTACAACAGAAGATACACAAATATTGTGTTCTGGGCCTATTTGATACATTTCAAAGGCACAAAAGTGTTATGTGTGCCTCAGTGAGGCCTGTCATGCAGGACTGAACACTGTTGTGCCAACAAGAAGAGCAGCAGCCAGCACTCTGAATATTCTGTTGAGCTAAGATGGGTCATCCCCCCCCATTCAGATCGACCTGTCAATCAAAGTTTCCTACTGTGCGGCTCCTGGAAGGAATATCTCATCTCATTAAAGGCAGGGCAAGTCTTGCCAGAGTCTGCATACTAATTGCCTACAGTGGCTCAGATGAGTAAATATAACTTTTCTGTAAGTTATATATTTTAGCTCATTAGAACAAATCTAACTTTGCCAATAAATTGAATTTATGAAAACTGTTAGGAACACTTCTTGAACTTTTTCTATAGCTATTTCCTACTGGTTAGTGCAAAAAATGTGATTTAATCTGCCTTACCAGTATTACCTGTTGGTACAGCTAAACCCCAAATAGTGAAAATAGCTTTTGGTGATTTATTCACTTCAGGACCACAATAACAGTAGTTTAGGCATGCAATACTTCTATGCACTATGGACCCTACCCAGTGGAAACTACAGTAATATGAGGGATGGCTCATTTAGCATTTAGAATTGAGTTTTTAGGCCTGTAACTAGATTTATTTTTACCAGATCCCCCTGCAAACACAAGATTTTGCAGGATGTAGGGTCAGGCCTCAGTGGAACCCTCTGTCATGTGTTCAATGTAACAAAGTGGATGCCACAATATAGTGCTTCAGTCCACTTATGAGATTTAAATTAACATTCCATATGAGTCATTTGTACACCAAATACAATGGCTTTCTTGAAAGTTAAATATGCCAAGTGGGGTTATAAGCCAATTTTGAATTTGTTTTAGAGGGTTCGAGCACATGCACTTGGGACTGGACAGCAGTGACCCAGTGTTGGAGTTCAACATTTACCAGAAGTTGAGTCCCAAAAAAATAAAATTGGGTGATGACCATCCACAAATGTGCCACTATGCAACAGATGCTATTTGTAAAGTAGACAAATGGAAATGAAAAGCACAAGCACATCCCTCCAATAGCTGTTCTACAAAATTCTCAATAACTCTTAATCTGAATCATGATTTTTAAAGTTCTCTAATGGCTACTCTTTATGCCCTTTGTGTTGCTGTCCAAAATTCATTCCCTCCTATCGAAAGTAAAGTACCTGCTTGTGATTCAATGCTCAGCCATGCAGATTTCTCAGCATCCATCAAGCCTGGCAGGCGGGTCAACATAGAATACATGTCTTTTAATGTGAAAGCCTTTTTAGAACATGGGACAGCCCCACTACTTCCCTGGACAGGCTCTACCATTAGATCTGGAATCTTTAAACCTTCAGAAGAAAATTATTATTCTCTGGTGGGTATATTGTGGAGAATTAGGAACTCTAGAGGATAGAGAAAATGAAAAAATAAATCACTTCTGTTCCATTAGCTCTCTCAGTAGTGAGAATCCCTCCATACTCTTCCATGAGATATCACCGAATTACAGGAACGTCTTCCCTCTTGATTCTTACCTTGACATTTGAGATGAGGAGACAGGAGAAGAGGTATAAAGATTTGACCTTGGCTATGGACGAAGGAGAATAACAACCAACAGTGAATAGAGGGTCTAAGGGAACATTTGAAGACCATGCGTGGATTTATTCCCCAATAGTTACTCACAAAACATGTGAACTATCCACGGCTCTAATAGGTCTAAACAGACCATACAGTAAGCAAACACCTAAAGAACTAAGTTCCTATTCTCAGAGGACACCATCCTAAAAAAAGAAACTCCTTAAAAAGGACGGATTCCCATCACTCACCGAAGTGACATGCTTCATTATCTGGGATCTCCTCCTGGTTGCACAATAGTGCAATCAAGGGCTACAACCCTCTCTCTGAGAGAGGGGAGCTTGCGGATGTTTTCAATACAGTGTGGTAAATATAGGGGGCTCTTAAGGATCCTACAGATGTGAACATGTATTGTGTATGAGAGTGATGACGCAGTGCATGAGAGTGAAAAGTGAAAATAAAATTGGGTAGCAGGAGATAAAGATTTAATAAATATCTTCTGCCATCCAAATTAAAAACAGTGCAAAGGCAGTTTTAACAAATAACTGCTTGGATGTAACTGGGTCTACATGTTTCAGCCACTAGGATTAAGAGGAATCCTTGGCCTTCCTCAGGACCACAAAAATATTGCTGCTGCGTAGTGAAAATAATAATGCAAAAAAGTGAAATTACACAAGATTGGAACAAATAAAACCAAGTAACCTGCTACTAAGGTGTTTAAGATCCTCTGTCATTTACAGGATGCTG
This sequence comes from Triturus cristatus, assembly GCF_964204655.1. Lineage (NCBI taxonomy): Eukaryota > Metazoa > Chordata > Amphibia > Caudata > Salamandridae > Triturus > Triturus cristatus. The sequence goes on along the minus strand of NC_140589.1, from coordinate 497,333,869 downwards.
TTAGCACCTGCAAAACAAGAGTGGTATTAAGAAAAATAGAACAATAGGTATAATGCATATATTGTGTTGACAATGCAAAACGTGGTGGCACAGTAACCATCTATTTGCGTATATCCAATCTCTATGGGATTCAATAATATATTTCAAAATTGTGCTTACCCGTATTTAACGAGGACTAGACCTCAGCTCACCTGGCGACAGCTCAGGATTGAGGACCCGCTCTGCTGACAAGAGGGAATCCAGATTCAAATCCATTAATCACCAAACATCTCCCAATAGACACCAGGGAAATGACCATTCTACTGATATAGACTGTGACAGTGGATTCTCCTTGGCCCATGACCAAATCTGAACTGCTAGGCTCGACTGACCTCCGTATAGGGTGCACCACTGCCGGTCTATTTTTACCCTGGGTTTCATGGTGTCCCTGACATGCTAAGTGCCCTGGGAAGCAACTCAGTAGCCAATAATTCCTCCCAACTCCTACTGCCCGAGGTATCCTCACTTCATGAGTGGAGAGCTCCTCATAGGTTGACTGCCTTTCCCAGTCCTGACACATCTGTTCTGAGGATCATAATTATTGAACTGGAGAGGAAAACACCCCTGGAAAACTAGGAAGGTCTATCCAACCAGACCTATTTTAATACTGGAAACATTGCCTTGAAGAGCAGAGAGCTTGGGTCTCATAAAGGTAAAGTATGGCCCTAGGGACTCCAAACATTATAGTCATTTGCAACACGAAGAACCTACATCAAACGAGTCATCCCTAATACAGTTTCTAAGTGCCTATGTTGGACACCTCTACTCATCATTTCTTTCTAAACCGGAAGCCATTGACTGGATTAAATAATGTGCCCCTGCTAAGAAGACTGATCATAGATCTATCTTGAAGCAGGCGCTAATAGATTGAAGATCATAACATGGCTCTAGCTTTAACTTTTCACTATTTCTCTGGAATCTATTTTTCATCTGCAAAATGCACTCTGGTTTAATGTGCACTTCTGTGTGGGTCAGGAATGATGAGCGCACCAGCCACTATGTGGTGGACTTATGTCCCCTTGTTGAAGGCAACATACTAGGGAACAGGACTACATGTGAATACACCTGGAAATAGCTAGGTTTATTCAAGGGCACTGCCCTAAATTGAAAATACTGATGCAGAATGGTTTACAATGAAATTAGTACTAAGACTCTCAGATCGGTTCAAGGGTAAAAGCATCATCCAATTCTTGCAATACCCGGAACTCTCCAATGTTAGCTAATGAAATAATCCACAAGAGAATGTCCGGTTTATAATTGCAATCCTTAATAGCAATCCTTAATAGCAGTTGACTCATTCTGAGCTATCATTCAAACACATCTAGCTACTTTCAAGACAACAGAAACATGACTGTAGACTCCCTGACTAAATTTTGCATTATGAAACTATAAAATGGTGCTTTCTGGAGCCCTTGGGTATTTCGGATAATCTTTCATTCCTGCAATGGGATGATTCTACTGCTTTTGTAACAAACAAAGGCCAACTTCTCCAAATTGTCCTTCTTTTTCTTAGAGCAATACTTGGAAATATGACAGTGGTCTTAATGGTGGAGACATACATATCTCCCTTTAATACATTCCACACGCCTAAATTAGTTTTTGGTGTTTTTAAGCCACCAAATTAGCATCTACAACATCTTATGTCAATTTTGAACAAGAGGCTTCCTGTGACAGTGCAGAGGAAATGTCCTCACTATACGAGCACACCTCTGCCTGTTTGGCAACAATGGTGCTTTAGCAGCTTTTCACCTGATCTTTTCTAGAACTTGCTTACTTTAATACATAATGTACGAATCTCACGATGTTGCAGCACATATCGAAGAATATATGTATGGTTTGTATAATTAAACACTCTCTCCTTCTTCCCCTGGTACACTTGGGGGCATATTATCAAGCCAGGCGATAAAATTATCGCCGCTTTAGCGGCAGAAAACTTCCGCTAAAACGGCGATAATGGGCTTGATAATATGCTCTATGGAATTCCAATTGAAGCCCATGTTAGACGTTCTTCACATTTAACAAGGGCTTCAATTGGAATTCCATAGAGCAAATTATCAAGCCCATTATCGCCGTTTTAGCGGAAGTTTTCTGCCGCTAAAGCGGCGATAATTTTATCGCCTGGCTTGATAATATGCCCCTTAAAGCGATAACTAGGGTGGTGAGTCAAGAAACCTCGAACAATAGAAGGGTGTCCTATACTAATGTATTCAGACCTGAGGAAGACCTACGTTTATAACTTTCCAGGCCCATTAAGAAGGTGAAATGCTTTGGCGCACTTTTGACATATGTTCAGTTGGAATTTGATCCCACCAAAAAGGCAAATAAGAAGAGTGGGAAGGTCCAGGAGAACATCTATATACCATAACTTGATATAAATAAAAGTACTCAACAACCCTGACCATTGAGCACATGGTACCAATGGGACCAATATTAAGAGGGAGAACAATTTACCCCTAAGTAAGACTGTTTTTTTTTATAACGTTCAGTTTTTTTGTTGGGCGCTTCTTCATTAATGTCTAGTGGTTATTCATGTTCGACACTTATTTAAGTGGATAAAAAAACATTGTATGTAACAAGTCACTTTTTGTTTTGTTAAGCATTGTAAGGTTTAAGTACGGTGGTGGTTGTGTGGTATACATTTCGATATTGTAAAGTGCTCATTTTTACATTGTTTGAAAAAGTACAAAGGGGATCCAAAGCGACAAAAAGTTATTTTTTGTCCCCAAATAATATTTGTTTTGCATTGGTTATCATTGCCTGTCTAGTGAATAGCTGCCAGTATTCACTTAGGAATATGGTGATCTACAGCCTCATGCATCAAGCCAAAATCCAGTCGGTAAAATACCGAATCGCTAATAACACCCGTTAGCGAGTAAATAAAACCTAATCCCAATGCATCAACCCAAATACAAAAATCGCTATTTAAGGAATCCTTAAATAGCGATTCCTTAAATTGCGATTGCATTTAAGGAATCCCAAATTGAGATTCCTTAAATGCAATGCATGAAAGTTAAAAAATTAGCGAATTCGCTAATAGGGGGAGCAAATTACCTTGAAGATGAACTGCATGGTAATTTGCTAAAAGTTTGAAAAATGCACTTTTGTGCATTTTTCAAAGTTTCATGTTGCGCACACACATGCCCTTAGAGCATGTGTGTGTGCAACATATGTGCACATATCAATTTCAGGGGTGCAATAGGGTGTCATTTTGACACCCTTGCACCCTTGAAATTGCATGAGCAATTTGCGAGAACCTACTGGTACTCGCAATTTGCTCATGCAATCTCCAATTCATTCCTATGGGCCTGGAGGCCCATAGGAATGATTGGGACGGCATTCCTTAATTGCTACTCGCAATTTGCTAGTCGCAATTAAGGAAAGTTAAGGAATCGCTATTTGAATAGCGATTCCTACATGCATAGCCTTTTGCTATTCCTTATTAGTGATTCCTTATTTTTCGCTAATAAGGAATCGCAAATGGCATTGTTGATGCATGTGCCCCCTAGTGCATTAACACTACAAACAGGGGCAGGGGAAAAGAAGCAGGAAGAAACATAGAAGGAAACTATAGGCCTGCAGGGGCCAGTGAGACACGTAATCCCCACACGTCTTCAAGAGTGGAATATTCATCAATCCATGGTGAAGGGTATATTCTGTAGCCTGATTGGCCACAGAAGATCAGGGCTGAAAGCACACAAGCCCAGCAAAATCTCCGACATGGCCCATGCAAACAAGTACATTTGTTTATGAAAAGTGCCTAACCCTCTCTCTGGGTCGTGGTGAGAGAGAGAGAAAATGAGCTGTATTATTTGAATTAAAAATCGAGGTAAAAAAAGGGGAGTAGGTGAGGTGGGTCACCAAAGCCCTTAGTACAGAGCCGCCCCCTGCACAGATTATAACCTTTTTAAAGAACACAGTATATGTCCACTGTTCCCCTTTTGTGGAAGCAAGCTAGGATCGTCCCGCTATTAAAAAAAGTCTCTTGACCCCAAGCTTCCAGCCCACTATCATCCTATTTCTCTGCTCCCGGCAGTTGCCAAGGTTTGTGAGAAACTAGTCAATAAACAGTTGTCTGCCTTCGTAGAAGGGAATTACCTTCTGCACACAGCACCATCGGGTTTCAGAGCCTCCTATAGTATGGAATGCGAACTGGTGGAAGTCTCGGAGTCAATATGCGAAACTTTAGACTCAGGGGGCAGGGCAGCTTTGGTCCAGTTAGACCTGTCGGCAGCGCTTGATACCATGCCTCATGCCCTGCTCTTGTCTGGTCTTCAGGATATTGGCATAACAGGCTCTGCATAGGAATGGTTGAAATATTTCCTTGAGGGTAGAACTTACTGACTGGGGTTCCACAAGGTTCGGTCCTGAACCCTTTACTGTTTAACATCCATATGTCTCCCCTTATTGGAATGGCAGATGGCTTGTGTGCCAAAGTCCTCACTTTTTAAGTGGAAGAAAAATGAGACATCCTCTTCCCATGTGAAAACTTGTCTGACAGCAGTGTTTGACGGCTCTCTGCGGCCCAGCTAAAATGCAATGAGGAAAAAAACGAGATCCTCCTTTTCTGTAATTTCCCTCCTCAATATTGGCATTCTTTCTGGGCAAGTGAGTGCCCCTGGCCTATCCCTCTGGGTTTACCTGTTAAGAACATAGGGATATGGTTGGATGAAAAACTGAGTTTCACATCCCAGATCATCAAGTTGACTGGAATGTGTTTCGGCATTCTGAAATCATTGAAAAAGTTCTTGCCTTTAATCCCTTTCTCGGCAAGGAAAACGGTCATGCGTGCTCTTATTACCTCAAGTATTGACTATCCCAATGCACTGTACACTGGTCTGCCTGACTATCTTCTGGACAAACTTCAGGTAGTCCAAAATGCCGCAGCCAGAACCCTGCTTAACCTCCCTAAGAGAATTAGTGTCAGGCAACACCTTCGTAACCTGAATTGGTCACCAGTGAAAGCACAGGTGAAATGTAAGTCCTTGATTATGGCACACGCTGCACTTTATGGGCAAGACCCGGTGTATCTTAGGAAACGTTTTCAGTTCTATGAGCCTACCAGGCAGCTTGGCTCTTCCTCAATGCTGGCGGCATGCACCCCCAGGTTCCGCCTTAAAAGAGTAGGCGGCAGCTCCCTTGCTTATAGGGCAGCAATGGCCTGGAACCAACTTCCTTTTGATCTTTGCTGCCTGCAGGAGCCAAAAAACTTTAGGATAAAACCCAAGACGTTTCTGATTAATTAAATAGCCCTCATTCTTTCCTCACTCCCCACTGAATTCGGACCCAGGACACTCTTTGAGTAGCTGTGCGCGCTACAAATGCTATAAAATAACATATTCATATACCCTGAAGTGCTCATTGAGTCTTAAATTCCTGATGTAGCAGTGTGTTTAGCTGAGTTCTGAGCAATCTGTTACCCTGGATAGGAAGTTTAACAAAAGTTAATCTCTGCATTCCTTCCACCTTTCTGTCATGGGTAAAAAATGCCTATCTGCCAACGCTGAGGAGCCACGATCAAGTCGGATGCTTCTTCCCATCAAAGGTCATAGCTTAAAGTAAATTAGCCTGAGCCTCAGTTTTGCTAAGTAGCTCAGTGCAACCTCCACCTCCCTGCAGAATGGCTGCAGAACAGCCTTACATATGGTTTCATCTGTACACATAGGGTAGGTGCCTGCTCTTAATGTGAAGATGTTATTCCGCTAAAGACTTCAGTAATGCTATAGCAATCTTTTAATTTACCAGTTAGCTCACTGTCTGCTGAAGTCATGGCTAAATGATCTAGTGCAGCCTCTATTTCTGGGACAAACTATCATGTGCACTTAAAATGGGACTAGTAGATTGGTGTCAATTGCTCCCCAAAAGGTGAAAAAATAGCACACATGCATGGGACCATGGAAAGGAGTATAATATGCCTTAAATGTATTATTTGTTTTTTATACCCACTTCAATGGGATACGAGGAGGAATGGGGTTAAAACAGCAGGAGAATTTGAATCTTAATCTGTGAGAGTAATCGTCATGCAGACCCCTCCACTAGTTGGTTGGAGCTTTGTTAGTCAATGCGGAGAGGTACTTAGAAGATAGCCTTTAGATACATTTCCATAAACAGTTAAAACAATGGGGCATAACAGAATATGACAAGGAATATTTAAATTAGTTCAAAAGAATTTATTAACAAATTTAATTTAGGCAAATTTAATTAATCCATCAAGAAGTCAAGTTAAGCATTATTTGTTACAGGTTTAAATAGTCCCAGAGTACATAAAAAAAGGTAAAATAGAACATTAACAAGAATTAAGTAAAGACTACAGCATATCGAAAAGTATGTTCCATAAAGGAAATCTCAAGTCTAAAATAAGCAGATATCAGTCAAAAAGGATATTGGTTAGGCAAATAAGGTAAGGTGTCAGATTCAGAGAACCAAAGAAAGGTTACTGAAGGAGAAAATAAGAATGCTTAGGCAGAAAGCCTCTGTACTCAATCTGTGGAGATCAGCAGAGGTTAGAAGGGTCTTCTCAGTTCCAATTCAGCAAGCAGCTCCTTCTCGTCTAAGGACCACACACCATTATTTTTTTGTGAAAAGCACTGAAATGCAACATTACAGCTGACTTTCACTCTTATTGCCCCAGACTTTGGGAGAAGGTAAACTCCCCTCTTTCTCAGGGCAAAACAGTAATCCATGCCTAGCTCATAAGACAGACCTTTTGGGGTTCTCCACCCTTATATTTCACTACCCTTAACAGACCTCCTTGGAGGGAGCTTCCCCACTCTCCCCAGCATGGCAGGGCCCTGTTTGACCTCCTCAGGCGACAACTACTGCCCTGTTGTCTATCCTCCTAATCTCTCCAAAACCGCCACTAAATCCTTCAAAGACTCCATCCTGAAAAGTCATCCTGAGACGCTGCTCTCCGACCTACGATTCAGAGCAGACAAGGGAACAGTCATTAATGACCTCATCTTCTACTCCAGGAACACGTCTCAATGGCGCAAAGCCTTCTCGAACCTCCTCAAGGTTCACGAAGCCATGAACATTCCATATGGCAATAAACTCACGATCGCACCGTCCGCAAACCTTCCCTGCGGACCTCACCATCACCTTATACAAAAACGGCATCATCCTGATACAAGCTCCACCCAACGACCTCAATAAATTCACAGACCTCTTCACCCTCCTTAAAAAATGTGTGCACGACCCTCCGCCGTCTACGCTCCCCCTGCACCATCCCCCACCTGCAAAGGGTGCCTAGCCTTTCAAAAACCACCCATGCTAGGGCTCACGTCACTGATCGACCTAGCCCCACTACCATGCCACCAGCGCATGCTAACCGCTGCGTGCCTATACCACTGACCTCAGGCCTGCAAGCTCTCCCCTCTCTTATGGCTACTGAAACTCCCCCTAGGGCTCACGTCTCCAGCCGACCTAGCCCTTCTACCATGCTACCAGCACATGCCAACAGAAGTGTCCCCAAACCTTTAACCTTCTGCCCGTAAAGTCTTCCCTCCCATATGGATACTGAAACTCCTGCAAGGGGTCACAACACTGGTTGACTTAGCCTCACCACCAGGCTACCAGCACATTCCATCAGAATTGCTCCCATACCATCGGCCCCCTGCCCACAAGAGCTTCCCTCTTATAGGGATATTGATACTCTACACTGCAGAGCTACCAAAGTAACCCTGAGCATCCCCAGCTCCATTTTGGATCTAAAGAACCTTCTCCACCTCACTGAACTCTCTTTCTTGAATCTCAGGCTCTCGCAGAACTCTACCCCCTTACTCCGAGCCCTTCCTTCACCCATCATCACTATCCCTGAGACACCGGCACCTTCGGAAGCAGTCCTGCCACCTCTCGGAGGAGGAAGTTCTGGCCCTCCTCCTTACCTACAAACCTACCCCTGTCACGCCTAGCCCTTTAGACCTCATGGAGGAAGAAATTGTAGACCTCCTCATCAACTAGGAATCGGCCCTGATAACCCCATGCCCCTCAGATATGAGTGACGATTACCCTATCCGCACGGTTGCAACCAACCCCAACAGATCAGCTTCCCTCCACAACAGAAAAGTGGTCAATAGCAACCTAGCGCTAGTACCCATCTCTGCCCCCACCCACGACACACACTCTGACCCCCCACTATCCAGCCTCCTAATTAACTGCCGATCAGCAGTAAAGCATGCCTCTGATGTAGCTGATCTCATCCTGTGCCAAAAATCGGACTTAGCTATCTTGACTGAATCTTGGCTCAATGAATCCTCATCACCCTGCCTCGTAGTCCTGCCCAATTACAACATCGTAAGGCTGGACAGGCAATCAAAAAAAAGGGGGAGGCATTGCCTGCATCTACCACTCTAACCTCCTTGTTACCTAACTTCTGGCTGATCCTACAGACTCCTGCGAATACCTGGCAAGAATGACACCTTCACTGACCACCTCATGGAAATCATCACAGCCAAGGCTTCCCCTATTTCTAATGACATTTTCCTTGGCGACTTCAACTTGCACTGGAACGACTCCAAAGACCCTCAGGTCAACACCATCAGAAACTTCTTGGCCGACCAAGCCCTTACCCAAGCCTCCTCATTCCCTACTCACTCAAAGGCGCCACTCTAGACTGGATCATCGCTGCATGAAAAGTTGGCGCCGGCTCAGGTGCTTGAGAGCTGGTGCAGGTGGGTCCCCCCTTTGCAACCGTGTGGAACCCGAGTGACCCCCCACCAGAGACTGTAAGTGGCCTGTCCCCACCATCATCGTGGATCCTGAACTGGGAGTGGAACAACATTTGCTGGGTTCTGGCTTACTCCGCGACCTACGAAAAGGTGCCAGGGGGACCTCCGGACGGTGTGTAACCCTGGAGTGGTGGGTGCTAGCCCGGCAAAAGACGGTTCTCTGCTCACCCAGGACCCGCCGAACGCGGGCAGAGGGGTCCCAGCCATGGGGAAGCCGCGGGGAAAGCAGACCGGTCTCCCCAGGATCTGGAGGAAGGCAAAATGGAATCTCCTGCAAAGGACGCTTGGAGTGAGCAGGTAGAGGTGCCGGTCCACCAACAACTGTCCAAAATTTACAAGGCTATAGCGGATACCAAGGCGACCTTGCATCATGACATCGGCATGGCCTTGGTTTATTGTGTGCCGAACACACTAAACTTTCTGAGAGGGTGAAGCAGACGGAATGATTCCTAGAGGTGCTTGCACCGGCCCAGCAGGCTCTATCAGCACAGATAGGTGAGCTGACCAACAGGGTCGGTCAACTGGAGAAGCGAGCGGAGGACGCAGAAGGGCGCAATCGCCGCAACAACGTGCGAGTCTTCCGTAAGGAGTGGAAGGGCGAGACATGGTTTGTTACCTGTAAACATGGTTGAGGGATGTTGTGGCGCCTCAGGGCCATTCCCCATTCTACACCCTGGAGAGGGCTCACCGTGTGCCTGCTACACCACAGGCGCCTGGCTGACCACCTCGTGCTGTGGTAGCCCGGCTGCTCCATTCTGGGACAGGGATCTGCTACTCAGGAGGGCTCGGGAGGCTGGTCCTTTTCTCGTGGAGAACAGTAGAGTCACGCTGGTCCCGGATTACACGTTGGAAGTCCAGCGGCACCACTCCTCCTTCCTAGAAGTTAAAAAAGCCCTGCGGGAAGAGGGGGTACAATACTTGCTGATGTTCCCAGCCCGGCTCAAGATCATGCTTGATGGGGCGACCCACTTCTGCGAGGACCCAAAGGCAGCCTGGGACTGGGTTGAGGTCTACCATGCCGGGGGCCCTTCACAGCCTCGACCGGAGTGGCAGCCGTCTGGGACGGAACATCAGGTGAGACGATTGCGGAAACGCCGAAAGAAAACAGAACTCAAGAAGTCGAGCCCGTCCCATATGGCAATGGAAGGAGCTGCGGCACTGGAAGCTGTCTCCCTTATGGTGCAATCTGGGGCCTCCTCTACAGGGACGGACTCGGAAACAAAATATGGTGAGGACTACACTGATTCAGATGCCTCCCGGACCTCCGGCGGCACCATGCCCACAGTGACTCCACAGCTTTCAAATGACATGTAAGACTGGTAGCTCTGGAGATTGAGAGACGGTTCCCTCCTTGTTTCCTTTCTCCTGCCTGTTTGTATTGTTGTTTTATATCCTTTATGTTTTATTTGGGCGGGATTGCGTTTTTGAGGATACTCAGGTTATTGCTAGATGTTGAATGCACCATAGGGTGAGGGGGGGCTCTCTGGGTGGGCGCTCCTGGGTGCAGGTTGGGGTGGCCTATCATGGCTGCTGCTATGTGAAGTAAGTTTTTCAGACGATTTGTTGGTCCCCCTGACACGCTGCGCCCCTCACAGGTCCCAGTGCAGTTTGCCTTGGATCTTTCCGATTTGGTGCGAGGTTTCACTATGCGGTTTGGGCAGCTGACCGTTGTCAGTCCGCTCTTGGATGGGGAGTTGTTTTGAAGGGATTTGCTGTTTTATGCTAGGAGGGTGGTTTCTGTATGGGTGGGGGATGGAGGGCGGGGGATGGGGGAGTATGCATACCTGAATGATGGCTGCATTTGCGGGTAGCCTTGATGGGCTTAAGGTTATGACCTGGAATATTATAGGCATGGGGTCACCAGCTAAGCGTTATAATGTTTTTAACTTTATCAAGAGGCGGGGGGCACAAGTGATTTTGCTGCAGGAGACTCATCTAGTTGAAGGGGAGGTCTCTCGCCTGAGACGTCGATGGCAGGGTCAACTAGTTGCTACGACATATTCGGCCTTCTCTCGGGGAGTGTTGATATGGATTACCCGGAAAGTAGTAGACCCCGAGGGGAGGTATGTAGTGGTCACGGGCACTCTGAAGGGTAGGGAGATCACATTGGGCAGTGTGTATGGCCCTAACTGAGAGCAGCTTACATTTTTAGATCGGCTCTCCGGGGTGTTGGCGGGGTTTTCCCATGGGACCTTATTGCTGGGAGGTGACTTTAATTGTGTTTTTGACACTCAGTGGGATAAATCCACCCCTCCTCTGCCAGGCACCACAGCGGCTACCACTGCTAAGGGTTTAAGAGCCTGGGCCACGGGTTGGGACCTTCATGAGGTATTGTGATTACATTATGTTGGGCGCAGAGACAATTCCTATTATTCACACCTTTATGACCTGCACACACGCCTGTACATGTTCTTTTGTTCTGCCACTCTGTCCCCATGCTGACAGGGGCTGAGTATCTTGGTAGATCCCTTTCGGACCATAGCCCTTTGCTTGTGGGGTTTGTCCCAGTACTGGAGAGAGCCCCGATCCCATGTTGGCGGCTGGACCTGTCGCTGCTAGATGACGATGGGTTCCGTCAGGGTCTTTTAAGGGCCCTAACTGACTATTTCTCAGTTAATAGAGGAACTGCCAGCTCTCCGCGGGTGGAATGGGAAACGTTTAAAGTAGTGACACGGGGGCACTCTCTGGGCAAGACGGTTGGCACTCGACAACTGGTCACACAGGAACTGACAAACTTAGAGGCCCAAATCCTGACAATGAACAGGGGAATCGCAGAGACAGTCCAGAACCTGGGGAAATTAAAAGTAAAGAGCCTTTACAGTGCTACCTGGGACTGATTGAGAGCCCTCGATTTTAAACAGTATCAGGCCACGCAGCACACAGAGGGGGGCAGGGCTGGGAGACTACTAGCTTGGCTAGTCAGACCCGAGAGTAGAGGTTCCCCCATAGGGAGTGTCACAAATTTCCAGGGTCAAGTGCTCTCCTCCCCGAGGTTAATCAATGACACATTCCAGGAATATTATGAGACCCTGTATGGTCCTCCAGGGCCGTCCTACGGGGAAGAGTTACAAGCCTATCTAGACGAGCAGCGACTGGCGCAATTGGACTAAGACGCCCGGGATCAGTTGGCCTCACCTATCCATGTGGGCGACATCAGGGCAGCTATTAGAGAAATGGCCAGAGGGAAAACACCTGGACCGGGTGGCCTCCCAGCTGAATTTTATAGTGCCTACATGGATATCCTCGCCCCGCAGCTGGAACATATGTATGCCACCGCACTTCGAGATGGGAGCCTACCGCCTTCACTTCGGGAGGTGTTAGTGATCCCACTGCCCAAATCTAAATTGGTTCATCCTAGGCTAATGGAATTTAGGCCACTCTCCATGTTAAATACGGATTTTAAGTAAAGCATTGGTCCTGAGACTCCTACCCCACATGTGCTGTCTGGTGCATGCGGACCAGGGTGGTTTTATCCCCTCCCGTTCCACGTCCAGCAATTTGAGAAGATTGTATCATGTTATGTTTCATCCTGACTTGTGAGGTTATCCTGATGCTGTGGTGGTGGCGATCGACCTGGAAAAGGCCTTTGACACCCTACTGTGGAATTTTTTATTTTCGGTAATGGACGTTTTGCAGCTGAGAGATGGATGGTTGCAGTTGATTTGACTGCCCTATGGGAACCCCACGGCACAGGTGCGAATGGGGAACACACTTTTGGCGTCCTATCCCATCTATAGGGGGACCTGGCAGGGGAGCCCCTTGTCGCCTCTGATTTTCACGCTTGCCATAGAGCCTCTGGCGGCAAGAATGCGGAGGGAATGTGAGGGGTTGGGGGTGACGCTTGATGGGATTGCCCATATCATCTCGCTCTACGCGGATGATGTGCTGATCTACTTGCGAGACGGAACTTCGGGAGTCCGTCAAGTACTGGACATCCTCAATGAATTTGCCACTCTATCTGGCCTCCGGGTAAACGGTGAAAATAAAATTGTGTTCCCGCTGCACCCCACCGTGCCTCGGCCATTGAGCATCCTAGCTACCCTGACATGGGCACCTGTATCTGTTAAATATCTGGGGATTCAGATCTACCATGCGCAGGCAGACCTGTTCAATGGAAACCTTGGGGACACCCTGAGGGCTTTGCGACTGCAGGTGGCCTTCTGGCACACCCTCAAGTTGCCACTCATGACCCGGCTGGCGTTATCAAAAATGATTGTTCTCCCCCGCCTCTTGTATTATTTCGTTAATCTGCCAGTATTAATACCAAAATCGTGGTTTAGGATGTTGGACAGGCTTCCTAGAGATCTCATATGGGATGGCGGCCGTAATAGAGTGTCACTGCAGACCCTCCGCCTCCCGCTTGAGGACGTAGGTTTGGGGGCCCCGGGTTTCGAGGCGTACTACTTGGTGGCCCAACTCCAATGGTTGGCAAGATGGTTAGATGGCCAAGATTTAATTACGCTCTCCCTTCCTGCCGGGGCATTGCATATAAGGTTACTTCCTAGGCTTCTTAACCGTCGCCAGAAGATATCAAATATAGGAACGCTGCTTTCGGTGACAGTGAAGTGCTGGGATAGGTGTGTGTCACGTTCCCGGGAGAGACAGCTTTATGCCCTGGGCCTTCCGATGTGCAGTGACACTTACAGGGTTGGGAGGAGGCGGGGTACACGGTGGGGGACTGCTACAGAGACAAGGAGTGGCTCCCATAGGCTGATTTTCTTACATATCATGAACTTCCATCGGGCCAATTCTTAAATACCATAAGCTCCGAGGGGCGGTGTCGGAGCTTTGGGGTGCTGCCACTGGAAGCAGTGGTGACTCTGGGTTCCGCGGGGCACCTAATACGCTGGCTTTACCTCGCCATAAGAGAACTGGCACCTAGGATGTTGTCGGGTCTACGGGAGAGGTGGGAAGGACTGTTGTCGCGACCATTGACCGATAAGGAATGGCGGAGAGTCCTAGCGAGCCCGAAAAAAGGTCTCTAGGAATATGGCCTTTAAAGCCCTCCAGTTCAACGTCCTCATAAAACCTACCTTACACCGCATAGGTTGAACACGGTTTACAATAGGGACGACCAGGCCGGCGCTAAATGTTTAATGGAGAATGCGGACTTTGACCATATCATTTGGTCGTGTCCGATGCTCTCTAACTATTGGAACAAGATATTGGACCTGGTTAATGAAATGCTGAATCGCACTTTGCCGTGCAGTCCGGAGGTCTGTCTTTTGGGCCTCATTCCGAGACCTAAGACCCGTAAGCTAGGGCACAGGTTCGTAGATCTGGTGCTCCTCTTGGCCAAGAGGAGGATTGCGATCCACTGGAAAGCTAGGGCGCCACCTCTGGTCACCTCATGGTAAGCAGATGTTACTCGCTGGGTCCGTGCGGAGGAACAGGTGCTAGTTTCTGAGGATAAGATTGCTAAGTGGCGTAAGCCATACGCGGAGCCATGGGGTGATATTGCCAGGTCGTGGGAAACACGACATGGATTGGATCGGGACCCCCAGGAAAGTGGGACGGAGACAGCGGAGTAGGTATTCGCATGGAGGGCACCCTGAATGCTTTGTGCTATTTGCTCTGGGAGGTGGACTGGACTGACCTCTTCCCCGGGGCCCCCCCACCACTATATTATAGACACTTATCTCCTTTCATGCAGTGGAACCACGTAGACCCCTGGCAGTTACTGATTTCTTTCTTAGTTGTTTTGTTAAGTTTACTTACATGTTAGCGTGCAGCAGGATTACTCTGGTTTAGAATATGGCGATAAATGATTATATACATTGGTGACTGAAATGGATGATGATTGCACGAACATTGAAAGATATTCATTGGATCATTTTGATATGGCGACACCCCGTCCCATGGGTGCAACTACCTTCTATACACTGTGGTATGTTTATTTGTACATGTATATAGTGATAACTTCTTACAGACAGAAATGTATCTATGTAAGTAATGTTCGCCCACATGCTTTTCAACAAAATTTAATAAGTACATTTTCACCAAAAAAAAGGCTATCACAGCGCTAAACTGCCCTCCTACCATTGTGTACTCTGCTAAATCCCTGGGAATAACCCTAGACGGCAGCTTGAACATGCATGGGCATATCAACTGGATGGCCAAAACTGCCAGATTCCACCTGAGTTACCTAAGAAACCTGAAACCTTTCCTCGACACTTCCGACCTAAGAACGGCTCTTCAGGCACTAGTAATCTCCAGACTAGAATATGGATGCTCTACTCTCACTGGTCTACCCAAGAACTCTCTGGCCCCATTGAAAGCCTGCCTCAAAGCCACCGCCAGACTCCTAACAGGTTCAAAGAAATTTGACCGCATCTGTCCCCACCTTAAAGCTCTGAACTGGCTTCCACTCGAGGCCAGAATCCAACTTGAGCTGGTTTGCATCACTCACAAGGCTCTATACTCCAATTCCCCTGCATTTCTCACCCAGAAACTTGTGATATCCGGAGGAGCCAGAAACTCCCATTCTTCCAGAGACCTTTTGCTCCAACCAGCACGCTTCCGAAAAAAAAACTACAATCGGGCTTCTCTGGGGCCGCGCTAAGAATATTGAACTCTCTCCCGCCTGCCATCAGAAGACTTTCCTCTTTGGCACGCTTTAAAAAGGAGACCGAAACTTTCCTAATGGGCAAATTCCTCGCCTAACGATCACATTACAATCACCTCAGCGACTTTGTTCCACCCATCATTACGGCATTATCCATAGTTTTTCCGGGTGATGATACCTTCCCGGCTCTTCTGGGGTTCCCACCTGGGAGTTGAGACTGCTTGTTCTCTTGTATAATGTATCTACCTGCTTTTAACCCAAATGTATACGGGATTTGAGACTGCTTGTTTTTCTTGTATAATGTATCTACCTGTTTTCATCCCAATGGTATCCGCCCCTCCTTAGTCTTTTGTATACCACACGTCAATCCTGTAAAGTGCTCTGATACCCTCATGGGTCAGGTTCCCGCCCTATAAAATGTTAAAATAAATAAATAAATAAATAAAATGCATGGCTATGTCCTTGAATTGTTACACAGGACAGACTTTCTGCTACAGTCAGCTCTTTTCACCAGTCGCTCTCCGACCCAGGCATCTTTTTTTTTCTTTTTGTGATATCCTCACTATCAATCATTTAATGCATAACAATAAACTATTCACTTACTAGCAAAAGGAGCCTGGGAACACAGCATTTACAATGGAAAAATATATAACCTGCAAACAAACGAGAATGAAATATGCAGGACTCTCAGCCTTACATGTGTAAAAGTTGTCATTCAAGATTACAATAGGAATATGGCTAACTTTCATTAAAATGCACAAATTATTTAGCAATGTATATCACACTTCAGTCATAAATGCATTTATTATGCAATTGTAAAATTGCAGTCTCCAAAGTCCCCCCATGATGGCTAGTATAGACCTCACATGAAACACAAATGAATCTCCAAGGATCACTTTATTTCTCTGCTAATTCCATGATTTTACCCATAGAGTTTTACAACTCCTTCCTCTCCTTGTAGGTCTTACACTTTTTCTCCTCTCCTTCTTATGCCTTCTTCCTTCCTCCCTTTTCTTTCTTGTTTGCAAACATCTAAGGTCATTATACAAAGGAAATAAACAAATGAAACATATGATAATATTCAAAACTGGCCTCAACATAGCACCTGGGATTCCACTACCAATGGTTCCAAGCCAGCTACTTATAGCAGAACCTCCTTCCTTTTCATAAGGCTCCCAAAATACTAGTTGCTTCTAAATCTGCTTTTTCAGGTTTCGAGTCAGAAATGTTCTTTTCAAGTCCCTCTATCTCTTTACTCTTGTCAGGTATATAAGCAGAGTAATGTAGCACTTTCAGCATTTTACAGACTCCGCTTTTCTCTGCTAACAATATATCTAAAGCTAGTCTATCTTTATTATAAAATCTGTTTATTGGTATATAACAAGGTTTACAGTACACTTTGAAGCCAGAGCAACTTACATTAGTGGTTTCATTAGTATTTACCCAGGCATGTGTACATTAAATTAATGGGAGGTGGGTATATCTCTGAGTTTCATATCAGCATTAGAGGCCTCTCAACTGTGGCAGTGACCATAAAGTCCCTGTCAATATCTTGCCACTGAGAGACTCCCCCATGGGGACCTGTTAGCACTCCACCCACTCTCCCCAGGTGCGTTTCCGTAAACAGTTAGCGAACCAAGAAATAATGGGGTAGAACTTCAGATACCCAATCAAAACAACAACCCAAGCAACATCCGGCTTGTGGTCTAGCATCACCTAATTCTGTCCCCTGGTCCATCCCCCCCATCCCGAAGCCCCTTATACAAACTGCTTTATAGACATTGTCATATTTACTTTGCGCCCCACCTGGACAGCTAGGTTCTTGCTGCAATACTGCATACCTCACTTCTGGTTTGGCTAGTGTCTGACCGCTCTAGGGAAGCACCCACACCACTCTCGTGACAGATCCCTGCATGATCCCCGTCTAGTCGCACCATGGCCTGCAAAAGTGCCCCCCACTGATTCGCTATGGGCGTCTTCCTGAGGCCTAGTGTTTCTGCCCTCGAGAGGGCCATGCCCTCCGCCCTGGCCCACACCAGGAATGAACCCCGCCATGCCCGCGCATGGGGTGGGTCAGCTGCTTTCCAGCGTTTAGTGAGCAGCCGCTTAGCCACCACCAACCCCAGGTCGATAAACCGAGAGGTAACCTTCGTGGAGGGAGTTCTGTGGAAGAGGTGCAACAGATAGGCAGGCCATTCAAATGGGATATTGTGACCTGTGCATGCGTGGAGTGCCTCTTGCACCACCCGCCAGTACGAACCCAGTGCGAGACAGCTCCACAACATATGGTATCTAGCTCCACACAGCGAGGGCAGCCCGCGTCCACACGACGGAAGTATCTGTTGATGGATTCGGGCATGAGGTCTAAAGCTAGTCTATCTTGCAACACTCTAGACGTAAGAGCTACTAATCCTGTATGTACTGCTAACAAAACATCAGATGTCCTGTTGATAACTTATCCATTGCTGTAGAAAGCCTTCTAATCTTCTCATCATTTAAGACTACTCCTACTCCAGAAATAATGGCACCAAAATATCTCTCACTAAATGTGAGTCATCACTAGAACTATGCCTAGATCTATGGGGTGGCTTTTTCTCAAAAGACTCTAAATAATTGACAAGATACATTTTTTTAATAATAAAGCTGAGTATCAGGTACTTTCCTAGCCAGCAGGCAGTTGAAAATAGGCACACAGCCTGCATCTGAAATCTACTCCCGGAATAATGGGATCATCTCCAGTAAGAATCTGAACTGACCTCTCAAAAATTGCAAATATGTGCCCAAATCCACTTAATCCACTGTGTTATGTTCTTCTGTAAATGCACAATTTTCTTTTCAGTCTTCTTTTCTTTGTACTCATCTTCCTCCTTTTTGCACTCATGCTTTAAAACATCTTCCGTTTCTGTTGCATTATGAAATACGCGAGATCACCATTTTTATAAACAATGACTACATTTCGTCTCTAGTGGACTCATCAAGTTGCGTTCATTTGCTACTAGGCAACCTAAACAAATACCAAGCTGTCTCCATCTCCTTGGTTTGTGGGTGAGGGCTCATTCTCTTATGAAGGGGAATTTCTGAAATGCTAAAATCATACTCAAATAAAAATAGTACTCAAATGATTCTGCCTAAAAAATTGACTAAACAATATATTACAAGTGATTCCATATGAAACTTGAATGCAATGATAGGTTACATCCCCAGCAGTTGAAACAGGCAAGTGTGCACAAATGTAGCAATCCTTAGCATCTAGGGCATGTCTGTTTTCTTGCACTAATCTAGAATACACTTTTGAAAAATCTGCATCTGATGCATCTAAATATAAAGTCTTAAGTTGTATTTGACCTACTGAATGTGCAGGTGATATAAGTGTAGGGATGGATCTAAGGGTTCTTGTATCAGGAGAAATAACCATCCCACTAAAAAGGCTAATAATACTAGCACAACAACTGTTAATGTCACGGCAATAATCCCTCTACATATGTTCTTGGTAAGTTTATTTTAATATTCTGCAATTGGTTCTACTTGTGAACATTGAGCAAAATGTGCTGTTAATTGTAGTTATTTCATTCAGCTTCCATACAGCATTCTTAGTGAGGCATCGTTAACTCTATTCCATCTTGTGCTAATATGACAACCCTACTCTTCTATTGCAGCCTTGACCCCTAGGTAATCTTCTCAATTCTTTAATATATATATATATATATCCGGCTCAAAACTCCATTACGCTGCACGAAATGAAGGGACAGCATTCAGAAAGGTACTCGGTTCTATTTTATTTTCCGAGGGTTTTGTGCAGGACGCGTTTCGGCATCTGTGCCTTTTTCGACTAAATCAACAAAGGGCATTTGCGTGCAACATAAATATATCCGGTACACGTTGAGCGTTTTCCGGGTCAAACCTAATAAACATAGCAGACAGTCTTAAAACATTGACATGTATAGAGATGCCACGAGTATAACAAAAATATATATATATATATATATATTCACTTAAAAAACCATAGGTTTCACACATGTTATAGTTAGCTGGACATTTCACTCGTAAAAAACCAATGAAATTCCCCCGTTTTAGTTAGTTCAGATAACTATAACTCTCGCGCCCGCAATCCACTGCTGATGACGTCACATATTACATCACTCATGACATGGTCAGTGGCATCACTCATGACATCATCCTTGTGATATTTGAACTAACTATAACGGGGGAATTTCATTGTTTTTTTACGAGTGAAATGTCCAGCTAACTATAACATGTGTGAAACCTATGGTTTTTAAAGTGAATTTGCAAGGTTTTTTAAATGCTAATTCCTAACTATAACGTGTGTGAAACCTATGGTTTTTTAAGTGAATTTGTACGTTTTTTTAAATGCTAAGTTATGTATGTATTATATTTTTTATATAATTATTTTACAATAAACTACCTATGTATATAGTTATAGATTGACTGTATCCTGTAATATAGAATGGCTCGTTTAAAAAGTTTTTAAAAAAAAATGTTTTCCACCGTGCGCGCACCCCGCGATTTTTTAAAAAAAAAATTACATTTTTTTTCAGCCTTCGGGGTCCTTCAGGGACCCCCTGACAAAGGCTAGGGGGTCAGAAACTCTCTACCCTGCCCCCTTTTCACTTTCGCCACCTTCCTTTTTCCCTGTCGCACACAAAACAAACAAAATGGCGGCCGACACTTCCTGATTTCGACCGATTCGAACGTTGACTGACATGTAACCACCAATCAGAATTACGCTCGCGCACGTTAGGGTGCGCGCACGGTGCGCACTTATAGATATATATGTACTTTTAACTGCAATTTTCTCAGTAACTACTGAACAGATTGACTCCATATATGCAAAAGGCACATGCCTGACCTGAGGACTACCTCTTTGCCAAATTTCAAGTAATTCTGTTCAGCCGTTCGGGCTGTACCTTCGACTAAAGGTCCTACGGGAAAATGCATGGGGAAAACGCGTTTTGGGACCCCCCTTTTTTCTCGGCCCCCGCTTGACGAATCACCCCGAGACTTTCAGGGTAGGAGCTGAGCGGAGCGCCCCATTAGTTTTGAAGATTTCGCGAGAATTAGTCAACCGGCGCCAAAGTTATTCAAAATAGAATTTTGAGATTTCCTATGGAAACTCGGTCCTAACTATAACTATCTACTGGCGACCGCCAGTAGATAATATATAGCAAATATTAAGAGAAAGGCATTGGGATCAAGGACGTGTTTGCGTTATGCACTTTATCATAAATCCATTAGGAGATATGTATTGTATCAATGAAGGAGTGTGTATATCCATTTGGGTACACAGTGAGGAGCAAAGGTATGTGGCGACTGGGATTCACTGCATTCAGGTAGGTATGACATTTCATCATATAGCCAATATACTCCTTTTATATCAATGTATTATACACACACACATATATATATATATATATATATATATACACACACATACATATATACACACACCAAAACGACAGTCTCAGAACCTCCTTACGGCGAACTGCTAGAAACGTGCACCTGGATAATTTCGGCAAGTTGTTTTTATTTCCTCACTCCTCTATCTCCATGACGCATTTCGAGCACCCAGTGCCCTTGATCACACAAAGAGAGTGCAGTACTCTATATTTTTTTTATGCTTAGTGACAACACCCTTTCCCCCTTTCTATCACCTGATAATAAACAGAGAGGAAACACTTTCAATTCAAGTTCGCTCGTTTACATGTATACTGTTTAGCAATCCAGTTAACAGTTATTATGATACATTTGTGGATATATTAAATAGTTTATCATTTTTATTTCAAGTATTCTCACAGTCATATTTGTGTGCAATAAATAAATACATTATTAATTAAATATTTAAATATACATAAATAGTTAACATATACATATTATCACACAAATATAAATACGTATATGTAAAAAACTGTAAACATATTTGGAAGTATTATTGCATAAATGCTTTATCCAAATTCATTGAGAACTTTTTTTCTAGAGGAGAGGCAAGATGGCAGCTGCTTGAGTCGGCCGTTTGCTGCTCCCTGACTATGGACTTTGAAACGTGCTAATGCGATAATGGCAGGAGTAGAGGAGCATTAAGCACACGCCTGGGCTTTTTGAACAAGAAAAGGCAAAGTCAGTGGGTGAAAAAATCGGGACGAGAAGCCGAGAAACAAACAATAGGGCAAGATTGATATGGAGGCCGCGTCCTCATACCTGAAGCTGTGTCCCGGTCCGGCCCAGTGTGGAGCAGCGCTTTTCCGTGCCGAGCTTCTGAGAGCGTTCTCCACTTGTTTGGCAGTACTGACACCTGGAGGCGGAGAGAGGAAACACTGCCTGCAGTGCTTGGACCTGTATCAGACACGTTCTCCGATCATGGCTCCAAAGATTCCTGTTGCCACGGGGGCAAAGGGGAAGACGCACTCGGGAAAGGGCGCTGGCTCATCTCCTAAAGCGCCAGTACTCTTGGATTCCCATCCGAAGATAGGAGTCGGAAAAAAGCAGAATGCAGTGAATGCCTCATTGAAGGTGGAAGAAAGGAAAAACCGGAGCGGAGTGCAACCAGCAGCTGAGCCAAATGCGCTACATCTCCGAATCTTAGTGAGCAAAAAAAAAAATTCTGATGGCATCTGGTCAGTTTCGGGCTCAGGCTCGGAGTCACTAGGCGACTCCAGTGAGGAAAACTCGGACGCTGGCAGAAGAGACACTATAGCCACAATGCGCAAGGTAGCAAGGAGAATCAGCCACCCCAGTCCACAAAAGAAAAAAATCTATTCGGGCACAGATTTACTCAGCACTGGCACTGTTTCACCAACTACAGGCGAGTGTATATCTCCCCCAGCACCCCCAACCCTGGATACGGTTATCCAATGTATACTCTCCCGTCATGAAGAAACACGCCAAGACAGCAAATGCACACAAACGACAATGCAAAAGATTCAAGAGGCTGTCAGAAAAGTCGTGAAGTCCTGCGCTGTTATTACGGAACACCTCACAACCCTCGAAGTACGTACCGAAGCCTTGGAAAACGACCTAGCAACCACATGCACAGCACTATCTCGCATGATGCTCAGTTAATAGATATTCAATGGAACCTCGAAGACTATGAAAATCGGCAAAGCCGAAGTAATCTAAGAGTCCTTGGCATACCGGAGGGAAAGGAAGGGTCAGATACCCGGCACTATATAGCTGATATGCTTGCTAAGGCATTCCCAGATCTGGAGGGATGGAATTGGGCATTGGAAGTCCAAAGAGCCCATAGAGTTCCTTTTAATCTTAAATCACATGTGAAGCCTGATATGAAAACTCGCGCCATATTGGTTTATTTTGGCAACTTTCTATTGTGACAGGAAATTTATGACAAAGCAAAACAAAGCGCAGTGGTGGAGACTATTCTTTTTTTGTCCAACCAGATTTCTGTCACTTCACGGTGGGAAGACGATGGCGTCTTCGACAGATGATACAGCCAGTGCAAGATCGAGGAGGGCAAGCATATTTGCTCCATCCATCCCGCCTAAAAGTGATAAAAGGAGATCAAGTCCGTTTTTTCACCTCAGAAGTTAAACTGAAAGAATATCTGAAGAACTGGGATACGAAATCATAGACTGATGAACCTGATATTGACTTTTATGTTTTATGCTTTCCTCTTTCTTTAACTGAAAGAATGCTCAGAGACTTAGGATAGGAAGTCATATTTTCAGTCTGGTATTGACCTGCATGCTTCTCCTTTATCCTTTCCCTTCTCCTCTTGTATGCTATATTGCTAGAATGCTTGTGCTTTATTTTTTGTTTTTTCTTATATTCTAACTGACAGATAGGTAAAAATACGAGTCATGGGGCAGCAACCATCACAAAAGACCATCTTCTGAATGCCTTTCTATGTGGGATGGGGTGGGGGTGGGGTACGTGGGATAGTTAAGGGCATGGGCATGATGGTTGGGTGGGTGAAGGAAGGGGGGAAGGGGGCGGGGGGACTGGGAGGGGGCACTCAGGGGGGAGGGGCAGTAAAAAGGGGAGAAACCCTTTGGAGAGCATACAATTAAAAAAAATGTGAGACAACAGACATCAGTAGGCAAGGGCAATATAGGCAGAAGATATCAAATAAGCTAAATGAGTAAAATCACTATATGGTCAATTAATGTAGGAGGCCTTAATGATAGGTCAAAGCATATCAGGACTGCTGAAATACTAAGAGATGGGAAAGCTGACATAATATGTCAGCAAGAAACACATATTCCTTGGGGGAAACGAGATATGCTGGCTATTAGGGGGTATAATCTTGTAGCTTGTTCTACACAAACCTCAACTATTAGAGGGGTCATGATTCATGTAAGAAACTGTTTTGGAGCACCTACCCTGGTTCTGGAGGATAAATGGGGGAGATGGGCTACTCCCCATGGGATTCACTATATGCACAATAAATGGATCAAATGAAGACGATCCACAGATTTTTATGATTTAGAAATTGAGCTAGCATAATGGCCGGACCCGCTGGTAATATGTGGGGATTTGAATATCCATTATGAGAAGGGATGCGACAGAACTCAGAAGTATCAAGGAAGAAAACCTCATGTTCATCAAACCCTATTAGCTGTACAAACTAGCTAGGACCTGAGAGATGCATGGGGGACGAAATATCTTACGGATCCCGGCTACACATATTTCTCAAACCCCCACAAGAATTATTTTAGGCTTGATTATTTTTTGGTGTCCTCCACTTTTATCGCAACTGTGAGAATAAAGAAATTACTCAAACTTTTATCAGACCATAATCCCTTAGTTATGGATTTAATGCTTCAGAATCTAGATTATCGACTGGCAAGGTGGACATTTGATAGGTCACCGCTAGCTAATGAGGATTATCTCAAATATATAAAAAAAATGGGTTATAGAATATTATGAGATTAATTGTTATAGCTCTTCCCGCAATGTAGTATGGGATAGTTTTAAAGCAGGCCTCCGGGGAGAAACAATCAGCTTTGTGGGGAAAGCTATAAAACAAGAGAAGAAGGAAATTATTACACTGATATCTGAATTGGGAGAATTTGAAAAAGAATATATAAAGGCAATCAGACAAAATCAAGGAAGAGATGAACTTACACTACGACAAAAGATAGCGATCACAAAAGCCAAATTAAATGACTATTTTACCAAGAAGGGAGCAGCTATTTTTGAAGTACATAAGAATGAGGGATATGAATACGGGGAGAACATAGGGAAGGTTCTCGCCCTACGGACTAAACAAAAAGTAGCTAGAAATAATATAACGGAAATCAAGGGTCAAGATGGAATCCTTTATACAGAAAAGAAGGACATCATTAGGACCTTTGAGAAATTCTATCAGGACTTATATCTGCAGGGCAATATTGAACCTATGCCTACCAACGACACTGAGTTAATCTTCGGTAACCAGCGTAGGCTTAGTGAAGAAATGCAGCAAGAGATGGATAGAGACATATCTAAAGAAGAGGTTCTTTCTGCCCTGCAAGCTATGGCCTCAGGGAAAGCGGCAGGTCCTGATAGAATCCCACTGGAGCTATATAAAGCAATTCAGCTGGAAATAACTCCTTTACTGCTAGATCTGTTTCTTGGAGTACAGTATAGTGGGATTCCCCTAGAGTCCTGGCAAAGAGCAGATATTGTGGTGTTTCTAAAAAAGGGGAAACTTGCAGACAATCCTGCATCCTATAGACCTATATCCCTTATGAATGTGGATACAAAGCTATATTAAAAAATCTTAGCCACTAGGCTGGGAGGGATCATAGCCCATCTAGTCTCACCATGGCAGCATGGTTTTGTACCAGCGAGATCACATCAGGCGTGCTATAGCCCTATTCGACATCACAGAGACAACAGGTGAGAAGATGGCTATGATCCTCCTCGATGCCGAGAAAGCATTCGATCGTGTGGCATGGCAGTATATCTGGACAACTATGGAACAGAAGGGATTTGAATCAGGTATATTGACTGCTATACAGGCAATGTACTATAAACCCTATGCTAGACTAAACATAATGGGTCAGGAATCAATTGCCATCAATATTGCACGAGGGACGAGACAGGGGTGTCCCTGTTCTCCAATATTATTCGTTCTGTCTATTGATATCTTCATAGAGCAAATTCTTCAAGATAAGATTATCACCCCAGTTAAGTGCAATGGGCATGATACAAAAATAATGGCATATGCTGATGATCTGGCAATTGTAACCATGGATCCAGAAACAGCAATGCCACAAATTCAAAAACTAGCTGATGAATACGGCCAAAAATCAGGTTATCTGTTAAACGCAGGGAAAACTCAGATTTTATGTAATTCTAAAACCCATGTAATGATCCTCGGAGGTTAACTGAGGTAATATATCTAGGTATCTATATTACCAGCAATATGGAGGCCATCTGGAAAATAAATATGGCACAAATAATCAATAAGATTAGCATAGACTTGCGCCGTCTAGATAAGCTCCGGCTATCACTTATAGGTTGATGCAATATCCTCAAAATGGTCATGCTCCCTAAAATTTTATATATGTTTAGGTCTATCCCAATAGAAATCGAAGATAATTTTCTAAAAAAAATAAGACAGTATATTTAGTAATTTCCTATGGAAGTACTCTAAAATTTGGCGCTCCCTTACATTTTTAACGCTACCACAAAATCGAGGAGGATGGTCCGTACCCAATCTTAGATATTATTACTATGCATGCTTTTTACAGCATATGGCTTTTGTGCTCTTACCAGGTATAGGGAATCGACAACATAATATTGGTGGGAATCTCCCCTCGATATATGAATTAGCTATAGGAGCCAATGCACAAGGAATACTTCTTCGACAAATTGAACATAGCTATTATAAAAAAAACAAATTTAAGGTGGTGATAGCAATATGGAAAATTTGGAAAACGATGGTTGGCCTTGTGAAATTACCCATTTATAATAGATATACCCCACTCTGGCGATGTCCCCTTTTTCCTATCTCAATGTATGATAAATTGGCTAGGCAATGGGAGGAAAAGGGTATCGTGAGAGTAGGAGACCTTTACTTAATAGAACAGAGATTGCTGTTTTCTGAGTTGCAGCAAAGATATGGTATATCTGCTGGAACATACTTTAAATATACACAGTTCACAAGCCTTCTAAGCAGAATGAAGAAGGGATTTTCCCTGCATAGGAATTTGTTAATTGAAACTATCTGCCAGTCTCAGACAAAGATCAAATATATTTATACAATCTTAATCGATACACTCCCGGATGATCTTGAGACAGCAGAAACTAAATGGGCTATAAAAATCGGAGACGGCGATATTGATTTGGATCGCTCTTTAGCACTAGCAAAGGAAACATTTCTTGCAGCAAACATAAAAGCCCAACATTATTATACGATATATGACTTATACTTTATACCTGCAAAACAATTTCGATGGGGGAAAAGGGCAGATGCGACCAAGGGCCAGCGGATATAGTCCACATGTTTTATAGTTGTGAGAAATTAGATCCTCTAATAAAAAAAATAGACACATTTCTGACAGCAGCTATAGAGAATACCATCAGAATAACCCCAACTCTAATGTTGCTAGGATATGATGAGAAGATACAATGTGATAATCTCAAAAGTAAATTTGTTTTTTTGGCTGTATCTGTAACACTTCTTCTTATTGCCACTCATTGGAAGGATGTAGATCCTCCGTGCTTTCGTCCCTGGATCAATCGATTGCTGGCCATATATCATTTAGAAAAATCATTGTATAAATGTAAAGGCCGTGGGACGAGCAGGAAAGGCAGGGAAATTTGGGCCCCTATGAGAAAATGGATTATAAGGCAAATAAGCTTGTAAGGAGACAAGCCGAATAGGGCCTCTGGACCCACTTTTTGGATTGAAAATTATTGCTTTATAAACTTCTCTGCTATTATTTATCTATTTGGTTATTTTTTACTCCTCTTTCTGTTGTTTGATTGCATTGGTAATATATGAAATATTAAACAATAAGCCCTCGCCCAGCAATTAGATGTTAGCTGTAGCCTTATATGTGTAAATTGCTTATGAATTTGTGTGATTTTTATAGTATGCAAACTCTCTCCAAATAAAAAAATAAAAATAACTGTTTAAATGCTGTTGTAACTGCTAGTATTCAAAACCTGTGGAACCTTTAGTTTGTATTTATATATACATATAAGAGCCATTTCCATTTTGTTTCCTTTGTTATTACTGAGCAGCAATTTCTGATTTAAAGTGCTTCCTGCATATCCTGTGCAAAACTGTATTAACTGTAAGGGAAAGTGCATAGTGCTACATAAATTAATTACCCAAAAAGTGCTAATACTTGTGCTGTTATTCTAATAATATTCAATCGGGTGTTAAAAGCAATTTATAATATCTATTTACAATTTGTCAGCAGCGAATGAGTTTCATCAGTTTCTATTTTAGGTACAGTCATATTTGCAACTGTCAAACCAGTCTAGATCTTTTGATTGTTACATATAGTAAGGACAGTGGATCTCTTCTGTGTGATTGGATTTAAAATCTCTTATTTTCAGTTATAAAAGATAATAATTTATTAGAAATCTGTAAAAGACACTAAATTAATTTATGTAAAATTCATCTACAAAAAGGTGTGCATGTCTTCAGTGTTGTTCAGTCGATTGGGTGTCTTGCTGTCGAGTTCCAAAATAAATTGTGTTTCTAGCTGCCTTAACAGTCTTTCCCTGTTCCCCCTGCTATGGAGGACTGGAATTGCATCAATTACATAATATGCTAGACACTTGACATCTTTATTGTGTACATCCTTAAAATGTTGAGCTGCCGGATAGGATGAGTCACTATTTACAATTGCCCTTAGGAGCTGCAGTATTCTGACATGCACCTGCAGCTTAGTACTTCCCACATATCTAAGCCCGCAGGTGCACGTCAGAACATACACTGCATGTTCTGTCCTGCAGTTGTAATTACCTCTTATGGCAATCTCATGATGCCCGAATGGAGTCGTATAGCTTGTGGTGTTAACTCTGAACTTGCAAGCTCGACAGGAAGAACATTTAAAAAAAAACTTGCTTGGGTGTGAACCAAGTGCCAATAGTGCCTAGCTTGGACTGTTCTTGGCTAGTCTTGACCCCATGGAGTGGGTTTTTCTGAATGTGATATTGGGATTACTAGGAAGTCTAGTACTGAGGACATTGTCCGTAAGGACAATTGGCCAGTTTTTCTTTATTATAGCTTTTATTTTCCTTTCTTGTAGACTATATGTTGTTATCAGTCTTGGTGTTTCTTCCTCAGCAGGGCGTTCAACCTTTTCTTTTATGTGAGAAAGCAGCAATGTTATAGGTCGTTTCTCAGCTTTATCTTCTGCCTCAGTCAATATCCCTGCACTGTAGCCTCTTTTTCTTAATCTTATAAGGGCCTCTTGTTTACAGCTCTTGAAATCCTTCATTGAGCTACATATGTGTAACGCCCTGAACGTCTCAGGATCGTTTAACAGACACGACAATGAGGACGCAACCACTAGTGAAGGGTTAGTTGTTTTAATGAAGGCAAATATAATACAAAGAATAAACAAAAGTTATAGTCACTGGAATCCTCCAGGCTAAGTACGTTACCAGCCCACAGCACGGATGGTCCTAACCGTCCTCTGCATATACGCCGGTCCCGGCGTATGCCAACAGAGGGCAGAAATGAAATGGCCGACAATGCCAATCGGTAGGCTGTGAGGGGCACGAAGAGTGTTGGGGAGAATCGAGGAGTCAGGGAAACACCCAGCCGGGGTCTCTACCTGAAGGGAGCAGCCGCTCAACCTCTTCCTCAGACTGCACCGGGACGCGGAGTCACCTCCTGGTGATGCGTCACCGATACCCCAATCACAAGCAAGAAGACTGAACCGAGAGCAGCCGCTCGATCGATCCTGTGGACTTCCGAGTCTGTAACGCGGCAAACACCTCCTGGTGTGCGTTACAGCTGGCAGTCCCTGTGTCTCTGGTCGGGCTGGGAGTTACGACTCAAACCAGCAAAAGCGCCACTGCGCTTGGACTCAGCCGAGTCAAAAAGCGAAGCTCAATGGTTGACCGGTAGAGCTTCCGGGTCCTTCACAGGTGACGATGGGGCAAGACACGGCCCAGGGAGTAACGACTCGACCTACCTCCGTTCTTGCCTTACTGGAGCACCACTCCGGAACACTGCTCTTCACGAAGCAGGTACGTCGGTGTGAACACAATATCCGACAGCGTTGTACCTCCCGGTTCCTCCCTTTATAGGGCGTGTTTTCCTTGAGTTATGTAACAGCTCTCCTGTTTACATAAGGGCGTGTTTCCTTGAGTTATGTAACAGCTCTCCTGTTTACATAAGGGCGTGTTTCCCTTGAGTTATGTAACAGCTCTCCTGTTTACATAAGGGCGTGTTTCCCTTGAGTTATGTAACAGCTCTCCTGTTTACATAAGGGCGTGTTTTCCTTGAGTTATGTAACAGCTCTCCTGTTTACATAAGGGCGTGTTTCCCTTGTATGACAGGAATTCTTGACAGTACATCCTCCCTCTCAGCGGCTCCCCACGGGTCCAGCGCTGGCAGGAAAACGCCGATGGAACAAGGAGACCAAGCGCGGAGCATGAACCCCTTCAGCCGGTTCCCATGAATGCTCCTCCGGGCCATAGCCTTTCCACGCAACCAGGTACCACAGCTTCCCCCTGCGCCATTTGGACGCCCGTATGCCCGACACTTCATACTCCACCTCCGACTCCACGCATACCGGCCGAGGTGTCCCAGACGGCTTGGAGGGTGCTGGTTTGAGCAATGATACATGAAAGACAGGGTGTATCCGCAATGACTGGGGCAAGCACACCTTCACGTTCACGGGACCCATACACTTGGTAATTCGATAGGGGCCCATGTACTTGGGATGGAACACACTGTTCTTTCGAAACCTCATGTTTCTTGTGGATATCCAGACGTAGTCTCCAGTGCGGTACAGTGGCCCGGGCCTTCTCTTCCTATCTGCCGCAGCCTTGTATCTTCTCTTGGCCTCTATTAGGACAGCCCTTGAGCGCATCAATGTGTCTTTTATGTGTGCCACCCTGTCCGCTGTGGCGGGAATCCTGTCCTCTCTGAACGGATGTAGAAATGGCAAGAACCTGGGATGTTGGCCATAGTTGCTATAGAACGGAGATGACTGTGTGGAGCTGTGAGTGGCGTTGTTATAGGCTATCTCTGCAACCCATAGCAAGTCGACCCATTCTTCCCTGCCCTGGTCCACAAAACATCGCAGATACTGTTTGAGCGTTTGGTGCAGGCGCTCGGTTTGGCCGTCCGTTTGAGGGTGGTAGCTGGTGGACAGGGCGGTCTTAACATGCAGCGCAGTGCACCAAGTCTTCCAGAATTGCGCCGTAAACTGCGATCCCCGGTCCGACACGATCACCCCAGGTAATCCATGCAGTCGTACCACATTCTTTAGGAGTAGTGACGCCAATTCCCCGGCCGTAGGGACTCTCTTGCAGGGGATGAAGTGCCCCATTTTCGTCAAGTAATCCACCACCACCAGTATTGCCGTCATCCCCTGGTCTACCGGTAGGCCCACCACGAAGTCCAGTGATATGCTATCCCATGGTCTATCTGGGGTTGGAAGTGGATGTAAGAGCCCTTGGGTTCGGCCATGGTCGGCCTTCATGGTAGCACACGTAGGACACTCCTGTCCCCACCTCCTGACATCCACTCTCATGGTTGGCCACCAGAAATGCCGTCCCATGCTAGCCACCGTTTTTTCAAAGCCCAAATGACCTGCGCATGGAGAGTCATGGCACCAGATGAATGCTTGTTTCCTTAGCCTAGGCGTGGGTATCAATAGGCACCTGCCCTTCAGGGGTATCCCGTCCTTCAGCTGCCATTCTCTGTGACTGAGGAGCCACCTCCGCCATGCGAATGACCTGATCCCTCTCTTTATTCCCCTCAGGAAAGTATCCGGTTGGATAACCCCCAATACCATCCTCGGGGAAATGATGGAACGCTCGGTCGCAGGCAATGGTTCCTTAACTGCAGATTGACGGGACAGGGCGTCCGCCTTTCGGTTTTCCGTCCCCGGCCGATATGTGATGCGGAAGTTGAACCCCGCAAAGAAGATCATCCACCGCAGCTGCCTGGGAGAAAGGTGTCTAGTGGCCGTCATGAACTGTAGGTTCCGATGGTCCGTGTACACCGATACCACATGTCTTGCCCCCATCAACCAATGCCTCCATTCGGTGAAGGCGTCCTTGATTGCGAGAAGCTCCTTCTCCGCAATATGGTAGTTGCGTTCGGCGTCGTTGAGTTTGCGGGACATGTACGCAACGGGATGAAGCACCCCTGTGTCGTGGTTGCGTTGGGACAAGATAGCCCCCAGCGCCACATCCGACGCGTCCGCTTCCACCACGTAGGGGAGATCCGGATCGGGGTGAGCCAACACCGGCGCCTTACCAAAGGCGCTTTTCAGGGCCTCAAAGGCTTTGTTCGCTTCAGGGGACCAGACAAACTCCTTGGACTTCCTCAGTAGCTGTGTGATTGGGGCCACCACTCCTGAAAATCCATCTATGAACCGCCTGTAAAAGTTGGCGAAGCCAATGAAACTTTGGACGTCCTTCACGCTTTGGGGCACTGGCCATTCTTTCACCGCCTTGATCTTTCGTTCTGCCATCTCCTGTCCCTCTGGACTCAGCATCACTCCGAGGAATTCCACGGATGTGACGTGGAAGTCACACTTGCTGAGTTTACAAAACAGCCTGTTTTCCCTCAGCTTTTGGAGCACAGCTTTGACGTGGTGTACGTGCTCCTCCACACTGGACGAATAGATGAGGATGTCGTCGATATATACGACCACGTAGATATCCAACTCCTCTCTGAATACCTCATTCAAAAAGTACTGAAAGGCTGCCGGGGCGTTGCACAGACCGAACGGCATGACGAGGTACTCAAAAAGGCCGAACCTGGTCTTAAAGGCGGTCTTCCACTCGTCTCCGTCCCTCATGCGCACCAGATGGTATGCCCCTTTCAAATCCAACTTGGTGTAGATACGAGCTTTCTTGACCTGTTCCAGAAGTACACTGATGAGAGGCAAGGGGTACCGATTTTTTATGGTTATCGCATTCAATGCCCTAAAGTCCACACAGGCTCTCAGCTCCCCATTAGCCTTCGGGATGAAGAAGAGTGGCGAGGCGGCCGGAGACTTGGACGGGCGGATGAATCCTAGCTTGAGGAGTTTATCCAGGTACCCCCGGAGATGCACGTTTTCAGGCTCCGTCAGGGCATACAGCCTGCCGCTGGGAACGCTGGCCCCTGGCACCAGGTCGATCTGGCAGTCAAACTGTCTATGTGGTGGTAGCACTTCCGCCTTCACCTCATCAAATACATCCTCAAAACTGTGATAAGCCTGGGGGAGAGCCACATCTTTTTCTGCCGCTGTAGCCACCGTCTGACTCCCGCTCTCATCTGCGTCAAGGGATTCCGTTCTTATTCCACAATGCAGGATGCAATACGGTGACGTCATTTCGATGCGATGTGTTGGCCAATCCACAAAGGGGTTGTGTTTCTGTAGCCACGGCAATCCCAATATGACGCCATATTGGGGCGCTCGGATGATGTTAAAATCGATTTGTTCCAAATGGTTCCACCCATATCTCATCGGAAGGACCCCCGTGTGCTGCCCGATGGGCCCCGTCACCAATCGCCTTCCGTCTACAGCATAGACGTCTTCGGGTACAGCTTTGGGAAGAAGCACTAGCCCTAGCCTGCATGCCTCGTTGTGGTCCATAAACATGCCAGTGGCCCCTGAATCCACCATGGCCACAACGGGTATCCACTGGTCATGCACTCCCACGTGCACCGTGATAAACAGGTGTCGTTGTCCCTTAGTGACCGAGTTGGAAAGTGAAGGGATGGATGAGTGACTCCGAGATGCCCCTTCTCTGGTCTTGGAGTCCTCCAGTTTTCCGCCGGTATGTCCACCACGGCTGTTACCGACCGGTTGGCCCGATAACGTGACGTCTTCGGTTTGGCAGGGCATTCACGTACGTAGTGGCCTTTTTTGCCACAATATAGGCACAATCCTTGTTTACGGCGTGACTCTTTCTCCGTGGCTGTGAGGCTCGCTCGTATTGCGCCGATGTCCATGGGTTCTCCCTTGGATGCGGTGGAAGTTTCAGGACTTCCCACCGTCACATAGGATGGAAGGGATTTTCCTTTTCTCCCATGATCCCCCTTTCTTTCACTTAGCCTATGTTCCAGCCGTAATACCAGGTTGATAAGGCCCTCACATGTCTTGGGTTGAGGGTCAATATGAGCCACGGCGTCCTTGAGCTCATCGCACAGCCCTTGATGGAAGAGCGCCGTCTGTTTAGCAACAGGCCACTTGGTTTCCACAACCAGCCTTCGGAACGCGTTGAGATACTGCACCAGGTCATTGGATCCCTGTCTCAACTCAAGCATTTCACGGTCCGCCGTGTACGAGTCAGCCCTTCTGTCGAATACCTTCAGGAATTCCTCGCGAAAAGCACCCCAATCACATAAGATGGGGTCGTCCCTGCTCACCAGAGGTACGGCCCATTGTGCCGCGTTTCCAGCCAAATAGGATATAAGGAAAGCCACACGAGCCTGACTCGTGGGGAACGCCTTTGGTTTGCACGATAAATGTAGCGCCACTTGTGTGAGGAATACCTGCACTGTGTTAGGATCCCCACTGTACCTCTCTGGTGTCGCCAAGGGGATGGCTACCGGCATTTCCACTACTACCGCAGGGGTCTGATTCGTGAGGGAGGTGCTGGGCGTGAGCGGGTCCAATTGGATAGCATCCAGTCTGGCTTTTACATCGGCTGTTTCTTGCCTAGAGGCAGCCACTTCAACTTGCATGGCCGCTAAAGCAGCCAGCACATCATCAAGTGTTGCCATGTCTGTTATCGACCGGGAGACAGTTAGTGTTATTAAGGTCGGATATTTTGTAACGCCCTGAACGTCTCAGGATCGTTTAACAGACACGACAATGAGGACGCAACCACTAGTGAAGGGTTAGTTGTTTTAATGAAGGCAAATATAATACAAAGAATAAACAAAAGTTATAGTCACTGGAATCCTCCAGGCTAAGTACGTTACCAGCCCACAGCACGGATGGTCCTAACCGTCCTCTGCATATACGCCGGTCCCGGCGTATGCCAACAGAGGGCAGAAATGAAATGGCCGACAATGCCAATCGGTAGGCTGTGAGGGGCACGAAGAGTGTTGGGGAGAATCGAGGAGTCAGGGAAACACCCAGCCGGGGTCTCTACCTGAAGGGAGCAGCCGCTCAACCTCTTCCTCAGACTGCACCGGGACGCGGAGTCACCTCCTGGTGATGCGTCACCGATACCCCAATCACAAGCAAGAAGACTGAACCGAGAGCAGCCGCTCGATCGATCCTGTGGACTTCCGAGT
Organism: Triturus cristatus; assembly: GCF_964204655.1. Classification (NCBI taxonomy): domain Eukaryota; kingdom Metazoa; phylum Chordata; class Amphibia; order Caudata; family Salamandridae; genus Triturus; species Triturus cristatus. Next base: position 497,299,140 of record NC_140589.1, on the reverse strand, counting down.
CTGTAACGCGGCAAACACCTCCTGGTGTGCGTTACAGCTGGCAGTCCCTGTGTCTCTGGTCGGGCTGGGAGTTACGACTCAAACCAGCAAAAGCGCCACTGCGCTTGGACTCAGCCGAGTCAAAAAGCGAAGCTCAATGGTTGACCGGTAGAGCTTCCGGGTCCTTCACAGGTGACGATGGGGCAAGACACGGCCCAGGGAGTAACGACTCGACCTACCTCCGTTCTTGCCTTACTGGAGCACCACTCCGGAACACTGCTCTTCACGAAGCAGGTACGTCGGTGTGAACACAATATCCGACAGCGTTGTACCTCCCGGTTCCTCCCTTTATAGGGCGTGTTTTCCTTGAGTTATGTAACAGCTCTCCTGTTTACATAAGGGCGTGTTTCCTTGAGTTATGTAACAGCTCTCCTGTTTACATAAGGGCGTGTTTCCCTTGAGTTATGTAACAGCTCTCCTGTTTACATAAGGGCGTGTTTCCCTTGAGTTATGTAACAGCTCTCCTGTTTACATAAGGGCGTGTTTTCCTTGAGTTATGTAACAGCTCTCCTGTTTACATAAGGGCGTGTTTCCCTTGTATGACAGGAATTCTTGACAATATGCATTTTAATCTTAAAATTTCACCATATAGGATACTGCTGATAAGGTGTTTTGGATACGCCCTGCTCGCATGTAATGTTGCATTTCCTGCTGTTGGTTTTCTATATAAATTAGTGGCCAATTTTCCTTGACTAACATAGGCACTTACATCCCAAAAATTCAATTTTAGAGTTGCTTATCTGAGATGTAAAACTCTAATTGATAGAATTAACATTGATCGTCTCAACAAAGTGCCTAACACTCTCCATGTCACCATTATAAACAATAAAAACATCATCGATATAGCGTAACCAATGAACCACATTTTGGGCAAAAAGATCATGGTGACGTTTCATGAGGACCTGTTCCTCCCAATAGCCTACGTGCAAACACGCATAGCTAGGAGAGAAACAGGCCCCCATTGCTACTCCTCGTTTTGTCTGTAAGCATCTTTTTCACTTAAAAAACAAAGGTTACAGGGACATTATAGTTAGGATATAGAATAAAAATAGCCTTAGAAATTCACTGAAAAAACCAAAGGGTACAGGAATGTTATAGTTAACCTCAGATTTCACTCGTACAAAACAAGTGAGATTCAGCTGTTAAAGTTACCTGAGCTACATATAACTTATACCCCCACATTTCCCTGCTTATGACCTTACATATTATATCACTGACGGCATGGCCACTGATGACATCAAATTTGGAATTTCTTTAATTTCTCACACACTACTGAATGGATTTACATTGGATAGCTGAAAGCTTGATCTGCAAACTAAAAATGGATGTGACAGGGGCCATGTGCTTGAAATTCATTGATGCTCAACAAGGGGAGACAGCGCCTGTGGATGTTGGGCAGTATGTTCACTTTGCGGCCCATTGCGGACCGTTTGTTTGTTTATGAGGCTCAACTCCCATTTGGGTGCAATGCAGGCTGCGGGGCTAAAAAAACTTCGAATCGCAGAAGACATTGGGACGTTCATCTGAGCAGCCCATTGGAGGGCAACTATTTAAATTCATGCCATGCAGCAGCTCAAATGTGTTGAGCCACGCCTCTGAAGAAGGAACACTTCCGAAACGCGTACGGCGGACTTACATGATTTTTAAAGTGCACTTTGCTGTCTGTTGGCAAATAAAGAACTTTCTTCTGCCTCCTGAATGTGCCCTTAAGCTGCTGAGCAACTTGTTTATATATATATTCACTGAAAAAACCATAGGTTTCACACACGTTATAGTTAGGAATTAGCATTTAAAAAACCTTGCAAATTCACTGAAAAAACCATAGGTTTCACACATGTTATAGTTAGCGGAAATTTTACTGATAAAAAACCAATGAAATTCCCCCGTTATAGTTAGTGCAGAAGACTATAACTCACGCGACCGCAATCTTCTGCTGATGACATATGTGTCTTTATGAAAAAAAAATATTTGTAATATATGTATAGCTAAAAATTTATGGAAGAAGACATGGGCAAATAAGTGTCTAAATACAGTATTAGCATCAACAGAGGATTGCGGTCGCGTGAGTTATAGTTTCCTGCACTAACTATAACGGGGGAATTTCATTGGTTTTTTATCAGTAAAATTTCCGCTAACTATAACATGTGTGAAACCTATGGTTTTTTCAGTGAATATATATATATATATATATATTCACTGAAAAAACCATAGGTTTCACACACGTTATAGTTAGGAATTAGCATTTAAAAAACCTTAGAAATTCAATGAAAAAACCAAAGGTTTCACACATGTTATAGTTAGCTGGACATTTCACTCGTAAAAAACCAATGAAATTTCCCCGTTATAGTTAGTTCAGCTAACTATAACTCGCGCGCCCGCAATGCACTACTGATGACGTCACATATTACATCACTCATGACATGGTCACTGACATCACTCATGACATCACTGATGACATCTCAAATGACATCACTGATGACATCACTGATGACATCATCCAGTGAATGTGTTTTTTTCTGAAAATTAAATAGGTTTTATATAAGTATATCTCAAGCTCGATGGAAGATTAAATGGGTATATAAGTGTCTAAATGGATGATTTTTTTTGAAAAATGTATTGTGTAACTGATTGTTAAAATGTATCATAGTGAATACATGGCTTAGTGAGTAATGTTTAAATATGTAAATATCTGTATCAGTCTCTCACTTTGTGTATAAGTGGCTGCATGGGTTGGTGAGTAGCTACATGGGAGTCAATATAGGTTATTAGTTGGTTTTTTGAGTATCAGTCTGAGTGTCTGCATGGTTCGGTGGGGGGTATTACGTAGTGCATAGGTGCATGAATGAGTGACTCACTGTATGTGTTGAAGACAGCATGTGTGCATAACTATATGGGTGGATGAGTATGTGTAAAGGTGTGTTAGTGAGTGAAAGACTGTCTCAATAGTGTCTCCATGAGTAACTACATATGTTTTTAACTGTTATATGTGTCTTTTGGTGTATATAACTGAGTATATGTGAGAGTAAGAGATTGAAAGAGTTCCTGTATGAATAAGTATGTGTTTCTATAAGTGATTGTTTAAAAGACTAAGTATGTGTAAGTTTCTGTAGAAGTAGGTGTGGTGGTGTGTGTATAACTGTACATGCAAGTAAATGGATGTTTGATTCTTTATTAGCATGAGTGACTTTGTGTGTGAGTAACTCTATGGATGAGTGGCGTTGTGTAACAGGATGTACAGGTGTATGAATACATATGATGAGTGACTACATGTATGAGTGACTGTATAGGACTGTTGGTGAATGAGTGGATGTGTATGTGGTTCTTAGAATTACTGAATAGGTTGTTGTAACTGATATTGATATGTTCATTATTTCGAACATTTTAGTTTCATTTTTTTAAATGTGTGTATTAAAGGTTATATTAGGGGAAGAAGAGGTCTGCTACTATTTCACAAGGATGATGTCATCAGTGATGTCATCAGTGATGTCATTTGAGATGTCATCAGTGATGTCATGAGTGATGTCAGTGACCATGTCATGAGTGATGTAATATGTGACGTCATCAGTAGTGCATTGCGGGCGCGCGAGTTATAGTTAGCTGAACTAACTATAACGGGGAAATTTCATTGGTTTTTTACGAGTGAAATGTCCAGCTAACTATAACATGTGTGAAACCTTTGGTTTTTTCATTGAATTTCTAAGGTTTTTTAAATGCTAATTCCTAACTATAACGTGTGTGAAACCTATGGTTTTTTCAGTGAATTTGCAAGGTTTTTTAAATGCTAATCCCTAACTATAACATGTGTGAAACCTTTGGTTTTTTCATTGAATTTCTAAGGTTTTTAAAATGCTAATTTCTAACTATAACGTGTGTGATACCCATGTTTTTTTCACTGAATTTGTACGGTTTTTTTAAATGCAAATTTTTTTTTGTCATTTTTTGTAACCCTTTGTATAAAATAATATATGTACTATATCCTGCATTATGGAAAGGTTTTTTTTTTTTATTTATGCATTTTTTTCCGTGCGCGTACGGTAAGCTGACGGTACGCGCTTCGTACGTCATAAGTACGGTGCGCGTACGTGAGTGACGTACGCGTACACCCGGAAGCAACGTCGCGGGTACGCAGGGGCGTGTAATGCGCATGCGCGATACGCAATACGTGCGTGACGTACGCGTACACCCGGAAGCAACGTCGCGGTTACGCAGGGGCGTGTAATGCGCATGCGCGAGTGTGACATACGCGCTGCGTAAGCGCACCGTAAGCGTCACGTGCGCGCACGGCAGGTCATGTGACTTACAAAGAACACTTTTTATTGGTTGAAATTACTTTCACTTCCAGAAACTTCCCACACCACACCCATTCCCCTCATTACTGCTTGAAAGAACACTTTTCATTGGTTGAAACTACTTTCAGTTCCAGATTCTTCCCACACCACACCCATTCCCCTCATTTCTGCTTGTGATTCTCTAGGAGCAGGAGCTGGATTGACATTGGGATACAATGGCAGAACAGCAGACCTCTTCTGAGAGTGAGGCCAGCAGCACCACCATGATCCAGAGAAGGAGGAAACAAAAGACTTCTTTTGTATGGGAGTATTTCACTTTTCCAGAGGGGGAGAAAAAGGTGAATGCTCCATTGGTCACTTGCAAACTTTGTGGTCATGTTTTATCAAGAGGAAATCCAAGGAGGAAATACTCCTTTGGAAATCACTCTATGAAGAGACACCTCCAGGACAGACACCCAAGGACCTTTGCTCGACATGCTGAAGAAAACCCTTCAGTAAGTCACCAGAGCCCAGCCTCAGATGCTCAGCCGAGTACATCATCGGCAGCTCAGCTGAGCCCTTCCTCTGATGTGGGAGCATCACCTTTTTCTTCTCCTGTGGACATCAACCCTCGATTTGGGAGCGTTGAAATGAGGTGTACAAAATGTGGTGGTCTTATTGTTTTTGGGGAGATCAGTCTTACCCTTATTAACAATAAGATTGACCAGCATGTTTGTAGACGCTTATAATACTCCCATTCTTTCTTTCCTCCATCCCTGTATGAACCCAACGGCTCTTATAAGAGCCAACCTTACCTCTCAACTTTTTTTTACTTTTTCTTTGAAACTTTTTTTTTATTTTTTTTTACCGTACGCGTACAGTAAGCGTATTTTTTTTTTTTTTTTTTTTTTAAAAACACTAAAAATCAATTACCACATCTCAAGATCCTTGAGAAATTAATAACTAATTTTTTAAAATCTTTTAGAGATAAAGTGGACCAGACCACAAAGTATGCAAGTGACCAATTGAGCATTCACCTTTTTCTTCCCCTCTGGAAAAGAAAAATACATTATGAATCCTCTTTTCAGATTCTTAAAAAAGCACATGTCCAAACTGCTTTTTCAGACCACCACCATGTGTATCCTGGGTGACTGCCTACATACCAGCAAGGGCAACCAGCCTTAGTGATGCTGAATGTATTTGCATTTCAGACTGAAACCTCAAACCCCACTCGCTTGTAAATACTGTGCATGATTCCACATGGCAAGCAGCTGGGTGTGTGCTAAGAGTCTGCTTCTGCACCAAAAAATGACTCCCCCTTTTTACTACTAATACAACTATGAAATCACCAGAGCAGTACACAATAAATCTCTGCCTGTAATTCCTATATGCACACAGAGTCATATTTTCACATTAGTCACAAAACGAAATTTCTTTGCCAATTTGAAAGCACACTTACTGCTCTTTTCTTTGACAAGTGATAATCACTTTTACAGACTGACACATTATGAATCCACTTTTCAGATTTTTTTAAAAGCACATGTCCAAACTGCTTTTTCAGACCACCACCATGTGTAACCTGGGTGACTGCCTACATTCGAGCAAGGGCAACCAGCCTTAGTGATGCTGAATGTATTTGCATTACTGACTGAAACCTCAAACCCCACTCGCTTGTAAATACTGTGCATGATTCCACATGGCAAGCAGCTGGGTGTGTGCTAAGAGTCTGCTTCTGCACCAAAAAATGACTCCCCCTTTTTACTACTAATGCAACTATGAAATCACCAGAGCAGTACACAATAAATCTCTGCCTGTAATTCCTATATGCACACAGAGTCATATTTTCACATTAGTCACAAAACGAAATTTCTTTGCCAATTTGAAAGCACACTTACTGCTCTTTTCTTTGACAAGTGATAATCACTTTTACAGACTGACACATTATGAATCCACTTTTCAGATTTTTTAAAAAGCACATGTCCAAACTGCTTTTTCAGACCACCACCATGTGTAACCTGGGTGACTGCCTACATTCGAGCAAGGGCAACCAGCCTTAGTGATGCTGAATGTATTTGCATTACTGACTGAAACCTCAAACCCCACTCGCTTGTAAATACTGTGCATGATTCAACATGGTAAGCAGCTGGGTGTGTGCTAAGAGTCTGCTTCTGCACCAAAAAATGGCTCCCCCTTTCCATGTAATGCAACTGTGAAATCACCAGAGCAATACGCAATAAATCTCTGCCTATAATTCCTCTTTGCACACAGAGTCATGTTTTCACATTAGTCACAAAACGAAATTTCTTTGCCAATTTGAAAGCACACTTACTGCTCTTTTTTTTGACAAGTGATAATCACTTTTACAGACTGACACATTATGAATCCACGTTTCAGAGTTTTTTAATTGCACATGTCCAAACTGATTTTTCAGACCACCACCATGTGTAACCTGGGTGACTGCCTACATTCCAGCAAGGGCAACCAGCCTTAGTGATGCTGAATGTATTTGCATTACTGACTGAAACCTCAAACCCCACTCGCTTGTAAATACTGTGCATGATTCAACATGGTAAGCAGCTGGGTGTGTGCTAAGAGTCTGCTTCTGCACCAAAAAATGGCTCCCCCTTTTTCCTACTAATGCAACTATGAAATCACCAGAGTAGTACACAATAAATCTCTGCCTGTAATTCCTATATGCACACAGAGTCATGTTTTCACATTACTCACAAAACGAAATTTCTTTCCCAATTTGAAAGCACACTTACTGCTCTTTTTTTTGTCAAGTGACAATCACTTTTACAGACTGACACATTATGAATCCACTTTTCAGATTCTTAAAAAAGCACATGTCCAAACTGCTTTTTCAGACCACCACCATGTGTATCCTGGGTGACTGCCTACATACCAGCAAGGGCAACCAGCCTTAGTGATGCTGAATGTATTTGCATTACAGACTGAAACCTCAAACCCCACTCGCTTGTGAATACTGTGCATGATTCCACAGGGTAAGCAGCTGGGTGTGTGCTAAGAGTCTGCTTCTGCACCAAAAAATGACTCCCCCTTTTTACTACTAATGCAACAATGAAATCACCAGAGCAGTACACAATACATCTCTGCCTGTAATTCCTATATGCACACAGAGTCATATTTTCACATTAGTCACAAAACGAAATTTCTTTGCCAATTTGAAAGCACACTAACTGCTCTTTTTTTTGACAAGTGATAATCACTTTTACAGACTGACACATTATGAATCCACTTTTCAGATTTTTTTAATTGCACATGTCCAAACTGCTTTTTCAGACCACCACCATGTGTAACCTGGGTGACTTAATAAGAAACGGTTGGGCACCAGAGGGTCGGAGGGAGCAAGTTTAGAGACCGCACAGGATTGAGTCCCCCATAGAAGTACATATAACACAACAGGAATCCTGGGGTCTAAAGGTAAAGGGAAATAGGTGGTATGTGGGGTGAGGAGAGAAAGCCTAATGTACGTAGTGAAAATGGAGGAAGCTCCAATACCAAGGTCATGTAATCACCGAGGGTAGAACCCCATCACATGGGATTTTCATCCCAAAGAAAATCTCAAAATCTCCCAGGGCAGGCAGCGCCCTTATGTGAGATGTGAGTCCTTTGTGCTATGATTGATATGCACCAAACAATGGAATAAATCAAAAATGAGCCTAAAGTGAGTGGGGATTGCAGTGCTAGTAGTAGTGAAAAAAGTAGGTGTATTAAAACTAGTGACGGGACGGCCAGAGGACTTCTGTTAGACAATGCCGTCCCGATGTTAGATTAAAAAGAAGTGGGGGCAACACTAATCTAGTCTGATCAATGAAGCAACGTGAAAGAATGTGGTCGACATGTTTCAGCCATAACGCCTGACTAGGCTAGGCTTTCATCAGGACCTAGAAGCTACTGCAGGGAAAAAAAAAAAAAAAAGGATATGGTATGCACCCTCAACTTGATTGTAGAGTGCAAGTCTCTTCAGCGAAACATACAGCACCTAGATAACAGATAAAGAGGAGACAGTGTGGAAATAGAACCAATATGCTCAGTCGTGATAAATAGGAAAAATGTATAAATATAGACTTGAAGCATGGTCCAACTCACCCGATCAAACTGGGTGGTAAGAGGACCTCCACCTGGCAACCGCTCAGGAAGGAACACCGCTCTGGAATGGAAATGTAAGGACTGGTGAAGGGACTTTACAAAAATTGAGCAAGTGTCAAAGAGGTGGGAAAAACAGCTGAAAACTAGGGAGAACTGCCCGGGGCAGAGTCTGCACACAAAATGAGCTCGGTGAGATCATTGTGACAATTAAAACAAGGCTGCAAAAGGGCAGATAGTCAGAGTGATCACGGATAATGCAGATCCGTACAGAGGCAGACCAAGATTGAGGCGAGGAAATACCATGCTAAAAGATAAGCGCCTTTGAATGAACGCAAACACCGACAGCGTAGGAGCCTACCTGTCCGTCGGGGAACCAGGCTGGAATGAGCCTGCAGCCGGAGGTCCCGTGTGATTGGACGGAGGCGGAAGAAATGAAAAAACTGCCGGTGGAAGGGGCCAATGGCGTGGCAGGTGTAGTACACATGCTGGAGTGGGAGCCAATACAAAACGCTGTCACACGCAACTGGCTGTTGATGGAAATGACAGGGCAGGAATGACGCTGTCAAAATATCGCTGACTCGATACACCTGGGGAGTCAGGGAGATGACGCGGTGCGCTTGAGGAATGCGGAAGCCGCCGTCAGATTTAGAATGACGGCTCTCAAGGCACGTGTTGCTCTGAAAGGTGCGAGTCATCTTGGGGAATACGGGCGGAAGTAAAGAACACCAAAAAAAATGCTTGTGTGTAATGTCCCAGGGAGGCCACGGGCTGTGGGGCAGACGGTTATGGAACAAAAATCACGGCCAAAGGTGTAAACGCCAGTGGATGCGGGGGGAAGAAAGCAAGGATATGATGTGGGCTGGATCACGAGTGTCCCACTCAGAAGTATGAAACAAGGTCAAAAGGACAGGCTAAGTGCGTTTATAACGATAGCCAAGGGATATCGTCATTAAGTCCCCGAACATGTGTTTGTAGTTTATACACCCACCTCTGCTCTCGTTTAAAAAGGAAAGCGGAGCTGTCTGTAAGGTGTGGTGGTATGTGGGGTTTGTCAATGACGGTCCAATGTAAGTCATCAGGGGCATGTTTAACCTCCAAAAAGTGGTTAGTAAGTTTGGTGGAGGTGCGGCCACACCGTATCGTGCTCTTGTGTTCCAGAATACGGGTTTTAATACGGCGGGTGGTCATGCCGATGTATCTCAACTCGCAAGGGCAGGTGATCAAATAGATCAGATGGGAGCTGTTGCAGTTCGTATGGCTCCTCAAAATCCAGGGTCGGCCAGTGCCAATGTCAATCTCCTTGGTCACAGAGGTAAGGCTGCATGCAGCACAAGAACCGCAAGGGTAATGGCCCACAACTGGAGGGAGACCCCACAAGGTAGGTTGGGTGCATCTCTGATTAATGCGTGGGCGGGTATGTACCAATTGGTCCCTGATATTGCTGCTGCGTTTAAACGCAAAAAGGGGTTGGGGTAGCCCAACCTCACCTATATTAAGAATCTTCCAATTGGAAAGAATGATTTTCTTGAGTTTATTGGAAAATTGGCAATAGGTGTGGACACACGTGAGTCTGTTTTCGGATGCTTTAGGAGTCTTGGGTTCTAACAGAGCCTCTCGGTTGTTGTTAGCAGCTCGTTTAGAAGCCCTCCGAATGAGATGTTTAGGGTAGTCTCTAGCCTGCAATTGCTTAGAGAGATTGTTGGCGTGTTCCTTGTATTTGTCGCTAGAGGAACAATTCCGTTTAAGGCGCAGGAATTGGCCGAAGGGCAGATTGTCACGCAGAGCTCGTGGGTGAAAGCTGTCATACTTTAAAAGAGCGTTCACCGCCATGGGCTTTCTGTATAGCTCAGTGCCCAAATGCCCTTCCGATGGGGTGATGAGGATGTCGAGAAAGGGTAAGTGAGTCTTGGAGTACTCGCAAGTGAATTTCAAAAAGGGGTCACAGTTGTTGAGCCAGTCTTTGAAGGCCAAGAGGGAGGACAGGGATCCCTGCCACAGCACAAACACATCATCTATGTACCTCTTCCAAATCGTGATGTGATCCCTATATGGGTTGGTAGTATTGAGGACATGTTGTTCTTCAAAAACATGAACGTACAGGTTCGCCAGGCTGGGAGCAAAAATGCTCCCCATTGATGTACCTGATACTTGCAAGAATAGCTGGTCCTCGAATTGGAAGAAGTTCTCTTTCATTGCAAGTCTGGCACATGACATGATGAAAGAGACTGGAGTAATGGAGTCAGGAGGATCTGCAAGCAGGAGAGATTCAATGACAGATAAAGTTTTATCCTGCGGGATACAAGTGTACAGCGACTCCACATCAAATGATACAAGAAAGTCAGTAGTGCAATCAAAGGACAAATCCGTAAGGAGGATGAGAATATCCTTGGTGTCCTTGAGGTAGGTAGGCATCTTCGACACTAAGGGACGAAGGAAATGGTCAGTAAAAGCCGACAGGGGTTCCAGTAAGGACCCCAGCCCTGAGATGATAGGGCGGCCAGGGGGAGGGTGCACCTTCTTGTGTACCTTGGGTAAAATGTAGAAGTACGGTATAGTGGCAGTGGAATTAACCAGGTATTGTGCTTCATTAGAAGTGATCCAGCCGTTGGCACTGGCTTCATTGACTAAGATCCGGATCGTCTGAAGTAGACGGGTGGTGGGATCTTCGGCAAGGGGTTGATAGAAATTGGTGTTACCCAACTGTCTTAAACATTCAGAACGGTAGGCAGTGGTGTCCATCAAGACAGTGGCGCCACCCTTGTCTGCTGGTTTGATAATTATGGTATCATCAGAAGTGAGGGAGTTTAATGCCAGGCGTTCTGACTTGGTGAGGTTCTGATATTGGCGGTTAGTGGAGCCGCTGAAGGAAGATACTTGAGAGGTCACTGCTTTCTCGAAGGTGAGAACCTGTGGAGGAATTTGGCTTGGCAAAGGATTAAAAGAGGATTTAATTCGTAAGCCCGTGTTCAAGTCATGATCGCTCGGCGAGCTGAGGGATTCTGCTCTGAAGAAGAAATTCAAACGAATTTTCCTAAAGAATTGGGCAAGTTCCTGGTGGATGGAGAACATGTCTCCTTTGAAGGACGGAACAAAGCCAAGACCTTTATTAAGAAGAGAGTTCTCGTCAGCTGTGAGGATTCTACTAGATAAATTAATAACTAGGTCGCGCTCGTGCTCGGAGCGACTGGAGTGTTCCTCGGGTTCAATGGTAGATTCCCTTGTTGTTGGTCCTGCCATTGGACTTGGTTCCGTCTCCTTCCCCTGGATCGTCCTCGGCCAAACCCTAAAAAAGGCTGGTTAGAGTACATTTGTGGAGGCGGGGGATAGGGACAAGGTTGTCCAAAAGGAGGGGGTTGTCCAAATGGTGGAAACGGAGGGTAGTTGTAACCAGCATGCGGCCACCATTGGGAAGGGTGCATGTGGTTGGGTGTACCCCTCTGGTTTCTCCTGTTTGCACCGCCTCTCCTTTTATTCCCTCTTTGTGAGGATTCTTCGCCTGAGGCAGTGTCTGATCCACTGGACCAATCATCACTGCCCGATGTGGAGTAGTTAGACCCATACTTGCGGCCCTGTCGGTTGAATTGAGGTGGAGCGTAGTCAGCACTTGTGTATGGGTATACTTTCTCCATTGAAAAGCGGGCCAGATCTTTTTTGAATTTAGTAATCTTGGTCATCAGAACAGTATCTTTGAACTCTTTATTATGTTTACTGGACTCTTCTTGTTGTTTCTTAAACAGCGCACCAGTGAGTGTCACTTTTATTTGGGATTCCAAAGCCTGTATCTCAATCAACACAGCGTCAGCAACACGTTTGGCCGTGTTTATGATGAGGATGAGCCAGTCTCTGGTACATTTCCACGCTATGAGGGACCAATCATTGAGGAAGATTTTATCGTCCAAGAACAATCTAGGAGCGTTTTTCACAATTAGTCCCGTCGGGGCACAGTTGGCTCTCAAGTATTCGGTCATGATGGCCCCATGAATGTAAATACGAGAGTGTGATTTCTTAAGGGTGAGGACCTTAGTCCAATCGACCTCTGCACTGATAGGGGGACTTTGGAAGGTGTCCATGATACTAGGTGTATCAAGGATAGCTTGAGCTATTGTGTCATCGAACGTTAAACCAAGGCGTTCTGCCATGATTGTGAGAATGACTAAGTGAAGAGCAGACAAAGTCGAGGGAGTCTCAACCAGGGAGTCAGAAGAAAGAACCCACGGCAGGTTAAGAGAACTGTGTGTGCAAACTGTGCACATCGGGTGAAAAAATCACCCAGCAAAAATACATATAGTTTTTGCAAGACAGTTAAAGGCACAAAAAATGTGCTCAAAATAGACCCACAGCCAGAAAGCTGTACATGAAACCTAATAAGAAACGGTTGGGCACCAGAGGGTCGGAGGGAGCAAGTTTAGAGACCGCACAGGATTGATTCCCCCATAGAAGTACATATAACACAACAGGAATCCTGGGGTCTAAAGGTAAAGGGAAATAGGTGGTATGTGGGGTGAGGAGAGAAAGCCTAATGTACGTAGTGAAAATGGAGGAAGCTCCAATACCAAGGTCATGTAATCACCGAGGGTAGAACCCCATCACATGGGATTTTCATCCCAAAGAAAATCTCAAAATCTCCCAGGGCAGGCAGCGCCCTTATGTGAGATGTGAGTCCTTTGTGCTATGATTGATATGCACCAAACAATGGAATAAATCAAAAATGAGCCTAAAGTGAGTGGGGATTGCAGTGCTAGTAGTAGTGAAAAAAGTAGGTGTATTAAAACTAGTGACGGGACGGCCAGAGGACTTCTGTTAGACAATGCCGTCCCGATGTTAGATTAAAAAGAAGTGGGGGCAACACTAATCTAGTCTGATCAATGAAGCAACGTGAAAGAATGTGGTCGACATGTTTCAGCCATAACGCCTGACTAGGCTAGGCTTTCATCAGGACCTAGAAGCTACTGCAGGAAAAAAAAAAAAAAAAAGGATATGGTATGCACCCTCAACTTGATTGTAGAGTGCAAGTCTCTTCAGCGAAACATACAGCACCTAGATAACAGATAAAGAGGAGACAGTGTGGAAATAGAACCAATATGCTCAGTCGTGATAAATAGGAAAAATGTATAAATATAGACTTGAAGCATGGTCCAACTCACCCGATCAAACTGGGTGGTAAGAGGACCTCCACCTGGCAACCGCTCAGGAAGGAACACCGCTCTGGAATGGAAATGTAAGGACTGGTGAAGGGACTTTACAAAAATTGAGCAAGTGTCAAAGAGGTGGGAAAAACAGCTGAAAACTAGGGAGAACTGCCCGGGGCAGAGTCTGCACACAAAATGAGCTCGGTGAGATCATTGTGACAATTAAAACAAGGCTGCAAAAGGGCAGATAGTCAGAGTGATCACGGATAATGCAGATCCGTACAGAGGCAGACCAAGATTGAGGCGAGGAAATACCATGCTAAAAGATAAGCGCCTTTGAATGAACGCAAACACCGACAGCGTAGGAGCCTACCTGTCCGTCGGGGAACCAGGCTGGAATGAGCCTGCAGCCGGAGGTCCCGTGTGATTGGACGGAGGCGGAAGAAATGAAAAAACTGCCGGTGGAAGGGGCCAATGGCGTGGCAGGTGTAGTACACATGCTGGAGTGGGAGCCAATACAAAACGCTGTCACACGCAACTGGCTGTTGATGGAAATGACAGGGCAGGAATGACGCTGTCAAAATATCGCTGACTCGATACACCTGGGGAGTCAGGGAGATGACGCGGTGCGCTTGAGGAATGCGGAAGCCGCCGTCAGATTTAGAATGACGGCTCTCAAGGCACGTGTTGCTCTGAAAGGTGCGAGTCATCTTGGGGAATACGGGCGGAAGTAAAGAACACCAAAAAAAATGCTTGTGTGTAATGTCCCAGGGAGGCCACGGGCTGTGGGGCAGACGGTTATGGAACAAAAATCACGGCCAAAGGTGTAAACGCCAGTGGATGCGGGGGGAAGAAAGCAAGGATATGATGTGGGCTGGATCACGAGTGTCCCACTCAGAAGTATGAAACAAGGTCAAAAGGACAGGCTAAGTGCGTTTATAACGATAGCCAAGGGATATCGTCATTAAGTCCCCGAACATGTGTTTGTAGTTTATACACCCACCTCTGCTCTCAACAAGGGAATCTACCATTGAACCCGAGGAACACTCCAGTCGCTCCGAGCACGAGCGCGACCTAGTTATTAATTTATCTAGTAGAATCCTCACAGCTGACGAGAACTCTCTTCTTAATAAAGGTCTTGGCTTTGTTCCGTCCTTCAAAGGAGACATGTTCTCCATCCACCAGGAACTTGCCCAATTCTTTAGGAAAATTCGTTTGAATTTCTTCTTCAGAGCAGAATCCCTCAGCTCGCCGAGCGATCATGACTTGAACACGGGCTTACGAATTAAATCCTCTTTTAATCCTTTGCCAAGCCAAATTCCTCCACAGGTTCTCACCTTCGAGAAAGCAGTGACCTCTCAAGTATCTTCCTTCAGCGGCTCCACTAACCGCCAATATCAGAACCTCACCAAGTCAGAACGCCTGGCATTAAACTCCCTCACTTCTGATGATACCATAATTATCAAACCAGCAGACAAGGGTGGCGCCACTGTCTTGATGGACACCACTGCCTACCGTTCTGAATGTTTAAGACAGTTGGGTAACACCAATTTCTATCAACCCCTTGCCGAAGATCCCACCACCCGTCTACTTCAGACGATCCGGATCTTAGTCAATGAAGCCAGTGCCAACGGCTGGATCACTTCTAATGAAGCACAATACCTGGTTAATTCCACTGCCACTATACCGTACTTCTACATTTTACCCAAGGTACACAAGAAGGTGCACCCTCCCCCTGGCCGCCCTATCATCTCAGGGCTGGGGTCCTTACTGGAACCCCTGTCGGCTTTTACTGACCATTTCCTTCGTCCCTTAGTGTCGAAGATGCCTACCTACCTCAAGGACACCAAGGATATTCTCATCCTCCTTACGGATTTGTCCTTTGATTGCACTACTGACTTTCTTGTATCATTTGATGTGGAGTCGCTGTACACTTGTATCCCGCAGGATGAAACTTTATCTGTCATTGAATCTCTCCTGCTTGCAGATCCTCCTGACTCCATTACTCCAGTCTCTTTCATCATGTCATGTGCCAGACTTGCAATGAAAGAGAACTTCTTCCAATTCGAGGACCAGCTATTCTTGCAAGTATCAGGTACATCAATGGGGAGCATTTTTGCTCCCAGCCTGGCGAACCTGTACGTTCATGTTTTTGAAGAACAACATGTCCTCAATACTACCAACCCATATAGGGATCACATCACGATTTGGAAGAGGTACATAGATGATGTGTTTGTGCTGTGGCAGGGATCCCTGTCCTCCCTCTTGGCCTTCAAAGACTGGCTCAACAACTGTGACCCCTTTTTGAAATTCACTTGCGAGTACTCCAAGACTCACTTACCCTTTCTCGACATCCTCATCACCCCATCGGAAGGGCATTTGGGCACTGAGCTATACAGAAAGCCCATGGCGGTGAACGCTCTTTTAAAGTATGACAGCTTTCACCCACGAGCTCTGCGTGACAATCTGCCCTTCGGCCAATTCCTGCGCCTTAAACGGAATTGTTCCTCTAGCGACAAATACAAGGAACACGCCAACAATCTCTCTAAGCAATTGCAGGCTAGAGACTACCCTAAACATCTCATTCGGAGGGCTTCTAAACGAGCTGCTAACAACAACCGAGAGGCTCTGTTAGAACCCAAGACTCCTAAAGCATCCGAAAACAGACTCACGTGTGTCCACACCTATTGCCAATTTTCCAATAAACTCAAGAAAATCATTCTTTCCAATTGGAAGATTCTTAATATAGGTGAGGTTGGGCTACCCCAACCCCTTTTTGCGTTTAAACGCAGCAGCAATATCAGGGACCAATTGGTACATACCCGCCCACGCATTAATCAGAGATGCACCCAACCTACCTTGTGGGGTCTCCCTCCAGTTGTGGGCCATTACCCTTGCGGTTCTTGTGCTGCATGCAGCCTTACCTCTGTGACCAAGGAGATTGACATTGGCACTGGCCGACCCTGGATTTTGAGGAGCCATACGAACTGCAACAGCTCCCATCTGATCTATTTGATCACCTGCCCTTGCGAGTTGAGATACATCGGCATGACCACCCGCCGTATTAAAACCCGTATTCTGGAACACAAGAGCACGATACGGTGTGGCCGCACCTCCACCAAACTTACTAACCACTTTTTGGAGGTTAAACATGCCCCTGATGACTTACATTGGACCGTCATTGACAAACCCCACATACCACCACACCTTACAGACAGCTCCGCTTTCCTTTTTAAACGAGAGCAGAGGTGGGTGTATAAACTACAAACACATGTTCGGGGACTTAATGACGATATCCCTTGGCTATCGTTATAAACGCACTTAGCCTGTCCTTTTGACCTTGTTTCATACTTCTGAGTGGGACACTCGTGATCCAGCCCACATCATATCCTTGCTTTCTTCCCCCCGCATCCACTGGCGTTTACACCTTTGGCCGTGATTTTTGTTCCATAACCGTCTGCCCCACAGCCCGTGGCCTCCCTGGGACATTACACACAAGCATTTTTTTTGGTGTTCTTTACTTCCGCCCGTATTCCCCAAGATGACTCGCACCTTTCAGAGCAACACGTGCCTTGAGAGCCGTCATTCTAAATCTGACGGCGGCTTCCGCATTCCTCAAGCGCACCGCGTCATCTCCCTGACTCCCCAGGTGTATCGAGTCAGCGATATTTTGACAGCGTCATTCCTGCCCTGTCATTTCCATCAACAGCCAGTTGCGTGTGACAGCGTTTTGTATTGGCTCCCACTCCAGCATGTGTACTACACCTGCCACGCCATTGGCCCCTTCCACCGGCAGTTTTTTCATTTCTTCCGCCTCCGTCCAATCACACGGGACCTCCGGCTGCAGGCTCATTCCAGCCTGGTTCCCCGACGGACAGGTAGGCTCCTACGCTGTCGGTGTTTGCGTTCATTCAAAGGCGCTTATCTTTTAGCATGGTATTTCCTCGCCTCAATCTTGGTCTGCCTCTGTACGGATCTGCATTATCCGTGATCACTCTGACTATCTGCCCTTTTGCAGCCTTGTTTTAATTGTCACAATGATCTCACCGAGCTCATTTTGTGTGCAGACTCTGCCCCGGGCAGTTCTCCCTAGTTTTCAGCTGTTTTTCCCACCTCTTTGACACTTGCTCAATTTTTGTAAAGTCCCTTCACCAGTCCTTACATTTCCATTCCAGAGCGGTGTTCCTTCCTGAGCGGTTGCCAGGTGGAGGTCCTCTTACCACCCAGTTTGATCGGGTGAGTTGGACCATGCTTCAAGTCTATATTTATACATTTTTCCTATTTATCACGACTGAGCATATTGGTTCTATTTCCACACTGTCTCCTCTTTATCTGTTATCTAGGTGCTGTATGTTTCGCTGAAGAGACTTGCACTCTACAATCAAGTTGAGGGTGCATACCATATCCTTTTTTTTTTTCCCTGCAGTAGCTTCTAGGTCCTGATGAAAGCCTAGCCTAGTCAGGCGTTATGGCTGAAACATGTCGACCACATTCTTTCACGTTGCTTCATTGATCAGACTAGATTAGTGTTGCCCCCACTTCTTTTTAATCTAACATCGGGACGGCATTGTCTAACAGAAGTCCTCTGGCCGTCCCGTCACTAGTTTTAATACACCTACTTTTTTCACTACTACTAGCACTGCAATCCCCACTCACTTTAGGCTCATTTTTGATTTATTCCATTGTTTGGTGCATATCAATCATAGCACAAAGGACTCACATCTCACATAAGGGCGCTGCCTGCCCTGGGAGATTTTGAGATTTTCTTTGGGATGAAAATCCCATGTGATGGGGTTCTACCCTCGGTGATTACATGACCTTGGTATTGGAGCTTCCTCCATTTTCACTACGTACATTAGGCTTTCTCTCCTCACCCCACATACCACCTATTTCCCTTTACCTTTAGACCCCAGGATTCCTGTTGTGTTATATGTACTTCTATGGGGGAACTCAATCCTGTGCGGTCTCTAAACTTGCTCCCTCCGACCCTCTGGTGCCCAACCGTTTCTTATTAGGTTTCATGTACAGCTTTCTGGCTGTGGGTCTATTTTGAGCACATTTTTTGTGCCTTTAACTGTCTTGCAAAAACTATATGTATTTTTGCTGGGTGATTTTTTCACCCGATGTGCACAGTTTGCACACACAGTTCTCTTAACCTGCCGTGGGTTCTTTCTTCTGACTCCCTGGTTGAGACTCCCTCGACTTTGTCTGCTCTTCACTTAGTCATTCTCACAATCATGGCAGAACGCCTTGGTTTAACGTTCGATGACACAATAGCTCAAGCTATCCTTGATACACCTAGTATCATGGACACCTTCCAAAGTCCCCCTATCAGTGCAGAGGTCGATTGGACTAAGGTCCTCACCCTTAAGAAATCACACTCTCGTATTTACATTCATGGGGCCATCATGACCGAATACTTGAGAGCCAACTGTGCCCCGACGGGACTAATTGTGACAAACGCTCCTAGATTGTTCTTGGACGATAAAATCTTCCTCAATGATTGGTCCCTCATAGCGTGGAAATGTACCAGAGACTGGCTCATCCTCATCATAAACACGGCCAAACGTGTTGCTGACGCTGTGTTGATTGAGATACAGGCTTTGGAATCCCAAATAAAAGTGACACTCACTGGTGCGCTGTTTAAGAAACAACAAGAAGAGTCCAGTAAACATAATAAAGAGTTCAAAGATACTGTTCTGATGACCAAGATTACTAAATTCAAAAAAGATCTGGCCCGCTTTTCAATGGAGAAAGTATACCCATACACAAGTGCTGACTACGCTCCACCTCAATTCAACCGACAGGGCCGCAAGTATGGGTCTAACTACTCCACATCGGGCAGTGATGATTGGTCCAGTGGATCAGACACTGCCTCAGGCGAAGAATCCTCACAAAGAGGGAATAAAAGGAGAGGCGGTGCAAACAGGAGAAACCAGAGGGGTACACCCAACCACATGCACCCTTCCCAATGGTGGCCGCATGCTGGTTACAACTACCCTCCGTTTCCACCATTTGGACAACCCCCTCCTTTTGGACAACCTTGTCCCTATCCCCCGCCTCCACAAATGTACTCTAACCAGCCTTTTTTAGGGTTTGGCCGAGGACGATCCAGGGGAAGGAGACGGAACCAAGTCCAATGGCAGGACCAACAACAAGGGAATCTACCATTGAACCCGAGGAACACTCCAGTCGCTCCGAGCACGAGCGCGACCTAGTTATTAATTTATCTAGTAGAATCCTCACAGCTGACGAGAACTCTCTTCTTAATAAAGGTCTTGGCTTTGTTCCGTCCTTCAAAGGAGACATGTTCTCCATCCACCAGGAACTTGCCCAATTCTTTAGGAAAATTCGTTTGAATTTCTTCTTCAGAGCAGAATCCCTCAGCTCGCCGAGCGATCATGACTTGAACACGGGCTTACGAATTAAATCCTCTTTTAATCCTTTGCCAAGCCAAATTCCTCCACAGGTTCTCACCTTCGAGAAAGCAGTGACCTCTCAAGTATCTTCCTTCAGCGGCTCCACTAACCGCCAATATCAGAACCTCACCAAGTCAGAACGCCTGGCATTAAACTCCCTCACTTCTGATGATACCATAATTATCAAACCAGCAGACAAGGGTGGCGCCACTGTCTTGATGGACACCACTGCCTACCGTTCTGAATGTTTAAGACAGTTGGGTAACACCAATTTCTATCAACCCCTTGCCGAAGATCCCACCACCCGTCTACTTCAGACGATCCGGATCTTAGTCAATGAAGCCAGTGCCAACGGCTGGATCACTTCTAATGAAGCACAATACCTGGTTAATTCCACTGCCACTATACCGTACTTCTACATTTTACCCAAGGTACACAAGAAGGTGCACCCTCCCCCTGGCCGCCCTATCATCTCAGGGCTGGGGTCCTTACTGGAACCCCTGTCGGCTTTTACTGACCATTTCCTTCGTCCCTTAGTGTCGAAGATGCCTACCTACCTCAAGGACACCAAGGATATTCTCATCCTCCTTACGGATTTGTCCTTTGATTGCACTACTGACTTTCTTGTATCATTTGATGTGGAGTCGCTGTACACTTGTATCCCGCAGGATGAAACTTTATCTGTCATTGAATCTCTCCTGCTTGCAGATCCTCCTGACTCCATTACTCCAGTCTCTTTCATCATGTCATGTGCCAGACTTGCAATGAAAGAGAACTTCTTCCAATTCGAGGACCAGCTATTCTTGCAAGTATCAGGTACATCAATGGGGAGCATTTTTGCTCCCAGCCTGGCGAACCTGTACGTTCATGTTTTTGAAGAACAACATGTCCTCAATACTACCAACCCATATAGGGATCACATCACGATTTGGAAGAGGTACATAGATGATGTGTTTGTGCTGTGGCAGGGATCCCTGTCCTCCCTCTTGGCCTTCAAAGACTGGCTCAACAACTGTGACCCCTTTTTGAAATTCACTTGCGAGTACTCCAAGACTCACTTACCCTTTCTCGACATCCTCATCACCCCATCGGAAGGGCATTTGGGCACTGAGCTATACAGAAAGCCCATGGCGGTGAACGCTCTTTTAAAGTATGACAGCTTTCACCCACGAGCTCTGCGTGACAATCTGCCCTTCGGCCAATTCCTGCGCCTTAAACGGAATTGTTCCTCTAGCGACAAATACAAGGAACACGCCAACAATCTCTCTAAGCAATTGCAGGCTAGAGACTACCCTAAACATCTCATTCGGAGGGCTTCTAAACGAGCTGCTAACAACAACCGAGAGGCTCTGTTAGAACCCAAGACTCCTAAAGCATCCGAAAACAGACTCACGTGTGTCCACACCTATTGCCAATTTTCCAATAAACTCAAGAAAATCATTCTTTCCAATTGGAAGATTCTTAATATAGGTGAGGTTGGGCTACCCCAACCCCTTTTTGCGTTTAAACGCAGCAGCAATATCAGGGACCAATTGGTACATACCCGCCCACGCATTAATCAGAGATGCACCCAACCTACCTTGTGGGGTCTCCCTCCAGTTGTGGGCCATTACCCTTGCGGTTCTTGTGCTGCATGCAGCCTTACCTCTGTGACCAAGGAGATTGACATTGGCACTGGCCGACCCTGGATTTTGAGGAGCCATACGAACTGCAACAGCTCCCATCTGATCTATTTGATCACCTGCCCTTGCGAGTTGAGATACATCGGCATGACCACCCGCCGTATTAAAACCGGTATTCTGGAACACAAGAGCACGATACGGTGTGGCCGCACCTCCACCAAACTTACTAACCACTTTTTGGAGGTTAAACATGCCCCTGATGACTTACATTGGACCGTCATTGACAAACCCCACATACCACCACACCTTACAGACAGCTCCGCTTTCCTTTTTAAACGAGAGCAGAGGTGGGTGTATAAACTACAAACACATGTTCGGGGACTTAATGACGATATCCCTTGGCTATCGTTATAAACGCACTTAGCCTGTCCTTTTGACCTTGTTTCATACTTCTGAGTGGGACACTCGTGATCCAGCCCACATCATATCCTTGCTTTCTTCCCCCCGCATCCACTGGCGTTTACACCTTTGGCCGTGATTTTTGTTCCATAACCGTCTGCCCCACAGCCCGTGGCCTCCCTGGGACATTACACACAAGCATTTTTTTTGGTGTTCTTTACTTCCGCCCGTATTCCCCAAGATGACTCGCACCTTTCAGAGCAACACGTGCCTTGAGAGCCGTCATTCTAAATCTGACGGCGGCTTCCGCATTCCTCAAGCGCACCGCGTCATCTCCCTGACTCCCCAGGTGTATCGAGTCAGCGATATTTTGACAGCGTCATTCCTGCCCTGTCATTTCCATCAACAGCCAGTTGCGTGTGACAGCGTTTTGTATTGGCTCCCACTCCAGCATGTGTACTACACCTGCCACGCCATTGGCCCCTTCCACCGGCAGTTTTTTCATTTCTTCCGCCTCCGTCCAATCACACGGGACCTCCGGCTGCAGGCTCATTCCAGCCTGGTTCCCCGACGGACAGGTAGGCTCCTACGCTGTCGGTGTTTGCGTTCATTCAAAGGCGCTTATCTTTTAGCATGGTATTTCCTCGCCTCAATCTTGGTCTGCCTCTGTACGGATCTGCATTATCCGTGATCACTCTGACTATCTGCCCTTTTGCAGCCTTGTTTTAATTGTCACAATGATCTCACCGAGCTCATTTTGTGTGCAGACTCTGCCCCGGGCAGTTCTCCCTAGTTTTCAGCTGTTTTTCCCACCTCTTTGACACTTGCTCAATTTTTGTAAAGTCCCTTCACCAGTCCTTACATTTCCATTCCAGAGCGGTGTTCCTTCCTGAGCGGTTGCCAGGTGGAGGTCCTCTTACCACCCAGTTTGATCGGGTGAGTTGGACCATGCTTCAAGTCTATATTTATACATTTTTCCTATTTATCACGACTGAGCATATTGGTTCTATTTCCACACTGTCTCCTCTTTATCTGTTATCTAGGTGCTGTATGTTTCGCTGAAGAGACTTGCACTCTACAATCAAGTTGAGGGTGCATACCATATCCTTTTTTTTTTTTCCCTGCAGTAGCTTCTAGGTCCTGATGAAAGCCTAGCCTAGTCAGGCGTTATGGCTGAAACATGTCGACCACATTCTTTCACGTTGCTTCATTGATCAGACCAGATTAGTGTTGCCCCCACTTCTTTTTAATCTAACATCGGGACGGCATTGTCTAACAGAAGTCCTCTGGCCGTCCCGTCACTAGTTTTAATACACCTACTTTTTTCACTACTACTAGCACTGCAATCCCCACTCACTTTAGGCTCATTTTTGATTTATTCCATTGTTTGGTGCATATCAATCATAGCACAAAGGACTCACATCTCACATAAGGGCGCTGCCTGCCCTGGGAGATTTTGAGATTTTCTTTGGGATGAAAATCCCATGTGATGGGGTTCTACCCTCGGTGATTACATGACCTTGGTATTGGAGCTTCCTCCATTTTCACTACGTACATTAGGCTTTCTCTCCTCACCCCACATACCACCTATTTCCCTTTACCTTTAGACCCCAGGATTCCTGTTGTGTTATATATAACCTGGGTGACTGCCTACATTCCAGCAAGGGCAACCAGCCTTAGTGATGCTGAATGTATTTGCATTACTGAGTCCAACCTCAAACCCTTAAACTATTCTTTTTTTATACCAGTACACCTTAATTTATCGTGAAAACATAGTCCATATAATTTTACATGTTCCTCACATTTAAATTTCTCCCAAAACAGAAAATGATAAACACAACTTCAACAAAAGGAATTCCATTTCTATTATTCATTTCTTAATTTACCATATACATCCCCTCTCAAACTCTAAACTCACCTTTAAAATTAGTTAGCTGTGAAAGAAATGTGGCACTCAAACAGCAGATTATCAGAGCCAGGATCTCTTTTCTTTACACCTCTCTCCTATTCTCTTTCTATTGGTTGAAAACCAACCCTTTTCCAAAAGTACCCTTCCCCCAACTTGACTTCTGCCTAGTACCCTTCCCCCAACTTGACTTCTGCCTGCTACCATAGCAACAGCTCATGGAACACTGCTGTGTGGAGTTAGGTCAGAAGTTTGCCAAACAATGTTTCAATTCCACAGAGCAAGAGTGCTTGACTTTTCAAACCTAACAGCAAATCCAAAGTACTGTTCTTTGGTAACACATTTTTCTGTACCAATACAAAACATGCTTCTATTAATTTACACATGCAGCCTAGATTTTATTCTAGAATGGTATGAAACAGCCAATTAGTTCTTTTTTTATGAAAAAAATATGTATGCCTCCATTTCCAAACTGTCTTTCATTTCATTTTCCCATTCTACTGAATTACACCTCCTGAGTGCATCCAGATCTCCTTGGAAGATGTTCACAGTGTGGATTGTAGGGCACAGCTATGTC
This sequence comes from Triturus cristatus, assembly GCF_964204655.1. Lineage (NCBI taxonomy): Eukaryota > Metazoa > Chordata > Amphibia > Caudata > Salamandridae > Triturus > Triturus cristatus. The sequence continues at coordinate 497,274,668 of NC_140589.1, read as the reverse complement.
TTCTGGAGTGAAAAGTATGCAGAGAAAACAGGTATGGTGAGAGACCTTGTTTGCCAAATGTAGACATTAAATGGATTGGTCAGAGAGGGTTAAAGTGGCACCAATTGATGCCATTGGTGAAATCCTTCATGCAAATCCAACACCCTGACCTCATAATAGTGCACTGTGGTGGCAATGACCTAGGCACTTTGACTGGGGTAGGTCTGGAAATGCTTATGAAGGACACCTTTGCACAACTGTTTTCACTTTTCCCTAAAACTGCCTTTGTTTTTTCTAACATATGCCAAAGGCAAAAATGGAACTGGTCCAATCATTTCTGTCCGCAGATTGACAAAGCAAGAAAGCACGTCAACAAATCTGTTTCTGCTTTCCTCCGTGACTATGGTATGGGTTCCATTTACCACAACAACTTGCGTTACGACATGCAAGACATCTATAGAGGAGATGGTGTACACTTCAATGATGAAGGGAACAGAGTCTTCCTCTTGAACCTTAGACTCTGCATCGGTACTTACTTGTAGGTACCACTAAAAAATCACTTCATAAACACAACGGCTCTTTTTAGAGCCCCCTAATATCTAAACACTTAAATCTGAATTTTATTTCTCTTTTTATTTTTTTTTTCTACCGTACGCGTACGGTAAGCTTACCGTAAGCTTACCGTACGCGTACCCCGCGTTTTTTTTTAAAATCAATAAATGTTTTCTTTGAACTTTTCTGTCCTTCTTTGACCCCCTTACAAATGTTAGGGGGTCTGTAACTCTCCACCTTGCCCCCTTTTCAAGATATCACTCTTTTTTTTCTGAGTGAAAAACACGAAATGGCGGCCGCCGCTTCCTGATTTCGACCGATTCGAATGTTTACTAAGATCTAAGGGCCAATCAGAATCGCGCTCGCGCACGCCACCGTACGCGTACGGTAAGCGCACCGTAAGCGCACGGTAAGCTGCCACAGATATATATATTGATTAAAAGGCTATTTTCTCAGATTCTACTGAACAGATTTACACCAAACCTACAAAAGGCACTCCCTTGACCTAGGGACTACCTCTCTGCCAAATTTCAAGTAATTCTGTTCAGCCGTTCGGGCTGTAGCCCTGTCTAAAGGTCCTATGGAAAAATGCATGGGAAAAACGCGTTTTGGGACCCCCCTTTTATCTCAGCCCCCGCTTGACGAATCCCCCCGAGACTTTCAAGGAAGGAGCGGAGCGTAGCGCCCCACCTATTTTGAAAAATTCGCGAGGATTCGTCCACCGGCGCCAAAGTTATTCAAAATAGAATGTTGCGGATTTCCTATGGAAACGTGGTCCTAACTATAACTACCTACTGGCGACTGGCAGTAGGTAATATATATATATATATATATATATTCACTGAAAAAACCATAGGTTTCAGGCACGTTATAGTTAGAAATTAGCATTTAAAAAACCTTTGAAATTCACTGAAAAATGGTTTCAGGGATGTTATAGTTAGTTGGACATTTCACTCATAGAAAACCATAGAATTTCCCTGTTATAGTTAGTTGAGCTAACTATAACTCGCGCACCCGCAATGCACTGCTGATGACGTCACATATTACATCATTCATGACATGGTCAGTGACATCACTGATGACATCATCCAGTGAATGTGTGTTTCTATAAAATGTAAATATGTTTCATATATATATGCCAAGGTGTATTGAAGAATGAATGGGTCTATAAGAGTCAGGAGGGATGATTAAGTAGGTGTGTGACTGACTGTATAAGTGAGTGATTAATTGTGTCTTGCTTAATTCATGTGTCAGCGACTGATACAGACATTCACATAGTTTAGGTTGTCAGTTGGTGTGTAAGCAGTTCCATTGTTTGGTTAGCAACTAAATGAGGATCTATATGAGCTATTGATTGCTTGTCTGAGTACCTGTATGGGTGCCTGAGTGTCTGTGTAGGTGGGTGGGGGGTGTGACTCTGTGCATAGATGTGTGAGTGGATAATTCACTGGGTATATGTGTTCAAGTCTGTATCTGTGACGGGCTGTATGGCTTGGTGAGTGTGTGTATGAGTGTCTTGGTGAGTAAACGGATGCCTCACATGTGTGAGTAACTCCATATGTGAAAGGCAGTATATATTCGTGTTGCACTGTATAAATGACTATATGTTAGAGTGAGTGATTGTGAGTGCCTGTATGGATCAGTGTGTGCTGGTATTAGTTATTGTATTAGAGTGTAAGTATGTGTTAGTATATGTTTAAATAAGTGACGTGGTATATGTGTATAACTGTAAAGGTGAGTAAATGAAAGTGTGATTGATTATTTCCATTACTGACTAGGTGAGTGAATAACTCTATGAATGAGAGGCAGTGTGTGAGTGTCTGTATAGATATGTGACTGGATATGATAATGCTGTATTGATGGCTGACTGTATGTATGAGTGACTGTATGGGTGAATGAATGGATGTGTGTGTAGACCTAGGAATAAGTGAGTGGATATGTACTAACTGGTATTGGTGTGTTCATGGTTTCGAATATTATAGTATGCATTTTAGAGTGGGTGTATCAAGTGTTATATTAGGGTTTGAAAAGGTGCATCAGATTTTGACTTGGATGATGTCATCAGTGATGTCATCAGCAATGTCATTTGAGATGTCATAAGTGATGTCACTGACCATGACATGAATGATGTAATATGTGACGTCATCAGCAGTGCATTGTGGGGGCGCGAGTTATAGTTAGCTCAACTAACTATAACAGGGGAATTTCTATGGTTTTCTATGAGTGAAATGTCCAACTAACTATAACATTCCTGAAAACTATGGTTTTTTCAGTGAATTTCTAAGGTTTTTTAAATTCTAATTTCTAACTATAATGTGCCTGAAACCTATGGTTTTTTCAGTGAATTTCTAAGGTTTTTTAAATGCTAATTTCTAACTATAACGTGCCTGAAACCTATGTTTTTTTCTGTGAATTTCTAAGGTTTTTTAAATGCTAATTTCTAACTATAACGTGCCTGAAACCTATGATTGTTTCTGTGAATTTCAAAGGTTTCTTAAATGCTAATTTCTAACTATAAAGTGCCTGAATCCTATGGTTTTTTTCAGTGAATTACAAAGGTTTTTTAAATGCTAAATTCTAATTATAATGTTCATTAAACCTATCTATTTTCTGTGTTTTTTAATTATCAACCCATTCTCAACTTGGTGAAAACTGCAAATCTTACCACTCTTCCATCGATACCTTACGCCAACAAAATCGGCACAAACGAGAGCCACAACTGACGCTAATGAAATGCAAAGTAGGCGTTCCTGTGCAAAAAAAAAAGAAAACACCATTTCCCCATATTTTCAACAACCAGCCAAATCTGCAATGCGATCCAAAAAGCAGGTGATAAGCCGAGTTAGCAGTAACAAATTAACATCAACCTTTAACTGGTGTAAGGAGGTCGACTATCTACTCTGTGAATTGGACCCAACTCACAGCCACATCTAAAGACCAACACATGATAGAGCTACTGATCATGCAGGTCCACCATGCAACAAGACCACAACACCCAGCGCCACCTCCACCAGAACCTCCCCCCTGCAGCACCCCCCCTACTACCACCAAGGCAGCGCAAAACAGGACAACGGACCTTCCCAAAACACCATGCCCCTCAGCCACACAATAGCTGAATGTTAGGAGATGTCACCCTTCAACAATAAAGCACACAATGCCAAGTGTAACGCTGATGTGCTGCACAGACCTCACTATGCAAAGCACAAACCTCTCCATGTGGAGATGTACTGTTGATACTTGAAGTGTAGTGCACAGTGGACGCAACCATGTTACATCAGGCAGTGGGGAAGATCTCGGTCATGTAGCTGTGTTGTCTCCCTCTGGAAGCAGAGTGGGATGCTCCAACGTACGCCACTCCAGCGTAGCAGTATGAATAAATAGGCCAGGCCTCGGGGCGTGGTTCACTTGAGGGAAGACCAACAAGTCTGTCACAGCAGGCAGCCATCACCCTGGCACGTGGCTGCTGCCATAACTGCGGGCATCCTCGACACAGGCCTCTTGTGAACCCAGCAGCACAGCACCGCAGACTAATGACTTATGTCTGTACAGACTACTGCCTTCGATCTACACTGCGGACAGCAGCGCTCACAATTCAGAGGCAGTGGTGATTGCAGATGCCGCAGTCCAGTTCGCAAGACACTTTGCTTACAGTGCAGCCCGCCCAGACCACGCATCATCTCATGGTGCACACACGCTGGGTGCTTCAGGTGCTACTAACTCACTGCACCATAAATCATCACCACGTAGCTGTGCGCCCATCCTGACTGCTGCCTTCCCCCTACACTGGGGTTACACGGTTCACAATTCAAGATTAGTAGTGACGCAAATTGTGTAAGACACTATAGTGGGTTAAGAAGACCACATGCTCCAATCTTTGCAGCTCAAGTCAACGTCACCTGCCTGTGGGCCTTTGCAGACCACTGCCTCTGGCCTACACTGTGGAAGACCGGCGACACGTGTTGCCAACTAACCCTGTTTAACACAAGCCGATCCCACATGTGTAAGTGTGTCCTGAGTCCTGAATTGCAGCGACCACAGCACCAGACTCCCTTCGATCAGTGAGGGGTATTTCCATATGGAAGGCCGGCGACACGTGGTGCCACTGAACCTGCACTACGCAGGCCAGTGGTGCCACCAAGGTATGCACGTGGCTGTGGGCCCTTGCTCACCGCTACCTCTGGCCTACACTGTGGACGACCGGCGACACATGGTACCACTAACCGTCTTCGGCACAAGCCGATCCCACTTGTGGAACTGTGTCCTAAGTCCTGAATGGTAGTGACCCTAACTCTGTGAGACAACCACAGCACCAGACTCCCTTCAATCAGTGAGGCATATTTCTGTATGCAACGGTGGCGACACGTGGTGCCAATAACTCTGTTCAACACACGCCGAACAATCCCACATGTGGAACTGTGTCCTGAGTCCTGAATGGCAGTGACCCGAAGTCCATGGCAGCGAGCACAGCAGCATACTCCCTCTGATTAGTTAGGCATATTTCCATATGCAATGGTGGCGACACGTGGTGCCAATAACTCTGTTCAACACAAGCCGAACAATCCCACATGTGGAACTGTGTCCTGAGTCCTGAATGGCAGTGACCACAAGTCCATGGCAGCGACCACAGCAGCATACTCCCTCTGATTAGTTAGGCATATTTCCATATGCAACTGCAGCGACACGTGGTGCCAATAACTCTGTTCAACACAAGCCGATCCCACATGTGTAACTGTGTCTTGAGTCCTGAATGGCAGTCACCCCAGGTCCGTGGCACCGACCACAGTACCACACTCCCTTCGATCAGTGAGGCATATTTCAATATGCAAGGCCGGCAACATGTAGTCCCACTAACCCTCTTTAACACAAACCGATCCCTCGTGTGTAACTGTGTCCTGAGTCCTGAATAGCAGTCACCCCAAGTCTGTGGCAGAGACCAAAGCACCATACTCCTTTTGATCAGTGAGGGGTATTTCCATAGCAACTACAGACTCCAGTAGGCAACTAACTATCACAGTCCTACACCCTACATGTTATCCTTTTAGTATCCTCGCTTCAACATTTTTTTTTATATCAGTTATAGCTTTACTACAATGACCAAATTAATCTTCAAATGCAAACTAACATGGAATAACAGTCTACACTACAGGCAGTACAGCTCGCAATTCCAATTTTAAATGCTAATTTCTAACAAGATTGTACTCAGATAATACAACACTTCGTCAATGTATTCTATACTTATTTCATCTTTTCATCATACGCCTACACTGCACTCAGTAGGGCTCACACTGAAAATTATTTCTTCATTCATTAACTACAGAGTCCACTAGGCAAGTAACTATTACAGGCCTCAAATCTACACAATATCCTTTCAGTATCCTTTCTTCTTGGACATTTTTTATATCAGTTATAGCTTTAGTACAATGACCAAATTCATTTTCAAGTACAAATGAACACTCAGTAGTCTACACTGCGGGCAGCAGACCTCACAATTTGAATTTTGGACACGTGGTGCCAACTAATATTGTCCAACACAAGCCAATCCCACATGTATAAGTCAAGTCAAGTCAAGTCAATAAATTTATATAGCGCGCTACATACCCAGAGGGTCTCAAGGCGCTTGAAGAAGGGTGGGGACTTACTTGTCAAATATCCACGTTTTAAGTTGCTTTCTGAATGCTAGGTGGTTCTGAGTAAGGCGAAGGTGAGTGGGAAGTGAGTTCCAGGTTTTAGCTGGCAGCCACCACAGCAGCAAACTCTCTTTGATCAGTTAGACATATTTCCATATGCAGTGACTCAAAACTTCATGGCATCGACCACACCACCACACTCCCTTCGATAAGTCAAGAGTATTTTCATATTGAGGGCTGGCGACAAGTGGTGCCACTGAACCTGCACTGCGCAGGCCGGTGAGGCCACCAACGTACACACGTGGCTGTGGACCCTTGCTCACTGCTACCTCTGGCCTACACTACGATCAGCAGGCCTCACAATTCAGATATAGTCGTAATTCCACATGACGCAGTCCAGTAGCCAAGACACATTGCTCCCAGTGCGGCCCGTCCACACCAAGCATCATCACAGGCTCATACAGTCTCAATACTTCTGGTACCACTAACCCTCTTTAACACAAGCCGATCCCACATGTGTATCTGTTTCCTGAGTCCTGAATGACAGTGACCCCAAGTCCGTGGCACCAACCACAGCACCACACTCCCTTCGATCAGTGACGCATATTTCGATATGCAAGGCCGGGGACACGTAGTCCCACTAACCCTCTTTAACACAAGCCGATCCCACATGTGTAACTGTGTCCTGAGTCCTGACTGGCAGTGACCCCAACTTCGTGGCAGCGACCACAGCACCAGACTCCCTTCAGTCTTATTTGTTGTTCTTTTCTTCAAATACATTTTTTTATATGTAAATCTATACATGACTAAGATTCTTCTTTGTCCAACCGCACAGGGACACTTCCAGGCCCAAGAAGGTTGTTGGGGGGTATGATGGTAATGTGGGAAGAAGGTACGTTACCTGCTGATGTGGGGAGAGGCAGCGTCAAAGGGGTATCTATCACAGAAAGAACTCCGATAAGTTTTCACAAATATCTCGAACAAGTGCCAGCTGACGGACTGAATCACAAAATGTTTTTTTGATGCTTATGTAGTGTGAGTTATAAACAGTTCACACCCAGGCTCGCAGAGGGCCAGCTGCGGCCCGTCCGCTTGACTCACAGATGCAGTACAACGAGCCGTCTGTATCCCTGCCCTGTTCCGTCATATGCCATGCCAGGCCACTGCGATTATGTTCCAACGTTGGCCCCACATAGCTACCTGTTGCAGGCGTCCTCGCTGTTGGTGTGCAGGTCAGTGGTCTAGTTCTCAACATCTCACGGCCACTCCCTCAGGGCAGGTTTGCACACACATCACACCCATCCAGCACATGCGTCACAGGCCATGTGACCACGCACATATAATAGATTGACAACGTCACATACTTTATTGTTGGTGCTGACTAGATGGCGGACGCTCCACATGTCTCAACCATAAAGAGTCTTTAAAAAGTTGTGCAGAAGGGTAGTCGCACCCTGATCTGTATAGCCATCAGGGGCCTACCACCCCCTTGGCGCAGACTTCAGATGCGCAGGGTTAGTACCACCCAAACCTCATATGGCTATCAGGGCCCTACCACCAAATGCACACACTTGAGTTCCACAGGCTTAGCAGCCTCAAAAGCTGATGTGGTCCCCGCCATCGATGACTCAGGACTCAGTGACATGTGTGAGATCTGTCGCTGCAGAGAAGCTGATGTGGTCTCTGCCATTGATGACTCAGGACTCAGTGACATGTGTGAGATCTGCCGAGACATGGAGAAGATGATGTGGTCTCCGCCATTCATGACTCAGGACTCAGTGACATATCTGGGATGCGCGGAGTTTTGACGGGCGCATGGCGTGCCCACTGCTGCACACTCCGGTGGCACCAGGTAATTATTTGCTCATGGATGCGCAGAGTCGGCAGTGTCTGTCACTCTCTCTCTATCGCTATCTCTCTCACTCTCTCTCTCTTCCTTCTCCCTTTCTCACTCCCTTTCTTTCTTTCCCTCTCTTTTTCTCTCTGCCTTTTTTTTCCTTCTCTGTTTCTCTGTGCCTCTCTCCTTTGATATGCCCATTACACACGTGTTTATTTTGGGCTTTATTTTCCAGGCTCTGTCGTCGACATCCATGGTCCCCACAGGAGTGTTCTGCCTTCTTGTTTTCTATTATTTTTGTTACATTTTGTTTATTAGTTTATCATTTATATATATGTTAATAAAAAAATAAATTTTGCAAATAGTTGTTCGTTTATCGTTTACATATATATTTATAAAAAAATAAAGTAAAAAAAAATGTATAACGTTTTTGGTTGTCCTCTTCACTGCTGTGTGACTCTTTCTTGTTCTATTACTGTAATTTGATGGAGTCCACCATGCTGTTAAATTTTGGGGCACTTATCGTGGGAATACTGGTGATGTCTGCAGTTTACACCAACTTCTGAATAGTGTGTTAAGTTTATCTCAACTTTACTTCCATTAAAGTGCTGATAGTGTAATGCAGACTAGCTGTTCCCGTACAAAAAGACACAAGGTGCACCTTTGCGATTTATTCTAAATACTAAAATCATGTATTGAATTGCACTGAGGTAGTGGCTGCACTTACAGTGTACACACAAAATCAATTAAGAACTCTCATTGTATTTATTTTGATTGGGAATAGTGTATCAAGTGCTGGATCTTGATGAGATACACTGCTCAGTTCGCATATTGTTCTGCACACGAAAAAAATCACATTACAAATTTCACACCAACTACAATGTGAAACAAATTCTGGCGATAAGCCACGTTAGCACCAGGTATTTTACACCTGCTTTCTGCTGGTGTTAAGCAGGATGACTACCTGCACCATGAAACGGAACACAGCCAAGAGCCACCCCAGAAAACCCACAGGTGCCATAGAATCAATGAGCATGATGCAGGGATACCCATGAGGGCCACAAGACTCATCGCAACAACTCCAGGATTGCCAACGCCCCCTCAAACCCACATCTGAGCAAGTGTGTCCCTGTGGTCATTGTCTTAGCATGATAGGCACGAGCCCTGGAACATCACAGTGTGCTGTCACCTCAGTGTTGGCAGTGAGCCTGGACATGTAGCTACGCATGCATCCTCCTGCATGCACAACTGGCATGCGCTGGTTGTGGGTACACAGGTCAGCGCAGGGGTGTGCCTATCCGGCAAGGAGAACAGGGTGTCTTGGACATGTCCGTGTACAGGAAGTGCGGTAAGTGTGTCTCTGTGTTCTGGTGTGGCCTGCCACAAAGGCCGCAGCACTCGATGTTGCAAAGTGCCATGCACCACCTCCAAACGGCACTGTGATGGTGTAGTTTGAATGTAGCAGGACATGCGTGAATAGGCATTACAATGGTGTGCCGTACGAGTGCACAAGATACAACAGTGCACCGTAGAAAAGTGTGGGGGCTCGCGGGTGGGAGAAGCAGCTGTTTGGCAATGTACCACACAGTGAACTCGCCCATGTGCCACGTGCTGGGCATCTCATCCATGATAACCACGGTCGCAGATATCCCACAACACCAACGACCGGCATTTGTACACATCCTGAATGAATGCAATGTGGTTTTCACTTATATGCTTGTTCAGTGGTGTGATGTTGGCGGGTTGTGTGACTTGTGCTCCTTGTTGGTGTGTTTTATTTTGGCCATTGTTTGTCTATACTTGTGCTGTACTTAATTGTGCATGTGTGCCATTCTGCCCAACTCTCCCGTCCCCCCACTCCCTGCTTCTTCCTCTTCCTGGTTGATGTTGTGTCTATAATTTTGTTGCTCCACACATAAACACATATAAAGAACAAATTAGAATAGTTCCTTGATTCTTTTAGGTTTCAAAGCTTCTCTCTATTGGTTTCTTTTTAATTTTCCATATAAACAGTTTTTTTAATATTCAACAACACATAGAAGTCAGAAGTGCAACGTATTCTATCAACACACTTTCTAGAACATTCTACAACACGTGCAGGTTAAAAGTTCAGTTGATTTTTTTTGCAACATTTTCTCGAACATCTAACACCACGTGGAGGTTAAAAGTTCACTATTGGTTTAAGTTCGAACAGTGCCTTCCAAATGCAAGTAGCAGCTGTGGTTCAGTTGAGCAAATTTTATCCTATGATATGTACTCCACGTTGAAACTGCTTTTAATTAACCAATCACAAAGAAGCTTTTCCACAAAACGAATGTGCACCCTACTTTTAAAAAACAATGCTTTTCAACTCCCAATTGCTTATCGTTTTGTATGGCAAAAAACAGTACTTCCCCATCTTTAAACATATCTCTTATTCTACCAAGAAACTGCATGAGTTATAGACATCTTTCCATACCTTCCAACCATACCTTGAAAATGCTAGTGTGGATCGTAGGACATCGCTATATTTTCAGGTGCAAGAGGTATGTAGAACACAAACGTATTGACTTAGACCTAGGTTTACAAAATGTGGACATTAAATGGTTTACACAGAGAAGATTGAAGTTGCATCAATTGCTACCTTTGGTTAAAACCTCTTTGCATCTTCCACACCTTGACCTCATGATTATGCATTGTGGTGGAATTGAACTAGGCACATTGACTGGGGTAGGTTTGGAAATGCTTATGAAGGACATCTTTAGACACCTCAGCTCAGCACCATGTGACTCTGGGCAATAGCTCACTTAATAGCTCACATAATTTCCACACAGGCCTCGAGGGCCTTCAGACCCATAGGGGTGAGTAGTTTACTTTTTACAAATACCGTATTGATTTGATGCACGCACATTTACCTCCGCACTCCCTGTATTACACCCCCTAAGCACCATACACAAGTTAAAATGTTCAAAACGAAAGTTCCTCCGAGTAGGTATAACTACATGCTGAAACTACTTGACAGATGTGGCACAGTGGCCAGAGCACATGACTTCACAGCATATGACACACAGTTTGGACTCATGCTTTCATCCCCGACTCCGGCAGCACCTCACCTTAGCAGCATCAGACTACGCATCACTTTATTTCCGTACCCAGCACTTTCAGACCGGTAGGTATGAGTAGTTCGCTTTGCACCCCCTCTATAGCACACCCTAAACACCCCACAGAGGTTACAGTGCTACTACCCTCCTCTTTCCCACATTTTTTGCCCTTTTCCACCTTACTCGTTTCAACGGAATCACAAAATGGCGGCCAACACTTCCTAGTTGCAAACGCTCGCATCGCTCGCAGCCAACCAGCAGCAAGCTCGTGCTCGTAACGCCTCAGCCAATCAGATGGCAGACTTCCCAAATATTTCTATATTTCTTAAAAACTACTGAACGGATTTACACCAAATAAACAAAAACGTGCTTTCTAGACCAAGACCCTTCTCCCTGCCAAATTTGGGGTAATTCCGTTCACCCGTTCGACCTGTAGCCTTGTCTAAAGTTTCCTATGGAAATTAACATTTAGGACCCCTTTTTTTCTCGGCCCCCCCTTGACGTATCTCCGCCAAACTTTCAACATAGGAGCTGATCTCAACAAAGAATTTGTATTGAAAATTTCACGAAGATTCATCAATCGGCGTCAAAGTTATTGTGAATAGAATGTTTCCATTTTCCTATAGTAACTAGGTCCTAACTATAACTACCTACTGGCAACCGCCAGTAGGTGATATACATATATATCCTGGATCCAAATTGGTTGCATCCTGAGGTGTCCACCCGCTACCAACACCAGTGCCTTTTACCTCGCTGTGCTGCTGTCCCCCGCCGCCGCCACCTACACCAGCGGCCGCAGAGCGGGGACGGGGACGGACTACACTCCCCAGCATCCTGTGCGGCAGCGGAGTCGCTGACGCCGTGTTCGCGCCGGGAGGCGCCTAAAAGATCGTCGTTGCCTTGACGGAGCGGGTTCCTGGATCCAAATTGGTTGCATCCTGAGGCGTCCACCCGCTACCAACACCAGTGCCTTTTACCTCGCTGTGCTGCTGTCCCCCGCCGCTGCCACCTACACCAGCGGCCGCAGAGCGGGGACGGACTACACTCCCCAGCATCCTGTGCGGCAGCGGAGCCGCTGACGCCGTGTTCGCGCCGGGAGGCACCTAAAAGATCGTCGTTGCCTCCGCGTCGCGGGACGCTCGCGGGCGGCGCCGGGCTAAGCCCGGGACAAGGGCGGGACCGTCTGTGGCCGTCCGGGGCAGGAGGAGGCAGGGCAGGGCCACCCCCTTTAATCGCTGCGATACGGACACTGTTGTAAGGTACTGTGATATTTGCAATCGTTGGGACATTTGGCATCCTGTTGCACGTTGTGGATTTGATCTTGCCGTACAGCGTTGACTAGGTCCGCGCCATTTGCATACTACACACTGCGCCTCCGTGGCGTGTAGTTGGGCCTCTGCACTTTGGGGTCCCATTTAAGGGTTTTACCCGTGGTATTGAATTGTTCTTATTTTTTGTTTAATGTTTATATTGTTGGAATCATTTCATAGTAAGTGCTATTTTAATTGGTAGTTTTCTTTGTTTTCGCAATTTTTAATCCTAAGGCAACATGTCCAAGTCAACTGGGACTTCTCGCCCTATTGTCTCTACACTTGATAATTATTTAGTCAAAGTTGTAGATAAGATCAACAAGGAATGTAGACTATCCCTGGGTCTGGCCAGTAATAGTGGCCTTGAGTCAATGAACCAACAAGTCCCTGTTGAGATCCACTCCACTGATGATAGCCAAGTATTGGCTTTTACAGACTCCCCAGTGAGGGTGGGTACATGCGTAATTGAGCCAACGCAGGTTCCTTTGTTTGATAACGACCCCTCCAAGGTATCTGATATTAGTAGGTCCCCTAATGATACTGTTGTTTTGACCCCTGTGGTCCCTAAAATGCACAGAGTGTTAAGATCAGGGTCACATCTAAATAGACCTGCTCTGCCCAAAAAAGGGGGCCGCAAAAGTAAAAAGAACATTGTCTCTGCTTCTAACGCGGGCTCTTTTGAGCATATCTGTTGAAATAATGATGTTAATTTTACCCACATGACACTGGCCCCAGATCAGCTTGAGTTGCTAGTTGGCATGATTGACAGCAAATTAGATACAATTATCTTACCACTCTTAGATAAACTCGAGGCTGTATCTAGGGAAGTGAACAGATTGGGCGAATTGGTGCAATCTGGATTAAATTCCAATAATAGCCCTCAACCGCCCGCTGTGGTAATTGGGACTGCGGGTTTGACTGGTAAAAGTGTGCATCCTTCTAAAGATCCATCTAGTATCGGTCAGATATGTGCGGGCATGATTATCCCCTCACAGCCAATGAGTGGGACCATTCCTGCCACTGAACGGCAGGGCTTTGTTGGTAACTTAACACGACCTGTTTCTGGGGACGCACCTAGTGTTATTCCAGCCACGCTTTCTTGCCCTAATGGTACCCCCCTTAACGCTGTTACCTATGCCCTGGGGAATGCGACTAGGACTCCTGGTAGGGGGAAGTTCAATAATCGTGGCCTCTCCCAACCAAATCTGCCGCCTGACTGCGCACCTTATGTGGCAGTTTTGACTAATGTGCCACCTATCAGAGAGGACGGGCCTTATCGCTCTGTGGAATCACATGATTCCCTTAATAATAAAACTGTGGCATGGCTTAACCGTGAGTGTGGCTTTCCTGTGGCTATGGCAGATCAGATTCTGGCTACTACCAGAACCAATTGGATTGGAATGTCCCCTAAAAACATTCCTGGGGATTGTGTTATCATTAATTTCAGTACCCCCCACCTTGCTACAACAGCTTTGATTCGAGCCACGTCCCGCCCCAGCATTGACCAGGGGATCTCACTCCGCCCTCTTGGCTTTTTCTATAGTCAGCATTTAGAGCACTTTTCAGTGCACCATGGGGGAGGGAGATTGAGGTGTTTAGCTTGGTAAACAGCTCCCAGGTTGAAACTGTTAACCGTTTTCAATGCCTGTGCGGGTTGGACCAAAATGACTGACTTGAGGTGGGTGTCGTCTCAGGGTTAACCGAAGATCCCATATCAATGGACAAGACGGGCGACCCTGTAGTCTGTTCAGAATCTCGAATAGAGGTGGGTATGGAAACCCCGGGGATCCAAGTTCTGTTGGGTTCGGCCCTAAACGTATGTTTGCCAGGGTTGGAGGAGGAAATTCCTGGGTCAATCGTAGTCTGTATGCCTCTGGGTAAGGAGGGAGATCCAGTAAGTTTTCCTGTGTTAGACAAGGAGACCCCCAACATGGCCACTTTTCAACAGGGCAGTAACTGTCTTAACTTGGGGTCAGGAATCCATGGTTTTTCTGGTTGTTATATTGCCAGTTGGAATATCGCTGGAATTAGATCGAAATCAGATAGTCTGGGGTGGTCAGAATTTTTAGATCTTTTTGATATAATCTGTTTACAGGAAACCTGGTGCACTGATTTTAAAGGCTATAGTGGTTTCAATTCATACCAGCTACCCGCTACTGGTTCGGTATCGGGAAGAGCTAAGGGGGGCCTACTTGTTTTGATCTCAGTTAAAGCCCCTTTGTCGGTTATAAAATATGTTCAAGTTGGGGCCCACTCCCAGATTTTATGGCTGTATATAAGAGGAGGTAGGAACATTCTTTTAATCAATTTTTATAATAATCTTTTTAACGATTCTAGGGATCAGGCGGTTAAAGATCTTTCACAGGCACTGGGTGATTTTCTCAAGGACTCAAATGAACTCTTTGACCTGTTTTTGGCAGGGGATTTCAATATTACCACCTGTCCTTTCTCAGAGGTTAACGTCTGCGGGTTGGTGGATGGTCATAGGGATGGGATTCTTCATTTCCAACACAATTATTATGGAGATGCCCTGAATAACCTCCTTGCCTCATATAACATGTATATCATTTCCAATGAGAAAAATGCAAAGGGGGAGACTTGTCCTACCTTTATAGGCCGGGGAACAAATTCAGTAATTGATTTTATCTGTATTTCCGCGGGTCTTGAGGCCTGGACCACGGCTCCTAAAGTAATAGACATTCAACTCAGTGACCATAACTGCCTGGTAGTAAAGGCTATGTTATGGGAAAATGATGGTGCCCGTAGCACGGGCCCCACTGTTAATAGTATTGAGGCCGAGCGTCCTAATGGCACAAGACTCAGATGGAAGGGGGATAAGGCTGACATTACGTCTGATTTTATTATATCTAGTTGCCTAGTAGATATTATCGCGATCCTAGAAGATAATCGAGATACTATTGGCTCTATTGAGCATTTTATCAGTATCAATGCGGCCATCAACTCTAAGCTTACAAGTACATGTAAACAAAAGGAGGATCGACCGCGGGGTTGGTTCAACTCAACCTGCACTTCGGCTTTGAGGGAGCTGAAATCTGCTCTATCAGTAATACCTAGAGATAAGGGTCTGGTCGTAGATTTAAGAGCCAGATACAAAGAAACCCTTAAACGTAGGAAATTGGAACTCCGGCAGGAGGCATGGGACAATTTGACTAAGGCAGCTGAATTGAACAATTGTTCCCTGTTCTGGAAAACTGTCAATTCCCCATTTCTCAAAGATGACAAAATTCCGGAATTAACTTCCAACGTTATGCAGGTGCAGTGAGTCTCGCATTTTTCTAAAATTTTCCAGTCAGATAGTGCATCCAGTGTTTCAGGGAATAGATGGACGCATATTCCATTACATTTTACCGTACAGGAGGTTTTAGATAGTATACGGGACAGTAAAAGGGGAAAAGCACAGGGCCCAGATGGGGTACCAATTGACGTGTACAAACTGGTCCCAGAAATATGGGGGCCCCTGCTTACTAATATTTTTAATGTAGCCGTCAGTAATGAGATGCCCCGACTTGGGAAGAATCCATCTTAATTAGGGGTGGGCGGAATTTGCGTAATCGCGTTACGCAAATCTCCGCGAAACGGTAAAAAATCTCCGTGAACATGCAGAAATTCCGCGAACACGCGGAATTGCTTGTTCGCGATGCTTTTTTCCTGTTCACAGTTGCTGTTTGCGTGCTCGTGGAGAAATATCTCGCGAACACGCATTTTGAGATCGCGAACAAGAAAAAATTTCGCGAAGTCGCGGAAAGCAGACTTTTGGGCAATTTCGCATTCTCCGCGGAACGCGAAATTACCGAAATTCCGCAAATTCCGCGAGCGGAACGGAATTTACCGCCCAGGCCTAATCTTAATCCCAATTTTCAAGAAAGGCAATCGTGGGGAAGCCAAGAACTATCGACCGATTTCCCTGCTGGATTCTTCTGTAAAAGTTATGAGCCGAGTGCTCCTAGTGAGATTGGAGGAATGGGCAGAGGAAAATGGTATTTTAGCTGAGAGCCAGTTTGGTTTTAGGAAGGGTCGCGGTACGATCGAGCAGTGTTTAAATTTAGAACTGCTCGTCGGTAAATATACTTTGGCTAAGACCGGCACTATTTACCTCTGCTTTGCGGATCTAAGTAGTGCTTTTGATCTGGTGGATCACGGTATTCTCTGGGCAAAGTTGTTAGAAATGGGGGCCCCGGAGGGTATCGTCTTCTTTTTAGCACGCCTCTATACCAAACTGAGAGCATGTGTCCGTTATGGACCGCAAGGTGAATGTACACCCATGTTTAAAATTGAGCGTGGAATACGCCAGGGATGTGTGCTAGCCCCATTGCTTTTTACACTTTTTATCAATGAGATTGACTCCTTTCTTAAATCTCTGGCAGTGGATGCCCCCAAAATCAAAAATGAATATGTCCCTGTGTTACTTTACGCGGATGACGCGGTTTTAATTTCACGTACACCATATGGTCTTCAACAGCTGCTGGATGGTTTTATGCAATTTATCCAAAGCAGAAAGTTAGTTTTAAACAAATCCAAAACTTTTGTTATGGAATATGGTCGCAGGCACGGAAAGAAACAGCCCTCCTTTTTTATAGAGGGTCAAAAGGTTCAGGCTGTTGACAACTTTTCATATTTGGGGGTTACTTTTTCAAACAAAAATACCTGGGCAAATGAACATAAGAATGTACGGTTTAAAATGGCCAGGAGCGCTTACGGAATTTTTACAATGGCTACTAAATTGGGAGATAGGCGGGTAAACGACATGCTGAAAATTTTTCAATCACGGTGTGTTTCAATTGCCTTGTACGGAGCCGGCATATGGGGCTATGCCCCGGCAGGATCCCTTCAGGTCGAAGAGAATGAATTTCTGAAAAAACTTTTGTGCCTGCCAAGCTCTGTCTCTAATGCCATAGTGCACAATGAATTGGGCATTTGCACCTTTCTGATTTGATTCTCCTTAGACCATTGACCCTATGACGCTCCATTAGGACCAAAGAAGAGACCTCTTTGTGCAGAGCTATCATTTCTGACTGTCTTGCTTTGGACTATTATACAAGGATCCCATGGTTAAAGTATGTTATTGATAACTTTCGGGAGATCTTCAACATCAATATCATTGTGGATCATCATGGGGCAGATGTGTTGTCCAAATCTGACCTTAAACAGTGTCTCTTACACCAGGTTTCCATTAAGAGACACCAAAATAGCTCTAATCTTTCATCTTATGTTTCTTACCACGATTTAAATGAACTTGTGGGTTTTCAACCATATTTATCTCAAGTAACCTGGAAGGCACATCGGTTTGTGTTGACCAGACTTAGAATGGGAATAGTCCACAACCTCGTTGCCTTCCCCTCTTTGAACCTACGTCCAGCTGGTCCATGTCCATGTGATAACTCTACTCCCCAAAGCACTGTGCACTTTCTTCTGCTTTGCTAGCTGTATAAACATTTCCGGACAGCCTATCTGAAACCCTTGTTTGTAAAATTTGGGATCAGATCACTACGTGACTGTATGTGTTTACTTTTTAACTTACATCATCCCGATGTATGTTTTTACACGGCTACTTTTCTTCTTAAATCCATTAATGCTAGGAAAAGTATGCTATTTTAACAATTCCAAGCTAATGAATTTTCTGCCTCTGAATGTTTTCATATTGCTGTTTATTAATGTGGTGCTTTTATGAACTTGTTTTAGGTTCGAATAAAGCCTTATGAAATGAAATGTACATATATATATATATATGACACCAGTCCCGCTTTTGCCTTTAAAAACGGGTCAGACACATGCTGGAGTTGCTTGACAGTAAGTTTTAATGCCACCATTAACACTTTAAAAACAAACGCATTGTCCTCATATAACAGCTCCTGGCAGACGCGTTTCAGTGGATGCCTTTATCAATGCCGGTTTTCAGCTGGATAGTCCAAAAGTGAGGATTTTGGCGGGGTGATGTTTAAATGTCTGTATGGAGGAATCTCATTGGCTGACTGGTTTAACTATCAAGAGAGGACAGAGAAAGTTCCCAAAAGTCAGTACTTTTCCTCTCCCAATATGTCAATCAAGGTTCCTCTCAATAACCCAGTGCGACGATCTCGCCAAAAGGAACAAACAGGTCCAAAATTGCGAGTGCGGTATAATAACCCGCCCGTGCATACAATTGTGCCCTGACTTAGTCAGCCTTTGTTCTGCTCATTCCTTAAAACTGGCGTGGTCGATGGCGGACTTCGTCATTGCTGAGCAACTCTATCAGCACACCAGCTGCTGCTCTTTCCCCAGTGCCTACACCACAATCCAGGCTGGGGGGGCGCTGCGCTGTGCAGTCCGTGCACTCAACCACAGAGTTTGTCGGCAATGCGCGGAGCTCCAAATCAAGAGGCGTGCCTGAATGCGGAGCCGACCTCCGCCATATGTACTACACCAGTCCCGCTTTTGCCTTTAAAAACGGGTCAGACACATGCTGGAGGTGTTCTGCAGTAAGTTTTAATGCCACCATTAACACTTTAAAAACAAACGCGTTGTCCTCATATAACAGCTCCTGGCAGTCGCGTTTCGGTGGATGCCTTTATCAATGGCGGTTTTCAGCTGGATAGTCCAAAATATATATAAAGGTGTGGCTACGTTTTATTGATGATTTGTTTGTGGTCTGGGAGGGTACTTACGAGCAAGCTAAGTCATTTGTGGGAATCATTAATGTTAACGATATCAATTTGCATTTCACTGCCATCATTAGCAATGACACAGTTAATTTCTTAGATACACAAGTATACATAAAAAATAACAAACTTGAGACGAGGCTTTACCGAAAAGAAACGACCGGCAATTCAGTATTGCACGCCAGCAGCTCTCACCCTAACCATTTGGTTAACAGTATACCCTATGGGGAGATGCTGCGTTTAAAACGAATCCATAGTGATGACGCAGACCTTTAAGAAGCGCACAGACAGCCAACAGAGACAGATTTCTTGAGCGAGGTTATCCTCACAAGATAATCAACAGGGCAATTTTGAGATCAATGACTATTCAAAGGGAAGATCTACTTAGGGATAAACATCCCAGTTTCACCAAGGGCCCTGAAAATAGATCAGAAGCAGAAATCCAAACTACCAGTGAATTCAGGATCATAATGGTATACAGCAGACAACAATAAAATATACAGTCAATTATCAAATGCAATTGGCCCTTGATACTCAATGACTCAGTCATTGGGTCATCACTACCTAAGAGAGTATCAATTACCTTTAGCAGAGGACAGTCCATGGGAGACAACTTAGTGAAAACCAATCCTGAGGTCATTGAAGGAACCAATTGGCTGCAAGCACACAAAAGCTTTTACAAATGCAAGCTTTGCAAGGCATGTCAACAGGGTATAAACATGAACACGTATCAAACCCTGTTCAGTACTAAAAAGCATGAGATAACTTAACTATTTACATGCAAAACAGAGTATGCAGTTTATGTATTAATATGCCCATGTGGTTTGCAATACATAGGGAGCACCAGGCTACAAGTATACAAGAGAGTGCTCCAGCACATGGTTGCGATAACTAACCAGGACAACACGTACCCAATGGCCAGACATTTCAAAGAGCATCACAAATCCAATGGTCTGGATCTTAGATATTATGTAATTGATACAGTCCCCACAGTAGGAGAGGTGGCAACAGAGAGAGCAAACTAATAAAGTTCGAAACACTGTACATTATAGACATGGATTCTAAACAGCCTTGTGGTTTGAATGTATCTGAGGACCTTTACACATGCCTGTAAGAACATACATATAGAATACACAAATAATCCAAGCTGAAAAATTGCAAAATTTTATCCTATTTATTCATTATGAGGTTTTTATCCAATATTTAATATTTAACATTTGACATATTTATACATTTTATCAATGTGTGGTGTTTTATATATATATTGGAGACAACTTTATTAATTGATGTTTATGTATATTTACAATCCATTTTCAATTATGAAAGACTCGTATGGGTTAAAGCACAAACACCCAAAGGTGCTATAAGTCCAAGTGGTATTCAGACCTGAAATTAATTTGAAATTACAATGTGAACCCAATCTCAGAGTTCTTATGATGGAATTGTATCGAATATGATGATAAACAAATATCAGTTACAATTCGCACTATGCACTTTATCACTTCTGCACTTTAACACTTTGCACTACAGCACTGTCAACTTCAGCAACACAGACATGTATAGACATGGAACAAACGTAAGGTGTCTCAGGCTTGAGACACACAACATCATGATAAGGGCGAGCAACATGTATTTTACATAGATGACCGTCAATTGCAATTTATCGTGTGTATGTCGGAAAACACTTAAAATATGGCTATGTCAGGCTAAAAGTGGGTTCTGATGATTGGGCAACAAGAATGTAATTTTACAATTATTTTAATCTTATTACAGTACAATCCAAGTGATCTGAGCCTATTTTAAAGACAATGTCATTTGTGCATTTAAACAAAGATTGATTATACAAAGTTTTAAACATGTCTTTTATGTCTATTGTTGGTATTTGGACGTGGTAAGCCACACCTGCACCTGTCACTTTAAAAATGAGATTGCAACAACAGGACCATGTCATGTGATCAAGGCTTGCAACGAGCCAAAACGCGTAATGGCGACTTTGCAATAAAGAAAAATTGAAGCACTTACTGAGTAGTCCGTATCTGTTTGTGGATATATCCGGGAGGCAGCGACATTGCGTGATATATATATATATATATATATATATATTTCGAACCAGTACTCCTTCCACTTCCACCAGAGAACCCCCGGCGGCGAAGAGAGAGACACGAACCACTTCTGATTTCAGGCAAGATGTTTTAATTCACCAAACAGCAGTCGACAGATGACGCGTTTCGGGCTCAGGCGCCCTTGTTCACATCATATATATATATTTTATTCGCCAAAGATGCCCCAGCATTGAAAGGTGCACTCGACAGCACCCCTTGCCATTCAGCTCTTTTAGCCTCGCTGCAGCCTGCCTTTCATGCATCCTAGAGTGTCCTCATGCCGACGCGTTTCGAGGCCAACGCCCCTTCTTCATGGGCTTGAAGGGAACAGCATTCAAACAATCCACTTCCAAAATGTGCTTTTTATCCAATTCAATAGAAACGCCCTCAGTGGGCTTGCCTTAGTGCAACCTCTATTAGCAAAGCATTATGGGATATGTTGTCCCTGGAAGTGCATCTCATTATCCTTCGTAGGTAGAATGACCCGTTCCCATCAATTAAAAGCATATTGATAACCTGTAGTAGGTGGATGAGTTCGAAGCAGGCATTTGTTTGCAGAAGGGGCGCTGTGCTTCAAGGGAGAACATTTTTCTCACCACGGCCTTCCATTCATCAAGAAATGGTGCTCCTTTCCACGGCGGGCCGCCGTGTAAAATTTTATACGCCAAAGATGCCCCAGCATTGAAAGGTGCACTCGACAGCACCCCTTGCCATTCAGCTCTTTTAGCCTCGCTGCAGCCTGCCTTTCATGCATCCTAGAGTGTCCTCATGCCGACGCGTTTCGAGGCCAACGCCTCTTCTTCATGGGCTTGAAGGGAACAGCATTCAAACAATCCACTTCCAAAATGCGCTTTTTATTCAATTCAATAGAAACGCCCTCAGTGGGCTTGCCTTAGTGCAACCTCTATTAGCAAAGCATTATGGGATATGTTGTCCCTGGAAGTGCATCTCATTACCCTTCGTAGGTAGAATGACCCGTTCCCATCAATTAAAAGCATATTGATAACCTGTAGTAGGTGGATGAGTTCGAAGCAGGCATTTGTTTGCAGAAGGGGCGCTGTGCTTCAAGGGAGAACATTTTTCTCACCACGGCCTTCCATTCATCAAGAAATGGTGCTCCTTTCCACGGCGGGCCGCCGTGTAAAATTTTATTCGCCAAAGATGCCCCAGCATTGAAAGGTGCACTCGACAGCACCCCTTGCCATTCAGCTCTTTTAGCCTCGCTGCAGCCTGCCTTTCATGCATCCTAGAGTGTCCTCATGCCGACGCGTTTCGAGGCCAACGCCTCTTCTTCATGGGCTTGAAGGGAACAGCATTCAAACAATCCACTTCCAAAATGCGCTTTTTATTCAATTCAATAGAAACGCCCTCAGTGGGCTTGCCTTAGTGCAACCTCTATTAGCAAAGCATTATGGGATATGTTGTCCCTGGAAGTGCATCTCATTATCCTTCGTAGGTAGAATGACCCGTTCCCATCAATTAAAAGCATATTGATAACCTGTAGTAGGTGGATGAGTTCGAAGCAGGCATTTGTTTGCAGAAGGGGCGCTGTGCTTCAAGGGAGAACATTTTTCTCACCACGGCCTTCCATTCATCAAGAAATGGTGCTCCTTTCCACGGCGGGCCGCCGTGTAAAATTTTATTCGCCAAAGATGCCCCAGCATTGAAAGGTGCACTCGACAGCACCCCTTGCCATTCAGCTCTTTTAGCCTCGCTGCAGCCTGCCTTTCATGCATCCTAGAGTGTCCTCATGCCGACGCGTTTCGAGGCCAACGCCTCTTCTTCATGGGCTTGAAGGGAACATCATTCAAACAATCCACTTCCAAAATGCGCTTTTTATTCAATTCAATAGAAACGCCCTCAGTGGGCTTGCCTTAGTGCAACCTCTATTAGCAAAGCATTATGGGATATGTTGTCCCTGGAAGTGCATCTCATTATCCTTCGTAGGTAGAATGACCCGTTCCCATCAATTAAAAGCATATTGATAACCTGTAGTAGGTGGATGAGTTCGAAGCAGGCATTTGTTTGCAGTAGGGGCGCTGTGCTTCAAGGGAGAACATTTTTCTCACCACGGCCTTCCATTCATCAAGAAATGGTGCTCCTTTCCACGGCGGGCCGCCGTGTAAAATTTTATTCGCCAAAGATGCCCCAGCATTGAAAGGTGCACTCGACAGCACCCCTTGCCATTCAGCTCTTTTAGCCTCGCTGCAGCCTGCCTTTCATGCATCCTAGAGTGTCCTCATGCCGACGCGTTTCGAGGCCAACGC
The DNA here is from genome assembly GCF_964204655.1 of Triturus cristatus. Lineage (NCBI taxonomy): Eukaryota > Metazoa > Chordata > Amphibia > Caudata > Salamandridae > Triturus > Triturus cristatus. The sequence continues at coordinate 497,251,258 of NC_140589.1, read as the reverse complement.
CTCTTCTTCATGGGCTTGAAGGGAACAGCATTCAAACAATCCACTTCCAAAATGCGCTTTTTATTCAATTCAATAGAAACGCCCTCAGTGGGCTTGCCTTAGTGCAACCTCTATTAGCAAAGCATTATGGGATATGTTGTCCCTGGAAGTGCATCTCATTATCCTTCGTAGGTAGAATGACCCGTTCCCATCAATTAAAAGCATATTGATAACCTGTAGTAGGTGGATGAGTTCGAAGCAGGCATTTGTTTGCAGAAGGGGCGCTGTGCTTCAAGGGAGAACATTTTTCTCACCACGGCCTTCCATTCATCAAGAAATGGTGCTCCTTTCCACGGCGGGCCGCCGTGTAAAATTTTATTCGCCAAAGATGCCCCAGCATTGAAAGGTGCACTCGACAGCACCCCTTGCCATTCAGCTCTTTTAGCCTCGCTGCAGCCTGCCTTTCATGCATCCTAGAGTGTCCTCATGCCGACGCGTTTCGAGGCCAACGCCTCTTCTTCATGGGCTTGAAGGGAACAGCATTCAAACAATCCACTTCCAAAATGCGCTTTTTATTCAATTCAATAGAAACGCCCTCAGTGGGCTTGCCTTAGTGCAACCTCTATTAGCAAAGCATTATGGGATATGTTGTCCCTGGAAGTGCATCTCATTATCCTTCGTAGGTAGAATGACCCGTTCCCATCAATTAAAAGCATATTGATAACCTGTAGTAGGTGGATGAGTTCGAAGCAGGCATTTGTTTGCAGAAGGGGCGCTGTGCTTCAAGGGAGAACATTTTTCTCACCACGGCCTTCCATTCATCAAGAAATGGTGCTCCTTTCCACGGCGGGCCGCCGTGTAAAATTTTATTCGCCAAAGATGCCCCAGCATTGAAAGGTGCACTCGACAGCACCCCTTGCCATTCAGCTCTTTTAGCCTCGCTGCAGCCTGCCTTTCATGCATCCTAGAGTGTCCTCATGCCGACGCGTTTCGAGGCCAACGCCTCTTCTTCATGGGCTTGAAGGGAACAGCATTCAAACAATCCACTTCCAAAATGCGCTTTTTATTCAATTCAATAGAAACGCCCTCAGTGGGCTTGCCTTAGTGCAACCTCTATTAGCAAAGCATTATGGGATATGTTGTCCCTGGAAGTGCATCTCATTATCCTTCGTAGGTAGAATGACCCGTTCCCATCAATTAAAAGCATATTGATAACCTGTAGTAGGTGGATGAGTTCGAAGCAGGCATTTGTTTGCAGAAGGGGCGCTGTGCTTCAAGGGAGAACATTTTTCTCACCACGGCCTTCCATTCATCAAGAAATGGTGCTCCTTTCCACGGCGGGCCGCCGTGTAAAATTTTATTCGCCAAAGATGCCCCAGCATTGAAAGGTGCACTCGACAGCACCCCTTGCCATTCAGCTCTTTTAGCCTCGCTGCAGCCTGCCTTTCATGCATCCTAGAGTGTCCTCATGCCGACGCGTTTCGAGGCCAACGCCTCTTCTTCATGGGCTTGAAGGGAACAGCATTCAAACAATCCACTTCCAAAATGCGCTTTTTATTCAATTCAATAGAAACGCCCTCAGTGGGCTTGCCTTAGTGCAACCTCTATTAGCAAAGCATTATGGGATATGTTGTCCCTGGAAGTGCATCTCATTATCCTTCGTAGGTAGAATGACCCGTTCCCATCAATTAAAAGCATATTGATAACCTGTAGTAGGTGGATGAGTTCGAAGCAGGCATTTGTTTGCAGAAGGGGCGCTGTGCTTCAAGGGAGAACATTTTTCTCACCACGGCCTTCCATTCATCAAGAAATGGTGCTCCTTTCCACGGCGGGCCGCCGTGTAAAATTTTATTCGCCAAAGATGCCCCAGCATTGAAAGGTGCACTCGACAGCACCCCTTGCCATTCAGCTCTTTTAGCCTCGCTGCAGCCTGCCTTTCATGCATCCTAGAGTGTCCTCATGCCGACGCGTTTCGAGGCCAACGCCTCTTCTTCATGGGCTTGAAGGGAACAGCATTCAAACAATCCACTTCCAAAATGCGCTTTTTATTCAATTCAATAGAAACGCCCTCAGTGGGCTTGCCTTAGTGCAACCTCTATTAGCAAAGCATTATGGGATATGTTGTCCCTGGAAGTGCATCTCATTATCCTTCGTAGGTAGAATGACCCGTTCCCATCAATTAAAAGCATATTGATAACCTGTAGTAGGTGGATGAGTTCGAAGCAGGCATTTGTTTGCAGAAGGGGCGCTGTGCTTCAAGGGAGAACATTTTTCTCACCACGGCCTTCCATTCATCAAGAAATGGTGCTCCTTTCCACGGCGGGCCGCCGTGTAAAATTTTATTCGCCAAAGATGCCCCAGCATTGAAAGGTGCACTCGACAGCACCCCTTGCCATTCAGCTCTTTTAGCCTCGCTGCAGCCTGCCTTTCATGCATCCTAGAGTGTCCTCATGCCGACGCGTTTCGAGGCCAACGCCTCTTCTTCATGGGCTTGAAGGGAACAGCATTCAAACAATCCACTTCCAAAATGCGCTTTTTATACAATTCAATAGAAACGCCCTCAGTGGGCTTGCCTTAGTGCAACCTCTATTAGCAAAGCATTATGGGATATGTTGTCCCTGGAAGTGCATCTCATTATCCTTCGTAGGTAGAATGACCCGTTCCCATCAATTAAAAGCATATTGATAACCTGTAGTAGGTGGATGAGTTCGAAGCAGGCATTTGTTTGCAGAAGGGGCGCTGTGCTTCAAGGGAGAACATTTTTCTCACCACGGCCTTCCATTCATCAAGAAATGGTGCTCCTTTCCACGGCGGGCCGCCGTGTAAAATTTTATTCGCCAAAGATGCCCCAGCATTGAAAGGTGCACTCGACAGCACCCCTTGCCATTCAGCTCTTTTAGCCTCGCTGCAGCCTGCCTTTCATGCATCCTAGAGTGTCCTCATGCCGACGCGTTTCGAGGCCAACGCCTCTTCTTCATGGGCTTGAAGGGAACAGCATTCAAACAATCCACTTCCAAAATGCGCTTTTTATTCAATTCAATAGAAACGCCCTCAGTGGGCTTGCCTTAGTGCAACCTCTATTAGCAAAGCATTATGGGATATGTTGTCCCTGGAAGTGCATCTCATTATCCTTCGTAGGTAGAATGACCCGTTCCCATCAATTAAAAGCATATTGATAACCTGTAGTAGGTGGATGAGTTCGAAGCAGGCATTTGTTTGCAGAAGGGGCGCTGTGCTTCAAGGGAGAACATTTTTCTCACCATGGCCTTCCATTCATCAAGAAATGGTGCTCCTTTCCACGGCGGGCCGCTGTGTAAAATTTTATTCGCCAAAGATGCCCCAGCATTGAAAGGTGCACTCGACAGCACCCCTTGCCATTCAGCTCTTTTAGCCTCGCTGCAGCCTGCCTTTCATGCATCCTAGAGTGTCCTCATGCCGACGCGTTTCGAGGCCAACGCCTCTTCTTCATGGGCTTGAAGGGAACAGCATTCAAACAATCCACTTCCAAAATGCGCTTTTTATTCAATTCAATAGAAACGCCCTCAGTGGGCTTGCCTTAGTGCAACCTCTATTAGCAAAGCATTATGGGATATGTTGTCCCTGGAAGTGCATCTCATTATCCTTCGTAGGTAGAATGACCCGTTCTCATCAATTAAAAGCATATTGATAACCTGTAGTAGGTGGATGAGTTCGAAGCAGGCATTTGTTTGCAGAAGGGGCGCTGTGCTTCAAGGGAGAACATTTTTCTCACCACGGCCTTCCATTCATCAAGAAATGATGCTCCTTTCCACGGCGGGCCGCCGTGTAAAATTTTATTCGCCAAAGATGCCCCAGCATTGAAAGGTGCACTCGACAGCACCCCTTGCCATTCAGCTCTTTTAGCCTCGCTGCAGCCTGCCTTTCATGCATCCTAGAGTGTCCTCATGCCGACGCGTTTCGAGGCCAACGCCTCTTCTTCATGGGCTTGAAGGGAACAGCATTCAAACAATCCACTTCCAAAATGCGCTTTTTATTCAATTCAATAGAAACGCCCTCAGTGGGCTTGCCTTAGTGCAACCTCTATTAGCAAAGCATTATGGGATATGTTGTCCCTGGAAGTGCATCTCATTATCCTTCGTAGGTAGAATGACCCGTTCCCATCAATTAAAAGCATATTGATAACCTGTAGTAGGTGGATGAGTTCGAAGCAGGCATTTGTTTGCAGAAGGGGCGCTGTGCTTCAAGGGAGAACATTTTTCTCACCACGGCCTTCCATTCATCAAGAAATGGTGCTCCTTTCCACGGCGGGCCGCCGTGTAAAATTTTATTCGCCAAAGATGCCCCAGCATTGAAAGGTGCACTCGACAGCACCCCTTGCCATTCAGCTCTTTTAGCCTCGCTGCAGCCTGCCTTTCATGCATCCTAGAGTGTCCTCATGCCGACGCGTTTCGAGGCCAACGCCTCTTCTTCATGGGCTTGAAGGGAACAGCATTCAAACAATCCACTTCCAAAATGCGCTTTTTATTCAATTCAATAGAAACGCCCTCAGTGGGCTTGCCTTAGTGCAACCTCTATTAGCAAAGCATTATGGGATATGTTGTCCCTGGAAGTGCATCTCATTATCCTTCGTAGGTAGAATGACCCGTTCCCATCAATTAAAAGCATATTGATAACCTGTAGTAGGTGGATGAGTTCGAAGCAGGCATTTGTTTGCAGAAGGGGCGCTGTGCTTCAAGGGAGAACATTTTTCTCACCACGGCCTTCCATTCATCAAGAAATGGTGCTCCTTTCCACGGCGGGCCGCCGTGTAAAATTTTATTCGCCAAAGATGCCCCAGCATTGAAAGGTGCACTCGACAGCACCCCTTGCCATTCAGCTCTTTTAGCCTCGCTGCAGCCTGCCTTTCATGCATCCTAGAGTGTCCTCATGCCGACGCGTTTCGAGGCCAACGCCTCTTCTTCATGGGCTTGAAGGGAACAGCATTCAAACAATCCACTTCCAAAATGCGCTTTTTATACAATTCAATAGAAACGCCCTCAGTGGGCTTGCCTTAGTGCAACCTCTATTAGCAAAGCATTATGGGATATGTTGTCCCTGGAAGTGCATCTCATTATCCTTCGTAGGTAGAATGACCCGTTCCCATCAATTAAAAGCATATTGATAACCTGTAGTAGGTGGATGAGTTCGAAGCAGGCATTTGTTTGCAGAAGGGGCGCTGTGCTTCAAGGGAGAACATTTTTCTCACCACGGCCTTCCATTCATCAAGAAATGGTGCTCCTTTCCACGGCGGGCCGCCGTGTAAAATTTTATTCGCCAAAGATGCCCCAGCATTGAAAGGTGCACTCGACAGCACCCCTTGCCATTCAGCTCTTTTAGCCTCGCTGCAGCCTGCCTTTCATGCATCCTAGAGTGTCCTCATGCCGACGCGTTTCGAGGCCAACGCCTCTTCTTCATGGGCTTGAAGGGAACAGCATTCAAACAATCCACTTCCAAAATGCGCTTTTTATTCAATTCAATAGAAACGCCCTCAGTGGGCTTGCCTTAGTGCAACCTCTATTAGCAAAGCATTATGGGATATGTTGTCCCTGGAAGTGCATCTCATTATCCTTCGTAGGTAGAATGACCCGTTCCCATCAATTAAAAGCATATTGATAACCTGTAGTAGGTGGATGAGTTCGAAGCAGGCATTTGTTTGCAGAAGGGGCGCTGTGCTTCAAGGGAGAACATTTTTCTCACCATGGCCTTCCATTCATCAAGAAATGGTGCTCCTTTCCACGGCGGGCCGCTGTGTAAAATTTTATTCGCCAAAGATGCCCCAGCATTGAAAGGTGCACTCGACAGCACCCCTTGCCATTCAGCTCTTTTAGCCTCGCTGCAGCCTGCCTTTCATGCATCCTAGAGTGTCCTCATGCCGACGCGTTTCGAGGCCAACGCCTCTTCTTCATGGGCTTGAAGGGAACAGCATTCAAACAATCCACTTCCAAAATGCGCTTTTTATACAATTCAATAGAAACGCCCTCAGTGGGCTTGCCTTAGTGCAACCTCTATTAGCAAAGCATTATGGGATATGTTGTCCCTGGAAGTGCATCTCATTATCCTTCGTAGGTAGAATGACCCGTTCCCATCAATTAAAAGCATATTGATAACCTGTAGTAGGTGGATGAGTTCGAAGCAGGCATTTGTTTGCAGAAGGGGCGCTGTGCTTCAAGGGAGAACATTTTTCTCACCACGGCCTTCCATTCATCAAGAAATGGTGCTCCTTTCCACGGCGGGCCGCCGTGTAAAATTTTATTCGCCAAAGATGCCCCAGCATTGAAAGGTGCACTCGACAGCACCCCTTGCCATTCAGCTCTTTTAGCCTCGCTGCAGCCTGCCTTTCATGCATCCTAGAGTGTCCTCATGCCGACGCGTTTCGAGGCCAACGCCTCTTCTTCATGGGCTTGAAGGGAACAGCATTCAAACAATCCACTTCCAAAATGCGCTTTTTATTCAATTCAATAGAAACGCCCTCAGTGGGCTTGCCTTAGTGCAACCTCTATTAGCAAAGCATTATGGGATATGTTGTCCCTGGAAGTGCATCTCATTATCCTTCGTAGGTAGAATGACCCGTTCCCATCAATTAAAAGCATATTGATAACCTGTAGTAGGTGGATGAGTTCGAAGCAGGCATTTGTTTGCAGAAGGGGCGCTGTGCTTCAAGGGAGAACATTTTTCTCACCATGGCCTTCCATTCATCAAGAAATGGTGCTCCTTTCCACGGCGGGCCGCTGTGTAAAATTTTATTCGCCAAAGATGCCCCAGCATTGAAAGGTGCACTCGACAGCACCCCTTGCCATTCAGCTCTTTTAGCCTCGCTGCAGCCTGCCTTTCATGCATCCTAGAGTGTCCTCATGCCGACGCGTTTCGAGGCCAACGCCTCTTCTTCATGGGCTTGAAGGGAACAGCATTCAAACAATCCACTTCCAAAATGCGCTTTTTATTCAATTCAATAGAAACGCCCTCAGTGGGCTTGCCTTAGTGCAACCTCTATTAGCAAAGCATTATGGGATATGTTGTCCCTGGAAGTGCATCTCATTATCCTTCGTAGGTAGAATGACCCGTTCTCATCAATTAAAAGCATATTGATAACCTGTAGTAGGTGGATGAGTTCGAAGCAGGCATTTGTTTGCAGAAGGGGCGCTGTGCTTCAAGGGAGAACATTTTTCTCACCACGGCCTTCCATTCATCAAGAAATGATGCTCCTTTCCACGGCGGGCCGCCGTGTAAAATTTTATTCGCCAAAGATGCCCCAGCATTGAAAGGTGCACTCGACAGCACCCCTTGCCATTCAGCTCTTTTAGCCTCGCTGCAGCCTGCCTTTCATGCATCCTAGAGTGTCCTCATGCCGACGCGTTTCGAGGCCAACGCCTCTTCTTCATGGGCTTGAAGGGAACAGCATTCAAACAATCCACTTCCAAAATGCGCTTTTTATTCAATTCAATAGAAACGCCCTCAGTGGGCTTGCCTTAGTGCAACCTCTATTAGCAAAGCATTATGGGATATGTTGTCCCTGGAAGTGCATCTCATTATCCTTCGTAGGTAGAATGACCCGTTCCCATCAATTAAAAGCATATTGATAACCTGTAGTAGGTGGATGAGTTCGAAGCAGGCATTTGTTTGCAGAAGGGGCGCTGTGCTTCAAGGGAGAACATTTTTCTCACCACGGCCTTCCATTCATCAAGAAATGGTGCTCCTTTCCACGGCGGGCCGCCGTGTAAAATTTTATTCGCCAAAGATGCCCCAGCATTGAAAGGTGCACTCGACAGCACCCCTTGCCATTCAGCTCTTTTAGCCTCGCTGCAGCCTGCCTTTCATGCATCCTAGAGTGTCCTCATGCCGACGCGTTTCGAGGCCAACGCCTCTTCTTCATGGGCTTGAAGGGAACAGCATTCAAACAATCCACTTCCAAAATGCGCTTTTTATTCAATTCAATAGAAACGCCCTCAGTGGGCTTGCCTTAGTGCAACCTCTATTAGCAAAGCATTATGGGATATGTTGTCCCTGGAAGTGCATCTCATTATCCTTCGTAGGTAGAATGACCCGTTCCCATCAATTAAAAGCATATTGATAACCTGTAGTAGGTGGATGAGTTCGAAGCAGGCATTTGTTTGCAGAAGGGGCGCTGTGCTTCAAGGGAGAACATTTTTCTCACCACGGCCTTCCATTCATCAAGAAATGGTGCTCCTTTCCACGGCGGGCCGCCGTGTAAAATTTTATTCGCCAAAGATGCCCCAGCATTGAAAGGTGCACTCGACAGCACCCCTTGCCATTCAGCTCTTTTAGCCTCGCTGCAGCCTGCCTTTCATGCATCCTAGAGTGTCCTCATGCCGACGCGTTTCGAGGCCAACGCCTCTTCTTCATGGGCTTGAAGGGAACAGCATTCAAACAATCCACTTCCAAAATGCGCTTTTTATACAATTCAATAGAAACGCCCTCAGTGGGCTTGCCTTAGTGCAACCTCTATTAGCAAAGCATTATGGGATATGTTGTCCCTGGAAGTGCATCTCATTATCCTTCGTAGGTAGAATGACCCGTTCCCATCAATTAAAAGCATATTGATAACCTGTAGTAGGTGGATGAGTTCGAAGCAGGCATTTGTTTGCAGAAGGGGCGCTGTGCTTCAAGGGAGAACATTTTTCTCACCACGGCCTTCCATTCATCAAGAAATGGTGCTCCTTTCCACGGCGGGCCGCCGTGTAAAATTTTATTCGCCAAAGATGCCCCAGCATTGAAAGGTGCACTCGACAGCACCCCTTGCCATTCAGCTCTTTTAGCCTCGCTGCAGCCTGCCTTTCATGCATCCTAGAGTGTCCTCATGCCGACGCGTTTCGAGGCCAACGCCTCTTCTTCATGGGCTTGAAGGGAACAGCATTCAAACAATCCACTTCCAAAATGCGCTTTTTATTCAATTCAATAGAAACGCCCTCAGTGGGCTTGCCTTAGTGCAACCTCTATTAGCAAAGCATTATGGGATATGTTGTCCCTGGAAGTGCATCTCATTATCCTTCGTAGGTAGAATGACCCGTTCCCATCAATTAAAAGCATATTGATAACCTGTAGTAGGTGGATGAGTTCGAAGCAGGCATTTGTTTGCAGAAGGGGCGCTGTGCTTCAAGGGAGAACATTTTTCTCACCATGGCCTTCCATTCATCAAGAAATGGTGCTCCTTTCCACGGCGGGCCGCTGTGTAAAATTTTATTCGCCAAAGATGCCCCAGCATTGAAAGGTGCACTCGACAGCACCCCTTGCCATTCAGCTCTTTTAGCCTCGCTGCAGCCTGCCTTTCATGCATCCTAGAGTGTCCTCATGCCGACGCGTTTCGAGGCCAACGCCTCTTCTTCATGGGCTTGAAGGGAACAGCATTCAAACAATCCACTTCCAAAATGCGCTTTTTATTCAATTCAATAGAAACGCCCTCAGTGGGCTTGCCTTAGTGCAACCTCTATTAGCAAAGCATTATGGGATATGTTGTCCCTGGAAGTGCATCTCATTATCCTTCGTAGGTAGAATGACCCGTTCTCATCAATTAAAAGCATATTGATAACCTGTAGTAGGTGGATGAGTTCGAAGCAGGCATTTGTTTGCAGAAGGGGCGCTGTGCTTCAAGGGAGAACATTTTTCTCACCACGGCCTTCCATTCATCAAGAAATGATGCTCCTTTCCACGGCGGGCCGCCGTGTAAAATTTTATTCGCCAAAGATGCCCCAGCATTGAAAGGTGCACTCGACAGCACCCCTTGCCATTCAGCTCTTTTAGCCTCGCTGCAGCCTGCCTTTCATGCATCCTAGAGTGTCCTCATGCCGACGCGTTTCGAGGCCAACGCCTCTTCTTCATGGGCTTGAAGGGAACAGCATTCAAACAATCCACTTCCAAAATGCGCTTTTTATTCAATTCAATAGAAACGCCCTCAGTGGGCTTGCCTTAGTGCAACCTCTATTAGCAAAGCATTATGGGATATGTTGTCCCTGGAAGTGCATCTCATTATCCTTCGTAGGTAGAATGACCCGTTCCCATCAATTAAAAGCATATTGATAACCTGTAGTAGGTGGATGAGTTCGAAGCAGGCATTTGTTTGCAGAAGGGGCGCTGTGCTTCAAGGGAGAACATTTTTCTCACCACGGCCTTCCATTCATCAAGAAATGGTGCTCCTTTCCACGGCGGGCCGCCGTGTAAAATTTTATTCGCCAAAGATGCCCCAGCATTGAAAGGTGCACTCGACAGCACCCCTTGCCATTCAGCTCTTTTAGCCTCGCTGCAGCCTGCCTTTCATGCATCCTAGAGTGTCCTCATGCCGACGCGTTTCGAGGCCAACGCCTCTTCTTCATGGGCTTGAAGGGAACAGCATTCAAACAATCCACTTCCAAAATGCGCTTTTTTGTCAGTGTACGTAGATCACTTCCTGAAAGAATATGTTTTCCAACTCACTTCCTTCATTAAGGACACAACTGACTTTCTGAAAAAAATCGAGACCATTACATTGACTGAAGGTTCCATTCTTATCACAATGGATGTCAGTGCCCTCTATACTGTCATTGACCATACCCAGGGTATGGAGGCTTGCTACTATTTCTTACAAAACCGTGAAATAGGATTTAGAGACCATACTGTTATGCTTATAGAGATGATGAAACTCTGTCTACGTAACAATATATTTATGTTTGACGGTACCTTTTTCAAGCAAATCCGTGGCGCTGCCATGGGTTCGGCGTTTTCTCCCAACTTCGCGAATTTATTTTTGGGGAAGTGGGAAGAAGAAATTAGGACCAACGAAGATCTCAAGGAGCATTTTACTAAGGTACAATTTTGGTCAAGATACATTGATGACCTTTTTGTCATCTGGCAGGGCACAATGGAAGAGGCTGTTAGCTTCATTGCAAAGCTCAATCAAAACAGCTACAATATACTTCTGACATACAACATTAGTGAACATCAGGTGGATTTCTTAGACACCAGCATCACGATCCAAGAGGGTAGACTTATTTCCAAACTCCATAGAAAGGACACGGCAGGCAACAGCCTTCTTCATGCCCTGAGCTCCCATCCTGAATCACTCAAATGGAGCATCCCTTATGGGGAGCTCTTAAGAGCTAAAAGAAATTGCACTAAAGAGGCGGATTACACACACGAGAGTAGCAACATACTCCAACGGTTTCGGGACAGGGGATATCCTGAGTGGGTACTGACTAAAGCCCTTTCTAAAGCATCGATCATCCAGAGATCAGAGACCCTGAACCCTATACCCAAACCCATTGTCTCATCACAACCACCTAGAATAATAACTACCTACAACCAAAAGTCCAAACAAGTCCAAAAAATAGTGGCCGATAATTGGAAAATTTTAAAATCGGATTCCATCTTAGGCCCAAAATTGACCAATAGACCACTCATAACATACAGAAGAGGTCGCAACCTTAGGGACATATTGGTGAAAAGTGACATCACTGATAAAAGGGGCCAACATATCCAAGGACTTAGTGGATTTTATCCATGTGGACATTGCAGGGCCTGCCGGTCTAGTGTGATGGTTAAAGAGTTTGCAATACCAGGGACCCAAACAAAAAAACAAATCAAACAATTTCTTACTTGTAGCTCCACCTATGTAATCTACATTTTGGAATGTCCTTGTCAAAAAAAGTATGTGGGCAGTACGTCGTGCATGGCTAAAAAGAGAGTCCAGGAACACTTGAGAGCCATCTATAACAAAGACCCCAAATATCCCATTGCCAGACACTTCCAAACCGTACACCAATCAAACAGTGATCTTTTGAGATACTATGCGATTGAACAGGTCAATGTTGGTAGGCGTGGTGGGAATCGAGAACTTGCCCTCAGGACTAGAGAATCTAAATGGATATTGGAATTAGAGACCAAATTTCCTGGGGGACATAATTTGGACGAGGAACTTGCAACCCATCTACATACGGATTAACTCATTTAGTTACCGTCCAAATGTGTCCATGATAAATCATCATGTCCTGATGCTTGATTGTTTTCTGATTGTTCTTGCTAAATATTAATTGATGATATTGTTTTTAATCCATTTTAATCAATGTTCTTGTCACTTCTTTCTAGGAGTCAGCCGGGGGCACATCACTCCTTAGAAAACCTGAGCACTGCACTGATCTTCACATGTCTGAACTGAATAGAAGACTATCACCTCACCACGATATAGCTAAGATACACTTTGTCACTTTTATTACTTTTACCCCCCCTTTTTTCCCCCCTTTTTTGGATTTTTTCTTGATCCTCGGATCTAGATGCACTCTAATTACCATGTTGGAACATCCCTAGTCGTACCCATTGGGATCACCTTACTGGATATTGGACACGCTAGTTACTCGTAATTTGGCTTGATCATTTTTTGAATTTTAGAAACTGACTCCTTTCGGGCACTAGACCGAGTACAATGTTGTTTCTGTTGCATATATGCGATACTACTTATTATGCGCATATTTACGTTATTCTTGTAATATTCATATGAGATGGAGTCCAGATCTTTCACTTGAATTAAGCGGACTCACTGTTTTGAATTTCATATCTCTATGATGCAATAGGGATTTAATGGAAAGGAACCAGTCCAATATGGCCGAATCATTATTTTCTTGTCAGTGTCCCTCCACTATGTTGTTGACAATTGACGAGTACTGGTGTTTGTACATAAGATGTTCTTGATTGGTAGAAGGTTAACGTGTGATCAAGGCACTTCTGTGCTGAAACGCGTAGCGTTACCTTGTGAATAAATCGCCAACGAGCTGTACCTTTCTGAGTGCGTGTTTTGCTTACTGGAGCTGAAAACTTTATTGATTCTTAACTCGGCGGTGGGATTGGCCGAGTATAACACGCCACCTGACTATGGGAGATGGATCCCGGAAACGAATCCTGTTGTGAAATGATGGAATATATATATATATATATATATATATATATATATATATATATATATATATATATATATATATATATATATATATATATATATATATATATATATATATTTCAGCTCCCCACACAGTAGAAACGACCAGCTCTCGCATTACTATAAATCTATTGCAGATTTATTTGGCGAAAAGAAATTGACATAACAAACACGTTTCGGCAATCCTGCCTTCGTCAATGTCGGCGGCCCCATTGTCATAGAAACCTTTAAACACCTGATTCTTACATTGATTAGAAAACGGACAAATTCATAATACAAGTCTATGGGCGCCATCTTAGAACATGTTATGGGACACAGTTTTAGACTCTCAGAAACTACATTACTTGTTCAGATACAGAGTTCATTCAGCAATTCATCTCATGAATGCAATCAAAATCAGAGAGTGTAAATTAAATTGAATTCAAGCACATCCTATGTACAACATTTACATTATATGCAATAACTGCAATATTGCTATGTACATATTTACACAGTAATTATTATGGGGACTGCTCAATTCATTATACTTCTTGCGCTCAATGCAATTCTTCATTGTCTATTTGCAGACCTAAAGACTTAATATCACCCTGAATGGGCTAGTAAATGGCTAATATGATCAAAATTGATGAGATCCATCTGTGAAGAATGGTTGATCTTACACTCCCCTCTACTACCATGTCGTACACTGTTGTTATACCGCCCTAAATGGGCCTATTGTTGTCGAACAGGATGGCATGCTTACTCCAGTCCCTTCAATACATTCTCGATTGCCCCAACTAGTTGGATAGAGCAGTTACGTCCCTAAATCTACAGCGAGTTCTTCCCCACTATTTAACCCTCCTGGAAATTTGCATTGGAGGTCTATAATGAATCTCGATTCCAGCCTCCTGAGTCTCTTCTCCCTATCCGCTCCTCTAACATCTCTGGGGACATGGTCTAGGCAGTGAAACAGCAGCAACAATCTATCCCTCATATGGTGGCTGGCAAAATGCTGCGCCACCGGATAGTTCATATCATTGCTGGCAATGGCTCTTTGATGTTCCAGGACCCTCATTTTCACCTGGCTGATGGTGCTCCCCACATATCTGAGGTTGAATGGACAAATCAGAGAATATACCACATATGTGGTACTGCACGTCATAAATTTAGTAATCTTCTTCACCGTTTTCATCCCGGGCACCTCATATGCTGTGATCCTTTTAATGGTGGCACAAGCCCTGCATTTCCCACAGGGAAAGGAGCTCTGTAGATCGCTCAAACCTTGTTGTTACTTCACTGCCCCCAAGTGACATTCTACTAGGTGGTCTTTGATGGATCTTGATCTCCTGAAAGTAATACCTGGTCTCTCAGGTAGATTTTTCCCAATGATCACATCTGATTTTACAATGCGCCAGTTCCGGTACATGATTGTCCTTACCTCACTGGCCATTTTCGAATACCGGGTAATCGTTCTGAAGTTATTAGTCTCTACACTCTTTTAACTTTTACTTGCCCCCTGAATGAGGTCAGTTCTTTTCATTGTGAGTGCCTTCAGATGAGCTGCCCATAGTGTTTTCTTCGAGTTACCTCTCACTCTAAAGCGACCCAAGCTATGAGATGCCGCTTCTAAATAGTTTTCTGGCCTAGAGATGTTCCTCTTGATTCTCAAGAGCTCCACATAGGGGATGCTCTGGATCAAATTGCACGGGTGACTACTAGTTCCATGAAGGACCGAGTTGCCCGCTGTCTCTTTTCTATACAATGCTGTATGCAATTTGTTGGCACTTACAAAAACTCTTAGGTCCAGGAAGGTTACTTGTGTGGTGCTCATTTCCCTGTAAACTCCAGGTTGAGATTATTCTCATTGAGGCTGGAGACATACTGTTTGGCTGATTCCATCGACCCTCTCCAAATTATGAAGAGGTCGTCGATGTAGCATCTCCAACATACAACATTCTCCACCCACTTTTCTACTGTTTCAGCCCAGGGCACCTGCTTCTCCCACCAGCTAACGAAGAGATTCGCATAACTGGGGGCGAAGCAGGTGCCCATTGCCGTGCCCTGTATCTGTCTGAACCGCTGGTCCTGGAAAAGAAAGATGCTATTGTTTAAACAAAAATAAATAAACTCTTCCAGCATTTTGCTGTGTTCCAGGAACTTAAGGGGCATCCTCCTCAAGAAGAATCTTATTGCTTCAAGCCCATCCATGTGCCTTATGCTGGTATACAGACTGGACACGTCTAGAGTGATCATCATGAAATACGTTTCCCATTCAATACCATCTATCTGTCTCAGAAAATCCTGGGTATCCTGTGTATACGAGGATAGCTGTAATACAAAGGGGAATAGGAAGTGCTCCACATATCTAGACAGGTTCTCTGTTAAGCCCCCTATCAAGGTTACTATAGGGCATCCCCAAGGTCTAGTGGCACTTTTGTAGATCTTCGGTAGGGGGTAAAATGTTGAGATCCTCGGGTGTCTGTTTTGTAGGAACCATTTCACTATCATGCTCTCAAATGCTTGTATGCTTTGAGCATATTTTATTTCAGTCACTCTGATGTATTTAGCTTCATCATTCAGCTGTCTCAATGCTTGATTACAATAGTTCTCTCTTGTTTGCAGAACTATGTTGCCCCCCTTATCGGATGGTTTCATAACGCTCGTTTTGTCACAGTTCAGATCTTTTATTGGTTTCCTCTGTTTATAAGATACATTCCACTTACATGGGGTTGTTACTTCATCCTCAGTTCTAGCAAGTCCCCATGGATGTTATCCGATAAGATGTCAATTGCATCAACCGTAGAAAAGTAGAATTTCAAAATCGGTTTGAAAGGGCTTGGTGCACCCACCTGGGCTACTCCATATACTTCCTGATCCTCCTGTGGACCACCAGATGTATGGGTGCCCAAGCCTTCTCCCAGTCTAATTCCTCCATTGTTGCCAGGGTTTCTAGGGCATTTGCGGTCAAAATGTCTGTCTCTTCTGATACATTGTTGCTAATCATTCTCCTTTGACCACATTCCTTAATTTAAAGTACTTGTATAGTTTTAATTTCCGGATATTCTTACATAAATCTATCCTCGTTTGTGTATACTCAAATTGTTCAGTGGAACAAAAGGTGAGACCCATGATTAGTCTGATTCCTCTGTGTTAGTCAGATTTCTTGTGGACAGATTGACAATTGTTTGATTCTTCTCCTTCACTTCGCGGTCCTGCCCCTCCTGTTTCTGGTATTCCCAGTGCTTGCTCCAGTGTTTCCTGCCCCCTCTTCTTGTGACTCTATGGTTTTCTTCTCCGGCAGTCGTCCTTTTCCTCCCCTCAGCCATGTTTGCCTAATTAGGCTGCATTCCTACCGAAAAAGGTTCTGGCGTGTATTGCCGAGATCAGAGCTTCCTTCTTCCTCAGAGTGTTCAGCACTAGCTACCTCTGATTCTGAGGTGTCTTTGTGCTCCACGACTTGGCGTTTTCTTGCTTTCAGGTAACGTCTCGGGCCGTCGTGTATATATATATATATATATATATTATCTACTGGCGGTCGCCAGTAGATAGTTATAGTTAGGACCATGTTTCCATAGGAAATCTGAAAATTCTATTTTGAATAACTTTGGCACCGGTTGACGAATCCTCGCGAAATTTTCAAAACTAATGGGGCGCTACGCTCCGCTCCTACCCTGAAAGTCTCGGGGTGATTCGTCAAGCGGGGGCTGAGAAAAAAGGGGGTCCCAAAACGCATTTTCCCCATGCATTTTTCCATAGGACCTTTAGACACAGCTACAGCCCGAACGGCTGAACAGAATTACTTGTAATTTGGCAGAGAGGTAGCCATAAGGTCAAGGAAGTGCCTTTTGTAGGTCTGGTGTAAATCTGTTCAGTAGTTCCTGAGAAAATAGCATTTAAATCAATATATATATCTGTGGCAGCTTACCGTGCGCTTACGGTAAGCTTACCGTACGCGTACGGTGCCGTGCGCGAGCGCGTTTCTGATTGGTTGTTAGATCAAAGTAAACATTCGAATCGGTCGAAAGCAGGAAGTATCGGCCGCCATTTTCTGTCTCTCGCACTGAAAAAAAAAGGTTGATAACATGAAAAGGGGGCAATGAAGAGAGTTGCAGACCCCCTAGCATTCGTCAGGGGGTTCACGAAGGACCAAAAAGTATGAAAAATGAATTTAATTTTTTTTTTTAAAAATCGCGGGGTGCACGTACGGTAAGCTTACCGTACGCGTACAGTAAAAAAATATAAAAAAAAATAAAGAATTAACAATCACATTTAATATATAAATCTAAGGACTCCCAAGAGAGAAAAAAACAATTGATATTTTGTAAAAAAATGGTGAGGCGTGCACGGTATGAAATGCACCACGTGGGCGCTCGGTGCGCGAAGCGCACCGAGTGCCCACAGCGCGCGCACGGTGCGTGAAGCGCACAGTGCGTGCAAAAATTAAAAATAAATACATAACTTAGCATTTAAAAAACCGTACAAATTCACTGAAAAAACCATAGGTTTCACACACGTTATAGTTAGGAATTAGCATTTAAAAAACCTTGCAAATTCACTGAAAAAACCATAGGTTTCACACATGTTATAGTTAGCTGTACATTTCACTCGTAAAAAACCAATGAAATTCCACGTTATAGTTAGATCAGGTAACTATAACTTGCGCGACCGCAATCCACAATGTGTCATTTCAGATGTCATCATTGATGTGAAGAGTGATGTCACTGACCATGTCATGAGTGATGTAATATGTGACGTCATCAGCAGTTTATTGTGGGCGCGCAAGTTATAGTTACCTGATCTAACTATAACGTGGAATTTCATTGGTTTTTACGAGTGAAATGTACAGCTAACTATAACATGTGTGAAACCTATGGTTTTTTCAGTGAATTTGCAAGGTTTTTTAAATGCTAATTCCTAACTATAACGTGTGTGAAACCTATGGTTTTTTCAGTGAATATATATATATATATATATATATATATATATATATATATATATATATATATATATATATATATATATATATATATATATATATATATATATATATATTCACTGAAAAAACCAAAGGTTTCAGGGGCATTATAGTTAGGGATTGGCATTTAAAAAACCTTAGAAATTCACTGAAAAAACCATAGGTTTCAGGGGTGTTCTAGTTAGCTGGACTTTTCTCTCGTACAAAACCCTAGAAATTCCCCTGTTATAATTAGTTCAGCTAACTATAACTCGCGCCCCCGCAATGCACTGCTGATGACATCACATATTACATCACTCATGACATGGTCAGTGACATCACTCATGACATCACTGATGACATCTCAAATGACTGATCACTTTAAATGCCAACTATAACGCCCCTGAAACCTTTGGTTTTTTCAGTGAATTTCAAAGGTTTTTTAAATGCCAATTTCTAACTATAACGTGCATGAAACCTATGGTTTTTTCAGTGAATTTCCCAAAAATTTAAACTTATTTTTTCAATTAATTCTTTTAAAAATTAAAAAATATTATTTGAACTTAATGGATTTTTCAAACATATTTTTTTAACTATGGGCCCGATTCACAGAACTAACTTAAGACAAAATCCTAAACTTACTACCATTTTGGTATTCACAGAAGGCACTTACTCATTTTGGTATTCACAGAAGGCACTTACTCATTTCGGTATTCACAGAAGTTAGGAGTCCTAACTTTAGGACTCCTAAATGCCTTCTGTGAATACCGAAAGTCTTAACATTAGGATTTTTCTCAGTTTAGTAGTAGTATAGTTAGGACTCTTAACTTTAGGACTCCTAAATGCCTTCTGGGAATACCGAAAGTCTTAAAATTAGGATTTTTCTCAATTTAGTAGTCCAAAGTTTAGGACTCCTAACTTTAGGACTCCTAAATGCCTTCTGTGAATACCGAAAGCCTTAAAATTAGGATTTTTCTCAGTTTAGTAGTAGTATAGTTAGGACTCCTAACTTTAGGACTCCTAAATGCCTTCTGTGAATACCGAAAGTCTTAAAATTAGGATTTTTCTCAATTTAGTAGTCCTAAGTTTAGACTTAGGACTACTAAATTGAGAAAAATCCTAATTTTAAGACTTTCGGTATTCACAGAAGGCATTTAGGAGTCCTAAAGTTAGGAGTTCCAACTATACTACTCCTAAACTGAGAAAAATCCTAATTTTAAGACTTTCGGTATTCACAGAAGGCATTTAGGAGTCCTAAAGTTAGGACTCCTAACTTCTGTGAATACCGAAATGAGTAAGTGCCTTCTGTGAATACCAAAATGAGTAAGTGCCTTCTGTGAATACCAAAATGGTAGTAAGTTTAGGATTTTGTCTTAAGTTAGTTCTGTGAATCGGG
The DNA here is from genome assembly GCF_964204655.1 of Triturus cristatus. NCBI lineage: Eukaryota > Metazoa > Chordata > Amphibia > Caudata > Salamandridae > Triturus > Triturus cristatus. Next base: position 497,232,016 of record NC_140589.1, on the reverse strand, counting down.
CCCTATATGTTCAAAACTTTATTTGATATATATTTTTTCAATGTTTTTGGATCCGCGCACTCTAAGCGCACCGCTCTCGATCCCTACGCGATAGCATCCGCGCATGGTAAGCGTTGGGTACGTGTTTAGTGCGCGATTGCAATGCGACCGGTACGCAACTCTCAGCCTATACACGACACGTTCGATGTACGTAACGCGACATTTACGCGCTTCCGCGATGCGTCATCTGCGTCTATGACGCAGTAGGTGCGCGGATCCCGTGAAATATTTAACATTTAAAAAAACATATATATATGTATTTCATGTGAATATTAATTGAAGACAAACTCTAAACTAGTCTTAAAACTAATATATTTTCACATCTAATCCTATAATTTTTTTTAATTCAATTTCGCGGATGCACACTGGGTGCGTGCTGCGTAAGCGAAGGGTGCATGGATCCCATGTGACCTGCAAAAAAAAGAGATTTGATTGGTTCATTACACTTCCTCTTCTAACTATTGAAAGACCCCACCCATTTCAATCATTCTTCTTTGACCTTCTTTAGAGCACCATCTCTTTGGAGAGAAGAAGATTTTTTAGACTAAGTTTACACTTAGCTCTAACTTTTTTCAACCAAAAATGGCTTCAGGGCAGCAGGCATCACCTGCATCACCTCATACTTCTGAGGATGAATTTTTGGCAGAGGCACCACCCAAAGAACGTTTTTCTTCAGTGGTGTGGACATTTTTTACTTTTCCAGAGGGGCAGAATAAGAGCAATGCCACCTTGGTCATGTGCAAGATTTGCAAAAGAGTCCTGTCTCGAGGGGATCCTAACAAGAAATACCCATGCGGCATGGCAAGTATGATGAAGCACATGAGGACCCTTCATCCAAACAATCTTGCACGAGAAGAGTGCCGACGGATGAGAAACACTCCTGCTCCTGCGCCATCCACCTCATCGCAGCCGAGCACCCCAAGAGTGCATCCATCAGCCCAAACCTTGGACATCCGTCCTCAATTTCAATTTTTAAAAGTGCTCTGCACTAAGTGCAATGCGACTTTGTGCTATGGTGAGCAGTCGATCGATCTGATCTGCCGCCGGCAAGAAAGTCACATTTGCTAGTTTTTTTTTTATTGTTCCCTGAAGTTCATTGTTTGGTTTCTCCTGTTTTGTTTTTTGTTTTGTTTTTTTGCAGAAAAATGAAAAAAAAATTAAAAATTGTTCAAAAAACTCAAAAAAAATGATAAAAGAAGAAAGAAGAAAAACTTTCCAGGTTTAAAAAAAGAGCTAAATTTCTTTGTTAGTATTAGTTTAGATTAATGTATGTGTAGTACGTAATTGACTGAATGAATGCATTAGTAGCGTATGGTGAATGTATAAGTGCAGAACTATGAGGAAGTGCTGTAGCACCACACAGTAACCTCTTTAACTGCAGTGTGCTGTAGTACTTCCGAAGCACAGGGATGCAACATATGTACATAAATATGTTGCAAATCTATGCTTCTGTCTGCATGGCTACTTAAACTGCAGCCATGTGGTGACAAAGGCACCCTTGCACCATAGTCCAAGGATATCTGTGTCATGTGCTGTTTGTTTTTCTACAGGAAGACACACCTTCCCGCACAAAAACAATGAGAACATGCATTTTTCTCCTTCAATGTATGCTGAACATTTCAGCATGCATTGCAGATATAAAAATGTTGAGAAATTAAAACAATTCTCCTTGTTGTGCTTTCCTACACCAATTTTAGAATGGTGCACCATTCACGCATATATTGAAATTTATGATTTATGATAAATCTAGACATGTGTCTTGTTCTATGAGTATTAAGTGCAATCATGCACAACAACACTTATAGAACACCCTTTCAACACAAAGTGGTCTGCATGATGAGGTTGTATTTACATGGAGTATAAAAAGTGCACAGAGTGCCTTTTCCTCTCTTTGTAAATATGAAAGAGTATCTTACACAATAACTATGTTACAAAAAGTGACATATTTCCATTTTTAAAATTCCTTGTGAATGATAAAAGGTAAGCACAGAGTTTTGTCTGCAAAGAAGAATGATTGAAATAATTGCGGTCCTTCAATAGCTAAAATAGGTAATATTATGAACCCCTCAAATCTCTTTTTTAGCAGGTCACATGATATCTGATTATGGTCAGATTTCAAAACTACAAAGGTATAAACAGAGTATTTTTAGAAACATGTTTCAACTTTGTAGCTTCTTGCAGACCTCCTCATTCTGCATATTAAGACGTAGTTAAACTTACCTTCACAGTAATAGGAATAAAAAATGGTACACATTTTTTTCACATTTTCATTCCAATCTAAATTCATAAAAATTGCTTATTTTAAAATTTGGATCTGTGAAAGAAAAGGAAAAAAAAATTATAACATGTAATAATACATTTTTTACAACACAGCATAATTTCCACAAAGTAATTTTTTTGCCTTTTTTGCTGTTCTCAGAATATATTAAATTTCACTAAAAATAGTGATTTCAATCGTACTCATCACTTAACAGCGGGCAAAAAAAAAAACAATCTCAAAGATTGTTAAAAAAAAACACCATGCTATTCTCAAAAAAAAAACAAGATACAAATCACAGATATATAAAATGCATACAGCTAACAAAATGTTATAAGTTTAACTTACAAAAACTGTAAATATAGTTACTTTAAAATATTCACCGAATCTAAGGATGAATTTTGGGAGGATGCACCACGCCCACAACGTTTTCCTTCAGTGCTGTGGAACCTGGGCTTCATCCTGGACTCCTCCCTCCCGATGACCAGACAAGTCAACGCCGTCACATCTTTGTGCTTCAACAACCTGCGCATGCTCCGCAAGATCTTCAGATGGATCCCCACCGAAACCAGGAAGACCGTCACCCAAGCACTCGTCACCAGCCGACTGGACTACGGGAACACCCTCTACGCCGGAACCACAGCCAAACTTCAAAAAAGACTCCAACGCATCCAGAACGCCACCGCACGACTCATCCTGGACATCCCCCGACACAGCCACATCACCGGACACCTGAGAGACCTGCACTGGCTCCCCGTCAGCAAGAGAATCACGTTCAGACTCCTCACCCACGCACACAAGGCTCTCCACGACCTGGGCCCCAAGTACCTCAACGACCGCATGACCTTCTACACGCCCACCCGCCAGCTACGATCGACCAGCCACGCCCTCGCCACCGTTCCACGCATCCGCAGAGCCACCGCTGGAGGAAGATCCTTCTCCTACCTGGCAGCCAAGACTTGGAACTCCCTCCCCACCCACCTTCGGCGAACCCAAGACCATCTCTCCTTAAGGAAGCAGCTCAAGACCTGGCTGTTCGAGCAGTGACATTTCCCCTTCCCCCAGCGCCTTGAGACCCTCCCGGGTGAGTAGCGCGCTTTACAAATGCCGTGATTGATTGATTGATTGATTGATAGGCTTTTCGCACAGGGAATGGATTAGTACTTGGTACTGAATGGGTCACTAGAGGAGTGCAAAGGGAGTGACAGGATGTTTGCTGGACTGTATGGATACTGACTAGGGAATTGAAAGTGTGAAAGACAAGTGTCTAGGTGGTTTGAAGACTGCATACATCGTGGATAGGGGTTTGAAGCAGTCCATATGCTAAGGCCTGGCTCAGTGCATAAATACTTAGGCACTGACTGAATGATTAGAGTACTCCAAAGATAGTATCTTGGTGAATTTATAAGTGTTTGGGTTTTGGCACAGTGAATGGATTAGTACATGATGCTGAATGGGTCACTAGAGGTCTGCAAAGGGAGTTACAGGGTGTTTCCTGGAAGTGTATGGATACTGACTAGCGAATTGAAAATGTGAAAGACAAGTGTATAGTATGTTAGAAGACTGCATGCATACTACATAGACATTTGAAACAATCTATATGTTAATGTATGGTTCACAACATGAGTACTTGGAAACTGACTAAATCATCAGACTACTGCTAGCTTAGTGCCTAAGTAAAACTTTTAAATTTTCAGTTCTGGCACAGTGAAGAGAATAGTACATGGTACTGCACTTTAGTGTCAAACCCTGACTCATTTTATCAATGCATAAGCAAATAATACCTTCTAAAGCTACTAAAACTTATCAACATGACTGATTTTAAAACAGTTATCTGTCATCAAATACACTATGTTACCAAATGCTTCTCTCACAATCCTTACCCAAATGTACACAGACTCACAGTGTGATTTTAGGCAAGCAACACTATCCCTAGCAGTTTACCAAAACTCATTCACTAGTCTAGAAGAGGTAATGGTAGTTCACACAATCTACTTATTTAAGTACAGCACATTAGTGTCAAAGCATGACTCATTTAACCCCTTCAGTGCCCATGACGAGCTGGACTCGTCATGGGCTGCGGTGGCGCTGTGCCCATGACGAGTCCAGCTCGTCATGAACTCCGCCCGCTAATACAAAGCGCGGCACTGGGCGGGGAAAGGGGCGGGCATGCAAGGGGTTAATCAACGCATAAGCAAAGACTGGCTTCTAATGCTACTAAAACTTGACAACATGACAGGTTTTAAAAGAGTTATCTGCTAAAAAATACACGATGTTACCAAATGCTTCTCTCACAGTGGTTCCAAAATGCACACAGACTCACAGTGTGATTCTAGACAACAACCACTATACCTAGGACTTTACCAAAAATCATTCACTACTGTGGAACTGATAAGGGAACTGCACACAATGTACATATTTCAGGACTGCACATTTCTGTCAAAGCCTGGCTCATTTAATAAAAGCATAATCAAAAACTGGCTTCTAATTCTATTAAAACTTTTTAAAAAGTTATCTGTCAGAAAATACACGATGTTACCAAATGCTTCTCTCATAGTGGTTCCCAAATACACACTAACTCACGGTGTGATTCTAGACAAGCACCACTATCCCTAGGAGTTTACCAAAACTCATTCACTACAGTGCAAGTGGTAAGGGAACTGCACACAATCTACATATTTCAGGACTGCACTTTTGTGTCAAAGCCTGACTCATTTAATTAAAGCATAAGCAAAAACTGCCTTCTAATGCTACTAAAACTTGACAACAAGACAGGTTTCAAAACAGTTATCTGTCAGCAAATACACTATATTACCACATACTTCTCTCAGCACATGCCCTAAAGCCTACCTCACTAAAAGACAACATGCTAACTGACTAAATGATTACAGTACTATAAGGAGACACACTGGGTGAGTGACAGGGTGTTTGCTAGAAGTGCATGAATACTAACTAGGGAATTGAAGGTGTGAAAGATAACTGTGTAGGTGTTTAGAGGACTGCATCCATACTGCATAGGCATTTAAATCAGTCCATGTGCTAAGGCCTGGCTCACTGCATGACTACTTGGGTACTGACTGAATAATTAGAGTACAGCAAGCAGAATGCCTAGGTGTATTTATAAGTGGTAGGCTTTTCGCACAGTGAATGGATTAGTACTTGGTACTGAATGGGTCACTAGAGGAGTGCAAAGGGAGTGACAGGATGATTGCTGGACTGTATGGATACTGACTAGGGAATTGAAAGTGTGAAAGACAAGTGTCTAGGTGGTTAGAAGACTGCATACATAGTGGATAGGGGTTTGAAGCAGTCCATGTGGTAAGGCCCGACTCAGTGCATGAATACTTAGGCACTGACTGAATGATTAGAGTACTCCAAAGATAGTATCTTGGTGAATTTATAAGTGTTTGGGTTTTGGCACAGTGAATGGATTAGTACATGATGCTGAATGGGTCACTAGAGGACTACAAAGGGAGTTACAGGGTGTTTCCTGGAAGTGTATGGATACTGACTAGCGAATTGAAAATGTGAAAGACTAGTGTATAGTATGTTAGATCCTTAAAAGACCCAATAAATGCTTGAACAAGGCAGTAACCCCTGACCTAGAGATTTTTAAGTACAAGGTACAATCAGCGGTACTTTATGGGGCAGAATTATGGAGACCCGCATGTAGAAGCACATTTGAAAACCTTGAGAACAAGTTCCTTAGGGGATTGTTAAAACTATCTACTACTACCCCATTGACACATTCAAAGCATGACTCATTTAATCAACGCATAAGCAAAGACTGGCTTCTAATGCTACTAAAACTTGACAACATGACAGGTTTTAAAAGAGTTATCTGCTAAAAAATACACGATGTTACCTTTATGCTTCTCTCACAGTGGTTCCCAAATGCACACAGACTCACAGTATGATTCTAGGCAACAACCACTATACCTAGCACTTTACCAGAAATCATTCACTACTGTGGAACTGATAAGGGAACTGCACACAATCTACATATTTCAGGACTGCACCTTTCTGTCAAAGCCTGACTCATTTAATAAAAGCATAATCGAAAAATGGCTTCTAATTGTACTAAAACTTGACAACATGACAGGTTTTAAAAAAGTTATCTGTCATGAAATACACGATGTTACCAAATGCTTCTCTCACAGTGGTTCCCAAATACACACTAACTTACAGTGTGACTCTAGACAAGCACCACTATCCCTAGGAGTTTACCAAAACTCATTCACTACAGTGCATGTGGTAAGGGAACTGCGCACAATCTACATATTTCAGGACTGCACTTTTGTGTCAAAGCCTGACTCATTTAATCAAAGCATGAGCAAAAACTGCCTTCTAATGCTACTAAAACTTGACAAGACAGGTTTTAAAACAGTTATCTGTCAGCAAATACACAATATTACCACATACTTCTCTCATTCACTATAGTGCAAGTGGTAAGGGAACTGCACACAATCTACATATTTCAGGACTGCACTTTTGTGTCAAAGCCTGACTCATTTAATCAAAGCATAAGCAAAAACCGCCTTCTAATGCTACTAAAACTTGACAAGACAGGTTTTAAAACAGTTATCTGTACACGATATTACCACATACTTCTCTCAAAGTGGTTCCCAAATGCACACAGACTCACAGTGTGATTCTAGACAAGCAACACTATCCCTAGGAGTTTATCAAAAATCATTCACTACTGTGGAAGTGGTAAGGGAACTGCACACAATCTACATATTTCAGGACTGCACTTTTGTGTCAAAGCCTAACTCATTTAATCAACGCATAAGCAATGTCTGGCTTCTAATGCTACTAAAACTTGACAACATGACAGGTTTTAAAACAGTTATCTGTCAGCAAATACACGATGTTACCAAATGCTTCTTTCACAGTTATGTTATGTTAAATGGAATTTATAGAGCGCACTGACACCGAGGGTTTCCTGGCGGTTCCTGAATGCACACATACTCACTGTGTGATTCTAGACAAACAACACTATCCCTTGCACTATACCAAAACACATTTCTTCATCTAGAAGAAGTACTACATTTTAGTATAGATACATAATATAACTCATTTCACAAATTCATAAACAATAACTGGTTTCTAATCCTACCAAAATATAAAAACAGCACAGTTATCTGTCTACAAACACATCAAAAACACAAATGCTGATCACAGAATGGTTTCTACATGCACACACACTGTCAATAAAATTGTAGAGAAAAAAAGTACTCCCTACACTTTAGCAGGAGAAATACATTAGTCTGATTAAAATGAAAATAGTCTACATACATCCCCTCACAAATAAATAACTCACCTTTCAAGTTGTTTTGTAGATTAAAAAGTATATCAGTCACTCACCATATTTTCTCTTACAGAATCTCTGCACTGTGCACCTCTCAGCAAAAACAAAGAATGGAAAAGTTTCACTTTCATTTTCCACACATATACATGTAAACATCAAATCACAATCCTTCACACATAAACTCAAAAGCAAACACACATTTCTATTAGTTAAACATTTCAACCCTTTCCAACTGAAATACATTTCAACCCTTCCCCCAATCTGCCTTCTACCTGTTACCATAGAAACAGCTCATGGAACACTGCACTGAGCACACAGGTCACAAGTTCAGCACACAATGTTGCTAAACAAGACAGGAAGTGTGCTTGACTCTTCAACATATCAGCTTATCATATATAATGTTCCTTACAATATGTTTTTGTCAACCAATAAGAATCATACCTTAAAAAACAAAAATATACACCCTACCTTTTAGTGTAGAAAGTAGTCATACAACCAATGATTTCTTGTCTTTTTTCAAAAAAGACAATTCAGTGGATCCGCGCACCCAACGCGAGAGAATCCGTGCACCAAACGCGATAGGATGCACGCACCGTGCGCGCATTCCGCCGTTTAAAAAAAAGAAAAAAATGGGACCCCAGGGGGTCCTTCTAGGACCCCTAAGCACCTCTAGAGGGTTAGAGTATTTCCACTCTGCCCCCTTTATAAGTTTTACACACTTATTCCCCTTGCTTCTTCAGCCTCGCTTCTACCGAGGCAGAAAATGGCCGCCAACAGTTCCTGGTTTCGAATGTAGACAGACACTCGACAGCCAATTAGCATTCAGCGCGCGATCAGGAGGGTGCGCGCTTCGTTCGGGGAGGGTGCGCTCACGGTGCGGGTAGGGTCTGTGGATCTTCCCCGGCCAAAGATATTTATGTACTTTTAATTCTAATTTTCTCAGGAACTACTGAACGGATTCACACCATTTATGCAAAAGGCATGAGTCTGAACTGAGCACTACCTCTCTGGTGTCATTCCGTTCAGCGGTTCGGGCTGTAGCTGCGACAACAGATCCTATGGGAAATTGCATGGGAAAAACGCGTTTTGGGACCCCCCTTTTTTCTCAGCCCCCGCTTGACGAATCACCACGAAACATTGGGAATAGAATGTTGCGGATTTCCTATGGAAAATAGGTCCTAACTATAACTATCCTACTGGCGACCGCCAGTAGGTAATATATATTTATATATTTATATATATATATATATATATATATATATATATATATTACCTACTGGCGGTCGCCAGTAGGTAGTTATAGTTAGGACCACGTTTCCATAGGAAATCCGCAACATTCTATTTTGAATAACTTTGGCGCCGGTCGACGAATCCTCGCGAATTTTTCAAAATAGGTAGGGCGCTACGCTCCGCTCCTTCCCTGAAAGTCTCGGGGGGATTCGTCAAGCGAGGGCTGAGATAAAAGGGGGGTCCCAAAACGCGTTTTTCCCATGCATTTTTCCATAGGACCTTTAGACAGGGCTACAGCCCGAACGGCTGAACAGAATTACTAGAAATTTGGCAGAGAGGTAGTCCTCAGGTCAAGGAAGTGCCTTTTGTAGGTTTGGTGTAAATCTGTTCAGTAGATTCTGAGAAAATAGCCTTTAAATCAATATATATATCTGAGCCAGCTTACGGTGCGCTTACGGTACGCTTACCGTACGCGTATGGTGGCGTGCGCGAGCGCGATTCTGATTGGCTCTTAGATCTTAGTAAACATTCGAATCGGCCGAAACCAGGAAGCGGCGGCCGCCATTTTCTCTCTCGCACTGAGAGTGATGTTTAAAATATAAAGCACAAAAACATGTAAAGGGGCTGTTTAGACAGCTGCCACACACATAGCAATGTTGAGGGAGTCCCCAAAGATCCCCCAAGGCCAAAAACGGAATTTTTATTTTTTCGCTTATTTCGCCGATTACGCTTACCGTACGCGTACGGTAAAAAATTAAAAAAAAAAAAAAAATTATCTACACTCTCCCCACCCCGTGTGCAATTGGTGCCCGAAGGGCACCAATTGTGCATGACTTATAAAATAAGAGTTAAACTAAAATATTTAAAAAAAAAATAAATAAAAAAAAAATTATCCACACTCTCTCCACCCCGTGTGCAAATGGTGCCTGAAGGGCACCATTTGTGCACGGCTTATAACATATACGAAAAATTAAAATATTACCTTTCAAAACGAAGTGCATCATATGTCCTCCATGTGCGCACGGTGCGCGAAGCGCATCGTGCGTACATGGCCCATCTAGCGTAACGTGGGCACGCGGTGCGCGTAGCGCACCGCGTGCCCACCGTGCGTGCACGGCACTAACTGCGTAAAGTGGGCGCGCGGTGCGCGAAGCGCACCGCGTGCTCACTGTGCGCGCACGGTGCGCTGCGCACGGAACGAACTGCGTTAAGAGGGCGCGCACGCCACGAATGGCGTAAAGTAACTTAGCATTTAAAAAAACGTACAAATTCACTGAAAAAACCATAGGTTTCACACACGTTATAGTTAGGAATTAGCATTTAAAAACCTTGCAAATTCACTGAAAAAACCATAGGTTTCACACATGTTATAGTTAGCGGAAATTTTACTGATAAAAAACCAATGAAATTCCCCCGTTATAGTTAGTGCAGGCAACTATAACTCACGCGACCGCAATCTTCTGCTGATGACATATGTGTCTTTATGAAAAAAAAATATTTGTAATATATGTATAGCTAAAAATGTATGGAAGAAGACATGGGCAAATAAGTGTCTAAATACAGTATTAGCATCAGCAGAGGATTGCGGTCGCGTGAGTTATAGTTGCCTGCACTAACTATAACGGGGGAATTTCATTGGTTTTTTATCAGTAAAATTTCCGCTAACTATAACATGTGTGAAACCTATGGTTTTTTCAGTGAATATATATATATATATATATATATATATATATATATATATATATATATATATATATATATATATAATGTATACACACACATACACACACATATATAGTATACAAAGTCATTCTTTATCATAAATATAGTTAATAGTTATTTTAAAAGTTGAAAAACACAATTCAAGTAAATGCCATAAGACAAGTTTTCTTTTTTTAAACTATTTTATGGTTCCACAGTACCTCAAGGTATCCCCCCAAAAAAAGACGCAATCACATGTACTCTATGGTTTTTAATTCATTATCAGAACAAATCCACAAATTCTGATTCACGGATTCATCAGAACCTGTAAAAATGTAATTAACATATATATGTCACTGATATCAGTGAGAACATATTCATTTGTACATATATGCACTGATATACTGACCACTCTTGTTTTTTTATACAGTCTAAATGATCGTTTTTCTCCACTGTTCAAGGAGGAGTTTTCTTAGTGTAAAATCTAAAAAAGGGAAAACATGTTTTTAAATTATAGCATAGCATTATAACATGAGAAATATGCAGTGATTTGTTGCTTTTATTAAGCTGCGCATTGTTGAAATTTTTTAAGTTTAATTTTTAATTTGATAAATTATAATACTGATTCATATTTGTTGTTTTCTTTTTTATACAGGTGAATATCACTGTTCTTGGGGTAATGTGGTTTACAAATTATTTGTTCAGTGTTGTTGTATTACATTATATTATGAGGGTGTTCCAGATTACAAGTAAGAAAACACATACATCCACTTACACAGTCAGACAGCAGCTCATGCTCTGCAGCCACTCAAATACCCAGGCAGATACTGATAAAACCCCTGACACACTAGCTACTTACCGATACAGCCAGTCGCACACTCAGCCACACACCAATACAGGCACTCACACACCAATACAGCCATTAATACACCAACCCACACATGATACAGACACTTACATACCTGCTAACACACCGATACAGCCACTGACACACCCACCCAACTGTAGATGCATTTATGTTTTACTTTCTGAAACTACTCAATTAAAACCCAAACACTCCCTAATTAGCAATGTTTCCACAACACTGCTTTTCAGTTTCGCAGTGCAGTATTTTTCTTCACTTCCCCATACTCTTTTAGTTCCGTTTTCATCGTGACCATGTTCGCACCATTCTCTAGTTACCACTAGATCAAACGTTCACATTACTTTCTGTAAGCAGCATACAAGCTTCAAATTAAACTGTATCGGATGTGGTTGCCTGGTTGCAATTTGAAGCATATCCCTAACAACATATTTTTTTTCAATTTTACAAAACCAATCACAGATGTAGTTACTTTTTTTCTCCAAGTCACTACTTAATATTGCTTACTTTCACATCTCTAGCATCCAATCAAATATGTTGTGTTATATTTTAGGTTCTGTCTTCCCTTTTAACTGCATTTCATCTTCAAAATGCCTCATTCAGCTGCAGCCTTCTCCTCTGTGCTATTCAATCTTCCCTGCAAAATGGTCAAAGTGTGGATTGTGGGTCATAATTTTGTGTTTTGGCCCAAAGAGACTGCTAGAAACAGTGGCATTGACAGGAACTTGGCTTTACCTGATGTAGATATTACTGACCAGAGAGGGTTAAAGTGGCATCAGTTGCCACCTTTGGTTGAAAGCATTGCGGATTGTCTGTCATGTAGTTTCCTCTTTCCAGTAGGAACTGCACATTTGTTGGGAAACATAAACTTTGCTATGGTCCCAGACTGAATAAATGCACCCCCTCAGGATATGATGTCCTATAGGCCAGCTAGCTTACAGTGCCACCAAAAGCACCCCTAAACCTATACAGGTGAATGGCTTGGGCAACCACAGAACATGACAACCCTGAACCCTCCAGGAATCGTGGTAACAGATCTAGAACCCTTTTGCTCAGTCACTTGAACTCTCTTTCAGAGAAATATACAAAGAATACACAGAGGTGCGTTTTCAATATTAATTTACCCATTGTGATTCTTGTATAGAATAAATGTGCTGCAATGATCAGTAGATAGAAGCAGATAAGAGTAATTAGCAGTATAAGGACAGGGAACAGAATGATTGGTTCCACCATCTTGATAAACAATGAAAATATGCGAGCATACAAAACAATATCTGTTAAAGTGTTTAGGGTGTGTGTGTGTTCTGCCAAGAATCCCATATTGGATGATCCAACCCCCATCACCTGTAGTGAAAGTATGTAGGTCCCCAGTTTGTCCACAGGTTGGACATCCCTCCTTGCAAAGGGATAAGCAAGCAGCTGGGCTGAGGTTTCAGCCTGTATTGACCATTCAATGAGAGCAAGTGCTCCTCTACCTAAACCCGGAAATGTTTGATAATTTATAACAAAAGGCTTCCTTGCTCTGAGCCGAGACCTAGTCAGGCAGCCATTGTTTAAGTCCTATAGTTAGCTCGGTCATTGCATGGGCCAACAACTAACAATTATATTTGCACAATGTATCGTCAGACCTTGTATGGGATATTCAAGGTGTCGTGATAGTGTTCTTAAAAAGTGTAATTTGTAAGAAAATGTAGTTTCATGGAAACTAATCCTGCACTGTCAAGCACGCAAATGTGTGTCAAAAGTCAATGTGTGAAGGAGGAGGCAATTTAGGAAAAATGTGTACATGTAAAATGGCAGTTTTTCCCACTAGGCCTAACTGGACATGTGACATGCCAACATCCAGACTTTATTAGTGTGCACTGCGGTGGCAAGGACCTAGGCCCAATGAGGAAGGTAGGACTGGAAATCCTAATGAAGACTACCTTTCGTAAATTATTGACACTGTTCCCTCATACTGCCTTGGTGTTCTCCTACATTTGCCAAAGACAGAAGTTGCAGTAGTCAACCAAACTCTCTCCACACATAAAGAAATTCAGGAAACATGTCAATTAGACTATTTCTGCATTCCTCAGAGACCACAACTTGACTATATATACACACCACAACAACTTACACTTTGATATGGACAGAATATATCATAAAGACGGAGTCCATTTCATAGACGAAGGCAATAGGGTGGTTGCTCAACCAATTGAAAGACTGCGTCCCATACTATGTGTAGTTATCAGCTAAACACTATAAATATATAGGCTCTTAACAGGGCCAACCCAATTCCCAAACACAAGTTTATTTCATTTTTAAACTCTTATTTTCATTCTTTCAGTCTGGGCCATGGATCTATTGCAGATCCTAAACCAAAAAGCACACATTTAACACAAAATAGCAACAGGTTTTTCTCAACCAAAAGTAACTGTACACATGGGTATTCAATAGAGTGTGGTGGTTGCTGTATGTGTGTGTAAATGGATGTGTGTGGTTTGAGGTTGTGTGACTGGGTGTGTAAGATGCTATATGGATCTTCAACTGGGTGTGTGAGTGGAGGTATAGGTTGCTAGTTGGGTGTGTCAGTGTGTGACTGGGTATGCGAGTGGGTGTTTGAGTAGCTATCTGGGTACGTGAGGGGATGGGTGTGTGAGTGGGTGTGTGAGAGTGTGGCTGGGTGTTTCTATGGGTATGTGAGTGTTTGTATAGGCATGCACGTAGTTTTATGGGTATGTCTAGGTCTGTGAATAGTTGTATGGGTGTGAGTAAGTATCTGAGTGGTTGAATGGGTATGTGAGAAGATGTGTCAATAGTGGTATGGGTGTGTGATTAGCTGTGTGGGTGCATGAGTGGATATGTGAGTGGTTCTATGGATGTGTGTATGGTTGTATGGTTGTATGGCTGTGTGACTGGTTGTATGGGTATGTGAGTGGGTGTGTGAGTAGTTGTATGGGTGTGTGAGTAGCTATGTGAGTAGCTGTGTGGGTGTGTGAATGGATGTGAGTGGTGGAATAGGTATGTGAGTAGGTATGTGAGTAGTTGTGTAGGTTTGGTGTGTTGGTGTGTTAGTGGGTGTGTGAGTTGGTATATGGGTGTGTGAGTGGGTATGTAAGTGGCTGTATGGGTATTTGAGTGGTTGTATGACTTGTATAGGTATATCTATTGGTGTCTGAGTGCTTGTGTAGATGTGTGAGTGGTTTTAAGGGTGTGTGAGTACTTGTATGGGTGTGTGAGTGAGTGTGATTGCTTGTATGGGTGTGTCAATAACTGTGTGGGTGTATGTGTTCATGTGTGAGTGCTTATATAGTTGTATGAGGGCATATGTGAGAGGACGTCTGTGTGTGTTAGTGGGTGTGCAAATGAGTGGCTTGTATGGGTGTGTGAGTGGGTATATGAGTGGTTCTATGGGTGTGTGAATTATTTGGGAGTAGCTGTGTGGTGTGTGTGTATTGATGTGTGAGTGTTTGTACAGATGTGCGAGGGAATGTGTGAGTGTTTCAATGAACCTTGGTATATCTACATATATATATATGTATATATATACACACATATATATATATGTCTTAAAACAATTATTATAACGTTTGTTTAAAGTTAGTTCAAAACAGACAGTTCATCCTTGATAGCATAGGACTAATATTAAAATGTATCATGTTGAGGAATCAGTTACTATTACTGTTGTGGTACTGCATGGGTGCTCGGGTAGTTCTGCTCTGAGTTTCTTTGGGTGATAGATTGTCACATTGGGCACATTGTCCATGTGGGAAGTCACTTGGGTGTGAAATATCTGTGACAAGGTACTCTTACTCACTTTGATCTTCTAGGTGATTGTTGGTCTCCTTCAACGTCACTCCCACCACTTGACTGTTTGTGATAGAGAAACAGTCAGTGCCCTCAGCAGTGGGCAAGCCACTCCTCCCCTGCCCTAGAGCATACCCGCCCACCCACCGGCCCCTAACCAAACCCTTCTGCTTTCTCGCAGTGCGAGAAGCAGAAACATAAAATGGCATTTATAATACCATTTTATGTTTCTGCCACTCGCACTGCAAGAAAGTAGAGGGGCGGAGCTCCTCCACTCACATGGAAAAGCCACCCCTGCCCCTATATGATTTTGTGATCTTTTTATAGGATAGGAGACTGGGTCTAAATGGTACTGCCACATCTTTGTTGACATGGTGGCAGCCAATGCAATCCAATATTATCCTCAGACCTGTTGGAGCTGTGGATTCTCAGTGACGTGATATATGTATACATTTTGATCTTTTAGGATTCAACAACTACTGAATCAATTTACACACAATCACTCTTTGGTTGTAAAGATCTAGCTTTCTGCCAAATCCTGTATAATTCTGTTCAGCAGTTATTTTGCACCCCCACCATTTGTTAGACCCCGCTTGACGGATCAACCTGGAACTTTCCAAGAAGGGGCTGTGGTGTATGAACCTTTTCTTTGGAGAGTTTTGTGAACACTCCACAAATAGTGCCAAAGTTATCAGCAAACCACAAGACTAAATGTTCTTAGGAAACCCAGTCTTGAGTGTCATTTGAGATGTCATGAGTGATGTCATTGACCATGTCATGATTGATGTAATATGTGAGGACATAAGCAGTGCATTGTAGGGACCTAGGTTATAGTCAGGGACTCTGGAGTTATACGATTGTGTGGCCATGGAAATTGTCACATGATTATCAATTTGCCCCATTTGAAACATAATCCATCATCTGTCGCATAATCTGCAGATTTAAAAAGAATAATTAAGTATAAAACGGTTCAAAAGTTACTAAAACTGCAGGGACACATGTTGGCACACAGTAAAACACCCTTTGCAAGGCTGGACTTGTCACTTTTTTTTATTTATTGCTATATTTGGATATTAAAATGATGTTAATGAGGCGCAGCCAATGCCCAGATAGTAGTGCACGTTTAAAAATGACACAATAATGAAGTAAAACTGTTATAAAATGTGCTGCATTATGCTGCATAATTTGCCTTTTCTTTTCTCACAATTTACTCCGCCCTGACAGATAATTTGGCACTCCCCTGCTGCAGAATTCCAGTGGCCCTAGTTATAGTTAGCTCAGATAATTATAACTGTAGAATTTCTATGGTTTTATTTATTTAAAATCTGAAGCTAACTATAACATCCCTTTAACCTTTGCTTTTTTTTAGTGAAATTTCAAGGTTTATTTCAATTTTATTTCCTATATATAATGTCCCTATAGCCTTTTGGTGTTTTTAGTGAATTTCTAAGGCTTTTTCTAATTTTATTTACTAACTATAATGTCCCTGTAACCTTTTTTTTCAGCAAATTTCCATTGGTCTTTTATTGGTATTTCTAACTATAATAGACATGTAACTTTTTTCTGTAAGTTCATTTTTATATCTGTAACCTACGTTTTCTTTAAAAAAAGATATATTAATGAAACAAACCTAGAAATATTTCAGATCAAAAAACTATAGAAAAATATTAAAATACATAAGTTTAATTATTCTAAAATCAAAATATTATGTTTTTTATTATGGGTTGTTTGGATTCGCGGTTCCCTCTCTAAAACTCCTGATGCATACTTCCTGTTTCGTGGGGGAGCCATTCCCAACAAATAGCACACATTCAATGCAAAACAACAACACATTTAATACAAACATTTCTACTGCAATTTATATAACTGTATTACTGTCTGTGTATGGGTGTGTGAGTAGCTGTGTAAGTGATTGTGGGTGTGTGAGGGGCTATATGAGAGTGTGAGTGGGTGTGTTAGTGGCTGTGTGTTTATGTGAGTTGGTGTGTGAGTGGCCGTATTGATGTGTAAGTGGGTGTGTGAGTAGCTTGAGGGTGTGTGGCTGCCTTTAGGAGTGGATGAATGGGTGCACAAGTAATCGTATGGGTGTATGTGTGACCAGCTGTATGGGTGGATGAGTGGGTGTTTGAATGGTTGTATGGGTTGGTGAGTAGGTGTCTGAGTGGCTGTATGGGTGTATGAGTAGGTGTGTCAGTAGAAATATGGGTATCTGAATGGGTGTGTGAATAGCTGTATAGATGTGTGAATTACTATATGGGTGGATGGTGAAAAATGGCCCTCTCTGATGGGTCACCCCAAATCTTTTGCCTTCCTCCTCCTCTTTTTCTGACCATCTTTTTGTTGGTTTTACGACTCTGGGCACTTTACCACTACTGACCAGTGCTAAAGTGCATGTCCTCTCTCCTATAAACATGGTATAATTAGTTTACACTTGCTTGGCATATTTGATTCCCATGTAAGTCCCTTGTAAAGTGTTATGCCATGTGCCCAGGGCCTGTAAATTAAATGCTACTAGTGGACCTGCTGCACTGATTGTGCCACCGACAGAAGTAGCCTCTCAAACCTGTCTTAGGCCTGCCAATACCTGACCTTTGTGTGCAGTTTACTGCCACTTCAACTTGGCATTTAAAACTACTTTCCAAGCTTGCAACTCCTCTTTTATTACACACCAGTCACCCCTTTAGTAGGCACTTGGTAGCAGGGTGTTGTTTAAATGAAAGGTAGAACATCTACTGGTACGTTTTGCATGCCCTTGTAGTGACAAATAGACTTTTAAGGTATAATTCCTGATCAGAGAAGAGTAGTTTTTTCATGTTTCATATGTTTAGAATGCATCTCCTGTCTATGTGTAACTGAACCCGTGCATCAACCCGGTTATGGAAGTAAAAAGGGCTCATCGCATCAGAATCGGCGCTTTGCCTCCAGAAATCGAGGTATTAGCGTATCTTTGTTGCTGCAGATTGGTAAGATCGATACATCCCCCAACTGCATGGCAGAAGCTGGCACATCACTTGATGCATCTTGACTCAGGCACCTGTCTTCGGAATGGAAGCAGATTGAAGCATCCCGTGGGACTCAACATCGAAGCATCTTGTTGTTTGCGACCAGAAAAGGTTCTTTGTTCCCCTTGGGTCCTGTAGCTGGCCGGTGCTTTATCACTGTCACCCCGAACTTTGACTTTGCCCCATTCTAGCATGACCTAAAGTAACCTATTCAGTGCTGCTTGTTTCTAAGTGCTTATCTGCATTTATTTCTTTAAAATTCCATGTCTCAACTTTTATACCTTGTATTTTTGATGTTTTGGTCGGGTTTTGTTTACAATATAATAATTTATTTTTATAAACCTATGTGGGGTGTTTTTGTGGTGTATTCAGTGTGTTACTGTGTGTGTGTGGTGCACAAATACTTGACACATTGCCTCTTTAGATAAGCCTGACTGCTCTGTGCCAAGCTACCAGATGGTGAGCACAGATTGTCTTTTAGTGTGTATCTAGCTTGCCCTGACTAGGATTGTGGCTTCTGCTGGGACAGAGTGCATACCTTTGCCATCCAGGAATCCAATTTCTAACATGGTGATTAGCGGTGAGGATACGACTTGTGTTTGTGCAATAACATTGTTCACTACAACTCTATACATAGACCATTACAAATTTCAAATTCTCCTGTTTCTCTCAAAAAGGTCATTTTTCTAAATTTAACACCTGCTTTTTTTTCAACAACTTGAGACTCACCTTGGCACAAAGGAAGTGGGTCTCAGCTGTCTTCCATCTTGCGATATGAAGGAGCCAAGGAGGCTCTGCAAGGAGAGGGGGCTGTCTGTGAAGAGAGCTTCATAAAGCTTGGACCTAAGGATTTCTCTACATGCATTTGAGCTCAAATGCAGAAATGCAGAAGCAACAGAGAACCCTGGGGAGGACTCTGAGGAACAACCCTTTGGAATCGAAAAAAATACAAAGCTGTGGTACTATCTGGAGGATCCCAAACCAGAGGCTGGAGAGGCCAGTACCCCTGAGGAGGGAGAGAAGCAGAAAAATGAATGGCCAACGTCTCCAGAAGAGATAAAAGAGGCCACAGAGAGGAAGTACCCTACTAGATACTATGCTGGGAGCAGTGTCTCCTCCCAAACCCTGGCCTCTGAAGGCGATCGAGGACAGACAGGCTTAGAGGGACCTAAGGCTGCAGCTGGCCCAACTGGCTGGCGAGGAGAGAAGAGCTGAGGTTGACAAAGCCCTGGTGGAGGAGAGAACAGTTGAGGCTGAAAGGGAATTAGCCAGAGATAAATTGGTCATGGTGTGGTAAATAAATTAATTACCAGATCGGAATTCCTATAAATTAACAATACCCATAAAATAATTAACTGAGGAGTCCGTGGTGTGCGAGTTAAATGGGCCTTTATTCATTAACTCGAGTTAAGGGAGAGCTCCATCACCTCAGCAGGTTCAGGAGTGGTCTGAAGCTTTATTCACAGAGTACAGCTTTTATACATTTACACAGTATTTTGCAAGTCATTGGGAGGAGCCCTCCTTCTTCGTAGCAAATATCTTTGCAAATCAGCATTGCTCAAGGCGCATAAGCAAAACACAGATAAGCACATATGAAATATGTGACAATCTGCGTGGCCCCAGTGAGTCTTAGGCCAGCTGGCTTCGGAGAGATACGAGATAAACTTGTTTTCTCAGAAAAAAGGAAGACTAGTGGGCCATTTCTCAGAGTCGGCCTAACCACAAAAATGCATGGGTGTAACTGACTGAAAACAAGGGGCAGCTTGAGGAGATACGTGAACTGGCTGACCCTGGGCAAACTGAAGTGAATTCTAAAATGGATGCTGTGTCTAAGATGGATGCTGTATAGAATTGTTTTTAGAACAGCAGAGAAAGGAAAGTGTGCGAGGGGACAGAACCGGGAACGGGATTAAATTAATTAATTAATTAAATTTTTATTTTCTCATTCCCTCCTTGTCACCAAGCGCAACTTATTTTCTTTTTAGACCACTTCTATGGCCATGAGACCGTCCACATGGGCTTGCAGCATAATTTTCTCATTTTCTTTTGCTCTATTTATTGGTTTTGGGACGAGGCATGTAGCACAGAGACCGCACAAAGCAGGGCCGCACTGGACACAAAGGCAACATGATATTATGAGGGCAAGGACCATCCCAAGCACGGTCAGCATTTTCCATCCCCATGTTGAAATAAGGCTCCATATCCAGTCCACCAGGGACCAGGAGCCTGTGGCCTGGTCGAGGCCCTTTGATATTACATGAAGTCGGGAAATAGCTGCATACACCGTGGGTGCGTTATCAGGAATATAAATGCAGCAGCTGGAACCGATCAATCTGCATGCCCCCCCACGGTCCGCCAAGATGATGTCTAAAACCATACGAGTTTGTAACGTCATCAGTCTTTCGGAGGCCATTTCAGCAGTGATGTTGCCCAGCGCACCGGCCGTCTCGTCAATAGTGTTTTTCAGCACCCGGGTTAATTGTCTTATGTGACGGCTAATAATCATGGGTCCCCAGAAGGGAATAAAGCCTTTAAAAAAGTCTCCTGCCTGTTGTCCTGCAGTATCCTCTGCATCTATGACCCCCCTTCGCCGCCTGCTCATGGTGGACAGAGGGTCAATCAGATGGTAATCTGCCGGGGCAGTATAGGTGGGAGGTAACAGGAAGGCAATATAACAGGAGCCACTCCACCCAGTGGGTAGCCACACATAGGCCTTGTCTCCGCAAATAAAATAAGAATTAGGTGATATCACCAGATAGGGGGACATCGTGGTGTTCAAACTCCTATGAACTAGACAAGAACTTTCCCCCACCGGCTTATCTCCTATACCTGTTATACATAGGGCTCCCTTTTGTGGTATCACCCATGCAAAGGATGGTGTTAGTTTCCTTTTTGTTCTTTTCATACCTACAAATATGGTGTTGCCGCTACTATTAATGGTATTCATTTCCTGCTTCTCCTCCTCCGTGTAGGGAAGAGTGTAGGTGTCATTTTCGGACCTATAACAAAAAGGATAGGCCCTGTTTCCTGAAGTATTACGCCAGACGTGTTCAGTAAAGGAAGAGAGGACGGAATCATTTATTCTTCCTGTCCTCTGTTCCTCCTGCAACATGAGTTTCCAAGCCAAACAGGAACCTGCCATAGAAAAGGGGTATGAAAGTAACGGGACACCTTTGCTGACCGAGTGTGGCATCAGTCCACAGACCCAACAGTCAGTGGTGTTAATGGATAGCTGGTGATGGTGCAACATAGAAAGGAAAGTGTTGTTGTGAAATTCCAGGCGCCTGTCTGCAAAGTGCGTAGGAAGTTCTAAATGGGAATGCAAAATAGTATTGTTTAACATTTTTGACAAAGGAGGAGGGTATGCCAAGTGTAAGATCCACCCCAAGCATGCAACAAAAAGGACAATAAATAATAACATTACTAAAAAAAACGAATATCTCTGACTTAGCATTTTACAATATTTCTTCCTCATTATCGATATTTTAGTCGCCCCCCCCCACAATCTGCAGAGATGCAGTAGTCATCGTCTGACAGTTTCACCAGTTAGTCTGTTCCAACTGGACTTAATTGATCAGATCTAGACTACTTTCGCGGAGCGCAGTTTTGACTTATAAGTTTTTTGTGGCGTGAGGTCCAAGAGATGGGGCAAGTAGTTTGAATTATCTTTCTTTTGAACAGTGTTCTCAATGTTCCCAAAGTACTTTTTACAATGGCTGGCGTGGAGGCATCCTTTCCTTCCTTAAACTTTTACTGCTGTCCGTGTAGTCAGAAGTACCAACTTCGGTTGTTTCCACCTGGGCTCCAAGGGCGATGTTCTATCAAAGTTTCGGACCAGGACCCAGTCCCCAGGCTTTATCGCATGCTCTTCGGGATTGGTGTGATCTGGAAAAGCAGCCGCCACCTGTGAACGACAAGAGCGTAGTGCAGACATCATGGCGGCAAGATAATCCATCAACATATTACTGTCAGTATCCGTAATAGTTTTAGGTCTAGGTGTGCCCCACATGTTAGGAGGTATTCCGTAAACTACCTCATAAGGAGATAGACCGGTCCTTGAGTGTGCTACCATCCTCATATAGAAGAGGGCCACCGGCATAGCCGTAACCCAGTCTACACCCTTTTCCGCACAGATTTTTGCAATTTTAGTCTTCAATGTCTGATTATGTCTTTCGACTAGGCCTGCTGCTTGTGGGTGCCTGACACAGTGGAACTTCAAAGTGTACCCTAACAACAATGATACCTGTTCCATTAGTTTAGACGAAAAAGGTTTACCATTGTCAGAATAGATAACTCGTGGCAGTCCATATCGAGGAAAGAATTCCCTAACCAATTGTCTAGCTGTTGTTTCAGCTGTGTAATCTGGTACTGGATAGGATTCTGTCCACCTAGTCAATGCACATACAACCACTAGCACGTATTTCTGTCCCCTACATCTATCCATTTGTATGTAATCCATTTGTAGGACCTCAAAAGCATGTTCAGGAGGGTGAAATCCACCTTGTTCTACAGACACCCCTTTCCCCGGATTGAACTGACAGCATATCATACATGTTCTGACTTTGTGTTTTGCGGCAGCTCGCAAGTTTTTGTTGTGCCATAATGGTCGTAAGCTATCTAACATTCCTTTCTCACCTAGGAGTGCTGGACTATGTGTAGTTTCTATGATTATGGGTACCATTGAATCGGGTAGGAACCACACTGTTTTGTCTTTTGTCACCCACCCCTGTTCAGTCTCCGTCCCTCCTGCTTCAGTCCATTTTTTCTTTTCCTCTGGGGTGGCGTGGGCCTGTATATCTATGAGGTCTTTGGAAGGGTCTCTTACTACCAGAACTGTGTCCTGTTGAATTTTATGGGAAATGGCTACTGTCTGGGCTGTGTGTTTGGCAGTTTGATCTGCAAGATCATTTCCTTTGGAAACATCGTCTGTAACTTTGGTGTGGGCTTTGCATTTCAGAATCGCTACTGCCGTCGGTAGGTGTATGGCATCCAACAGGTCCTGTATTAAAGGTCCATGTTGTATCTTTGCTCCATGGGAGGTCAGAAAACCTCTTTCTTTCCATAGAGTCCCAAAATTGTGAACAACCCCAAAGGCATACTGCGAATCTGTGTAAATGTTTATTTTTAAATTTTTCGCCCACTTACATGCCTGTGTGAGGGCGATTAATTCTGTAGCTTGGGCTGAAAGGGTGTCTATTCTGTTTGTTTCTATGACTCTACTATCAGTGGTTATGGCATAAGCTGTCATTAACTCTCCTGTACTTCTCCGCATGTATGACCCATCCACAAAGAGCGTAACATCTACATTTGATAGCGGGACATCAGCCAAGTCTTGTCTGGGTTTGGTGACAATCTCTATCATTTTAATACAGTTGTGTGTATCTTCATCATTTGTGGCATTGGGTAGCAAGGTAGCAGGATTTAATGTGTTACACCTCTTTATCTCTATGTGTGGTTGGAACAATGTCAGTTCATATCCCGTTAATCGTGCAACTGTAAGGTGTTGTGTTTGTGTTCTGTTGAGTAGGAGTTCCACCGCGTGTGGTACAAGTACTGTCAGGGGGTGTCCGAGGACAATGGCATCGCTTTGTCTGATGGCTAAAGCTGTGGCAGCTACAGATTTTAGGCAGGCAGGTAGGGCCTGTGCGACTGGGTCTAATGTACTTGAGAAGTAGGCATAGGGCCTGTTTCTTCCTGCTTGGGGACTGAAAGTGCTGTACCGCCTCGTTCTGTTACAAATAGAGTGAAGGATTTGGTGTAATCTGGAGTAGCCAGGACCGGGGCCTGACAAAGTACTTGTTTTAGTTCCTCAAAGGCCTCTGTATGCTCAGTTGTCCATGGCAAAGATGTCGATAAACCGGCCTCCAAAGTGGTCAGTTGTATCAATGGTTTGGCCAAATGGGCATATTGAGGAATCCATTGTCTACAATATGATGTTAAGCCAATGAAGGCACGCACTTCTTTCTGTGTTGTTGGATGTGGAATAGTGGCGATTAACTGTACTCGTTCCTGTGTAAGTTGTCTACCCTCCTTGGACAGTAAGTGCCCAAGGTAGGCCACTTGCTGTGCACAGAACTGTAATTTAGAGGGGGAGACTTTGTGTCCTTTGTCTGCAAGAAATAGTATGACCTGGAGGGAAGCTTTTCCGCACTCTGTTTCTGACTGGCCTGTTATGAGGATATCATCTACATATTGTATGAGTGTTGTGTTTATAGGCATCTGGATGCTGTCCAACTGCCTCTTCAGGGCTTGACTGTAGATACTGGGACTTTCTGTATAGCCCTGAGGAGCTCTCGTAAATCTGAAGCTTCTGCCATTTAATGAGAACCCAAAAAGATATTGGCTATCCTCATAATTAGGAATGCTGAAGAAAGCGTTTTTCAGATCTATGACAGTGAAGAAGGTAGCCTTGGGATCTATTGCTGTCAAAAGCGATGTTATGTCAGGTACCACAGGGTATTGTGGCACTACACATTTGTTTAACTCTCGCAAGTCCACTACCAAACGATATACAGGTTCAGCAGTTCTGTCCGTTCTTTTAAGACCTGGAAGAACAGGTGAGTTGCAAGTATTGGAATCTGTCTCTACTACTACCTTGTGTTCAATCAGGTAATTTATTATTTGCAGTAATGCTAGTTCAGCTTGCGGTGGTATTTTATACTGTCTGATTCGTGGCAAAACCACACCTTCCTTTAGTGTAATCTTGTGAAGTGTGATGTCCATACAGCCTACGTCTGTAGGACTAGTTGCCCATAATGTCTGCGGGATCACTTTGAGTCTGGCATCCAGTTCCTTTGAAATCTCGTAGGAATAACCTGACACCTTCTGGGGAGCAACATATCACGGCACCGAGTTCTTTCAGTGTTTTAATACCTAATACATTTTCGGGACAGGTCTTTGTTAACACTAGATCTGTAGTACGTGTTAGTGGACCCACTCCTATGGAAACATTTTGGGAGACCTTATTTATTACTGTTTTTCCCGAAAAACCCAAGGAAATACTATGTGAGCCGGAGAGAGGTATCCCTGGGACCTCATCATGGTTTATCGTTGTCCTACTGGCCCCTGTGTCAAGGAGGAATTTTCTGTCCTGCCCCAGAATGTGTGCTAGTACATAGGGGCCACGTTGGTCCACCGTGACAGGGATCAGGGGCAAGTCTTTTTCTCTCTCTAGGCCCTTTCATGTGTATTCAGGATATTCTGGGTATATTTCATCATTGCGCTGGTGCATTTGAGTTTGTGTGGGGGCGTTAGTGGGGGGTCGGGCCTGGGCCGTAGGAGCTGGGGCCTCATTGTTTCGAGGGGCATAGGGACGGGCTTGCGTTTTTCCTGTTGCTATATTGTGTTTCAATACAGGACATTCCCTGACAAAATGGCCAGGTTTCTTACAATAATTACATGACCCCTTGTCAGTTGATTTTGTATTTTTCACTGTACTTGCTACAGTCATTGTCTGTGCTACCAGGGCTTTCATTTTAGTATCCTTGACACACCTTTTATCTTGTTCCTCTTCCTCTTTAATCCTATTGTGGTGATATTGTAACATTTGTAACATTTGTTGAGAAGTGTTCGCTTGCCATGTACTCTCAACCTTTTGGACCCTGTTCTTTATTGGGGGAAGGGCATTTTCCACTAACTTTGACAAACAAAAAGACGTTGATATCCTTCACTGCCTGACGAGAGGCCACTATTAATGGCAAAACATTTCTGCAGTCTTACAAAATAGTCTCCAGTATCTTCTTCTGGGTTTTGCTTACATGCTGAAATTGCGTCCCAATCCTCCTTTTTCGTTGTCAATAATTTGGGTAATACTTGCATAAGGAGATCAGGGAATGCTCGTATTAGGGGCCCTAATCCCTCCCCGTGTAGGCAGTCTTGGTCTTCATTCCCTAATGCTGTCCAATTTATAACTGTTCCCCCGTTCAAGTTCCAATCTTTTTCCATAAATTTTTCATAAATTCCCTCGGGAAGGAGGACCTTAAGTAATATTTTCATGTCTGCGTAGGTATAGTTTCCTAAACTCAGGATGTCCTTTATCTCTTTATGAAAGCCTGCAGGGTCTTTTTCATGTGGTGGTACTATTTTTTTCATTTCCAATATTTCTAACTTGGTAAGGGGGGTGTACACATGTACCCGCTCAAAGGTGCCATCAGCACCTGTCCTCGGAGGCACCTCCCTTAGGGGTTATTGTCCCTTGTCACAAATGGTTATACCGGACATTTCAGTTTCGAACTGTACATAACGTTGTCTCAGATCCAAAACTTTAGTAATGAATTCTTCATCCCTTGTGGACCAAAAACCGTCTGCACAGTCACGTAATAAGTGATATACTGCCTTAGGTGGGGGACATCTTTTTTCATATAATGTTGCCAAATGCTGTAACATGAACATACCCGCTATTCTTTGGTCAGACAGGGAGAGGGAGAGGAAGATCTGTCCTATTATATCAGTGTCATAAAGTTGGTGTTGGGCAATCCAATCAGTGGCTGATCGTGCTATTTCTTTTTCATGTGGGGTGAAAGGCGGGTCGTCCTCGAGCCAGCGCTCCAATGACTGGACAGTGCACTGGAACAGTTTAGCGGAAACGGTATCCGTTCTAGTATTTTTGTATTCAGTTGAGATATGAGGGGGAGGGGGAGGGAAACCGGGACGGCGATTGCTACGGGCCAGTCCCACGACAGTAGTTCTCCTTCCCTCTTCTTCCTCACCACTCGTCTCTTCCGAGACGTTCTCCTGTCTTTCCCAATCTTGATGGATGGTATGGATGCCCGTTATCAATCGTACTACCAACTCATCTAGCCGTTTGTGTTTGGTGAACTTGGACTGTTCAAGTAAGTCACTTAAGTCCAACAAATGGTTGGGCGCCTTGAGATTACTGAAGTGCAATATCCTCAAAAAACAGGTCACCGCAAATTGTAACATGGTCTGCTTGGTCACTACTTTTCTATTTTGTATCATTGTTAACAGGGCCTGTTCATTTTGGCCAGTCCGGACGAAATAGTAAACTGCGTCCAATTGGGATTTACTGTTGGGAATTATCTGGAGTGTGTCTAGAGCCTGTCTCAATCTATAAGATATTGTGGCCATTCTACCCTCCCCGGGACATTCATCATAGGGACATTCCAAAAGCGGGATATCAATTTTATTCTCTGCCCCGTCTTTAACATCATCTGGGGGAGGAGCGGTGGCCACTTGGCCACCCATCGGTGCTGGTGGTATTCGTTGCAGGGCTTGTTGTTGAATCACATAAGGCGGGGGACTTTCTATTAAGTAAGAGGACATGAAATCCTCTGAAGGAGTTATTTTTACCTTTTTCGTTTTGTCTTGGATGCACATCTCCTCACTAGTAGCTCTGTAGGCAGAACGGGATAATTCCCTTCAACAATTGCACTTGTTTCTCTTTCTCGCTGTTCAGTAATAACTCTCTCGCCCTCTTCCTGTAATTTCTTTTCTTTAGCCTGTTCTAACATTTTCCTACCTTTTTCAATTTTCGTTTGTTCTTTCTGATATCTCCTATGCGCTTCCTTGCGCCATAATTCAATTGCCTTTTCTTGTGTAGGCCTTACTTTCTTTTTCCACAACTGTTCTTCTACCGTCATAATACACTCCATGTCCCACGTACCTGTAGAGGGCCACCTAAGCCTAAGTTCTAGATGTTTTGTATAATCAGACCAAAGGTCCAAGAACATTACCCCTTCTATACCATGTTTAGTATACATGAAATGTCCAGGTGTATCTCTAGGTGGGACCGGAACGGCCTGTTCTAATAGCTTTTCCTTGGTACTTAATCCTCGTAATTTGGAAAATAAAGGCATTTTAAGGTGTTTTAACTAAGCCTTATAAAGGTGAGAATTACGAAAACAATATACTTGATATCTTTATACACTGGGGAGCCAGTGCAACTTTACCGTGTTCTGTCACAGAACCCGTCTTTATACATTCTCAGTAGTACTCACCGAGAAGCAGAACTTGAAGACCTGGTCATCGGACTGGAGCGCTGCGCAGTGGACTGAGGAACAACGGGACTCTGGAAACCTCGGACTCGACAGGTTCACTGGTCGGGCTCTGGGTCGAAACACTCCGCCAATCTTCCTCACCGCCTCGTGTGGATGTTCAGTCCCAGTCAGTCTCCTCCTCGCCGCGAGGGAGTCAGCAGGAATACCCCGCTTCTTGTGCACTTGAGAGTCTGTCAGGGGGTCTGGAAGGGACAAGGACCGTACCTAGATCTCCGGCGAGTGGGGAAGGGGGAGTGTCCCTGTTCGGGCGCCAGTTAATGTGGTAAATAAATTAATTACCAGATCGGAATTTCTATAAATTAACAATACCAATAAAATAATGAACTGAGGAGTCCGTGGTGTGCGAGTTAAATGGGCCTTTATTCATTAACTCGAGTTAAGGGAGAGCTCCATCACCTCAGCAGGTTCAGGAGTGGTCTGAAGCTTTATTCACAGAGTACAGCTTTTATACATTTACACAGTATTTTGCAAGTCATTGGGAGGAGCCCTACTTCTTCGTAGCAAATGTCTTTGCAAATCAGCATTGCTCAAGGCGCATAAGCAAAACACAGATAAGCACATACTTTTCAAGGATGTAGCTTGAGGGGAGGCTATCAGAGGGTGGGGGAGCTTGTGTGCCTGAGAGATAAGGGTGTGGTGTGTGGGTCATGAACAGACAACCTTGGAGGGAACTGAAATATGTGACAATCTGCGTGGCCCCAGTGAGTCTTAGGCCAGGTGGCTTCGGAGAGATACGAGATAAACTTGTTTTCTCAGAAAAAGGGAAGACTGGTGGGCCATTTCTCAGAGTCAGCCTAACCACAAAAATGCATGGGTGTAACTGACTGAAAACAAGGGGCAGCTTGAGGAGATACGTGAACTGGCTGACCCTGGGCAAACTGAAGTGAATTCTAAATGGATGCTGTGTCTAAGATGGATGCTGTATAGAATTGTTTTTAGAACAGCAGAGAAAGGAAAGTGTGCGAGGGGACAGAACCGGGAACGGGATTAAATTAATTAATTAATTTAATTTTTATTTTCTCAATGGAGGCAGCTGAGGCTGAGAGATCCATGAAGGAGAAAAATGTCTAGTGGGCTCATGAACTGAGTCTCACGGAGCTGGAAATCAGAGCCCTGTAGTTCCAGCAACAACAATATTGGTAGCAGCAAAATTATTGTGTTCAGTGCTGAAGACTTAGCCCACATACCAAGAGACTGAGGGCATTTTTACAAGCCCTTATCACCACAGGAATATCACTTTTAGTGATGTTCCTGTTTCAATTTGGGCTGTGCTTTATTTACAAGGCACCTTTAAACCACTTAATGTGACTCAACACTGCCTGGTATAAAAGGCACCCTTTCATGCTACATTTAGCGTGGAAGAGGTGGGCAATGGGTGTTGTGGTGGGCGTTCTACCGCAACACCCATTGATTTTTAATGCTGCCCCATACTTACACAGGTGGTGTAAATATGTGGCAGCACCAAAATTCAGACCAGGGAAAACCTAGTCTTACCCATGCGAAACGAGGAGAAATGCTTTATTTCTCCTTGTTTTTACTGTTTCTATTTGTGCTGCGTTGTGCAGCACACATAGAAACAGCAAAACGCCTTTGATTGTTTATGTGCAGGAAGGTGTCCCTTCCTAAACATAAACAATAAAAAAAATGACGAGTTGCAACTTCTATGTGTGCTGCACAAAGCAGCACATATAGAAATTACAAAATGCCATTTCAGATTGTGTATGTGCCGGAAGGGACACTTTCCTGCACATAAACAATCCTTCCCCCTCAATGCAGGCACCCTTGCACTATGGTGCAAGGGTGCCTGCGTTGGCACGCGGCTGCTACATTTAGTGCCAGCGCAAGGAGAAATGCAGGGCTACACCGTATCCTTGTAAATATGGTGAAGCCCTGCATTTCACAAGTGGCAGAGCATGGCATTGAGCCAACAAGGCTAATGCTGCGCTCCGTCATTTCTTTTGTAAATATGCCCCCTGTGTCTAGCTTCAAGGATGGGGATGACATACACCAGTCATTTCAGGCATTAGAGGTAGCTCTAGCGGTGTACAGGATCCTTAAGGAGGATTGGGAAGCTGACATATGTATTCATATTCCTGGTAGTGGGATGGACGCCCTAAAGGCCCTAGAAGATGGGGATAGGTTGAGATATACCCCATGAAGGAGGCCCTGGTCCAGAAGTATGAATTCACACTAGAAGAGTGTAGGTTGAGATTTAGGGGCAGTCAGAAACTATCTTACCTGTCCTGGGAGGATTTTGTGCTTTTGAATAGCACTGGGTGGTTGGGTAATGGGTAGAATGGTAAATACTTTTGAAGGGTTCTACAATTTGATTGCCAGAGAGCACTTGTTCAGTTAATGTTTTTCAGGACTACGCCAACACGTTCTCTGACACCAGGGAACTTACAAAGGAGACAGATCTCTGAGTGATTACCAGAGTGTCTAAAAAGGCATTTGGGAGTAATCCTAAGGGGACTGGTAAAGGTTTCCCCCAAATGAGGGTGGGGAAGGTTCACAGTAGCCCAGACAGCTCCCAATATAGTGGGGGGATAAAGGGTCCTATGTCCCTTCTCGGAGTAGAAGGTGAGGTGGAGGTGAGTAGAGACCCAGGGTGCCCTATTCCCAGCCCTAGAGCTTGGACTTTTTACAGAGGGAGCACCAACAGGGAAGCCTAGTCTGTACCGAGAGACCACCCACTGAGGATATAAGGTGATTGGCTCAAGATTTCCCCAACAGAAGGTGCATACCTTTGTGTACCAGAAACCCAATTTCTAACAGTGGATTAGTGGGTGTGTAGGTAGCTGTATGAGTAGGTGAGTTGGTGTGTGAGTGCCTGTATGGGTGGGGGATGGGTGTGTAAGTAGATATATGGATGTGTGTTAGATCTGGATTTTTCAGCAGGCTTATCCCCAGAATGTTTGCTTTTTTGCCTCCTGTTTCTGACCTGATTTTGTTGGCTTGACTCTGGGCACTTTACCAATGCTGATCAGTGATAAAGTGCATATGCTCGCCATTGAAATTGTGTTTATGGATTGGTGTTTCCATGATTGGCTGTTGGACTTACTACTAAGTCCCAAGCACAGTTCACTGTGCGTGCCCAGGGCCTGTAAGTCAAAAGCTGCTAGCGGGCCTGCAGCACTGATTGTGCCACCCACACAAGCAACCTTTTAAAAGGGTCTCAGACCTGCCAATGCAGTGTCAGCACGCAGTTTCTACTGCCATGTCGACCTAGCAAGTGCCCCCACTTGCCAGGCCCTAACCTTTCTTTTTATTACATGTGAGTCACCCCTAAGGTAGATCCAGGGTAGCCCTGTGGGCAGGGGGCAGTGTATGTGAAAGGTAGGACATGTACTGGTGGGTGTGACATGTCCTAATAGTGAAATACAATGTATTTTGTTTTTTACTATGGTAAGGCCCGTAGGAAAGAATGGGGAATACTTTGTAGCACCTTAGAAGTATAACTTCCCACGGGGACATGATAGAAAGATGGAGATTATTATACCTGAACTCAGAACATAAAAATGCATCTTTTAGTGAAGATGATTTTTATATTTTGTGTTTTAGAAAATACTACTTGTAGAAAGTGGGTATTTTCTTTCTTAGCCATCCTGTGTGCCTCTGCTGGTTTGTGGATTGATTGTCTGGCTTTGGAGTGACAGGGATTGGGGTATGCTCATTTGTTTCAAACAGCCACTGGGGGTGTTGAGGTGTGTCCTACAGTTTCTGGATGAGTCAGGGCTGGGCTGCATTTAGAGTAGGAGGAGGAGATTTCCTTGCACCTGAATGGGCCTGGTCTGCTTTTCACAATGCTCTGTCCACCTCTTGCTGGGAAACTGGGCCAGAGAGGACAGGACTGGTTTTGACTGAGCACAGAGCATCTCTATGACACAAGAGAACAAAGAGAAATTGAGTATTAATATTGGGGCCCAGACCCCAGAACTTTGGAATACTTCTGGACCCAAGAGGAACCAATGCCAAGGAGAGGAGCTTGGAAAGTTGAAAGAGAAGTACTGCCCCTGTGCTGTGTGCTGGCTGGGGGATGGCCTGCAGTTATTGTGTCTGTCAAGGAGAGGACAAAGACTTTGCTGTGTGCTGTGTATCCTGCTTGAAGAAGATATCCAAGGGCTTCAAGTAGAGCTTACCTCCTGTTCTGAAGTCTCATGGACACAAAGACATCACCACCAGCTCCCCTGAACGTTGTTGCTGGGAGTTCTGGCCTGCCAAGAGGTGCCTTTTCGTGTGTTTTGCCTCTGGAGGTTGTTCCTACTGTTGGGAGCTGTGAAAAGAGAAGCAATTAAAGAAGCACTATGCATTCGCATCCGTTTCTAAGGCAACTCCACTGTGCAGGAAGAATTTCCACGCATCGCCACTGTGCCGCTGACCAAACTGACGCAGCGCCTGCGTGCAGCTGGAGAAATCATTGCACGCCGACTCTTGTGCACCGATCTCTGAAGTCTAAGATCAACGCACTGAACATGAACACCTTCTGAAATCCCATGCATTGCATTAGGTTACCAAGTTTGCAACGATGTCGGGGCTGCAGTAAGAAACCGACGCATCACCTCCTCGTCAGTATGGAACTGACGCATCATCTCCCCTGCGTGGCAGTAAGGAACTGGCGCTTCATCTCCCCCTGGAACAAGGAACTGATGCATCACCTTCCCTGCGGCTGTTTTTGCTTATGATTTTGACGCATTCAAGGTACTTTGTGTTGAAAGTTTCGCATCTATAGCTTGCTATGAACAGAACTGTTTGTACCTTTTAAAAGTGACATCTTGATAATGGTATATTGGCTTTTTGTCATTTTGGTCCTATTTGATTTAAATAAAGATTACTTATTTTTCCAAACTTTTGTGGTGTCCATTTGTAGTGTTTTTACTGCATTACTGTATGAGTGCACAAATGCTTTATACACTACATCTGTGATAATCCTGTCTGCTTGTGCCAAGCTACCAAGGGGATGAGCACAGAGGTTGTCTAAGAGCATAGATTAGCGTAGCGTACCCTGATTAGAAGCAAGGGACCCTACTTGGACACAGGTGCAAACCATTGACAACTAGAGACCCCCATTTCCAACATTGGTGGTCAGTGGTGAGGATTAGAAAATGGAAATTAGCTTTTGGCACCTACACATCTAAAAGATGAGGGAACTATAAGTATTTTGCAAGGAGAGGAGATCCACAAGGCAGGACCTTGAGGTGACCCTCTATAGCTATAAGGTACTACATTGGGAAGCAACACTATTAGGAGGCTCTGAGGAGGAATCTGAGGGGGGGGCAGTCTGATTACCTAGAGGGCAGTGGTACTGAGGAAGAAACGTTATGGTAAAGACTGGCTCGTGAGGTGAGGAGCTGGATTCACGCTCGTAACCGGAGGCTGGGGAAGCTTGACCGGGAGTGCGAGGAGATAGAGTAAGCCTTAGCTTAAAGAGAAATGTGTGCCTGAATTGAAGGATGAGCTTAACATACACCAGGGGGTTCACGTTTATGAGGTAGCTCCAGTGGTACACAGTGTCCCTGAGGTGGATTGAGTACCTGGCACAGGGGAACATATTCCGATTAGTGAGAGGGACACACTACTGACTCTAGATGAGAGGTGCAGAGAGAGGGATTCCGCCATGGTAGAAGTCCTAGTATATGAGTGTGGAGACCACCTAGAAGAGTGTGCTTTGAGTGACAGAGACAGTCAGACACTGTCTTGCCAGTCTCAGGAGAGTGATGTAGGGTACTTGAGCGAAGTACTGGATGGTGAGGCAAAGAGTAGCTGAGTTAACACATGTGTGGGGCTGTGTCATTCAATTGTTGGAGAGCATATAGTACCTGTTTGCCAGAGCTAAGCCAACACCTGGTGTAGTGTGAGTTCCCCTACCCCAGGGAGCTCTCATCGGAGGTCGACCTTCTGGTGGTTTCCAGAGGGCCTGTAGACGCATCTGGGGGTGATTCGGAAGGAGGTGGCTCAGGTTTTCCCCAACCAAGTGGGGGAGGGTTGTGGTAACCCAGATAGGTTTCATAGTAGTAGGAGGGGTGTAGGGTCCCATGTCCTGTCTCAGATGAGGAGGAGTGGCAATGGGCTGTGTACTGAGGTGCCTGAAACTCAGTCTCAAGGCCTGGTTGGTTTCATGAGGCAACACCATGAGCAGGGCCTGGCCTGTAGCGGGAGGCCATCCCTGCTGAGTCATGGGATATCCTCTTACAGTGATGGTCCTGTGATCCTTGGAGATTTTAATTATATACACAAAATGCAATATCTGACAAATAGCAGGATCACAAATTATGAGCAAATGATTCTGGCTGCTGAAAATGTTACTCTGAAAAGGTTTCTGACCCTTAATCTAGCTACACTGTCACAATTTCCTGAAAAATTATTTAATGGGGAGGAGAAATAAAACTCATTTGGCCCAAGGCGCGTATTCCCAAAATAACACAAAGTTAGATGCCACATGTAGTTAGGAACACTCAGCCAAAAAGGACATGACATGTACACCGCAAGGGGTGACCAAGCGCTCACCACACCGGACATATAGACACGCACACACTGGCCCAAACTAGCTCTCCTCAAGGTCAAGAGCCATCAGTGACCCACCTATCAGATGGCTGTACTTGTTGTTTATGACTATGATGCTTTTCAAAGAATGTCAAAGTGTTTTATTGTACCCACAAAGTATATATATGTGCGTTGAAAACTTCAGTACTCTGAGACTGTCTTCAGACGCACCTCTGTCGATACTCTTCCGGCCGCTGTGCTTAATGAAACCAACTTGTTCCTGTTTTGCCAAATGCCTCTTGTCTTTTAATTTATTTAAGATAAATTCATTTTCGAGCAAAATATCTTCAAGGTACATAGATGTGGTGATAAGAATATTAAATCTATACTAACCTATTTGGGCTTACCTTCTCGATTCTTTAGTCCTCAATGTTTTTGACAATATATTCTGTCCGCACAATATTCTAGCTGCAGACCAGAAGCTTCAGGTATTGTGGAAGAGATTGACAGGACACTGAAATCTTGTTTAGCCAAAGTGTTCTCGTCCACTTTTTTTAAACGGCTAAATGCCTTGCTTTTAGTGTTGATGAGTCTTTGAAGTACCCCTGAAAGAAGAACAGGATTGTCACTGAATGAGATACACCAATGACGCTCCATAAGACTGCCTGCTGTGCCTACAAATGCACTTGCAAATATCACAATCAACATGATTCTTGACTACTGGAAAAGACTGACTGATGTAGTATGCTCTATCTCTCACCAGGCTGGCACTGCTACTGCCCTTCCGCATCAAGAGCAATGCCACAACTTTAGTCCTGGTGATTGGGTTCTAGTGAAGAAGCATGTTTAGAAATCATGCTTGGAGCTGAGGTGGACAGGACCCTACTAGGTGATCTTGTGCAAGGGAATACTTCTAGAAAGTTATACATCATAGTTTCTTGCCAATTCTGATGGCTGACAGCTTTCATGGGTCTTAGCTGCGCATCTAGTGATCTCTTTACTTATATATATATCAGCCTGTGTTCCTGACACTGATTAAAATATGAAACTGACTGACTGTCTGATGTATTTATAAAGCGCTCAATTGCCGAGGCATCTTGGCGCTAAGATAGGCTCATACTACTCCGGATGTTTACTTATTCAAGAGCGCTTAGGAAACAGCCAGGTCTTAAACTGTTTCCTGAAGATAATCCTGTTGGATTGCAGTCTCAGCTGTGGAGGGAGGGAGTTCCACAGCTTTGCGGC
The DNA here is from genome assembly GCF_964204655.1 of Triturus cristatus. Lineage (NCBI taxonomy): Eukaryota > Metazoa > Chordata > Amphibia > Caudata > Salamandridae > Triturus > Triturus cristatus. The sequence continues at coordinate 497,196,087 of NC_140589.1, read as the reverse complement.
TAGATGAGAAAAGCTCTTACCACCCCATCTAGCCATTTTTACTCTGGGCATGAGTACCAGCCCTGTGTTGGCGGATCGCAGGCTTTGCAGAGGGTTGTACCAGAAGAATAGCTTTCGGATGTCAATAGCACTACCTCCGTATAGCGCCTTGTGCACTAGGCAGAGGGCTTTGAATTTTACTCTTTCAGGAATGGTAAGCCAATGGAGCTGTCTGATGCTGGTAGATGTGGGATGGTATTTGTGAAGAGCGAGCAGCCCACGGGCCACCGCATTCTGTAGGGATTGTAATTTTGCAGTTTGACCTTTGTCTATACCTAGGTATAACGCATTCCCATAGTCGATTCAAGAAAGTACCAGGGCTTCAATTACCATTTTCCTTAGAGTGAATGGGATAAACGGCAGTATTTTGCACAGAACTTTCAAGGTGAAAAAGCAAGCAGAGGTTACTTGGTTGATTTGCTTCCCGAGATTTAATTCGCAGTCAAAGGTGAAGCCTAGATTCTTAGCCTTCATCAACGGAGTTGGACAACTCCCAGCCTTCGCAGGCCACCAAAGTTGATTCCAGATTGAGGGGCCCTTCCCAAACTGAATAACCTCGGTCTTATCAGTATTAAGTTTAAGGAAGTTTGCATTCATCCAGGCCATGACTGCAGTAAGACAGCCACGGAACTGGGCCGCTGTAATGTCCACCCTCTGCAAGACCGACACCACTATCTGGGTGTCATCAGCGTATGACACCAGATTGAATCCATGCTGTTTAATTAATCTGGCAAGAGGGATAACATAGATGTTAAAAAGCGTTGGCGACAGAGCTGACCCCTGTTGGACTCCACAAGGAAGGCACAGGTTTGCAGACTTCAAACCTTCACAGTGGATCAGTTGTTCCCTAGAAGCCAAAAAGGATGACAGGAGTGCTAGAGCCATCCCTCTAATACCTGCTGTCTTCAGCCACTGCACCAACACCGTGTGATTCACGATATCGAATGCTGCCGATAGATCTAGCACGATGAGGACGGCTCTGCCCCTCCCTCACATCCACCACTTTGCGAATTTCATCTGTCGCCATTATCAAGGCCGATTCAGTGGAATGTCTTGCTCTTAAGCCATGTTGGGGGGAATCAAGAAGTAAACTGTCATCCAGGTAATTCATAAGTTCTAAGTTGATGGCCTTTTCTAGAATTTTAGATGGTAAAGGGAGACAAGATATCGGGTGGTCATTCTTTACCTCAGCAGGATCCAATGTGGCTTTCTTAATAATCGGCCTGATGCAGGCCTTTTTCCATAGCTGACAACACCTGTGCTAATTACCTCATTCAAGAGAGGGGTAATGTGTATGCTGATTTCATCAGAAACCAGGTGCAGAATTGATGGAGGACACGGGTCCAAAGGTGACCCAGATTTTGTGGAGAGTAGTAAGTTGCCTTTCTCTGCCGCTAAAACAGAGAATTCTAACAGACTACTCTGAGAAAGGTTATCCGCCAGGGAATCATCATTGTTATCCCTTGCCATTGGCACAGCCTTCTGTAATTCATCATATACAGCTTGTACTTTATTTTGAAAAAAGGAAGCGATGTTGTCCACAAAGTTTTGGTTCGGTTTGAAAAGGCTATCCTGTGAAAGGTCTAAACATTCTCTGATAATCTCTTCCAGTTCCACCTTCAGTTTTGGTACATCTAAGGGTGACATTTTAACTTGAGACACAACTGGTGACGTGGCTCATCTGTTTCTCTACTCTTTAGAGTCTCCTCATACCATGAGGGGCAAAATGTAATTATCAAATTGTCACATCCAACTTTGGGCAATCGTTATCATGAAGACAAGTCTCTCTCCTTCTCTTAGGGTTTATACATTTGTGGCGGGCTCCAAGCAACAATCTGAGTGTTCTGTGATGCTGGGATACACCCTGTTGTGGCCACACCACCTACAGCTTCTGCAACTACAGAAATTGAGGCAAAAGTAACTGGAGAAGGTACAACTGCAACAGCTAAAGTCTGAGCTGGTATGACTTGGGGCATCAGTGCAGGAATAGGCACAGCATGTGGAGGAACAAACAAGCAGCCACAGTAGGAGCTGTCCCAATTAGACCAACTGCAACAAGAAGAATTGGGTGTTCTACAGCATGAGTTGCATTCACGTCAACTGGGGCTGTGGCAATAGCACTACCACTACTAACAGTAGCATCGACTTCATCAGTTTTTAGGCTTTTCAGTCATTAAAGCAGGATACAACTTAGTTACCTCAACTATGCAATTCCTTCACCTATGCTATCTTCGTCCCATTTTGCATTTACATACTTATGCACCACTCTCTTAGCGCGAATCTGGTATTTCTCTTTCTCCTTTGAATGTGCAGCCCCCTACCAACCATGCATTATACCGCGCGGGTCTAGAGGGAGGTTTCATGTCAAACAGTACCCCCTCAAATTCTCAATAACTCTTACATTAAATGTGCTATACTGAGGAAATGACCCTTCTTTCTCTGGGATCTTATGCCATTGACGAAGCCACAAAGTAAAGAGAAACAAAAACTTCTCCAAAACAATTTCATATAGTAAATGGCAATATGTCCCAGATATATATATATATACTATCTTACTCCAGACCAGTTGTTTTAAAGAAAAATATATATCAAAAGTACAAAAATGTATTCAATATTTTTTTCCCTTTTTATATATGACTATTCTTACATAAAAACAAACAAGCAATGCATACATTCACATATTTCTGTGTATTTACTCAAAAAGCACCCACAATAACACTGTAGTTAAACAAATACATACAAGTGAACAATTAACATATAGGGCAAAAGACATTTACAGAAAAAGTAAACAACAATTGTTCATTATGTCTGTGTATGTGAATTAATAAATATTACACATAAAGAATGCTTTCATGGACATGAATGCCCCAACATGCTTTTTGGAAGTAACTGGGATATGAGCAAGTCCTTCATCAGGGTGCTGTCTGTATACACATATTTCAGTGGCAGAAAGCCATCTGCACAGGATATATTATCACTTTTTATCTGACTGAGCAGGGTGCTCAACAGAAGTTCACAACCAATGTTCTGGGAGACAGAAAACATTAAAGATAAGTATAATCAAATACTGTTAAAAAGCAGGGGCGACGTGAATCCAAAGAAAAGCAAATCATGCCATCTCACCGAGTGAGGGGTGTCTAAGATTAAGACAAAGTGTAGCCAATAGTCATAGAGATAGATACCCAGTGCAAAGAGGGGAAAAACACTTAAAATATCATGAAGTTAAGGTAAAAAAACAACAATTAATGCCACACCTACTGGAAGACATAATTCATAGAGATGACAAAACATGCTGGTATGGAATCATGAACATCTCAATGGATGACTATGGGGTTACTCAACCACTGCAATACCTAAAGGGGACACGTAGAGATGTAAATGATGCAAAATGCCAGGAAAAACCTAGGGCCGGATTCACAGAATTAACTTAAGACAAAATCCTAAAATTACTACTTTTGGTATTCACAGAATGCAATTACTACTTTTGGTATTCACAGAATGCACTTACTACTTTTGGTATTCACAGAATGGATTTACGACTACTAACTTTACGTCCGCACTCGGGCTGGAAATTCTGGCCCCGAGGCGGAGCTTCTGGCCTGGAGGTGGGGATTCCAGCCAGTGACGGAGATTTAGCCATGGCCAAAAACTCCACCTCTGGGCCGAAAGCTCCGCCTCCGGCCCGGAAGCCCCGCCTCCGGGCCGGAAGCTCCGCCTCCGGGCCGGAATTTCCAGCCCGAGTGCGGACGTAAAGTTAGTAGTCGTAAATCCATTCTGTGAATACCAAAAGTAGTAAGTGCATTCTGTGAATACCAAAAGCAGTACGTGCATTCTGTGAATACCAAAATGGTAGTAAGTTTAGGATTTTGTCTTAAGTTAGTTCTGTGAATCGGGCCCCTATAATCTAGTAATCCCTAACATATGTCATACCTAGGGCTGCTAGAAGATACTGCTGGCGAAAATATGTACCATCGGTCCCAATCAGAAAGTCCTATAAGTATAGAACCCAGTGGCTAACATCAAGTATGGGCGAATCTAAAAAAGTAACAAGAATGGACTGTTAGATAAAGCCCAAAATCAGAAAGGAGTCAAAAGATGGCAGCATATCACAGAGTGTAAGTTAAGCTTACCTGCAACTCTGGTTATAAGAGCTGCAAATGAATTCATAAGGCACCAACGATAGAGGAAGTGCATATTACAGATAAAATATATGACAAAAAAAGCAAAATTAAAAAAATTGTTGTCAAGGAAGCTGTAAACAAGCACCTTGAGGGGCTAAATCTTACTCGCAGTTCTCAATGAGACGCGGGTCCTGAGGGCGGAAAATAGCGCAGTTCAAAAGACTGCAAATTCACTCTTGAGGCACAAACCATGTACAGAGTGCCAATACTGATAAAGTCTGCGGAGAAAAAACAGACATGCGGTCAGGAAATAGTTAGACCCATCGGCCCGAAGTTAGGAAGTTTAAATAGGCAGCAAGGGAACTGTACACTTACCCGAGAGTCTCACAGTTGCTTGGATACTGATACAGGGGGACAACCTACGATTGAGTAAGGAGCCGGTAAATTAACGATTCCCTAGTTGCGCTTCATTAAAGGAAATGCACGCCTGACGTATGGGCTACATGGCTCACACATGAGCCACATACACAGTGCATGGTGCATATGTTAAAGAATTGGTGGCGGGCACTTGTCGCCATTTTGCTAGTAAGCGAGTGTACTTGGTCGCCAGATTAAAACATGCTCAAAGGAACTATTGAAAAAATAACAAAAAATAAAATGGAAAAGTGAATCATAACAAAAGTAATGATAAGCATTAGAGTTAGGTGAATAATATCAATGCTGATTATAGAGGTGACCTAGACCACACACGCAGTACGTAGTGAGTGTGTTCAAGAATGGTTGGCGGGCACTGGCCGCCATCTTGGGAGTAGATAAGTGAACACAGTCACCATCTTAAAACATACTAAAGCCAACTAGTAACACCAGCATAAATATCCATAACAATGGATAATATGGAGACAGAAGTTTATCCCCCAAATCATGATAAAGTTGATTATAAATATAATATCAAAGCTTGTTACAAACGGATAAATCAAAAAGAACTAAAAATGAAAAAGTGTACATAGAATGAACTATGCATGGTCCAAATGAGAAATGGGCAAAAGGCAGAGTTCCTGTGAGGTAGTAATACGCGTTAACGGGGTCACTCTAATAAAAAGCGCATAATGCTTCCCAGATACATAAAAGGGCCAAAAAAAGAAACTAACCACAAAGTCGGGAAGATAAAAGAAGATCATGGCAACCAGTAGGGCTAAGCTAGATAAATGGTGGCCACAAGCGATGAGCAATAAGAGGAAGGATTGCTCACTATGACTGCTCCAGAGGCCACAAGCGATGGGCAATAAGAGGAAGGACTGCTCCCTATGACTGCTCCAGATGCGCACCTAAGTGGTAGAGGAGGTAAAGCCCAACTACCCCAATTGCAGGTAGACATACTAGGGGGCCAAGCAAAATCAGAGGGATACATAGAACGTAAAATTAGGGACAAAATTATCCAAAATCTAAGTAAGAGCATTTTACCATGGGAGGTGTTCATTAAGATCTGAATTGGCTGTTAGGAGAGTGTATATCCCAAAAAACTCTCTTCTTTTTCTCAAGCTGTCAATAATACTGTCATTGGGGCATCGTATTTTCTCCAAGATGATCCATTTAAGATCTTTCTCAGAAAGTGTTTTTGTGACCAAAGGTCAACCAGGGGTGCTCCTGTATGATTGTTTTTAATGGCATTCCGGTGTTCACTAAATCTTACTCTTAATATGCGGCTGGTTTCGCCCACATATCCTTGATTGCAGGGACAAAGAATAAGATATATTACATTGGTTGTCCTGCAATTGGTCATCTGGCTGAAGGTAAATTGTCTTTGTCACCAATTTAAAACAGTAGAAACAATGGCATGATTTCAAGCATGGCAGTTACCACACTTGTGGGTTCCTTTGATGGGATTTTTTACTGTAATCGATTTCTGAATATACTCTTTGTCTTCTTTGTGGGAAGCCCTTACCAATGAATTTCGTAGGTTCCTGTTACGTCACAACGCAAAAACTGGTTTTTGGAAGATGTGTAGACTGTTCACCTGAATTAAGGATGTGCCAATGGGAGCCAATAATCTGGCGCAGTTTGTTATTAAAATTGGAATGTCTTGTGATGTATGCCAACTTCATATCATCCATCTTCGGTTTATGTTGAAGAAGGGAATCACTGTTATAATATTTAGCTGTCTTGTAGGAGTCCTTAATATGTCTACGTGGGTATCCTCTGCTCAGAAGCTTTTGTTTAAGTTGCTCAGCATGCTGGTCAAAATCACTAACATTAGTACAGTTCCTGCGTGATCTCAGGAACTGACTAAAGGGGATACTGTCTCTTTGACATCTGGGGTGATAGCTCTCATAATGCAATAGCGTATTCCTTGCTGTAGGCTTAGTGTACAAAGATACTTGAATCTCCTGATTGGCAATGTAAATCCATATATCTAAATGCAATCCTTACTTTGCTAGTTTGAGGACTGAATTTCAAGTGGGGGTCACACAAGTTCATCCATAAGAAAAATTCATTAAGTTGCTCTTCTTGTCCCTTGCATAAGAAACAAATATCATCAATTAACCTGTGAAATTGATGAATATTTTCCAAAACGGGAGCTATCTCATTGAAAATTAATAGTTCCTCAAAAGCCCCCATGCAGATTTTGGTCACATTGGAGGCACAGGCTGCGCACCCAATGTTTTAAGTTACTCTTCTTGTCCCTTCCTTACGAAAAAAATATCATCAATGAACCTGTGCCATTGATGAATATTTTCCGCAAAGAGAGCTATCTCTTTGAAAATAAATCGTTCCTCAAAAACCGTCATGCAGATATTGGCCACATTGGAGGCACAGGCTGCGCCCATACAAACACCCTGAACTTGTTCAAAGATGGAACTATTTAATTCAAAAAAAGTTCTCTTGCAGTGCTATAGCCAGACATTCAAGGATAAACATGTGATCGTCTTAGCTATCACTTCTTTCCAAGGTCCTCTTAACTGATTCCAAGGCTCCCCGCTGCTGGATGTTAGTATATAATGCCTCGATATCCATCGTGACAAGAACGTCGGTGTTAGGGTTAAATGCAGTGCCTTCAATCTTAGAGATCAGTTGCCCAGTGTCTTTAATGAAGGCAGGTAGAGCAGACACCACAGTTTTTTTTTAAACTATTAACGTACTTGGACAGAGGTTCTGTTATAGATCCCAATAGTAGACACAATCAGTCTGAATGGCTGAATGGAGGCTTGGTGGTATCTTTATGAATTTTAGGTACCCCATAAAGTACAGGGATTCTGGTGTATGACTATTTGGAAACTCAAATTCCTGCTTACAGATGGTGCCTCTATCCAGGGCTCTCTGTGTGATATTGAGGATTTTTTTTAATCCTCTGTTCAGGGAAAGTGTTGACTTTGTATTAGTGTTCAGGTACCGCTAACATTTTAAGGATCCGTTCCTTATAGTCTTTGGTATCTAAAACCACGGCACCTCCCCCCTTATCACTAGGTTTGATAGTAACCTCACTGTTCTAACGTAGACTACTGGGGGCATTGTTTTCCTCCAAATTCAGATTGTAAGCAGGTTTGGGGAGAAATCTAAGCATAGACTGCATTTTGGAAAACACTGTTCTCTCAAACATACCCACTTCTGGGCCTAACTCATCTAAGTTGGGGGTAAAGGTAGAAATAGGTCGCAGTCCTGTTCTATTATCATTGATGGGACCAGTCATTTTGTCAAATAATTTTTTTTATCTTACCTTCCTGAAGAAGGAGTGTATGTCACAGCAAAGCTCACACTTGTTGATAATGGTACTAGGGACAAACGATAAATCCCTGGTAAGGAGGTTAAGGGAGTGATCGTCAAGTTCTACACAAGATAAATTGAATATTGGAATGGGATCCGTGTGCGGGTGAGAACTCAGTCTCTCCAATATTGGTTGCATCTTTTTTGGAGAAACTGGGGGGGTGGGGTTTTCTGTATGTTGATATAGTTCCCTTGTGTGCTTTCTGAATCTCACTCTTGGAGTTCCCTAGTGGTTTCCTGAAAAACGATTATTCCTATTAGCCCCTTCAAAAGGGGTTCTCCTGTTACTGTAACTGTCAAAGGAATTGGATCCTCTCTCTGCCTCTGATTCAAAGGTATCTGAAAACGTCAGAATTTTTTTTGTTGGACCAGTGCTGGTAGTCCCCTTGGCTAGTGTTCTCCCTAGCTGTGTTATAGTATTGTGCTCTCAGATAAGGATACACTCTTTATTCAGAGAAGTATCGAATATCCTTCTTGAGTTTCTCAGTCTTTTATTGATAAGATATTCTCTAAAGTAGTTTAACTCAAGATTAACCTCCTCCAATTTCTTTTGGCCTCATCAATTGGGTTATTTTTTCTGATAAAGCCACAAGCACATGTGATACCCTATATTAGTCACCATATAATGACCTGGTGTACCATCTGGAGGAGCTCGCTTGCCTTCACGGACAAGAACTTGTAGATCACCCCTCATCAAATATCCAAAAATTAAGTCTGCCGTGAGTCTCCTCTGGGTGAAGGTACAATCATGAATTTCAATAAGATCTTGAGCATGTTCCGGATAAGGACCCATGTGGGCTAATACTCCTCACAGCTGTGTTCCGTGTTCCGGAACACGGAACGCTGCCGTGAGGATTATTAGCGCACATGCTTGAGATCTTATTGAAATTCACGATCGTACCTTCACCCAGAGAAGACTCACGGCAGACTTAATTTTTGGATCACCAACATAAGCGTGTGTCCTAGACTGAACAGACCATTACTTTAGGACTACATATTGACCAGCCGGGTCGGAATTATCACCGGCGGAGCGACTACCAAGAATTTCTCATCTCCAGACAGCCCTGAGGAAGTCGAGGAATTAATTTCCAATTGCAGCGAAACACATGTTGGCTGGTTTCTGTTTTGCTTTAATGAGAATGGAATAAAGATGAAACAACTTTCTATCAACATGGATAATTGACCAATGTTTCCAAAATCACTAGAACTGTATGAATACATCTGCATTGTACAACTGTTTTTTTATGTGTGCCCAGGCTCTTGTTGAATTGAGAAGTGCAGAAAGAGGCAAGTGAGGTGCAGAAAGAGGCAAGGGAGGTGTAGAAAATGACAAGAGAAGAGCAGAAAGAGGCAAGATGGATGAAAAAAGGGAAGAAGGGTGCAGAAAGAGGAGAGAGAAGTGCAGAAAGAAGCAAAAGAGGTGCTCAAAGAGGCAAGAGGGGTGCAGAAAGAAGCAAGAGCAGTGCAGAAAGAACCAACGGAGGTGCAAAAAGAGGCAAGAGGGGTGCAGAAAGAGGCAGGAAGGATACAGAAAGAAGGAAGAGAAGTGCCGAAAGAGGCAAGAGAATTGCTGAAAGAAGCAAAAGAGGTATATAAAGAAGCAAGAGAAGTGCAGAAAGAGACAAGTAAGGTGCAGGAAGAAGCAAGAGCAGTGTAGAAAGAACCAACAGAGGTACAAAAAGAGGCAAGAGGGGTGCAGAAAAATTAGGAGAGGTGCCCAAAGAGGCAAGACAAATACAGAAAGATGCAGGAGGGGTGCAGAAAAATGCAAGAAAAGTATAGAAAGAAACAAAAGAAGTACAGAAAGAAGGAACATAGCTGCAGAAAGAGGCAGGAGGGGTGCATAAAGAAGGAAGATGGGTGCAGAAAGAGGTAAGAGAGGTGCAGAAAGAGGAAAGAGGGGTGCACAAAGAAGCAAAATAGGTGCATAAAGTAGAAGAGATGTGCCGAAAGAGGCATGAGAAGTGAAGCAAAAGAAAGAAAGGTACAGAAATGCAGAAATGCAGAAAGAGGCAAGAGAGGCACAGAAAGTAGCAAGAGTGGCTTGCACACCATTAGTACAAATTAAACACTCACATTTAGCAATAAGTAACAGGTGACCATTCTTGGTTTACAAAGGACCTTCCACTACGCTGCAACACTTGTTGCTGCACTTTTGGAACGTTTGAGCTAAAAACATGTTTTTTTTTGTTCAAATCTGCAGATTAGGCAGCAGATGATGAATTATATGGCTAATGCGGAAAATGTATAATCATGCGAAAGTTGGTGCAGCCAAACAGTCGCATAATTCCAGTGGCCCTGATAACACCTCTGACTAGGTCCAAAAGTGCTCCTCAGTGATTCCTTCTTTTTTTGTCTAATTTATTTACTTGGGTTTTATATAGCGCTGGCTAGACCCGGAAGTAACAGAGCACTTTACATGAGGAGAGTTATATAGGTAGCAAGTTACACATTGTTACAGAAGGTACATCAATTACAAGTTACATCCATTGGTTCAAGGCGTGTAAAGGGTAAGGGGGTAATGTAAAAGGGCGACGGGGAGGGAGATTAAGTGGAGAATTGGCACAAGGAAAAACAAAGCAGCCAGGGGGAGAGAGGAAAGGAATGTCGGAGGCGAGCAAAGAATAAAGGAGGGAAGAGGTGGGGGGTAAGAGACCAGCGAGGATATGAGGAAGTAACTGTGTCTGATGTCCGGCTGGATGGGAGACGGCTCCCCGTGGTAAAGGGATCATTCCCAGTCTTCCATTTTGTGTGATTCCCTGATCGTGGTGGACTCTCTCAGCGGGGTCGCTGAGACTCCAGGGCATAGATGCTGGATCCCTGCCCAACAAGGGGAGAGGAGTGCTTTGGTCATGGGCACACTTAGAAGAATGAAGGAGGGAGGAGGAGGGGGAGGGGGTAGAAAACCCAGCGTGAACACAGTGTCCGACTTCCGGCAGGGTAGGAGACGGTTCCCAGTGATAAGGGGGATCAATCCCAGTCCTCCACTATGTGAGACTCTCTTGTCACTGTGGACTCTCTCAAAAGGGTCTCTGAGACTCCAGGGCAAAAATGCTGGATCCATCCCCAACAAGGGAAGTAGGAGTGCTTTGGACAAGGGCATACTAGAGGGGGCCATTGTAGGGAGTCGGGTTGGTAGGGTTACATAGGTTACAAGTTACACATTGTTACGGAAGGTATGTCAATTATGAGTTCCATCCATTGGTTCAAGGTGTGTAGAAGTGTAAGGGGATAATGTCAAAGGGCGATGGGGAGGGAGCTTGAGCGGACCATAGGCACAAGGATGAACAAAGCAGGCAGGGGGAAAGAGATTCAGGGGAGAGAGGAAAGGAATAGGGGAGGCAAGCAAAGAATGAAGGAGGGAAGAGGTGGGGGAAGGGGTAGGAGACGAGAAAATCCAGGCTAGACCCGGAGGCATCAGAGCGCTTTACATGAGAATTAAGACGTGTTACAGCGTTACATCAATTACAGTTACATTACAGTAGATCTGTTGCTAGTGCATTCAATAAACATAGAAATAAAGATGAGGAAGAAAACAATGTCTGATGTCCAGCTGGCCCCTCTGCTCGCCTTTGGGGACCACACAGGGAGTAGACCTTAAATCTCCTGACCGGTGCCATTTTGAAGATAGGCGACATCACCCAGCATGTTACCTGAAGTATCTTAATCAGTATTCTCCCTGAATTCCTGCAGCAGGGGCGATGGGGACACGGTGCAGCCCCACAAGCTCTCAGGACCTCAGCGCCTCCGCAGTCCCCGAGTACAGCAGCCCCGAACCAGGCCGGCAGTGCGGCCGCATCTCTCCATAGTCACACAGCTGTGAGCTGTTTGGCTACGAGACTCACGCCTCCCCCACAGCTCAGAAGCCCCCGGTATAAGTTCCCACTAGGCGTCCAAGAGTCTGAGTCGCTCTTACCTCTCTAGTGGGAAGACCGCAGATGAGAGAGAGTAACTACGGGATCGCTTGCCCGCAATTCTCCGTTCAGCCGCCACTCCATCCCGGCCACCTCTTCTACAAAGTAGCCTGACGGCTCTTCCACTGCACTGCCTAGTTTCTCCCACTCCACCGGCGTTCTTCCTTGCGGCTACGAATCTCGCATATACCACTCAGCTGCAATGAGGACCGCCCCCAGTTGTTCCGCTTCCCTCGGTCTGAACAAGGACGGACGCTGGAGCAGTCACCACCGCTCCTGTAGCGTTATCTCCAGCCTTGCACCAATCATCCAGTTGAAACACTTCTGGGCAGCCTTGGACCCCTTCTCTGGGACCCCCAACCAGTCACTCCACTTGTTCGGCCTCAGCGCGGCCTCTCCCCGCCATCTTGCCGTGATTCTGTCCAGTCCTCGGACGGTCACCAGGACGTCCTCCGCTGATCACCGTCACCCCAAACCGGCACCCCACGAGGCTGGATACTTCCCACGGCCAAAGAAGGGGCACCAGGACAGCCAGACCCCCAGGATCCATCTGTTTGAAATACTGCGCGGCGAAGGTCCGTAGGAGAGCTACTGCACGGGCGCCATCTTGAAAGCCCATGGTTGAAGTGTGCAGAGTCTCTCATTGAGTTCATAGTTTAGCTTCTATGGAAATGAGGAATATTAAACCTGAGGTTACCACAACACAGACTACCATACCACATAATTCATTTCCATAACCCATAATCCCACTCTACATAATATACACTAAATACCACATACTTTCTATCCACATAATTTCACTACACAAAATACCACATAATTCCACTACACACAACCTACATCCACTACACTCCAAGAAACATTAATAAAACACTTTTAGATTTACAGCGCTAATAGCACTAACTCTTGCAAATGCGAGACCTATTACATTACAAATACTTCTTTAACGGGTAGTCGCATTTGCAGATTGGTGGAGAAATGGGGCTGGGCCTCCAACCAGTGCTCAGGAATTGCACTGCATAGTACCAGGAGGGCTACTTGGCCGCCAAAGTCCCTCAGGACTAAAGTGGACTTCATCCCCCAACTCGTAGTGTGCCAGGATTGCGATTGCAGAGTGGTGGAGAAAGGGGGCCATGGCCTCCGAAGACCTGTTAGCAATCCCACAGTGTAGGACTTACTGGAGATAACAGGAGGGGTAGTCGGTCCCCAAGGACATCTTTGGGGGCTAACTACCCCTCTGATTATCTCCAGTAAGTCCCACACAACAGGATTGCTAAGTTCTTAGAGCAGGCCATGCCCCCTTTGCCCACCAATCTGCAAACTTGCCTCCTGGCATGATCTTGATTGGGGGAGGAAGTCCCCTTTGCTTGTGGGGGTCCTTAGGGGCCAACTAGCCATCCTGTTACCTCAAGTAAGTCCCACAAAGTGGGACTACTGAAAGGTGGACACAGGCCATGCCCCCTTTCTCCACCCCACCCAACATGCCTCCTGGCGTGCTCTTGGTTGGGAGATGAAGTCCCCTTGCCTCCTGAGGGTCCCTGGGGGCCAACTAGCCCACCAGGTACCTCCTGTAAACCCCACACAGTGGGATTGCTGAGAGGTGTCCTGAGGCCACGCCCTATTTTTGCACCACTCTGCAAACATGCCTCCTGGCACACTGCTGCTCGGGGGATAACGTCCACTTGTGTCCTGAGGTCCTCATGACACAAGAGGACCTCATGGCCCCACCAGCAGGTCCCCTAAGAGGCGCGTTTGAGGAGCGGTGTAGAAAGGGGCGTGGCCTCAGACCACCACTCAGCAATCCCACTGCGTGGGGCTTATTGGAGGTACCTGGTGGGCCAGTTGCCCCCCAGGGACCCTCCAGAATGAAGAGCACTTAATCCCCCAACTTAGAACGTGCCGAGGACGCATTTGCAGAGTGTTGCAGGGAGGGAGCGGGGCCTCCGGCGAGAGGCCAGCTTTTCTTTAAATAAAATATTTTTAGAAGGGGGCCTGAGCCTTTTTTATTTAAAATAAAATTGGAAGGGGGTCTCCCTTCCCTGGGCCACTATTGGCACCGCCCCCAGCTATCTCATCCCCTGTGGCCTGGCCAGCCCTTCCCAGGGGGGTGGTGTTCCCAACATTTATATAGCCCCGGGGAGGGGGTGGTCCCTGGGTTTCCACAACAGGCCCTCATATTCTAATTTGTGATTGCCCCGGGGAGGTGGTTATGCCCACGGAAGTGTGGGGGGGCAGGAACCCCCACACTCACTTTTAGTTTATGTTGCCCCGGGGACCCCGGCTGTGGTGGGGTGGCACCCCTACATTTAAACATCACAGGAGTCGGTCCTGTGGGTGGTGGTCCCCAGGGCCATCTAGGGCTCCAGGAAGGGGGCCATGTGGCGCCCTCCTAACATTTGCATAGCCCCGGCGAGGCGGTGGTCTCCAGGGCCGGGGGTCCACAATGGAACCCCGTATTCTAATTTGTGATTGTCCCGGGGAGGTGGTGACTGTATGGGTGAATGAGTGCATGTGGATATAGCTATATGGGTGGGTGAGTGTGTGTATGGGTGTGTTGGTGAGTGAATGGATGTCTCAGTGGTACATGTCCGAGTAACTACATATGTAAAAGGCAGTGCATATGAGAGTTGGAGTATATAAATGTCTATACATGAGAGTGAGTGATTGGTAGAGTGGCTGTATGGATGAGTGTGTACTTGTATTAGTGATTGTATAAGAGAGTAAGTATGTGTTAGTATCTGTATGAATAAGTGAGGTGTTATGTGTATAACTCTATAGGTGAGTAAATGGAAGTGTAATTGATTCTTTGCTTGACTGACTAGTTGTGTGAGTAACTCTGGATGAGTGGCGGTGTGTGAGTGTCTGTATAAGTGTATGAGTGCATATGATAGTGTTGTATTGATGAGTGACTGCATGTATGAGTGACTGTAAGGGTGAATGAGTTGATGTGTGTGTAGACCTAGGAATCAGTGAATAGGTATGTAGTAACTGGTATTGGAGTGTCTATGGTTTCGAAAATGGTAGTCTGTATTTTAGAGTGGGTGTATCAAAGGTTATATTAGGGTGTGAGGAGGTGCATCAGATTTTCACGTGGATCATATCATCAGTGATGTCATTTGAGATGTTATCAGTAATGTCATCAGAGATGTCACTGACCATGTCATGAATGATGTAATATGTGACGTCATCAGCAGTGCATTGCGGGGAACGGGAGTTATAGTTAGCTGAACTAACTATAAAGGCTGAATTTCTCTGTTTTTTTATGAGTGAAATGTCCGACTAACTATAACGTCCCTGAAACCTGTGGTTTTTTCAGTGAATTTCACAGGTTTTTTAAATGCTAATTTCTAACTATAACATCCCTCAAACCTATGTTTTTTCGAGTGAATTTCAAAGGTTTTTTTAAATGCTAATTTCTAACTATAACGACCCTGAAACCTATGTTTTTTTCAGGGAATTTCAAAGGTTTTTTAAATGCCAATTTCTAGCTATGTCTACAGAGGTAGGACATGTGCAGAAAGAGGAAGAAAGACACAGAAATTAGCAAGAGAAATGCAGAAAGAGGCAACAGAAGTCTAGAAAGACAAAGAAAGGTGCAGAAAGAAGAAAGAGATTTGCAAAAAGAACCAATAGAGGAGCATAAAGAGACCTAGTTGCAAAGTCATCCTGTGCCACCAACTTTTTGCTGACTGGTACTGGTGGTAACTGATTTTGACTAACCAGGCCCAGAGCCAGTGCTATGCTAAAAGACATTTAGAATACAGTGAAAACACTTACATACACTAGGGTACACTATGGGTTGGGGTACCCCTGTGATTGACATGACCTCCTCTATAAGGCCCTAGTATATAATAGGGCAGGGGGATGAAAACTACCTCTAAGTCAGAGGTGCAGAAAGATACTTCTTTAAGTAGTAATCACGTTTGCAGAGTGGTGGAGAAAGGGTGCTGGGCCACTGACCAGCGCTCAGGAATTCCGCTGCGTAGGACTCACAGGAGGTACCAGGAGGGCTTCTTAGCCCCCTAACTCCCTCAGGAGTAAATTGAACTACATCCCCCATCCTGTAGTCTGCCGGGAGGCGCGTTTGCACACTGGTGGAGAAAGGGGGGCATGGCCAACGAAGCCGCCTTAGCAATCCCACTGTGTGGAACTTACTGGAGGTAACAAAAGGGGTAGTTGGCCCTCAAGGACATTCTTGGAAGCCAACTACCCCTTCAATTACCTCCAGTAAGTCCCACACACCAGCATTGGTAAGTACTTATAGCAGGCCATGCCCCC
Organism: Triturus cristatus; assembly: GCF_964204655.1. Classification (NCBI taxonomy): domain Eukaryota; kingdom Metazoa; phylum Chordata; class Amphibia; order Caudata; family Salamandridae; genus Triturus; species Triturus cristatus. The sequence continues at coordinate 497,179,976 of NC_140589.1, read as the reverse complement.
TTTTTCCACCACTCTGCAAACACACCCCCTGGAACGTTCTAAGTTGAGGGATTAAGTCCCCTTGAATACTGAGGGTCCCTGGGGGCCAACTAGCCCACCAGGTACCTCCAGTAAGCACCACACAGCTGGATTGCAGAGAGGTGGTCTGAGGCCACGCCCCCTTTTAATACCACTCTGCAAACACACCTCTTGGCGCGCTGCTGCGGTTTACCTCCTCTTGCTTCAATCAAGCATACCAAATGGCAATGTCCCAGGGGTGGGCACCCTGGGACTTTGCAGGAGCTAGCCCTGGAGGGTGGGGTCCCCGTGGCCATCAAGGACTCCAGGAGGGGGGTGGCGTGGCACCCCTCCCTTCATTTCTAAAGCCCTGGGGAGGTGGTGGTCCCCGGGGCAGGGGGTCCGTAACGGTCCACCAAATTTGAATATTTAGTGTCCCGGGGAGGTGGTGGTCCCTGGGGCATGTGGGGGGCAAACCCCCCCCACGCACATGTTTTTAAAAAGAATCTGAGCTCCGGTGGTGGTCCCTGGGTCATGCGGAAGGGCTTGACCCCCACACACATTTTTATTTTAAAAAATGAGAATCGCGGGGAGGTGGTGGTCCCCGGGGTTGCAGCGGGGCTGCGTGCCTCCCCACAAATCATCAATGAAGCCCCAGGGAGGTGGTGGTCCCCGGGGCTGCGGAGGCCCCTCTGGGCCCCCGCTATATAATTTGGGATTGTCCCCTGGACCTGGCCCACCCGGGGGCTTTATAATATTGAACCGCTGAAGTCCGCGCTTATTTTTTTTTTATTTGCTCGGCAGGATTCGCGCACCCAGTGCAGATTGTGCAGTTTTGTTTTTTTAAAATGCTTTTTTTGGGCCCCTGGGGGTCCCTGTGGAACCCCCTCAGCAGGCCTAGAGGGTCAGGGTGTTTCTACTCTGCCCCCTTTTCTTGTTTTTTCACTTCTTTCTTGTGACTCGGTTACTAAGTCAAAAGATGGCTGCAAACACTTCCTGGTTTGGAGTTGTGGTGGCCAATCAGAAGTCAGCTCGTGCTCGGAAGGAGTTGCGACTCCTCCACAGTGCTCAGATATCAAAACTTTTCTTTTTCTAATTTCTCAGGAACTACTGAATGGATTTACACCATTTAAAAAAAAAGGGCGCTTTCTGAGCCAAAACCTACTTTTTTTTCCAAATTTGGTGTAATTCCGTTTTGGGCTGTAGCTTTGTCTAAATTTCCTACGGAAATGAACATGGGGAAAACGTGTTTTGGGACCCCCCTTTTTTCTCGGCCCCGCTTGACGAATCACCCCAAAACTTTCAAAACAGGAACTGACCGGAGCGCCCATTAGTTTTGAAAATTTTATGAAGATTCGTCAACCGGCTCATTTATACTAAACTCCCACGTTTGGAAAATGACTTACTGTATGGCTTTAAAATATACTATTTGGATTTGCTCTGAGGGAGGTGTATTCTTAATTGCACGCTTAAACAAATTCTTTGATGTCGGTTTTAGCAACGAGGTTATTTGTAAATATCGTTATTTTAATGGACATGCTTAAAATTAACTATTAATTAATTTTAGATACCTTTTTGATCAAATAGCATTAGGAAAATGTTATTCTGTACTTTTATGCATATATCAATTGCAAAAAAAGTTAAAAGAGAGTGAATAGCCGGAAATAGCCAACATGTGTTTCGCGCCCAATTGCGCTTCTTCAGGACTGTTTACAAACAAAAATTCTGTATCAATACATTTTCAAATTAGGTAAAAATAAAATATACATAGTTAACATAACCTTTATCCATTAAAGATCTACCTCTCTAATGGTCATATTTCTATTTGACAACACACTTTAAGGTAAAAAAAAAACATTGATTGTATTTCGGATACAGAAATAAAAAAGAAGAATTGGTTTGCTCAATACATTCTTTTAAACAGAAACAGCGGGACTTAGTAAACAATGTATGTAAATGAACCTTCAACTTCTCTATTACTAATCGCCACTATCAACTTCTGACAGGATTAAAACACAGAGTGTATCCCTGATTCTCTGAGAATCTCCTTCATAAACTCACAATTAAAGCTAATTATGAGACAATATATATTTCCTTTTGGATATAATTCTCTGGGTCTTCCTTGGCATATAATTTTCTTAAATAGTGCCTTAATGTAAGTTAAACACGTTTGTTTATGTCTAAAGCAGAGATGGAAACATAAAAAGGTGCAAGAACAGAATTACGTTTGAGTTCCCTATATTTTGGTGCAAATATATATTTGACCTACTATTGGCATTTGCCAGTAGATAGTTATAGTTAGGACCTAATTTCCATAGGAAAAGCGTTTAGTTTTGTCAGTAACTTTCGCACTATCTGATGAATCTTCACGAAATTTTAAAAATGAGTATATCACTCACTACAGCTGCTGTCTTGAAATTTTTGGGGTCATTCGTCAAGTAGGGGCAGAGAAAAGAAGGGGGTCTCAAAAAGTGTTTTCCCCATGCAATTTCCCATAGGGATTTTGAACATGTCTGGAGTCCTAACTACTGGACAGGATTATACCAAACTTGACTGAAAGGTAGCTCTTGGTCCAGAAAGCTTGCCTTTTGTGATTTGGTGTAAAACCGTTCAGCAGTTTTTGGAATTGTTGGAAATGGCCCTTTTTGCAGGATTATCCCCAAACTTTTTGTTTCTTCCTCCTATTTTTTCCTGACCTGTGTTTGTTGGCTATAGGACTCTGGGCACTTTGCCACTGCTGATCAGTGCTAAAGTGCATATGCTCTCTGTGTAAACTGGTATTGTGATTGGTTCTCCCTGATTGTCATATTTGTTTTACCAGTAGTTCCCTAGTAAAGTGCACTGAGTGGTAAATCAAATGCTACTAGTGGGCCTGCAGCACTGATTGTGCCACCCACATGAGAAGCCCTGAAAAGATGTCTCAGGCCTGCCAACGCGGTGCCTGTGCATAGTTTGTTAACTGCTATGTTGACTTTGCAAGTGCAACCACTTGCCAGGCCCTAACCTTCCCTTTTCATAAATACAGGGCACCCCTATGATAGACCCAGTGTACCCCCCGGGCAGCGTGCAGTGTATGTGAAAGGTAGGACATGTACTGGTGTGTATAACATGTCCTGATAGTGAAATACTGTCAATTTCGTTTTTCACTATTGAAAGGCTATCTTGTCCCATAGAGCAGAATGGGGAATGCTTTGTTATATTTTACAAGCATATCTTCCCATAGGGATAAGATGGAAAAAATGAGTCTGGCATCCCTGAACTCAGGATTTAATAACACTTCTTTTAATAAGGATGGTTTTTAGGTCTCGCGAGCCAAAGGCTCGAAGAGACATTTTATATCTGGGCTTTACAAAGTGCTGCCGTGGCCTAAAGCTACAGTGCATGTGCGCGGGCGCGCGCGCCGCGCTTACTTTCACTTTCGCGGCCGCACGGCCGCTTTGATCACGATCACTTTCAATTTCGCGGCCGCACGGCCGCTTTGCTGCGCAGACCCAGCCTCCTCTGCCAGCACACCCACAACTGGCAACATTACTAGCGCTTGTCTATATTTTTGCTCTTACTATCCCTCTCCTGCTGTCTCGTGATGCTTTTGCTCTCTTTCTCTTTTTAATGTTTATCTCTCATTTATTTCCTTTGATATTTTGTTAAAGTGAACTATTGCTTGCTCTTTACGCTGCCTTCATATCCCTGTCACACGTTTCCTCCTTTCCTCTTTCTCTCCCTCGAATCTTTCTTTGTCTGTCTTTTTGCTTGTTCATATCACACTCATTTTGCCATCTTTCTTACACCCTCTGTTCTCTGAGCCTCGCGTTCAATTATTTGTACGCACCCTTTCCTGATTACAAACTTTCCACTTTAGTTCGCCTCTTTTCCTGGACACTTAACTTAGCTTCCATCCGTCGCTTCTCTTTTCTTTTCCCTCTCGTTCTCTGCAGTTTATTTCTTTATTCTTTGTTTCTATTGGTTTAGCTAACGTTTGGTTTAGTACTTCACTTCCTGTCAGTCCTGACTCTTTTAGTTGTCCTTTCACCGCTCCGTCAGAAGAGTAGCTCCACTCCTTTCATTGACTCACACCGAACCGTGGTTAACGCAGCAGGGCCTGTGTTATCTAAACCACGGCCGCCCACGTTTTATGCCGGGACAGGATCCCATTTAGAACGGCCCCGCCCCCTCCTTCCTGCCTTAGCTCCTCGGGAACGCTAGCGCTGCCTGCATCCTTCAGATTTCCGAGTTATCAGAGCGCGCGGTCGGTGGCAGAAAATACGTTTGCAATAGTAGTCCTGCAGCATCCAGGCTGGAGCCTGCCCCTCACAAGTCGCACATGGGGACTGTGCAGTGAATCCTCGGGACTAATGTGAAATATACAGCTGTGGTGAAGGCTGAACACATCACTTACGTGGGTTATTTTACCCCTGTTCAAAAGAGTACCGAGTTGCAGCATTACCCCATTCATTTATGTACCCTATTTCAACAAGCATTGGCATAGCCAATAGGTCTCGCTTTGGAAACCTTATAAGTATTTAGTTATGCAGCACAATATCCTTGGTGCAAGATCATCAACTGTTGCATGGCTAAACACTTATAAGGTCCTAAAGGCGAGACCTATTGGCAATGCCAATGCTTGTTAAATTGTGTGTTTGAAAATAACACTTTTAGAATGGGCTATTTTCTTGTTCATCAATCCTGTGTGCCTCTGCCTGTCTGTGGATCGACTGTCTAGCTTTGGAGTCACAGGGTCTGGGGAGGTGCAGTGGCTCCATAAGTCTGGATGAGTCAGCACCAGGCTGAATAGGCCTGATCTGCATTTGGAGTGGTAGGAGGAGTAGCACCTCTACCTGAATAGGGCTATGCCTGCCTTCCACAATTCTGGCCCTGCTCCCCTGTGTTGTGTCTGGAACCAAGGCTCACACTGACAAGGGATGTTGTTGTGCACTTCCAACTTGCAAAGTGCCCCCCAGAACTGCTTTGAATGGGGCTCAGAGCCCCTTGCACAAAGAGAACAAAGATATTTTGGGGTATAAGTATCAGACACAAAACCACAGACTTTTGATCATTCCAGGAATTCAAGAGGAACCTTGCCAAAGAGAAGAGCTGGAGAGACTGAGGAGAAGTACTGCTCTTGCTGTGTGTCTGGGGTTGGCCTGCAGTTGCTGTTTCTGCCAAGGAAAGGATAAGGACTTTGCTGTGTGCTGTGTCCCCTTCTTGAAGGAGCTCTCCAAGGGCCTGAAGTGAGCTGGCCTCCTGTTCTGAAGTCTCTGGGACACAAAGACTTCACCCCCAGCACCCCTGAACTCTGCTGCTGTGAGTTCCAGCCTGCCAAGAGGTGTCTGTGCCAGTTTTGGGCCTCTGGAGGTTGTTGCTGCTGTTTGGGAGCTGGAAGAAAGAAGAAACGTGAAGAACTGCTAAAATCGACACATCGCTCTACTTGCGGCTGTTTTCCCGACGCATCTACACAGCGTGAAAAGAATTTCCACACATCGGCGCACCACTGCAGAAACCGCCGCAGCACCTCTTGCCACTTCAAGAATCGACACATAGAGGGATCTCGGCTGCAGAGGACCGACGAAGCGCCGCACTGAGATGCCGCATCGATCTCCAACGCATCCTGGATTTCCATGCATCGTACCTGTGCGACAAGTTCTTCTGACGCACCACCCGCAAACCAGAACCGTCAAGAAGAATCGACGCACCACTACCCGTACGGACCGGATATGACGCAACCCTTCCTCTGCGTTCAGCGGGACTGTTGCATCGCCTCCCCAAGGTCTAAGGAGTGTCGCATCTCTTTGATTTCCATTGCTGCAGCTGTTTGGCATGAGAACTTTGACGCATCTACAGGTACTTGGGTGAAAAGTCACACATCCATAGTTTTCTATGGTACAAGTTCTTGAAACCTTTTGAAAGTCATATCTTTAACTGTGTATGTTGGATTTTTGTTGTTCTGTTCTTGTTTAGTTTAGATAAAGATATTTTATTTGTCTAAACTGGTGTTGTGTCCTTTTGTGGTGTTATCACTTTGTTACTGTGAGTGTTGATACACATACTTCACACATTGCCTTTGGGATAAGCCGGTCTGCTCGTGCCAAGCTACCAAGGGGGTGAGCAGGGGTTATCTAAAGTGGGTATCTCCCTTACCTTGACTAGGAGCAAGGGTCCATATTTGGACAAAGGTACCTACCTCTGCCTATTAGAGGCCGCCATTTCTAACATTGGTGGTCAGCGGTGAGGATTTGAACCTGTATTTGTACTTGACCCACTATGATTGGTGTACATCACTAGTTTAGTGCAGACCACTACGCAACCACATACTGTGTTTTGTTTTCGGATCTTGTTAGACTTGGCATCGTTTGGTGTGTTTGCCTGAGTTTTTGCTTTCTGACCTCCCGGTTTTGACTTTGTTTTTGCTGGCTTAGTGTCTCTGCACATCTCACTGCTGTTCAGTGTTAAAGTGCAAAAGCTCCTGTTGTAAATTTTGTATGGATTGGTATTTCCATGATTGGCAAATATGATTTACTTGTCAGTCCCTAGTAACATTGTTTATAACATCTTATAAACATAACTGGCCCTGGGAACTAGATAGAAAAATAAAGTTTAGTATGGCTGAACTCCACTTTTAGAAAGTAGGTATTTTCTTGCTCAGCCATCCAGTAGGTCTCTGCTGAATTTGTGGATTGACTGTCTGGGTTTTGGATGACAGGGGCTGGGGAGGAGCCGTGGCTCCAGATAGTCTAGGTGGGTCAGGGAAGGGCTGAATAGACCTGGGCTGCATTTAGAGTAGGAGGAGGAGATTTATTTTCACCTGAAAGTGCCTGGCCTCCCTCTGACAATGCCGTCTCCACCTCCTGCCAGGAAGCCACACCAGAGAAGGCAGAACTGGTTCTGACTGGGCACAGATACTTTCTGCCTAAGAGGACAAATGATTTTGGGCTACAAAAAGTGGGGCCAAAACCCCTGAATTTTAGAATTCTTTTGGACCAAGAAGACTGCCAAGAAGAAGAGCTGGAGAAGCTGTGAGGAAGAACTACCACTTTACTGAGTGCTTTGCTGTGTTGGCCTGCAGTGGCTGCTTTTGTCTTGGGGAGTGAAAGGACTGGACTGGACTTTCTGCAATCTATTCTTGTGAGTTTCTCCAAGGGTTTGAGGTAGAGCTTGGCCCCCTGTTCAAGAAGTCTCAGTAACAGCAAAGACTTCAAGTTCTTCCACCCTCAGCACTGAGAACTGTGTGTTTTGTGCTGCAACAGAAGAAAAAGCAACCTGACACCTGCCAACGCCAGCGCTCTGACTTCAACCACGAGGAGTTCGATCTGCAACTCGTGTGACTTCAATGGCCCAATGACTCCTGCACCGACCTCTGGAACAGACGCCTGCGGATGCCATGATTTCGGAAGCTCAACGAGAGGTCGCCGATGCCCTGCATTTCTAAAGGTACTGTTTTGCGGGTCTTTCTGACACCGTCGCTGGCCCACGATGCCGCACTCAGCCAGTATGTTTGGATTTGTTTGTTCACGATGCCGTGATAGCCCCAGAGGGAGCTATTGACTTCAAGTAACTGTTTAAGGTTATTTTTAAAACCTAATATTTCTAAGTACTGTATTGTGGTTTTGTATTGTTTTTGGTCTTGTCTGAAGTATATAAAATATTGGATATTTTTTTTAACTGGTGTTGTGTCCTTTTGTAGTGTTTACACTGTATTACTCTTGGTTATGTGCAAATGCTTTACACACTGCCTCTAAAATAAGCCTGACTGCTCATGCCAAGCTACCAAGGGGGTGAGCAGGGGTTACTTTAGTAGTGTAACTCCCTTGTCCTAATTAAAAGAAAGGGTCCCTACTTGGACAAGGTACAAACCATTGCCAACTAGAGACCCCCATTTCTAACAGTTCTATTTTTGAGAGACCCTTAAAGTATCCACACATCATGTCTCAGAATGGTAAACCAGCAAGTGATCTTGCAGAACTGGAGTTTGGTATTGAAATGTTGAGTGGTTGCAAAGTAGGTCAACTCAAGCAGTTCTGCTGGAGCTTTGGATGTCCCATGAAGAGCAGCTCCAGGAAGGAGGATCTACAAAAGGCCTTAGGGGCCTGGTGGTAGGTCAAAGAGGCTGGGGAGACAGATGATGCAGAGGTGGATGGGGATGCACAAGGGGATGGTTTCAGGTCACAGGAGCTACCTGTGTCAAAAGTAGCCTCTAGGGCTGGCAGCAACCATTCCGCTAGAAGTTTTTCCCCAGAGGAGTTGGAGGAAAACCAAAGGGTTAGAGATCATGAGTTAGAAGTCATGAGGCTCGAGATGAAAATATTGGAAATGTAAAACCAAAAAGCTGCCATAGAGAGAGAAAAGATAGCAGAGGAGAGCAATAAGAGTTATGCCTTTGAAGAAATTGACATGACACATGAATTAAGAATTAGGGAGCTTGATGTGGAGCTCGAGAGGCTTGAAGCCATGAGTGTCTTAGCTGAAAAGGAAATGTGCGCAGCTCAAGAAGTGAGCTTGGCTGGGTTGGAGGTGGGGTCCAGGTCAGATGGTGGCAGCAAAAATGTAGTGTCTAGTGCTGAGGGAGAAGTACACACACCCAGAGATGTGGTGCCTGACTTGGAGGAGAGGGTTGACATACACCAAGGGGTTCAGGGATATGAGGTAGCACCAGTGGTGTGCAGACCACCCAGAAGAGTGTGGGTTGAGTGACAGAGACAGTCAGACACTGTCTTGCCAATCTCAGAAGAGTGGTGTGGGATACTTGTGTGAGGCACTGGATAGTGGGGCAAAGGGTAGCTTGGTTAACAACTGTGGGGGGATGTGTGATTCAATTGTTGTGAGCTTATTTTAAGTCCCTGTTTTCCAGAGCTATGCCAACACCAGATGGACTCTCTGATTCCGGGGAGCTTGCGCTGGAGGCAGACCTTTTGGTGGATTCTAGAGGGTCTGAAGAAGCTTTTGGGAGTGATCCTGAAGGGGGTGGCGCAGGTTTTCCCCAACCAAGTGAGGTAGGGGAGGTTGGTGGTAGCCCAGATAGGTCCCAGTTTAGTGGGAGGGGTGTAGGGCCCCACATCCTGTGTCAGAGGAGAAGGAGTGTGAGTGGACTGTGTCCCAAGGTACCCGAAACCCAGTCCCAGGGCCTGGTTAGTTCTATAAGTGAACACCAGGAGGGGGGCCTAGTCTGTATTGGGAGGCCATTTCCTGAGGGGGATCCCAAAGTATAAGGTCGACTAGGGGGGTCTGCTGTATCAAGCATCCCACCAGTTCTGGTATCTGGCAGCACTTCTCAAGTGGGGAGGATGCCTGAGTCCAGAGAATAGGGTGAGGGGGTGACGCAGTCCCCAGTGGAAGGACCAGTGGGTCTGAGGCCAGAGCACCCCAAGACTGACCCAAGGGAGGCCACTTCTAGCCTGGGAGTCTTCATGCTCTGTCAAGTGGATAGGAGGCTAGAGACCTGCGCCAGGCAGACTCTCGTACCACTCATGAGGATTGTGTTTCCCTTGGGGGGGTTGGTGTACTCCCCCAGAAGTCTTGGGTTGCCAGGCACAGGTCCAGCCTTAGGGTACAGACCCTGGGTTGGAAGACCAGGTTCAGGGTGTCAACCCCCTGACCCGGAGGAAGGGCCGACTGCTAACAGTGCCCAAACCAAGTAGTCTTCTGGGGGTACCGCTCCAGGTGAGAGGGTGCAGAACCCCAGGGAGGAAGACAGGGAGTGGGAGTGCCCCACTCTGCAGGGTACAGACGCTGGGCTAGTGGGCCAGTGTCAGGATGCCACACCTGACTTGGCCGGAGAATAAGTGGAGAAACTGTGCCAGGCACCTGGGCCTACTGCCCCCCACTTTCTGACACCACAGTGGTTAGAGAGGCCTGAAAGGCATGAGGCCTGGTTCTAATCACTGAAGACTGTCAGTGGCCACTGTGGCTGGCTGTCCTGGTGGACAGAGTTGTCCTGGGAGGGGGGCAGGAGTCACATCCCGGGGGTAGACTGGGCCACACCACTGTGTTGGCCATGTGGGTACTGTCTACCTGTTGGGATACATCTGTGAGCAAAGTAAGTTTAGGCGCTACACAAATGGGGTCCTCATGTGAGGAGAAGGGTCCTCCATGAGTTAGCTTAGTGGGCCCTGAAAGTATAGATAGAGGGATCTAACTGGGTTCAGGAAGGCGTAGAACAGGAATTGACCCCTGCTGTTCGGGCCAGGTTCCATGTTCTGTCACCCCAAACAGGGAAGCCCATCAAGGTATTGATTGGTCTGCCCTGGCTTTACGCTGGACAGGGGTTGCATTGGAAATGGCCCTTTTTGCAGGCTTATCCCTAAACATTTTGCTCTTTCCTCCTATTTTTTCCTGACCTGTGTTTGTTGGCTATGGGACACTGGGTACTTTACCACTGCTGATCAGTGCTAAAGTGCATATGCTCTCTTTGTAAATTGGGATTGTTATTGGTTCTCCCTGATTGGCATATTTATTTTACCAGTAGGTCCCTAGTAAAGTGCACTGAGTGTGTCCGAGTGAGGCTGGTAAATCAAATACTAGTGGGCCTGCAGCACTGATTGTGCCACCCACCTGAGTAGCCCTGAAAAGATGTCTCAGGCCTGCCACTGTGGTGCCTGGGCGCAGTTTGTTAAATGCCATGTCTACTTTGCAAGTGGACCCACTTGCCATGCCCTAACCTTCCCTTTTCTATGGTATACCCAAGGTACCTCACAGGGCAAGGTGCTGTGTATGTGAAATGTAGGCCATGTACTGGTGTGTGTAACATGCCCTGATAGTGAAATACTGCCAATTTCATTTTTAAATATTGAAAGGCTATCTTGCCCCATGGACAGAATGGGGAATGCTTTGTAACATTTTACAAGCATATCTTCCCATAGAGAGAAAGGTGGAAAAATGGAGTTTGGATCCCTGAACTCAGAAATTAATAACACATATTTTAGTAAAGATGGCTTTTAATTTGTGTATTTGAAAATACCACTTTTAGAAAGTGGAACCATCCTGTGTGCCTCTGCCTTTTTGTGGATTGACTGTCTGACTTTATTTATTTATTTGTAAGGTTTTATATAGCGCTGGCTAGACTCAGAGCTATCAGAGCAATTTACAGGAGTAGGCAACAAATATACAGGAAACAACAGATGTGGGCAAAATCTACAAAAGGTACAAGCCAAATATCACCATGGAGTCAGGAGAAGGCAGATAAGTGAGAAATCACAGGATTATATCCATTTAAAAATGAAAAGGAGGTAACGATTCATCGCACACAATAAATAAAAGCCAGGAGAATAAATTGTAGTGGTAGTGGGCAGAGGGTAGGTGAGGAGGGGTCCCTAACAAATGGACGAAGCACAGGGGAGAATGCCAGCAAGCAGCTAACAGTGCAGAAGTTAGAGCGAAGAGGATACATGAGAGACCAGGGAGAGCGACGGCCGGAAGAGTAAAAGGAGAACGAAAGGTCAAACAGGTTAGCAGAAAGATAATCAATACAGGGGATAAAAGGAGTGCAGGATCAGAGAGAATTATAGACTCCAATATTTGTTGAAGAGATGACATTTTAGATCTCTTTTAAAGCCGAGGTAGGAGGGATTGCAGCTCAGGTCCCTCAGGAGGGCATTACAGATGCTTAGAGCATTTCCAGAGAAGGAGCGGGTCTGGTTGGATTTCTTTTTTTTTAGAAATGGGGGAACGAGCAGGAGAGCTTTGGAGATTCTCATCAGTCTGGAACAGCCCGCTTCTTTGAGTTTGTTTGTTAAGTTCGCCGGAGATTAAGAGTGAACGGCTTTGTGGGTGATGCAGGCAGTCTTGTAAATGCATCTTCCTTCAATGGGGAGCCAATTAAGTGATTTGAGGGCAGGCAAAATGCGGTCATAACGTTCGTAGTCGGAAATAAGCCTAGCAGCCAAGTTGAGCACTGCTCTAAGTGGGTCCAGCGAGAATAGCATTTCCATAGTCAAGTTTGGAGAGGACTAGTGATTGGACGACCCATTTGAAGTCTTCTTTAGGGATGAAGGGTTTGATTTTCTTAGGGTGTCTGAGAGTGAAACGTGCTAATTTGGCAGTGTTATTTATATGGACCTTCAGTGCCAGATTTTTATCAAGAAAGAAACCAAGGGATTTGGCCAAGTTAGATACGGTGAGTGGACAGTTGAGGGCATTGAGGTCAGAGATCCAGCCTTGGAGGGGGAGACGGTTGCTTTTAGGGGAGAAAAGAAAACTTTCCGTTTTGTTAGAGTTCAGTTTACGATGGTTGGAGTAAAACCGGGATTGAATCTTGCTCAGAGTGTTGTTTAGATGAAGTTCATCAGAATGAGATTTGATTTTGCAATAGAGTTGGGTGTCATCAGCATAAAGGTGATACTTGATCGCGGCTTGTTTCAAAATAAGAGTAAGGGGATCCATGAAGAGGTTGAAGAGAGGAGGGGAGAGAATTAAGCCCTGGGGGACACCCAGGGGGACGGGGGTAGGATTAGAGAAGCAGGAATTGATTTTTATTTGTTGTGTTTTTGGTGCTGGAGGTAGGAAGTGAACCAGTTAAGGACCGTTCGATTAAGATCAGAGCAGGCTTTAAGAGATTCCAGCCAGGAAGAGTGATTGACTGTATCGAATGCTGCTGAGAGAGCAAGGAGGATAAGAAGACAAGCCTCTCCATTATCTAGGGAGTGATGAATGTCATCAGCAATGTTCAGTGTGGCGGTTTCTGTACTACAGCCTTTCCTAAAACCAGATTGAAAGGAGTCAAATAAGTTGTATTTGCCTATGTGGTTGTCGAGTTGAAGTAATGCACATTTCTCCAAGGTTTTTGCTAGAAGTGGGAGGTTGGAGATGGGACGGAGGTTGTTTGGGTCATTAGGGTCAGCATTAAAGTTTTTAAGAATGGGAGTGATTTGTCCGAGTTGGAGGAAGTCGGGGACACACCCAATGGCAAAAGAGGTGTTAATGATTTTTGTCCGACATGGTGCAATGATGTGGTTAAGGTCATGAACTAGCGTAGAACTGAGCAAGTCTTTGGTGTGCGAGGTCGGCTTTAATTTAGCGATGATATTAAAGAATTCGAGCTCAGTCATAGGATTGAAATTAGACCACGAGACGTTATTTTTCAATTTTAAGTTGGAAAGGATGTCTCCAGGAATAGTTGGAGTAGGTAGGGGAATGAGAGGATTAGGAGGGAGGGAAGATGTAGAAAAAGGAGGGACATCAACAGACATTAGGGGGCTAGGCAGGGCCAAAATTTGAGGGAAGGATTGATCAATTTAACAATTGTTTCCAAGAAGAAGTTGGCAATTTCCTCACATCATTCGATTGAGGCCGTCAGTTCTGGAGGGGCAGATGACGTTTGTCTTCTGACAATGTTAAAGAGTCTCTGGGCCAATTTTAGGCATGATCAAGTTGGGCACGAATAGAACGATGCTTTTTAATTGAAAATGTGCTTTTTATATGTTGATCTTATGGATATGAGGAGGGAAAGATGAGAGGGCGAGGGGTGTTGTTTCCAAGTTCTTTTTGCTAGTCTAAGTTGTCTTCTTTCGTTATTGAGTTCAGGATTGAACCAAGATTTGGATTGAGTTGTTCTTTGTTGTTTTAGTTTCAGCGGTGCGACTTCATCCAGAACATCATGAATGGCCTTATTGAAATGTTCAGTGACCTCATTAGCATTTTGGGAGTGAGAGAGGAGTTGAAGTTGAGCTTAGTAAGGCGCTGGTTGAGATGTTTAACAGGATGAGATGGTGGTCTGACCAGTCAATGGGGATGATGTTGGTAAGGGAGACCAGTTCAGTGCTAGAGAGGATTGCGTCAAGTGTGGGCCCTTTGATATTGGTTGGTTTGTTGCATAGTTGCTAAAGGTCATTCAACTCAAGGAGGTTAACGAGGCGCCTGACAGTGGGGTCAGCTGCATTATTCCACTGGATGTTAAAGTCTCCTAGAAGCTGATTTTTTCAGGCAGAAAGGGAGAAGTGTGTGAGAAGGTTGGATAATTCGTCAACAAAGGGGAGGGGCTCACCTGGAGGATGGTGGATGTTATGCACTCTGATCGGAAGAGAGCCTCTGACAGTGAGTTCTATGCCAAGGTATTTAAAGGTCGAGTGATCAGTGTTATTCAGAAGGGAAAGTTGAAGCTGCGATTTATGGATTATGGCTAGGCAACCCTCTTTTCCGTCAGGTCTGTCATGTCTGATGATGGAGTAGCTGGGGGGAAGGGGGGCTAAGCAGGTCAAGAATGACCATTGAGTGGTCGTTGAGCCAGGTTTCAGTAAGGAAGGCAATGTCAATAGCCTCACTGAGGATGGTTTCTGAGATTTCCGTAGCATGTAATGCTGCGGATCTGCAGTTAATAAGCATGCATGAAAAAGGGTTTGGATTATCCTTGGCAGGTTTGAGGGTGTGGATGGAGGTGAGTTGTGCTGGATGTCTAGGAGAGATGAGAGTAGAAGGGACTCAGTTAACACCCACTATTACTGGGATGTTGGAGTAAGGGAGGTGATCCATCATCTGAGACTTAGTGCCATAGGATTTGCTCAGGTCGAGATGGTCAGCAGTGGATATGGATCAAACAGGGTTATCCTTGGTAGGTTTGAGGTTGTGGATGGCGGTGAGATGTGCCGGAGGTCTAGGAGAGATGAGGGTGGAAGGGACTCAGTTAACGCCCAGTTTTACTGGGATGTTGGAGTAAGGGAGATGATCCGTCACCTGAGACTTAGGGCAATAGGATTTGCTCAGGTCAATAAGGTCAGCAGTGGATAGGGAGCAAACAGCACGGGAAGGCCTGTGAGCTCGTCTGCAAAGGGGAATGGTCAGCCATCGCCATCGGGCATGTTGAGGGAAGTTGTGAGAACTAGAGGGTGAGGTGTCAGAGATGTGGGGGCAAGCCGGGGAGTTAAGGATAGTGAGATCCCCTCTTAGCTGCGTTAATTCAGTGGCCATAGAATTGAGTTTGCATACTATACTGTTCAATGTCTGAGCAATAAAGTTGGGGGGAAAACCACAGAGAAGAAGGCAGGGGAAGAACAGGGGTCGATGTTGACAGGAGAGGGAAATTCAACGAGAGGAGGCTGAACAGAGACGAGGGAGGGCATCCAAACAGTAGAGAGATGATTGATGAGGTTTGGACAAGTGTTAAATGGATTCTGTGTGAAGTGCTTCGAGTCAGTCAAACGATCAGTGAATGAGTAGGGAGAGTGAGAGAGAGAGGGAGTGTTACAGGAATAAACCGCCTCATGTCACTTGGAAAGCATTTCATTAGACGTCGGGTCATTCGACATATAGGATGGTGTAGTAGGGGTCCCAAATGAGTAGGAAGAGAGTAAGAGGGAGAACCTGGGAAGATGGTTGGGATAGGAGGAGAACGCTCAATGGTAAGAGTAGGTGAGAGATCAAATGATCTTGGGAGAGAGGGAGCAGGAGTTCCTCCGCTGAGGAGTGGAGCTCCGTCAGAGGCTAAGGAGGGGGCAGGGTAAGGAAGGGGAAGGTGGGACTGATCGGGGGGAGTGGGGGAAATCCCGAGGGGGCAAGGCAGTTGGGTAGCTGAGGGATTATGACTCATTTGAAAGAGTAGATAGGCCATGGTACTGAAATAGCTGTCAAAAATGTTGAGGTGAAGTTCAGATGCTTGAAGAATGTTAGCAGTTCTGAATACGGATATATCAATTTCCCCATTGAGAGAGAGGGAGGGTGAAGCCGACAATTTAATTCCATATGGTACGTTGATAGATTTAGTGATAGGAATGCGGAGAAGGAAAGGGTTTTTCCATTTAGCAGGGCGTTTGCAGTGGAAAATAAAGTCAGTTTTCATAGGACTAGACAGGATGTGGTAGGTATCAGTGATTAGCGTTTCAGGCTGAAGTTTAAGTAATTTGTGTTTGAAATTTTTCTTGTGTTCTTAGAAATATTACACGGATATAAGATGCTCCACGAATTAGGGCCATGTCTAGCGAGAACAGGATCCTGGGGGTTGTGGGGGGAGGGCTTAGGAGCAGACGTGATAAGAAACAAGGAAAGGAAGGGAAGATTTAGAAAAACGCTGAATAGGGAGCATTCAGGTTAGAAAATGTTCAAAATGGGGAGTGTCCACACAGAGTAATGTGAAACAGGTAATGTCAAAATACTAATATTCGAGATGGAGAGCAACCACACTGAGTAATGGAAAACAGATAATGTCAAAATACTAAAAACAACAGCATAAAATACATCAATATCAAAAACAAAAACATCAAAAATACAAAATGGAGAGCATCTACACAGATTATTGGAAAACAAGAAATGGCAAAATGCTTATTTTTCCATACCACCATTCCATTAAAGAATTGTCTGACATTGCGGTATAGGGAATTTTAAATCACTTCACTTGAGCACCACATTCACTTCTCTGGACGCTACTGTAATACCAGTGGTCTTCGTCCAGGTGGAGGTCAGCATACCACCAATAAAACCCGATGATAATGCTGTCACTCTACACATAGGCAGTTAATAAAGATATACCGCCCACCACTTGTGTACGCTAATACGTTTTTTTTTAGCAATGTCCAGAACCAAATGACCCTGGTTACACAGGTACAAGGGGTCCATTCTACCCCCTGATTTTTTGCATTAAGATACTAAACACCTCAGCAAAAAACATCAATGTCATAAACAAGAACATCAAAAATTCAAAATGGGGATCGTCCACACAGCATACTGAGAAACAGGTAATGTCTGAAAATTAGAACCATCTACTGCCATAAGGAACAAAAAAAGGAGTGGCTGTGGAGTGACAGGGGCTGGGGTTGTGCAGTGGCTCCAGGAGTCTAGATGAGTCAGCACTAGGCTGAATAGGCCTGATTTGCATTTGGAGTGGTGGGAGGAGTAGCACCTGTACCTGAATAAGGCTGTGCCTGCCTTCCACAATGCTGGCTCCGCCCCCTGTGGTGTATCTGGAGCCAAGGCTCACACTGACAATGGATGTTGTTGTGCACTTGCAAAGTGCCCCCTAGAACTGGTTTGAACTGGGCTCAGAGCCCCTTGCAGAAAGAGAACAAAGACCTTTTGGGGTATAAGTATCAGACCCAAAACCCCAGACTTTAGATCATTCCTGGAATTCAAGAGGAACCTTTGCCAAGGAGAAGAGCTGAAGAGACTGAGGAGAAGTACTGCTCTTGCTTTGTGTCTGGGGTTGGCCTGCAATTGTAGTTTCTGCCAAGGAAAGGAGAAGGACTTTGCTGTGTGCTGTGTCCCCTTCTTGAAGGAGCTCTCCAAGGGCCTGAAGTGAGCTGGCCTCCTGTTCTGAAGTCTCTGGGACACAAAGACTTCACCCCCAGCTCCCCTGAACTTTGCTACTGCGAGTTCCAGCCTGCCAAGAGGTGTCTGTGCCAGTTTTGGGCCTCTGGATGTTGTTGCTGCTGTTTGGGAGCTGGAAGAAAGAAGAAGCGTTAAGAACATCAATCTTATATTTTCCCGATGCATCTCCATGGCGCAACAAAAGCTTCCATGCATTGCCACACCACTGAGGAAACCGCTGCAGCGCCGCTTGACGCCGCTGCATCAATCGTCAACGCATCCTGGATTTCTACGCTTCGTACCTGAGCGACAAGTTCTTCTGACGCATCACCCGCGGACTGGAACCGCCATGAAGAATCGATGCATCATTCCCCATGCAGACCGGATACGACGCAACCCTTCTTCTGTGTGCAGCGGGACTGTCACATCGCCTTCCCAAGGTCTAAGGAGTGTTGCATCTCTTTGTTTTCCGACTCTGCGGCTGTTTGGCTTAAGAACTTTGACTCATCTACAGGTACTTTGGTGAAAAGTCATGTATCCATAGTTTTCTATGGTACAAGTTCTTGGAACCTTTTGAAAGTAATTTTTTAACTGTGCATGTTGGATTTTTGTCATTTTGGTCTTGTTTAGTTTAGATAAAGATATTTTATTTTTCTAAACTGGTGTGGTGCCCTTTTGTGCTGTTATCACTGTGTTATTGTGAGTGTTGGTACAAATACTTTACACATTGCCTTTGGGATAAGCCTGTCTGCTCATGCCAAGTTACCAAGGGGGTGAACAGGGGTTATCTAAAGTATGTATCCCCTTTACTTTGACAAGGAGCAAGGGTCCCTATTTGGACAAAAGTAACTACTTCTGCCAACTAGAGAACCCCATTTCTAACAGCGATATTAAAGGAAAATTAAAATGTGTATATCTAGGGATGCAGAGCCCTGCAAATCCAGCCTATTTCATGCATAGATCTGATTGGCTGTCAAAACTTCAACCAGGAAGTGCATGTAACCTTTGTTTACATTCAGGACAAGACCAAAGGTGACAGGGACGTTATAGTTAGGAAACATAATTTTTTAAAAACCTTAGACAGTCAATGAAAACACCATAGGCTAGAGGGACGTTATAGTTAGGCTCAGATTTCACTCGTACAAAATCAAAGAAATTAATCAGTTATAGTTACCTGGGCTAACTACAACTTACGCCTCCCCAATGCACTGCTAATGAGCTCGCATTTTACAACACTCATGACCTGGTCAGTAACATCACTGAGGCCATCTCAAATTACATCACTGATAACATCATCAAGTAAGTGTAAGTGTTTTGTAAAAGTTTCTAAGACTTAAAGATATTTACTAAGCTACTGCAAAGGTATTGTATACTAGGTGTACTACTAATGAGTGATACTATTTCTAACATATGTGACCTGACTAGCAGTGTCATTGTCAGTATCAGTGTATGAGTGGGTGTCTGAGTACCAATATGAGTGTGTGAGTGCTTGTGTGGGTGGTTGTATGTGCAAGTGTCCCTCTATGGGTGTGTGAATGGTTGTGTGGTTGGTTGTATGCACAAGTGAGTGGGTTTCTGAGTAGCTGTGTGGGCGTGTGAATGGTTGTATGAGTGTGTGAGTGGGTTTGTGAGTGATTGTGTGGGTATGTGAGTGGGTGTGTGGTTGTATGGGTGTGTGACTGGGTAGAGTGTGCAATCAATCAACCTTCTCATTTCTTCTTTTTGTTATTTTCTGAGCTCATGGAGGATTTGTGAGACCCATCATGGTCATAAGAGAGGACTTCCATTTGAATTTTGTGGTACTGAGAATGTGTACCGCAAACCGTATTACTTTTTTGAAGCTTTAATTTTGAAAACGCATTCTGGAAAATATGTGGTGTCATTTTTATTTTGGCACTTTTTTATGATGATAATGTGGTGCTGATTGTTGGATTTGCAGCTATCACACAGTAACGGCGGTGGGACTTCCATTCTGAGTATAGCAAAACCAGAAATGAGGACTGCAAACCCGGTAAATTTCTTAAAAGTCGAGTCTCATGGTAAAACGTACTACGTATAGTAGTTTGTGAGAAGGCATAATGTAAATACAAAAGGAAAGTCACAATTGCATAATTGCATTTTAATGTGTGCACCTTTTAAGTCCTGCAAGTTTTGCTGCAAGTTACCAGGTACTGGCATTGATAGCCCAGAGACTGGTAGTTCAACCTTTTGACTACTTTATATGGTTTGTGGAAAATGTGCTAAATCTTTGAGACTGTGGAAAATGTGCTAAATCTTTGAGACCACTGCAGCAGTTTGATTGGTTACTTAGGGTGCATTCAAATAGTTCTTGGGTGTCTGAACCTATTCATGGGATTACTTGTCATTGTACAGTCCGGCAGCAAAGGTGATAGTACAGTTTTCTGGAGACCCAATGTGTTCACAACTTTTGAAATGGCTTCTTGACAGGAAGAACAGGAGAGGTGATATCCAGTAGAAGAGGAATGCAGGTAGTTTCCTATCCTCAACCAAAATCCATAGTTTAGAAATTTTTCACTGTTCCATCTTTAGAAAAGGAACTCATATCTAAGTATATAACTTGCTCTCTGTATGGCAAGTAACTCAGAAGAGGAAGCAAAGGCAAGTCTAGCTTTGAAACAACATCAATGCATAAGTATCCTAATGCCCAGGTTGAGAAAGAGTTCATCTTGACGTGAGTCCCTAAGGCCAGACTCCTTCTTGAGCAGACTGAGGCTCCATTTTCTCTATTGTCCCCTGATCATGGGCATGTCTGCATTTGACAGATGCCATCCATCCTTAACTTTCCAAGAACATGTAAAAGTGTCAAGTCATTCAGATAATGACATTGAATTGAATTGAAATAAGCTTTATTTCGATAAAAGCATATCTTAAAAAGCACATACAAATGTAACATACAGAATAAGCACAACCCGGAAAAGTACAGTAGCATCCATAGATCCCAGGTTATACAGCAGAGGTTTAAAAAAAAAATACATATAAACACAATAAATAAGACAATTTAAAAATGATGGAGTATATACAGGAAGGGATCAGTCATCCAGCTTAGCTAGAGTCTGTGAGGGCTTTAGTTCTCAACAGCCAGGACCACCTCAAAAATTTTGCCAGAGCACAGGCATAAAGGGGTCGAGCATCTGATTTAAGGATACGCAAAGCTATGCGGTGGTCACGTGTTCCCAAAGTTTTACATAAGGGAGTGAGCCAATAGGATCTTGGGTTTCTGTATTTCGGGCATGCAAATAAAACATGCGCGATCGATTCAATTAAGGACTCACAGAAAGGGCAATATGGAGATGTCTGAGAAGGGGGTTTCCATCGTGCAGTCAACTCACGGACCGGAAGAGTGCCAATCCTAAACTTAATATAGAGGGATCGGTCATACGGCTTTTGTATTACGTCAAAGTAGGGTTCATAACACACTACATCTTTAATCGTGAGGAATTCAGTAATTCTACTGCCGCCAGAAGGATTAGAGTCTCTTTTTGCAAACACCCATCTCCAATAAAGCTTCTTGAGTTCAGCTTTTGGGGGGGAAGTTTTCTTGTCCCATGCTTCTTTAAGGCCAAGATCCATAAGTAAAGTCTTGACTTCTTTCAACCACTTAATTTTATGCCAAGAAGGAATAGATAAAATATCAGATAGACCCTCTGCGTATTTGGCTAACTCAGGGGTCCGCCAAATCCGGGCCCATAGGAGTAAGGGGCGTACTTTTGCCAAGTCTTTGATTGAGTGGCACCCTAAGTCCATTAATAACGGAACCAAAGGTGTGCTCTGTAGGAGTGCAAGTAATTCTTTGAAGAAGCTGGATTCGGACTTGCCAAGCTCATCAATATTAGTTACGCCCCATAGTTCAGCACCGTAGAGTGCCGAACTCACAGCTTTTGCTTTATATATATCCAAAGCAGGAACTATAGGCCGGGATGTGGAGGATCGATGCTCCCTGAGGAGGGCGCCGGTGACCCTATTGTGGGTTATTAGCATTTTTTGTAGATGGGATGACCAGGACATCGTATCCGAGATACGTATACCCAAGTAGTCAAATTCTTTCACCCGCTCAAGGGGGACAGAGTTCAGGACTGGTGGCCGCCCTAACTTCCTTGGTGGATTTAGAATTAAGTACTTGGTTTTAGAGGTATTTATAATGAGGCCTCTAGCACTACAGAAAGCCTGAAAGCAGTCAAGCAGGATTTGTAAACCCTTTGGCGATTTAGATAGCAGGAGAGTATCGTCCGCGAACAGGAGAGTTGGAATACGATCGCCCGCCAGGGATGGAGCGTCAGCTGGAACTTTTTTCAGATGCTCCACCACACCATTCACATATAATGAGAATAGTGTAGGGGCAAGGACGCATCCCTGGCGGACGCCCCTGTTCACTGGGATTCTCTCCGTTTTCTGACCCTGGGGCCCCCAGCGCACTTGGGCATAGTTTCCCTCGTGTAATTTCTTAAGTAAAGCCAACAGATAGGAAGGGATATTCATGTTGGCCAACACTCGCCACAAAGAGTTGCGGGGGACAAGGTCAAAAGCTGTTTTCAGGTCGATGAAGGCAAGATAGAGACTGCCCTTTCCAAGGAGTACGACCTTCCAATAGAGAAGAAACAGCCTAAAAGCCTGCTCTATAGTGCCTGTTCCGACCCTGAAGCTTGCTTGGTAGTCAGAAATAATATTGTTCTCATTGGCCCAGGATAGAATCCTCTCCAGGATCACTTTCCCGATCACCTTCTGGGATGAATCAATAAGACTGATCGGGCGATAATTCGCCGGATCGTCTCTAGCTCCCTTTTTAAATATGGGAACAACCTCCGCCCCCTTCCAAGACTCGGGAACCGAGGCACCATTATCGATGGCATTGATTAAGATAGAGAGAAGCCTCCCCCACCGGGATGGTTCAAGTTTTAATACATCTCCAGGAATGCCGTCTGGGCCAGCAGCCTTCGAGGGGACAATAGACTTTATAGCGAGGACTACTTCCCTTTCGGTAAATGGTGTATGATTTGGAACTTTTGCAAGAGGGGGGGCATTGTCAATAGAGGATGTCCCCAACTCTTCCGACTGGAAGGAGTAAAGTTTGGAAAAGTGTTCGGACCATGCCGTGGCCGTGATGTTACATGTTAGAAGTATATGGGTTGGCCTGGTTTTATTTCTGATTATTTCCCAAAAGGAACCAGAATCTCGTTTGTAAGAAGCCTCTCTAAGTGCCTGCCAATACTGCTCTTCCCAAAGTTTTTTGGCATTTAAGATGGTAGCCTTATAGTCCTTCCTGGCCAGCTGAATCTCGGGTATAATCCTCGTTTTTATGGCTGCAACTAGGGCAGATTTTTTCTTCCTACACGTTGATGAATACCACCCATCAGTGGGAATACGTTTGGACCTACCACAAGATGGGCCGCCCTTGCCCTCTATACGAAATAAATTGCCCAGCTTGCTTATAGTATCTTGAAAAATCAAGGGGGTTTTGTCTAGGTTTGACTCAAGGTCGCTTATTGGAACCAGATCGGCTTGTACTTCCTTTAATATTGATCTAATTAAATCGATTTTTGCATCATCTAGGCTCACATTATGCCATTTAAGGCGCCTCTCGCAATTAGCAGGACGTACCTCGTGGGTTTGCATGGTGCTAATTGCTGAAAGAGCTGAAGGTCCATGTATGTCTTCCCACAATGATTTTATGGTAAGGGATAGCTGATTGTGGTCGCTATCATGTGAGGGGAGTATTACCATATCTATCACGTATGCCCAGAGATTAAGATCAAGTAGTATATAGTCGATCCGAGAGGAATGGTTGGTCTTATTATAGGTGTGCATGCCTTGAAGGTCAGAAGATGTTCTACCATTAGTAGCCCTTAAACCAAACTCAAGTGTCATGGTGTTTAGGAAGATAGCTGTTTTCGTCCATCTCTTGATAGGAGTTAGGGATAGCAAAGGGATGCCTCTTTTGGAATCATCCTCAAAAAGATCAGGGAGGTCCAGTGAAGCAAGGGGCTCATAGCAACAGTTGAAATCGCCGGCTATTAATGTATGTGGTATGTGGTGGCACTTGCGTAGTTCACTCTCCAGAAGTGAAAACACAGGAGATTGTGCGCCACCATTGAGGCCCCTGGCATAAACATTGAAGATCACAATAGACTTCCTTCCATTAGGACCTCCTAGAGTTAATTTTAGGATGTCAGGGGAGATAGTACAGGCTTGCCTTACAGAGCACCCCATAGCAATGTTAACCCAAATCGGGAGGCCTCCCGAAGGGCGACCTTTTCTTGTTGGCGGTGGAATGGCCGGTATAAAAAAGGTGGTAAAACCGACCATATGATGGGGCACTATATTCCATGTCTCCTGGAAAATGCAAATAGAGTAAGGTGTTATTAAGGAATTCCAATCAGGTAGATCAAGTTTGCTGGAGAGACCAGCTACATTCCAGCTAAGCACCTTTAGGGTAGATGCAGCGGGTGCTATGCTTTGCGTTGTAGCAGGACCAGGGGAATTAAAGGAATCCCGTAAAGAGTTATAAGGTAAGGGCGACAAGGGGTCAGCTATATTCAAACTAAGCACCTCTAGGGAGGAGGCCTCAGATACTGTGCCTTGCGTTGTAATAGGGCCAGGGGAGTTGGGAAGGTCCCGTAGAGGTTTATGTGGTAAGGACGGCAATGGGCAGTTGCTAGCCTGATGAGTAGGGGTAAGCTGTAGGTTACACTGCTGAATATTTAGGTGAAAATCCTTGATTAGGGTGGTAGACATGGTTACTTCTTTACTTTTCTGTGCTTCTGAAAAAGGGTAAAATCTGTCCCCTGGAGAAAAAGATTCATGTCAATAGGAAGCAAAGCGCCCATAAGGGGCACAATACCTATTTTGAACAAAAGGGAAATGGACATTTCCACGAGGAACCCAGTTATCCAAAAAGTGTTCCACCTGGGGCAAGTGAAAAGAGGGGAAATGTGGATAATAAGGGTACACAGGATCAGAATAGAAGTAACTTAAATCTAGGCATTCTATCCCGTTGATGTTAGGGCCTGGATGTCCTTTATTGCAGATTGTCTTGGTCACATAAGGGTCCCTAAAATTTATAACAATACAGTCACCAGGCGTTTGCTTTGGTCTAGTCCCCACCCAAGCAACCCTCCTGACATGAAGAACATGGCCATCCAAATGCCTAGGGAGTGGCCTATTGTTGTTCAGCCAGTGTGTCGTCTTGTTTTTAAGCTCAGAAAAGGATTCTGACTTGCCTGCCTTGAGGTGTGGGACACCTGTTAGGACAACAACAAAAGGCTGGCATTCAGGTGGAAGATTAATGTGGGGTAATCTATCCACAGGGTCGCTAGCGGCACTATTTAGGGAATCTTGGACTGGGCCTATATCCAGTGTTCTAGAGGGGTTCTGCGCGGATTTTGCTGCGCAAGCTGGTACTTCAAGAGTTGTGGAACTGGCATTAGAAGAAGTATCTGGTTTCTTCCCTTTGGATAAGGTACCCAGTTGCGGTGTGGGTGACGGGGATTTAGTGCCCGAAAGAAAGGTACCTTTATTTGCCTCTGGACATTAGGCCACATTAGTGTGCAATGAGCCATTTTTGGGAACAGGGTCGACATGGCTAGTATGCTGGGGGTTGGTAGTTGCAAAGTTTTCTTGGGCCATTTTTGAGTGTAACTTAATTAAAGATTTAAGAGAGAAAAAATTATCAAGAGAAGACTGCTCTAACTTCTCAAGCCTCTCTGACAATGTTCTCACTTTTTCCATCAGAGGTAATAAGAGGGAATTGATAAGTGACTTAAGCTGATCAACGAACAAATGTTGGGAGTCTGGGGCCTCTAGTAGATCAGAGGGCAAAGAGCACTGCTCAACAGTGTTAACAGAAACTAAATTAGGGGTCTGGGCAGGAGATGATCTTGGCTTCTGGCGTGAGAATTGGGAAGAAACTCTACAGCCAGCTCTCTTTCCAAAAGTATTACGTAATTTCCCTTTGCATTTCTGGGGAACTTTTGGTTGATCCTCTGGTGTTCCACTGCCCACCCTTTTGCTTTTATTTGAAGTAAGGTTCTGGCCTGCTTGGTTAGGTGGCTCAGAAGAGTCGCAGGCTTCAAAAGGAGGTGATATAATGTTAGCGGTGGATTCAGGGACAACTAATGAAGTAGAAAGAAGGGGAGAATACGACAAATTAGACTGTGAATTTGAACAATGGACTGTAGATCTCACAGGTGATGTAACCACAGTAGGTGACATATGTGGTGTATGCCCCAAAGGGGTTCCATCGAGTGTAATAATGTTATTGGCTAAACCAGGAGATACAACGGAAGCAATATTTCCCAGTGAAGAACGTTTGTCGTTAAGCAGACCAAGGGAAACACGTTGTTCAGTGAGGGCGATTTCTTTCTCAAGGACCGAACAGGCACGGATTATAAAATGATCTAGAGTGCCGCTTATTGATGATGAGCCTCCTGGAACGCCTCCTCTACCTGACCGGGTCAACATACCATTTGCAGGTAATGAGGTAGCAATGTAATACGTGCAATATGACTAGCAGTATAATGTAGAGTCAAACAGCCAAGTTCGTGGCAGAACAAACAAAAGAAAAATAGTCAGCAGAGTGACAAATTACCGTCCAGAAGCTGGAACACCAATCTTAAGGGAATGGCCCTGCCCGGCCGCAATCGGCCCCGGACGGCCACAGACGGTCCCGCCCTTGTCCCGGGCTTCTCCCGGCGCCGCCCGCGCACGGTCCCGCGACGCGGGGAACGAGCTGTGATTTTGAACTCCTCCAGGCGGGAAATCCGTGCTGGCGGTGGCGGCTTCCTGCCGCTAGGGCTCGTGGGATTTGTAGTTCCTCCCAAGCTGCTGCGGCCGCACTGGTGACAAGAATTGCGGCGGCAGGATGGCTCCTTCGATAGCGCCCAGGGGAGCTGCAGGGGATATCAGAAAAGCGAGGTAAGGCAGGATCCCAATGGCTTACGCTCTCCAAGAACCAAGCAAAACGCCCGCTCTGCCGGGAACGAGCTGTGATTTTGAACTCCTCCAGGCGGGAAATCCGTGCTGGCGTGGCGGCTTCCTGCCGCTAGGGCTCGTGGGATTTGTAGTTCCTCCCAAGCTGCTGCGGCCGCACTGGTGACAAGAATTGCGGCGGCAGGATGGCTCCTTCGATAGCGCCCAGGGGAGCTGCAGGGGATATCAGAAAAGCGAGGTAAGGCAGGATCCCAATGGCTTACGCTCTCCAAGAACCAAGCAAAACGCCCCATTGATATTGACATTGATAAAACATATGTCTGGGTCAAGTGCCTTGATATCTATTTCATGGTAAGATAAAAGCATCATAAACAATTTTGCTTATAATAGTGCATTTATGATTAGCATATTGATACACAAAGGTTATGTCAGACAGTCCTGAGGCTGTAAAGCAAACACAAGGAGATGATGGACAGAGTACTGAAACTTTTCAGATACTCACCCCAGTCACATATCTGGGTAGAATCAACCATCATTCTTTGTCTCACTTTGCCACCCCAGTTCAGACCCAGCCATATGAAAATCAGTCTTGACCCTGCTCCTCGTGGGAAAAGCCCTGCCCGAACTGCCATGCCAGGGCTTCCTGGGACCGGTTTCGAGGTAACACCCCTCATCCACCAGGCTAGCTTGAATCCAATGGCAAAGTGAGCAAGGGACCCACCTCTGGGCATACTCTGAGGTAATGTCAGAAATTCCTCATATCAGATAAGCCACAGTATAAAAGGCGCATTAAGTGATCACTTGGCAGGAGTGGACCTTTGCCCTTCACCCAGGATTATCATGGAAGACACTGCTGTAAAGGTCCTCACAGAGACAGCCAGACTACAGTACTATCATACTGCGGCAGCATCTAGTTCAACGCTGAAAGCTGATACTGAACTAAGTCGGAGGGCAGCTGAGGCTGATGCTTGTTTTCCTTTAGAAGGAACACTCTCTCCTGGCTACTGATAAATACAACCTCTTGCTTTACACAGGTATGCAGTGTGTTGATTCTCCCTAAGAAATTCTAGATGCATGCTCTCATAGTATAGCCATAGAAGTATATTTTAGAGTGTTAGGTTGCTAGGTGACATTTTTACTATGGTATAAATGTTCATGTTATTTTGATTGTTTCCAACATGCATTAGTGCTATTTTAATGATATTGTGTGCTTATTCTACATGTACTAAGCAACAGGATGAGTCTATAGAAACAAACACTTTTAGGTATATACGAGCTGATTAAGTTGACGGTAGGACCGCCACGACAGCCCATAGGTGGCGGTCTCACCACCATCGGAATGATGATTCCCACCCACCACATTACAATGGTAGGCGAAAGGGTGGAGGTTGGAGAGACTGACTGCCATGGATCAGACTAGCTCAAGGAACCCGTCAGACCATCGGAGGGATCTTGAATCCCTACAATGGTGGCGGTGTCTACCAGCCACCACCATAGGAATTATGATGTCCCTCATTGCCAGCCATTTCATGGTGGTTTACACGCCATAAAAAGGCTGGCGGAAAGGGTCATTGGGGGCCCATAGTGGTTCCTCCTTCTCTCCTGCCCCGCAGTTCTGGCTTTTGGGTGGCTCCCTACATGTTCCTGCACCATGTGCAGGGATATGTACATGGTGCATTTTTTTACTGCGGCCCGCAGCACCCACTACAATACAAAGAATACATTGTGCGACCGCCTTGCAGACAGTTGCATCGTAATCCCTATGGCGGGACCTCCAAAGGCTAGTCGGTCGATCCTGTTCCCGAAGGGATGGCAGTCGTACGGAAGTCCGGCCGCCATCCTAATCAGCCCCATAGTGTCTTTTCTGAGTGCAGTATTTGCTGTGATATTGTGAAGAACAAAACTGAGCTTTCAAATTGCCACTGCATCCCTGAATCACTGTTTAGGGACTGTTAGTAGCCCAGAGAACCCAGACAACACATAAATTAGATATTGAGTAAGGGTGGGCGTAGTGGGCGTAGTGGGGCTACGTGAAGCAACACGTAGTGTGCCCAAATCTATGCACACTACGCGCTTCGCGTAGCCCCACTACGTGCCACCCACCTCCCGCCCGCCCTTCTTTTAAATAATATCAGCAATATAAAATAAATTAAAGTAAAGCGACTTACCGTAAGCGCGGCGTCTCCGGGGCTCCCTCTTCTTCGTTTCTAATTTCTTCTGACAAATGCGCATGCGCGGACGCCCGCGCATGCGCATTTCTCGCGAGAAATGCGCATGCGCGGGTGTCCGCGCATGCGCATTTGCCAGAAGAAATTAGAAACAGAAAGAGGGAGCCCCGGAGACGCCGCGCTTACGGTAAGTCGACTTACTTTAATTTATTTTTCATTGTTTATATTATTAAAAGGAGGGTGGGCGGGAGGTGGGTGGCGGGTGGCAAGCAGCTACGCTTCGCCCTCGGCGTGTGCGTAGCGCTGCCCTGCTTCGCCTACTTCGGAAAGTGCGAAGCAGGCAGCGCTACGTACACTACGTGGGCGAAGCGTAGTGCTACGCCCGGGGTTAATATTGAGTGGTGTTGTGTGGGACAACAACAACCTGCTCTGTTACATTCAATCGCTGGTGCATTAAACTAAGTTCCCTTGTGACACCTGTGGGTGTGAAACAAAACCTTGCAGACCTAAGTCAGAGTACTAGTTTATGCAGTAATTGCTGACAAGATGAAGAGGACGAAAGATGTTAAAGAGGGAGGTATATCTTCTTCCGTTTCACAGCACGTCATCCTTGTTGGCGAGAGTGGCCTGATGATACTTTGAAGGACCACAAAGAAACCACTGATCCTTTCTTCTGAGCAATCTGCCTTTTTTGTACAATGTATAGCATTTTAATACATTTTTGGGGACAGAACAGGAGTGCTCGTCTCAATTAGGTTATACTTCATTAAAAATCTTCCAGGCGATATTTTTCCATAGTAAACCTATTCTTTTTTAAAAATAAAAAAATAATTACAGTTTTCCGAAAAACACAAATAAACTGCTCTTTTTTAACCCACCATACTGGTCTAAAGAAAGATAAAATGTTATGCAGTTTGTTTTGTTTGTAATTATAAGTGTCTGTGTGTGTATTTTGTTTCTTTATAAATATCTATTTGTTGCAGACATTGCATCGAACCGTCTAAATGTGGACTACCCATGCATGACAGGCTTTTGGCAGTGCACAGGGCAGTTGACCACAGTGCCTGGCCCAACCCATTGTGGGCAGCCAACCACTGCTGTGCACAGCGGGCGAGGCAGGACTTTGACCAGGAACTGTACTCAACCTGCTGCAGGTAGCCAAACACAGCCATGTGCAGCACACCCACAGCCAGGCCCTATGTCCAAGTCTTCAAGTAAAATTAACCCCAACTTTATACAGCATTTGACCATGCACACTATGGGTTATTCACAGGTTGTGCCCTTCTGTCTAGCCTTGCTCTCAGCACTCACTAGTTGGACAGCCACTGCTTTGGCCATTCACAGAAGGGGCTTGCTGCAGTGACTGGACATCAGCCAGATTCTGCATCAAGCCCACCATGAAATGGACACCAGGGTCTGGTGTTTATTCAGACCCTGAGACTAGCCCAGTGTGGTCAACTCCTGCAGGTTCTGTTTTTTTAAATTTATTTTGTTAGGATTAATGGATCCTCCTAAAGAATTCACAAATCTTCCGCTGCTTGTGGGCCCATGTTGAACCTCTTGTACGAACTACAAACTTGGCTTTGGAGTCGTGGAACTGGCAAAAGGACCCGTAAGAAGTTATAAAGCATGCTGGAGATTCATGAGGGTGGTTCTTTTACAGGCACGGCTTCAAGGCCCTGATGGCCACTATGTACTCCCTTGTCCCTTTGTGTAGCCTTTCATTTTTTTAAGGACATGGGGACTAAATGCCTCTTTCCCCGTAATGGTAGGTGCAATATTTTTCCCAATGTTGCAGCCAGACAATCATTTTTCCCAATGTTGGAGCCAGACTATCATCTAATTAGATTTGTGTATTTTCTTAAACTTTCAGCCCACAGAGGTCCACAAAATTGAGTTCGCAGAACTCTGTGATTTAAAGGTCCAGATACTACTAAAATGTAATAACTTCATGGTAAGGCTGGAACTCATTTTAAACAACTAATTTCTCACAAATTACCTAACTGATTTACACCAAACTAAGCAAAGGCACTTCTTTAAGGACAGGTCAATGTATATGCCAATTCCGGTTTAATTCCATTCTTTCATTTTTTTCTGTGTCAAGGAGCAAAAAATCCTAAGGGAGTTACAATGCAAAATGTCGCATTTGAGACCCACTCTGTCCTTTTTGCCACCTGCTTGATGGTTTAAAACAAAACATACCAAGAAGCATCCAAAGAGGTTGAACTTTTTTTTAAAGTTTAGTGTAGATTGCTTGACTCATGCCAAACTTATTAGCAAAACAAAAATGCCTTTTCATTAGAAAGTCTGACCTAACCCTAACTAAAAAGACACAGTAGGTAACTAGAGAGAAAAATATATAGGACATCTAGGATCTTGTCAAATGTAGTGCAGGTAAGACAATCAGTTCAAAACTTATAACAGGGGAAGAAGCCTGAGGACAAACACATACAAGTATTTAAAAGGTCCTGTGCCCAATCTACCATGGAACGCCAACCTCTGTTGTACACAGTCTTTGGCTGTGTGCATTGGGGACTGGCCACAACGCTTGGTGTTTCGCCAGGCCCTGTTCCCAATAGCCAAATGCATCAGGAGTAGCTTCTGCAGCCAGTCAAACCCCACAGTGCATGACCTTCAGCTGTGTTTCAGAACAGCATCAAATACTTTGCTGTAGAAAACATCTTGGGTACCTTTCTCCACGTGTGGTGGACCTGCCCACAGATCCAGTAATTTTGTGATGAAGTCCTCTTAGGATACACTCCATTACTAATGTTTCCCTACCCCGTGACCCATTATTGATCGATTTAGAGACCCAGGAGAAGATCGACTATATCCCACAATGACACCCCAGTGGTTGCTGTTTTCCCACCTCTTCCCAGTCATGCGTTTAAGTGTAGCCAGATGTGGAAATGGCCCGAAGCATCCTCGTTCAATATGTGGTGGGGTAAAGTGTGGACTATTTATGCCATGGAAAAACTCACTGCCATGTTTCAAGACAGGGTCTCAAACGTTGATGCAATATGGCGCACCTTTACCACTTGCATGAAAGATGCTCAGAGTGCTGGGGGAATACAGCTGATGATATCCATAACCCTGAGGGCATCTGGGGTTTGTGATATCGTTTCCTCTGAATTAGGGAGCAAGTCTCCATCTGCTGCCACAACTGACTACTCGATTACATGTGTCTATGAGCCCTGTGTATTTGGGGATGGGGGCACTGTGTCCGTGGGTTTCGGGGTGGGATGTAGGGCTAACTATATGAGCATGATGGATTACATGCTTTCATGGTATTGAATGTAACTGCCAATAAACATTTGGATATGTCAGTGCTCTTATGTGCATCTTATGCTCCTCAAAATCAAAAATAAAGTTGGGAAAAAAAGAATACATCTTGAGTACACTTTGCTCTTCAATTCTAACTACACATTTGACACAAAACAGTCTTTGATTTGTCTCTCAAAGACCCGTTTATATTTTCACTCACATCATCTGTGTAGATACTTTTCACAATGTTATTTGTAGAAAAAGTTAAATTACTATGTTATTAGGAATTTTTTTTTAGTACCAAAGGTCCTCATTAGGATGGCGAAAAGACTGCCATCGCCATGCCGTTGGTGGCGGTACCCCCACCATTCATAAGGGACAATCAGACTGCCCCAAAACGATAGCGGTCGTATCGGTGGCGGTCAGAAAGACCAACTGCTGCTGTTCTGACTGTCGGCATGATACCAACAGCCCGTCGAACCGCCCGTAATCCACAGAATGGCTGTAGAGGATAGTGAAATCCCTTTCCACCTTTCTTTCAGCGGCAGTTAACCTCCATGACCAGGCAGGCGGAAACAGACCTGGGGGCCCCTAGCATCCCTTCCCTCTGGGCCTCAGACATGGGCCCTGGGGGGCCTCCTACATATCCCAGCACCATGTGGCAGGCACCACATGGTGCCTGCCACATAGTGCAGGGATATATACATGTCATTTATCTATACTACGGCGGGTGCTGCAGACCACAGCACCCGCTGCAATACAATGAATAAGCATTGGGACCGCATTGGTGGCGGTCGCATTGTCATTTGGCAAGTGGGACTTCTACATTGTAGGCAGGCGGTCCCCATTCCGAATGAATGTCTGTCCACCATCCTAATAAATCCCCCAAATTGTTGGAGAGACCCTGTTTCTAATCAGTGAACATGCTAATCTCTTACTGAGACACTGATATTTTCTTTATCTTGGACTTTGCCCTTGGAAACTACAATCAAAGGTCTGTCGGTTCACTTCTCAAGGTAATGAATATACTACGTGCTTCTGTCACTGCAAGGTAAGTAGCATTAAATGGTTGTTATGTATGCATCTCTGATGCTTTATGCCTGTTGTAGAACTCATGTTTTGCAACATTTAAGTAGTTGAGTTTTCCCAATGAATTGACTTCACAGCACTTTTTTCAGTGCATGGGTCTCGAGATGTGATTTTACTCATGGAATGCACTCAGTTAGGGCTGTTTGCTAACAAATTCTAGCCCTATTGAGTGAGGGTGGTATTGTTTGGAGAGTGTGGAATTGCCTTTCAGATTGTGATCCCTGGGTGTGGAGTTTGCAACCTCATGGTCCAACCTATAGTGGGAGTTCAGATCTTAAGGTCCTTCCTCTATCCCGCCTCCGCTGTAATTTTGCTGTCTATCCATTTGGAAATCTTGACCAATCTCAGTGCCAGAGAAAAATAGTATTACATACCCTGCAAAAACAAGTGTTTATGTGATTTACTCCATATGTTTAATTTTAGCATGAGGATTCTGCCTTGCAGGAATTACCATCCCCATTCTTAAGCTTGATAGTCTTAATTGAGCGTTCAAGGAATCGTCCACTTAAAAAAGGCCTATAAAGAAATTATATTACCACTGCTTTTTAAAGGATTATATGTTATGATATGCTCACATGCATACACACACACCACATACAGATGCATTAAATTCTGTTTGTATGTGCAGAGGTTTTGTTAAAATGCAAAACTGTATTTAGAGTTGATCCAACTGTCTCAGAGTTGATGTGATCACAGGTAACATGGTTCTATGTATGTATGGATGCTAGGGTGCAATGCCAGTCACACCTTGCTATTCCTACATCGAATACACCCTGAATCTGTATCATGGTGTCCTTGTGTGACAGTGGCTTCTGTGGAAGACTACAGAGGAAGATGAAGAAAGCATTGGGAAACTAAGAGAAAGAGTCAAATTCAAGTTATAGGAGTATGGCATAAGACATCATATATATCCACAACTCTTACTTTGGATGTCTAGGAGGACAGCTAAATGGAATGAGAAGGTGCTCAGGGAATATTAAAAAAATTGTACATGTTAAAATATATTCAAGGCGATGCGTTCCATCTTGGGGTTCCGAGGGGCAAATACAATTGGATACTTGCTCTATGTGTAGCAGCATTGGAAAAGTTCTCTTTCAGGGGCATATGTACAAGGAGTTAACGCTGCTTTAGCAGTACTTTTCCAATGGTTTTGCAGCGATAAAAATATCGCTGTATGTACAAGCTGTCGCTAACCTCCATAAGCGGCAGTTTTCAGGCAAAAACATCCATTATAAAGATCACCACTTCTGTTAGCGATAATGACATGCAAAGAAGGCGTTCCCATGCAATAACGGCTGCTACCCCCACTTAGCGATATTTACAAGGGGATTCCTTCAGTCTGGAGGACAAAAAAACTGCCTCTAAATGCAGTTAGAGGCAGTTTTTTCAGACCAGAAATTAGCTGGTCTTAAAAATGGAGATAACCCTCGGGGCCTCATTTCAGCAGGTTTTGTTGCTGGACCGCACTGCAAGCAATGTTGCTGCGCTGTCCTGTGACAAAACAAAACTTATCAATAAGATAGTGCGCATTCCTGGGACTCACTCATGAAAAGTGTTGCAGCACTGCGACAAGACATCCTTGCAACACTTTTCACTTCCCCCTTCTTGCGACACCACGGATGTGCTGTATTTACTGGACAGCGCTCCATGACGCAAGTAATGACAGATACGTCAGGTATCCTGAAGTATCTGTCTGAGGTAAAGTCACCAATTGCTGGAGTCGCGTCACAACCATGACGCAACTCCAGCAATGCATGGGGCAAGCCTATTCCTGTGGCCCCGTGGCACTGTGTCACCTTACACCTGCCATCATGCAGGTGTAAGGTACTGATGCAGTGCCGTTCTTGAGGGGTGCCCGGGTGTCTGCGCAGTTGGAGATCCATTGGTGGTAGTTGCGCACTGTGGTGTCATCGTCTGTAAGCATTGGCAGAGTGGTGGTGCTGAGGGAGTTGATGAGACATACTTCAGTGGCCTTGATCCAGCTGCGAGGGGGGCGATGACGGCAGTTGTATACGGTGGGCATGGTGAAGCCGTGATGTATACAATGATGGTCAGTCCATGAGAGTCCGGTGGTATGGCTGTAGTTGAAGGTCCAGATGGCGGAGGAGACGTGCTTGACCATGTGTACTGCTATGTGGCTTGCTGCGGTGACTAGCTGCTTGAGTCTGATGTCAGGAGGGGGTAGTGTACTGGTCCCTGGGTTTGTCCAGGTGGAGCTTGAGTTCGCTGAGTAGGATGTCGTCGTTGGATGGGAGAGCCTGGTGTGCATTGAGGTCTACAATGGTTTCGGAGAATGGGTGTCCATGGCCTGGGGGGCCTGCAGATGAGGGTGCCGCAGAGGATGAGTTTGGGGTTGGTCCAGATCTGGAAATTGAGGTGTTCCATGGTCACTGTTGGGTCATCAGTGTGCGTGGTCAGTTGGAGTATGCTTCTGTAGGTGATGGCGATGCCTCCTTCTGGACAGTCCTTGTGGGTGATTTAGTAGCCGTCAGTGATGGCGATGGCGATGTCTGGTCCGGATCAGATGTGATGATTGTTCCTCTTCTTACACTGCTTGGAAGCAGTGGGGCGATGCTCTGCCGCCATTGCGGATGAGCCGACACTGGGGATGCGTCATCTACTGGTGCTAGGCCTGGGTGACTTGACCCCCGGGCCTCCTCAGCTACGTGTCCCACCTTCTCCTTACCTGGACATTGACACCATGGCGCAATCCGCCTCAACCAGTTGGAATTTCACAAGCGTGGGTACAGCAGTTGCCGCCAAGTCTGCTGCATTTGATGCAGCAGGGCACCCTTAGGTGTGAACTTGCAGCACACCAGCAACACAAGTTTGGCGCAGCTCAGGGGCCTCACCCTCCATAGCGCCCAGCCAGTGTAACCTCATCCGGTGTGTAATGCAGAGAGGTGCTGCCCACCATTGGTAATCCTCTCCGTGCACCCTGGTGTAGTGGTGGATCGTAGTATGTGATGCAGACCTCCCTATGTTGGTGCGCAGGAGCGCCTCTACCATTCACAGCTACAAGGGGCGCAAGGCAGTCTTCTCACACAGGTCAGCAACGTGTCTCCATGCGACCAGCTATACTTCACCACCAGGTACGGGCAATCGCCGTGCCTCAATGTCTACCACCACAGCTTATCAACTCCACAGCTCCTCCGCATCCCACTCCAGACTCCAGACGCAGGTCCAGTGTGGCATTCATGCTCCAGACACAGGTCCAGCGAGGCATCCAGGCTCTGGATGCAGGTCCAGGGAGGCATTCAGGCTCCAGATGCAGGTCCAGCGAGGCAACCAGGACCCAGTCGCAGGACCAGTGAGGCATTCAGGCTCCAGACGCAGGTCCAATGAGGTATCCAGGCTCCAGACGCAGGCCCAGCGAGGCATCCAGACTCCGGACGCAGGTCCAGCGAGGCATCCAGGCTCCAGATGCAGGTCTAGCAACGCATCCAGGATCCAGGCGCAGGTCCAGCGAGGCATCCGGCCTCTCATCCTGGTCATCCTGGATGTTGGGTGGCTTGAGGGGGTTGTTGATGTGTGCTGCACTTGGCCCTTGCTCCTCCATTCTGCATTTCATAGTTTTTTTGCCTATTTTCTATTGGAGGTCGACTGATAGGCAACTTTTTCCATGAGAGGCAAAAAAAACTCACATTGGGTTGACTAACGTGCGTTTTTATTCCGCTAATGGGCCTTTTGTTGGTTTTTGCCTGCTAACGCTGGAATTCCTGTTGCCATCACGCTAATGTTAACAGCAGTTTTCACCGCTGATCCCTGAAGCTATCACCATGCACTGACGTCTTGTACATACGTCGCTAACAAGGATATAGTTTTCAGTGGTACACAGCGCTAACTAGCATTAGTGGTAGTGTTCGCCAGTCCTTGTACATATGCCCTTAGTGTCTTCTTTCCCAATCATCAGACTATATAGGGGCTGATTCCGATGTCGTTTGGAAAGGCTCCAAATAGGATTCGGTTTTGCAGAATCTGATTTGGAACCCTTGTTTCTGAATGAATCGTACACATTTCCCAAGGACTGATTATAATGCCCAGAAATAGTTTGAACAGTCCAAATCAGTTCGGAAAGGCATTTGGACAGCCCGAGTCTTTCAGAGTCGATTCGTACAGCTCAATGGACATGGTTTCCGGACGAGCAATTACGACGACCGATTCGGACAGCCATTCTGATGCGGTTTGCCTGACAGAAAACGGGTGTCGGAATCTGTCTTTGGGGGCCCATTGCGGGACCCCTTTCATCTGGAGATGCATGAATGGGGACCGTGGGGAGGATGCACGATTCTACCCAACCACCTCTTTCTTCAGTGGGAGCCTGTGTTCTTGTTCCTAACACAGACCCCCCTTGAAGTCAATGCGTGTCCGAACGAACGATGTAGGGTAGTATCGTAATCGGTCATCCGGAATTGAAGGACCCTCTTCATTTGGATACGAGTCCGAGACCGATTCATTCAGAACAATTTCCTAACGACATCGGAATCGGACCAATAGAGTTTGAGGACAATCAGTGTAATCTTTGCCTACAAGTAGAATAGCCTAATGCAATACCTAGATTGCATTAAGCTGACCACTGAATCATGTTAAAGAACTTGAGAGGCTGGCAGAAAATGTGTATCAAATCCCTTTCTGGAGACATAAGGCAGATATGGGCTAGTAGGCCCCAGACTGCAGTGGTTGAAGTCACTTATCAGTGGTTTCCTCTGATCCCTCCTATCATGGCTCTGCAAACGCAGCCATGAGCAAACCTTTCCACACTTGAATCTCTGGGAAGTGAGGGCAAGAACCCATAAGGTAATGAGAAAGAATGTCGTGTAAAAAAATCTCGAGTGACAAATATTGGGGGAATGGAAATATCGAGTGCAAGAATACAGTTGTCAAGAATATTGATTTGAAGGTACTTAATATCGATTTAAAAAATACAGAAGTCATTCATATTGTTTGCAAATATATGGGGCCTGATTACTATGTCGTTTGGAAAACATTCCAACTGACTCCTTGTCGGAATCGGTTCTGACAGAGTGGGGATGTGCAAGTCCGACCGACCGATTACGATGGTTTCGAACACCATTTTGTGGGACTCCCATTTACTTCAATGGGATCCTGTGTTCTGACCGACAACACAGGCTCCCATTGAAAAAAGGGGTGGTTCCAGAAAACCTTGCACCCTGTCACAGGCACCCCATGGTGCCTGCCACACTGTGCGTGGCTGTAAAGAGGGATCCCATGGGTGCCCCCACGGGCCTCAACCGGAGGCATCCAGGTGAAGAGGGGCCTGCTATGGGCCCCCAAATCAGTTTTCAACAGCCGTTTTATGTCCAAAAGACCGATTCGGAAAGGCTGTCCGAATCCGGCATTGTAATATGTCGGTTGAAAACGCAGTCCATAAACCTGTACGATTCAGCTCCAACCGACTCGGAGTCTCCGAATGTCAGTCAGAACCAAGTTGGAAAGACCGAACGGTTACCTTCTATTGTAATCGGTCGGTCGGAAATGTTTACGGGTCGGTCAGAAACATGGGTTCTAACATGGGTTAGGAAATTCCAAATGCCGTTTGGGCCTTTCCGACCCACATCATAATCAGGCCCATAGTAGTTTAAAATATTGTTTTTTAAGTATTGTTATGTTTTTTAGTATATATTTTAACCCCTGTGCTGCGGCGCGAATTCCGCCGCAGCGCTGGGGGGGGTTTGGGGGGTTTGCGGCGCCGCCATGCTCATGACGGAACCACGCCGTCATGAGTCACGGGCGAGCTGTGCTCATGACGGCGTGGTTCCGTCATGACTCCACCCACTTGCGCTAATCGCCCGCACAGGCGGGGAATTAGCGCCGCGTGGGCGGAGCGGCCGCCAACGGCCGCAGCATGACGGATCCACTCCGTCATGAGCACACGGCGCCCGTGGCTCAGGACGGAGTGGTTCCGTCAGAAGCACGCAAGGGGTTAAATGTATATGACATTCTTTTTTTGTTTAAGTATTGTTTATGTTCCCTACTATATTATTTAAATTTTTAGTAGTTAAGAAATTTTATTTAATTGAATTTTGTGGTTTTTTTTTAGTTCTGTAGCGGTTTATTGGCTTATAGTGGTATTGGGTTGGAAGTAATTTAATTATTAAAAATTATTGATTATTTTTTAATTAATATTATTTTAGTGTTTTTTTAGTTCTGTAGTGGGTTGTGGGTCAATAGGGGTATAGGGTGGGAAGTAATTGAATTAGAATAAATTAATGATTATTTTTTAATTCATATAATTCATTTAATTGATATTTAATTTTGTTAATTGTGTGATGATTGTTTTGTTGTAAATGTTTTTGCGGGTTGTGGCATTTATTCGTGGTAAAGGGTAGGAAGTAATTTATTTGTAATTGTTTATTAATTTGTTGTTAATTAATTGATGATTACTTATATTAATTAAATAATTTCTTTGGTGTGAGTTGTGAGGTTATGGGGCAAAGGGTAGACAGTAATGTATTTTTAATTAATACAAAATTAGTTGTTAATTCATAAGAATTAATTAATTGATATTGAATTATGTTAATTGTGTAATCATTTTTTTTAGGTGTGTGTTGTGGGGTTATAAGGGTAAAGATTGGGGAGTAATTGATTTTATCATAATTATTATTTTATTTTCAATGAATGTTAGTTAATTAATTGATAATTAATTTTTTTAGTTGTTTAATTAAATGTTTTTTAGGTTTGGGTTGTGGAGTTTATAGGGGTAAAGGGTGGGGAGTAATTTGTTTATTTTATTTTTTAATTACTTGTGAAATACTAACATGTATTTAATTGTAAATTAATTAATTTAATTGTGTTATTAATTATTTTTTTGTTTAGTTTAAGGTTGGAGTTGTTGAGTTTATACGGGTAAAGGGTTGGAAGTTAATTCAGTTTTATAAATGTAGATTTAAATTTTCATAAATATTTGTTTAAGTGAGAAATAATTATGTTAGTTGTGCAAGTACATTTTTTAAAA
Source organism: Triturus cristatus (assembly GCF_964204655.1). Taxonomy (NCBI): domain Eukaryota; kingdom Metazoa; phylum Chordata; class Amphibia; order Caudata; family Salamandridae; genus Triturus; species Triturus cristatus. The sequence goes on along the minus strand of NC_140589.1, from coordinate 497,140,322 downwards.
TTTAGCTGTGGAGTTTGTTTTTTGTAGGGGTGTAGGATGGGAAGTAAATTAATTTGGCATTTTTGATTTTAAATATATTTTGTATTCAACATATTTTTTAATTTCTTGACTGTTGTAAAAATATTTTACTTGTTTTTAATGTTGCACTGACCCAAGTAGTTAATCTTACCCCTTCACAATTGAACACTTTCCCTACTGTTGCAATGACCGGAGGGGGAACAGTAAATTTGACCCCTTTGCAATGCAACACTTTTCCTACTGTTACACTGACTGGAGTGGGAACATAAAGTGTTACCCCTCTGCAATCCAAAACTTTCCCTACAGTTGCACTGACTGGAGTGGGAATATTAAATTTTTCCTCCCCACAATCCAACACTTTCCCTACAGTTGCACTAACTGGAGTGTGAATATAAAAATGTTCCATTCGGCAATACACCCACTTTCCTTACTGCTGCACTGACTGCAGTGGGAATAGTATACATTACCCCTCCACAATCCTATACTATCCCTACTGTTGCACTGACTGAAGTGGGAATGTAAATTTTTTTTGTTAATTCAATATTGTTGTTGTGTTAATTGTACTGGAAATAGTAAATTGTAGTATTTGTCAATGTTATATTTTGATTAATTTTATATTTATTGTAGTTAGGGTAGTAAATCTAATTTTCGTGTGGTGTAAAGAATTATTTTTACTGTTGTGTTAGGTAGGAGTACTTATTTTTATATTTATTTAGTATAAACATGTTTTCTTTAATGTAGTGAGACATTTATATGCATTTATTTTAATATTTAATAATGTATTTTATGTGGTAATTTAGATAATTCCGTGTTTGATTTATTACAATAACACTATTTAAAAATGTCAATATTTTTAGTTTCTAAATTATTTCTAATTACATTTAACAAAATGTGTTTACTTTTCATTTTAAATTCAATTGGTTTTCTTTTTTAATATTTTATGTTTTTGGAATATTAAACTATGTATACATATATTTTTGATAGTATATTATTTCAGATTTTTAAAATTATTTATATTTGGTATGTTTATTAAACAATACATTTAATGCGCATCGTACTTACTCTACATCCGGTAGAGTAAGTAAGATGCGCATAACTGCCAAAAACCCGACCGACACGTAGGCTGTGATTCAAGCTCCATTCTCCGTCCGAGCCGTAACTCCTAACACTGAAACGAGTCGCCCGGAAGCAGTATCCATAGCAGTTTCCGGCATGACAAGTACGATGCGTACTTCCTATGCGCCGGATGGGTCGCAACATACAGGACGTCACAGCATCCGTAAAACAAGCATATCAGCTACGATTCGCGCCACAACTCAATACACGGCTACGAGATGGACCAGCTTGCAGCGGGTTCGAGACGGAGCAACAAGCAGCGTGTACCGACACGAACACATCATGAATCCCTTCGCGCTGGTCATACCAGTACTCTACATCTGTGACCGGATCAGGAAGCGACGCCAACGGCGCAGGCGGTAAGTCAGACACCTACCACATAAACAAACGACACGTACCCGCAAAATGGCACACACACACAGGGGATCCACATCCTGGCCACTAACAACAGCCCACCATAGGGTTTGCATGGCCATCACCACTAACACCCCCACCCATGGGGCTTATGTTGCCCATCACCCCTGCCACCCACACCCATAGGGGACCTGTTGCCCATCACTACTGCCACCCCCACCCATAGGGACTATGTTGCCCATCACCCCTGCCACCCCCACTCACAGGGGACCTGTTGCCCATCACCCCTGACACCCCCACCCATAGGGCTTATGTTGCCCATCACTACTGCCACCCCCAGCCATAGGGCTTATGTTGCCCATCACTACTGCCACCCCCAGCCAGAGGGCTTATGTTGCCCATCACCCCTGCCACCCCCACTCATAGGGGACCTGTTGCCCATCACCCCTGGCACCCCCACCCATAGGGCTTATGTTGCCCATAACCACTGCCACCCCCAGCCATAGGGCTAATGTTGCCCATCACCCCTGCCACCCCCACTCACAGGGGACCTGTTGACCATCACCCCTGCCACCCCCACCCATAGGGCTTATGTTGCCCATCACCCCTGCCACACTCACCCATAGGGCTTATGTTGCCCATCACTACTGCCACCCCCAGCCATAGGGCTAATTTCGCCCATCACCCCTGCCAACCCCACTCACAGGGGACCCGTTGCCCATCACCCCTGCCCCCCACTCATAGGGCTTATGTTGCCCATCACTACTGCCACCCCCTGCCATAGGGCTTATGTTGCCCATCACTACTGCCACCCCCAGCCATAGGACTTATGTTGCCCATCACTACTGCCACCCCCAGCCATAGGGCCTATGTTGCCCATCACCCCTGCCACCCACACCCATAGGGGCCCTTTTGCCCATCACTACTGCCACCCCTAGATATAGGGCTTATGTTGCCCATCACTACTGGCACCCCCAGCCATAGGGCTTATGTCGCCCATCACCCCTGCCACCCCCAGCCATAGGGCTAATGTCGCCCATCACCCCTGCCACCCCCACTCACAGGGGACCTGTTGCCCATCCCCCCTGCCACCCCCACCCATAGGGCTTATGTTGCCCATCACTACTGCCACCCCCAGCCATAGGGCTTATGTTGCCCATCACTACTGCCAACCCCAGCCATAGAATGGGTGAGGCACAACACATGCAGCATACTCCAACATCAGGTATGTCAGCAAAATACATCCCCCCTAACATCATGTCAACAGAGTGTAGTCTGTGACAAATGCCCACAACAGTGATTATGGCTACGAACATACAATGTAAGTAACAGCACATACACAAGGCAAGCATCACCATAGAACTGTGGCAATGTAAAAATAACACCCCCTCACTGTGTAGAACAGAAGTTAAGTGTGGGCTTCCAAAATGGAGCAGATGTTGAGCATTGTGGTGATGGGGACTAACCCCCCCCTCATCACAGTGACCAAAAGGTAAGTGTCATCATGGTTAAAGCTGCAAATAACAAATAGCATGTATGATCCCTTCTCCCAACACATTAAACATTTCTGGGGCAAACTAGTGGTTGTGTCCCATACACACAGAGTTTACGGTGAGGCTAACCGTGCTGTGAAATCATAACACACTCTCGGCCATGTGCAGACAAGCACCACACATGGGGGCTGACAATGCATACAGTGTACAATAACACAAGAGCAGAAGTGACCATCACCAAGCATGCACACATCTCGAAAATAGACACACCAATCAAAACAGCACATGTAGACTGTAGGTTCAGCTCACAAACTCACATTCCATGCCAGCAATGGCACCTAACAACCAGGATGAATGTGCACAATGATGTGACATAACTCACAGGGACAGCAGGCAAAATCACAGAAACAGCATCCAGACAAAGGCCCACAACAGCAATACCAATGCACTGGTGCAGATGCACAAACACAAACAGGCAAACTCTCACTGCACATCTGACACAGCATGTGTGTGTGTGTGTCACAATATCCCCAGGCAACTACACAACACATGAGGGGGGCTGAACCACAGTGACACAGATGTGGACACAGTGCCATACCAAAGTAAACCATCATTGGGACACCCTAGTGGGCAATCAGGCATTGGTAGATGAGAGGGAGCACAACAGACACATGTGACACAAGTTGGAATGTAAACCAACTAACACAGCAAGAGACTGACACACAACAGCACTACCCCCAGGGACCAGACATTGGGGTGACACAAGCATGCATGACAGCTCCACTGTGATGACAAAGGCAGATGTCGTACAAACTGGGAAACCCAGACATGTGTCCTGTGCCACAAACGTACATCACACATACACAAACACAAATCACTCAGCATGACCCCTCAACTATGGACAAACGGGAGCTAGGGGGCCATCCATGCAAACATTCACATCAGTCCACCCTCAACACCACACACCCTGAACTGCAACAATGTGTATCTGTGAAGCCCACATGGACAGGTGACATTGCACATGCACCCATGAGAAAACACAGGAATGTTGGGAGGAACTAAGGTGCACAGACACATCACACAAGGATAGTTTACAACCCTGGGGAATGACAGACATACTGCACAGTATGCGGTACATGGCCATGACCTCAAAGCTCACGTAGCCTTCAGAATCCCTGCCACAGTTCCAGGACTATGCAGAAGCCAAGGAGAACCACAAGGCACACATGCTGACACCTGTCAACATCGCAGCCATGAACCCGACAAGTGGGAGCAGTCACACACACATACAAATGTCTCAATCACTGAAAACTACCACCTAGGGACAACTACATGATTTAGCAAATCAACAGGTGCCTTGAAGAACCCTGATTGTTTCCCATCTGTGTCTGACAACATCATCACCACTCAGAACTGACAAATCCCAATGATGATACACCAATTAACAGTAGTGTGTCATGCACCCACACATCTGGTAGCCCACTGGAAGAGTAGTGGGATGAACCCAGTACCACTCAGAAAGCATCAACAACAGGAACATATTAAGGGAACACTGTCTGTGTATGAACAGGGATGTGGACACACACACATACTCATACAACACTAACCATAGGCCCAGGCCATGTCACTGGACAACAAACTTACTTGAGGGGACCCAACTCCTGTGGAAGCCCAGCTGTGCCAAAAATATTCACCGCTAGTCTCACTCATGTCTGCAGAACACTTGGGCAGTTACCACACAATGAAGGCTCTGGTCACAACAGCCTGGGTTCAGGAGTCTCCCCTAAGTCATCTGCACATATCCAAAACATATGTCTAGCAAGTTGCACAGAGGACCCAGTTGCTCCTATACCAATTATGCCCACACCTGTAGGTCCAGTGTTGATGAGCACAAAGTCTGTGGAAGTGACAAATTGGACAATGGGAAGCACATCATATGTGCATGGGTGCAAGCCAGAGATGTGACCATGCAAATGAAATGCTCACAGAGAGATGTCCACAAATAGTTGATCCTGACACACCCAGGTAGCTGCAAAGGATGACATGGATACCCACCAGAATAGGATACATATCTCATGGACCACAGGGAGTACCTCACAGCAACACATCAGTATTCGACATTGTAAACAAAGCATCACAGGTGCAAGGGCATGTTAACCTCTTCAGTGCCCATGACGAGATAGTCTCGTCATCGAGCACGGTTGCGCTGTGCCCATGACAAGACTATCTCGTCATGAACCCCACCCACTAGTGCAACGCCCGGCACAGGAGGGGGAAAGGGCGTGGCACTGAAGGGGTTAAACATCATCAACATAATGTACAGCTAATTCTAGTTGCACAGGGATAAAGAAAAAAGATTTATTTAGCATATTAAAAGTTAAACTTCTGTTCAAATAAAAGGCCAATGGCCAGTCCATGTCCAAATGCCAAGGAGTGAAGTAGAGTGACAACTGTCACACCTTGCTTGCCTGCACTGCTAAGGACCGGGGTCATCCCCTCGGAGGGGCATACATGGGGGAAGGCCAGGCACCGCATGGACAGGATCAGGGCGCAGCAGAAGGAGGCAGTGAAGAGGTGGTGGATGCAGGTGAGACATTTGCAACTGCAGTGGAGCTGATTGAAGTTGAAGTGGTGGGTGCTGTCACAACTGTGGGGCACAAGTCAGATGGGGTGGGCGTCGGCACAACTCCAGTGGACAGGTCAGATGGAGTGGATTGGCTCACCACTGCAGTGCCCAAGTCAGACGGGGTGGTCGTGGACTCCAATGCAGTGCCTACATCCATGGGAGCGGAATGGGGGGCAGGTGAGGTTGGCAGGGCGGGGGGGGGCACGGTGCACACATCAGTAGCACTAACTGTCTGATCAGTTGTGGAGGAGCAAGTGCTAGGGGGGATGGCCTTAGCATTTTGGGGATGGTGTATCTGTGGGTGGGGGAACCCAGGGCAGGGAGTGGCAGGGGAACCCCTGGAGTGGTGGCCTGGGGGATGGAGGGCGGAGACTTTGCCTTGGAGCTGCGTGGTGGTGGGGGGTCTTGCTCTTCTGGTGCCGGGGGACTTGTGGGTGGGGCTCTCTGTCTGACTGCGCCTGGGGGAGGGTGTCCGGGTGTGAGGGGCACTCCCCTCTGTGTGCGGGGACTTCCTCTTCCCCTTGTAATCAGGATCTGATGGGTCGGTGGGGAAGAGGCCAAGGTCACAGAGGAAGAGCTTCTGGGGAGATGGGGTTGCAGGTGAGGCAAGGGAAGGGGGCTGGGAGGGAGAGGTCTAGGAGGGCTGTGGGGTGGTTGTGGATAACTGTGTGTGTGTCTGCAAACCAGCCCCTGTGGGTGTGGTATCAGTCCCCTGCGCTTGCTTGTGTGCACGTCTAGACCTTGGTTTGGGGGTTTCTGTGCTTGGGACAGGTAGGGTGCTAGGAATCGTGGGTGGTGCAGGGGTAGGAGGGGTGAGGGACTGTTGGAGGAGGGACACTGCTGCTGTCACGGAGGAGACCATGAACTGATTTGTCCTCTGTAGGGCAGACATGCCCGAGGAAATGCCCTCCATGAATGACACTAGTTGTGTCAACAGACCTGTGTGTGCATGGAGGACCTTCAGCATCGACGTCTGCCCTACATGGATCTGTCTAAGTAAGTCCACAGACTCCTCACTCAGGGCAGCAGGGGACACAGGGGCAAGGGGTGCGGTGCCTGGAACAAAGGAGACATGCTCACGAACACGGGAGCCCACAGGGACCTCTGGGATGGGAGTCGATGGGATGGTGGTGGTGGTGGTGGCGGGGATAGCCTCACTAGCTGGGGTTTGGTGGCTGCTGACACCCGCCTCCACAAATAAGTCATCCTTAGAGCTGTTGTGGCCCTCAGCTGGGGCTGATGGTGCTGACGACTCCACTGGGTGGCTCCACTCGCCCTCCGTGCCACTGGGTCCACCTGACTCCTCTCCTTCTGTCCCTGTAAGGCTCTGTGGCTCCTCCTGGTCTATGGAGCTGCCCCCTCCAGTGGTTGTGGATGTATCTGGATAGGAATAGGAAGTAAGAGAGCCACATCAGTCACCTGCACCGACAGCACACACCACATTGAGTACATCACATCACAGGGCAAGCCCTGGCATCATCATCTGAACACAGCTCAAAGTGCTAACACTGTTTAGAATAAGACAATTGTCATTCTCAACATCAACCATGGCACACATATCCCTCCTTGACTTGCACCCATATGTCTGTTGCATGTTGGATGCTAATACCCCAATGTCCCAACATGCACCACCAACACATTAGTTGGACATGCAAATTAACATGTAGGAGTATGTCACTATAAACACAGAACATCTCTTGCCACTGACTCAGTACAGGTGTCCGGATGAAGGAATGGGCAGAGATTCATTTCACATGCTTGTGATGCATGCCAGCAACACACACTATGATGTACTCATTTCCTGATGGGCAATGCCACAATGGGGTGCATGGTGCACACTTGAACACAATGCAGGATCACTCATAGCAAGTTCAATGCCATGGCACTGGGATGTCCTGAAAGTCAGTCAACACTGTCTACTGTCACAGGGGCAGGACATCCAGACAACAACAATATGCACTGACTCACAATCCTAGCTCGGGGTAAAGCTAACTCTGCAGATGACCGGCATACTTGCCCATCCCATGCAAACAACATATCCAGGACCCAGAAGACCCCACATCATGCAAATCATACATATGAGTCTCTGCAAACACAAATCCCTGTACATTAACACATCACAGTCTGCCATGCATGTAACCCAGCTGCATAAAGGACACAGTTGCATACACCATTGTGCGCTGTCAGATGATCACACACCTATATGTCACACAGGTCTTGTCTCTCACAGTCACATCGCAGATGTCATGCTGACCCTCTGAATCATGGACACCCTAGTTGTACATAACAACAAGCCACACCCTAATGACACAGAGGCAGACACCGGAGGGCACATGTCACTAAGCACAACCTGCAATTTCATACACAGGAGTGGGATTACAGAGTGTTTCAAAATGCCCTTGAGGAGGCATGACTGGCCAGGTCTACGTGAAACAGTGTTTGGCCCTGGACAATAGTCAGGTGGCTAAGAAAGTGTGACATACTTGATATACATACTCCTGAGGCCCAAAAATTGGAGTCCCTTGCTGCATGGGTTTGTTTGGAATACCCCAGCCACATGTTGCGAGTCAGACCAGCAATTGGTACACATCTCAAGGGCACACACAGATCACATGTCAGATCTCAGGCATTGTGTAAACAATTGACCCACCCATGAAACACACAACAGAGTCACGGGAACAGATGCTGACCGGTAGCTGAAGCATAGTTGACTGCAAGGATACAGTGTCGTAGTGACACAAGCAACAGACTGTAGGGGCCACACCTATGGAACAGATGAGGAGAGTGCATCACACAATTGAGGGACATGAGTATTGGACTACAAGACCTACGTAATGTAGAAGTGTGACCAGCCCAAAAGACTGCTATTAGCATGTCAGACATAGTACACAGATCAGGCATGGACTTACCCCCTTCCTGCTGCTGTCTGGCCTTTAGCTGCCTATCCAGGTCCGGGAAGACCACCGCCAGTATCCGGAGCATGTGGGGAGTCAGGATCCGATGTCCGCCCCTCCTGCGTGGAGGTGACAGCTTCAGCTGGGCTCTAGCTATCCTCCGGGTCTGTGGTGAATGAGCCACTTTTGTGGTCTGACACCCTATGATGACCCTCAACCACCACCATTCTGTACTGACTTAAGTGTGTTATGTTACCTTAGCCTTAATGTAGGATGGGTTTGCATATGCCTGCTTTTCTTCTGCCTTTTAGTGGAAGTCTTTCCAAGAATAGAAGGTATGGGATGTTGAGGTGCAGTGTTGTGGGTGGTGGTGCACACATGTGCTCAATGTTGTATACTGAGGGATTAAGTGTATAATGTTATTTGGGTTAGGTGAATTATGACTTTGACCAATTGGCTTTGACGTGGTCTAATGTCATTCTGCCTTCTGACTTTACCTTGCTCCAAACTTTTCTGTGTGCACAGTGGTGCTTGTAAGTTGTGTGGATGAGAATTATAGGTGCTCCTTTGACATGGTCTCATGTCATCTTGCTTTTCAATTCCATCCTGCTTTGGGCCTTTGTGTGCGTGGCTTAACTAACTCTGAAGCCATTTTCTGTCCCTGCACGAAGCTGCAAAGTGGGGAGGGCATGGTCTGCTCTTTTTTCCTGTTTTACTGACTAGAGAGAACTGGTTCTTATTAGAGGAATGTACATGGTTTGACTTGTAGTCATAGCAAGGGCCTGATCAACCGTTGCTCTGACCTTGAAGCAGGCTGGTACGGGCTCTCATGAGAACTAGGGGGCGGAGTTTGCTAGAAGCTTCGCTGTGTTTGAATGTGTATTAAAAAGGGGAGTCTACACTGGCCTGGTGGAAGTTCATCTGTGGAGCAGACGTGTTGTCATGGAAAGTGGTGTCACCTCTGAGCTTTCGCCCGGTTCAAGCAATGAACTACCCTTAACAAAGTGGGGTGAAATGATGGAACATTAGGTGAGGTGTCTCTGCTACTAACTGTCTCTCGATTCTTTACTGATTCTCTCTTTATTTTCTGATTCTTATATCCATACATATATATTTCTACATATATATTTGCCTTGATTGGGTTTCAATCGTACTATTGATATGTTAGAGTCTGCTATGATAGGTGCATTTGGCTTACTGTGTGGTGCTATTTACAAATAAATACATCCCAGATATACCAATTCGTCTTTTCCGCGTTGCAGGAGGTGTGGACTCTTCTTGGCCAAGTATTCTGTTGTAGAAGGATGGGCGAATTCCCTTCTAGCAGGTAATTGTGTTATAGGAAGTTGGTTTAATCCTGGCAAGTGATGCGCAAATTATTGTTTTCTTGCCTTGCCTTTGGGGGAGTGTTGAAAGTTTGCCCACCTTAGGAAGTGCTGTGTATATGTTATATTCCATAAGTTTGGAACTGATATTCTCTCCCTGGGAAAGTGACGGTACATTCCTTGCTCCAGGGGAGATCTAAAGTTTGTCATTACAGGGTCCAGCCCCGAAGGTCCTGCCACCTCTTCTGGCAGTTGCGGATCCGGCGTTTGTAAACTCCCACAGAATGAACAGCCCGGGCGATGGTCAGCCAGATCTCCTGCTTCTGGTGGGCATCAACCTGTGAGGATGACAAAGTGAAAAGTACATTAACACACATGCCCCAGATTTGTGCAGCACACATTTGGATATACATGTCATCATCACAAAGGGAAATGAATTACACAGGTAGTGCAACCATAGGGAAGGAAAAATCACCTGCATGTCTGACATGTTAACAATGCCTGGATAGTTTGAGCTTGCAATAATGCACTTTAGCAGCAGGAAACCTATTCATTACATGTACCTACACACTTTGGGGGATGAAAGTAGTCAGTGAGAATGCTTGCCACTGGTGTACACACTGCTGGTACTGCTAGTCAGACAACATGCATAATTAGGAAGGTAGTGGACTGCAGACTCACCTGCTCCCTTGGTTTCCAATAGAGCTTGCTGTACTGTGGAAGGAGCCCGTCCAGCAGGGCCTGGTTCTCCTCCTCAGTGAAGGCTGGGGCCCTCTCCAGAGTTCATGCCATAGCAGGAGCCAGAGGATGCAGAGACAGCAGCAGAGGAAGCAGGGATGTGGTCCAGTAGCATGTAGGTCAGGCAAGTGAGCTTCCTGGGGGCCAGCCAGCCTTATATCTGTGCTGCAGAGGCAGAATCTGTGCCATGTGTCCCAAGTGATAGGTCCAACACGGTTGCATTCTATGAATCTGGCCAGTCCATTTAAAAGTACGACTCATACACGCCTTCCGCATCGTTCAAATCTTCACCTTCATGGAACACTTGAAATTGCAACATTGTTGGCTCGGACATGACCCGTGCAATGCGTACACAGTGTCACCCGCGTCGGAGTTCATTAGTGTGACTAATATACGGATGCAACACACATTTACTGGCCAGGGACACCTGTGCACACCTACCACACTACAGCATTGGCCACACAGTGCCCCATGGCATGTACGGCTGCATTCCCTGGGTGTTTGGGGGGGCCACATCTGTTTCTTTGGCTGGCACTTTGTGCAGCCACTCCCAGGCTGTGCACGTGTACATGGGGGCAGAATCATTTGTGTGTTGTGCACATTACCACTGTGATGTGCAATTGTACAGTATTGGGCATGAGTCACGGACACAGTGTCAAGTTGGATATGTTTAGGACAGGTCACATACACCATGAGTCCTGGGGGTGATGGCATGTACATCACAGTGAGACCTGTAGCCGCAATACTGATGTGCACCCAAAGTCTGTGTGCATGTTGTGTCTCAGATGTGTCTGATCAAATGTGCCCAATGGGTGACAGTCTCCACATCCATGTGGTATATGCATCAACCTTGATGGGGTGTGTGTCTAAGAGACGTACATGTAGGGCCGGCAGGAACAAGAGTGGCCACTACCTGTGGGACTTACACTTGCCTTGTGGTGTGTACGTGCTACGCCATGTCCATTGCTGTGTTGATGTGGCAATACAGGAACCCTGGGTTTCTGCATGGCAAAGATCTGTGATGCCTGGGAGACATGAGGCCTCAATTGTCACTGTGTTGTGTGTTTGGAACATTGCAGCAGCACATAGGTTGGGTGACACAGCCAGATGATTGGCCATTGCACTATATGGGACTCATGTGGACATGTGGACTTGAGGTGTGAGGTGGTGGTCTTGTAGGTGACATATGTGTCCATGACCAACAGCACACACCTCAGTACATTGTGTAATGTCATTGGTCTAGCATGTGATATTGATCTCGGTCAGGGCCACATGGGTGGATGAACTGACAATCTTCCTTTGTGCATCTCTGTATTGCAGGGCACCAGCTGTCCATCGGCCGTTCCCAGACCTTGCAACCATGAAGTAACGCGAATGAATCAGACGTTACCGCTTCACCAGTCCACTGATTGCGGAGTTGGCGGAGCAGTTGGTGCCACATCTGCTACCTGGCCGGACATACCCTACAGCACTGACCCCAGAGGTGAAGATGATGGCAGCCCTGCACTTCTTTGCTACTGGTACCTTCCAGTACACTGTGGCTACTGCTGGTGGGATGTCGCAAACGATGTTTAGTCAGGTGCTACGCGATGTCTTGGAGGGGATGTTGCAATTCCTCGGCCTGTATATCAAGTTAACGAGCCCAGCTGAACTCCCTGAAATGAAGGATGCCTTTTATACACTGGGGAGGATTCCGAACGTCATCGGATCTATTGATGGGACACATGTTGCCCTGATACCACCACAGGCACATGACCAGGCACACCGCAACAGGAAGCACTACCATTCGATCAATGCTCTGGTGGTCTGTCTTGCTAACATGTCTATCACGCATGTGTGTGCACGGTTCCCTGGTTCTGCGCACCATGCCTACATTATGATGAGTAGTCGCATTGCAATGCTGATGTCACAGATGCCAGCTCAGCATGCCTGGCTTGTCGGTGTGTACTGACTGTTTCTCATTGTGTGTGTTTGTCAATGTTGTATTCCGCACTCCTACAAAACTCAGCTACTTGTTCATTTTTGTTTGTGTAGGTCACTCCAGATACCCCAACATGCCGTGGTTGCTGACACCCCTCAGGAACCCTGTGACACCAGCCGAGCTGCGGTACAATGAGGCACATGGTCGGAGCAGGAGGGTGATTGAGCGGACATTCGGCCTCGTGAAAAGCCGCTTTCGCTGCCTGGACAAGACCAGAGCGGCCCTCCCATATGAGCCTGCGAAGGTGTGCAAAATAATCCTTGTCTGCTGCATGCTACACAACATGGCGGTGCGGAAGGAGGTGCCTCTCATCCAGGATGACCATGACCAACCTCCGGCACCTGCGGAGGATCCCAGCCTGGGCCAAGATGCCAAAGATGATGAAGATGATGGTGACATCCGCTCACAGCTCATCAACAACTTTTTCACCTGAATGTGAGTTTCCAGGGTTGTTATGTGAATGTATGGAGGTAGCCTGGAATGTGTTGTGCCAGCTCTGTTGCTGTCTGAGTGTGTCTGTGTGCCACTTGACTGGATGCGTGCTGTGATGTGTCCATTCAGGTGGTGTATACTCCACAATAGGGTAGTACTGCTAACTAGTGTTTGTGTAGGTGTCTTGCAACATGTTTTGTGCATGTGTATTTCTCTCCTGTTCTTCTGTGCTATTGACTGTATCTTGTCTGTCCTTCGCAGGGTACATTGCCTGTTGTGTGGTCAACACTGACCCCCAACACCCAGAAGCCAACACCAGTGTGGAAGCTGACAATTCCCATCAACTGATGTACCACACATCCCTCGACTTCCATTCTCGAACACATTGAGAGCGTGTGTCCACTGTTACGCAGAATTGCCGTGCAACTATTGTGGAATAAACGTATTTCTGATGTGTAATGAACCTGTGCTACGCTTTGCTATGTGCGTTGTCTGTCTTCCCACATCTGAGTGACATCTGCTTACCTCACCTGTGGACTTGTTACCACTGACTGGGGTTGGTGTTGTGTCTGTGCATGCCAATGCGTTTCAGGTCAACATCATTGTGTGTGATGAGTAACATGGCCATGGTGAGTATGTTTTGTGTTGCTATAGTGGTGTGTCTCCCTCACATGTGTCACATCCCCATGACTCACCTTACTTTGGTCATATTGTTGCAGTATTTGGCATGCACTGTGTTGTGTAGCAGATCGACATCTCCCTGAACATGACAAGTTGGAATCACAACAGAGGCAAGTATGGTGTACTGGTGAGTTTATTTACAAACATGTGTGAGGGAAGTGCACAGGATGGTGGGTGCTGTACATTGGTTTGGGAATCCAAAGTTCACATTGGAGTTGGAAGTGCTGTAGATGAACTGTCCAGAGTAAAGTCCACAGTCATCTGATACATTGGCCCAACATGAATCCTCCATGTCATGTGGGCGAGTTGTGTGCGATTGGACAAGGTGAACGGGTTGCGCACAAAGGACATTGTCCAGAACAGGTTTAGAGGCCCTGGGGGATGTGCTGGGACATCTGCCTCTCACATGTCCTTCTTCGGATGACCCCTCTTCTTCCGGGGGGGGGGATCCTCATGTGCAGGCCTCTGCGGTGCAGGGGACTCTCCGCCAGAGTCCTCCTCCCTCCCAGTGGCGCTGGCAGATGGTGTTGCGACAGATGTTGTGGGCACACAGGGGGGTGTGGACAGGTTGGTGTTGATCTGGCGGAGGCATTGGAGTATGTCCCGATGCACTGCAGTAATCCACTTGGCCTCCATGCGAGCATGGTGGGTGACCTGCTCGTGTTGCATGCCCTTGAGGATTCCCACTACCTGGCCAAATCCTCCAGTGCTATCCTGGTATGCATCTAAGATGCGTGCCAGGGGGGGGTCATCATGCAGTCCAGACCCCTCTGCAAGGCGTGCCCTGTGCCTCCCACCCCTCCCAGCACCCCTCTCTATACGGGAAGGGCCAGCGACGGGACGCACAGGTGAGACTGGGACCCCTTGGGTGGTGTTGCTGGTGGTGTTTGCTGTAGCTTCCGTGGGGTCCTGTGTCCCTGTGCTGTGGGTGTTGATTGGCCTTGGTCTGTCCATGTTGGCGGGGGTGCCCTGTCGGTGTCCAGATGCTGGAGGCGTGGGTACAGGGGATGCAGATGTTGATGCTGCTGGTGCTGCATGATGGCTCACACCAGAGGGGCCAGGTTGGTCGTTGTCATCTGAAGAGGACAGCGAGAGAGTCAGACCAGAGAGCTCAGTGTCCGCCCGAGTCTGGGACTGGGTATCCTCATCATTTGGTGCTGGATGCCCAGCAGCACCTGTGTTTGGAAGAGACACACAATGTGAGTTATGTTTCTACATGAATCGATGGTTCACAAACATGACTTTTTCTATTTTCCGAACAGATGCCTGCCTGTACACTGCTTTTTCACAGCTTGTCACGGACAGAGTTTGATATTGTTGTTGGCCATTTCCCAGCATAGCCTTGTGCTCCCCACAACAGAGCCCAGTGTCAGACATCTTGTCACTCCCTTCCCACTCCCTGTGAGGCGAGTATGGTTCTGTTTGATCTTGCTGGGCCATGTGGGTGGGTGTAGATTGTCTGTGACTGCGAGTCCCATCATGCTCTTGGCTGCAACCACCTTCCCAGCATGCCCATACTTCCTCCCTTTTGATTCTGCTTCCCTTTGAGGGGGTGTAACAACAATGGCAAGATGGCTGACTGTGAAGTCCTGATGTTTGTTGTTGGCCATTTCCCAGCATGGCCTTGTGCTCCCCACAACAAAGCCCAGTGTCAGACATCTTGTCAGTCCCTTCCCACTCCCTGTGAGGCGAGTATGGTTCAGTTTGATCTTGCTGGGCCATGTGGGTGGGTGTAGATTGTCTGTGACTGCGAGTCCCATCATGCTCTTGGCTACAACCCCCTTCCCAGCATGCACATACTTCCTCCCTCTTGACTCTGCTTCCCTGTGAGGGGGTGTGACAGCAATGGCAAGATGGCTGACTGTGAAGTCCTGATGTTTGTTGTTGGCCATTTCCCAGCATGGCCTTGTGCTCCCCACAACAGAGCCCAGTGTCAGACATCTTGTCAGTCCCTTCCCACTCCCTGTGAGGTGAATATGGTTCAGTTTGATCTTGCTGGGCCATGTGGGTGGGTGTAGATTGTCTGTGACTGCGAGTCCCATCATGCTCTTGGCTACAACCCCCTTCCCAGCATGCACATACTTCCTCCCTCTTGACTCTGCTTCCCTGTGAGGGGGTGTGACAGCAATGGCAAGATGGCTGACTGTGAAGTCCTGATGTTTGTTGTTGGCCATTTCCCAGCATGGCCTTGTGCTTCCCACAACAGAGTCCAGTGTCAGACATCTTGTCAGTCCCTTCCCACTCCCTGTGAGGTGAATATGGTTCAGTTTGATCTTGCTGGGCCATGTGGGTGGGTGTAGATTGTCTGTGACTGCGAGTCCCATCATGCTCTTGGCTACACCCCCTTCCCAGCATGCCCATACTTCCTCCCTCTTGACTCTGCTTCCCTGTGAGGGGGTGTGATAGCAATGGCAAGATGGCTGACTGTGAAATCCTGGTGTTTGTTTGGCTACATTCCAAAGTGAGCCCCTGTGCTTCACACAGCAGCACCCAGTACGGGGTATCTTTTGCTGATATTTCAATGAGGTGTGTGTCAATGCATTGTACCCAGTGAGTTGTGTGGAGTTTGTGTTGAGAGGGGGGTGTCTCCCCATGCTGGTAAGTATGGTCAGGGCTGTCAGTCCTCTTTCCCATCATGAAACGTGCTTCCATTGTAGGGCGTGCAAGTTGTCTTTCAGGATGTCAGTCAGTGGTGTCCTGCTTCTGATTTGCACACAACCCCCAGCAGGGCCTTGTGCTCCCCACAGCAGGACCCAGTGTCAGCTATCTTGTCAGTCATTTTTCACTCCCTGTGATGTGGGCATGTTTCAGGAAGGTCTTGATGGGCCAATCAGGAGGGGGAGCGTTATCTGTGACTACAGGCCCCATCATGCTTTTGGATACACTCACTTCACAAACATCCCCACTATTCCTTCCTGACAGTCAGCTGCACTGTGAGGTGGTGTGTTTGTGGTGGCAAACTGTCTAGCAGGGTCTATTTGGCTTTGTGCCACTGGCTTGCTCCATTTGTTTGTAGGTTGGTGCATGTCATGACACAGCTCCCAGTCACTCTGAGATGGCAGATATTGTGTTTGTCTGACTGGCATACATATCTTGGGCTGATTATCTATTGGTTAGTGCAGCTTTGCTTGCGGTGCATGGTTTCACTGTCCCCTTGCCACACAATCTTGGGTATGTTGTTTGTGTACTCACCAGGCTCTGGGATGTCTGTTAGGCCATGGACGCTCTCTGGTGGTAGGGTGTCCCGCACCTACTCCTCCCAGGTCCTGAAGTAGACTGGTTTGGCAGGAGGGCCACCGCCGGTGCACTGACTCAGGGTGTGATCTTTTTTGATGAGTTCCTTGACCCTCCTGCCTACGTCATACCACCTGTTCTGGATATCGTCCTTTGTGCGCCTTGCTGGTGCTTGAGCGGTCACCTTGTCCACAATCCTCGCCCACATCTTGGTTTTCTGTGAGATGGGGGTCCTTTGGGCCAATGTACCAAACAAATGTGGCTCTACTCTGATGATCTCGTCTACCAGCACTTTTAACTCACTATCTGTGAACTTTGAATTCTTCTTTGGGGGCATGGAGATGGGTGGTGGTGTTGAGGGATGTGTTTGTGAGGGTGCAAGTGAGGGTGGGTTGGTGTTGGTTTTGCTGGGTGTATGTGTGTGTGCTTTTGTATGAGGTGCTGATGGTGTGTGAGTTGTGTGATAGGGGAGTTGTGTGTGTCTGTGGTTGCTGTGTACTGGTGTTTGCTGCTGGCTGTGTCTCCTGTTTGCAAGGGATGATGGTAGTGATTGTAGTCCTTTATATAGTTGGAGTTGTGGGTGTGTCTTTGTCCCATGTTTTTTTTGTTGGTATTTATTGGCTTTGTCATTGCTTGTTTGGTCCTTTTTTTGTCTTTTTTCCTTTGGGTTTTGTAGGCATGAAGGAGACGTTCATGTGACGGAAACGGATGCTGCTGTTGTCTCGTGCGGGCTTCTCCACCTCGTTCACGCTGCCTATCTTCTGTGTTTGGTACGCGTCGGTCACGGTGGTCTCTATTGCTTGTGTGCCGGGTTGTCTGTGCGTGTCGGTCGTGCGGCTTGGTCTCCATGCGAGTCGGTCTGGTTTTACACACATTGCATCGTACTGCGCAAATCGTACATCGTGGGTACGGGTTGGTCGCGTTCATTCCGGGTTCGTGTCAGTCGGTGATAATCGCGTTGGTTTTCCAGCCGGATCACTATTTTCCCTACGGCTCGGTCATACGGCTTGTGTTCTGTACGTCTCGGTTGTAATTCACACGTGTTGCATTGTACTCCACAGGTCGTACGGCGCTGGTCCGTGTCGGTCGGTATTCGGTCCGGGTACGTGTCAGTCGGTTTGTTTTGCGGCCGGAATCGGAATTGTCCCCTGAATGTACTCAACATGCAGGGTTGCAAACTAAGGGAGACTATGGTGGGCAGCCCACTGTCTGTAAGGGTTTCAGAGTTAGCTACCTCCTCCAACATGGCTATGTTGTTGCCCCCTAACTCTCCCCCCCCTATTTAGAGATCCCTGCCAGCCCTGCAGAAATTTCTGTTTCTTCAGTGGAGCCATAGCCACGGCTGCTCCTCTGAAGACATGTTTCAGTCTGCTACTCAGCAAACATTCGTTTTTCAAAACTACCAAAGCAGGTTGTTTCTAAAAAACAAAAAACTATTTACCCAAGGGGTTTTCTTACATGGTGTAGGTATCAGTTTTTATCGTTTTTTAGTTTCAGCACCACCTGGGTGATGTAAATCTTCCAGGTGGCCTGATCCATCTCTGCCATGGGCCCAGCGCTACTGGGCTGTCGGTGTAAAGTTCCGAATGGCAGAGCCAGTATGGGTACTACCTTCAGAAACATGACGATCCGCCTGACTCAAAATAGATTGGGTGGACCAACAATTTGGTAGACAGGGATCTCTGCCACATTTGTGGAGAAGTAGCCCCTCTGCCAAACTCTAAACCAGGTCCTAAATTGTGTTTAACAGTTAGGGGCATAATCCCTTTCTTGCTGGTGTCCTCCTGGTATCACAGCTCCTCCGGCTGTGGTTGAGGTCCCATATTTACAGTACCCAACGCACTGCAAGTTAAGTGCAGGTATGGATGGCTCAAATAGTCTCAGAGGTCGAATGTGCAGCTAAGTGTCTCTTTACCTTTTTGGCAAAAATCTTAGCTTATGTGGCAGACTCATCTGTGTGCATTTAGGGGCATATTTACAGCGAATTGGCGGTACACGATGTGAGCCTCCTTGGTATAACGCCGCGCTCCACCACTACAGAAACACAAGGCTGCACTGTAATTATAATAACATGGTGCAGCCCTGCATTTCCCCCTGTGCTGGCGCTAAACTTAGCAGCCTAGCGCCAACACAGGCACCCTTGCACCATAGTGCAAGGGTGCGTGCTTTGAGGGGAAGATTGTTTATGTGCAGGAAGATGTCACTTCCTGCGCATAAACAATCTTTAAATGGCGTTTTGTAACTTTGATGTTTGCTGGTTAATGCAATGACGAACAAGTCGGGACTTTGGCGGTTCGATTTGAACTCAGTCATAGAGATTCCACTATCTAAAGTATTGGTTCCTACGGTCATTGCTTCTATGGCAAGCTGCAAGATAAACATGGCTTCGAGACACATTGGAAGTCTCCTTTTTCAGACTAATATTTGTGGAAATATAATTCTGATAGTTTGGCAACATTGAGTATTGAGGACTCTTTTTTTAAATTGGACAAGGACTAGCGTCTTGGTGGGCAAAGTAATATTTGCCCTGAGGAAGTCCCTATGTGGTGTGACTTAACGCATTGGCTGTATTCATGTGTCCTATATGGGAAACGATTATTAAAGTAAAGAATATGATAACCATGCAAGTCTATTTGATGCTTTTATTTTGGGGTTTTCTCTATTACAATGTTATTATGATCGATTTATTGACTTTTAGAAAGATGTGTCTCTAACAATATAGCTTGTTTTTTTTATTACTATTTGATTAAGATAGTGCTCCTTCTCCTATAGGTTTTGTGAGTATTACTTTTGGGGTGTTCTTAACGGTTGACCCTGGAAGAGAGCATGTCTAAATTAGGAACTATACAGTGTGCAGCACAACTGTTCTGTGCATTTTAGCTTTCTTAAGTGCTTTGGCACACATTCCTGACAATTCTGCTTTCCTTATAGACATCACGTAATTCAAATTTACTTCACCATTCATCCACAGCCATTTCTGGATCGCTGGCTTACTGGCATGCATTACCACTTGGTCGCTTATTAATGCCTCTTGTAATACACCTAATTTACAATCCAAAGCCAATGTCTTCTGAGACCACAATGTACCCATCAATGGATTCCTTTTTTTCCTGTTTCCTGTGGAAGAATTTATAACGTATTACACTAATACACACTTTAAGTGACAAATATGTATCCAACTGTGCAATCATCTCATTAAAAATATTGTCATCCACCACATTGTCATCCATTGTCAATTGATTTTAGATCCTAAGACCATACAGACATAATAAATGTAACAATAAACCGTCTTTCCTTTCTGCAGTTAAGGTTCCACTGTGGTCAATGGTTGCAATATAATTCCAAAAAATATTCTTTCTACTGCAGCCAAGGGACAGGTGGATCTCCAGGAATACAAAAACCTCTTTAGATGGAGTAACCAAAATATTAGGAGTGGCCATAGTGGAGTGGATTAGTTTTAAGGGCTAACTCAGTCTGTCTTCACCATTCACAATGCAGACCCAGTAGCTATAACTTCTGACATAAAATTCCCAGAATATCAAACACTACAGAAGTCAGTCATAACGGATGAACACTCAAAGAATACCTAGCATGAATTTGCCAGCATGCGGGTTGAAAGTACGTATAAGAAATATTATGGCACGCTCATTGGAAGAAAAATACCTGGCGGCACTGAAAAGTGAAGGTAACACGATAATCTGACTAACTCCTCACTTGTAAAGGAACAGGATGAACAGAGATAGTAGCAGAGATTCTACTCACACTGCCTACCTAAGACATTTTGCTCTGCATTGTTCAGTGCATGCATGCACATGTGTTACAATCCGCACTCAGGTGCCTTTCCTTGAGCACAAGCTGAGGTCTGTAAATCCACCAATCTCTGGTGGTTCGCAGAGGTCACATGAACTGCAAGACACCCTGCAGTGTTCAACACGCGCATACACATTCACTACAATCACCACTCGGATGTCTTTCCTTGAGCCGAGCTCTGTAACACTGCTTATCGAAAGGTAACTCAGGGGGGTCACACAAGCTATTGTACCACCCCACCTCAAGAAACTGTGAACACACCGTAGAAATCAAACCACCGGTTGTCGCAAGCAGAGGATGAGCTTGGCGAGTGCCAACAATAAAGTACCAATACAGAGATGTTACCGAGAACTTGCAAACAAGAGTAATCAGCCTACTTGCAATCGTCGCTGTAGTGGTCTAGCTTATCCAAGTGCACCCCCCTTCCCGGAAACACTAACACACATTGTATCACCCTCTGGCCAGGTGTGGCCAGAGAGCATAAATAAAGATGCCGGGGTCGCTTGTGACTTCCGGCTGCTACCACCATCCATGAGTGTCGTGTCTCCCTCATTAGCAGCCCTGCGGCGCACAACAGCATAGCACGATATCAGGTGGGGCCTACCTGACTCCACGACACTGGCGACGAGGGTGGGATGCAACGTTCCCACTACAACAGGAACTGCCCACGACTGAAGCTGGTCTGCCAGGAAGAGGAGAGCCCCAGCGCTGCATAGCGCGGATGACGCGTCTGCACTCGACGGAGAAGTCCTGCTGAGTGCGATGGTCGAAAGCACCTCAAGCTGCCTGTGTCATCCAATCCGTCGGTGAGTGCTGCAAGCGGAGACCCCAGCGCCCATTTGCGTAGCCAGCATATGACACGTTGGAGCTCCCGAGTCAAGCCCGGTCGAACACGCGTCGGGAAGAATAGTGCGCGCATGCGCATTGGCCCCCTGCTGTATCCTGGCCTGATGAGCACGAGAGAGAACACGAGCGCATCGTCAGCGCTCTGAAAGTTCTGACACAGCTGACACCACACGGCACAGAAGTTAAATAAGGACACACAAACAAGCACAAGCAAAGGCAAGCCCCGAAATCACAAGGAAAGAGACAGTAAACAATGCAAATGAATGGTGGGCATTGAACATCATTAAACACTGGCAAATGCAAGTCCCCAGACCAGGAGAATAGACCATAAGCAGTGGCAGAAGCACATAACAAAGTTGGGACGTGGCACAAAACACTGGTGGCAGTATCCAAAATCACACAGTGACCATACCAAAATAGAATTACACCAGAAAGTCCGCAAGAGAACGGCCAACCATGGTTGACCAGGCAGCAGCAGCGCCAGCACAACAGCCAGTTGCCCCTGCAGCTACACCTTCCCACCTGCATTCACAAGTCAGCGCACTTCCCCCGTTCAGTGAATTGATTGACCCCGCAACGGCATCACCCAGGTGGAAGGTGTGGATCGGCCGTCTTGACAACTATTTTATAGCCACCAGGGAAACAGATGGAGCTGTAAAAAGATCACTGCTGTTGCACTTCGCAGGGGACGAAATATACAAGTTGTTTGCACATCTACCGAATACAGGACCGCAGACAGACTACGACGCAGCAGTCAGAGCTTTAAATGCCCACTTTGACCCTCAACTTAACCCTGATTATGAACGTTTCAAACTCCGACAAGCTCGCCAGAGGGAGGGGGAGTCCGTGGACACGTTTCACGCATGTCTACGTGAGTTGGCAAGCACATGCACCGAAGATGACCAGGTAAAAGAAGTACGGGCGCAACTTATCCAAGGATGCCACAACAAGACTCTGCGGACCCTCATTATTCGAAAGCCTCGCATATCTCTTGAAGACATACTAATCCTGGTTCGATCACATGAGCTATCAGATGTCCGGGCGTCTGCCATGGAAACTGCTCATAACTCAACGACCGAACAAGCGGTGACCGTCAAGACGGAACGAGTGGAAGCCGTTCGGGCGACGACTCGCGGTGGGTGAGGAAGGTGGCCCAATAGGAATTCACGACAACCACAGTGCGGATACTGTGGGAAGGAGGAGCACCCCCAAGACAGCTGCCCAGCGAGGGGAAGACCTGCACATAATGTGGCATTCCCAACCATTTTGCGAGTGTATGTCAAGGAGGTACGTGACACAGAGGAACGCTAGGGCAGAAACCACCATCCAGACAAGTGAGACACCTCACACTGGAAGAACCTGCCACTTCGAAGACACCAATGATGGCAGCACACCGTCGGCAATATCTAGAGGACTCATCCTCAGATGACAAAGAAGAATGTCACCTCATTTCCTTCTTAAATGATCTCAAGCGAAGACGTTGGCCACAACCAACGTGTGCCATCGAGATAAACGGGACACCTGTAACAGCCCTCATCGACACAGGGGCATCAGTGAATGTCATGGGGTGTCAACACTACAAGAAACTAAATTCAAGGCCAGCCCTCACGCCATCCAAGTTCAAAATTCTCACGTACAGAAGCCAGACTTCGCTTCCTCTGGAAGGAAAAATGTCTGTACAAGTCAAATCGGAAGACCATGAGGTCACCACAACATTCCACATAGTTGACAGGGAAGCAGACATATTAGTTGGGAGTCACACTGCTGAAGACCTGAGCCTGGTCACTTTTGTGAACGCAGTAACGTCACTTCAAACAGAGGACATACTGGAGCTGTTCCCACAGCTATTTGAAGGCCTAGGGAGTATGAAAAGACCACCCATAAAACTACACATCAACACAGCTGTGAAACCCGTTGCCCTACGGCATAGAAGAATACCATTTCATCTACGACCACTAGTGGAACAAGAACTTTTGAAGCTTGAGCAGGTGGGAGTAATAGAAAAAGTGAAGGGTCCAACCCCATGGGTGTCTCCCATGGTCATCGCCGAGAAGCCCAGGCAGCCAGGGAAGATCAGGATCTGCATTGATATGAGAATGCCTAATCAAGCGATCAGGAGAGAGTGGCACCTGACACCTACCATTGACGACATACTGGCTGCCCTCAACGGGTCGCAGTGGTTTTCTAAATTAGACTTAAACGCTGGTTACCACCAGTTGAAACTAGCTAAAGAAAGCAGGTATATAACCACATTTTCAATGCATCTAGGTCTTCGATGCTATAAAAGGCTACATTTCGTGATATCTTCAGCAGCTGAAATATTCCAGAATGTGGTGAAAGAAGTTCTGTCGGGACATCAAGGAGTTATTAATGTCAGTGATGACATTTTAATACACTCGGCAACAATCGAAGAACATCACCGTCGACTCAGAGCAACCCTAAAGCGTCTGGCAGAACATGGAGTGACTCTCCATAAGGAAAAATGCCAATTCTTCAAAAGGTCCATCGAATTCTTTGGTTATGTCTTCAGTCAAGATAGAGTGAAAGTGGACCCCAGGAAGTCACAGGCGATTCAACTCGCTCCAGCTCCCACTACGGCATCAGAAGTCAGAAGCTTCTTGGGCATGGCGACATACCGCGGGAGATTCATTCTGAATCTTGCCACGATTGCAGAACCGCTACGAAATCTGACGAAAAAAGAGTCTGCCTGGCGATGGACTCAGGTGGAAGAGGAAGCTTTCCGAAAAGTAAAATCGGCTTTGCTGGAGAGCACAACCATGGCGTATTTCAACACGACTCGGCCAACGGAACTGATAGTGGATGCCAGACCAGTAAGGCTAGGAGCCTTATTAACTCAAGAAACTGAGCCAGGTACCGCTGGCATTTGCTAGCAAAGCACTGACAGCGACCAAAACTCGCTACTCTCAAATCGAACGAGAGGCACTGGCCATTAAGTGGGCCTGCAATCACTTTAATTTATATGTCAGCGGTCATCCATTCAGAGTAGTAACAGACCATCAACCCCTACTCCCACTCTTCAAAGGGACTGCACCTCAGCCCCACACCCAGGATCGAGCAGTGGGCGATACAACTTCAGCACTATCAACTTGAACTTGTATACAGACCAGGTGCCAAGAACCCGGCTGACTTCCTGTCACGTCATCCGGCACATACCGCGGAAGCGAACTCTGATCAAAAATCGGCATTGCTGGAGAGCATAACCATGGCATATTTCAACACGACTCGGCCAACGGAACAGATAGTGGATGCCAGTCCAGTAAGGCTAGGAGCCTTATTAACTCAAGAAACTGAGCCAGGTACCGCTGGCATTTGCTAGCAAAGTGCTGACAGCGACCAAAACTCGCTACTCTCAAATCAAACGAGAGGCACTGGCCATTAAGTGGGCCTGCAATCACTTTCATTTATATGTCAGCAGTCATCCATTTAGAGTAGTAACAGACCATCAACCCCTATTCCCGCTCTTCAAAGGGACTGCACCTCACCCCACCACCCAGGATCGAGCAGTGGGTGATACAACTTCAGCACTATCAACCTGAACTTGTATACAGACCAGGTGCCAAGAACCCGGCCGACTTCCTGTCATGTCATCCGGCACATCCCGCGGAAGCGAACTCTGATCAAGAGCTGAGGATGGAAGAATTTGTCAACATGATCTCCCAAGGGTCATACCCACAGGCGTTTTCAATTGACGAAATCAAGACCCACATGGACACCGACATGTTAATCAAAAGGGTGACAGACGCTATACAGAAAGGCTTCTGGGAATGCTTTCTCCAGGATGTCCAGGGATGGAACGATATCAACAGGTCCCGACTGGGGAAAATATGGAGAATCCGAGATGAATTCAGCATCGCTGAGAGTGGCATACTGCTGAGATGGTGATGCATCGTCATCCCTCAAAGTCTCCAAGAACGCGCGATTGTATTAGCGCATGAAGGTCATCAAGGCACAGGAAGCATGAAATCCCAAACGAGAGAAAAGCTGTGATTTCCTGGACTAGAGGAAGCTGTAGACACCGTTGTAAGGAACTGCAGGGCCTGGCAACTCACCGGAAACGCGGAAGTGCCAGCTCCAGTAAAAACTGAAGACCCTGCTCAGTCGCCCTGGTCATTGGTGAGCCTTGACTTCCCAGATGGTAGGGTCACAGCGGTTTTAGTCAACAGCTACACTAAATATCCTTACGTTGAAGTCCTGCCGTCCACAGCATTTAACCATCTAGAGCCGGTGTTGACAAAAATATTTGCATTATTTGGTCTACCACATGTGATCAAGACAGACAACGGTCCCCCATTCCAAGGTAACGAGTTCAAAGACTTTCTCACCCGGCTGGGGATAAAACATCACCGCATTACACCGCAGTGGCCACAAGCCAATGGAGAAGTAGAACGCTTTATGCGGACAGTAAATAAGATTCTACGAATAGCAGTCACTGAACAAACTGACCCAGAAGTCGAGTTGCAGAAATTCTTACGAGAATACCGCAGCACACCTCACTGCACAACACAGGGATCTCCATGGTCCCTAATGCTGGCAGGGCCTCGACGGGATAACTTTCCAATAGCTGACAACTGGGAGCCCGAACCATATGACCCCGCAAGCACCCAAGCTAGAAGAGTAGCGAACAATGAAAAAGCAAGTCACCGAAGGTGAGCCCAGACTCGAACACTGGTGCCAGGGTGTGTGGTCTTGATAAGAAATCGCAGGAGCGGAGGAAAGTTCTGCACTCCGTACGAGACAGGTTTGTGGACCGTGAGGGCCGTCCGAGGGACAGTCCTGACTGCAGAGCAGAACGGAAAAGTAGTAACCAGAAACATCTCATGGTTTAAGAGAGTACCTATGGCAAACGTCGAGAGACAAGGCCCGAACTCACGTCGTGTGACGACGCCACCCTTGGAGAGGCTGAGCCCATTAACAATAATGGTGCATCTCAGAGTCAAGTATCATCGACATCCACTGCTGAGTACAACCCGCAAGTCGTGGCCAGTGGGGGAGAAACAGTCAGCCCCACAAGGGGTCGGAGATATCATCAACATCAATATAACCTCAGGTCTAACCCTCGACCAAACCAAAGACTGGCTAATTTTGCATGGTGACTTGTTCAAATACAAGTGATGAAAAGAACTGATTTGGGATGGGATGTAGTGGTCTATCTTATCCAATGCACCCCCCTTCCCAGAAACACTACCACACATTGTATCACTCTCTGACCAGGCGTGGCCAGAAAGCATAAATAAAGATGCCGGGGTCGCTCGTGACTTCCGGCTGCTATCACCATCCATGAGTACCGTGTCTCCTTCATTGGCAGCCCTGTGGCGCGACAGCATAGCGCGATATCAGGTGGGGCCTACCTGACCCCACAACAGTCGCCAACAATATGTGGTGAGGACTCTACATGAAGAAATGTCTGTAAGAATATCTTTTGGAACTAGGCTGGACATAGCGCTTCACCTCCTTCCAGTTCACCTCTAACTGGTGATCTGCACTGCATTCCAAGCCTCATTCCAATAGCAACATTCCCCGCATGGCATATCCCACAATGTAATTTTAACATTCCATGACTTAGGGGCTCATTATGATGGCGGAGGGACCGGCACCGCCGGGTCGGTGGTAGCGGTCCCTCCGTCATCTGAATGCCCATTTCCCCCACCACATCAGGATTGGGGGGGGAATTGTTCCGCAAGCGTGGCAGGCGCTAAGCCCGCCTGCCACGCTTCCACCACAGGCAATCGTAACGATTGCCTGGCTGAGCGGATAAGGCCGGGGATATGGGGGCAGTGCCTCGAAGGCACCGCCCGCCCAATCACAATGCTGGCGTCAGCCAGCCTTTCCATGGCAGTGGAACCGCCATGGAAATTCTTGCGGACGTTGGATTCGGGGGGTCCGTTGCGGGGCCCCTCAGTGTTGTGGGGGCCAGTTGTGCACTGCGCGGTACCTGCCACGTTGAGCATGGAAATGCACAACATGGCCATTTAACATTGCGGCGGGTGCTGCAGCCAGCAGCACCCGCCATAATGTTAAATTGCTGAATGCGACCGCCGCTGTGGCGGTCACATCGTGATTAGGGGTGCAGGACTACTGCATTACAGGTCGGTGGTCCCAATCCCACTATGATGGTGTGCAGACTCAGGTCCGCCCGCCATTGTAATCGGCCCCTTAGTTATGATTAAACACACTACAAAATGTTTAGTTGAAAATATCAGTTTTGCACTGTCAGTGGCAATTTCTGTTGATTGATACATTTCACAGGAAATGTAGTGCACTTCTAACTGTGGGTCAGATTGCTTATGAATTATTCTGTGTTGCATTACAACAGGTCTGTAGCTATGTTTGTTTCATTGTTTGGGCTGTGTGGATGTACGACTCTAGTCCAGTGTGTTGTAGGTACAGCCTTATAATACAGTAAATGACCAAGTCAACCAGTCACTCAAGGCCCCTCCTGTGATTTCATGATGGAATGTTCAGGCTAAATGAAATATTTTCTCAATGAGGAATTTGGGTGAGTCAATCTTGGAGCCCGGAGAAGGACAAAGCATGGTAGGGCTTGCTATTAAGCACTACCAGGGACTCCTCTCTTGCTTATCCTACCCCGGCTTCTGGTATCATCTCCCTACCATTGAAACCTCCCCTTTGGGTAGTAAATCACTAGGCAGAAGGGTTGTCTAGAGAGGCAGAGGACTCTGGGTGCAATATCAGGAACATAGTAGGGCACCACTGAATCGAGGAGCCCCTATTTGCTGACCGTGTACTGGCTGTGGCCAGGAAGGGTAGGTAAGAGAGAGTTGGTGATGCTGATTGCCCCTTACGACCCATTAGGTTACTGTAATATGTATATTTCACTGGGAGAACTGTTTTCAATTTCAGTTGAACAGAGATCTATTACCTCTGTAAGTATTCAGGCAAAGTGGAAGTCTGTAGGGTCAACAACTCTGATAAATGGTTAAAAAATCCAGACCTCCCCAGCGTTCATGTAAATACTGTTAATATTTGAAAATAATTATTTAAAAGGCTCGGCTGTCAATGTATCTGAGAACTGCAGAATACTTTGAAATAATTATTAATAAATAAAGGTATATCTTGAATGTGTTTGCATGTTCATTAGCCTTTAAACATTTTGAAGGACAGTGCTGTTGCATATGGAACTTGCTAGAAATGGAGGTCTCTAATTGGCAGAGGTAGGTACCTTTGTCCAAATATGGACACTTGCTTTTAGTCAGGGTAAGGGGGATTCTCTTCTAAAATAACCCCTAGTCACCCCCTTGGTAGCTTGGCACGAGCAGACAGGTTAATCTCAGAGGCAGTGTGTAAAGCATTTGTGAACACATACAGTAATACAGTGAAAACAATACAAATGGACACCACACCAGTTTAGAAAAATAAGTCATCTTTATCTAAACCAAAACAAGACCAAACAACAAAAATCCACAATACATTAATACAATGTAGAAACAGTTCAAAGCAAACTGCAGATGCAACACTTTTCACACAAAGTACCTGGGATACGTCACGCAAACAAACAAAATGGGCCACAGGGAAGGTGATGCGTTGGTTCCTTGCACTCAGGGAAGGTGATGCGTTGGCTCCTCGCTTCAGGGGAGGTGATGCGTCAGTTCCTTACTGCTGCGCAGGGGAGGTGATGTGTTGGTTCCTTACCGGAGTGGAGGTGATGCGTCGGTTTCTTACTGCATAGGGAGGTGATGCATCGGTTTCTTACTGCGTCCCCCAATGATGCGACAAACTTGGCACCGCGACGCGGCGATCTAGGAAGATGAGTGGATTCTTCCAGCTCCCAGTGGAAAACAGTCTCTAGAGTTCCAAAACAACAGCAGGCACCTCTTTGCAGGTCAGAACTCCCAGCAAGGAAGTTCAGGGGAGCTGGTGGTGAAGTCTTTGTGTCCCTGAGACTTCAGAAAAGGAGGCAAGCCCAGTTTCAAGCCCTTGGAGATCTTCCTCAAGCAGGGGACACAGCAAACAGAAAAGTCCTTTTCTCCTGTCCTTGGCTGCAAGTAGCCACTGCAGGCCTACCCCAGACAGCAAACAGCACAGGGACAGTATGCGCCCTCAGTTTCTCCAGCTCTTCTCCTTGGCAAAGGTTTCTCTTGATTCCCAGAAGTACTCTAAAAGTCTGGGGTCTGGCCCCCTCTTTTAATACCCAAAAATCATTTCTTCTATGAAGGCAGAGAGGTTCTGTACCCAGCCAAAACCAGTTCTGTGGGGCACTTTGCAAGTGCACAACAACCTCCATTGTCAGTGTGAGCCCTGGCTCCAGACACACCACGGGGTGGGGGAGCCATCATTGTGGAAAGCAGGCACAGCCCTATTCAGGTGCAGGTGCTACTCCTTTTACCACTCCAAATGCAGACCAGGCCTATTCAGCCCAGCCCTGACTCTCTAGACTTCTGGAGCCGCTGACCCTCTCCAGTCCCAGTCATCCAAAATCCAGACATGCAATACACAAACCCAGCAGAGGCACACTGGATAATTAGGCAAGAAAATACCTACTTTCTAAAAGTGTTTTTTTCAAACTCAGACGTAAAAATCACCCACACTAAAAGATGCACTTTAACATTGAGTTCAGGCATACTAAACTTTATTTTTTACCTTGTTCCCAGGGCCACTTATGTTTTTAAGAATGTTATAAACAAACTTCCTGGCAGGAGGTGGAGACGGCATTGTCAGAGGCAGACCAGGCCCATTCAGGTGAAACAAAATCTCCTCCCCCTACTCTAAATGCAGCCAAGGTCTATTCAGCCCTTTCCTGACCCACCTAGACTATCTGGAGCCATGGCTCACCCCCAGCCCCTGTCATCCAAAACCCAGACAGTCAATCCACAAACCCAGCAGAGTCCTACTGGATGGTTGGACAAGAAAATACCCAGGGCCCGATTCAGAGAATTAACTTAAGACAAAATCCTAAACTTACTACTTTTGGTATTCACAGAATGCAGTTACTACTTTTGGTATTCACAGAATGCACTTACTACTTTTGGTATTCACAGAATGGATTTACGACTACTAACTTTACGTCCGCACTTGGGCCGGAAATTCCAGCCCAGAGGCGGAGCTTCCGGCCCGGAGGCGGGGCTTCCGGCCCGGAGGCGGAGCTTCCGGCACAGAGGTGGGGATTCCGGCCAGTGGCGGAGATTTAGCCATGGCCAAAATCTCCACCTCCGGGCCGGAAGCTCCGCCTCCGGCCCGGAAGCCCCGCCTCCGGGCCAGAAGCTCCGCCTCCGGGGCAGAATTTCCGGCCCGAGTGCGGACGTAAAGTTAGTAGTCGTAAATCCATTCTGTGAATACCAAAAGTAGTAAGTGCATTCTGTGAATACCAAAAGCAGTAAGTGCATTCTGTGAATACCAAAATGGTAGTAAGTTTAGGATTTTGTCTTAAGTTAGTTCTGTGAATCGGGCCCCCACTTTCTAAAAGTGGTATTTTCAAACACAGAATGTAAAAATAACCTTTTCTAAAGGATGCATACTAAACTTTATTTTTCTATCCTGTTCCCAGGGCCAGTTATGTTTATAAGATATTATAAACAAACTCCGCATTCTGTCCTATAGGAACAGGTAGCTTTGCAATAGTGAAAAACGAAATTGGCAGTAATTCACTATCAGGACATGCTACACACACATCAGGGCATGTCCTACATTTCACTTACAATGCACCCTGCCAACAGGGGACCTTGGGCCTACCTTAGGGGTGACTAAAATGTAGAAAAAGGAAGGTTTAGGTACTGGCAAGTGTGTGCACTTGCCAAGTTGACATGGCAGTCCAGACTGCACACAGGCTCTGCAATGGCAGGCCAGAGTTTCATTTTACAGGCTGCTTCTTTGGGAGGCACAATCAGTGCTGCAGCCCACTAGCAGCATTTGATTTACAGGCCCTGTGCACACACAGTGCACTATACTAGGGTCTGACAAGTAAATCAAATATGCCAATCATAGAATAACTAATCCATAAGAACAATTTACAAAAGGAGCACTTGAACTTTGACACTGAATAGCAGTGGAAAAGTGCCCAAAGCATCTAGATCAGCAAAACAGAGTCCAACACACATCAAACATTCAGGAGGCAAAGGCAAAAATTCAGGGGAGACCCATGCCAATTGTGCCAGGTCTAACAGAACTGCTTTCAGCTAATGCTTGGATGCATGAAAACAGATTGACCAGATTGACAGAAAATAAGAACAGCTATAAATCGTAGCTTTCAGTATATGATTCTTGAAGATTTTCTCATTTTTGGGATTCTCAGAATGCCAATAAGTATGCCTTGAAAATTCTACATTGGTTGTAGATTTCAAGGCATACTCATATTCCTCTGCTTCTTTACGTGGATTGTGTGCAATTTAGACAATCTGCACGAGTAAGTATGATGATTTTATGAATATCTATAATTGACTTTTTCCATTTGATGCCCTCTGTTCCCCATGGCTAGCACCTTTCCCACTGTTGTGCCTATGATGAATGACAGTAACTGTTGGAAGGAGACTCCCATTGACCTTGGTTTGATCCATTATAGTAGTGGGAAAAAGGCCCAGCCATACAAATAGGGCAGCGTTTTTATTAGCACAAGTGGGGTAACACTGGGTGGAAGAAATCTTGCGGATTCCTGCTGGAGGCGGACACTTAAACCAGTAAGTCGCGCTCCTCCCTTAAATATCATTGCACTTTGTGGACAATTTCTTTTTTGATCTGTCTGCTTTTATGAGCTTTTATTGTTCCTGTCAGGGCTGATTGCTCCCTTCATCTTACTCCCTCCTCAGCTAGGGAGCCCCTCACCTTCATTACTGTCAATTCTCCGATCTACAGCATGTTTTTGTGTGCGGAGAGAGTCTCTTCCTTTTCCTCTACCCCTGTTGCTCCTTTGCTGGCAGCCATCTTGATTCGTCCACAAATAGTGAGTACTAAGAGGCGCCCATCAAGTGTCATTGATGCTAGGCAGCTCAATGTATCCCTTATTCAATCAACCCATGGGTCTGCCCTGACTTGGACATAGCTGTTCACAACTATCATCATTGGCTGGTTGTGTCACTAACTCAGCAAATTCCAAGAAAAAAGTCTCATAGCTATAAGTCTGATCCCTCTGAACCTTGGTTCAACAATGATCTTAGATGGATAAAACAGGAATGTAGGAGAGCAGAACGCAAATGGAGAATTGAGAAATGGGCCTTTGACGGCTGATCAGACGCAAAGGACACTGACGTAGACCAAATCAGGCTCTCCACAGGACCCTTGTCCAGCCAGAATTATTCATCTAGTCCCTGAGGTGATAGCCACACACCTCTCAGCCATTTTTAACAATCTATTTGAAGCAGGATATTACCCAAAAGTCAGGAAGGTTGGCTCTATTCTGCCATTATTAGAAAAGACCAACCTAGACATGGGTAACTCCAACAACTATCGACCAATCACTCGACTACCATTTCCCACCGAATTGGTCGAAAACATCGTCAACAATGAACTGAGCACCTTCCTAGACAATTCCAAGTGTTTGGACTCCACACAGTTTGGTTGTTGAAGTCACCATAGTACTAAGCTGGCGCTAATCACAGCTACCGAAGAAACCAGGGAGATAATAGACAGTGGATGTAATGCAACTCAGATCCTTTTGGATCTCTATGCTGCATTTGATACGGTCAACCATGCTCTCCTTATTGATTGCCTTGAATCAATTGGGATCGAAGGCATCGCACTTAAGTTTATCTCCTCTTTCTTGGCTGACCGTATCCAGACGGTCTCTCTCGGTGACTTCATCTCACCAGCCTTTTCATTGCCCTGTGGGGTCCCCCAGGGCTCATCCCTGAGCCCCACTTTATTAAATCTTTATGTTACCCCACTTGCAGCCCTAATCAGATCATTTGGCATCTCCTTCGTTTCTTACGCAGAAGATACGCAGATTGTTGAATCTGTCACTGATAACCCCGGAGCCATGACAGCTCAGTTTCACGATCGCCTGCTTCATATCGGGAAATGGATGGGCAACAATTGCCTGAAACTGAACTCCTCAAATACTGAGGTCCTGCTGTTTGGCAATATCCCTCTTTCTGGTCCAAGAAATGGTCCCCTCAGGAACTAGGGAATTTGCCTACCCGCAGTGACAAAGCTAAAAACCTTGGGGTGATTATTGACACCAATTTTTCCTTTGATGGACAAATAAATTACATCACCTCCTCGTGTTTTCTTAATTCTTATAAATTTCATAATAAATATATTGATAATGCAACAAACATTGCGAATGAGGTTCAATCTCAGGGAGAAACTGATATTTAGGAGACTGGTGGTGGATAGTTTAGTATAAACTGGTGAGTACTTAAGAAGATAGGTGAATAGTTTGGAATTGCAGGTGGTATACTAATGACATTTCTAACTCCATTGATAATTGTAATTTTAAGCATATTGAGCCTAGTTCTAATATTAATGTTTTTTAAGTTATTTGTTCTAAGGAAATTTTAAATGCTATTAAAGAAGACGACAAACAGAAAAAAAGAAGGAGGCATTCGACCTTGATGACCTCACAGTAATAATGTATGATGAATTGAAGGCTTTGCAGAAAAAGAAATTGAAGGAGACGACAATGACTAATGAAGTTTTGTAGTGTAGTGTAAAATAGTAATTTCACATACTATCGGGGGGACACTGGTGGAAGTGCTTTTAATAGTTTGAAATTAATGTTTAATTCAGAAGTATTTACGTTAGCTAAGCAGACCCAATGCGTAATTTGTAATAAAATAAGTACGGGCCTTTGTCAGGAGGCCACTAGAGCCAACACGACTCTTTGACCCTTCCAGCCCTGCCAAAGTTAAACTATTAATGATCACACACCTAAAAGTGTGATAAGTAAGACTATACCAGGCCCCCAAAGCTCGAAGAATCTCTTACCGCAGGTATTAGTCATTTTAATTTAGGATTATTATTAATAAGCATCTGTTGTTGTGCTCATCTCTAAATTAGACACAGAGGGCCTCATTACAATGGTGGTTGGGCGAGCTTCCGACCGCTATCGTTTAGGGTAATATGACTGTCCGACAAGGAGTGGGCGGGACCAACAGCCCAATAACTATGCGACCGCTGTGCAAACGGTCGTAAACATGCCTTTTTCTATTGCAGCTTGTGCTGCAGCTTGGAAAATGGCCGCAGGATAAACCGCAATAGAAAAAGGGATGTACTCATACATGCATGCATCCATTTGGTGCCTGACACACGGTGCATGGATGTTTGGGGGCTTCATAGTGGAAGCCCATGGGGGACGCAGGCCCTACTAGGGGCCACCACAGTCCCTTTGCTTCTGCCTTTACAAGGCAGTTGGACTCCCATGTAAATGCAAAGGGAAAGGGAGATCCTAATTCTTATGACGGTGCCTCTGCAGGCACCAGCCCCATTATAGAGCTTAGGCTTCGACAGCTACCCCAACGGGCTCCTTAAACTTCCTTGAACCTGTCAGGGGCGGCACTCTTTTCCCAAGCCCAAAACTCTGAGACCACCGTCATTGTAATCCGGCGGTCTGACCAATACTCTGGAAGTTGGACAGACTACCACCGACGGCCTGTCGGTGGCAGAACACCTGCCATCCTATTAGGGCAATATGAGTGAAACTGTCATATGTACCGGTGTTGACAATTAAGTGCTGCTGCGCAGTACTGGAAACCACTGGCTAAAATTAGGCACTGAGTAGACGTCAGTCAAAGAAAAAGCCACAGCCTGCTTGCATTAACATCCACTCAGAAAAAAATTGTACTTTCATTTTACAATGAACAAACCTTTCCACTTACATGCTTTTGTGTGCTTTTTCATTTGAGAAAAATAAGTGATAAAAATGCTCGCTACATGGTGTCTGTTTGCTGATAAAATATAAATGTATTCAGGTGCCTTCTCCATGAGGAAGCTGTGTACGGGACGTTCTCGTCTCAGGGACTTTTGCTCAAGTCTCTTGCAATGAGCCATTCATTGCTTGAATGTGACAATGTATTTGTTTGTTATGAAATGTACAGTCATCTCCTCTTGTCATTTATTTATATTTTGTTGATTAATATGCAGCAAATCAGGTGTTCCTAAATGTTTCTTATTTCATATATTGTGTGAATTTGAATTGTGATCGGTGCTTTTACATGCTTCTTTGTTAATCCAGTCCTATTACGTCATTTCATACGATGTTTACTGTGTGGCTTTTGTGCCTGAAACCCTTTAAAATATGCTATATTTTGTCAAAGAGCACAATCCTTTTTCACTTTCTCTATGAGCAAATTCTGCGTTACTCTGACTTTTGCTTAGACTTTTAGGCTCTTTCTTTGGAGGCCGGTTCTGCGTCTGTCCTCTGGCTGAACTATACTTTGGTTCTGTCTCTGCTTCGGAGGAAGAAATTATGTTGATCCTCTCACATTTGCATTACTTGATTTATTATTGAGACTGATTTGAAATTGACTAACAATCTTTTTGCTCTCCGTGATAATCTTAATTTGTATAAACTATTAAGGTTTTGACTTGATTTCTAGTCTTGTGAAGGTTTTATTAATTGCTCTGAGGGCTTAGTCTAGTAAAGAGTTATTATTAGGTCTTGTGAACACCCAGACAGCGCCGATATAGTGCATCAACCCTCTAATTCCTTAATGAGAGCATCACACACATTCATACACTTAAACATACATTCACTCTTAAAAGCTTTGGAATTAAAGAACTCTGTTTAATTATAATGAAATTTAAAAGTCTCTTCTCATTTTCATTTCATAAGGCTTTATTCGGAGCTTAAACACAAAGTCCATAAAAGCACATACATTTTCACTACAAATACAACATTATAAAAAGACCATTGTTAAAAATACAGTACAGGATACAAGGTTAAAAAGACAATTAAAAGATCATACTGGTCCTTGCTTTAACAGCTTGAAGAAGGAAGGTAGCAGTGAAAAAAGATACATCAGGGTGCGGGTTAAAAAACAACTTCATAGAATCATGAACATTTCTAGTTCCATACTTCATAAAAATAGATTTTAAAAAGGCTGAGCGAAAGTTACCATAAAGTTTACACAGCAATAGAAAGTGCATTGTGCTTTGTACTGAGGTATTATCGCATGGGCGCGGACCAATCGGGTGTTTTTTAATACAAGGGAAGGCCACCAAATGGTGCACAATCCCAAACCTTAATCTTGTTAAAACAAACTGGTGGGAGGCTCTGGTGACGTAACTCAGATACGGTTGATATCCCACATTCTCACAATATCTTCCGTAGAGCATACATGTAGTAAGATGGCTACTATCCCTCCCCCGCCTCTCTGACTTGTAGCTCGTGAAAGCAGTCTTCATCTCATCTTTGGACAGACTAGAAGCAGCATAACTGTCCTCTCTTATATCAAAGCCATAGATCTCTAGAAAACTATTAACAACAAATTTGATCCAGGGAATCTTCAAGTGATCATCAGTAGAAAAACAGTCTCTAATGATGGCTCTATTTAAGGAGGTCTCGTCCTTCGACCAGATGGCACGCCATAACATTAATGGTCTTAGGGCAATCAGGCCTGAATGATGTTGAATCCCAAGCTCTCTATGCACCAGATCGTTGGAGGCAGATTTGGGCAGACACAAAAGTCTCTTTAGAAAGAGATTTTCCTCCACTTGAAGGCTCCCTGCCGTGGCGTGACCCCAAACCCCAGCACCGTAGAGGGCAATTGAAAGACATCTCATTTGATATATTTTTAACATGTCTTTAATCCGTTTATCCCCTATTTTGGTAGCAAACTTGAACACCCCGTGGGCACATTTCGCCATCTTGGCCCGGACATAGGTAATCTCCCTAGTCCAGCTACAGTTCTTAGAAAAGGTGATGCCAAGATAGTTAAAGGAGTCCACTGTTTGCACCTTATGCCCGTCAGTAAAGTAGGAATGGGGTTTTTTACGCCCCGTGCCACATTCAATGATGTAGGTTTTGGATTTGTTAATCAACAGCTTTCTCTCCTTGATGAACAGTGAAAATCTGTCCATCAGGCGTTGGAGGCCTATAGGTGTCCTAGACAAGATCACGTCATCGTCCGCGTAAAGTAATACAGGGACGTTAAAATCATTGATTTTTGGAGCATCTGCCGCAACCGTCTTTAGAGCAAAATCAACTTCATTGATAAAAAGAGTAAAGAGTAGGGGGGCAAGAACGCACCCTTGTCTTATACCACGCCTAATCTTAAACTTTGGGGTGCGCTCCCCACCCGGACCAAAACGAACACTGGAACTTAGATTGGCATAAAGTCGGGCCAGGAAATAGACAATGCCCTCGGGTGCCCCCATTTCAAGCAGTTTAGCCCATAAAATGCTGTGGTACACCATGTCAAAAGCACTGCTCAAATCTGCGAAGCAGAGAAAGAGAGAGCCATTCTTAGCCTTTGACTATTTCCCGATTAAAAGTTCGAGGTTAAGACGTTGTTCAATGGTCCCTCGTCCCTTCCTAAAGCCATATTGGCAATTGGCCAGAATGCTTTTAGAATCAGCCCATTCTTCCAACCTGACCAAGAGCACCCGGCTCATAGTTTTCACTGAGGAATCAAGGAGGGAGATTGGGCGATAATTCTTCACATCCCCCCTGTCTCCCTTCTTATATATAGGAATGATAATGGATTCCTCCCACGTAGGTGGAACACCATTGCATATAGCAGCGTTGAAAACGTTAGTTAACAACGGGTCCCACAATTCCGGAACTAATTTATACAAATCGATCGGCACCCCATCGGGCCCCTGGGCCTTCCCACCATTGCTGGAGGTAATACTTCCCTGCACCTCAACGATGGAGATGTCCAGAGGAACGATAGGCCACCCATCTTCATGCACACCTCTAGGTCTATCCGAATCAAAAATTGCAGAGAAGTGGGTAACCCAGTTTTCCTCACTGACATTAGCCGTCAGTTCGGGCATCTTGTCGTCCTTTAAAAACGGACAATTAACTGTGGCCCAGAATAAAGAGGAATCCGAAATTACGGCTGCCTGGTCTAATTTGTCCCAGGCCTCTTGCCTTAATTCGGTCTTCCTACGTTTGACTGCAGCCTGATAGGTGGCTCTAAGCTCTCTAACCACACTGTTGTCTCTTTGCTTGGCTGCCAATGCTGCTTTGAGTCCCTTGAGTGCGATAGTACTAGCGTGGTCAAACCATCCCTTTTGTTGAGATATCTTGCCCTTGCCAATTTTGGTTAATTTATTATCTATAATGAGATTGATGTTAATAAAATTACAAACGATTTCATCGGTAACCTCCTCACTCTCTAAAATGGTAGTGATATCTGTTAAACAGCTTTTGACAATGGAATTTGACATAATATCCGCTTTATCCCCTTTCCATCTAATTCTGGTTCCATTCGGTCGGTGTGGCTCAATATTAGCAATGGTACAAATTTTAGAACCATGCTTCACCTTCCAAAGTATGGCCTCAATAGTGATACAATTATGATCACTAAGCAAATTATCCACGACCACAGGGGTCATACACCACGGACTAAGACTAGAGGATATGCAAATAAAATCTATTACAGTGTTTGCATTCCTTCCCGTGAACGTGGGAATAATTTCTCCAGAAGCATTTTTCGCATTAACCAAAATTTCCAGGTCATAAGTGGTCAGGATTTTATTCAATGAGTCCCCATAGATGTTATGGGGGAAATGAAGATCAACATCCCCAAAACAATTATTAAATCCACAGACCCTTTGGGTGGAAAGGGAACACACAGCAGTGTTAAAATCCCCCACCCAAATGAAATCAAAATCAATATCAAACTCCATTATAATATCAGCCAAAGCGGTCTCAAGAGCAAACACTACCTGATGCCTAGTACTGTCAAATATATTGTTATAAAAATTAATTAAAATAATGTTTCTACCTTGCTCCTGATAAAGACATAAAATCTGAGAATGGACCCCAACCAATACATGTTTTTTGACAATAATAGGAACTTTCACAGAGATCAAAACCAGGAGCCCACCCTTTGCCCTGCCCGAAGGGGATGCCACAGCTGGTAATTGATATGAAGCAAAACCATTGTAATTGATCGGGTTCTTACACCATGTCTCTTGAAAACAGATTATGTTAAAAGCGTTAATAAACTCCAGCCAACCAAGGCAGGCATCCTTTGATAAGAGACCTGCAACGTTCCAACTAGCAATTGAACATATCCGGGGGTTAAAACTTTTAATGGGCGTGTTGGTCAAAGATATTAGTCTACTATGACCTTGAGGTACGTTCTTAGGGGAAAAGTCCCCACCCCGGCCATCAAAGACCAACCTCCCATCTTCACAGCGTCTGG
Source organism: Triturus cristatus (assembly GCF_964204655.1). Taxonomy (NCBI): domain Eukaryota; kingdom Metazoa; phylum Chordata; class Amphibia; order Caudata; family Salamandridae; genus Triturus; species Triturus cristatus. The sequence goes on along the minus strand of NC_140589.1, from coordinate 497,100,490 downwards.
TGTCATTATTGGGATTGGCTGTGGATCTACAATTACCACTTGGTCCCACAGTGTCTGGATCCCCCAATATTACATCGCCCCTCCACCTCCTAATGAAACAGTTGCATCCCCTGATTTCGTCAAAACAGATTCCAGTCAATCATTGGAGTCAAGTCCGCTCAGAGACTGGAATCTATTAGACGTAACAACATTAAAGCCAGTATACAGGTTCAAATCTCTATCCCCCGCCCTGGTACGGTCAACATTAGGCTGGTTATATAAATGCCTATAAAAGTAACCTAAGGGGCGAAAAGAAATCCCTTGATCTTGATAGGGTGTGAAGTAGCTCTTAGCAAAACAGTGGAGGCGAGTTGCGGATTTCTAAAATTGACAACAATGCAATCGCCATCACAATTCTTGCGTGAGCTGCCTATCCAATTAGTTGTTCTTGTACTTAGAATCTCATCTGCTAAAGCTACTGGGAAGCCACACTGCCGATGAAGCCAATCCACGGTCTTATTCTTCAATGAGGCATGAGATTCTCTATATGTGTTATTGTGTCCGAACCCTCTAGCTGGAGGGACATTAGTTAAGACTGCCACAAAGGGTGCACAGTCTGGTGGTAAATCAAGCTGTGGGATAACGTGACTTTTGGCTTTCCCTGTGCTATGGCCCACCTGAATCCCAGAGGCTGAGTTGGGCAAATTGGATGAAGGAGTTCGACCTATTGTCTGCGGGGGGTTAGGTTCAATAGATACCTTCTCACTATGGTCCCCGGAGGAAGGCTTGGGTGTATTAGACATGGCCATTGGTGTAACCTCACTAGAGATCTTAGAGGTTACATTACTGCCTCCAAGATCCTTGTCCTTGTCTTGGGGGCCTATGCTGGTATTAATATATGATTCCAACAGACCTCCCAGTCTGACTACTTCGGCGGTGACCGTATCAAGCTTGATCAGTAAAGGTTTGACAATCAGGTCAAACTTAGCGTCAATAGTACTAATTAAGAAGTCGAATTGCTCACTGTCTATAATGACCGAGGTACTGTCCGGTGTTAATTTATGGTCACGAACAGCACTGGTTAGTGGGGGATCCACTCTCTTATTTGATCGACTCCCCCCCCGTTTTAATTGAACGTTCTTATTATTATTCCTACATGAACGCAATACTCTCTGAGATCTCGGGGCCGTCGGGCATTGTATCGGTGGGTCTGAAAGGGCAGCCTGGCTAGGTTCTGTGTCTATAAGATCCCCAGGTGTTAAACTATCGGAGCGGACTTGATCTAAAAGCACCGCCGAGATAGAACTATCCAAGTGATTAGGGTTGATGCTAACATCCTGATGGGGGGTAGACAGGGAGATAGATGGATTAGGTGAGGAGGTGGTTGAATCATGGGACCCCGCCCGCCCCAGGGACTTTCGTCGTTCTTGGTTAATTTTACCCACCATCTTGACCAAATAATTGTCCAAGGTGGCTGTCGCTGGGGCATTTTTCACTTTGGACATTATGAACACAATCAAATCACCTTAGAGAATAACAGAAGACCATACAGTAGCGTATAACCCAATCCCACTTCCCCTCTTTTGCTATTGGCTTTCCACTGACTGTCACAGTTGTTAACAACACAATGGGAGGTAGTACAATCTTAATAAGGCAACCTGGGTAGTCGAACGCCTTGAATCGACACGGAAAGTCCTAGGCCCAGCCCAGCCTCCTCCTGCCCCCTCCTGTCCCGGACTGTCACAGACTGTCCGCCCTTAGTCCGGGCTTCGTCCGGTACGTCCCGTGCACGTCCCGCGCATCGGTTAGCGATGGTATATTAAGGGGGCGTTAACCAATAGGCGGGTGGGCGGGACGCAGCACAGCTGATGGCACGCACGGACTCCTGGTAACTGGAGTCCCGTGTAGCAACCTTCCCCCACCACAGCAGCAACACAGGACACAACAACGGGCTCGGCTCCTCCTGGGGCGGCAGCAGCTCAAGAGTCAAGGAGCCCCCAAGGACGAAGCGGGACCCGCGCCAGCGGGTTCCGCGAGCTGTAATGAAGTGTTGTTGGCGGGTGGGCGGGACGCAGCACAGCTGATGGCACGCACAGACTCCTGGTAACTGGAGTCCCGTGTAGCAACCTTCCCCCACCACAGCAGCAACACAGGACACAACAACGGGCTCGGCCCCTCCTGGGGCGGCGGCAGCTCAAGAGTCAAGTAGCCCCCAAGGACGAAGCGGGACCCGCGAGCTGTAATGAAGTGTTTGTTGGCGGGTGGGCGGGACGCAGCACAGCTGATGGCACGCACGGACTCCTGGTAACTGGAGTCCCGTGTAGCAACCTTCCCCCACCACAGCAGCAACACAGGACACAACAACGGGGATGTATGTCGTTACAACGCACACTTTTACAACGCATGCACTTACAACGCATTTTTTACAACGCAACATCCACTACAACGCATTCCAATACATCGCAGGACACTACAACGCATTTTTAAAAACTACCTTTACAACGCATTCCATTACATCGCATACTACCTTTACAACGCATGCCATTACAACGCATAATATTACATTGCATTAAGGTAAGTATTGGATAGTATAGGGGTAAAAATTACTAATCTTACTCCAGGGGATGCAACAGTAGAGTAATTGTTGGATAATATAGGGGTAAAAATTACTATTCTTACTCCAGGGGGTGCAACAGTAGGGTAAGTGTTGGATAGTATAGGGGTAAAAATTACTATTCTTACTCCAGGGGGTGCAACAGTAGGGTAAGTGTTGGATAGTATAGGGGTAAAAATTACTATTCTAACTCCAGGGGGTGCAACAGTAGGGCAAGTGTTGGATAGTATAGGGGTAAAAATTACTATTCTAACTCCAGGGGGTGCAACAGTAGGGTAAGTGTTGGATAGTATAGGGGTAAAAATTACTATTCTAACTCCAGGGGGTGCAACAGTAGGGTAAGTGTTGGATAGTATAGGGGTAAAAATTACTATTCTAACTCCAGGGGGTGCAACAGTAGGGTAAGTGTTGGATAGTATAGGGGTAAAAATTACTATTCTAACTCCAGGGGGTGCAACAGTAGGGTACGTGTTGGATAGTATAGGGGTAAAAATTACTATTCTAACTCCAGGGGGTGCAACAGTAGGGTAAGTGTTGGATAGTATAGGGGTACAAATTACTATTCTAACTCCAGGGGGTGCAACAGTAGGGTAAGTGTTGGATAGTATAGGGGTAAAAATTACTATTCTAACTCCAGGGGGTGCAACAGTAGGGTAAGTGTTGGATAGTATAGGGGTAAAAATTACTATTCTAACTCCAGGGGGTGCAACAGTAGGGTAAGTGTTGGATAGTGTAGGGGTTTTAATGTAATATTATGCGTTGTAATGGTATGCGTTGTAAAGGTAGTATGCGATGTAATGGAATGCGTTGTAAAGGTAGTTTTTAAAAATGCGTTGTAGTGTCCTGCGATGTAATGGAATGCGTTGTAGTGGATGTTGCGTTGTAAAAAATGCGTTGTAAGTGTAGTGCATTGTAAAAGTTGCGTTGTAAAGGTTGTATACCCAACGTGCTCGGCCCCTTCTGGGGCGGCGGCAGCTCAAGAGTCAAGTAGCCCTCAAGGACGAAGCGGGACCTCTTCTCCATTTGGTCCATGGCGTAAAATACTACTGAAAACTTTCTTTGATGTATCCTTTACAACTGAAGTGCATCAGCTTACAATATAGTTTTTAGCTGGTGGTGTCGTCCGAATGATGATTTTATTTTCCGAACAGAATGACTTGCCTTGGTTTACCTCTCTTATCTAGCTGAAAGTGTTTAGATAAATGATGCCCTTGTTGAGATTAGTGTCCACCTCATTTCCTACATTGAGCCTGCCTTTAACACTGGACGGTTTTCTGTATCATACACTACGAACACTTTCTATTGTCTTATGTGTAAACCTGGGCAAAGCACTACGCTACGCTCGCGTAGTTTGCGAAGTTTGCGCTACTTCGCACTACGCAAATTGTACATAGCACAGTGCAAACACGCTTAGCGTAGCGTAGTGCAGCGGTCATTTTTTGCTTGCTCGCGGTCCTCAACTTCAAGTTGGCGACCACGAGCAAGCAAAATGACATCCCGGCAAGACTTTTTCCTCGTTCGCGATCAGCAACATCAAGTTGCCGATCGCGAGCGTGGAAAATAAACCTCCGGGCAAGATTTTCAATGCGAGGAGGTCAGGTTTGTCATTGCGCGTGGTCGCGTATGCTCGCGACCGCTCGCGATGAGAAACTACCAGTCCGCGTCGAGAAAGCTGCCACTCGAGTAGAAATCTACTCGAGTGGCAGAAAACTACAGCTCGCACTGTGCAAGATGCTGTTTTCATAGATTGCACAGTGCCGAATGCTTTTCCGCACTGTGCAATCATTGAAAACGGCATCTTGCACAGTGCGAACAGGGTACTACGCAGTTCGCGAAGTGCTACGCATAGCTCGCGTAGCGCGAAGTGTACTTTGCGTAACTATACGTAGCGCTACTTCGCGAACTACGCCCAGGGTTACTTATGTGTTTGTTATCCTGAAACAAACTTCGAGAGACACGAAGACATGGGTGCCAATCATGATACCTTTGTTTGCCCAGAGGTGCTCAGTGTGTAACTTTATGCATGCATTACCAGACTGGGCACTTGAATTTCTCTGTACTGCTTTCCCGTACTGTTCTGTGGCATGATTTGGACACAGACATGCAAAGACTCTTTGCAAAATTTGATTGTGCCTTTGTTCTGACATTTAAATGTCAAAATAACTTTCTCAGGTAGAATATAATTTTTACTATGACATCCAGTCTCGTTTTTTGTGCCTTACTTTTTCAGTGAGTCAATAAATATTATGCACAGAATGTGTTGACAATACTCCTGTCTCAAATCGCTTTTCACTACTTTGCCCTACTGGGTTCATGCTTGGCCGTTTTTAGGTCTGGCATTAGCCAAGACCTTTTAGTTTTGGTGAAATTATATTTATAACATACGTAATTATAGTGCCTTTCAGCCAGCTCTCTTCATCTATTGGTTTGATGTTGTTCCAATGATGTTTATCTTCTGCCCACTGTGGCATACTGTATTGTTTGAATTAAAATATCCCTTGTGTCATAGTACAAGAAACAATCTTATCCACACATATTATGTCATATACATACTATACTTGATTAAAAGAAAATCTTATTCTCACAGCCAACATTTAGATCATATATATTTTTTATTTCACTTTCTTGTATATAAAAAACCAATCACATCAAATATGTGATACAGTCCTCTTTTAAAAAAAATAAATACATTTTTCATTTTCAGAAAAACCTATATCATAAGACACTACAATTTGTCATCAGTTTGACAGATCACACGGAACAGTATGTACACTAAACCTGGATGAGCTCTATTATTTCATCTGCAGGACAAAGTGTTTCCACCGATTCTTCCACACAAAAACAAAGGGCATACTGTATTGGACAGTTTGTCAGCCCACTTCAGTCCTCATTGTGAGTGACAGCATTTTGCCTGTGTTCATGTGTAGATCTGCCTAAAAAGTGCCAACATCTCATTTAATTGCTTAACCCTTTGGAGTTTTTTAAATTATTTATTTATTATTGACGTGTGACAGTGCCTAGTAAAACAGTCTGTCCGTGAAGGCTTTTTTACTGAAGGCTGAGGTACTAAAGGTTTAGAGTCCCAGCATTAACCACTCGTTTACAATTTATAGTGTCCTCCCTTCTGGATTGCTGTATTTACCACCGGATCACACCTTTACACTTACTTTACGGATACTTCGGAGCAGCACTTCTGGGGCTCATTCTGGCCCCATAACTTCCCGCCTTTAGTTCATGGAACAATTCTTTAAGTTCAAAAGTGAGTTTATTGAAGACATTTAGGATAAAGGTACATAATATATTTAGACAATGGGTAATCATATGAGTTAAGTTAAAATATAGAAAACAAAATAGTTAGGTGTAGATATCACATTAACATGGTTTGAAGGATGATATAATCATGCAAGTTAGATCACAAAATAACACATGTCATACAGAGAATGCATTAATAATATTGATATAAACAGGTTGATATATAAATAACATGTGGAAAGTCAAGGAGATTGAGAAACTTCTTGTTGAATAGGGGTTAGGGACAGGGATTGTTTGGTGCTGGCATCAATGAACAATGTGACAGGTCACCATAAATGTAAGTGTTTCGAAGCCATATGAATAGGGTAAACAAAGGCTGCATCTAGTCTGTGGTTATAACAGATGGCATACTACCAAGCTTGATAAGATAATTTGGTGGAATCTTTCCAATTTCTGGTTATTTGCTGGAAAGCAACTGCTAACAAAAGGTCTATAATCTTTGTATTAACCCAAATTGGAGATAAACTCCCTAGAAATAAATGTGTGATGGAGAAAGGGATTCTGGAATCAAAGATTAAATTAGTCTGAGACCAGACACTCTTTCAGAATTTGTGAACATGCGGGCATGTGAAAAGTAAGTGATTTAAATCAGCAAATGGGGAGGAACATATCCAGCAATTGTCAGAAAGGGCAGTATGTATTTTGCTTAAAGTTACCGGGCATAACAAAAGACTGCCAACCATGCAAAAAGAGTGTTTGCATGGTGTTTGCTGCGATAGAGGATTTTCTTATTTTAGTCCATATCTCATTCCATAAGGATGTAGACCAACACACATCTAAATCCTGTTCCCATGAAAGCTCCATTTTAGTTTTCTTTCTAACATTGTGCGAGGTGCGTAAAACTGTATTAATAGTAGAGGCCATGGGATAGGTTCATAGAAGATCGTGTAACCCATTCACAGTGGAGGAGTCATTGCTGATAGGGGTTAGAAGTTGAGAGTAAACAGTCTGGAGATTTTGCTGCAGAAGTGTGTATTTAGATTGAAAGGAAGTGGGAAGATTGAAGAGTCGGCTAGCTTGCGAGAAAGGCATAACCTCATCTTTTACAAAAAGCTGAGGCACCCAAATTAGACCTTTCTGTCTCCAAGACTTCCAGTACAGAGGCTTGCCACATATCAGTAACAACTTGTTATGCCATAATAAAGAATCTAGAAAAGAGTCTAAATCTGTAAGGGGAGTCAAGGAATTAGAGTCTAGATTTTTGCAAGTTTATTTAAGTATAGGGGTAGATATAGATTGACGTCCTCGTATAAAAGCTAAATACTTTTGAAATGAGTAAGGAGTGAGAAAAGAGCTTTCAAGTTTTACCCACAAAGGACAATCCAAAAGAGATTCAGAAACCCATCTGGAAGATTGGCGGAGTAAAAACTATTTTTGGTAGGATGGAAAATCGGGAAAGTTGACGCCATGCGATTTTGGCATTGACAACTTTAATAATGACATATGTGATTTGTTATTCTTCCAGAGAAAGGAAGATAGCACCAAATTTATCTTCTTATAAAATTATGAAGGAATGGGTACTGGAATATTGGATATTAAATAAAGTGCAATGGGAGTTATCATCATTTTATAGTGTCTAGACGACCCCACCAAGAGAAAGATAGGGGATGCCACTTAGCAGTCAATGAGGAGACTCTCTGTATACATTTATCCATGCATAAAGAAAGTGTTGCTGGATGGAGGGGGTAAAATGTAAGCCTAAATATTTTATTTAGTTGGGGCTCCAAGCAAAATCGTAAGCAACAAAATCTTCTTTGAAAGTATATTCAGTCAAAGGCATTATCTCGCATTTGTCTTTGTTCAGTTTATACATAGATACAGAGGCAAAGGATTCAAGTTCCTGTAAGAAAGCAGGGATAGAGTATTGGGGTTGTGAGATATATAATAGTACATCGTCAGTATATGCACTTTAAAATCAAATCCATGTATATCTTGATTTTGATGAATTCTAGATAAAAAAGGCTCTACAGCTAGATTAAAAAGGAAAGAAGACAGTGGGCAAACCTGACGAACACCTCTGCCTTGATTGAAGTATGAGGATGAATTGCCATTTGCACATACAGCTGCCTGTGGTTGCGAATTAAGAATGGAAGTTAAAGAAAAAATGTTGGGCCATAACCAAACCATTTAAGTGTTTAAAAAAGATAGGGCCATTCAACTCGATCAAACACTTTTTCTGCGTCCAAGGGTATAGCTGCCAATGATTGAGGTAAATGGGAGGATTTGGATAATATGTAAAAAGTCAGGTGTTATCTGTGATGAGACAGCCTTTAACAAATCCAGATTGTTCTGCGCCTATTATTTGAGGTAAGTGGGATTCCAGACGCATGGCCAAAGCCTTAGAAAAAATGTTGTAATCAATATTTACAAGTGAAATGGGTCTATATTTCTTGCAGTGTCTTAAGTCCTTCCCTTCCTTAGGAGTAAGGCAAATTAGGGCATCTGCAAAAGAACCAGAGGATCTACCAGAGTGTAAAAAGAATTTAAAAGCTCATGCAATTTGGACAAAAGTAGTTGTGCGAAATGCAAAAAAAACTCAACAGTGAAGCTGTCTGGTCCTGGGGCTTCATCTTTTTTACGTGTCTACAAGGCAGCTAAGAGTTCCTTTTGCGATAAATCGGATTCTAAGGCGGTGAGATATATCTGAGTATCAGAAGAATGTTGAATGACAGAAAGAAAATTGAGAAATGTGAAGAGGGATAATTATCTGACTTGTAAAGTGTTTTGTAAAAAGTAAGGAATTTACTCAAAATATCAGCATCTTTAAATTTCAACGTCTGTTGTTTATCTATAGTTGATTCTATATTAAGCTTGTTATGTTTAACTTTCAAATAATTAGCTAATACTTTCCCAGATTTGTTCAGACCACCATAAAACCTTGCACTAGATTTGTTTTTTTAAACTTCTTTTTATTGTCAATCAAAACATTGTTAGAGTATACACATTGACAGGAAACACAAGGCATGGTAGTTAGTGATACATTATACACAGTTCACATTATCTTGCTACGTATACAGTCTAGTTTGTAATAGACCATTAGGGTATTAAGACCTCCAGGGGCAGCTGTGTCGGTAACGCGGGTGGCTCACATATGGTATCCCTATAGTCTTTCTATTTCCCCCATATTTGATTCCATTTCCTAGGGTATCCTCTTGTGACGTACACCGTTTTTTCTCAGAACATGGACCAATCCATGTCCCTTTCCCGTTCCCCCAGCATTGGGGCCATGTAGATTCCCCACTTCCTAGCAATGTTCCTTTTAACAACTATTGAGCCGAACGTTACCCAAGTATGTTCTTTACTGTTTTAGTCTGTCAGTTCCCATATATTGAGGTCGACACCGTTTGGCCTCCATTGTTATTGTTTGCCCCAGAACTTCCCCCATAGATGAGGTGACCCGCCTGGCCACACCGCTGTCTGCAATTAGGGTCAGTTGCATACCCCATCCTGACCAAAGCCGGGCCGGTAACATGTTTCCTGTGCAATATTTTCAGCTGCATCCGTTTTAGCTTCGAGGATATTGCCCCCTCTCTCGGGGATGCCAGCGCTTCCATCCACACCTCCTCATCAAGTTCTGTTTAGTCACTTTCCCACATTACACGTAGCCGAAGGAGGGGATCAGGTGAGTGATTTATAAGTTTTAGGTAATTCAGGGAGATTGCCTTCTTGGGCATATAGCCGTCCAGAAGCCTATCGCCGAGAGGAGAGGCCTCATGAGGGGTCTTCTCCTTGGGGATGACAGTGCCGCACCTGCATGTATCTGAATTTCTCAGTGTCCACGAGTTCAAACTTCTGTTGGAGGGATGTGAATGGTATTACCTCTTTTTTCTCCCAGAGATCGCCCACTCGGGAGATCACTATCATATCCCATCTATTAAACCCCTTTGTTTTACAGAGATCCCCCAATCGTTCAGAGTCCCATAGTGGGGTAAATTGTGATATGGTTTTCGCCCATCCCATCTCTTTATGGACCAGGTGCCAAACCTGTACAAAGTGCTTTGTGGTCCCCGTAAGGGGAAATTTGGCCAGCTTCGATTACAATGCTTGTGTGTAATTCCCCCCGGGGAGGAGCCACCTATCCATGGCATAGCTAGGGTCCATACGGGGACGGTATATGCAATGGTTAATAGCAGCTAGGTGTACTGCCCGGTAGTACTTTTTAATATTAGGCAAACCAATCCCCCCATCATACCAGCTCCGCACTAACCGCGAGAACCCAATACGTGGCCAACCATTCCCCCAGAGCAGCGCCCGCTGCACACTTTCCACCTGCCTGAAATATGATGTGGGAATCAGGGTAGGCGAGTTCTGTAGAACGTACAAGAACCGGGGTGGAGACATCATTTTAAACAATGCAGCTCTCCTCAATAGGGACAACGGAAGAGATTGCCAATGTGCTACATCCGATTTCAGTCGCTGCAATGGCAGTGAGATGTTAGTACTATAAAATAATTTGGGATCCTTGGTGACAAAAATCCCCAAATACTGAAACCCTTCTGTCACTATCTTGAGTTGATATTCTCTCGGTAGGACTGGTGGCTTACCCTGAAGCACATACATTAACGACTTTGACCAGTTAATGGTGTATCCAGAGTACGTACCGAAATTGCTGAAAATGTTAAGGGCTCTTCGTGGTATCTGTTGGGGGAAGCCAAGTATGACAAAATGTCATCAGCGTATAGTGATATCTGGTCCTCTCAGTCATTAGACCACCGCAATCCTCTTATGATGGGGTCGCATCTGATCCAGCAGGCCAAGGGTTCCAGTATAAGAGCAAACAGCAGGGGGACAGAGAGCACCCCTGTCTAGTTCCCCTGTGGAAATGGAATATAGCAGATTTGTTTTATTATTGACCACTACCTGCACTAGTGGGTCAGTGTACAAAAGTTGTACCCAGCTAATAAATTAAGGTCTGAATTCCAACCTTTCCAGGATGGCGAACAGGTATGGCCACTCTATGGTGTCAAATGCCATAGTGGCGTCCAGAGACACCCCCACTGTATCTTCCATAATGGTGTCAGCCCTTCCCATAATGCCATGCACCCTCCTTAAATTCAGGTATGTGTTACACGATGGCATAAAGCAAGATTTGTCCAGATGGACCAACTCCCGAAGAACGCGAGTCAGGCAGGTGGCAAGTAACTTTTCCCCACTCGTTGCCCTAAGTTCTGTGACCAGTCTGCTCGCTGCTTCTTCCCTCCTGTCTAAGAGGCTATTAATTTCCTGGCCTTGTCCCCTCGCTCATGTATGCTCCCCAGTTTGTGACTGAGCATGGTTTTAGCAGCTTCTCTTGCCTGAGACCTATATTCCTCTTGCTTCAAGTGGAGAATGTGTGCTGCGTCTGGGTTTACGGATGTCAGGAGGCATTCTTCCAATCTAAGAATGTCATCCTCCTGTTGGAGAAGTGCACTGTGTTTATCTTTTTTTGCCCCAGAGATCTGAGACAGGGCGTGTCCCCGTATCACTGTTTTAAAGGTCTCCCAAAGGTCCCACGCCAAGGCAACTGTGCCATCGTTTTCAGCAAAGTAGTGTTTAATCGCTTGTTCCAGCTTTAATTTAACTGCGGGGTTCCAAAGATACCAGGGGCTAATCGGTACAACCCAAGTACAGTCTCCCCTCCCATATACCATCTGTTACCAAACTGGGGAGTGGTCAGATATTCCCCTAGCTAGGTGTCGTACTTCCCTGACATAGCCTACCTGTGCCGCCGGGGCGAGGATATAATCCAGGTGGGAAAAGCGTTTGTGAACCCCAGAGTGGAATGTGTATTGTGTCTCTGCAGGGTGATATACCCTCCACATGTCCACCAGCCCCATAGCTTCCAGGAAGCGTGAGTGGTGCATTTGGGAGGGAGGCATATCTCTAGGAGGGTTGCGACCCAGTGTCCCCGAAACTACTGAATTTAAGTTGCTTCTTATTATCATTCTACCAGTGGGAAATGTAAGTAGTGCCTTCCCCAGGTCTTTGAGTGTAGTATCTTGCAATCCCAGTGGCAGGTACAATGACAGCAGCGTCAGTGCTTCGCCCTCCCACTTTCCCGATACCGCAGCGTATCTCCCCAAATTGTCAGTATAAACCTGTTCTATTGCCATTGGGAAAGCACGTCTCTTCGAAATGCCGACTCCTCTGGAGCCCGTTGTGAACCCAGAGTGAGCCACCAATTGATATCCCTCTCTATCTAGGGCCTTGCACATGTTTCCTATGAGGTGCATCTCTTGAAGCAATTCCAGTGCATGGCTCCTAAGAAACTGCAAAACAATTCCTCTTTTAACTTTGTCTTGCAGGCCATTCACATTCCAGGATAACAACTTAATTTGCTTCTCACTCGCAGTGCCCATAGCTCCTGCTAAACTTGGCCATTGGGGGGCAGGCGTCCAGCTGAGTCCGCGGAGCACCCACCCGCAGACAATAGATCCCTGTGTGAATCGCCATCTTTTCAACATCAAGTTCCTGGTCACTGCATTTCCCAAGCTTAGGCTTGCTAATTACAATTCTGTGACAAAGGAAAAATAGACCCACCAGAACAAAACTCCCAACACCCCCCGCCCTGTTACCCACCCTGCTCTTCCGCTCTCTGGGCTTGGAACTGCCCATGACCCCAATAGTGCAGAGTGCCTGTCGCCCTAACTAATAAAGTAACTAGTAATTGAAGGGGGAAGAGGCAGAAGATTCCCGCCCAATGGACCCTCCACTGCTATTGTACGCTCCCCAATAACTATATATGGACATGCATCATATACAAATATAGGCAAATAATGCAGAAAACGTTCTCTTGGCCTGCACAGCTCAGCGTCTCGATCCATCTTGTGTCATTAGAAGTGGGGGCGACGTAGATGTCTCCGTACCAACAGTGTCCGGCATGGCAAAACTGTCACATACCAGTTCCAATGCCTAAACTTCATCTGCCGTTGTGAGACTTCGCTGGTTTCCAGCCCTCCAACCATTTCTGCGCTGCTTCCGGTGTGTCAAAAAAAATGTCTTGCCATCTGCTTCTACGCGCAGCTTGACCGGGAATAACATGGCATAACAAATACCTTTATCCCTCAGCAGTTGACATTGAGGAAGGTGCGACATTGGCGCTGAACCGCTCTGGTGAAATCCGGGAAAAAGGACAGTTCACTGTTGTCAATCTTTAGAGGGGGTTATCACGTGCCATCTGCAGAACACTGTCCCGGTCTCTGAAGTTAAGGAGCCATGCCAGGATAGGCCTTGGAGGGGCACCGGGCTTAGGTCTTCCCCCTGGCACTCTGTGTGCCCTTTCCACTGTAAAGAATTTGGACAGCGACTTGGGACATAGGTGGTCCTTGATTAAGTCCTCCACAAACAGGTCCACGGCCAGCCCCTCTGCTCATTCAGGGACCCCAATAATTCTGATGTTATTACGTCTTGCGCAACCTTCGTAGTCATCCAATTGGGCTTCCATTATTTTCTGCACCATTTGGAGATCTTTGATTTCCCTGCCCATTTGTTGGGTGTCGCTCCTCAGATCTTTAGTCATCCCTTCCATGTTCTTGGCTACCAGCCGTCGGCCTCGTTAGTTGTTGTTGGGCCGTTCGCACATTCAGCTCCTGGCCTTCCCTTTCGAAGGGCGCCCTCCGTAGCAATCAGTGCACCAATCCGCAGCCCTGCCTGTTAACCTCCGACAGGGCCGCTGGGCGGCAGACAGGTCAGGGAACGCGGAGCAGTACCACGGACTGCCGATATGCCTCTGGTCCTCGCAGCTACCACACCCGTAAGTCTTCAGCTGGTAGGAGGGGGGTGGGAGGCTGACCAGCAAGGTGTTACAGAGGCCCCCTGTGCTTATTGGAAGCCGGTGCGAGATGTTGAACACCGACTTCCGGGGCGCCGCCACTACCCAGCATTCGCGGCCACCCCTCACGGAGATCCCGGCCAGCCACTCTGTTACTCGAGCCCAGGGATTCGGGGCCCTATCGTCACTCCGTCCCACCTCTGCCCAGGAGTTTTAGCGCAAGCACTTTCCAGCATTTGGCACCACAGCCCTTAAACAGTTTGGAGGGGAGAAAACGGATATGTGACAGATATACAGGCGGTTTTAGGTCATCGGCGTCAGGAGCTCTACCGCCACGCAGCCATTGCACTCGGTGGTCAAGCCACGCCCTGCTAAATTTTAATAAACATGTTGAGGCATTATCTGTCGACTCTTGGTTAAATTGAAACTGAGCATTTAAAAGTTCAGATAAACAATCTTATGACTTGGAAGAATAATAGGAATGCTCCAGCCGCTTTATTTTAATTAAAAGGTCTTTGGTTACTTTGTGTGAAGTTTTGTGTTTTTTAGAAACAGAGCCAATAATTAAGTCTTAAGAAGCTGCCTCAAAGGCGTCCCAAATAATAGAAAATAGTAGTGTGTCAGTTTGGTTAAACAAAAAATATTTGTGGGAAAAGGAAACAAAGGAGGAAGTCAAATTTGAATGTAAGAGAAGAGTATTATTGAAACCCCATTTCATGTGTATGTTAGGTTTTTGCAAATGTCTAATTGAATAGAAATGGATGCATGCTCTGATATTAGAATAGAACCAATATCTGCATCTCTTAGGGATTGGGAAACGTTGTGAGATATAAAGAAATAATCTATTCGTGATTGAGTTTGTTCTCTTGTGGTAGGATTACATAGCCTCCAAGCATCGATAAGCTTGTACTGCTGAATAGTTTGGATAAAGGGTTTATGTGCTTTGTGAGGAACAAAGAAGACTATAGAGTTACGGTCAATGAAGGGATCCACAACTTAAATGCAATCACCAACAAGGATAAAATTGTCTTCAATGCAGTGTGAAATAGGTTGAGCAAGGGATGTTCAAAAAGAGGGATCTCCAATAGTAGGAGCGTAAAATGTTGAGTAAAGGGACCGGAGGATTCCCGACCAGCAATTTGTATACAACCTTCTTCCTTCATCATCAGAACTCTGAGAGAGCAATTTGACAGAAAGTGATTTATGACAGTGTTAAAACTCTATTGTGCTTACCATCTTCCGGTGAAAAAAAAGTCATTCCCCACCGATCCCCTCTTCAACTTTAAAGATGGGTTTGCCGTAAGATGAGATTCTTGTATAAGGGGTATATCAGCCTCTATTTTAGCTAAGTGTGTAAACCCTGTTGTCTCTTGATGGGAGAGTTCAAACCCCTGACGTTCCAGGAAACATTTCTAAGAGACATGGAAATAACAAAAGAGAAAATAAAAGACACCAATGTAGAGAAATCAACAAGTAACTAGAGATAAACCATGTAGTAACCCAACTTACAATAAAGTAACTACACAATTGAATGAGGAAAAAAGTGAAATTAATTATCAATAGAGAAAAGAGATGAAATATGAAAAGGGAAGAGATGAAAAGCGAAGATGAAAGGAGAAGAAAAGAAAGGACAAGAAAAAAGGAGAAGGGGGAAGAGATACAGGGGAAGGTGAGGTAAAACATACCTAGAAAAAAACATACAAAGGTGGAGGGGGGTGAAACCACAAGGAACAGATGAAACACCCAGGTTCAACCAAATGACGGACGGGGAAGGACTGCCCCATATGTGATGAAGAGACAAGATGGAAGCGAACATCAACTAATCTGCAAGAGAGGAGAAAAAGGCAAATATTATATCTAGAAGCTGCAATGGAATGGAGGAAAGCATCATAACAATCAATTTTAAATTACTTAACTGTATAATAAAACATTAGCATGGTAATACAAAGGAAGAAGAAAAGTTATAATAAGAGTTTGTTAACATTAAATGGTCTGAGAAGTCAAAGCCCCAGAGAAGTCCATAGATTCTGCTTTGCAAGAGTTAATGAAGCTCTGCAACTGGACTGGGTCTTGATATGCTGTGGTTTTATTCCTGAAGGTTGCCTTGAAAAGGCAAGGATGGAAAAGACCATATCAGGCTCCCAGAGAGTGTAGGTCAGGTCACATATTGAGGAATTCCTTGTGTCTATTTCTTCTGTTTCAGTTTTTAAGGTCTCCAACCTGTTTATAAAATGAGGAAACCTGTGATTGCAGTATGTTAACTTTAGCCTCGGTGAGTCCAAAAGAAGAGACATTCTGTTCTACTACTGTGATCTGTTCATCCATCCTAGACCAGTTGTCTGTGAGAACCTATAGTTTGTTTTTTGTATCTTCCATAAAGGGACGTAGAGCGTGTATCTCTTCTAACAGCAAGTCCAAGGATACAGGAGATGAAAATCTGTGTTTGTGGACGGTAGATCCTTTTTCAAGTGTTTTGTGGCTGACATCCCTCCTGCTTGGGGTATAGGGCTTGGAGAAGAAGACCGCTTAGATGAGGATACCAGAGAGGTCCTCCATTTTAGAAGGTTCAGTATTTAGCTTGGGGTTTTTGATGAAGGTCAGTGTGGAACTTGATGCAGGCGGTCCCAATTTTTTCAGTCGCCCCATAAGACGAGGCAATGTAAATATGAATTAAGAGAAAAGTAGCCCATTATGAAAGTGAAGATAAAATCTATCCTATATTAAGGAGCTCCATATTTAAAAAAAACTCACTGGTATGTATATGTAAGAGTTTAAACAAATTCACCAGGCTAGCAGGATACAATGCTAGAGTGCCATACTCAATAAAGATATCAGTCCATAGAAATGGCCACCTGTATTTTCCCTACAGAGCTGCAGAGCCGCAGCAAATTATCTTGAATCAAAATGGAAACCATTCATAGGTGCTCTCTGAAGAAAGAGATATCATCGATTAAAGGCAGTTTGTAGTTTCAAAAGAGTTACCACACTTAAAGCTTTCTAAGCACAAGAAATATGTGGGTGCTTCATGTACAGTAATAAACAGGAGTATGCGTCACCTTTAAAGATTTCCAGTCGTAATGTTATGTGACAAGTAGGCTTCGCGCTATGCATTCAAAGTGGCTCCCGCAATCCTGCTCTGAGGTGAAAACTTGCAAGTGCCAAAAGTAAGTCTTGGGCCCACAAATTGCACCAAAGGGTATTGTCTTTGTCAAGACGACATCTGATGTCAAGAGCGCCTTACGAGGCTACCAAAAACGGCGTTTTGTTGCAGTCTGACTGCACCGCAGCAAGGAGTCTCACTCGGGTGCCGCCATCCTTTGTGGGCTCCAAGCCACTCCCTTTTAATGGTGCAATTTTCATGCACACTTCAGGACTGTAAGTTAGGCTTCACATCTGGCCCCGCCACTCCCTGGTCATACTCTCCAAGGCACTTCTGGTTTGCATTTCCAGCCCACACTTCGCTGCAAACACCAAGACTATTACGCTGCTTCAGTAGCACGGCGTCAGTGGCATGAATGAGCTAGTTCTGATGTCTGGGCCTACATCCGAGAGTTGGACATGCAGCAGTGATGTCAGGTATCCAACTGCAATTTAATGTAGTTATTGTAAGCTACAATGTTGTCTCAAACTCCAATTGTGCCATCAGCGTTGCACTGTTACTCCAGATAACTTGGTGACCTTGTCTCCGGGTACTTTCTGAAATCAGCCACATTTGCGTGTGTTGGAAGAACTCAAGACTGCCTTTAAAATAAGTTTATTTTGCTTTTTTGAACAGATCTGCAAAATGTTTCAAGGTAGCCCAATATTTCTGTTTCTACAAAAATGTGTAAAATAATCATAAAATGGAACATTAAGCGGTCACAGAGTATGAACCATATTGATAAATATAAATGCCATACATTTCCTGTCAAATTTGGTTTCACTGCTGCTGGAACTTAAAATTTTAAATCGCAGTTGGCCAAATCGGCCGGACAACACCAATGGACATGGAAAACGTTAGGGGATATTTCACAGTTGGATCAGCCAGTCAGATCAATTCGCTATTAAATAAAAGCCTTTGAAAGTCCTAATACATGTGCCATTCAATGTAAAACGATATTTTATAGCCAACAAAGGATATTTATTGACAATGGTTTCTAAGAAAATCATTATCACTCACATCTGACTACACTGGGCCAATTTGCATGCACTAAAGTGACTTTCTGTCTAGTCAAAATGGCTACTGTTCCAAAACGCTATTCCTCTAAATAGCTTCAACAGCTTGCATAAATGTATATAAACTATTTGCATTGGGATTCTGTGCCCCGTCTCATTCTGTTGTACCTTTGTTTGTGCCTTGTTTTGTATTTTTAAACCTGGTGGAGCTGCTCCTTTTTGCAATTTTTTTTTGTGATGGTTAATTTTCATTTTCATATTTGGGGAAACATACACATGCACCTTTAGATGGAAGTATTTTTCCCTTTTATTAATTTTACTATAAAAAAATGTTTACAATTTGCCAAGGACAGATTTATAGCCTTTGTCTTGGGCCTTTTAAAGCAGAAAGCATTTCCCAATGTGTCCTGCTTTACTAAGTTCACCAGGGTCATTTTTGTACCAGGGTTATTTTTGTTCCAATCAATCTTTAGGTCTGTCATTAGCTAAGATCATTTGACTTAACTAAAATATGTATGATATACTTAGATATGAGGGCTTTCAGCAACCTCTCTTCATCCGTTGGTCTGTTGTTTTGTCATTCACTTGTTGCTTCCGCCCTCTACAGCATACTGCATGGGGCAATGGGTCAGCCTACTTCAGTCACTGGCTAACTTTACTTTGAGTGACTGCATTTTATCCTTTCACAATGAACACATCCACACACAAGCCAGTTCCCTACAGTGGCAGCATTCTTATTTTTACGTTGCTATTACTTTATTGTCAACTTTGTGTTCAGAGCCTAGTGTGAAGCTGAAGGCTTCTGAGGCATATTCCATCTTTATCAGATCCCATCTCCTACCAATGCTACTGTAAATTCCTTTTAGAGTGTTTTGTTTATCTGAATGCTGCCATTTCACAGAATACTAGTTTGTGTCCTTCTGAAACTGTTCTGTATTAGGTTATCCTCTTTTAAAATGTTCTTTCTCTCCTTCTTTCTTTCTTATTTGTTTTACTTCTTTCTCTCCTTCTTTCTTTCTTATTTGCTCTCCTTCTTTCTTTCTTATTTGCTTTACTTCTTTCTTTCTTTCCTTCTATCATTCTTTTGTCTTTCCTTTTGCCTTCTTGTTTTCTTTCATTCTTTTTACCTTCTTTCTTTATTCTTTCTAATTTTCTCTTCTTGTCTCTTTCATTCTTCATCTCTCCTCTTTTTCTTTCTTTCTCCCTTTTTCTCTAACTTGCCTTCTTTCATTCTTTTCTCCCTTATTGTTCTTGCCTTCCTACATTCTTTCTTTCTTTCTTTCTTTCTTTCTTTCTTTCTTTCTTTCTTTCTTTCCTTCTCTCTTTCTTCCTTTCTATTGTTTTCTTTCTTTCCTTCTCTCTTTGTTCCTCTCTATTGTTTTTTTTCTTTCTTTCTATTTTTTTTTCTTTCCTTCTCTCTTTCTTCCTCTCTATTGTTTTTTTCTTTCTTTCTCTTTCTTTCTTTCTTTCCTTCTCTCTTTCTTCCTCTGTTGTTTTTTTCTTTCTTTCTTTCTCCTTCTTTCTTTCCTTCTCTCTTTCTTTCTCTTTCCTTATTTCTTTCCTTCTTTCTTTCTCTTTCCTTCTTTCTCCCTCTTTCCTTATTTCTTTCTCCTTCCTTCTCTCTTTCCTTCTTTCTTTCTCTTTCCTTCTTTCATTCTTTCTTCCCTTCTTTCTTCCCTTCTTACTTTCTTTCTTTCTTTCTTTCTTTCTTTCTTTCTTTCTTTCTTCCTTTCTTGCAAGATGCTTAGAGCCAATGCTAACCTGTCTTTTACCAAAATTATATGCATGCATAATTACTTAAAGGGGTTTCAGCCAGACTCTATCCATTAGTTTGTGAATGGTGTTATTAACCTTTTTCTTCCACTCACTCAAGCATGCAGCAAGAGGCAATGTATAAGCCCACTTCTGGCATTGACTACCTTTACAATGCCTTACAGCATTGCACCCTTTCACAAAGAACAAATCCACACACAAAGTAGTTATCTTGAGTGCCAGAGAGTACTTTGGTAATGTGTGTGTGTTTTTTAAACCAAAAAAAGTTCTTACCTGTAGCAAAAACCACGACAAAACTAAAAAAGAATTGATAGAAGGGTGGTGGTCAACAATAGACCTAAGGGCTTTATCATTGCTTACTTCTGTTATACTTACTAAACCTTGTCTTCATTCTTTTTTAGGTCTCGCATAGAGGCAGCTTTAACAATTCAGTCAGCCTGGAATTGTCCAATAAAATTATAACACAAACACATACCTATCTATATCGTGGGACGTCATGTCATCCTCCTTTATACTTTGATCCATTCAGCTAGCATTCATATTTTTTTTCTATCATCCACAACAAACAGCATGGGATAATGGGTCAGCCAAGTATATCCAGCAAGTGACTTGCACACCGAGTAGCTACATTTTGCTGATTACTTACATACAGTCACCTGTCGGTGAGCACTCTTCTGTGCCAGAGCTGGAGCATGTGGGCTGCTCGTCCACTCCTTTATTTTTAGGTTTGTAAACTTTTTTCCATTTTTTTTTCCGTTGAAAATTTTTGAAGAAAAAAAAAGGATGAAAGGAGAGCCATTGCAATCTAGCCAAGGCCAGACCTCTTGGCTTTGCCGTTGCTTGTATTACTTGCAGAACAGTACTATTCATGAATGTTGCGTGGATAGGAAAGCGATGTTTTTACTCTATGCTAAATATCTTTCTAAACATAAATTTGAGCGATAAAACACACTGTTGATTTGATGATGATGTAAATAGTGGTAGGAACGCTTCTGCCAAATTGTTTATTTCCTTACATCTACAATAAACATACGTCCATAATATTGTTTTTTTTTTTTTTAATTTAACAAGGATTGTACAGACATTTCCTGGAACATCGCTGTGGGAATGCGATTGTATTCCACAATTGTTTTTTAATTGGCATCTGTGCTTAATCTATTCTGTCTTTAATATTATCTTATTATATAGGTTCTCCCTAATTATATGTTGCAAGGCAGTTTTCGTTCTCGAGTTTGCCTGACCTGGTTCGGTGGTAATTGGTGATAGACTTTCAGTGTATCATAGTGCTTCCTCACTCAGTTAGAATTATTATATTGTTTGTGTTTTTGCAGAGCTAAATAACGGTGCAAAGCATATGCATACCAGCTACATCAAAAACTATTTGCAAGTCAGCACCTACACCCTGACACTCTGGGAAACAGACAGTGTTGATAAATGTGGGTTTAATAGGTGAGCGTGCGTGCTCGGTACCACCTGCCTCTTCTGCTCAGGCTCAAGGGATTTTATTTAATCTATGGTGATGCCATAAAAATTGTTGTGCTAGCAATTTGAAATACCTTCTTTCTTTTGCACTACATTTTACAACTAAAAGTAAAAATGTCGGTCTTTGTAGATTCAACACACTGCCATCTTTTACAAATCCGCTTCATTCCGTTTGCAGGTCTTTCTGTATTACTCATTACGTGCTGGGAAACAGTCATATTCAGAACCAAGTAATGTAATATATCCATTGCCTCTCTAAAGTTTGAAACCCCAGGGGCTAGTTAACTGAAGCCTTGGCCTACAGATGCAGGGTGACTGTACAGTAGCTCACGAGATAGATGCCTTATTTTTAATTCAAAGAATCCCAACTTCGACCTACAGTGTATTCTTTGTTGCCATACATAATTATATGTTTTATTATCTCTAGAAGATGCCCTGAAAAACTAGAGCTTTTACCAGTGCCTGTATTATTTAAATAGCACATGTCACCCCTGACTCCTCCTCAGCGGTGTTCACCTCTTTATGGGATACTGAACCAAGAAATGTTGAGGAGGGCCTAGCTCATTTCAGTGAGGCGGCTAAATCTGCCATTGGCCAGATTGCCCCATTGAGAACTTGAGTGAGTAAACCCAGGCGAGCCCAGGCAGACTGGTTTACACTCGAGCTTCATGATGAAAAAAGGCATTGTAAAAATATGGAGAGGCGATGGCGACGGACTCATCTCACCGATGACAAAGAGAAATATAGGACAGCCGTCACCCAGTATCACAAAAACTTAAAGCTGGCCCGAAAATCCTATATTACCCAACAGCTAAGTCAGGCTGAGAATACACCTAAAGTTTTGTTCCAGATTCTGAAAACTTTTACAAATCCTAAAGCCTGTGATCTTGAGGAAGTTTCATCTCAAATCCTCTGTGATAAAATAGCTGACTATTGTATACAGAAAATAGATACCATCTATAATAAAATCACCTCTGCTGGCAGTTCACAGCTGGTTGCCGCTACTATAGAACCTCCACCTTGCTCGAAGGTAAACTCATTTGCGAATTTACCTCCTCTAACTTTGGAAGAGGTGGAAACCTTAATGTGCAATGTGAAATCAGGTTTGCCACTTGATGTTATACCTGCCAGAATTTCTTCCTCTCTGGTCAAACCGCTGTCAGACCCAATTTGCTCTCTACTTAGCTTATCATTGAAGGAAGGACAGCTGCCGTTGGCATGGAAGGCGGCACAGATTATTAAGATTCTGAAAAATACCAAAGCCTCCATGGGAGACCTCTCTAATTGGCGTCCAATTTCTCTCGTACGTCTCATGAGCAAACTGCTGGAAAAGCACATTAATAAACACTTGTCAGACCATATTGAATCGGCAGGCACCCTTGACCCTTCACAATCAGGCTTTCGGCCGAAACATAGCACCGAAACAGCCATGGTGGCTGTCACAGATAAAATCAGGCTAGCACTCGATAGCGGTCAATCCACTCTCCTGGTGTTATTAGATCTTTCCGCCGCATTCGATACGGTCGACCATCAGACCTTGCTCAGGAGACTAGAGGTATCTGGTCTTGGTGGTTTGACACTGCAATGGATAACGAGTTTCCTTGCAAATCATTCACAGACTGTGCATCTGGGTCTGTATCGTTCTATGCCCAAAAAACTGACCAAGGGAGTGCCCCAGGGGTCTTGTTGAAGCCCCACCTTATTTAACATCTATATCGCGCCCTAAGGAATTATGGGTTCATCCCGATGTCATATGCAGATGACACTCAACTTACTTTTTCTTTTAAGAAATCTCTCCAGACAGCTCAAGCCACCTTCTCCTCAGCATGCTGGCAATCTCTCAATGAATGCGTAACAACTTTTTACAACTGAATGCCGGAAAGTCTGAGATTATCCTATTTGGAGAGGCTCCTCTGCTGTAGACCCCAGAGTGGTGGTCTAGAGAGCTGGGGACTGTTCCAGTACCAAAGACAATGGTAAAAAAATGTAGGGGTTTGTATTGAGCAGACCCTAACCATGAAGGAGCATGTGACCCAAACGGTTGGATCATGCTTCCACGTGCTAAACTTGTTAAGAAGAGTCTTCCCCTTCCTTCCCAATTCCCTTCCCAAACTATCTGCAGTTTAGAAAAGCTCTGAAAACTGTTCTGTTCTAGCTCCTGCTCCTATGTGACAGCTTTCTCACTATGGGTCCGTGAGCGCTGAGATACCCCTATGGAGGTGATTCAAGCGCTATACAAATCCATAATATAAAAATAAAATAAATATGTGGTTTACATTACTTGACCTATACCCAATGATTCATACTTAGAACACTAGTATGTTGCACTGGGATGTGAGTTTGTATTATACATAGGTGCAATGTCCCCGTTTGGCACAGCGGCACTCCCTTAAAATGGTGTACCAGGTGCAATCAAGGATAATGTGCCCAATTATAGATAAAGCTCAGCCCTGAGGGCAGCCGCAAACATGCACCTACCGTGGGGATAGCATCTAAGTGGAGGGTGGAGAAGCTAGCTATTTGAATCAGCTCATATGAATTTCACATTGTGGGCAGCACCCAGACTGAGTTTGAAAGAGGAACAGTAATACCTGTAGTTTCTTGCGAGTTAGGAATGACGGAACCCCTTTGGCTCCTGATGTACTCCATAGATCTGTGACATTTTAGACAGAATATAATTAAGGCTGATTCAGAATGTTGAATTTGAAGTTACAGACAGATGAATAAAGACGTGTAATACTAAGCTCTGTATGTGGCATAGTCACTGGTGAATACCCAGGCTGGTGAGTACATTACAAATGCAATACGTTGGGGAATAAGTAACACAAAGATTAACAGTGCTCTCCCAGATAGTTTGTTGTGGTCCAAGCAAACTGCTTGTATGTGCTACATGTGTTGCAGTCAAAGTACAGAACAAGCACTTAATGCATGTGGAGTCAAAGTGAACCTCCGGCTGCAGAAAATAATTTAAAACAACGAAAGCAGTGAAAGGAAATCTAAATGTTGGTGAGCAAGAATCTGCTGGTCACACCATAGATAAAGGTATTGCACTGCTACTCAATAAATAGTCATACATAGCATTGAGCGTTAACACTGAAGGCGAATACAACCGTGTTGTTCAAAGAGCAACGATTGATAATCACAAGTTGCAAGATAATGTCACAATTAAAAAGTGGTGAAGAAAAAGAGTGCAAAGAGACACCAAAGGATAAAACAGTTATTTACTCACCAGAACCTGGGTAAAGTGAGCAGGTGCGATCCCAGCTCTAGTTGCCACAATGCAGGTAGAGAACAGGGATTCTGCTTACGATGCTGGTGAATCTTGTCAAGCTAACTAAAGGGCGGTGGGCGACAAACAGAATCGTCGCAGACATTTTGGAATAGTAAAAAACTTTGCTTTTCAAATGGAAGCAAAGACAGAGCCTGTCTTTCCAAAAGTCATCCAGGATGATCCAAAATCCAGCATGCCCCAGGCCTTAGATGATGGCTCTCATGAACATGTTCAAGACGGACAGCCGAGGAAGCTGGAGAAAGCTCCACCCTCTATGTCGGCCACTCCCATAAATGTCTACAGCACTGACGCTTTTATGAAAACCACCACAACTGTTCGAAACCACCAAAAAGCTAAATACTGGCAATAGATGGACTGCTTGGATAGAGACATGTGATGATTTCATTGATGCACTTAGAGAGACTGATAAAAAGATTGTCAAGTATCTTAAAAATCTTGTTGATGATGGTGTAAAAGAATTCTTAAAGGAAATGACGCAAACTGACGAAGAAGTCACATTTTGTCAGATTAAAGAAGTGTTGATTCTCAAGCCTAATCCAATGCCACATGTTGATTCCGAACAATACATTTTTAACAAAGAACACCAGAAAGTTAGTGAGACCATTCATGAGTTCATGGAGAGGCTCGACACACTCATCAAACATTGGAAGTGCAATGAATTTAATGATGAAGAAGCTAAGCATCTTAGAGTTATTGACGGATGCTTGTCAGATTTATTCAGAAAACAAATGCTGAGAGAAATTCTTAGTCTGGAGCAAGTGCAGATGGCTGCCAGAACTGAAGAAAGTGATGATAGACAAGCTAGTGACATAGAGGCCGGAGGTGCCCAGAATGAATCTGTCACGAGTGTGAAAAGTATGTCAGAACACAAAAGACTGAGGGACACAAAGTGATGGCTACTCGTAAAAAGATGTGTTTTAGATGTGAATTTCAGTTCCACATGAAGACAAATGTCCCACTTTTGGATAGCTATGTAAAGGCTGTAGGAAGGGGAACCATTTTGTGACTTTTTTCAAAGCAAAGGAAAAAGTAAGTTTCTCGCTACTCGAAGACAAAATGCCGCCAGATTGTCAAGTAAGACAAATTGACACTGAACGAAGTAGATCATCATCTAAATCATTGCCAAACAGTTCTTCTGTATCAGTATTAAGTGAAAGTGAAGAAAATGAATGTGCTATGTCGATGTTTACCTCAGAAAAGCACGCACATGTTGGTTTCGCCGCTTGTGAAGAAAAATGTCAGTCAAAGAAAGATCAACATGTCATAGCACCAAAGTTATTCAAACATTGTCAGAAGATTACACTGAAAGTAAATGGTTGTTTGATACCTTTAATTATTGATAGTGGTGCATCCATAACCATTAGGCCTGAGAAGAAATAAAATGAATTATCTCCATTTCCACAACTTACGCCATCGAAAACCAAAGTGTATACAAGAGCTGCATCAACACCCTTAAAAAGTCAAGGTTAATTTGTGGCAAGAGCTGCATTAACACCCTTAAAAGTCAAGGTTAATTTGTGGCAACAATGAAACGTAAGAAAACAAAGATGCTAGCACCCATCCAGGTGCTTCAAGGCACAGCGTCATGTGCCTTTCTACTCAGTTACAGCACAGCCGCTGATAAGGGTCTGATTTCTGTGAATTACAACATAAATGTTCACCACCAAATAGTATGCCAGTTCCCTTCATAATTTCATGGTTTGGGAAAGTTTAAGACTATGAAAGTAAAGTTGCATATTAATGAGCATGTCCTTCCTGCTGCTGAAAGTCATAGACAAATTGCTTTTCATTTACAAGAAGCTGTTGAAAAAGAGCTTGAATCTTTACTTATTAACCACCACAAGGGCAGCCCAAACCACCTGAACCAGGGGCATACAATAATTATTCCAAACAAGGGTTCAGAGTATATAATTTCACAGTAAGTAGGAGCAATTAATGAACTAAAATGTACAAGTATAACAGTGCACACATTGGAATACCAAAGGATAGAAAAAAATAGAATAAAAGACCCTAATTGAAAAATATAATGATACAAAATTTATTTAGTGCAAAATATCACCATGGCTCAGTATCGTAAGCTGGTACATATAACATATTACAATCATAAACAAAACCAGACAGGTGGCGGACAAGGAGAAAGAAACATATAGGGCAGAGTTTCAACACTTTACATAAAACTCCGACAAACAAAGCAATGTGTCCTCCAATAATTGGAGGACACATTGCTTTGTCTGGTTTTGTTTATGATTGTAATATGTTATATGTACCAGCTTGTGATACTGAGCCATGGTGATATGTGTGCATTGTTATACTTGTAAATTTTAGTTCATTAATTGCTCTTACTTACTGTGAAATTGTATACTCTGAATCTTTACTTAAGCATGATATCATTGAGCGTTCTTCTGGTCCAACGCGATGGGGTTCTCCCATAGTAGTGGTGCCTAAAAAGAACAGTGAAGGACATGCATCAGGCAAACAACTCAATTGAACGAGAATGACATCAAGGTTCACACATTGCTGGCATAACTCAATTAAATGGTGTCAAGGTATTCTCTCGCCTTCATTTAAGTAAAGGTTATCATCAAATGGAACTTGAAGAAGATTGCAGACACATTGCAGCCTTTTCTACACCTGCTGGTCTATTTGGATACTAAAAACGAAATTTTGGTGTGTCTTCTGCTACAGAACTCTTTCAAGACATCATTTGATGTATCATACAGCCTGTCATGAATGAGTTTAATTAAAGCAATGGCGGAGCTATACAAGAAGAGCACTGTAAAGCTCTTACACAAGTATTTCGTTTACATGCCAAAGTAGGTTTGACTTTGAATGCATACAAGTGTGAGTTCCATAAGACAAAGTTCTTTGGCCATATCTTTTCTGATGGGGTTATGACATCTGATCCTGCTAAAGTACAGGCTCCATCAAATGCTGATCCCCAACACAATGTTTGCATGTTGTGTTAATTTCTTTGCAAGGCCAGTTGCTGTTCCAGATATGTACAAGACTTTGCCACCGTAAGTGCTCCATTGAGAGACTTGACTAAAAAGAAGGTTTCATTTCATTGGTCACAAGAATGTGAGAAAAGTTTTAAGAAATCAAACAAGTCATTGAGAAAGCTTCTGAAATGGCATACTTCAACCTGAAGCTTCATACAGAGGTTGTTGTTGACGCTAGCCCAGTCAGGGTAGGCACTATCCTTGCACAGCACAGCGGACACACAAATGCTCGAAGGCATAATATAACATATGCAAGTAGAAGTTTGTCCCAAACAGAACATGCTTACTTACAACCAAGCTTAATCATGGTATGGGCTTGTGAACATTTCCATGCATTACTTTTACGCTGGTAACTGATCATCACGCTTTACTGACTGTATTTGGCAATCCAAAGGTCAAAATGCCTCCTCGCATTGAACAATGGGGACTACGGTTACAAGAGTGCAATTATACCTCGGTGCATGGACTAGGGAAGGATCAGAACAATGCTGACTACTTTTCCATAGTGCTATTATAAGGCCATGGTCCTCCATCTAAGACAGCTGCGGCCTATATTAATTTAATTGTAAAATTAAACACACCAGCTGCCATTTCGTTAACCCAGATTATCACTGCCATTAGCCATGATAGTGACATGTTAAAGCTGAAGGATATATTTACACATTCGTCATGAAAACAACACACTCAACCGCTCACCAGTGATGGTGAAAATCAAAAATACTAAGATGTTGTGAATGAACTGTCCATAACTCAGGAAGGAGTTATACTACAAGGGCCGAGAATCCTGATTTCGGAGAGTCTGCAGCAAAAAATAATTGAAGTGGCCCATGAAGGACATTGTAGAATCGTTGCCTCAAAACAAGCTTCCCGAGAACGAGTCTGGTTTCCTTATCTTGATGACAGGGTTGCCATTCATCTATTCAATTGCCTTTCTACAAAAACCACTCACCACACCTTGAACTTGTCAGAACTCCCGAAGCATGCATGGGAGAGAGCAGCTATTGCTCACGATTTCCATTAATTGAAGATCTTTCATCTACCACTCAAGAACAAGTCATTGAAAGACTAAATGGAATATTCACGACATTGGCTATTCCAGCCATAGTGAAGTCTGACAATTGCCCGCCTTTCAATAGTTGAGAGTTTAAATATTTCATTGGAGCATTTGACAATAAAGCATCAGAAGAGTACACCTCTGTGGTCACAGGTTAACAGACTTGTTGAGCTTTGTTTTATGAGTACGCTAAAGAAAGCAGTGTGCCACTCTTGGGATTTGAAAACTGTGCTGAATTCTAACTTAAGAGCCTATCGTTCAGCACCGCACTCAACCACAGGTGAAAAGTCCTGTGGCATTGATGTTCGGGAGAGCAATGAACAATCAGGGAAAGAAAAATGATAAAGCAACTCATGAGAAGGACTTGGTTAACAAACAAGAGATAAAAACATATGCTGACCAATGATGACATGTGAAGAACATCGTCTTTAGGAAAGGAGATCGAGGGCTTGCACGACAGATGCGGAGAAGATAATCAGATTTACCATGTGATGCAGAAACTTTTCAATTGGTGTCTACCAAAGGACACATGGTGACTGCCCAGCACCCTGGGAAGTCTATTACCAGACACTCCTCTCAATTTAGGCACCTAACTAATTCTTCATCAGATCTAACTGTGGAAGGAGAAACTGGGTCTGAAACATCAATGACTGTTGCTGCCTCTACACTGTTGACACATATTCTGGACATGGGGGATGACAGTTCCCAGTTTTCAAGAACATGATCAGGTTGAACAAATAAAGCGCCAAAAAGATTGATTGAAGAGATTTCATTATATATGTCTATCTATATATATATATTTGTAAAAAATTGTAATGTTTTGTTTAACAGAGGGGGATATGTAGTGTCTTGCGAGCTATAAATGACAGAAACTTTTGGGTCCTGATGGACTCCATAGATCTGTGATGTAAGTGTGAGAGCCGAATGCATTGAAGACTGGTTTACAATGTTGAGTTCACAGTTACACGCAGACAAATAAAGGCGTGTAATACTACGCTCCTTGTGTGGTGTAGTCATTGGTGTGTACCCAGTCTGGGGAGGACCCTGCAATACCCCTGCAGGTGAGTGCAGTGAGTGACTTGGGGGTTGCATGGGAACCCCTCTTTCAGGCGTCGCCCTCAGGGGGTGCACTTTCTGTATGCCACCTCTTTTTGACAGACAGTCAGTGTACCTTCTGACAGTCACTTTGTCTCTTCGCTCATTTCCAAAATGCATGGGTGTAGAAGCAAGGTGGTTGTCTCAAGATCATGGGACCATGCCTACTTGCTAATGAGGGAATGCCCCTTCTAAATTGTGGGGGTGCTTTATGTGTGACAGCATGGTTTACATTACAGAAGGCGCTGCATAAGCATTTGTTAACCCTTCTTTAATTGCAAAGTGCAACAGAGCACAGAAATTAGCACACATTCCGCTATGTGCCAGGGGCACTTTGTGTAACACAGACATGGTTTAGCAGCAGAGTATCTGCAAGACATTTTAAAATGAGCCCATAAGCGAAACATCATCCTTAGAAAGCGCAGTTGCAGACCATTTGTGGCACTAGTGTGGTGAAAAAGGCCTGTCGTCCTCCTCCTGCTATCCACTTGCCCTCTTGGTCAATACAGGCGGTACTCTATCCTGCAAACCTTGACACTCCTTGAAACACAACTTCATGTCAAAAATCAGGTGTACAGCTGTAGTATTGGTATGTTAACAGCTCTGGCCTTAGCATGTTTTTCACCAAAATTAAATGAATGTTCACCTTCACCCTGCAAGCGCGCAGTATTTATTAAAATCAGCAATGGACCCAAACAACAGAAAAGAACAAAATAAAATAAGACAATAAAAATCCTTTCAGTATTTAATATGGCAAAAGAGTATATAGCCTGCAAACCAACTCATTATTAATACATCTGCCACAAAAAATAATACCTACACATCAAAACATCACATTATAAAGCACAATAATACATACATACATATCAAACATACATACATACATATCAAAAAGTGCCTCCACCAATACTATGCCCCTCAAAACACAACACAATGATTTATTGGGGTTGCGTTGTGTATTGTTTACTGTTGCTGTTGCTTTTAGTTATTTATTGCTGATTTTAGACAATTATCGCTGCTTTTAGACATTTATCGCTGCTATTTTAAAATCTATATTGTTCTTACCGATAGCCTGCACGTTAGCCTGTTTAGCACTGAGTGGGTGCCGACCTCGGTCCGCCCCGGCTGCTGTGCCGATTGTGCGGAGGGCGGTCACACCACTAACACGTTCTCCTCACTTCCGCCCACAAATCACATCCGGTTGGGAAGCGGTCGAGTCATCCACCGGAACTAAGCATAAAACGCCCAATGGGGCGAATGCGCCACTGGCACACCGAAGGCACGCATAAGGCAAGCCCGTCTGCGCCCATCCGCGGCTGGACCGGGCCCAGGGCCAGAACCCCTGGTCTTTTGAATTGTCATGCACTCAGCTATACCGCAAGGGAGCCACACCTCTTCAATAATCCCAGGGAGAATTGCTGCCCGTCAATTCCTGGTGAAGGTACCGCAAACTGTCCCTGGGGGTTGACACTCCCGCAACCACAAAGGATTAGGGCCTTTCTGCCCCCCAAATTTTCCCGGAGTCTAAACTCTTCCAAACTCTCTGAGAGTGTTGAAATTCACTGTGGCCTTACAAATGTCAGATCTCTGGCAAAGCACAAGTATGAAATTGCACGCATGTTCTTAAACTTTGATTTAGACATACTTTTCCTAACAGAAACTTGGGTAGATGCTACCTCCGACCCTGACTTTGTCACCGCAAGCCCTGCCAGATTTCGGGCTATCAGGTTTGATAGGCCTTTAAAACGAGGCGGGTGAATAGCAATTATCTTTAGGGAGCACTTCCCACTAATTTGCCACCCTATCTCCACGCCTTCATATGAGGCTCTTCATTTTGCTCTCGAACTCAGCCCAAGGCTGA
This sequence comes from Triturus cristatus, assembly GCF_964204655.1. Lineage (NCBI taxonomy): Eukaryota > Metazoa > Chordata > Amphibia > Caudata > Salamandridae > Triturus > Triturus cristatus. The sequence goes on along the minus strand of NC_140589.1, from coordinate 497,069,124 downwards.
CTTTTAGTGGCATCCTATTGTACCCGCCTCCAGGCTCTAGAAGCACCTTCCCCTCTAATCTAGATAGCCTTCTGGAACCCACTCTTTTAAACAATGACTTCACCATCCTCGGAGACTTTAATTTCTACCTTGAAGACAAGGATAACAGGGAGACAGGGATACTTCTAGACACATTGGGAGCTGTAGGCCTAACTCAACTTGTATAGACCCCCACTCATGAGGCGGGGCACACGCTTGACGGTATCTTTACCTCAGCCCATGGTCTAATACTAAAAGAAATCCTTCATTTGACATGGTCAGACCATTCGTTAATTAAGTTCAATCTTCCAGTCACTACGGTTGGGCTCAGAGGTACCTCCAAGCCCCCTGCCTCCACCCATATAGAGTGGAGTAAAATGGATAAAATGATCCTCCGTATACATTTGGAGAGCTCACGACCACAATTAAATGGTCACTCAGAATTAGCTGCCACCAAATACACTGAATGGCTTAATGAAGCAGTTAAAGCCTCAGTACCCACAAAGAAATCTTCAGGGAACAGGAGCACCCCCTCTGCCCCCTGGTTTTCTGACGCACTATGGAAAGAAAACGAAAAATGTCGTCGAATAGAAAGGTGTTGGCGAGAAAAAATTATCACTCACCTGAGAGAAAAGCGTAGGAGAACTGCCCTAACACAAAATAAAAATTCACTGATATCAGGAAAGAGGGATTATTTCACCAGACAGATTGAGAATGCAAAAAAATCCTCTAAAGCACTATTTGCAGTAGTAAATAAACTTACCATACCCAAAAATACAGGGATCAAGGACAATCAAAAGTTCTGTGACGACATCGCAGCTGCTTTTAAAACCAAAGTCCTGGACATTTTTAAGATCTTTGAGGACACATCAGCTCACGTCCCCACCACTCTACCGCCAAACCCTGAAAATAATACCCTGCTCAGCTTCTCCCCCACTTCATCTGAAGCAGTGGAGAAACATATAAAGAAGCAAAGTCGGGATCTTCCTCTGACCCATGCCGGCCGGCATTTCTGATAGAAACAGTAGATCTGGTGAGTCCTGGGCTCACAGAAATCTGTAATTCTATGTTTGACACTGGCAATTTTCCCTGCAGGTGGAAAGATACCTCCATCCTTCCGCTGCTAAAAAAACCCAACCTGGATGCGGCTAACCCAAACAACTATCGACCAATAGTCTGGTTGCCAGCCAAAATAATTGACAGAATCATGAATATTCAATTAACCCAATTTATTTGTGAAAATAACTTGCTTGATCACTCCCAGTTTGGTTTTCGCCAAGAACACAACACGGAAAGGGCACTCATTAAAGCTACAGAGGAGATCAAAGGGGTGATGGATGGAGGAGGCACAGCTGCCCTTGTGCTCCTCGATCTGTCATCCGCCTTTGATACTGTTGACCAATCTCTCTTGGAACAGTGGCTGGAGTGTCTGGGGGTCAGGGGTACGGCATTAGCTCTACTGCGCTCCTTTCTTAAGGACAGGAGATTAACAGTTTCGATTGCTGGGTATCATTCAGCTCCTTATACTCTCCCGTGTGGAGTACCACAGGGCTCCTCCTTGAGCCCTTCTCTTTTTAATGTCTACATCTCCGAACTGGCTAGTCTGATTCAGGACTTTGGGTTTAGTCTGACGTCTTATGCCGACGACACCCAGATAGTGGTGGCTGCATATAAAAATCAGGCTCCTCCTATTCAACAATTTCAGAACTGTATGTGTACCATAAACAGATGAATGGGTACACATTTTCTCAAACTCAACTCTGAAAAAACAGAGGTCCTTATTTTTGGTAATATGCAGCCAAACTTGGGCAATCTGTGGTGGCCGGCAGAGATGGGAGAATCACCAAAACCAGCGGTCAACAAACTATTGCTTTCTCAGCAGACTAATGCAACTGTCTCCGCTTCCCACTATCTTATCAAGAAAATAAGGAAGATCTTTCCCTATATCCCCTTAAACACTAGAAAAACTGTGGTAACATCGCTAATTCAGTCTAAAATGGATTACTGTAACAGGCTTTACTTGAACATACAGGAACAGTATTTAAAAAAGCTTCAGATGGTTCAAAATTCAGCAGCACGATTATTGATCAACATCCCTAGGTGCAAATCTGTATCTAAAGAGATTCGCAACCTGCACTGGCTTCCTGTGTCACAACGCATTAAATTCAAGGCTCTGTGTCTGGCTTATAAAGCACTGCATCACACAGGTCCTTCCTTTCTGCAAAACCTTTTTGTCTGGTATGAACCAACCAGACATCTCCGTTCTACAGGGGCCAGACTCTTGACAGTGCCCAGAATTCGAACATCGTACTGGGGTAGCCGCAGCTTTCACTATGGCACCTCTAAACTCTGGAACACCCTTCCAAGCGAGCTCAGAAGTGCGAGCTCCTTCTCCACCTACAGGAAAGGACTAAAAACCTGGCTGTTCCAGAATTAGACGCTAGAGCGGGCTTACTGTGTTGTCAGCGCCAAGACACCCCCGGGTATTTGTGTACTTTATAAATTCCGTTAACATTAACATTAGAAACACAACCACAACACAACAGCAGAAAACAATGACACACCGCAACATCTAAAAAGAACACAAAAACATTGCAACAAAATGAAATACAAGATACCATTATTTGAGAGCAAAATACAACAGGAAACAAAATAACTCAATGCAACAAAGCTACCACAGAACACAGCAATGACACAAAAACAGCATAACCCAATAGCAACACACAATACATTACTAGTACTACTACTTCTACTACTGCTACTACTACTACTACTGCTACAATAACACAACAGTTTAACAGCACAATAAAATGAATTGCAGGATGTTGTGAGGACATTAGGCCAATGCAATCTGAAGCCTTCACAGGTCCACAGCCTGGACAGTGGACACCACTTCCTTCCTATGGACTGGACAGGAAGTGTGGGGAGAAGCACAGGATTCCATTGTAGGACAGTGCAGCAACACATGGGTGGAGACAAGCTCCCCCAGAAGTACAAGAACAAAGTAGTAGAGAGGGCTTTTAAATAAAGGATAGATTGGAAGAATACCTGTGTCCGTGTGGTCTGTCCACACTCAGGACATTACACACACAAAAAATAAACTACCAGTTCATTGTACTGTTTTGTTGTTATGTTGGGTTGGCTTATTTCTGCATTGGGATCAGCCGATTTAGTTTACTGTGACGCATTGTCCAGGTCGACACCCAGAGCACCTAGTTAAGAGTGTGCAATAGTGCAAACAGGGACAGTGCACCTCATCTGTAATGAAAGCTTTGGTGTTCATTTAGGTGTTGATTTAAGTGTTCTGAGAGTTAAGGAAACTTGCAGTGCCGTTGTACCTATTCAAAATAATGCTTATATGTGTATGAAGGTTAATGGATACTTATCCTGTTATTGGGCTACACGTGTCCTTAGGGTGAGTGCTAGCATTGTAACTTTTCATGTTGTTCTTTTGGTGTATGCGAGGGATGTTTACAGTACTACTGTCTGTGCCACCCATCTTCTGAAGGTGTGGCATTCCTCGCTGTACTGTGCAGAATGTAAACGATGACTCCATTGCTGCTGCATATACTGCAATTTGGGTGAGAGCGATGGATACTTGAGAGCCAGCTTACTGTGTGCTTTACCTTTTTGGGGGTGAGGGTAGATTCCACTGCAGTTTTAAGCATTGGTCCTGTCTTTCATTTGATTTGTTATTTTTCATTTAGCTGCTCATGCCATTCATGTTGCGAGCACAAAGGGAACTTGCACTGCTTCTGCTCATGAAGTACCTATTCTGAGGGTGATCGATGCTCGCTCTGCTGCTGTCTGGACTGCACCTGTGCTGAGTAAGAGGGTTCTCTCTTTCTGTGTGCATTTATTTTACCTGCTCTGAGGATGACAGGTGTTTTCACTGTTGCTGTCCACACTATACTTAATGTTATCTTTCGTACATATTTTCAAATCATTCAAAAGTTATGAAATCCTAGTTATCACTTTTAGGGTTGAGACGGCTGCTCATTATTTTTTGCTGTGCAGGGCAAATGACAGACCTGTCTTTCGTAGGCCATTTGAGATATTCCGGATCGATTTAATGCAAATTGAATTTTATGTGCATGAATGTGTTTCACACAATGATCTTTTACATTGATTTGACGGTATGATATTAGAGTAGCCACTTAATTATGCCCATAGCGACCATTAGGACAATTTTGACTATTTTATCATAGAGTTGCAGCGTGTTACCCTCTCTGTGATTTCAAATCTGTGGGTAGCGACCCACTGACACGTCGCAAGCCCATTTTTTGTGGGTCTGCAGAGTAGGAAGATGCATTTCAACTCTGGACCTGATTTACAAAGGTAAACTTTCACTTTTATGTGATGCAGCTGATAAGCAGCTAGATCCTTTGTTTGATATTTAAATCAATTATGAGACACTTTGAGTAATCTATGAACAAACATGCACCAATTTCAAGATGAAGAGATACTGAAAATATATATGAGATAATTTAGCTACTGCATCTTAAAAGTATGCAGATAAATGTAGATCAGACAAAAATATACTCATTCAATAATATTGGTTCTTAGTTATAAACAAGCCATAGTATGCTATTTTAATGTGCATAGGAGTGCTAAAACTATGTACTTACATGACATGAAATTCCTAATCTTACTCATTAAAATAATAATGTGTGTTAAGAATTAATAAAATCTAATGCAATCTATTTTCTTTCCGTGTAATATTCGAGTGTTCATTCTGAATTTCATCATTGTATATGTGAAATTGTGCACTAAATGAGAAAAGAGAAAATGGTGCTGCCAAGTCATATTGAATGATAATAAGATCAGACCTTTAGAATTTGATCTTCACATGTGTACTAATACAAACTGCTCGAAATTATATTAATATTTTATCATTTGAAATAATTTGACATGTTGGTACTTTGAAAATACAGTAATATGTCATAGTTACATGTGAGATTTACAATACAATTAATATGTATTCTGAATGCCTATATGTTGAAAAAATATTAGAGCATTTATTTTTTATTTTTGAAATGTATATTTTCATTACTTTAGCACATGCTTTAAAAGAAATATAATAGGCCCGCCTTTTTCATCTTCTTGCGCTGCTCTCGATTCGTGAGAAAGTTTTATTAACTTATAATGTGAAGCGAAACTGTATCTCACCAGAAGAGTTCCCACTCATTTGCAAGGACTGACTGAAACAAGGGTGATACATTGGGACATTTGCTATGGAAGCTGTTCATTTGTGATTTTGCTCATGTGTCTACTGCATCAAAGGATCATTGTCTGTGAATTTACGTATACTGGATGATCTGACATATTACGTGACTAGCACCATCCCTTCTGTACAAATTGTGTGTTTATATCTCATGACAACCATCCAACACGCACTGACCAATGGACTGTCTGACACAATGAGGTGACCAAGGAGGTCTCACCACCGGAACTAAAGGATTATATTATACATTATTCAGAAGGAGGAGGGAATCTTTCCTTTTACTTTTTTGGGAGAATCGAGCTAAACCTGATCCCAGAGAATGTATTTGATTGGGAACTTTGTGGACTCTATCTTTTGCCTTTTTTGCTGACGCATTCACTGTGTGCGCCATACGTGAACCTACTTCAATGGGACACTGCACATAAGCTGTCTTGGTTTATGTCCTTGCTGAACTTTTCAGAACTGTTCTGTAATCTTTAAATCTCAAAAGCTAATAATGATGATCTTGCTTTTTGACAACTTGATAAAATGTAACCTTAACTAAATTATAGGGTCTATATAGGTTCTGATTTGTTTCCTTAACTTGAGTGTGCATTTTAATGAATGTATTCATGAATGGGAGAGATCGTTATAGATGGATCTCAAAATACCAGGTACTAATGTTATTGTTTTGCATTGCCTTAATGAAATAATTATTAGTTAGTATGATTATGGTCTGACTGAATTTATTTAGGAGATTCAGATTGGTAGTGATAATTCTTTCCTGATTTAGTCTACTGTTGAGAGTCACATATATAAATGTGATTACTAGCGTGTAAGTTGGTTAACCAATTCCTGGTCCTCATTGGATAGCTTGATATTGGATCCTCTATGTTCGCCCCCTCATTGGCACAAAACTAGGTCCATCGGAGGACCAAGTGAGTGTCAGAAAGTATTAATGGTCAAAGCTGAAGTAACCAAAAAAAGACCCAGTAATGCTGGAACACATGTAAGATTAGGGTTGTTTGCTATTCACAAAGGGATTTACGAGTAGTATCTTTACCAGTGCAGAGTCTCCCTACATAAAAAGACAAGTCTTTTTATGTGTGGAGACTCCGCACTGGTAAAGGTGCTACTTGCGTATCATATTGTGAATAGCAGACAATCATAAACTTGCCCCAAAGTGTACATTTATCTTTTTGAATCAGGCCCCCAGTATATAGCGTGTCACATTTGCTGGTGCATCAAATACAAAGGTGAACTATCAGGCAATGCCTTCTAACACATTGCAGCTTATTCTTTTAACATGGAAATGGGAGTTTACTTTTCTTTCTCTGACTGCAAAGTGAGAGGAGTTTTAAAGTGAATTACGTGACAATCTTGCTGGAGTACAGGTATGTGAAAGTAAAAGGCTATAGACTGTCTTTTGTTTACAACACACAGCAATATGTAAATACTTGTCAATGAACTGTATGCATTTAGCAGTAAGGAAATACAAATGAAGCACATTCTTTGTAATTCTCATGTGTGCTGGAAACAGAAATATTTATAGGATCATAACAAATCAAAGCACTTTAGTTGGTGATGCACACATTAAAAATATTCACAGAAACTTGATTTCCACACCTAATCATTTGTGTGTTATATAGATTTATCAGTAAAACTGTATGTCTGTGCAAAATTAAAAGCCATTGCAATGGAAAATATGCTTTCTGTAAATGACAATGCACTACCATACAATGCTTTACTTACATTGAAAAATCTCCCCTCGTCGTGGAAGATAGATAGAAAGGAAAAGTTGCCCAGCAGAGGTGTAAATGAGTGAATAGATGGAAGAGAATATTGGACATGAGTTTCAAAAAATAACTTTCTGCATCGGAAATCACAAATAGCACATGACTACAAAGTAAAAGAAATGCAATTGGTTTACAGTTTCTTTTATGAAAGGAAGTACTCACCCATTACTCCCTTTGTTGAACTTTCCAGGTACTAGTTAGATTAATATAGGAGCTGTCCCAAACTGATTTTGAAAAGGCTGGTTTTCAACTTTTTTTTGGCTATTTCTATAAAAATAAAAGAACCAGAGGTAGACCTGCAACTAGTTGAAGACCAGGAGGACTCAGCTGCACATCAACAGCCGTCTAATGAAGCACCACCAACAAAGAAACAAACCATAGCTTGGGTTTTGTTCACAATTCCATCTGGTAAATTGAAAATCACAACTAAATTGGTGAAGTGCAGCATATGTGAGAAGACATTATCTCGGGGCACAGCAAAAAAATATTCACGTGGTACAACAAGCATGTTGTACCACTTGATAACATCCCACAAGAACCAACTTAATATTTCCCCCAAAAAAGAGGAGAGGGATCATCAGCCTCTAGACCTCCAGCCTTGCTCCTGGCAGCAAAGTTCCAGCTGAAGTGGAGAGAAGATGCAGTGAATTGTCACCAGAATGAAAGCATTTTGCTACCTTCTGCTGGACTGTAACACTATTGTAACAGAAGGGGAGAAATCTGTGGATGTAATTTTGCAGAATCTGAAAACCAAACTTGATCATTATTTTTCCTTTTTTATTGCAGCAGTTCAACTGCTGTCAAAAAATGTAAACAAAGAAAAATGTTATAGGATTTCATTTTGAACATTAGGCAACCAAAACAAGATACACTGGTGAAATAGTGAAGAGACTTCTTAAGACTGCTGGTATTACAGTACTTCCATTTAGTTTTTATCTGTAGTAACCTAATGTAGTCCTGTAATGTTTATAAATTAATTTCCTGCAGTTAGAAAGTCTTTCATTTTTAACACCTCTCTCTAGACAATACCCCTAATAGGCCAAATAACGAATAATGTCGCAGAATTACATAATTCATATACATGCCAACACAATACTATATTTTGTTATCCTAAATTGTCGTTAGAACTTCAGTTCTAGAAATGGCAAATTTGAGTTTGGTAACTTTTTAGATACTCTTGGTTTAAAAGAAATTTCCATGACATGCACTCTATCCGATCCTCTTTGACATCTTAAATATATTATATAGTGTGTAGAGGTTATTTTAACTCCTTCATTGAATATGATTACTATAGTAGTGAACGTTCTTTTTGAAATGGAAATTCGTCCAGCTACAAAGTTTGTAATTTCACTTTCTAATTTAGTACCATTCTTTCTATATCATTGAAGGATGACTATGACATATTTTCCATACATTTATAAGATTAAGGTGGACCTAAGTTCTGACCAGCAGTTTGGACATGTCATATCTTCATGGGCATTTTTGGTTAAATTTTCAAAGGGCACAGCTTTAAAATCTGGTAACTTCAAGTAGAGGAATTGTTCCGAGTTGATTTCAATACTAGAGGTGAATTCACAATGTTCTCAGTTGTGGTCCCATTTATAAGTTAAACCAAATAACTCATTGATATTCACATCCTCTTCCTCTGAAAGTCCTAGCCTTACCATTACATATTTTTGAGCCCCCTGCTGAACATTTTGAGAAAAAAACTACTAATCCAGTACACTACTCTATAATTTAGACCTTTCTGCAGCTCTTTTGGTGGTAACTTGCCTGTCTTTGGCTCCATATGGACTATAGCCTGAAATGTATGTATACTTTGGATAAGAATGAACTCATAAACATTTAAACCTTGAAGTGGTTCTGGAATGGGAACCAGTACTAACCAGTACTAACTTCCTATGCACAGCTCCAGCTGGCATTTTTTATTATCCTCTAATTTATTGTAACATTACTTACATATAACTTGCTGTGTGCAAAATTCAAAGCTTTCCTCTCCAAATAAGTACACCACAAACTTTTGCCAGTAATCATTATTTTCTTATTCACTTTTTAAATACAAGTCAACAGTCCGTGTTTGAATCTTGTAGTGAGTGTGTCAACAATATATACAAACATACTCCGGTTTTTCAGAGCACACTGTGTTACATTGTGTAATCTTTTCTTCAAAACTGTCAACTATAATACCTGTGCCCTGTTTTGCAACTCCTCCTGTTATCAACACTTCATTGTCTGTTGAGTCCTGTTCTGGACAAAAGAAACAAAACTGCCCATCATCACAAACCTTTTCTACCTTTGCCCCAGTGAGGTTCCGTGAGAATCGTAATGGTACTTTTTGGGTGTGTTCGCATATGGACGAGTTTGGTATCTACGAACCGCAAATGACGAGTTTAGTGGGTGTACGCGTTTTCGCTACGCTACTATGCACGGTTCATCTCATTTCTGGGTATGTCCATCTGAACCCTCGGGTTCCATCTTAGATACGGCATCCATTTTGTTTCTTGCCCTCAAGTAGCCAGCGAACGGACACTGTCTGCTTCGTGACCCTGGGATTCCCAAGCTTTCATGGAGGACACGTGTTCCTTTGAAGGTGTCTTTATGATGAGGGGGATGACACGGCAAAGGCAGATGGCTCCGCTCGAGGGTCATCTTGCCGTGCCGGTGTATTGTTTCAGTCATGCATGCATTAGGCACGAGTCCTTTGATCCTGCAATCGAGTTTCCGATATTGCTCTTTACACTCTTTTCCAATCTGTTGTGCATCCTTGTTCTTCCTTTGCATCTGTTCCTGTCCTTTCTCTTAATTCGTTTACAGCCAGAATGGAATGTGTTTAATGTGGGGATAGTGTGCTTTTACAGTTGGGAACCGGCAATGCTGCTGTAATTATGTTCCGGGTTTCTGAAACATGAATGCGACCCTTCTGAGTTTACTGTGGGAACTGAGTTGTAACCTTTTGTTCGTCATGTTGTGCAATGACGAAAATGTGTATAAAAGGAGCGATCCACTTGTACAATTTGAAGCAGTCTCCCAGAACCTACACGTTGTGTACTTCTTGCGACTTCTGTATCCCTGCAGTAATAAACGCTGATCTTTAACGCCGCCGGAAGTGTCCCGTGTCTCTGTGTTTTGTACGCCGGAACAGGTAACCCACGAAGGTTTCAGGTGTTGTCCCCTGGCACCGCTGGGCCTTAGAATAGCCCAGTCCTTCAGTTGGCGCCCAACGTTGGGTGACATCAGCGGTACCGGTCCAAAGCCCGACGATCGTGAGGAACTTCGTGTGAAATCTCCGAGGGAAGGTGCACCCCGCTTCATCGATCCAGTTGTCGAAATAAGTGGCCCGAAGACTTTTCCCGCGAAGATTCCCGCCTCCTGACGGCTGCGACGGACTGATGCCCTGACTGTCGACCTGTTTTGGCGCCAGGCGTAGTCCTTTGTACGGCGAGACGATAGACGGGCCTTCCTGGTGACGCCATTGCTCTTTCAGTTAAGTATTTGTGGGTCGCTCCCAGAGTTCTTGGTTAAACTTGGTTGTTTGCATGGTTCCATTGCATTTGTGGTTCTTAGTTGTTGGTTCTTAGTTGTTGGGTTTTATTTGACGATTGCAATTGCCAAAAACCGAGGGTCTTGCATTTTTTTGCGAGGACATCGTACTTCGATAGCCCTTGAAGTTTGTAAACTCGGTTAGTGTGCACGATGCCTGGCCGTAGTACTTTGTTTGGTTTTCTTAAATGTTGCAGCACGGATTCCCGATTGGAGGATTCATGTCCGATACCTCCAGTTGGAACTCCAATTTATGAGCTCTACAGCCGCCATGGAGTAGGTCCTATTGTATACAATGACTATTGGATTCGTTATACTAAAAATGATGGTGTCCTTAGTTGGCCATCACATGGTAGTTTCGAAACTACAATATTGGATAATCTTGAAGCTAAATTGTTTAAAAAGAAGGTTAGGCCGGCCATGTTTGATTCCTTTCGGTTATGGCGTAAAGAGGCCAAGCAGAAAGAAATCAAACAACTGAAGAAAAATAAGAGAGAAGGTGTTATAACGGTGATGCAAAACGCAGAACAATATCAGCGAGATAAAGACGAGAAGGAGCAGGAAGTTTCTGCTAGACTGCGTCATATGGCGGTGGATAAATGTTATCCGGTTTTACCGTCTAGTTCTGATAAGACGGGAGAAGATGCGATAGAAGATCCCATATTGTCTTATCTATTGAAATCACCACCTCCTTATGCACCAGATACTGTGGGTCCTGTGATTCCCCCTGTTCCTCAACCTGTTGTTCTGGCGGCTGCTGGTCAGCCTGTCGTTCCTCCTGTTCTTCCGAATCCTCTTGTGCCACAAATTGTTCATCCTCCTTTGCCCGCTCTTTTTCCTACTGCTCCTTTGTCAGTATCTCATCAGCCCAATCTTGCTACTACTCCCGTTATCCCGACTACCGCTACTACTTCTGCGGTTACTTCTAATGTCGTTGCTCCTGTGCTTCCTTCTTCTTCTCCTTCTGTCCGTAGTCGTATATTTAATGCTGTTGCTAATCTCTATTCTCCACTTTTCGGACCAATCCTTGGGTCTGATCTTTCTGATGTCGCTCAGAGGCGCAGTCAAATTCCTGATGGTAGGGAACGTGAGTCGTTAGTGAAAATGGCGCGTAAATGGATAAGGCATCCTGCGAAGTACACTTCGCGTATAGTTTTTGAGACATTTTTCCAGTTCAATGAGCCCACACAAAGATTCGTGTTCGAGGAGATGTGTAAATTCTTGAGAGACGAGTGGGATAATGAGGAGGTTGACAATGTACCGCCCGAGGTGACTGAGCTTCGGAATCAGTTTTCGACTGGTATGATTGTGGGCGATAATGTTCGACGTGCTCTAGAGCGTTTGTTATCTTTTCGATCTATAGTGCAACCTCGTACATTGTTTAAGGACGACACTGAGGAGCTGTTGGCTCAACCTGGTCAGTATCCTATGCGGGAAGTTCCCCCAGTGTGGATGCCAGGCGATCCTGCTGCTAATCCTATTGTTCCACCGCACTTTCAGAGAGTCTGGATCCACCTCCCGTGGAAGCGATCGGAAGTTTTGCAGGTAAAGCAGACTTTGCCTGACCCCCGCAAGAATCCTGCAGGTTATTACAAGGAGTTGTCCCAATTAGTGGATGCTACTATTATGAACCTTGCCGATATTGACATGTTGTTTGGTAATGTAGTGCCTCAACCGATTTGGGCGAAAATCCGTCAAGAGAATCACGTAGCTGAGTTAGGCGGTGATTGGGCTGCTCTTGCGGCGGCTGACGGACGGCAAATTGGTGGGGCTAAGCCTGAACAGATCATCGAGAATCTGCCCCAAAGGATAATTACACTTCTGAAGACACTTATGCCAGCAATACGTGTTAATTGGGACAAATTGTCTGCGTGTAAGCAAAAGAAGGACGAGAGTGTCTCCGATTTCTTTACGAGATTTGAGGAGGCATTTATCGATCATAGTGGTCAGGATATGAGTTCTGAGGGAGGTCAGCGATTGTTCGTTGATAAATTTGTGTCTAATTTGTTGCCTGAACTAAGCAACAAGTTGAAGAACTCTGAAAGTTCGTGGGCCGTTTCTACCACTGCTCAGATATTAGCCACGGCCCAGTACTTCGAAAATAGAGAGAAAGAAGAGAGCGAGCGCGCAGATAAGAAAACTAAGGATCTTAAAACTAAGGTCTTGTTGCAGCAAGCGTATCCTCCGTGCTCGAATCAAAATGACTCGCAACAGCCAAATCGATTACAATCGCAGTTTTCGAGATCGCAGTTGCGTACTAACTCTTCTATACCTCGCTCTGCGTTGGGGTATAATCAATGCGCATATTGTAGGGGTGAGGGCCATCTGAAGTTTAGTTGTCCAGTTTTGCGTGACCGAAACAATGGTGTTTCGGCTCGAGGAGGTCGTAGTGGTCCTCAACAAGCGTCACGTGGTAGAGGTCGTGGTGTTACTCAGAATCAGACTGAGCGTTTTGCCACTTCATCAGACTCGCAAAATTGCTTTGATCGGCGCGATCCATCGTCTGGTAGATCTGCACAGTATCATGTGGACGACTATTATGTCGAGCATGATGTTGATGCTGACGGTAATTACTAGGACAGCCTTGGACAAAGAAGGGGAGTAGTATCAGTTCCGGTTGATCAGAGAGGGCCTTATGTCGCAGTTGCCACATCGGGCGTAATCGAGCCTTTTCTGTTGGACACTGGTGCAGCTAAAAGTTCCATCATGCATTCGAAACTCCCTGGCGCGCCTTTGTCTGGCTTAACGAATGTTTCCGTTGGATTCTCTGGCGCCCCCGTTAGTAATCCAGTTTTTAGTCCTTTGCCTCTTACAATTGGGTCTTGTGAGTTGGATGCTCCTTTGATGTTGACTACTGGTTGTGGTGAGAATCTTTTGGGCCTGGATTTGTTGAAGCGGTTATATGCGACTTTGTACTGTTCTCCTGCGGGAGTGGAGCTTACGTTGGGTCAGAGAGTGATCTCTCCTATGTATTTGTCGACTGATAAGCTCCCACCGGAATTGAGCGCTCTTCCTGAGTCTTTGTGGGCAACAGGTCCCAATGATGTGGGCCTGCTGGATATACCACCTTATGTTGTTCAATTAAAATCCAACGTGCGACTGCCACGCATTTCCCAGTACCGTATCTCTCTTGATGGAGAGCGAGCACTATTAGCGATCATTTACGATTTGATCGATAAAGATGTCATTGAAGAAACTCGGGGTAATGTGTGTAATAGTCCTGTGTTACCTATTTTGAAACGAACTGATCCATCCAAGCCTCCTGTGTATCGCTTTGTTATTGATTTACGGGAGGTAAATAAAATTGTTATCCCACAGTTTCCTGTGGTGCCTGACATTACGGCTTTGCTGACTCTGATTCCCGCTTCTGCATCATGGTTCTCGGTAATTGATCTGAAGAATGCTTTCTTTAGCATTCCAATTGCTGAGGAAAGCAGAGATCTATTCGGTTTCTCATTAGGTGGTCGCAGCTTTAGGTTCAAACGCGCACCTCAGGGCTACTGTGAGAGTCCATCGATCTACAGCCAAGCTCTTAAGAGTCAACTTGATGCGTTTGTGTTGCCGGCTGGTGCGGCCTTGATTCAGTACGTTGATGATCTGTTGGTAGCTGCTGACACTGAACAGATTTGTAGAACAGCTACAGTATCATTATTACAGCATCTATGTGACTTACATCACAAAGTGTCACCTTCTAAACTACAATATTGTTGTCAAGAAGTAACCTATTTCGGTCACTTATTGTCAAAGGCGGGAAGAAGGTTGACCCCTGAAAGAATCGCAGCAATTGCTCGAATGACTGTACCAACAACTCAGAGAGATGTGCGTGCCTTTCTAGGTATCACGTCATACTGCAGGCAGTGGATTCCGAACTTTTCACTGTTAGCGAAGCCATTGATAGCTCTCACGTGCTAGGATGTTTCGACTCCTTTGCCATGGACGGAAGAATGTCAGAAAAGTTTTTCTGAACTGCGTGATGCGCTGTGTTCGGCTCCTGTGTTAGGTACTCCTGACTACAGTAAGCCATTTACACTATACGTTCACGAGAGAGAGGGTTGTGCGTTGAGTGTTTTGACGCAACAATTTGGTGGTAAGCAGCGTCCATGTGCATATTTTTCCTCGACCTTAGACCCGGTAGCTAGAGCGTTGCCAAGTTGCTTGAGAGCGACAGCGGTAGCTGCGGTGTCTATTCGACAATCCGCAGGTCTGGTCATGGATAACATGCTCATAGTGATGGTTCCGCATGCAGTTGACACTCTTTTGAATCGGACAAAAACTCAACATCTGACGAGTGCAAGGTTGTCCGGATATGAGCTGACGCTTTTGGCAAGTCATATACAGATCAAGCGTTGTAATGTCCTGAATCCGGCGACATTGTTGCCGACTAATATGGAATCAGATGATGTACCACCACATGATTGTTATTTACGAACTGAGGAAGAAACAAAGGGTCGTGTGGACCTGAAAAACACTCCATTGACAGATCCCGATGGCACTTTGTATGTTGATGGTTCATGTTTTAAGTTGCCGAATGGTGATGTGACGACTGCGTATGCTGTAGTGACATTGAGTACGGTTGTGGAAACTGCGAGATTAAGTCAGAATTCAGCACAAGCGGCAGAATTGATTGCGTTGAGAAGAGCGTGTATTTTATCTAAGGGAAAGTGAGTGAATGTGTTTACCGACAGTCAGTATGCATTTGGTGTTGCACATAGTTTTGGTCGACTGTGGAGAGAAAGAGGATTTATGACATCGCATGGTGCGAAGATCCAACACGGACAGCTCGTGAGCGATCTTTTGGATGCACTTACATTGCCTAAACAAGTGGCGATCATTAAATGTAGTGCGCATCGAAAGGTTACGGATGACGTTGGTCGTGGTAATGCATTTGCGGATGAGATTGCTAAAGAAACGGCTAAGAACCTTGCAACCCGAATGTATGTTACGAGTTCAGTGAGGTGGCCGACGGAGACTGGTATGTGTGAAGACACTGTTGATTGAGGGGTACAATGGTACTCAAAAAGCTGAAACTTGCGAAGATACAAGCTACGACTGGTTTGTCATGGCCTGATGCCTTGCCTCTGGCTCTCTTATCGACCAGAGCGACTGTACACTCTCGAGTAGGGCTCAGCCCATATGAGATTGTGTTCGGCCGCCCTGCGAACATTTGGGGAGTCCCGAGGCCTAAGGCCTTTGACAGTCTTGAGTATCCAATGTTAATTGATTATCTTCATGATCTGACTGCTAAACTAAGGTTAATTCATCAACAGGTCTTTGAAGCTTTACCGGCACAGACAGAGGGTCCTGGACATCGGCTTCAACCGGGTGACTGGGTTGTTACCCGTAATTTCGGCAGAAAGCGTAACCTGGAGCCGAGATTCGTGGGACCCTACCAAGTGCTGCTGGCGACAAGGACTGCAGTTCGGTTGGAAGGCAGAAAGAACTGGGTTCACGCCACTCATACCAAGAAAGTCCCGATCCCTTTACCAGTAGACAGTTGGGTGAGAACTGATATTGCGGCAACGGAAACTGAGACCCCACTATGCTTTGTGCCCTTCAGTGATGCTCAATCTGTAAGAGACAATTCATCGCAGCCAGACACATCTGTTGAGTCATCAGTTTTGGAGAACCCAAGGTCTGCATTGTCATCTGATCGACTGAACACTGTTACACCGGTTGAACAATTATTTGAGGAGCAGACTCAATCTGGAAGAAATCGATATTTTCTTCGCCCACGTAACAAAGACTAATACATTTTCCCTCATCTTTTCCTTTACTGTTGCCACGAACATTATGAACAATTACATCCTTTTCTGATTTTTGAGTTCCTTTTATGTGTACTCTTTACAGCTGAGAGATTTTTATTAAGTTGAGTGTTTGTTTAGGAAAACCTATCATCCGGGTTAACCGTAGGGCCGTGCGGGTACTCCTTTCTGTTTAGCAGGTTCCTGACACTAGGTTGGTTACTTTTGTCGACTCCTGGGAACTCCTGGGAATTGATAATCGCTACTCAGAACGAAGTGCGTCAAGGACGTCACGGACGGTTTTTAGAGGATGGCATTCTCTAAGCTGTTGGAAGAAGAAAGGATGTCGGCGCAAAGATCAAAATTGCATAAGATTATACGGACGAAATGATTTTTGTTTCAGGTATTCCTGCTGTCCCTGACTGTATCTATGCTATTGGTGGGTGGAGTGTATTTTGGAATACAATCGTTATTGCCTTCCATTTCACCTACTGTTTCTCCTAAACTAAGTGCTGTCACCACTGTTTCTCCACATTCCTTTCATCCTCTGCCCCAACATGAACAGGTTAGGCGTGCGGAATTCATGAATAATTCCTTCGTTCAACTCCTACATCAGCATCAGTTGGTGGTGAATACTACCAATTGTTGGGTGTGCGGGTTAATGCCACATACCATGGATAGGGGTATTCCGTATTTGGTTCTCCCTTATAGCTCCCAAGGGTCAGCTCGAGCATTCCAAACTATGTTCTGTAGTGCACTAGATTCCTACCCCAGTCGAGAGCCACGTTCCGTAAACTTTGGTCCTGGTCCGTACAACAAGCCTTTGGCGATAGCGATTGCTGATTTAGATAGAGACATTTTTGATGCATCGCTTATTCCAGAGGAAGAGGTGCAAGCCTATAAAGATTTGAGTAAGGCTGAGTATAGCATGTCAGTGGGTGATAGACAGCTTAAGAGCTCGTCTCCAATATGGATCGTACCCCACCTCGGTAACTTCTGCTTGAAAGGTCTTGGTCGAAATCCGAGAGCACAACTTGGGGAGAGTGCTTGTACTGATACGTATGTTTTACCAACGCTCTCTTCCCCTGTTTTCTTGACTGCCAAGGGTACCTATTTCGTATGTTATGAGCGTGCATATACATGGTTGCCCCGTGATTTCTCGGGTACCTGTTATATTGCAAATCTTTTGCCACCGACTTTCACAGTTGCCTCAGACTATCACAAGACTAGAGTTGTGAGAGGCGTTATTAGTAAAGAAGACACTGCCGGTCAAGAAGCAGGAGACTTCTTTAAGGGTTTCTTGCCGTTTTGGGGACCTATGGTTAATAGTAGGAACCTGAGACAGTTGACCCGTGTGGTAGAGTCGACTGCTAACATAACTGCGAGTGCTCTTGGTAATCTAACAGCAGAACTTCAGGCGGATAGACTTATGACGTTGCAGAACCGTATGGTTCTAGATGTTGTTCTAGCAGATAGAGGTGGTGTGTGCAAAGTGATCCATTCGAGTTGTTGCATTTTCATCCCTGACAACGCTCCAACTGTTTACCAAGCCATCTCGAAGTTACATAAGATCTCCGAGTCCATACACGTGGACGAAGGTGGTTGGACACTTCTAGGATGGTTTTGGGGCCTGATATCAACTTGGGGTTGGAAGATTCTGATGATCGTAGGGGTTGTTGTAACGTTTTTGTTCACGTGTTGTCTTTGTGTGCAGTGTGGTCCTGCCTTATGTGGTCTTTGTGCCACAACGTGTATAAGACGGCCATCTGTTACCAAGGAGACGTTGATGGATAAGATGATGTTCCAGCAACAACTAAACGATTTGATGAATATCGAAATCGATTCTGATCTCGACTAGTGCTTGCCTACATGAGGGCAAAAGGAGCGTCTGAGGTTCCGTGAGAATCGTAATGGTACTTTTTGGGTGTGTTCGAATATGGACGAGTTTGGTATCTACGAACCGCAAATGACGAGTTTAGTGGGTGTACGCGTTTTCACTACGCTACTATGCACGGTTCATCTCATTTCTGGGTATGTCCATCTGAACCCTCGGGTTCCATCTTAGATACGGCATCCATTTTGTTTCTTGCCCTCAAGTAGCCAGCGAACGGACACTGTCTGCTTCGTGACCCTGGGATTCCCAAGCTTTCATGGAGGACACGTGTTCCTTTGAAGGTGTCTTTATGATGAGGGGGATGACACGGCAAAGGCAGATGGCTCCGCTCGAGGGTCATCTTGCCGTGCCGGTGTATTGTTTCAGTCATGCATGCATTAGGCACGAGTCCTTTGATCCTGCAATCGAGTTTCCGATATTGCTCTTTACACTCTTTTCCAATCTGTTGTGCATCCTTGTTCTTCCTTTGCATCTGTTCCTGTCCTTTCTCTTAATTCGTTTACAGCCAGAATGGAATGTGTTTAATGTGGGGATAGTGTGCTTTTACAGTTGGGAACCGGCAATGCTGCTGTAATTATGTTCCGGGTTTCTGAAACATGAATGCGACCCTTCTGAGTTTACTGTGGGAACTGAGTTGTAACCTTTTGTTCGTCATGTTGTGCAATGACGAAAATGTGTATAAAAGGAGCGATCCACTTGTACAATTTGAAGCAGTCTCCCAGAACCTACACGTTGTGTACTTCTTGCGACTTCTGTATCCCTGCAGTAATAAACGCTGATCTTTGACGCCGCCGGAAGTGTCCCGTGTCTCTGTGTTTTGTACGCCGGAACAGGTAACCCACGAAGGTTTCAGGTGTTGTCCCCTGGCACCGCTGGGCCTTAGAATAGCCCAGTCCTTCACCAGTACCATGCAAAAGTGCTCCATTCATTTCTCTTAATCATAAAGCGGCAGTTTTCACATAGTAAATCCTCCTAACGAAAGTTTGCATTGTTGAGAGGTGTACAGCTTGCATCCCGAAATGATGAAAGGTGCATTTGGCACACTTTCTTTGATAAACAAGCTAGTGAGGGTCCCTCCAAATTTGTATGCTTTCTAACCTTGCAAGGATCCAATTCGCTATAGGAGTGAAATTCTTCATTTCATAACATTGTCCTTTTTCATTAATAGCATGAACTAGGGTGTTATCCTGGAGATAACTTTCTGCATAAAAGAAAGGCTCTGTAGTAGAAGTATGTATCCATTCTCCTTTAAAATTGTACAAAAGTTACTTCTATTCACTAATCTTTTTTCTGGTTTTGTCTCCTCATGTACAACACCATTTTGTCAAGAGTCTTCATTCTATTTATAATCAAAATTAAAAGCTTGCTCTTCAAAACAAAGGCCTAATCAACTACTCCCTCAATTAGTTCTTTCTGTTTCAGTGCCTCTTTCCTTCTTCTACACTTCTTCAAATTTCTCAGTAGATTTACAACCACTCTACTGCGAAACATCCTGGCTCTGATTTCCTTAAACTGCTTCTGTCGAGGTGTGTCCATCTTTATTACATTCTTTCCCGTTCATTAAATTAATATTTTGTCCACACTTATCCTTTCTCATAGTTTGCTTTTTATTGTCATTATTTTGTAAGCTATGCAGGTCTCCACATAGATTTTTAAGAAATGAAGCTGTCCTCTTACCTGTAGCTCTTCTATCTTTCACCGCTTTTTCTGCATTTTTCCTCTTTTGTGTCTCAGTTCTGCATAGATACTGTTGTTGCTTCTGTTGCTTTTTCGTCCGAGCTTTTGCAGGCATTCTAACTGTCTGTCAATGTACCACCTACTTTACTTCTGACTTACACTTTCTAAATAACTCTATAAAACATTATCAGTATCTCAATATCTCTATAAAATTGTGTATTGATAATTCACCTGGTCATATGAGTGAGTGTCTAAGTCTCCAAGTGGGTCTATGACTGGCTGCCTGAGTTCTTCAGTAAGCCTATAAGTGGATGCATATGTCACTGAGTGAGTGTATGTGAGTGGGTGTGTGAGTGTCAAAGTAGGTATGTAAATGGGTATATGAGGGCCGGAGAGGGTATGTGAATGGTATATGAGTCTGTGACTGGATCTATGAGTGGGTGCATACGTGTCTGAGTGGGTCTGTCTATCAGTGAGTGTGTGAGTGGAAGCATAAGTCTGTCAGTGGTTCTGTGAATGGGTGTGTGAGTGTCTGAGTGAGTCTGTGACTGTGTGCATGAGTCTCTGAGTGGGTGTTTACGTCTCTGACTATTTATATGAGTTGGTGCATGAGTCTCTGAGTGCCTCTGTGAGTGGGTGCATGACCATCTAAATCATGGATACTCACAAACGTTCTCTCAGGGGCCAAAATTATGGTGTGGTTTGTTGCAGAGGGATGCACTAGTGGGGGTGGGGTCGATGGGGGCGGGGTCAGTGGGGTTGGGGCTAGAGTAAAGAAAATAAATTACCACCTTTTCAAAACATTACTAGACAATGCGACAATGCTGTATTTCAAAAGCAGAAGTAACTACAAAGAGCACATTTTGATAATACATTTCTATTATCAGACAATAGCAATCTAGTCAGTACAAATGTAAAAACTGAGTTAAAAAACAGGTCTAGAGAAATTGAAATTTTAGCTGCAATGACGGAAGCGTGGGTACAACACAGAATAGAAGTTATGTGATACAGCTGATAATTCAGAAATGATCCAGCCACAGATGAGAGGTGGGGGTCACTGAGAAGCCGATGTTGAGCAAGATAGAATATATATATCTTTAGGCCTGTCGGGAAAATAACCACTTCCTGCATGTTTACCAGTCACTCCCACCCCTCCACGGATCTCAACCTCCCCTATCCTACTGCCCTCTTCAGGACCAGAACCAGTGTTAAGACTGGGGCGCCCAGACGTGCAGCCAGTCCCGCCCCGCCCAACCCAGACATTGGCTACTAATTCCGGGGTGCGTCTTACGTTAAGGAAATACATTAAAAACACACAGTATTCATTCAATCAGCGGTACATAACATCTACTCTACTTGGTCACAGCTAGTTAGAAAGAAATATACAGAGGTGGCATGGGATGGGGGACATGAGAAACACCAACCCAGGGAGGAAGGGAGAGAAATATGCAGAGGGAGGACAGCATGAGAGGAGAGAGATATAAATAAAGGGGAGAGAGAAACAGACCTGTGGAGGACAGGAGAGAGAGAAAATTACAGTGGGGGAAGTGATAAATGGAAAGTGAGAGATAAGCATGGCAGATACCCAGAGAGAGGGAGTAGGGCAACAATTTGAGACAGGTGGAAACAAAGAGGAAGAGAGAGATGGCGCGAGTCTTGAGCCGGAGAGAAGGCGCACTAAGAAAGAATGTGAGAAACAGTCTGATACACATGGAGAAAGTAAGGAAGGGACAAATGGTGAAACAGAAAGCGATGAGAGACCGTGTTGGAGAGAGACAGAGATGGGCCGTGAGAGTACGGGATAGACACGACAGACAGAAAAGGAGACAAAGATGGGAAGAGGGTGTGTGAGAGATGAGAAAAAGATGGAGTTGTGTGGGAGGGGAAAACGATGTGGTGATGAATCAGAAAATTAAAAAGGCAAGGGAGAAAAGAGGGAGGGACAGAGCAAGGCAGAGATGGAAGAGAAAGTTAGATGAGGAAACAAAAAGTGTGAGGGAGAGAAATGGAGAGGGCGTGGGGCAGCTGCAGCCACAATAATTCTGTCTCTTCCTGTATGTCTGAGTCCAGTGTTCACACTGGTCATCAGCACTAGATTATTAGTGTACAATCTGTACAGCGCTGCAATATCCTGTGTTGAAAGAGTTGGTGCAGAGGAGTCTCATAACTGAACTTGAAGCAATATTCTTTTTTATTAATTCTGCATATGTTTCTATGCTTCATATGCTTGCACTTTCCATGGATTCAAAATTGCGCAAATGAATTGAGAGACTTTTGACAGTGAATATCATAATATGCTGTAATGCACCGCTCCATGTCCTTCAAAACCCGATTAACATTACTCTTCTGGGGCAGAATTACATGAAGTACCCCCAAGGGCACAAAGACACCTGTGCACACCTACTCGTGGGCAATTTGGGATTTCAGAAAGGGTCATAGACAGACCTTGAAATCGAAATGTAGAAGTGCAAGTACTCCTTGTCCCAGAGTGCTTGTTTGCTCCTGAGAAGTATGGGTACAATCGCTTCCAAATTAAAGAAGTGCAGGTACCGAGTACCTACAGTACCTGCCCATTATACCACCATTCATAGATGATTAGTGGATCCTTCTGTATTATTGACTGCATTGGTAGACATCCTGTGTGCATGATTTTCAGGTTGAGTTAATTCATTTATAGCCCTGTTCAAACGCATCCGTGCTGTAGTTCAAACATGGGTGTGCGTGTGTTCCCATCTCCAGGACACCTGGTCAGCAATTTGGGCTCAACTGCTCTTCTGGGAGCAGCGCTAAGTCTTATTTGCATACAGTTGGTCTCTGTCTATAGTGCACAATGGGCAAAAAAAATGAAGGCCTGGAATGCTATTAAAGTGATTGCTAGATTGCTACTCTCTGAGATGAATTACATCTTCCCTTCCATCACTTCATGTTTTTTACACAAATATATATGTTCACATCATTTTGAGTAAATCCAAGGATTTTGACAGACGACACATGACA
This sequence comes from Triturus cristatus, assembly GCF_964204655.1. Classification (NCBI taxonomy): domain Eukaryota; kingdom Metazoa; phylum Chordata; class Amphibia; order Caudata; family Salamandridae; genus Triturus; species Triturus cristatus. The sequence goes on along the minus strand of NC_140589.1, from coordinate 497,046,258 downwards.
TGAAAGGCGGTAATACATCTCTGTGTTTGCCCAATTCCAGAAGATACATACTGGTGACATTTTGATGAAGAGGCTTAGGTACTCTGTAATGTTAAATGATCGTACGTTTTGTGATTTATTGGATGTTTAGACCCCTACATTTGACATAATGTACTTAGTAATAAGTAAGAAACACGCTCCTCCGTCCTTTTTCTCGCTATGAGTTGTCAGTCAGACCCATAACTGTGTTTCTTATGGCATGCTCCCAGAGCAAGGGAGTAAGAGCCGCTCTCGACAGCCCTCTCATTCACCCGCCTTGTCTTGTCAGTCTCAACCAAGAGGGTTTTGGACATCTACATGCTTCAATATTGCTACTTTTGTCTCCTTTCTGTCCGTAAATGAGTGTATGGCCTCCCACTTACCCCATTTTGTCCACTAACAACATCATGACAAGCTGTTTATGTAATTCTTGGTTACTTCCATTAGTGTTAATCTGTGCAGAAAAAGAACCATTCACTTGTTGGGCAAGCGAGCATGAGCACAATTTTGCACAAGCATACACATGTATTGTGCACCAAGGGCCAGCTTTTGTGCTGGTGGTGCCTGGTGCAACAATCTTTTTTGGTGCCCTGCTCCCAATGACCTCCTTTAACACAGATTACCTCACTATCACACTCCAGTAGGGCCCCTGATCTCGTTGTAGGCAAGAAGGAAGCTTTCCAAAAGGCCCTAAAAGTCAGCTGTGAAAGCGCAACAGCTGACTTTTAAGGGGCCTTTGCTTCCCATCAGTGCCATGTGTGATCTCACAGAGGCAGGCAGTAAACACATAAGAGGGCCGCTGGAGTATACGTAGTGAATACGTATTGAATCTGCTTTCACGCATGCTCCGGCGGCACTCCTTAGTGTTTAGTGATATTTCTGTAAAAACATGGGTACATTACCTCGAATGTTCACAGGCCGCAAATGAAGGCCTGCCGGGCCGCTGGCGGCCCGTGGGCCTTACTATGAGTACCACGGCTCTAAATACTTATGTGAGCACACACATGGCTCTCTGAGGGAGTCAGTAAGTGGGTGCATTAGTGTCTGAGTGGGTGTATGAGTATCTGAGTGGATATGTGAGTAGGTACATTAGACTGAGACTTGGACCAGCGAGGGTGTGTGTATAGATATAGATGATCTTTTTTTAGATTTGGATTGTGGATTCACTGGTGTGGAATGGCAGACTCGATCAGAATATTGAGCACAGGAGCACAAGAAAGGAACCAAGGGTTCGCAGTAGTGGGCAGTTGGTCCAGGCCATACCGTGTGGTACTAGGGAGGAAACAGGAGACCTGCTTATTGACTTCCAGCAGGGGAATCCACCGTTGGAGGTACAAGACTCCCCACTTTCGGGCACAGCAGGCAACGGCTTGCCCGAAGTAGGAGTGGAAACTGCCCCTCTGGTTCAGTATGAGGTTACCTCCAGCTCAGATCTTAATAGCCATCTTCCATCTGGTGAACACTCTAATTCTGACCATAAATTGAGGATTCTATCCTGGAACATTGCCGGAATCAAAAATAAACTGGACTCTCTAGACTGGGGGCTCTTTGGGGATACCCATGATATCTGCATGTTTCAGGAAACCTGGGCGAGGGAGGACGTTGTGAGGACGGGGTACACAACTTTTTACATCCCAGCCATACAGGGAGTAAGAGGTAGACCCTCTGGGGGCCTTAGCACCTGGATTGCTACATATTTGGACTGCTCATTGGACTATTTGAATACCCAGTCTCATGACATCCAGTGCACCATACTTACGTTCCCACCTAGCCTCAAAATTGCTTTTATTAATATCTACTCCCGCCCTATAAGCATTTGCCACGAATCACAGACTTTTGAGCAACTGAACTCCCTCATCAGTACTCTTCACACGAATATAAGAATGGCTGTGGGTGGTGACTTTAACTGCCAATTCGAGCCCCTTGTTGTCTCTCCTGTTGCAAATTCTAGTGCTGAGGATCAGCTATGGTTAATTCCCTACCCTCAGATACAAGCAATCAAGGCCTGGACTCCGCTGGCACTCCAGATCAATGCTGTTACACTAAATTATTCCTTGAGAGCTTGTAATGGCCGTACTAAGTCAGACAGACCAGGGAAGATGACTTTTAATAGACCTGGGTGGTACAAAAGGGGGTGGTGATGGATGGAGCATCAGAACCAATCAAACACTCACACCCAGTCAACAGATCTGGGTTTGATCCATCACCGTTCTTTAGCCCACTCTGCCACCCCAGTTCAGACATGGCCATATGCAAATCAGTCTGGCCCATCAACTGTTGTTTTTGCATTCACCTATAAAAGAGACACATGCTGCAAGCTAGGCCTTCCAAATTTGTGGAATAACCCGGAAGTAGCGTGCCAGGCCACCCCGCGCCTTGTAGTAGTCAGAGCATGCAGATCGCTCAGATTGGCCGACATTCAGGGGAATGCTCAACTAGGTTGTTTGACAGCTGACTTTTAAAACATCAAAGCCGAGTATCATTGTGAGCAATATATATGGACGCTGTCCAGCCTCTTTTGGCAAGGAAACTGTATTTTCAGTTCAGGACAGGTACCTTACCGCTCCGTGCCTCTACGAATAAATGGTCAAAAACCTCTCCTCTGGCATGCCCTGGATGTAATTGTACCAACGAGACCGATATCCATGTTTTCTTTTTCTGTGCTGGGTATAAAATTGCTGGACGGCGATAGCTAGTCCCACTTTGCAGGAACTTGGGGTTTAGGAAGTCTGCGGAGGCATTTATATTACTGCGAACAGACACCCACCCACCCATAGTCTTTGTTGTTTCTCGCATTCTGAATTCATCGGCGGTCATTGCTAAATGTTGTTTTGTAAACAAACAAGTCTCTCCACAGTCATTATTTTGACAGATTTTACTCATCTCACTCATTTTAATCTTTTAACATATTTGTAACCAGTTTCTAACCTGTTATATTTTTAATATTTTAAATATTGATCTTACTGAACAAATCGAATCCAGAAGCTGCTAACTTGGAAAGGGGAAACTGGTACTTCCATAATTTACTAGTTTCTTTTTTTCATGATGAATTTCTTGGTGTTTTTAAACTGAGCTTTGTTCCCATTTTATGTTCATATATTGATTGTTTTATGTATTATTGTTTGTATTGTCTACTTTTCAAGGTCTTACGGACCGAAATAAAGTCTGTTGGAATGGAATGGATACTTGTTTTTTAGATTTCCACCAATATTCACGAAAATGTTGCAATAGTCATGGGGGGCTGCGCTGACAGACGCATCGATGACTTGAATATCGCACATGATAAAAACAATCTGGGGTGATGTTTGATAGGGAAATGAATTGGCAAAATATGGTGACCAATAGAGGGTTTTTAATGGAAAAAAGTATTGGGGGACCTTACAGATTTATAAAAAACTCAGATCAAAACCAATTGAAGTATTAAAAAAGATCTATGAGGCAAAGGTAACATCTGTCACCTGCTAAGGGGCTGGTGTCTGGGGCTTAACTGATATATCTAAGCTGCAGTACATAGAGGATGGCTTCCTGAAAAGATTGGCCTGTGTCCCGCAATCTTGCGCCTCTTATAACTGCCATTCTTAGCTTAAAGCATCTTACATTACGGATCAGATCCGTATTGCTCCGGTTTTACTATGGCATTCAATCTGGAGGAAAGAATCACTAAACCTAACTAGAGATATCTTGAAGGACTGCCTGGAGTTAGATGGGGTATCCAACATAAAATGGTTAAAATACATTGAGACTAACTTGCAGGCAGTTGGCTTAGATAAACTATATGAGGATCAAAACCTATGTCTGACAGTATCAAGGAAAGAGCTGAAAATCCGCTTATTAGACCGCCTTGGAAGACGTAGGTGGGAGCTCAATTGTAACAAGAATACGGTTAAGCAATATTCTCTAGCACCAAGTATAAATAATATGACATCTTCCTATTTGACATTTGTCTTGAACCTCCAACAGAGGTATGTATTATTATAAAAAAATATATATCCTGCTCATGTTAGGCTACCCCTCTAAAACCTATTCCATTGATGTGCCTCCTTCCTGCCCATGTGACATACAATCACCACAGAGTGATCATCTTTTCATATTTTTTCTGTAAGTTATATATCAAGGAAAGGAACAGATATATTCTTCTATTATGTGTAGACTTAACTTTAGACAATGTCGTCCGGCTTACTACTATCTACAGTTACAAGCCGACCCTCTTGTTTGTTATTGTTTTGCTTCCTTTCTATGGTCTGCCATAAAAAAGAGGAGATTGACTTTAAAGGCTGTGTGTCTCAAACATAACAAAGGGCAACCTACCATCATAGCTTACATCTATAAGAATTTGAATTACTCTTTTCCTATTTATTATTTTAACTGAACTTCCTAGTGTATACTGGTATGTATTTCTTAATCTATAAGGATTTAAATACTGATGACGAGGTGTAAAGGGTGGAACCACGTTATTTGTATGATTTGCACATTTGTCATAAGGAGTTCCCTAAATATTGTCTATATGTAGAGTTAGATGATAATTGTTTGTGTTGAGCATGCATTTTACTGATATGAATTATATAGTAACTGTTTTTATAATGGATACTTTTCTTTAAGATACTAAATAGACTGTTATTTTTAAGCTTGTATTTTTATGCATCTGAAAGTTTGCAAACTAAAGTTGCTTGACTGACTGACTGATAAAAAAAACTATTTTAGAGACATAACTTGTGCCACTAACACCCCCATTTCTCAAACATGGGCTAAGAGTACCTACACCCTGACCCCTTTTGTCAGCTTTCACTGAAATTTTCAGCCCTGGGAACCGTTGCAGATCGATAACACGGCAGCTGCAACTTTCTGTTCAGGTTACACCCAGCCATTCACAGCATTCCCGTTGGCGCTTGCATTCACGAGTAATCACGAAATCATCGCAAATATATTTGCCTCCATAGATATCATCATCATCATCAAGATTATCTTTATTTCGGCGATTTGCCTTAAAAAGTACAAAAATAAATATGTACAAAGACAGAGCATACACAACATAATAATATATCATAACATTTCATTAAATGGTAATCAGACCCCTTCTCTTGTTCCACATTGCTAGTAAGAATTGGGAGACTGCGAAAACTGTACATTCAGAGGTGTCTGTCTTGAGAATTCTAAAAGCATGGCTACACTGCCGAAAACCCATATTTTTGCAGATAGGCACTATCCAATATTTCCTTGCTTTGATATATACAGGGCAAAAAAACAATACATGGAGCTCATCCTCTTTGTCACAACTGCAACCAGGGCAAGCCTCTGTGGAGTTGTGTGCCCAATTACTAGTGAAAGCTCTCAAGGGTAAAGTGCCATATCTCCATTGAAGGTATATTTTCTAGATGCAATAGGATAAATAATATCCAAAAAGTTCTCAAATTGATAAGAGTCCTTAACACTTAAAAATAATTTGGTTAAAACTCCAATCTTAGGAGCAGACTGTGCTCTAGTAAGTTGTTCAGCCATAGATATCACAATAATATTTGACTTGAATTTCTCAAAAACTACTGAACAGATTTATGCAAATAAAAAGAAGCACAATCTGCGTAACAACATCTATCTTTCTGCCAAATTTAGTGTAATTCAGTCCCGCAGTTTGGGCTGTAGGTTCGACAATGCGTTCATATGAGAATTAACATTACAAATGCACCCTTATTTTGTGTCCCTATTTCTTAGAACCCGCTGCATGTATCACCCCCAAACTTTCCATGACACACAGAACCTATCTTGACACTTTTTTTGTAACATTTCATGAAGATTGGTCAAATGACGGCAAAGTTATAGGCATGTGAAATATAAATATAAATATATCTATATATATCTAAATATATCTATCGATATATTCACTGAAAAAACCATAGGTTTCACACATGTTATAGTTAGCTGGACATTTTACTGATAAAAAACCAATGAAATTCCCCCGTTATAGTTAGTGCAGGCAACTATAACTCACGCGACCGCAATCCTCTGCTGATGCTAATACTGTATTTAGACACTTATTTGCCTATGTCTTCTTCCATTAAATTTTAGCTATACATATATTACAAATATTTTTTTTTCATAAAGACACATATGTCATCAGCAGAGGATTGCGGTCGCGTGAGTTATAGTTGCCTGCACTAACTATAACGGGGGAATTTCATTGGTTTTTTATCAGTAAAATGTCCAGCTAACTATAACATGTGTGAAACCTATGGTTTTTTCAGTGAATTTGCAAGGTTTTTTAAATGCTAATTCCTAACTATAACGTGTGTGAAACCTATGGTTTTTTCAGTGAATTTGTACGGTTTTTTAAATGCTAAGTTACTTTACGCCATTCGTGGCGTGCGCGCCCACTTAACGCAGTTCTTTCCGTGCCAACGTTACGCTGGATGGGCCATGTAATCACGGTGCGCTTCGCGCACCGTGCGCGCCTGGAGGACATTTTATGCGCTTCGTTGTGAAAGGTATTGTTTGCATTAATTGTTGTGAAATGGGTCGTACATAAGCCATGCACAAATGGTTGAACAAGGGGTGTGGAGATTATGGATATTTTTTTTTTTTGCAGTTTTTTTACCGTACGCGTACGGTAAGCGTAATCGGCGAATTTTCGAAAAAAAATTACAATTGCATTTTTGGCCTTGGGGGTTCAATGAGGACACCTCCATCAAGGCTAGGTGGTTGGGAGCAGTCTAAACAGCCCCTTTATATGTTTTTTGCCTTTGTTTTTCTTCAACCCCTTCAGAGTACGAGATAGAAAATGGCGGCCGCCGCTTCCTGGTTTCGACCGATTCGAATGTTTACTAAGATCTAACAGCCAATCAGAATCGCGCTTGCGCACGTCACCGTACGCGAACGGTAAGCGCACGGTAAGCGCACCGTAAGCTGGCTCAGATATATATATTGATTTAAAGGCTATTTTCTCAGAATCTACTGAACAGATTTACACCAAACCTACAAAAGGCACTTCCTTGACCTGTAGACTACCTCTCTGCCAAATTTCAAGGAACTCTGTTCAGCCGTTCGGGCTGTAGCTGTGTCTAAAGGTCCTATGGAAAAATGCATGGGAAAAACGCGTTTTGGGACCCCCTTTTATCTCAGCCCCCGCTTGACGAATCCCCCCGAGACTTTCAGGGTAGGAGCGGAGCGTAGCGCCCCATTAGTTTTGAAAATTTCGCGAGGATTCGTCGACCGGCGCCAAAGTTATTCAAAATAGAATGTTGCGGTTTTCCTATGGAAACAGGGTCCTAACTATAACTACCTACTGGCGACCGCCAGTAGGTAATATAGATATATATATATATATATATATATGTTCCCACAAACTTCATCAGATATAAGACCGCACTCCACCAGCAGGAAAGGCACAACCTTTATTGATTCCAAGGCAAGCGGCTTCCCCTCCTCGAGTAATGTCCTTGGCCTTATGCGTTTCGAAGCATGTACCGCTTCGCGTCAGAGGCCGTGGCAGCTGGCAATTCAACAATGCTTAACTTCCTCCCCTCACATGCCTCCTAATTTATGGCTTCCGGTGCGCCACCTGATGGTATTTTTAGTGCATGATGGGCAAGGAAGTCTCTTAATGCAATTATACCCTCTGGTGGGTTTGTCAGCTCCACTCAAGTACGGACAATGTTTTAACAGCCCTCCATTGGGCTGCAGAAGGAGATTACACTTGCCTTCATTTTATATATATATATATATATAGATATATAGATAGATATATAGATAGATATATAGATAGATAGATAGATATATATAAATTACCTACTGGCGTTCGCCAGTAGGTAGTTATAGTTAGGACCTATTTTCCATAGGAAATCCGCAACATTCTATTCCCAATAAGTCTGGCGCTGGTTGATGAATCTTCGCGAAATTTTCTAAACCATTGGCCAGCTCTGGTCTGCTCCTATCCTGAAAGTTTCGGGGTGATTCGTCAAGCAGGGGCTGAGTAAAAAGGGGGTCCCAAAACGCGTTTTCCCCTTGCATTTTCCCATATGACCTTTAGCCACAGCTACAGCCCGAACTGCTGAACCGAATTGCACCAAATTTGGCAAAGAGGTAGTCCTCAGTTCAGACTTGTGCCTTTTGCTTAAATGGTGTCAATCTGTTGAGTAGTTCCTGAGAAAATTACAGCTAAAAGTACATATATATCTATGGCCTCGGAGTATCCGCTCACCCTATGAGCACCGTGAGCGCACCCTCTGCGCACCCTGCACGCACCCTCCCGATCACGCGCTGAATGCTAATTGACTGTCAAGTGGTTGTCAACATTCGAAACCAGAAACTGTTGGCAGCCATTTTGTGCCTTGGTAGAAGCGAAGCTGAAGAAGTCTGTGGAATAAGTGTGTAAAACATATAAAGGGGGCAGGGTAGAAATACTTTGACCCTCTAGACCTGCTAAGGAGGTCCCAGAAGGACTCCCAGGACCCCCTTTTTTTTTTGGAAACTTTTTGGGATACTTGTGTATAGAGATGTTATGTCCATCACAATTAACAAATATTCACTGTCCCATTCAACATTATTCAATTGTCTTAAAAAATCCCCGGTGTCTTTTAAAAATGATGGCAAACTAGATACAAACTCTTGTAAAAAATAATCCACAAATTTTGAAACAGGTTCCAATATGCTTCCTTGCGCTGAAATAATTGGTGTACCTGGAGTGGGGATCATATGTTTGTGAATTTTGGGAATGAGTAAAGTATTGGTGTAATAGGATGGTCATTTTTAAGGAATAGGAATTCATTTTTACTTATTAGACCTCTTCTTTTCCATTGAAACAGTTCTTTGGAAACCAAGTCTTTGACTTTTTTAGGTCTGAAAAGGATGCCATCCTATAACAATCAGTGTAATTTAGATGTTTCATAGCTTTAACCATATAGAGATCTCCAGGCCATAGTACAAAGTTGCCTCCTTTATCTGCTTTGTTGATGATGAGATATTTTTTATTTTTTAACTTGTAAATTAAGTTGTGGTATTGTAATTCAACATGTCTCATCTTCTGGTATTTGCATTTAACTGTTTTGTTCAGTTGCTTTAAATCTTCTGTAACCAAGTCATTAAAAACATCGATGGCATCTTTCGACATTATGGGTTCAAAAGTTGAAGGAGGACAAAATGGACTCGTCGCTGTACTACTAGTGGAAATCCCAGTATCCAACAAAATATCTTGAGTAGGTCTAGAGTCAATAAATTTGGCTAGGCCATGTAGACGTTTTAGCATTACAGAATCCGATGCCTGAAGATTCAAACCTGTATTCCCAGAGATAGACACTTCACTCACTATTTTTGTGGAATTCTTTAATTGGAAGAGTTTGATCAATTTCAGCTTCCTGATAAATTTGTAGATGTCAATATGGGATTGAGTGTAATTAAAATTGCTCTCAGGGCAAGATGTCAGTCCTAGCGAAAGTATTTGAGTTTCCGCTGTTGCTAGAGTGGTATTGGAGAGATTAATGACTGTGTTATCAATGGGCATATCAGAATTCACCATTTCTTGGTTGTTGTTCCCCTTCCTCTGGCCTTGCCTCTGAACCCTCTGCCTCTGCCTCCTTGATTCTGTTCTCCTTCTCCCTGCTTGTACTGAGCATTCCGGGGTCGCAGGGTTTGTCGCCGGGCTTCTCGCAAAAAATGCAGTTCTTCAGCAGGGGTTTGCGATACTGGTGAGGCAGTGGCCATAGCGTTTTCAGAATCACTATCAGCCATCTGATTAATAAATGCTTGATAAGGAGCTGGCATCTGAGCTCGTTAAGACCGAATCAGTAGACTGAATTGGTCGGCTTTGCAGAAGTGATGTTTTATCAACCAGTACTTGTATTTTATAGGAATCAAATTTTTTAGAGGACTTGAAAATCCTCCCCGCCTCATAAACCCTCTGATCGCGTGCAAACGTAAATACCTTTCGTTCATTAGTACCATCTTCAAACTTTTTTAGGCGTTCATTGATTTCATCATGGCCTTTTTTTACTTCATTTTGTTTTTCCAACTTGTCAAGGTGTATGATGATTTTGTAAATTTCTTTGAGAATGCTGTCTCTATCTATTACAGCATATTTTATAAGTATCAAGACCATATTCATCGACGCCCGTAAGTTATTGGTTGCCCACTCAACGAGCATTGCAGGATGCGGATTTTCGAACTTAGGAGCAATCATTACTCTCAATCCTCGGGGAACACGGTTAGCATCCCTATACTTTTCCAAGGATTTTTTCTCCCACCATTTTATCATTTCATTTTTTTGTAGTTTTTCCAACGATTTTAATAATCTTTTTAAGTCGCTGTTGGTCGTATTAGTGTTAATACCACTGCTGCCAGGGTCATCTGTGACCTTGGGTAGATTGTCAAAAAGGGCTTCTGCCGCTGCCTCACGGTCATGAAGCGCGTCCGCTGCGGACATGGTTGCTGAAAATGCTTCCGTATAGTAATAAGCATGAAGATACCTTTTCAATGTCTAGGCATCCGAACAACAAAAAGCGAAATCAGTCCCGAGCTCTCCACCCGTTGAAATTTAGGATTGGGGTAGCAAGTTAGCAGTTTCGCTTACCGGAGAAATCCCGATCGGCCTCCAGTATGTCCTCCGACTCCTGAATTGCCGGCGTTCCTTCTCCACGTAAACTGCTGCTTCGTAGCTTGCGATCCAATGACGGGGGCAACCTGGAACAATACTCCTTCCGGGTTAGAGATTACTCGCTTGCGTGATGGCGCCTGCACGCCGAGTTGCCCAAATCAGAGAGAGGGTCAATGAGCTGGAGAAGGCCTTCCTCCAGCATGATTAATAGCAAAGCAAATCCCGGGTTGTCACCAAACCTCCACGGCGCACAAACACAGGTACGGACCACTCGAGGGACGTAGTGAAAAATGCTGTGCTTTATTTAAAATCCATGAATACAGCAACCAGTCAGTCCTGGCCAGTGCCTCAGCAAGACGCGTTTTGACTGATCCGACTCGGTCTTGTTCACTTAACGCGCTACAAGACATCATGTGATTAAATAGTATAGGTGATTGAAAAAAAGTGAGCAGAAGCAACGCACCTGTGTGCAATTACGCCAGAGTAATGTGACATATAGACATAAAAGACATACTATACATAGCAACACAATGGGTAAAAGGTACATGAATTGCCAAAGTTATAGGCAAGCAAAATATATATATATATATTGACAAAGGCTTCTAATAAGCCGAAATGCGTCTCACTGTTACCTTTGAGATTGAGGGTGACTTGATCCAATAAATCAGATGCTGTATGCTGACTGCCTCAAGTCCGTGCCTTCTTCCATGGAAGCCTCTGTGGGAGCTGGATGTTGTGGTTCATATATATATATATATATATATATATATATATATATATATATATATATATATATATATATATATATATATATATATATATATATATATATATATATAATTATATATATTCACTGAAAAAACCATAGGTTTCATGCACGTTATTGTTAGGAATTGGCATTTAAAAAACCTTAGAAATTCACTGAAAAAACCATAGGTTTCAGGGGTGTTATAGTTAGCTGAACATTTCCCTCGTACAAAACCCTAGAAATTCCCCCGTTATAGTTAGTTCAGCTGATTATAACTCGCCCCCCCGCAATGCACTGCTGATGACGTCACATATTACATCACTCATGACATGGTCAGTGACATCACTGATGACATCACTGATGACATCTCAAATGACATCACTGATGACATCATCCAGTGACTGTGTGTTTCTGTAAAGTTTAAATATGTTTTATATATTTATAAGGAAAGGCCTATGGAAGAATGAGTGGGTGTATAAGTGTGTGAATGGATGATTTAGTAGATGTGTGACTGACTCTATAAATGAGTGATTAAATCCATGTAACTGCGGACTAGCGACTAAACTGTGTGAATGTCTGTATCTGTCTGTCTGTTGGTGTGTAAGCAGCTGCATGAGTTTGTGAACAGCTACATGAGTGTCTATATGGGTTATTGATTGGTTGTCTAAGTATCTGTGTGGGTGCCTGAATGTTTGTGTGGGTGGAGTGTGTATGACTCTGTGCATAGATGTGTGAGTGGGTGATTCAGTGGGTGCATGGTTTTAAGAGTGCATCTGTGATGGACTGTATGGGTGAGTGAATGTATGTATGGTTGTGTTACTGAGTGAATATATATTTCATTAGTACATGTGTAATTTGCTACATATGTGAACGGCAGTATTTATGTATGTTGGAGTACAGAAATAACTATAACTGAGAGTGTGTGATAGTGTGATTGGCTGTATGGATGAGTGTATGCTTGTATCATTGATTATTTAAGATCATAAGAATTTGCTAGTATTTGTATGAGTAATTGAGCTTGTGCGTGTATAAGCACCGAGACACCCACGGGTATTTGCGCGCTCTATAAATCTCATAAACATAAACATATAATTGTATAGGTGAGTAAATGACAGTGTGATTAATTACTTGCATGGCTGAGTATATGTTTGAGTCACTCTATGGATGAGTAACGGTGTGGGAGTGTCTATATAGGTGTATATGATACTCCTGTACTGAGTGACCATAAGTATGAGTGACTGTACGGGTGAGTGAGTGGATGAGTGTTTAGACATAAGAGTCAGTGATGGGGTATCTACTTATTGGTGTTGGATTGTCTATGGTTTTGAGAGTGGCAGTATGTAATTTAGAGTGGGTGTATGAAAGGTTATATTAGGGTGTGACAAGAAGCATCAACTGAGCACATGAATGACATCATCAGTGATGTCATCAGTGATGTCATTTGAGATGTCATCAGTGATGTCATCAGTATGCGGTATGCATTGGGTACGTGTTTTGGTGCGTAATTGCAATGCAACCAGTACGCGACTCCAAGCCTATATGCGACACGTATGATGTACATTACGCAACGCTTGCGCGCTTCCACGATATGTCATGTGCGTGTATGACACGGTGGGTGTGCGAATCCCGCAAAATATTTTAAATTTAAAAAAACATATACATCTGTATTTCATGTGAATATTAATTGAAGACACACTTTAAACTACTCATAAAAGTTATATATTTTTACTTCTAACCCTATATTCCTTTTAAATTCAATTTCGTGGATGCGCGCTCGGTGCGTGCTGCCTATGCGCACGGTGCACGGATCCCATGTGACCTGAAAAAAAGAGATTTGATTGGTTCATTACACTTCCTATTCTAACTATTGAAATACCCCACCCATTTCAATCATTCTTCTTTGACCTTCTTTGGAGGAGCATCTCTCTGCAGAGAAGAACCTTTTTTGGACTAAGTTTACACTTTCACGCTCTAACTTTTTTTTTTTAAACAATGGCTTCAGGGCAGCAGGCATCTCCAGGATCTCCTCATTCATCTGAGGATGATTTTTTGGAAGAACCACCAAGCCCACCAAGATATTCATCTGTGGTGTGGAAATATTTCACTTTTCCTGAAGAGCAAACAAAAACCAATGCCACCTTAGTAACCTGCAAGATCTGCCAGAGAGTGCTCTCCCGTGGGGATCCGAACAAGAAATATTCCTGCGGAACAGCAAGTATGATGAAGCATCTGAGGACCCTCCATCCGGTGAACCTTGCTCGAGAGGAATGCTGCAGAATGAGAGTTCTTCCAGCTCCATCAGATCCATCGCAGCCAAGCACTTCAAGGGTGGATCCATCTGTGCAAAACTTGGACATCCGTCCACAGTTTCAAACCCTAAAAGTGCTCTGCATAAAATGCAATGCTGTATTATGCTATCGAGAGCAGTCGATTGATCTTATCTGTCGAAAGCAAGAGAATCATCATTGCTAGTTTTTTTTTTCCCCCTGAAGTTCATTGTTTTGTTCCTCCAGTTCTGTTTTTTCCTTTTTTATCAAGAAAAACCCCCAAAAATTAAAAATTGTTCAAAAAACCAAAATAAAACAATATAAAAGAAAAAAGAAGAAAAAAAAAGTTCTTCTAAGAACTAACTTTCCTGGTTTAAAAAAAGAGCTATATTTGTTTGTTAGTGTGTGAAAGTTTAGATGAATGTATGTGTAGTACGTAATTGACTGAATGAATGCATTAGTAGCGTATGGTGAATGTATAAGTGCAGAACTATGAGGAAGTGCTGCAGCATCACACAGTAACCTCTTTAACTGCAGTGTACTGAAGTACTTACGAAGCACAGGGATACAAAATATGTACATAAATATGTTGCAAATATATGCTTCTCTCTGCACGGCTGCTTAAACTGCAGCCATGTGGTGACACAGGCACCCTTGCACCATGGTGCAGGGATATCTGTGTCATGTGGTGTTTGTTTTTGTGCAGGAAGACACACCTTCCTGCATAAAAACAATCAGAAAACGCACTTTTCTCCTTCAATGTATGCTGAACATTTTAGCATGCATTGAAGATTAAAAAATGAGGATAAATGAAAACAATTCTCCTTGTTGTGCTTTCCTACACCAATTGGAGAATGGTGCAGCATTCACACACATATCGAGATTTATGATAAATCTGGAGATGTGTCATGTTCTATGAGTATTCAGTGCAATCACGCGCAACAACACTTATAGAACACCCTTTCAAAGCAAAGTGGTGTGTAGGATGAGGTTGTATTTACATGCAGTAGAAAAAGTACACAGAGTGCCTTTTCCTCTCTTTGTAAATATGAAACAGTGTCTTGCGCAATAACTATGTTACAAAAAGTGACATATTTCTGTTTGGAAAATTGCTTGAGAATGATAGAAGGTAAGCACAGAGTTTTGTCTGCAAAGATGCTCAAAGAAGAATGATTGAAATGATTGCGGTCCTTCAATAGGTACAATGGGAAATATTATGACCCACTCAAATCTGTTTTTTTGGAGGTCACATGATATCCGATGACAGAGAGATTTCAAAACTGCATAGGTATAAACAGAGTGTTTTTAAAAACGTGTTCAAACTTTGTAGCTTCCTGCAGAACTACCCATTCTGCATATTAATACTTAGTTAAACTTACCTCCATAGTAATATGAATTGCTTATGTCTAACAAAATGTTATAACTTTAACTTATAAAAACTGTAAATGTTGTCGCTTTAAAATATTCACCGAGTCAATGAGCACGAAAAAGTCCATAATTCAAACATATACCTTTCCTTGAGGCCAAATGGTATTTCTGCACTCTTTTTTATGTAAATTGTCCAATGTTAATCCTATTAAATTATGATAATAAATTCCTCAGAGAGTGAATTATCTTCCTAAAACTTTGATTTTAAAAATATTAGGTAGGAATTTGGTAATTCCCTAGGCAAACGTTTTTTGAAAACCAACTGGGAATCATTACAAAGTGTCTAGCCTTTGTCACATTTTAGATAGGCAGTGTAATGTCCAGATGTTGTGGAAGGACCATCATGGAAAATTATTGCAATTGCTACAAAAGTCCTTCCTGATATTGATAGTTGTGTTGCTACAAATTGCTTTATTAAAGTATCCAATTTTCTTCCATCAGCTGTACAACGTTGCATCATTAAAATTATGTATTGTCCATATTTTGTTAAAAATAATGTGGATAACATTTCTGATATACATTGGCTACACTTCATGTTTTGATTTGCACCTTTAACTAATTTATTGAAAGACACTGATTTACAGTCTGGTAATGTTAAATACAGAAATCTTTCAGTGTCTACATTAGTGCTACATGTATACATGCAATTTTCACAATGATGTTCCCATTTGTAAGAAAGGCCAAAAATATTTTCTATTTCTACACCTTCATTTTCAAAAATGGTAAGCATATACATTAAAAATTCCTGAGCATCTTGTTGGATATTTTGCGTAAATTGTGTAGAACCAGAACACACATCCAAAAGATTACGAACATCTGAAACAGATTGTATTTTACTTGTATCTGTTGTCAATTTCTCATAAACAGAATACAACAGAGAACAAAATCTTTTTTGCAGATTCTGTATAATTTGTTCTTGCAAACCTTCAAGATAAAAAACAACATTGACCACTACATTAGCATAGCAGTTGACACCTGAACTATTTTCAAACTGATAACCAATAATCTCTCAATAGTGTCCTTTTTCTTTTTACTTGCAATCACATTATCTTGTTCTTTTCCCTTCTCTACACCTTCAGTACAGATATTCTCAAACCTTCTTTTTCGACCAACCACACGCTTTTCAAATACAGGATATTGACCTAAATTGGGAGCATACGCCCTTCTTAACCTATTATACTCTTTTGCACAGTTTGCATCTGCAGTAACCTTTGTCTCATCAAAATCAATCAAAAACAAACCAGATAATGTTCTGACTCGCGACAAATCAACATATGCCATACCCTCTTTAAATACGGTAGATCCAATGCTCACCAATGCACTGTCTACACTTAATCCTTGAGATTTATGAATATGCCAGAGAAAATGGAAATTGTTTCCTACGGACATATAAATCTTTAACAA
This sequence comes from Triturus cristatus, assembly GCF_964204655.1. Classification (NCBI taxonomy): domain Eukaryota; kingdom Metazoa; phylum Chordata; class Amphibia; order Caudata; family Salamandridae; genus Triturus; species Triturus cristatus. Next base: position 497,029,817 of record NC_140589.1, on the reverse strand, counting down.
GCAAAATACGAACTGAACAACGACCAATTTCTTTAACTTCTTCAATCTGATCAAATTTAATTTTTAAAAATTCAATTCCTTCTTTTTTCTGATAATTAACAAAACCCACCACTTTACCCATTGCTCCATTAACTAAACCTTTTTCTACATCCAAATTACGCCTTAAAATTACCCGACAGTTTACACATGCATATAGTGTCTTTTCTAAACCAGCTGTTTTAGATATGTTTTTTTCTAAAGAATCCAGTTTTGTTTTCAACTTTCCCGTCAAAATAATAGTGATTTCTTCATGCTCTATTTTATCGATGGCTTCCATTTTTATAATTTCTTCATTTTCCAGTTTCAATAGTTCTTCGTTGAATATAGAACACTCATGCAGTGTTGGCATTAAGCAGATCACTGATTTATTTTCTGCAATTTTCATGTACACTTTCTCAGGAACTACATTTTCATTTGGAAACAAATTGCAAAGTAATCGACTCTCCAAAGCTTGTTTGCCATGTTCTGTCAGAATTCCAATTCTTATATCTTGAAGAATACTTCCATATTCAGCATCATTTGCTTGTCGCATATTTGTTGTCAGTTCTTTGTATTCAAAATAGGTCCAAATGTTCATGTTACCAACACTACCAAGAGACTTTCTGGTATCTTCATGTGCAAGTGTTTTAAATACCGGTTGTCCTTTTACCGGAGTCAGTTGCAGTAGATCTCCAAATATTATGATGTGTTTTCCTCCAAATAACACGTCATACTCTGTTTTAAGAATTTGCTGCATTCATAAATGCACAAAGGCAAGCATCAAGTTTGAGACCATGCTTACCTCATCAATAATGAGAAATTTCATTTTCTTCAGGACTCTTGAAACTTCACAACAAGCTTCTCCAGATAGCTTGTGGTATTCCAATTTGTTCTCATACTCTACTGGTAGCATTAGTAAACGATGTAAAGTAATTCCTTTAATGTTATGTGCTGCCAACCCAGTTGGAGCAGTGACAACACAAGACACATGCGACTCAGTTGTTGTCTGCAGATAACTTGTAATTACTTTAATTAAGAAACCTTTTCCTGTTCCACCTTGACCACTCACATACATTCGGATAGGTTGAAATGATGTACATGAGCACCCTTTCTTTTCATGAAGTAATCCATGGTCAATCTGCTCTTTCACATGTTGATATATTTGTTTCTGTTCAACATTTAGTTGTTCTTCCAAGTTTCCTAACTGTATTACATCTTCTTGAGCTTGATACATTGCTGTTTCCACCTCATTCATGGCAATCACTGCTTCATTTTTAACAATTGGTTGTCCTAGTGGATCTTGACTCAGTGCAGCAGAACTTTGACTGTCTTGAGAACTGTCTCTAGCAATCTCAGCTGCAATTTTAGCTTCTTGATCAATTTCATCATTCAACATTTTCACATAATTTGCAAAAGCACTGCATTATATGCTATCTTTACAAGCATTAAATGAATCTTCATAGCTCTGAAAATCTCCAAGTAATTCCAATTCTGAACGCCACGGTTTGAACATTTGCAAAAGGGTTAAATAGTAAAATTTCCTTTTGTCAGCAGTGTCGCAATTCAGTTTCCTGTGATAAATTACATTTCCTTTCCTTTGTTTCACCAGACATACTTCGGAACCAATCACTGCATATTTTCCATCATTGATGTTCTCTGTAGTATTCCGTTTAAAAGTGTAGTTTTGCAGCACTTCATAGAGACACTTGTTCTCAGGATGATGACTTCTGTTTGGGTAATATGTGTCCAACATATTCGTTTTCAAAATATCTGTACTTTCTGGTTCTTTTTCTGCTAAATATTCAATTTCTTGAACAGATTTCAGTACCCGATTTCTCATTGCTGCAAGACCTAGACTCACCCAAATGATTCTTCTACTTTTGGAATATAGACTTGCAGATGATAACCGATCTGAGCATTCACGATGCGATAACATCTTCAAACTGAAACTGTATAATTTCTTACTTAGAGTCTTCTCGTAAGAAATCTCTTCCCACATTTCTTTCAATTTTGTCTTTTCTGATTTAGTAATGTAGGACGTTACATATCGAGAAACAGCAATGGAATTGTCCGCAACATACTGAATAGCCATGTTAGCGTTCCACAAGGATAAAATAACTGGATTGTAGTCATTTATGTATTTTGATTCTTCGCTTCTTCTTACGTTGTAGGTATTTTTTGGAGACTTTCTTGTGATGGTATGTCGCATAGCTGACATAAAACTGTTCACTCTTCCTTTGGATAATACAGGACGTGGAAATCCAAAACGACATTTGGTATAGAACTTATCCTTTGACTTGTACTTTCATTGACAGTATTTTCCACACCTATGGCTTTGGAATCGTAAGACTTGTTGTTCTAAGTTTTTATCTTCTCTGCTATTGGGTACGGCACATGTGGCATAATCTTCAATGAAAGACAAAACAGTTTCATCTGAATCTGTTCCAAATTTGGGGGCGTCCTTGATCCATAACAACATATGTATATGAGGAGCACCTCTTGCTTGATACTCCTTTCTCCAAAAGAAATCCACAACTTCTCCAAAAGGAGGATTCTTTTTATTGCAGATGAAAGACATCATAGCTTCAAATCTATGATCGAAATATCTGCATACATTAACAGGATCCAAAGAGCACAATTCTCCAGGTATCTTGTATTCAATATTTTTTATATTGGAATTTGCCTCTCGAAGAAATTCAAGTAAATCATCCCAAGCATACTCAGCAGAGCTTAGTGTAACAAACCATGTAGGAGTTCCCAAGTTCCGTAGCATACATTTCAGTTCTCCATGACGACGGTACCAATATTCATTAGTCCCACGCTGACATGCCATCAGATTAATCAACTGAGATTCTAAATGATCATCTCTCTGATGCACTTTATCCATAAAATCCTTTGCAGTTACATTTTGCAGATGCATTCCAGTTTTTAAAATGTGATATACTGCATATGAAAGTCCAGACAAGTCATGCTCAAACAGAAGATGAAACATATAAGGGATACATTGTTGAAATCTTGGATCTTCTGCATATAATCTTGTTGTCCGATATTCAGAGGCAGGAATCTGCACAGGACGTTCATCATATTGTCCACCTTTTCCTGTTGGAAAAAACTGCAGGAAACAACGAGCTTCCAAGCTCTCTTCCCATACACTCATGGGACTTCCTCTTGTTTTTTTCATTTGGAACAACTCAATCGTATTCCCCATCCCCTCTTTGGAATGAAGTGGATGTGCACTGTAATGTTCATAGATTTCTTCACATCTGGACATATCCACTTTTTCAATTTGTCCACTTAATGTTTCAGTATCTTCTGCTAAATCTATTTCTTCTTCTCCTACAAACACATTTCTATAGTACTCATTATTTTTTATCAGATACAAGGATGCCTTTTGCACTTTTCTAACATCCACTAACTCTTGCCAGATTTTCTTATTCTTAGTAGGAACACCATTAACTAGAATGACAAGTGGTTCATTTTCTGCATGGTCTACACCAACAGTTTCAATATTTTTCTTTAAATCTAACGGTAAATACACAACTCTTCCTTTCAATCCTCTTTGTAACTCTGATGGAGGTAATTTACCTGTTTTAGGCTCCATACGAACAGTAGCCTGAAACGAGTGCACACATTGAATGAGAATAGACGCATACGTATTTAAATCTATAAGCTCTGGAGGAATAGCAACCAACTCTAGATTATAAGGAACAGCTCTATTCTCATCTAATTTATTATAGCAATATTTGCAAATACGCTGCTCACATCCCAAATCAAAACAATCCTCTACCAACAAATAAGTTGCAAATTCCTTCCACTTATCATTATCTTCTATTTCACTTTTTAAATACAGATTGACACCCCTAGTCTGATTTTTATAGTGACTTCGCCGACAACAAATACAAGAAACATTTGGTCTTTCACCTGAAATTACCTTAAACTTTGTGATTTCATCCTCAAAATTTTTGTAACCACGGGTTCTACATTGTCTTCAACATTTTGTTCTACTAATGTGTCAGTTTCTGCACTCTCTTGCTGAGGACCAAAGTGACAAAACTCAATATCATCACAAACCTTCTTCATATCTGATACTGACCCACGCAAAAGAGCACTTTTCAACTCATTTAACTTTAGTGCTGGACTTTTTGCATAATACAATCTTCTCACTAACTTCCACATTTGAGTATGATGTACTGCAAACATCCTGGAATGGTGAAAAACACTTTGACAAACTTTCTTAGAAAGACAAGCCAGAGAATGACCTTGCAAACCAGTATTTTTTCTCACTCTGCAAGGGTCTAGTCCTTGCAACACCTTAATCTTTTGTTTAACACTTTTTTTACTATATGCTCGTAAAAAACTACATAATTTATCAATAGATTCTTGTCGTACACTACAAATACTACTGCAATCCCAAGTGTACACAGGGTGTTTAGGACGTCTCCCTAGAACTTCATCAGCTATCACTTCTTCTGCATTTCTTTCAACCATTTTCTCTTTGTCAATTGGACAACCATCTCTAACCTCATAACCTCGACCACTGGTGTCAACTGCATACAATAATGTATTGCTCTGTAAATAACTCTCTTCATTAAAGAAAGGCTCTGAACTGGAACTGTGTTTCCATTCTACCCAAAAAAATCACAATATTTTTTCTATTAATTACTCTTTTCCTCCTACTTTTGGCCTTCATTAAATGGATTGGTTTATCTAGTGATCGAATTCTGTTTAATACTAAAATGAATAGTTTTCTTTTTACTTCAAAAGCCTTTTCAACAATGGTTTCAATATGCTTCTTCTTTTTATAAAATAGAGCTCTCTTTTTATATTTCTTCATATCTTTCAGCAAATTATGTACTACTCTCTTGTAAAATATTTTTTTGCGTATATTCTTATACTGAATTTGCCTTCTTTTACCATACTTTGTTTCCTTTGACTGTCCATTTGCTTTTTTGCTTTACCTATTATTTTGAATTTTTTTTCTATTTGAAGCATTCTCAGAGGTTTCAGCATTCTGTACATTCTGTTTGGTCCTACAAACATTTTTAATAAATTGCTTTGTGATCTTACCAGAATATTTTTTCTATTTAACCACATTATGTTGTTCATTCAATACTTGTGGTTGATGTTTCTTCAAGTAATTCTCCTGTCTCTGTTCTTTTCTTTTTCTTTTTTTTTCTGGCATGATTTCTCTATTTTAACGGTGAAAAACAGTATCTGTAAAAAATAATCACAAATAAATGTATATTAATAACTTTCAAATTTATACTATTCTATTACTGTACAAACACATTTTATATAAATACTGACTAAGAAACTAAAGCCCTGAAGCACAAGTGTGACGATGGTTAAAACACTACATGCATAGTGCATACTACTTTGAAGCAGTTCATGCCCTAAAGCCTGCCTCACAAAAGGACTACATGCTAACTGACTGAATGATTACAGTACTATAAGGAGAGACACTGGGTGAGTGACAGGGTGTTTGCTAGAAGTGTATGGATACTGACTGGGATATTGATGGTGAGAAATACAAGTGTGTAGGCGATTAGAGACCTACATGCATAGTGGATACGTGGTTGAATCCATCCATATGTTAAGGTCTGTCTCAGTCCAATAGTACTTGCATACTGACTGAATGTTTTGAGTATTGGAAGGAGAGTGCCAGGGTGAATTTATAAGTATTTTTATTTTGGTGCAGTAAAGACATTAGTACATGGTGCTGAATAAGTCACTGGAAAAGTATGAGGGGAGTGACAGGGTGTTTGCGGGAACTGTATGAATACTGTCTGGGATATTGAAGGTGTGAAAGACAAGTGTGTAGGTGGCTATAGACCTATATGCATAGTGGATAGACGTTTGAAACATTCCATAGAGTAACACTTGGATCACTGCAAGCAAGACTACCCGAGTACTGACTGAATCATAAGAGTACTACAAACAGAGTGACTGGGTGAATCTTTTTAAGTTTTGGGGTTTTGGTGCAGTGAATAGATTAGTACTTAGTGTCAAATGAGTCAGTGGAGGTGTGCAATTGAAGTGACAGAGTGTTTATTGGAGTTTATAGATACTGACTGGGAAATTGAAGGTCTGAAAGACAATTGTGTTGGTACTTAGAGACCTCCATGCATAGTGGAAACACGTTTGAATCAATCCATGTGCTAAGGCCTGCCTCACTCCATTAGTATTTAGGTACTGACTGAATGATTAGACTATTGCAAGAAGCGTGCCTGGGTGAATTTATAAGTGTTTCAGTTTTGGTGCAGTGAATGCATTACTGCATGGTGCTGAATAAGTCACTGGAAGAGTGCAAGGGGAGTGACAGGGTGTTTGCTGGAAGTACATGGATACTGACTGGGGAATTCAAGCTGTTAAAGACAAGTGTATAGTAGGTTAGAAGACTGCATGCATACTGCATAGACATTTGAAGCAGTCCATGTGGTAATGCATGGTTCACTACATGAGTACCTGGGAACTGACTGAATCATTAGACTACTGCTTGGAGAGTGCCTGGGTAAAACTTTTAAGTTTTTCGGTTTTGGTGCAGTGAATAGATTAGTACATGGTACTGGATCAGTCACTGGATGAGTGCAAGATGAGTGACAGGGTGTTTATTGAAGTACATAGAATCTGACTAGTTAATTAAAGAAGTGAAAGACAAGTGTGTAGGTGACTAGAGGCCTGCATGCATCCTGGATAGACGTTTAAACAGTCCATGAGCTAAGACCTCAGACACTGCATGATTACTTGGGTACTGACTGAATCATTACACTACTGCAAGAAGAGTGCCTGGGTTAATCTTTTTAAGTTTTTGTGTTTTGGTGCAGTGAATAGATTACTACATAGTGCCAGATGAGTCAGTGGAGGTCTGCAAGTGGACTTAAAGAGTGTTTACTGGACTTTATAGATACTGACTAGTTAATTGAACAAGTGAAAGACAAGTGTGTAGGTGACTAGAAGCCTGCATGCATACTGGACAGACGTTTGAATCAATCCATGTGCTAAGGCCTGCCTCACTCCATTAGTACTTAGGTACTGACTGAATGATTAGACTATTGCAAGAAGAGTGCCTGGGCGAATTTATAAGTGTTTCAGTTTTGGTGCAGTGAATTCATTACTACCTGGTGCTGAATAAGTTACTGGAAGAGTGCAAGAGGAGTGACAGGGTGTTTGCTGGAAGTACATGCATACTGACTGGGGAATTGAAGCTGTTAAAGACAAGTGTATAGTAGGTTAGAAGCCTGCATGCATACTGGATAGACCTTTGAAGCAGTCCATGTGGTAATACACAGTTCACTGCATGAGTACCTGCGTACTGACTGAATCATTAAACTACTGCTAGGAGACTGCCAGGATGAAACTTTTAAGTTTTTCGGTTTTGGCGCAGTGAATAGATTAGTACATGGTACTGGATCAGTCACTGGAGGTGTGCAAGATGAGTGACAGGGTTTTTATTGAAGTATATAGATACTGACTAGTTAATTAAAGAAGTCAAGGACAAGTGTGTAGGTGACTAGAGGCCTGCATGCACAGTGGATAGACGTTTAAACAGTCCATGAGCTAAGACCTCAGACACTGCATGATTACCTGGGTACTGACTGAATCATTACACTTCTGCAAGGAGAGTGCCTGGGTTAATCTTTTTAAGTTTTTGTGTTTTGGTGCAGTGAATAGATTACTACATAGTGCCAGATGAGTCAGTAGAGGTGTGGAAGTGAACTGAAAGAGTGTTTACTGGAGTTTATAGATACTGACTAGTTAATTGAAAAAGTGAAAGACAAGTGTGTAGGTGACTAGAGGCCTGCATGCATACTGGACAGACGTTTGAAGCACTCCATGGGCTAAGGCGTGGGTCACTGCATGAGTACCTGGGTACTGACTGAATCATTAGAGTACTGCAAGGAGAATGCCTGGATAAATCTTTTAAGTTTTTGGGTTTGGCGCAGTGAATAGATTAGTACATGCTGCTGAATGAGTCACTGGAGGTGTGCAAGGGGAGTGACAGGCTGTTTATTGGAGTATATGACTGGGCAAATGAAGGTGTGAAAGACAATTGTGTAGGTGGTTAGAGGCCTGCATGCATAGTGGATAGTCATTTGAAGTAGTCCATGTGCTAAAGCCGGGTTCACTACATAAGTACCTGGGTACTGACTGAATCATTAGAGAAGTACAAGGAGAGTGCCTCGGTGAATTTATAAGTGTTTGGCTTTTGGCGCAGTAAATGGATTAGTACATGGTGCTGAATGGGTCACTGGAGAAGTGTAAGGGGAGTAACAGGGTGTTTGCGGAAACTGTATAAATACTGACTGGGATATTGAAGGTGTGAAAGACAAGGGTGTAGGTGGTTAGAGGCCTGCATGCATACCAGACAGACATTTGAAGCAGTCCATTATCTAAGGCCTGGGTCACTGCATGAGTACCTGAGTACTGACTGAATCATCAGAGTACTGCAAGGAGAGTGCCTGCATGAATCTTTTAAGTTTTTGGGTTTTGGCGCAGTGAATAGATTAGTACATGGTGCTGGATGAATCACTGGAGATGTGCAAGGGGAGTGACAGGATGTTTATTAGAGTATATAGATACTGACTGGGCAATTGAAGGTGTGAAAGACAATTGTATAGGTGATTTGAGGCAAGCATGCATAGTGGATAGACATTGGAAGTAGTCCATGTGCTAAGTCCGCGTTCACTGCATAAGTACCTGTGTACTAACTGAATCAATAGAGTACTACAAGGAGAGTGCCTCGGTGAATTTATAAATGGTTGGGTTTTGGTGCAGTCAAGGGATTAGTACATGGTGCTAAATGAGTCACTAGAGGAGTGCAAGGGGAGTGACACAATGTTTGTTGGAAGTGTATGGATAATGACTGGGGAATTGCAGGTATGAAAGACAAGTGTGTAAATGGTTAGAGGACTACGTGCATAGTGGATAGGGGTTTGAAGCAGTCCATGTGCTAAGGCCTAGTCACTGAATGAGTACTTGGGTACTGACTGAATGATTAGAGTACTGCAATGACACTGCCTGGGTGAATTTATAAGTGTTTGGGTTTTGGCGCAGTGAAAGGATTAGTACATGGTGCTGAATGGATCGGTAGAGTCGTACAAAGGCAGTGACAGGGTGTTTCCTGGAAGTGTACGGATTTTGACTGGGGGATTGAAGGTGTGAAAGACAAGTGTGTAGGTGGTTAGATGACTACATGCATAGTGGATAGGCGTTTGAAGCAGTCCATGTGCTTAGGCCTGGCTCAGTACATGAGTTCCCTGGGTACTGACTGAATGATTAGAGTACTGCAAGGACACTGCCTGGGTGAATTTATAAGTGTTTGGCTTTTGGCGCAGTGAATGGATTAGTACATGGTGCTGAATGGGTCACTAGAGGAGTGGAGGTGGAGTGACAGGGTGTTTGCGGGAACTCTATGAATACTGACTGGGGTATTGAAGGTGTGAAAGACAAGTGTTGTAGGTGGTTAAAAGACCGCATGTATAGTGGTTAGGCGTTTGAAGCAGTCCATGTGCTAAGGCCTGGCTCACTGCATGAATACTTGGGTACTAACTGAATGATTAGAGTACTGCAAGGAGAGTGCCTGGGTGAATTTATAAGTGGTTGGGTTTTGGCGCAGTGAATGAATTAGTACATGGTGCTGAATGGGGCACTAGAGGAGTGCAAGGGGAGTGACAGGGTGTTTGCTGGAAGTGTATGGATACTGACTGGGGAATTGATGGTGTGAAAGAGAACTGTGTAGATGGTTAGAGGACTGCATGCATAGTGGATAGGCGTTTGAATCAATGCATGTGCTAAGGCCTGCCTCACTCCGTTACTACTTGGATAATAATTTCCTGGGTGAATACATAAGCAATGACTGCCTTCTAATTCTACCAAAACTTGAGAACAGGAAAGGTTTTTAAGCAGTTTTGTGTATACACAGATATGAAGTACCCAAATGCTTCTCTCACAGTGGTTCACAAATGCACACAGACTCACAGTGTGATTCTAGGCAAGCAACACTATCCCTAGAAGTTTACCAAAACTCATTCACTACTCTGGAAGAGGTAAGGGGACTGCACACAATCTACATATGTCAGTACTGCACTTTAGTGTCAAAGCCTAACTCATTTTATGAATGCATAAGCAATGACTGGCTTCTAATGCCACTAAAACTTGACAACATGACAGGTTTTAAAACAGTTATCTGTCAGCAAATACACGATGGTACCAAATGCTTCTCTCACAGTGGTTACCCACATGCACACAGACTCACAGTGTGATTCTAGACAAGCAACACTATCCCTTGTACTTTAGCAAAACTCATTCACTACTCTGGAAGGAGACAGGGGTTTGCACACAATCTACATATTTCACTACTGCACTTTACTGTCAAAGCCTGACTCATTTTATGAATGCATAAGCAATGACTGGCTTCTAATGCTACTAAAACTTGACAACATGACAGGTTTTAAAACAGATATCTGTCAGCAAATAAATGATGTTACCAAATGCTTCTCTCACAGTGGTTCCCAAATGCACACAGACTCACAGTGTGATTCTAGACAAGCAACACTATCCCTAGGAGTTTACCAAAACTCTTTCACTACTGTGGAAGGGGTAAGGGTACTGCACACAATCTACATATTTCAGTACTGCACTTTAATGTCAAAGCCTGACTCATTTTATCAATGCATAAGCAAAGACTGGCTTCTAATTCTACTAAAAATTGACAACAAGACAGGTTTTAAAACAGTTATCTGTCAGCAAATACATGATGTTACCAAATGCTTCTCTCACAATGGTTACCCAAATGCACACAGCTCACAGTGTGATTCTAGACAAGCAACACTATCCCTAGGAGTTTACCAAAACTCATTCACTACTGTGGAAGGGGTAAGCGGACTGCACACAATCTACATATTTCTGTACTGCACTTTAGTGTCAAAGCCTGACTCATTTTATCAATGCATAAGCAAAGACTGGCTTCTAATGCTACTACAACTTGACAATATGGCAAGTTTTAAAACAGTTATCTGTCAGCAAATACACAATGTTAACAAATGCTTCTCTCACAATCCTTACCCAAATGCACACAGACCCACAGTGTGATTCTAGACATATAACACTATCCCTAGGAGTTTACCAAAACTCATTCACTACTCTGGAAGGGGTAAGGGGACTGCATACAATCTACATATTTCAGTACTGCACTTTAGTGTCAAAGCCTGACTCATTTTATGAATGCATAAGCAAAGACTGGCTTCTAATGCTACTAAAACTTGACAACAAGACAGGTTTTTAAACAGTTATCTGCAAGCAAATACATGATGTTACCAAATGCTTCTCTCACAATGCTTACCCAAATACATACAGACTCACAGTGTGATTGTAGACAGCCAACTATCCCTTGTACAAAATACATTTACTAGTCTACAAGATCTAAGGTGACTGCACACATTACAGAAAATGTTCTACTACACATTAGTACCAAAATGTTTCTCTCAAAATGATTCCTAAATGCACACAGACTCACTGTGTGATTCTAGACAAACAACACTATCCCTTGCACTATACCAAAACACATTTTAGTGTAGAAACATGACTCATTTTGCAAATTCATAAAAACAGCACAGTTATCTGTCTGCAAACACATGAAACACACAAATGCTTATCACAGAATGGTTTCTACATGCACACACACTGTCAATAAGATTGTAGACAAAAAAAGTACTCCCTGCACTTTAGCAGGAGAAATACATTAGTTTGATTAAAATAAAAATAGACCACATACATCCCCTCACAATTAAATGACTCAACTTTCAAGTTGTTTTGTAGATTAAGAAGTATATCAGTCACACACCAGATTTTCTTATACAGAATCTCTGCACTGTGCACCTGTCAGCAAAACCAAAGAATGGCAAAGTTTCCCTCTCATTTTCCACACATATACATGTAAACATCAAATCACATTCCTTCCCACATTAATTCAAAAGCTAACACACATTTCTATTGGTTAAGCATTTCAACCCTTTCCAAATGACATTCATTTGAACCCTACCCCCAATCTGCCTTCTGCCTGTTACCATAGAAACAGGTCATGGAACACTGAACTGAGCACACAGGTCACAAGTTCAGCACACAATGTTGCTAATCAAAACAGCAAGTGTGCTTGCCTTTTCAACATATCAGCTTGTCACATATAATGTTCCTTTCAATCAGTTTTTGTTAACCAATAAGAATCATGCGTTTAAAAAACAGAAACATGCACCCTACTTTTCAGTGTAGAAGGTTGTCAAACAACCAATGATTTCTTGTCTTTTTTTCAAAACTGCATCTTAGCCACCATTTTAGAAACATCTTACTTTTCAAACTGCCATTTCATTTACAGAGACCATCTGAGTGCATCCAGACCTCCCTTCAAGATGCTTAGAGTGTGGATTGTGGGACACAGCTATATTTTCTGGAGCCAAAGGTATACAGAAAACAAAGGCATTTACAAAGACCTAGGTTTGCCAAATGTAGACATTAAATGGATTGGACAGAGAGGGTTAAAGTGGCACCAATTGATGCCATTGATAAAATCCTTTATGCATCTCCAACACCCTGACCTCATAATAGTGCACTGTGGTGGCAATGACCTAGGCACGTTGACTGGGGTAGGTCTGGAAATGCTTATGAAGGACACCTTTGCAGAATTGATTTCAATTTTTCCCAAATGTGCCTTTGTGTATTCTAACATATGCCAAAGGCAGAAATGGAACTGGTTCAATCATTTTTGTCAACAGATTGAGAAAGCTAGGAAACATGTGAATAAATCTGTTTCTGCTTTTCTCCGAGACTATAGAATGGGGTCCATTTGCAATAAAAATCTGCGCTTTCATATGCAAGAGATGTATAGGAGAGATGGAGTACACTTTACTGATGAAGGAAACAGAGTCTTCCTCAACAACTTTAGACTCTGTATAGGTACTTACTTATAAGTACCAAAAACTCTCAATGAACACAACGGCTCTTTTTAGAGCCACTCAAGAACGAAACACTTAAGCTTGATGTTTATCTCCCAAAAATTTCAGTTTTTTTTCATTGGATCCGCGCACCCAACACACTAGGAACCGTGCACCCTACGCAAGAGAAACGCGTTAGGATGTGCGACTCCTAATTTTACCGTAAAAAAATAGCCCTTATCACTAATCTTTATTATACCCGGGGACCCCATCCCCTGGGGTTTATTAAAAAATGTTGGGGACCGTGGGGAGAACCCCAACGCCCCCACGGTCCCAGCCGGCTCCCCACATCCTTCAGGAGTCAGCATTGCTTTTCCACATGGGGAGCTGCTGACATGCAGCTCCACGTGTGGAAAAGCAATATCGTTTGGATTTTGAAAGAGAGAGCAGGTTTCCCTGCTCTCTCTTTCAAAATTCAAATGAAGTTTGCTGTGGGAGGGCGGGAGACTCCCGCCCTTTTCATAGCAAACAACAGTGTCCTGGGGTGGGCACCCCAGCACACTGTAGGAGCTGGCCCTGGGGGGTTGCGGTCCCCAGGGCCCTCAAGGGCTCCAGGAGGGGGGCCACGCAGCCCCCCTCCCTCAAACAACTGGGGTGGTGGTCCCCAGGGCTTGGGGGGGCCATTCAGCCCCCTACCCTGTCTATTTTCTAGCCCCGTGGGTGGCGGTCCCCGGGGCTGGGGTGCCCCCCTGGGCCCCCCATTAATTTTTACAGATTTTGCCCCCAGAATTTTGCCCCCCGGGGGCTAATTATTAAGGAAGCGAGGAAGCCCGCGCTTCGGTTTTTTTCCGGCCGGATCCGCGCACCCTGCGCGCATTTTGCCATTTAAAAAAAAAAAAAGGGGTCCCTGGGGGGTCCTTCTGGGACCCCCTAAGCAACATTAGAGGGTCAGAGTATTTCTACCCTGCCCCCTTTACATCTTTCACACACTTATTTCCCTTACTTAATCAGCCTCGCTTCTACTGAGGCACAAAATGGCTGCCAAAAGTTCCTGGTTTCGAATGTAGACAGGCACTTGACAGCCAATTAGCATTCAGCGCGTGATCGGGAGGGTGTGCGCTCGGTTCGCTGAGGGTGCGCTCAGGGTGCGCATAGGGTGCGCGGATCCTCCGAGGCCATAAATATATCTATCTTTTTAACTCTAATTTTCTCAGGAACTACTGAACGGATTTTCACCATTTATGCAAAAAGGCACAAGTCTGAACTGAGGACTACCTCTTTGGCAAATTTGGTGTAATTACGTTCAACAGTTCGGGCTGTAGCTGCGCCAACAGGTCCTACGGGAAATTGCATGGGGAAAACTTGTTTTGGGACCCCCTTTTTTCTCAGCCCCCACTTGACGAATCACCACAAAACTTTCAGGATAGGAGCGGACCGGAGCTGGCCAAAAGTTTGGAAAATTTCGTGAAGATTCATCAACCGGCGCCAGACTTATTGGGAATAGAATGTTGCGGATTTCCTATGGGAAATAGGTCCTAACTATAACTACCTACTGGCGATCGCCAGTAGGTTATATATATATATATATATACACACACATATATATATATTACTTCGCTCCGTGGTCCACCTTAAGGCGCAGCTGCACTCTTCACGACGGGTTGCAAGCACGCACGGAGGTGGGTCCATGCCAAATATCACCGCTCCAGTTTCAAAGAAACTTGCTGCACTCACGGGATCACTTGAAATAACTTTATTTGCAAGGACGCGTTTCGGCGGTATGCCTTCTTCTGCTTGCTTCATAAATAAAACGTCACTGGCATGATTCTGCTTTTAAATTCATACCTGGATCTTCATTGGTCCCTGCACAGTAACAGGAGAGGGGATTGGATGATCATGGGCCAATGGCAGTGCCCCGTTTCAGATTTTACATATTGTCCGTGTTCTTCGGCGTTAGTGAATGTTTAGTTCTTGGGCAACATGCCGATGTTATTTTCCATATTGCACCCCCAGATGGGCACCTCCGAAGCACACGAATCCCCATATTAATGAACACACTCTTTATCCTGTACTGGCCATTAACGCTGTGGTGACGGTCATCTTGCGTGATCCCTCGTCCGACCGTTAGGGTTCTCAGCACGTCACGCAGGAGTCGGTAGATAGCCGTAACTCCAACAGTCTATATGACTGTCGACTATGTCGACGTTTCCTGCCAGGATTCCCTTCAGGCGGTGCAAGACGCCATGTATACAATACTTCGCTCCGTGGTCCACCTTAAGGCGCAGCTGCACTCTTCACGATGGGTTGCAAGCACGCACGGAGGTGGGTCCATGCCAAATATCACCGCTCCAGTTTCAAAGAAACTTGCTGCACTCACGGGATCACTTTTAATAACTTTATTTGCAAGGACGCGTTTCGGCGGTATGCCTTCTTCTGCTTGCTTCATAAATAAAACGTCACTGGCATGATTCTGCTTTTAAATTCATACCTGGATCTTCATTGGTCCCTGCACAGTAACAGGAGAGGGGATTGGATGATCATGGGCCAATGGCAGTGCCCCGTTTCAGATTTTACATATTGTCCGTGTTCTTCGGCGTTAGTGAATGTTTAGTTCTTGGGCAACATGCCGATGTTATTTTCCATATTGCACCCCCAGATGGGCACCTCCGAAGCACACGAATCCCCATATTAATGAACACACTCTTTATCCTGTACTGGCCATTAACGCTGTGGTGACGGTCATCTTGCGTGATCCCTCGTCCGACCGTTAGGGTTCTCAGCACGTCACGCAGGAGTCGGTAGATAGCCGTAACTCCAACAGTCTATATGACTGTCGACTATGTCGACGTTTCCTGCCAGGATTCCCTTCAGGCGGTGCAAGACGCCATGTATACAATACTTCGCTCCGTGGTCCACCTTAAGGCGCAGCTGCACTCTTCACGACGGACCCACCTCCGTGCGTGCTTGCAACCCGTCGTGAAGAGTGCAGCTGCGCCTTAAGGTGGACCACGGAGCGAAGTATTGTATACATGGCGTCTTGCACCGCCTGAAGGGAATCCTGGCAGGAAATGTCGACATAGTCGACAGTCATATAGACTGTTGGAGTTACGGCTATCTACCGACTCCTGCGTGACGTGCTGAGAACCCTAACGGTCGGACGAGGGATCACGCAAGATGACCGTCACCACAGCGTTAATGGCCAGTACAGGATAAAGAGTGTGTTCATTAATATGGGGATTCGTGTGCTTCGGAGGTGCCCATCTGGGGGTGCAATATGGAAAATAACATCGGCATGTTGCCCAAGAACTAAACATTCACTAACGCCGAAGAACACGGACAATATGTAAAATCTGAAACGGGGCACTGCCATTGGCCCATGATCATCCAATCCCCTCTCCTGTTACTGTGCAGGGACCAATGAAGATCCAGGTATGAATTTAAAAGCAGAATCATGCCAGTGACGTTTTATTTATGAAGCAAGCAGAAGAAGGCATACCGCCGAAACGCGTCCTTGCAAATAAAGTTATTTCAAGTGATCCCGTGAGTGCAGCAAGTTTCTTTGAAACTGGAGCGGTGATATTTGGCATGGACCCACCTCCGTGCGTGCTTGCAACCCGTCGTGAAGAGTGCAGCTGCGCCTTAAGGTGGACCACGGAGCGAAGTATTGTATACATGGCGTCTTGCACCGCCTGAAGGGAATCCTGGCAGGAAACGTCGACATAGTCGACAGTCATATAGACTGTTGGAGTTACGGCTATCTACCGACTCCTGCGTGACGTGCTGAGAACCCTAACGGTCGGACGAGGGATCACGCAAGATGACCGTCACCACAGCGTTAATGGCCAGTACAGGATAAAGAGTGTGTTCATTAATATGGGGATTCGTGTGCTTCGGAGGTGCCCATCTGGGGGTGCAATATGGAAAATAACATCGGCATGTTGCCCAAGAACTAAACATTCACTAACGCCGAAGAACACGGACAATATGTAAAATCTGAAACGGGGCACTGCCATTGGCCCATGATCATCCAATCCCCTCTCCTGTTACTGTGCAGGGACCAATGAAGATCCAGGTATGAATTTAAAAGCAGAATCATGCCAGTGACGTTTTATTTATGAAGCAAGCAGAAGAAGGCATACCGCCGAAACGCGTCCTTGCAAATAAAGTTATTTCAAGTCATCCCGTGAGTGCAGCAAGTTTCTTTGAAACTGGAGCGGTGATATTTGGCATGGACCCACCTCCGTGCGTGCTTGCAACCCGTCGTGAAGAGTGCAGCTGCGCCTTAAGGTGGACCACGGAGCGAAGTATTGTATACATGGCGTCTTGCACCGCCTGAAGGGAATCCTGGCAGGAAACGTCGACATAGTCGACAGTCATATAGACTGTTGGAGTTACGGCTATCTACCGACTCCTGCGTGACGTGCTGAGAACCCTAACGGTCGGACGAGGGATCACGCAAGATGACCGTCACCACAGCGTTAATGGCCAGTACAGGATAAAGAGTGTGTTCATTAATATGGGGATTCGTGTGCTTCGGAGGTGCCCATCTGGGGGTGCAATATGGAAAATAACATCGGCATGTTGCCCAAGAACTAAACATTCACTAACGCCGAAGAACACGGACAATATGTAAAATCTGAAACGGGGCACTGCCATTGGCCCATGATCATCCAATCCCCTCTCCTGTTACTGTGCAGGGACCAATGAAGATCCAGGTATGAATTTAAAAGCAGAATCATGCCAGTGACGTTTTATTTATGAAGCAAGCAGAAGAAGGCATACCGCCGAAACGCGTCCTTGCAAATAAAGTTATTTCAAGTGATCCCGTGAGTGCAGCAAGTTTCTTTGAAACTGGAGCGGTGATATTTGGCATGGACCCACCTCCGTGCGTGCTTGCAACCCGTCGTGAAGAGTGCAGCTGCGCCTTAAGGTGGACCACGGAGCGAAGTATTGTATACATGGCGTCTTGCACCGCCTGAAGGGAATCCTGGCAGGAAACGTCGACATAGTCGACAGTCATATAGACTGTTGGAGTTACGGCTATCTACCGACTCCTGCGTGACGTGCTGAGAACCCTAACGGTCGGACGAGGGATCACGCAAGATGACCGTCACCACAGCGTTAATGGCCAGTACAGGATAAAGAGTGTGTTCATTAATATGGGGATTCGTGTGCTTCGGAGGTGCCCATCTGGGGGTGCAATATGGAAAATAACATCGGCATGTTGCCCAAGAACTAAACATTCACTAACGCCGAAGAACACGGACAATATGTAAAATCTGAAACGGGGCACTGCCATTGGCCCATGATCATCCAATCCCCTCTCCTGTTACTGTGCAGGGACCAATGAAGATCCAGGTATGAATTTAAAAGCAGAATCATGCCAGTGACGTTTTATTTATGAAGCAAGCAGAAGAAGGCATACCGCCGAAACGCGTCCTTGCAAATAAAGTTATTTCAAGTGATCCCGTGAGTGCAGCAAGTTTCTTTGAAACTGGAGCGGTGACATATATATATATATACATATATATATTCCAAATGAAGCTGCCCTGAAATTGAGGCGCCACACATCAGCGATGAAACGACCTTTTTATTCAATAAGGTGGCAAAAACAACGGAATCTCCAAACAGTAAGTAATTTGAGTCCAGACGCGTTTCAGGCTATCTCAGCCCTTGGTCACTGGTGTTCAGGAGGCAAAGCTGTGCAATTCTCGCGCCATGTTAATAGCGCTTATCTAGTTGATTGCCGTAGTGGGCGTGGCTGTTGAGCACTTTGGTTCTTGTAGTTTTTAGTCTCTAGTAGTTTGCCACTGTGTCTCCTTTAAAATAATACTTCCATTAGTAGGTTTACTGAAAAGACAACCGCCGTGTTTTTGCCTGTATTTCCTTCTGAAAATGGTCTCCATATATATATATACATATACATATATCCAAAATCCAAGTTTTCCCACTTAGGAGAGCCACACACAGGTAGGTGAAACTTGCGTTTTATTCATAGAAGCTGCAGCAGAGTGGAGACAATTCTTGCCAGTTATTTGAGCAGCCTGACGCGTTTCATGCTATGCAGCATTTCTTCAGAGGCAGTCCATTGTAACAGCGTGTCGCACCTACATATATATATATATATATATACATATATATATATATATATGTATATATATGTATATATATATATATATATTTTTTTTTTTTAATTGGTGGTATTTGCTGAAAAAACAAAAGGTTATGGGGACCTTATAGTTCAGCTCAGATTTCACTCGTACCAAACCTGTGAAATTCAGCAGTTATAGATACCAGAGCTAACTATAACGTATGTCCCTGCAATACACTGTTTCTGACCTCACATATTACATGATTAATGACATGGCCAGTGACATCACTTACGACATCACTGATGAAATCTCAAATTACATCACGGATGACATGTGAGATGACATCTTATTGTGACTGTGTTTCATAAACATTTCTGAGACTTAAAGATATATACTAAGCTACAGCATAAGTTAAATTACCATTCTTCTGTACTGGTAATTAGTCAAACTGAGTGGCTGTGTGACTGTCTGCATCAGTGTGTGAGTGGATGTCTGAGTGGCTGTATGGGTGTGCAAGTGGCTATATGGATGCGCTAGTGGGTATGTGAGTAGCTGTATGGGTGAGTGAATGGTTGTGTGAGCGGCTGCATTAAAGAGTGAGTACATGTGTGTGTGGTTATATGGGTGAGTTAGTGGCTGTGTGAGTGGCTGCAGAGGTGTGTGAGTGGGTGTGTGAGTAGCTGTATGTGTGACTGAGTGGCTCTGTGAGTAGCTGTATGGGTGGGGGAGTGTGTGTATGAGTGGCTGCATCAGTTAGTGAGCAGCTATTTGAGTGTGTATAGATACGTGATTGGGTGTGAGTGGTTATATTGGAGAGTATATGTCTGTGTGAGTGACTTTAAGGGTGAATGAGTGGGTGTGTGAGTTATATGGATGTATGATTGGAGTAGCTGTGTCAGTGGCTTCTTGGGTAAGTATACGGCTGTGTGAGTAGCTCTATTAGTGAGTATCTGGCAGTGTGAGTGGCTGCATGGGTGTGTGTGTGGGTATATGATTACCTTTATGGGTGAGTGAGTGGCAGTGTGAGTTTCTATATGGGTTATTGAGTGGGTGTGTGAGTAGCTATAAGGGTGCATGAGTGGGTTTCTGGATTCCTGCCACCGCTCACCTCTCTTTACTATCATAATATACCAGCATGACTCTTATCATTCCTCCCAACACTTATGAATAAACAAACATCTTGTACGCTGACTTTTTTTGACCATATTAAATGTTGTTGGTAATAGCTAGCTGCAGCCGGTGTTTCCCAGTTTGTTTGAAAAGGCTTAATAGCTTTTACAAATGTTTTACCATGCACATGCAAGGTCAGGTTTCAAGTGCAATGGAAAACATCCAGTAAATCCACCAGAATAATTAGCAACCAACCAACATAGATGACGTCTATGTAAACCCCATGAAAGACACCCCTCCACAAATTAACCCACTGCACCTTTTGCTTGCTATAAGCAATTAGAACGCAACCTATTGGAACATTCTAAAACACCTACTAGAAGACATCCTCATCAAATTAATCATCTGCACCTGTTCCTTACTATAAGCAATTAGAACGCGACATTTGTGAACATTCTAAAACAGCTTCCAGAAGACAGCCTCATCAAATTAATCATCTGCACCTGGTCCTTGCTATAAGCAATTGGAACGAGACCTTTGTGAACATTTTAAAGCACCTTCTAGAAGGCAGCCTCATTAAGTTAATTATCTGCACCTGTTCCTTGTTACAAACAAATAGAATGTGACCTTTATGAAAATTCTAAAGCAGTTTTATTTAAAGACTGTCCA
The DNA here is from genome assembly GCF_964204655.1 of Triturus cristatus. Lineage (NCBI taxonomy): Eukaryota > Metazoa > Chordata > Amphibia > Caudata > Salamandridae > Triturus > Triturus cristatus. The sequence continues at coordinate 497,009,002 of NC_140589.1, read as the reverse complement.
CACCACTACCCTTCGCGTAGCCTCTATGCCTGCCACTTATCTGTTTTCTCAGCTTCCAGAACTCTGTCTTGCCAGCTCCCTTGATCCTCCCACTTTGACCTCACTGTAAAGAACATCCCACAATAGTTTCACACCTGGATTGAAAATTGAACAAGGAAAGGAGGGGCGCATTAACAGTCTTGATTTTGCTACGCGTTGAGCTTTGTCGCACCATTGTGCTGCTGGCAGGGCTCTGCCAGGGAGGTTTTTGGTCAAGCTAACCCCATCCAAATTTGCTTGTGGGTTTGATGCTGAAATCATACTACAGTTTTGAGAACTTTGATGAAGGGGCCTCTACGGATTATCTAAATGAAAATAAAACAACAACAAAATTGAAGGCTGATTGAGATTTGAAAACCTTTTACGAGGTGAAACTTAAGAGGTAGAGTAAATACCAGACTAAAGCCTTATTATTTGTTTGTTTATAGGTATTATATTTGCTGGTAGCATTCACCAGACTGGTGTGAATGCCTGTTGCAGTGTTACTGTTGAGTAGATAAGCCACAATATCTTTGACTCTACACGCTCTCCCCATCCCAACTGGAACAGTGTCTCCTCCTGTAAACCGAGGGCGAGACTCTGAGGATTCGCGAACAAGCATCACTGCCCCATTGAAATCAACTGGGATCCAGGTAGATGTCTTATGACAGTGGGTATGTAAGTGTCTGTAAGACTGTATGATCGGATGTGTGATGGCTGTATTGGTGAGTGAGTGGGTGCATGTGTGTCTGTATGGGTGAGGTAATGGGTTTGTGATTGACTGCATGAGTGACTGGTTGTCTGAGTACTAGAATGGGTTTGTGAGAGGTTGTGTGGAAGGGGGTGTATGAGAGGTTCTATGGGGGTATGAGTGGGTATGTGAATTATTTTGTAGATAATATCATCAGTGATGTAATCAGTGATGCCATTTTAGATGTCTTTAGTGATGTCACTGACCATGTCATGAGTGATGTAATCTGTGAGGTCATAAGCAGTACATTGCGAGGGCATAAGTTATAGTTAGCTCAGGTAACTATAACTGCTGAATTTTCCTGGTTTTGAACAAGTGAAATCTGAGCCTAACCATAGTGTCCTGTAACCTTTGTTTATTTCTGCTGCGTAATGGAGCACGATGACATTTTACCAATGACCTTGTGTGCATTTTGGCAATGTGATTGTTCCTGATGCATCTTTATCCAGAAATAGGTGATCACATGAATCCTCCTATAGAGAAGACAATGAGACTACAAGGAGGTAAATCTCCACCAAACAAGGTTCTTTCCCCTTACCTATTTGAAGCAAGTGCTTCTTTGTTTGGAAGAGATGTCCTCATATTCCTCAGCAACAATCAATCAATCAATCAAAGCTTTATTTCGACATATAATATCATAAAAGCACAATTATACATAAAACACAATTCATGAAGATACATATTAAAAACATGTCGTAAAAGAGTCTTTTTAAATACAATAAATATATTAAAAATGTATTAAATTTTGACAGCTTTGTGAATAAGACAAAATAATCAACTTGATCTAGTTATCTTCTGCCTAATCAGCCATGCCCAGCCTAAAAACTTGGCCACCCCACAGACTATAGTAGTATTAGCGTCAGTCTTAAGGATTCTCAATGCAGCAAAGTGGTCCCTCGTTCCTAGCTGCAGACAAACAGGCCTAAGCCATTTCTTTCTGGGTTTTGCATATGCTAGGCAAACAAAAAAGAAATGGGAAATGTTCTCAATAGCGCCCGAACAATTTGGGCAATCCAGAGGAGTCTTGTGTGGAGGATTCCACTTGCTGGTGCGGTCGCGAAGGGGAAGAGTCCCAAACCTAAACTGAATAAAGAGTGATCTGTCCTTGGGCTTCGTAATGAAGTCTAGATAGGGTTCCAGGTGGGGCATAGGCTTATGCTGCCGAAATGCCTCAGTCAGTCTGCCAGGGTTTGGGTCTCTCAACTCCTTGCATCAACCCATGCCCAAAAATCTCGTTTGGTTTCTTCCTTGGATAATGATGCCCCAAAATCCCGATCGGTTGTGAGGCCTGTTGCCACCAGAAGCTTCTTGATATTAGTAAGCCAACCAATGTTATGGGCACCTTGAAGATTCATGACCTCTCTTAGACCGTCAGCATAACTAGAGAGCTCGGGGGTGCGCCACAACCGCGCCCAATATAAAAGAGGACGTAAGGTGGCTAAGTCTCTGATGGAGCGCCTACCAAAATCGCTCAATAGTGGTTTAGTCGGGGTTCCCCTTGGGAGTGATACAAGCTCCCTGAAGAACTTGTTTTCTCCGGTAACAAGGGCATCTACACAACAAAAGCCCCATAGTTCTGCACCATAGAGAGCACAGCCTACCGCCTTTGCAGCATATATATCCAGGACTGGGGCGATGGGTTTGGTAGTGGACGCACGTAGTTCCCTTCCTAAAGCTCCTACTACCCGCCTATGGTTTAACACCATTTTATCAATGTGAGGCTGCCATTTAAGTTTGTCAGAGATTCTGATCCCCAAGTAGTCGAACTCTTTAACACGCTCGAGTGGTTTCCCATCAAGAGTCAAGGTGGATCTGAAGGATCTGGTTGGATTAAAATAGAGAAGTTTAGTTTTAGAAGTGTTGATGACAAGACCCCTCAACTTACAAAACAAAGAGAAGCGATCCAATAGCTTCTGCAATCCTGCTGGTGTTTTTGATATTAGAAGCGTATCATCCGCGAAGAGTAGAGCGGGAACTTTGTCGCCCGCCAGAGCAGGGACATCAGCATTAGCTTCAAGCAGGAAAGAGACTACACCATTCACAAAGAGTGTGAAGAGTGTGGGAGCCAACACACAACCTTGACGAACCCCTCTGTTCACCGGGATTTTATCAGTTTTTTGCTCCTGAGACCCCCATCTAATGCGAGCAAAATTATCTTCATGCATCCAAATCAGAGGATTCAGGATGTATGGTGGGATCCCCATCTCCTCCAGAATTAACCACAAGCGATCACGGGGGACCAGATCAAAGGCGGTCTTGAGGTCAATGAACGCCAGGTAAGGGGCGCCCTTGCCGATAGTGACCACCTTTCAGTATAGGAGCACTAGCCTAAATGCCTGGTCGATCGTGCTTGTGCAGACTCTGAAGCCTGCCTGGAACTGCGTAATAATATCATTGTCATCCACCCAAGAGTGGATCCTCTCCAGGAGGACCCTACCAACCAACTTCTGTCCAGTATCTATAAGACTAATTGGACGGTAGTTGGCTGGGTCCCCCCTGGGGCCCCTCTTGTAAATGGGGATTACTTCAGCTCCCTTCCAAGACTCCGGTACCGGTGAGCCTTCCAGTAAAGCGTTGATAAAGATCACGAAATACGCGGCCCATCCATCAATATTAGCTTTGAATAAGTCACCCGGGATGCCATCTGGTCCCGGGGCCTTAGCGGGTACAATCTTATTAATAGCTAGCTCGACCTCTCTCTTCTCTATCCTGGAAAATAAGAACTGATCAGGATGAATGGCTGTGGTCCCCGCTCGGATGCAAGGGCCCCCATATGCTCCTCCTCTACATATAGTTTCCTGAAATGGTCAAACCATTCCCTGTCCGTAATGTGGTTGGGAATTTGGTCCAGTTCATGGCTAGTGGATCTTCTCTTTATAGACCAAAAGAGCTCGCCGTTCTTTGAGTGACTCGCGGTTTTTAAACTATGCCAGCGCAGCTCTTCCCATTCCTTCTTGGCAGCTGCGAGGGCCTGCCTGTATTGCAATCTTGCTTGCCGGACCTCACCCGGGTTGTTGGATTTAATAGCAAGGACCATGCTATCTTTTTTCAATCTGCAGCCCTTATTAAACCACTTATTTTCTGACTTAGCACTTGGTTTGCGTTTTTTGCTATGGTCAAGAAACAAGGTACCGATCGAATCTATAGTTTCCTCAAAGACTTTAACTACAGCAGCAGGGCCAACCTTATCCCTGCAAACTGTGGAAAGCCTGAGGGTCTGGTCAGCAAGGATTTCTTCGAGAGTGGTTAATTTTGAGTTACACAGAATAAATTTGGGCCATTTGAGGAACCTGTTGCAGTTAGATGGCAGAACTGCCTTAGATAACATTTGCATTCCAGATGGAGGGGTTTGCTCTTTCCTATGCCACATTTCCAGCATATTGAGGGACAAGGGGTTATGGTCACTGTTAATTGTTGGTATTATAGTCATATCAACAACAAATTTCCACACCCTCCTGTCAACCAGTATGTAATCAATTCTGCTTTGGCAAGAGACCCTATTAAAAGTGTTTGCACCCGCTGCGTCAGAGGTTGTACGCCCATTAACAGCTCATAGCCCAAATTCTATCGCTAGAGCATTTATTTGGATTACAACCGGTGACCATCTCTTTACAGGCTTAAGTGATAATGAGGGAATACCCCATCTAGCATCCTCATCGTGTATTCCCAGGATGTCATCTGTGGCAAGCGGTTCGAATGAACAGTTAAGGTCGCCGGCAACAAAGAAAAGGGAGTCAGAGGGACAGGAATAAAGCATATCTGAAAGGGCTGTGATAGTGGGAGATTTAGCGCCCCCTTGGGTTCCTCGGGCATAAACATTTAAAAATTCCCATGTATAGTTGCTCTTAGTACACTTGATGGAGAGTCTCATTACATCTGGTGTAGAGCAACTATTAAGGATATTCCTAAGGTTAAGTTCTGCCCTAACCCATACCATAAGTCCGCCAGAAGGGCGGCCGCAACCTATCGAGGTAGCTGGTGCAAAAAAAAAAAAAAACCCTGGCTTGTATAATGGCTCGAGGCTCCAGGTTTCCTGGAACAAGCATAGATCATGTCCCTCGATAAAGTCATTCCAATCTGGAAGAGAAAGCTTGCTACGCAGACCTATCACGTTCCAAGAAACAAGCTTAAGGTGGCTAGAGGAACCATCCCGGAGAATTGGAACGCTTAGGGGATGGTCCAGAAGATGATCAGTAGTGTTAATAGGCCTCTGAGGTGAAATGACCAAAGTAGATGGTTCCGGACCCGGATGCTCTGGTGATATAATAGCATCAGGTATGCAGCAACCTGGGGGGGGGGGGGCGAGGGACTACTTGGTATACCCCTCCTATTCCGGTGAACAAGTGTCCACCCATCCGATGTTGTGGCAAAATGGCCAGGGGGATAAAAATAGGTCAAAGGAAGGGCACTAATGGATGCTCCTGAGCTAGGATGTCTCCAGTTGCAAATGTACTCAACTATTTTGGGGTCGTCGAAGTTGATTAAAATACAGTCCCCCCTTATGTTCTTCGCCAAATGGCCTACCCATGGGACCCTCCTAACCATGAGTATCTAACAGGCTTTGTGCATTGGCAATGGTCTGTTTTTATTGAGCCAATGCACAACCCTGTTCCTCAGAGTTATGGGGGACTCAACTTCATGTTTACCCAGTTCGGGGACCCCTGTTAGGATTATGACAAATGGGGAAACTTTAGGCGGCAAGTTTGGAATGTTTTCCCCCCTTGGGGTCTGGGATATAGAGATCCTAGCATCCTCTTTTGGCTGGGTTATGTTGTGCTGGGCGGGTTTCATGTGATCGAGGACTGCTATGGGCTTGTTAGCTACAGTTAGAGCCTGATGGTCTGAGGACGCTGCTAACTGATCTTGGGGAGCAACCGGGACTTTTTCTACTCTAGTATAATCCGATGTTTTGGGAGCCCCAGATTGGTCAATGTTGTTTAAAGAATCAATAAATCCCCCAAGACCTTGTTCAATCCTAAGTAGATGTTGTTCGATCTTGTGTATTCTATCCTCAAACAGGGCGAAGGAGAAACCTAATTGCATCATATATATTGGATAACTCAGGAGTCCTTCCCTCATCTCTATCTGCTTCACTTGTCCCCCCACTAACATCCTGGCGCACCATTCTAATGGGTAATGAGTGGACTGGGGGTGCAACTTTATTTGCTAGTACAGCCAATGTGGGCTGCTCCAAGGGAGCAGGGGTCATCCTAGGGTTTCTGGTGTGGCTCACAGGTTTTTGTTTTCTTCTGCCGATCTTGCCCTTCCCACCATTAATGAAGGTACACCCTTGTTTGTTTTTAGGAATGGCCCCAGGATGTCTCTCACGCAGTTGCCTAGTGCTAGGCTCTGGTACTGTACTGGAAGCAGACGGCAACAAGCAAGGAGAGATCAACAATGAGTCAGAGACCGTGGACTGTTCTCCCAAGGAAGCAGCAACTGTTCCACTGGGTAACAAATCCAGGGCCAAGGAATCAACATCAAAGCATGTAGTAGCAGCGCCATTAGAAGTTTGTTGTACAAGGGAGCGCACATTAGCAATATGGTCCATTGAGGACCTCCTGGCCGCCGCAAGGTCCTGTGAGACTCGGCGTTCCAGCAGCGTAATTTCTTGGTCAATGACACAATTAACCTTAGTTATGAATTGATCCATAGTTCCAGTAAGGTGTACATTGGCCACTCTACCTTTAGTATCTTTTGGTGGCATATTGGAGGCCGGGAGGTCAAGATAACAAGTTTAAGCACAATGGGCTTCACAAGTTGGGCAGAGACCGGGCAAAGCAAAGGAGAGAGATAGAACCATCAAACTGTACAACCTCAGCAATATATCCCTAACATTAACTCTCATACAAATGGAAGAACAACAGTACCATAACACATACGCTGGGGATGCGTCATTAGGGGGGTCGCCCAGTCCAGTCCGTTCCTGTCAGTGACGGGCAAGGACGGGCCTGCCCTTGGCCCGGGCTTCGCCCAGGCGCCGCCCGCGCGCGTCCCGCGCTGCGGAGTGGTGAAAGAGTTTTTATTCGCCCCCGGCGCTGCAGGCACGCGCCGCGGGGCTGCTGGGGGATGTAGTTCCTGTCCGCCGTTTCCCTCACGGTCAAGGTGGCAACCAGAGAATTGCAGGGTGAGTTGCTGCTGGGCTCGAAATTCGGCCGTTTCCCTCACTGCTTGTGGTCGACTAATATTTATTTTTCTAGCGCGTCCCGCGCTGCGGAGTGGTGGAAGCGTTTTTATTCGCCCCCGGTGCTGCCTGTTGGCGTCAGAGGCACGCGCCGCGGGGCTGCTGGGGGATGTAGTTCCTGTCCGCCGTTCCCCTCATGGTCAAGGTGGCAACCAGAGAATTGCAGGGTGAGTTGCTGCTGGGCTCGAAATTCGTCCATTTCCCTCACTGCTTGTAGTCGACTAATATTTATTTTTCTAGCGCGTCCCGCGCTGCGGAGTAGTGAAAGCGTTTTTATTCGCCCCCGGCGCTGCCTGTTGGCGTCAGAGGCACGCGCCGCGGGGCTGCTGGGGGATATAGTTCCTGTCTGCCGTTCCCCTCACGGTCAAGGTGGCAGCCAGAGAATTGCAGGGTGAGTTGCTGCTGGGCTCGAAATTCGGCCGTTTCCCTCACTGCTTGTGGTCGACTAATATTTATTTTTCTAGCGCGTCCCCTCAGCAACAAGAACTCCTCACCACAATCAACAGGAAACACGTTGGGGGACCACTTGTTAAACTGCCTTCATCCTAGCAAAAGGCAAGAATACCTTTGAATACTACTGAGGTGGGTGGGTCCAAACAAGAGAAGCTTACAAGTGATTTGCACATTTGTATACTTGTAGTAATTTAATGGGTGAACCATGTACTCTGCTCTCACCAGGACAGGACAACAAAGAACCCACTCGTCACCATCACATGCAAATTGCGCTCCTATAGATCAACAATGCAGTCACCTCCACAAAGGATTTCAGATCATCTTTTAATATGGAATTGCTATGAAAACACACTTGTTTTGCCTTCACTAAGTCCGTTAGTTAGGATTAGTCCTTTACATAAGTGGAGCTTTAGTGGGTGGCACCTGCTATGTATATATTTGTAAATGCCTCCCGTTGAGGTTTAATTTCTGAAAATGAGCATTAGGGCCAAAACGACCCTGACAAAACTTAATGGGGGTCGCACTGCTCCCCGCCCTGGGCCGATTTCAGCCCCTAGGACCCCATCCCCTGGGGCGCTGCCAATACTTAATGGGGGAGGGGAGCCTACTGAACGGATTTACACAAAATCTCAAAAAGCTCAATCAGTGGACCACAATCTAGCTTCCTGCCAAATTTGCTCTAATTCCATTCAGTACTTATATCTGTAGCCCTGCCTTGGGAAGTCCATGGAAAATGTATGGGGATTTTGTGTTTTGGAACCCACCTTTCTCTTGCCCCCACTTGAAAAAGGCAACTCCTGAGAAAAAGTATGTAGCTCGTAACAGTAAGCATTTTCTGAAGCAAGGACGTATTTAGCGATAACAAGGAAGAATCTCCTAGAAACAAGGGAAGTATCTAACTTGAGAAAAGCAACCATCTTCACTGAGTAAGCGACATCACCATAGAACAAATCTACATCTCATAAAAGTAAGGGCATTTTTCTAGATTCAGGGAAGCATCTTTCCAAAGCAAAAAAGGTATTGTATCTCATGTAAGCAAGGAGACGTATCTCGGAGTAAGAAGACACATACTTGGATCAAGGTAGGCATCATGACAGAGTAACAAAAATATCTTCTAATAGCACTGAGTTATTCTTCCTAACATCCTAATATTTGTCAATTGTCTGAGGGTTATATCTGTCTTGGCTCCCAATTGTGCAATGTTAGTCTCTCACTGACTGGTGGTCCATTCGCACAGCTTACCACCACTGTGTCTGTGTGTGTATACACACACACACACAACCATACATGCACACACACACGCACGCGCGCACACACACACACACACACACACTGCGGGGCAGATTTACAAGGAACTGACGCATCTGCATCGATGCATCAATTTCCTTGCGCCAGTGCCAAATGTCCTTGCGTCACCATGGATGCGCTGTAGTTACAATATGGTGCTCCATGGCGCAAGGATTAACAGATGAATAAGAAATTCTGACGCATCTGTTGGCCCAAAAGTGACACATTGCTGGAGTTGCTCAGGAAAGTGACGCAACTCCAGCAATGCGCCACAACCGATAGATGAGACTCATTTAAAAAGCCCTGCGTCATTCCTTACGCCTGTTCTGAGAAGGCTTTAGGATTTTGGCGCAGTAAAGGCGTAGAGTGACGCAGTGACATTTCACTGCTTCAGTTCTACATGGCTTTTTGCATGGGAATACCCACCCTGCATACATTATATCTGACACAGGTATAATGTAACGCAGGGCTTTACAACGTGACGCATCTCCCTAGATGCATCACGTTGTAAATTGGCCGTGTTGTTTGCGCTGCTGTTGCATCAAAAAAGGTGATGCAATGGCAGCGCAAAGTGGCGCAAAGGGCTTGTAAATCTGCCCCTAGGTTTTTGGTGAAATCAGGATTACAAGAGGTGTTGTTTTTATTCCCGGATGACGTAGCACTACATTTTCTATGATAGAGACAAATGCTCCATGTCACGCACAAAGGACTATGTTCACAGTAAAATGCCTAGAATTTCCCTTTACATGAGGAAGACAGTACAAAAGCACAGCTTTTTCAGTGTTATTCCCCATTATATAGAATTCTACGAGAGATCAACTTGCCATTCCCCAGTAATACACAGACCCAGTATTTGTGATGGACCCAGTTTTATCATGCATGCTGTCAAGTACCTGTCCAGAATTACAGGGATACTTGGAAAAAATATCTATCACCTAAAATAGCTGCAATAGGTTGCCTTTGGCAATGCTTGGTTTTTAATGCAAGAACCTCTTTGACGACGATTGGTTTCAACTTAGGTGGTTTATAATAAAATAAATGTTAATAATAGCAACTTGTTTACATCTTTATTATATAGTTTAAACTTACCAGAAAACATAGGGGCATATTCTCAAGAACGTGTGATAACTACCGCAAAAATATCTTAACGCAACTCTTCACATCGCAGTCTATCGCAGGAAAATAATGGCGTGTTAACGTGGTATTCCCAACACGGTGGTACCATGCAATAGTCTCAAGATAACACGTCAAATGAATGCTTTAAAATCAACGCGACGTCGCAAAAACGCGAAACACAAACGCGAAACACAAATGCGAATATAGTAGCGATTACGCCAATCGCAATACAAAAATCAGCAAAAACCAGCCACAGGCCTGCAATTCCCACTTGTCATGCGGGAAAATGCACTATAAAAGTAGAAAAAAACCATACAAACAAAAGCCAAACAACAGCAAAGTACAATGGAGGTAGCCGGAGCAAGTACAGAGGACAACCAGAACACCACAAGCCCCCCGGAGGACCCGCCTGGGACCTCGGGGTCAGGGAAGGTAAGGACAAGAAGAGTAAGAAGAAGCGGTTCAGTCCGCAGGTAAAAAGGATCCTGATAACGGAGGTGGTGGAACACCATCAACTACTGTTCGTCACCTCCACTGTGTCACTGGCAACTAAAAATGGACTATGCAGACCATCGTGGACAAGGTGAATGCAATTGGAGTGCTGAAGAGGACAATGGAAGAGGTCAAGAGGTGCTGGAATGATGTGAAGCGTAAAACCAAGCGGAAACTCGCAAACAACCGGAAGGCAGCAATGCAGACTGGAGGTGGGAGTCCAGTGCCACAGGAGGAGCTGGACGAGATGGAGGAAATGATGTCCACAGTAATCAGTAGGGAGACCGTGGCAGGAGTTGGGGGCCTGGGCACTGCTCAACATGACCGGACACAACAGCAACAGGATGAGTAACGACCAGGGACTGGGGGAAGGGGGAGATGGGCACAATGGCACACATGCATAATTAAGCATAGCACATCTGTGGACACACCATGCCCCAGGCCCCCAACTCCCACCAAGAGACCAATGCACCCAAGTATGCAATATCTCAGCACTGCATAAGCACAGAAGCCAGAGGCACACAGCATGTGAGGGATAAGGAGCAGCTAAATGCAGAGCACATCAACATTGACAACGATGTGGTACAAACCGCAACATGTCCACACCAGAACAGAGGACACAACTGGTACCGCATGTGCGCAGAAACTGGACAATCACATTTGGCATTGCAGGGAAATGTGAGTTGACAATGTACAAGTACAAATACACATCCGTGATGTTGTTGGAATGTCCACTGTCCCGCATCAAATAGGCAGCTCCCCCCAAACAGTCACAATGTACACTGTCATGCAGTCTGAATGTAAACATGTACAATGCGTCAACATACATGTGAACATAATGTTAAACTGCATCTCCCCTTCACATTGCAGGGGGATATCCAACACCTCCTGCAAAGCAGGCCGAACCTCTCTTCTCTGATGACGAAGAGGACCACCACACCTTCGACTCCGACGCCCTCCAACAGCTCGTGGAGAGCCTCCGCAGCCCAATTACAGGAGCAGGGCAGCCCAGCTGCTACGAGGAGAAACCACCCCCTGCACAGAACACACTGCGGCAGCACCCACCACCACGGCTGCCTCCCAGGACCCCCACGACGAACACATGGCCTTCCAACACCGTGTGTTGGGGTGCCAGGAGAAGCTGGCTGAACAGGTGCAGGTGGGATTCAACCGCATGGCAGCCAAACTAGACGCCACACGTGGGTGTCTCAGTCTCATCAGGGACCACTCACAGTCCCTAATGGACACCCACAGTCCCCTCCATGCTCTCCAATGAACCATGGCTGACATCGGTAAAGTCCTGACTCTGCGACAAGAACGACTGTCTAGTCAGAGTGCCTCCAGGGATCTCGCCCGGGAGTTGGGACGCATGTGGAGGATCATGGAGAACATGGAGCGGACACAGGTGGAAAGAGCGGCTGCCACGGCTGCACACCAGCGAGAGGTAGCTGGGTCCCTCAATGCCCTAAAGACCCTCCTCATGGCATTGCTGCCACAAGGCCTGGCGCTGATGCATGCTGCTGCTACCACCCCATCCACATCTCCGGCCACTGATGTGTCAGTGCCACACAGTGCGGCAGACATTCCACCTCCGGGCCCTACGGCATCACTGCCACACAGTGCTGGAGACAGAACACCACCACCACATGTGAGGCACATGCAACAGCAGAGGACGACGATGCGGATGAATCTGCCTTCATGGTCAGAAGGAGGCAGTAGCATTCATTTGCGCCATGTGGCCTGTTTCTTCTTGGTTCTGCCCTCTGCATCATCACCGTCCACTGTCCCCCTATGCACTCTGGGACACTCACCTTGGACCTCGACATGGACTGCCATTCTCTGTTTGGTCACCAATGACACAGCTATCAGACTGCAGAGTGAACTCCTCCTCTTCTGATGTACTTGCCGTTCCATGAAGGACTCTGGCTGGCCCTCCACGGGCCTACAATGTAAAGTGGGGTTTGCATGGCCCTGTACTGCCCGAGCTGCAACACTCCACTGAATGTGCAATAAACATTCATATTCACACAGATTTGTCATGTCTATGATCTTTCAAATGTGGAAGTATGGATGAATGTAGGGTCAGTGATTCCCCCTTACGTCCATGTTGCTCATGGTGTGGGTCTTGTGTCACAGGGTGACACATTGCCAATTGCGGTCCGGGTGGCACCGCCACTACAACAGAGATACATCCATTAGTTACTTCCTTGTCCAGCCCAGGACGGGACCATGCCCAGAGCCCCGGGGTCATTGTTGACACCCTTATGCTGGACTGTCATATATGCCAGGACAGCCCACTCTGCTTACACTCACAGTGGGGGACGACAACACTACATGTCCCAGGTCTTCCCTGTAGGGATCTGCTGCTCACAGGTCTAGTTGTCAGCATGCCACAGCCTCTCCCTCACGGCTGGTTTACACCCACACCCCACCCTTCCAGCACAGGCGTCACAGGACATGTGACCCTGCCAATAAAAAGCGCCGGGCGCACATGCTGGACGCCATTTCCACTACCTAACTGAGTGTCTCCATGTGGTTAATATTTATGCATGAGGGCCGAGGACCCTGCCACCTCACATTGCCCAGTGCGGGGGGTGACATGATGGCATCCAGACCACGGGACTGAATCATAAAGGGTCCATGGCTAGCGGTGCACAGACTTGGTGGCACCGGATACACTGCGGTAGGCACAGGCACACCGCCACGGGACGGTGTCTTGCAGTGCACTGAGGTTCGGGGCACCTAAAGTGCTGAGTGGGTGTGCAGCCTGTGATGATGAGCCATCCTGGCGGTCTGGACTGGTAAGGATTAATGTGAGCCCTGCTGGACCGCAGTGTCAGCACTCTCTCTCCCTCTCTATCTCTATGTCTCTCACTCACTCTCTCCCTCTCTTTCTCTCCCACTCTCTCACTCTCTCTTTCTCTCTCTCTCTCTCTCTCTCTCTTTCTCTCTCACTCTCTCCCTCTCTCTCTCTTTCTCTCCTTATCTCTATCTCTCTCTTTCTTTCGCTCTCTCTCTGTACTGGCGCACAGTTTACTTCCTATGAATGGCATATAATGTGGTTGCCATGTCTGCAACTCCCCTTTTACTACATGTCAGTCACCCCTAAGGTAGGCCCTAGATAGCCCTATGGGCAGGGTGTGGTGTAGGTAAAAGGTAGGACATGTGCCTTTACTGTGTGACATGTCCTTGTAGTGACAAACAGCCTATTTGGGTTCTCACTGCTGTGAGGCTGCCCTCTCATAGGGATGCATTGGGGATTCCCAGATATGTGCATCAGTGGTCATTCCTGACATGAGAGGGGTAGCATAACAATGTGTGGCATTTTTGGAATAGTAGTGATAAATCCTGCTTATTGGTGAAAGCGGATTTATAATCACTATTTTAGAAATGCTACTTTTAGAAGTAGGCATTTCTGTGTTTTATGTGTCTTTGTGACATTCCCTGATGTGTATTGACCCTCTGGTTCTGACTGACAGGGGTGAGGGGATGTGAATCCCCTCCAGCCAGTCCCTGGGGGGTGGGGGGGCTGGGGTGTGTCCTGCCCAATCTGGGTGACTTAGCGCTAGGTTGAATAGACCTTGGCTGAATTTAGAGTAGAGGGAGGAGTTTCTGCTGGCACCTGAATAGGTCTGGTCTGCATTTGAAGTGGTGGGAGGAGTAGCACCTGCACCTGAATAGGGCTGTGCCTACTTTCCACAATGCTGGCTCCGCCCTCCTGTGGTGTGTCTGGGGCCAAAGCTTACACTAAGAATGGAGGGTGTAGTGCACTGATAATTGTATTGTAAAGTGCCCCCACAACAAAGACATTTGGACTATAAGTACTGGGGCTGTGACCCCATGTTGGAGGAACTGAAGAAGAAGGCACTGCATGGAACTTGCAGCCGGAAGCCTGCTGGACTGCCAGGAGGAACCGCCTAGGGACTGGACTATTCTGGTGGGCTGAGAGAAGGACTGCCCCTCTGTTCTGAGGCCCCTTGTGCTGGCCTGCCTGGCTGCACACTGCTGGCGTGTCCCCAGCACTCTTCCAGGAGTGCTGCTGTGCCCCTGGTCAGGGCAGACTCAAGTGCTTTTGTTTTCCTTGGGCTCTTGGCCCTGGACCTGGGCTTATGGAATCTGCTGAACGGTGATCCTCCTATTTCGGGTCCTACTTATTTTTCCTGTGTCAGACCTGCAGTTCATGCCCTGATGCTTATATGTAAGAGGGGTTACATTGCCCAGGTTTGCACCCTATGTTTCGTAATGGTGATCTGCATATGCCTAAGGTGGGCATGACAGGCTTATGATATGTGCACTGCTGCAAGTGTTTACTATGGTGCACTGTGGCTGATGTTTATGTATAATGTGGTACACTAAGTGTAATCCTACCAGTAGTTACTGGTCGCCCTAACTGTGATGTTCTATGACAGTGGCCCGATTGGCCTACTGATTTATGTAAATCCCTGTGAAGCGATGACATTAGCCTAGTAGCTAGTAGCACAGTAATATATGTGATTGTGTTCTAATGTGTTTTGATGGATAATACAAAGGATGTTGTTATATAACCTTGTGTGGAGTTTCTTTTGTGGTGTGCCTAGTGTGTCGCTGCTGTGTGTGTGTGTTGCGCAAACGCTTTACACACTGCCTCTGGGATAAGCCTGACTGCTCTGCCAAGCTATCAATGTTGGTGAGCAGGGTTTATCTTCAGAGTGTAATGCCCTTGCCCTGACTAGAGTTGTCGGCTCTGCCTGGATTAGGTGCATACTCTAGCCCACCAGAAACCCCATTTCTAACAATTACCAACCAACGTATTCTTCTCCTGTTATTGGTGAGTGTTATTCTATCATCTGGAAGCATATTTGCTGGAGATCCAGCTCGAATAACCGGTATCTCCAGCTCCAGATTCAGTGCGTTGTGGTCACTGTAATGCCGAGGCAGGACTGCAAAGTCAACAACCCTGGGCCACATCCTGGTTTCTACCAGGATGTATTCTATCAGGGAGGAATGACCCACCCTATTGAAAGTATGCTTCCCCAGGGAGTCCAATTTTGTGCGCCCATTTTAAGCCCTGACTGGGTTTTTCAAAGTAAGGGATTTGATCTGGAGGGACAACAGGGTTCAGGCCCTAATGAGTGGGATCCTCGGCTCAGGAATGCCCCATAGCCTATCTTCTTCACAAACAGCTCTGTTATTGGGTTTGTCTACAGGCTCAAATTGGCAATTAAAATCACCTCCTATGACCATATTGGTGCTGTTCGTGGTAGAGGACATGAAAGAGGCCAGTTGGGGCACAGTACAGGATTCTTGTCCTGTTCTTACTGGTCTTGATCTTGGGTGCAAAAGTGAGTAAAACGCACTGGATTTCATTTGAGGGAAACTCCATCCTTTTAGCTGTACATACCAAGTGTGTATCTACCCACATACAGAGGCCACTGGACAGTCTACGCTTACCCTTAGTGATGGCGGCTGCTGAGAAGTTCGCAAATCACACCCGCAACACATCCTCTCTAGACCGTGTTTCCTGGAAAAGGTATAGGTCATGTTGGTTTACAAAAGACGCCCAATCAGTCAAGGTAAGTTTAGTCTTTCGACCAGCAACATTCCAGGATAATACCCTCAGCGATATCGATGCGTCTTGTGTATCCGGGTTTGCTAGGATGGGGGCAACGTTAGATGACAATATCTCCCACTGAGGTTCTAGAAATCCCCTCCCCGTGGCCCTTGCTGGACTTTTCTGTTGGATGTGGATGGGATATTAGTTTCAGGGATTGGGCCTGCTAGCATTACCTTACTGTTCCCGTACCATGTTCTAACACCGTTAAGTTTTACTCTTGTTGATTCTGAAGGCTGTCTGCAGCTTCATTCTTTTTTCCCTCTGCTGGTGGGCACGCTATGGGCTACCCAGCGGTACATTGAGGCTTTCCCTCTCCATTGAAATCCCTTCAAAAGTTTTTGTTTGATTTAGCTCAAGCTGTTCTGTTAGTCAGTCTACCTCCTCCAAGGCCCCAAACCAATTTGTTGTTGGTAGTGTAAATAACAAAGGTCTAAGTATCTGGTGCAGAGGTCCAGCTTGCTGTTGAATTGAGCTCAGGGTGCCAAGTGTAAGCTTGTTTTGTTCCCTGATTGTTGGTGCTTGGTGTAACTTATAAAAGTAGCCAATTGGGAGGCACCTAATCTCTGTGCCCATATCCTAATTGGGATGATTCATGAGCAAGAGACTATGAACAGTCATTGGATTTCTAAAATTAATCGGACACAGTCCCCTTGCCTATCTTGGGGTCTGTTTCCGACCCAGTTGACCCTACAAGTCATAAGAATCTCTCCTGCTCTTTCATATGGAAATTGCCTATGTCTGGCTAGCCAAAACAGACATTTGTTAGTTAGTTCATTCTGGGTTTCCCTCTGGCTTGTTTTAATCTCGGGTACCCTTGTTAGTACGATAACATATAGAGATAAGGCAGAGGGTAGGTTAATAGTAGGGCGACATGCCCTATCAACCCTGTCACCTCTGCCAGACTTCTTCGCTTCCTCCTCCCCTGTGCTCCTAGGATCGCACAATAGTATGAAGTTTCTCAATAGGGCTTTGTTGGAGAAGGCTAGGCCGCCTGTCGTGCCCCCACAGTTATTAGTGTTGGAGATGCCATTTTGGACCCGCATTGTATATTTCCCTGGTATTATAATTGTACCAAGGTTGACTGTCTAGCATATGGCATCAATTACCCTTGCTGTGACTCCAGGAGGTATTTTGCTACACTTTTCTGCCAATTTTTCGCAGAGTTCTGACACCCTATGTGGGTGTTCTACCAAGGGGGTAAGCTCTTCTTCACAATGGTTTAAATCTGCTCCCATAGCTCCTTCAGCATGTTGACCCCCCATGAGGGGTATTCATTATCCACTCATGTTCTGTCAATAGGGCTGGGTGTATATCGGCCGGGCAGGGAGAGTTATCAAGTCTTCCATCAGTCTGCTTCCTTAGTTTAGCCACCCCTCTGGTCTTTTTGGGGATTTTGTCGATCTTGAGGAGGCCAATAGTATCACCCCCCTTCTGTGGATTGACTTTGGGAACATCTTTGATTTTAATGTTGTCGCCATGTGGGGTCATAAAGGGATTAGGCTTGATACAAGGGGAAGCTGGAGTGGGGACCGAACCTGAGCATCTGGGGTCCGGGGTCCAGGGTTACGGACAGCTGTCTTTCAGTTAATTCAATTTTGGTTACCCTACCTCTATAGCCCTCTGTAACATTCTATCATTTGATGTTGGTGGCAGGGATAAGGTTAATGTCTGTGCCTGTGGCTGCAACTTTTCTTGGCAGGCCGGCTTTAGCCTTAATTGCGTAGTTGGTATCTAGGAACCCAGTGGGACCCCCTAAAAAGTTGTACAATAGAAACAGTTGGGGCAAAAAGAAAAAAAGAAAATGGAGAAGGAAGATCTCGTGTGGCTGGCAAGACAAAACAAGATATGCAAACTCGCACCACTGACCAGAGTCTTCACACGCTGCTGCAGGGGGCAACAGTGCAGGGTCCCTGGTAGGTCCCCTGATGTGTTTTGCAGATGAAAGGGACGTGGCCCAGCACAGCCTTTGACCGGCAGCGGAGAGGCGCAGTACGGCCCACTCTTGGCCCAGTCTTCGGCCCGGTCTTATGCCATGTGCCCAGTCGCATCCAGCGCTGCGGTAGCCGATCAATGTACTGATAAGCGCCTCCAGGCACAAAGACTAGTGGTGGCAGCTTCCTGCCACAAGAGAGACTGGGAGACTAGTCCACCCCCACCTGCAACTAGTTTCTAGTTCCCACGCTGTGGGAGCCTGTCAGCTTCTAACTCCTCCTCTGTGGCAGGAGGGTTGACGGTCCTGGATTCTGTGCAGCCTGGTCCCTCTAGATCCCTCTATCAATGATGGCTCCCTGCTAGCCCCCTCCTCTCTGCGCTATGGCTCTGTCAGAGTCTCAAGCCACCAAGCAAGCGCAGGGCGTTCGCAGTGGCCTCCATCTTTGAAGGCCACGACTGTCTAATCACTATTACGTTTGCACTCAGTAAACATTTTTCCCCAATAAAACATAAAACTATACCACCATGTAAAAGGCAAAAACCTATGACATACTGGCACACCTGCAACACTAGGGAATAGATTGAAATGCATATGGAGATGTACAGCTTGACAAGAAGTAGCTGGATCCCTCAGAAATTCCTGATCGCCCCGTGGTGATGTTGGTAGTCTTGTTTTGGGTGAAAACTCCCATTTGCACTTACAAAGGGGCACAATATGCATGCAAATAGCTGTGTGCTCTCTTGATTTGTGGCAAGTGAAATCTACAAAAAATGGCGGGAGCACCCAGCTCACAACCTCTCTTTGCTTACCTTTGAATAAGTAATAACCTGAAGGCTTGCTTGGTGCCTTACACCCTAGATCCTCCCAGGAAACAGTACATTTGTTATCGAAATCAGGGTAGTTCCTCGTCTGCCAAGTGGACACAACCAGTTGATTTGAACCAGGTGGCTAAGGTATGTGTCGCTGGAAGATCTGAAAATCTGATATTTGTGCCCACATACTCCTGTTAGGATGTCATGCTTCCTCAAAGGGCGGTTCCTGTCTGGCCGGCACTGCAAAACCCGACGGCCTGGGGGCTTCTTTATCAGAGATCTTTTGATCTGGAGATGCTGTAAAGATGAATGCAGGTGAGGGAGTTGAATGAGGGGACGCGCTTGTGACTTTTTTTTCTTGCCGTGAGGGGAACGGCCGAGTTCTTGCATCGCCATTCATTCCCTGCTTGCCATCATTCATCCTAAAGCCGTGAGAGGAACGGCATCGCCAGCAAAAGCAACTACAACCCCCAGAGGCCTTAGCGCTCCTAGCGCGCAGGACGTCAGCTGAGGGCAGGAAGCCCTCTTAAGCCCGGTGTGCCTCCCGCAGCGCGGGACGCGCTTGTGACTTTCTTTTCTTGCCGTGAGGGGAACGGCCGAGTTCTTGCATCGCCATTCATTCCCTGCTTGCCATCATTCATCCTAAGGCCGTGAGGGGAACGGCATCGCCAGAAAAAGCAACTACAACCCCCAGAGGCCTTAGCGCTCCTAGCGCGCAGGACGTCAGCTGAGGGCAGGAAACCCTCTTAAGCCCGGTGTGCCTTCCGCAGCGCGGGACGCGCGCGGGCAGCGCCCGGGCAAAGCCCGGGCCAAGGGCGGGCCCGTCCTTGCCCGTCATCGCCAGACATTGCCAGGGCAGGGCCAATCCCCTAACGCTGTTGTCCCGCTGGAGTCCTGAAGGTCGTTATACCTTTCTATACTCCTCTGGTTTGCCTTACTGCCGTCTATTCCTCCTGTTGCCGGTACCACATCTGTATATCGGCGCGGTCGCAGTGAGGGGAGGATTATTTTCGCCAGCTTCCATAACGGCAGGGGACCTGTTCATGCCCTTTCGCGCCTGGCGGTGCACTTAACCTGAGGAGAGCTCCTTTTGTGGCCCCAGAGGTCTGAAGTGATCGGACTGAGACTGCGAACTGGGTCTTTTTAGTGCCGGATATCATCTGCAAAAGTGAGACTTTATTTGTTTTATCTGTTATTAGTGCATAGTATTATTTGTTCTGTTTACCACTTTATCTATATTTGTTATAATGCCTAAACCGAAACCAGATAAAACTGCCTTGCCGGGGACTCTAGATAATTATCTGGTTAAGCGAATAAATCGCATAAATAACGATCGTAGGGTCTCCCTAGGACTGGGGAGCACATTAGTGGAGCAGGAAGTTATGACCCTGCCAGTGGTTGACATAGATGGGGGCGCTAACCCGGACATCAGAGATAGGGCTGAGATATCGGTTGTTGCCCAGGTGCATGCAGAATCACAGGAAGATTTGATGGACACCTCAACTGAGGAAATAGTGAAAGTACCATTAGCACCAAGACCGGTGCGTTCCTGCAGGAGAGCACAATCAAAACGGATTGGGAAGCACAATAATAAAAGAGTAGACCAAACACAGCCGGTCTGCAGTGGCTTAAGATCCTCTACTATCAGTAGAAATAGTGAGGGTGATGCTAGTCTAAATCTAGAGCAATTTATCCTATTGATTAACACTCTGGAAGTGAAGATAGAGGCTAAACTAGAGGAGATGTTAAGACCTTTGACAACTATGCTTGACACGCTGGCATTGGAAGTAGACAGACTTGGTGGTCTGCTAACTACACACCTGGCATCAGCTATCATGGCTGGAGCTAAGGTTGTGGAAAAGGGGCAGGAAATTATGACAGGGAATGTCCTACGGACTCCACAGCAAACCGCTGTAGTAGTACCTGCTTCTCCTGCAACATTAGCCATACCCCCGCTGTCTACTTATCCCACAATAGCCTTGGAGGGTAAACAGGACCTCAGGCATATGAGGAAAAGCCGCTATCTTAATCTCCCACCTGATTGCGCCCCATATGTGGTGGTGCTGACAAATGTACCACCTTGTGATGACCACTCAGCACCACCACACGGGGAATCTCACACCTCACTAAAAAACAAAACAGTTGCATGGTTCAGTAAAAACTGTGGTTTCCCTGTTGCATATTCGGACCAAATATTAGCAGTAAGAAGGGTGAATTGGGTTGGTCCATCCAGAAAAACAAGCAGTGGGGACTGTATTGTTGTTAATTTTAGGCATCCCCAACATGTGGCAACAGGTCTGCTAAGAGCATCCTCACTAATGTGTAACATGGATAGTATATGTGTTCGCCCATTGGGCTATTTTTATGCACACTTGAATAAAGACTCGCGCCCACTAAAGAGAATCAGGCCAGCAAATCCAATTCAGACCCCTGCCTTTGACGCACCATATGTGTACAATGCTAATCAAGGTGGGTGTGGGCTTTCTGGAGAAATACAGAATAGATTTAATTGTGCTGGTTACTGTAATAATGGGCTTAACGTAGAGACACAGAATAGATATGATGCTCTGTCTGGTTTGGAGGCGTGCGACTGACGGGAGGTGTCTGTGGGTCTGGGTAATGTAATACCAGCTGGGTTATCACCCATCAAGATCACACAGGCGAAAGGTAGTTACAATAATGTCATTTCCTGGAATATTGCAGGCCTGGCAACAAAGATGGCGGATGATAATTGGATGATGTACATCAAGCAATTTATGATCATCTGCCTGCAGAAGACATGGTCGGTGGAATGTGATCTTTTCCTGGAAGGGTACAAGGCATTTTATGTTCCCGCAATAGTATTAAGTAGAGGCAGGCCCAAGGGGGGTCTGGTGATTTTTATTTCTGTTAGACTCTCCTGCAAAATTCGTAGAATTTTAACAGCAAATTCTGGATTTGTGGGCTTAGTATTGAATGGAGAAAATTGTCTGGTTGGTCTGGTTAACTTTTATAATGCTGTTAATGTCAACACAGGATCTAACCAAATATCTGCTTTAAATGTATTTATTAATTCTTCACTGAGGGACTGCCTTCATAATCTTATGATTATGGGAGATTTCAATGTTCATCCCTGCGGCGACCCCCTGTCGAAATGTTTAAAGGATCTGCAGTGCGACCGCCTCGGCGGATTGCATCTGGAACACACGACGGAGGGGGAACTTTTTAATGACTTATTGAACTGTTTAGATCTTTCTCTGGCTATGTCACTGAGGGATCCCACAATGTGTTTCAACACCCCTACTTTTAAAGGTCACGGGAGGGGTACTTTTATTGATTATGTGTTACTTTCTTTGTCGATGCAGTCATTTGTGGACTCTTTTAATATTGAACAAAGTGAATTCAGCGATCACAACCCACTCACTGTCCATTTGAAGGGCCCTTGGATAGTTAAAGAAGAGCGGAAACGTAGCAACGGTAGGTTGAGTACAACTGACGGGAGACAGCGCCTTAGATGGTCAACGATTACTCCTGACCTATTATATAAAAATATCAGGGAAAACTGCACGCAGGATATAAAGAACTGCATTCAAGAAGGGGCAGATCCGAATCAGGTTCTTAGTGCCTTCCAAAGCCTGACGGAGAAGGTGTCAGAGTTGATGATGGTCCCAGTAAAGAACTCAGTGAAAGAGGGTCTGAGGTGGTTCAATTATGCTTGTTCCAAGGCAGCACGTAATTTAAGGATAGCCTTGGCAGCCAACACTAGAATAAAAAACGGATGTAAAGTTGTGTCGCAAAGAATATAAGTCTGCCATTGCCTCACGTAAGGAGTCTTTAAGAGAAGAGGCTTGGGAAGAGATTCTTGACCCATCTACTCTAAAATGTAGCTCCAGATTTTGGACGGTAGTTAAAAAACCATTTTTGGTCCAGGACCCGGGTGATGGCCTAGAATGTTGCATAAAAAAGGAAGAATGGGAATCACATTTTAAACAATTGTATAGTTGTGTGGCGGCCGAAGGTGTCAATTTGCCTCCTGGTAGCAGTGATGGAACTATTATGTTTGATAAAGGCGAGGTTATGGAGGGCATAGAGGGACTCACAGCCAGGAAAGCTCCTGGCCCTGATGGGATCCCACCAGACTTATATAAGTCTGATCCTAGCTTCTGGGCTCCCATTTTAGAGTCTGTCTTTAATGCTGCTGCTGAAATTGGCTGTCCCCCTTCATGGGGAGTCTCAATGATTGTCCTTGTTTTTAAGAAGGGGGATAGGGGCAGTCCTCTCTGTTACAGGCCGATTTCACTTATAGACTCCATGGTCAAGGTTGTGGGGAGAATTCTGCTGCAGAGACTGTCAAACTCGGCGTTAGAAAATAACATCATGTCCATCTCCCAGTATGGCTTCTGCAGTGGTCGTTCCACTATAACCCAGTGCCTAAATCTTTTCCTAATACTAAGTAAATAGATTGTTGTTCGGAAGGGCACTGTCCATCTTGCCTTCATGGATCTGTCATCAGCCTTCGACTGTGTTAACAGGGGAAGGTTGTGGCAATCCATGTGGGAGAAGGGTGTGGATAGTGGGATTGTCAATTTTCGGATGGACCTACACAGTAACACTAGTGCTAATGTTAGGTATTCGTCGGACTTGAGCACCACTGGCAACTTTGGTATTAAGAAGGGTGTGCGTCAAGGATGTATTCTCACCCCCTTTCTTTTTACATTAATGAGTTAGATTCCGTTCTGCAGACGGTACAGGCTGACTGTCCCAGAGTTGGCAGGCGGGGTATTCCAGTTCTTTTATATGCAAATGATGCAGTTTTAATCTCTAGAAAGGAGAAGGGTCTCCAAGCCTTACTAAATGCTTTTAAATCATTTATGACAGAAAGAGACCTATTGGTCAATAATTCTAAGTTATTTATCATGCAAGTTGGTATACAGCCAAAAAGGAACTTCGCATTTAAATTAGATGATGTATCTATCCCCCTTTCAAAATCGTTTTCGTATCTTGGGGTCCTATTTGACACTAAATTAAGTTGGGGCCCCCATTTGGAAAAAAAGAAAGGGGAACTGGCAAGGGTTAATGCTACTATTTTTAACTTTGCATCGAAATTGGGAAAGAAGCCCAATAATGCCATGATGAAACTTTATAATGCCAAATCAGTGGCAACTGCTGTTTACGGCAGTGAATTATGGGGCTATCTGGCTGGAGAACAGCTACAGGTGGCCGAAAACGCTTTTATGAAACGTCTTTTATGTGTTTCAACTGATACATGTAATCTGGCAGTACATGAAGAATTGGGGGCACAATATTTATGTGACATTTTTTCTTTGCGCCCTTTGACTTGCTGGGTAAAACTTTGGCTGAACCAGGGTATCCCATTAACCCACATGATTGTGAAAGATGTCTTGTCACTCGACAAGGCAATGCGCTCCCCCTGGTTAAAATATTTGAAATCCTGTTTTGCTCGACTGGGTCATCTGGAGCTATTTGAAAATCCAAGCAGGATCGTAAATGAGGATGTGGAGGCAATTAAGCGCGTCTTTTATATGGGGAGAAAGGTTCAACGTGAGGAAGAGGAGCTTTCGAAACCCAGCATCAGAAAATATGTCATGTTAAAAACTTGCGAGACAATGGAGCCTTATCTGATGGGCTCATTTAGTTCCCATGAGAAGTTCCTGCTGTCAAGGTTTAGGTTAAATATCTTCCATCATCTGTTAATTAGACCTAAAAAGGATATTTTTAATAAGGTTGCAGCTCCCTGTGGCTGCGACGGAAAGTCTCCACAGGACATGCTGCATTTTATATTTTTATGTAAATTTTATGAATACCCTCGTAAACGTTATCTGGTTGCTCTTTTAAAGAAACTTAATTTTAATCAGATCAGACCAGCACTAATGTATTTACAACTTTTGCACAGTGACAGTGTTCTCCATGTAACTGAATTTTTAAAACTCTCTGTTAAATTGAGAACTTGTATGGACCAATGAGGTTGTTTTCTTTACTGTTTGACTGCCTCATCTACCTCAGGAACCTATACGGTCTTTAGTTTGCCTTGCGCTATTTGCAGTTTACTGACTATGAATTTTTGTACGGTATTGGTGATATCTGTTTGGTTATGAATTATGGCACTTTATATTATTTGTCTTTTTTTTACTGTGATGTATATATGTATACTTTTATGGTTTGAATCAAAACCGAAATAAAGTTTTATTGATGATGATGAGTTAAATGAGTTTGGTGAGTGAGTGGTGACTAAAATAGGCTCTGGTAAACTAAAAAATTGTTTATGACAAAAGGGTTATTACAATGCGTCCCCAACTTGGGGGCGGACTCCTTAGTGCACAGCGTAAATGAGACTCAGTGATCTAGTTCAATGTTCAAAGTTTCACTCGTGTAATCCATCAAGATCCAAATTAAAGTTTATTCAACATATTATCATCGAGGTTTATTCAATTTGCAAAAAGATTCTCCATATCTTCAAATATTCCAATGTATTAAACGATGATGCCGTCCACATTATATATCCCCAATGCATTTTGGGCTATTACTGCAGCCCTTCCTCAGGGGGTAGCTCTACAAATTAAAGAAAAAATGCAATGATGTC
The DNA here is from genome assembly GCF_964204655.1 of Triturus cristatus. NCBI lineage: Eukaryota > Metazoa > Chordata > Amphibia > Caudata > Salamandridae > Triturus > Triturus cristatus. The sequence goes on along the minus strand of NC_140589.1, from coordinate 496,983,783 downwards.
AATGCTATACTACTGTGTATTGCGATTGTGCGTTGTTAACTTACAAAGTGAACAAAGTGTATCCATGTCAGTAGCCCAGGTGACAAACACTATCGCAGTCCATGGGTCTTAGTAGCACGCGACAGCCCATAAACTTTCGGATCTACATCTATTACTTTCAAGCTGTGCGAGTCCCACCATTGTCTTTGTCAGTACACTCATTCTGTCCCGCTGACTCGGCACGCTCATTTTAGTCAACATGAATTATGATTCAGTCTCCAACATGACTGATTTAAAAGCAGACACCTTTGCATTTACTACAGAAGATGCCAATAAGATCTACGGCATAATCCAGGAAGACATTGCATCTTCAACTAACACCCGCAGCGTGGAAAGCAACATTAAGCAGCTGCTCTACTTATTAAAGAAGGAATCAAACCAAAAGTTGCACGCTAGCACATTGGTGCGGTACCATCGCGCCCAACGGATCCCTAGGGGCCTACGGGTCCCTCTCAAACCTTTATTGTGCAAAAATAACGTGAGGTTCGTTGAGAGGTGGTTCGCTATCCTCAACAAATGCTCCCTCGATTTAATACTCCTCATTGTGGAGGAACTTTCCAAAACTCTGGAGGAACTAGCACAAGTAATCAAGCACGTACGTACGGAACTAGAAAACACCATGGAAGCCCCTGAACTTGCTAAGATGTTGGAGGACATCAAGACACAATTAGAAAAACATACCCGTGAAATTCAAGAACGTAAATTCCGTAAATTTAAGAGGGACACCATTGATTATAAGCTCGGCGAGGTGTACACCTGGGCAGAGGTGTATGCCCGCCGACGCCCAAATCGACCTTACAATCCCTACAGCGAGAATGAAATTTCTTCTTCTGATGGTGAATCCCGAACACAAACAGCGCAAAGATCAACGCAACGTCCATCACGGGAAGACCAAGCCACACCTAGTTCATCTAATGCTGCGGTGCATTTTTAGAGCCAGGCCAGGAACAATTACCCGACCCAGGGGGGGAAAAACCCGACGAGGCAGAAAAAACACCACCAGAAAAGAACAAGCCAAAGAAGGGCAACCGCAGGAGATGAACGACCCAGGTAATTTAGTCATTAACATTTCGGCCACCCAACTCTCTACTGCTGAAATATGCACACTACAGAAGGGACAATCTTTTGTGCCTACAACCATGACCAACAGGTTGGAATTAGAAGTTAGCGTTTTTAAATTACTGCGCAACATTCGGTTGCGCTACTACTTTCAGAATGTGGCACCCCATGTGATACAAGAAGAAGACATGGTACGAGGACTACGTCCCCACAGTACTTTTATGGCACCGCAGAGCCACAAGATCATTGACATGTTTGAAAGCTTAGTTAAACGTGACATTGCCGCACTTCCTTTTCAACAACCAGCAACACGTGAAAACTTGACCAGGAGAGAAAAAAACACGTTCCAGAAATTAGCTAACAATCCAGCTATTGTATGCCAAACGGCCAATAAGGGTGGGGCCCTAGTAATAAGGGATGTCACCTATTATCAGGAACAAATCGATCTTCACCCATCAGACTCTAACACATACGCGACCTTGTCAACCGACCCCACTAATGAATTTGCTAACATCCTGACTGGAATTATCAATCGAGCATTCGACAATGGTACCATCACAGATAGGACTAGATGTTACTTGACTCCTTGCAACCCCAAAGCTCCAGTGCTGTACTTGGTACCTAAAATGCACAAACACCCAACAAGACCACCGATGAGACCCATCGTCTCTACTAAGGGGAGCATACATGAGCCAATCGGCAAGTTTATTGATAAATATCTCCAACCGTTTGTACTAGCAACAGGTTCACATGTGACAGATACCACTGACTTTTTGGTGAAGCTGAACACAATTGCAGAATACATGAAAGAGCAAGATCTAATACTGTGCACAGTTGATGTGACTTCACTGTACACATCTATACCGCATGACATGGGTATCACTGCAGTGGAAGAAGTTTTGGCAGAATCTGACTTGGATGCGGATCTACAAATTTTGTTGATGGAATTGATGATATTCACGTTATATCATAGTTATTTTTCAACACATGATAAGTGGTTCCATCAACTATGCGGGACGGCCATGGGCAATTGTGCGGCGCCGTCGTACGCGGACATATTTATGAAGTGTTTTGAGGAGACACACATACTTAATAAACCTCCTTGGCTGGCACATGGCAAACTGTATCTAAGATTTATAGATGACATTTTCATCTTATGGGCCGGCTCTACAGAATCACTCAGAGATTCCTGAAAACTTGGAATATGGTTAATGACCATATACAGTTCACTTGGAACTTTGATGCCAACCGAATACACTTCCTGGATGTGGAAGTCCACAGACAATCAGGGAACTTAATGACCACGATTTTCCGTAAACCCACGGATCGGAATTCAATACTTCACTATCAGAGTTTCCATCGTCTAGGGTTAAAAAATAACTTACCATTCTCGCAGCTGTTACGGGTGAAACGTATTGTCTCCAGCGAGACCCAAAGCAAAGTGGAAATGAATAACATGTTGGAAAGATTTAAGCAACGTAGCTATCCACAAGACATCCTTGACAAGGAGGTTGCCCGTTGTGAAGGGATCAACAGATCCAAGTTGTTGAAAACCAAACCCAAAACACCGAGTTCACGCATGGTAGTGGTTTCGAAATACTCTGTCATAAGTAATCAGTACAGGAAAATTATATCCAAACATTGGCCCCTATTGAGTATGGAACCTGACGTTTTAGGAATATTCAACCAACAACCTATCTTTGCTTATGCCAGGGGACGGAATCTCAAGGAAATGTTGACACATCGAACGTCGGAAACTCATTCGGATACCTACAAAGGGCTTAAACCTTGCTACAATTGTAGCAATTGCCACAACTGCATACAAGGGAACATCACACACACCCTATGAAAGGGCAGTCCATTAAATTGCGAGTGAATGCGACATGTAATTCGGCCAATGTCATTTACATGTTGAAGTGCCCTTGCGGCAAATGTTACATTGGACATACCGAGCGAAAAATTCGTGTGCGGATTCTAGAGCACAAAAGTAACATACGGACAAGAAATTCCAAATCCACTGTTGCAGCGCACTTTCTTGAATCTGGTCATACAGTCGCCCAACTAAGATTTTTGATACTTGAACAGGTTGCACCCACCAGGAATAATAAGAATACTTTATTGAAACGGGAGAACTTCTGGGTCCGATACATGGCGACCATGCAGCCGCATGGACTCAATGATCGCATGGAATTCCTATGTTATTTATAACGCACTGTGTATCTAAAATATGGTGGTATTTGATATGTCTACATGTTGCATAGCCATATTTCATTAATTATTGTGAGCAATTGCTATTTTTTCCATACAGCAGTCTGTGTACCATTCTTCTACTTTTATTCACTTTAATTAGTTTGTTATTAATGCCTTCACCTCAGACACCTAGTCGTTGTAGTACTTAGCGCTGTAACGGAACAGACAGCGCCACCTTAGTAGCACGCGACAGCCCATAAACTTTCGGATCTACATCTATTACTTTCAAGCTGTGCGAGTCCCACCATTATCTATGACAAAAGGGTACCAGGTCTAAGTAAAAACAGTGGTGCTACATTGTGGTCTTCAGGTACCAGGCTAGCTAGTAGTCGAAAGTGGTCACTAGTATGATGTGGTCAACATGTTTTGTGCCATGAGAACCGAAACTTCGGGCGGCACTTCATCAGGACCAAGAAAGAGTCAGTTGATGCCCCTATCTGCGGCTGTCGAGCTTTCCCTATAGAAGAGAAGGACCTATTAGTGTTTGCCGGTATCTCTCACAAGGGTGCTGGTCAACGATTCCACCTCAAAAGAGGCTGGGTAGTGCTCCGTAGGTGAAATGGAGGGTCCTGACCACACTTGTTGGATGATCCGGACACTACCGTCTAACCTAGCTCCTCCACCCGCATTGCAGTGCCAGCCAGATGAGGAGCACCCAATGATGAAGCATGACACCCTAACAGGTGTGTGAGGGCACCAAGATCTGATTCTCAGATCTTCCAGCAACACGTAACTTAGCCACCTGGTTCAACTGGTTGTGTCCACTTGGCGGAGGAGGAACTACCCTGATTTTGATAACAAGCATTACATAAAACCCCATTGCACACATATGTCTGTAGGCAACGTGTAAACGATCCTGTTTCATCTGCAAGATTAGAATTCCTGAGTATAACAAGCCTGGCTTCAGTGCTTAATTTGTAAGTGCCAGGACCCGCGTTAGGAATCCACTGCACCTCACACCACCCATTTCCCTGCCAGCGCTGGCAATGACAGTACCAACACACCTACAAACCATCACACTCCTACAAGTATGACAATCTAGACCATTCCAGACCTCCAAAGGGCTAAGAATGGCTTGGATGGGAGGTATTAGACCTTTTTTATGTATATGAAATTCATAAACAACCATTGCTGTACTTATCTCTAAATGTGGCAGACTGTCATAATTGCCAGTGTTGCCAATTAAGTGCCGGGGCAGACGTGGAAGCCACGGGCTCAATTTATGCACCGTCTGACTTACATAAATTGTGGCGCAAATGCAGACAATTGTGAGGAAAACTGATGAACATGAAGGAGGATGACCAGAATGATGTTCTTGTAAACGAAGCAGCTGGGAAATATAAAGCACTCAATGACATGCATGAATTAAGACCATAGCAAAAGGATCTCCATGATATCTGATAGAAAAGAACACATCACATATTTTGACTTGCTTACTTTTTTTCTCTTTATTGTGAGAGTAGTCATCCCAAAGTCTGGGTGGTTGGCTGATGATAGTATGTGGGTCTTTTTGTGGGATAAAAAAGCATAGCCTTTGGTGGTAGAGTGACGTAGAGGATTTTTCTGAGAAAATCCAAAATGTGAATCAAAGGACAGTAACCAATAGGAACAAAATAGACTCAAGCCAGTCTATGGGATGGTTGAGTGTTCGGAAAAAATAAAGGGCCAGGTTTACCAACACTATACATTTCTGTAAAGGCATCTAAAGTGACACATACCAGTGGGCAATGTTGCTTTCTTATTTACCTTTCAGTGCAAAACTTTATTTGCACTGGAAAGTTGCCCAAAACTAACACAAAGCAGCATTATGTACTACTTTGTGCCACTTAGCATCAAGGGGGAATACCATGGCTGGTAGATAGGAATTCCTCCGCAACCACTCAGGATTTTTGACACAAAATCCAAATCTACTAACATTTGTAGACAAGGCTTTGTGCCAAAAATGTATGCCCCTTCGAGGTATGGGCAAAGTTAGAAAAAAGTTTTCTTACCTCCAAACTTTAGAAACTTTCCATGTGTGCTGTGCAGTAGACCACACATACACAACTGTTACATTTTTTAACTGTTTCTTAGTATTTTTTTTCCGAAAGGGAACCCTTCCAATAGAAAACATGCACTAAACATCACACATGGTTATGCACTATGGTGCAAAAGTAAGTGTGTAGTACTAGGTAGCAAGAAAGTGAACAAGCTCAGGAGATGAAAGCAACCAATGGTTCTTCTAATTATTTTTCACGGTGTGCGAAAACTAATATGGTAGCATGTACACCATTATTGGCTGTGTGCAGATTAAAGAGTAAATTGCCATAAGCCAGTTATGTTGAGCAAACTAGCACTTCTAAGAGGTGTTGGTATAGGAAAAGGACTGGGGTAGTGTTAGACCTATCAGCTTCAAGGTGGTCTTACCTCAAACTTTTTGCCTTACTCCTCTATTTTTGCTGATCTTGCTTTTGGTGGCCTTAGGATTCTGTGCTCTTTATCACTGCTAACCGGTGCTAAAGTGTGTGTGCTCTCGCCTTTAACCATTATAAAATTAGCTTACATTCAAGTGGGCTATTTAAAGTGGAGCAACGTATACTCAGGGCCAGTAAATTCAATGCTACTAGTGGGTCTGTAGCACTGATTGTGCCACCAACTTAAGTAGCCCTGTGAAACATGTCTCAAGCCTGCCATTGCAGCCTATTTGCGCATTTTCAAGGTGCCATTTTGACCTGGCAAAATTAACCTTTTTCAGGCCTAAACCTTCCTTTTTAATACATATAAATCATTCCTATTGTAGGCCCTAAACAGCCCAGGGGGCAGGGTGCAGTGTATTTAAAAAGTTGTACTTGTACTTTTAACCTTTAATTGTCCTGGAGCATAGCCTTTGTAAGTTAAGCCCTCTTTAATGGTAAAGTCGGATTTTAAGTCACAATTTTGAAAATGACTCTGTAGAAAGTTGGCCTTTTCCTGTCCCAACCATTTGCTGTCTGCTGCCTGTATCCTGGGCCACATGACTAGGTGTAGCTTGCAGTTGGCCTGTGCATATTGTCCCAGGCAGTGAGGCAAAGGAGAAGGGTGGGCCATCTCTGATTTGATAAGAGGCAAGAGCTGTCACCTACCACACTTGTAAATCACAAAGGATCTGCCTGAGAACACTCACATAAGTTTTGACACTAGTCTATTGTGGTCCCAGACATGCTGGAACCAGGACAGGGAGGTGGAAAATTCCAAAACCCTCTGGGAGTGAAAAACTCCAGAATCTTCTCCTACTTCAAAGCGGGCACCAGGTATAAATATTGGACCCTTCAGTACATCTCTGGAAATGTGGAAGACTCAGAAGGAGTTCTGTGCTGTTCTGCTGCACAAAGGACTGCAAGTCTGCTGCCCTGCTACTCTGCTGCCCTACTGCCTGTGTGAAACGACTGGACCAGAATCTTTAACCCACGACCACCAGAATGACTCCAGAAGCTCGCTGGCTGGCGTCCTGATTAGGGCCTCAGGGACAGTAAAGTTTCCAACCATCTTGAACCTAGCATCTGGACTCAGTCTGCTGTGATTCTTGCCCCCCCAAGTGGTGCTACACCAGTACTGGACACTTGGGAGTGAGCCTGAAGGTGCTATGCTAGACCAGCTGTTGTCCTGTGAGCAGAACTGATGCAGCACAATGCATCCCATTGCAGCCGCTTCAGAATCCCCGCTATGGCGTGACACATCCCTGATGCAAGACCTCGCATCACATACTGCAGCTCCCTCGAGACCACTGCTGTGCACGCATCCTGAACTCACACCTTCTCATCACAAGTCCTTGTCAACAGAATCTTCAATGATGACAGAGGACTTTGCATTGCAACCCCACAGTTTCTTTGGCACCACCAGTGTGAAACGCATTCTCAACACAAGATCTTGCAAAGCTCCGCAAACCAGGATTTAAGGTACTTTATTCAGAAGCCCTAACTTAGTCCCTGTATACGTTCCATGCTCCATCAGAGTCAGTCAAAACTTGCAACTTATTCCTGGTCCTGCATGGCCTAATTACCACCGTTGGTGCTTTGTTCTTCTAGGTACTATGTTCGCCTAAATCTTTAAAATTGCATACCTCCGGTACTTCTACTGGGATTCTTGCATTTTGATGTCAAATAGTTTATTACATGTTTCTTAATTGGTGTGGGATTTTTCTTGTGTCATATTTTCACTACATTACTGTTTGAAGTGCTGCATAAATACTTTACACATTGTTTCTAAGTTAAACCTGACTGCTTAGTGTCAAGCTACCAGAGGGTTAAGGAGGGTTTAGTTTGTTGTTTGCTTGTTTTTCACCCTGACAGAGACTGTGCTTGCTGCTCGAGTAGGGTTTCACCCTCCTCTCAACCAATAGCCTAACTTCCAACAAAAATTAATATTACATGTGTGGTTTATATGCACTCTTCATACATTGAAAATGCAAAAGTGAATACATTTATTTTCACATTTCAATTTGCTGGTTTAAAACAGTCTTGGTTACGCATGCATGATTCATATAAGTGATTGGACTTTTCAATTTCTGAAAGTATGAGTCCTGGTGCTCTAAAAACACATTTATTTTTTCAGTTGCTAATTGTTGCTAATATGCTGACTTTGTGAGCGCTCAACTGAGATGCCCTAAGCCAGCAGAGCACCTTCCCTACATTGTTTACTGATGCCTTCCCCAGGAATTCACTTGCTAAAGTTAATGGCTAGTCAGTCACTGCATGGGAGAAACCTTTTCTCAATGCTATAGGGTCGACTTTGCATGCACTGTCTTTATTTCTATGCGCAGCATGAGTAGAGGGGTAAGCGAGCGCCCAAACACATCTTAGAGAGTACACAGACAGCAGCTGTGCCATATTTTAGTAAATATGGCTCTGTCCTTATCTCTTTCATACAGCACAGTATAGCGCAGCAACTTCAGTTGCTGCGTGTTGCATGAAAAATAATAAATTTGGCTCAACAAGTCAAATTTGTCAATCATTGCTATTAAAGGTTTGTATAAGCTTACAGAGAGATCCAAGCCTTATGGTCAGCACACACACATTTCTGACAGTGCAGATTATTGTAGGTCCAAACCGATATGCTATTTGTAAGAAAAATACCTCTTTTTGTATGGTGACCCCCATTTTTATAGGTCTCGCCTAGTGACGCAGCGCATACGCTGCTCGCCTTGGCCAGATCTGTTGTTGTCGGTGGAAGGGGAAAAGGACATGTGCACGCGTGCAGAGGACAGGAGCTGTGCACACGTACGCACATCTCCTGTCCACGCTCGCGGCGTTTGAGCAGAACGTGCACATGGCGTGCTTTCACTCTCACGGCAACAGCTTGCACAGGAGTTGTGCACACGTACGCACATCTCCAGTCCGCGCTCGCGGCGTTTCAGCAGAACGCTTTCACTCTCACGGCGACAGCTTGTGTTATTTAGCGTCCAGCACTGTAACTAAGATTTCTAGATTGGCACAGATTGAGCTCAGACCCGGTGAGGTACGGCAACGTCCCAAGATCACACATTGTAATCCGAGAGATCAATTTAGATCTCTCTTGACACCCACTAACTATTACTAAATCCCGCCGCCCTCCTGCGCTAGATGCTCGAGAGACTCGAGGTGCTTAGAGGTTGTAAGAATCTGCAGAGCACAGAAAACCCGCACACGCGAGGCACTCTAAAGCAGGAGTGTAAAGGGTGGGGAGAGACAGAAGAGGCGCTCGAATGCAGGGGAGTCTGTCTAAGGGAGATGAGATGGCTGGGATGCTCTAATGCTGGGCTGTTTCAAGAAGAATAGACACCAAGACACTCACACACAGGGGGTCCTGTCTAATGCCGAGAAGACACTTGAGACACTCTTACACAGGGGTGCATGTCTAAGGCCGAGAAGACAGTTCTCTTGCGACACGGTATGTTTTAATTTGTCTTTAAGCACTATTTTCTTTAATGGGTTTGTCCTACTGCAGTCCCGACGTGCTTTCCTTACATTCAGCGCGCCATGCACGCTTTTACTTTCAAAGCAGCCAGGACAATGTTGGGTGCTTATTTGCAACACCATAGGTCTCACATTTACAGAGTTTGAGCTATTGGCATTGCAAATATTTTTTTATTGTGAAAGCCCCATGCCGCACTTTCACGTGCATGAAGGCTGTGCCCCTTTCTTAAGAAGTATAATACAAGCAACAATGATCCTCAAATGAATAGAATGATGTACAGATAAATATAGTTCAGAATCGAAACTATATTCTGGAAGTCCAGCCGGACAACCGATTTAATTATTCAAATTGAAAATACATATACAATTTTCAAATTTCCAATACGTGTGGGACACAGTCCTGTGTCCAGAGTGAACATTGACATTAACAAAACAAACAAGGCATTTCAGGCAAGACAGAAAATGGAGCTTTTTTAGATTATTCAGTGTCAAAAGCTTTTTCAAAACAGCGAATGCACTTCCTTAACACAATGGAATAACCTGCATGCTATTTAAAGGGGTCGACGACGTTTCGATCCTTTTAAGAGAATAGCAGGATCATCATCAGGACTAAGATGTGTACATGCCTGATTTTGAACGAAATTGCCTGTGGGGAAACAAAAGGGGTAGATGTAGAGAAAATGGAGAGAAAAAAATATATAACAAGAAGGATTGGCTAACCGCTAGTAAGTATATTTCTACAAGTGCATGCGACTTTTGTGGGCATGCGTGAATTAATATGGAACACGGGTTGACGTGAACCGCGCGGTGGTCCAACGCGAAGGTGATGGGAGAATGGTACAGGGTATCATAACCGTGCATATGGAGCTACGCGATAGTAGTAGGCAACCAGCGGTGAGTAGTAGTGAAGAGTCCGGTTGTGGACATGCTATAATAGCGTCTGTGGCCTAACGGAAGGATCTAGAATGAGGTATGGTCTATGGTGGTGAATTAATACGGGGTGGATACAGATGAGAGCAATGTGTTGCGGGAGCGTGCGGAATAAAAAGCCGATGGTGGGCTGAGCGGCAAGTGAGTGTTGACGGATTACACTGTACGTGGACGTGAAAAAGTGGTGAATCCATTGAGGGAAGGGTCTGACCTGTACTCATTTAAGAACGAAAGCCGTACACTGACGGGTGCAGCTGCGGAGGCTCGAGGATCTGAGCCGGGCAGACTTACGCGGGGTGAATTCTTTCGGTGAGCGGCCACTGAAAAAAAGACCCGAGAAGGTTACTATTCTGCGAAGGGAGTGTCGTGAGTGAGCAGGCGTGTCTAGGATAATAGTTTACCTGGATAATGCCAGAACGAAAGATCATCCGAATGAAAATTGTCGGTAATCGAGGCGGCGTGACAATGCACTACAAGGGAAAAAAATGGGGTGTAAGCACATTGCATGCACTCCAGACAAGGGGGTGGGGAGACATTGCCAGAATCTTGAATAAAGAAGAACTCAGAATGATCATCCGCACTGACAGCATCAGGAATGGCCTGAATCGGAGTGAGGATTGGACTAACCTTCTTTAACACCAGGTTCTCTCACCCCATCGTTACATCCTGCTTGTTTGCACAGCTACTGTCATGGAACAGCCTTGTCCCTTATTGAATGCCACATTTTCATCTGTCCACCAAATGAGTTAAATTGCGTGCATTTGTGTTCTCCTTTTTCTATCCATGACAATGAGCCACAATTTTCCACAAGAGTTCTCTGTATAAATTATTTTCCGTTTACTCATGTTCCAAATACATCCTAATACATGCTATGCTTTTTAATTGTGATGCAACAGGTTTCTTTCTAAATTAATTTTTGAAGATTTTGGTCTGTCAAAACTTCCGCTATATTTCCTCTCTTTCTATTTTTCCACTCTAAGATGGCGCCGTTTTTCACCCGCTCTAGTTTTTACACACATCCCGGTACTTATTGCTTTCTGGCACGCGCAACGCTACCACTCGGTTCACTGTAACCCGAAGGAGCAGGCTGTATCACGGTAAGCGTCCAATCTCTCCACCCCGCCCTCCCCACCCCCTTGTCTGGAGTGCATGCAATGTGCTTACACCCCATTTTTTTCCCTTGTAGTGCATTGTCACGCCGCCTCGATTACCGACAATTTTCATTCGGATGATCTTTCGTTCTGGCATTATCCAGGTAAACTATTATCCTAGACACGCCTGCTCACTCACGACACTTCCTTCGCAGAATAGTAACCTTCTCGGGTCTTTTTTTCAGTGGCCGCTCACCGAAAGAATTCACCCCGCGTAAGTCTTCCCGGCTCAGATCCTCGAGCCTCCGCAGCTGCACCCGTCAGTGTACGGCTTTCGTTCTTAAATGAGTACAGGTCAGACCCTTCCTTCAATGGATTCACCACTTTTTCACGTCCACGTACAGTGTAATCCGTCAACACTCACTTGCCGCTCAGCCCACCATCGGCTTTTTATTCCGCACGCTCCCGCAACACATTGCTCTCATCTGTATCCACCCCGTATTAATTCACCACCATAGACCATACCTCGTTCTAGATCCTTCCGTTAGGCCACAGACGCTATTATAGCATGTCCACAACCGGACTCTTCACTACTACTCACCGTTGGTTGCCTACTACTATCGCGGAGCTCCATATGCACGGTTATGATACCCTGTACCATTCTCCCATCACCTTCGCGTTGGACCACCGCGCGGTTCACGTCAACCCGTGTTCCATATTAATTCACGCATGCCCACAAAAGTCGCATGCACTTGTAGAAATATACTTACTAGCGGTTAGCCAATCCTTCTTGTTATATATTTTTTTCTCTCCATTTTCTCTACATCTACCCCTTTTGTTTCCCCACAGGCAATTTCGTTCAAAATCAGGCATGTACACATCTTAGTCCTGATGATGATCCTGCTATTCTCTTAAAAGGATCGAAACGTCGTCGACCCCTTTAAATAGCATGCACGTTATTCCATTGTGTTAAGAAAGTGCATTCGCTGTTTTGAAAAAGCTTTTGACACTGAATAATCTAAAAAAGCTCAATTTTCTGTCTTGCCTGAAATGCCTTGTTTGTTTTGTTAATGTCAATGTTCACTCTGGACACAGGACTGTGTCCCACACGTATTGGAAATTTGAAAATTGTATATGTATTTTCAATTTGAATAATTAAATCGGTTGTCCGGCTGGACTTCCAGAATATAGTTTCGATTCTGAACTATATTTATCTGTACATCATTCTATTCATTTGAGGATCATTGTTGCTTGTATTATACGATTACCCAAGGTCCTCAACTACCTTTCTGGGTTCCCTTGTTCTATAAAAATACCTTTCTTAAGAAGAGCCCTGTCTAAGGAAAGGTGCGTGACCGCTATTAAAGTGTGACCTCGGCATGGGGGCTTTTGCAACAACAAAAAAAATGTGTTTGACGAACTGATGCTTTTTTTGTTAAAGCGCCCATGCTGTGGTTTCACTTTAATAACGGCCATGCACCTTTCGTTAGACACTGCTTTTTTAAAGAAAGGGGCACGGCCTTCATGCACGTGACAGTGTGGCATGCGGGCTTTAACAACAGCAAAAATACTTGAAAGGCTATAGGTCTCACATTTGCGAGGGTTAAGCTGTTAGCATTTACAATGCCAATAGCTCAAACTCTGGTAAATGCGAGACCTATTGCATTGCAAATGCTTGTCTGGACTAATGCTGTTGTTTTTTTCTACTCTGCACACTGGGGCACTGCTAACCAGGCCCCAGTGTATGTGCTCTGACTCCGAAAACATGTAGAAATTGGCAACACTGATTAGCATATTTAACATACCTGTATGTTTCTAGTATATGCTACCAAAGTATAACCAGGACCTATCAGTTAAATATCCCTAGTGGACTGCAGGACATATTGTGCCACCGCTAAAGTGACAATGTAAAGCATGTCTTTAAGCCTGCCCCTGTCGCCTGGGTAGGCAGATTTAAAACTGACAACATGCCTTGTTAAAATAAACCTGTTGCTTGACCTAATCCTGCCTCTTGAAATACTGATAAGTCTCCCCTAAAGCAACTCCCCCTTAGGACAGGGTGCATGGTAGATAAATATTCGGGCTTCTGCTTGTGTTTTACATGCCCTGGCAGTGACAAATCTCCAAAGTCGGTATTCTCTGTTATTGGTGATGTGTACTTTTTGGTGCTACAATGTAATTAAAACTTTGAAAATGCACATCTTCCAATCTCCTTATTGGAGTTTAGTCATTCTGTTCTCATCCACAGTGATCAATTGATTACTTGGGATAGGTCTCCATATCTGTGTGGTTTAAGATTTCTTAAACAATTGCTAGAATCTGCAAAGTGCTTCATTAGATCCAACTGATGACTATTGCTGCATTTTCTCGTGGTAATTAGATTTTTGTTACAGATTATGAGGTTCTTTAACCTTTGCCAAAAGCTACATATCAAACATTGTTTGTCATTGTAATTGACACTATCATCGCCAACGATTTTTCTAAACTGGTAAAAGATTAAGTATTACCCCTTAAATCATGATCAGCCCACTCTGTTTGGACAATGTGCTGTTTTGTGATTTCTTTGTGGGATTCTCCACCTTCAAGACTCCTATCCAGAGACAAACTCTTCATAGGAATATATGGCAATAATATCAGAATGGACATGAGCAATTTTTCTGACATTTACAGGGAAAACTCTGCATTCTCAGATTATAGCGGCACAAACAGCACAAAATAATGTTGCCCTTTCAATCAAGTACTGATGAATTGAATGACAGAGAAAGAACAGATTATAACTGATTAATTATGAATACATTGTCATCAGCCATGACGAAGTCCACTATCTTGGCATGGTAGATACTACTCATGATCGTAATATAATTCTTGTTGCAAATGGGTCCATTTAATTCCCCTGGATCGCTTATGAGCACCCGTTGTTTGGACTTTTACTGTGAGTGAGTCTCACTCACAATAACATCTCTGGAAATATACTGAGAGTGCTAATTGCTATGTATACCTTTTGAGATAAAGATGCTGCTGTACAACTAGGGGAAGAGGCACTGAGAGGTTATACGTGAACACTTGAGCATACATATGTTTGCACATGTGCAGGTTGTGTGTTTGAGACTACTGTTGTGTGCACTCCCAGTGTCTGTACACAGGTTCCTGTCACAGAATGGATTGTTCAAGGATTGGTGCTGACCTGGGGTAGGCCTTATAATGTGAGTGTGCATTCACAGTGTAGGTCTGTAGTTCCTACTGAAAGTCTAGTAAATTACACATTAGAAATGACATCTGCACAAAAATACACTTTCAACCTACTTAGGCCTACAGTGTACAGTAAGGTCCCAATATTAGACTAAATATGCATACCGATGGGAGATCCTCAGTTGCTTTCATCATATCTACACTCCTTATGTCACTTGGAGAATTTCTATATTTCTCTGGCTCGGCTATAATCAGATTCCAGGCCTGTCCCCCTGGGCTAAGTTGATTACTCTGCTGGGAAGGAGGTGGATCAAAGTACCCTAACACAATTAAGCCATTAAGAGTGATTCGCCCAGGTCCTGGAACAGGAATGAGTAGTGATTAAATCTGCATTTCCTAACTAATTCCGCACAATGCACCTGAACTAGGAAAGTCCAAGTCCACAGAAACAAAGGAGCAAGGAGAGACCACTGGAGCCAGGCACAGGAAGGGCTTCATTTGGAATCTTTTATTGGGGAGGGATCAGGCAGTTATGCCAGTTGGGGCAGAGGTGAGACTCCCGGGGAAGGTCTTTTCACAGATCACTTGAAGTTGCCTCTGTAAATGACCCAGAATGCTAAGTAGGAGGTTTAGTATGGAGTGGAATGATAATGTTAACCCCTAGGATTGGCCAGGGGTGCCTAGCTTTGAGAATGTGCCAACCCAATTAAGAAATCCTGCACAAGGGAGAGACTGTTGAGATGATACAACCTGGGGCTGCAACACCTATGCAGGAGAAGTATGCAAAAAAAGTGATCAATGGAATGCTTGAATTATTCTCAATCAATGGTCGTTACTTGGGTCCGCATCTCCATCCATTGTGATTGTGCACACCATGACATCTCAGTTTGGACCCATCCATATTCAAATCAGTCTTGACTCGGCTCCAATAGAAACAGATGAACCCGAATTGCCAGGCTAAGTCCTCTCTGAACCAGAAAACAAGCAACCAAAGAGACTGATTTCATCCTTATTAGGGTTCATCAGTCAGGTATAGCTTGGTTCCAGTGGCACAGTGTGACTGGAAACCAGGTAGGGGCATACCTGTGCCTCTTAGTGCATTACACTGAAGTATACAATAAAGTGATTGATGAAATGCTAGAATTGATCTCAGTCGCTGGTAATTACTTAGGGACGCTTCCCAGGCCACCTTTATTTGCACATTCTGCCACCTTAGTTTGGACCCGGCATTTGCAAATCAGTCTTGACCTTGCTCTAGGCCAGGTCCTCTCTAAACAAGACCACAAGCAGCCCAAGACTGTTTTCTCCCTCATTAGTGCTCATCAGTAGCGTATAGCTTGGTTCCAGTGGCACAGTGTGCATGGATCCCATGCCTGAGCATACCTGTACCACTTAGGGCCTCGAAATGCATTATATGTAAAAGTGATTGGTCTTGAATTGCTTGTATTCTGCCATGGTGTGTAAAATAATGAAGGACTGGGATGCAGGCTCAAGTAATTACCAGTGGCTGAGATGAATTCACCCATTCCAGCCATCACTTTTTTGTATGCAAGTTGTAGATAGTGCCAGGACCCTAGGCAGAGAATAGGTCTGCCAGGCAGCAGCAAAATAAGGTCCCCAAAAGAATCACCCTTTAGAGGCCAAGAAACCTGAATTAGATGCTTCTGCTGGCTAAAGCTCAACAGCACGAGCAAAACAACACCATGATTGTCCCAATAGGCCATACAGGGCTGGAGAAATCATTTATAGAAGCTCGGTCCCCCAACGCACTAAGCAGAAAAATCTAAAAATTTCCCCTGGGGAGTGCCAAGCTCCCAGGGTTTGGCGCATTCTCTTAAGTGTACTCTCAATGGGAAGGGGGCATGTGTGTGGTCATCTCCCTTAGCCAAAAGGACCTATACCTTGAGGACTGATGCATGAAACACCATCCTGGGGAACCTGATCTCAGAGAAGACAAAGCTAAACGCCACTGCACTCCAGCCCATAAGCTGTGCAACCTCTCACTCCCCAAGCCTTTGACTGGGGATCAGAGGTAAGGTTTAGTATTTAGTAGGGTGTGTGTGCAATATAGTACTTCTCCATTTCATAAGAAAAAATACTGACAGGACAATGATTTATTGAGTGTTGTTGTTGCATACCAGAAAGCTTGGAGTACTAGTTAAGTGTAACAGTGGTGTACTTGGTTCCCAGTAAAGGGAAGATGCAAACGTATTACTTGTGAAGGGCTAACATCCTCCGCAACTAATAATCCAATTTCTTACAATTCTTTTGTTTGGTTGTATATAAGTTAATTATATTTTCCACTCTCTAGGATGTGTTTATCTTCCAGATTTGGAGTATAGTAGATGTGAACTAAAAACAGACTAGAATTTCCCTCTAGACTGACCAGGTTAGCAACCCCCAATGGGTAGGGCATCATTCCCACGAGCACATAGGCAATCTACATTACTCCAGCCCACTCCCATCCACCCATGATCACCTCCAACACAGCTTTTAAGGCTGAAGCTCCACTAGCATTGCAGTTATAACAGCTCTCTCTCAAATTTAGGAATGTCAGATGACCTAAGTTCGATGCTTCTCCCAATGGCCCCCTTACTCATGGCAGAGTCCACTAGGAGATTACCACTACTGGAGCTGCTATCTTCTGCACCTATCAGCATCTCTTACTGTAGGCCCAACCCTCTGTGCACTGCTTCCCCTACTATCCCCTCCAACCAATGAACCACAAAGGATCCTACAGCCAGGTCATGCCATGTATGCTGAAATGGCCGCTCACCACAGAGGTATAGAGGCCATATCAAGAATTTGAGTCCGGTCAGAAACTCCACATATACCAAGAGCAGTCTTTCCAAATTGAAGAAGTTTCAGATTACTTACTACTGGGCATTCTGCCTCCTGCACAAACCAGCATCTCTTATTGTAGGCCCAACCTTCTCTGCACTCCTGCCACCACTATCCCTTCTATCCAACAGCCCAGAAGAACCCTACAGCCAGGGCACACCATGCATGCTGCAATGGTCACTTACAACAGAGGCACAGAGGCCCTCTCAAGCTCTGACTCAGAGGATATAGTGGATGTGTGTGACCAGGCGGCCGGCACAGCGGAGATTTCTGGTCGGGGTGTGTAAATGTATATGACAGTTGAGTTATAGGCAACTTATATTGTGCAAGGCTTGTCTGTGTGTGTGTGAGAAGCTTCAAGAGTGGAGCCAGTGGAGTTCTTTGAGGTGTGAGATTATGTGTGTGCAGTGTGGCAGCCTGAGTGTGAGTCTGGCCACTGTGTTTGATATGACCTGAAGTTTATAGTTCAGTTGAGCAATGATGCTGACATAGAGTTGTTACTGTAGTTCAGTTTGGTGGTGATGGCTGAAACGCAGATAGTGACAGTACCTGCACAGACCTCGAAGCAGGGGTAAACGCGTGTATCTTTTACTTTTTTAACAGAATACATTTATTTAACAGTTCTTATCTGGGGGTTCTAAAACGGGAATTTACTCACTTTCATCTCTGTTTCCTCCGTTTGCCTTGAGAGCTTTTCCCGCCCTGGTCTGTCGCAGCTGATAGCGCCGTTTGAGGGGAGGGCGGGGATCTTGTTTTTACTCACTTCCTCTTCCCCACTCTGAGTTGAAGTTGGCAGGCTAGCTTGGGGAGGCTCCAAAACTACTTAACACGCATGCCTGAGAGATACGCAGTGGACGCGCCCAGCGTGCGTGCCTCCGGCGCATCGAAGGCAAACCCGTTTGCGCCCGTCCGCAGCCGCCGGAGCCCAGGGGCCAGAACCCCTCCCGTTTTGCAGTAATTTGGAAATATTTTGCAGAACCATTACGCAAATTATGACCACTGATTCAAGAGAAATGTAAACATAATCTATTTATGGGGTCAACCTCCCTGGAATGCATGCATTACCTATATAAAATGACTGCTCACATGTTGGGGTCTGGGGGAAGACATAAGCTCAATTTATGACTCATCAATTGCAGATCTCTCAGTAAACACAAACACGAAATCCATGATTACAGTATAGCCAATCAGCCAGATGCTCTATTCCTTTGGAAACCTGGCTGAATGAGGACTCGGCCCCAGAAATACTCAAAACCCTCCCTCAGAATTTATGGCATCCTCAGATTCCACCGCCAAAACAAACGTGGGGGTGGAATGGCCATTATCCATAAACTGTCCTTACAATGCACCTTGGAGATAGCTAACATTGAGGCAAGCGAAGCAGCCTTCTTCTCGATCACGGCGGCCGGAACTGCATTCAAAGGGATTCCTGATCTACCGGCCACCAGGTCCTGCTACTCAGTTTGCTTCCAGCCTAGTGGATCAGCTGTTTCAACCGGCAAGTCGTTATAACAAAGTGCTAGTCTTGGGGGATCTGAACTTACACTACGATGATGTAACACATTGTGAACCTCAATCTCTCTATCAGGAACTGTCCGCTCACCAGCTAATACTGAAATCGACTCCCAAACACACCAATATGGCCACATATTAGACCCGATCTTCGCCAACTGGTCTGATCTGGAAACTGAACCTCCGATTGCAGTCCCTTGGTCGGACCACCATCTTATTCCCTTCACAGTCCCCTTAGCTACCATCCCTCCTACTGGTACTAAAGGTTTAAGCAGGCCACATAGGAAATGGGCTAGATTTACCCTTGCAAGCTTCAGTCACACCCTACAGCAGAGCTGCCCCCTTATGGGTAACGATATTGAGGTAGTCTTAGTTCAGTAGACAAATGGATTACGGAAGCGCTGGATAGGGTGGCCCCTTGGACCTCCAGTGCTCCAAGCAGACAGTTAAAATCTACACCTTGGTTCAATGAAGAATTAAGAAATAGCAAAGAAATCCAGTAAGGGTCTATAGCGCTTATGGAAAAAAGATCGCTCACATCACAGGAAGGCCGAATACAAGAGAAATGTAATACTCTATCACTCCCTTAGAAGAAGAACTCATGCTACCTACTACAGTGGTAGAATAGGGCAAGCTGTGAGCTCCTCCAAAGAACTATTTGTCATTTTTAAAGATATATCCTCACTCGCAAAAACTACGTCTCCCACTGCCAGCTCAGTGGAGTCATGCAATCAAATGGCTGATTTCTTTGCGGAGAGGGTAGCAAAAATGTACACTACCTTTACGGATGAGGCTCGCAATGGGATCTTCTGCCAGGTGGAGAGGACCAACGTGGAGGAGGCAATCCGCCTCTCCAAATTTGATCCTCCCTCCTGTGAAGACCTCAAAGGTATAGCCTTAAGTATTAAATCCGGCTCTCCCAGAGAGCCCACAACAACCAAAATTATGAGTGATGGCCTGGAGATCCTAATACCCCACATCAGGGAGCTCCTTGAACTCTTTTTCACTATTGGGGTGGTTCCAAAATGGTGGAAGCAAGCAGTTGTCCTCCCCATAATCCCCATAAAAAAGAAGACGGTGCCAACTCGAGTCAGCTTGTGAACTTCCGCCCTGTCTTACTTCTGCCCTATTTCGCCAAAATAGCCGAAAAAGTGATTCACACTCAACTAACCGCTCAAATTACCGGCATGGTTTACTCCTCCCCACACAATCGGGCTTTAGGGCTATGTACTCCACGTAGTCGGTGCTGCTCCTGACAACTGAGACAATACGCAGATGATGACAGTAACCCTGGTCCTTTTGGACCTCAGTGCGGCCTTTGACACTGTATCACATAAACTGCTCTTACAGGACCTCAGTGAGGGTGGGCTGGACAAAATGGCACTAAAATGGATAGCTGCCTTTTTGCAAGACCGGAGCTTTCAGGTGGCCCAGCGACCACACTACTCCAAAAGTATTGTACTATCTCAATGGGTCCCTCATGGCTCCATACTGTGCCCCTCTCCTTTTAATCTTTATATAGCCCCCCTCGCAGAAATTATAGACAGGTATAGAGTCACCGTCGTGTCATATGCAGACGACACACAACTGGTGGTTCCGTGTCACAGACCTCCAAGGCAGCTGACACGAATTTCTCTGCCTGCCTACGGGACTTATCCTCTTGGATGACTAATAACTGCCTAAAACTAAATGGCAGCAAAACAGAGATTCTAGTGGTGGTAAAATCTCCCTCTACCTGGTCATCGGCATGGTGGCCACAAATACTGGGCCCCACCCCCTCCCCAAGTAATCAGGTTAAAAACTTGCTTGTGTGATAAGACTCTAATCTCTCCTTTGAGGCTCACACCAAAAGGGTGGCAGGGAAGTGCATCGGAGTTTTGAGGGGACTACGGAAAATTCAGGATGTGCTCCCCATTTCAGCCAGGAAAACCCTAGTCCATGCATTAGTAACATCCCACCTGGACTATGGAAAAGCTCTTTACCTAGGAGCAACTAACAAATGCCTTCATAGGCTTCAATGCATTCAAAACGCGGCTGCCCGCCTTGTTCTGATGCTTCCCAGTGGAATCTGTATCAGGAAAGCCTTCTCTGCCCAATACTGGGTACCACTTAAGGATAGAATACTCTTCAAAACCGTGTGTATTAGCCGCCACATCTTGCAGGGGAAAGGGCCTAGCTATCTACACAATCTGCTCACTCCCTACACTCCAAATTGTCATCTTAGATCGACCGGGACCTATTTGGTTAAGATCCTGTAACGGAGAGGGACCCGCAGAACGACAAGACAGTATGGAATGGTGGGCCCCCATACCGTTCTCCCCTCCTCTTGTTCCCCCACAGCAAAACGAGGAGCTTCCCTCTACTACGAGTACGGGACGATTGACAGGAGGAGACGTGCCCTTTAAATGGAACAGTGAAGTGTACATGGACACACCCCTGTATGACGCAGCGGAACCCGGAACAACAAAAGGAGGAGAAACGAGACAGCGGACGGACGGCGTTTCCTGGAGGAGCGGAGGCGAAGACTGGAGCATCGGAGGAACGGAGAGCGGAGAAGAGCGGAGTCGTGGAGGAGTAGCCAGCGGAGGAGAAGAGAGGATTACCCGGGACGAGGGCGAGGAGGCCGGTGGACGAAGCGGAGAGAAGGACTGCAGCCCACCAGGAGGTCCAGGATCCCGCGAAGCGCCCCGCCACGTTCCCAGGGGAGGAGCGTGGCTAGGACAGGTACGGGACCGGGTAGCGGGTTGGATAAAGAGAGGGGAGAGCCCGTACACCTAGTAGCTGTACCTAACGCTTTGTATATATATCCCCTGTATCCCCCTCCCTTGTTGTGAAATACACACCAGCACAAAGAGCAGTGTTTGCAGTGGTCACGAGTGCACAATTTTAGGGTGTTTCCTCACTCCCTGGTCCCGGTCACAGGTAGAACATATAGCGAAGGGTACCCTGACCGTTGTCCTTGTCTGTTTCTTTATCTTTTGGGGCCCGGACCTTACCGGTGAGAAACGTGTCCCCGACCTCCCCGGCGTCCCAAGACCGAGAGAGACAAGATCGAAGGAGGGTGCGAAGACCCCAACCCCTTAGGAACCACGGATCCCACAGTGTGGCCCAGAGAAAGACTCACCAGTAGATTGAAAAAGAGATATATTGCAATAAAACCTCGTTTGCAATGTACTCGTGTTCCGTCTGTCCCTGACCCACTGCCACAGATCCCAAAAGTTAAAAAAGCCAGAATGGGGGCCCGCTCCTTCAGCTATTTGACCTCTAAGAACTGGAATACACTTCCTCTCTTCCTACGTGATGAATCATCGGAGTTACTCTTCCATTCTTAAAGCCCATCTTTCCTGCTCCTGCCACTTACATCTGAGGAGTCTGTGCCTCAGCGTGGGGACACCATGCGCTTTACAAGCTTGTCTATTAATATTATTATTATTATTATATGGCCTTGGGTGACAGCTGTGTGTGTTTTGATTGGTGGCTATTTGAAGATTTTTTGTAACTCTTTAGGGTGTAGAAACAGGAGGAAGCAGCTGCGTTCATTTGCTTGTAATTGAGAGTGTGTTGCTCACCACTATGCCCAGGTTCTTGGCTTGGTTGGCCAGGCAGTGTGTATGTCTGAGGTGTACTGGTGACGAGGCAGCGCTTCTTAGAGAGGTGCTCTTGCAGAAGAGTGCCACTTCTGTTTTGCCTGTGTTGAGTTGCAGACAGGTGGTCTTAGTCCAGCTAGTGACTTCTTACATGCTGGAGGGAAGTTGGTCCGGGGGTTGGATGCTTCATTGGAAAGGGATAGGATAAGGTGGGTGTCTTTGGCATAAGAGATTATGTTGATTCAGTAGGATCAGATGATGTTGGTATCAAGTGGTGCCATTTAGGCGTTGAACAGGATGGGACAGAGAGATGAACTTTGATGTACTCTGCAGATGATGTTAGCGGTAGCCGAAGTGTAGGGAGCAAGCCTGACCTTCTGGGTGCGTCTGGGTAGGATGGAGCAGAATCAGTGGAAAGAGGTTCCTCGTATGCCAACTTCGGGAACGAGTCAATTGAGGATGGAGTGGGAGGCAGTGTTGAAGCAGGCAGATAAATTAAGTATAATCAGAACTGCTGAGTCTGCTCTGTTCATGATCAGTTGGATATCATCTGTGGTGGCAATGATGGTGGTCTTGGTGCTGTGGTTGGGCCTGAATCTGGAATGGGTGGGGTCAAGGAGGTGATAATTTTTAAGGTGGTCGACCAGTCATTTGTTGATTGCTTTCTCCAGAACTTTGCCAGGGTAAGGCAGCATAGTTAACCAGTCTGTTTGGGTCTGCTGAGGGTTTCTTCAGAAGGGGAGGTATTATGGTATTGTGTTTCCATGCATCTGGGAAAGAGGCTGTGCTGATAGAGTTTTTGAGTATCTGTTTCATAAGATGGGGTGACGGCTATGAAGATGGCAGTGGATGATGTGAGATACTTTACAATAGCAAAAATGTCTTTGGCATCACTTGTGCAGTGTTCGATGTGCGTAATCAGTGATGATCGCTAGGTGAATTCAATTTGCTGATGTTAGAACCTAAGGGCTGACTTGTAAGTGCTTTTATCAGTTTTTTCGTGGGTCTCTCTCCATCTGTGTTCGAAGTGCTTGTAGTGACATTTGGTGAGTCTAAGTTCTTCCATGTACCAACTCACTTGCAGCTTGGTCCTGGTTTTGAGAGGGGCCAGGGTGTGTAAGTTGGTGAAGAAGGGGTCGAGTAGATGTTGAGCGGCGTTGGTGGGGTCATTGACACGTTGGGTGAGTCAGAGCATTATCAGTTCCTCCAGGACGTATTTGGTGTTAGGGTAAGTGAGTTCCTCCAGGAGGTAGTTGAGGTCATCAAGACGGATGGAGGAGCTGAAGTTGAGTACCATGGTGATGATGAAGTCAGAGATGGAGTTGCTGAATTTGGATTGTTGGCCCAGAGGTTGCTAGATAAGGTTGCCTTCCAGGGTGAAGTTGTTGCAGATGTGCAGTTTAAACTCCAGGTGTTCCTGGTGTTCATAGTTGTTTGAAGACAATGGCGCAGTATGTTATCTTTGAAGATGATGGCTAATCCTCCTCTGGGTATGCAAAGTTCAGACCTGTCATATGATCCGGTAACCAGAGGGGGAATCAGACTGGCGATGCTGGAGACTGGTGTCAGGGTGATCCAGGTTTTGGCCAGAAGGAGAAGGTTTGGTTAGAACTTGTACAGGACATCCCAGACTTTAATGGCATGTCTGGTGAGCAATCACATGTTGAGAAGATGGCATATCAGGGTGGGCTGAGATTTGTGTGAGGGCAAGTGGGGAGTGTGTGGTCCTGTGTGTTGGGTGGTGAGTGCAAGGTCAATTCTGAAGCGGGATATGTGCAAGAGAAGTGTCAGGAGAAACAGAAGATGCTGTAGAACTCACCTTCAGTGTTGGCCAGGGAGGCTCAGCTGCAGATCTGGGAGGAGGGTCCAGGGTTCAGGGCATGGAGGGCTACACAGAGTAGTGCCTGAGTGTGAGATCGGTGTGTTGAGTACCAGGGGTTCTGATGCTGGGCATGGGCAGGTCACAAATGAGCACAGATAGGCTTGCCTTTGGCACACTAGTGGAACATCTGGACAGCCCCAACCAATAGATAGAAGCCCACATTATAAAGGCAAAGAGGAATTCTCTATTGGACCTCTTAGCTAATCATTTGAAATGTAATCCCATTTTGCAACATTATATTAGCTTATTTGAGGAATTATACTTAAGAAATCGGGTCAGTGAGCATAAGATATCCTATTCTACTCTTGAAGGACTGATTAAAAAGTTCTTATTGCAGTGGGCTGGATAAGAGGGTAAAGGACATCTCAAATCCAGAAATCTTATATGAAGTATATTTTTGTTGACATTGAGTGTCATCCACGAATATATTGCAGAATCGCAGTGTAACTACCTTTGAGAAGATTATTTTCATGCTTTTTCAGCTTGGTCAATTTCCACTGGTGGATGTTGTGGACTCCAGGCAATGTATACTGTCTGCTGAACGCAGTTGTTGGCTTTTGGTCTCAGCCAAGAGACTCCTGATCACGTTTTACTGGAGTGCTGGTTAATTAATAATGAATTCATTTTAATGGAAAATTTTGTAACTAAAATAACTCTGAAAGCTTTGAATCTCTTAAGTAAGATGTGAATAGAGACCTGAACATTATTTCCAATTTTTACATTTGGTAATTTCAAAATGTATAATGAATGCTTTCATTGTAAATATGTTTAATGGTCTGTATATGAACTTAATAAATGAATTTCTAAATAATAAATGTATCTGCAGTATTATATTATTGAACTGATCTTATAGCTTAACCTCCCCCTGACCAACGAACTTACGGTTGCCAAGAACAATTTCCACATACGAATGAAAGCCGTCGTCACCTGGATGAGAGACAGCTGTCCAGCCCCAACCATGCAGGTAAGAGCAGTGGGGCCGGGTTAGGGGGGGATTTGTCATCGTCTGTCGAAATACCCCCCACCCGACCCCACCGCCCCACAGCGCTTACCTGCATGGGCCACGGCTGCAGCTGCTTCAAACTCAACTCAGACAAGACAGAAGTCCTCATCGGGGGTTCAAACCCCTCCGCTTGAAACAAGTCCTGTTGGCCCGATGAACTGGGAACACCCCCCCCACACTCATGGACCACTCGCAGACCTTGCTTTAGTTAAATCATTTCTGTCAGACAGAATCCAGCTTGTTGCAGCTGATCATTTTAAATCCCCATCCTTCTCTCTTCCTTGCGAAGTCCCCAGGGTTTGTCTCTTAGTCTGACCTTTTTAGCATCTATGTGGCCGCTTTGGCCAAACTAATTAGGTCATTTGGGTTCTCAGCATTTACCTATGCAGATGACACACAATTAGTGATCTCCGTATCATCTAATATCTCAGAGACAGCAAAGCGCTTTCACAACTGTATGCAAGAATGGATGGCCAAACTGCTTAAAGCTGAATTCAGGTAAGACCGAGGTGATGCTCTTTGGTAAGGATACTTCCTTCTGGTCCGCCTGAACTTGGACAACGTCCGCCGATAGTCACGAAGGTAAAAAATCTTGGAGTTATCTTTGAGGACCAGTTAACCTTCGAAGGGCATGTCAATACAGTCATGTCTGCCTCCTTCTTTACGATGAAATTCTTATGGAAGTTCTTTCCTTTCATTCCGAAGGACCTGCAAAAAACAAGAATTTCTGCTTTGATACTTTCAAAGATTGACTATGCAAATGCTCTTTTTGTAAGTGTGAGAAAAAAAAGTCTAAATAAGCTGCAGGTCCTACATAACTCAGCCGCTCGCCTGTTATTAGGCATACCCAAAAGAGAATCAGTCTCTGCTGCCCTTCCGCTTCTCCATTGGTTACATATTGAGAAGTGTATACAGTTTAAGGCCCTGTGCATTGCTTTCAGGGCTCTTCATGGGGAAGGCCCACAAGTTTTTAATCTTTGGTTTCAATGGTACTTTCCGCCACGATCCCTTCGCTCAGAAACAGCTTGCAGTATCATTGTTCCCAAAGTAAAAAAAGTAAAATGGGGAAAGAGAAGTTTTATTGGCAGCACCTCCCGTCTGTCGAACAGTCTCCCTTTATTCCTGAAAAAGGAATCAGACCATCTCTGCTTTAGGAAAAAACTAAAAACCTGGCTTTTAAATCTCTAGGAGTCTCTAACCCTCGGCCAGCCTCATAACCTGGTACTGCCCAGTTTGCAAGCTTGCGCGCCTAGACACCTCAAGGTAGTAGAGCGCGTTTATTATAATTTTTTATTTCATTTCATGAAACCTCAGCATCATACTGGACTCCTTGCTCACAATGACCCACCAGATCAACGCTGTCTCCTCGTCATGCTTAAGCATGCTCCGCCTGCTCAGAAAGACCTTCAGATGGATTCCCACCAAATCTAAGAAGACGGTCACCCACATCAGCACCACATGGCTAGCGTTCCACAGATTCACAAGAACAGAACCGGAGGAAGATCCTTCTTCTACCTCGCTGCCTAGACCTGGAACCCCATGCCCTCCCTCCCCCCGCCTCAGGCAATCCTCATTTTTGTCCCAATTCAAGAAGGATCTCAAGACCTGGCTCTTAGAATGAACCCAGCGCTCAGATGGATCTGTAGCCCTCCAAGCACCTTGGGACCCTCATGGGTGAGTGGCCACACTTTACAAACCCCTGATTGATTGATTGATTGATTGATTGATTGATTGTTTGATTGATTGATTGATTGATATGGTGAAATGATAAGTTTTGCGAGCCTTCCTGTTACTCGTAGGAGAGGGTTTAATTTTTAAATGTCTAGTTTCGGCATTCCTTTCAATTTCTTGGTATCGATAGCAAGAATTCACAGAGTGCACTTCCAGCTCGGGACAGATTTTGGAACACACAAAAGTCAAATGTCCGTTTACAGTTATTCCTCTTAGAGGAAAGCATGGAAACAGTTGTTGAAGCAGAATGTTTATACCAGACCACGCTTCTTTAAAACAAGATAGAAAGCATCTCTTAATGGCCAATTGCCGATAAAAAAACATACTGCCTCCTGTTTGCTTTCAGCCCAACGGTTGCAGCAATACCACGCCTTTAACTGATGGCACTAAATATACAGCAAATGAGCATGCTATAATTATTCCCGACCAAACACACTTTTATCATTGGCTGTGTGCACTGCCTTGTATTGCGATTATAAATGTTCCAATTCCTCTTTGTGTGGAGCAGCATGAGATAAAAGGAAAAAATACACACAAAAAATGAGTCACTGACAGGCCCTATTCCTAGAATCTGTACAAATGGCAATTTATTGTCAGTTTAATTTCCTATTTGAGCCGCGGTAAATCAGCAAAGGAATGTATCCCTGCAGCCTTTAATAGCTGCAGTAACAGTCATCAATGCGCCCTGGGCCCCCTGTTTTGTTTGTAATGTGGGCCCAATCAAATCAGTTAAATACATTTACGGCATAGATTAGCTTCTGTGGGTCGGACCAGGAGAGTTGAGGCATGGTGGATGGATTCGAATTGTAAGGTTTCAACAGACCAAATCACTGTGGAGTATTTGAGTGAGTTTGATACAAAGTACAGACATTTAGTGTAAAACGGCAAAAGACGCCCTCTTTATCGTGGTTTGTGCTTAGGAACACAGCAGGATAGGCTGATAGGAGAGCACATTGAGGATATAGGGGACGATGGGGACATTGGGGATGTTGGGGACATTGGAGATCTCGGGGATATGTAGGACATTGGGATATATTTACTTTACTCAATGTCCAAGCATTTACAATTTTAGATTCATTAGATCAGATAATTGTATTATTAGCGTTATATATTGCTTTAATTATGGTTACGGAAACATTACCGGAGAGGTTAGGGTTTGTATTTATTGCTTAATACATGTCTGTCTGAGAGTTTTTTTAATTTAAACTTTCCGGGTGATTCGTATTGTTTCACAATAGTTTCATCCGATTTAATTTGTTGTAGTTCTTTGTTTTTCGATTTGGTTGATGTTTTTCTATAACTATAAGAAAATCGATGTATTGCTGATGCGGTAGTGGGTGGAGTTTATCTGGTTCCTCCCCAGTGACTTCACCAGAACGCAGGCTTTTGGCCAGACTTCCGAGGTGACATTTCTTCCATTTTCAAAATCACTATACTGAGGAACCACTGGGAAATCGTGGTCCCGGGCAGGTGCGATGGCTTGTCTGCTGCAGTGAGGGCGGTAGCTTAGCAGGAGGTGGCTTTGCAGTTGGTGGTGTCACAGCATGTCCTCTACAGACTGAAACAGGACCTACACAAGACAAGGATAGGACCAACTGTACCAATACATCCAGCAACAAACTGATTGTGGTTGTTGTGCAGCAGGTCTGACAGACCGAAGCAAAGCAGAGACTATTATACGGAGAGAGTGTAGCAGTCCAATACAGATGAATAAAGAGCCTGGATCACACACAATTTGAAGACCACATTGATTATGCCACTGTCATTCTGAGTTGGGTAAATATCGTGTGCCCCTTTCATATTTCTCAACTGAAACAGAGCAAGCTGAAGCGAACGCTTGTTGTCCTTTAAGGCTATCAGGCTGCATGTTACACACTAAGATCTGGGAGGGGTGGTGCCTCTACTCAGATCTGGAGGCCTTTTCACTATTGGAAAGGAAATCAGGGGGATACGTCCTCCCTATCTGTACATACGTACAACTTACAAGTATCCCACCTACAGTTCGAGTTGTAGCATGTGGGGAATTCTAGTCCTCACTATGACACAGTGGGGCAGATTTATGAGCCCCTTGCGCCACTTTTGCGTCACTTTTAACATGGGAAAAGGGACGCAAAAGTGGCGCAAGGGGCTCATAAATCTGCCCCAGTGTTTCTAAATCCGGGAAAGGAAAGACTTCCTTTTCTTTAAATTGCCCTCACACCTTCTAGTAGTGTCATGCTTCATCATCATGTTCACCCTGACTGCTAAAGGTCAGGGTGGGCTCAACCATCTTCAAGGGAGCTCTTAAATGAAAAAGACCAGGGGGTGTAACGAAAGATTAATATTCCCTCGACTGCTCCAAGGTATCCCTTTATTGGCAGAGTAGTCGTGGATGTTAAAACTAATAATTATAAGGGGTTTTTAGGATGTAATGGTCCTATGACCTTTTCCAACATGTTTCAGCCCCCTACTTAAGGGCCTAAGTAGGCCTGGGGCATCCGTCAGCTCACCTCCATCGTTTATTTAGCTCATTACGCTATTTTGTATATGTGATGCATGCAAGCTAGTGCATGCCAGGCAGTGAATATACTTGTCCTTTTTATTCTTTTGGAATCCAACCCACTTTTTCTGGGTTCTTTGTTCTTCATAAGCGGGAGGGAAATGGTCACCCTGTAGTCACACTTTTGTCATGGGTCCTACCCTGCCTTTTTATCTATTTGGTTCAGAAACTCCCGGCATGTGATAGAATCATTACCTCCTAAACCCTTATAATTGAGCCCACCCTGACCTTTTGGAGTCAGATAAACCCGATGATAAAGCATGACACTACTAGAGTGTGTGAGGGTTATCTAAAGAAAAGGAAGTCTTTCCTTTCCCAAATTTAGAAATGCTGTGTCATAGTGAGGACTAGCATTCCCCAGCACTCTACACCTGGAACTGTAGGTGGGATATCAGGGTGCATGAGCATCAAAGACAGTAACATCAACATGAAAAGAAATTGCCTTTTGAAAAGCTGCCTCCTTCTTCTGAGCCCACGTTGCTGCTGGTTGATACCTTTCCATGTAGGATTCAATGTTGCTCTGCCCTCACTTCTAGAATGGGACACAGTCATTCCTTTGGTGCGGATAGTACGGTTTTAATTTGTGCACGTGTTATTCAAGGCTTTGCTGGAAGAGAATGCAAGAAAGGCTAGTATTCGGCACCACACAGATTACACTTGACAGTCTTTGTTGCAAGTGTTAGGATGAACTGTAGTTACTATTTCGTCTTGTCAGAGGTGGGTGTGTGTGATTTTCCTTTTGTTTGGAAGAGGGTTGCTTATTTTTAGTTTTGTTTTTAGTATTTAAAAGGTGCAAATAATATGCCAAAAAGTTAAATAAGAAAAAAGTATAAAACGTTGATAGACTGAAAAAATTAAAATGTATTAAAAATAATTTGCTATTCTGTGTTTTAATGTAGATTGATTTTGATTGTAGACTGCACGTCGTCTGTTAACTTGCTCTGGTTGTTGTGCAAAAGGTGGTACCTATATCATTGTTTTACACTCAGTCCTGATGACGCCGGATTCTTATCTACCTTATCATCACCAAGAATCCTCTCAGGTCGCCAGGATCTTTTATCTGCTAAATAGTGTAGAGGGGAGAAAGTCTAATTTTAACACATAGCAATAATTTACTTTACTCTCTGAAAGGACCACTGACTCAGAATCTCAATTTTGGGAATTTATTACAAACAAGAATAACTGCACATACAAACACCTCAGTACAAGGTGAAGAAAGTAAATGGACACTAATACAAAAGAAATCCTACGCAGGAGCCTCATCCGACTCAGAATAAGAATAATAATCGATTCCAGTAACATCAGAAATGCGAAAATTACTCCAGTCTCTACATTGGTAGTCATTAGCTCAGAAGGAAATCAGTTAGACTGTCCCTACTCTATCTCTAAGGTGACATCAGTACTTAGCATTTTCCCTTGTAGGCAAGAGAGTAAAAAGGTGTCAGCAGTGAAGAAGACTTCCTTAGAAGTGCACTCACTTAGTCAGAGCTCGCTCTAAGATGCTCCTTCTAGCTTCCCATCTAAGCCTCAGCTGCCCAACCCACGGGGCACTGTCCCTAATTCAAAATCCCCAAAACATAGAACACGCCCTCCGGCATACCTCTTCAGCCAGGTCTTCTTCCAGTACTTTTCCAGTGAAACTTGTATCCCATCCAGCGACTGTAATCTTGACCTTGGGTCCCAGGCACCTGCTTCTGCCGAAAGTATCATCCTTTAAATTCCGGTGTACTCCCATATTGGCTTCTCGTACCATCCTAACTCCTAAAACAAAGGCCTAGTCTCTCTAAAGAGCTAAGTGTCCTTGCACCTGCAACAGAAACATGAGAACGAGAAACTTTCCACTTCTCTAAGATTTTCTAACGTCCTGAAACTCAAAGCCTTACCAAGGGAAATAATTTTTGCCCTACAGCATTTAGCTAACATAAGAAATGAACAGGCCTTTCTCTTCAAACGTATATGCAATCAGGCCTATACACAATTTAAACCTAATACACTTCTAAAATCACTTTACAAGCATTAACTTCGTTATACTTTATATATGAATAAGCAAACTACATGTGCAGACTTTTAATATGGTGCACATTTAAACCTAATGCATCGCATTACATGAAAACCAATCATTATGCATTGGCTAAAATACATTTGCAGTGAACTATGACATTTCTATTCATGAAAAGCATGCTTACATGTCTGATCATACTATTATAAACACATTTGAGTGATACATTTCTAAGTCACACCTTGATATAATTTCGATTAATATGTGGGTGCGGACTAACGGTGAATATGATGCACCCCTACAATTTTCTGAATAAAGTGGCGCTCTATCAATCCCTCATCCCTGGTCATGCACAATCCAAAGCACAAATTGCTAACCTTGTGCATACAGATAGCACTTATTTCTGTTTTTAATAGATGATTAATTTACACCCAATTCAGATTTAGGCACCTAGGAATGATGGTAACCGACAAATAGTGGATGTTAGTTCCCATTTGTATGTGTGAAAACTTAAGATGTAGTTTTGTAGAGCGCTATTTGTCACAGGTTAGGATATCCAGGTGCTGATTTTGTGTTATTTGCCCACAAATTTTGTAGAAGGTTTTTCCTGTGAGCAATGTGCACCCTAGTTAGAATCCTGATCTCCTCACAAGAGAGTTTGAGTGTTAATAGGGGTGTGGGCCTGATTTAGAAGAATAAAGGCAGTAATCTGAGACACTTCCGGATTATCGTGGGTAACAAGCAAAAGGTCTGGCTTTGGCAAGCTAAAATAATGATTATGGTTAGAAATGGGGGTCTCTAGTTGGCAGGGGTAGGTACATTTGTGCAAATAGGGACCCGTTGTATCTAGTCATGGTAAGGGGGATACACACTTCTACACTTTAGATAACCCCTGCTCACCCCCTGGGTAGCTTGGCACAAGCAGACTTATCCCAAAGGCAATGTGTAAATTATTTGTACTCAAAACACACAGTAATACAGTGATAACACCACATATGGATGGTAAACAACGTTTACCACAAATCTTTTTCCCCCGCAGGGAATCACAACGCGGTCGTAACAAAGACCGCGTTGTGATTCCGCATACCATTTCTCCACAAGTCGGAACGACATGCGGAGGGGTGGAGGTGTGGGATTTAAATCCAACACCTTCCCTATTGTCCGCACAGACTGGAGTTGGAATAGTAAATTATACTATTCCAACATCCAGCGCCCCCCCTCCGCAAGTCGTTGTTCCGACTTGCGGAGTAATGGTATGCGGAATCACAACTCGGTCTTTGTAACAACCGCGCTGTGATTCCCTACGGGGAAAAAGAATGTGGGATAACAACACACATTCCATATGGACACTACACCAGTTTAGAAAAATAAAGTATCTTTCTCTAAACTCAACAAGACTAAAACTACAAAACTACAACATACAAGTAATAAGAATATGACTTTTAAAGGTTTCAATCAAACATAAAGATTGTATAAAACAAATAGCTCCACCTGGGCTATTGCGACATTGTGACAACAATAAATCCAAAGTACAGTCCCGACTGCAAGGAGCGAGGCGTCGGGCACGGAGTCACATGGACTCCCAAACAAACAGTACCTTGGAAACAAAGGGCCCGATTCACAGAACTAACTTAAGACAAAATCCTAAACTTACTACCATTTTGGTATTCACAGAAGGCACTTACTCATTTTGGTATTCACAGAAGACACTTACTCACTTCGGTATTCACAGAAGTTAGGAGTCCTAACTTTAGGACTCCTAAATGCTTTCTGTGAATACCGAAAGTCTTAAAATTAGGATTTTTCTCAGTTTAGGAGTCCTAAAGTTAGGACTCTTAACTTTACTACTACTAAACTCAGAAAAATCCTAATTTTAAGGTTTTCGGTATTCACAGAAGGCATTTAGGAGTCCTAAAGTTAGGAGTCCTAAGTTTACTACTACTAAATTGAGAAAAATCCTAATTTTAAGACTTTCGGTATTCAGAGAAGTCATTTAGGAGTCCTAAAGATAGGAGTCCTAACTATACTACTACTAAACTGAGAAAAATCCTAATTTTAAGGCTTTCGGCATTCACAGAAGGCATTTAGGAGTCCTAAAGTTAGGAGTCATAACTTTACTACTACTAAATTGAGAAAAATCCTAATTTTAAGACTTTCGGTTTTCACAGAAGGCATTTAGGAGTCCTAAAGTTAGGAGTCCTAACTATACTACTACTAAACTGCGAAAAATCCTAATTTTAAGACTTTCGGTATTCACAGAAGGCATTTAGGAGTCCTAAACTTAGGACTCCTAACTTCTGTGAATACCAAAATGAGTAAGTGCCTTCTGTGAATACCAAAATGAGTAAGTGCCTTCTGTGAATACCAAAATGGTAGTAAGTTTAGGATTTTGTCTTAAGTTAGTTCTGTGAATCGGGCCCTATGTCTATGGCGATGAACGGCGTCGTGGAGGTGAGGCGTCAGTGCCGAGGTCGAGGCAGGCTCCCAGACTGCCAAATGTGAGGCGAGGCATTGTGTCCGTGAGGATGACCCATGTCGAGTTAAGGACAGGGGAAAACGGTTGCGTCGGTGGTGACTGTTGGTTCCGGTGACGATGAGAAATCAGCGAGTTCATGGAATCACCCTCAGCGGTTATCGGCACCGCGATAACAGGATGCAGGCACACGCGCTGGCGATGATGGAGACAGTGAGAGCACGGGCCTCGGGAACGGCCGATAACTGCAGCCGAAGGGTGTCTGAGCTGCGGTGCAGGCCGGGCAGTGCGTAGTTCACTTTACAAATGGTGCCCCAGGCCTAGGTGCAGGTAGCGGCATCATAGCGGTGTTGCTGACCGCATCGGAAAGGAGGTTTTCTATCTTCTCTCAGGTTTCTTCCAGCTCCCAACAGCAGGAACAACCTCCAGATGCGCAAAACTGGAATAGGCGCCTCCTAGGCGCCTCCTGGCATGTCAGAACTCTCAGCAATAGAGTTCAGGGATACTGGGGGTGATGTCTTTGTGGCCCTGAGACTTCAGAACAGGAGTCCAGCACACACAGGCCTTGGAGATCTTCTTCAAGCAGGTTCAAAGCAAAGTTCCAGTCTTTGTCCTCTCTTTGGTAGAAATAGCAACTGCAGGCAACTGCAGGCCAACCCCACACAGCACACAGCAAAGGGGCAGTACTCCTCTTCACAGCTCTTCAGCTTTTCTCCTTGGCAGAGGTTCCTCTAGAGTCCTGCAGTGGCAGGTCAAATGTACCTTTTCAGGGCTACTCGTGTGAGTGGCACAATCAGTGCTGCAGGCCAACTAGAAGCATTTGATTTACAGGCCCTGGCACACTTTAGTGCACTTTAGTAGGGACTTACTAATAAATCAAATATGCCAATCAGGGAGAGCCAATCATGTTTACAATTTACACAGAGAGCATAGGCACTTTAGCACAGATTAGCAGTGGTAAAGTTCTATAACCAAGTTCAAGTTGAAGTTCAAAAGCTTTATTCGGTTTGTAATAACAACCATATAAGCGATAAAGGAAAACACATTATACATTATAATAACCTCTGCAATCTTTCATAAGTAAAATACATAGTAGGATTTCTACAGATTTTACAAAAAGTGCCATTTGCTAACGGTAAACATTATGTGCAAATTACGCTTAAAAGTATCTTGTGCCAACTATATTCCTATATTAGTTGATACCAGCATGTACATTATGTGCAAATTACGCTGTAAAGTGTCATATGCCAACTATATTCCGAATCAATTTCATTTTGAAAATGGCGCTTTATCAAGTATATTTGATTCTGTGCAAATTACTTAACCGCTATAAGCCAAGTACCTGTTCGATTTATTAACAAACTTAAAAGATGATGGATTTCCTAGCAGCAATACTTTTTAAAATATACAACGCTACATAAAAGCAGACGTCCGGGCTTTCCATGGTAGAAACTAACCTCATAGCATTTTTAGTAGTCCGGACATTATATTTTAAAAACAGGGGTTTTAAATAACATTTCCTTAATGGGGAATAAAATTTGCTATACATTAAAAAATGACAACAACTTTGCTTAGACATATTATTGCAAGGACACGCAGAGCTGGTACTTTTTTTCATAATCGGGAAGGCCACAAGATGGTGGACAATTCCTAGCCTTAGTCGTGTCAAAACAAAGCGATGAGTGGATTTTGTTACATTAATCAGATAGGCCTGGCAACCAACTTTAAGGTTTAGTTGTTGGTAGTAAATCAAAGTGGGTTGTTTCCCAATTAATCTCCCGCGGTCCATCTTTTTATATTCTAGGAAGGTTTCTTCAATCTCCCTTTTTGCAATTAAAGTCACGTTCTCTAGTTCTGAGTAGATAATACAGTTAAACAAAAGACTGTACCAATAATCGATAAAGCTCAACCAGGGGATACGGGAGCAATAATCCAGCTTCAGGCAATCTTTAATTATACATTGTGTAAATACTGTTTCCTCTTTCGACCATATAGAGCGCCATAATAGAAGAGGGCGTAAAGCAGCTAGATCTGAAATGTATTTTAGTCCCACTTCCTGATGTATCAGGTCTGTAGAGGCCGAAGGGGGAACACTCAGCAAGCGTTTAAGAAAAGTGTTTTCGTCTTGCTGTAATGATTTCTCGGAATGGTGCCCCCAGATGCCAGCTCCATAAAGAGCAGAAGAGACGCATCTGGCATTATAAATAGTAACCACATCTTTAATTGTTCTGGCTCCCACTTTGGTTGAAAATCTAAAAATACTATTGGTATTTCTACTCATTTTAAGTCGTTTGTTATCAAATTCACGTAGCCATTTTCCATCTCCAGTAAAAGTTATGCCAAGATAACAAAAGGATTTAACTGAATTCATTTTAGTGCCTTCCAGGAAAAAGGCCTTACTTACCTTAGATGTATTTTTCCCGCATGACATAACAACTGTCTTGGATTTATTGATTAAAAGTTTCCTGTCCTTAGTAAACAGTATAAAATTATTAATAAGGCACTGAAGGCCTATTTGGGTACGTGACAATAAAACCGCGTCATCTGCATATAATAAAATTGGGACAGCCTGGCCTTCTATCAAAGGGGCATCTGCAGATAACTTTTTTAAGGTTTCATCCACTTGATTAAAAAAAGTGAAAACAAAAGTGGGGCCAGAACGCAACCCTGGCGAATGCCCCTTTTAACATTAAAAAACGGGGTGCATTCACCTGGTGTACCATAGCGCACTCTGCTGGAAAGACGTTCATAGAGTCTTGCCAGGAATTCAACAATTTCTTTGGGGGCACCAGTGTCCAGCAGTATGCGCCACAGAATAAAATAATCCACTACATCAAATGCACTACTTAAATCAGCAAAACATAAAAACAAATTACCCCCTTTCACTAAAGTATACTTACTAATAAGCAAGTCAAGGTTGACACACTGTTCCAGTGTGCCTAAGGCCTTCCTAAACCCATATTGGGCTTGTGAAAGGATTTTGTTGTCTAAGGCCCAAGATTCCAGCCTTTGCAACATAATCCTACTCATTACCTTAATAGATGAATCTAATAATGATATTGGGCGATAGTTACAAGCTTCTGATTTAGAACCTTTTTTAAAAAGGGGGATAATAAAGAATGTCCCCAAGACGGTGGGAAATGATCTACTGCAGCGGCATTAAAAATCCTAGTTAAAATCGGGGCCCAAAGATTAATCTCAATCAAATCAATTGGAACCCGATCCGGCCCTGGGGCTTTGCCTCCTTTACTAACCGCTAATCCTTCATATACTTCATCAATATTTATCCATAATGGTAAAACAGGCCAGATAGAATCAGTGGGAAAACCAGCATCAATCCTGTCCGGGTTAAAAATATTAGTAAAATGACCGATCCAAGCATTGCAGTTTACATACGAGGTTAATTCTGGTTGGCAATCATCTTTTAAAAAAGGGCTATTTACATTCTCCCAGAATAATTTACTATTATTAGTTGCTGCAGCCAGGCTAAGTTTGTCCAATGCTTTGCAATTCTTTTTTGCGTGCTTCAATAGTCCGTTTATAATTTAAACGTAATTCTTGTACGTTAATTTTATTACGTGGCTTAATTCCTAGCACTAGCTTCAAATTATTTAGGG
Source organism: Triturus cristatus (assembly GCF_964204655.1). Classification (NCBI taxonomy): domain Eukaryota; kingdom Metazoa; phylum Chordata; class Amphibia; order Caudata; family Salamandridae; genus Triturus; species Triturus cristatus. The sequence continues at coordinate 496,946,132 of NC_140589.1, read as the reverse complement.
CCTGTGTGCAATTCCTATTGAACCATCCTGCGTGTAGTTTTTTTGTTACATTATAATTTCTGGTAAAAAGGTCCTCTATAATCTTGGTTATTTTAAGGAAGCTAGGAATCAGGAGTGTTGGATTTAACTCTTCACTAAGGCAGTGATCTACTTCCTGTCTACATTTGGCAATCACTTCTTTTAGTATTTTCTGGAGGTCAATGCCGGACCATTTGATCCTCGTACCATTTACTCTTGTGGGAATAATATTAGTAATGCCCTTAGTGATATTTGATTGTCTTTTCCTCCAGCATAATAGTGTTAACGAAATGCTTTTTGTGATCACTAATAGCCTGTTCTGTAATCCACATGTTGGCTTGATCAGTATTACATGAAATCAAAACGTGGTCAATGCTAGTAGCGGCGTTCCTGCCTGTAAATGTAGGGCATTTGATGTTATCCTTATTCATGGTACAACTCAAGAGTTCGAGATCGAACTTATCTATTAAGGAATTTAATGCTGTGCCATATTCACCATGTGGAAAATGTATAGAATCAACAACATCCTCCGCATTGAGGCCTTTCGAAAAACCACAAATTTTTGTTTGGGCCAGCGGACACACTTGAATGTTAAAATCGCCGACCCATAGGATAATAGCTTGAGTATCTGGTACTGACAATGCCCTCTCAATTTCTATTTCCAGTTTGTAAATTACACTCCCCCTATCTCCATTAAAAATGTTATTATAATAGTTAACTAGGAGCAAATCTCTGCCCTTATGGAATTGAAGCCTCATAAGCTGACAGTGATAATCTATTGTTATACAGCTTTTAATTTTACATTCCACAAGTTTGTTGGAAATGAGAATTAGCAGGCCGCCCTTAGCCCTTCCAGATCTGGAGTCAATAGCATTAATCCAATTTGAGGTATACCCCTCTACAAAAATTGGATCTCTATGCCAAGTCTCTTGTAGACAGATTACATCATATTTGGAGGTAATAAAATCTTTCCAAAATGGCGTGTCCAATTTCTTTTTAAGACCTGCTATGTTCCATGTCACTATTGTATATCCTTCATTTACTCCTGCCATTACAGGCTTATTCCTCAAGTGAAGGTTATTAGAGCTGTCCACAGGTAAAGGCTCTAAAATTGTAGCACTTGCTGTCATCTCAATTTCAAACTGCCCTTCCCCGATTGTTTTTTGCAGTTCACTACCTATATTTGCATCCGTATTTCGGATGGGTGACCCGCTCCCAGGACACCCCCGCGCCGCACGGCCACCAGCTGTGTGTGTGCACCCCTCGCTGCTGCTCACAGCCTCGCTGTCTGCCTGCCCTAGCTGCCTGCCTCACTGCCACTTGCCCCAGCAGTTCCACCATTTTTTCACTGTTATTGTCGTTTTTGTTAGCCTCTTTGCATTAACCTTGTTGTTTTTTCCCCCTGTGCCGTTTTTTTCACTGTTATTGTCGTTTTTGTTAGCCTCTTTGCATTAACCTTGTTGTTTTTTCCCCCTGTGCCATTTTTTCACTGTTATTGTCGTTTTTGTTAGCCTCCTGCATTAACCCTGTTGTTTTTCCCCCTGTGCTTTGCCCGCCCCGTTCCCCGCTTCCCGCCGCCGTCCACGCGGCCACGCCCCCTTTTCGTTCTGTGACCTCCCCGCTCCCGCCTCCCAGCTGCTCCTCCCTCCCACTTAGCCTTAAATGGCGACCGCGCGGACGCGCAGCGGTCACACACAGCGGACGCGCCGATTGTGCGCCGAAGGCGTGCCAAAGGCAAGCCCGTCTGCGCCCGTCCACGCCTGGCCCGCACCCAGCGCCAGGACCCCTGGTCCCCGCCGATGCAAGCCCACCCAACGGACCTACGACGCCGCCAACCTCAACGCACTCAACGCCGGCCCGAACCCTGCCTGCCACCGAGCTACCCCGAGACGCACCCACGGCCCCTTCGCCTGCCAAGCCTGCCGCTTCACCTGCCACCGGACCGGCACCACCCCAGCCAAGCCAAGCACCAGCAGCAACCACCTCGAGTGCATCCTGCTGAACACCCGTTCCGTCCACAGGCACGCCATGGAACTCTGGGACCTGCTCGACACGACAGCGCCGGATGTCGCCTTCCTCACTGAAACCTGGATGAACGCCTCCTCAGCGCCCGACATCGCCATAGCCATCCCGGACGGATACAAGATCACCCGGAAGGACCGCGCCAACCAGACGGGAGGAGGCATCGCCATCATATACAAGAACACCATCCGCATCTCGACTAACGCCGACGAAACCTTCACCGCCGCCGAACACCTACACTTCCAGATACACACTGACCCCAAGACCACCCTCCGAGGCACCCTCATCTACAGACCACCGGGACCACGCACACAATTCAGCGTAGACATCGCAGACTTCATCAGCCCGCACGCCCTCCCCTCCGCCGACTACATCCTCCTAGGAGACCTCAACTTCCACCTAGAAAACAACAACGACAGAAACACCACCGCCCTGCTGGACAACCTCGCCAACCTCGGACTCAAGCAACTGGTGAACACTCCCACCCACTACGCCGGCCACACGCTTGACCCCGTCTTCTCATCCAGCAAGCACATCTCCTTCAGCCACGCCACCGGACTCCACTGGACCGACCACAGCTGTATCCACTTCAACTTCAGAAGAACCACGACCCACCACCACCCACAACAGGTTCCCCGCCGGAGCTGGAGCAAGATCACCGCCGAGCAACTCACCGCCTCCCTCAGCCAGAACACACCCACCAACACAGCAGACCCAAACGAAGCAGCCAGCAACCTCGCCAAGTGGTTGACCGCCTGCGCCGACGACCTCGCACCGCTAAAGAACCCTCCCAGCAGAACCGGCAGCAAACCCCCTGGTTCACCAACGAACTCAAGGAATCCAAGAAGAACTGCCGCACCCTCGAGAAAGCCTGGCGGCTCGTCCACACCACAGACAACAGGACCGCCCTCAAGCACGCCACACGCAAACACCACCAACTGATCCGTGCCACCAAGAAGTCGGCACTCAAAGAACGACTGGACGACAACGCCAAAGCATCGTCAAAGAGTTCTCCAACCCCAGCGCCGGAAACAACGACATCACTCCCTCGCAAGTCCTCTGCGACTCACTCACCTCGTTCTTCCACAGCAAGATCACGGACATACACAACAGCTTCGACGCACAGACCACGCACCCCACCGCCGAACCAATGCCCGCCACCACCACCCTCTGCAACTGGACCCCGGTCACCACCGAAGACACCACCCGCACGATGAACTCCATCCACTCCGGATCACCAACCGACCCCTGCCCACACCACGTCTTCAACAAAGCCTACACCATCATCGCACCCCATCTCCGGGACATCATCAACTCATCCTTCCACACCGCCACCTTCCCGGAGAGCTGGAAGCACGCCAAGCTCACCGCCCTCCTGAAGAAACCAACGGCGGACCCCACCGACCTCAAGAACTACCGTCCCATCTCGCTCCTCCCCTTTCCGGCCAAAGTCATCGAGAAGACCGTCAACAGACAACTGGCCACCTTCCTCGAGACAAATGGATCCCTCGACCCCTCGCAGTCCGGGTTTCGGGCCAACCACAGCACAGAGACCGCCCTCATCGTCACCACCGACGACATCAGAACCCTGATCGACAACGGGGAAACAGCTGCCCTCATCCTTTTGGACCTCTCCGCGGCATTCGACACAGTCTGCCACCGCACCCTAGTGAAGCGCCTCAGCAACATCGGAATCCGAGAGAAAGCACTGGAGTGGATCATCTCGTTCCTCGCCGGAAGAACCCAGAGAGTCCGCCTCCCCCCGCTCAGATCCGAAGCCACCGAAGTCATCTGCGGCGTACCACAAGGATCCTCACTCAGTCCAACCCTCTTCAACGTCTACATGAGCCCCCTCGCAGCCATCACACGCCAACACAACCTCAACATCATCTCCTACACTGACGACACCCAGCTGATCCTCTCCCTCTCCAATGACCCCACTACCGCCAGAGCCAACCTACACAAAGGGATGAAAGACGTCGCCGACTGGATGAGGAGCAGCCGCCTTAAATTGAACTCAGACAAGATGGAAGTCCTCATCCTGGGATCATCACCCTCCGCCTGGGATGACTCCTGGTGGCCCCCGGCCCTGGGCACCGCTCCCAAGCCAACGGACCACGCACGCAACCTGGGCTTCATCCTGGACTCCTCCCTGACGATGACCAGACAAGTCAACGCCATCTCGTCTTCGTGCTTCAACACCCTGCGCATGCTCCGCAAGACCTTCAGATGGATCCCCACCGAAACCAGGAAGACCGTCACCCAGGCACTCGTCAGCAGCCAACTGGACTACGGGAACACCCTCTATGCCGGAACCACAGCCAAACTTCAAAAAAGACTCCAGCGAATCCAGAACGCCTCCGCACGACTCATCCTGGACATCCCCCGACACAGCCCCATCACCAGACACCTGAGAGACCTGCACTGGCTCCCCGTCAGCAAGAGAATCACGTTCAGACTCCTGACCCACGCACACAAGGCTCTCCACAACCTGGGCCCCAAGTACCTCAACGACCGCTTGACCTTCTACACGCCCACCCGCCAGCTACGATCTACCAGCCACGCCCTCGCCACCGTACCACGCATCCGCAGAGCAACAGCCGGAGGAAGATCGTTCTCCTACCTGGCAGCCAAGACCTGGAACTCCCTCCCCACCCACCTTCGGCGAACCCAAGACCACCTCTCCTTCAGGAAACAGCTCAAGACCTGGTTGTTCGAGCAGCAACATTCCCCCCCCAGCGCCTTGAGACCCGCACGGGTGAGTAGCGCGCTTTAGAAATGCCGTGATTGATTGATTGATTGATTGATTGATTGATTGATTGATTGATTGATTGATTGATAGGACTTATTATGAACTTCTTGAACTGTGGGCGGAGGGAATAACAGCCCAGCCTTTATTGTTGCGCCTTGTGCTATGACATCATCGGTCCCTATTAAATTAGATGCCTGCCCTATTCCTTCAGCTAAAGCAAGTCAGTCGTTGTCTTCCAAAGAGTTTAGTACCTGATATCTGTTATATAAAGGAACATTTATACCAGATGATGGTTGCGCTAATGATAGTCCTTGGTTGGGGAAAAGGGGATTGTGAAATAAATTACCCTGATTCCTACTCAGCCTTAGATGCCTATAGAAATATCCCAGTGGCTAAAGAGTCATATTATAATCTCGAGGGGACGGTGGTGGAGCATTCCCTAAGCTATTTTTCGCCCAAGCAGGAGACTTGAAATTAATATTAATACAATCTCCTTCGAATTTTTTGTTAATCAAAGGGCTTATCCATCCTACCCATTGTGTTAACAATATCTTAGCCCCTGACAACTGAAAACCACAGTTGGTAGACAGCCAATGCAAGGTTTTATTTTTAAGTGCATCATGGTTTTCCCCCTGGTCTTTCATTAACTTGGGTACATTCGCTAAAACTGCCACGTATGCCCCACATTCAGGGGGTAAATCAATAAATGAAGGTGTTTTATTTGATTCAGAAGGTAAAAAAATTGCATTAACTGTTCTATTAATATCTACTGCAGGTGAATTGCTAACCCCAGCCGGTAATTTCTCCCTTTGATCTTTGCCACAAATTAAAAACGGGCATGTTTTGTTTTGCTCTGCGTTAGATTTTCCTTCAGCACTTGACTATAAGTTTGGTTCTCTACAGAGGGTCTCTCTGTCTGGTTAATTACATTGACTGTTGGTGGATTACTACTTTCGTTGATCAAAATTGGATTTTCCATTCTTGCATATATTTTCTCAAAGTTACCATGTAGTTTATGTATTTCCTTAAATTATCTATTCTATCATGAAGTGGCCTAAGTAGCTCAGTTAGTTTATCTAGAATAACTTCTGTGGGTATTACATTCGACACATTATTAGGGGCTAAATCATTAATTGTATTGGCTAAAGCGCCCCGGGAAGGGTATCTCTTATCCTTCTTAGCCTTAGGGTTTCCTTTACCATATATTTTCTTTTTTTGGGCAGTAATTTTTGGCAGGGGGGATGAGGGGACATTAGGAGAGCCAATCAATACAATGGGTGTGTTAGTAGTACTAGAAATACGAGAATGCTCATCTGCAATATTGTTCGCATCCTCAACAGCAACAGACCCATCTCTTGTGGTTACAGGGGGTACAGAAATAGATAATCTGTCTTCATTGTCCAAAATTAGTTCGTCACTAGGCATAACACCAAGCATTGTACTAAACCCTGTAGACAGACGTCTCTCCTCTGATAAAGCGCTAACAGCCTTGACTAAATATGTGTCTATAGTGTTGCAAGTTTTATCCATCAGAGGTTTAATCGCCCGCCTCCTTGCCATTTCGCTCTGTGCTCTGTCCTTCACTCAGGGTTAGAAGGTATCGATAACAGAGATTATACTCTTTAGACAATTTAACCAAGTCAGTACCTTTCAACAGAATTATGTTGGGATGACCTAAAGCATGCTGACGTCAGAGGGATGGCCCAGCCCAGCCTTTTCTGGCCTTTGACGGCCTAAGACGGTCCCGGGTTTCTCCCGGCGCGTCCCGCGGGACGAGGTTCCAGGCAGACCTTTATGCGCCTCCTGGCGTTTGCAGATGACGTGCACAGCAACCTCATAGAAGACAGGGATGATGGGAATTGCAGTTCGGTATGGCGGAGCAAAGCCCGGCCAATGGAGACAGCGGAGCAAAGCCCGGCCCGGGATTCTGCTGAGGCAGGATACGACCAAGGATGGAGGCTCAACGAAGAGAGTCCCGGCCAAACAAGCGGCGGAGCTAAGCCCGGCCGACAGTTCAGCCCCCAGCAAAGAAAAAGTTCTATAGCCAACAACAACAGGTCAGGAAAAAATAGGAGGAAGAAGCAAAAGGTTTGGGGATAACCCCTCAAAAAAGGCCAAGTCCAACAGTTATTTCTTAATTATTCTTATTGCAAGTACTTGCCACAGAAATAAAACTGAAAAATAATGTTGCCACCTAAACGCGTCTGCCATATGCTCTCAGTTAAATTGTGATAACAATACCAAGCCTGGCAGTTGTGCCATGCTTTATGTTACTGTTATTGCTTGTGAAGGAATTATCAAATATAGGCCTAACCAAGCTCTCAAATCACAGGCACCTATGATGTTACTTACACACTTAATATCAACAATAAAAAAGAGGTAGAAAATAAATCACCACCAGATGAGCACAGGTAGAATAAATAGAGGTTATTTAAGTTGAGATAAACTATGAATACAAAAAGCATATTTTGAACCAGTTTTGTCAACCAGGAGAAACCAACTATTTTCAAGTCGGATGTGAACAATGTGCACAGGCTTTGTGCCTTCTCCTAAAGTGAAGGGTCCAATGGGTAAAGTAGGCTGACCTATTGCCCCATGCTGTAGTGGGCTGAAGCAAGATGTGAATGACAATGTAAGGGACCAATAAATTAAACTAAGTGACCAAAATGTTCTCACTGAATGCATATCATGTGTGATTTTTTTTAAAAAAAACAATAATCTGGCAAGATCGCTAAAGCTGTTTCATAGGTCAGACCTAGAAACGGCATGTGAGGAGAGGATGTGGCATAACAGCGGACTAATTTATTTTTGCCTATAACCCCTGCTGGGGTAAGGGCATCAAGTAGGACTCTCCAGCAGGACACTCCAAGTGCAACCCATCTGCTTTCAGTCAGCCTAGAGGCCTTGACACCCGGTGTTTCATGGCCTTCCTATTTTCTTTTTCCCTTGAGGGATCCAGGTGAGGGCTTCCTGGTGGTGTATGGAGCAGGTTTGCGGAGGTTGTGACCTATACAGCCCCAAGATCTTTTCATGATTTCTTCATGAACAGATAGTTGGAAAGTCTGCTGCCATAAGTCGGTTTTGCTGATTGTGTTTGGCCAGTGGATTTGGAGGATTTTCCTCAGACAGGTGTTGATTTATTTATTTAATGTATTTATCCATTTTTATATCTCGTGTACTTTAAACATTTTAAATTACATAAGGACTTTAGAGTACATGAGTTACATAAAAGATACAAATTGAAAAAAACTCTAACCTCACATAAGAATGCTAGCAAGTACTTATGTCTACTGCAGATACTAGTGGTTAGAGTTACATATATACAAGATGCAAATTCACTTAAGATTATATTTCAAGAAACGTTGAAGTGATTAGGGTTGGACAAATATATATTACATATTTACACAGTATGATCTTTTCACCATTACTGGGGATCTAGCGGTGCTCGTTCAGCCAGGCCTTCAGGGTGCTCTTGCACTCACAGGCGATGTTCTTAGGCGTGGAGGGATCCCAGAGCTGGTGGTGGCCATAGGGATAGAAGGCTGGGTGGTGGTGGGTGAAGGCGGTGTGCTGGATCCTGGGATGTCCAAGTGGGCCCTCACCATTCCACCACGGACCATCTGGGGGATGATCGTTGGCCTGCAGAGGCCCCCAGGCAAGCCTGCTAACCTCCTCTTTGCGCATGGGGCCCTCCTCTGGTTTCTCTCTCAGGCCGCCTATGATCTGGTGAGGTGTTCTTCCTCAAAAAGTCCCAATCTGGGGCACCTCAGCTCCAACGTGTTCCTCCATTGCCACCACACTGCCAAAGGGGCTTCCTCAGTTCACTACCACAGCCCCTGCTGCACGGCCCAGGGTTCAGGCCTCATCCTTCGACAGGCACTCAGTATCTCCAGGAACTTTTAGTTGGTCCATCCGTCACTGCCCCCGTCCACCATCTTGGGGGTCATGCGTTGTGCAGCAAACTGCGGCCGCCACCCACCAGGCTGCCTCAGTTCTTGGGCTACGGCCTGGTGCTCAATGGCGGGGGCCCCACCAGGTAAACAGCAGCTTACTTAAGTGGCCTCTGGGTCTTTTTACTGAAGATCTGGAGTTTGATGGTGGTGGTCACTGCTGTTTTCCAAGTGTCTGCTCCATACTGAAGGACCAATTTTACATTGGTGTTAAAAATCCTGATCTGGGTTTGCAGTGTTAGGTCCTTGGAGCGCCAGATCTTCTATAGCTGAAAGAAGTTAGCCCTTTCGTTGGTGATTCTCCATCTACGAACATCACTCTCCCTGGTGGAATTCAGAAGGGGACTCCAGATCTGGCTTTTCAACTGAGACCAGCAAAACCTCAACACCCAGATACCCTCTGGGGTTAAGAGCAGCAATTTATAAATAATTGATTGATTGATTGAGTCTTGCATCTTGCGTCATTGGCATCTGTGCTTGCCTTCTTGCCTATGATACTGCCCAGGTATTTAAAGGCCTCAATCTCTTCCAGTGCATCGTCTGCAAGCGTGACTGCAGTTGTGCTGGCCATGATAGCCTTCAGGATCTTGATTTTTGCCCTGTTGCTGTTGAGACCACGTTGTGCTGTTATGGCTGGTCTTCCCTTGCCTCTGCAGATGGGTATGGGGGTGTAGAGTCAGGACTGCCAACTTTGACACTGGGGAACCAAGCTGCGAGTCAAGGCATCGGTTCAACATCCTTTGATTCTGGGCAAATCGCTTACTCTCTTCATGCCCAACAAAAAAAAATGAAAGCGTCTAGGTGTAATGCAGCTGATGCTCATGTAAAGTGCTCCAATGCCTTTGGGTCGAGATTGTGCGATATAAAACTCAAAAACGTGTATGCAAAATATGTATTATTATTTTGCATTTTTTTTGTCAAAGAGACTTTATTTTGCTTTGCTTATACATAGTTAACATATTAGTTGTATAGTTGGCATAGTTAACTTCTATCTGTGATTTGATAATAAGGCAAGTATCACTAAAGGAGGGTAATACGTCAGATATAAATGAGTGCATGCATTGTGCAATTCCTTCCCTGTATGATCCTTTGTCCACAGAAGAAAGAGGTGCTGTTGGATTCACAGACTCCTTTGTTGTTGATACTCATAATGCAATCCAAAGGTATTCTGTGGTTGCAGAATGTGTTGATTATAGTTGTGGAGAAAAGAGGACAGAGTGTACTGATTGGCCGTGGTGTAATCACTGATGTATTTGTCCATTTTTTAGTCAATATATGAATACCCATGGTAAGAGAGCCTTAGGCGTGTCTAGAGCATTACCTCGTGCCAATAAACACATATTACTGGTGTAAATCAAAATATAAGCAACACCCTCATAATGAGGGAAAGGGGGGCGCGTCTTTTTAGACACAGGCGGTAGGGCCAGATTGAATATATTGCATATAGGACTATGACCTTGTGTATAAAGCTGTTTTTGCTTATTGACTATACAGATGAATTGTAGGGTCTTTCCTGGAAGCCCACGCTGGTTTAAAAGACGGGCAGAGCAACGCTGAGACCCCGACTTCACTACAGAGCAGACCAATATACGAAATCACCACAGCACTCTCCACAAAGCCTCAAAGACAGCGCGTCTGTATCCCACCAAAAAATCGCATACCTGCTTAGAAAAAAGCATATGCATTTAATTATCCTCTATCATGTGGTTACTCAAAATAAAGGCAGTCCTGAGGAAACCCTATAACTAGGCAGGATTTAAACACTTCTTCCAAGTGTGAATGATTTTCTTTTTAAGGTACCACAGGAGACGCACTATCTACTGAAGGACAACAAGAAAAACAAATCCCACAAATCTTCCAAATACCCCTTGGTTCTAAACAACTATACTTTTGTTACTATTTTATGCACTGAAATAGAGACTTTCTGTACGCTAATTTTTCAAAATGTTTGGAACTGGCCTGTTTTATGAGTGGGCTAAAATGTATTCATTTTAGGCAGCTCTATTCACTGGTGGCGAGCTTTTTACACGATATTTCACACAAAGTCAATCGTTTTCTGCGTTTGAAATCAATGTCTTTATTAACAAATGTTCAACTCTAATGGAACTGTTGAATAATGAAGCAATAAACTTTACTGTGATCAACTGAATAGCCTTACTTTTGATCTATATATTTAATTAAGCAGAAAAAAACTGCCCAATTTAGGTCATCGTACTATGCTTTATATTGCTGGTGTGGACCCAGTGCAGACTTATAGTCAAAGTAGATGCATCACGACATTTCGGATATTGCATTTTTAAGAAAATAAAAGAGTATGCAAGCAGCTCCACTGGCAACAATTTGGCATTTTTGATATTAAGCAGTGATCTTTTGTCAGCTTTCATCAGGCATTTCTGACGATGCTGAGTGCCTCTGTGACAGTGTTGGGTGGATTGGTGTTGTATGTCGCTGCTTGGTTTACTGAACCTGGTGATGCTTTACAATGGGATCCTTGTAGTAGGAAGGCTGCATATCCAGTTTGGGGTGACTACATTTTCAAAGGTAATATTACAGGTCAGTGCCAGCGTGACCTTGCTCTGTACTTCTCAAATTTAAAGGTGGCGATTCTCATTCAGCCATAGTATTTGAATTGTGCAAACTTAGAGGCATATTAACAAGGGCCGGCGATAAATATCGCAAAAGCGCTTGCATATTTATCGCCAGCTATCTCTGGAATGTATCGCCCGGTTAGCACGTTATCAACAACGCGCATCGCCGAGGCGATAAGAATTCCAAAGATAGTGTGGATATCGCCGTTTTCCATGGTGGAAAACGGCGATATCCTAGATGATAGAGCCTGTGGTCTTAGCCACAGAATCCACTCCCCATGTTAAGTATGCCTTAGTCAGGAATTCAACAGACGTTAAATTCCTACGTTAAGGCATACTTAAAGCGATTTAAAAAATTGCTACCCTTCCTAGTTAATATCGCGAAGCTGCCTTTGCGATATTTTCCGTGGTTGGTTTCACAGCCACGCCTAATTTGCATCTCACTAGCGATGCAAAGTCAGGCGCGCTGGTAACGGGCGCTAAGTCAGCAAAACACGCGATAGCGTGTCTTTGCTGATAAGGCGATGAAATTATCGCCGATTTTTGCCCGAAAACGGACGCAAAAGCAGCGATAATTTCATTGCGCCGCCTTGATAATATGCCCCTTACATTCTTTAACATACTTCAGCTTGACAGGTAGGACTTCTAATTCTCAGGGAGCACGGTATTTAAGGTACAGCGCAGGAGTCAAAATTCACCTTCTCCTAATACTGTACCTCATAAATCCACAACGAAGGGGGCATCTGTGGAGGATGCTACATAACCCCAAACAAAATAATTATATTTTCTGTCAGAAAAAATGGCAGTACGTCCCAGCCTTCCAGATAGGCCAGAGTCAGACTGACTTATAGGGCAATCAGGCAGTGTACTAAGGGCTGGCCTGACAGGTCAGTGCGTGGGCCGTTATTTTGTCTGTTGGTCTGTTTTGCTGTCTGCTGTGCGGGTTTATTCTGTTGATTTCCCTGATATTAAAACAAATATTACCTACAGCAGGCTCAAATTTATATTCTTCCATATCTTGCAAAAAACGTATCCAGGATGTCTTTACGAGTTCAAAACTGCCTCAATTTGCAGATTTAGGCCACCTTTTTAACTATGTGTTTCACTAATGGAATCACTTTTATTTTGGTGTGCTAGCTTATTTTCTGTCCAAGCCCGAACTTGGGAGAGGGTGAAAAACTATAATAATGTAGCACTTATATATTCAAGACTCACAAGTCCCAAACTGGCAAAACTTTGTGGAAGATGTAGGTGCAGAATAAAGGTGGTTAATCTTTAAGCAGACCGAATTATCAACATTTTATTACTATGTGGCCATGGTGCCTTGGACACAGGGCAGGAATTTCCAGGGGGCACCCCAGGTACCTCCTCAGCCACCAACCTTAGGCTGCGGAGACAAGGGACCCCTTCTAGGGGCTCTTCAAATTCACCTTCCGACAGCCTTTTGGTGTTGTAAAGACTGTGGGAAACCGACATCGTAATCCCGACAGCGAGAGCATTACAGTTTGCTCAGACCGGCCAGAAGAATCCAAGAGGCGGTCGGAACTGCGTCGGAATGACCGGCCAGTTCACGCTACGACGGCCGAAATTATAATTCGGTGGGTAGGCTGCAAACCGACTGTGTCAGTCAGAAAGCCTCCGACCATTGTCGGAAACCTTCCGACTAGCGGTTGGAGGCTTTCCGACCGACATCATAATCAGCCACAAAGTGCTCTGTGCCACTGTTAAGAGTGCAGAAAGTTAGCACGCAGCTGTCTTAAACATTTTCCAACATCAGAAACTGTACAGTACATTTTTGGGATGGCAAGATAGACAAAATTCAACTGAGGGTAAAGGAAAGATGGTAATAGGCTCATGTAGCTACCAATGATTGTGGGGCAAAGGTTATTGATTTAACAATTCTACAGCTAAACACAGTAACATTTCATTGCTGTTCATACATTCTGAAATGAAGAAATGCACATGGACCCAAAAAATCAACTAAAGTGCTAAATCTTAAAGTGCCATGCCAAACACTATCATGACTTTGGGCGCACACTGGGGTTATGTCTCTAGGGTGCTAAAGGGGTTGGTGGTGTGGCTGAATTCCTTACTAATTATTGCACTCTGTCCAGAAATGTTATCCTGCTGGCTATTTCTTGTGGGTTGGCATCGTTCAGGAGAAAGTCAATGGCAGCCTGTATTATCCGTGTCCCTCATTTAATCCAGATGCTGTTATGAAACCTTACGCGTTAATGTGATATCATGGGGCATATTCAGAGCAGGTGAGGTGGTGACTTCGGAAGCAGGACACAAAGTCAGCACAAATTACTGCTAGGTCCACACGCCCAGGAAGGCAGAAAGACTAATGAAGAGAAACGGTCCATACAGAGGTAGCAATACTTGCATTTGTAATGCAATGAGAATGATTTGCTGATGTCGTTTTGAAACCCTCTTTGGGCGTGGTTTTTGATGACGAAGTCCGCATGTTTTCTTCTCATAACGGTCCGGCAATGAGATGCCAAGGATCTCTTTTGAGCCTCTTTGTTTAAAGGTGCTTTGAATTGCTGGTGAAGCAGATTCAAATTCCAGAGAGCTGTTTCACCTATAAGTTCCAAGGCTTCATGGAAGACGTTTGCCCAAGGGTCTTGGGGCACTGGACAATTTGCAGAAAACACTTTCAGACAAATTAAGTTCTTCAGGGCGCCTTCTTTGGCAGAATGTGCTGAGTGCATATATTTCAAAAGATTGGCTTTCTGTACCAGGAGTTGATTGCTCAGCATGAACTCTAGCCTGATCTGGGCTGAAGAGGTATAGGGCCATATGTAGGTAGCTAAATACCGGTCGGTAACGGCCGAAATTCGGTAAATATCCCGTTACCGACCGGTATTTAGTCAAGTGAGATGTAGGAGGCCAAAAACCAGTTTCGGTAAATATGAATCGGTAAATACCGATTCATATTTACCGAATTCTAAAATACCGCTTCATATTTACCGAATACATATTTTCCGATTCGGTAAATATGAAGTGGTAAATATGAAGTGGTAAGACGGGAAAAGATATGTAGGTAAATTCGGTAATTAAGAAATCCATGAAATTCGGTAATTAAGAGTCGGTAATTAACACAGATTGAAAGCAGGTGGTAAGCATCAACAGTGCATATAAGCAATCCCAAAATGCAACAGCGTGGACAACATGGCCGCTCTGTATGTCATTGCAAGGCGCCTACGTCTACAGGCAGCAGGACTGAGGATTTGGAGACGGGAGGAACGCATTTACAGACAGCGAATCACACTCTTTCAACTGACTGATGCTGAGATACATGAATGGTACATGCTACACCCCCAAACCATCATGGACCTGATAAGGGACCTGCACCCACTCCTGGACCAGCCAACAAGAAGGGCGCATGCCATACCACCACATGTGCAGGTTCTCTGCAGCCTACACCTACTCGCATCTGGCAGTTACCAGGGGGTGACAGCTGCGGTGGGCGGTGTATCCCAGAGTTGCCTGTCCCGTTTCTTCAGGAAGTTCCTGGATGCCATGATGCAGAGAATGCACCACTACATCAGCTTCCCAAACACACAGGCTGAACTGCAGAAAACTAAAACTGACTTTTATCACATGGCACAGTTCCCCCATGTCATTGGCTGTATTGATGGCACATACATCCCAATCTGCCCACCAGCTGCCACTGAGCACATCTACAGGAACAGAAAGTCCACCCACTCCATCAATGTGCAGGTAATCTGCGATGCAGGGAACATCATCACTGATATTGTTGCGAAGTTCCCTGGGAGCACCCACGACTCCTACATCTTCCAGAACAGTGGGATCTACACACGACTGCTTGCGGGAGAATTTGGAGAAGGATACCTGCTAGGTAAGTAACAGTGACGCTCCATAGTACTTAGTGCAAATCATAGTGTATTGAGGCATGTGACTGATGGTTCCCTTTTACTCACCTAGGCGACAGTGCATATGCCGTGCGGTCATTCATCCTCACTCCCTACCTACACCCATCAACCCAGAGTGAGAGACGATATAATGTGGCACACAAATCTACACGCAATGTGGTGGAGCGCACGTTCGGACTATTGAAGAGCAGGTTCCGCTGCCTCCATAAAAGCGGAGGTGCACGCCAGTACACACCCATCCTCTGCTGCAAGATAATTGCCACTTGTGCAATGCTGCACAACCTTGCCACGAAGAGAGGTACAGTGGTCGAAATGACATATATTGAGGACAATGATGATGAGTCTGCACAGCCAGAGGCCAACGCAGCAGGAGTGCCAACAGCAACAGATGGGAGAGTGAGACGGGCAGAGATCACATGCAACTATTTCTGAATGAGTAAGGGGACACAGCCAGTAGTCGGATGCCATAACGTAGTTTAATCAGGCAGCACTACGCCACGACACAAAGGTAAACCTATTCCATCAACATTGAGAAATAAACTTATGTCAGTTAAGGGTTACTTCACCCAATAGTGTCTTTGTTTTTCCTGACGCATTAGTGTTTGCGCCCATGCGCACCAGTGCGGGATGGCATTGAGTGAGCTTCCTCACTGGCTGGGGTACCAGTGGCACCACCTTGCCGCCTGCTGCTCCGACATGTGTCTGGGACAGGGGGGGTTATGCTGCTCCTGCTGGTCGTGTCTTCTGTGTCACCAGCATCCAAAGCGCCAGTTTTGCAGACTGGCTGGTGAGCAGCACTTCTAGTGCACTCGTGACCCTCACCATCCCCCTGGACACATCTGTGCTGCAGTGCGCAAGGCCCTCCTGCATCGCCACAGAGCGCCTACAGAGCAGCGAAGTGGCAGTCGCCAGCCGGTTCACTGCCCTTGAGTTCAGATCCTTTCTCTGATGTCATACTTTGAGCACAGCATCATGATGGACTGGGACATGTCCCGCATGCCCGCTGCCATCTCAGCCATTCCCCCTGCCATGGCGCTGATGCCCTTGTCAATGTTTACAAATGTCTCATTGAGGCCATGCATTTGTTGCTGTACGGACACCATTGCCCTTGCCTGGATGTGTTGGATTTTCACCACTGCGGCGCCGTCTGCCACCTGTGTGTGCTCCCTCAGAGTCGGAACGCACACTGGCATGGGTTACATCCTGGGGTACAGTGGACGTTTCTGCCCCCCTCGAGTCTTCAGACGATGAGTCTGTCACATCCAACCTGGCAGCAGGACGCCTCCTCAACCTGTGCAATGCAGGTGGTGAAGATCGTGGTGACACCTGCAGGAGTGGGGATGCTGGCTGGAGCGGCGATGCTGGCTGGGGTGGTGTGACTGCCTGTGGTGCCGTTCCCTGGCCAGCACTGGTGGTGGCCTTCTCCGCGCTGTGTTTATGGTGTGCCCTCTCTCCCTTGTCATGGGCAGTTCTGTGCGCAGTAGTGCCTGTGGACAGAAAAGCAACATCAGCTAAGTGTACCTGAAGCATTGATTTGCTGACATGACAAAACATTTTCTAAACAGTATCTCAATGTCCTCTGCCTGCTTCTCGCTACTGTGTGTCACATGCCCTGTTAATCTGTGCTAATCATATCATGTTTGGGCTTTCAGGGACTACATCTCCCATGATGCATTGCTAGCATGCACTAACACCTGTACTGGAGTGGGATTCTCATTGCACATTTGGGGAGTTGGGATAGGGGTAGGGGGGGGCACATTGCTGTGCAAGCGTCTTACCTTGTTTCGAGGTGCCTCTGCCAGAGCTGTCAGCGTCCCCAATCCCCACGATGCTTTCTGGCTCAATGGTGGTCTCCACTAGCTCCTCCAGTTCTGTCAGGGTTGGTGCCCTGTTGCCTCCACCTCCTATCCGGCTGGCCTCTTTTTTCAATTCTGCCACCTTCCTCTTCGTGATGATACAGATGTCGTACCACCGCTTCTTGAGGACATCGATGTCCCGGGAGGTCACTCCCATGGCATTCACCTGTGCCTGGATTCCAAGCCAGATCTTACGTTTCTCTGACTCAGGCACTTGCTGTGACTGTTTGCCAAAAAGCTTCTGGTGCTGCTTCACAACCTCCTCCACCAGTACTTGCAGCTCCTTTTGGCTGAATTTCAGCTTTCGCTTCCTCTCCCCTCCTTCCCTCTCTGCGTCCTGGCTGGCCATTGTTGCAGTTTCCAGGGCTGAATCAGGCAGTTGCTCTGTTCCTCTCCTCAGCACTCCCAGCCTCTCCAGAGTCTGCTGATTGTGTGCACCTGCCTGGGTGTGGCCACCTCCTGGTTGGGTGGGGTTTAGGTAGCACAGGATTGGCTGATTCATCAAGTCATGTGTTTTGGAACTACCGATTCGGTATTTACCGATTCGGTAAATACCGATTCGGTAAATACCACTTCGGTATTTACCGATTCGGTAAATTCCGATTCATGTTTACCGAATATTACCGAATAATGTTTACCGATTGTTGACCTACATATAACTTACCGATTCTTAAATACCGATTCGGTAAAATTCGGTATTTATGAATCGGTAAAATTTATTTACCTACATATGGCCCATAGTGAGGGAGCTTACACAATGATCTGAAAGCGGGGCTCGGAGCGTTTTTCCATGGGAAGGCTTCTGTGCCGTACCCCAGCGTTTGATTTGTTTTACATTTTTCTAGAGTGTGCAAATGCCCAAGGGCATCTTAGCGCTAAGCATAATTCAATGTTAAACTCTGACCAGAAAGAAAGGGGCACCAGAACTATAAAGAAAATTAGAACAAACTTGTTTTCAACTGCTTCTGAAAAATTACAAAATAGTCTGCGTTTTAAGTTGCAATTGCATTCTGTTACACAGGTTACAAGTGGAGTAGATGAAACTATAACCACCCCAAGCTGATCTCTTAACTCTGATCACTGAGCAGGAAAAGGCTGACCGCAAACATCTTTCTGGAGAGTACCATCCAAATGTACTTTTAAGGCACTCTGGTCCTGAATCATGCAACGCTTTATGTGCCAGGCATAAGGCCTTAAAGGCAATCCTTTTTGTAACCGGAAGCCAGTGCAGCTCCATCGGTGCATTTGTAAAGGACTTAAATTTAGGAATAATCTTAACTAACCGACAGGCTGTGTTTTGGAACATCTGGAGCTGTTTTTTTAATGTTTTTTTTAATACCAAGGTAAAGAGAAATGCAATAGTCTGATCTAGATAAGACTATGGAGATGATAACTGATTTTTGCAAGTTAAGGCAGGATAAAAGGTAAAATCTTCCTCAATGATCTTATTATATAGAAGCATGATGAAGACAATTTATTAATTTGCACCACAAAAGACAGACCTCCTTCAAATACTATACCCAGAGTTTTTACTCTAGAAACTGGTACAGTAAGAGGGCCAAGAGACTGAGGTCATCAAGCTTTATTCCAGTATGAAACATCTTTCCCAAACAGGGGTATCTCTGTTTTCTGAGAGTTCAACTTTAGACAATTACTACTCATACATCTAGCACTCTCTGTCATGCACCTATTAAACTGTTCAGCCACCTCCTCCACATTGCTAGGGATTGATGCAAATATTGGGTTATCATCCGCATAAGCTACTGTGGCAAAGCCAAGTGAATGGATTAACTTGGTCAGAGGGGCCACAAAAATGTTAAACAATATAGGGATAAGTGACGCCCCCAGGGGAACCCTGCGAGGCAGGAAGAAAGGTTTAGGCTTAGAGACCCCAAGGTCAACCTCTTGCTCAGGTCACTAAAAAACGAAGAAAGAAGCTTAAGGGCTATGCTTGTAATTATTTCCGCTGCCAGTAATTTAAAAAATACTGCATGGTTGACCGTGTTGAAAGCCGAGGAGAGGTTCAAAAGAACCACCACTGCATTTCCCCCAATGTCCAATGTAGATCTAACCTCTTGTGAGACTACTAATAAAGCAGTCTCAGTACTGTGACTTGACCTGAAGCCAAATTGCGCCTTATTCAGAGTTTGATTTTTCTCTAGATGTTGGAACAGGATTTTATTTAGGTATTTCTTAAGGTAACTAGACATAATATGGAAAAAAAAATATCGAGTAGCCAGAATATCGAGTTTTTAATATCGAATGGACAGAATATCGACTTGCAAAAATATAGTGGTGAAGAATATCGAAAAACAGGTAAGAAATATCGATTGCAATAATATAGAAGTAAGTAATATCGACAGTCATAATATAGTTGTTAAAAATATCGAATTTTTTATAGTGTTTTAAGTGTTAGTATATGTGTTAAAAGTATGTATTAATATTGGAATGTATGTTAGAATATTTTTAAATTAATGAATTTTATGTTTTTTAATTTTTTTGTAATTTAATTCCGTAGCGGGTTGTGGGTTTATAGGGGAGTAGGGTGGGAAGTAATTTAATTATAGTACATTAAATAATAATTTATAGGAATTATTAATTATTTTTAATTTAATTTTGCGTTTTACTTCTGTAGCGGGTTGTGGGTTTATAGGGGAATAGGGTGGGAAGTAATTTAATTATAGATTATTAAAAATTAATTTATAGGAATTATTAATTATTTTTAATTTAATTTTGCGTTTTACTTCTGTAGCGGGTTGTGGGTTTATAGGGGAATAGGGTGGGAAGTAATTTAATTGTTATTAGTTAATTATTAATTGGTATTGAAAATTAATTGGTTGTTGATGAATTATTAATTGGTAAATAATTAGCATTAATTGGTAATTAATTTGTATTAATTGTTTAATTGATAATTATGTTAATTGTATTCATTTAATATTTGTAGCGGGCAGTGTGTTTATAGGGGAATATGGTGGCCAGGAAAATATTTGTAAATAAATAATTATTTAATTTATTTGTGTATATTGTTAATTAATATATCTTTATTTAATTTTGCGTTTTACTTCTGTAGCGGGTTGTGGGTTTATAGGGGAATAGGGTGGGAAGTAATTTAATTGTTATTAGTTAATTATTAGTTAATTATTAATTGGTATTGCAAATTAATTGGTTGTTGATTAATTATTAATTGGTAAATAATTAGTATTAATTGGTAATTAATTAGTATTAATAGTTTAATTGATAATTATGTTAATTGTATTCAATTAATATTTGTAGCGGGTATTGTGTTTATAGGGGAATATGGTGGGAAGTAATATAATTGGAACAAAATAATTATTTTAATAATTTGTGTATATCCTTAATTAATATATTATAAATTAATTATTAATTGGTATTATTTGCATTTATTAATGTTTGTTATTGCAAAACAATTGTTAATTAATTATTAATAGTTAATTAATTAAACAAAAATGTATTGGTATTTATAAATGATCAATTCTTGTGTGATTGGTAATTAATTGTAATACTTGTTTTTGTATTAATAATTAATTAATTAAAAAAACAAATACATTTATTATTTTCTCTACTATTGCACTTACTTGAGTGGGAATAGTAATTTTTACCCCTACGCTATCCAATGCTTTCCCTATTATTGCACTCTCTGGAGTGTGAATAGTAATTTTTACCCTCCCGCTATCCAACACTTTCCCTACTGTTGCATTCTCTGGAGTGGGAATAGTAATTTTTACCCTACCGCTATCCAACGCTTTCTCTAGTGTTGCACTCACTGGAGTGGGAATAGTAAATTTGACCCTCCCGCTATCCAACCCTTTCCCTACTGTTGCACTCTCTGGAGTGGGAATAGTAATTTTTACCCCTACGCTATCCAACGCTTTCCCTACTGTTGCACTCTCTGGAGTGGGAATAGTAATTTTTACCCTACCGCTATCCAACGCTTTCCCTACTGTTGCAGTCACTGGAGTGGGAATAGTAAATTTGACCCTCCCCCTATCCAACGCTTTCCCTACTGTTGCACTCTCTGTAGTGGGAATAGTAATTTTTACCCCTACGCTATCCAATGCTTTCCCTACTGTTGCACTCTCTGGAGTGGGAATAGTAATTTTTACCCTACCGCTATCCAACGCTTTCCCTACTGTTGCAGTCACTGGAGTGGGAATAGTAAATTTGACACTCCCGCTATCCAACGCTTTCCCTACCGTTGCACTCTCTGGAGTGGGAATAGTAATTTTTACCCCTACGCTATCCAACGCTTTCCCTACTGTTGCACTCACTGGAGTGGGAATAGTAAATGTTACCCTCACGCTATCCAACGCTTTCCCTACTGTTGCACTCTCTGGAGTGGGAATAGTAATTTTTACCCCTACGCTATCCAACGCTTTCCCTACTGTTGCACTCACTGGAGTGGGAATTGTAAATGTTACCCTCCCGCTATCCAACGCTTTCCCTACTGTTGCACTCTCTGGAGTGGGAATAGTAATTTTTACCCCTACGCTATCCAATGTTTTCCCTATTATTTACAACGATATTTTGGATTCGATATTTTTGTAATTTCCTGTTTGGAGATAGGACTTCGATATTTTGGTATTCTATATTTTGGCATCGATATTTTTGTAAGTCTATATTTTTGTAGTCGATATTATGTCAGTGATCCATTTCTTAATAAGGTTCACTGGGAAAGTTGACCACAATATAGGTCGATAGTTGTTCTTGATCATGACATCAAGGGAAGGCTTTTTCAGGAGAGGAGTAGCTACGGCTTTTTCTATTCTTTAGGAAAGCAGCCTTCCTTGATAAGAGTATTGAATAGCAATGGGAGGGCCAGAGCTATCTCATCAGCTACCTCGTAAACTACCCACGGCAGACAAGGATTTGAGGGGGCTGCTGACTTTGTTTGTCTGATCAACGCGGCCACTTGGTCAACAGTCGGGAGGTGTCAAAATTGCAGAGTTCTTTGTGGATGGTACTCAACAGACGGGATTCATTGCCTGGGTTAGGTCAAGTAATGGAGGAACTAAATTCACTGTAAACTGTCTTTACTTTGTTTTTGAAGAATGTGGCCAGTTGATCACAGGATGCCTGACTTGGAGGGGGACCATTTACAGAATTAAGGTTCGCAAGTGTCTGAACAGTTTTGAAGAGCTCTTTTGACGAGCTCACCACAAGGTTGATTTTTTCAGTGTAATATTCTTTTTTTCCTCCATAATACGTTTTTTATAATCCTGAATCAGGCTATTCTACCTGACTGTTTCCTTTTCATCATAATCAGCTCTCCAGATTTTATCTTGCTTTTGATATTTCCGTTTCATATCTCTTAATTTAGGGGAATACCAAGGGGCCATAGGACTGTTTCTGAATGTTTTCACATATTTTACAGGCACCAAGTTAGAGACTGCTATCTGCAGCCACTTTTTATAAGTTGACACTTCTTCATTTGGGTCTCCTGCAAACAATGTCATTGAGACGCCAAGGCTTTTCTCCAATTCTTTGTTATTTATCTAGCTCCAAGCATAGCTCATTTTGACTTTCGCGGTTAACAGTGGGCATAGCAGCCTGTATATCTAATCCAAAATGAACTGTGCTATGGTTGACCAAATAATTAGTAATACCCCTTCAACCGTAAGGTTAGGTTTGGCCTTTACTATCTACAGCAGAGATTCGAGGGTAGGCTGTTTTGTGCTCTTGGGGAAGGTTTGAAAAGCAAATTGTAGCAAAACAGATTTTTGTTTTTAATGAGTTTAGATGAATTGAATAGCCTCCTTTGTCATCCAGCCAGCATCCCAAGTATTTATAATTATTTTATGCAATCAGGTGGCTGTTGTTCAGGAACCAATCACCGTATTTTTCCTCCTTTTTTCTGCCGAATATCACAATGGTTGCTTTTTTCAAAATGTACTATAAGCCTGGATGCAGTTCGCAGAGTTTTGCTGCACAGAACTCTGCAAAGGTACAAAAAAGCTCAGCGAAGTTCTGCGAGTGGCGGAGTGCAGTGCAAACTGCTGTTCACGTTTGTCTTCCTGCTGCTCGGGTAAAAATTCTACCCAAGCCACAGCATGCGTGCGCAAACTTACCGTTCGCAAGCGCTAGGGGGGAAAAAACTCTGCTGCACTACTCGAAGCGGAGTTTTCTGAAATCCTCGAGCTCCGCGGAACGCAGAGTGCAGAAAACTCCGCAAACCCCGCAAATGGAGCAGAGTTCGACGCCCAGGTCTAACTATCATTTTGTTGAAGCTGCTGCGCATGTGTAAGACGTTGATCAGCCTTTGTAGCCCGATAGCTATTCAACTTAAAATGGCTACCCTATCTGCATAGAGCGCCAATGTTGGTACATCATTGATTATTGAATGTAGCGTGGTTACCAGATCGCACATAAACAAATAAAAAAGGTCCAGAGCTAAGACGCACCCTTGTTTAACGCCTTGTTCAATTTTTATCTTTTTGGAGCCTGTTGTGTTGTTTTCCAGTTTTACTCTGGCCCAAGTGTCGGAGTACAGTAATTGAATACCACAAAGTAGTGCATCCGGGATATCTCAAGCTTTGAGTTTGGACCAGAGCAGCTGACGATTGACATGGTCAAAAGCCTTGCTATAATCCATCAAGCAACATAAAGTAACTCCTTTTTTCTTATCTGCTTTGTCACCGACATCCTGATGGCCACCCGGTTGTCTATAGTGCACAAGATGGGTCTGAACCCAGTTAAGTTTAGAGATAACAAGTTTTCGAGCTTGCCCATGCATTCAAGTCTTCCATAAGAAGGGAGGCAAAATATTTGCCCTCAACATCCATGAGGGGTGTAAAGCAGTAGCTGTCAGGGCTTGCCACTGGGACCTCTTTATAAAAAGGTAGGATCAATCCTCGCCAGGATGAAGGGATGGATTTGGTGGTAAGGCAGCTTTTAAACAGGTTTTCCATCAACATGGACCAAAACTCAACATCCTGCTAATATACTGAGGCAGGGATGCCGTTGGGGCGAGGGTGCCATCAGCTCTACTTTTCTGGATTAAGTTTGCTATTCTTTTGACCGTAAAAGTTAATGCATATTGCGGAGTTTGTGCATCTGTTGCCTCTGGAATTCAATGGGAAGGAATAGGCTTACTATAGCTAAGATGCAGTTTGGGAGCTTGTGGTTTGGCTTTGTAGAGAGTGCTGATGTGTGTAATCCAGTTTTCAGAGGTGATGTTGTCCCAATTTAATTAAGTGGGTTCCGTCTTTCTGCGGAGGTGATAGATGGGATGTATGTCGTTACAACGCACACTTTTACAACGCATGCACTTACAACGCATTTTTTACAACGCACAATCCATTACAACGCATGACATTACAACGCAGGACACTACAACGCATTTTTAAAAACTACCTTTACAACGCATTTCCATTACAACGCATACTACCTTTACAACGCATACCATTACAACGCATAATATTAAATTGCATTTAAGGTAAGTATTAGATAGTATAGGGGTAAAAATTACTATTCTAACTCCAGGGGGTGCAACAGTAGGGTAAGTGTTGGATAGTATAGGGTTAAAAATTACTATTCTAACTCCAGGGGGTGCAACAGTAGGGTAAGTGTTGGATAGTATAGGGGTAAAAATTACTATTCTAACTCCAGGGGGTGCAACAGTAGGGTAAGTGTTGGATAGTATAGGGGTAAAAATTACTATTCTAACTCCAGGGGGTGCAACAGTAGGGTAAGTGTTGGATAGTATAGGGGTAAAAATTACTATTCTAACTCCAGGGGGTGCAACAGTAGGGTAAGTGTTGGATAGTATAGGGCTAAAAATTACTATATTATGCGTTGTAATGGTATGCGTTGTAATGGTAGTATGCGTTGTAATGGAATGCGTTGTAAAGGTAGTTTTTAAAAATGCGTTGTAGTGTCATGCGTTGTAATGTCATGCGTTGTAATGGATTGTGCGTTGTAAAAAATGCGTTGTAAGTGTAGTGCGTTGTAAAAGTTGCGTTGTAAAGGTTGTTCCCCGATAGATGACTATCCAAAACTCCTTTGGATGTTTGTTATGGCAAACCTGGAAATGCGCAATCTGGAGTGCTTCCTTATGTCTTTGCTGTGCTTGCCAGATTTGTTTTATACCTACTGCGTAGGATGTATATTTCCTCAGGTTGGACAGGGCAAAGCCGGATTTAAGCAGTCTTTTCTTTTTGTTTTTCCTTTTGGAGAGGATCTGGAGGCCCTCATTTCTGGACTAGACTGTTGGCTGCTGGTCAAAGCAAAGAGTAGGTGCTGCACATATAGCTCCCAATCATAAACTGTGTGCCACAAAAGAGGGTTCTGTTTTGATAATGATGTTTTCCAAGAGTTATATTTCATAGCAACTTTTGAGCTCCATTTAATGCGTCTCCAGTTGTGATGAGACTCACTTGAGCCAAAAGTCCCTAAAGTGATGTGTTCATTGCTGCAATATTTTATGAGTAGGCTCAGGGGCATATGATTACTTTCACAGAGCAAGATGATGGAGAAAGACTTCATAGAGTTAATCTGTGTGATTGAACAAAATGTGTAATCTAAAAACAGCAGATATTTTTTAGGGGAAATGTGTAAAATGGAGTGGTTGATTTTCCAGAAAGTGCTCTTTCAGTCCTCACAGGGACATTACCTCTAGAGCTGCTATGCTGCTATCAAAGTCTGCCCTGTGGAATTAGTACTTTGTGGAATTGTTACCTGTGATGTAATCATCCACCGAGCATTCCACTGTTTCTTCAGAGGAACTGCGAAAAGGGTTATGGAGCAGATTTAATTTAAAATCTCCGGTCAAAAGGAGGTGAGCTTGCGATGGTCATGTCTAATATCCAGTATTAGGTTTTCAGGTTACATCTATTGCAAACAGTTTCACCTATGCAATATGGACAAGCATGTTTGCACGGTATGACTGGCTGAAGTAAGAGCAGATCTGGCGAGTCAGAGCAGGCATTTCCCTAACTAGCTTGAGCCCGGTGGACAAACAATGCTCCCACGGGGTTGAATCTATTGTCAAAACAAGGCATATATATAATTCACCAAGTAAGTATGTAGGCTAGGGGTGTTATTTACCAACGTTTTGTGCTGTCACTCGGGTGGTAAAAAGCAACTCATAGCATTTCTTTGATTTACACACCATTACAAAATCTTAAACGTGTATCAAGAGTGCTGGCACAACCCTAAATTAATCTAGCCCACTGTTTTTTCACTCATATTAAAAACTCATGGGATTGACATTGGTCTCAGTGTTGCGTTAGAGTTAGGACGAACATTGTAGGTGTAGCCCTTCATCGTGGGATATAACACAAAATGTGATTGCTATTCCTTGCAGCAACTCTAACAAAATGGCAGTAGTGTAAAACATGATTTTTCTCCTAGTGAAAGAGATGCATATATTCGTTGTCATTGTTATGATCCAGGTTTTCGAGTGGAATGGCCTGGTGGCAGTAACGTCTATGAACAGGCAGCTGTATTGTCTTGCAACTGACTGTGTTCCTGAGCTGGTGACTTCATCCCCTCAAGCCAACCTCACGGTCATCCTTGCCCATTAAGTTCTACACAGACTTGTGCACAGGTTCATGTAAAGTGGATCCTGGTTCTGGTGGTGTGGTTGACAGTTTAGTAGTCTGTTAATGCATCAGATGGGATCTAACTTGTGCAATGAACATGATATATATGTAAAGGTGACAAAGGTAAATCCAATTAAATTAGCCCAACTACTAGTCTTCTACAATGGAGGCCCTGTTGAAACAATATGAAGCTGCATACACATTCTTATCCTCACTGAACTCCACTCAAAAGTACATAAGATCTGTCACAGCCTGACTGCCAGACACAGTCAGAGGGTCTGTTATGAGGCGGGTGGGTAATTTCTATCATACAGTCACAGGCATTTCCTTGTCCTAACCATTTGTTGCCTGCAGCCTGTTCCTGGGTCACATGACCAGGTGTAGCAGGCAGTTGGTCTTTGTGTATTGCTCCTAGACATTGAGACGCAGGGAAGATAGCTGTTGGCCGGATTGGCCACACTGAGTTTACGAGGGGTAGGTGCGGTCACCTACCACATTTGCACATCACAAAGGCACTGCCAGAGCACTCTCACAAAGGGATTGTTACTTATCTATTATGACCCCAGACAAGTTGGGGACAAGACACAGGAAGGGAATGTCTGACACCTCAGGGGGCTGGGACCCTCTAGACGCTTCCTCCACTTCAAAGTGGGCACCAGGTATAAATATTGGACCTCAGACCCATAATCTTCAGTACACTTCTGGACCTGTGGACTCTGTCAGGAAGAAGGATTGCTGTGCTGCCGAAAGGACTGCCACTCTGCCAACTGCTGCTCTGTATGACTGCTGACCTGCTGTGCTGACCTGCTGCCTACTGTTCTCTTGCCTTGTGTAAAGGACTGGCCCTGCAACTGTTGAACCCAGGACCCCAGAGTGACTCAAAGGTCTAGGTGGCTGGCTTTTTGACTATAGCAGCACCTGGGCTGACTTCTGTGAGTCCTACCCTGCCAAGTGGTGACACCCCAGTCCTTCGCCCTTGGAAGTGGGTCTAAAAGTGCTCTGCCAGCCCATCTGTGGATCCAGCAGAACTGACGCAACTCCTCTGCTGCGTGGAGCAACCTGAGTGAGAACCAACACATTACCTCTGCTGTATGCACTTTCCTGACATAATGACTACACATCACTGCCCGCAGTCCCATCAGAACTGCCACTGCACAACTCATACCGGACGCAGGCCCTTGTATAACAAACCTCTCATTGATGGCAGCCTCGACGCTGATGCAGGACTCAACATTACCAGCCCCGTAGCTTCTTTGGGACCAGCAGGTGCGTGATGTAGGACTTCTCATGGCCGGCCCCCTCATCGTTGGCCTCCTCGACAATGACGGAGGACCTCGCAGCTCCTCGGAACCGATGAATTGTGATGCGTGACACCGCAACTCTGTGCAACCAGGATTTAAGGTACTCTTGTTCAGCGGGCCTAGCTGGTTGTCTGTAGCCAGCCTGCACTCCATCATAGTCGGCTTGAACTTCTGACTTTTTCCCGGTCTAGCGCGACCAGATATCCACAGTTGGAACTTTGTGCTTTTTGGCACTATATTCCCTGAAATCTTTAAAATTGCACATCTCCGTTCATACTAATTGGATTTTTGTTATTGTGGTCTCATTTTATTTACCAAAAAGCACTCTATTTTTCTAATTCAGTTTGGGATTTTTATTGTATTGTGTTCTCACTTTATTCATCTTTGAAAGTGTTGAACAAATAATTTACACATGGCCTTTAAGTTAAGCCTGACTGCCCTGTGCCAAGCTACCAGAGGGAGGGTTGAGCACAGGTTAATTTGGGGCTTGCTTGAGACTTCCCCTGACAAGGATTGTGGTTCCGGCTTGAGTAGGTTTTCGCTCCTCCCCAGGCAATAACCCAATTTCTTACACACAGCATGTCTCGTCCTGGGTTTAAAAAACATAGGATTACCTCACCCCCTCTATTGGCTTCCCTCAATGGGGAGCTGCCTCCAAACCAGCTGCATCATATCCAAAAAAATCATGACCAGCAACCTCAATTACCTTGCATACAAGATCATAAATTCTCATGCCAAACGACACACCCACAACCAGGCCACCATCAAAATGGAACACTGAGGTGTGTGGGGCAATTTGAAGCAACCACACAAAATTCCCTGAGGAATATGTTTGTAAAAAGCACCAAACAATCAGTGCAGTGCCATTCAAGAGGCAACAGGATGAAACTCCTGCAGATAAAAGAGAAAAATGAAGCACATTGAAGATAACAAGCTATAAAATGGACAGGGTAAAGAGAGAAAAAGACAGAGTAAGGACAAACAGGAAGACGAATAGAAGCAGGGTATAAAAACTATTGCTCTGATTTCTCCCATACACTCTTCAAGATATGCCTTCTGGCCAGGGAAAATGAATCAACCCCAAAATCCCTGTGTTTCCTTAAATACAACCAGTTTTAGCTCTTGAGAAGTAGCTTCTCGGAGCAGGGCAGTCAGCTGTAATATTTATGCTACACTAACATATTTTTAAAAGGTTTCTTCTTTGGGAGGAACAACAGAATGGGGTTTTAAAAGAAAGTTAATTTCCTAATTCAATGTAAAGTTTCTATTGAGTTTGGAAAGCATTGTTTTGAAGGAGGCTGAAGGGAGCAGAGAGATTTCATGCAAGGTAAGAAAGGGGCATATTATCAAGGACGGCGTTAACATTATCGCCGGTTTAGCGGCAGAAAACTGCCGCTAAACCGGCACTAATGGGCTTGATAATATGCCCTGGAGAATTCCCATAGAAGCCCATGTTCACACCAGAACATGGGCTTCTATGGGAATTCCACAGAGCATATTATTATCAAGCCCAGGCGATAATTTTTAACGCCGTCCTTGATAATATGCCCCGTAGTTAGCAAATCGAATGCATTGTGGGATAAAGCACTGCGCTGAAAGAAAATTAAGAATAGTGGGGACATGAAATCTGAGGAAAAGGCCCACATGGTATGGTTGATTCACATAATAATAAAACAGCCTAGTTCACCGCACAAAAGAGTCGCCAGTCTGTAGCATTTGCAACATCCTGGGGAAAGTGATATTTGTGGCCAGGGATGCACCGGCATTATTAAAATAAGTAATGACAAAACCAATATGTCTGATATTTACATATTGCATATGGACTTTCACAGGCAAAATGATTCGGCTCCCCTGCAGAATGTGAAGGGGGACAATCTTAGTCTCTCATATATCACAGATGTACATTGTTGTTGGGGACCCTTGAAAGTTCGAGGGCCTTTCGAAGGGCTGGGGCTTAAAGGGGGTCTGTGATACCCCTGGATACCTGCAAATATAGGCATAGCATGTATGAACACTCAGGAAGCATGCATACATGCATGCATACATACATACATACATACAGCCAGATCTGGCCTTTGTTCAGATAGTGCCCTGGGCAGAAATAAAATTGGAACCCTGGCTGCAGCAGGTAAATAGAAAGAAGCATTGACTGGCATCTAGGCGCAAACTTCTCTGCACCTCCACCTAATATTTCTAGTTACTCACAGCGGGAGCTTGATCATGCTAGTGCCAAGTTGTTGATGGTGTGAATGGCAGTGTTGATGTACATCAGCTGGGGGTGAAAGGGAAATAGGAGAGGTAGAAAGGGGGTTGATGGGCGTAGAACAGCACCTGAGGCAAGTAAAAATTATTACAAGCAGTTTAGTTTGCATAATTGGTGTAAAGAGGGATGCAGATGCTGCTGTATGCAGGACTTTAATAGCAGAGTAGTAGGTGCCTGGCGCCCCAGCCATCTCAGGTCCGTTTTCCTGCCCACTTCTGCTTGCTCAGTTGCCTTTTTCTTTTCATTTTTCTTTATTAGGTTGATTTCTCCTTCAAGCTCGCACGACAGAGAGGCTTTCCTGCCATTTTCAGCCCCTCCTCCTGAGCTCCGCCTACCTGGGACCTACCTAATGGTGGTTGCAATGTTACCCCATTGAGTAGGTGCCTGGTCCCACAGCTGCCTCAGGTCTGCTCTCCTGCCAGCCTCTGCTCGCTCAGCTGCCTTTTCCTTTTCTTTGTTATTATTTGGCTGGTTTCCCCTCCATGCTCGCATGACAGAGCGGCTTTGCTGCCATTTTTAGGTCCGCTACCCAAGCTCTGCCTCCCCCGGGACCAGCCCGCCGGCACCCGTTCGTGCCTGGAACCCACCCAGTACTACACTCCCTAGTCCCGCCACGACCCACAGCTACTCCTCCATGCAAGAGGTGTAAAAAGGGAGAGGATGTTGTCTGACGGCCAGAGCTCCTGACTTTGGAGCTGGAGAACCAGGTTTGAGCCTAGATATCGGCTCAACATCCTGTGATTCTGGGCAAATGACTTCATCTCTCCGTGCCTGCCAAAAAAATGAACGTGTCCTTGTGTAATGTAACTGGTGCTCATGTAAAGCGCTCCAATACCTCCTGTTTGAGTTTGTACAATATAAAACTGCAAAAAAGAAAAAAACTCTATCGCCTGAACCCCAAACCAGGGGTGGCTCCTCCTCAAGAGCGGAGGAGGGGCGCCCCGCCTTCTGCGAGCACAGCAGGCACACACAAATAAATAAAATGGGAAATCAATGCCATTTTATTGCCATGCCATTTTATTTTGCGCTGGCTCAGGTGAGTAAGGGCAGGGAGCTGGGCAGAATTGCAGGATGACAGCTGCCCCTGAAGTGAGCATGTCATGTTGGCCGACTGGCTTGCTACGTCCAGCTGACATGCGGCTGTGGGCCCAGCAATCCCTTTTCTGTGAAACAGCCTGGGGATTGCTGTCACAGGGCCCCCAGCCTCAAAATGAGCACCGGGTTAGCCTGCTCCCACCAACCTTGGAGCTGGTCTCATTCTGATGAGAGCAGCTCCAGGATTGGTTGAATCGGTGTTCCACTGGGCAGGAAGGAAGTACTCCCACTCCAGCTTGTGAACACCAGATAAGAAGGGATGCACCGGGGGGAGCCGCATGTATAGTGAGTTTGGCGCCATCACGCCCACCATACATTACTATGGCTAGCTGCTACTGCCCCAGACGCAGACAAGACCTCTGCTTCTGCTCCGCACCCTACAATACGGTCGAGACCTACTCATGCTCACACTGCCGCTTCTCATCTCACCCATACTCCAGCCACACCTGAGCACTCAGTACCACTTCTGGCCACCACACCCTGTCACGTGGTCCATGTGGCCATTGTTATTTTCCCTATGATAGTATGAGCCCGTGGCAGACTGTCTTCTGCTTTGTGCACATCACTATACAAACATATTTTGCTTTGTG
Source organism: Triturus cristatus (assembly GCF_964204655.1). Lineage (NCBI taxonomy): Eukaryota > Metazoa > Chordata > Amphibia > Caudata > Salamandridae > Triturus > Triturus cristatus. The sequence continues at coordinate 496,914,238 of NC_140589.1, read as the reverse complement.
CCACTCTGCAACTGTCACACAAAACATGCTGTTGTTTTTGAATTCTGTTCTTTCCTGGGATTTAATCTGAACACTGCAGACAAGGTCGAACAACAATGCCCCTTGTTATTCTGTTTTGGTAAGGCCCTAGCACCTAGACCAAACACGCAGATGCAGCTGTTGTTTGGGAACATGTACTTGGTCATATAGGTATACACGTGTGAGTACCAAACAGTTGGAGAGGGATCTTTCCAGAGAAGGAAGCGTGACAGCACCTGTGATGTAGACCTTTTACCTATAGACGGAGGAATGTGGTCTGCTGCAAACACCCAGAGATCTTCTGATATATAATCATTTTGTTTCTATAGCAAGGGAGGGAGGTTAGGTTACGCTGTTGTTTATAATGACAGCGCCTTTTATGATTTACAGACTACTTGCTATGCTGATTTGTGTGGCATGTTTCTACTTGTTGTGGCAGGTATTCTGCATACTGGGGCACAATAGTTCAAATATTTTTTTTTAACTTTCCTCATGTCTCAGTCAGATCTTATTGTGGACCGGTACACAAGTGTGAGCGAAAGGGTGTGTCCTGTAACTGCGATTCCTGAGAGGGTCCCGAGTGTTCTGGGGTGTCTAATCACTTGTTCCTCTACGTGTGAGAAGGAGGGCAAGTGAGACACTATAGCTAGTCAGTCCCCGGGCTAATGGGTACTCAGGTGGTAGGATGACTCAGTCCCTGCCTACTTAGGTTCCATGATCCCAAACATAGTTATGTGACTCTGCAGATTCCCTGCAACAACTCGTACACCTACCATCCACCACCAACCATTCGAATGCATGGTACCCAACGCTCCCTCCTTCATCAAACACACCACAGAGGTCTGGGACCTCATCCAGACACACTCACCAGACCTCTACTTCCTCACGGAAACATGGCTCATCCCGCTCATCTGCCCCACATTTCTCTAATGTCATACCAGCAGCCTACAAGAACATGCACCAGGACAGAGCTTCAAAGCCCGGATATGGCATCGTTATAATTCACAAAGACAACATAAAATGCACTGTGAGTAACAACCCAGATACTACCTTTATAAAGCACCTCAAATTCAAGTCCAGACAAACGGCAAGTCCACCACTAAGGGAATCCTTGAGCACTGACCACGAGCCCCTGACGGAATTTCAGCAACCTCATTACCGACCTAACAACTGCCTCCGCCATCAGCTTCAAGAACTTTCTTCTTCTCTGAGACCTGAGACCTCAATTCCATCTGATGACAGCACCAACCCTAACACCACCAACCTTCTAGACAGCCTCCTCAATGTCAACTTCAAACACACATCAGGCCACACACTAAACCCCATCTTCTCCACCAGTAACACAGACAATGTCAGCATCACTCTCCTGCTTGACGGACGACTTCTTCATTCATTTCAACATTCTTACCACCCCGCATATAACAACAAAATGACACCACCCACCCAGGGCCGCAAATGGAAAAACATCACCAACAAGCACTTTCTCCAAATACACAGACAGAAATGCCCAATGTCTCAATAAATGGCTCACCTCCTGTGCCAACTGCCTTGCTCCCCTCAAGGCCAATAAACCCAGAAGAATCAGAAAACATGCAAACTGATACACAGACACCCTCAGGAATGGCAAGAGACACTGAAAATAGCTGGAAAGGATGTGGTGATCTTCCCAGAATCCCACTGATAGGAGCACTTACAAGAACTCTCTGAGCTCCCACAATCATGAACTGGAAGATCCCAAAAAGAGGGCTCTGTTCCAAAGAGCCAATGGCATTAAAAACAAACCTAAAGAACTCTTCACGATCATCAAAGAATTCACCCACCCGACAGCCATATCCAACTCCCTCACCCTATCTGCAATCAACTCTCAGGCTTCTTTTACAACAAAATCTCCAACATCAACAAGAATTTTGATCCTCCATCTCCTCCCACTACCCTTACTCATTCACTGGCCCTGGTCACTGGAACCACAATGCTCTCCAACTAGAACCCGTTGACTACCAAAGAAATCACAGCAATTATGATAGCCACCCACTGAGGTGCCCCCACAGATCCTCACTTGTATCGCCTCTTCAACCTAGGCAGCAACACAATAGACTCTGTGCTACAGTCCATCCATTGCCTCTGCCACATTCCTGGACACCTGGAAACCCACAGATGTCACCCCTCTCTTCAAGAGACCATCCGCAGACCCGTAAGTCATCAGCAACTTTCGACCAATCTCACTGCTTCCCTTCCCAAGCTCAGAATGATCTTCAAATGGCTCCCCTTGGACACCAGGAAGACCGTCACCCAGGCTCTGATCATGAGCAGGTTTGAGTGCAACAATGCTCTCTACTACGGAATAATCACCCACCTCACACACAAGCTCCAAACCAGCCAAGAAGCTATTGCAAGACTGGTTCTCAGCCTTCCCTGCCATACCCACATCAAGCCTCACCTCCGAGAACTACACTGGCTTCCCTTCCAGAAACTCTGCCATTTCAAGATACTCACCCTCGCCTTCAAAGCCCTGCCTCAGAAGGATCTCGCCTACCTCAGCTGCCAACTTCACTTCCACCAGCCAGCCCAGCCTCCGATCAACCTCACTATCACTGGGCATGTATGTGAACCACAAGGCATTTAGAAAAATGCAAAATTGTGCAATTTTCTAAGGATTTACGACTTACCACCAACTTGATGTTGGTGGTAAATTGCAATTCCTTAAAGGAGGGTCGCAATTTAAAAAGCGCTTCCTGAATTGCATTTAGAGAATCACAAATTGCGATTCTCTAAATGCATTTGCAAAATAGGTAATTGTAAAAAATGTCTTTCCATATTTTGCAATTTGCTTTTGGATGACACATCCCAAAAGGTTTTTCCCTGTTCGCAAATGGGCCGATTCTGCGAATCGTCCCGTTTGTAAATGGGAAAACGCTTGATACATCTGGCCCGATGTTTTTTTCGTTTTTTAATTTCTACTTGTGCTCTCTGAGTAGACTTCGATTTAGCCCATTTGCAAGGTATTAAAGGAGACTTGGTGGAAGGAGATGAAAGGCCTCATTAGCATATCTATCCATTCTCCCCATTGACAAACATACTGCAGCAGTTACTTGTCGTAGCTTAACTTATGAACAGGGGAAATAACATGCATGCCTTTGTTTTAAAATGTAATTGAGCAAGACAGTTGTGTAGTGTTATATTGTCATTTTTATAGCGCATTCCAAATGCGTATGAGCCCAAAACACTATTACATCTGGAAAATAACAATTCATTAAGAGGTCACGAAGAGGTAAAAACAAAGCTTTAACATAAGGAAAGACAAAGAGATGCCCATTTCAATTCTGATTTGCACAAAGGGAAACCAGAAAACCTGGATAAATCGCAGCTTCATCTATTAAATTGGGTGAACTTAGACACATTTTATTTCTCCAAAAATCATTTTTCCTCATATCTTTCAATAAGTACTTGTCAGTGTGGTGCTATAAGTGACATTAATGTCAAAGCTTCACATGTTAAATAAATAAACTTTTTTTACATTTTGAACAACTTTATCATATTTTACGTCATATTTGTTTTGTGATTTTCATAGCAAACATTTTCACATGCTCTAGGATCCGAACCAGGCCTTGGCAGATTTCAACACGAAAAACCAGGTGAAATCTTTCAGGAGAAAATACTAATAAATAAATGCTAAACATTTAGTGCCCAATTATGATGGCGTACAGAAAAGCCCTCCGCCCGCCATGGTTTTGGGAAAAATCCCCCCACATGACTGAGGCATTTCTGTCGGCCAAATTACGATGCAATGTACGCAAAATCATACCTTGGCGGATGGATGTCCCAAAAGACTGTCCATCATGGTCGGAAAAGCTGCAAATCCGCCCGCGGCGCATGGGGAAAGCTGGTCCACGGCTTGAAAAGGCTGCTACCGCCGTAGCATGACCAGAAGGTGAATTTCAATGAAAATGCGGAGCTGGCGGACCAAGCACTGCCTCCGACCGCCGCTCACGCACATCGGCCAAATGAATGGGGGACGGCACTAACTTCACAACTATACCCGAAGTGTGCCTGTACTGCCTGCCACCCTCAATCACAACACACACACGCCACAATGATACACCCCAACTTTCTCCTGGTAAGGAAAGTCATGTGGACACACCCACATACCACAGAATAAAACCAACTCCTTCCTGGACCAGCATCCTATGCACCCCACAAGCAGAGACAGAGAAAGAGAATGCCCAAATCCACCGACTCAGAGTTGAAAGTGATGGTAGACGAGATAATCAGGCTAGAACCACATCTGTTGGTGCACCTGGTCCAACATACCCCACTTGCACGCATGAATCGGATTTGGGCAAAGATCCACAGCAACTCAATTCCGTAGGGACCACCCTACGCACTGTGCGTGACATCAGGAAGCTGTGGTGCGACCTCAAGGGCCGGGTCAAGCATCGAGGCCAGAGGAACCATGCGGCGGCCCAGAGAACTGGTGGAGGCCCTCCCATTCCACCACTAACCCTCACCGATTGGGAGGAGAAGGTGCTTCCCATAATGCATTCAGAGTGTCTCACAGGAATCAAGGGGGGAGTAGAGGTTGCAATGTATTGTTGTGCACAAGTGAGCCTCAATCGCCAGCCCACATCAAACTCATGTGCAATGCTTTCAATATGAATGGAGCACAAGGCCGAATTTCCTTACCCACCTCACAGGTAGGTAGTCAGCTTATGCACCCTGGCCTCCCTCCCAAATAGCATGGCCCACCCTCCCCACCCCACAGCCATGTGTCAGCTAACTCCGTCGACAGTACCTCCTAACAGGTAGGTAGCCATCTTACTGGGGAGGGGGTTGTTGAGCCCTGTCAGCAAGGCCACAAGGCCCTCTTTCTTCCCTCACAGACAGCATGGAGCCAAATGACCCCCACATCCAGCACTTGGCAGCCAACTCTAGAACCCCCCATAAGTTGTAGGCAGTGCACATACAGCCAATACCATCGAGAGGCCACATGATTCACAGTGTCGGTGATGAAGTCACATGGAACTGCAAAGCAAAATACAAGAATGCGATCACAAAAAGCCAATGTGCAAGTCCCATTGCCTCAAAGCAGAAAGACTCGGGTCAACACAACACATGCCTGGAAACCCTGCCAAGCCTTACAAACCACAGGAGGCAAGTACAAAAAGCATAACACAAATCATGAAGCTGCGGCATAGTAGTCAGATACTCATTGAGAAGACACAAATGTCCAAGCATAAACTGAATCGGATGAGCAACAAGTTGGTACCAGAGGTCATGTCCTGGAAATACAATATCTGTACAAATGATTTTGTATCTTCAGCCATGACACATAGCTAACGCGTAATGTATGTACCTCCACATCACGTTAGACTGCTGACAAACTGTTATGAATGCATAGTAATGCCAAGCTAAAAAGTAAGGCCATCTCAAATGATATGGGCTAAACATGAATATCAAAGTTGTGCTGTGTACTGAACATGCTCACAATGTAACCTCTCTTCAACAGGTGACTTGCCAGCAATAGCAGGTGCTCATGCCATGGACAAGCCCAGCCAGTCTCCCCCCCAGGAAGGTGAACCCTCAGATGCAGACTCCCTGGTCTTTTCAGATGAGGAGGACCGAACTGCCCCCCCCCGGCGTGCCCAGGACAGCTCAGTCTCTGGCCCTCACTGTCCCCACCCCCCCACCACGACTCCCACAACAGCTGCACCGCCAACGCAGACCCTTGCAGCAATGACCTTTGTGGCGGCCACCTCCCCCATCACCACCGCTGCCTCCAACACTGTCCCCTTGCCAGCAGTTGCGAATACCAGCAGGCAGACCGGGGATGCTGGGGACAGTGTGCAGCGGCAGCGGCAGCACCTGGCACTGCCACAGGTCCGTGGCAGCAGAGCAGGTGGGAGGCCAACTGGGGGCAGCCACAGGAGGACAATGAGACTGAGGCCCTGAACACCGTGCTAACTGTCCTTGGTGCATACCATCAGAACCAGGGACAGATGGACAAGGCCCATGAAGAACTGCAGGAACTCCACCGGCTGCAGAGCTCCATGGACACTCGCTTGGGACAACATGTAGAGTACATGGGCCAGTTTGTGGGTTTCCTGAAGGACATACATGCAGCTCAAATTGCTGCCAACCCCCCCCCCCTCATGAACAGCTGGATGATAGTCACACCACCTCAGCAGCAGCCACAGGGAGGGGTGAGTCACACCACGGCGAATCCTCAGACAACTCTGAGCATGCAGCAGGCACCCCCTTGGCCAAACGGCAGAGGGGCGTCTGAAAAAGACCCCAGGAGGATCACGTGGCACAGCACTGTGCCGTACCAGTTCTTGGAGCAACCGCTGATGTCACCACTATAACACCGAGCATTGACTTTTGTTGTAAATACAAATCCTCATTGCCACACGGATGGGAGTGTTCGGTTGGACTTTGGAACTCTACACATGTGTGTTCTCCCCTAACTATTCGTGTACCATCACATTCTACTTCATCCCTCACCTTTCACACATCGCAAAATAAACACAACTCATAACAGTATGCCTTCGTGTCAAGAGCATTCTCATCACAGTAAGTAGCATGTTGACTCACATTGCAATGTATCCGAATATGTAAAAGCGAAAATCCATTGAGAGAGTGGAGGAACCTGGAAAGACACAAGTAAACAACAGTGCGTTGCCATATTATGGAATAACCGCAAAAGCACACCACGAGGCAACACTGTACAATATGCATTACAGACAACAACGGCAAACACCATCAACATAAACAGCAGGGGGACTGGAGCACACAAATGCACCTCCCAACACAGTTTAGTCCTTAGTATCCTGCTGAATGCAGTTCAGTTGAAAAGCTCACTTCTGTTACCTATGTTGTGTGTCACCAAGGTTGGTGCAGGTCAGTGCTGTGAATCTCTAGACACATGTGTGGCGCGTTATCCTCCCACATCAGGAGGGGTAAGATACATTGTGATCGGTGTCTGCTGAGGAAGCTGCCACAATCTACTTGGGTGTCTGTACCTCTCCTGCCCAACTCAGGTGCTCAGTCACATGACACGTAAGCATCATGACTGAACTGCATTTACCAGAATGCAGAGGGGTGAACTGTGCTGGGAGGTGAAGGAGTGTGCTCCCATCCCCCTAAGAACATCAGCATGGACATGACGGAAGTTGTCACAGATCACACAGCGCAGAACAATGAAGTCCTTAGCAGGGTGCCTACAAGAACCAGCATCACAACACATCCTGTCATGTGGATGATAGTGACAGTGTCGCATTCACACGCTCAAGTACTGTTGCCCAGGGATTTTCAAGTGACATGTGCGATCTATGCATGTTTACCCACATGTACACCAGTCCATGACGGCATAGCCACGCTAAATCTGTTTTACAACCAAAGTTATCTCCTACTGAATAGGCACAAGTGCTGTGGTCACAGGGCAGTCATCGGGTTAATGGGAACTGTTGCCCGCTGTGTTCCTTGTTTCGCTTGCTACCACAGACCTGAGCAAGGGGTGGCTGTCATCCGACCATCATGGACATTGTCGACTGGCATGAGCCCGGCTTCCATCATGCAACTGTAGCGCATGAAATTTACATGGAATAGTCATTTTCCAAGTACTCTAGTATTTGTCTGTCACATGAGAAGTGTCTGCAGAGCTTGTTCTCTGCGCGGTCCTGGAGTACTGCCTGAACATTCTGTCCATGGTCAAAGGACATTGTCCGTTGTCATTCTGTTTTGTTCAGGCCCTAGCACCCCCACTCAACAAAGTGTCACAGCTGCTAGAGGACACGGGTGCCTTTTAGATGTCATGGAGGGGTGGGCTAGTTGCCCCACAATTGGAGAGTGATCCATCTAGTGATGAGGGCGACACAGCACATGGGATGTACATTTCACCATGTACTGGCTGAGGAATTGGTCGGCTGACAAAGCACATAGACCGGGGACATCTCATTCAACTCCTCCCAGCAAGGGGTGGGGGGGATATGCTTGTGGGTCTTGGTCCAGAGAGATTATTGATATGACATCTTGCTTCATGTATTATGGATGTTTCACTATGGAAACTGTATACGTACACATGCATTCTCAACTTCTTGTGGCACGCATGTTCCTGTTTTGACACTGTAGCAAAAAAATGCAAATTTCAAATCGTTTCTTGTCTTCAACTTATCGACTTGTGTACACGCGCTTGCATACCTCTGAGTGAGTGGGAGACCTAGTGAGGTACTATAGCAATTGGGTCCTGTGCTAATGGGTGCTTCTGGGTGCTCAGTCCCTGCCTGCCCAAGTTCTCTAAACCAGCGCATAGTCCTGTATGTGTACAAAATGCCAGCAACAATTCTCAAAGTTTGTGAGACAACAGCAAGGCACACAGACACAGTCATAGTCACTCATTGTTAAGTTACACTCAACAGAAGTAGTTGGTGATGATCTGTTGTCACTGGTCAAGTGTTTCTTCCTCACCACTGTCATCATCACTGGGCATGTGTGGGTTGGGAGAGGTGGGCTCCTTCTGGGCAAGGCCAGGTTGTGTAGCATGCAGCTGGCGACTTCCATCTGGCATATCTTCTGTGGTGAGTACATAAGTGCACCACCAGTCTTGTCCATGCACCTAAGTCTTGACTTCAGCAGTCCAAAAGTGCGCTCCAACACACAACGTTTCCTCCCATGTGCATCATTGTATTGGACTTTCCCCGGCGTCGCTGGATACCGTAGTGGGGACAGCAACCACGGATGATTGGGATACCCAGACTCACCTATTTGTGAGACAGACAGGCAATATGTGGGGAGAGCAGCATGTCACACATACATCACAATCATTAACACAGCCCACTCACCAACAAGCCAGCCACGCTCGAGGTGCAGATTGGCCATCAATTGGGGTATGGTGCTGTTCCACAAGAGGTGGGAATCATGTGCCGACACAGGATACTTTGCACACACATATGAGATGATCTGATCCGCCTGGCATACCACTTGCACGTTGGTAGAGTGGTAGTGTTTGCGGGTCCTATAGATGTGTTCACTTGCCTGTGGTGGAACAAGGGCAATGTGAGTACCATCAATGGCTCCCACAACATTTGGAATGACTCCCAGGTCATAGGACCCCCCCTTCACAGCTGGCAATCCATCCCTCCTCGGGAAGTGGACATGACTCTACTTGTAAGGCATCAATGCTAACAGGACGTCACGCAACTCCATGCTGAACATGGGCTGTGCCATCCTGCCGGCGCTGGCCACAGTGTACTGGAAAGACCCAGTAGTAAAGAAATGCAGTGCAACCATAACCTTCATTGTAGCAGACAATGCAGCCGGATAAAATCTTTCGGCCTTCAAATGGGGCTCCAACTGGGCACATAGGTTTCGTAGTGTGCGGCGATCCAAACGGAATTTCTGGATGATTTTGATATCCTCCATCGTCGCCAGGTCGGGGACAGGTCAAAAGATGGATGGTCTCCTTCTACGTATGTCAGGGCACACAAGCATGGGCTGAGTTATAGATGAGATGTGGTGCACAGCTTACCCAGAGACTTGCACAACCACAACATTGACAGAAATGCACAAGTGACCTGCATTCAGACGTTGTTTTTCTTCACTCACTCGACATACTGACACTACGACATCCAAAGAAGTCGATGTGTGTGGCATATGCTACACTGCTGCATCAAGGATGAGCTGCCCTGTGGTTAGATGGCACAGCACTTGTGTTTCCCGGGATCAGTGCTGCGTTGCATGTAGCTGCTGTCACTGCACGAGCGCAAGCTTTAGTCCCACAATACACAACAACATTACGGGATGAGGGCAGTGAGTGTCATCTGGACAACGCAACATGGCTGTTCAGCACGGTGGACAGACACATGTGGACATTTTCGGGTCAGTCCTGCGTAAGCGGGTGTGGAATTTGCGTAACAGACATTGCGATGTTCACCTGAATCAGGCACAAATGCACATGGATTATGTATACATGCCCACATGGCTGACAATGACTGATGATGTCAGTTTGAGCTATGTTTGTTTGTCCCACATGTGCACTCCTATGACGTGTGTGGGAACATTTAAGGCAATGGCAGCTATGCACACTGCACGCCACACCAGTATGTGTGTTGGAAGTGCTAGGGATTACAAGTATGCCAGATTTGCAGACAATGGACACCTCTGATTGTCTGCCTACCTCACTGGCCCTTCACATGTCGAACCCTGGCCAAGAGATGCTAGTCAGATGTCAAGGGATATGCAAGCGATGTTCACAGGTTGGATGTTTCATTACACAACATTAGTACTGTGCGAGAGACCTTTGTCCTTTTAGACTCCGTCCCTCATTTCAGTCCATGCTGTCCATGGGGCATGACTATGTATGTACTTTCACTCTCCTTTTCTTGGACATGCCATTTGTGTGAAGACTTTACTCAAGGGTCACACTCTCTCATACCTTCACAGTGGTCACTGTTCTAGTTGTTCTGATGTACCAGCCACTCCCAGAGGGCTGGCTTTCCCCCCCACCCCACAGCCACCCAGCACAGGCGTCACTGGACATGTGACCCTGCCAACAAACGGGGCTGGTCGCATGTGCCCTGGGCCAGTTCTCCTATACATGTACGGTGTCCGTGTGGTTACTTTAAATGCATGGGGGCCTCGTGTCCCACAACATTACTAATGGGGTGCACTAATAACTTTAGGCAAATGAGTTGTGATGTGTGATGTAATTCGCATGGCGCCAATGCAAATGCAGTATGTGTTTCGCATGCGCGGTAGCTGGCATCCGCAGCGATGACACACATTGGCCCCAATTGAATGATGCAGTGTTACGATTGCAGCTTCCCGGCCGCCGCGGTGTGGCAACCACTATGCAAATGAGCCATCAGCCAAAGGGGGCCTTCGGTGTACATATTTGGATATTGCAGTGTGCGTGCTCTGCAACTGCGGGTCTCGGCATTGGCCCGAGTTGCCTTCAGGGGCACCGAGGGTCACTCATGGGGATTGGGTGGGCCTCGCATTTTGCATTTAGCAGGTTGCCACATTCATTGTGGTGCAGCTTGCTGGGAGTTGGAGTTGTTCAGGAGTTGCATACGTGGAGATGCTTGGTACGTACCTCTGCTGTTGGGCGCAGCGGTGTCTTGTCTGCCGGAGGTGCAGCAGGTAGTGCAGCGGGAAGGCCTGTTGCGCAGGATCCATGGCCGCTCCGATGGTTAAGATGGGTTCTGTATCGGCTCTTCCTCTCCGTTGTGTTTTCGTCATCCGCAACGTGTTGGTTTTTACGCGTTGGTGGGAAGGGCTGTTTGCCACATCGTAATCTGGTTGGAGGACGGAACTTGTTTCCGCATGCCGGTCTTGCTCTGTTGGCTCCATCCACCACCCTTGCGGAGCCTGAAAGACCACGGCGGACGAGAAATGGCCTCTGTTGGACCATTATAATTCGGTGGTCGCAATGTCCGCACCTGGGGGGGGGAAGTGAACATTTTCTGCCATCGGAGCGGATGGGCTTCTGTCTGTCATTGTAATGAGCCCCTTAGTACTCGGTACAGTAAATGCTGATTCCATGTTAGGCAACAGAAAAGAAGGCAGTAACATCACCCAGTAATTAAGCCACACCAAGGTAGCAGTAATTACCGGGTGCTGTAATTGTCACACAAGTTCTGCACATCTCAGAATCAGGTTAAAATCTTCAACTCTGTCCATATGTTTGTAATATGGAGATATCATTAAGGTATGCAACAGTAAATATATATATATATGGCTTGCATGGGTGTTGTGCAAGTTATGAATTGAATTTGTAGTTTTGATGCGATTTTATTTATCTGATATTTCAGATAAATAAAATCCCATCAAAACTGAAACCTCTGAAATTCATGTTTTGTTTAGGAATTCAATCCATAACTTGCACCACACCCATGCAAACCATAATTCGCACACCAAAGGGCCTATTAAGAATTCAGACACCTTCTCAGAAACAGGACCGACCGACCTTCGTCCGGCATTCCCGACCGCTTCATTATGATACGCATACTCCCATTGCTCTATGGAAGCTCATGTTGCAACCATAAATGGGCCGTAACACAAGCTCCCATAGAGGAATCGGTGTCTGTTTTCATCCCTGCATCATGTGGCAGGGTTGATCAGGGGGCCACCATTGCAGGGGGCACACTAGCAGAACCCCCTTTCCTCAGAGGCTGTTAGGGGCCCCTATACTCGCTCTCCGACAGGCATTCATTGTCGGAAAACCTGCCAGATACTGAGTATTCTAATCCCAAGGGCAGAAAAGCCACCCTTTGTGATTATGGGCCGGTCTCCAACTGTTCGACGGGCACCTCGAGCCTGTCAGAAACCAGACGGAACGACCGGATTGTTTAATTTCCAACCACCAGCATTATAATAAAGCGGTCGGAAGCTAAACTGAGATGCGGCCTGTAAGCTCTGACCAACGGTCGGAGCCTTTCAAGACCACAATCTTAATCGGCCCCCAAATGTCCAACAAAAGTTCATGAGTTCTTTCTAAGGGTTCATGGCCGACCGGTGCTGTTCGGAGGATGATCACAAACACTGCCTCATGGTCTGCACACCTTGTGGCTAAATTGTAATTAAAAAAAAACTAAATAACATGGGGGTTCCCTTTGATCTGAGCCAGCAGGTCAGAGTATGTTGTCTGCCCCTTATCCACCTTCATTTTTTTAGGATTTCAGGACTGAGTCCCCATGTCCTGTAATGACAGCTGGAATATTTTTGGTTAAGTTGCAGCCAACAAGTGAGAGCGCATTGGGTTGATGAACCAAGCTTTAGTATTGTAGACCCAAAATGGACAATAGGAGAAAAAGCTGCTTGTCCAAATGATTTTTTTTTATTTGGATCTTTTAGGTGTTTTGCGAACCCAGGTTCATAGACCATCCATGAACTACCGGTCCAGATAAGTCGATCCTTTAAAGCATGATTGGCAAGCTGGCTCAATTTGAAGCCTACAAAATCACTTCCCTAATTCCAATTTCTCAGAAAAATAACTAGACAGATTTACACCAAACTAAGCAAAGGTACTTCCTTGAGTAAAGTTCTACTTTCATGCCAAGTTTGGTATAGTTCCATTCAGCTGTTATTAATCTCCATCAACAGCTTCATGTAGGAATTAAAATGAGAAACATTGCTATTTTTTTGGCCCCCTCCCCATTTGTTTTGTCCTTAGTTGATGGACCAGCACGAAACGTGCCATGCCAACCCCAAATGGACATAGGTGTTTCTTTTTTAAATTAAAAACTTATGAGGGCTGGAGCAGATTTCATATTACAAATGCTTTACACTTGGTAACCACTTACATATTATGAAACATCTTCTTCAATGTGATTTTACTTTACAGCTTAAATGTAACCCCTTGCATCTGGGTTTTCGTTTTTTTAACACAAATACATTTGTGAACATTATGTACTAGTTTCACAAACTATGATAGATGGTTGTTTTGGAGAAAATTACACATACTTTGGCATAGACAAATAGCTAATTCTATAAAATTTGGAATCATTTGGTTCAACACCTATCTGGGACGGAGCACTTGGGCATTATGTCTACCGTCACAGAGCACTGCATTTATTTGTTTGAAGAAAGAGCATAGGCTATTACTGCATTGAACATTGAGCATTGGAGAGGAACAGACTGTTACTTTATGTATGATATAAATGAACTGTACTGTTTTTGTGCATTGACGTTGGAGGAACTGGAGGCAGGGATGTTAATCTAGACCTCCATTAGATCAGACTCTGCATTGCAACGTCGTGCGAACATATTACTTTACAAAAAGTGTGGCTAGGGGAATTAAGTGCATCAGTTGATGTAATTGCCATATTCAGACTCTATGAAATGTTGATTTAGAAAAAGGTGGCATGTATGTTCTACGTCTCTCACAAGAGAACAAGTCAGGGAAAGTGGTTGATTTTTGTGGCAATAATTGGCATTTATAGTTTTTCACTGGTTTCATGGTGCCCATTGACACCCACAGTATGCAGTACAGGTGGATAATTTCATAACAAAGTTGAGCACAAGTGCAGTCTTGCAGTTCATATGTCTCACTGACGATATCTCTGGGATATGCACTAGTATAGGTTGACAGCAGAATACTGGAATCCCTGGACTCTGAGGAAATGTTACCAAACCATAACTGTATATATTGGGCAACCTCTGAGAAGTTGATTGGAAAGTAACAGATGCTCCTAGCCTTGATTTATTGCCTCGAAGACAGTGCAGAAATTGAAATGTTCAGAATTGTTAAAATGGTGACACTACCCTATAGTCCCACCTAACACTGGAGGATATCTGTAGTGAAGGCCAACATACATCTATGTTCCTCTGTTTCTCCTTTGTTTTGTTATGTTATGTGGATTTGTAGAGCAGATTATCAACAGGGAAGAGTTTAGCCTCACCTAGGGTGGAGCTATTTGAAGAGCAAAGTTTTCAGCTTCTTGCAGAACTCATGAAAAAGAAGAGGCTCTTGGAGAATGTCCACGGATCCATATATGGGTATTTGTGAGATGTGGGCGAGTAGGAGTGTAGCTGAGCAGAGGTGTCTGGAGGGTTTGTGGAATGATATGTGTCTGTTTAGGTACGTGGGTTCGATGTTCTGTAGTGCCTTGAAAGAGTGAGCAAGGACTTTGGGTATCGGAAGTCAGTGGAGCACCATGAAGTGTGATGTGATGTGGGTACTGTGTGGGAGGTTTAGTGTAACTCTAGCTGCCAAGTTCTGGATATTTTGAAGTCCTCGGTAAGCTGCTTGCTGCTTCCTGCTTCCTGCATAGATGGTGTTCTTGTTGTCCAGCTTGATGGGTATTATGGCATGTGTGATGGGCGTTTGGTAGTTGCTTGCGAGCCATTTGAAGATTATCCTCAGTATGTTGAGGTTCTGCCTGGAAGTAGGATGAAGTGGTGGCTTGACTTGAGCAGTCATGTCCAGTTTGATGTCGATAATGATCCTGAGGTCGCTGGCATGGGTGTGGGTCTAAGGTTGGCCGGCCACCGGATGCAGTCCCGTGGTAAGGTGTTCTTGATGAAAATCACTACAACAGAATAGGTGACTGGGCAAGATGGCGCCAATAGGAGCAGTCGCTGACTGAGCTCCCTCCTGCTTCCCCTGCCTTTGCAAGAGTTTTGTCTGTTTGAATACCAGAATACCAGATTATCAGGAGAAAAAATGAGGAGAGAATGATAGAGCCGATCAGCCCAGACCGGCTTGTAAAATACTGAGCACCGAATACGGAGTAGCGGAAGAGAGGGATGGTGGCAGTGATTAATTTTGAATGTCGAGTCAGCTGTGGCTGTGACCGCGAGGAGACTAAGAGTTTTTTTGCTCTATTTTCCTGACAAAAATTGATAATCTCGGGATTATCACTGGAACTCCTGCACCCTGCTTAAGTGGTTGTGTTTTGGCTGTCCACTTATTTACTGTTCACTTACTTTTTTTTCGGCTTACCGACTCAGCATCAATATTGGCATAGTTTATTTTCACCCTCTGATCTCTCCGCCTCGTACGTCTGCTGTTTCCTGTTGCCTGACCTCCCACTTAGTGATGGTCGACACTGACATCGACATCGACTTTAACATCGACACATCGGCACCAGCATAATGATTGAAGGTGGAAGGTGAGGAGTGGGGGTAGGTCGATAACGATGTTTACTGGAGAGAGAGAACGATAGAGGTGCTGTACTTGGGACTTGTGCTGTACTCGTGACAGCTATGGCTCCGCCGGTTTCAGCCTTAGCTTCAACTAGCTGAAGGTATTGGTAGCGAGCGGACAGAGAGTGGACCTGGAGCGTGGCGTCGGGGATGTCTTTTGCACCCGAGGCAAGAGGTACATGGTTTCGAATTCGGTAGGATGGGTGGTGCGCAACACATCCAGCATACTCCAATATCAGGTATGTCCACAAAATACATCCCCCCTAACATCATGTCAACAGTGTGTAGTCTGTGACAAATGCCAACAACAGCGATTATGGCTACGAGCATACAATGTAAGTAACAGCACATGTGTGACCAACACATGAGTGTGACATACACAAGGCAAGCATCACCATAGCACTGTGGCAATGTAAAAAGAATACCCCCTCACTGTGTAGGAGAGAAGTTAAGTGGGTGCTTCCAAAATGCAGCAGATGTTGAGCATTGTGGTGATGGGGACTAAACCCCCCTCATCACAGTGACCAAAAGGTAACTGTCATCATGGTCAAAGCTGCAAATAACAAACAGCATGTATGATCCCTGCTCCCAACACATCAAACACTTCTGGGGCAAACTAGTGGTTGTGTCCCATACACACAGAGATGTGGTGAGGCCAACAGTGCTTTGAAAATATAACACACTCTCGGCCATGTGCAGACAAGCACCACACATGGGGGCTGACAATGAATACATCGTACAATGACACAACAGCAGAAGTGACCATCACCAAGAATGCACACATCTCGAAAATAGACACACCAATCAAAACAACATGTGTAGACTGTAGGTGTCAGATCTCAAACCCACATTCCATGCCAGCAATGGTACCTAACAACCAGGATGAATGTGCACAATGATGTGACATGACTCACAGGGACAGCATGCACAATCACAGAAACAGCATCCAGACAAATGCCCACAACAGCAATACCAATGCACACTGGCAAACTCACACTGCACATCTGACACATCATGTGTGTGTGTGCGTGTCACAGTATCCCCAGGCAACTACACAACACATGAGGGGAGCAGAACCACAGTGACACAGATGTGGACACAGTGCCACACAAACGTAAACCATCATTAGGACACCCTCAGTGGGCAATCAGGCATTGGGAGATGAGAGGGAGCACAACAGACACATGTGACACAGCATGGAATGAACACCAACTAACACAGCAAGAGACTGACACACAACAGCACTACCCCCAGGGACCAGACATTGGGGTGACAAGCATGCATGACACCTCCACTGTGATGACAAAGGCAGATGTTGTACAAACTGGGAAACCCAGACATGGGTCCTGTTCCACAAATGTACATCACACATACACAAACACAAATCACTCAGCATGGCCCCTCATCCATGGACAAACAGGACCTAGGGGCCCATCCATGCAAACATTTACATCAGTCCACCCTCAACACCACACACCCTGAACTGCAACAATGTGTATCTGTGAAGCCCACATGGACAGGTGACATTGCACATGCACCCATGACAAACACAGGAATGTTGGGAGGAACTAAGGTGCACAGACTCATCACACAAGGACAGTTTACAACCCTGGGGAATGACAGACATACTGCACAGTATGTGGTACATGGCCATGAACTCAAAGCACACGTAACCTTCAGAATACCTGCCACAGTCCCAGGACAATGCAGAAGCCAAGGAGAACCCCAAGGCACACATGCTGACACCTACCAAC
Source organism: Triturus cristatus (assembly GCF_964204655.1). Classification (NCBI taxonomy): domain Eukaryota; kingdom Metazoa; phylum Chordata; class Amphibia; order Caudata; family Salamandridae; genus Triturus; species Triturus cristatus. The sequence goes on along the minus strand of NC_140589.1, from coordinate 496,896,827 downwards.
AATGCAGCCCTGAACCCGACAAGTGGTAGCAGTCACACACACATACACATGTCTCAATCACTGAAAGGTACCACCTAGGGACAACTACATGATATTGCGAATAAACAAGTGCCTTGGGGAACCCTGACTGTGTCCCATCTGTGCCTGACAACATCATCACCACTCAGAACTGACAAATCCCAATGATGATACACCAATTAATAGTAGTGTGTCATGCACCCACACATCTGGTAGCCAATGGCAAAGTAGTGGGATGAACACAGTACCACTCAGCAAGCATCAACAACAGGAACATATCAAGGGAACACTGCCTGTGCATGAAAAGGGATGTGGACACACACACATGCTCATACAACACACACCATGGGCCCAGGCTATGTCATGAGACAACACACTTGAGGGGACCCAACTCCTGTGGAAGCCCAGCTGTGCCAAACATATTCACAGCACGGCTCACTCATGTCAGCAGAACACTTGGTCAGTCAGCCATCAGTTACCACACAATGAAGGCTAGGCTCTGGTCACAACAGCCTGGGTACGTGAGTCTCCCCTAAGTCATCTGCACATACTCAAAACATATGTCTAGCAAGTTGAACAGAGGACACAATTGCTCCTATACCAATGATGCCCACACCTGTAGGTCCCGTGGTGATGCGCACAAAGTCTGTGAAATTGACAAATTGTACAATGAGAAGCACATCATATGTGCATGGGTGCAAGCCACAGGTGTGACCATGCAAATGAAATGTACACAGAGATGTCCACAAATAGTTGATTATAACACACAGGTAGCTGCAAAGGATGACATGGATACCCACCAGAATAGGATACATATCTCATGGACCACATGGAATACCTCACATCAACACATCAGTATTCAGCATTGGAAACCAAGCATTGCAGGTGCAAGGGCATGTAAAACAGCATCAACATAATGTACAGCTAAATCAAGTTCACAGGGATAAAGAAAAAAGCTTTATTCAGCATATTAAAAGTTAAACGTCTGTTCTAACAAAAGGCCAATGGGCAGTCCATGTCCAAATGCCAAGGAGTGAACTAGAGTGACAAATTCAGAATATAAAAATCTAAACGTCTGTTCAGACAAAAGGCCAATGGCCAGTCCATGTCCAAATGCCAAGGAGTGAACTAGAGTGACAACTGTCACACGTTGCTTGTCTGCACTGCTAAGGGCCTGGGTCATCCCCTCGGAGGGGCATACATGGGGGCAGGTCTGGCACCACAGGGACAGGATCAGGGCACAGTAGAAGGAGGCAGTGAAGAGGTGGGGGATGCAGGCGAGACATTTGCAACTGCAGTGGAGCTGACTGAAATGGTGGTTGTGGTCACAACTGTGGGGCACAAGTCAGATGGTGGGGTGCCTGCACAACTCCAGTGGGCAGGTCAGATGGAGTGGTTTGGCTCACCACTGCAGTGCCCATGTCAGACGGGGTGGTCGTGGACTCCAAAGCAGTGCCTACATCCATGGGAGCGGAATGGGGGACAGGTGAGGTCGGAAGGGCGGGGGGGACATGGTCCCCACATCAGTGGCACTAACTGTCTGACCAGGTGTGGAAGAGCAAGTGCTAAGGGGGAGATGGCCTTAGCATTTTGGGGATGGTGTATCTGTGGGTGGGGGAACCCGGGGCAGGGATTGGTGGGGGAACCTCTGGAGTGGTGGCCAGGGGGATGGAGGATGGAGACTTTGCCTTGGAGCTGCGTGGTGGTGGGGTCTTGCTCTTCTGGCACCGGGGGGACTTGCGGGTGGGGGTCTCTGTCTGACTGTGCCTGGGGGAGGGTGTCCGGGTGTGAGGGGCACTCCCTTCTGTGTGTGGGGACTTCCTCTTCCCCTTGTAATCAGGATCTGCAGGGTCGGTGGGGAAGAGGTCAAGGTCACAGAGGAAGAGCTTCTGGGGGAATGGGGTTGCAGGTGAGGCAAGGGAAGGGGGCTGGGAGGGAGAGGTCTCAGAGGACTGCGGAGTGGTTGTGGATGACTGTGTGTGTGTCCGCAAAACAGCCCCTGTGAGTGTGGAATCAGTCCCATGCGCTTGCTTGTGTGCACGTCTAGACCTTGGTTTGGGGGTATCTGTGCTTGGGACAGGTAGGGTGCTAGGAATCGTGGGTGGTGCAGGGGTAGGAGGGGTGTGGGACTATTGGAGGAGGGACACTGCTGCCGTCAGGGAGGAGGCCACAGACTGATTGGTCCTCTGTAGGGCAGACATGCCCAAGGAAATGCCCTCCATGAATGACACCAGTTGTGTCAACAGACCTGTGTGTGCATGGAGGACCTTCAGCATCGATGTCTGCCCTACATGGATCTGTCAAAGTAAATCCACAGACTCCTCACTCAGGGCAGCAGGGGACACAAGGGCAGGGGATGCAGTGCCTGGCACAAAGGAGACATGCTCACGAACAAGGGAGCCCACAGGGACCTCTGGGATGGGAGCCGATGGGAGTAGGTGGTGGTGGTGGTGGCGGTGGCGGGGATGACGACAGCCTCACTAGCTGGGGTTTTGTGGCTGCTGACACCCGCCTCCACAAGGGAGTCATCCTCAGAGCTGCTGTGGCCCTCAGCTGGGGGTGATGGTGCGGACAACTCCTCTGTGTGGCTCCACTCACCCTCCGTGCCACTGGGACCACCCGACTCCTCTCCTTCTGTCCCTGTAAGGCTCTGTGGCTCCTCCTGGTCCATGGAGCTGTCCCCTCCTGTGGCGGTGGATGTATCTGGATAGGAATAGGAAGTAAGAGAACAACATCAGTCACCTGCACTGACAGCACACATCACAGGGCAAGCCCTGGCAACATCAGCTGAACACAGCTCAAAGTGCCAACACTGTTTAGGATAAAACAATTGTCATTCTCAACATCAAACATGGCACACATATCCCTCCTTGACTTTCACACATATGTCCGTTGCATGTTGGATGCCAACACCAACATGTAGGAGTATGTCACTATACACACAGCACATCTCTTGCGACTGACTCAGTAGAGGTGTCCGGAGGAAGGGATGGGCAGAGACTCATTTCACATGCTTGGGATGCATGCCAGCAAAACACACTATGATGTACTCATGTCCTGATGGGCAAGGCCACAATGGGGTGCATGGTGCACACTTGAACACAACGCAGGCTCACTCATAGCACGTTAAATGCCATGGCACTGGGATGCCCTGAAAGTCAGTCAACACTGTCTCCTGTCACAGGGTCAGGGCATCCAGACAACAACAATATGCACTGACTCATAATCCTAGCTCAGGGGTAAAGCTAACTCTGCAGATGTCCGGCGCACTTGCCCATCCCATGCAAACAACATATCCAGGACCCAGAAGACCCCACATCATGCAAATCATACATATGAGTCTCAGCAAACACAAATCCCTGTACAATAACACATCACAGTCTGCCATGCATGTAACCCAGCTGCATGAAGGACACAGTTGCATACACCATTGTGCGCTGTCAGATGATCACACACCTATATGTCACACAGGTCTTGTCTCTCACAGTCACATCGCAGATGTCATGCTGACCCTCTGAATCATGGACACCCCAGTTGTACGTAACAACAAGCCACACCCTAATGACACAGAGGCAGACACCTGAGGGCACATGTCAGTAAGCACAACCTGCAATTTCATACACGGGAGTGGGATTACAGAGTGTTTCTAAATGCCCTTGAGGGGGCATGACTGGCCAGGACTACTTGAAACAGTGTTTGGCCATGGACAGTATTCAGGTGGCTAAGCAAGTGTGACATACTTGATGTACATACTCCTGAGGCCCAAAAATTGGAGTCCTCTGCTGCATGGGTTTGTTTGGAATACCCCAGCCACATATTGCGAGTCAGACCAGCAATTGGTAAACATCTCAAGGGCACACACAGATCACTAGTCAGATCTCAGGCATTGTGTAAAGAATTGACCCACCCATGAAACACACAACAGATTTACGGAAACTGATGCTGACCGGTACCTGAAACATAGCTGACTGCAGGGACACAGTGCCCTGGTGACACAAGCAACAGACTGGAGGGGCCACACCTGTGGAACAGATGAGGAGGTTGTATCACACAATTGAGGGACCTGAGTTTTGGACTACAAGACCTACGTAATGTGGAAGTGTGACCAGGACAAAAGACTGCTACTTGCATGTCAGACATAGTACACAGATCAGACATGGACTCAACCCCCTTCCTGCTGCTGTCTGGCCTTCAGCTGCCTATCCAGGTCCGGGAAGACCGCCGCCAGGATAAGGAGCATGTGGGGAGTCAGGGTCCGGTGTCCACCCCTCCTGCGTGGAGGTGACAGCTTCAGCTGGACTCTGGCTATCCTCCGGGTCCAGCCCTGAAGGTACTGCCACCTTTTCTGGCAGTTGCGAATCCGGCGCTTGTAGACCCCCACTGAATGAACAGCCCGGGCGATGGTCAGCTAGATCTCCTGCTTCTGGGGGGCATCAACCTGTGAGGAGGACAAAGTGAAAAGTACATTAATACACATGCCCCAGATTTGTGCAACACACATTTGAATATACATGTCATCATCACAAAGGGAAATGAATTACACAGGTAGGACAACCATGAGGAAGGAAAAATCACCTGCATGTCTGACATGTTAACAATGCCTGGATAGTTTAAGCTTGCAATAATGCACTTTAGCAGTAGGAAAACTATTCATTACATGTACCTATACACTTTGGGAGATGAAAGTAGTCAGTGAGAATGCTTGCCACTGGTGTACACACTGCTAGTACTGCTAGTCAGACAACATGCATAATTAGGAAGTCAGTCGACTGCACACTCACCTGCTCCCCTGATTTCCTATAGAGCTTTCTGTACTCTGGAAGGAGCCCGTCCAGCAGGGCCTGGTTCTCCTCCTCAGTGAAGGCTGGGGCCCTCTCCAGAGTACGTGCCATAGCAGGATCCAGAGGATGCACAGACAGCAGCAGCGGTAGCAGGGATGTGGTCCAGTAGCATGTAGTGCAGGCAAGTGAGCTCCCTGGGGGCCAGCCAGCCTTATATCTATGCTGCAGAGGCAGACTCTGTGCCATGTGTCCCAAGTGATAGGTCCAACACGGTTGCATTCTATGAATCTGGCCAATCCATTTAAAAGTACGACTCGTACACGCCTTCCGCATGGTTCAAATCTTCACCTTCATGGAACACTTGAAATTGCAACATTATTGTAGGCATCCAACTGAATTTCCAGTGCACAACTCGTACAAGTTTTGAATCAGCATCCGTCTCCATGACAGTCCGGAGCCAATGGGTGTGCCCGGCTCGTTCAACTGACTGTACAACACGTATTTTGAATATACACATGCACCCGTCTCCATACGATTCAATGGCCAAGGCGTACGCCTGTCTCAGACCATGCCTGTCCAACGCGTATGCATGATAGTCACCCGTGTCAGACCTCATTGCCTCCAATGACAAAGTGTACGCAGGGCTCGGACATGACCCGTGCAATACGTACGTATTGTCAAACGCGTCGGACCTCATTGCATTCAATGACAAAGTGTACGCACAGCTCGGACATGACCCGTGCAATGCGTACGCATTGTCACCCACGTCGGACCTCATTGCATTCAATGACAAAGCGTATGCACGGCTCGGACATGACCCGTGCAATACGTACGCATTGTCACCCGCGTCGGACCTCATTGCATTCAATGACAAAGTGTACGCACGGCTCGGACATGACCCGTGCAATGCGTACGCATTGTCACCCGCGTCGGACCTCATTAGTGTGACTATTATACGGATACAACACACATATACTGGCCAGGGACACCTGTGCACACCTACCACACTACAGCATTGGCCACACAGTGTTCCATGGCATGTTAGGCTGCATTCCCTGTGTGTTTGGGGGGGCCACATCTGTTTTTTTGGCTGGCACAGCCTGGGAGTGGCTGTGCACATGTACATGGGGGCAGAATCCTTTGTGTGTTGTGCACATTACCACTGTGCTGTGCAATTGGACAGTAATGGGCATGAGTCACGGACACAGTGTCTGGTTGGATATGTTTAGGACAGGTCACATACACCCTGAGTCCTGGGGGTGATGGCATGTACGTCACAGTGAGACCTGTAGCCACAATACTGAGGTGCACCCACAGTCTGTGTGCATGTTGTGTCTCAGATGTGTCTGATCAAATATTACCAATGGGTGACAGTCTCCACATCCATGTGGTATATGCATCAACCTTGATGGGGTGTGTGTCCAAGAGACGTACATGTAGGGTCGGCAGGAACAACAGTGGCCACTACCTGTGGGACTTACGCTTGCCTTGTGGTGTGTACGTGCTACGCCATGTCCATTGCTGTGTTGATGTGGCAATACAGGGAGCCTGGGTTTCTGCATGGCAAAGTGCTGTGATGCCTGGGAGATATGAGGTCTCAATTGTCACTGTGGTGTGTTTTTAGAATGTTGCAGCGCCACATAGGTTGGGTGACACAGCCAGATGATTGGCCATTGCACTACATGGGACTCATGTGGACATGTGGAATTGAGATGTGAGTTGGTGGTCTTGTAGGTGACATATGTGTCCATGTCCAACAGCACACACCTCAGTACAATGTGTAATGTCATGAACTAGCATGTGATAGTGATCATGGCCACATGGGTGGATGAACTGACAATCTTCCTTTGTGCATCTCTGTACTGCAGGGCACCAGCTGTCCATCGTCCGTTCCCAGACTCTGCAACCATACAGCAACTCAACAGTATTGCTTCACCAGGCCACTGATTGCGGAGTTGGCGGAGCAGTTGGCACCACATCTGCTACCTGGCCGTACATACCCTACAGCACTGACCCCAGAGGTGAAGGTGATGGCAGCCCTGTACTTCTTTGCTACTGGTACCTTCCAGTACACTGTGGCTACTGCTGGTGGGATGTCACAAACAATGTTTAGTTGGGTGCTATGCGATGTCTTGGAGGGGATGTTGCAATTCCTCGACCTGTATATCAAGTTCCTGAGCCCAGCTGAACTCCCTGAAATAAAGGATGCCTTTTATGCACTGGGGAGGATGCTGAACGTCATCGGATCTATTTATGGGACACATGTTGCCCTGATACCACCACAGGCACATGAGCAGGCATACCGGAACAGGAAGCACTACCATTCGATCAATGCTCTGGTGGTCTGTCTTGCTGACATGTGTATCACACATGTGTGTGCACGGTTACCTGGTTCTGCGCACGATGTTGTATTCCGCACTCTGACAAAACTCAGCTACTTGCTCATTTTTGTGTGTGTAGGTGACTCCGGATACCCCAACATGCTGTGGTTGCTGACACCCCTCAGGAACCCTGTGACACCAGCCGAGCTGGCGGAGCAGGTGGGTGATTGAGTGGACATTCAGCCTCCTGAAAAGCCGCTTTCGCTGCCTGGACAAGACCGGAGGGGCCCTCCCATATGAGCCTGCAAAGGTGTGCAAAATAATCCTTGTCTGCTGCATGCTACACAACATGGCGGTGCGGAAGGAGGTGCCTCTCATCCAGGATGACGATGACGATGACGACGACCAATGTCCTGCACCTGTGGAAGATCCCGGCATGGGCCAAGATGCCAGTGATGATGAAGATGATGGTGACGTCCACTCCCAGCTCATCAACAAGTTCTTCACCTGAATGTGAGTTTCCAGGGTTGGTATGTGAATGTATGGAGGTAGCCTGGAATGTGTTGTGCCAGCTCTGTTGCTGTCTGAGTGTGTCTGTGTGCCACTTGTCTGGATGCGTGCTGTGATGTATCCATTCAGGTGGTGTGTACTCCACAATAGGGTAGTACTGCTAACTAGTGTTTGTGAAGGTGTCTTGCAACATGTTTTGTGCATGTGTATTGCATTTCTCTCCTGTTCTTCTGTGCTTTTGACTGTATCTTGTCTGTCCTTCCCAGGGTACTTTGCCTGTTGTGTGGTCAACTCTGACCCCCAACACCCAGAAGCCAACACCAGTGTGGAAGTTGTCAATTCCCATCAACTGATGTACCACACATCCATGGACTTCCATTCTCCAACACATTGGAAGCGTGTGTCCACTGTTACGTAGCATTACCGTGCAACTAGTGTGGAATAAATGTGTTGCTGATGCGTAATGAACCTGTGCTACGCTTTGTTATGTGTGTTGTCTGTCTTCCCACATCTGCGTGACATCTGCTTACCTCACCTGTGGACTTGTTACCACTGACTGGTCTTGGTGTTGTGACTGTGCCTGCCAATGTGTTTCAGGTCAACATCATTGTGTGTGATGAGTAACATGGCCATGGTGAGTATTTTTTGGGTTGCCATAGTGGTGTGTCTCCCTCACATGTGTCACATCCCCATGACTCACCTTACGTTGGTCACATTGTTGCAGTATTTGGCATGCACTGTGTTGTGTAGCAGATTGACATCTCCCTGAACATGACAAGTTGGAATCACAACAGAGGCAAGTATGGTGTACTGGTGAGTTTATTTGCAAACATGTGTGAGGGAAGTGCACAGGATGGTGGGTGCTGTACAGTGGTTTGGGAATCCAAAGCTCACATTGGAGTTGGAAGTGCTGGTAGATGAAATGTCCAGAGTAAAGTCCACAGTCATCTGCTACATTGGCCCAACATGAACCCTCCATGTCATGTGGGCGAGTTGTGTGCGATTGGACAAGGTGAACGGGTTTCGCAAATAGAACATTGTCCAGAACAGGTTTAGAGGCCCTGGGGGATGTGCTGGGACATCTGCCTCTCACATGTCCTTCTTCGGACGACCGCTCTTCTTCCGGGGAGGGGGATCCTCAGGTGCAGGCCTCTGCGGTGCAGGGGACTCTCCGCCAGAGTCCTCCTCCCTCCCTGTGGTGCTGGCAGATGGTGTTGCGACAGATGTTGTGGGCACATAGGGGGGTGTGGACAGGTTGGTGTTGATCTGGCGGAGGCATTGTAGCATGTCCCAATGCACCGCAGTAAGGGCATCCCAATTGGCCTCCATGCGGGCATTGTGGGCGACCTGCTCGTGTTGCATGTCCTTGAGGATTCCCACTACCTGGCCAAATCCTCAAGTGCTATCCTGGTACGCATCTAAGATGCGTGCCAGGTGGGGGTCATCATGCAGTCCAGACCCTTCTGCAAGGCGCCCCCTGTGCCTCCCACCCCTCCCAGCACCCCTCTCTACACGGGCAAGACCAGCGGCAGGACGCACAGGTGACCCCTTGGTTGGTTGTGCTGGTGGTGCTGTCTGTAGCTTCCGGGGGGTCCTGTGTCCCTGTGCTGTGGGTGTTAATTGTCCTTGGTTTGTCCATGTTGTCGGGGGTGCCCTGTCGGTGTCCAGATGCTGGAGGCGTGGGTACAGGGGGTGCAGATGTGGATGCTGCTGGTGCAAAAACCACAGGAAATGATGGACGGAGTGTTGAACATTGCAAGCACTCACCCCCAGTCAACTGATCTGGGTTAAATCCATCACCGTTCTTTAGCCCACTCTGCCACCCCAGTTCAGACATGGCCAAATCAGTCTGACCCTGTGCCTCATGGGAACAGTCCAGCTCGAACTACCAAGACATGTCTTCCCTGGACCGGAAACAAGCTTCCTAGGACCGGTTTCTGGCATTTCAGCCGTCTTCAGCCAGGCTTGCTTGAATCCAGTGGCAAAATGTGAAAGGGACTCACGTCTGAGCATACCCTGCTGCTGGTGCTGCATGATGGCTTGCATCGGAGGGACCAGGTTGGTTGTCGTCATCCAAAGAGGACAGTGAGAGAGTCAGACCAGAAGCTCAGTGTCTACCAGAGTCTGGGACTGGGTATCCTCATCATTTGGTGCTGGGTGCCCAGCACCACCTGTGTTTGGAAGAGACACACTATGCGATTTATGTTTCTACATGCATTGTTGGTTCACAAACATGACATTTTCTACTTTTAAAACAGATGCATGGATTGTCTGTGACTGCAACTCCCATCATGCTCTTGGCTACACCCCCCTTTCCAGCATGCCCATACTTCCTCCCTCTTGACTCTGCTTCCCTGTGAGGGAGTGTGGCAGCAATGGCAAGATGGCTGAATGTGAAGTCCTGATGTTTGTTGTTGGCCATTTCCCAGCATGGCCTTGTGCTCCCCACAACAGAGCCCAGTGTCAGACATCTTGTCAGTCCCTTCCCACTCCCTGTGAGGCGAGTATGGTTCAGTTTGAGCTTGCTGGGCCATGTGGGTGGCTGGGGATTGTCTGTGACTGCAACTCCCATCATACTCTTGGCTATACCCCCCTTCCCAGCATGCCCATACTTCCTCCCTCTTGACTCTGCTTCCCTGTGAGGGGGTGTGACAGCAATGGCAAGATGGCTGACTGTGAATTCCTGTGGGTTGTTAGGCTACAAGTCCCAAGTGAGCCCCTGTGCTTCACATAGCAGCACCCAGTACGGGGTATCTTTTGCTGATATTTCAATGAGGTGTGTGTCAATGCATTGTACCCGGTGAGTTGTGTGGAGTTTGTGTTGAGGGGGGATGTCTCCCCTTGCTGATTAGTATGTTCAGGGCTGTCAGTCTTCCTTCCCATCATGAAACGTGCTTCCATTGTAGGGCGTGCAAGTTGTCTTTCAGGATGTCAGTCAGTGGTGTCATGCTTCTGATTTGCACATAGGCCCTTGTGCTCCGCACAGCAGGAGCCAATGTCAGCCATTTTGTCAGTCATTTTCCACTCCCTGTGATGTGGCATGTTTCTGAGAGGTCTTGATGGGCCAATCAGGAGGGGGAGAATTATATGTGACTACAGGCCCCATCATGCTTTTGTCTACACTCACTTCACCTGCATCCCCACTATTCCTTCCTCACAGTCAGCTGCAATGTGAGGTGGTGTGTTTGTGGTGTCAAACTGTCTGGCAGGGTGTATTTGGTTTAGTGCCACTGGCTTGCTCTATTTGTTTGTAGGTTGGTGCATGTCATGACACAGTTCCCAGTCACTATGAGAGGGCAGGTATTGTGTTTGTGTGACTGGCATACACATCTTGGGCTGATTATCTACTGGTTAGTGTAGCTTTGCTTGCGGTGCATGGTTTCACTGTCCCCTTGCCACACAATCTTGGGTATGTTGTTTGTGTACTCACCAGGCTCTGGGATGTCTGTTAGGCCATGGACGCTCTCTGGTGGAAGGATGTCCCACACCTTCTCCTCCCAGGTCCTGAAGTAGACTGGTTTGGCAGGAGGGCCACCGCCGGTGCACTGACTCAGGGTGTGATCTTTTTCAATGAGTTTCTTTACCCTCCTGCACAAGTCATACCACCTGTTCTGGATGTCGTACTTTGTGCGCCTTGCTGGTGCTTGTGCGTTCACCTTGTCCATAATCCTCGCCCACATCTTTGTTTTCTGTGAGATGGGGGTCCTTTGGACCAGTGTACCAAACAAATGTGGCTCTACTCTGATGATCTCGTCGACCAGCGCTTCTAACTCACTATTTGTGAACTTTGGATTCTTCTTTGGAGGCATAGTGATGGGTGGTGGTAGTGAGGGATGTGTGTGTGAGGGTGCAAGTGATGGTGGGTTGGTGTTGGTTTTGCTGGGTGTATGTGTGTGTGCTTTTGTATGAGGTGCTGATGGTGTGTGAGTTGTGTGATGGGTGAGTTGTGAGTGTGTCTGTGGTTGCTGTGTACTGGTGTTTGCTGCTGGCTGTGTCTCCTGTTTGCAAGGGATGATGGTAGTGATTGTAGTCCTTTATATAGTTGGAGTGGTGGGTGTGTCTTTGTCCCATGTTTTTTTTTGGTATTTATTGGCTTTGTCATTGCTTGTTTGGTCCTTTTTTTGTCTTTTTTCCTTTGTGTTTTGCAGACATGAAGGAGATGTTCATGTGACGGAAATAGACACTGCTGTTGCCTCGTGCGGACTTCTCTGCCTCGTTCACGCTGCCTGTCTTCTGTGTTTGGTACGCGTCGTTCGCGGCAGTATCTATTGCTTGGGTGCCGGGTTGTCTGTGCGTGTCGGTCGTGCGGCTTGCTCTCCATGCGAGTCGGTCTAAAGATTAAATATATTAAATAGTAACATTAATTACAAAATTGTATTTATTATATTTTTAACAACTATAACAAATAACTTAATTTAAAAAAGTTAAATAAATATATAATATATATATTTACATATATCTATTAAAAATAATTATTAAACTAATAATTTTAATATATATTATAACTTAAAAATAATATAAAAATACAACATATATATATATATATATTTCAGTCCACCAAGTCTCCACCACAGAAACCACGCTGCGCACTCCAGCTCTATATGCAAATGTATTTATTCTGTTTCCAAGCAGAATACTAACACACGCGTTCCGGCACCTTGGCCTTCGTCAGTGTTAGTTTGTTTAACATTATATGACCTTTAAATTTTTTTTTTAATCATTCATCAATATAGACAAAGGACTTCAAGGTATATTATCCTGGCTCGCGTTAACATGTCGGCCATCTTAACCTGTACCAAGTATCAAACGTTACACCGTGTTATCATAGACAATTTACAAAATGTAATCTTAACATGATGGAAAATGAATAACCTTTCAAAAGTTTTTGCAAATCTTCATTCTATATAAACATGCTAAAAACCTTGATGACTACTCACAGTTTAATACAATCAAGCAGTCAATTCATCAATGATACAAAATTAATCCCTCAAATGGGCTATGATCCTCTATATATATATATACATACATATATACTGATACCAGCAACATAAATCTTTTAAAAACAAACCGCTCTAATTAAATTAAATGTTAAACAACATAGAATTCTTGACATTTAATTAAAAGTATTTTACACATTGCAAATATTAATAGTTAAAAATGTTATAATTTTAAATAATCACAAACATAATAATATGAATTATAAAAATATATATAATTTAATAAAATATACAATTTAACAGATATACTATCCCCACTACAATTTATAGAAAACTACGCAAACTATTAAAGTAAATATATACAAAATGTACTACTCCCACTTCGTGCAATGAAAAAATAATAAAACTGGGTAAAATTTGCAAATCTCTGTCCAACAAATGCAACAGTAGTAAAAGTGTTGCATTACACATAGATAATATTTACTATACCCATTCCAGCCAGTACAACAGTGGGGAAACTGTTGAAGTGCAAATGGGTGCAATTTACTATTCCCACTCCAGTCAGTACAAAAGTAGGGAAAATGTTGAATTCTGGAGGGGTAACATTTTCTATTCCCACTCCAGTGAATGCAACAGTAGGAAAAGTGTTGGATTGCTGAGGGGTAAATTTACTGTTCCCACTCCAGTAAGTGCAACACTAGGGAAAGTGTTGGATAGCAGAAGGGTAAAACATACTATTCCGTCTCCAGTCAGTACAACAATAGGGAATGTGTTGGATTGTGGTGGAGTAAAATGTAATATTCCTACTCCAATAAGGGAAACAGCATGGAAAGTGCTGGATAGTGGAGGTGTAAAATGTACTATTCCCACCCCAGTCAGTTCAACGTTAAAAACAAACAAACTATCTTAAACAAATTGCAGTTATTTAAAAAACAAAGTAATAAAAAAATATATAAATATTATCAAGAATAAAATACAAATATATTTATAATGTTCATACAAATAAATATTTGTATTTACAAATTAGTTATTAGTAACAACATTATTTATTGCATACATTTCAATTAGTTACTTCCCACCCTAAAACAAACTATTTAATGTTAATTAAATATTAGTATTTAATGAATTTTAATTAATCTACATCCCACAATATGCCCCCACAAAACACCCACAATTCAACAGTATATTATTTACACAATTAACATGATTAATTATTAACTTAATATAAATTGAAAAAAATATATATTATTTGCTTAAAATCAATTTACTACCCACCCCATACCCCACCAAAACCCACAACCGACATCTGAAATAAAAAAAAGGTAAATGCATAATTAACATAATTAATTATCAATTAAACAAATATTATTATTAAAAACAAAGGGCCTGATTATGATGCTGGTCAAACTCTCTTCCGACTGGCACCGTAGCAGAAGCAGGACCGCCGACTCAAAGCTGGCGGTCCCGCTGCCCTGATTATGATGCAATAGCCTTCACGGCAGCTGCGATATGTATATTTTCTATTGCGGAGTGTGCTGTGGGCTGCATCAAATGCCCCAATAGAAAATAAAAAATTAAAAACATCCTTGCACAGTGTGGCACACATGGTGCAGGGATGTTTAGAGAAGAACCATAGGATCTCCCCAGGCCCCATAGCGGAAGGTCAGAGGGGAAGGGGCCCTACTAGGGGCCTCCAAAGTCCCTTTCTGCCTGCCTTTACATGGCGGGTGAACCGCCATGAAAGGGCAGGCGGAAAGGGACATTGTAATCCCTACCGCGGTGACTGAGCAGTCACAGCCTTCTTTGTAGGGATTACTGACCCTCCCAAGCACAAACTTCTCCTTGAGCCTGTTGAAACGTAGCTGACCATTCCTCCACCAGATGCCTTTGCCCGCTGCATCAAAATGCAGCAGGCATACCGCAGGGGCAGATGTCCGTGAGCCCGACACCGACCAACCGTTGGTGTCGGACCCACAGACATCGTAATCAGGCCCTTAATATTAATTCATTAAAATTAAATAAGTTTCCACCCTTTACCCCTATAAACCCCAAAACCCAGATTTAAAATGTAACTTAGCAAAAAAATTAATTGCACATTTAAAATAATGAATTTTCAAAGACATACCTAATAGTATTTAACATATAATTATTATTTAATTAAAACTAATTTACTTTCCACCCTTTACCACTATAAACCCCCCAACCCGCACCTAAAAAACTTGTTTAATAAACAATTGACATAATTAATTATAAATTAATTCATTAATATTAATTAACAACTAATTATTAAGCAATTAAAAATAACTTTTTTACCACCCTTTGCCCCTATAAACCCCACAACCTGCATATAAAATTTACAACAAAAAAATTAAAAGCACTATTAACATAATTAAATATTAATTGAATAGATAATATTAAATGAAAAATAATCACTAATTTATTAAAACTAAATTACATCCCACCGTATACCCTTATAAACCCGCAACCCGCTACGGATCTAAAAAACACAAATGTGTCGATTCCGATCCGGTAAAACCCGGGTATGAACCGTCGGACAGAGCGTTTTCTCCGTCCGACTCGTACCCGGGAAAACCACCTTCCAAACCCGCAAGTACGATTCATACAGAAACACCATTTCCGTACGAATCGTAAAAAACACCGACCAGCTAAAATATACCCACAATTCCGATCCGGGACACCGCGCATGCGACATTCGGGCAGCGTTTTACGGACCAGCAAGTACGATTCGTACCCACAGCATTTCGTACGGCAATATTTTTACGGGACCCAAAAAGTGCCGGAAAAGCTAAGTACGCCATGATGCATGGCAAAAAGGGGGCCCGGTACGCACTGTACCCCCATCCCTACACGTCCGCACCGTACCACCAGCCCCCCCATGTCCACGCCGTACCCCAGCACCCCCCATGTCCGCATCGTACCCCCACCCCCGTATGTACGGTGCGTACCCCCACCCCCCGTATGTACGGTGCGTACCCCCCGTATGTACGGTGCGTACCCCCACCCCTGTATGTACGGTGCCACCCCCGTATGTACGGTGCATACCCCCACCCCCTGAATGTATGGTGCGTACCCCCCGTATGTACGGTGCGTACCCCCACCCCCGTATGTACCGTACATACGGGGGGTATGCACCGTACATACGGGGGTGGGGGTACACACCGTACATACGTGGGTGGGGGTACGCACCATACATACAGGGGTACGCACCGTACATACGGGGGGTGGGGGTACGCACCGTACATACGGGGGGTACGCACCGTACATACGGGGTGGTGGTACACACCGTACATACAGGGAGTGGGGGTACGCACCGTACATACGGGGTGGGGGTACGCACTGTACATATGGGGGGTATGCACCGTACATACGGGGTGGGGGTATGCACCGTACATACGGGGGGTGGGGGTACGCACCGTACAGTGCAGACATGGGGGTGCTGGGGTATGGCGCGGACATGGGGGGCTGGGGGTACGGTGGGGATGTATGCGGGAGGGGTGGGAGGCTGGGGGGGGCCGTACGACTCGTACCCCTCACCCAGGTGTGCCCGGGGTAGGGGTGGTACACAGTTCGCTCCGTATGGGACGTTTTACACGCGGTTGTATATTCGGACGGAGCGCATTACATGCGTTTGTATATTCAGACGGATGGTACGGATCGTACTTGTGCGGTCGGACTTCAGTTTTACGAATCATACGTAAAACTGTCCGGGGACGTGTCGTAGACTTTTCCCGATGTCATTCATATGTATTTTCCACGTACGAATCGTACTTGCCCGTTTGTATGGGACTTGTACGATTCGTACGTAAAAAAATACAGATACGATTCGTACGGGAATTTTTTTTACCTGATCGGAATCGGCACCAAAATGTAATCAAATTTAATTTAATAACTTCTTAAAATATAACACATAAATTAAAAAACATAAACAATAATTATACAAAAAAATTACATCATATACATTTAGAATACATAATAATAAAAAAATGATATTTTAAACAACTATGAGGGTCATTAGTATGGCGGGCGGACTTCACGATATTGTAGACTCAGTATTTTGGTACTCATTTATTTTTTCGATATTTTGTCTGAATACCAAATTGGGCCAGGCTGACAGCTTCTGTTCTGCCTATCAGGAATGAGCAGATTTAGTGGAGAGCGGGTCCTTGGATGCCAGTCTCCTGCAGGCATTAGATAAGGATGGGATGCAAACTGTGTCAAAAGCTGCAGAGAGGTCCAGGAGAATGAGGTCCACAATATCTCCTCTGTCCAGGATCATACGTATGTCATCTGTGGCGGTGATGAGTCCTCTCTTTGTGCTGTGATCCTTTGTGGTGATACATGGCATGCATAGGTTTTCATTGGGTTCAGCGTTTTTCCACAGGTGCTAAATACAGGACTGGTAGCAAGTTTTGAATAAATCAAGCAGAAACAGTGTTTTGTGTATCTTGTCTTTTGGTGAAGAAGCATTGTCTCATGAGGGATAGCTCAGATGTTTGGAGCAGAACCTCTGAGTATACTGAGAGACAGCATGGCTATGTGAATGCTGCATATAAAATGTATGTGTAACCTAGCACACTTCTGCTGGAATGGTGTGTATGGAGAGGCACTACAGTGTAAAAGCAGCACTTCCCTTGTATAGGTATTGTGTCACTCAGTCATGCCTTTCTAATTATTTTAGTTTGGTAGCAAAATACTTGCGAGCCATAACTCTGCTGTCAAACTAAACCAGAGACTGTCAAATGCAGCATAATTCTGAGCATAATAGATTACTAATACAAAAGCATTACACAAGGAAAACACACTTTTTTGCATGCAACACATTCCAATGTTTCAATGTGTACATTACACTTTTTGCTGTAATTAGTAAAATACATTTAAGAACCACCTTTACAGAGACTGTAGTCACTCTCCCAGAAGGCGTTCTGAAGAACTTAGGGGCTGATCATGAGTTTGGCGCAATTGCGCCGTCTCTCTGCCAGCAGAGCTGCACCAAACCAGTGTCTGGACTGCCCACTGTCGTATGAGTTGAGCTTGTGTACTGTGGATGATCCTTCGCCTTTCCCATGGCAGTGCCTGAAAAACAGACACCGCAATGGGAATCATAAAAAGGTTCCAGCATGGCATGCGCGGTGATGGCCATGCTGTGCTGGAACATTGGGGGTAAACAGACTAGTTGTCACATGTTGAGCCCCCCTTAAAGTATCCCCATGGCAGGGGGGTGGTATGGGGGCCCTGTAGGACTCCCTTTGATCTTCCACCACCAGCCTTTATATGGTGGGGCTCCCGCCATGAAAAGGCTGGCGGTAGTGGAACTTGTAATATGCTCACCAGGACTGTGCCAGTCCTGCTGAGCATCTTACATTGAGGAGCAGATGCACCGCCCCCAGGGAACGACTGTTTCCTGGTGCAGCCCATGGTCCTTAGCTGCAACAACTTTCAAAGTTGTAATGCGGTGGACGGTGGATCGCCACGGCGAGTCCGACTGTCGGAAGGTCGCCAGACTTGAAATCAAGCCCTTAGTAACAAATTACACATTTTATCAAGCACATTGCCCATTTAAGATTTATCACTAATGTATATTTGTGGTTTTGATATTATATGTGCTGTGGGTCTTAAAAGAGAATTGAAAGCTGGCTGTTCTATTGCATGTTATTACAAGACACTATTTTTGTTTTTTCGGAGTGACTTAGAAACAGGACAAAGCACCAGCTTGGTCACTTACTGGATGGATGAAGCTCAATCATATATTACATATGAGAACTTCTCAACAACAATTATGTTATGCTTAAGATAGTGCAGATTCATGACAGGGTAAATAACATGTTATAATGTTGCCAACTGAGTAGTATTCTGTCTATTTCAGGAGGAAGGAATGATGAATCATAAGTCAAACCTGTCACTTGCCAGTCATGCATCCCCACCAGGTGTGTTGCCCCCACCAAGCTAAGGGGCTGATTAGGATGTAGTTCTGACTTTCGTCTGACCACCAGCCTTTCCTAAATGGGACCGCCCAACAGGCTGTCGGTGGTCCCGCTATAGGAATCAAGATTCAATCGCCAACATGGTGGTCGCAATGCCTATGTTTTGTATTGCGGTAGGTGCTGCTGGCTGCAGATCATGCAGCAGTACAAAAAGGGGACACTTCACATAGCCCTGTACTACGTGGCCGGCACCATGCGGTGCCTGCTACATGGTGTACAAATATGTATGGGGGCATCATAGGTGCCCCTCAAAACTCACAGCTGAGGGCCAGGGGGTAAGGAGGGCCCTCAGCTGCCTTAGGTTAACCGCCATGAAAAGATGGGCGTAAAGGGACATTGTAATCCCAGAGGTGGTGCCTGGCAGGCACCGCCACCATTATAGGGAATACAACTCCCACCGTCGGAAGTGTGGCGGTCGGTCTTTCCAACCACCATCCATGCGCCCGCCATTGTAATATGGTGGGCAAAAAACATGGTTACGATGGCGGTGGGACTGCCACCAACGGGCTGTTGGTGTCAGTCCCACCGCCATCATAATCATCCCCTACGTTTTTTTAGACCTGTGCGTGAGTGCAGCCTCTAACAAGCATATGTTGCAACATCCTGATGAGCAGACTGTAAACATACCTTTGGCTAATAATCGGGGAAGAACACCTTTCTATACATGCAATAATAAATATGTAATGAGCACGTTATCCTGCCAGGAAGGAATTGTCTTAGAATCAGTGAATATCGGTAACATTTTTAAATAACTTTAAGAAAACTTGTTTAATGTTGGTTGTACTGAAATCTGTTTGGCCTGCTTGTTACTTCATTTCTCTCAACCCCTCCTTTAAAGTTCTGTGTAGGTAGTCTATAAATATCAAATCCACACAATCATGTTTGTTCTAATAGAAATGGGTTTGTCCTATATTTTTTAAATACACAGTTTGTCACCATTTTGTTGTAATGGCTCTGAGGATCAGTCCCTCCCAATTGTTTGAAGTATGAGCTCCGCCTCCACTGCTTGGTGTATCGACAACCCCCGCCCCCACCCAAGGTCTGGTCTAGTTGCACCCCTGATCAGTGCTGACTTTTTCAACTGAATGTGTATTGGCACCTTCCAGCAGTATTATTTTCAATAGGGCAGCAAAGGCTCTTCTTAGTGACATGTCTTAGCAGATATTATCACTTTACTAGGAAGTAACCACTCTAGCGCTTAGTTACTATACTTTGAAGTGACAGCAGCACAATACGTTTTGCTAAGTTCTACATTAGTGGCACTTGTCAGCAGGTTTTCAATGTCTATTTGAATAGTGGCTTCACTTCTCAATGGTGATCCTCTAGTTAGCTTTTGATTGCTAAGGAAGGATGTCAGGCATAGTGTGATGGACCGGGGTATGAGGGCTAGCTGTGAGACTGATGTTTTTTTGGCAGCATGGCAGCCGTTTTTTGAAGTTTTGGGGTCTGGCTGTTGTTATACTTATGCCGATGAGAAAAGGGAACCTGAGTAGGTAGTGGCCAGAAGTGGGCATGGGGTGTGGCTTGTAAGCCCCAATGGCCCCGCCAACCCCCCCACCATGTCTTTCCCGTGTCCCCTGTTGTGCCGCTCATTGTCATACGAAGCGAGCTTGGGTGTACTACAGATTTGAAAAGATTGAGGTAAACCAACAGGGAAGGGGGAGAGGGAGTGGAAGGGCAGAGCGGCCTAACTAGCGTTCAGCAGCAGAGGACAGGAGGACCATTTCCCTCTCCCCTCACACCCTGTCGTGGGCGGACAGCGCCCGTCTCCCTGATGCCTACCCCATTGTGCTTGCACGTGTGCAGTGGATGAAGGGTGATAGGTTGGCCTGAGAGGTAGTTTAGGAGGCAGCAATTCACCAATTGGGTCCTCAAATTCAATAGTACTGGTTTTGAAAAAAAACTCCAAAATCCCTGCAGTGTAGTTTATACCTAATACAAAGATTTAGCAAGTGAATTGTGGTTAATTTTTACAAATACTGTACTGTGTTAAACACCTCCAGTGCCACCGGAGATGTGCATAGCACCTTTCTGAGTCAGGGGCTGTTTACAACTCTTATTACAAACAGTACAATCTTATCTAGCCACTTAATATTAGTTTTTATTGACACTCTAAACAACATTTATTTTATTGACTTAGGAACAATGAAAGTCTGAATCTTAAGGCTGAAAATGTAATCTGCAGGTTACTGAACTAGATTGTATTTGCGATGACAAGCCGTTATTGTAATGTTCTTCCTAGCAATCTGAGATTTGTTTTCACCCAGTGCTTGAATAGAAGAATAGAAGTGGAGGTACTCTGTACCAGAGTACCCGCTTGTTTCTGAGACGTGTCGGTACATTTCAATTAAAACGTATTACAGCACTCTTGAGAAGTGCAGTTACTCTCACTCCCAAAATAAAAAAAGTGCCGGTATTAAGTAGCGGAGAGTATCGGCCCATTTAAAGCACTGTTTTCACCCATAAACAGGCTCTATGTGCAGGGTTGGATTGGGATCAAAAATCGGCCAGGGCACACCAAACAAAAGTGGCCCACATTTGCGTACTGCATTTCCTCAAAACACTTCTTCAGAGAAGTTTTATGGAAAGAAAAGGGGTGGGGGGCATGTTTTATTAAATTCACTTAGATTTTAAAAAAAATGCACAGATTAGTTCACACTGCTGAGCCACCCATGAATGCAAGTGAGACCACCGTTGCTCAGGCCCCCTGCTCAATCAACATACATTAATGTGCGGGCCCAGCAAGAGAAAGGGAGTGGTACCTGGCATCCACTGGGCCGCCAATGGCATCCTAAAAGCACAGACAGACCCAGGCTGCCCAAAAAAGCAGCCCTCAGCTAGAACTCGGCTACCGGCCCTTCGGCCATTTTCCTGAGTGCCCAATCCGACCCAGTCTATGTGTAGAATGCTTTGGATAAACTGTAGGTCAAACTTACTCCCCCTAGAGGGCCTTATTTCATCTTTCAAGGTCAAAAAAACATTCCATTGAGTTGATAAATAACAGCATTGTTGTGTACCATGATATGAATCATCCTAACTGGACCAAGCGCAATATACATCAGACTATCATTGTGACAGCCACTATCAAAATTTGGAAGTCAGTTTGGTGGATATGGTTTGACCATGTGTCGGGAATAATTGCTTCTACCTAAACATTGGACCTTATTAATGAGGCCCTTACGCCGCCGTTGTGTCACGTTTTTGTGACGTTGCGGCGGCTTAAAAAATGCACGACACTGCACCATATTTACAAAGTGATGCATCTAGGCAGATGCGTCACTTTGTAAACCCCTGCGCTACATTATACTTGCAACAGGTATAATGTATACAGGGTGGGCGTTCTGTCGCAGCAAAGCCACATAGAAGTGACGCAGTGAAATGTATGAAGTTTACTCCGACACTTCTAGGGGGTCACTACATCAAATCCTTATGCCTGTAGAAAGTAGGGGTAAGGAGTGACCCAGGGCTTGCCCCATGTAAAAAACATTGCTGGAGTTGCATCTGTTTACAGACACACTCCAGCAATGTGCTAACTTTGCAGCTACAGATACATCAGGAATGCTGAAGTATCTGTAAATCCTTCAGAAATGGAGTGCCATACAGGAAATACGGTGCATCCATGGTGTCGCAAGGATGGCACAATGAAAACTGTTACATTGCTGTTTTCCCGCAGCAATGTAACACTTTTCATGAATGAGGCCCCCTCTGTATTGTGCACATCCTTACGATTGGAATGGCCCTGAATTCTTGTCAAACGTGCTTATCGTCTAGCAGTGGTTCACTAGGAGAAGAAAGCAGCCCCAGAAAACGTGTGCATACTAGCTTCCCAGTTGACCGTGGGAATGGAGCAAGTGAACACAGCCATCTCTAGGAGAATTAGAGTGAGGGCAAAATTATATGTCTACAAAAAAAAATGTTGTGCTCCCTCAAGACTGTTTGCCAGGCTGTATACCGGAGAATGACGATTCTCCAATTTTAATGCAGAGAGAATCTTGATTTCATTAAAGACATACGGAGGCTAACATTATGCAAATACTTTTATTTGCTGCCCAACATGCAGCCCTTTAAAGAATGTAAATACATCACAATGAATAGAACATTAACAACATAACTAAGAGCCAGTGTACACTCCAATCTTCCTCTTGGGCTGCGATGACACATACGTAAAATGTGGTAAACCAGTTAGTCTTAAGCGTTGTTATCTGAGAAAAGAAATCAAAAATACACTGTATAGTGAATGAAGTATGGGCAGATGAAACATAGTATGACAATGAGCAATACATCAGAATTCATATCACTATATTAGAATTCATATCACTATATTAATAATGTACAAAAATCAAACCCAAACCTCTCAGGGAGAGGAGGGTGGGATAATGTTATCCTCCGTATGTCTTAATGAAATCAAGATTCTCTCTGCATAAAAATTGGAGAATTGTCATTTCATTACAAGACCGGAGGCTACCATTATGCATGTTTAAAGCCATGTAAAGCTACATTGCTAACATGCTCTATTGGTCTCAAATAGAATTTTGAGAAGGTATCTGCATTGGACCAATCTGCGACTCTAAGTATCTCGGGCAGGGAACCTCCGGCCCAAAATACTTTGCTAGCCATAGCTCCCCTTGAAGAGTGAGCTACAAATCTAGAGAGATTACACCAGCTTCATGCATATTCAGACGTACCCACCTTGCCAAGTTGGTTGAAGAAACAGGTCTAAAAGGTCTAACATATGACAAAAGAAGTTGATCGCTGTCAACAGGCCTAAAAATAGAAATGTTATTGTCATAACATTTCATACAATTCACAACACACAGTTTTTTACACTCGTGAAAGAAAGGGTAAAAGACAGATTCTGACATTGTTTTAGTTCTTCTCCAGATATCAAAGTGAACACCTTCAGACGAATAAAATCTATTAGAAAGTTCCAAATGTTTAATGTCTGAGACTCTTCTAAAGGAAATCAGACACAAAAGAGTTGCCAGTTTCATGGAGATCATTTTAAGAGAGAGTAAATTGTTGACTGGCCAGGAAAGGAAGAGATTAAAGATGAGGTTAACATCCTAAAGGGATTCGTAACGGGCTTTAGGAGGTCTCCTCAATCCAATACCTTTCATAACTCTCTTAATTAAAGGGTTGCTACCAATAGCAAGATTATTGACCAATGCATGTCCGGAAGAAGTTGCTGATCTGTAGCAATTGATCGTTCTATAAGAGAGGACTGACTCAAAAAGACAGGCAAGGTAGTTGGCTACTTGCTGTAGAGAGGCTTGTACAGGATCCAGATCCCTTTCCAAGCACCAGCAAGACCACTTTCTCCATACACCTGAATACCTTTTCCTTGTTCCAGGTGCCCATGAGTCTTCAAAAGGCTCTTAGCCTCTCCTGAAAGTTCACAATATCTCCCTGAACTCCTGAGATCCTCCAAACAAGAAGGTTCAATTTCCCTTCTAGAACCAAAGGATGTTCTTCTCCGTCCGGACCCTGGAGGAGGCCTAGTGAAGATGGGATTAAGCGTGGAAAGTCCACTGCTAACTCCATAACCAACCTTGAGATTTCCAAAAGGGTGTTACGTGGATGATTGAACAAGACTCAAGTCTTACTTTGCACAACAATCTCTGGATCATTGAGAAAGGGGGAAAAGCGTAACCCCTGATTTCCGTCCAGGATTGGAGAAAGGCATCTACCCCTGATGCATTGGGGTCTGGTCTCCAGCTGAAATACGTCTGAACTTGATGGGTTAATCTGCTGGCGAAAAGATCTATGTGAAATGGACCCCATATCTCTTGAATCAATGAGAAAATCTCTGGATTCAATTTCCAATTGCTGGAATCATGGAGATAATGAGAATTCCAGTCCGCGCTCAGATTCTGAATTCCCGGAATTAATTCTGCCCTGAGAATAATCTTGTGATCCCAGCAAAAGTACCAGATCCGCTTTGCGATATCTGAAAGATTCTTGGATCTCGCGCCCCCAGGCGATTTATGTATGAGACAGCAGAGAAATTGTCCAAATGGATTAAGGTATTGGAATTCTTTAGAAGCTCTTTGAAGCTCATAAGCGCATTCAGAGCTGCTAACATCTCCAGAGAGTTTATGTGAAGGGATTGTTCCTCTAAGGACCACCTCCCCCCAGTCTCTAAATTGTTTAGACTAGCGCCCCATACCCAGTTGCTCGCATCCAATTCTAGAGTAAAGTCTGGGATATTCCCGAAAATAGCTTTTCCATTACAGGCTCGAAAGTTTTTCAACCACCAATGAAGATCTTCGCGAGCGTCCTCCGAGAGGGGAACTGAGTCTCCGTACCAAAGACCTTTCCTCAAGGCTAAAGCTTTCAGCCTTTGTAAACCTCTGTAATGGAGTGGACCGGGTGAAATAGCCTGGATGGAGGAAGAAAGGAGACCTAGAACCCTGGCTAGGTCTTTGAGGTGGATTAAATCTTTCGAAAGGATAAAGGAAATATGTTTCTTTATCTTTGTAACCTTTTTGTGTGGAAGTATTAAACTGGAAAGAATGGTATTTACTTGAAAACCAAGGAATTCTAACTCCTGTGTAGGGACCATGATGGATTTCTCTAAATTTACGATGAAGCCCAGGTTCTGAAGTAGGTCTATTGTCATTTTTAAATGCTCCTGGATAGTCAAAATATCTTGAGACATAATGAGGATGTCGTCTAGGTAAATTATCAGACAAACTCCTCTCTCTCTGAGATAAGAGACCACTGGTCGTAGGACCTTCGTGAAACACCAAGGTGCTGAGGAAAGGCCGGAAGGGAGACACTGGAACTGATAGAGGGTCCCTTTCCATGAAAAACGGAGGTACTTGCAAAAGTCCTCGTCCATTGGTATCATAAAACATGCATCCTTGAGGTCTAGTTTTACTAGCCAATCCTTCGCTTGCAAAATGTCTCTTAAGAGATCGATACCCTCCATCTTGAAGTGTCTGGATGCTAGAAAGTTGTTTAAATATTTTAGATTTATGACGGGATGCCAACCTTTGTCCTTTTTTTTACTAGAAATATGGTACTTAGAAAACCTTTCTGAATCTCTGATAAAGGCATCTTTATAATGGCTCCCTTTTCTAACATTTGGGAAATTTCCAATTCTATAAGTTTTGAATTCTCCATGTCTAAGGTCATTTCTCTTGGGACTTTTTCATGCAATGGCTCTTCCTAGAAATCTATTTTGAACCCAACTATTGTTTCTAATACTCAAGGGTCTTGAGTAATTTTTGTCCAATTGTGTCTCAGTCTTCCTGCCACCTTTAAGGGGAAAAAAGGCTTCTGGCTTACCTTGGTAAGTTTTATTGATGGATCTGAGTCTTCCGCTCTGGGATCTTGAGCCCCTTCCTCTTGTGGGATAGAAATTTGAGTACGAGCGGTAGCCTCTATTGGAGCGGAAGGAACCTCTTTCGTCTTGGGGATAGAAATGGGACCTGTAGAAGCCTCGGCTGACAGACTGTCCCCTCCTGTCAGCCCTTCCAAAAACTGCACGACCTCCAAAAACTCTGCGCATGCTAGATTGGGCTCTACTAATGGCGTTAAAGGTGGATACATACTTTCCAAGGCATTGGACAAAATTGTCCCCAAACAATAACCCTTTTGCATCGCACATGTCTTCTCTTGTAGAAAGATCTGCGAGTTTGGGGTTCATTCTTAAGAGGACCGCCTTTCTGCGTTCGGTAATGAGGCTAGAATTGGCGTTACCAACAAAGCAAATTGCTCGTTGAGACCAACCTCTTAACAGTTCAATATCGACCGGGGTATTATTGGTCCTTGCCTCTTCGATCATATCAAGAATCTTGGATAGTGGGCCGAGAATGTCGAGTAGTTTGTCCTGGCACTGCTTGAGGTATTTTTCGATTCCTTTTCTAGGATCCCTTCCAGATTTAAATAGGAAGGTGATGATCTCGGGGTCCAGGTTAGGAGTGTTGCAAATCTGGTCCTCCGAGGAGGGGCGAGGGCACTCGTTTCGCATAAGATTGCGTGAATCCCTATCTAAGGGTTTCCTTACTCTCTGAGAGAGGTATTTTCCTATGTGGTCCATTGGCCACCATTCTGAACTGCGGGGGTGGCGAATAGCATTTGGAGTAAACATTTCCCCACCAAGGGGGTCTTTAACAATACATGATGAGGTGGAAGGATTATTAATATCCTCATCAAGATCCTCCAAGGTGCCCTGGGGATCGAAAATGAATTCATCCATAGTTTGATCATCATAAATTGGAGATTCCGGATCGTCATATAATTCATTTGTACCGTAAAGGTTACCTTGGTTTATCATGCCGCTATGGAAAACTCTTCTCTCTGTCCCAAGGTATTGGGATCTCTCCTTTGTGCTGCCATGCGCACTAAAATCTATTGTAGCATGAGGGCTACCAATATCAAATGCACGGGTAGGTGCCTCATTCGTATATTTTCTTTTTTCTGGAACTTTCCCTCTCTTTTTAGGGCCTGATGTAGAGGGGGAGTCTCCGTCCAAGAGAGAAAAGTAAATTTCCTCAATGGGGAACGTCCTCTTTCTCTTACTTAAAGCGGCATCGACCGCTTCCCTGACGAAAAACGTAAATTCTTCCCCAATCATTCTTTTTAAATTATCACCCAGTAGTTCCTTAGGGGACTGTGGTGGGTTAATAGTGTCAGGGTTCATTATAAGGTTAGGTTTTAATTAAATTTATTAAAATAGTAAATGGCCCTTGTAAGGAGTACTTACAATATTATCTTGAAAAAATCAGGACTGATCTGTTGAAATAAACCAAAGTTGGGGTGTACCAAAAAGGTATTTAAAACGATCTCCAATCTCTCATTGAAATGAGAGCAATTTAACTCTAAAAAGAGTATTAATACAGGCCACTAACTAGATGGCGCTTGTGCTCATTTATCTTATTTTCGTTTGACAAAACGAAGGTGAGAGGCTCCGTTGCTCCGGCTCGCAAGGGCACCGTTACGCGCTCGTTGAAGGGCCGTAACTATGGTAACCTCAAGCTGAGCCGGAGGGAAATGACGCGTGATGGCACGCTCCCGCGTCGCCCAGCAAGTTGCTAAGAGACACAGGAGTCAAATAATACGAGCGGCGCTTGCGCCGATATTCGTTTCCTTATCTTCCTTCTTTATTTATTACTTTAATTATGTATATGCTGTAAAATCAGTTATTTCAATGGTGAAAAAAAGGAGATGAGCCTCATTTGAGGTAAGCGCTACCAAAATAATGAATCTTATGAATTTTTTACCAAATAATAAAAGGGAAAAACTTATCTGTTTCTTCCAACGACCGCTTAGCGATTGGAGGGAAGGAGAAACTAAAACCTATTCCCGGCCATAAATTGGACAGGGAAAAAAGGTCGCTGAAATATAAAATCAGTTAGTAAGGCTAAAAAAGCATCATGTAATTAAGAAAGCATTTTAGTCATGTATACAAAAACAGAAAATAATCTTACTTGAACCATAATTAAATCATTTATACAATTTAACTTAAATAAGGAGTAGAAGTAGAACAGTACTTATCTGTGTCAGAGCAGCGAACAAAAGAGGGAGATTGGAGTGTACATTGGCTCCTAGTTATGTTGTCAATGTTCTATTCATTGTGATGTATTTACATTCTTTAAAGGGCTGCATGTTGGGCAGCAAATAAAAGTATTTGCATAATGGTAGCCTCCGGTCTTGTAATGAAATCTCTCTGTTTTTGACCACTACAACTAACCCCCTAGTTATGAGCCTACCAAGAGTTTTTCTTTTGTCCCATATGGCAAGTACAGCCCCATGTTTCTCAGATTACACCGTACTTGAAGTCATTGGATCTTGACCCTATGGGGCAATAGGCTCCCACTATCGAGGGCCTCCATTATTCCCAAAGCTTGTGTATATCCCCAATGGGAAATATTAAGTGGCATTCTTGCGCACGTTATTTTATGCTGTCTCAATGGCCTTGCTCTGGCCTTTTGCTTAGCACTACCTTTCCTGCTACCTGCGTCCTAGGTGCAAGCACAGAGTGCACTAATCGTGTACTGCATTTGTGCAGGCCTGGTTGGTGAATACTGCATCATTTCTCAGAGACTCTCTCTTCAGTGATTAGGTGACCTGTGCAAGTCTTTTATTTCAGTGGCATGGAAATCAATGACGGTGCAGGTGTTAATATTGGCACAGAGGCATAAAGATGTTAGGAGTCCAAAATACCCCAGTTATGGCTGTGTTTACTGCACAAACTGGTTGTCAAAAAGTCATGAGTCAAGAATATGATTTTCAATCTGTTCTGGTCTTTCTCGATGCAGCTGAAGGCATGCAAGGAAAGTTAACACAGAGCTGCAAGGAGAAAAGTGAAACTGAAAGACCCATTACCCGTAGTTTTGTTGGCATCAAATGGAGACTGGCTTAATATCACCCTAGTGACAAGGTTGTAGCAAAGCTTTCATGGTCATTACGATGTGGGGCTTTAGGATTGCCAACTAACCCCACAGTATGTGTGACGTTGCATTTTGGGACTTGTAGTTCCAAGGGCCTGAAGGTGCCAAGATGGCAAAAGCTGTTGGCTAAAAACCCAGGCCTGGGTTAAGCTGTCACACATTACACAGGCCATTGCTAAGAGAGTTCAGACCTAATCCAGGTTTTCCTTGTTTAGAGTTGACTGTACAACAGGTATGAATCATACTTGCTTTAATATCTTTCATTTCTCGCCACCACCAGTGAGTGAGTGGTTACCCAAAACTAACTCCTGCCTCAGGTTTCCATCCTGCACCACCCTTGGCCGACTTGTCCGCTTTCTCCAGAAATGTTGACTGCCCACAAGAGGCAAGTGGACTGCTATGTCCTGAGGAAAGAGCAGGGTCTTGGAAATAGGAAATGCTCTGCTCATGCTCTTGCTGAGCATGCCTAAACACACATGGACATTAATTCATCAAAATGCAAGGCCTAGGGAAAGTGACATTGCATGCTTTTTGACCCGATGACGCCAAAGGACGTGATATCTCATGACCTTTGACACCGCCCACATGACATCATAGGAAGTAATCTCAACTGGCTTTTGCCCAAGGTGGCATCACAGGAAGCTACCAAAAATCTAGGTTACATCCAATATTAATAAAAAAGTTTTAAGTAGTTTCTAAGACAATTGTTCCTTACAATTAAGTAAAAAAAAGAAACAGAAAGTACTGAAGAAGATAATAGTCTGGAATATTGAACAAGTAGGCATTGTGTTATAGAGTGCATTCAACTGAATCATTTTTGCTACATTCAGACCAAAGTCTAGGCTGGAATAGCCTGCAAAAGTTCTCTCTCAAAAATGAACTATGACACAAATATCTACAAAGCGTACCTTTCATGATTTTCCAAAGACTATAAAGATCTTCAACACCGATGTAGAATCAGAAAAGCATTAACGACTTGCTATTTCCAAAATAATGCCTTTCTGACTGCAAGTGAATCATGATCTGTCAAGAAAACGTTTTACTCTGCATAGATAGAGGGGGTCCTGCATTCACCAAGACTGAAATCCCTGTCGGAGAGTATACATATTTCTGGTGTGACTGCCGTAAACTATGGGATAAGCTCATCACAGTGACCATCCTTTCAGTACCATTGTTTTTAAATTTCGAGTAAGTTTTTAGATGTCCATGGCATTGGTAGTCCCCAGGTTTGCTGAAATTATTAGTAAGGGCGGCTTTAAATGGTACGATATCATAGGGAATTCATATAGCCGAAGTTGAAATTTGAGACCATACCACTGTACAAGTCCAAATCCTGACACGGCAAAGTCAGCGTTTCGTCAATTGGAAATTGATAAAATAATTAATTTTTCCCTTGCAGGTTTTATTTTCTGAAACTGCTGCGTTGTGAATCACCTTCCAAGGAAGGATTTCAGAGCTGTTCTTTCTCTTCATTTGTCATTATAGGTGCTGTTTGCACAGACCTGGCCTATCTCCTTCTCGTGTTTTCTGATTTATGAGGTAATCATTGGTAAGACATGTTAGAGGGTTTCTGCTTTTTGAACGGAGTTGAGGCTGCAAGTACGTTCTGAGGGGCAGATTTACAAGCCCCTTACGCCACTTTTGCGTCACTTTTCCGATGTTAAAAGTGACGCAAAATTGGCGCAAGGGGCTTGTAAATCTGCCCCTGAGTTTCCAGAGCTACAGTGTTTCTAGTATTGACCAGTATTTCTGGCCTTACGGGGCCGTGTTGGCATTTCTCAGCACAGTTATGTAGTTATAGAAAATTCCCTTTGTACTGAAAACAGACTTTGTTTAGATCGCTACTTAGATACCATACACTCAGATATATCAATCAATCAAATACCTCAGATACTGGGAACAGTTTGATATGAGATGTGAGAAACCTAACAAAAAAAATATATAAAAAAATATAAAACAATATATAATATCACATTAATTATCCAATTCACAGCAATAAGTAATCAAAGAAGGACATATAATAACCAAGTATATATCTTTATTAAAAAGCATGTATATATTTATACAGAAAAATACACAATTAAAACAATTTACTTGATTCAAAATTTCATAAAAAACAGTGAGTAAAAATCACATGGAAGGAGAAAATATCAGCACAGTACAAGTTTTCATGGAAGAGTCTCAGCATTTCTAATTACAGCTAATGTATATTTAGTAGAAGGGGTGTCTGCAAAGTACCGGAAAAAGTGATATTTGTGGTCAGGAATAGTTGCAGATAAATGTACTGGACTTATTCATAGAAGCATATATGCATATATGAGTACATACAAAAATTAGGTCTGATTTTCACATATTTCATGCACAGTGCAGAGACAGACGAAACTAAAGATCAACTGGTGCATGCAGAGAACATCAATTCTGACATATGTGCACACATTTGCAAAACATATGGGGGCAGATTTACAAGCTCCTTGCGCCATTTTTGCGTCACTTTTCCCATGTTAAAAGTGACGCAAAAGTGGCGCAAGGGGCTTGTAAATCTTCCCCATGGTCTGCATACATGCAGGCGCACAAGCATGCATACAGAACAATGCAGGCACAAAAGTGCACACAGGCAGTCCGAGTAGAGATAATTAGCTGTATTGGTGCTCAATCAACATTTCTTTGTGGGGCATATGTTGGAAAAGTAGAGCAATATATATAATATAGGTTTATGTTGTGAACTTACATGTTAGAGTCAGGGCTCGAATTATCCAAGGTGGTTGTGAGCTCAAGAGCATTTTCCTCCCCCTCTGCACACACGTTCCTGCTTAAGTGTTTGGGACACAGCCACCTAAGCCGGCCTCACCTCACAC
This sequence comes from Triturus cristatus, assembly GCF_964204655.1. Lineage (NCBI taxonomy): Eukaryota > Metazoa > Chordata > Amphibia > Caudata > Salamandridae > Triturus > Triturus cristatus. Next base: position 496,865,006 of record NC_140589.1, on the reverse strand, counting down.
CTTGCACAGCCCCTTGCAGCCCCAAGATAGTCACCTCTATTTTGTACCCCCGGCTTCTTTGAGCTCTAAATAGCCTAGCGAGAAAGGCCAAAGGAAAGGTGGTAAGTGCACACACTTTCCGCTGGGCAGTTATTAACTTTAACTTTAAAACTGCTGTTTTCTCTTCAGTGTGACTGTTTACATTTCTTTCCTTGCTCCATAAACTGTAATAAGGCTACTAGAAGACAACCCTCTTCCCCCCAAAACAAAATTCAAAAAGGCAAACAATACATCCCTAAACTTTACCTGAGTGTTTAAGAGACTATTTATTCTGTTTTTGGTAGTGTATGTAGCACTCAGTTTTTGGCTAGAAAAACAAGGTTTTTGAAGTGTGCAAGCATTATTTAGGGCTTTACCTTTGGGGCTTACCTGCATGGTTGAACAGGAACTACAACATGTGTATTGAGCCAGTCTGTGTCCAAGGAGATTGTTAGCTCAAAAACATATCCCATACCTCGGCACACCAGTTTCAGCTTTTCTGATTGGGCAACAGTCACTGTAGCAGGCCTGCCCTCCAACACCTTGCACAGCCCCTTAAGTTTGTGAAGGGAACCCCAAGGGAGTCACCTCAATTTCGTAGATAGGGCTAGGGTCCTGATTCCACCTAAACAACAGAACAAATATTATACGTACTTCCTCCATTCTCTTCTAAACCACACATCAATAAAGTAGGAGTCCCTCAAGGTTCAATCACCTTACCCATGCTTTTCAATAACTAAATGAAATCACTACCAGTTCTGATAAATGTGTTTGACATCACCTGCTATAACTGCGCAGATGACATGCAGAAACTTCTGAAATCGGAAAACCCAAATGACATGCAAACATCAAAACTTTTTGATTGCCTTCAGGTCAATGACCAATCAATTCACGACATGAAGCCACCTTAAATTAAATGCCTCCAAAACCAAGATACTCACCTGTGGTGACTAAAACACCTACGATTCTCTCCACTCCTGGCCTGACAACCTAGGACCACTTCCAAAAATATCGAAGGAGGTAAAAAACCTTGGCATTACCATGTGCGCCAAACTATCAATGAATCCACAAGCTGTTAAGGAAGCCAAATCAAGCTTTTTCCCAATGAAAACACTGCAACGCATATTCCTGGCTCAAGGATTCCCACACAAGGTTCAAGCTACCATCTCTCTTGTCCTATCAAGTTTCACGTTTATTTTTATTAGACTGCATAGTTAATTTAAACCTTTTCACTAAAGTACATTTATTAAAATATTTAAAAGAAAGGCTTTTAAAAGAAAAAAATAATTGTGCAAAATATCAATATACAAGCGTGAACAAGAGCAATTGTACAAAATAAAGTCAGATTAAAGCGCCCAGTGCAGTCGGTTTGTCCATACGAAGATAAAGCTTCATCAGCCTGAGTCTTTTCAGTTTTTGATGAAACAGCAGTGTAGTCCAGATTTTGTGCAAACAAGGCAGTTATGCTCATATGCTCCCTCACGTTTCCCGCTGACTTTTAACATGCCGCTTCTGGTCACAGTGTGGTGGCTGAGCTAGCATAGACTTGTAATGGGAGTTTGGTCAGAGAGCAAAATATCAATTGCAAGTGTGAACAGGAGCTATTGGGGAAGACAGAATCAATTTGAAATGCCTGGTGTGCCGGATGTATCCATGCTAAACCAAAGCAGCACCAGCCTGAGTCTTTTCGGTTTTTGTACGAATGAGGTCATTGTACCCGTATGTTTCCTCGCATTAGCCGCTGACTTTTCTATATGCCAATTGTGGTCACAATAAGGTAACTGGGCTGACATAAACTTATACTAAGAGCTTGTTCATAGATCATGGTTCTTCACAGATATTGTGCCGTCAGTTGGGCAATCAATTTTCTGTTCTAGTCTGATCAGATATTTTTTCAGTCTAGAGTTAAGCTGTATTTGAAATTGAATTTGAAAGGGAATTATATAGCGCATGGCTACCTGGAAGCTTCCCCGCGCTGACAATAAGAGCTGTGATGAAAGACAAAAAGGCCCCCTAATGGCTAGATGGAAAGAACCAGGGGCCATATTATCAAGGAACGGCGATAACATTATTGCCGCTTTAGCGGCAGGAGACTGCCGCTAAAGAGGAGATAATCGGCTTGATAATATGCCCTTGTGAATTCCCATAGAAGCCCAGGTTCTGGTTTGAAAAGATGGAGTTCCATTGTTAGTGTTCTTTAACTTAAAGCAGAGTTTGATGAATGCTCCTTGTCCCTTCATGGATTGCTTGCCTAAGCCAAATTCCAGACGAGTGGTGTGGTGGGGAGAAGACTGACTTAAAGTGTTTGATGTTAACCTTATCCAGGTGGGTGGCATAACTGCCCCTTAAAGCTTCATTACCATAAGCGATGGTTGGAACTAGTTTGGTCTGAATTATTTTCAGAGGAGGTGTAATTGTAGAGGACGCAATTGCTGTTTTTAAGCGCATGAAAGCTGTGGTAAGGGTATTAGCTTTTAGAGGCATGAGCTCCTGATGTTGTTTAAAGGAGCCTTGTCTGTCAAGCGGCATATCCAAATACTTGAATCTGATACCACCTCTTCTTTAACCTTTTTCAGGTGCTACTGATGGTGACTCAATGACGGTAAAGAAGGATCAGGGCCTGCAGCGGTGGGTTTGGAATGTTCCACCTGAAAAGCTTGCTCTGCCGCTGTCCTTTATCCTATCGATTGAGAGCTGGCTTATAATCTACAAAGCAAAAATAGAGGGGCTGCTTAGATGTCCAGTGTTGATCGAACATAGGCAGAGCCAGGGAACCTCTTTTGGAAAGAGGGTTCAGCCACCTTAGATTTGATTTTTTTTACTGCAAAGCAAAGAGGAAGTGCTACAAAAGGAGGTAGACACAGGGTGAGAAGTAGACAAGTCCTCAGTGCATATGGGGTAGGGTCAATTGGGTAGGGACAATTTACTAATCAATGGCTAGTGCAAAGGCTAAGACTGGCTCCTCACCACCATCTCCTCAAAACATTCTCGGACCTGGGATAACTATGCCTGCAGAGGAAGGCCTGGCTAGAATAAAGAATATTTTCAGACTCCCGATAACATTGTAACTGCTCTCCAAGGGTTAGGTGATTGACCTCCTGTTTGCCTTGACTTAAAAATTGCTGGCACTGCTTGAACTTAGCACACAGTTCCCTGGTAAAACTCTTGCAGCCTGTACCAGAGCTACCAGTGGGTGAGCAAACATTATCTGACAATTGTGTTTTGATTGTGTTTATTTGGTTACCCCCTCCCAATGAACAAGAATTTCTGACAGTAATGTAGTATGGGTTAACCACTCCCTATGTACACCGCTAAGTTAGCATAACCTCGTCGGCTGTTAGAAAGCCAGCTTGCCGCTTCTGCTGCTTTTGCAAGCGACACTGTTATTACATGTTATTCATTCGAGAAATGCTGACTCGACTTTGGTTCACATGAGAACCGTCTGTTGTTTAAAATCCTTAACAGTGAGCAGTGACCTTCGTCTGTACACCGTGTAAAGAACGAGTCTGGGTCACTAGACGGTGCAGGTTGTTGTGTTCAGGTTGATCGTACCACTTCTTAGCCATAACATACATACAGCTGCCAATACCTGAAAGACGACTCCTTTAATATTGCAGAGTAGCATGTTTTCTGACACATTCGAAACGAAGAGCTGTTGCAGGAGAGAGCCTAGCTGATCCTGTGATGTGATTCCACTAAGCTGATCTATAAGGTATGGGGTCCCCCATGCAAGCCTAAGAGACCTTCTATTAGTCTAATAATAACCTATTAGTTGCTAGAGAAAGGAGGGTGGTCGCTTTCCACTGTCATTATTATTATGATTGCTCCTTTCATTTTCTATGGTATTGTAACAATGCTGATGGTACTGATCTTAACCATTTGTCTGCTTGTGTTAGCCAAAGTACTGCATCTTAGGACGCGAGGTTTATGAAATAAACACTGTAAACTTTACCGTGTCTTTGTTATTCTGTTGTGGACTGATATATAACTACCGACAGGTATTTCGGATTCCCACCACTCCTGAGAGCCTCTAAGTCGCTTGTTCTGGGTTGTCTATACATTGGGACCGCTGAGCTAAATCTTGGATAATGAATGGGACACTAAGCTAGTCGGATAGGGGTTCTTGGTTCTGAGGGGAGTTTCTTGTACACCACAATTCTCTGAGGTCCTGGTTTCCTGCGCATAGTTCCGTGCATAAGCAGAATCCCTGCAACATGGCGCACCTAACGTTTGGCCTTTTGATCTGAAACGCCTTAGTAGTGCTTTTATTAGTCCACAACGCCCTCACTCTGGTTTCCGGACAACGGGAGTGACGGCTTAACCTACCTAGGTTTCGACTAAAGGTTCCTTCAAGCTTGATAATTAAAAAGGTTTTCTTTTTCTGAACCCCAGTGCTACTGTAGAGCTTGTTGTTGTTCTTCTGTGTGACCCGATGGCAGTCAACGTTGCCGCACATAGTCGGGTTCCCCTGACCGCACATTTGCGGGTCTATGGGGTTCCTGATGCTGGGTTGGCTGTTATTTTTGTGGTGGGGGCTGATGCGGCGTTCCCATATGAGTTGTTTTACTCTTGGGTGACGTTCGATGCAGTGGATGCGAACGATAATTTGTTCCACGAATATACTGCCACAGCTATGCCTGCAGCCTATGCCCCTTATCGGACACTTGAAATTCCTCTCACCTGGCAGCATACTATTTGGTTTAATGGCGCCCTTCCCCATGGGCCCATTGTCTATTGCAGGGGCCACATGGCCGGTGCTGACCGGTTATACACCCCATCCCCGCTACATGACTGTGGCGGTGGCGGAGTTGCGTGTGCTACACACTACCCTGATTACGGTCCATAGGGCGTTAGTGCAGTACGTGTCTCGCAATGTACAGGTAGGGGCACCTGTGGTTGCGGGCCAAACGACTGACCATCACGCGGTGGTCATCAGTCCAGTTATGGTTAATGCGGTTGTCGGCAAGCGCCCCCAAAATAAAGATGAATTTCCTTACTGGCTTGCTGAAAAGTTTGATCAATTAGAAGCCGTGTTTCCGCATACTTCTCCTGTGGATAAACACAGGATACTCACTATTACTTTGCCGAAGGACCTGGTCCCGGATATTGTCGACTGTGACAATTGGGGCAAGGTCTTTGCTGCGACCTATGCGAACTGCTATGGCACTCCGTCTATGTCCGTACTACCCTCTGTCATCAAGAAGGTCCAGGACAATCATGGTGCGGAGGCAGCAATTGAGTTGGGAATGAGGCTTGTCGACAGCTTCGATGTGGTGTGTTCCATGGTAATGGGCAACCTCAAAGGAGATGCCATGCAATTCCAAGTGTGCAACATGTTGGCGCTTGCGGATCCGGCCGACAGGCCAAAGTAATTTGCTAAAATTATAGCGAAAGCCTATAGAATGGTGTGTCGTAGCGCCTTGGGTGTGAAACCCGCCGTGATCATTCCTACTGTAGTGCAGCAGCCTAAAGTGAGTTCGTCTACCAAAGACGAGAAACCCAACTTTCCAAAACAAAGTTGGCGAGCCAAATAACAAGGGAAGCAGCAAGAGAAAAGGAGGTCTCGTTCTGCGTCGCCGGTGCAGATACAAACTGAACGCACTTATGATTTGCGCGATCTTTCTAATATTAAGTCACCTGATAGATTTCAGGTTCCTGAACAACGCTCTCCTCGTTCTTCACAGGAAACATCGGCTTTTCAATCCAGTGGCGGAGATCGTGGGAAGGGAAGGGGTGCTCAAGGTCGTGAGCATCCCCGTCAGACTGACGGTAAAGGCAAGCAGGACGAGTCTGCACGTCAAAGACCCCCGTTTCAGAAGAAAAAAGTTGCTGCTCTGACTGCGAGATATGCCTCAGATGGTACGGACACAGCTTCTGAACCAGACATGGGCACTAACGCTGCTAGACAGCGCGGCGGAAGTTACAGCAGTGCGACAAGTGCTGCGTCCATTTCTGGCAGCGACAGCAACTGATACATTTGTAAGTGTTGAAACTGCTGATACTCGCGTCTCTCCCCCTGAACGGATGTTTGAAATTATCCTTATAATTGAGGGTGACATACAACGTAAAATTAAAGTAGTATTTTGGGATAATCTAACCTCCACCTATGATATCCTTTTGGCGGAGGCAGATTGGCCCCCGGCTTTTGTTTTTGAGGCTCCTAGAGGGGAGGTAGTAATCCTCCCGTCCTTTGGGCACACAGTGCCACTGGAACATTCTAACAGGTTAGCTGGGGAGTGGGCGCAGGTGCTCGCACCTGCGTTGTACCGTACTCAGGTGGGCTGGGACAAATTTTCTCACAATCACACGATTCCGTTGCGGTCGGAACCCCAGCCACAACCCCAATACCCCATGCGTCGTGAGGCTCGATCTCACATCGCGTCCATCCTTGAACAATTGGAAGATCAGGGAGTAATTGAAACATGTGTGTCACCCATGAATAATCCTTTATTCACTGTGACGAAGCCTGACGGATCGTACCGCCTAGTTTTAGATTACCGGCACTTAAATTCACACTGCCGGACATGTGCGGTACAGAATACACACAGTTCGGCTCTCGTCGATAGTCTTGTGAGAAAACGATTTAAAACTACTCTTGACATCTCCAATGGCTTTTATAGCCATAATCTGTCCCCTCATAGCTATGAGTGGACGGCGTTTACCTCGGGTGGCAAACAAAAGAAGTTCAAAAGGCTCCCGATGGGCTATAAAAATAGCCCCGGGGTCTTTGCTGCTCGTGTGGTCTCTCTCGTGGAGATGATTGACCCGGAAGCATATTCGTATGTAGATGACATCTACCTGACAGACGACGAGTTGCTTCCACACCTTGCTGACTTCGGTTACAAGTTCAACTTTGCGAAGTCCCACATTGCCGAGTTCACAGTGTTGTTCTTGGGGTACGAACTCAATCATGAGGGTAGAGGCTTGGCTCTGCAGTTCCTTGAGAAATGCGCACGCCTTAGTACTCCTACGACACTGAAGAAATTACAATCTTTGCTGGGTTTTCTGAATTTCGGTCGTACCTACATTCCTGATTATGCCCAGCGTATCAAGACGCTTTATGCCTTGGTACAACCTACTTTTACCAAATCTTGCTGGCTGCCTGAGCATTCGGCTGAATTGCAATCTTTGCAGTCTGATCTTCTTGCTTCAAAATTCTTACAAACTCATGATAACCGCACTAACCTAATCATTAGAATCGTACCGGGTGCAGTGGGTTTCACCTACTTGACGTTCAATGAGGGCGACACGTCCCCATTGCATACAAATCTCATCTGTACACTTCGGCTGAGCTGCGCTTCTCCGCTGTCGAAAAAGTACTGACAGCAGTTCAGATGGCGATCCTGAAAGAGCGAGCGCTATCACAGGGGAAGCACATGCTGGTGGTAACACCGTACCCTGCCCTTGAGGTGGTCACTAAAGCCAGTGTACCAAATTCTAAGGCTTTGCATCCAAGGTGGATACAATGGGCAACCTCCTTGACCTCGCCTGACGTCACATATATCTTTGACGCGGCATTACAGACACAGGAGTTCTTGGAGTATGAATTTGTTCATCCAGTTCCTCTGACTTTGCACCCGCTCGAGGAGTACCATTGTGTCATTTACACTGATGGGTCTGGGCAACCCTCGACTGGATCAAGGCACGCCTATTCAACGGCCTGCGCAATTGTGGTGGGTACTTTCGTCAACGGTGAGTTCCAATCTGATGTCGTGCATACGCAGTCATTGGGTGATTGTACCGCGCAGGTAGCAGAACTGAGGGCTCTGGTGCTTGCACTGGAGTTTGCTGATCCTCGAGTCACCACTCTTATAGTGAGTGACTCGTACTATTGTGTTCAATCATACAACGAGAATCTACACTTTTGGAGTCACAATGACTTTCCTGATTCGAAAGGTAGCACAGTAAAGCACAAAATGCTTTGGGTTCGAGTGGCTGACCTTAAAGAAGTTTTGCCCCTCGTGAATGTAATTCACACTCTTGGTCACCAACGCGTTGGTGTCCATGCTGTCGGTAACAGTTTGGCTGACGAGGCAGCAAAAACCGCAGTGGCGACATATTTAGTGGCAGCAGTTACAAGATCCAAAATTAAGATCCGAGACAGGGACGGGCTTTCCGAAAGGATTCCCTTCTCGCTACCATTATCGTTTAAGTCCTGATAACGTCCCGTTAGTGAGGATTAACGACGTTGGTGACAGATTGATTCCCAACGCGGACTGCAGACCATCTCTGATTACGGCTGCCCACGAAGTTGTTGCGTCTGCGCATGCTGGCGTTTCGGCGACTGTATCTCTTTTACAGCAACGTTACTGGTGGTACGGTTTGTACAAACAAGTGCGAGCTTATGTCCTTTTATGTGACATTTGCCAGCAGATTAAACCTTCTTCTGTCGCGCGTCCACCACAAACGCAGCTGTATATATCTAATCAACTACTTGCGTGTGTTTATTTAGATCACTGCGGTCCTTTTTCCTCTGATACTGCGTACAAGTACATCTTGGTTGCAGTGGATTCGTGCACACGTTTTCTGTGGGTGTGGCCGCAAAGGAGTACTGATGCCCGGACGGTCATCAAGGATTTGCACGTCTTTATTGGGAATTTTGCATGTGGTACCCTTCATTCTGACCAGGGCCCTGCGTTTGCCTCTAGGGCTTACAAAGAAGCCATGAGAAGTTTGGGGGTCCAAGTCAAATTTTCGTCTCCATACCGGCCTGAGGGCAATAGTGTTGTGGAGCAAATGAACCGTGACCTAAAGCAATCTTTGACAGCAAGGGTTTCAGGTACTGGCCGAAGCTGGCTAACCCACTTGTATGATGTGCAACGTGCACTTAATAATCTCCCTAGAAGGTCTCTGGGTGGGCGGACCCCATACATGATGCTCTTTGGAGTACGAATGTTTGTTACGGACCTTGAGGGTCTAGACATGGCGGCGGCTGCCACGCCTTTTGACCTAGATGATCACTGTGCTGTATTGCAGAATCTTCAAGAAGCCAGAGACGCTCTATCAAAGGAACACGTACCCTCTACATGCGAAGCTGAGCTCCAGATTCCGGTAGTCGGCTGGCAACCTCGAGTTGGTGACCTGGTCCGTGCGAAGGTGGAGAACAAGAAGGAGTTTGGCCCCTCTTATCGTGCACCGGTCCCGGTGCTTGGAGTCCAGGGTACACGTACAGTTATTTTACCACCGCTTCCTGGTCGTAAGGATAACAGGTACATCTCAATTGACAATGTCAAGCTACAGCGGGTGGCCGATTCTCCATAGTATGACACCTTCAGTTTCTTGCCCTTCCATTCTGCGAAATTCTGTTGTGATGCCGCCCTCGAACATCATGCCTGAGGTTGCCGTTGAGATGCATGCAGTTACTGCCCCTTCTGTGCCGCCTACTGATGGTGGTTTTCCTGATGATCCTGAGTATGCATATCCTGCAGGTGTCCCGTTGCCTCTGTTACATTCGACAGCGATTAACCAGTCACGTTCTTCCTTTGACACTGAGTCAATGACTTCCACTGCCCCTTCCAAAATTTCTATATTTTTTGCCTGGTTCAAGAGACATTTTTTGGTGGCACCATGGACTTACATCTGGCTGGTGCTAATATGTATTTTTTTGTTCATGACAATTGGCTTTGTGGTAGTGTTTTTTAAACTTATCAATGGACACTACCTGACTGAAAGATCTACGATTGGATTAATTGATGGAATTTTGGCCCCCCATTCCTCATCACACATTATGAAAAGGGACCAGACTTTTGTGAACATAACTGCCTGGCCTGTGCGTGATGAGATCGCTTGGGATGCTGTTAAATTTCAAATTCATGGACCTACCGAAGTGATTAATGTGCCTAATGTATTTCGTGTTTCTATGGGTGATGTAGTTAAACAGAATATCCGATCTGATGATTGGGATGTACAAGCAATAGAAGCACTAATTTCTGATCTAAAATATTATGCTGCATTTGATGCTGAAGATTTGTATTTAAATTCTGCTAATTATGGTGAGCAATTTTGTTATCAACATTATGGCACACATTTCCTACACAGAGCAAATACATTTAGTAATTTTGCTAATTACACACAATGGGAACACTGTCCGGCCCCTTCTCATGGCAGTTCTGCCACATTAGTGAACAAGTTCACATATTTTTCGGATTTTAGTGTGTCTAAACCGACCTCCTTTTATTTTAAAGTGGTGGCTGAGACCGCCTCTAAGGTTAGGTTGACACATACCAAATTATTATATTCCAAGTCCTTTATGGACGAATTGGCTATCGGAGGCTATGAGCTAAGGAAAGCTACTATCGATCTTAAATCGGTTTGGGGTACTAAACCATGGCAGGTTCAGGGAACAGAAGCTTTGCATCGCGCCTGTCTTATCCCAAACCACATTTTGTTTTTGAATTTGTCTATTTTTCAGACAACCTGTTTTGAATCCTCACACACTGTAACTACCTACTCTGTGGGTAAGTTATGCCAGTCGTGGCTGCAACATTCCACATTAGCATCTGTTAAACTTTATTTGTCACGTTTAAACGACAACATTGATCTGAATGATTTTATTAAAGGTCCTGCACTAGGCAGGTCCAAAAGATGGGTATATGCTATTTACAACGAAGTTTTGGAAAATGTCGCAAATTGAGGCTGCGTCCAGATTACGTGCTATTGACCAGGCCAATATGGAAAAAGTATTGGCTGTGATTGATACTAGTATAAATACCTTGTCTTCTAGAATTTACACTTTAGATAATATTGTTTCATCTGTCGTAGACATTGTGCAGGATGATTTGTCTGTATTGTATCATGGCCAGAATCTGTTATGCAGTTTGCATGGACTTTGCAAACGTTAAAAGCAGGGAAGGTCCCATGGGATTACAATGTTTCCTCTTTGTTCCTCCCTTTTAATTTAACTGCAAAACAACAGTTTATGAAAGATGCTACTTATTCATTACTGCACATTGAGAAATTAGAACCATTGCCATTCTCTATTGCTGAGTTAAATTCGGCCGTGTGGCTTATCCACGGAGTGATCACTTTACCTTTTCCGCTTTTTAAGTTTAGTTCGTGCATGAAACATTATGCTCTTGGCAGATATGAACAACTTGGTAGTGCGTTCCTGCACGAAGTTTGGTCGCTCCCGTTCACATATAGATGCATGCGGGAGGGCACTGAGGTTTATCTGAAGGGTGAGGAATGCACTTCTGCTCCTGATCATTCTGTGGTGCGTAGACACATACAATTACATGGTGCTTGCAATGTACACGCTCCTAATTTGGCTTGCGTCCTGAAAGGTGTACCGGTGCCGGTTATAACCCCTTCATTCACGCTGCTTGCTAACGGTAGTTTTTTGCTTTTGAATAATGAGCATTGCTGCGGGATGCTAAGGGGCATACCATACATAGTCACTGTTTCACAGCGTGTTGTTTGCTGTAAAAATGCCCTTTTCCCGCCCCCGCATGGCCGGCTCGATGTTTCTATCTGGCCTTCGGTTCCAACCTTGAGCGCAGAGTTCAACCAGATGAGCAGAATAAGGGTTCTTTTGTCTCAAAGGGAGGTCGCTTTGACTTCATCCCGTGAAACCTTTCTTCTTCACGTGGCAAACACCCGCACGGAGGTGCAGGCGCTTTTGAATACTGACCTCCCCTTCCATTTTGGAACATTGATACAGACTATCTTTAATGCCTCGTCCACGACTGTTCATTTTTTTAAACTTGTGGGCTCCGGCCTCGTGACCTCCTTTCAAACTATTTTTGCTGTTATTCCCGCATTTTTTCATTCTATTTTTTTCAGCGTCTTCGGAGGTCTTCCGTTGCTTCTCGACCTTATAGCTGGAATACTTCTATTGGTTTGCGTGCAACTTGCGTACAGAGACAACATGCCCCGGCTGTTACATCTGCGTAACCGGATGCTTGAATACTATGGCACGTTGCCTCTGGCGACTTTAGGTGTCGCGTATGGATTGTCCTTCCGGTTTCCCTTCTTCACTTGTGTGCAGCCAGTCTTTCACTGCCTGGATTGTCCATTCCAGTGGGCTCTGGATTTATGCCTGTCAAACTTGGTGTCACCTGTACCGGATTTTGGTCAACTGATGGGCCCCTTAACGGCTCATGAGTTTCAATGCTCTGGTGTCGGGTTTATAGCCTTGGGTGCGGCACATGGAGTCCTTGGAAATTGGGCCATCGAAGAGGCTGCGATTGACTTCCTGGAACGAAGTTATGTCGAGGAACCTTCCTATTGTCCTCGTGTGGTGCTGGAAGCTCCAATTGTGAGTGAACACGTGTGTTCCTTTCCCTTGCTGGATTGGATGGCGGATAATTTTGCGGAACGCTCCAATGATTTCCTCTTGGAGGCTGTTGCATCTTATTGTGCCTATACCTTGATGGATTGACTCTTTGTCTTGGTCAACTCATGGTGCATCCAGAGATGTCATTTATTCCCCATTTTTTTATGGGTTTTTTCCCCTGATGACATCATTTTTCAGTTTTTGATTTTTTTCTTTTCGAACTTACACTTACCTTATATGGACTTATAGTTCATGCCCTTGGTTCCGTTCTTTCTAACTTGAACTCTGCGTTCTTGATAAGTGCGCCCCTAGTGGTTAGTGGTCCGATCAAAGGGGGGTGTAGTATGGGTTAACCACTCCCTATGTACAACGCTAAGTTAGCATAACCTCGTCGGCTGTTAGAAAGCCAGCTTGCCGCTTCTGCTGCTTTTGCACACGACACTGTTGTTACATGTTATTCATTCGAAAACTGCTGACTCGACTTTGCTTCACATGAGAACCGTCTGTTGTTTAACATCCTTAACAGTGAGCAGTGACCTTGGTCTGTACACCGTGTAAAGAGCGAGTCTGGGTCACTAGACGGTGCAGGTTGTTGTGTTCAGGTTGATCGTACCACTTCTTAGCCATAACATACATACAGCTGCCAATACCTGAAAGACGAGTCCTTTAATATTTCAGAGTAGCATGTTTTCTGACACATTCGAAACGAAGAGCTGTTGCAGGAGAGAGCCTAGCTGATCCTGTGATGTGATTCCACTAAGCTGATCTATAAGGTATGGGGTCCCCCCATGCAAGCCTAAGAGACCTTCTATTAGTCTAATAATAACCTATTAGTTGCTAGAGAAAGGAGGGTGGTCGCTTTCCACTGTCATTATTATTATGATTGCTCCTTTGATTTTCTATGGTATTGTAACAATGCTGATGGTGCTGATCTTAACCATTTGTCTGCTTGTGTTAGCCAAAGTACTGCATCTTAGGACTCGAGGTTTATAAAATAAACACTGTAAACTTTACCGTGTCTTTGTTATTCTGTTGTGGACTGATATATAGCTACCAACGGGTATTTCGGATTCCCACCACTCCTGAGAGTATCTAAGTCGCTTGTTCTGGGTTGTCTATACATTGGGACCGCCGAGCTAAATCTCGGATAACGAATGGGACACTAAGCTAGTCGGATAGGGGTTCTTGGTTCTGAGGGGAGTTTCTGGTACACCACAATTCTCTGAGGTCCTGGTTTACTGCCCATAGTTCTGTGCATAAGCAGAATCCCTGCAACAGTAATCCATAATCAGTTTCAGCATGTTTTAAACAGTTTAAAATGGTTTACTCATTGTTCAGAAAAATATATATGGAAAGAGCTGGTCGTCTTGTGAATGCTATCATTAATTCTTTGTTTTCTTAAGCAGCATTTCAATTGGCTGGTCTAAATGTGCTTCAAATTGGAAGAGATGGTTATGTAAACTGATCATCATGTACCTGCAATGCTTTATAAAAGAGATACTTCAAAAGTATTTAGCAACTAGAGTAATCACACTATTTCTTGTTTGTGTGTTTAGCTCCATATGCACTGAGGACTACAAAGTATAGTGCACTATGAAGTTCAAAACAGTTCCTCAGCCTAAGGTAAAATATCTGGTAAAGCCTTACAAAGTTTACTGCAACAGTACTTCTGAAACAGCAAGATAAAGGTTACGACCTTTTCTTTTGGCTTAAGAAATAAGAAGTGCATTTTTGAGAGACTTTGGGGCTGAATTTTGATGGTCCAGTGTTATGTTTTTACTTCTGTGACTAGATTAATAGATTAGAATGAATGCAGCTGAAATATATTAATTTATAAGGTATCCTTAATGACACATGTTCAACGTATATAAACAAATAAATGCGTATTTTCCATATCCCTACACATTACTCACAATTGTAAATATTCCAAAGCAAGAGTATGTTAATGCAGATAAACACAAAGTGATATAGTGAATGGAAAATCTGAGGCAACTGAGAAAGAAAAGTGACACTGGACGTGTAACAAGTCAAACTCTAGTATTTAACTATTTTCACTTCATTACAACTATATTGCATCATAAATTAATAACTACTTGACTTACCTTCACAATGTAAAAAAAACCTTTTTCAAAACTGTGTTACAATATACAATACAATTTAGTTTCTTATTTTGCTCATGCCATGCTACCAGCTCCATTGGCAGCATAGTGTCCAGGTATGCCTCACGTTTGCCACGAATATGGTATGTTCCCACTATAGAGGTTGTTTTGTTCAATTTTTTGCAACGTATTATGGTGTTTGACAACCAAGCAAATAAAAAATGCCAACCTTACAAGGTCTAGTAATGCAATAAGAACTCATCTGCACCTCCCCCAAATATGCATCCTCCTTCGGTTTATAAAAGATGAACACACTCCAAGTTAGTTCATAAAAAAAGTAACAAACCATTTCAAATATGAATGTATGCAAAGACGACTAACCATTTACATTTAATCCAAATGGGTCAAAGCCATCAGATTTCACATTGATCCAATAATACAAAAACAAATTTAACACTCAGCCTCCTGGAGAGAAATATACATTTGATAAATTACTTGACAAATCATGCAATAGAGGCACTCAGACTTGTAACCATCTCGATAACGAGGGCAAGGACTAACTGGCTCGTCACTAAAATATAACAGAGCTGAATGTGCCAGTGTGCTTTTTAAGGGGATCCTTTTGTTTCCAATTGAAGCCTTGAGCCAAAACCTAGGCAATTCCACATCAGAGATCTATCTGCTCTTGTTTGATCTTTTAGGAGTAGGGAACATAAACCAAAAATTATTGAACTCATGTCATCAGCAGGGTGTAGTCCTGTGTCCCTCCTCGCAGGCAGTATCCATGCCAGGTAACGTCTGATATGAGAACAGTCCCAATATATATAATGAAAGCCATCCAGTAGCTCAATCCTTTCCAACATACATACTGTTATACAAGTAGAATTGATTGAATTTAGCTGTCAAAATATATCAGCAAACATCACCTTTTATCAAGTCTACTTACCTTGGATACTAATTATCATCTTACTCAAGTCTCACCTCAAAGGCTCCAATGCTGTATCATTTATATCCATATCAAAGTCTAGGACCATCCTATCGTTTTATGCCTATCGGAAATCTGGAGATGCCGTCATTAAAATACTTTAAATACTAGTGAGGATGACCTTCAATCCCACATAAATTGTGCTATATTTCTTGAAATTAATTGAAGTATGTCTCTGGGGAAGTGGATAAACTTAGTGCCCGACACCTTTACAAAATTGGGATCGGACCAACTTGCGGTCGGCAGTTCCGCATGACCGTTCGGTCGGACTCCCATTGACCCCCATGGGAGCCCGTGTTCCGACCAAAAACTCTGGCTTCTAGTGGGAAAATGGGTGTCTGTGGAAAATCCTGCACCCTGTCTCGGGCACCCCATGGTGCCTGCCACACAGTGCATGGTTTTAAATGGGGGTCCCTAGTGTACTCCCATGGCGCCCAACCATAGTATTGTGTTGATTGGGGTGCAAAAACAAGAATGAGGGCCTGTCTGCAACCTCAAAGCACCCTCCAGCAATAGCCTGTTCCTTGTGGGGCCATAATTTATCTTTCTCCCTGAGGGACTAATCCAAGAGGATCCATGTGCTACTCTGTAGTAATTCAAGAATCCTGGCATTCCCAGACCGTCCCTTGATTTGTCCTTTCAATAACTTCATATAATCAAATAATAAAAAAAAACATTGTTCACCCATTTGAAATAGTAAAAAAACACATTGCTTACCCAAGGTAAGGAGTGCCTGGAAAAGGTAAAGGATCCTTGGGAGAGGGTGTAGATCAACTCCTTAATATCAATGGTGCTTAATGCCGAGGTTAAAGTATTGTGACAACAAAAATATCAAATTAGGGAATATTAAGGGTAAGTATTTCTTGTTTTTTAAAAGTAATATCAAATTTGAAAATATTTATTTTTAATAAATCAAGGTATTTAATGAGATTTTGTATACTATTTAGTTAGAAATATTTGTGAAAATGATATTGTTATTAATAATACAAAATATAGCATAAAGACTTTAAGTTGTTTTGGGTTGTTAGGTTTTATTGAGGTATTGGATAGAGAATGGTTTATTAAATTGTATTTTTTTTTGCATGTGTTTGATGGTCTAATTAATTTTGTTGTATGCATAGGAAATTTGTATTGCTATATTTAAGTATTGTATTAACTTTATTATTTGCAGGATTATTGGTTTTATTCTGGGATAGGGTGGATAATATTTTAAATTGAAAAATATGTAAAAGCAAATCAATTTAGGTTTTATGATAAAAATGGTTTAAAATATTTTTATTAATATGTAGTTTCATATTAATTAAAATATGCATCATTTAAAAAATATTACATTTATAAATAATAAACGATTATGTAATATTGTACGTGTGTTTCTGTTTTTAGCTTTCGTAATAATTGTCTATTTTGATGATTGCATTTTATAAATATTAAAATATTATTTTAAAACGTATTAAAGCTATAAAATGCATTAATAATATTTAATATTGTTTAAATACATAAATCATATTTTAAGATGACTTGAAAATTGACAATATGTGTAAGACTGGATTTATTTGAATAACTATTGTTTTACAAATATAGTTTTATTCAATTCAATACAATAAATCTTTATTCGGATATAAAATATCCATAAAAGCACAATTCAAAATACCAGCAGAGATACCTTCATTAAAAACATTACACAGTATAAAAACAATAAATGGACAGGGACTTGTAATATGTGACATGGCCGGTAATATAAATACACATGTTATAAAAGAAACTTAAAACACAGAGCGACCACTTCTTCAAGACTTATAGCTTTATTGACCATAACAGGTAGCAGCATAATATAATAAAGTGCAGTTAGACAGTTAACGAATAGCAACTTAAATTAATAAAGAAACGATCAAATGTAAACAAATAGCAGCATGGTATATTAAAATGCAATCACATCTAAACAAATAGCAGCATATGTATTAAAGTGAAATCAAATAAAACTATATGATGAAAACCATGATATACAAGGCATCAGTTTCAACAGAGCACCGCCCAAACATATAAGCTTATGATTCATAACAGATAGCAGCTAGATGTGATTAAAAGAGATCAAATATGTTTATAGGGTACTCATTGAAGCGCGTGAGCGAACTACCGCCTTCAAAAAGGAACTTACACTAAAAATCAAATCTGCCCCCTTAAGATTGAGAATTTCCATATGGGCTATTCTGTAGTCAACAGTGGCAGTTGCCTTGAAAAAAGGAATCAAAAATTGTTTAGTGTACTTTTGATAAAAGTTGCAGAAGAATAAAAAATTTAACATTGATTGATTGCTCCAGTTGCCACAGGGAAGCACAGTAGATATTTTAGGGTGCCTGCCCTAAGGCGAAAGACCACATTTCTCTCCCAGCGACTAAGGTTCTTTAAAGATAGCTAGATGGTAGATGAGATGGGGGAGATTAACGGGCACCAAAGACATATACCTTGTAATTGACGACTTCAAGAGTTCTGTTGCATGTCTTGAGTCGCTATATTGAACATATATGGCCTCCTGGAGAGTCTTGTTGGTTATACCCTCTATATTACTTGGATTAAAGAAAATATTATCAAGATTCATGCTGATCAGACTGTTTCTAACAGGGGCAAGCCATGGTATGTCCCCACCCGTATCACATTTGAGGCAGTCTGCTATGATTTCTCTAGTCAGCGTCACTGCCGGGTTTTGCCAAACTTTTAGCCAAAATATAGCCGGGCGAGACCTGATATAGTCTTTAATATAAAACAGTTGTAATTCCTTGTGACAAATAAAATTTGTAGAAGAAATAGGGGCCCCCAAAAGTTTTCGACAAAATCTATTTTCTTCTCCCTGAATGTTGCTACATTTTGTGAAACCCCAAACTTCGGCACCATATGTTGCCGTAGGTATGCACTGTGTTGTGTAGATTTTAATTATAGATATCACTCCCTCAGTTCTTTTTGGTTGTGGGAGACACAAAATTGAGTTGCTGGCCTTTAAGAATTTACTCCTGCTATGCGCCAAATGGGGTGCAAAGGAGCCATTATCTGAGAATATTAGTCCCAAGTATGGAAAACTGCGAGTGCATAGGAGACGTTCAGATCCTGAAGTGATTGAGTTAATAGAGTGCTTTTTGGGGCCACAACTCATTATAAACGATTTCTTAAAATTAGTGCAAAGGTCTAGGCCAGCCATAAAATCAACAAAACCCCTACCTAAAGTGCGTAGTGCATTCGGGGTGTGGCATGTTAGGACTGCATTGTCCGCGTATAGTAAGGCAGGGAGTGTATTATCATTAATTTTCGGTACATCATTGGTAAGTTCTGACAGAACATTGTGTAAATCGTTGATGTATAAAATAAACAAAAGTGGGCCAGTACACACCCCTGCCTGACGGCTCTACCAATGTTGATGTTTCCAGAAACCTCCCCATCCTTACCGATCCTGACCTGTGCTTTCAAGTCCCTATGCAGGTAAGCTACAAAGTGAACTAAAACCTCATCCAACCCATACTTTAAAAGGACTGACCATAGACGTGACCTGTGTACAAAACCGAAGGCTGAGGAGAGATCCATAAAAGCCAAGTAAATGGGAGATTGCTGAGCTATGTATATTTACCAACAATCAGGTTGAGATTTATACATTGTTCAACCGTTTCCAATTTACTTCTAAAACCTAGCTGGCACTTGCTTAAAATGTGTTCCTCCTCAACCCAAGATCTAATTTTTTTAAAACAGGATCCTCCCTTGTATTTTAAGTGTATTATCGATCAGGGAGATCGGTCTATAGCAACTAAGGTTGGATCGGTCCCCTTTTTTAAAAATCGGGACATTAAAACTGGTCGACCATGTGCTAGGTATAGAAGAGTATGTCAGGTTATTAAAAACATTAAGTAAAAGGGGCGCTGACAACTCCGGTTTGTGCTTAATGAGGTCAATGGAAGCCCGTCCGGGCCTTGTTGCCTAAGCTTTGGTCAATTGCATCCTCGACTTCTGAACCCGATATCTGAATACTTGAAGCTTCGTGGAAGTCAAAGGGATCCTCACTCTGGGGAGAAGCTGTACACATTTTAGAAAAGTGAGCTTCCTAGGCTTCACTGGTTATGTTACAGCTTAAAGGGGTAAGTGTAAGGCCCATAGATCTCATGTCTTTGACTGCTGCCCAAAAAGTGTTTCCATTGTTAATGCTGGTGGCACAAGCGAGCTTACCCCAGCGTTCCTTTAAAATCTAATCTTTACGCTGCCTCACCACTTGTTTATAATGTAGTCTCAGGGATCCGACAAGAGTTGCATCCCTGGGTACCGCTACGAGTGCTGCACGGAGCTCTCTATTTGCTCATGAACAAGCATTATTAAACCATCTAGGGTTCTGATTATTATTAAGTGCAGGCCTCGAGATCAATCATTTAACACCAGCACATAGATAGCCAAAGCATTAGTTGCCTCTGGGTTAGGGTCGTTAGACGACAAACAAATCTCAATAGGTGAGGAATATGCTGTTATCATTTTGGAAAACAGTTTGCCGTTATCAATGCCCTTCCAGATTACTCTCAAATTATCCATCGAGGGCATTAGATTCCTAGCTCCCGGCTCTTTAACGAAAATAGGTCTAGGGGCAAACCTAATTATAATCGAAATTGGATTATGGTCGCCATGCACAGGTGATATAACCTCGGCTTTTGATAAAAAATCTTCTAACAGAGATAAGAACATAATCTATTGATGAGGCACAGCCACGACCTCTATATGTTGGGATAGGACAACTGTCATTGTAATGTGCGTCAGCAATGTCCATCACATTCAATAAATAGTGATTGGGCAGATGATCCAGCAATTCTTTCCCTCTTTTACATGTGTATACATCTGAAGTAGGAACAGTAACCAGCTCATTTGCCCTAAACATCCTGGCGTTAAAATCACCATCCAGGCAAATTCCAACTAAATTGTGAAGCGCCATTTGATTTAGTAAAACAGAGACAAAATTAAACAAATGAATAAAATTCATATTTGGTGCAGTCAGAAAATCATTGTTGTAAGAACTAATAAAGCAAATTGATGCCCCTCGTGTATAAATCACGGCTTAATAGTTGTCATTGTTTGTGGCAATGGTTTTGACACTACCGCCTGAAGAAATATTCACCCAAATAGAGAGTCCGCCAGATGGACGGCCTTGTTTGGGGGTGGGTACTATAATATGAAAACATGCAAACCCCTCTAGGTGAAAATCCCTTGTTGCCCAGGTTTCTTGAAACATGAGGATATCATATTTTTTGACTATGTTCACCCACTCTTCAGAACTTATTTTCGAAGCTAAACCAGCAATATTCCAGCTTAGCACATGCAAGTTTAAGTCATGTGGTTCTGAGGTATCAAGTTCTATAAAAATGGGCATGAGTCTCGAGGGAATAGGCTCAGATGGTGTCCGAGTAAGCGGTAGTCAGTCCAAGCTGTCTAAGCCAGACAAAACGGAAAATCTGTTATGCGCCGTAGGCAGGGAGGTAGCAAATGTGTTTGGCCCCGGGGTCGGTTTATAGAAGAAGCCTAGTGGTAAAGACCAGATAAGAGTGAGAATGGTGCTGTTAAGTTCCTATGTCTTTAATACTGATCTCACCAGAGATGGCCGGCGAAAATTAATGACAACGCAATCTCCCTCAATATTCTTAGGTGAGGATCCAACCCACCCTACCCTGCACACCATTATGATGTCATTGATATTTGTCATCTTAAGCACTTTGTGTTCAGCACCTTTGTTTCGTAATTGGTCCCAGGACTCAGTCTGATTTTTTCTTAAGGGGGGAACTCCAGTTAGGACTAAGACATATGGACATGCTGCCGGGGGTACGCTAAGAACTTATTTACTGGCCTCAGCGGGCTCACTGGCATGATTCTCGATAGGGGGTGTTGCTCTCTGATTATGACAGACTAAAGTGGCGTTATTTACAAGATTTGAGGTGGCAACATGGGTGGCTGGGTGAACTAATGGGTGAGGGCTATTAGTAACACCTGTCATCCGTAATTTATACTGTGCAGGGATGGATTTAGATGTAAAACATTCCTTAATTTTACAACAAGTATCACAAACACTGATAATACTAGTAGAGGAGGGGTGTGTAGAAGTCAGGTTTTGCTGTTGCTTGTTAGAGCTCGATGCACTTGGGGGCTGTGATTTGAGGGGTCAGTTTAAGGGTGTTAGTATGTGAGCTGGTTTATTTGTTTGCGACTCCAAACAATCTAAGCGTTTCCAAAGAGCAGTAAAATTCTTATCAACAAGGCCTCTAATGAGCTCATACACAGTATCCACAATAATGTCAATTGAAGTGTCGCCAAGGCTCAAACAATTTGAAGGACATGTCATAGGCTCAGTCTGAGTGTGGATAGTGTGATTTAATATTTAATATTTCAGCTGATGTTAAATCGACAGTGACATTGGCGTTAGTAGTTATCGTATCCACTGGATCCACTGTGCCTTGAATCCAAGTGCAGTACGTTGCTTTTTTAAATGTGGTGGTTGTTTCCTCTTGGAGCTCATGGGTTTGGCCAATTTCCTTTTCCTTTTTTTCCCGGTAATTACAGGGTTCGGAGAGACATTCATGTTTGGTACAATATTTATTAAAGATCACACCTGGGAGATCCTCAACAGCCCCGATAAACTCACTGCCCTGATTACTTTCCTTATTGCAGCCAGTTTCCATAACTTGTGAGTCCCTGATGGTGGTAGCTGATAAGTTCGGTGTCAGGGGTGGGGCTAATGCAATCACCTTCCACAACGAAAGGAGCAGTCTGAGGGGTTGTCAGTCCCAGGGAAAGACGCCTCTCGGTTAGCTTAATTTCAGTGGCAACAATATTAACTGCTCGTTCCAGCATACCGTCTATGGAGGTAGAGGAGCGGAAACCAGGCATGCGGTATGTTTCCCCATAGTGCAATGTATCTGAGTGCGTAGTAACAGAATATATGACTCACCACAGTGGAGCTTGAAAGATGATGCCTGTCAGAGGGGTGGCCCAGCCCAGCCTTCTCCGTTCTTGGACGGGCGCAGACGGGCCTGCCCTGTTTTGTTTTCCTGATTATGTTTCCCCCTGATTACTTTGTTCCCTCCTTCCCGCCATTTTCTGTGTCCCACTTGCCTTCTGTTCCCCCTGCCGTCCTCCACCCGTTGTTTCCCGCCGCTGCGTACCTGTTGCCCTGCCTCCCTGCTCGCCCATTCGCCACCCCGCTCCCGCCTCCCAACTGCTCCTCCCTCCCACCTCCCCTTATATGGAGGCAGCGCAGCGGTGAAAGGAGCAACCTTTGACCCTGCTCGCAGGCAGGTCGCTCCCCACGCTGCTGTACTGCCCTGGTGGTACTTGTCTTTCTGATTGTAATTGCCTGTTTTGTTTCTTCCTGATTGCGTTTACCCTAATTACTTTTTCCCTCCCTCCTGCCACTTACTGTCCCTGTTTGCCTTCTGTTCTCTCCCCACTCCCCTGTACTGCTTGGTGGCACTTGTCTCCTCTGATTGTAATTGCCTGTTTTGTTTTCCCCTGAGTACTTTGTTCCCTCCCTCTCGCCATTTTCTGTGTCCCGCTTGCCTTCAGTTCCCCCCGCCGTTCCCGCTGCTGCATCCCTGCATCCCCGCCCCCATGCTCGCCCATTCGCTACCCCGCTTCCGCCTCCCACCTGCTCCTCCCTCCCACCTCCCCTTATATGGAGGCCTTGTAGCGGCCGCACAGGGGTGCCCGTCCGCGCCTAGACCGCGCCCAGCGCCAGAACCCCCTGGCCCCCGCGAATGCCACGACGCCCGTCTCCGCTACGACTCCAGCACCCTCCACGCACTCAATGCTGGACGATCACGCACCTGCTGCCTGGCTGCCCGAAACGCACCCAAGGACCATTCTGCCAGAACTGCAGCTTCACCAGCATCCGGCCTGCCAACCCACCTACAAAAGAACCCAACTACCTCAGATGCATCCTTCTCAACACCCGCTCTGCCCGCAAGCCCGCCGTTGAACTCTGGGACCTACTCGACTCAACCTCCCCAGATATCGCCTTCCTGACGGAGACCTGGCTGAACCCCTCCTCGGCACCCAACATCACCATAGCCATCCCGGAAGGCTATAAGATCACCCGCAAGGACCGCACCAACTGAGTGGAGGAGGAATTGCCATCGTCCACGGGAACGCTCTCAAAGTCTCGACAAACACTGACGACACCCTCAGCACCGCCGAACACCTGCACTTCCAGATCCACACCGGCCCCAACACTACCCTCAGAGGTACCCTCGTCTACAGACCCCCCGGTCCCTGACCACAGTTCAGTAACTCCATCGCCGACTTCGTCAGCACACACGCCCTCGCCTCCACGGACTACATCCTCCTCGGGGACCTGAACTTCCACCTCAAGAAGAACAACAACACCAACTCCACCACCCTGATCGACAACCTCACCCACCCACTCCGCCGGCCACACGCTTGACCCCATCTTCTCCGCAAGCACCCACGGCTCCTTCAGCCACACCACCGAGCTTCACTGGACCGACCACCATTGCATCCCCTTCTCCTTCCGGAAACCCACCACACACCACCGCACCCAACAGATGCCACACCGCTGCTGGAGCAAAGTCACCGAAGACCAGTTATCCACCACCCTCGCCCAGAGTCCACCCGCAGACCCTACCGACTCGACGCCACCACTCACAACCTCAGACAGTGGACCAACGACTGCGCCAACTTCCTCGCCCCGCTCAAGAAGCCCTCCAACAACCACACCAGCAAGAAAGCCTGCTGGTTCACGGAAGACCTCCAGGCCTCCAAGCAAACCTGGCAAAAGCTGGAGAAGAACTGGATCCGTGAATGAACACTGGAAAGCTATGCAGCCCACAAAAACGCCACCCATAGACACCACCACCTCATCAGATCCACCAAAAGGGCCTCCTTCAAAGACCGCCTAGACAACAATGCACACAACAGGAAAGAGCTCTTCAACATCGTGAAGGAACTCTCCAACCCCAGCTCCAACACCAACAACATCCCACCTTCGCAAGACCTATGCGACTCACTGGCCACCTTCTTCCATCGCAAGATCGCAGACATCCACATCAGCTTCAACACCGTGACCGCCCCGGTTACCACTGAGACCCCCGCCCCTACGGCCACCATCCGCACCAACCGCCTACTATCCTGGACCAACATCAACGATGATGACACCATCAAGATCATGAACACCGTCCACTCCGGATCCCTGTCAGACCCTTGCCCACACCACATCTTCAACAAAGCTAGCACTGCCACCGCACCCCATCTCTGGAAAGCCATCAACATCTCCTTCGAGACAGCGACCTTCCCGGAGAGCTGGAAGCACGCAGAGATCAATGCCTTACTCAAGAAACCCAAGGCGGACCCAAGGACCCCAAGAACTTCCGACGCATCTCCCTGCTCCCGTTCCTGGCGAAGGTCATCGAGAAGACCGTCAACAAACAACTGACCAGCTTCCTCGAGGAGAACAGCATCCTAGACCCTTCACAGTCCGGGTTCCGCAGCAACCACAGCACGAATCTGCCCTCATTGCCGCCACCGATGACATCAGGACCCTGCAAGACAACGGAGAAACCGCGGCCCTCCTGGACCTGTCTGCCGCCTTCGACACGGTCTGCCACCACACACTATAAACACGCCTCCACGACGCTGGAATCCAAGAGAAGGCCCTGGACTGGACCACCTTCTTCCTCTCTGGCAGAACACAGAGCATCTGCCTCCCCCTCTTCCGCTCCGAAGCCACCGAGATCATCTGCGGCGTACCCCAGGGCTCATCCCTCAGCCTGTCGCTGTTCAACATCTGCATGGCACCGCTCGCACACGTCACCCGACTGCACGACCTCAACATCATTTCCTACGCTGATGACACCCAGCTGATCCTCTCCCTCACCGAGGACCCCCACACCGCCAAAACCAACCTCCACGAAGGTATGAAGGCCGTTGCCGACTGGATGAGGAACAGCCGACTGAAGCTGAACTCGGATATGACGGAGGGCTTCATCCTCGGATCCACCCCCTCGGCCTGGGATGACTCCTGGTGGCTGACTGCACTAGGAACAGCCCCAACACCCACCGACCATGGACGCAACCTAGGGGTCATCCTCAACTCCTCCCTCAACATGACGAAACAGGTCAATGCCGTCTCCTCCTGCTTCAACACCCTCCGCATGCTCCGCAGGATCTACAAGTGGATCCACACCGGAACAAGAAGGGCGGTCACCCAGGCCCTCATCAGCAGCAGACTGGACTATGGAAATGCCTCCATGCAGGAGCCTCGGCCAAACTCCTGAAACAGCTCCAACGCATCCAGAACACCTCCGCACGCCTGATCCTCGACATCCCTCGCTGCAGCCACATCTCACCCCACTTGAGAGTCCTGCACTGGATCCCCATCAACAAGAGGATAACCTTCAAACTCCTCACCCATGCACATTAGGCACTCCACAACACTGGACCAGCGTACCTCAACAGCCGACTCTGCTTCTACACCCCCAACTGCCAGCTCCGCTCCACAGGCCGCGCCCTCGCCTCTGTTCCCCGCATCCGAAGAGTGACCGCCGGTAGCAGATCATTCTCCCACCTCGCCGCCAAGACATGGAACACCCTCCCCATCCGCCTACGGCAGACACAAGATCTACTGACCTTCTGAAGACTCCTCAAGACCTGGCTCTTCGAACAGTAGCAGCATTCCCCCCCCCCCCCTTAGCGCCTTGAGACCCTCACGGTTATGTAGCGTGCTTTACAAATACTATGATTGATTGATTGATTGCCCTTGGCCCAGGCACACTCAGGGCACGGAGGCAGTGTCAAGGCAGGCATCACAACAAGCGCCAAAGCGGGATTGCTGGGAGATGCAGTTTCCCCTGTGGCCGTTCGCCTCACGGCAGGACATGGTGTAATCGATTGCCGTTCCCCTCACAGCAGGTAGGATGCACAGCCGGTGGCCATTCCCCTCACGGTGGTGAAATGCGCTGTTTCATTTTTGATTGTGACTTTCCCAATTGCATATACTAACCTCAATGTTTGTGAATTGGGACTTAAATTAGTATATATGCACCCAATTTATATGCACTTATCACAATTTTTGTTGGACTGGATTTAGGATAGTAAGTATGCCTGCCCCAAATATTAGCACTTACTTCTTTGTTTGTTGGACTGGAGTTAGAATGAAAAACCTGCCCCAAATTATAAGTATGTATCCTTGCCTCAATTATTATTGGACTGGAGTTAGAATAGTTTATTTATATATTTATTAATTAATTTATTTATATACGTTTTATATAGTTAGCTAGACCTGCAGATGTCAGAGCTCTTCACATGATCGTGATAGAATACAGTAACACAGTCATGAAATGTACATATGAGGCGAGAGTTCAATAGATAATGGTACCCATCAAAGGTGCTACTAGTGTTACCAACACTAGAGACACAATTCAAGAGGATCTAAAAGTCAGAAAAGCAAATGAACCGCCGCTTGAGACAGAGGGCCTAGATCTGACCAAGCGATAATTTACTAAGATCCGTAAACTAGGAGTGAAAGTATTTGTTGAGGAGGAGGAGTTTCAGGTTTCTCTTGAAGCAAGGGAAGGAAGGGTTGCATCGAAGGTCACACAGTAGGGAGTTCCATATCCTTGGAGAATTTCCCAAAATAAGAACGCAACTTGGTTGCTGTCTTTTTTAGAATGGGAGGTAGGAGCAGAAGTGCATTGGAGCTTCTCAATGATCTAGTACCCCTGCTTTTGACGGTTTGTTCTCTAAGTAGTTTGGTGAATGAGAATGAAGGGCTTTGTGGATGATACATGCAGTCTTGTAGCTGCATCTTCCTTCAAAGGGTAGCCAGTTGAGGCTCTTGAGTGCAAGAGTGATGTGTTCAAACTGTTTAACGTCTGCAATGAGCCAGCCTGCCATTTTAAGAACTGATCTCAGGGAGATGAGGTGAGTTTTTAGGGTCCCAGTGAGAATGGCATTACAATAGTCTAGTTTAGAGAGGACCAAAGACTGCACCACAATCTTGAAATCATCGGTGGTAATAAATGGTTTAAGTTTCTTGAGGTTTTTGATTGTGTACAGCGTTCCTTTTGCTGTATTCTTGATGTGCTCTTTCATTGACATGCTGTTGTCCAGGACAAAGCCAAGGGATTTTGCTGAGTAAGAGAGCAATTTGAAGCATTTAGGTTGATGAGCCATTCATGTATTGGAAGGTGGTTACTTTTAGGGGAGAAAGAATTACTTCTGTTTCGATGGTGTTTAGCTTTAAGCGATTAGCATAAAACCAGGATTGTAACTTGTTCAATGTGTCGTTAAGATGTCAAATGTAACTGGGTGATTTGATATTGTAGTAAAGTTGAATGTCATCAGCATATAGGTGGCATTTGATCCCTGCCTGTTTCAAGATGACCGTTACGGATTCAATGATGAGATTGAAAAGGGAGGGGGATAGAATTGAGCCCTGAGGAACGCCATGATTGATCAGAGTGGGTTTAGACAGGCATGTGTTGATTTTGATTTGTTGCGAAGGGTGTTGAAGGTAGGAAGAGAACCATTTTAATACAGTGCCATGCAAACTGAAACGCAACTTCAAAGATTCAAGAAGGGCTGAGTGATTAACCGTATCAAATGCCGCTGATACGTCAAGTAGGATAAGTAGGCAAGCGTCACCCTCATCTAAGGCTCTGTGAATGTCATCAGATATATTCAGCATGGACGTTTCAGTACTACAGCCTTTCCTAAACCTGGATTGGAAGGTGTCAAGGTGGGAGAATTTTCGAATATGATGATGAAGTTGCTGTAAGACACATTTTTCCAAAGTCTTGGCAAGGAACCGGAGGTTGGAGATAGGTCTGAGGTTATTGAGATCGTTGGGGTCAGCCCTGGTGTTTTTGGGAATGGGTGTGATTTGTCCTAGTTAGAGAGAGATTGGAACACAACCTGTGGTGAGAGATGAGTTTATGATGAGAGTCCAGAACGGGCGATGATGTGGTTGAGATTTTTCCCCATCGTGAATGGGAGGGGATCCTTGGCTTTAGATTCATGGTTATAATGAAGACTTCCTTTTCAGTCAAGAATTTGGAATCCGACCAGTTGGTGTTTTTCAGTTTGGCAAGCTCAGGAAGACTTTAGTTCCTTTTGTGGTCATTTGGTCAGCAAAGGGATCTGGAGGTGGAACAGCCGTGAGGGGAGGTGGGCTGGTGAAGGTAGAAAGGACAGAGGGAGGAGAGGAGACTTATAAGAATGATTGCTAAATTTTTTTGACTTTTTCAACGTAAAAGCTAGCGATTTCTTCACATTGTTCGTTTGCGGTGATTATAGCAAGGGGAGGGGCTAATGTTGTTTGTTGTTTGACAATGTTAAAGAGCCCCCTAGGCCTGTTTTTTACACAGTCCAGTTGGTTGCGTAAGAAGAAGGCTCTTTCTCTAAAGATGTGTTTTTTGTATGACAGCCTTGTTGTTCTAAGTAGGGCTAGGTGATTAGTTGAAGGGTTTTTGTCTCCATGTCCTTTTTATTTTGAAGATATTAATTGTGTTAGTTTAGGCAGGGCCACTTGGTCGAGAACATTTGAGATCAATGAGTTGTAGTGTGAAGTGAGCTCTTCTGCGGTAGAAAAGAGGGAGAGAAGTTGTAGTTGATCACAAATTTTGGATTCAATTTTAAGAATTGGGACTTGTTTGATATTTCTGGTTAACAGCTTACGTTTCTTAATAGCATCAGGGCAGGGTCTGGCACGGGTATTGATGTGAAAAAGAATTAGATGGTGGTCAGACAGGAGAGATGGAGCTGATGGAGATAAGGTAATTTTTTTGTTAAAATTGCGTCAAGGGTGGAGAATTTGATATGAGTTGGTTTCTTACAGAGTTGATTTAGGTGGTTCATTTCCAGGAGGTTGGTAAGTAGTTGGATTGAGGTGTCTCTGTGTTGTTCCAATGGATGATTAAATCTCACAAGAACACATCCTTCGTATCTGTTGGGGCGAACCGAGTTATTTGGTCTGAGAACTCTTCTGCAAAGAGGGCTCGTTCACCAGAAGGATGGTAGATGGTGTGGAATTTGATAGGATGGGAACCTTTGTTTATAAGTTCCACCCCGTGGTATTCGAAGGTTGCGTATTCTGCCTTACTTAAAGTAGAGAGGTGAATTCCTATTTTGTGAATTATGGCTAGACCCCAACCCGATGTTTTAGGTCTGTCCTGACTAATGATGGTGTAGCCAGGTGGGGTTAGCAGGTCAAATATAGGGTGGCGTGGTCATTAAGCCAGGATTCTGTGAGGAAAACAATATCTATTTCTTCTCTGTTATAGATTCAGTGATATCAGAAGCGTTCTTTGCTGCTGATCTACAGTTGAGGAGCATGCAAGATAAAGGGCAAGGTTTATCCTTGAGGAAGGAAGAGTTTGAATGGTGTTGAGTCGAGCTGGTGGACTGGGCTCATTTATGGTTGAGGGTAATCTATTTGTGCTGACAATTACTGGGATAGTCGAGGGGGTTGGGGAGATTTAGTCAGGTACTTCGTAATGAAGGATTCACTGAGAGGAGTAGCTTCAAGATCAGAAGGGGTGCGTTGGGCATGATGGGGTCTGTGGGTCAGATGACTTGAAGTAAGGGCCAGGTGATATATTGTGAGGCTGAGATGGGTGTGCCAGTGAGGGGGGGGGGGTACTTTAGAACTTTTGGGGGTGTGATAGCTGGGTAGCTTGGCCTGTTGAGAGACGTCATGTCTTAGGTGAGCTATGTCATTATCCAGGGAGTCAAGTTTCTGTTCCGAATGGGACAAATTCTGAGTTAAAGTGTTTTTGACACTATCAGCAATGCACAAGGGAGGATGTGAGTCAAGTCCTTAAAGACGCGGAGCAGACGGTGCTTTAATTTACTTTCTTTCATTTACTGTCATAGTCGAGTAGATTACCCTGTCACCGCTATTCCCTTCTGTGAAAAGAATTAGTCTGCATCACGGTATTTCCACAATAATTTTCTCTAGTCCTTCTGACTCTTCGAGTGCGACATACTCAGCTGTCGCCATGACAACACTACGCCGGCTGGCTACGTGTACGCTGCATCGTGACAAGACCTGACACCTGCGGCTGTCGTATTGCCGTGCACTTCTTTAAATTCCTTTACTCTACACGCATGTGTGTCACGTAATCAGTTACCGACTCATGCAGTTGCAGGTAAGACATGCATGCTAATGGCTGCGTGTTGTCCCTTTCTCTTACGGCTTTCTCCCTGATTTTTAGCCGTCACTGATTCCCACAGTTGTTTCAACTGATACAGATAATTCGCGTTTCTAACAATTTCAGATGTGACGCTTAAGCCAATTCAGCTCAGCGTACGTTTTGAAGTCATTATACACATGATGACACTTGTCTTCTTGCAATCAGCGTTCATGCGCAATGCTGTCTTGCACTTTTATCATTCGGCTACTCTCACTGACATCTCACGTCAATTAAGCCGCATTCTTTGCATAACCAAGCTCATGGTCCTTCTACAATGTCTACACGATAGTCACCTTTCAATTTAATTTCAGATCTACGGCATAAATAATGAAGTCCTCCGGCATAAACATAGCCTGGGCCTCCTGAAGGTAATACGCGCGCTGTCCGAGAGCGGCGCCTTGCTTCACCCCAAACAATTTTACCACACTAAATTGCATCACATCTGATTTTAGATTATGCTTTGGCTCACGGAATCCGGTTTCTATCTCAAAATGCTGGTGCTTGTACATTGGAAAATTCCTCATATACACCTGCGTTGTTCAAGTAAATGTAGGCACCGTTCCTGCTTGAACCCTCATTGTTACCAAGCCACCCTTTTCCTTCTTAATTTGTTTCCCTTTGATTACAGTATCCAACCCAATGGTGAATTCAGTCTTTGGCTATCAATCTCATCATGTGGAAAACATAACCACTATAATTTGTAGGTCACTTTGACCAATCTTTCTGCAATTGTTTTTTCCCTCTTTGAAACACACCTCACTCATTCTTTGAATCATTTTTGCCCATATAGGCTGTCCACACCTCTGCCCCAAAGAAGACCCGTAGTGACTTTGGTCTAGTAATGCACGTTTCTGGGTCGAAACGTTGACACCTTATTACCATCCATGCCCTACGCTCTCCTCGCCCTAAAGTAGAAAGGACTCTGATCAGGGGCTTTGAGATTATTCTGTATAGGGACGGATGTTATTTGATTCATACATTGTGCATATTGTTTTAAAATCTTTACACTGTATATATGGTGCTCACTTTACCACTTTGTCACTTCTTGATCACTTATTCACTGTTGGACTTGTCCCTTTTTGCAGGGTCATCCCTGAACTTTTTGCCTACCTCCTATATTTTTTCTGACCTGTTTTTGGCTGTTTTATAACTCTGGGCACTTTACCACTGCTGACCAGTGCTAAAGTACATATGCTCTCTAATGTAAATTGATGTATGGATTAGTGATTCCATGATTGGCTGATTTGGTTTACTTGTCAGACCCTAGTAGAGTGCACCAGGAGTGCCCAGGGCTGGTAATCCAAATGCTGCTGGTGGGCTTGCAGCACTGGTTGTGCCACCCACAGAAGCAGCCTGTAAAAGTGTGTCTAAGGCTTGCCATTGCAGAGCCTGTGTGCAGTCTGGTACTGCCATGCTGACTGGGCAAGTGCACCGACTTGCCAGTCCCTAAACCTTCCCTTTTCTTCATATCAGACACCCCTATGGTAGGCCCAAGGCCAGGGTGCATTTTAAGTACAAGGTAGGACAAGCCCTGATGTGTGTGGCATGTCCTAATAGTGAATTACAGCCATTTTCGTTTTTCACTATTGCAAGGCTACTTGTTCCGAATAGGCCAGAATGGGCAGTTTGATTGTTACATCTTATAATCCTAACTGACTTAGGGAACATGGTAGAAATTCGAGTTTAGTATGCCTGAACTCAGAATGATAAAATACATCTTTTAGTGAAGTTGGTTTTAACATTCTGTGTTTGAAAATACCACTTTTCGAAAGTAGGTATTTTCTAGTCTAACCATCCAAACCTGCCTCTGCTAGGCTGCGTATTCCTTGTCTGAAGTTTGAGTGACAGGGGCTGGGGGATTCCAGGAGACAGGGTGAGTCAGCACAGGGCTGAAAAGAGAGATCTGCATCTAGATGGGTGGGAGGAGTTGCACCTGGGACCTGAATAGGGCTGTGTCTTCCCTCCACAAGGCTGGCTGCTCCTCCTGTGGTGTGTCTGATGTCTCTGCCTTGCACTCTGAAAGGAAAGAAGGAGTCTTGTCAACAAAGTGCTCCAGGACTGACCAGAACTGGTTTGGAATAGGCAAAGGCCTCTCTGCCTTCAGAGAACAAAGAAAAACCTATTATAAATATTGGGAACCAAACCCAAGAACTTTACATCACTTTGGGAAACAAGAAGAAACCTTTGCTGAGGAGAGGAACCAGAGAGACTAAGGAGAGACTATCCCTAAGCTTGAGGGATTGGCCTGCAGTGGTTGCCTGACTGCCAAAGAAAGGAGAAAGGAACTTTGTATGTACTTTATTCAACTTGTGAAGGATCTCCAAGGGCTTGGAAGAGAGCTTGCCTCCTGCTGAATTCTCAGGGACAACAGACTTCAACCACCAGCTCCCCAAGAGTTCTTTGGAAGTGCCTGCAGCTATATTGGGCCTTCTGAGGAACTGCATGTCGCAAGGAGCTGGAAGCGCGACTCACGAACAAGAAGAGTGTCGCCGAACTGCCGCTGTTGCTTTACAACGCAAAAGCGCCTTGCAGCACTGGAGAAGAGGATCGATGTCGCAGCCGACGCTGACGCATCACCGGAAGCGTGTCACAGAAGAATCGTTGAGTCATCGCAGGTCCACCGAAGCTTTTTGCAGCACCGGAGAAGAGGATCGATGTGGCAGCAGACGCCGCCGCATCACCGAGAAGTGTGTCGCAGGGCCTGTCACGGCTCATCACTGGAGAAGAGGGTTGACGTCGCATCAGACGCCGCCGCATCACCGGCAAGCGTGTCGCAGGGCCTGCCGCAGCTCATCACCGGAGAAGAGGATCGACGTCGCAGCAGACGTCGCCACATCACCGAGAAGAGTTTAGCAGGGCCTGTCGCAGCTCGCATCATTCGGGAAGCAACTCGCATCGCCAGGGGAGAGGATTGACGTCACAGCAGACGCCGCCGCATCACTGGAAAGCGTGTCGAGGGCCTGTCGTGGCTCGCATCGTGTAGAAGCATCTCGCATCACTGGAGAAGAGGATCGACGTCGCAGCAGACACCGCGGCATCACCGGGATGCGTGTCGCATCAAGAAGAAAGCGCCATCTTTGTTTCTTTGCACCAGATCTTCAACGCATCACCATCCTTTCAACACCTTTGTTGTCTTGCGTTACACATCTTAAGGTACATTGAACTCTTAGTGTCGCATTTACCATCTTAAGAGAGCTAAGCTAATTCTACCATTTTAAGTACAGTATTGTGGGTTTTTGTCATTTGTAGTCTTGTGATAAGTCTATATAAAGAATCCTTATTTTTTATATAAAACTTGTGTGGTGTCCATCTGTAGTGTTGTCACTTGATTACCGTTGATGTTCACAAATGCTTTACACACTGCCTCTGAGATAAGCCTGTCTGCTCGTGCCAAGCTACCAAGGGAGTGAGCAGGGGTTATTTTAGGAGTGTACCCCTTTACCCTGACTAGACGCAAGGGTCCTTATTTGTCAAAGGTACCTACGTCTGCCAAATAGAGACCCCCAAATCTAACATTCACCATTAAGTCATCCATTTGTTTTTTCAATGAAAAATATGTCTATGTGACAGCCCTGCTTGTACCAAAAAGATCAAAAGAATAAGATACTAATCGTGTAAATCAAACAATAAGTCTCTTGGTGTGTTTCTTGATAGATATTCATTATGGAACGTTAGATAATTGGTTTCCTGGCAGAACCATTTGTATTCCATTTTATAAACGCCTAGGTTCTGAGGGACACAGGGTTACCCTTTTACAGTTCATATATATTAATAAGTGTGAGTTCCTTATCATTGGGACCAGGCTTGTGGCTTGCCCGTATGGGTTGAGTAGGTAAGTCAATGGTAGGGAGGGGTGTGTCGGCTATGGGTATAGGTGTAGGTATATGGCTCGCGATGAGGTCCGAGATGTTAGGTTTGTGGTGGCCAATGTTGCGGTTCGAAACCGAGAAGTTGCTGATTAGGGTGGGCTGAGTTGTGGACCCACCGAAGACATATGTGTGCTGTGAGTGTTGGAGGAGGAAGTAAGTATACTGGTTAGGTCCCTGGGTAGGTCCGGGCCGGAATGTGAATTTGAGTGTGGGAGAAGTCGGGGGGTTCATGAGAGAGAGTCAGAGGTCGTGGGGATGGACGCAAATGATACAGTTCTCCCTGCAGTGATAGTCTTGAAAATGGATATATCAATTTCACCTCTAAAAAAAGAGGAGGGGGACGTTGTTAGTTTTTTTTGTAAGTCTTGGTCACTTGCAGGAGGAGAAGAAGATGTTTTTCCATTTTATCGGGCGTTTGGAATAGAAGACGAAATTAGTTTTCTTGGTGCTATTGGACAAATTGTGATAGGTATTCGCAATTAGAGTTTCTGGGTGTTGTTTCAGAAGTTTGTGTTTGAGATTCTTCTTCACATTCTTTGAGACATTTATAGGATAATCGATAGTCCATGAGTTAGGACCATATCTGACCAGTGATGTGTCGAGAGGTTTATGGGGGAACATTGTAATCGACATAATCGTGGCTGGTTTCCAGGTGATGGTGCAACAAACGGGAGTGCGACCGAGGTTAGAGACCTGTGAGATGAGGGCATAACAAAGAGTGAGGAGCCATAGGGAGGTGAGTAGTGTTATTGAGCCCAGACAGTAAGGTACCATCACAAGAAGCAAGTAAGATGTTGAAGAAAGTACATAAATATCATAGACACACAGATAATGTAGTTCCTAGTTCCTGCAGCAAAATACAGTATTGCAAGGTAGCCTTCAGATTTTATGCCTTCCCCGAACTTTATGCACCTACACCAGTGTTTACAGAACTGGAGTTAGAATAGTTAATCTAAGCCCACCCTCTCAAATTCTGAACTTTCTCCTCTATGAACTAGACTGGAGTTAGAATTATAAATATGCTATCCCATTAAATATATGAACTTTTTCCACTGTTCATTGAATTTGAATTAGAAGAGTAAATCTGCCATCCACTAGATGCATTTTCCTCAATTTTAGTTGGAGTGAAGTTAGAATAATAAATCTGATACCGCACTTCCCCTGTTCATATTTATGTACATTCTCCATTGTTAGTTTGACTGAAGTTAGTAAATCAGACTCTAATCTTAGTTGGAAGTTAGGGGCTGATTATGACTTTGGTGGTGTGGGTAATAGGCCACAACACCAGTGCCCTGCTACCACACTGTCAGAGTTGACTGTCGCCCGCTCACCAGATTACGAGTCATTTTGTGGTCTGGTGGGTGGGTGGTGCGGTGGTCCTGCGGTGGTGTAATTCAAAGGCTCATATGTTAGCCTTTGAACTGCAGTGCAGAGGGAGTGCCAAAGCAAGTTCCTGCACAGCTTGGACTTTGCAGTCCATGCCGTGCAGGAACTGGGGTGCATGCACACTGGGGGGCATTCCATGTGCCCCCGTGCATGCAGCTTCATGCACAGGGGCACCAGGGGCACTGTAGAGCCCCCTTACTTTCCTGACCACCACATGGCGGGATCAGGAAAATCATCTTATGCTTGGCGATGTGGCAGCGGCACCAACGGCATATTGCTACCCCAGACTGCCGCGACAACGCCGAGGGATTGCTGATCCCCAGCAGTTGCGACTTTCCCATGGTGGTCCAACTGCCAAAGTCGTAATACGGTGGTTGGACTGCAAGTGCGACGGTAGCTGTCACACCACAGTGGGTTTGGCAGTCTATGGACTGCCAAACTCGTAATTAGGCCCTTAGTTAGAATAGTAAATCGTACCCCTCGCAAATAAACACACTTTCCCCAATGCTAGTTGGACTGCAGTTAGAACAATAAATCTGTAACCCTACTCTCAAAGAATGCACTTTTCCCAAATTTAGTTGCACTGGATTATGATAATAAACTCAACCCTCCAGGGACATGCACATTCCATAGCTTTACTTGGGATAGAATTTGAGTAGTAAATCTTATCCCCCAAATATATGCACTTCCTACAATTTTAGTTGGATTGGAGATACAATAGTATATTTGAGTGCCCCTAAGTAGATGCACTCTCACCAATCATGGACGTAGATTCACCAAAATGACAGGGGTAGCAAACATCACAGGACCCCAGACCCTGATGTTGTTCAGGAAGGAATGTCACATGACGCTGGCATCACAATTGAGGATTTGTGCTGCATTGTATCCTGAAGTAATGCAATGTTGTGCTATGCTTTGCTTTGCATTATTTTGAATCCAGGGGGCATTCCATGGATGGCGCATGGGGGTTCCCATGCAACCACCCATGTGTTTTGACACAATCCATATCTACAAACATTCTCAGACAGGAATTTTTGCTAAAATCTTATGCTCCTCTAGGGAGGTATAACGAGAATGTATTTTTATTTCTGCTCATTTTTCCAACTTTGCATGTGTGCTGCACTGTACAGCACTAGGCCTGGGCGTGAAATTCGACTCCGCTTTTGGAGTGTGCAGAGATTTTCCCACTCCGCACTTGCTAGCATTAAGTTGGCAAGCATGAGCAGGTAAAATCTTACTCCAGACCACCTACCGGTGAGATTTCTCAATGCGGGCAGTCGCGGATGGCCGCGACCACTCGCGTTGAGAAACCTTCCATTCACGTTGAGGACGCTGCCATTCGAGTAGAACGTCTACTCAGCAGCAGAAAGAAGTAGGGCCCTCTTCTGCTGAGCATGGTGCGTTTGTGCTGATTTTCCAGCAAGGGACAAACACCTGGTGCTAAAAATTAACGTGAACAGTATGACCTTATGCACTCCACTGCTTGCAGAACTTCATGTAGCGGGGCAAACTTTTTGGGTCACTTTGCGGAGTTCCACATAGCAGAACTCCGTGAACTTCGCCCAGTACATTCAGCACACATAAAAAGTAGGAAAAGCCTTAAAGCACAGTTGTTGTACTGGAACGGAGCCCACACACCCAAGCACTACAGCATAAGGGTGTGTGTGCAGGGGCATGGCTGCCAAAAGTGTGCTAGAGCATGCAGAGAGGAAAAATGCACCTGATCTTGTTAGATATTTTTTTCTCTTGAGCTTTGATGTAAAGCAGCGCAGCACATTTGGTGCAGTGATGCCTTGCTTCAAAGGATGAAAAAACTCTGCCTCAGTCTCACACAATCTCACTCACTGTCACTTGACTCTCACTCACTTTCACTCACACCCACCTGCTTAAACATTCAGACACGCTTGCTCATGCATACACATGCTATCCCTCACTAAAACACTCACATGCAAGCACTCCTACAAAATACATTTAAACCGGGCGTGTGGCCGGAAGGAGGCGTGTCATGGTGTCGGAGTGAGAGCGAGAGGACGTCCCGGCGGTTGCTCCGTGTGCCGATCAGCTTTTCTTGAAAATCCCTCTACTGCAGTCTAACGCAGGTTCTCGCTAACACGAAAAAAGGATCGAAAAAATGTCTGTATACCGCTAGCCGACAATAAACGCCAATAGCCCAAAAGCCTGAAGCTATGATGCTGCGAAACGAAAGTTAATGATTAATAATGGATGATTTACCTGAACGATCAGATGGTTGAAAAGCGGCTGAAAAGGAGAAAAACTGCTGAAAGTGCCTAAATGCAAAGAGATTAAACAGCTAAAGGATTAAACGGTGTTGATTGTAACTTGAATGGCCTGATATCTGCATTACTCTTCACACGATACTCACGATATCCACAAGTCTAATGCTTCCCATGAGTAGCTGCTAAACTTGTTTGGGATTGCTCGAACTTCTCTGATTGTGACTATGGTGGTGGTAGTTTACAGCTCGGAAATTCAAAAGAGCTACTCCGGGCTGTTTTGAGAAAATAAATCAAAACAGTGAG
This sequence comes from Triturus cristatus, assembly GCF_964204655.1. Lineage (NCBI taxonomy): Eukaryota > Metazoa > Chordata > Amphibia > Caudata > Salamandridae > Triturus > Triturus cristatus. Next base: position 496,826,623 of record NC_140589.1, on the reverse strand, counting down.
AAAGCAGCTCGAGAGGAGGCGCCACGCTCGGCAGTATGGCAATATGGCAATCTGGTATCGTGTGATTTACACTTCCTGTGTTTGGATTTGGATTTGGCTTTGAACAAAATGACGGCTTTGAAACCAAGGCTTTGAAATCAAGTTTGGAATTACTTGGGGATTACTTGGAGATTCAACTGAGCTGGATATATAGATTAATCGTGAGTACTACTTGACTGCTTCATTATTTGGGAAGAAGGAAATACTTTTACCTTCTTCCCTTAGTGAGAGTAACCCGCATATGTTAATCACTGCCGCAGCTGCTACGCTTATCACTCATACCCTACCCTGTGGATACTTAGTATAGACTTATACTATAGACTCACTTTGCCTTCCCTGTCTCCCCTGCCCTGTCCTCTCCCGCCACCTATTTTTTTTTTTACAAAACCTGTGCTCTGTCGATGCCGATGTAAAACAAACCCTGAGAAACCTTATTTTTGGACTGCTAATCTGGCTGCTAATCTTGCTGCTAAATCTATCGGTTGCAGAGAAGACGAGGTGTCGTGTACGAATCTGCTAAAATCTAGACATCTCCACCAGGATCCTCACCGGGCAGCCGCTGTTTCAAAACCCAGGACAAACCGAGCCCTAGTTTATCAGCGGAAGGGTTCGGAGAGCCCTGCAAGTCTGTCAGTCAGATTATAGAATTATAGGTTTGTCTAAAGCTGGGGGGGGCAGTTTTTCGTTTGACAACAGGCACTTCGGTGTTTGTGAGGACTAAATCACAGCCAGTGCAGACGGCTCCCCCCCATAGAACCTGCTCATTAAGACTAATATTGCAGGATTTTTGCTGTTGTTGTAGGGTGGTAAACGACATAATCACGATAAAAAGGAAGGCTGCCCAAGATCCATCGTCATTTTAAAAACAAAACGGCAGAACGGCAGTTGTGGTACGGTCGACACTCTCATCCAGCGTGTTAAAAACATCAAGACTTACATATACTAAACGGTGCAGGAACCCTACCAGACAAATCTCAGATCTAGATCTAGGATCATTCAGGGTACAGAGCAATAATCAGATATATGATATGGCGGATAATGCTAGGGCAATGGATGGGGCTGACAAACAAGGATTTGAGTCAGTATCTGAACGGATGTTTCAAGAACCATTTGAACAAACTGAGCCAATTATTCCAGAAATACTGGAACTATCTCCACAAATAAATTTAGAGAAACAAAATGATGAAAATACTCAAAAGGTTAAAAATGGACAGCAACGACCGGAGACTAGAGGCTCAAAGGCCAAAGAAAAAGTAATCGGGGACAAAAAAAAAGGTGGCAGCAACTGTAATGTGGATAAAACAAAACTAAGGACAAAAATAAACATAAAAATACTGGGGTAAAAATAACGGTAAAAGCACCTGACATGAATTCGGAGAGAAACGCAAATAAAGATATGGTTAAAGAAATGGACAAAGATAAAATGGAGAGCAATGAGCTGATAACTATAAATGATAATACAATGGCTACTGACAAATGGACCAATGAGGATGATAACATGAAATTAATGGCAAAAAAAGCTAAAAGATTACAGACTATTAAGAATCTGAAAGCAGCAGCTAAAACCACTGGCCAACAGATAGATTCCCAACCTCGGATATCTAACATATTTACCCCTATACCTAAAGACGGACAAAATAAATCACTAGAAATCTCTAAAAAAGACGAGACGGTAAATATAATATTACCTACAACATTACAAGATGAGAAGGACCTTAAATATATACTCTCATCTGAACCACTGGGATTTGAGCAATTGGCACTTACATCCTCCTCAGATAGAAATTTATTTTTGGAACCCAAAACATCCAATGCCGAGTCCGATTCAGATATCTATGAGACAGGAGTATCCATCTCTAGTATGACAAGCGACTCAAGTGAAGATGACTCAATTGAAAGAAGTTTTAGTCATAAGTTGCCAGCAACAATTATGGAGCCGCCTGATAATATACTTTTAGCCAAATCAGGGATATCCTGTCAAAATTCTACAACAACAAAAAAAGCAGGAAAGAAAAAGAATAAGGTATGGAATGCATAGAAAAAAATCACACGATGAAACTACTAATCCAAGGAGTAACATGGAATCACTTGAATCAAACCTAAAGCATACACGGAATGATTTAATATTTCAAAATCCTGGCAATTTTGATTCTAATGAATGCGCTATGGGAGCCTTAGAAGAGACGATCCCAGTACAAAGGGAGGAGTATGATGAGAGACATGGAACAGCTGATGAGCCATCTATGAGTGAACTGTTTAATTCTATTAAACTTTTTCATAAAGATGTTAAAACTGATAGCAACAAGACTCAGGTGGCCATTCAAAAATTGCAAGGTACTGTATATAAAATTGGTCAAACATGTACTGAAATATCTAACTGTATGGCCTCTGTTGAATCTCGTACAGAAAATCTAGAATCTGATGTCCTTAAACTCCAATCCCAGGAAAAAGAGCATGATGGGATTATTAAAGATTTGATGCAAAAGGTCGAAGATTTAGAGAATAGAGGCAGGAGAAACAGCTTGCGCTTTCTTGGTATTCCGGAGGGCGCCGAGGGTAAAGATCCTAGAGGGTTTATGGTTGATCTATTAAAAACTACCTTTCCGGAACTACAAATCTGGGATATGAATAAAGAGATTCAACGAGTACACCGTTTTCCCTTGACTCTCCCGAAATATAAGTCTCCACAATATCCAAGAGCTATTTTAGTCTATTTCGTGAATTATATCTTAAGGGAAAAAATCTATGATATTGCCAGACCCTCAAATAAAAAAGAATATAAGGGGTTCACCTTCTTCGCTCGCCCGGACTTCGCTCACGCCACAGTAGAGCGAAGATGGCGAATGAGGCAACTTTTCACCCCTTTCGAGCAAATTGGAGCAACCGTATTTCTTCAAAATCCGTCTCGTCTTAAAATCATCTATAAAGGAACAACTAAAAACTTCATTGGTGAAATTCAGGCCGAATCCTACTTGAAAGAAATTATTGAGTCAATTAAACATAATACTGGAAAAAAATAGAGTGATACAGAAGAAAAGAACGCTCGCTAGCAATATGTTGATGCTACTAAAGAGAAAGAAGTGGAAGAGGGGAGGGGAGAAGTAGAAGAAGGGGGTAAGCGTAGAAAAGAAAAGAAACACTAAATAGAGTTTATTTTGCTGATTCGGCTGCATGGCCCGCCGGGACGAACGGCTCTTACCGGCTCCTATACCTGGGTGCCCTATGACCCAGGACGTCTCACAGGGAGGTGGGGTGGGGGGAGGGCAGGGGAGGATGGTGGTGGACGGGGGGTAGGGGGGCACTATCTAAAAAAATTTTTTTAAAACAGAATCAGAATCAAGACAGATATCACTTCTTATACTATTTTAGAACTATTTTTAGGGAACAAGGTATTCATATATAAATTAATTTCAACATATCATTATTGTTACCTAAGACTACTGACATACTATCGGCTACGAAATATAGGATTATGGCAAAGTTAACTATTCAAACTTGGAACGTTTCAGGTCTCTTAGATAGAGATAAACGCCAACGATTAAGTGAGATAATATATCAAAATCCAATAGATATTATCTGCCTTCAAGAAACGCATCTACCCTGGGATCAGAGACATCTGCTAAAAATAAGGGGATATAATTTATTAGCATGTACCTCACAAACATCGAATACTAGGGGGGTAGCAGTACTTGCAAAAAATTTCCTGGGTCAAGCTACTTATAAATTAGTAGATACTCAGGGCAGATGGGTTATTATCAAACTTGGCCTCGGTATCACTATTTGTTCCATCTATGGATCTAACCAAGATGACCCGGCTATATTTGGGCTACTTGAGCTTGAACTAGCATCAATACAGGGCCCACTTATTTTTTGTGGTGATTTAAATATTTCATTAGGCCCCCAATTCTGTAGCAAGATATGTCAACACTATAAAGGTCGTAAGCCCCGAGTTTTTAAAGCTATTTCTAGACTCTGTGTTAGCTTTGGTTTAATTGATATTTGGCAGCTTAAAAATTATCCGGATCCCGGCTACACCTATTATTCCTGTCCTCATAATAAATATGTTAGAATTGATTATTTTCTTATCTCAAAAGATCTGGTAAACAAAGCCTCAATTATTAAGGATCCTAAAATCATCTCTGACCATAATGCTTTAACTCTTACAATTAAGCCTATACCTATTAAGAGGGAACGATATAAGTGGACTTTTGATAGGAAACTATTAGCTAACATCGATTATATTACTCACATTACCAATTGGACTCAAGAGTTTTTTCATATGAATCGATTTAGCGCCTCTAGGAATGTAGTTTGGGACTTTTTTTAAAGCGGCTCTAAGAGGCGAAACTATTAGCTATCAAGCTAGAATACGGAAGGAAACGAGTAAAAAGTATCAACAACAATTGGCTGCTCTAGCGAAGGCTGAGGAAGAACATACATTACAAATTGCACAAGCTGTTAGTGGGAAAGAAATCATGTATCATCTGTTGGTGCTAAAAACTGAACTTAACTCTGGGTTGACACAGAAAGCTGCTGAGACGTATAAAACACACCAAAGAGAATTATATGAGAATGGGGAAAATGTTGGTAAACAATTGGCATTACACACACGCCAACAAATCTCTAATAATGCTATTACTAAGATTAAAATGGGAGCACAGACGCTTATACAAACACCTGATATAATTAGCGCATTCCAGCAATATTATCAAACTCTTTATCAGGATGATAACGTAATTAATGGGGCAGATTTAGACCGGTTTTTGAATAATTTTCTCGAACGTCCAGAGGTTAATAGGACTTTAGACGACAATATTAGAGAAGACCTTGAGAAAGAAATTACACTAATAGAAGTTCAAACTGCTTTGTCTTCACTGGCCTCTGGAAAAGCGTCAGGTCCTGATAAAATTCCCCTTGAATTATATAAAATTCTTAGCCATATCATTAGTCCACTTATTCATGATCTTTTTTTAGGGATTCAATGGAGCGGTATTTCACCCGCTTCATGGAGAGAAACAAATATAATTATTTTTCCTAAAAAGGGTAAGCCTCCGGATCAACTATCATCATATCGTCCAATTTCCTTAATCAATTCTGATTCTAAACTGTACGCCAAAATTATCGCTATTCGGCTCGGTCTGGTCATTGAAAGCTTGTTTCCCCTTGGCAACATGGGTTTATCCCTGGTAAAGGCGCGACTGATCATACTCGTAGAATTTTTTCCCTGTTCGATATAATGTCTGCAACGGGAGGGCAGATGTCGATGATTCTTTTAGATGCCGAGAAGGCCTTTGATCGGGTCTCTTGGAATTTTTTATGGTCAGTAATGATACGCTATAATTTTGGCCCCAAAGTTGTCAAAGCTTTAAGGGCTATGTATACTGAACCAACAGCTAAAATACAAACAATGGGCTCTGAATCAAGTATAATTAGAATATCAAGAGGCACACGTCAGGGCTGCCCCTGTTCTCCAATATTATTCGCTCTTTATATAAATCCCCTAATTTTGAAATTACTAGAGAATACCCGAATTATACCTATAGTGGTTAATCATTATAATACTAAAGTATTAGCATATGCCGACGACATCGCTGTATTAACATCGAACCCTTCTGAGGCTATGTCTGAAATAGAGACAATTACACAAAGATTTGGACTTCATTCTGGATATTCATTAAATAAAGAAAAAACAATTATACTCTGCACAGACAATATCATTTGTAACGATCGTAGGAAATGCGATAACGCCACATACCTTGGTGTTCGCATAAGCCCTGATATTATGCAAATCCCGAGACTCAACTATGAACCCTTATTAAATATTATAAAAAAAGATCTAGATCGGGTTGATAGCTTACAGCTATCCATCATCGGCAGAGGTAATTTTCTAAAAATGAATATTCTTCCTAGGGTCCTTTACTTATTTAGAGCTATTCCTTTAATACCTGAGGAGAAGGCTCTTAAAATATTAGACTCTGTTATGTCTAAATTTATGTGGCAACAGGGTAAAATTAGAAGATCATTGAAGCTTCTCTCGCTCCCTCAGAACAGAGGAGGACTAGCAGTTCCAAATATCTTGTTTTACCTTTGGGCCTCATTTCTCCAACAGATGGCTCCGCTTCTTAAAGCTAATCCCAAACAAGAGATTCTTGAAGTTGAATCTCTCCCTTCTATTTATGAGCTATCCCTTGGTCCAAACGTCAAAGGTCTCTTTTTGAGACAACTGGAGAGAAGTTATTATAAAAAGGTTAAATTTAAAGTTGTATCTAGCGCATGGCAAATATGGTTTAAATTAACAAAATACATGCATATTTCAAAAATTAATAGATACTCTCCTTTATGGCATTCTAATTTATTACCCGAACTTGCCTATGACGTTATTTCAAAGCAATGGCAAACCATCGGTATTTTTACTATAGGCGACTTTTTGGGCGTGAATCCAGTTTCTACATTTGGAGATCTACAAAAGAGATTTCATATTTCAAACGGACAATATCTAAAATTTCTGCAGATTCAATCTATTATTAAATACAATGCTCCCAATATTGACTTAGGGAGAATTTAAATTATCGATATTATTGGTAAAAATACAACTAGAATAGGTATAATTTATTGCTTATTGCTGGATAAGCTGGAAGATGATATTGAGCACACCGAAATAGTTTGGGCAGAGAAACTTGATAACCCAAATGTAGATATCGATATGAGTCTTTATCTATCATCATGTCTCCTTATGTCTGCTAGACTAAAAGCACAGACATATAAAACTATATTTAACCTTTATTTTACCCCGGCAAAATTATTTACCTGGGGCAAAAGAGAGAATGATCATTGTCCTAGATGTCAGAAAGGCCCCGCTACATTAATACACATGTTTAGTGAATGTGATCAACTAACTCTTATTAAAAAAATGATCTGTGAATTTTGGAATGAAGTGTTTGGCCATAAAGTACCTGTCTCCCCCACGCTATATTTGTTAGGTACTGATAATACACTTAACTTAAGTAGGGATGAAGAGGCCATACTCTTTATCGGAATGGCGGTCCTTCGGATTATATTAGCAGCTCGGTGGAAAGACCCAGATCCGCCATTTTTTCAAGTATGGTTAGCTCGCTTTCTTGGTGTTTGTAACCAGGAAAGCGCTTTCTACTCCACCAGAGGGTTAAAATCGGCTATGCGTGGCAAGGTAATTTGGCAACCAATTATTAATTGGAGAAAAGGGGTTCGTCCAGATTGAGATTAAATCATGTTTTTTTTTTTTTCTTTTTCTTCTCCTTTTCCTACTATTTCTTATTTGGACTTATTTTTATTATTATAATGAGAACGCTTTATATAAGAAAATGCCTGTATTATTCTTGAAACTGTTGGTATACAGTATTGTATTGTATGTTTTTGCATATTATCTTTGTATTTTGGATGTCTGTCTCTTCTGGTTCTGAAATAAAACATTTAAAAAAAAAAATAAACCATTTTTACCTACGACAGCTGCCACTAAAGATCCTAAGTGTGATCCATTGTTTATTACACTAATAGTGAATAATAGAATATTATTCACTATTGGTAGAATGAAAAAGGGGCAGACAAGAAACAAGGCATACACGCTCCTGTGTTCTTGGTACTGATTTTTCTATCTCCGAGGTCAGAGGTTGCAAAGACAGTGCCAGGGTCACATCTGCACCCCTAGCAACCTCTAAATGACCTCCATCCCTCAATGTAAGTTGGACTGGAGCTAGAAAAGCACAAGTAATTTCCACAAGTAAAATATATTTGTATCCATTTTTTGTTATACATTTATTGAATGATTTTGAACTACTTATTGTTTTATGTTTACATTGGATTTTGTTATGGTTTCTGGTTATTTTTGTTTGGGTCAATAGTGTGTAAAACATGTTTATAAATATTTTTTTCCCTTTTGTTAATGTATTTGTTTTGCTCTATGTCTTAATGTATTACCTTTTTGAATTTATTGAAACTGTTAAAAAAACGTTCAATTTTTGTACATTTCAAAAAATGTATTTTTCACTAGGCAAAAATAAAAATGCATTTTTGTGATGATATTTAAATTTATGTTTTGATAAATAGATGTGTACAATGTTTTATTTTACAATGCTTGTAACTGTTCAATTTATTTTTAATGAAATATTTTGTAATGTAAAAATGTTCTAATATAGATTTTGATATTTATACATATATATAATTCAAGTTTTAAAGAATAATTACAATGTACATTAATTTTTATGCTGTAAAATATATTTTTGGAAAAAAAAGTACAATCTTAAATAAATTATGGTGCAGATTCTTTTAACTATATTTTGGTTCTTGATAATTTTATTAATTCTGATATTAATTTTAAAAATTTCTTAGATTGTTATCTATTTACTCTAGAAAGTAAATTTTTTACTTTAGGTATTTTTGTAGAAAGGTATTCTGTAATCAATATTTTTTAAGGCTCAAGCCACCACTACTGCAATTATTTGGGCCACCAGTTCTTCCTGCAACTCAGATGTTAACAGAGTTAACCCCTTAACTGCTGAGGTTTCCCCACCCTCTGTTTGGGTCAATTTGCGCTTTCATAACGTTTGTTCCACAAAAGGTATGAAGACCACACTTGCCTCCTGTTTTTCTTATATGTTTGGGATACTAAAGGAATCCAGGGTTTGTAGATTCCCCTTGTGGGGAATTGAGAAAACAGTCAAAATAGCAACATTTCCCTTTTATCTCCTCACATGTGTGGAATTCTACAGGCATCCACCGTTTTAGCAACATTTAGCTATTTAAAAAAAAAAATAATGGGGAACTGGTACTGTGCAAGGAAAGTTTCTTTCTAAAAATGGCAGGAACAGAAGGTTGTGTTATGAGAAGGTAAAGTTCAGCGTGACAAGGCTGCAGAAGCTGTTGGAGGAGGGATCATTGTCGTTGGGGAGTCTTGAATCGAAACCCTGGTAAAGATTTATACGTTTGGAGTTAGTCTCTTTTTTGGAAGTCAAACATTTCTTGCAGGACAAGACAGGTGGCTGTGGCCAAAGACAGTTGCAGGGGCTTGGATATTCCTTTGGTGAAGGACCTCTGAACAGAATTCGTTGCTACAGAGAAGAACGTAGCTTGAGCAGCAGTGAAGCCAGGCTGACCACTGGTACACTGTGGGAGGATAGACGAGCAGGATGGTTCTAGTCTTCCCTAAGTTATCACAGAAGTTTTTAGCCAAACATTTCCCCCCAGTCCCCAGTCTTGAGTTGTGGCTATCTGGAAACATTTATCACCACAACCAAGAGTCCAGGACTATGTGTTCTGTAATGGTTTTTCCTGGAGCTATATTAGTGCTTGGAAAAGAAATTGCCTGTTCACCTGCCTTTGTCAGGATCCCTAATGCGAGTTTCAAAGCGATGCGCAAGGGGTTAAACTCAAGTGGTGCTACAGGGTTGAACAGGCATCAATGGTCGAGTTGGTGGCATGTCCGCAATTCCAAGATGGTCGCTAAGGCGCTGGTGTCTGCGGTCTAGTTGTTTGCAAATCCGGAGAGGCTGATGTGACGCGCGCACGCCTGAAGTATTGCGCACTTCACTAAAGACTTTTCCTCAGAGAAGACTGTTTTGCGAGTGTTCCCAGTTTGAAGTGTATTACCCTTGAGTACGAAGTTTTCAGAGAGCCACCCCTTCGTGACCTGTCTCTTAGTCATAGAACCGATACTTACTTGAAGAAAAAAGAAGACGCTTGGAGTTCGCGGTGAAAGACTTACCGGAGTAGAGATAGGAGTCGGCTTGTCTCTTCAGTTCCGAGTGAAGATTCAGCGACACCTGACAGAGAACAAGTAGAAAGCTAAGTGAATTACAGGAAAGGTTTTCAGGCATATAAATAATGTCAAGTAATGCCAAAAGACGCAATATCGCTGAGAGTAATTAAAACTTACCGTTGACGGCTTTTATAAGTATACCGGGTACTGTAAAAGAAAAAAGAGAACATTAACGATTTTTTGTGAAGAGAGTTAGAGTGGTGCAGAATCACAAACAATTAAAAAACTGTAAACTAGGAGGGGAAAGAGATGTGAGGAGAAAGACTTACCAGAGTTATTCCAGCACAGCATAAACCTGAGGAGAGAAAGAGAACAGAGAAAAAAGGGTTAAAAACTCAGGAAGACATAATCTAGAAGACAAGAGTATAGAATTTAAATAACAGAAAAAGAAAAGACGACGTGATAAAAGAGAAATCCCCCAGTGAACCAACTGCTGGTAGGTTATATATAAAAAAGGTTATTAGATAAACGCTCAAGGAATAAATAGGTTATAATCAAAAGGTAACTGTTTTACAGATAATTAAAAGACATCCATAACAAGGAAAGAAGAAAACAGAGTTGGTCAGGAAGAGAGGCACGGAGTTCAGGATTTTGGGTAGGTAGCATATCTCAAGGGAAATGTAGAAAAGAGATAGGATAGTGTAGAGGAAGGGAAAAAATAAAATATTTGTGTGTTTAGTTTTCCTTAGGAGTCTTCGGTAGACAGTGCGAAAGCTGAAGAAGATATCCAGATAGAAAACCAGAAGGTCCAGAACCAGTCTCTTCTTAAAGTTTATTATTTTATCCACTTTCCCCCTTCCCCCTCACTAATCAGTTAGCGCCAAGGTATTACTTGGGGCTGAGTGGTTGGAAGTGGGAGTTGGGAAGCTAGCGACTTCTGTTCCTGTGCAAGACAACAGAAACCAGCAAGAAGCTGAAGGTGAGCTCTCACAGAGTAAAGTGCTCACGTCCTAAATCTTGCACCCGAACAGAAAAGAAATGGTTGAGGGAATTAATTTACAGACCTTAGGGTCAGTACTAGAGGCGATACAAAAGGAACTGGTAGGAGTTAAAGAAGAGAATCAAAGCCTAAGACAGGAGGTCATGAATTCTAGGAAAGAGACGGCAGAATTAGCACAGAGAATAAGACAACCGTATTCTGCTGGAAGGGAGGGTCCCACCACATCTATGGGAGACACAAAACATTTAACAACACAAGTAATACATTCCTTATCTCCAGTGATACCGTTGGCAGCGCCCGAGAGATTTAGTGGGGACCCACAAAAGGCGCAGGTGTTTATTACCCAATGCTCACTTCATTTCATGTGTCACCCTTCTATCTGTCCTGATGCACAATCTAAAGTAGCCTTCATTTTGTCATATTTAAGTGGAGATGCTGCGGCATGGTCGATGCCGATAGTTTCACGAGATGATCCATTATTGCAGAATTTTGACGAGTTCAAGAAAGAATTTCTGAGAATTTTTGACCGAAGACGGATCTCTCAAGCTGTAGATAACGAACTATTGGAGCTGAAGCAGGGAAATAGAGACTTGGTGGCTTACCTAGCCCAGTTCAACAAGCTCATAATGGAAACTGATTGGCCGGAGAACAAGAGGACAGCAATATTCTATCGAGGCCTGCGAGATGAACTAAAAGATGGTTTGGCTCAAATACCAAACCGTCCAACTGAAATTTCCGCCCTAATAGATCTGGTTCTAGAATTGGATTTCCGGCAGGGAGAGCGAAGAGGAGAGAGAAGACGAGAATTCAGAAGTACGGTCCCACGTTTCGACAGAGCTAAGACAGAAACAGGAAAGGGCACAGAAGGTTTCTCAGGATCCGAACCTATGCAAATAGGAATAATTCGGGGACCGCTCACTAAAGAAGAAAAGGAAAAAAGGTGAGTCAGCAACTTATGTATGTATTGCGGGTCTAGTGGGCATTTTGTGCGAAATTGTCCAAGAAAGCCAAAGGGTTCATTTAAACCGAAGGAAAACTCGCAGCACCACCTGTAGAAGGAGTTGTGCAGTGGGATGCGAATCTGAAATCAACTCCCCAGGAACATCGGTTGGCGACTACATTACAGTCGTCTTCACCCCATTTGATTCTATCTGTGACAATCCGATTCCGTCAAGAAACAATGAAAGGAGAAGCGGTGATGGTGGACTCAGGAGCCACAGGTAATTTCTGCGATCTGAAATTCGCGGCAAAAATTGGGCTGCAAGCAATCGCCAAGGCAAGAGAAGAACCAGTTAGAGCGATTGATGGTACCAACCTATCCTCAGGGCCTATCACGAGTCACACTGAATTGGTAGAGCTGATTCGAGAAGATGGGCATAGAGAAGCTATACACTTTAATTTAATTGATGCCCCGCAATTTCAACTTATATTGGGGCTTCCATGGCTCACGGAGCATAATCCCTCAATTAATTAGGAATGACAGAACAATCGAAATGAACTCAGAATATTGTAGAGAGAACTGTTTTGGAGCTCTCAAGGAAACAAGTAAACTGAACCCAGCTCACGCCTTATATTCGGCCGAAGTCTCCGTGTGCGTAATCAATACGCAATCAATACCACCAGAGTATCAAGATTTCGAGGACATTTTCAACGAACAGGAAGCTGAAAATCTGCCGCCTCATCATGTTTACGCCTGCAAGATAGACCTAGAGCCAGGGGCGAATTTACCTTGCAGTCGGGTGTATGCCTTAACAGAACAAGAGAATCATCATCTGAGGGAATATATCGACAAGTACCTGGCCAGTGGATTTATACGTCCTTCCCAATCTCCAGTGTCCTCGCCACTATTTTTTGTGCCTAAGAAGGAGCAGGGCGAGTTGAGAACATGTATTGATTATAGAGCCATAAATCGAATAACAAAGAAGAACAGGTATCCTCTTCCCCTTCTCTCCGTCTTATTGGACCAGATCAAAGGAGCACAGATATTCACGAAGTTGGATTTAAGAGGAGCTTACCACCTTATTCGAGTTAGAGAAGGAGACGAGTGGAAGATGGCTTTCAGGACACGCTTTGGGCTATTTGAATACCAGGTTATGCCCTATGGGTTGAGTAATGCGCCTGCAGCGTTCCAACACTTTATAAATGATGTACTCAGTGAATTCATTGATCAATGCGCAATTGTGTATATAGATGACATACTGATCTACTCAGAAGATACGCAGGAACATCAGACACAAGTTCGAGGAGTTTTACAAAAACTGCGAGAGAATAAATTATTTGTCAAGTTGGAGAAATGTGCTTTTGGAGTTTCGCAGGTAGAATTCTTGGGCTTTGTGATCTCGCCAACAGGAATTCATATGGACAGATGGAAAATTCAGGCTGTACTAGAATGGAAGTCACCCACCAGTGTCAAAGAAGTCCAAGCGTTTATTGGGTTTGCAAATTTCTATCGGAGGTTTATTGGAGAATTTTCTCGACGAATATTACCCTTGACGCGATTACTGAAGAAGGGGACACGATTCGAATGGTCAGAAGAAGCAGAGCTAGCCTTTAAGGATTTGAAGATTGAGTTCACCACTGCACCCATCCTCCTTCATGCCGATCCGATGGAGCCCTTTTATGTTGAGACAGATGCCTCTGACTTTGTGGTTGGAGGAGTTCTTTCTCAATGGAATAAGAAAACTGGCCAATTGCACCCGGTGGCTTATCGATCTAGGAAGTTGACGCCAGCTGAAATTAACTATACAATTACGGAAAAAGAGTTGCTGGCTATAAAAGACGCTTTCAAGGAGTGGAGACATTATTTAATGGGCGCCCACCATGTGGTAACAGTTTACACGGACCATCGTAACTTAAAATTCCTGAAGTCAGCCAGAACTTTGACACCTCGCCAACTTCGTTGGTCATTGTATTTTGCTGATTATGATTTCGTGATAAACTATCGACCGGGTACACAGAATGGAAAGGCGGATGCCTTGTCGAGGATGGGAACTGGAGAAGAAAGGAACCCACTAAGTGCTCAAGTGATCATTCCAGATGCCAAGATCATCGGCGCCACAGATATACTGAACTTCAAGGAAAAAGTAATCCAAGTTTTGACCCCAAAAGAAATGCAGAAGTGGGCGCAACTAGAGCCTGGAAGAGAAGTTTGAGATGAATTACCATTTAAAGAAGGTGCATTGTATTTGCCGACTACAGCGTTGCAGAAGCAAGCCTTGCAGGAATGTCACGACCATTTGTTGGCTGGGCACAAAGGAGAGTTCAAGACCGCAGATCTGATCAAAAGAAAATATTGGTGGCCACAGATGAGTAAAGATATAGAACAATATGTAAAAACTTGTGAGATATGCGCTCAGGGAAAATCAGAACGGCACGCTCCTCAGGGACTGTTGCAACCCCTGCCCATTCCTCCTCATCCTTGGCACACAATCACTCTAGACTTAATTACAGACTTATCATCCTGTCAGGGGACAAATACAATCCTAGTAATAGTAGATGCATACACGAAAATGACACATTTCTTGGCCATAAAGGGAATCCCTACAGCGAAACAGCTAGCAAGTCATTTTAGTGCACAGATCGTAAGGTTGAACGGAATACCCAAGGTCATAATATCAGACCGGGGAACCTAATTTGTCTCACATTTCTGGAAGGCATTTATGAAAGGGTTAGGAGTAGAAACTCGTTTTTCCACCAGTTTCCATCCGGAGACGTATGGACAAACGGAAAGAGTGAACCAAGAATTGGAGCAATATTTGCGATTGTTCTCGTTGAAACAGGATGAGGAATGGCCGGACTACTTGTGGACAGCTGAATTCGCTCATAATAATGCGAAGAATGTATCCACTGGGTACTCTCCGTTCTATTTAAACTATTGTAGACATCCAAATTCCGCAGTACAAGATGTGGAGCTCTCAGTCCCAGCAGTCAAGGATTTGGTGACTCATTTAAATTCTGTACATGAATTAGCATCAAAGAATCTAGAACAGGCTAAGGAAAAGTATAAGAAGTATGCAGATAAGAAAAGAAAGAAACCTCCCCCTTTAGAAATTGGAGATAAAGTCTGGTTGAATACAAAAAATTTAAGACTAAAAGGCAACCGAAAATTCCAGCCACGATTTATCGGTCCTTACCCTATTGTGGAGCAAACTAATCCAGTGACCTATAAATTGACCTTGCCCTCCAAATTCAAAATTCACCCAGTGTTTCACGTTTCTCTCTTGAAGAAGGCAGTTCCCAAATTGAGAAAAAAATCGATTCCAAACCCTATTCAGCTAGATACAGGAGTGGAGTTTGAGGTAAAAGAAATTCTGGGCTCAAAATTAGTTAGAGGAAGACTGTATTTTCTGGTTGATTGGAAAGGTTATGGTCCAGAGGAGCAGTTCTGGGAATTAGATTCAGATGTTCATGCTCCTAGGCTAATAAAACTTTGTTATCAGTGCAATCCAACCAAACCTAGAGTGGGAGGACCATCTTTGGTGGGGGGTACTGTCAGGATCCCTGATGCGAGTTTCAAAGCGATGCGCAAGGGGTTAAACTGAAGTGGTGCTACAGTGTTGAACAGGCATCAATGGTCGAGTTGGTGGCATGTCCGCAATTCCAAGATGGCCGCTAAGGTGCTGGGGTCTGTGGTCTAGTTGTTTGCAAATCCGGAGAGGCTGATGTGACGCGCGCACGCCTGAAGTATTGCGCACTTCACTAAAGACTTTTCCTCAGAGAAGACTGTTTTGCGAGTGTTCCCAGTTTGAAGTGTATTACCCTTGAGTACGAAGTTTTCAGAGAGCCACCCCTTCGTGACCTGTCTCTTAGTCATAGAACCGATACTTACTTGAAGAAAAAAGAAGACGCTTGGAGTTCGCGGTGAAAGACTTACCGGAGTAGAGATAGGAGTCGGCTCGTCTCTTCAGTTCCGAGTGAAGATTCAGCGACACCTGACAGAGAACAAGTAGAAAGCTAAGTGAATTACAGGAAAGGTTTTCAGGCATATAAATAATGTCAAGTAATGCCAGGAGACGCAATATCGCTGAGAGTAATTAAAACTTACCGTTGACTGCTTTTATAAGTATACTGGGTACTGTAAAAGAAAAAAGAGAACATTAACGATTTTTTGTGAAGAGAGTTAGAGTGGTGCAGAATCACAAACAATTAAAAAACTGTAAACTAGGAGGGGAAAGAGATGTGAGAAGAAAGACTTACCAGAGTTATTCCAGCACAGCATAAACCTGAGGAGAGAAAGAGAACAGAGAAAAAAGGGTTAAAAACTCAGGAAGAAATAATCTAGAAGACATGAGTATTGAATTTAAAGAACAGAAAAAGAAAAGACGACGTGATAAAAGAGAAATCCCCCAGTGAACCAACTGCTGGTAGGTTATGTATAAAAAAGTTTATTAGATAAACGCTCAAGGAATAAATAGGTTATAATCAAAAGGTAACTGTTTTACAGATAATTAAAAGACATCCATAACAAGGAAAGAAGAAAACAGAGTTGGTCAGGAAGAGAGGCACGGAGCTCAGGATTTTGGGTAGGTAGCATATCTCAAGGGAAATGTAGAAAAGAGATAGGATAGTGTAGAGGAAGGGAAAAAATAAAATTGTTGTGTGTTTAGTTTTCCTTAGGAGTCTTCGGTAGGCAGTGCGAAAGCTGAAGAAGATATCCAGATAGAAAACCAGAAGGTCCAGAACCAGTCTCTTCTTAAAGTTTATTATTTTATCCACTTTCCCCCTTCCCCCTCACTAATCAGTTAGCGCCAAGGTATTACTTGGGGCTGAGTGGTTGGAAGTGGGAGTTGGGAAGCTAGCGACTTCTGTTCCTGTGCAAGACAACAGAAACCAGCAAGAAGCTGAAGGTGAGCTCTGACAGCCTTTCCCTCACTTTCTCACAGGCATTGTTCCATTTAGCCCATTTTAAAGTTTGTGTGTTTGCGTACAACTTCAAAAAAGATTAAGGCCCTAATTTGGATGTCAGTCGGAGTTGCCTCTTACTAACATGCCTGCAGTTTCGGAAACGACCGACCTCGATTCGGCAGTCCGAGACCGCAATTACAATATGCTAGACCTGGCACCATTGGTGTGGGTCTCCCTTCCATTATTTGCCTTACCTCCTGTGTTTTTCTGTGTGTTGGACTCCCTTTTGGCTGGTCTAAATGCTTTGGGCACTTTGCCACTGCTGTTCAGTGCCAAAGTTCATGTGCTCCCTTTGTAAATTATTGTTATGGATTAGTGATTCCATGATTGGCTTATTTGATTTACGTGTCAGAACCTAGAACAGTGCACTATGTGTGCCCAGAGCCTGTAAATCAAATGCTGCTGGTGGGCTTACACTCACAGAAGCAGCTTGTTAAATGTGTCTCAGGCAAGACATTGCAGAGCCTGTGTGCAGTCGGGGTCTGCCATGTCGACTTGGCAAGTGCACACAAACCTTCCCTTTTCTACATATTAGTCACCCCTAAGGTAGGCCCAAGGTACCCCTATGGGCAGGGTGCATTGTATGTGAAAGGTAGGACATGCCCTTATGTGTGTGGCATGTCCTGATAGTGAACTACTGGCAGTTTCGCTTCTCACTATTGCAAGTCTATTTGTTCCCATAGAACAGAATGGGGAGTTTGTTTATAACATCTTATAAACATAACTGACCCTTGAAACAGGATAGAAAAGAAACGTTTAGTATGCCTGAACTCAAAATGTTAACGTGCATCTTTTAGTGAGGGTTATTTTTACATTCTGTGTTTGAAAATACCACTTTTAGAAAGTAGGTATTTTCTTCCCTAACCATCCAGTGTACCTTTGCTAGGTTTGTGCATTGCATATCTGTCTTTTGGATGACATGGGCAGGAGAAGGGCAGTGGCTCCAGAAGTCTGATGAGCCAGGACTGGGCTGAATCGTCCTGGGCTGCATTTAGAGTAGGGGGATTTCCTTTTCACCTGAATGGGCCTGGTCTGCCTTCAACAATGTTGTCTCCACCTCCTGCCAGGAAGCTGCACCAGTGAAGACAGAACTGGTTTTGGCTGGGTACAGACACTCTCTGCCTTCAGAGAAGAAAGGATTCTGTCATATAAATATTGGGGCCCAGGACCCAGAATTTTAGATCACTTCTTCGAAATCAAGAGGAGCCTTTGTCAAGGAGAAGAGCCGGATAAGCTGAGAAGGAATACTTCCCCTGTGCTGTATGCTGTCTGGGGTTGGCCTGCAGTGGCTGCTTGCTGTCAAGGAAAGGAGAAAAAGGACTTTGCTGTTTGCTTTGTCACCTGCTTGAAGAAAAGTTCTCCAAGGGCTTGAAATTGAGCTTGCCTCCTGTTCTGAAGTCTCAGGGACACAACAACTTCATCCCCTCTGTCCCTCTGCATCTGGAACTGCTGCTTCAGCTGCTACGGGAGGAAATTGCAACACTGACGCCGGCGAGTGACGCTGTAACCTGCACCAAAGCCGTTGGCACCGCTCCTGAAGAGCACGACACACCGCCCGGACTTGCACCGTAGGCCCAACGCTTGCTGACGCTGTGTTGCATGAACTCCGAAGCCGTCATCGAGGTCGCTGCCTGCACCGGAGCTGGGGACACCGCTCGTAACGTCCTTGACACACTATCCCGACTCACACCACAGCCCCAGACTTCATCGACGCCGGTGCTTCATCAACGCGGAGCTAATCCTCGACGTGGGTGACTTTGAATCCATAGACATCGCACCATCATTAGGAACCGGCTCCTCGCCGCCATCCATGAAGTCACCTCCCCGACACAGTAAGGAACCGACGTCTCACCTCCCCTGTGCTGCAGTAAGGAACAAAGGCCTCACCTCCCCTGGGGTCGCAAGGAACCGACGCCGCAGGCGTCAAGGAAGCATCACCTCCCCGACGCGTGCAGCGTCTTTTGCTTTCATAAATTCCAAGGTACTGTTCTTTGTGGGTCTGCTTGACTCTGGGCCTGACGTCTCACACCTCGCGGTCGGCACCGTTCTTTGGGACTTTCATCTGTCACAACATCGTCATAACTCCAAGTGAAGTTATTTGTTGCTAGAACCTTTATTTGAGTGAACAACCTATTTTTTAGGATATTTTTGATACTGTATTGTGTATTTTTGTTGTTTGGTCTTGTTTTGGTTTAGATAAATATTACTTATTTTTCTAAACTGGTGTGGTGTCCAATTGTAGTGTTTTCACTGTATTACTGTATGTGTTCACAAATGCTTTACACACTGCCTCTGAGATAAGCCTGTCTGCTCATGCCAAGCGGGTGAGCAGGGGTTATTTTAGGAGTGTATCTCCCTTTGCCTGACTAGAAGCAAGGATCTCTATTTGGACAAAGGTACCTACCTCTCCCATTTCTAACACAATGCAGCCAAACATGGTGTGTTCACAGACTCCCTTTCTCTAAGGGAGCTTGTGCAGCAGTCGGGAACCGGCCACAGCACAAGGTCCCATAGAGAAACGGGAGTCAACCCTAGATGCCCCCTCAGCCCCAAGCTGGAGGCCTCAGAAGAAGGTGGGCCATGGTAGGGGGCCCCAAAGTCGCTTTCTGACAGGCTTTCTATGTTGGAAAGCCCAAAATGAAAAGCCCGTTAAAAACTGATATCATAATCCCAATGGCGGAAATTCCGTCTGGAAGGGATTTTGTTGCAGTGCCGACTGGCCCATGGGCTCCTTGAGCGCATCGGAAGCCAGCCAGATTGACCGGCTGGTTTGAATTCTGACTGCCTTATTCGTAATACGGTGGTCGGAATTCAAACCAAGGATGGTGATTGGAAAGCCTCTGATCTGCAGTTGGAGGCTTTCTGGCCAATATCCAAATTAGGGCCTGAGTTCTCTATTTAAATTCGAATATAGCTTTTTTAACAATGTGAGCGAATATTATGTGTTGCCTTTCCTCAGCCCTAGATCCTTCCAAAGCATAAAAGTTTGAGCCATCAAAATTCACTTTGTGGTGTGACTTGTGCAGGACATCCAGTCATTATTTTGGTATTTTGAAAGAGAATGCACCACGAAGAAGTGGCCGAGCTAATGCCATACCTGCAAAGAGAAGAACTTTTACGAGTAAGGCTCACAGTGTCCTTGTTAAGGTGGTTTACTTTATGCTGTGGTCAGATTTTCTGAATTGGTAGGTTTCAGAAGAACCCCTCTAAGGTGAAATAGCCCCAAATGTCTCTTTGGGTCTCTGTCACTGAGTTAAGTGGGGCATTTTGCACATCACAAAGGCTCACTAAGCAATAAAACTTTCAGCACTCTTTGTATTTTCCCTAGTGTGAGTCTACTATTAGAATGCTACAGAAAGACTGACAGACAAGCCTTATGTACAACATGAAGCCAAGGGCATATGATGTAGTTTGCGTAATAAGCAGATTTAGAAGACCGATAAGGCTGTTACTGGCACAATAACCTACCCCAGCACTATGTCACAAACTTTTGCCATTTGGCGATCCCAGGAGTAGTGCTTACTTCTCAGCTTCAAGCACTGCCCTTGGCTGTATTTATAACTTTCTAATTCAAAACGGTAAGAGGAATTACCCGAGAATGAGCTTCTACTCTACTGGGTTACAAATGCTAGGAAATAATTTGGCATCCTTAAATGTATGGTGGCACAATAAAATCGTAAAAGAAGTCCATTCCCTCACAGTGTTAATATACAACATAACTAATTTGTTTCGGAATAACGTGTACTCTCATTTCTCTGGAGGTTGCTCACCATTTCTGCTCTAAGCCAGCAGTGAAAACAATGATGCAATTGTTATCTCATGTTTAATGGACGTCAGCTAGCAGACGGAATATTTGTAAATACAACAGATACTGTTGTGAACATATATCAATTGATCTACCAATTATCTCGTCCTTTGATAAATGACTACAACTTGGCATGTAATGGAGTACAATAATCATTGCTACCCTTATATCTGTTTCTGCAACTTCTGCTAATTCAGGTAGGAGAGGTCAAATGAAATAAAAAAAAAGATTGTAGATATTGCAATAATTTTGTCCTGTGTGGTTGTAGCCTTATCGTTGTATTTCCATTCAACAATTGATAGCTAATTGTCATACCCCTAGGGAAATCAAGTTGTTGTTTCGGAGGTAAACAAGAGGACATATTGAATCTGAGTTTATTGTAAGCAGCTGAAGAACACCTATTACTATAGATAGGTCCGTCATCTTGATAATCCCTGAAAAATACCAAAGGAAGCATTAGATATGTAAACTAAAGACATCTTGAGTTGTGAAGATACTAGAGAACAGGCATGCGCTTTAGACATTGACACATCTTAAATGGCTATGATATCAATATGAACTCCTTCTCCATTCCAATCGATTCTAATCCAATCCACTACAGGACATCCATCCACTCCTCTCCCCTCACCCGCTTCTCCCATCGACCCCGCCCCTCCACCAAAGACAGAGACACATCAATTAGAAGTCCCCTTAGCCACTCACTAAAGACAGAATGAGATTTGCTTCGAAAAACTGCTGCTACAAATGCAGGTGATCTCAGTGTTGACTCTGTAATGCAAATACTCTTCTCCTCTCAACTCTGCTCTGTTACAGAGGTTCAGCAGGCAGGAGTCAATGAACCAGCTTGAATAATGATGATCTTAGTGGTACCATGCATACCTCTTACCCTGCTGCCACTTACACAAATGGTCGGTTTGTAATACTGTGGTCTGCACTCCTTCGTCTTCAAGTTTGTTCCCTCCTGAGTGGGAAGCTACTGATTTGGAGAATGTATGTCTCGCATATTGCAAGATATGCCCACATTAATGGACCAGCTTTGCCTTACCCTAAATTTGGTGGTAAATGTATCTTCTAGGCATTGCTACTCACTTTCATGAAGCCCAAGGCACTCCTGTTCCCCTGGAGAGGGTTGCATCAATATAACTGTTTAAATTACAGAGCTCTTGATAAGATAGCATCATTAACAAATGTTTGCAACCATTAGCATGTTAGAGTGTGTTCATTGGTGCAGAGGTCTGTTTCTTAATTTCAGAGGTGTTCCAGGATTTGCGATCACATAGTGCTTGTCAGTGGCAAATAATGTTACATCCAGTGACCCTCATTCAGAGCCGCCTCTAGGGTGTTGCGACTGCTGAGGCCACACTGGACGCTGACCTGGAGGGTGGGCCATTGACTTCAGCGGGGGAGGGGTCGTAGTGTTAGAAATAACTTAACATTTTAAGGCACCTGCTGCAGAGTTCCTGGTGCATCCAGATTTCAGGCAGCAATAAAAATGTCAAGATGGCGTGATTAATGTTATATTAGAGAGAGCGGTCTAGTGGCAGTTTGAACTTGCCATAAAGTAGCGCAGAGGGTTAATATGCTTGCTGAAAAGAACAAATCTGTGTTTTATGTTGATAACTGAGTGGATTAATAAAGTCAGCTTTTACCAGCACTTTGAAACAAATTAATTATTATTGAAAGAGGGTCTAGGGAGAAATAGGGAGCTCTTTTTCCGGGTGGTTGTGAGGGAATCCGAGGAGTAGGTCTTCAGGGGGCGCCAAAGACGATTGTCACACTGGGCTCCACCAACGCTATAGACCACACTGGGTGCCACCAGCGCTAAAACCATGCCCTCATTTAATACTTTAATGTAGTGAAATGCTACTTTTACTGTCTGCTGTAATTTATATGTTTTTCTCATTGCCTTCCATTTTTATTGGAAATCTATTTATATATTTTGAGAATATTATTAAAACGTTGTGCCTTTACAAAAATATATTTACTGTTTTAATGCAACTCTGCTAATTGTCTTGCACTGTTGTCTCACACAAGCATACACCACCTCCTTTAAATTAGGACTTGACTGCACATCATATCTATGGGAGAGTCCAGGTGATTTGAGAGGGCAGTTTTTTTTGCAGACTTAGTAATGAGATCTGGATGGGGGAAACACCAGCACTCTCATATTTGAAAGTGCTATGTTGTCCATTTTACAGCAAGTATCGGGGAAAAAAACACCTGCACCGGCCTTGCTGTGCAGGTACGAGCGGTGAGCTGGTGGGGAGGGGCCAGGCGGGGAGGGGGAGTCGACAGATGACAGAATAGGGAAAATAAAATACAAAAAAAGAAAAACACTTACCTTGTGCACGCTGCATCGCCGACTCAGCGATGTGGCGAGAACAAGGTAAGTGGTTTTATAAATGCTTTTTTTTTCCCTATTCCGTCATTTGTTGACTTCCCCCCACCCACCGCTCTTACCTACATAGACCTCGACTGGAAAAAAGTCTTGCTGCATCTCTAGCAGGTTGCCTCGGAGCATAGCATGCATCCTCAGTATAGACAAAACATTGATTACAGACAATTTAAAATCATACTCAATTTTTTTTATTTTTAATATTTCATGAGTTGTGCTTTGTAATTCCACTGAAGCACTACATTCAAGGAGATGAGTCTCCAAGACAAGTTTTATATTCAAAATACTTAAAATCTTTTTTGAGATTTTTTTAAATTGACAAAATCGGCATTAGTTGACAAGGCTAATAATGGCCATTAAATTTACTTGATAAAAATAACACAATGTAAATAGTTGCAAATAATTAATGCGCTGGAAACAAGGGTAAAATTAATTCTAGCATGTTTTTTTTTATCAAAGACCTAAGAGCTCATTTTAGCCATTGTCTTTTTTGGGGAATATATTTTATCGAGTTTACAAACAAACAAACCAAAGGACATGCGCAACTTGCTCAAACAGTCCCCTAAATCCGCAGTACGATCCTTACCCTCCCTTTTACCCCCCGGATGGCCAACAACCCTCCTTCGGCACCCAGCAAGTATCTCAGTACAGGTTCCATGACCATGACTGGGTTCAACTCGTGGAGGGCAGCATCAACTTCGGGTCTCATTAATCAGTATAGCATCCATATCGTCCGTTAGTCTGTGGTATGTTCTCCAGCCCCATACCCAGATTTTTTTCAAACTTCTTCAGACAGCCCCTGCTATCATACTCCAACCTCTCCACCTCCATGCAATGATTCATGCCTTCCCTCCACATGTCTCATGTTGGGACAAGGCTTCCTCCTGAGTGGCTGGCCAGATCGTTTTTGGCAACAACAAAGGCCAGCATACAAAATAACAATTGCTTCCTGGAAATGTCTACTTTATTAGATATGTCTAGCATTATAAATTGAGGCTTACTGGGAATAACATTGCCCATCACCTCCTCTAGTTCTGTGATAAGGAATTCCCAGTATCATGTTGCTATAGCTTGCTGCTTGGTATGCTGCTTGGAATGTCACTGGTCATGGATCCATTTGATCCTCCAGGGATGCTAAGCAACAAGGAGAATCTTGGGGGAGCAGTTGGGAGTTGCAGGAGTTAGAGGAGGCTAAAGATCGTGTTGCTGTTCAGGGGAGAAAATAAGTTAACTCTAAGAATGCAGCACTGTTGTATCTTAACCTTTTGGCAATGAGCTGACCTGCGAGAGGCAGTGAACCTTCCATCAACACCCCTCTGTTTCACCATTCTGAGAAAACTTTCTGTGCACCTACTGCCACTACCGTTGTGCTCCACGGCATGTGCGTAAGTGACTATCAGGAAGCTTATAGGAGGAATCTATTGTTTGACAGTTGCAGGTATCTCAGGAAACCTTGAAGACTTAAGGTTCAGGGCAAAGCGTGTTATCATTTATAAACCTACTGCTATAACTAGACCATTTTTTAAAGTCACTTATTGTGATGACAACCTTGGAGCATATTAACAAGCCAGGCGATAAAATTATCGCCGCTTTAGCGGCAGAAAACTGCCGCTAAAACGGCGATAATGGGCTTGATAATATGCTCTATGGAATTCCAATTGAAGCCCATGTTAGACGTCCTTCACATCTAACATGGGTTTCAATTGGAATTCCATAGAGCATATTATCAAGCCCATTATCGCCGTTTTAGCGGCAGTTTTCTGCCGCTAACGCGGCGATAATTTTATCGCCTGGCTTGTTAATACAGCCCACTGTGAGGTATTGGTACGCATCTGCACTGGCGTAACAAAACTTGAGGGGGCTGCCCTGAAAGGTATGTGGAGGGGCCCCCTCCAGACTCAATCAGGAGCTATTCGACCAGAGTACTGGGCTGAGGGGGCCCCCTGGAGCTTGGGGGCACCCCTGCACAGCGGGGGCTGCGGGGGCCTGTGTCACGCCACTGCGTATCCGGCCATTTCAGGGCTTGCGATAGACTCATGCGTGAAAATGATTATAGGAGTAGTGTCAGTGATGTGGTTGACCTCTTCACGGCATTTCCGACTGAAGGATTGTTGGAGCATCGTTGCACTCATCACGTTGTTTTCAAGCACCACAATAAGCATTGGTGCATACCCCGGTTAGCACGTCGTTCCGAAGCACGTAGATTTCTGGCTCCCTGATGTATTTGATGATCAGCAGGATTTTGGGATGAACTATCAATTCCTGAGCATTGGTTTGCCTTGGAGTACACTCAGGGCCGGCACTAGGGCGGTGCGATCGGTGCCACCGCACCGGGCACTGACTTGGGGTGGGCGCGCCATTTTTTGAGAGTATATTATCATTTTTAAAACATGTGCTGCCGCGTTACTGCTGCCACGTTCCTGGCATTAATTAGAATGTCAAGATAACTCCAGTGATTAATCGTCTTCCTGGAAAGAGACAGGAGCTTTGTCTAGTGGAAGTTTTGACTCATTGTAAGGTAGCGCACAGGGTTAATGTGCCTGATGCTAAGAACATGTACCATGCAAATCACAAAGTGCATATAATGTAAATAGGTCAGTGAGTTACTGCTTCTGCAAGAGGGATCATTTTGTTACTTGAAGTTTAGAAGTCCAAATCCTTATATAGAACATTGAGCTATTAACTGTCATCAAAAAGCTGCATGCAATCTGCATATGTTAGAGCTACATTTATACCCAGTGTTTCACTATGCTAATCTTGCCAAAAGAGTTCATTTGAGTAGAAAACAATTCTTATCATTGAAGAAAGAACCCCTGACAATGATGTTACGTTTTATATCCTAAATGTGTGTTTTTCCAGAATAAACTATATTGCCTACCAGTATCATGGACAGGTGACTCCTACACCTTGTAGTCCGGTCTGATATAGCAATTCTTATACACTGATTAACACTCATATGATTGTCTCTGTGCAATGTGTGTGTGATGTAAAGTGCTCTGACACCTTACAATGGTATGAGTGGTGCTATAAATTAAATGAATCTGAGAGATAGTGGGTACGGAGAATTGAGGAGCACTGTTAAAGGGTGCTAGTGATGGAATACATGGAGAAGGAGGTCATTGGGGAGGCGCCAACAAACATTGTTGCAGAGGGTGCCACCAGTATTAAAGCCTACCCTGAGTATACTGTGGAAAAGTGGCAGTGTGCACGGTATTTCACCCTTATATGGATTGCTAGTCATGCAGCATTTTGATGCACAGTTCATGTAATTAGAAGACACGTGGTGAATCCCAGACACTAATGAAGACATTCACTTCTTCTTGCCAGAAGGAAAGTGTTAGAAATGGGGTTCTCTATTTGGCAGAGGTAGGTACATTTGTCCAAATAGGGGCCCTTGCTTCTAGTCAGTATAAGGGGGTACACTTCTAAAATAACCCCTGCTCACCCCCTTGGTAGCTTGGTGAGAGATACAAGGTGGCAGGTTAGCAGGCTTATCTCTGAGGTAGTATGTGAAGCACTTGTGAACCCATTCAGTGATACAGTGAAAACACTACAAATGTACACCACACCAGTTTAGAAAAATAAGTAATCTTTACCTAAACCTAAACAAGACCAAACAACAAAAATCCACAATACAGTAATAAAAATGTGACTTTCAGATGGTAGAAATAGTTCAGTTCAAGCAAATTGCAGACGCAACACTTTTCTCACAAAGTACCTGGGATGCGTCACACAAACAAACAGGTGATGCGTCCCCCAACGATGCAACAAACTTGGCGCCTCGATGCAATGCGATGATCTGGTGATGATGCATGAACTCGTGCAGCCCCACAGCAGGCCTTGCATCGAAGTTTGTGAGATGATCTCGGACTACGGAGATCGGTGCACTTGATTCGGCATGCAGCAATTTCTCGAGCCGTGGCAGGCGCTGCAACGGTTTCTTCGGCAATGCGTCGGAAACAGGTGCGGATGCGTCTAGCTTCTTCGAAGTTTCGTCGATTTTCCACCTCCCATCGCAAAACAGTCTCTAGATGTCCAGAACAACAGCAGGCACTTCTTTGCAGATTAGAATTCCCAGCAAGGAAATTCAGGGGAGCTAGTGCTGAAGTCTTTGTGTCCCTGAGACTTCAGAACAGGAGGCAGGCTGAGTCTTAAGCCCTTGGAGATCTTCTTTGAAGCAGGTGACAAAGCAAACAGCAAAGTCCTTTTCACCTTTCCTTGGCAGCAAGTAGCCACTGCAGGCCAACCCCAGACAGCAAACAGCACAGGGGCAGTATTCCTCCTCAGCTTCTTCGTCTCGTCTCTTCTCCTTGGCAAAGGTTGCTCTTGATTCCCAGAAGTAATCTAAAAGTCTGGCCCCTCTTTTTATACACCAAAATCCTTTGTTCGCTGAAGGCAGAGAGTGGCTGTACCCAGCCAAAACCAGTTATGTCCTCACTGGTGCAGCTTCCTGGCAGGAGGTGGAGACAGCATTGTTGAAGGCAGACCAGGCCCATTTAGGTGAAAGGAAATCTTCTCCCCTACAATAAATGCAGCGCAAGTCTATTCTGCCCAGCCCTGACTCATCAGACTTCCAGAGCCGCTGCCCCTCTCTAGCCCCTTCCATCCAAAAGCCAGAAACGCGATACACAAACCTAGCAGAGGCACACTGGATGGTTAGGCAAGAAAATATCTACTTTCTAAAAGTGGTATTTTCAAACACAGAATGTAAAAACCACCCTGCCTAAAAAATTCATTTTAACATTCTGAGTTCAGGCATACTAAACTTAATTTTTCTACCTTATTCCCAGGGTCAGTTATGTTTATAAGATGTTATAGACAAACTCCCCATTCTGTCCTATGGGAACAGGCAGCCTTGCAATATTGAAAAACGAAATTGGCAGTATTTCACTATCAGAACATTCCACACACATTAGGGCATGTCCTACCTTTCGCATAAAAGGGGTGACTAATATGTAGAAAAGGGAAGGTTTAGGGACTGGCAAGTGTGTGCACTTGCCAAGTTGACATGACAGTCCAGACTGCACACAGGATCTGCAATGGCAGGCCAGAGTCACATTTTACAGGCTGCTTCTGTGAGTGGCACAATCAGTGCTGAAGCCCACTAGCAGCATTTGATTTACAGTCCCTGGGCACATACAGTGCACTATACTAGGGTCTGTCAAGTAAATAAAATATGCCAATCATGGAATCACTAATCTATAACATCAATTTACAAGGGGAGCACTTGCACTTTGGCACTGAACAGCAGTGGTAAAATGCCCAAAGCATCTAGACCAGCAAAACGGAGTCCAACACACAGCAAAAACATAAGAGGCAAAGGCAAAAATGCAGGGGAGACCCAGGCCAATGGTGCCAGGTCTAATACAAAGTAGTTGTTTTATCTTATTATATCAGTTCATCCTTTTAGCTGTTTATTTTAATCTTTTTTTGTTAATCAGTTACTTTACTTTATTGTGTAAAGTTAGTTTATAGGTTTCACCATGATCGTAGCAAATATGTCGCAACCACCACAATTTTTGACGGAGTCAGTAGAACCCATTTTGCTGTAGAAGAAGTGGAAATGACTCTTTGATTCAGATCTGTTAGCTATTAGGGGAGAAATATTCTCGGCAGCTTGAAAACAAGCAGTACTGTTGCATAATTTGGGAATAGAAGGATAGAATATTTATGAAAGCTCAGAGGAAATTAACGTTGGTATTGGAGAGGGTGAATCAAGAGATGTGTTTGAAATGTCTGTGACTATACTGGAAAAGCATTTTGGCCAATGGTTGAATGTAGTCATGCAGAGACACAGACCAAAGAGGAATGTATGTCTAACTATGTGGCTGCTTTGAGAAATCTTGCACTGACCTGTGAATATGGTGAATTAACTGATTCGCTCATCCAACACCAATTAGTGTGGTGCACTAATAACTCTAAAGTACAAGAAAGCCTCTTAGTGAAGAATCCTTCTCTTAAACAATCAGTAGAAATTGCAGAAGGGAAGGAGCATGCCTTTAACTGGGTAAAAGGAATGTGTAATGATGCACCTTGTTTTGTGGACCTTGGATCCATGACTCCAGACAAATGATTTATTCACAAGTTGTTGGCAGACAAGTTGTGCAATAATTTACAGAAACATGGGTTCTGCAAAACCAGGGATGAAAGTACAGGGAAGGACAGTGGATCTAGTGTGGGGAGTGATTTCAAATTCAAATGCTTCAGGTGTGGGAGCTCTTATCATCTTTCAAACCGTTCTCAATGCATGGCCTGTAATGTTGTGTGGCACAATTGCGGGAAAAAAGGGCACTTGGTATGGGCAAAAGTTCATGAATTGTTAGATGTGACAGAGGAGAGTTAGAGCCAGATTGGGATCCTCTTCCACTGAGGTCAAGCAGGTGGTGGATTCGGTCAACAGTGATCACATAATAATGCCTGAATGTGAAGTGGAAATTGGTGTTAAAAACTCACTGTGTTTGCAGATTCTGGGTCTCCATTTACACTGATGGGAGATAAAAATTGGGAAGCTGTGAATGGGAAGAGTGGCATTGAGCTATTACTGACAGACTTTAACCCTGAGAGATGTGGTGGGATGCAAATTTACCTTTTGGGATACACTGTCATGCTGATAAATGTTCAGGGAAGAGAAACGGTGGGGAAGATATGTGTGGCAAAAAGGTTAGGTTTGCTCAAAGGGTTCGACCAAAACATAATTTTAAAAAAAATATCAAACCGGTTGTACACAAGGCTAGAAAGGCACTCATTTTGATGATCAAACCTTTCCAGGAAGAAATTGACATGTTGTTACATAATAAGGTCATTGATAAATAAATGGCACCAGTTGTTCTTGCATCAAAAAGTAATCGTACTAAGATCAAAATGTGTGTAGATCTTGGAGACCTTAACAAATGCATATGGGTACATCGCCAATCACTGCCGAATATCACAGAGGCTCTGGCAACTCTTAATGTAGCTACTGTATTTAGTGTGATGTATTCGTCTACTGGCTATCATCAGGGTATGCTACACAGGGACTTCAGACCCCTCATTTTTTTGTTACACCTTTGGATGTATACAGATTTCAGAGGTTGTCTTTTGGTTTGCCATCAGCGGCAGCTTGCTTCCTTAAGCTGATGAAATTAGTGTTGGAGAGTATCGAGTCACTAATGTATTTCTAAGACAACATTTAGGTGTATGGAAAAGATAAAAACCAGCATGAGGAGGTGTTATGGCAAGACTTTGTCAGATTGAGGGAGAAAGGACTGACATTTAAGAAAGAAAAATGCAGCTTTGGTGTGATTCCGTCGCATATTTTGGGTACACCATATCTTGTGAGAGAATCAAGCTTATAATTGAGTTGGCAGATGCTAATATTGAAGCACAGGCCCCTTCAAGCAACGACCACATCAGATAATTATTGGGGATTGTAGAGTACTACTCCAAGTTTGTTAGGAAATTTGCCAGTGTGGTACAACCTATCCGGATGCTGTTAAAAAAGGGGATACCATTTGAGTGGCCTAATGAGGCTAATGAGCCTTTTAAATCAGTGAAGGATGAGATTGCGAAGATGTTCACTTTAGGCCATTTAAATGTCACAAAATCAAAAGGGACTGTGTGCTGTGCTCTCCTAAATTAAGGATGGGGAGGTGAAAGTGATGGCTTTTGCTTCATGTTCATTCAAGGGTGCTGAAGAAAAGGCACTCAGTCAATGAGCATGAGGAGTTGGCTTGCACTTGGGCAATACACCTTTTATGTTGTTTTTGTTGGGTTTGCCTTTCATACTCCGAACTGACCACAGATCTTTACTGCAGCTGATGGGGTGCAGGTGGTGCACAGACAAAATATCGAGTTTTTTATTTTGACCTACCATAATATCAAGTTTTAAATATCGTAGGTCAAGAATATCAACATCAAGAATATCGTTTTACAGAATATTGACAGTAAGGTTAGAAATATTGTTTTATTTAATATTGAAAACAGTAATATCGTTTGTAAAAATATCGTTGTCAATAATATTGATGTTTATATTAGTGTTCTGTATTTTAATATGTGTGTTAAAAGTATGTGAGGTTATTTTTTGGTATAAGAGTAGTTTATTTTTCTAATGTATGTGTTACATTTTTAGCAGTAAATATTTTTATGTAAAATAATGTTTGCGTAATTTAGTTCTGTAGCGGGTTGTGGGTTTATATGGGAATAGGGTGGGAAGTACTTTAATGATAATAAAGTCATTATTAATGTTTATTTATTAGTATTTATTATTAATTAATTATTAATTGGTTATTAAGAAATATTAATTAATTAATAGACCATTATAGAAATTGTGTAATTTGTTTTAGGAGCGGGTTGTGGGTTTATAGGGGAATAGGGTGGGAAGTAATTAAATAATAATAAAGCAATTATTAATGTGTATTTATAAGTATTTATAATTCATTTATTATTAATGGATTATTAATTCTTATTAATTAAGTAATAGATAATTATATAAATTGTTACATTTTTTAGGAGTGGGTTGTGGGTTTATAGGGGAATAGGGTGGGAAGTAATTTAATTATAATAAAGTAATTATTAATAATTATTTATAATTAATGTATAATTAATAATTGATTGGTTATTAATGAATATTAATTAAATAACAGATAATTGTATTAATTGTGTTATTTTTATAGGAGCGGGTTGTGGGTTTATAGGGGAGTAGGGTGGGAAGTAATTACATTTTAATAAAGTCATTATTAATATTTATGTATTATGATTTATAATTGATTTATTATTAATTAATAATTGATTGGTTATTAAT
Source organism: Triturus cristatus (assembly GCF_964204655.1). Classification (NCBI taxonomy): domain Eukaryota; kingdom Metazoa; phylum Chordata; class Amphibia; order Caudata; family Salamandridae; genus Triturus; species Triturus cristatus. The sequence goes on along the minus strand of NC_140589.1, from coordinate 496,794,971 downwards.
TTTTTAATAATTATTTAATTGATAAGTATGTAAATTGTAACCCTCTGCTATCCAACACTTTCCCTACTGTTGCACTCACTGGAGTGGGAATAGTAATTTTTACCCCTCTGCTATCCTACACTTTCCCTACTGTTGCACTCACTGGAGTGGGAATAGTAATTTTTACCCCTTCGCTTTCCAACACTTTCCCTACTGTTGCACTCACTGGAGTGGGAATAGTAATTTTTACCCCTCTGCTATCCAACACTTTCCTTACTGTTGCACTCACTGGAGTGGGGATAGTAGTTTTTACTCCTACGCTATCCAACACTTTCCCTACTGTTGCACTCAATGGAGTGGGAATAGTAAATTGTACCCCTCCACTATCCAATACTTTCCCTACTGTTGCACTCACTGGAGTGGGAATAATAATTTTTACCCCTCCGCTATCCAACACTTTCCCTACTGTTGCATTCACTGGAGTGGGAATAGTAATTTTTACCCCTACGCTTTCCAACACTTTCCCTACTGTTGCACTCACTGGAGCGGCAATAGTAATTTGTAACCCTCCGGTATCCAAAACGTTTCCTACTGTTGCACTCACTGGAGTGGGAATAGAAATTTTTACCCCTACGCTATCCAACACTTTCACTACTGTTGCACTCTTTGGAGTGGCAATAGTAAATTTCACCTCTACGCTATGCAACTCTGTCCCTACTCTTGTACTCTCCGGAGTAGGAATAGTAATTTGTACATCCCCGCTATCCAATACTTTCCCTACTGTTGCACTCATTAAAGTGGGAATAGTAAATTGTACCCCTCCGCTATCCAAAACTTTCTCTACTGTTGCACTCACTGGAGTGGGAATAGTTATTTTTACCCCTACGCTATCCAACACTTTCCCTACTGTTGCACTCTCTGGAGTGGGAATAGTAATTTTAACCCCTACGCTATCCAACGCTTTCCCTACTGTTGCACTCACTGGAGTGGGAATAGTAATTTTTACCCCTGCGCTGTCCAGCACTTTCCTAACAGTTGCACTCTCTGGAGTGGGATTAGTCATTTTTATTCCTATGCTATCCAACACTTTCCCTACTGTTGCACTCTCTGGAGTGGGAATAATAATTTTTACCCCTACGCTAACCAACACTTTCCCTACTGTTACACTCACTGGAGTGGGAATAGTAATTTTTACCCTTACGCTATCCAACACTTTCCCTACTATTGCACTCTCTGGAGAAGGAATAGTAATTTTATCCCCTCGGCTATCCATAATTTTCTCTACTGTTTTAGTTAATGTAGTGTAAAATGTATTTTAAAAAGATTTTAAAATATTGTAACAATTAAGGGGCCTATTAGGATGGCGGGCGGCAAACCATTCCGACCGCCGTGGTAGCGGAAATGAACCGTCTGCACGTACCGCGGCAAAACCAGGGGTCCGATTAGGATCAACCGCTAGAACAAAATGACCGCGGCGGAACGATGCTACAGAAGACCGCCAATAGCGGGCAGAGCAGGTGAAAATCCGTCCGCGGCGGTTGGATTCACGGCGGAAAAAAACAAAACTGCCGCAAGGCCAGCGGATTGACGTACAGTTAGGATACCATTGAGGTGACAGCGGAATGATCCGCTGTTTCTGACCGCCGCGATCACAACCAGTAATGATTGGATGAGCCAGCGGTAGGGCTGTTGCATACCGAAGGCACGGCAGCTCCGGAACAATTATGGCGGTCGACAAAAAAAACACACAATAAGGCCACCAAGTGTACACATCAAACTAGCTCAGCCCAAAAAAAAACAACACACCCCAATGACACATCCCCATGGCAACTAAAAAAATTCAAATCCCAGGACAAACCACACAATACACCTGAAAAGCAATACTCCACTCTGACACACCCACATGGCTGAGTATAAAACCAGCCCCTTCCCTGACCAGAATCCTTTGCAATACTCCACCCCAGAAGGAACAAACCCTACAGCACAAAGGATAGGCAAACCACCACACATCTCACCAGCACAACAAAACACACACCACTTACATCACCACCACCACTCTCACACCTGCACACTTAACACATTTGCACATCACACACCATGGCACAAAAGAAAATGCCCAAATTTACTGACAATCAGTTGTCAGTCATGGTAGATGAGGTAAGCAGAGTAGAACCACAATTGTTTGGTAACCTGGTCCAACAGACACCATTAGCCACAAGAACACAAATGTGGGCAAGGATGGTCAGCAAGGTCAATGCAGTAGGGACTGACCAAGAAGGAGATCATGAAGCGGTGGCATGAGCTCAAGAGCAAGGAGAAAGAGAGGAACAATAAGAACCTCAAGCTGGCTCAGATGACTGGTGGTGGCCCTTCCATTCCACCAAGACCATTCACTGCATGGGAGGAGAAGGTGCTTGCCATACTGCATCCAGATAATCTCACAGAAATACACGAGGGAGTGGAGGCTGGTAAGTACAAACAAATGTCTACCATCACACTGCCATGTACTGTCTTGCACAATTACAAAGCTACACCTCCTAGGCCCAATTCCATTCATGTGCACCACACTCTCCCCAACACATGTCTCACAGATCCAACATTCACTACCTTTGATTCACCCCAAAGGTAGCTAGCAACATTGCCATGGGGGCATGTGTACAGTCAGCCAGCACTCTAACTCCTACCAGGCCCCTTGTCCCACAGCTCAGCAGGATGGAGTACTCCCCCCACCCAGAAGCAGGTGGCAGCCACTGTATTTCAACAACCAAAATATACAGGTAGGTAGCCATCTTCACAGGGAGGGGGGTTTGTGGTGAGGGAGTCTGCACTCCAACTTCCACCAGGCCCCCTTGTCCCACAGCTGAGCAGGATGGAGTACTCTCCCACCCACAACCATGTGGCAGACATTCCATTGCTCACTTTCACCTAACAGGTAGCTAGCCATCTTAACAGGGAAGGGTGTTTGTGGGTGGGAGGCCAGCACTACAACTCCAACCAGGCCCCCTTGTCCCACAGTTAAGCAGGATGGAGTACTCCCCCCACCCAGAAGCATGTGGCAGCCATTGTACCTCACCAACCAAACTTACAGGTAGGGAGCCATCTTCACAGGAAGGGCGGTTTGTGGTTAGGAAACCTGCACTACAACTCCCACCAGGCACCCTTGTGCCAAAGCACACCAGGATGGAGCACTCACCCCACCCCACCCAGAAGCATGTGGCAGCCATTACATTGCCCTCATCAAACTAACAGGTAGGTAGCCATTATAACAGGGAGGGGTTTTTGTGGGTGGGAAGCCAGCACTACAACTCCCACCAGGCACCCTTGTCCCAAGATGGAGCACTCCACCACATACCCAGAAAGATGTGTCAGAAATTCCCCGAAATGTGCCACAGAACAGGTAAGTAGACAATGCATGCATCCTGCCATTTCACTCAAAAAGCATGGAGCCATATGACCACACCAGCCTTCACATCCCACCAAACTTGGCATAGATCCAATAGCCACTTCCAGTGTGCAGATAGCTAAGCATATGTAACTGTCACAGAAACCAAAGTGTGACTCATCAAATTACATGTTTACAAAATTTGGGGCACAATCATGCACAGCATGGAATGCTACCTGTAAGTGCCATGGGGGCGGAGCGTCAAGGCCCATATGAAAACAAAACAAGCATGGCCAGTGGTAAAAAGGAAGCAAAGCACATGATATGACAAAGGTATGCATGAGATTACAATGGCTAGATCATGTTCAGATGTAATGTCTTCCATGCAGAGTAAACAACAAAGATGCTTCACATAAAATTGTTGTGCTGCTAGTTGATAGCTGACGATATGTCCTTGTAATTACACAATCTGTACATGGCACATGGTATCTATTGACATGTCACACCATGAACAAGTAATGTAGGTACCTGCACATCATGTTATGATGCTCAGTATCGTGCAGTCATACAAAGTAATGTCAATGTATACTGTGTGGTGTATAACATGAAACATCCAAACATCTAACACCAAGCATGTGGGGTGCACTTCAATGACCATTTCCCCTCTGTTCCATAGGTGACCAAGAACTGACAGCTGCAGATGACAACACCAACCTGTAGAGCCAGTCTCGACCCCCCCCCCGCCCCCGGAACATGGACTCTCTGATGCAGACTCCCTAGATTCCTTGGATGCGGTGCCAGAAGCCGGCCCATCAGGCATGCCAGGGTGCAACAGGTCCCAGGACCCCACTGTCCCCACCGCCACCACCTCAGCAACAACAACTGAGCTGACCTCTGCTGTAACGACCTGTGCGGCCTCAACCACCACCACCACCACCCTTCACCTTGCCATTGACTTGGTTGACTGGCCTTATCCACACTGCCATGTTGATGGCAGGCGTCTGTTAGACTGTGTCACCACATCAATGTGGTGACTAATCTATTGTCTCATCTACAATCGCTGACAACTCATTGATTCCCTTTTCACCTTTTTGTAAATATTCACTTCCCTGTCACCCATTGTAAATAAACACTCCTTACACACCTATGTTTTCGTGTCAGCTCCATGTTTATTACAGGATGTACAATGTTGACTCTGATTACAATGTACCAGGAGCACTGATTGTTTGGAGGCATTGAGAGGCTGAAGGGACCTAGGAAAACACAAGAGAACAATATTAACTTGTCAAGTGATGGCATCAAAACCATTACAAAACACTTGTTTTCAAGGTACTCAAATCTGCACACAGAACAACGAGCAACAGTACCGACATAGACATCCTGTAGCTGTGCATAACTACCCTGTCCCATAAACATTAGCATACAGCACAGAGCCAACAACAGGCAGCAGTCACAAAGCTCCCCTAGGCCTTTTCACCGACAAGAAAATCAGCAAACAATGGCACCGTTGTATGTTTTCACTCACCTTCAAGGGAAGTAGCGGTTGATGAGCTGTTGACGCAGGTCGACACCTTCCTCCTCTCCACTATCCTCGTCACTGGTCATGTGTGAAATTGCAGGCAGGGGCCTCAGCTGCTCACCATCACCCAGGATCAGGGGAATCTCTTTGAGCAAGGCCAGGTTGTGGAGCATGCAGCATGCAACTACGATCTGACACACCTTTTGGGGAGAGTACATCAGTGCACCTCCGGTCTTGTCCAGGCTGAAAAATCATGGCTTAAGTAGACCAAAAGTACGCTCCACCACACAACATGTCCTCCCATGGGCATCATTGTAGCGGACTTCACCCGGGGTCCTGGGACTCCTCAGTGGGCTCAGCAACAAAGGCCTGTTGGGATATGCAGAGTCACCTAGGTGTGAGACACACAGAACAAACTTGTAACGTAACTGTGGCAGAGGACAGCATGTCACACATATAGCACGCTACTTGTCTCTGCGTACTCACCCACAATCCACGCACGCTCTGGATGCAGATTTGCCATCAGCTGTGGTACGATGCTGTTACTCAGGATGTAGAAGTTATGGGCTGATCCTGGATATTTGGCACAGATGTGAGATTATCATATCTGCCTGGCATACCACCTGCACATTGATGGAATGGAAATGCTTCCTATTCCTGTAGATGTGCTCACGTGCTTGTGGTGGAATCAGGCCAACATGTGTGCAGTCAATGGCACCAACAACATTAGGGATGTGGCCAAGGTCATAAAAAAAATCTCTCTTCAAAGCCGGAAATTCATGCCTCCTGGGGAAATGGATGTATCTGTCCTTGTAGGTCATCATAGTGGACAGGACATCACGTAGCACCATGCTAAACATAGGTTGCAACATCCCACCTGCGCTGGACACAGTGTACTGGAATGAACCAGTAGCAAAAAAATGCAGGGCCGACATCACCTTACACGTTGGTATCAAAGCAGTCAGATAGTTTCTGCGAGGCCTCAGATGGGGCTACAACAGAGCACATAGGTCTTGAAGGGTAGGTCGATCCAGATGGAATTTCCGTATGATTTCCTTATCCTCCAAGTCCGCCATCACTGTGAATGGACGATGCACATTTGGTTGCCTCCAAGGTGAGATGAAAGGGGACACATGTCAATTCAATCCCCCTATGAGATGTGTCCAACATCTTACGTTTTGACTGACACAGCACCATCAATGACTGGCATCAAACTTCAGCTTACAGCACAACTTACATGAAGGGACACCTTGATTTAACCTAGTCGTACACTTATCCAATATTCACACAGTTAGTACCCCCAAAACAGATTCAGACTATGCGAATGCCAAAAGGTACATTTCAACATCTTGTGTCACCAGCCCTGAGAGTAGTTGACATAGCACATTTGTGAGACAGCAACACTGCTAGCTTCTACATAGCTGCTGTACCTGCCACATCTTCTTGCGTAAGTAGGACAGGGCACACATTAACAGCACAATGAGTACAGTGTGTGCATAAAGATCTAGTATGTACAGAAGCTCGGCAATCTGAAATAGGCACATCGTGTAGTCAGACCTTCATTACTGTGTGTTGCTTAGCCATCTCACACATTGAAATGTGTACATATTTGAGAGTCCATCACACCACAGATCTGTGTACATGCACAACAATATCATAAGTAACATGTGAGGGAGTACATGCCGATGCATGTAATCCTGTGCACTGACATGGCATGTGTAGTCATCAATGGATTAAATGTTACACTAGCATTGTTTTGCGCCATCTGGTGGCATGATTCAGCGTAATTGTCTACTGTACAATGTTGAGAACTGGCCATTGCCACTGCTACAGCATGATGTGTCCATATGTACCATAAGCGTGCTCCTCCTCCGCAATCACGGCCATAGGCACCAATGTCAAGCGGCCAAATCGTGGTAGCGCCCGCCTGGCCCCTGCTGTGTGTCAGCACCAATGCCCCTGCCCTTACAGCCAATGGGAACCACAATCGCGGTAGTGTTTTACACATTGGAAAATGGCAGTTGGCATGCTCTACCACTGCAATCACCAATGTCAAGCGACCAAATCGCGGTAGCGACCGCCTGGCCCCTGTGGTGTGTCACCGTCAATGCCCATGCCCTTACAGCCAATGGGAACCGCAATCGCGGTAGACAAATGTAATTTTGAAAATCGCGATAGTCGTGCTCCGCTACCGCGGGCTGATCATTGGATGCAATTGTAAGATGCACGATCGCGGTAGCGACCGCCTGGTCCCTGCGGTGTGTCACAGCCAATGCCCATGCCCTTACAGACAATGGGAACCACTATAGCGCTACACAAATGCAATTTTGAAAATCGCGGTAGGTGTGCTCTGCTACTGCGGGGCAGGTCATTGGATGCAATTGTAAGATGCACGATTGCGTTAGCGACCGCCCACCGCCAATATCCATGCTCTTACAGCCAATGGCAACCGCTATAGCGATAGACAAATGCAATTTTGAAAATCACGGTAGGCGTGCTCCGCTACCGCGGGCCAGTCATTGGATGCAATTGTAAGGTGCACGATCGTGGTAGCGACCACCTGGCCCCTGTGGCGTGTCGCGGCCAATGCCCATGCCCTTACAGCCAATGGGAACCGCAGTCGCGGTAGACAAATGCAATTTTGAAAATCGCGGTAGACATGCTCCGCTACCGCGTGGCCGGTTATTGGTCGCATTTGAAGAAAGCTGACCTGGAACACGTATTACAGCAGCTTAGTACCATTGAAACTACCCCAGGGGGCTATATATGTGTGGGAGAGAGCCACACATTTCCACTGCTTCCAGACACTTCTGCCTGACACTCTTCACCACCACCTGTTGCTGTTCCTGTCTCCTAGACCCAAGGATGGCGAGGACTGAGAACATCAGGGCCCATCCCTTTACCACAGAGGGGCTGGAGGTCCTAGTGGACGAGGTGCTCACACAGTATGGGAGGCTATATGGTGCTCCTGATGTCATGGTAAATGTTTCAGAGTGACAGTAGGGGATTGCAGGGAGTGCACACATGAAGTTGATCTGCTGCCGTATGTGCCTGAGAGTGTGGGTTTGTGTGATACACTGCCTAGCATGCTGACTTCAGGAAAATGGGGTTTGTAGCCTATTTTACACATTTCCCGGGCTGCATATCAGGATGGGAGGGACATGCAGTGTTTTTGCAGCCATACAGTGACACTGCAAGTTTGGAAAGTGGGAGTCAGGACAGAAATTGCCTGTGCTCATTCACAGGCTTATTTGTGACATTACAAAGACTTTTCGTCCAGAGAGTACTGATGGAAGTGTGTTTCACTTTATATTGCCACCACAGACATGTAAGCATTTTGCACAAGAGTGAAATGCCTGAGGGTGACACTCTTGGTGGAAATTCACCTATAACACAGCAGATTGTTGTACTTCTGGAACATCCCCCTTCCATTTTCTTCATTATGTGTACTGACTCGCATGTGTAGGCACTGTTTGCCCTCTCATATTGTACATGCATGTGACAGTTCTGATGGCCCACGTTAGACCGCAGTGTGAGCTCCCCTGGCCTGCACAGTTACTGCCCAATTTCACAGGGACCCATCACTGAATGTACAGAGTGAGACATATGGGTTGTCTGCTACCCTATTCATCAATGAGCTATCTTAGGCCTGTGGATTGCACAAGACAGATGGGTGTGAGATTGTAAGATCATGTCCCTAAATTTGACCTCCATGACACAGTGAGCCATTCACAGGGCAAGGACATTTAGGGGTGTGCTGTGTTGGACACAGTGAGTCTGCCCCGACAAATCATTTGCAATGTAATGTATGTCTTGCTCCCTCACAAAATGCATCGCAGATGTGGGCCTTCTTCACATTGCTTTCTGTGCTGGCATTCTACATGTGTATGAGATGGCCAGGTACTGTGTCCATCCTCATACCTGCATACATTTAGGTATGATCATCTCATGCTAATGTACTACGTGTCATGCTCTATTGTCTCTGCTAAACATATCTGAATAGCTGTGCTGAGTGTGTGCATGCTCCTGTACTGAGACACAGTGGTACATAACCCAGTCTCACTGAAATGTCCTCCTCTTGTCTCCCATGCCTGCAGCTCAAAGTCCACCAGCGTAAGGCCATATGGAGGGCCATTGCACGCAAGGTGCGGGCTCCGGGTGTCTCCAACCAACGGCACACACACTGCCACAAGAGGTGGATGACATTTGCCGGCTGAGTAAAAATGTGGCAGAGATGATGCTGGCACTGCTCCCTCGGACTGGAAGGTTGACCCGCAGGAGCATGACACCACTAATGGCCCGCATCTTGGCAGTGACACAGTCAGAGTTGGATGGTCGTTTGAGGGCCCATCAGCAGCAAGTTGGGGGTGAGTATTCTGGGAAGGGTGACTTTGGGTGTGAGTGACTGCATGTATTTCAACCCTGAGCCAGTGCAGAGCTCAGAGATGTTTCTAGTGCGATGCAATGGCTTGTAAGTGGCCTCTGTGTTGGGTGCAGCTGTCATGCATTTTTGCTACATGTACTTTTTCATGTCTTTAATGTAATGGCCCTTAACATTGCATGCAGAGTTGTGGCCTTATGGCATTGGCTGCATTAGGGGAGTCATGGATGTCCCCTGGCAGTGAATGGCAGTGTGACTCATTTGAGTGTGCTTTCATCAAAGTGTGCAGTGCCTGAGCTCCAAATTGTGAGAACTACACATCTGACACCAATGTGCAACTGAAGTTGTGCACCAACGCACAACATGGTGGATGGCAGGAGCTCATGGGCATTGCAAAATGACATTTTGGAGTCTGTTTCTGTGTTGTCCCCTGATGGTGACTCCATATGTGACTGTGACAAAATGTTGAGATGTACAACTTTTTCACTTACAGGGACCTACGTATGCTCACAGGGATCTGTATGTCAGGTTACACAGAGGCAAGGGCAAGCTATTTGGCTGTGTGGACATCACATGGGTCATTAATGCCAAGTGTGCATGTTACCATGCATGTTTTGAGTTTTGAATTACGGTTGCACATGCAGACTGCACAGGGCGATGTGCAACATGGGGGTATCATCATCTTGTTTTGTGCTTTGCTTGCATATGATGTTTGTGTGTATGGCACTGAACTGAACCTACGTCTCTGTCTCTTGCAGCATCTAACGAGGGCACAGAGGACAGGGGAGAGACACCAGTGGTGAAGCATCTTGCATGACTGCTACACATGAGCTCACTGACACTGATGTGACCAGCGCCTCAGAGGGGGCCAGGAGTGCTCTTGAGGAATCACACCCAGAAACACCAACCTCAAAGTCAGCTGACGCTAGCGGTGACTCCTCGATGTTGGTGGGCACAGGGAGTGGGAAATCTGCCTCCACTTCCACCACACATTATCCAGTGACCACCCTCCCAGCTACTTTCAATAATGCTGCACGTGCTTGCAACAGTAACAAGGGAAGAGTGTCTTTTCACCCCAGGCACCGCTGCCCCTGCCCCTGTGTCCCCTGCTGCCCTCAGTGATGAGGCTGTTGACCTTTTGCGTCAGCTGTGTTTGGGTCAGAAAACTCTCCTGAATGCCTTCAAAGACCATGACAAGAAGTTGGCACGGGTAGTTGCCTTCGTGTAGGGCATTCATTCTGACCTGGGTGGGCTACACAGGACTGTCCAATCTTTGTCCTCCATAGTGACGGCAGCCATTCAGCTGTCACAGGCTCAGAGTCCAGCTCCAGTTCCTTCGGCAACCCCCCTGCAAGTGGCTACATCTGACGAGAGTTACCACACACCACAGCCCACAGGCTCCAGGTACACCACACAAAACAGACAACAGCAGCACCCCAAGCGGTCCAGAGCGCAAACACATCTCCAAACAAAAGTCACACAGGAGCAAAAAGTCAAAAGCCCTTCAGGTGACACTCAGGGGAATCAAGCCAAGAAGCAGGCCTCAGGCTCACATGCCTCAAAATCAGCCCCATCCAAGGACACTCCCGTCCCAAAAGTGGCTCCCAAAGACAGGCAAACAGTTGTTGTGCCTGCTGTGAAGCTGCTGCCTGCTAAGAGTCAGCAGAAAGAGCCCTCTAAGACAGATTCACCCACAACCTCAACTCCACCTACACCCCTGTGAAGCTGGGACCAGAGGGAACTGTGAAGGGTTCACCTGGTCAACAGGGGATAGAGGGGAAAAGGCAAGGCCAGGCCAAGCGTACCACCAGATCCAGCAGATCCCCAGTGGGAGGGCCACCACCTGCACCTGATGCACCTTTGGGTGAGAGTGGGCCTGTTGTGCCCGCCCACTTCCCACACCTACCAAGACAATTATTACCTATTGAATCCCCAAGAAGTGGAAAGGCTGCCCTCCACATTCTCCCTCACACACAGTGTCTCACAGCAGCATGTCTCCACCTCCATGTGCCACCATACCACCCGATCCAAGCAGCCCTCTGGCTCAGACAGCCACTGATGCCTCTACCTCAGCTGGTCCTCTCACTCCCAGGTCCAGTCAACCAACTGGGCCTGACAATCAGCCGCCTCCCAGTACGACTGACAGCCAAGTCTGAGGCAAAGTCCCCCACCCACACCTATCTCTCCCACTGAGGTGCCTGGACTGCCCATTGTTATCCCCGTAGTTGTGTTGCTGACCATGGCAGTGTACGGTGTCACCCATTTCCTGTGCAGGTTCAAATGCACACGTCTCTCCTTTGCACTATGGACTGGCAACTGGCCTTGCTGTTTGTAACTTTGGATGCCCATTTCCTGTGCAGGTTCTCATGCACACTTGTCCTTCCTTTGCACTATGGACTGGCCACTGGGCTAGCTGTTTGTAACTGGATGCCCATTCCCTGTGCAGGTTCTCATGTACACATGTACCTCCTTTGAACTATGGACTGGCCACTGGCATTGCTGTTTGTATTTGGATGCCCATTCCATGTGCAGGTTCTCATGCACACATGTGCCTCATTTGCACTATGGACTGGCCACTGGCCTTGCTGTTTGTAATTTGGATGCCCATTCCCTGTGCAGGTTCTCATGCACACATGTACCTCCTTTGAACTATGGACTGGCCACTGGCCTTGCTGTTTGTAATTTGGATGCCCATTCTCTGTGCAGGTTCTCATGCACACATGTACCTCCTTTGAACTATGGACTGGCCACTGGCCTTGCTGTTTGTAATTTGGACACCAATTTCCTGTGCAGGTTCTCATGCACACAAGAACCTCCTTAGAACTATGGACTGGCCACTGGCCTTGCTCTTGTCTACTTGTGATGCCTATCTGGGTAATATGTAATAAAGATAGTTACTCCTGTTGTCTGCTTTGTTAGTGTCCTTGCTAAATAAAAAGTTTTATGTATGGGTATGGTTTCGTGTGCCATGCTTGGTATGCCACTTTAACATTGCCAATTGCTTGTTTTACTTTTTCAGAGTTTGCCAGAGGTGACAGGCACTTTAGTTCTTCTGGACTCTGAGGCTTGAGGGTGCAATGATAGTTGTTTGTGATGATCTACTGTTATCCTAATCATTCTATCGTCAGGTTTGCTAAATTGTACACGTCATGTTAGGATGCAATACAAGCACAGAGGGGAATTCTATCCACAGGATTACATGTGGGCTGGCCAGGGTCCATCATATCTGTGTGATCATTCTTGATGTGTGAACAGCAGTGTTGATGTGTGGTCATCTTGTGATGGCCTGTCTTCCTTGTCACATGGGTACATTTGTATGTGTGCACTTGAGTGGTCATAAAGTGTGAAGGGGTGACTTGGTCAGTTGTGTTGATGTTTGTGTGCCCCTGCAATGCCAACTGCACACATGTATGACCCAGAAGCTGAGTGCCTGTTTGTTTGAATTGTCAGCCATGTGCTTCGGATTGTGGGCACATGTAGGAGTTGTAGGTTGTGCACGGTGCAGTGAGTTGGTGTGTCCTTACACTCCGGGGGGACACCTACTTGTTGTTGCTGCCAGTTGTGAGTATGCAGAGTGTGTGATTGCCAAGTCTGTGTCGTGTTTTGTTGATCAGCCATGTGTCTTGTTACTGTTCGTACTCACTGTGCGGACCTGCTCAGCCACACTGACGTTATTTGTGGGTTTTCTCATGCATTGCTTTCACTTGACCCATTTTTGGCTCCAGTATGGTATGTGGAGTAATACCATCCCCTATCTGTGCTTCTGCTGCCTACGTATTGTGAGTGACTGCTCTTTGTGTACAGTACACTCCTGACCTGTCCACTACTGACATACACACTACTTCAATCTCATGCCACCTACCCCTTGGGTTGCCAGTGTATGAGCCTCCCCACCACTTCATTTGTTACACTTTGCTTTGTGGTGCTGATCTGTGCACAGGACCAATGTGCCACTCAGGACAGTTTCCCAATTAGTTATATGTGATTTGCTTGTACTGGTTTGCAGCCATGGTTGCTCATATGCAGTGCAAATGTTTATGCTGCACAGTCCTCTTGTCATGTTGTTTGCACCTGGGTGTCCCTGAGTTGTGCATCTGTGGGTGTTGGGTTAGCTATGTGTGCTTGCTGAGGTACTGCTACCCTTCCTGAGTGTGATATTGTATGTATGCTGTGCTGATTTGTGTTGTGGGAGTACATGTTGTGGCACTGAAATGTGTGTTCTACTGATTTTATTGGTGTGCACACACTGCTTGGCCTGCATGCAGTGCTGTCAGTGTATGTTGCCTTGTACTTGTCTGGTGTGCATCCCCCTGATGTCCAGCTGAGTTTGCTATGTGATGGATTGGCATTTGGCATGTGCATCTGTTGTGTTTTTCTTGTGGATGTATGCAGTGTTTGGCCTGTGTTGGCTCTTTCTGCTGACAGATGCTCTCTGGGTGTGATGTTCTATTTGCATGACATTGTGTGTGAGTAGTTTGTGCATTGTGATACATTCTGATGTGAGTTGCAAGTGTAGTATGCATTACTTGTGTGTCTGTCACATGCTGCAAGGTGTATTCTTGTTACTGGGCTTGTTTTGAGTGCACAATAGTGCTATGTCCTCCTATATTTGACCTGTCACTTGTCAGGATTGTGCATGTGCATGCTTGTGGTACACTATTACACCATGATGACTTGATGGGTGGTGTGGTGTCTCTGTCTGAATTAGCTTAAGTTCCCATTGATACCAGTTTGTGTTCATGATTGTTTTGAGATGATGCAAATCTTATTTGTGTTGGGGTATGGTGTCTGTGCATTGGTGCTGAGTGACAATGTTGTGTATTCCTGTTCTGTCTGGGGTCCCATTGCCTTTCCAATGTTTGGTGGCCATATGTGGGCTTGTTGAACTTCTGTGTATGTTGTTTGTGAGGTTTGTGTTTGGCTATTGTTTTTGGGTCAGCATTGGTTCAGGCATCCCTGAGTACGTGTGTGATGTTTGTGGATGCACCCCAGGGAGTGTGATTGGTTGTCAGTGAACTCACAGGACATAATTTGCACTATTCTGTGTGTTTAACACTGGTGTTGAGTGTTGCAGGTGTGAGGTGGGTGGAGGAGGGGTATGTGTGAAGGTCCTCCTTGTGTTTGACAGTCATGGAGTGTGACATTGAGCCATGTGTGGAGTGCATAAGACATAGCCTTGTCAAGTAAGTTGAGACGGATGTGTGGCTGGTCACTGTTTGACTTCAGACACTTCCTATCATCCCTGTGCGTATGCATGGCTTGCCTTGATGTATCCCAGAGCTGTTGCACAGAGGTCGCTTTGGTTTAATTTCACTCACTGTGCCATCCATGTATGATTTGTTGTCCTAAGGGTGGTGTGAAATGTTCCTTTTCTTGCATGTGTTGTACAGATGCTATGTGGCTTGCTCCATGGTTTTCCATCACAGTCCACTTCACTTTTGGATGGCCCATTTATTGTCCTCCATTTCTACTGACATTTGGTATGTGTATGTGGCTGGGTGTCAGTGTGGGGTGTGTCTGAGTGACTTGACAGGCAGTGTGGACAGTTCAGTGGATGTTCATATGCAGTGTGAGTCTTCATTTTATGATTAGACTCAGTTTGCTTGACATGAGTGGAAGGTAGGTGTGAGGAGGAGGGTTGCCCTGCCCCTGAGCTTCTGTGCAGGGTGTTCCTCTTTAACCCCACCTTCTAAGACAGGCTCCCTGGTTGTTTGGTGTGTGAGGTGCAGGGTCTGGCTACACCTGGAAGATGAATTGTGCAGGGGGGCACAGGAGGAGCACACAGCATGTCCCCAAATGGGTGTGGGAAGCATAGTGTGTGAAGGGTGGAGGTGGGGCCCTGTAAATCTTTGCGGACTGCCCATGCCTGGCACCGGCCCTGCCTACTACATTGTGCGCAGGTTTTCCCACGTCTGCACCGCTGCAGTGACGTGACCGGGACATTGCAGTGATTTTGTGGGTGATGGGTGACCGGGATGCGGAGGGGTGATTTTTTTAAAGGTAGGACATGTGTGGGTACACTTGGGGATGTGTTTCTGTCCCCACCAGAGTGTCTGATGTAGACAGGAACCGTATGTCAGCACAGGCGTTGTGTGTTGTGGTTGTGTGCGGAGTTGTGTTGTCTGCGACAGTGCACTACTTGCTGGTAGTGGAGTAGGTACAGCACTGGAAAGGCTTGTAGAGCTGGATCCATTGCGTTCATGACCGGGTGGAGGGGACCAGGAGTCTAGTTTCGCGCTCCGCTGTCGTGCTTCCGCCGTCTCTGGTTAGGTGGTTTCTCCGCTGCGGTGTGATGGGCTATTTGGGGCATCCTGATTTGTATGGTGGACGGGACATAATTCCGCATGGCGGTGGGTCTCTATTGGCTCCCACCGCCGCGGTGGCAGGTGCATATTTATGGCGGTTCACGTCGCCCCGCGGCGGATGGGAAATGGGCTATGTTTGCCTATTGTAATATAGCGGGTGCGAAGACCGCTGCTAGCGTGCGGAAAAAAACATTTTCCACCACCACCACCACCGGGGTTGTGCCTCCGCCCACCATCCTAATTAGCCCCTTAATTGGTTATATACATTTTTTTATTTAAATGTATATTATTGGTGTATGTGTATATATATGTATTTATAATTTGTAATATGTTTTAAAACATTTTATAAGTTATTAAAATAATTATTTAAAAATATGAATAAGTGAATATATATATTATATTTTATAGATATATATGTTTAATTGATTTTTACATTATATGTATTGCTTATAATTTTAAAAAATGTTAAATATTTTTAACTATGTTTATTTTAGTTATATGAGTTATTTACTTTATCTTACATTATTTTTTATACATTAAAAAAACGATATTTTTAACAACAATATTAATTTCTTATCGATATTTTTGTACTTACCATTATGTAGATAGGACTTCGATATTCTGGACATCGATATTGTTGCATCGATATTTCTGTAGGTCGATATTCTGACTCTCGATATTCTGTCAGTGATCCGGTGCAGGTGTATTGACAATGCTTCCCCACTGATAAAGAGGTGGTTGGAAGGCTTGATGGAATTTAACTTCCAAGTTAGATACCTTCCAGGGGTCAAGAATATTCCAGCAGATTGTTGTCATGGATGCCAACTGGGGGGGGGGGGGGGCTCAGAGAAGATGTTGTGACAGATCAGATTATGTGGGTCAAGGAATCAGCCACTGAGAAAACAGAGTGAGACAATGAAGTGGCTAAATATGATCTGAGGAAATAGGATAAAGTTCTGGTAGTGTCAGGTTGGCCTAATTTCAAGTATCTTGCAGTGGAAACCGGGCCATTTTGGAATGTTCGGGAGGAGTTGTGGATCAAGAATGATAATCTATTTCACAGGGATTGATTGGTTCCTCCCATGGGAGTATGGGAAAAGATTGTGAATCTGGCACATGAGGGTCACTTAGGGAGGAACCTGACAAAGGCTAGGATGAGAGAATGTTACTGGTGGCCTGATTTGGACAGTCAAGACAAGGGAGACGTGAGGGATTGCATTTTCTGTGCAGCTACTGATTAGTCTAAAGTGACTAGAACAGCATCCCTGTCACTGGTAGCTGTCCCAGAGAAACCATGGGCCAAGCTGAGTATTGACATTTGGGGCTTTTTGACAGTCTGCCATTTAGAGAGAGTTTTGTAGTAGTATTAGTCGACTACACTTCTAAGTGTGTGACATCATTCTGTACAAGCATGGTGACAAGTAAAATTGTTTTGGAATTTCTAAAAGATGTTTTTGCTTCTGAGGGAATTCCAAACTATGTTGTCAAGGACAACGGAGCTTAATTTATTTCTGGTGAAATAAAAGAGTTTTTATAAAAACTAGGAATTACCCATATACACACAGCACTATATTCTCCACAGGCCAAAGGCCTGATTGAGAGCGTGAATCGTTTGGTCAGGGCGTCTTTTCAAATTACAATAGATGGGAGAATTGCTCTGAAGAATGTACCCAGGAAATTTTGTGGGCACATTGCAATACTCTTTATGTTGTTTGCAAGCTCTCACTTTTTCAGTGTTTGAAAGGAAGGTTGGTAGGTTGCAAACATAACCCTGTTGGGTTGAAGGAAAAAGAATAGGTGAAAGTGGTGGATGCTAACGAGGTAGAAAGATACCAAATGAAGTATGAGCAGCTGTTTAATGACAAACATGTCAAATGTAAAAGAACTAAAGTGGCATGTGGGGAAATACGTGCTGGTTAAGAAACCTTTATGGACAGCCAAAGGGAAATCCAAATACTGGGGTCCAAGGTGCATTAAGCATAAAGAAAAGTATGGTTGTGCTATGTGATAGTAGTGTATGGTGCATGTCCAGGCTGTCAAAGTTTGTAGAAGGAAGAATAGAAGCTGACAAAAGGGGAGCAGTGAAGAGGCTAAAGTGAGCCGGCATAGTGTTTGCTCAAAAAACTCACCCTCATATATGAAGGATTACATCTTAAGTGATAAGTGAGGAAATTATTATACATTGTTCTGGGTTGGAACAAAAACAAGGTGAAACCATGTTTTCTTTTATGAGTGAAAATGTAGTCCATAATTAATCAAATTTATGTAACCCATGTAGGAATTACAGCATGTTGCTTTGTACAGTTTATTGTAATTAGGCTATAATCCTTCTGTATCCTCTTACTGAACTTTCTTCCAATTCACATGTAAATATTTTAGGGAGTTTTTACTGTTGTGGGGTATTTCTTTGTGGGAGGTGGGTTTGGTGCTTTATGTTGTATCGGTAGGGGAATGTGCAATGGTTTGCTGCTTTGAATGCTGCTTGGAATGTCACTGGTCATGGTTCTATGTGTTGCTCCAGGGACTAGAAGAATGTTGGGGGACCCGTTGAGAGTTGCAAGAGTTAGAGGAGGCTGGAGGTTCTGTGAGTGTTGAAGAAGTTAACTCTATCAATGGAGCACTGTTGTATGTTAACATGTTTCACCCCAGAACTTCCCCAGATCATGGGGAGGAAGGTACCCTCTTCTGTAGCACAGCAAAGGAACAAGGGGCTCTCCTCCGAATCCATCTTGTCGAGGCAAGACCTATGGCAATAGGACCTGTGCAGAATTTTGAACTGGATTAGGAGGAACCTGGTCCTGATGGCTACCTCGCTAAGGTGCATCAACGCAGCCTCACAGTCCACATTCCCAAGTGGTCCTACATCTCCCTCCCACCTCTCTTGCTGCTTCCCAAGTGTATCAGGTGAGTTTTTTATGACTGTGTGGTATAGCAAGGAAACTGCCTGCTGTGTAAGTTCCTTTCCCAGTACCCAACTCTCCAATGGGGTATTGTCTGGCAGGGTATGCATCAGTTGGAGGTAGTGGACCTGCTGTGTCTCGGCCAGGGAATACTGCTGTTGCAATGTCTCAAATGAACAAACCTCCGATACTTTCGATCCCAATTTGCTCCCAACCTTGGAAGCCCGTGACCCCACCCATCCCGGGCAACATGGCACCTTTCCCGAGTGAAGTAGCTCGGGTGAGTTTCCCCTTCCAGCCCAGGACAGCTGCAGAGTCATCCCAGTCCCTCAAAGTGGTTCTGTTCCGCCTCTACAGCCAATATTTATGGCTCTTCTCATAGATGTAATGAATGTGTGACTCTCCTGCCATGGCTCTCCTCTCTAACCTGTAGGTTGGCTCAGAACAGGGGCTGTGACCGCAATCGTTGATGACTTGCAAATGGGCAGTCCTATGATATGCTCTAACATCTGGGAGTGTGAGGTCACTATTGTACATGGATCTGTGCAGAGATTTCAGAGCTATTCTCAGATGGCCCCCATTCCAGAGCAAAGTACTATGCGCACTATCTATTTTATTGAAGTAGGCTCCTAAGATAGGGAAGGGGTGTTTTTTAGGACATATAACAATTCATGCAGCGTAATCATTTTAAGCAAGGCTGCCTTGTCCACAATCGTCAAGAGCAGTCTTCGCCACCTGTCTGCATCATCAAGGAACTTAGGCAGCACTCTGGCAAGGTTCAGTACCAAAAACCTGTCCTGGTCCCTGGTGATATGGATACCAAGATACTGAAAACCTGTTCAGGTCAAGCGGCAGTTACTCCTTCCCCTTTTTCTTTTTTACAGAGTTTTATATAGCGTGAACTTGACCGGAATCGGGTATCAGAGCGCTTTACATAGCACCAGTTGCATTACATGAGGACACATTCATTAGGTCTCGCCAACGCAGCGCGCATGCGCTGCTTAGGAGGAGACCTTTAGCCATCCCTTTTTCACCCACAACCGTGCACGCGTTCCATTGCCTTCAATGGCAAAGCGTGCACGTGTGGAGATTCACTTGCGGGAGCGAGTGCCACCATATGGTAGCAATTATCGCTCCCGCTCTTCCCCCCTGCTGCAGCGTGAGGTGCACACGCGCCTCCCCCTGCTGCCGCGCAAGCTTGTTTTTGTTAGGCATGGGTAGATTAAGTGATTTGCCCAGCATCACAGGATGTTCAGCGTCATTGCTGAGACTCGAACCCAGTTTCCCAGATTCAAGGTTGACCGACCTAGCCGTTAGGCCAACTCCTCTCCCCTGCTCTCTAAACTGTTTCAACACCCCAAGTGGAGGGTCACCAATGTATCCCAGTTGATACAGAACCCCTAGTAGGTCTCAAATACCCAAAATATCAACAAGACCGCTGGGATTGAAAGCATCGGATCTTCAAGGTAAAGCAAGGTGGTGTGTGTATAGAGCAAGATCTTGTGCGGCTCCCCCATTATCTGTGGGAAGCCCATGACATCCCTCCAGCATCTCACCCAACATGCCAGCGACTCTCAGCATTAGGTAAAAAGGAGAGGTGAGCGTGGACATCCCTGTCTAGTCCCTCTCCCCAAGACAAAAGTTTCTGAGACCACTGCATTGATTCTTCAGTGCCTTGAGACCCTCACGGGTGAGTAGCGCACTTTATAAACCCCCTGATTGAGCGTTTGATCGATTGATTGAACGCTTTTACAGCGTTGTGTGAGATGACTGACCTGGGGTCTCAGCTTCCAGATTCTCTAGCCGCATACGGTGGCATCAGAGGATTATTCTTTTGGCTTTCTGAGGCATAAAGCCCATCTGATCGGCGTGCACTAAATATGTTATCACTCTTGAGATCTGAGTAGCCAGAAATGTGTCCAAAATTTTGCTTTTGGTGTTCAGCAAAGAAATGGGCCTGTATGAGGAACACTGATTGGGTGGCTTCCATTCCTTAGGTATGACCACAATATCTTGTGGTATGATTAAAATCCTGAGATAGGCACCCCTCCTCACTTGCTGCCCCATACAGGGACACCAGCCTGGGGTGGAGAAGGGATGCACAGTATTTATGGAGCACTGTCAGCAAATCATTAGCACCAGGCACTTTGTCCGAATGCATGGCTCGCACAGACTCCCCCACCACCTCTAATGTCAGATCTGCTTCCAGCGAATCCCTACTTGTGACACAGTCTTGAGATACAGTATTATTAATGTAATCTATTTTTCTACAAAGGATAGCTAGGCCTGCCACAGTTAAAATAGTTTTTATGGCAGTGTCCCTAAATGGATATGGTAACATTGATTTTCTACATGCCCCACTTTTAAATACCATGCAACCTACCTAGTGTGTCACAATGCTTACATAGGGGTTGTTGGACCTGGTCCTTTTTCCAGGGTTATCCTCAACATTTTGCCTTCTTCCTCCTCTGTTTTGATTTAGTTTTTGCTGGTTTTAGGACTCTGGGGACCTTACCACTGCTAACCAGTGCTAAAGTGCAGGTGCTTCCTATCTAAAATATAATGGTAATTGGTTTCTTCCTCATTGGCATATTTGATTTACTAGTAAATCCTTAGTATAGTACCCTCTGTGTGCCCAGGGCCTGTAAATCAAATGCTACTAGTGGGCCTGTAGCACTGATTGTGCCACCCACATGAGCAGCCCTGCAAACATGTCTCAGGCCTGCCACTGCAGTGTCTGAGCATGCAGTTTTAAAGTGCCATTTTGACCTAATAAGTGCACCCACTTGTCATGCCCAAATCTTCCCTTTTATCATATGTAAGGCACCCCTAAGGTAGCTGTATGGACAGGGTGCAGTATATTTAAAAGGTAGGACATGTACTGTTGTGATTTACCGATCCAGGTAGTGAAATACTGCCAAGTTCATTTTTCACTATAGCAATGCCTATCTCTCCCATAGGTTAGAATTGGAGCTGCCCTGTAACATCTTACAAGTGTATCTGTCGATTGAAAGCTGATAGAAAATTGTAGGTTAGTGTTTCTGGACTCCAACTTTAAAAATACAGCTTTTAGGGAAGTTGGGTTTTAAATTGCAGGTCTTTCTAAAATTTGGCATTTTGGGCATTTTCTTACTTTACCCATTCTGTGCCTCTGCAATGCATGTCTAGGTTAGGATGACAGTTGGGCTGTGTGTGCATTCACTCTAGACAGTCACACAAAGGAAGCTGAGGTGTGACCTGCATACCCTAGATACCCTAGTGGCCCATCACCAGGCTGATGGGTCTTCCTGAGCTATAGTGGTGGGAAGAATTGACACTGACACCTGAATGGGGCTGTGCGTCTCTGCACACAAAGCCATCTCTATCCATCCATAGTGTGTATGGAGCCAGGGCAAAGAAAGGCAGGGTCTTCCGCACTACAAAGACTATCCTTTGAAGTTTACCTACTTCAAAGGCTGAAAATGCTATAAATACTGGCCCTGTGACACCACTTCTGGGTTGAGGACGTTCTGCCAGGAAGAAGAGCTGGATTGCTGTCAGGAAATACTGACATTTTGTTGGGTGCTGTGCTGTGCTGGGCTGCTGCTGCTTCTCTCCAGGGATTAAAAAGACTGGACCTTGCATTCTACATCCTGCTTCCAAGGTTCTCTAAGGGCTAGTATGTGCTGGCCTCCTGTTAAGAAGCCTCAAGGCCATCAAAGATTTCACCCGCACCTTGGTAACAGCACCTGGATTTCTCTGTTGCGAGTCCTGTCTTTCCATTTGGCGCCAAATCCAGTTCCTGGGCCCTTGGATCCATGTAGTTGGTGCTGCAACCCATGAAAAGCAACACCGACTGCATCAGTGATGCCGCTGCCTGCATCGGAGCCTTGGGCACGTAAAGAGCGCGACGTGCCAACCCAACTCACACCACAGCCCTGACCTCCCTGACGACAGTGCTGCACTCCAATACCATGCTGCTGCCTGCACCGGATCCAAGGACACCGCTCATGAAGAGCACGACGCACCGCTCTGACTTACACTGACTTACACTGCAGCCCTGACACCTGCCGACACCAGTGCTTCAACCGCGACACAGTGGAGTTGATAACCGACGTGTGTGACCTCCTGAACTCATCTACACCATTGTAAGGAACCGACACCTCGTTGCCGGTCACCTCCCATGCAACAGTAAGGAAGTGACACATCGCCTCCCCTACCTAGCAGTAAGCAACCCACGCCTCACCTCCCCTGTGGCAGTAAGGAACCAATGTTGCACCAGCCCAGTGACGCCTCATCTCCTCGCCGCCGTACAATGCCTTTGTTTTCCTTATTTTCCAAGGTGCTGTAACCTGGGTGTATGTGACTCTGCAGCCAGCCCACGCTTTCTCGCAGACAGTGCAGAAACATTGGATTAGTACCTATTACGACATCGAGATAGCCCCAGTTGGAGAGATTGATTTGTAAAAGCTATACTTTTAAGTGGTCTTTGCAAAAGTGATATCTTGATTTGTGTATGTTGGATTTTTTCATTTTAGTCTTGTTTTATTCAGATAAATATTGGCGATTTTTCTAAACTGGTGTGGAGTCCTTTTGTAGTGTTTTCACTGTGTTACTGTGTGTACAAATACATTAGTCATTGCCACTGGAAAAAAACTGACTGCTCTGTGCCAAGCTACCAAGGGTTAGTAGGGGTTACCTTAGGTGTGTAACCTACTTACCTGATTAGAGAAGTAGGTTCAGCCTGGCTTAGGTGCATACTCTAGCCAGCCAGACCTGCCATTTCTAACAGGGGTGAATTACTAATAGTTAAAAAGGAGGTTTTTACTAATCAAAAAGGTTGCACTGCAGGTTTTCCACTGTAGTAGTCAGGCTACAAAGACTAGGCCTGAAGCCATTTTTGTACGGCCACTATAGTGGATGGAACTATAGATGCTACAGTCCAAAAGTAGTATTTAACTTCCAGGCCCTGGGTGCACTTTCTACACCATACCAATTTACAAATTAAATGTACAAATTAGAAATGCCTATGTAACCATTTTTATAGGGGGAACACCGACACAATACTCCTGGTGAGCAGGGGTGAAGTGCACAGAGTTCTAAAACCAGCAAAAAGACACGGTCCAAAGAAAGGCAACGAGCTAAGTGCGACCCTCAGAAAAGGCAGGCTTCCTACACCATCAAACACTGCTCACCGTCCTCAGTGAACCTACTTTTCCTAATAAAAAACATGTATTATATTCTGTAGATGACAACTATTGACAGGCTTTCAATACACCCAGATAACCTTGGGAGCTATGATCAGAAAATCAGGTCCCCCAGCATGTTTACTGGTATCTCATGCTCAAAGACTTCGAGCACCACAATGCAATGTATACTTTTCCTCTAGCATGAGACCCGCCAACCATTTGTCCTTTGTATTACCCTTGCTTTGTTACAGGTTGCTTTTATCAAATGTGACCCCGTGTTTTTAGAACTGAGACTGAAAAGACTGTCAACATGGTCCGTGACTGGCTACCCTCCCCTCCCAGCTTTCCACACCACCTTGAAGGATAGACATAAGCAAATTATCTTTGGAAGGCGGGGGGTCAGGGACCCCCCGGCCGTATTTATTATACAAAACAATAAAATGATGAATATTAACATAACATCGATTATGTAAGAATAAGCAAAATTCATGACATTAGATTTACAGTATTGTAGACAAAGATTGAAGGCTAACCTTAACAAACGTCTAATACAGCGTGTATCCTATCCGAATCTAACATCCTGCCTGAATTTTGCATTCTAACATTTCTGGCCGGACGGCAAGGTCGCTAACCGGTGTCAAGTCCTACTAACCACGCCCTTACCCACAGGTGCGCATGCGCGACAGGGGACCGCCTACCCCGTCGGCATCGTGAACTTCATTTAACCAACAAGGAGGGCCCTTACACTCGGCGTCATATGCTGACGTCATGGTGTATGTGCGGGGTGGCTACCTGCCTAAGGAAAGCGTGACTCCCTCCCCCGCATTTTTAGCAGCTAGCGGATATTCCTGCCCCTGAAGTTCTAGGAGGGACCAGTGGCCCCTCCCCCTGGGCCGCCCCCTCCGTGGATGGTGACGCCCCCCCCTTAGGACCTTAAATTGCTGCTCACCGATCATGACCTTACCGCCCGACCAACCCTAATAAATACGACGATGAACCTAGGGAAAAAGAACTAGCTAAAGGACAGCTACACTAAACTAAAACCAGATCATATAAATACAAAGCATGCTGTGCTAATGGGAAAAAGGCCTAAGTACACACAATATTACCTTTATCAGAACAACTTAATCGCAGCTATATAACGGGAAAAAGGCCTAGGTACACCCAATATTGCCCCTAAAATAACATAATCTCAGCTGTATAACGGGAAAAAGGCCTAAGTACAGACAACATTCCTAACTAACCACAACCAAACCTACCTGTCAACGGGAAAAAAGGCCTATGACAAATTTAACTAGAACCCCCGACTAGCATGTTCAGTACCTTGTTTTGGGCTGGTGGGTGGGGAAAATTAGCAAGCCCCAAGCGTGGGGCAGACGAGAGGCGCGGGGAACAAGCCAAGGGCAAGAGGGTGTCCAGCTCGCCCTCCGCGCCTTAAGTAGCGAATTTACTCGCCGTTCTCGGGGCCCGCCCCCCGGCCGTCCCGCCCCCCTGCCCCGGAAGCTGAACAGCTGCTTCCGGGTCACGGGGGAGGCGTCAACCAATCGGTGTTGAGGGCGCGCCGCGCGCGTCATCGCCCCGCGACACACCCCCAACACCGAAAGGCCGGGGGAGGGGGGGCGCCGCACTGCCATGAGGACGTGAGGGCCGAGTGGCCCCCACTTTACACATGGTCCGTGACTGGCTACCCTCCCCTCCCAGCTTTCCACACCACCTTGAAGGATAGACATAAGCAAATTATCTTTGGAAGGCGGGGGGTCAGGGACCCCCCGGCCGTATTTATTATACAAAACAATAAAATGATGAATATTAACATAACATCGATTATGTAAGAATAAGCAAAATTCATGACATTAGATTTACAGTATTGTAGACAAAGATTGAAGGCTAACCTTAACAAACGTCTAATACAGCGTGTATCCTATCCGAATCTAACATCCTGCCTGAATTTTGCATTCTAACATTTCTGGCCGGACGGCAAGGTCGCTAACCGGTGTCAAGTCCTACTAACCACGCCCTTACCCACAGGTGCGCATGCGCGACAGGGGACCGCCTACCCCGTCGGCATCGTGAACTTCATTTAACCAACAAGGAGGGCCCTTACACTCGGCGTCATATGCTGACGTCATGGTGTATGTGCGGGGTGGCTACCTGCCTAAGGAAAGCGTGACTCCCTCCCCCGCATTTTTAGCAGCTAGCGGATATTCCTGCCCCTGAAGTTCTAGGAGGGACCAGTGGCCCCTCCCCCTGGGCCGCCCCCTCCGTGGATGGTGACGCCCCCCCCTTAGGACCTTAAATTGCTGCTCACCGATCATGACCTTACCGCCACAGGCCAGCATTGTTTACCGACGATCTGGCCCCCCCACAACTCCTGCCTAAAGGTCATCCCTACCTCAGAGAGCCCTTCAACCAAGCTAAGAGATTATCACACCATAGTCTATTCCCTGCCTCCGTCAAATGGACCCCATCCTGTAAGTACAAATCCTCCCCCCAAATAGTCCCATGTGGGATGGTCTGTAAGTGCGTGGATCGGAAAAGTTTTTCTACCTTGGTATTGATCCTCTTTACCGAGTGATTCAATGCCCTGACCGAATCACCCCCACGCCACTGCAGCCGCGGTATCAGCTGGGACCAGACTACAGTGCAGTCAGGGCATACCCTCCTTACCCAACCCGCTGCTGAAATGATCTCTTCTAGGAGGACCCTCCTACCCAGTCTAGCAAGGTCATTCTCCCCCAGATGAAGAATCACCACCGTTGGTGGGGCTGTATGACGGGCGACTAACTCCGCAAAGAATCCCCTAAACTGACTGAGGCAGAGACCCCCCCTCCCAAAGAAGGAGATGGACCAACCTTCCTGTTCTAGCTCCTTACTACCCTTGCCTGCAAAAAAGACATTCCTAGCACGATTGACATAAGAATGACCAACAATCCAAACCCTGCCTGACCGCGTCCTGTGTTCTTGACTGTGCACACCACGATGAGTCGCCGATGAATCCTGATGATGACCCGAAGCCAGCTCTCCGCCTGCGTCACAGAGCGAAGGAACTGCAAAACCAGAAAAGAACAACCCAATGTCAGTAATACCCTAGGTACTTTACAACATGTGTACCCGCACATACCGTTTGTAGCAATTGGAATTGGGTGACCATCTCCCAATTCTTCTAACACTGTTCACATGCAGACCCCTTGTGATTGCCTCAGTGGCTGCCCCTATCCTAAAGGAGTGTGTGCCAAATTCCTTCGGGTCCAGGCCCACCCTGGCAATCGTCAACTCCAGGACTCTTCTGAACTGATATTTAGTTAACGGGGTGCCGTCCGCATGTAATAAAAGCGGCCCACCCCACAGTGCACCCCGCTGCTTGATGAAGGTCTCCACGTGGTGTACCGGGCAGCAAGGATTGGCCCTTGCCCTGTGCAATACCACAGTCTCACCCCGCGACTCCTGATCAGTTTTTGATCTCAGAATCGTCACCCACAATGTGTCTCCCTGTAATGTTGTGTTCAGGAATTGGATACCCCCCTGACTATCTGCCTTAGAGGCAGCCACCAACTCGCTCAGCCTCAATGCCCCATAAAAGGCTAATGTAAACGCTGCCTTAAACAATTGTATCTCCCAGCCCGAGCTACAGACATCCTGCAATGCAGGCAGTAATGCAGACAGCCTCTCCAAGCCTAATGGTTTCCTAGTGTCAGCCGTGCTGCCCTGTAAGCGGCGCCAACCCCTCAGACCCTTCCGCACCGCAAAGCTGTTAGTCGGGTCTTTTACCCCCTTTGCTTGCGCGTAGAAGGAGACAGCTGCCCTATGCCTGTTAGCTGTGGCCACTGAGCGACCCTCCTGATGCAGTCTACCCAGGTAATCTGTAAAGCTATTTTCTAAAGCCCATTTGGATTCCCAGTCACGCCCCAAAAAAGTGCAATAAGAACCAAACGCCCCTTCATATGCTGTCCTTGTCTTGGGGGCTAAGCTAGCAGCCACGAGGTCCGGTAATTTGGGGCACCAATCTGCCAGAGTGCTGACGGGAAGTGAGTCGGTGTAGGCTCTGCTGATGGAAGATGTTCCCTGAATACCTGCATTTTCTGGCGAGAGAGTGCATCAGCTGCATTATTAAGGACACCCGGTACATGTTTGGCCCTAAATATCACATTCAATAGCAAGCATCTCAACACAATCTCCTTCAAGAGGCGGAGTATGAACTTACAGCGTGCCGCCTGCTGATTGATGCACTCCACCACCGTCATGTTGTCCGACCAGAATATTACTGATTTGTTACGCAGAAGATCTGGCCAGACCATTAATGCAACCCAAATAGGGAAGAGCTCCAGAAAACCAATGTTGGTTGTCAACTCACTGTGCACCCATTCGTCCGGCCACCTGCGGGTGACCCACTTGTTACCCAGGATGGCACCAAACCCAACACTCCCAGCAGCGTCAGTCCATAAACCTAACTCTGCTGAAGTAGTGGGGGCGCCGGACCACACAACCCTGCCGTTGAAGTCCTCCAGGAATGCCATCCATATCTGCATGTCCTGGCGTACCTCAAGCGACAGTCTAGTGTGGTGGTGTTTTTCTCGCAGGCCCTTCATAGCCTGCGCAATGGAGCGAGAAAAGGGGCGAGCCATTGGTATCACCCTCAAGGCGAAATTCAACTGTCCCACTGTCTCCTGGAGCTGTTGTAACGAGACCTTTTCTTTGGCCAGACACGCGCGTAGTGCCGCCTTGAATTTCAACACCTTCTCCTTTGGGAGCCTGAAACAACCCTCCACTGAGTCTATTTCAATACCAAGAAATTCTAAGCAAGTAGCAGGCCCCACTGTCTTCCCCGGCGCCAACGGGACCCCAAAAGCCCGCATGAGCGCGCAAAATTCCTGCAATGCCCGTGCACAATTCTGGGACCCAGCCGCGCCCAGGAAGAGAAAGTCATCCAGGTAATGCATGACCAACTGATGCCCGGTCGCCTGCCTCATCACCCATTCTAAGAAAGAGCTGAACGTCTCGAAATAAGCACACGAGATCGAACAACCCATGGGCATGCATTTGTCCATGTAATACTTCCCATCAAACTTGAACCCCAAAAGGTGTTGATCCCCTTGATGCACAGGGAGAAGGCGAAATGCAGACTCTATGTCAGACTTGGCCATCAATGCCCCTGGACCCAGGCGCCTAAGCAACACCACTGCTTGGTCAAAAGAGGCATATTTTACACTGCAGACATTCTCATCTAACGCATCGTTCAATGATGCCCCCTTTGGGGCCGAGAGATTATGAATGAGCCTAAATTCGCCTTTCTCTTTTTTTGGGACCACACCAAGTGGGGAACAGACAAAGTTGGGCACCGGCACCTCGTCAAAAGGGCCTGCTAACCTACCCAGGCGTAATTCTTTTCCAATTTTTGCTGCCACCACCCCTGGGTTATGCTTTACAGACAGTTGGTTCCTGCACTCAGTCCTGCCCGTGTACCCTCCTGCCGGTATCCGGAAACCCCAAGAAAATCCCTCTTGAAGTAATTTTGCAGCTGCGTGATCAGGGTATCTGTTCAGCCAGGGAATCATTGCCATGACATCAATTGGAGTGTGTGATATTAAACCCTCTAGTCTATTCAGGTTTCCTTCTCCCCCTGGCTCCCTGATTGCCACCCTTAAATCTGCAGGAGGTCTCGGGGTGTGAGGGGTGGCCACACAAGGAACAGGCGTGTTTGAACTTACATGTGCCCACTGCCCTAGTGCAGGACCGTTTGTTGAAATCCCAACAGACGCCCTTTTTCTCCCCCCAACTCTTGCCCTTTCCTGGTACCTCACTCCCTTGTGCCTGCCGAAAGGGCAATTGCGGTTTGGCCGGGTATATTTTTTGTGAACCGGTTGCCCCCATCGCTGCTGCCCCCCCAGATATTTGGCTGTACCATGACAATGAATCCACCATATCCCATGCCAGGGAGGGATTGAATTCCTTAGCTTTCCTAAATGAAATGTCATACTCCTTCCACCCATTCCCCACCTGTGTCTCGCTCCACATGGCAATCCTGCTCTGATAGCAAGCCATTTCAGCTTGCAAATTGGGCGACCTCTCAGCTGTAATGGCACTAAAAACTGAAAAGGCCCTCATCCAATTAACAAATGTCTCCTCTACTCTGAACTTCACCAACTCTGTTCTCCATTCACTCGGCAACATCCATTCTTTTTGCGATTTTGCATATTCAAGTTCCCTATTATCGATCAGCAAGGAGAAAATGTTGACATATTTGCCCGCCCAGATCATTTCTTTGACAGCCTGAGCCACATGTTGCCCCAAATTCTCCTTCCTTGAGGGCATAGCACCATCTTTAAGTAAAGGCAAAGCCACCTCCTTACCACTGTCACTGCCTTGCGACGTCGCCCCCTCCTTCCTTGCCGTCTGCCCGCTGGCGGAACCTGTTGAAGGAGTAATCGGTGCCAATGGTGCCCCTTCCCCCGCCCTGGCCACCTTAATCATCTCAACCAGTTTCAATGCTTCTGCTGAATGATCCTGAGAGGTTGGCAATACCCCCCCCAACTGTAACCAAGGCAACACAGCGGCTATCTGGGATGCCAGTTCCACTGGGACAGCATTATTCGGGGGGATTGGGACCCCGACGGGGGCAATGCTCACGGGGGTGGCAGGGGGAATGACCCCGCCCGGGGCGACTGGCACTGCTGGAATAAGAGGAGCTGGCCCCACAGGAGCCAATGGGGGCATACTGGGAGCATCCTTAGGCTCTCCCCCTGGCAAACCCTCCCTCTCAGCTCTATTCTTGGGCGTTGCGCGTGCATTTTTCCTTGACTTGCCCCTCTTAGGAGGGGTGACAAAATCCCCTCTAGGCTGTGGCGGGTTGACTCTCCTTTTTGGCCTGCCTTGTGGACCCGGAGGCCCGTCCAGCCTCTGATTAATCTCTGCCACACTCCTACCCAACTCATCCACTTTACCCAAGCGCCTATCCATCGCCGTCATCCTGCGCATCATAGCCTGCATCATTAGCTCCATGCGGGAACTCCTATTAACTCGCGCCCCCGGCATATTCCCACAAAGTAAAGCAAACTAATCCTAGCCAAACACCGGCGATTGTACCTTTTAGATGGAGGATGTGAAGATGGCCGTAAGCACCATGCGACTGTGACCGCAAAACACACCAAGCTAGTCTTAGCGTGTGGGCGAGCGCCAACCCCTTTTAGGAAGGTCTCAAGCCCCGCGGCCCCCCAGAAGCAATGAAATGCAGGCCCGCCTCACTCCCCTTACCACCGATGACCTGCGCGTCCTCGGCCCGTTGCTGTGCTCTGCGCCCGTGATCTGCTGCCCGCCACCGGAAAGGAACACCCGAGTCAAGCTTCCTACGGGCAAACAAATGTTAATAGCCTGGACAACACTTTGTGAAATCAATCCCAGTGCCTGATTACACTTGCTGCGACCAAAACAAAAACCCCTGACCAGACCCACAATTTACACCAATCTCATTAAATTATTTTAAATAAAAAGAAACTGTTAAAAACAAGCCCTTTCTATTTGGTCTCCCCTCCAGTAGCTGCCCTGCTGACTCCTGCTTCGCCCCCACCCTGGCGAAATCCAATGAGTACTGATAAGGAGAAATCAACCCCGTGCCTAGATTAAACCTGGAGGACCAGAAACCCTTATCCAGTCCCCAATTACCACCACTGCGAGAGAATAGCTGTAAACCGGCAGTTATACAATTTAAAACGAGCATTAACTATTTTTTGTCTCCCTTCCAGTGGCTGCCCTGCTGAATCCTGCTTCGCCCACCACCAGCACCAGCCACCTTACCGGTACGTTTTAGAGCACTCCCGTCCCCTGCACAAAACGATGCGCGCTCTCCCGGTCACACACACGAGGCGGGGAGCCAACTTATGGCAGGGACACACGCTGCCCACACGCTGCCGTGATCACCGCTCCAGGAACCAGGATCGCCTTCAATTGCCGACGCTGCCTCTGCTACCACCAGCACACGACACCCAGTACCTGACGTGAAAGAAAGAAGAAAATTAGCAAGCCCCAAGCGTGGGGCAGACGAGAGGCGCGGGGAACAAGCCAAGGGCAAGAGGGTGTCCAGCTCGCCCTCCGCGCCTTAAGTAGCGAATTTACTCGCCGTTCTCGGGGCCCGCCCCCCGGCCGTCCCGCCCCCCTGCCCCGGAAGCTGAACAGCTGCTTCCGGGTCACGGGGGAGGCGTCAACCAATCGGTGTTGAGGGCGCGCCGCGCGCGTCATCGCCCCGCGACACACCCCCAACACCGAAAGGCCGGGGGAGGGGGGGGCGCCGCACTGCCATGAGGACGTGAGGGCCGAGTGGCCCCCACTTTACATTTAGGCCATCGGCTGAACCTGGTGCACTTGCTCAGAACAGAAGGCTCGTGAGAGAAGTTGAAAACCAATAGCAGCCATATTTAGTGGCTGTTGTTGCTGCGTGAAAAGACGAAGTCCTTGGTATGAAATTACTGGGCGCGTGAGTAATAACCGAATCGTCTCTAAATGCCAAGCCGTTCCAATAGTCACAGCATATAAAGTGTAGAGAATATTTTATCCAACCTTTCACCGTCCTTCGACGCCATTATGTACAATCACGGACACCAGCACTGAAAGGACATTCGATTTATGTTTGCTTTTATGGATACAGGTTTTTTAGGCTATTTCTTTCATCCGCGCTACGCACTTCTTTAAACGATGACTCACGTGCGCTTTGCTTGTATTTGCTAAGTTACTCTCTTGTGCTCTTCTTTCATGTGACACCCGCCTGCGTTTTCTTGTTGCGTCGTAACCCCTTTTCTATAGGAGGCTGCAGTTTTTGGTTCCTTCTCATTTTCTGCAATCTGCTCTTCTAATCCACGCGTCAGTGCTGGGAGGTCACATTGATTGAAAAGCTTTCGCTGCTTGCGTAGAGCTGAATTGCTTTTCATTATATAACATCGCTCTCTCGCAATCCTCCATTCCAACTGTTTTATTCTTTCTGTTGGTCGAATAAATTGCAGGAGAACATCTGGAACGAGAGAGGATTCTGTTTTTTTCTAATGTTTTTTCAAAGGAGAAATGATTTTGCAAGGGAAGAAATAAAAAAAATCTGCTTAATGTGCACGGACTATGGTTCCTCAAACGTTGTGGTTTGTTAGGGCCCCACGCGGTAGCATTGCTGCAAGCAGACGTTGTGCTGAGTGCGCGACGTCGGTAGATTATTTTATTCATGGCCAGCATGGAATTAGTTTGACCAAGAGCCTGGTATGTAAATGGATTCTGCTTTTCTATTTAAATAAAACTAAAAAGGTGTCCACCTATGATCTGAGATGCATGACTGATAGAATAGTAAGCAAGATTCTGATTCGAATCTACATTTTGTCTTTAAGCAGCTCACTTAACACTTCAAGACCTCAAGAACTTCCAACCCATCTCTCTGCTCCCGTTTCCGACGAAGGTCTTTGAGAAGGCTTTCAACAAACAACAGACCAGCTTCCTCGAGGAGAACAGCATCCTAGGCCCTTCCCAGTCCGGATTCCGCAACAACCACAGCACCGAAACTGCCCTCATCGCCGCCACCGATGACATCAGGACCCTGCTAGACAACGGAGAAACCGTGGCCCTCATCCTCCAGGACCTGTCAGCCGCCTTCGACACAGTCTGCCACCGCACACTATGAACACGCTTCTACGACGCCGGGATCCAAGAGAAGGCCCTGGACTGGACCACCTCCTTCCTCTCTGGCAGAACACAGAGCGTCCGCCTAGCCCCCTTTCGCTCCGAAGCCACCGAGATCATCTGCGGTGTAACCCAGGGCTCATCCCTCAGCCCAACGCTGTTCAACATCTACATGGCATCGCTCGTCCACGTCGCCCCACTGCACGACCTCAACATCATCTCCTACGCCAACGACACCCAGCTGATCCTCTCCCTCACCAAGGAACCCCACATCACCAAAACCAACCTCCACGAAGGAATGAAGTTCGTCGCCGACTGGATGAGGAACAGCCATCTGAAGCTGAACTCGGACAAGATGGAGGTCCTCATCCTCGGATCCACCCCCTCGGCCTGGGACGACTCCTGGTGGCCGACTGAACTAGGAACAGCCCCAACACCCACCGACCACGGACGCAACCTAGGGGTCATCCTCGACTCCTCCCTCAACATGACGAAGCAGGTCAACGCCGTCTCCTCCTGCTTCAACAACCTCCGCATGCTCTGCAGGATCTACAAGTGGATCCCCACTGGAACAAGAAGGACGGTCACCCAGGCCCTCGTCAGCAGCAGACTGGACTACGGAAACGCCCTCTACGCAGGAGCCTCTGCCAAACTCCTGAAACGGCTTCAACACATCAAGAACGCCTCTGCAAGCCTGATCCTCGACATCCCTTGCCGCAGCCACATCACACCCCACCTCAGAGACCTGCACTGGCTCCCTGTCAACAAGAGGATAACCTTCAAGCTCCTCACCCACGTACACAAGGCACTCCACAACATCGGACTAGCGTACCTCAACAGCCGACTCAGCTTCTACACCCTCACCCGCCAACTCCACTCAGCAGACCGCGCCCTCGCCACTGTCCCCCGCATCTGAAGAGTGACCGCTGGTGGCAGATCATTCTCCCACCTTGCCGCCAAGACATGGAAGATCTGGTTCTTCGAACAGTAGGAGCCTCCCCCCCCCCTTAGCACCTTGAGAACCTCACGGGTATGTAGTGCGCTTTACAAATGCTATGATTGATTGATTCAAAGCGTCACAGACAAAAGGTTATTCATTTCACTATAAAATGGCTGCCCATTGCTCCTTTCATGGTCGTTGTAAAAATATTCCATTTACGGATATTCAAATGCAATCCCTTTAATGTTGTGGCATTGACGTGTTTGCGTACGTATTGTACAATACACGCACTTAAGAACATGATTGTCATAGCGGACCACAGGGAAAATTCAATTATCTATGATATATTGTCAAGAAGGTGTCACATCTTGGTGTATTGGAAGTTCCGAGCATGCCAACAAAAAGCCCCACCTGCAGAACAGAGAGCATGTTCATTATACGCAGGATGTAAATGCAATAATGTATCAATGACACCACACATCGAGAATATCGGATGGGTGACCTCATCCAACATGCATTTCATTCAGCTCCCCCAAAAGTTTTTTATACAAGAAATATCACAGTTTTGTCATTTATAAGCACCATAAAGCACAATACTATTGCTCATTTTAATTGTAGTCAATTAATCAACCTCAAAAGGATAAAAGGCTGAATTGAGCTTCAAGCAGTGTTCGCCAGATTCCCAACAAGCATTTGCAATGCAATAGGTCTCACATTCATGCAAGTTTGAGCTATTGGCATTGTAAATGACAATGCCTTTTCTTTATGTTTTGGGTTTTAAAACATGAATAAAAGTCATTGTCATTTACAATACTAATAGCTTAAACTCTTGCAAATGCGAGACCTATTGCATTGCAATAAAGGTTCTTCTCGACCGCTTGTTAGATTGTAAATATCAGAGGAAGAGACCGGCCCGCGATGTCTTCAAAGTAGTGATAAATAGTGTCGTGAAAAATATGTGTAAGTGTTGTAAATTACACAGGCACAAAGTGTGAAGTGTGAGTTATGTATGATCAGGGCTATAAACACTAACAAAGTGCTCCAACACCTTTTGCTCTGTGATTACACTGTTGCAGCTCAGGAGGAGGAGGGAGAGGGGGGCGATTTCTTGTCCTCTCCGTGATTTGAGTGTGCAGTGTGACATTGCGTAATGTCATTGCTATCTTTGGCCTAATAAAAAACACTCCACCTGTAGTAGGGACCTGGCTTCACCTCCTGGTGCAGGGTGGGTTGTGCTTCATGGCAGGCATGGAGGGATGGTCTCTGTTGCAGCTCCCGCCTAGTAAAGTGCACCTGCTATTACTAGTGAGTGAGAGGCGCTGAGGTGGTGGTATTGGTATTGGTGGTGGTGGTACTGGTATTGGTGGTGGTGGTATTGGTAGTGGTATTGGTGGTATTGGTTGTGGTGGTGGGGATATTGATGCTGGTATTGGTGGTGATGGTGGTATTGGTGGTGGTGGTATTAGCCGTGGTATTGGTGGTGCTTGTATTGGTGGTGGTGGTATTGGTGGAGGTGGTATTGGAGGGTGTATTAGTGGTGGTGGTATTGGTGGTGGTGGTGGCATTGGTATTGGTGATGGTATTGGTATAGGTGGTGGTGGTATTGGTGGTGGTATTGGTATTGGAGGAGGTGGTATTGGTATTGGTGGTGGTGGTATTGGTGGTGGTATTGGTGGTGGGGGAGGTTTTGGTGGTGGTTTTGGTGGTGGTGGTATTTGTGGTATTTGTGATGGTATTGGTGGTATTGGTGGTGGTGCTGTTGGTGGTTTTGGTATTGGTGGTGGTGGTGGTATTGGTGGTGGTGGTGATATTGGTGGTAGTGGTGTTGGTGGTATTGGTGGTGGTATTGGTGGTGGAATTGGTGGTATTTATGGTGGAGGTATTGGTATTGGTGGTGGTATTGGTGGTGGTGGTATTGTTATTGGCGGAGGTATTGGTGGTGATATTGGTAGTGATGCTATTGGTATTGGTGGTATTGGTGGTAGTGGTGGTATTGGTGTTGGTGGTGGTGGTATTGGTATTAATGGTGGTGGTATTGGTGGTGATATTGGTGGTGGTGGTATTGGTATTGGCAGTGGTATTGGTACTGGCGGTGGTGGTGGTATTGGTGGTGATGGTGGTACTGGTGGTAGTGGTGGTATTGGTAGTGGTATTGGTGGTATTGGTGGTATTGGTTATATTGGTGGTGGTATTGCTGGTGATGATTTTGGTGGTGGTTGTATTGGTGGTGTTGGTATTGGTATTGGAGGTGGTATTGGTGGTGGTGGTATTGGTGGTGGAGGTATTGGTATTGGTGGTGGTAATGGTGGTGGTGGTGGTATTGGTGGTGTTGGTATTGTTGGTGGTGGTATTGGTGGTGGTATTGTTGTTGGTGGTGGCCGTATTGGTGGTGGTAGTATTGGTGGCAGTATTGGTGGTGGTATTGGTATTGGTGGTGGTGGTGGTATTGGTGGTGTTGGTAGTGGTGGTATTGGTATTGGTGGTGGAGGTTGGTGATATTGGTGGTGGTGGTGGTATTGGTGGTGCTATTGGTAGTGGTGGAGGTATTGGTGGTGGTGGTGGTCGTGGTGGTATTGGTGGTGGTGGTATTAATGGTATTGGTAGTGGTATTGTTGTTATTGGTGGTGGGGGTATAGGTATTGGTGGTGATTCTATTGCTATTGGTGGTGGTGATATTGGTGGTGGTGGTATTGGTGGTGGTATTGGTGGTGATGGTATTGGTGGTAGTGGTATTGGTATTGTTGGTAGTATTCATGGTGGTGGTGGTGGTATTGGTGGTGGTATGGTTGGTGATGGTATTGGTGGTGGTGGAGGTATTGGTGGTGGTGGTATTGGTGGTGGAGGTATTGGTGGTATTGGTATTGGTTGTGGTGGTATTTGTATTGGTGGTGGTAGTATTGGTGGTGGTGTTGGTGGTATTGGTATTGGTGGTGGTATTGGCAGTTGTATGGTATTGGTGGTGGTATTGGTGATAGTGGGATTGGTAGTGGTGTTATTGGCGGTGGTATTGGCAGTAGTGTTGGTATTGGTGGTATTGGTGGTGATGTGGTATTGGTGGTGGTGATGGTATTGGTGGTGGTGAAGGTATTGGTGGTGGCATTGGCGGTATTGGTGGTAGTATTGGTGGTGGTGGTATTGGTGGTGGTATTTGTGGTGGTATTGATGGTGGTGGTGGTATTGGTGGTGGTGATATTGGTATTGGTGGTATTGATGGTGGTGGTGGTGGTATTGGTGGTGGTGGTATTGGTGGCGGTGTTATTGGTGGTGGCATTGGTGGTGGTAGTATTGGTGTTGGTGGTGATATTGGTGGTGGTGGTATTGGTGATGGTTTTATTGGGTGGTGGTTAAATTGGTATTGGTGGTATTGGTGGTGGTGGTGGTATTATTATTGGCAGTGGTATTGTTGGTGGTGGTATTGGTGGTGGTGGTATTGGTGTTGGGGCTAGTGGCATTGGTGGGGGTGGTCTTGGTTGTGGTATTGGTAGTGGTGGTGGCAGTGGCAGTGGTATTGGTGGCGGTGGTGGTATTGGTGGTGGTATTGGTGGTGTTGTTATTAATAAAACAGGCTTGTGAAAATAACCTGTCAGGTGGCTTTAGTACTATTGACATGTAACACAGATGTGTTGTTTTCAGCTTCAGCCAACTAGCACACGATTATGTGCTACCTGGAACTCACATGACATAATTTGCGAATCATTTCTAAATCCATTTTACTTGGGGCGATGAAACAGAGATGAAATAATGCCGGGTTTAAG
Organism: Triturus cristatus; assembly: GCF_964204655.1. Classification (NCBI taxonomy): domain Eukaryota; kingdom Metazoa; phylum Chordata; class Amphibia; order Caudata; family Salamandridae; genus Triturus; species Triturus cristatus. The sequence continues at coordinate 496,756,997 of NC_140589.1, read as the reverse complement.
TGATTGAAAGCAGGCGCCCATGTTACTGGGGCGGCCGTGCTGCTTAAAAAAACACAAGCGGTTTCAGCTGAAGCAGCGCATGTCTAGCCTGCAGTAACAGAAACTCAAAAAAGTAAATAGTGCTTACAGACTAAATAACAGGTCCCGTGCAACAACTGAATAAAGGGCCAGTCACCATGGTAGGGTACAAATGAAGACAAGGATGTACTAAGGAGGGACTAGGAAGCCTATTAATGAATCCGAAGTTAGCATTTACAAAATACAATGACAATGACACAAGCCAATGAAAAATATGGGTGGAGAGTGGGCGCTAGCTTCTCTCCCTTACTCTACTACAGCAGTCTCGCAGAGCGAGCATTGCATGCGCGCTGCCACTAGGCTTGACCTAAATAGTCAGAAATTCACTTCTGTTTCCTCATAGATTTGCAGTGCTGGTTGACTTTGGTTTGACAGCATATTCTGGAAGTTTCCATCATAGAAATGTAAGGAAAATGCATATTTTTAGGCAAAGGTTGCAGTTTGCAGGTGAGTAAGAAAACTTTATGGGATCCATGGAAAATACACCCCCTGGAATCCCCTTTGTGTCTACATTTCAAAAATGTCTGTGGTTGCTAGCTTCCCATGGGTATGAGCAAGCCCGACCCCAACTCTGCATCTACTCCTATTGCTGATCGCTCCACTTAGCGATTTAGGGTCTTATCTGTTGCGGCCTCTTGGTCCACTCACACAAATGAAATACCATAGTTATCGGGAGACTTGGGGAAACTCTGGCGGAGAATTTGTGGATCCCCGCAGATTCTTGAACTATCCCGCTCAGGAATGTAAGGAAAATACATGTTTTTACCCAAAACTTTGACGTTTGCAAAGGCTTCTGGCTAAGAAAACATAGTGATATCCACACGCATCATGCAGCTCTGGACTCCTCTGGTTGTCTAGTTTTCAGAAATGTGCAGGCTTGGTTGGTTTCCCTGGGTGGCAGCCGGTCACAGGCTCAAAATCCACAACTACCTGCAAAAACCTTGGTTGTTAATTTAAAACAATAGATTGTACATGTTGCGCATTGAGAATCCTCCTATCGCAGCTGCTAGGTCCACCCATACAAATTGGGTTCCACTTTATGCAAAGACATGAGGGAATTGCCATCATTAATTGTAAATAAACCTGTGATCTTAGACATTTACACAAAGTTTGAAGTTAATAGGTCATTGTGGAAATGTGAGTGGGATCAATGCAAATTACACCACCTAACAACTAAAAAATTACTTCCAGATTATGCTCCATATTCCTCTCCATCAGATGCTGTCTCTGTATCTGATCCTGATCCAGCTGTCTTCCATTACATGCAGTAGGCCCTGGGTAACAGACATCCACCGAGATGTCATCTCTGTTGACTGTATAAAACCTTTCTTCTGAAACACTTTGTCCTTTGCTAGAAAATAGAGGGTAGGCCTGCCTCTATTTCTATAAACATGTTTTGACACTCAAATTTTACCCATTTTCCATTCTCTATATTTCACCATATTGCTCTATACTCTATACTCAGTATAGAATGGCGAGCCAGTGTAAGATACAGCTTAGTTGTTGGCTCTGGGTACCTCGGGATCTTGGAGAACCTACAGATCCTTTATATCCCTATGGTTCTCACAGTCAAAGCAGCCTTCTTTCATAGTACTTTTAATTTGCTATTTTAATCTTGTGGCGGGGCGACACCAGTAACACAATTTTAATATTGGACCGTAGCTTAAAAAAAGGAGGGAAATAAATAATGACATGAGGAAGGTATTGGTGGTGGTATTGGCGGTATTGGTGGTAGTATTGGTGGTGGTGGTATTGGTGGTGGTATTTGTGGCGGTATTGATGGTGGTGGTGGTATTGGTGGTGGTGATATTGGTATTGGTGGTATTGATGGTGGTGGTGGTGGTATTGGTGGTGGTGGTACCATTAACTAGGAAACTGTACAACAAATTAACAGTAGCACTTTTGGGGTCTCTAATTGGGAGTGGTATGCAGCTTTGTCCAAGTAGGTGCCTTTACTTCTAGTCAGGGTTAGGCGATTACACAAAAGGCAATGTGTAAAGTATTTGCACCCAAACACACAGTAACACAGTGAAAACACCACAAATGGACACCACACCAGCTTAGAAAATAAAGCATCTTTATCTAAACCAAACAATACCAAAACAACATTAATGCAACATACACAATTCAAAATATGACTTTAAAAAGGTTTCAAGCAACTTGGTCCATAGAAAATTATGGATACGTGATTTTAAACCTAACGTACCTGTAGGTGTGTTAAGATTCACAAGGCAAAACATCCACAGAGAAGGGGAGTGCTGGAAAACACAGGGATGCATCAGTGCCTGAGTCCTTTGGAAGGCGACGCAACAGTTCTGCTGCACACAGGAGAAGTGATGCGTCAAATTTGGACTGTAGTGAGGAGTTAGGTGTCAAAATCCAAGATGGTTCTGGTCTGCAATGATGTGTGACACACCGGAGGTGATGTGTCGCTGTGTCAGGCTTTACATCGTCCAACGTCAGTGCTAGGGCCTGCGCGGTGAAGCTTTGCGTCGTTCAACATCGGTTCTGAAAGGTTTGGAGCTGTGCGGCCGGACTCGGCGAGGCTTTGCGTCGTCCAATGTTGGTTAAGACAGGCTTTGCAAGGCTGCCTGTTGCTTTACGCTAGGTCTTGCTGAGCTCAGCTGTAGAACCTACTTCTGAGGCCCTATTACTGGAGGGAGGCACATCAGGCAAGGATAGACTCACAGATGGCAGAGTCCAGCAGCACCAGCAGATTTGCAGGAAGTCTTTCGTGTCCCTGAGACTTCTTAACTGTAGGCAAGCACACACAAGCCCTTGGAGAAACTTCAAAACCAGGATACACAGCAAAGTCCAGTCCTTTGTCCTCTTTTTGGCAGAAGCAACAACTGCATGCCAACCCAGCAAAGCACACACAGCAAAGGAGCAGTGCTCCTCTTCACAGCTCTCCCGCTCTTCTCCTTGGAAGAGGTTCCTCTTGAGTCCAGAAGTAATCTAAAGTTCTGGGGTTTAAGGTCTCATACTTATACCCCATTTTCTCTTTGTGGCAAAGGTCGCTGAGCCCAGTCCAAACCAGTTATGTCCTTCCTGGTGCAGCATACCCATAGGAGGTAGAGACAGCATTGTGCAAAGGATACATAGCCTATTCAGGTGCAAATGAAACTCCTCCCACCATTCTAAATCCAGCTGTGGCCTATTCAGCCTGGCTATGAGTCACACAGGCAAGTCACACCTCAGCCCCCCTTGTGGCTTTCTACAATGAGTGCACACCCCCAGCACCTTACACTTAAAAACCAGTGAGTCAATACATAACCAGCAGAGGCACACAGAATGGTTCAACAAGAAAATGCTTACTTTCTAAAAGTAAAAGACACACAATTGATGGACGGAATGCAGAACATTCACCCCGAGTCAAGAGATCTGGGTTAAATCCGTCATTCTTTTGCTCACCAATCCACCCCAGTTTAGACCTGGCCATATGTAAATCAGTATTGACCCTGGGCCACATGGAAATTGTCCACCCCAGTTTGCCAAGCCAGGCCCTACCTGGACAAGAAACAAGCTTCCTAGGACCGGTTTCAGGGTTTCACCCCTCTGCAGCCAGGATAGCTTGATTCCAGTGGCACAGTGAGCCCAGGACCCACGTCTGGGCATACTTGGCGCACTTAGGGCAAGAAAGCAAAAGACACAGAAATGATGGACGGAATGTAGAACAAATCAAAACATTCACCCCCAGTCAAGAGATCTGGGTTAAATCCATCATTCTTTTGCTCACCATACCCCCCCAGTTTAGTTTCTAAAAGTGGCATTTTCAAACACACAATTTAAAAAACATCTTTACTAAAAGATGTGTTCTTAAAATCTGAGTTCAGAGAGCCTAAACTCTTGTCAGAATGGAAATCTATACTTTTAAGATATTACAAAGCAATTTTTATGTTAGCCTATGGGACAGATAGCCTTTCAACAGTGAAAAACTAAATTGGCAATATTTCACTATCAGGACATGTCACACACACCAGTACATGTCCTACCTTTAACATACACTGCACCCTGCCCATGGGGATACCTTGGGCCTACCATAGGTGTGTCTTACATGTAAGAAAAGGGAAGGTTGGCGCCTGGCAAGTGGGTGCACTTGCCAGGTAGACATGGCAGTTTTAAAACTGTGTGCAAAGGCACTACAGTGGCAGGTCTGAGACACATTTACAGGGCTACTCATGTGGGTGGCACAATCAGTGCTGCAAGCCCACTAGTAGCATTTTATTTACTGGCCCTGGCATACGCAATGGACTGTACTAGGGACTTACTAGTGAATCAAATATGCCAGTCATAGATACCCAATCATAATCCTAATTTACACAGAGAGCATATGCACTACTGATTAGCAGTGGTAAAGTGCCCGGAGTCCTAAAGCCAGCAAAACCAGGTCAGGAAAAATAGGAGGAAGAAGCAAAATAAACTTAGGATAACCCTGCAAAAAGGCCATTTCCAAAAGTTAGGACTTGGGATTGAATCCCAAGTCATAAGATGGCTGTCACCACTTCCTGGTTCATGTGGTGGCAGCCAATCAGATCTCAGCAGCAATTCTGTCGGCTCCACTGATCCTCTACGGCATGAAATATACAAAGTGTTTGAGCATTAATTGCTCAAAAACTGCTGAATGGGTTTACACCAAATCACAAAAGCTCTCTTTTGGGACCAAGAGCTAGCCTTCTGCAAAATTTAGTGTACATCAGTTCAGCAGTTTAAGCTGTAGCTGTGTCTAAAGTTCTTATGGACAAATTAATGGGGAAAATGGGATTTGAGATCCCGCCCTATTCCTGACCCCCCGTTTGACAGATCACACCAAAACTATCCATGCGCAAACTAGTGAAAAAGTTGCAGTTTTTGGAAAATTTCATGGAGAGACATCATGATGCTAAAGTTGATAGCATTACATAAAGGTGTTTTCTATGAAAACACGATCCTAACTATACCTACCCAATGGCCAATGACACTGGGTAATATATGTTTCCATAGAGAACGTGTTTTTTACCTTCCCTATATCTTTTATGCTGTTTAACAAATCTTCACAAAATGTTCCCTAAAAAGTGTCATAGTAAGTCTTGTTATGAACATGAAGTTTTGAGGTGATCCGACAAGCAGAGGCTGAGAAAAAGAGGGTTAAAAAAGTGTGTTTCCCTTGTTAATTCCCATCTTTAGACATGCCGGCAGCCTAACTGCTGAACAGAATTACCTCAAATTTGGCAGAAAGCTAGCTTTTGGTCTGCAGATCATGCTTTTTGTTAATTGGTGTAAATCCATTCAGTGGTTTGCGAACTATTAAAGGAAATACAAATTTGTATATCTATACAATTGTGACAACTTTTGAATAGTGACGAGCTCGTGGAGAGATCTGCAGAGCTCTGATTGGCTGCCAACACATCTACCAGGAAGTGTTGGCAGCCATCTTGGTACTTGGCTTCAGCCGAGTCCCCCAATAAATGTGGAAAAAAAGAAAAGGGTGCAGGGTACGGATATCCTGACCTCCTAAATTTGGTCTTGAGGTCCAAAGGGACCCTGCCGGGCCAAAAGAGCATTTAAAAAAATGCCATGAAATTGTGAAATTTAGACCCTGCTCTTTGGCTGTTTTAAGCCCCGGAGCCCAACACCTCCCCATACAGAGATGCGCACAAACCCCCCGTGCCTCAGGGACAACCACCTCCCCGGATCTTTAATTAAAAAAATTGCGCAGGGGGGGGGCACGCAGACTCGCCTGGACCCCGAGGATCTCCACCTGCCCAGGGATTTAAATTTAATAAAGAAACATAGTGGGGGCCACACGGATGCCTTCAGACCACCAGCTCTCCAGGGCCAAACTAATATTCAAAATGGAGGAGTGGGGGTCCCGTGCCTCACTCCCAAGCTATATATAGCCCCAGGGACAACCACCTTCCCAGGGCCGATACATACTGATTAAAGGAGGGGGGCTGTGAGGCCCCCCTCCTGGAGCCATATATGGCCTTGGGAATCGCCACCACCCAGGGCCGGCTCCTTCTATGTCCCGGTGTGCCCACTTCTGGGACATAGCTGTTGATTTTTGCTTGGCAGGAGCTGACAGCTCCCAGCAAGCAAAAGCAAACACTCTGCTTCCAGCAAACAGGAGCTGTCAAACTGCTCTTGGTTGCAGGAAGCAGAGTTTTCATCGGAAACAGATGAAACTATTGCTCTTGCACACGGGGGGTGCATTTCCTGCAACTCCCTGTGTTCAATAGCAATGTCGGCTCCCGCTGGAGGGTGTGCCTGCTGGGACCATGGGGCCTTGAGGTTTCCCCCATGGTCCCATCGTACAGGGTGACCTGGATAGCCTCCAGGGCACCCAGGGACAAATGGTCAGCCCCTGGGGGACGGGGTCCTGGGGGCTGAAAATAGCATGGGGATGGGGCTGTGCAGCTCTCCTCCTCCATTCAAATAAGGCCAGGCCTAGTGGTATGCATTATTTCACAAGGAACTTTATAAGTACTTATAAGTATTGCTGGCAGTTATAATACCGCAGTATGAAAGCATTACATTAAGGTACTGTATGAGTTATAGCTGCAGAAATGTATTGCAGGTCATAAAATCATTGCCTTTCTGAAATAGCATTTAAATTCCAACAGAAGCAATGCTGTCCAAGCAACACACTGTTGACATACCAACACTATCATATAACATGTCTTTGTAGTGTCCTCGTCTTCTCTTGATGAGGATTCACATTATCCCAGATTTGTGAATGAAGAAGCTCAAGGAACGATCACATTGATAAAACTTCATGCTCACAAGGTCACTGGAAACATTACCTTGTGGTCTTTTATGCTTCTGTAGTGCAGAATATACACAGGACATTTACCCAATGAGGCAGCACTTACTAATTATTCAGATGAAAGTACTCCAGTTGGGTATACATTTTCAGCAACACTGGCGACTCTTCTTGGAAAAAATGATATGCCGTGCAGGACCTGGAGCCCATTTCATAGAAATGAAATTTCAACTGGAAGCACTTACAAAAATAAACACAGCAGATGCCCCAGTGGAAGCTCCACTTCAGTTGAGCACAAATCATCCTAACTTCTTGGATTTGGCCAAAGCAAAGCAAGTGTGTTTCCTCTCATATTTCACAATGAAAAACAATTGTAAATCCTTTCTGGAGGTGACTGCATCATTGATCTATTCCAGTGAAATATAATCTGGGGTGACTGTGATGAGTGATTTCTTTCTCTTCGTCTCCTGATGAGAGCAGAGTCCATGAAACTCCCTTTCAAATACCCTAAGTATGCAAATGCCCAAAATGCCTAGCGCCACTCACACTCTCACTCACAGACATACACAGGCACTCATAGACCCACTCAAAGACCCAGATTAGCACTCACACACCCACTCACAGAGCCACACAGGCACTCAAACACCCACTCAGACACTCACACAGGTAGCTACACACCTACTCACAGACCCACACAGGCACTCACAGACCCACTCACAGAGCCACACAGGCCCTCACGCACCCACTCAGATACTCACAGAGGCACTAACAGACCCAAAAAGTTAAAAATCATGGCAATTCACTGAAAAAAACAAAGGTTAGAGGGGCGTTATATTTAGGAAATAAAATGTAAAAAACCTCAGAAATTACCTGAAAAAAACAAAGGTTACAAGGATGTTATAGTTACGCTCAGATTTCACTTGTACAAAACCAGTGAAATTTCCTGAGCTAACTATACCTTACGCCCTCACAATGCACTGCTTATGACCTCACATATTACCCTACTGATGACATGGTCATTGACATCACTGATGACATCAATGACAACATCTCAAATGAGATCACTGATGACATTATCCAAAGAACCACTCATACCCTTATTCAACCTGTCATACACCCACTCACACACCCACACAGCCACTCACCTACCCTTTCACAGACCCATAAAAGTACTCACACAACCACTCAGTCACCCATACAGCCACTCACTCACATACTCACTCACTTATACAGCCCCTCACACAACCACTCACTTACCAATACAGCTACTAATAATATAACCAGTCACTCATCCTTACACCCACTCATGCACCCACTTCCTCACCCATACAGTTACTCACACACCCACTCATACACCCATATAGCCACTCAGAGATGCAGTCACTCACCCATACAGGCACATATATACAGACACACACACACATGCACACGCACACACACACACACACACACACACACGCACACATACAAACACACACACTCACTTACCCATACAGCCATTAACTCATCTGCTCAGTCATCCATACAAGCACTCAGACAGCCACTCCCTCACCCATACAGATACTCATACACCCAGTCACTTACCCATACAGTCACCCACACAGCCACACACTCACCCATACAGCTACTCACATACCCCCTTACTCATGCACACCACTCACTCTAAATGCAGCCATTCACTTACCAATTCAACTACTCACACACCCACACAACCATTTACATGCCCATTCATGCATCCATATAAGCACTCACACATCTGCTCACTCATCTATACAGCCATTCACACAGCCTCTCCCTCTCTAATACAGATACTCACACACCAACACACCTAACCAAAGACACACTCAAACAGCCACTCACTCACCCAGTCACTCACTCATACAGCCATTCAGATGCCCACTCACTCACCTATACAGCTACTCATATGGCCATTCACTCACCCATAGAGCCACTGACACACCGATTCCCTCACCAATGCAGCCAATCAAACAGCTACTACCTCACCTACACAGCTACTCACACACCCACTTATTTACCCATACAGTCACTCACACACCCAGTCACTCACACATGGATACACACATTCACACATCCAGTCACATAATATATGTTAGAAGTTGTATCACTCTTTAGTACACCTAGTATGCTAATTTACCTTTTGTGGTACTTTACTTTATATGTTTAACACTCATAAACATTTAGAAAACATTCACAATCACAGGATGATGTCATCAGAGGTCATCAGTGATGTAATTTGTGATGTCATCAGTGATGCTACTGGCCATGTCATGAGTAATGTAAAATGAGAGGCCATAAGCAGTGCTTTGTGGAGGCATAGGTTATAGTTTGCTCAGGTAACTATACCTTCGGAATGTCACCGGTTTTGTACGAGTCAAAATCAAACATAACTATAACATCCCTGTAACCTTTAGTTTTTTCAGTGAATTTATATAACAGCGGTATTCATATGCTACACGGAGTTGGTGTATCTGAGAGCGCACTTATTGAGGATTCATGTATTGTTTACAAACCGGTTATCTCCGCCGGTGCATGCGCCACTCTTCATGGGTCCCGAGCTGGCCAGAAGGAGTAACTTACAGTGTTGATATATATATATATATATATATATATATATATATATATATATATATATATATATATATATATATATATATTCACTTAAAAAACCATAGGTTTCACACATGTTATAGTTAGCTGGACATTTCACTCGTGAAAAACCATTGAAATTCCCCCGTTATAGTTAGTGCAGGCAACTATAACTCACGCGACCGCAATCCTCTGCTGATGACGTCAGATATTACATCACTGTATTTAGACACCTATTTACCCACGTCTTCTTCCATTAATTTTTAGCTATACATATATTACAAATATTATTTTTTCAGAAAGACACATATGTCATCAGTGATGTAATATCTGACGTCATCAGCAGAGGATTGCGGTCGCGTGAGTTATAGTTGCCTGCACTAACTATAACGGGGGAATTTCAATGGTTTTTCACGAGTGAAATGTCCAGCTAACTATAACATGTGTGAAACCTATGGTTTTTGAAAGTGAATTTTCAAGGTTTTTTAAATGCTAATTCCTAACTATTACGTGCGTGAAACCTATGTTTTTTTCAGTGAATTTGTACGTTTTTTTAAATGCTAAGTTCTGTATTTATTTATTTATTTTTTTTAAGGTTTTTCCCCGTGCGCGTACCGTACGAGCACGGTGCACTTCGCGCACCGTGCGTGCGCTGTGGGCGCCCGGTGCGCTTCGCGCACCTCGCGCCCACGTTACGCAGTTCGCGGAATTTTTCCGTTTCTACCGTACGCGCACGCTATGCGCACTCCGCGATTTTTCGAAAAAAAATTAAAAGAAATTTTGCCCCTTGGGGGTCCTTCTGGGACCCCCTGACCAAGGCTAGGGGGTCAGGAACTGTCCACCCTGCCCCCTTTTCACATTCTCCACCTTTGTTTTTCACCCCCTCAGACTGCGAGAGACAAAATGGCAGCCGACACTTCCTGGTTTCGACCGATTCGAATGTTTACTAAGATCTAACAACCAATCAGAATCGCGCTCGCGCACGGCAGCGTGCGCGTACGGTACATTTTACCGTACGCGCACGGGGTGCGCTTATAGATATATATATTGATTTAAATGCAATTTTCTCAGGAAATACTGAACAGATTTATACCAAACCTGCAAAAGGCACATCTCTGACCTGAGGACTACCTCTCTGCCAAATTTCAAGTAATTCTGTTCAGCCGTTCGGGCTGTAGCTTGGACTAAAGGTCCTATGGGAAAATGTGTTTTGGGACCCCCCCTTTTTCTCAGCCCCCGTTTGACGAATCCCCCCGAGAATTTCAGGGAAGGAGTGGAGCGGAGCGCCCCACCTATTTTGAAAATTTCGCAAGGATTCGTCAATCGGCGCCAAAGTTATTCCAAATAGAATGTTGCGGATTTCCTATGGAAACACGGTCCTAACTATAACTATCTACTGGCGACCGCCAGTTGATAATATATATATATATATATATATATATATATATATATATATATATATATATATATATATATATATATATATTACCTACTGGCGATAGCCAGTAGGTAGTTATAGTTAGGACCACGTTTCCATAGGAAAACCTCAACATTCTATTTTGAATAACTTTGGCGCCGGTCGACGAATCCTCGCGAATTTCTCAAAATAGGTGGGGCGCTACGCTCCGCTCCTACCCTGAAAGTCTCGGGGGGATTCGTCAAGCGGGGGCTGAGATAAAAGGGGGGTCCCAAAACGCGTTTTTCCCATGCATTTTTCCATAGGACCTTTAGAACGAGCTACAGCCCGAATGGCTGAACAGAATTACTCAAAATTTGGCAGAGAGGTAGTCCCTAGATCAAGGAAGTGCCTTTTGTAGGTTTGGTGTAAATCTGTTCAGTAGATTCTGAGAAAATAGCCTTTAAATCAATATATATATCTGAGCCAGCTTACGGTACGCTTACCGTACGCTTACGGTAAGCGTACGGTGGCGTGCGCGAGCGCGATTCTGATTGGCTCTTAGATCTTAGTAAACATTCGAATCGGCCGAAACCAGGAAGCGGCGGCCGCCATTTTGTCTCTCGCACTGAGAGAGATTTTTAAAATCGGAAGCCCAAAAACATGTAAAGGGGCTGTTTTGACAACTCCCTCCCACATAGTCATGTTGAGGGAGTCCCCAAACATCCCCCAAGTGCAAAAACGGTTTTATTTTTTTTTCGGCAATTTCGCGGGGTACGCTTACCGTACGCTTACGGTAAGCGTACGGTAAAAAAATAAAAATAAAAAAAACACTATCCACACTTACCCCACCCCCTGTGCTTTTGGTGGCCGAAGGCCACCAAATGTGCTGGGCTTATTACAATGGAAAAAAACACTATCCACACTTACCCCACCCCCTGTGCTTTTGGTGGCTGTAGGCCACCAAATGTACAGGGCTTATTATAAGGGAAAAAAACTTAGCATTTAAAAAACCGTACTAATTCACTGAAAAAACCATAGGTTTCACACACGTTATAGTTAGGAATTAGCATTTAAAAAACCTTGCAAATTCACTGAAAAAACCATAGGTTTCACACATGTTATAGTTAGTGGAAATTTTACTGATAAAAAACCAATGAAATTGCCCCGTTATAGTTAGCGCAGGCAACTATAACTCACGCGACCGCAATCCTCTGCTGATGACATATGTGTCTTTATGAAAAAAAAATATTTGTAATATATGTATAGCTAAAAATGTATGGAAGAAGACATGGGCAAATAAGTGTCTAAATACAGTATTAGCATCAGCAGAGGATTGTGGTCGCGTGAGTTATAGTTGCCTGCGCTAACTATAACGGGGCAATTTCATTGGTTTTTTATCAGTAAAATTTCCACTAACTATAACATGTGTGAAACCTATGGTTTTTTCAGTGAATTTGCAAGGTTTTTTAAATGCTAATTCCTAACTATAACGTGTGTGAAACCTATGGTTTTTTCAGTGAATATATATATATATATATATATATATATATATATATATATATGTGTTTTCACAGTTACCCCTTCAGGTGGAGTGCGCACTCGGGATCGCTCCTATGTTACAGGTAGGTTTTTCAGACACAACCTCTCAAATAGGCCAACGCGTTTCGGGCAGGGACGCCCTTCTTCATGGGCCGTAAGTGAAGATGACGACAGAAATGCACTATCAGTGAAATCCCTCTTTATTTAAACAATCAGCATGTTAATTATCACCCAATGCCTTCTGGGACTGGTAGTGCAACACAATAGTTAACCCATGTGGGCGTCATCAAAGTCACTCCTTTAAACAATCGTATTGGGATAAAGTGTACTGTCCGCCTCACTGTGCAATATACTTGGCATCTCCCGCTCCACTCAAACTGTACAATCAAAACAGCAAGCGGACCCGCGCGGTCCCGGGGGTGGAACTCCGATGCAGCAGCGGCCACACAGGAATTACCTCTTCCGCGTAGCTGGCAATTCCAACAGCACATGGACCCACGAGGCACAGGCGGTGGTGCTCCTCCGTGACCAAGGGCTGGTCACATATTTGTTTTCACAGTTACCCCTTCAGGTGGAGTGCACACTCGGGATCGCTCCTATGTTACAGGTAGGTTTTTCAGACACAACCTCTGAAATAGGCCAACGCGTTTCGGGCAGGGATGCCCTTCTTCATGGGCCGTAAGTGAAGATGACGACAGAAATGCACTATCAGTGAAATCCGTCTTTATTTAAACAATCAGCATGTTAATTATCACCCAATGCCTTCTGGGACTGGTAGTGCAACACAATAGTTAACCCATGTGGGCGTCGTCAAAGTCACTCCTTTAAACAATCATATTGGGATAAAGTGTACTGTCCGCCTCACTGTGCAATATACTTGGCATCTCCCGCTCCACTCAAACTGTACAATCCAAACAGCATGCGGACCCGCGCGGTCCCGGGGGTGGAACTCCGATGCAGCAGCGGCCACACAGGAATTACCTCTTCCGCGTAGCTGGCAATTCCAACAGCACACGGACCCACGAGGCACAGGCGGTGGTGCTCCTCCGTGACCAAGGGCTGGTCACATATTTGTTTTCACAGTTACCCCTTCAGGTGGAGTGCGCACTCGGGATCACTCCTATGTTACAGGTAGGTTTTTCAGACACAACCTCTGAAATAGGCCAACGCGTTTCGGGCAGGGACGCCCTTCTTCATGGGCCGTAAGTGAAGATGACGACAGAAATGCACTATCAGTGAAATCCCTCTTTATTTAAACAATCAGCATGTTAATTATCACCCAATGCCTTCTGGGACTGGTAGTGCAACACAATAGTTAACCCATGTGGGCGTCGTCAAAGTCACTCCTTTAAACAATCATATTGGGATAAAGTGTACTGTCCGCCTCACTGTGCAATATACTTGGCATCTCCCGCTCCACTCAAACTGTACAATCAAAACAGCAAGCGGACCCGCGCGGTCCCGGGGGTGGAACTCCGATGCAGCAGCGGCCACACAGGAATTACCTCTTCCGCGTAGCTGGCAATTCCAACAGCACATGGACCCACGAGGCACAGGCGGTGGTGCTCCTCCGTGACCAAGGGCTGGTCACATATTTGTTTTCACAGTTACCCCTTCAGGTGGAGTGCACACTCGGGATCGCTCCTATGTTACAGGTAGGTTTTTCAGACACAACCTCTGAAATAGGCCAACGCGTTTCGGGCAGGGATGCCCTTCTTCATGGGCCGTAAGTGAAGATGACGACAGAAATGCACTATCAGTGAAATCCGTCTTTATTTAAACAATCAGCATGTTAATTATCACCCAATGCCTTCTGGGACTGGTAGTGCAACACAATAGTTAACCCATGTGGGCGTCGTCAAAGTCACTCCTTTAAACAATCATATTGGGATAAAGTATACTGTCCGCCTCACTGTGCAATATACTTGGCATCTCCAGCTCCACTCAAACTGTACAATCAAAACAGCATGCGGACCCGCGCGGTCCCGGGGGTGGAACTCCGATGCAGCAGCGGCCACACAGGAATTACCTCTTCCACGTAGCTGGCAATTCCAACAGCACACGGACCCACGAGGCACAGGCGGTGGTGCTCCTCCGTGACCAAGGGCTGGTCACATATTTGTTTTCACAGTTACCCCTTCAGGTGGAGTGCGCACTCGGGATCACTCCTATGTTACAGGTAGGTTTTTCAGACACAACCTCTCAAATAGGCCAACGCGTTTCGGGCAGGGACGCCCTTCTTCATGGGCCGTAAGTGAAGATGACGACAGAAATGCACTATCAGTGAAATCCCTCTTTATTTAAACAATCAGCATGTTAATTATCACCCAATGCCTTCTGGGACTGGTAGTGCAACACAATAGTTAACCCATGTGGGCGTCGTCAAAGTCACTCCTTTAAACAATCATATTGGGATAAAGTGTACTGTCCGCCTCACTGTGCAATATACTTGGCATCTCCCGCTCCACTCAAACTGTACAATCAAAACAGCAAGCGGACCCGCGCGGTCCCGGGGGTGGAACTCCGATGCAGCAGCGGCCACACAGGAATTACCTGTATATATATATATATTTATATATATATATATAAATATATATATATATATATATATATATATATATATATATATATATATATATATATATATATTCAATGAAAAAACCAAAGGTTTCACACATGTTATAGTTAGCTGGACATTTCACTCGTAAAAAACCAATGAAATTCCCCCGTTATAGTTAGTTCAGCTAACTATAACTCGCGCGCCCGCAATGCACTACTGATGACGTCACATATTACATCACTCATGACATGGTCAGTGACATCACTCATGACATCACTGATGACATCTCAAATGACATCACTGATGACATCATCCAGTGAATGTGTGTTTTTCTGAAAATTAAATATGTTTTATATATGTATATCTCAAGGTCGATGGAAGAATAAATGAGTATATAAGTGTCTAAATTGATGATTTGTTTCTGAAAAATTGATTGTATAACTGACTGATTAAGTGTATCTTTTTGAATACATGGCTTAGTGAGTAATGTTTAAATGTGTAAATACCTGTATCAGTCTCTCACTTTGTATATAAGTGGCTGCATGGGTTGGTGAGTAGCTACATGAGTGTCTATATAGGTTAATAGTTGGTTTTTTGAGTATCAGTATGAGTGTCTGAGTGTCTTCATGGTGCGGTGGGGGGTATTACGTAGTGCATAGATGCATGAATGAGTGACTCACTGTTTGTATGTGTTGAAGACAGCATGTGTGCAGGACTGTATGGGTGTATGAGTGTGTGCATGGGTGTGTTAGTGAGTGAATGACTGTCTCAATAGTGTCTTCATAAGTAACTACATATGTTTTAAACTAGTATATGTGACTATTGGTGTTTATAAGTGAGTATATGTGAGAGTGAGAGATTGGAAGAGTTCCTGTATGTATAAGTATGTGTTTCTATAAGTGATTGTTTTAAAGACTAAGTATGTGTAAGTTTCTGTAAAAGTAAGTGTGGTGGTGTGTGTATAACTGTATATGCAAGTAAATGGATGTTTGATTCTTTATTAGCATGAGTGACTATGTGTGAGTAACTCTATGGATGAGTGGCATTGTGTTACAGGATGTTTAGGTGTATGAGTACATATGATGTGTGAGTACTTGTATGAGTGACTGTATAGGATTGTTGGTGGATGAGTGGATGTGTATGTGGATCTTAGAATTACTGAATTGGTTGTTGTAACTGTTATTGGTATGTCCATTTTTTTGAAAATTTTAGTCTCTATTTTTGAATGTTTGTATCAAAGGTTATATTAGGGTGAGAGGAGGTCTACCACTCTGTCACAAGGATAATGTCATCAGTGATGTCATTTGAGATGTCATCAGTGATGTCATGAGTGATGTCACTGACCATGTCATGAGTGATGTAATATGTGACGTCATCAGTAGTGCATTGCGGGCGCGCAAGTTATAGTTAGCTGAACTAACTATAACGGGGGAATTTCATTGGTTTTTTACGAGTGAAATGTCCAGCTAACTATAACATGTGTGAAACCTTTGGTTTTTTCATTGAATTTCTAAGGTTTTTTAAATGCTAATTCCTAACTATAACGTGTGTGAAACCCATGTTTTTTTCAGTGAATTTCAAAGGTTTTTTAAATGCTAATTCCTAACTATAACGTGTGTGAAACCCATGGTTTTTTCAGTGAATTTGCAAGGTTTTTTAAATGCTAATTTGTTTTTTTTTCTTCTTTTTTTTTTTTTTTACATATTTTTATTTTAATTTTCTATCCATTTTTAAAGACTATGGTTAAATTTTTAAATTTCTACAATATGTTTTTTTAAAACATTTTTTATAAAATAAACAGGTAAAATTTATTAGCAATACATTTTTTCCTTTTTTTAAAATTTTTTTTTAGTACGCGTACGGTAAGCTTACGGTAAGCGTACGGTTTACGCAATGTCCGTAATTTATCTACGCTGTTTGCGTATAGTTACGCAATTTGCGTAGCCGCGCGTACTCCGCGTGGGGCGCGTACGCGTGTACGCTACACGCGCACGTTATGCGGAAGTGTCGGGGAGTGACTGTTATGCGCATGCGCGCGAGCGCGTGTCTTTTTTACGCGCATGCGTACTTTTGCCGTAAGCGTACCGTAAGCGTACGGTAGGTCATGTGATCATGAAACACAACTTTTGATTGGTTGAAACTACTTTCAGTTCTAGAACTCTCCTACACCACACCCATTCCCCTCATTTCTGCTTGTGATCCCTTAGGAGAAGGAGCTGGGTTGTCTTTGTGATACGATGGCAGAACAGCAGAGCTCTTCTGAGAGTGAGGCTAGCAGCACTACCTTGAGGCAGAGAGCGAGGAAACAAAAGACCTCTTACGTATGGGAGTATTTTACTTTTCCAGAAGGCCAGCAAAAGGTAAATGCACCCTTAGTGACTTGCAAGCTGTGTGAGCGTGTACTTTCAAGAGGTAATCCTGACAGGAAGTATTCCTTTGGGAATCACACCATGATGAGACACCTTAAGGATGTACACAGAAGGACACATGCTTGACTTACTGAAGGTAACCCTTCAGTAAATCAACCAAGCACATCCACAGCAGCTCAGCCTGGACCATCATCTGCAGGGCCGAGTCCTTCTTCTGCAGGTCAGGTGAGCCCTTCATCTGTGGGGGGAGCATCTCCTTTTTCTGGTCCTCTGGAAATTAACCCTCGGTTTGCGAGGGTTGAAGTACGGTGCGCCACTTGTCACGATCTAATTACTTATAGGGAGACCAGTGTTTCCCTAGTGAACAGTAAAATAGATCAGCACACTTGTCGTACCGTCTAATATTCCCAATCTTTCTTTCCTCTGTCCCTGCATGAACACAACGGCTCTTTTAAGAGCCAACCTTACCTTTCATCTATTTTTTATATATTTTTTTTAAAACTTTTTTTATTTTTATTTTTACCGTACGCGTACGGTACGCGTAATTTTTTTTTTTTTTTTTAAAAACACTAAAAATCAATTATCACATTACAAGGTCCTTGAGAGACTACAATTAAAAACTGAAAATGTGATTGTAGAGAAGTGGAAAAAAGGGACCATGACATTATTGACTTACCATACCCACTCAAAAAAAGATTTATTCATTTAGTTTTTTTTTTAATTGCTTTAAAAATGGTTCTAGTTTTCGAAAATTTTCTATCTCAATCTGAAAAAAAAGAAAAAAGTATTAATATTTAGTAAAACATTTAATAATACAGTACACATATTTACATATTTTTCAAAAAATATTTTTGCCTTTTTTTTGCTGTTTTCAGAAAATATTGCATTTCACTATAAATTGTGAAAGCAATTGCATTCATCATTTAACAGCAGGCAAAAAAAAAATTAACAATCTCAAAGATTGTTTTTAAAAAAGCCTACAATCTCTTTTTGCATAAACATAACTTTATAGAAATGCATATTATTCTTAAAAAATATCATCTAATATCAATACTTATTTCTTTAAAATACCGTCTGATATTCTGTTTCAGAAGTATAATCACAATAATATATGTCAAATAACTCCACAATACATCTGGTTCCATTTCCTTTAGGCCAAATAGTAATTTTAAAATTCTTTTTTTGTTTAATTTCCAATGGTAATCCAATAAAAAACAAAAGTTTAAATTGTACAGATGTCACCGATTCTCTGTAACATTTTGGTTTCCGAAAGATTAATTAATAATTAAATAAGTCCACAATAGAATTGTTTACTTTTCCGCATGGCCAAATAGTAATTTTAAAAATCTTTTTTGAAAAAATTTCCAATGGCAATCCAATAACATTCCAAAATTTAAATTGTGCAGATGTTACCGATTTTTTCAAAATTTTTGGTTTTCCAAAGTTTCCTTAAAAAATGGAAAAATTCCACATTACAATTGGTTACCTTTCCATTAGGCCAAATGATAATTTGTTAAATCTTTTTATTTGTAAATTCCAAATGGTAATCCAATAAAATGGTAAAATTGTTTTGTCCAGATGTTGCCAAATCTCTCTAAAATTTAGGTTTCAGGAAGATTAGATAGGAATTTGCTAAATCAAAAGGCAAACGTTGCTTAAAAATCAATTGGGAATCATTACACAGTGTCCAGCCTTTTTCACATTTAAGATAAACTGTGTAATGACCAGAAGTTACAGTAGGTCCATCATGGAAAATTATTGCAACTGTTACAAAAGTTTTTCCTGAAATTGATAATTGCTGTCCTGTAAACTTCTTTATTAAAGTATCCAATTTTGAACCATCAGCTCTACATCGTTGCATCATTAAAATTACATACTGTCTGTATTCATTTAAAATTAATGTTGAAAACATGTCAGATTTACACTCACCGCATTGCATGCTATGATTAGCATCTTTAACTAATTTAGCAAAAATGACTGTTTTACTCTCTGGCAATGTTAAATAAATAAACCTTTCAGAATCAACATTTGAGCCACATATATTATAACAGTTTTCACAACTATGTTCCCATTTATAAGAGAGACCAAATAAATTTTCAATGTTAACCCCTTCTTCTTCCAGTACCTGAAGAAAATAAATCAAGAATACCTGTGCGTCTTGCTGTACATTTTGAGAAAACTGTGTTCGTCCTGAACATACATCTAAAACTTTTCTAATTTCAGTAGCACTTTCTATTTGAGTTTTATCATTACTCAGCTTTTCAAAAAGGAGACTCAGCACAGAACAGAATCTTTTTCCCTGATTTACTATTATCTGCTCTTGCAAACTTTCCAGATAAAATGCAACATTCAGCACTACATTAGCGTAGCAGTTGACACCAGAGCTATTTTCAAAATGATATCCTACAACCTGTTCTTCATTTTCCTTATTCTTTTTGCTTGCAATTACATCACTCCTCTTTTTTTTCCTCCTCTCTACATCTTCATTACAGATATTCTCATTTCTCCTTTTACGAGAAACTACACGTTTCTCCAACACAGGATACTGACCTAAATGAGGAGCATAGCTTCTTCTTAATCTATTATACTCCTTTACACAATTTGTATCAGCACCAACTTTTGAATCATCAAAGTCTATCATGAATAAACCTGATAATGTTTTCACTCGTGACAAAGCAACATATGCCATACCTTCTTTGAACACAGTTGAACCAATGTTCACAAATGCACAATCTACAGTCAATCCTTGAGACTTGTGAATAGTTACAGCATATGCTAGCGAAAACGGAAACTGCTTCCTACGTACATATAAGTCTTTCACAAGCATGAAACGAACTGAACAACGACAAATGTCTTTAACTTCTTCTATCTGATCAAATTTTATTTTTAAACATTCAATTCCATCTTTTTTCTGATAATTAATAAAACCCACAACTCTTCCCATAGCTCCATTAACTAAACCTTTTTCAACATCCAAATTTCTCCTTAAAAATACTCTACAGTTCATGCAAACATATAGATTTTTTTCTAATCCAGCTGTTTTGGAAATGTTCTTCTCTAGTGAATCCAATTTATTTTTCAGTGTGCCTGTTAATGTGACAGTAATTCTTCCATCCTCAATTTTGTCCACTGCTTCCAATTTCCTGATATCTTCCTTTTCCAATTTCAAAAGCTCCTCATTGAATATTGAGCATTCACGTAGAGTTGGCATTAAGCAGATGACACTTTTGTTTTCTGCAATGTTCTTGTATATCTTCTCTGCAACTATTTCTTCCTTTGGAAATAAATTATGTAGCAGCCGACTCTGTAATGCTTTTTTGCCAGCTTCTGTAAGTAGTCCAATCCTGATATCTTTCAGAATACTTCCATATTCTTCATCGTTTGCTTGCCTCATATTAGTTGTAAGTTCCTTGTACTCAAAGAAGGACCAAATATTTGTATTACCGATGCTTCCCAATGACTTCTTCGTGTCTTCATGTGTCACAGTATTAAACACTGGTTGTCCTTTAACTGGAGTAAGTTGCAAAAGATCTCCAAAAACTATGACGTGTTTTCCTCCAAATAACACGTCATAGTCTGTCTTCAGAATTTGCTGCATTCTTAAATGCACAAAGGCAAGCATTAAGTTCGATACCATGCTCACCTCATCAATAATGAGAACTTGCATCTTCTTCAATACTCTTGAAACTTCCAAGCATGCTTCTCCAGTTAGCTTGTTGTATTGTATTTTGTTCTCATGCTCCACTGGTAACATTAGCAAATGATGTAAAGTGATTCCTTTTATGTTATATGCTGCTAACCCAGTTGGAGCAGTAACCACACAAGACAAAGTAGAATCCGTTTTTTGCTGTAGGTAGCTTCTGATGACTTTTATTAGGAAACTTTTTCCAGTTCCAGCTTGTCCGCTTACATACATCCTGATTGGATGAAATGATGTGCATGAGCACTCTTTTTTTTCATGTAGAAATCCGTGATCAATTTTGCTTCTGATCTCTTCATAAATTTGTTGCTGCTCTTCGTTCAGTTGTCTTTCCAAATTTTGTAAGTCTATAAATTCTCCTTGAGCTTGATTCATAGCCGTTTCCACTTCATTCATGGCTATTGATGCTTCATTTTCAACGATTGGTTGTCCTAGGGGATCTTGACTGAGTGTTCCTGAACTTTGGCTGTCCTGAGAACTGTCTCTAGCTATTTCTGCTGCAATTGTACTTTCCTGTTCAATTTCTTCATTTAACATTTGCAGATAAGTTGTGAATGTATTGCATTGTATGCTGTCTTTGCAAGCATTAAAAGAATCTTCATAGCTTTGAAATTCTCCCAGTAGTTCATCCTCTGTACGCCGTGGTTTAAACAGCTGTAAAAGAGCCAAGTATTAAAATTCCTTTTTGTCAGTAGTGTCGCAACTCAGCTTCCGGTGATTTATCAAACTTCCTTTTGTTTGCTTCACCAAACATCCTTCCTCACCAATGACTTTATATTTTCCATTGTTGATGTCTTCTGCGGCTTTCCGTGAATAAATGTAGTTCTGCAGCACTTCATAGAGACACATGTTCTCCAGATGATGACTTCTCTTGGGATAATATGTGTCCAACATGTTTGATTTCAAAATATCTGTACTTTCTGGGTCATTCTCGGCCAAATATTCAATTTCTCCAACAGATTTCAGTACCCGATTTCTCATTGCTGCAAGGCCTAAACTTGCCCAAATTATTCTTCTTGATTTCGAGTAGAGACTTGCAGAAGATAACCTATCTGAACATTCGTAGGATCCAATTTCTCGATGCGATAACATCTTCAAACTGAAACTGTACAGCTTCTTACTAACAGTTTTCTCGTGAGAAATCTCTTCCCACATTTCCTTCAATTCTGTTTTTTCTGATTTCGTAATGTAAGACGTTACATATCGAGCAACAGCAATGGAATTGTCAGCTACATACTGTATATCCATGTTAGCGTTCCACATGGATAAAATCACTGGGTTGTAGTCATTTATATTTTTTGATTCTTCTTTTCTTTTAAGGTTGTAGGTATTCTTAGGTGATTTTCTTGTGATAGTATGTCTCACAGATGACATAAAACTGTTAACTCTTCCATTTGAAAGAACAGGTCTAGGAAATCCAAATCGACATTTAGTGTAGTATTTATCTTTGCTCTTGTATTTCCGTCGACAGTATTTTCCACACCGATGACTTTGGAAACGTAAAACGTGCTCCTTTAACTTTTTCTCTTCTGTGCTTTTTGGTATAGCACATGTTGCACATTCTTCAATGTAAGATAACACTGCTTCATCAGTATCTGTTCCAAACTTTGGGGCATCCTTGATCCACAACAGCATATGAATATGAGGAGCACCTCTTGCCTGGTACTCTTTTCTCCAAAAGAAATCCACTACTTCTCCTAGAGGTTGGATTTTTTTTATTGCAGATGAAGGACATCATAGCCTCAAATCTATGATTGAAATATCTGCAAACATTAACTGGATCCAATGAGCACAGTTCTCCTGCTCTCTTGTATTCGATGTTTTTAATGTTTGAATTTGCCTCTCGTAGAAAATCCAGTAAATCATCCCAAGCGTACTCCGCACAGCTTAGGGTAACGAACCATGTTGGTGTTCCTAAATTCCGTAACATGCATTTTAATTCACCATGGCGTCGGTACCAATATTCATTTGTCCCATGCTGACAAGCCATCAGATTGATCAGTTGTGTTTCCAAATGATCATCTCGGTGCTGCACTTTCTCCATAAAATCCTTAGCAGACACATTTTGTAAATGTACTCCACTTTTTAAAATGTGATTTACTGCATAAGACAGTGCAGACAAGTCGCTTTCAAATAAAAGATGGAACAAATAAGGAATACTTTGTCGAAATCTGGGATCTTCAGCAGATAGTCTTGTAGTCCGATACTCAGAAGCTGGAATCTGTTCCGGACGTTCATCGTATCGTCCTCCTTTTCCTTTAGGAAACAGCTGGGGAAAACATCGAGCTTCCAAGCTCTCCTCCCATACACTCACGGGAGTTCCTTTTGCTTTCTTCATCTGAAATAGATCAATATTGTCTCCCATAACTTCTTTTGAATGAAGAGGATGTATGCTAAAATGTTCATAAATTTCTTCTTCCTTTGACTTGTCCACTTTTTCAATTTGTCCAGTTGGTGTTTCTGTGTCTTCTTGTAAATCTTCTTCTTCTTCTTCTATATAAATTGATTCATACCATTTGTTATTCCTTTTCAAATACAAATTTGCTCTTTGTACTTTCCGTACATCTACCAGCTCCTGCCAAATCTTCTTATTCTTTGTAGGTACACCATTAACCAGAATAATTAATGGTTCAGTTTCCAAAGTATCCGCATCAATAGTTTCCATATTTTTTTCAAATCCAAGGGCAAATACACCACTCTACCTTTTAAACCTCTCAGTAAATCTGAAGGAGGTAATTTACCAGTTTTGGGCTCCATACGTACTATGGTCTGGAACGGATGAACACATTGAATGAGTATAGACTCATATGTATTTAATTCAGAAAGTTCAGCAGGAATAGCATCCAATTCTAAATTATTATGTACAGCTCTGGTCGGCATTCTATTTTCCTCTAACTTGTTGTAACAGTATTTACAAATACGCTGAACTTCACCCAATTCAAAACAATTTTCAAGAAATATATATGTGGCAAAATCCTTCCACTTATAATTATCTTCATTTTCACTCTTTCTGTAGAGATCAACATACCTGGTTTGTTTTCTATAATGAGTTCTGCGGCAACAAATACAAGTAATATTTGGTCTTTCATTAGAGATTATTGCAAATTTTGTTATGTGATCATTAAATGTCTTACTTACAAAGGGTTCTACATTCTCTTCCACTTCTTCCTCATTTACTGTGTCCTTCTCTGCACTGTTTTGTTCAGGACCAAAGTAACAAAACTGAATTTCATCAACAACCTTCTCTACATCTGATACCGTTCCACGGAACAGAGCCCTATTCAATTCATCTAACTTTATTGCTGGACTTTTAGCAAAATACAACCGTCTCACAAACTTTCTCATTTCAGTATGATGAACAGCCAGCATCCTAAAATGATGGAAAACACTATTACACACTTTTCTAGATAGACAAGCCAGAGAATGACCCTGCAAACCAGTATTCTCTCTCACTCTGCATGGATCCAAACTTTGAAGCACCTTAATCTTCTGTTTTAGACTTTTTTTGCTATATTCTCTTAGAAACTCACGAAATTTATCAATAGATTCCTGACGCACAGTGCAAATACTACTACAATTCCAAGTGTACACTGGGGCTTTAGGACGTCTCCCCATAGCCTCATCCGCCATCACTTGTACCTCATCTCTTGGAACCATTATCTCCTTCTCCATTATGCAACCATTTTTCACTTCATAAGCACGACCTCTGGTGTCAACTGCATGCAGCAAACTATTACTTTGAAAATAACTCTCTTCATTAAAAAAAGGTTCACTACTTGAACTATGCATCCATTTTCCTAAAAACACTTTAGAAAAGTTTGTTCTGTTCCCTACTCTTTTCCTTTTGCTATGTGATTTCAGTACATTAACCATTTTGTCTAATGTACGCATCCTTTTCAAAATTAAAATGAATAGTTTCCTTTTTAATTCTAATGCCTTTGCTGCAATGGCTTCAATTTCTTTTTTTCTCTTATAAAACTTAGCCTTTTGCTTATATTTCTTCACATCCTTTATCAAATTGGACATAACTCTTCTCTGAAACATTTTTCTACGTATCTCTTTAAACGCTGTTTTTCTGTTTAAGTTAATCTTTTTAGTTGCAGAAGGTATATTTGCATTAACTAAATTCTCAATTTTTTCCTGTGCTTTTCGATTGAAATCATTCTTTCCAGTACAGACATTTTGTACATTTTTCCTTTTTTTGAATATGTTTTTTAGAAAAATTTTTGTCTGCTTACCAGAAGATTTTTTCTTTTTCCCAACATGAGCATCTTCAACTAACTTAGGTCCTCCAGTTGTCTTCAAATATAGGTTTTTTTTGTGGTCTTTTTTTACTCTGGATTTTGTAGGCATCTTAAATTTTGTTCACTGCTCTTCAGCAATACCTGAAAAAAACTAAAAAAAAATTCCTTTATTTTATTTAAATATATTACTACATTTGTTTTCACATTAGTCACAAAACGAAATTTCTTTGCCAATTTGAAAGCACACTTACTGCTCTTTTTTTTGGCAAGTGATAATCACTTTTACAGACTGACACATTATGAATCCACTTTTCAGATTTTTTAAAAAGCACATGTCCAAACTGCTTTTTCAGACCAGCACCATTTGTAACCTGGGTGACTGCCTACACTCCAGCAAGGGCAACCAGCCTTAGTGATGCTGAATGTATTTGCATTACTGAGTCCAACCTCAAACCCTTAAACTATTCTTTTATTATACCAGTACACCTTAATTTATTGTGAAAACATAGTCCATATTATTTTACTTGTTCCTCACATTTAAATTTCTCCCAAAACAGAAAATAATAAACACAACTTCAACAAAAAGAATTGCATTTCTATTATTCATTTCTTAATTTACCATATACATCCCCTCTCAAACTCTAAACTCACCTTTAAAATTAGTTAGTTGTGAAAGAAATGTGGCACTCAAACAGCAGATTATCAGAGCCAGGATCTCTGTTCTTTACACCTCTCTCCTCTCAGCAGAACCAGATAATGGCAAACTTTCCCTCTCTTTTTCCACACATATACATGTTAGTTTCAAATCTCAGTGCTTGCCCCTTTTTTTCAAATGTAATCACACATTTCTATTGGTTGAAAACCAACCCTTTTCCAAAAGTACCCTTCCCCCAACTTGACTTCTGCCTAGTACCCTTCCCCCAACTTGACTTCTGCCTGCTACCATAGCAACAGCTCATGGAACACTGCTGTGTGGAGTCAGGTCAGAAGTTCGCCAAACAATATTTCAATTCCACAGAGCAAGAGTGCTTGACTTTTCAAACCTAACAGCAAATCCATAGTACTGTTCTTTGGTAATACATTTTTCTGTACCAATACAAAACATGCTTCTATTAATTTACACATACAGCCTAGTTTTTATTCTAGAATGGTATGAAACAGCCAATCAGTTCTTTTTTTTATGAAAAAAATATGTATGCCTCCATTTCCAAACTGTCTTTCATTTCTTTTTCCCATTCTACTGAAATACACCTCCTGAGTGCATCCAGTTCTCCTTTGAAGATGTTCACAGTGTGGATTGTAGGGCACAGCTATGTCTTCTGGAGTGAAAAGTATGCAGAGAAAACAGATATGGTGAGAGACCTTGCTTTGCCAAATGTAGACATTAAATGGATTGGTCAGAGAGGGTTAAAGTGGCACCAATTGATGCCATTGGTGAAATCCTTCATGCACATCCAACACCCTGACCTCATAATAGTGCACTGTGGTGGCAATGACCTAGGCACTTTGACTGGGGTAGGTCTGGAAATGCTTATGAAGGACACCTTTGCACAACTGTTTTCACTTTTCCCTAAAACTGCCTTTGTGTTTTCTAACATATGCCAAAGGCAAAAATGGAACTGGTCCAATCATTTCTGTCCGCAGATTGACAAAGCAAGAAAGCACGTCAACAAATCTGTTTCTGCTTTCCTCCGTGACTATGGTATGGGTTCCATTTACCACAACAACTTGCGTTATGACATGCAAGACATTTATAGAGGAGATGGTGTGCACTTCAATGATGAAGGGAACAGAGTCTTCCTCTTGAACCTTAGACTCTGCATCGGTACTTACTTGTAGGTACCACTAAAAAATCACTTCATAAACACAACGGCTCTTTTTAGAGCCCCCTAATATCTAAACACTTAAATCTGATTTTCATTTCTTTTTTTTCTTTTTTTTTACCGTACGCTTACCGTACGCGTACCCCACGATTTTTTTTAAAATCAATAAATGTTTTCTTTGTACTTTTCTGTCCTTCTTTGACCCCCTTACAAATGTTAGGGGGTCTGTAACTCTCCTCCTTGCCCCCTTTTCTTGTTATCACTCTTTTTTTTCTGAGTGAAACACACGAAATGGCGGCCGCCGCTTCCTGGTTTCGACCGATTCGAATGTTTACTAAGATCTAAGAGCCAATCAGAATCGCGCTCGCGCACGCCACCGTACGCGTACGGTAAGCGTACCGTAAGCGCACCGTAAGCTGGCTCAGATATATATATTGATTTAAAGGCTATTTTCTCAGAATCTACTGAACAGATTTACACCAAACCTACAAAAGGCACTTCCTTGACCTGAGGACTACCTCTCTGCCAAATTTCTAGTAATTCTGTTCAGCCGTTCAGGCTGTAGCCCTGTCTAAAGGTCCTATCGAAAAATGCATGGGAAACGCGTTTTGGGACCCCCCTTTTATCTCAGCCCCTGCTTGACGAATCCCCCCGAGACTTTCAGGGAAGGAGCGGAGCGTAGCGCCCCACCTATTTTGAAAAATTCGCGAGGATTCGTCGACCGGCGCCAAAGTTATTCAAAATAGAATGTTGCGGATTTCCTATGGAAACGTGGTCCTAACTATAACTACCTACTGGCGACCGCCAGTAGGTAATATATATATATATATATATATATATATATATATATATATATATATATATATATATATATATATATATATATATATATATATTAACACAAGCTCCTTTTACAGAGAATCAGCCGCACTCCACAATGACAGATGTATCCATTTTATTTCTAATGCAGTCGGCATTCCTGACATGTTTCGTTCGCCTTGAACTTTTTCAAAGGTGCGCCGCTGACATCGTTGAGGACAGTGAAACCAGCAAGTTTTTGCACACATTTTAAAGTCTTCGCCCCCTAGTGAACGCCCATAGTGAGTCTGGTGCATTGTGGTCATTGCGGTTCAAAGTTCCCCTAATTTTTTCCCTCCAGTGGGTGATGTCAGTAGATTTACTTCATTTATCTGCATGGATTCATTGCGTCTCAGAAACAGCCCATTTTCAAGGCTTCCGTGATCCATACCAAAGTTGGTCTTTGGCGGCGTCTGTTTACCCTTGTCGCTTTCGCGTTCCAACAAAGACGGTTCTCTTGCGGGCAAACGGTGACGCTCTTGCTGGTGGTGCGTCGCTGAATATATATACACACACACACACCTACAGGTGGCATATGCTAAATTTTACAAAATGTATGGCCATGCAGTATATAGCTAAATAATTTAATTTTCATTGTGAAGACTACTGTGGGTTTTTCTATTGAGAATGGATACTTGGTATTACTCTTTCCATACACAGGGTTAAGAACTTCTAACAGAAATTAACCAAGCGCGGTTTTATTATTCATCAGAAATCCGTTTCAGAGATGATAGATTTTTGCTAAATATATTGTAAACATAGTTTTGGTATCTGCTGCTTAGCAGCCTTGGCAGCAATTAAGTCGGCGCCTTACGTCTCTTCCCATTGACAGTATTTAGCCCTTTGATGAGGTGTGAAATACCTCCTTTATAAAGCAAATAGACTTGACTATGTTGGTACAAAGAACCACTCACTGGCCTCCTATTTTAGAATTTGAGGCCCAGATGTACTAATATCTGGCTGCAAAATATTGATTTCCGCCCATGGGATTACGATGCATGGTCTCAGGCAAGCTCTCCATGTTGAGCTTTCCGACATGGAAAGCCTGTCAGAGAGTGAGTATGGGGGCTCATAGCCGGTCAACATTGCCTCTGTGGCCTCCAGTTGTGGGATGAGGGGGCACCCCTGTTAATCCCTACATCCTGTGGCAGGCACCTTCAGGTTAACCACCTCTCATTTCCCTATGGGAGAATGTAGTACGGCCGGTTTACGCCCATAATACATGCTCCCATAGGGAAATGTCAGAATTAAACTGGACAGTGTTCGGTCACATCCTAATCAGGAGCTCATGACCGCAGACCGGAGGTCGGTCAGTCCTAGTTCCGAGAACTGCCCGACATGGTAATAGGCCCCTAAGTTGAAATGTTGAAAATTCATAACTCTGACTTCCTTAACTGATTTTGACAAATTTGATGTCACCATTATTATTACACTGTTCACTTTGCTGGTAAGATGATTTGGGAATTTTATTGTATTGTTTGTTAAAATTAATTCTGGTTTGGCACTGTTTAATATTTTCACAAGCATTTCTCTGTGGGGAGAATTGCTGCTTTGTGCCATTTTCTCAATGCCACCTCTCCAACAGAAGCCTGGTTAATTCTTTTCAGGCATAACAACAGTAAATGTAAAATAAAAACCCTCAAAAGGCAAAGACATGAAACAAGATACCCTGACATGCTCCTTTTCCAACACTGATCCAGAATAAACAAAGCTGGTAAGAAGGAGCTTTCTTCTTCAAAAAAGTCACACAAAAGGATTCTTGAATTCTGAATTCCAAAGTGTACCTCCACCTGCAATACCCATTCACAACAGCTCTGCAATGCACTAGCATGCCACTTAATTTCCAATGCCAAGAATCTAGAAAGCACCCTCCAGATTAGTTTTCTTGGTAAACATCTACCTCCACCCCATCACTCAAGACTCATTACCTCCTCATTATCACTCAACGGCCTAGTACTCATCGTTAAGACCTGACCCAGTGCCTTCCCACATCTGCATCAGCGTAAACCCAATCCTTCTTACATTTTTAGACTATATCCATACCCTTCCCTCTGCACTTTCTGCTTGGTCCAGCCAAGAGCTGCGGATCCGCATCAACATTTTCATTGATATTGTTTTTGCAACTACGCGATATAAATGTTTGCGAAGGTTATGAGCTCCTGCATATTGTGGACAACAGAGCTGGCGGCATTTCCTGGCATGTGGAACCTGTTGTTCTCCCCGCTCATGTGCTAGGCTGGGGTGGGTAAGCAATGTAGCAGTAACAGGCTTCACATTGTGTGGAAGCCCCATCTATGTCAGCTCTTGGGCTCGGTGTACAGCGTGTGGCAAGTGCACCAAGGTCAGGGGATGGAGCTAGTTTAACTGAAAAAAAACTGTGACATGTTGAACAGATGTTAATTAGCAACCCTCCTTAAAAGAAGCTAGCTAGCTTGAGCTCATTTATTAGGCAGAATCCTGCTGAAGCAGTCATGTAGGACGTTCGGAAGACTATGCAGCCCGAGAAGAGCATGGGCAAATGAAACCATTAGGAACCAATCACAGACACAAAGTTAGAGGAGGTGGTGTCCAATACCAGATCTGAGTTAGGGTCTCTCATTAAGGATGCAGTAAACATAGCTTTAGGGGAGTCTCAGGATAAAACACAAAGGCGGAAGTCTGAGGTGTACCTGATGAGAGCCCAAGAGGGAAATATATCCAAGGTGCCTATTATTGTAGATAACAGCGGTAAAAAACAGCAAGACCAGGAGGGTGTCATTGTACAGTACATGCTTCCACACACTGGTGCACTTCTGTTCTATGAAGTGGCAAAGGGTATATGGTCTTGAAGGAATTTAGGGGCCTGGATAGGTAATTTTCCATATATTTCTGGCTAAAAGAAATCCTTGGAAACATTTGATGACAATTTGCAGCAGATTGCAAAAGTGAATACTTTTTGGTCAGTATGGCGTCCAATGCTGTCTTAGCATCAGAGGTATCCTCTCTCCTGGAAACAGATGACAATAAGATAGAGAGTGTCTTTAGGGGGTTACTCTGCTTCACATGTTCTCTGAGGTTTAATACATACGCTATTTATGCTTCACAGGACATGTTAAAGGACTTACAATTCTTATTTGACTGGTTACAGGAGGGTGAAAACCTTATGCGGGTTTTGGGAAAATTGAATTGCTTGCCTAATTCCTTTCAGATACAGTGATTTATTCTATATGAGCAGGTAAGTAAGTAGCTGTTCTGTTTCAAGATTTGAAAGGTGACACAAAGGTCCTTAATTTACCACCTCCCTTTTATGGACAAAAGTTGCTAGATATGCTGCTGAATGATATGGTGAAAAAGTCAGCAGAGAGGAAAATGTTTTTTCCGTTATGAGCATCTTCTGCATAAAAACGATTTTTTCAGAGGAAACCAGTGTAAACTCCTCAGTAGAAGAAACGTCCCTTTTGAGAAAGGGCTCATGGTCGGGGAAGCCCACTCTTCTCCGAATCCAGACCGCAGTCTGTCACCCAACAAGGCAATAAGTCAGTGCTACTTGGAGGGGTCAGTAGGAGACTATTTGAAAACATTCTACACTGAATGGACATGAATGGTGTCAGATTAGTGGGTTTTGAACGTCATAAGAGAGTTGTCCACCAGGTGATTATTTTCAGCCTATTCCGAATCCAAATGACACTGCCTAAAAGCAGGCAATGTTGATTTGATTTGATTTTGAATTTGTAGAGCGCAGCAGTTACCCAAAGGCATCAAGGTACTATAGATCACCGTCCAGAAATAAGTCCACTAGATCTCCAGATGCAGAACATATCTACAGGGAGTAAAGCCAAATATTAAGAGCCTTCCCGAAGGGCAAGAGCTGATGGATGGTCCTAATGTTTTGTGGAAGGGTGTTCCAGAGCTTTCTTGCGGCTGTAGAAAATGCTCTTTCGCCCCATTTCTTTTTTTTGGTTCTCGTCACTGTGAGCTGGAGTTGAAGTGATGAACAAAGGTGTCTGCCTGGGATGTACCAACTAAACATGGCTTTTAATCTTGTTGAATTTGGGAGATTAAGAGCCTTATGTACCATGCAGAGAAATTTAAAGCTGATGCGTTTACTAAGTGTGAGCCAATGAAGGGTCACCAATTCCTTCGCGGTCGATTGGCCCCTGGGAATGTCCAGAACAAGTCTAGCCAGTGCATTCTGCACCACCTGGAGTCTGTGCTATGTGTTCTTATTCGAGTCCAGGTACAGTGAGTAGCAGTAATCCAGTCTGGCCATTACCAGGGCAAAAGCGTCCTGCTTACGAGCAGACTGCTGAATGAATGGGCAAAAATCTTTAAGCTTCTTTATAATCCAGGTGTATGTTCCAATTGTGCGATTCAGCTGGGCATTAAAGTTAAGTTCAGTGTCCATTAGCACTCCAAAGTTCTTAGCCTTTTCCCCCGGAGTAGGACAGGTTCATAAAGAGTGTGGCCAGCAACTACTATTCCAGCTGGGTGACCCTGGACCAAGAATCATCACTTCCATCTTTTCTCCGTTGAGTTTTAAAAAGTTACATGACATCCATTCTGCCACTTTGGCCATGCAACGTGAGACATTCTCTGCTACTGGGGATGGATTATTGGGGATTGACACCATGATTTGAGTGTCGTCAGCATACAACACTACCTCCATTTAGAAAGACTGGATTATTGCCACTAGGGGTGGCCCACATATAGATTAAAAAGCAAAGGGCTCAAAGATGAGCCCTGCGGCACTCCACATGCAGGGAAAAGGCCACTGAGTAGAAGTGCTGTAACTTTGCCTTTCTGGATCTTTACCTGAGGAAGGAGGACAAGAGGGCTAAGGCTTGATGAGAGATGCCAACACCTTGAAGACTATCCAGCAGCAGCACAGGTGAGATATTATCAAATGCTGCTGATAGATCCAAGAGTATCCGCGTCACCCCTTGTCCTTTATCCAGTAGCCGCCTTATATAATCAGTGTCTGAGATGAATGCGGTTTCTGTCCCATGATGTTTCCTAAAGCCAAACTGGGAGTTGTTAAACCAGTGCTGCTGATCTGCAGTTTACATGAAATGGTAATTAAGGTGCAGCTCCAAAATCTTAGCTGGAACAGGAAGCAGGGAGATAGGAGGATAATTTTTACAGTCCGTGATATCCAGATTCGGTTTCTTTAGGAGTGGGCTAATAATACCTTGCTTCCTGCTCTGGGGGTAGGATCTTGATGTGATCACATTGTTAATTAGTTTGGAAAGTGGGTCAGCTATAATGCTAGCCACCATATGGAGACCTGCTGGTGGTCAGGCTTCTAGAGGTGATCCTGAGTTGGTTTTTAGATTGGGGGAGAGTGTCTTGACTTGAGCGTGAGGACTTCCCTTTAGGTGTCAGTAGGGGACCGCTAGTGGTTCTTGACTGAATAGGTGTAGTCGTGGCTATGGTCAAAACCAGCATAAATGTCCAAAATATTGGAGTGAAAGAAGGTTGCTAGCTGATTACAAAACATTTGAGAGCCCTCTGGCTCCTCCCTAGCTTGCAAGGCAGAAAGCTGCTGTACTAGCCTAAAATGTTCTTTGGCAGAATAGGCATTCATGATTGTGTGGGTGTAATATTTAGATTTTTCCTCAGTTAGTGCGAGCATGTATTTTTTAATCATCTTTTTGTATGAGATTTTTTCTTGTTCATCTTGGGTGTTCCTCCATGCCCGCTCTTGGCGGCGGCATGCCTGCTTAAGCATCCTAAGCCTATCGTTGCACCAGGGGGCTGATGGTGAGCGCCTTTTTTGCGCTGTTGCGTTCAGAGGGGCCACTTTATTCGCAGCACTCTCCAGTCATTCAACAAAGGTCTTCGCCCCTCTATCCGAGTCATCTGTGATTACGCAGGGTAAAATATTTAGAGTTCTGGCAAGTGCCTCGGCTGAGACCCCTTTCCAGTTTCTTGATTTATCCGAGGATCGAGGCGTTCTATTATTTCTGGCTGCCAGTACGGGTAAATGATCAAAGGCGACTGTGCTATGGTCAGACCACCTGATAGGGATGTTTTTTTAAGAAACCAATCTGGTATCATTAGTAAAAATCCCATCCAGTGTATGGCCCACCCTATGGGTGGGGGCGGATACCAATTGCGACAATCCAAAATTTGCAAGAGCCTATAAGAGGGAGCATGAATCTTGGTTGTCCGCCTCCTCTAGGTAAAAGTTAAAATCACCCAAGATGGCCATCCAGTTCTCTGCTAAAAAAGGTTCTAGTAAGAGTTTAATTTCCATGAGAAAATTGGGTCTAGGATCTGGGGGGTCTATAAATCAGCAAACCTCCAAAAGAGCAGGTGGCTCAAGTCAAAAGTTTAAAATGGAGGGCTTCGTATGTTCGTAGGTTATAACTTGATTCCATCACACATTCAAAATGAGATTTGAACACAATGGCCAGGCCTCCCCCCGTCCATCCCACCCTGTCTACCCTCTGGATAGAGTAGTTTGTAGAAATTGCGTCTGCTAGATTGGGTCCTGAAGTGTTTCTGGCCCAGGTTTCGGTGATAAGGACCCAATCAGGTTCAAATTCTGCTAAAAAGATGGCAAACTCCAACTTATATTTTATGAGGGAAAGAGCATTTAAAAGGAGTCCACTGTATCTCTCTAGAGAACTGAGGCTAAAGTTTCTAGGGTTATTAATGGGTTTCATAATCATGTGATGCCTAGGAAGGTTTTGGCACACAGTATCCACAAGAAGTACATATGCATTGATGCTGCTCATAAAGATTCATGAAGGGGAAGGTAGTGCAAGAGGGAAGCTTCCCATGCTCTCAAATCTTTAGCAATGTATCGCTAGAGTAGCTAAGCCTTGTTTCCTGTTCCCTCTCGCAAAAGCCAGTGTTCCGGGCGCAGTCCGGATGCAGACGGGCGTAGACGGGCTTGCCTTCGGTGTGCCTTTGGCACACCTGTCGTGTGCCCGCTGCACAGGTCTGCGGCATGCATCCGCTGCACGCATCCACTGCACATGTCCGCTGTGCGTCCGTGTGCCCATGGGCCTTATGTAGGAGTGTCTAGTGGAAACACTAGAACGCTACCTGCAGAACGCTACCTGCTGGGATCTCCCGTCTCCGAGACCGGAAGTGTCTCAAGAGCCTGCTTCACTCTGCAATAATCAAGCAGAACTGCTCGTAGTGGACTGGGGAAGCAGGAAATTCCCACAGGAATGATTAGCTGCCCAAAGGTGAGTAAGAGCAGGCAG
Organism: Triturus cristatus; assembly: GCF_964204655.1. Lineage (NCBI taxonomy): Eukaryota > Metazoa > Chordata > Amphibia > Caudata > Salamandridae > Triturus > Triturus cristatus. The sequence goes on along the minus strand of NC_140589.1, from coordinate 496,721,885 downwards.
ATGACATGGCAGCAATTAGAAAAAGTTTTAAAAAGCAGCAGTTAAAAATAATATTAAAACAGAGCTTGTGCGTTCAGTGATCATGTGGTCAAGTGTAACGGATGGCACTATCTACCAGGGCATCCGCGTGCACATGGTCTTTAAGTAGGAGTGTCTGGTGAAAACACTAGAACACCACCTACCGGGATCTCCCCTCCACTCACTGAGACCGGAAGTGCCTCAGGAGCCTGCTTTCCTCTGCAACAATTGAGCAGAACTGTTAGTGGCGTAACGGAGAAGCAGGAAATGCCCACAGGAATGACGAGCTGCCCAAAGGTGAGTAAGAGCAGGCAGATGACACGGCAACGATTAGAAAAAGTTTTAAAAAGCAGCAGTTAAAAATATTATAAAAACAGAGCTTGTGCGCGTAGTGATCAAGTGACAAAGTGTACTGGACGCCACTTTCTAACGGCGTGTCCGTGTGAACATGGGCCTTAAGTAGGAGTGTCTAGTAGAAACACTCTGGAACTTGATGGGTTCCCAGTCTCTATGTCATAAGGGCGCCATAGTCCTTGTGCCAGATTGGCAAAAAGGATCTGATGTATATTTAATCATTTTCTCAATAGTAAAGCCAGTAGGGAAGTACAGGTTAGTGCTACATATGAAATAGCTCAACAAGTTCATCCAATACACACCCTTCTGAATATTGACACTGCATAAGGAAATTCCTACGTTAACCAATCAGGATTTCCCAGTGGTCTTAGCCATCCAATATGTGTATTTGAAAGTGGTGATTAAGGAAGGCAGTCAGCAGTATCTCCAGCTTGTGATACAGAAACATTCCAAGTTCAAGGCACTGATATTCGGTATGCCTTCATCACCAAGAGTATTTATGAATGAACTATCATAGGGGCATATTCTCAAGGACTTATCGCTGAGTTATCGGCACTTTATCGCAGCCAAAGTGGTGATAAATTTACCGCTCTATTCACAAGCTGGTGCTAACAGCCGATATCACCAGTTTTCCTGCAATAGCAGCCACAAAAAACATCACCACAGATGACCCGGCAACTAATGTTAATGATATGCAGAGTAGGCGTTCCCGTGCAAAACGCCGTGACAAACCACTCCGCAACATTCTCAACGACCAGCCAGATCGGCGATAAGATCACAAAATAGGCGAAAAGGCGCGTTAGCAGCAGGGATTTAACACCTGCTCTTACCTGGTGTTAAGTCGGACGACAACCTGCACCATAAAAGGGAGCCCAGCCTGAAGAACAACAGATGCCATGGAGTTACTGATCATGCAGCTCGGAGCCCCAAGAGGGCCACGACACCCACCGCCACGACACCCAGGCCCGCCACCCCCCTGGACCCCCCCCCGGACTACCACAGAGGCAGCGCAGACAAAGACAGCGGACCTTCAGAAAACACACCAGCCTCACTGAGGATGTCATTGCCCAGTACAGGCTCAAAAGGACAACCATCCTCTGCATCCTGACCATCATTTCCCACAGGTTGATGGTACCAACACAGCGGACTACCAACATCCCTCCGCATACAATGCTGCTTGCTGTGCTGCATCTGTTGGCCTCTGGTACCTTCCAACCAACAACTGCCAGAGTCGGAGGAGTCTCACAGCTAGCCCTATCAAAGTTCATCACACCTGCCACGGATGCCATCATCAGCTTGGTACCCCAGAACCTTCACTTCCCCCACACTGCGCAGGAACAGCTGGAGACCAAGCAAGGTTTCTACTCCATAGCTGGCTTCCCGCACGTGTTGGGGGCAATTCACATGTCCTACTTGTGCCCCCTGCCAACACTGCACACGATTACCGCAACAGAAAGCACACGCATTCCATCAATCTGCAGGCAATAGTGGACCACTGGGGACTCTTCACCAGTGTTGTCGCCAACTACCTAGACAGTGTGCATGATTCCTACATCTTCCGACAGTCCATCATCAACCAGCGCTTCCAGGATGGCACCTACGGAAATGCACTGCTTGTTGGTAAGTACCACACACCTCAACTCCACAATCATGCAACTCACAACTCTGGGAATGCACATGTTACAAACTCACATACAACATACCAAACAACATATACACCTACCACGCACAACAGCACAACTTACTGTGGTAACCTGGGTTAGCCATGTACATAAGCCATCAACGGCATGGCACCTTAGCCACACAATAGCAGATTGTGGGGAGAGGTGGGAACCAGGCATGTGTGAAGGAGGCAAGTGACCCATGAATGAGAATGTACACAATGCCAAGTGTGGCATGGATGTGCTGGCCAGATTGCAGTACGCAGACCACAGACATATCTATGTCGAAATACACTGCTGGTGTTTAGAGTGTAGTGGACAGTGGACGCAACCATGTTACCTCAGCCAGTGGGGAAGATCGCAGAAATGTAGGTTGTGACGTCCCCCCCTGTAAGCGTAAGTGTAGTGGACTTGCCCGGCGTACACCAGGATAGCGTAGGGGTGCGAATAAAAACCACATAGCTCTGGGCGTGGTTCTCTTCTGGAATGGCCAACGTGTCTGCCAGGGCAGCGTCTCTCACCCCGCCACGAGGCCGACGCCGTGAGCGGTGTTGCTTGCAATCCTGTGCACCTGCTGCACCCCGGGCCACTGGTCCCCAGACCTGTCATGGCCGCCCCTGCGCACCCAGGCCTCACTGCTCAACTGCAGACACCGGCATGTGTTAAAGAGGGCCCACCACGTGCTGGTGCATGCTCCAAGCCAGAGGCCCGTGATCTTGGCAGCCTCCTCAGATCATCGCTGGCCTCAGTGACACAGGCCCCCAGCACTCCTTACTTGTTGACTTACCTCACAGCTGCCTCCGGCCTACACAGCGGTCTAATAGGCCACACATTTGCAACTGAGTCTTGATATCATGATGGCCGAGTTCATATGTTAATGGCAGCATTTATACCACTATACTCCCTTCGATGTGGTGCCACCAACTCTGTGCATAGCATTCAAACCACACGTGTCTGTGGTCCCTTGCTGACTACTGACTTCGGCCTACACTGCGGTCAAGCAAGTCACATATTTGGAACTGAGTCTTGATTTATTCATGGCAGAGTTTTTATCATTGTAGGCAATGAGAGGAGTAAGAGGAAGACGTGGTTCAGTCCGGAGGAAAAAAGGATCATCGTTACGTAGGTGATCGAACCCTACAAACAACTGCTCTGGTGCCACTAACTCTGTGCATCGCTAGTCAGTGACACGTGGCTGTGGGCCCCTGCTGACCGCTGCCTCCACCCTACACTGCGGTCAAGTAGGTCACACATTTGGAACTGAGTCTTGATTTATTTATGGCAGAGTTTATATTATTGTACAGGCATCATCGCAGACTGCATCCCCTTTCAGCTCTGGTGCCACTATCTCTGTGCTCCGCAATTCATGGACACTCACTGGTTGAACTCTGGTGGCGTCTGAGTATATGGCCTGGGGGTTGTCTTCATCATCATGTAGCTGATACTGACTTGGTATTAGGAATGAGTCTGTAGCATTCATCTTGTCCATATTGCCTGTTTCTGCTTGGTTCTGCCCTCTGCATCATGCCCTGGAAAAACACCTTCCACTGTCCTCCGAAACACTCCGCGACATTCACCTTGGACTTTGACGAGGACCCGCTCAGCTCTCATGGCCCTACCTCAGTGCACCATAATTCGCCGTCCCATGGAAGTGTGCCTGTGCCAGCCGCAGTGCATCCGGGGCCACTAAAACTTTGCTGTTGCTAAAGTTATGGACCCATGCTGTTTGAACTTTGAACTTCTGATTGTCTGATCACTGTTGTAGTTGTTGCCTGCACCAAACACTCCCTGAGGGCTGGTTTACACTCACCCCACACCCATCCAGCAATCAATCAATCAATCAATCAATCATTCAATCATAGTATTTATAAAGTTCACTACATACCCGTGAGGGTCTCAAGGAGCTGGAGGGTGGGGGGGATGCTGCTACTGTTCGAAGAGCCAGGTCTTGAGAAGTCTCCTGAAGGTTAGGAGGTCTTCAGTCTGCCGCAGGCAGATCGGGAGGGTGTTCCATGTCTTGGCGGTGAGGTGGGAGAATGATCTTCCACCGGCGGTCACTCTTCGGATGCGGGGGATGGTGGCGAGAGCACGGTCTGCGGAGCGGCAATCAATCAATCAATACATTTGTAGAGCGAGCTACTCACCCGTGAGGGTCTCAAGGCGCTAAAGGCAGGGGGGAGAGGGGAGGCAGCTACTGGTCGAACAGCCATGTCTTGAGACGTCTCCTGAGCCAATGCAGGTCTTGTAGGTGGGTGGTGATGTGGCTGTGGCGGGGGAGTCCGAGGACGTGGTGTGCGGAGGCGTTCTGTATGCACTGGAGTTTCTTCTGGAGTGTAACCGTGGTTCCTGCGTAGAGTGCGTTGCCGTAGTCCAACCTGTTGCTGACGAGCACCTGGGTGACTGTTCTCCTGGTTTCAGTGGGGATCCATCTGTAGATTTTCCGGAGCATTCGGAGGGTGTTGAAGAAGGAGGAGGAGACGGCTTTGACTTGCTGGGTCATGGTGAGCGTTGAGTCCAGGATGAACCCCAGATTGTGAGCGTGGTTTGTAGGAGTCGGGGGTGCTCCCAGCGTGGTAGGCCACCAGGAGTCGTTCCATGCGGAGGGGGTGGATCCGAGAATGAGGACCTCTGTCTTGTCCGAGTTCAGTTTCAGGCGGCTGGTCTTCATCCATTCTGCGACGGCCTTCATTCCCACGTGGAGGTTGGATTTGGCGATGGCTGGGTTTTTGGTGAGGGAGACGACGCCATGAGTGGTGTTGCTTGCAATCCTGTGCGCCTGCTTCACCCCGGGCCGCTGGTCCCCAGACCCGTCATGGCCGCCCCTGCGCACCCAGGCCTCACTGCTCAACTGCCGACACCGGCATGTGTCAAAGAGGGCCCACCACGTGCCGGTGCATTCTCCAAGCCCGAGGTCCGTGATCTTGGCAGCCTCCTCAGACCATCGCTGGCCTCAGCGACACAGGCCCCCAGCACTCCTTACTTGTTGACGTACCTCACAGCTGCCTCCGGCGTACACAGTGGTCTAGTAGGTCACACATTTGGAACTGAGTCTTGATATCATGATGGCCGAGTTCATATGTTAATGGCAGCATTTATACCACTATACTCCCTTCGATGTGGTGTCACCAACTCTGTGCATAGCAGTCAAACCAAACGTGTCTGTGGTCCCTTGCTGACTACTGACTTCGGCCTACACTGCGGTCAAGCAGGTCACACATTTGGAACTGAGTCTTGATTTATTCATGTCAGAGTTTTTATCATTGTACGCAATGAGAGGAGTAAGAGGAAGACGCGGTTCAGTCCGGAGGAAAAAAGGATCATCGTTACGGAGGTGATCAAACACTACAAACAACTGCTCTGGCGCCACTAACTCTGTGCATCGCTAGTCAGTGACACATGGCTGTGGGCCCCTGCTGACCGCTGCCTCCAGCCTACAGTGCAGTCAAGTAGGTCAAACATTTGGAACTGAGTCTTGATTTATTTATGGCAGAGTTTATATCATTGTACAGGCCTCATCGCAGACTGCATCCCCTTTCAGCTCTGGTGCCACTATCTCTGTGCTCCGCAATTCATGGACACTCACTGGTTGAACTCTGGTGGCGTCTGAGTATTTGGCCTGGGGGCTGTCTTCATCATCATGTAGCTGATACTGACTTGGTATTAGGAATGAGTCTATAGCATTCATCTTGTCCATATTGCCTGTTTCTGCTTGGTTCTGCCCTCTGCAATATGCCCTGGAAGAACACCTTCCACTGTCCCCCGAAACACTCCGCGACATTCACCTTGGACTTTGAAGAGGACCCGCTCAGCTCTCATGGCCCTACCACAGTGCACCGCAATTCGCCGTCCCATGGCGGTGTACCTGTGCCAGCCGCAGTGCATTCGGGGCCACTAACTCTGTGCTGCTCAAGTTATGGACCCATGTTGTTTGAACTTTGAACTTCTGATTGTCTGATCACTGTTGTAGTTGTTGCCTGCACCAACCACTCCCTGAGGGCTGGTTTACACTCAGCCCACACCCATCCAGCAATCAATCAATCAATCAATCAATCATAGTATTTATAAAGCGCACTACATACCCGTGAGGGTCTCAAGGCGCTGGAGGGGGGGGGGATGCTGCTACTGTGCGAAGAGCCAGGTCTTGAGAAGTCTCCTGAAGGTTAGGAGGTCTTCGGTCTGCCGCAGGCAGATCGGGAGGGTGTTCCATGTCTTGGCGGTGAGGTGGGAGAATGATCTGCCGCCGGCAGTCACTCCTCGGATGCGGGGGACGGTGGCGAGAGCGCGGTCTGCGGAGCGGCAATCAATCAATCAATACATTTGTAGAGCGTGCTACTCACTCGTGAGGGTCTCAAGGCGCTAAGGGCAGGGGGAGAGGGGAGGCAGCTACTGGTCAAACAGCCATGTCTTGAGGTGTCTCCTGAAGGCCAGCAGGTCCTGAGTCTTGGGCGGGGAGGGTGTTCCATGTCTTTGCGGTGAGGTAGGAGAAGGATCTGCTGCCGGTGGTCGTTTGATGGATGTGTGGGATGGTGGCGAGGGCGAGGTCGGCGGAGCGCAATTGGCAGTTTGGGGTGTAGAAGGACAGACGTTCGTTGAGGTATGCTGGTCCGGCGTTGTGGAGAGCTTTGTGCGTGTGGGTGAGGAACCTGAAGGTGATCCTCTTGTTGACCAGGAGCCAATGCAGGTCTTGTAGGTAGGTGGTGATGTGGCTGTGGCGGGGGAGTCCGAGGACGTGGTGTGCAGAGGCGTTCTGTATGCACTGGAGTTTCTTCTGGAGTGTAACCGTGGTTCCTGCGTAGAGTGCGTTGCCGTAGTCCAGCCTGTTGCTGACGAGCACCTGGGTGACTGTTCTCTGGGTTTCAGTGGGGATCCATCTGTAGATTTTCCGGAGCATTCGGAGGGTGTTGAAGAAGGAGGAGGAGACGGCTTTGACTTGCTGGGTCATGGTGAACGTTGAGTCCAGGAGGAACCCCAGATTGTGAGCGTGGTTTGTAGGAGTCGGGGGTGCTCCCAGCGTGGTAGGCCACCAGGAGTTGTCCCATGCGGAGGGGGTGGATCTGAGAATGAGGACCTCCGTCTTGTCCGAGTTCAGTTTCAGGTGGCTGGTCTTCATCCATTCTGCGACAGCCTTCATTCCCATGTGGAGGTTGGATTTGGCGATGGCTGGGTTTTTGGTAAGGGAGAGGATCAGCTATGTGTCGTCGGCATACAAGACGATGTTGAGGTGGTGTTCTCGGATGATGTTGGCGAGCGGAGCCTTGTAGATACTAAAGAGGGTTGGGCTGAGGGATGATCCTTAGGGTACGCCGCAGGTGATCATGGTGGCTTCGGAACGGTAGGGGGAGGCGGACTCTCTGGGATCTGTTGGTGAGGAAGGAGGTGATCCAGTCCAGCGTTTTGCCTTGGATACCTGCGTCGTGGAGGCGTGTGCAGAAGGTGTGGTGGCAGACGGTGTTGAAAGTGGCTGAGAAGTCCAGGAGGATGAGGGCCACGGTTTTGCCCCTGTCTAGTATGGCCCTGATGTCGTCAGTGGCGGCGATGAGGGCGGTCTCTGTGCTGTGGTTGCTGCTTAAGCCGGATTGGTATGTTGTTCTCCTCAAGGAAGAGGGTCAGTTGTCTGTTGGCAGTCTTTTCAATGAGTTTTGCTGGGAACTAGAGCAGGGAAATGGGTCGGAAGTTCTTGAGGTCCTTTGGGTCCGTATTGGGTTTCTTGAGGAGGGCGTTGATTTCGGTGTGTTTCCAGATCTCTGGGAATGTGGAAGTCTCGAAGGAGCTGTTGCTGACCTTTCGAAGTTGGGGTGCAATGATGTTACTTGCCTTGTTGAAGATGTGGTGGGGGCAGGGGTCGGAGGGTGAGCCGGATTGGATGGTGTTCATGATTTTGGCAGTTTCTTTGTCGTTGTTGTTGTTCCAGGAGAGCAGCAGGTCAGTGCGTTCAGTGGGTGTAGATTCTGGGGTGTCGGCATCAGCTGTCTGCATCTGGGTATCGAAGCTGTTGTAGATGTCTGCGATCTTGCGGTGGAAGAAGGTAGCCAGGGAGTCGCAGAGTTCTTGTGATGGTGGGATGTCGTTGGCGCTGGACCTGGGGGTGTCGAGTTCTTTCACGATGTTGAAGAGTTCTTTACTGTTGTGTGCGTTGTTGTCTAAGCGTTCCTTGAAGGAGGTTCTTTTGGCGGATCTGATGAGCTGGTGGTGTCTGCGTCTGGCGTTCATGAGGGCTGCGTGATTGTCTGGTGTCTGATCCTTGCGCCATTGCTTCTCGAGTTTTCTGCAGGTATGCTTGGAGTTCTGGAGGTCGTCGTTGAACCAGATGGCTCTGGTGTTGGTGTGTCTGTTGGAGGGTTTCCTGATTGGGGCGAGGGTGTTGGCGCAGTCGTCTATCCATACTCTGAAGTTGTGGGCTGCTGCATTGGTCTCGGAGGGCTCGGGCGGAGGTGCTCAGTCGAGTGCGGTGATGAGCTGGTCTTCCGTGACTGTTTTTCCAGCTGCGGTGTAGGGTGCATTGCGGTTTGTTGTGTGTGGTGTGTTTCTTGAAGGAGAAATGGATGCAGTGGTAGTCGGTCCTGTGGAGTTCGCTGGCTTGGCTGAAGGTGACACGGTTGCTGGTGGAGAAGATGGGGTCGAGCGTGTGTCCAGCGGAGTGGGTGGTTGTCGTGATGAGTTGTTTGGGTCCAAGGTTGGCAAGGTTGCCGATCAGTGTTACGGAGTTGTTGGCGTTCTCTAGGTGGAAGTTCAGGTCTCCGAGGGGGATGTAGTATGTGGAGGCGATGGCGTGCGTGCTGATGAGGTCGGTGATGGATTCGCTGAACTGTGGTCGTCTGCCTGGGGCTCTGTAGATGAGGGTTCCTCTGAGGGTGGTGTTATTGTTGACGTGGATCTGGAAGTGTAGGTGTTTGGCCATGCTGAGGGCGTCTTCGGTGCTGGTGGAGACTCTGATGGTGTCCCTGTGGATGATGGTGATTCCTCCTCCCGGTTTGTTGTTGTTCCGGTCACTGCGCGTGATCTTGTAGCCGTCGGGTATGGCTATGGCTATGTGTGGTGCCGAGGAGGTGTTCATCCATGTTTCAGTCAGGAAGGCGACATCCGGGGCGGAGGAGTCGAGCAGGTCCCAGAGTCCGACGGCGTGCTTGTGGACTGAGCGGGTGTTGAGCAGTATGCTTCAAGTTTAGTTTATTTGATTTAGTTCTCAACAGAGAACCACAAATATTTGATACATGATATAAAGGTTTAAACAGTACAAAACTAATAAAAGTTTTCATTCTAATACAAAGTTAAAATGGATTTTAAGAATTTAAGTATAATATAACATACAAATTCATTTGGCGGAATCTTGCAAAGCGAGATCAAGTCCTGAACTGAGGTGATTCTACATTTTATATATATATTAGTTGTAGAAATCTTTTTCTTGCTTCTACGACTAACGGATTGGGGCAAGTAAACAACAAATGTTCCAAGTCTTGCTCCCCTCCGTTGCATAAGTTACAGAGACTACTAGATCTTTCTTTCGATAGCCACTTGCAGGTAAAGGATTTTAGTATCTCAAATCGGAGCAATACAATCGATCTCCTAACTCTATGCTTTAGGTTAAAATACATATACTGTTGTGTGTTCCTATGGACCAAAGTTTCAGCGTATTTTTCCTATAGACCATAGTTTCAGCGTATTTTCAAGCAGTATGCAGCTTAGATGGTTATGGTCTGCAGTGTTGGGATGGGCAGGGCGTGCTGGTGTGCGCTGGCTCGAGAAGCTGCAGCAACTGCAGGTGAAGGGTCCGTGGGTGCTCTTCGGGGAGTCCTAGAAGCAGGTGGAGTTTTGGCCAACGTTGAGTGCGCGGAGGGTGTTTGCGTCGTAGCGGCATTGGGTCCTGTGGAGCTCGCGGGAGCCAGGGGGTCTGGCGCTGGGCACGGTCCAGGTGTGGACAGGTGCAGACGCGCTTGCCTTAGGCATGCCTTCGGAGCGCCAGCGGCATGATGGCGCAGCGGTAGTCATTTGTAGGGGAGGGGGGAGGGATGAGCAGCGGGAGGGCGAGAGCGGGGCGGAAGGGGAGGGTCAGCGGCGGCGAAGGGCAACGGCAGGAAAACGGTGCACAGAAGTTAACAGGGGCAAAACACCACGGGCACAGTTCAGTACATAGAATAAAAACTAAAGATTATGGTGGACAATAACAGTGCAGACAATACCAATAACAGTGCGCAAAAGGAAAAAACGAACCACGGAGGGAAGAAACCACTAAGCCAAAAATAAACGGGCTCAAGGCTGACCTCGAACCCTGCAAGATGCACTGGACGATGATGAGGAAGATGAGGCAGGTGGACCACACCCCACTGCAGCTGCAGCAGAAATAGCCCGTAGGAACACCATCATTGACAATTTCTTCACATGAGCACGTCACATTGTCTTTTGGGGTCAAATATGTACCACCATGATGCAGGGATGCACCCTGTGACTCAAGTCCCACAACATGAGCAACATGTACGTAAGGGGGAATCACTGCCCCTACATTCGTCCATGCTTTCATACTTGATTAATCATAGACATAACACGTCTGTGTGTATTAGTCTATATTATTCACGTTCAGTGAAGTGTTGACACTGTTTTAGTACTGGGCCATGCGGACAACACTTTACAATGTTACCCCATGGAGGGCCAGCCAGAGTCCATTTGGGATTGACAAGTTGCTCAGAAGGGGAAGAGTCCAGTCCGAAGGCTGATTGCTGTGTCATTGTTGAGCAAAACAAATATGGCAGACCATGTCGAGGTCGAAGGTTAATGTCGCAGAGTGTATCGGAGGACGATGGAAGGTGTTATTCCAGGGCATGATGCAGAGGGCAGAATCAAGCAGAAACAAGCCATATGGCAGAGATTAGTGCTGCTGCTTCCTTCTTACCACTAAGGCAGATTCATCCTCATCTTCGTCCTCTGAAGTTTCATGTGCCTCACATGTGGGTGGTGGTGTTTGGTCTGCAGCACTGTGTGACACTGACACATCAGGGGCCGGAGATGCGAATATAGAAGTAGCAGCAGCATTCATCTGCGCAATGTCTTGTGGCATCACTCCCATGACGAGGATCTGCAGGGCATGGAAGATATCATCTACAGCTTTCTCATGTGCAGCCGTGATAGCCATTCTTTGCGCCTGCATCCGCTCCATGTTCTCCATGTCCCTCCTTATGTTTCCCAAATCACGGATGACATCGCTGTAGCCACTCTGACTAGACAGTTGTTGTTGTCTCCGAGTCATGACTCCAACGACGCCAGCCATGGATTGTCGGAGGGCATGGTGCGGACTGTGGGTGTCCGTTAGGGAGTGTAAGTGGTCCCTGATGGGACTTAGACACCCATGCATGGTATCTAGTTTGGGTGCCATGAGGTCGAACCCCACCCGCACCTGTTCAGCCAGCTCCTTCTGGCGGTCTAACACACAGTGGTGGAACACCATGTGTTCTTCGGTGAGGTGCTGGGTGCCAGACGTGGTGGTGGGTGCTTCCTGCTGTGTGGTCTGTGCAGGGGGTGGGCTCAACTCGATGGTGCTGGGCTGCCCTGCTACTGGAGCTGGGCTGTGGAGGTTGTCCATGAACCGTTGGACTTCATCGTAGTCGTTGTCCTGGGGGTTGTCTCCATCATCACTGACGTGATGTAGGGTCTGCTCTGCAGGAGGTGTTGATTGTCCCTCTGCAATGTAAAGGGGAGATGCAGTTTCACAATGTGTTCAATGTATGTTTACGCATTGTGAAGTTTACTTGCAGACTGCACGGCAATGTACATTGTGACTGTTTGTGAGGGGATGCCTATTTGAAGTGGGACAGTGGACATTTGTACTACATCATGGATATGAGGTTGTACTTGTACATTGTCCTCTCACAGTTTTTTTCCACTGCTTTTATGGTGCATGACGAATGGGAATTGCAGGCCTGTCGCTGGTTATCTCAGATTTTTGTATCGCGGTTTGAGACAAAACCACTTTTTGCGTGTTCGTGTTTAGTATTTTTTAGGCGTCACGTTAATTTTATCGCGGTCATTTGATGCGTTATAGTGAGACTATCGCATGGTACCGCCGTGTTGAGAATACAACGTTAACACTGCGTTATTTTCCCTTGATAGACTGCGATGTGAAAGGTTGCTTTAAGCTAATTTTGCGATAATTATCACACGTTCTTGAGAATATCCCCCATAGTCTTTTGTCAGTTTCAATGTATTAAGTTATTTCCATACTTAGATAACTGGCTGATATCTTATTCTTCTTTTTTGAAGGTGGAGGTCAGTGTGAAGAAGGTTTGCTTCTGCCTGGAATCACCTAGATTCATGGTGAATTATCATGAGTCTTGCATTCTACCAGAGCAAACAGACATTCATTCAGTCATTTATAAATACCCATAAAAAACAGGTTTTCATTCCAAAGAACAGGACTCCGTCTTTGCAATCTACGGTGTCTCAGTTGCTATCAGTGGAGGCAGCACCAGCCAAGCATTGTTTGAGGAGTCAGAGTCTAATGTCAGCAACAACGTCAGTGGTCTACTTGGCATGTGACCATTTGAAGTCATTAGAATACCAGATGTTAGACAATGGTCTCCACTGGCAAAGGAGTACAAAAAAACGAATCCCAATGTTGCCAGATATGAAAGTCCATCTGCACTGGTAGTTAGACAAGTCGAATCTCAGGAAGGAAATTCACATGCAATACTCAAACACTCACATAGTGATATCAGACGCAAGCACAAGGGGGTGGGTGGCCACTCATGAGGAACTAAAGGGGAAAGGGAACTGGTAAGAGGGAGAGATGATTCTCTCCTCGAATAGAAAGGAGCTAAGTGCAGTGTGGTACACCCTTCAGAGGTTCAGTCAGCATCTAGAGAATGCATTAGTGGTGGTCAGAACAGATAATCAAGTGGCAAAAGCTTAGCTGAATAGGCAAAGGGGCATTAAGAGCAGAAGCCTATCCAAGGTTACTATGGAAATATTATTCATGGGTGGAAGGTCACCTGGTGGAGCTGAGAGCAGCTTGCATCCCAGTGCTGGAAATCATTAAGGTGGACAGCTTGAGACGCAACCTTCTGACATCCATCCCTTACAATCTGAATGCACAAACCTTTTAGTTGATAGTAGACATGTTTGGGAGTCCATGCCTGGACTTGTTTGCACCCCTGAATGGACAATATGAGGTTGCCACAATTTTGTTCAGTGACCTGGCATCGTGATGTGTGGGTGGTCGATACGAGGTCAATCCTGTGACGCTCTTGGATTCTGTATACATTCCCCTAAATACTTCTCTTTACAAATGTTTTTTTCCGAAAATTCGAGTGAACAGGTACTAGCAATATTGGTGGCCCCATATTGACCCCAAAAACAGTTGTTTCCTTCATTGAACTTCTTAGCAAAAGGCTGGTTTCTTAGGCTTCCACTACACCCTTCACCTCTTCAATTTCCAAGTCTAACTCTAAGGGCCATATTCTCAAGGAACTATTGACGAGTTAACGACACTTTATCACAGCCAAAGTTTCGATAAATGTATCACCCCATTCACAAGCTGGTGTAAACAGCCCATAACACCAGTTTATCCACAATAGCAGCCGCAACAAACATCGCCACAGATGACCCCGGCAATTGCTAATGAGATGCAGAGTAGGCGTTCCCGTGCAAAAAGCCGCAACAACACCACTCCACAACATTCTCAACAACCAGCCAGATTGGCGATAAGATCACAAAACATGCGATAAGGTGCATTAGCAGCAGGAAATTAACACCTTCTCTGACCCGGTGCAAAGTTGGACAACAACCGGCAACAGACAAGGGAGCACAGCCCAAAGCGAAACATGAAGAACAGATGCACCTGGGCAACTGAACATTCAGCCCGGAGCCCCAATAGGGCAACAACACCCACCGCCACTACCCCCAGGCCCTCCCTGACCCCCCTGCCCCCGCCCGGACCAACACTGAGGCAGCACATACAAAGACAGCGACCTGCTGAAGATGCACCAACCTCACAGACCCAACATCTGGGAACGTCAGTGCCTAACCACAGGCTCAAAAGTACAACCATCCGACACATTCTGACCACCATTGCCCACAGGCCGATGGCACCAACACAGCGGGCAACCAACATACCTCTGCAGACAAAGCTGCTGGCTGTGCCGCACCTGTTGGCCTCTGGGACCTGCCAACTAACAACCACCAGAGTCCGAGGAGTCTCACAGCCAGCCACATTCAAGTCCCCCCCAACTGTCTTGGATGCCATCATCAACTTGGTACCACACTATCTATCCTTCCCCCACACTGCGCAGGAACAGCTGGAGCACAAGCAAGGCGTCAAAGCCATAGCTGGATTCCCTCATGTGTCAGGGGCAATTGAATGCACACATGTCCTACTTGTGCCCCCTGTTGACACTGCACCCAATATCCGCAACCGAAAGCACACGCATACCATCACTGTGAGGGCAATAGCGGACCACCTGGGAATCTCTGCCAACCTCAATGCCAACCACCCATTCCGAGTGTGTGAGTCCTACATCTTCCGACAGCCCATCATCACCCGGCACTTCCTGGCTGGCACCTACATAAATGCGCTGCTTATTGGCAAGTACCAAATGAACACACCACACACCTCAACTCCACAACCATGCAACTCACAACACTGGGAATGCATACGTCACAAACTCACATACAACATGCCAAACAACATACCCACCCACCAGACACGATAGCACAACTCTCTCTAGCAACCTGGGCCAGTCATGCACATAAGCCATCAAGTGCATGGCACCTCAGCCACACGATAGCAGAATGTGGAAAGAGGTGGGGACCAGGCATGTGCGAAGGAGGCAACTGACCTATGAATGACAATGTACACAATGCCAAGTGTGGTGTCGAAGCGATGGCCAGACTGCAGTATGCAGACCACACACATATCCATGTCGACATACACCGCTGGTGAATGCAGTGGACAGTGGACGCAACCATGTCACCCCATCCAGTGGGGAAGATCACAGAAATGTAGCTTGTTACGTCCCCCCCTGTAAGCGTGAGCGGAGTGTGCTGGCCCGGCATACGCCAGGCACACTTAGGGGTGTGAATAAAAAGCACGTAGCTCTGGGCGTGGTCCTCTTCCAGAATTATTACTTAGTGAAGTCCTTTACCACTGGAAGGGCAATCTCCTTTGAGCACTCCTTCGCGAAGGTTTCACTTTAAACACTCACCATTCCATTTAGCATGTTTCACTTTGGTTTATTCATCTTCATATACCAATTGTGAAATATCCTTCAATTTCATACATATTCAATCATATATATTCTTTCAAAAATGCATTTGAATGTTCAATTATTCCAAAACAGCCGTTATTTGGTTTACAGGTGTAGCAAATCCCCGATGCATTTCGGGTCCAACCCTTCTTCAGGGGTTTCGCCCTTAAAAATAAAAAATAATATACCCATTGACCCTGGGTCTTTATGCGAGAATTTCATAGAAATTATTGCAATCACATTCAGTGACATGCAAAATTAAAATGACGTTTATCAGGTGCCCCACATGTCGAACTCTATGCCTCCAATAACTAAGTTGTGCTTGTGAGGGTGAAGCGAACTGAAAACAACGCGTGTGTTCAAAGAAACTGTGCTCGTAAAAGAAGTGAAAAGAAAAAATAAATAAATAATGCAGTTCTTCACACAGAGTGCTTAAAAAGGTAGCGCTATGCCTATACGTCCGTGAAAAGAGAGTTTGCGGAATGGTTTCATCATGTGCACTTATTTACACGGTGAAAGTATGAATCTCAAAATTCAAGCCACGTAGCTCAACAGTAGTACGCCGGAAATTATTGAATAAGTGGTTCACCCGTAGTCATAAAAAAAGAAAGTGCTCAGTTAGTCCGTGCCAACATTTTTGTGTAAAACTTTGTACCTGTGAGTGCTCTGAAATAGAGCGCGATCCGTTAAAACGACCGCCGCGTTGATTGTGTGAATCGGCTATACGAGCCGGAAGTAAAAAGTTCAGTGTGCCGGAAGTGAGTGTTACTATTGTGCTTCTTACTTCAAAAAGACTAGACCACATAATTGGCTCGAAAAAGCCAGCTCTAGTGAAATTCAATTATTCTAATGTGTGTGTCTTCACACTATGTGTAAAACTTGTGCTTTTACCCGTGTGGCCAACAAAACCAAAAATATGAAGGACACAGTAATCCGTGTATGTTACTCAGTCATAATAGAATTGCAATCTCATTGCACACAAAAATAAACAACTTCTGTCATCGCAATGAAAATACGATGACGATGAAAATACACACCTTGTGATCAGGAGGTGACTCTCCATAGCACCCGGACAGTATTACAATAAAGATCACAACAAATTAAATAATTGAATTAAAAAGCAGGAGTGCGACCGCCATTTCACTTTTTTCCTCTTCCGGAATGCCCAGCGACTCTGCCAGGGAGGCGGCCCTCACCCCGCCACTACGCCGACGCCATCGCTGTGAGCGGTGTTGCCTGCGTTCCTGTGCACCTGCTACACCCCGGGCCGCAGGGCCCCGTACTAGTCCTGCCAGGCCCAGCGCACCCATGCCTCAATGCACACCTGCCGACACCGGCGTGTGTCGATGAGGGCCCACCACGTGCCAGTGCAAGCTCCAAGCCAGAGTGCCGCGAACCTAGCTGCCTCCTCAGACCATCACGGCCTCTACGACACCGGCATGCTGTCCTCCCTTCTCTTTGAGGTACTCCACCTGCATGCACAGCGGAAAAGTAGGTCACACATTTGGAACTGAGTCTTGATTACACTATGGCCGAGAACATCAAGTAAGGCAGATTTAGCTCACTATACTCCCTTCGATGTGGTGACACCAAGTCTGTGCCTGGCATCCCAACCACACGTGTCTGTGGGTCCTTGATGACTACGCCTTCGACCTACACTGCGGTCCAGCAGGCCTCATGCCAATCCAATCCAGTCCGTACCAAGCAGGACACGTCATCGTCGCTGACTGAACACCCACTCGTCTCTGGTGCTTTTGCCTCCGTCAACCACAAGTCACCCCCAAATGTCATTTCAACGTCGTGTGTTAGAGTTCCAGGAGGAGCTCGCTGGCCCACGCTCACCGCTGCCTCAGGCCTCCACTGCGGTCGAGTTCGTCACACTGTTCAAATTCAGTCTTGATTTATTTATGGCTGACTTGATGTCATTGTACAGGCCTCAACACAGCCCCGGTGCCACTAAGTCTGTTCCACGAGCCCCATGGACACTTTCTGGTTGAACTTTGGTGGTGACTGAGTCCATGGACTTAGGGTTGTCGTCGCCATCGTGTCGGTGATACTGACTTTGTGGCTAAAACGATGCAGTGGCATTCCACTCCTCCATTTGCTGCTTCCGGACAGCTTCCACCCTCTGCATCATGCCCTGGAGGACACCTTCCACTGTCCTGCGCAACCCTCCGTCACATACACCTCGGACATTGATGAGGACCCGCTCAGCTCACAAGGCCAATCTGACTGCACCGCAAGTCACCGTCCCGTGGCGGGGTGCCTGTGTCGACCGCAGTGCATCCGGGTCCACTAACTCTGTGCTGGTCAGGTCCGGAACTCCTTCATTTGAGATGTTGGATGACCGCTGAGGCGATGGCCTTGGAGTCATCAACGCCATGTGTCTGTGGCCCTGCGCTGTCCACTGCCTCCGGCCTCAAATGTGGCCCACCTGGGCTCACACATCAAATCGAGTCCTGACCGGCTCGGACGTCGCATCACCGCAGGAGGCACACGCCACCGCTGCCAGGGCCAACTCCAACTGCCAGTGTTGAAACGGCCGTACTGGCAGACTGACGGAGTTGCCCGCACCTGTCGTGGATGCCATCTTCTGCCTGATCCCCTGCTCAGCACTCCAGGTGCCACTAGCTCTGTGCACCATGAATCATCGTCCATTACTGTTTTGGTTATGTGCTTTGGAGAGCTCACGCAGCAATGTCACCTCAAGCAGTGTGGGAGACCTGGGACGGTGATGAGGAAGATGATGCAGGTGTGACACCTCCCCACTGCAGCTACATCTGGAATGTCCAGAAGGGACACAATCCTAGACATTTTCTTCACATGAGCACGCTCAGCTCTGAGGACCCAACCGCAGCGCACTGAAACTCACGGACACTTTTGTTTGTATGTTGGGTGACCTCTGTACTTGCTCCCGCTCCCTCCATGTTACTCAGCAGTTGACTCTGTTATGCAGGTGTTTTCTGTTTCCATTGCACTGGTGTCCACTGTTCAAGTTGTTGTCAGCACCAAGCACTCCGTGCGGGCTTCCTTATACTCACCCCACACACATCCAGCACAGGCGTCACTGTACATGTGGCCCTGTCAATAAAGGGGCAGGGCGCACGTGCCCGTAGCCAGTTCAACATGATATCTGCGTGTGTCCCTGCCATCTTATTGTATGCATGAGGGCCCTGGGCCCTAGGACATTACATTGTGCTGTGTACAGCGGATGCAGACATGTCACCGCAGGCAGCGGGTTAGAGCTTGGACATGTAGCTTTGTTGTCACCCACACAGTTCTTAAGGGCAGTGGACTGTGCAATCATAAGCAGAGCCAACATGGGTGTCTGACTGATATGTGCATGCCCCTGGGCGTGGTTCTATACTGTGAATGTGCATCTGCATGTGTCTCTATGGCAGTGTGGGTCTCCTTTGTGAGGTGTAGGTGGTCCCTGAAGGGTAATAGACACCCACGTATGTGATCTAGTTCGCCTTCCATGGGTTCGGAACACACCCGCACCTGTTGGGCCCCCTCCTTTTGGCGTTCTGACACCTGGCATTGGGGTGCCATGTGTGGGTCGGTGAAGTGTTGTGAGCCAGCCGTGCTTGCGGGTGCTTCATGCTGTGTGGTCTGTTGCAGGGGCTGGGTTCTCCTCTTAGTAGCTTGGCTGCCCTGGTTCTGGTGGTGGGTTGCGTGGGATGTCCATGGGCTGTTGTGGGGTGTCGGTGTCGAAGGTGTGTGGTCCTCTCTGGCATCACTGATGTGTGGTCTTCTGTGCTCTGCTCGAGGTTTTGTGTGCCCCTCTGCAATGTGGAGGGGAGATGCATGTTGACATTGTGCTGACATGTGTGTTGGCACATTGTTGTTGCTTACATGCATGTGGTTGTGACTGGTTTGGAGGTGCAGGATTTAGATGCGGGACAGTGTACATTTGGCCTACATGACGGGTGTGAGGTTTTACACGTACATTTCCATTTCACAGTTTCCAGCTCTGTCAGATGTAGTGGGCCTGTTTCTGCGCATGTGCGGAGCCAGGTGTGTCCTCTGTTCTACAGTGGTGGGGTTGCACATTGTAACACATTGTCGTCATTGTGGATGTGCTTTTATTGCTATGTGTGTGTGCTGCAGTGTGCCACGGGGATGAGGGACATATCCAGGGTTATTGTGGGTGTGCAGTGTGCTATACTTGATTGTGCATGTGTGCCACAGTGCCCATCTCCCCCCGTCCCCCCAGTCCCTGTTCGTTACTTACCCTGTTGCTGTTGTGTCAGGTCCTTTCGAGCTGTGTCCGTACTCCCACCTCCTTGCGCCTTGTCCACAATGATGACTGGCCTCCATTTCCTACTGCTCCTCCTGTGGCGCAGGACTCCCACCTCCTGTTGCCGTTGCTACCTTCCTGTTGGCAGCGGGTGTGTGCCTGGTTTAGGTTTTCAGGTCATGTCAGGGCCTCTTGGCCTCATCCATTGGCCTCCTCGACACTCCAGCTGCATCCCAGGTAGTCTGATTGTCGGAAAATTGCTGGTAGTGTTCTGTCACCTCCATGACGCTGGTCTTGTGTTGCTGCAGACTGCACCCCATCTTCCACTCCCTCTTCTCCTTGGCCTTCCCTGGCCCCGTTGTACCTTGCTGGCGGTCTGTGGGGCCTGTGGGGTTCGTGTTGGCTTCTGCACTCGGTCAGGGTGCATCCATGTTGCTACGCACTTTGGCTTCTTTCTGGTGTGTTGTTTTTGTTGCTTTTATAGTGCATTTTCCTGCCAGACGCGTGGGATTTGCAGGCCTGCCACTAGTTTTCGCTGCTTTTTGTATCACATTTGGCCTCATCGCAGCTTTTTTGGCGTTCTTGTTTTGCATTTTGGCAGCGTGGCATTGATTTTAATGCGGCCACTTGATGCGTTATCTGGTGACTATCGCATGGTACCGCCGTGTTGTGAATACCTGGTAAACACAGCGCAAATATCCGCGATAGACTGCGATGTTGTAGGTTGCGTTAAGTTACTTTTGCGATGATTATCACACGTTCTTGAGAATATGCCCCTAAGTAGGTTAGAGATCTTTCATCTCACAATATGGAAATTGAACAGCTTGCCCACCGGTGTTTAACTTGTTCAAAGGAGACAGCATTTGACATTCAGGCCTGCAGAGAACTGTCAATTCCGGCAGTTTACCTAAGGTACTAGACTCATTTTGAGATTTGGTGTCAAGGTAAGGGGATAGTGGCAAGTTCTTGTGATCAATTCCTGATCCTACGTATCTTGAGGGATGGATTCTTACTAGGGCTGCCTCCCGCTACCCTTTCTACTCAATGGGCAGAAGTTAGGTGTTAGACCTGGCATCCTTTGTGTGGTTTCCCCTGTCTTTTTGCCTCTACCTCCTATATTTGTGACGGTGTGCTGGACTTTTTTGTTGTTGTTTTGCTGGTTTAGGTATTTTGGGCACGTTACCGCTGCGGATCAGTGCTAAAGTGCAAGTTCTACCTGTGTAAATTCTGATTGGTTATCCATGATTGGAATGTTTGATTTACTGGTAAGTCCCCACTAAAGTGTGCTATGTGTTCCCAGGGCCTGTATATCAAAAGCTACTCATGGGCCTGCAACACTGATTGTGTCACCCACACGAGTAGCCCTGTAAACTTGTCTCGTGCCTGCCATTGCAGTGTCTCTGAGTGCAGTTTTAAACTGCCATGTCGACCTGGCAATTGCATCCACTTGCTATGCCATACCATTCTCCTTTTCTACATATAAGCTATGCCCAAGGTAGCACCCTGGGCAGGGTGCTGTGTATTTTGAAAGATAGGACATTTACTGGTGCGTTTTACATGTCCTGATAGTGAAATATTGCCATTTTCATTTTTCACAATTGAAAGGCTATCTCTCTCATATGTCTTCATTGGGCCTGCTTTGTAACATCTTACACGTGTAACTTCCAATTGGAAAGAGATAGAGATTTGGAGTTTGAGCTCCCTGAACTCAGAATTTAAAAATACTTGTTTTAGTGAAGTTGGTTTTTAAATTGGTTGTTTGAAAATGCCACTTTCAGAAAGTGTCTCATCTGCTGCACTGCAAACATGGGGAACCTACCCCCTATTTTTATATCCATTTCTTCAACATTATCCAAAGTAATCCAGTGTAATCTGGAAGCATCCATCATAATCATTTGTTTTTAAACATTTTCCAATCTTCAATAAACAGCGGAGACAACGTCCTTTCACCTGCAATCTTTATTTTAGCATCTTGAAAAGTTCACTGAATGCCCATCCAGGCCTTTTTACAGCAACTCCATACATTGAAGGTGAAGCAGAACAGAGTAGGGTCATCTCGTTATGTTCCCAATGCATTTCGAGCCTCGTGGGCTCTTCGTCAGGGGTTTCTATGAGAAACAAAAGACAATTCAACTAGTTGTTCCCTGCTGACCTTCACTTATATAATCCCAATCATACAAACAAACAAAAATACAAATATACATGCTGTGTGCCCAAACCTACTACTCCCATTCATTTCTGCATCCCGTGATTCCCTCAATATCTAACCCAACTAATCAAACAGCGAGCAAGCCCATCCCACCCCTTTCCAACTATACGTGCCCTCTCTGACTGAACTACCTGAAATGAAAAAATGAAACTAAAATGTCACTCCCGATTTTCTCTGAGAAAAACCCACTTTTAAACAATCAAATAACTCCCCCATTGTTACACCCTACCCACTCCCCACATTTCGGTGCCTCATCATGCAGAATAATACTGAAATACCCTGATGAAACCACAGAAAGCGGCCTGACCTCCTCACCCACCTTCCCCATCGTGTCAAATAGCACGTTCGAACCGTTAGATTTTAACCACCTCGTTATCTACTTTCACCCAATCCTAACGCGATTGTTAATCATGTGACCTATTCACATGCGCTGCGCCAGGATATTCTAATATTACTCCGAAACTTTTAACCCCACAATGCACCTTCCACTACCAAATATTACTAAACTGCCCTCAAATTCAATTAACAAATGAAATCCCCCATCTCTGCCTCCCTTCTGTGTGCTATCTAAATGTGAGCTCAATCATCAAAAAAACAAAAAGCAACATGTGATAATACTGTGATGCCACATTATCAACACGTAAACCATTCCTCCATTATTCCGTATATCCTGCTTACAAAATTTAATTTAAACGTAAACAATAGATTAACAGAAGGCCAATTATTCATAAATCCATTACGAATTGTTCTCTTCTCAAAAAATTCAATAGATCCACTCCAGTCTTTCGTTGTCCCAGCTGCGTGTCCACATTCCTTGTTGCAAAATACACTTGTTTGGCCTCATCCTCGGGGTGCAAACTACTGTCGGACGATAGAATTGCTAAGCAAATTTAAATATATTGAGAATGCACTCCTTCCCTTATGTATTTTGAGTTTTTATTTATCCATTTTTCTGTCATCCTTTAGTGCGTGCGAGACAGGTGCTGTGTACCATCCCGAAACACAGCTTGTATAAACAATACATCCGGGGTCGCTGATGCGCGGCCCAACTGCTGCACTGCAAACATGGGGAACTTTCCCCCTATTTCGGCATCCATTTCTTCAACATTCTCCAAAGTAATCCAGTGTAATCTGGAAGCATCCATCATAATAATTTGTTTTTAAACATTTTCCAATCTTCAAAACACAGCGGAGACAACGTCCTTTCACCTGCAATCTTTATTTTAGCATCTTAAAAAGTTCACTGAATGCCCATCCAGGCCTTTTTACAGCAACTCCATACATCGAAGGTGAAACAGAACAGAGTAGGCTCATCTTGTTATTTTCCCAATGCATTTCGAGCCTCGTGGGCTCTTCGTCTGGGATTTCAATGAGAAACAAAAGACAATTCAACTAGTTGTTCCCTGCTGACCTTCACTTATATAATCCCAATCATACAAACAAACAAAAATACAAATATACACGCTGTGTGCCCAAACCTACTACTCCCATTCATTTCTGCATCCCGTGATTCCCTCAATATCTAACCCAACTAATCAAACAGCGAGCAAACCCATCCCACCCTTTTCCAACTATACGTGCCCTCTCTGACTGAACTACCTGAAATAAAAAAATGAAACTAAAATGTCACTCCCGATTATCTCTGAGGAAAACCCACTTTTAAACAATCAAATAACTCCCCCATTGTTACACCCTACCCACTCCCCACATTTCGGTGCCCCATCATGCAGAATAATACTGGAATACCCTGATGAAACCGCAGAAAGTGGCCTGACCTCCTCATCCACCTTCCCCATTGTGTCAAATAGCCCGTTCGAACCGTTAGATTTCGACCACCTCGTTATACAAGCTGTGTTTCGGATGGTACACAGCACCTGTCTCGCACGCACTAAAGGATGACAGAAAAATGGATAAATAAAAACTCGAAATACAGAAGGGAAGGAGTGCATTCTCAATATATTTAAATTTACTTTCAAAAAGTGGGCATTTTCTTTCTTTCAAAAGAGAGAATCAATTCTCCTTGTCCAAAGGTATAGTTCCAAAAACTGAAATCGGTAATTCAAGGTCAATTGAATTTATTTGTAACGTTCATTCAAAGATGTAGAATTATCATCATTCTATCAATCTCAACTCATATATCAAGAGTTCAGGTATTCATTACTCAAATGCCCTATCAATCTCAACTCATATATCAAGAGTTCAGGTATTCATTACTGAAATGCCCAATGCATTTCGGGCCGTTGGAGCCCTTCATCAGGGGCGGCACTGTGGAGGAGACAAGGGAGCAGCACTCATTTATCACGTTAAAGGTACATAACAATTTACAACAAGACAAATTAAAGCATGACTTATGCAGCGAACTGCGGTGCAACAATAAAGTTTTTGAATTCAAAAGTGAAAGAAGCTGGTAGTGTAGATAAACGTGATCAAATGACAACAGGTTTCCGTAATAAACCACCGGGTGTGTTGACGTTGGTAAATGAAGTCAAGCAGTGCTGATGGCTAAGAAACGCGTGGTTAAGGAGTGTCTTGGTGACAAACAAACATGCTATGTCCGAAGGAGGAAAAACTAATAGAGTGTGAGTTTACAAAGGTCGAAGGGTAAATATCCATTAAATGAAACGTGGGTCGCTGAGGTAAAAAGTGAGTCGGTGGGAAGCTCATATCGAGCGGTCTCAACGCACAGGGTGTTCACTTACGTTCTAATCTTGAAATCAAATTCCCATCACTTGGCAAGACGTCGCTCACGAGTGCTGCGGCAGTAGTGGGGTTAGTAAATCGTGATCAGGTGATCAAGGGACGTTATCCATACTACTTGAAGACCTCAACAAAGAACTTGATGAACTCCGGCAAGAAGTCTCCAACAAAATGTCAGACACAGATTGGAATGCCACTTTAGCAGACCTTAATAAACAACTGGATGACTACACTAAAGAGATCAACGAAAGAAAACTAAGAAAATTCAAACGTGACAATTTGGATTACAAATTAGGAGAGGTATATACTTGGGCCGAGGCTTACGCCTACAAAAGACATCAACGCAAACAAACTGGACAAAGATCTGAGACAGATGCTACGTCCTCTGATGATTCTTCTTCCAGGGACAGAGTTCCCAGAACTTTTTCAACCTCACAGTCAACAGAAAGACCAGCCGAAACAGGAGATCTACAATCAGCAGCCAATGAGGAGTCTACCACCAGTGCACCCAGACAACCGCATTTTTTAGGGGCAGGCACCAGACCACTAGAAGATCCAGGAGGAAAAACACACACAAAATCGGTAGCGAAGAACACACGCAGCCAGAAAGCCTTGTGATCAACATCTCCAGCTATGATCTTACTAAACTCGAAACTACGACTCTACAAAAAGGAACTTCTTTTGTTCCCACTTACCATTCAAACGCATTGGAGACTGAAATCAGCCTCTTTAAGTTCCTGCGTGTTCTCAGACTCAAACACTACTTTAACAACATACTGAAACTACCGGACATTCCTAGACAAAACACCTTGCTAGGACTTCGGAATAAAAGCACCTACAACGCACCGACTAGTCATAAAGTACTTGATGCTTTTGAGACAATCGTCTTAAAGGAGCTCCAAAAAATTGGTTACCACAACAAAAATAAATTCAAGAATATCACCAAAAAAGAAGAACAAATTCTTAATACACTCGCCAACAGGTCTGAAATTACCATTCGTCAAGCTGACAAAGGAGGGGCACTAGTAATCATGGATACAACCTTCTACGTTGAAAGTGTGGATGAACATGTCAAGGATGTACGAACATACATGCCCGTACCTAGTGACCCTACAAATAACTTTCTTGACATTCTCAAAACCATCATTAACACCGCTCTTGAAAACGGTACCATTTCTGAAGAAGACAAAAAATACCTCATCAAAACCAATCCATCCACTCCTTACATCTACATGCTGCCCAAGATCCATAAGCATGCCACTAAACCTCCGTTCAGACCTATTGTTTCCACCATTAATTCACTCCATGAACCTATTGGAAAATATTTGGATAAACACCTCCAGGCTTCAGTACAATCTATGACTACCTACATAAAGGACACTACTGATTTCCTTAACATCTTGGAATCCATCCGCGGATCGATAACCACAGATACCATCTTATGTACAATTGATGTGAAATCCCTTTACACTTCCATTCCACATGATAAAGGGATTGAAGCCATTGAATCTTGTTTGATCAACACAGACAAACCCAATGATCTCAAAGTGTTCCTTATGGAACTGATGCATTTCACGTTGTATCACAGCTATTTTGAATGGTCTAACACTTTCTACATCCAATGTTCAGGCACTTCCATGGGAAATTGCGCTGCCCCATCGTACGCAAATCTGTACATGTACAGATTTGAATTGGATAACATCTTAACCAACAATGACTGGATTGAACACTTGATCCTCTATAAAAGGTACATAGATGACATTTTTCTTTTGTGGAATGGTCCAATTCAACAACTGGAATCTCTCATTTCAATACTTAATACCATCGATCAACGCATTGAATTTACTCATCTCACCAATACAGAATCTATAACTTTCTTGGACACTCGCGTTACCATCCAACAAGGCAATCTTACTACCCAAGTGTACACAAAACCCACAGATCGCAATAACCTTCTTCACTTTCACAGTTTCCACCAGCCATCACTCAAAAATCACCTGCCATATTCACAACTACTCCGACTAAAAAGGATTTCCAGTACCAATGATCTGTACGAATCCAGCAGAAACACGTGCATTTCTAAATTCAAACAACGTAAATATCCGAGTGACATTTTGGAAAAAGCAATACTGAAGACGGACAGACTCTCTCGACAAACACTCCTTCAACCCAAACAACCAACGTCTACACCGCAGAGAATGACATTCGTGTCCAAATACTCCACTGAGAGTTTTACCATCAAGAAAACTATACTGAGATATTGGCCCATGTTAAGCACTGAGGCGGACTTCAACAACATTTTCGAGATACCTCCCAGATTTGCGTATCAACGATCACGCAATCTTAAACAAATCCTCTCCAAAACTCGGGATTCTACCACAAGTCCTTACAAAGGTACTCAACCCTGTCTCAATTGTGGCAACTGTAATTGCATCATTAAGGGATCCACAATCCAACATCCACTACATGGTTACCCCATTAAGCTCAGAGTCACTGCTACCTGCAACAGCCAAAATGTCATTTACCTACTGAAATGCCCATGTGGCCTTGCATACGTGGGCAAAACCGAAAGAAAAATTCGCATTCGAATAAACGAACACAAAAGCAACATAAGAACGCAACAGGCCAAATCACCCATTGCGACTCACTTTCATGAATATCACCATAACATTTGTCAACTCCGCTTCCTGATCCTTGAACAGGTTCCTATATTGAAAGGACGAGATAACAACAGATTCCTGTTACAGAGAGAAATTTATTGGATCCACAAACTGAATTCCACCCAGCCTAAGGGTTTGAATGAACGTTATGATTTAGGCTGCTACTTGTAATCTGACCTCCTACATCGAAGAGCTGATGATTGTATACAACATGTACCTCTGGATTTCACTGTTCACCTACTCACTGCTCGAATGTGACCAGGTTTCCCTCCAATTTATTTCACGTTGCTTTATTACATTTATTACAGTTTCTTCTTGTAACATTTTGTGTTTTTACACCATTCACTCCTTTTTTCACTCATTTTTACATTCTTCCAGTCCCCCCGTGGACTCCTTTCTTTCATATCGGTGATTTATTCTCCCCGTCTGTTTTACGAACTACAAATCTATCTTCTATGTCCATCACTGTAGTTCACGTATACGCGCGATTCACTCTCTTTTAAATGGTCACGTCCCTTGATCACCTGATCACGATTTACTAACCCCACTACTGCCGCAGCACTCGTGAGCGACGTCTTGCCAAGTGATGGGAATTTGATTTCAAGATTAGAACGTAAGTGAACACCCTGTGCGTTGAGACCGCTCGATATGAGCTTCCCACCGACCCACTTTTTACCTCAGCGACCCACGTTTCATTTAATGGATATTTACCCTTCGACCTTTGTAAACTCACACTCTATTAGTTTTTCCTCCTTCGGACATAGCATGTTTGTTTGTCACCAAGACACTCCTTAACCACGCGTTTCTTAGCCATCAGCACTGCTTGACTTCATTTACCAACGTCAACACACCCGGTGGTTTATTACGGAAACCTGTTGTCATTTGATCACGTTTATCTACACTACCAGCTTCTTTCACTTTTGAATTCAAAAACTTTATTGTTGCACCGCAGTTCGCTGCATAAGTCATGCTTTAATTTGTCTTGTTGTAAATTGTTATGTACCTTTAACGTGATAAATGAGTGCTGCTCCCTTGTCTCCTCCACAGTGCCGCCCCTGATGAAGGGCTCCAACGGCCCGAAATGCATTGGGCATTTGAGTAATGAATACCTGAACTCTTGATATATGAGTTGAGATTGATAGGGCATTTGAGTAATGAATACCTGAACTCTTGATATATGAGTTGAGATTGATAGAATGATGATAATTCTACATCTTTGAATGAACGTTACAAATAAATTCAATTGACCTTGAATTACCGATTTCAGTTTTTGGAACTATACCTTTGGACAAGGAGAATTGATTCTCTCTTTTGAGTGCAACGAGTGACACCCTCCCCCTCCAGGAGTGTGCTTACCCTATTTTCATTGGTCCCAACCCAGGGGGACAGACTCGCTTTGCACCTGCAACTTGATTAACTTTACTACTTTGTTTAAAACACGGAGTGCGCCCATTTCTGTTTCTTTCTTATTGCATTTTCTTTCTTTACCATTCTGTGTCTCTAGCCTGCCTGTGAAATCAACGTCTGGCTTAGACTGACAAGGGCTGTTGATGTATTCACTCTAGACAGTCACACAAAGGGAGCTAAGGTGTGTCCTGTATATCCTGAAGACCCATCACCAGGCTGATGAATCTTCCTGAGCTAGAGTGCAAGGAGGAATTGTCTGTGACAACTGAATAGGGTTGTGCCTGTCCTCTCACAATGCTGTCTCCACCTCCCTAGAGTGTGTCTGGCGCTAGTTCTGGGCAAGGCAGTACAAAAAGTTTATTTTTAAGTATGCTTTCCTCAAAGGCCAAAAAGGGTATAAGTATTGGACCTAAAACCCCAGACCTTTAGAACACTTATGGATCAATAGGAACCTGTGCCATGGAGAACAGCTATAAGGAGGAGTACTGTCCCCTTGCTGTGTGTTGCTTTGCTTGGTTAGCTTGCAGTTGCTGCTTCTTCCGTGGAAAGGAAAAGGACTGGACTTTGCTGTGTATCCTGCTTGAGAAATTTCTCCAAGGGCTTGTGTGTGCTTGCCTCCTGCTCAGAAGTCTCAGGGCCATCAAACACTTAATCTGAAGCCTCTCGAAATTCCATTGCTGGTTGTTCTGACCTGCCTTGTAGTGCCAAATCCAGTTCTTGGCCCTTGGAAGTTGATTTGCTGCTTCTACTGCTGAAAGTCCATGCATTGCCCTACCAGTGCCTGTTTCTCCGACGCCGCACCACTGCACAGTAGAAATGTCCATGCACCACCGCTGATCGGCCGAATAAATCGTTGAAGTGCCTGCCCAAGGCCATAGAAACTGCTGCAGCCCGAATTCAACGCTCTGTGTCTCTAAAGTCTGAGTCAACCGCCCTGACTCTGACACAAGCCCTGCTGAGTGGCTGCAGGAATAGGCGCATCACCTGTTCGTGGCTGTGGGAATCGACACAGCACCTGTTATGCTGCTGCATCAACCCACAGAGTCTGGGTTTTACACGCATCACACCTGTGTGCCAAGTCTGCATCGATGCTGGGCTTTAGTAAGGAACCGAGGCCGTGTGTCCGGAGAATCAACGCATCACTTCCCCGCACAGAAGGAAACCGACTCATCACCTACCCTCGTAGTAAGAAAACCAATTCATCACCTCCTATCTCAGTAAGGTATTGATACCTCAACACCCCTGCGTAGCAATGAGAAACCAACCCATCTCCTCCCCTGGAGCAAGAAACCAATGCATCACCATCCCTGTGAGTAATGAACCGACAGATCACCTTCCCTGTGTGTAAGGAACCAACGCATTGCTCTGCTTTCTGGAGTCGCACCTCCCCTGTGCCTGTTTTTGATTTGTGATTTTGGCGCATTCAAGATACTTTGTACAACAATGACGGTTGCCTCTATCAATTCTCACCATTAAAAGAGATTTACAATAACAAATTCTTGACGAAATCATGTCAAATGAATGAGTAGAAAAAACGTGAAGTTTCCTATTGCATCGTAAAACCATGCAGGAGTGTTTTGAAACATGGGAATCTGAAAAAGTAAATAAAGAAAGAAACAATTAACATTTACCTATGTATGCAAACACGTGTTTGAGAAACTAAAGATAGTTAGCATAGAAAATGTGCTGACGATATCTTCTAAAATGGATCAAATGAAATGAATGCCTGTGTTAGAACTGAGGGTCTCTAGTTGGCTGAGGTAGGTACCTTAGTCCAAATAGAGACCCTTGATTCTAGTCAGGGAAAGGAGGGACACACTCTTAGATAACCCCTGCTCACCCCCCCCCCACGGTAGCTTGGCACGAGCAGCCAGGCTTATCTCCAAGGCAATGTGTAAAGTATTTGCAACCACATTCCCAGTAACACAGTGATAAACCACAAATGGACACCACAATGTTTAAGGAAAATAGCTGTATCTTTATCAAGAAAAAATACGATGAGACCAAACAATCAAAATATCCAGAATATGCGTATTCGTAATATTTCACTGGGACGGTTATTAGGCCAACAATCACTGTAGGTTCTTGCGGTATTAGTGAGCAGTTCACAATGATCTAATGCAGTCCTAATGCAATGCTATGCAGTTCGTAATGCAGTTCGTAATGTAGAAATAAGAAAGTACTAATGCGGATCGTCAAACAAGTAATAATGCAGTTCGTAGTGCCCGTACTAATGCGGATCGTAAAAACAATTAATAAGGCAGTTCGTAGTGCAAGTACTAATGCGGATGGTACAAACAGTTCTGCACCGATCACGGTGCTCGTGAAGGTCTCTATGCCACTTCTGTCTGACTCGCGGTCAACAGTTGCCAAAATATGTCCTCAATCCTGCTACAGAGGAAACAAAGTGCAGCTCCCCAATCCAACCACGGTACTGCCACTCCTCGGCGAGTGGGGGCTGCAAAGATAGGAAAGGCCGAGAGCGGTTTTTCGTAACACTCAGGCGGCAACACACGCAGGCTCGCTGAGCATTACCTGGGGGTGCAGTCTCTCTCTCCTCTCCTCGCGACTTGGTCATCATGCTGTGTGGCTTTGGGTTCGCGGCGGCTGCTCCTCGCAGTGAGAGTCGGGCTGCCAGGCGACGGCCTCGCAGCTGATTGGCTCCCGGCGCGACTTGGTTGATCTAGGACAAGGGACCTGGGACCCACGATAGTGAAGGTTCAAAGGTCTCTCCTTGGCAAAGGCAGGCTCGGGCCTGCGGCGGTGATTTCTCACGGCTCCCCCTTGGGATGACGGTCTGGGACGATGGCGATCACGATCACAGCACTTCTGGTCACGCTGTCGATCGAAGCAGAGTGCAAGACTGCTCCGGGGCACACGGTCACAGGGTAATTCTCACGACTGTCTCAGGCTGCAAAAAGCACACGCACACAGTGTCGCTGAGACACACTTGGAAACTTGCACAGGGTCTCGGGGCAATTCTCACGACGGTCTCAGGCTGCAAAAAGCACACGCACACAGCGTCGCTGAGACACACTTGGAAACTTTTGTGTTCCTGAGTTTCTACAACAGGGAGCCAGCTCCTCTCGGGCCCTTGGAGACAAGTTACTTCAGGAGACAGCACACAGCAAAGTCCTTTCAAGCAGGGGGACACAGCAAAGTCCCTTGTCTTCTCCTTAGTCAAATCAGCAAACTGCAGGCCAGCCACAGAACACACAGCAAGGTCAGTCCTTCTCTTCAGTCTCTTCAGCTGTTCTTCCTTGGCAGAGGTTCCTCTTGATCACGAAGTAGTTTCAATCCTTGTTCAGGCTTGAGTTCAGTCTTGAGTTCAGGGGTTTCAGCTCTCACATTTATACCCCTAAATGCCTTTGAAGTCTTTGTGTTCAGGGGGCTCTGAGCCCGGTCCAAACCAGACCTGGGTGTCTTCCTGCCAGTGCACACCCTCTTCCTATGATAGTGAGGGTCTAGGCCCCAGACGCTATGCAGGAGGTTGAGCCATCCTTTGGTGGCAGCAACACAGCCCTGTTCACATCCAGGGGGCTACTCCTCCCCCACATCAAATGCAGACCATCCTGTTCCTGTCTCACCTACTCTTCCCTGGTGTCAGGACACTCCCCAGACCCTGTCACATCCAAACCCAGACAGTCAATACACAACCAGGCAGAGGCACACAGGATGGTTTAAGACAAGAAACCAGCCACTTCTAAAAGCGTGGTTTCTGAACACACAATTTAAAAACCATCTTCACAAAAAGATTTGTTATTAAATTCTGAATTCAGGCACGGCACACTAAACACCATCTCTCCATCTGATGCCTATGAAAAGATATGCTGGAAACATGGGACACAGCATTCCCCATTCTCTCCTATGGGCAAGATGGCTTTGCAACAGTGAAAAACAAATTTGGCATTATTTCACTGGCTGGACATGGTACACACCTCAGTACATGTCCTACCTTTCACATACACTGCACCCAGCCCAGGGGGGTACCTTGGGCCTACTATATGGGTGTCTGATGTGCATGAAAAGGGAAGGGTAAGGCCTGACAAGTGGGTGCAATTGTCAGGACAACAAGGCAGTTAACAAACTGCATGCAGGCACTGCGGTGGCAGGCCTGAGATCTCTTTTTAGGGCTACTTGTGTGGGTGGCACAATTAGTGCTGCAGGCCCACTAGAAGCATTTGCATTGCCAGCCCAGGCACATATAGTGCACTTTACTAGGGACTTTACTAGTAAGATAAACATACCAATTATGGACAACCAATTACCATAATACATTATACAGGGAGCACTTGCACTTTGACACTGATCAACAGTGGCAAAGTGACCAAAGCATCTAGGCCAGCAAAACGAAATCCATCACAGCATCAAAAATAGAGGAGGTAGAGGCAGAAAGTCAAGGGTAACCATGCCAAGAAATGCTAGGTCTAACACGTGTCCCCTCCAGCAGAAAAGTGGGGAGAACCACCCACCCTCGTGGGAGTTCTTATCACTAAGGCGGAAACATCTGGACCTACCATCAGCATTGAGGTGTTCTGTTCCAGGGCGGTGTCCCACCGTAAAGTCCATTCCCTGTAGGGAGATGGACCACCTCAATAGTTTTGGGTTCTCACCCCTCATCTCCATCAACCATCTGAAGGACCTGTGGTCTGTCTGAACCAGGAAGTGAGTCCCAAGCAAGTAGGGCCTCAGCTTCTTCAGCGCCCAGACCGCAGCAAAAGCTTCCATTTCAATTGGACTCGACCTCTGTTCCCTGAGAAGTAGCCTCCTGCTAATGAAAGCTACGGGTTGGTCCAAGCCCTTGTCGTTCAATTGTGAGAGTACGGCTCCCACTCCATGCTCTGAAGCATCTGTCTGCACCACAAATTCTTTGGAGAAATCAGGTGCCTTGAGCACGGGCGCCGTGCACATGGCAGTTTTCAGGGCATCAAAAGCGGTCTGGTAGGCATCAATCCAGATGACCTTCTTGGGCTGTTTCTTTGAAGTCAGGTCTGTCAAGGGGGCAACAATGGTGTCATACCCATTCCCAAATCATCTGTAATACCCCGTAAGTCCTAAAAAGGCTCTCCTCTCTGTCAGGGTCATGGGGGGTTCCCAAGCCAGAATGGTATCAATTTTTGGCTGTAGCGGCACCACCTGGCCGCTTCCTATCTGGTCTCCTAAGTACACCACAGAACCCTGCCCTATCCTTACTTGCTTTGATAGTGAGGCCTGCCCTCTGCAGGTCCTTCAAAACTTCACAGCTTCCAGCCCACACAGCACCTGGTTAACCAGTCTCTGGAAGGTGGTAGGGGCGCTCTTCAACCCAAAGGGCATAACCCTGAATTGGTAGTGCCCCTCTGGCGTTGAGAATGCTGACCTCTCTTTGGCCCCATCGGTCAAGGCAATCTGCCAGTACTCAGATGTCAAGTCAAATGTACTGAGGTACCAGGCAGCTCCCAGCCGATCCATGAGCTCATGAGCTCTGGGGATAGGGTGAGCGTCAGTCTTGGTGACCGTATTCAGCCCACGGTAATCCACACAGAACTGAAGTTCTGGGGTGGCACCAGGCGCAGCAGCTTTTGGCACAAGGATCACTGGGCTAGCCCAGGGCAGCTGGATGGCTCAATACCCCTAGCACCAGCATCTTGGAAACCTCCTCCTTGATGCTGGCCCTGACCTTATCAGCTACTCTGTAAAATGTTTGTTTTACAGGAAGGCTGTCTCCAGTGTCCACATCATGGGCGCACCAATGGGTGACTCCTGGGGTCAGGGAGAACAAAGAGGCGAACTGACCCAACACCTGGTGTTAGTCCCCCTGCTGTTCTGGGGTCAGGGTGGGCGAGAGGTTAACCCCATCCACTGACCCATCCTTTTCTCTGGCAGACAGAAGGTCAGGAAGAGGTTCACTCTCCTCTTCCGTACCATCATCTGTAGCCAAGAGCATGGTCACATCAGACCTCTCAAAGTGGGGTTTGAGGCGGTTCAGATGGAGGACCCTTAGAGGGTTCCTAAGATACTGTAAGTCAACCAGGTAGGTCACTTCGTTCCTGTGCTCTACCACCCCATAAGGCCCAGTCCACTTATCCTGGAGCTTGCAGGGCTTCACTGGTGCCATCACCCACACTTTTTGCCCAGGTTGAAAATCGACCAGAGTGGCATTCTGGTCGTACCACCATTTCATTTCTTCCTGGCTGGCTTCCAGATTTGCGTAGTCGAGTTGCCTGAAACACCTAGTTTGATTCCTGAAGGCCAGCATGTAGCTATATACATCCTGGGGGGGTTTACTAGGAGCCTTCTCCCAGCCCTCCTTCACCAAACTCAAGGGTCCTCTTACAGGGTGACCATACAGTAGCTCAAAGGGACTGAACCTTAAGGACTTCTGTAGCACCTCTCTGTAAGCAAACAGCAGGCATGGTAAGAGGACGTCCCACTTACGCCTCATGGGTTCCTCAAGAGCAATAATCATGCCCTTCAGGGTCCGGTTAAATCTCTCAACCAGCCCGTTCCCTTGGGGGTGGTAAGGCATGGTGAACTTATAGGTTACACCGCACTCCTTCCACAGAGATTTCATAGACCTAGATATGAAAATAGTATCACGGTCGGACACCACCTCTCTGGGGAACCCCAAGCAGGAGAAAAACCCGAACAGTGCACGGCCCACCACGGGGACTGTCACTCTCTGGAGAGGGATGGCTTCCGGGTACCGGGTGGCATGGCCCACCAAGACCAGGATGAACCTGTTGCCCCTAGCTGTCTTGGGATCCAGAGGCCCCACGATGTCAATGCCCACCCTCTCAAAGGGGGTGCTGACTACAGGGAAAGGTTGGAGAGGAGCCGTTTACTTCCTCCCACTTTTACCAGTTGCCTGTCAAGTCTGACAGGTCCTGCAATGAGCATCAGAACTCTTGTGCATTTGAGGCCAGTAGAAGTGGATGACAAGCCTCTCAAAGGTCTTGTCCTGCCCCAAATGTCCTGCTAAAGGTACATCATGAGCCAACCCCAGTAGGAATGCTCTGAAGCACTGGGGTACCACCAGCACACGGGCTGACCCAGGCTCAGTAACCTTAGGCTCGCCATATAGGAGACTGTTGGACTTGGCCCTTTTTGCAGGGTCATCCCTGAACTTTTTGCCTTCCTCATGTATTTTCTGACCTGTTGTTGGTGGTTTTTTGACTCTGGGCACTTTACCAATGCTAATCAGTGCTAAAGTGCATATGCTCTCCCTATTGTAAATTGATGTATGGATTAGTGACTCCATTATTGGCTTATTTAGTTTACCTGTCAGACCCTAGTACAGTGCACTGCGTGTGCCCAGGGCGTGTAAATCAAATGCTACTGGTGGGCTTGCAGTACTGATTGTGCCACCCACCGGAGTAACTTGTAAAGTGTGTCTCTGGCCTGCCATTGCAGAGCCTGTGTGCAGTCTGGTACTGCCATGCTGACTTGGCAAGTACACCCACTTGCCAGTCCCTAAACCTTCCCTTGTCTACATGTTAGCCACCCCTAAGGTAGGCCCAAGGGCAGGGTGCATTGTATGTAAAGGGTAGGACATGCCCTGATCTGTGTGGCATGTCCTGATAGTGATTTACAGCCATTTTCATTTTTCACTATTGCAAGGCTACCTGTCCCCATAGGCCAGAATGGGCAGTTTGTTAATACCACCTTATAATCCTAACTGACCCAGGGAACATGGTAGAAATTCGAGTTTAGTATGCCTGAACTCAGAATGATAAAATATATTTTTTAGTGAAGCTGGTTTTAACAATCTGTGTTTGAAAATACCACTTTTAGAAAGTAGGTATTTTCTTACCTAACCATCCAGCCTGCTTCTGCTAGCTTGTGTACTGTTTGTCTGGTTTTGTGAGTGACAAACAGTGGACACTAGAACTCCTGAGGCACAGCCGGGAGCACGCTTGTATTTTGTATTTTGCACATACTCGCATATTTTAACTTTTTAAACAATCTTTGTTGTAATATTACTGGATCTGTAATTCCCTCTCTGCGCCCCCTTACCTTCTTGACCAGGGCTTCCCCGCGCAGCTGAATTGAGCGCTGCTGAGGGTTCGAACTTTGCGCCATCTCGGCAGACCAGGCGACGCCCACTGCATCTGGCCACGCCCCCCGCCGACGCTACGAAAGAGCGCTAACTGCCAGCGCGAATTAGACAGTGGACACTAGAACTCCTGAGGCACAGCCGGGAGCACGCTTGTATTTTGTATTTTGCACATACTCGCATATTTTAACTTTTTAAACAATCTTTGTTGTAATATTACTGGATCTGTAATTCCCTCTCTGCGCCCCCTTACCTTCTTGACCAGGGCTTCCCCGCGCAGCTGAATTGAGCGCTGCTGAGGGTTCGAACTTGGCGCCATCTCGGCAGACCAGGCGACGCCCACTGCATCTGGCCACGCCCCCCGCCGACGCTACGAAAGAGCGCTAACTGCCAGCGCGAATTAGACAGTGGACACTAGAACTCCTGAGGCACAGCCGGGAGCACGCTTGTATTTTGTATTTTGCACATACTCGCATATTTTAACTTTTTAAACAATCTTTGTTGTAATATTACTGGATCTGTAATTCCCTCTCTGCGCCCCCTTACCTTCTTGACCAGGGCTTCCCCGCGCAGCTGAATTGAGCGCTGCTGAGGGTTCGAACTTGGCGCCATCTCGGCAGACCAGGCGACGCCCACTGCATCTGGCCACGCCCCCCGCCGACGCTACGAAAGAGCGCTAACTGCCAGCGCGAATTAGACAGTGGACACTAGAACTCCTGAGGCACAGCCGGGAGCACGCTTGTATTTTGTATTTTGCACATACTCGCATATTTTAACTTTTTAAACAATCTTTGTTGTAATATTACTGGATCTGTAATTCCCTCTCTGCGCCCCCTTACCTTCTTGACCAGGGCTTCCCCGCGCAGCTGAATTGAGCGCTGCTGAGGGTTCGAACTTGGCGCCATCTTGGCAGACCAGGCGACGCCCATTGCATCTGGCCACGCCCCCTCGCCTCCTTCTCTGACATAATATGTGCACTCACCGGACGCGCAGCGGACGAGCGCAGCGGGCGCGCCGCCAGCGCGCCGAAGGCGCGCCAAAGGCAAGCCCGTCTGCGCCCGTCCGCGACCGGCCGGGGCAAGGGGCCACATCTCTTTCAGGACATAACCAAATCCCTTCCCCACCTATTCATTATTCTCGCCATGACCTACTGGCATATGCAGGCAAGGTGGGTAACACCGGACGGCCTTGTTTTAGAGCGGAACCAGGCCTATCCAATGGACCCTTCTCTTGCCATGCCTGCCATTGGTCTAGTATGGGTATTTCTTCACTGGGCACTCATTCAACTCATGCTACCAGTAACATGGCTCTTAGCTGTTTATATCTCAACGCCAGATCTCTACCCAAACACGCTTTAGATGTTTGGGACCTACTTACTTCTAAAACGCCGGACCTACTTTTCATCACTGAAACTTGGTTGTCCGACCATAATGCCCCAGATCTAGCTAATGCCCTCCCTGTTAACTACAAAATTATCACACAAGATAGATCTGGTAAGAGAGGAGGAGGGGTGGCAGTGATATTTAAAGAGCATTTAACCTGCCTAGTGGAACCAACAGCCTCCTATAGTGAATATCAGACTCTATCTTTCAGAGTCCTTCACGAGGGCCTTACCATACTGGCTGGAGCGGTAATATACAACCCCCCAGGACAACAAACCAATCTGGGAGCCAAACTGCTCAATCAACTACTGCTACTCTGCCTAAAATTCAAGAACTACCTCATTGTTGACGATTTTAACATTCATTACGAAAACGCGGAGGCATTGGGAACCTCCCAATTAAAACAAGATATGGAGACACTAAACCTGAAGCAATGGGTGGTGGGCCCCACTCACACGGCTGGCCACACATTGGACCTATTATTTACCAATATTGCATCAACTCATGTATCCGAGGTTCAGCCTCTGTCTTGGTCAGACCACTTCCTTATATCCTTTCTACTTGATGTCTCTTGTAAACCCCAGAAACCCAA
The DNA here is from genome assembly GCF_964204655.1 of Triturus cristatus. Lineage (NCBI taxonomy): Eukaryota > Metazoa > Chordata > Amphibia > Caudata > Salamandridae > Triturus > Triturus cristatus. Next base: position 496,683,401 of record NC_140589.1, on the reverse strand, counting down.
TAAAGCTCAAAGAATCTCCAAACGAGCCTGGAGACTAGTCGAGGAATCGAATTTCGACACACATTTTCAGGAGGTCAAACTTGAATTCCCTATCGACTCTCCCGTATGTACGGATGTCGCTTCCCTCGATGCCGGTATACTACAAACCCTAAATAAAATAGCCCCTACTCGGGTAACTAGGAAAAAGGCCCCAACAGAAAAATGGTATACCCCTCATCTTAAAAGTCTTAAAAGGGAATGCCAAAAGCTTGAACATCTCTGGAGGCAATCCAAGGACGAGAGAGCTGAACTTAAACTTAACTATATCCACAATCGGAAAAAATATACTCTAGCCATCAAGCACGCCAAGAAAGATCATTTTACTCAGCGTATAGAGGAGAACAGTAACTCCGCGAAGGAACTATATAAGATAGTGAAAGAACTGAGTAAACCTGCCAGCACCTCTCAAACACTTACCCCTACGGTTGAGGCCTGTAACCGCATTAGTACCTTCTTCTCAGAGAAAATCAAGAGAATTTACTCCAATTTCTCCCCCCGATCTGTTAATATTAATACCATACCAGACTCAGATACCCCAGATATGGGAACTATCCCCTGTCTAGCAGATTTTGAACCACTCTCAGTGGAAGATGTCTCAACAGCTATGCAATCAGTTAAATCGGGCTCTCCTTTGGATCCCTGCCCTCATTTTGTGTTCTCCAAAATTGCACTCACACTCTGCCCCTTGGTCACTCAACTTTTCAACAAATCTCTCAAAACTGCCATATTTCCTACTGTCTGGAAGCATGCAGCCGTGATCCCTCTCCTGAAGAAAGCGGGCTCCGATATTGCTAACCCGGAGAACTACAGACCCATTTCTCAGCTCCCATATCTTTCTAAAGTCCTGGGAAAATTGGTCAATGTCCAATTGACCAAATACTTAGAAACTAATTCTCTCCTGGATCCCACCCAGACAGGCTTTAGAACTAATAACAGCACTGAGGCCACGTTGCTGGCAGTTTCGGACAGTATTAGGTCCTCCATAGATCAAGGAGGATCAGTGGCACTAATACTGCTCGACCTGTCAGCGGCATTTGATACGGTCTCCCATCAATGTCTGTTGAACATACTCCGCCACAAAGGAGTGAAATCGAATGCTCTGAATTGGCTGCATTCCTTCTTGAGCAACCGCACCCAGACTGTACATTTGGGCCAATCTCAGTCCAGCCCTACCTCCATTGACTAGGGGGTCCCTCAGGGCGCATCGCTGAGCCCCACCCTCTTCAATGTTTATATGTCATCTTTGGCTGACATTGGAAGAAAGTGGGGCATCGGCATGTGCTCATACGCAGACGATACGCAGTTAGTGGTGGCCCTAAACGAAAAACCTGAAATTATTAAAACTAAATTACAAGGCTGTCTTGCAGAAATGGCTCAATGGATGCACTCCCACTGCTTGAAGCTAAACGCTGGAAAATCGGAGATTCTCTTATTCGGGGGAGCCAAGCGAATCTGGGACGCCACGTGGTGGCCTCCCACGTTGGGCATGGCTCCTACCCCCAAACAACACGCTAGGAATCTGGGAATTATCATGGATGATGAGCTATCCATGAAAGATCATGTGCGATCCCTCTGTGGCAAGGGTTTCGCCATCTTGAAACTTCTAATGAGGCTATTTCCATGGATACCGTTGAACTGCAGACGCTCAGTCACCCAAGCCCTACTGGTCAGTCGTCTTGATTACGGGAATGCGCTATTTGTAGGGATGAATGAACACCTTTTTTCTCGCCTACAGGTACTGCAAAATGCGGCCACCAAACTGATTTGCGATAAAGGCAAGTTAGACTCGGCATCAGAATGCCTGAAAACCCTTCATTGGCTCCCTGTGCGCCAGAGGGCCACATTCAAACTTCTCTGTCATGCCCACAGAGCCCTGCACAAGACCGGTCCTATCATGCTCCAGGACAAAATGGAATTCTACGTACCTACCAGGAACCTACGCTCCACTCTATCAGCACTAGCAAGGACGAAACGCATATATAAAGCCAGAACGGGCGGCCGCTCCTTTTCTTACTTAGCGGCCAAGAGATGGAACGAGCTTCCAGATGATCTCAGACATACCACCAATTACCTCCTGTTCCGTAAAAAGCTGAAAACGCACCTTTTTCCCTCTTCCTACTAATATCCTTCTGTTATAACGATCAGCTGTGTCCATCTGGCTTAAGCGCCGTGATATCCCTCGGGATGAGTGTTGCGCTCTACAAATACCATAAATAAATAAATAAATAAACAAGGGCTGGGGGATTCCAGGAGACAGGGTGAGTCAGCACAGGGCTGAATAGACCTATCTGCGTGTAGAGTGGTTGGAGGAGTCAGCACCTGGGTCTGAATAGGGCTGTGCCTGCCTTTCACAATGCTGGCTCCACCTCCTGTGGTGCGTCTGATGAACCTGGCCTACACTGTCAAAGGGAAGAAGGAGTCCTGTAAACAAACTGCTCCAGGACTGCACAGAAATGATTTGGACTAGGTACAGACACTCTCTGCCTTCAGAGACAAAGGATTTTGGTGTATAAAAGGGGGCACCCAGAACCCAGAACTTTAGGTAACTTCTGGGAATCAAGACAAACCTTTGCTGAGGAGAAGAACCAGGAAGCTGAGGAGGAGACTAGCCCTGTGCTGTGTGTTTGGGGGCTGGCCTGCAGTGGTTGCTTCATTGCCAAAGAAAGGAGAAGAGGACTGAGTGTGCTTTTCATCAACTTGAAGAAGAATCTCCAAGAGCTTGAACTTTGAGCTTGCCTCCTGCCTGAAGTCTCAGGGAAACAAGACTTCACCAACCAGCTCCCCCCTGAATTCCCTTGCTGGGAATTGAAGTGCCTGCTGTTGTGCAGGGCCTTCTGATAGACTGCGTGTCGCTGGGAGCTGGAAGCTCGACTCAACGACGAGAAGCGTGTCGCTGCCGCAGCAGTTGCCGTCGCATCACCAAAGAAGCGTGTCGCCACTGTCGCCATCGCATCACCGAAGCACGTCGCATCACCGGAGAAGCGTGCTGCTGCCACAGTGGTCGCCGTTGCATCACCGGAGAAGCGTGTCGCAGGGCCTGTCACGGCTCAGAAGATCATCGAGTCGCCGCACGGCCGTCGGGCGTGCACGCATCACATCAACATTGTTGCATCGTACCAGAGAGCAGTAAGAAACCGGCGCATCACCTCCCCACACAATAAGGAAGCGAGCATCAACTCCCCTGCGCAGCAGTAAGGAACCGACACATCCCCCTCAAGGTTTGCCTCCTCCTGGACCGTAGGAACTTTGGGGGCCGGTTTCCCGCACCCCCTGCCTCTTCTCTTTAAGGCAGGCACCTGGTCCACTGTTTCAGGCTCCAGGTCCTCTTCAACACCCTTACTGGCTGCCATGGACCGAGTAGTCACACAAGCCCACTCAGGCAGACCCAACATCTCCAAATGTGCCTGGCGCTCTACCTCCTTCCAGGGGGAATTCTCCAGGTCATTCCCTAGCAGACATTCTAGAGGCATGGACGGACTTACAATGACAAGGAACCTAAGACCCCCCCCCCCACTCAAAGGGAACCAGCGTCACCTAGCAGAGGCGCACGGAGTTGTCTGCTGCAACTACAGGGTGAAGTACATTGGGAATTACCTGCTCCTCAGACACCCACAGACACCTGACAGATGTCAAACTGGCTCCGGGGTCTCTCAGAGCCTCCACCCTCCTTCCATTGTTCTCAGGTAGAGAGGTTTCTTGGACCATCTCTTGATCTCCTAATGAGACCAGGTTCATAACTGCTTGCTCCTCCCCATCCCAAGGACTCAATTCCTCCCCCAATGCTACACTCACTAAACCCGGTGTTGGAGCGCCAGTGGGTGCAGGTGGTTTCTTGGGGCATTTAGGGGTAATGTAATCCACCTCTTTACAAAAATAACAAGTAGGAGGACCTCTGTGGTCCCGCTTGCCCTTAGGGGACCAGGGCCTCTTAGCCTTGGGGGACTGGGACTCCTTTACCTGGGAACTACTTTGGGGCCCTTTAGAGAACTCCTTGTGATTACCCTTATCCTCCCCCACCTTCTGCTGGGGACCCTGTACACTTTTGGCAGTGGTACTCCCAATCCCCTTGTGGACCCTGGTGCTGGTCCAGCGGTCTGCCTCCTCAACAAGCTTACTGGGATCAGTCAGCTTACTGTCTAAAAGATGCTGGTGCATCTCTGGAACACACAGACTACTCAAGTGCGCCCAACTAATTAATTTGCATAAACCCTTAAAATCAGTTACCTTGCTGTCCGTCATCCAACCATCCAGTGCACGAATGTATGCATTCACACATTCCACCCAAGTACTGGATTCCAGTTTCTTGAAGTTCCTGAATTTCTGCCTCTCCTGTTCAGGAGTGAGCCCATACCTGAGGCATAAAGCCTCCTTCATGTTGGCGTATGTCAGGGTTCTTGCCCTCTCTAAAGGTGGTAAAACAACCCTCCCAGAAGCATCAAAGTATCTCCATAGGCCAGCCCCCAATGCTTCTCAGGCACCTCATTCATACTCAGTGCGATCTCATATGCCGTGAACCACGCATAAATATCATCACCCCTTTGCTAATCTCGCATTAAGTCTTTGGGAAAGTACACCTTACCCGCTGGCACTGGCTGTGCGCTGCCACCATTCAAACTGGATTCCACCTGTTTAGCCTTAATGTCCAGTTCCCTCATGCTTAACACATGAGCTAAGAGAATCTTCTTCTTTTCCAAGGCGAGAGCGTTCTTGCTCTCCTCTGCTCACTTTTCACTTTCATTGAGCAGCTTGTCTCCTCTGCTGGAGCCTTAACTTTTAAAAACCTCCAACTCATGCTCTCTGACCCTTTGGTTTTCCTTCAGCTCCTCTGGGGAAAAGCTCGTCCCTGAAAGGTTACTACCAGCCCCTGAGGCTGGTCCTCCCACCGGCAAATCCTGTGGACCAAATCCATTCCCTGGATCATCCTCATCCACCTAAGCATCACCTGTCTCCTGAGCCTCTTTGGCTTCCCACTAGGCCTTCAAGGCCGTTTTTTCAGCTCCTCCTTCTTTGCGCTACTTTTCATGGGACATCACAAAGCTCTGCAGAATTGCCTCAATTGATCAACTTTGTAGGTAAGCAAAGCATCAATGTCGAATTCCAATCCTGCAACCTCACTGGATACTTGACTCCTTTGAGACATGATGTGTGGCTTAAAGGTCGCTCAAAAATAGAACCAAAAATCAAAACACCATATGTGGTTGCGTCGTGGTCTGCGCTAAAACTAGTGATGTGCACCAATCACTGTGAGTCAATTGCAAATACAAGTTCAAATCCCAACCCCTGACCACCAATGTTAGAATTGGGAGTCTCTAGTTGGCTGAGGTAGGTACCTGAGTCCAAATAGGGACCATTGCTTTTAGTCAGGGAAAGGAGGGATACACTCTTAGATAACCCCTGCTCATCCCCCGGTAGCTTGGCACGAGCAGCCAGGCTTATCTCCAAGGCAATGCGTAAAGTATTTGCAACCACACTCCCAGTAACACAGTGATAACACCACAAATGGACACCACACTGAATTAGGAAAATAGGGGTATCTTTAGCAAGAAGAAATACGATGAGACCAAACGATCAAAATATCCAGCATATACCGATTCGTAATATTTCACTGGGTCGGTTATTAGGCCAATTATCACTTGTAGGTTCTTGCGGTATTAATGAGCAGTTCGCGATGATCTAATGCAGTCTTAATGCAATGCTACGCAGTTCGTAATGCAGTTCGTAATGTAGAAATAAGAAAGTCCTTAATGCAAGTACTAATGCGGATCGTCAAACAAGTAATAATGCAGTTCGTAGTGCCCGTACTAATGCGGATCGTAAAAACAATTAATAAGGCAGTTCGTAGTGCAAGTACTAATGCGGATCGTACACACAATTTAGCACTGATCGTGGTGCTCGTGACGGTCTCTGTGCCACTCCTGGCTGACTCGCGGTCAGCGGTTGCCAAAATGTGCCCCCAGTCCTGCTACGAAGGAAACAAAGTGCAGCTGCCACTCCTCAGTCAGTACGGGCCGTGATACTGACTTGAGCAGAGATTCGCACTGCAAAGATAGGAAAGGCCGAGAACGGTCTCTCGTAGCACGTACTCCGCCTCAGGCAACGACACACTCACGCTCGCTGAGCGTTACGTGGGGGGGGGTGCAGTCTCTCTCTCCTCTCCTCGTGGCTTGGTCGTCATGCTGTGGGGCTTCGGGTTGGTAGCGGCTGCTCCTCGCAGTGAGAGTCGGGCTACCAGGCGACGGCCTTGCAGCTGATCGGCTCCCAGCGCGACTCCGTTGATCTTGGGCAAAGGACCTCGGACCCACGATGGTGAAGGTTCACAGGTCTCTCCTTGGCAAAGGCAGGCTCAGCCCGACGGTGGTGATTTCTCACGGCTCCCCCTTGGGACAACGGTCCGGGCTTATGGCAATAATGATCACAGCACTTCTGGGCACGCTGTCGATCAAAGCAGAGCGCAAGACTGCTCCAGGGAACACGGTCACAGGGCAATTCTCACAACGGTCTCAGGCTGCAAAAACCACATGCACACAGCGTGGCTGAGACACACTTGGAAACTTGCACACGGTCCCTGGGCAATTCTTACGACGGTCTCAGGCTGTAAAAAGCACACATACACAGCATCACTGAGACACACTTGGAACTTTTGTGTTCCTGAGCTTACAAAACTGGGTGCCAGCTCCTCTCGGGCCCTTGGACACAAGTTACTTCAGGACACAGCACACAGCAAAGTCCTTTCAAGCAAGGGGACACAGCACACAGCAACGTCCCTTGTACTCTCCTTAGTCAAATCAGCAAACTGCAGGCCATCCCCAGAACACACAGCAAGGGCAGTCCTTCTCTTCAGTCTCTTCAGCTGTTCTTGTTTGGCAGTGGTACCTCTTGATCACGAAGTAGTTTCAATCCTTTTTCAGGCTTGAGTTTAGTCTTGAGCTCAGGAGTTTCAGCTCTCACATTTATACTCCTAATTGCCTTTGATGTCTTTGTGTTCAGGGGGCTCTGAGCCCGGTCCAAATGAGACCTGGGTTTCTTCCTGCCAGTGCACACCATCTTCCTTTGATAGTGAGGGTCTGGGCCCCAGACACTCTGCAGGAGGTGGAGCCATCATTTGGTGGCAGCAACACAGCCCTCTTCACATCCAAGTGGCTACTCCTCCCCCCACATCAAATGCAGGCCAGCCTTTTGCTGTCTTACCTATTCCTCCCTGGTGTCAGGACACTCCCCAGACCCTGTCACATCCAAACCCAGACAGTCAATACACAACCAGGCAGAGGCACACAGGATGGTTTAATACAAGAAACCAGCCACTTCTAAAAGCGTGGTTTCTGAACACACAATTTAAAAACCATCTTCACAAAAAGAGGTGTTATTAAATTCTGAGTTCAGGCACACTAGACGCCATCTCTCAATCTTATGCCTATGGGAACATATGCTGGAAACATGGGACACATCATTCCCCATTCTGTCCTATGGGCAAGATGGCCTTGCTACAGTCAAATACAAATTTGGCAGTGTTTCACAGTCAGGACATGGTACACACCTCACTACATGTCCTACCTTTCACATACACTGCACCCTGCCCGGGGGGTACATAGGGCCTACTATAGGGGTGTCTGATGTGTATGAAAAGGGAGGGGTAAGGCCTGGCAAGTGGGTGCACTTGTCAGGACAACAAGGCAGTTAACAAACTGTGCGCAGGCACTGCAGTGCAAGGCCTGAGATACTTTTGTGGTGGCACAATTAGTGCTGCAGACCCACTAGTAGCATTTGCATTACCAGCCCTGGCACACACAGTGCACTTTACTAGGGATATTACTAGTAAGACAAACATACCAATTATGGACAACCAATTACCATAACAGTTTATACAGGGAGCACTTGCACTTTGACACTGATCAGCAGTGGCAAAGTGCCCAAAGCATCTAAGCTAGTAAAACGAAATCCATCACAGCATCAAAAATAGAGGAGGTAGAGGCAAAATGTCAGGGGTAATCACACCAAGAAATGCCAGGTCTAACAGCCTGCATGATGAAACACTCGAAATGGTTAAAATACTTAGTTCAGAGATGATTAATAATATGTAGATTTGCAGTTTTCACTTAGTATTGTGTGATAAAAATGTGTATTTCAGAGTGACACATATATAATTTTGTTTTGAAAATGATAAACATGCAAAAAATGTTTTAGTAGTGCCTAATATTGACATTAAACTTCTAAAAAAGAATAATGATTGAACTACCTAAGAAAATGTAAACACTTATATTAATGTGTGTTTTATATTAATCATAACGTGGTAATGATTCTGCGAATTTTCATGTAGGCCTCAGATGCTTTTCTTTTCTTGTTGGTTGAGAGGCAGGATCTCGCTGAAGTAGTCACTTTAGACGCTGTGAGAACTTTTCGTGAAGTTTCTTTTCTGTGCTCTAAGACAAAGAACTCTCATTTGATTCAGCAACACTTTTGACAGAAATGTTTCGATAAAAGTACAAACCCAGAGAGAGCATCTGGGAACAGACAAACACTGAACAAAGTGAATCTTCTTACTTTTGAGGAAAGGACGGAAATATAAAATAATTGTATTTGATGATTTTGCAAAAGGATTACTTAATGCTTCTGGATTTTTTAGTGAGTTATTGATCACACCATGAGCAGCCCACTGTGGACAACCAACGGCATCATATGAGATGACTAAAAGGATACTTTGTGGATATAAACTGAAAACTTTTGGAAGTATAATTGCCCCAGGGAGGAGGAGTCTGGGCTGGCTGTAATTTTTCAATTTCCCTGCCTGTCATGCTGTCAGATTGAACTCTGATCTCCCTTTGATTGCCAAACCGTTGAACTGAACTTTCCTGAACTGACTCGAACCTGCACTTTTCCAACTGGTAAAGTATGCAAGAAATAACCTTTCGGCTGAAGGGTTGACTGGCTCCTTTCTGAGGCACGCTTTGTTTCATTTTCTGCATATTTTCTGCATATTTGGTTTGTATGATCGAAATGCTGAAACCTTGATTTACCATGTTTCTTTCTAATTTCTTCCCTAGGCAATCAGTAAATGTTTTCTTCAAATTTTACTAAGTGACTGTTAATAAATCTGATTATGAAAATGTGAATTTATGCTTCCTGACCATTCAATTTGAGACTTCAGATAAATGACTTGCATGGACAAACTTTATCGTATTGGAGTCATTCTTGGAGTGAACTTTCTTGCCTTAAGAGTTATAAATGTTGTTGACAATTGTGAATTGGTGATAGAAATTAGCATGTATTTGGCATTTCTTATTCCAGGTCCTCATGAGGAATTGTTTTTACCTTTTAAAAGAGATATTTTGATATATGTGTGTTGGATTTTTGTTCTTTGGTCTTGTTTGGTTTAGATAAAGATATTTTATTTTTCTAAACTGATGTGGTGTCCATTTGTAGTCTTTTTACTGTGTTACTCTGCCTGATAGGCTCATCATCAGAGGCAATGTGTAAAGTATTTGTACCTGACTGTTCGTGCCAAGCTACCAAGGGGGCTGAGCAGGGGTTACCTTCTGTGTGTATTCCCCTTTCCTTGACTAGAAAGAAGGATCCCTACTTGGACAGGGTGGAAGCCACTGCCAACTAGAGACCCCCATGGCTACCATTAGGCATTTCAGGGAACAGTTGGGATATTTCTAAAGTAATCCTTTTAGATTTGAAATGGCTGAAACATTTTCGATTAAGAAGGCCAGTAAAGGGTACTCATGCGGTTTCTTGTGACTTGTTTGTAGTCCTTTACAAAATAAGCTGTTTTGGCCTCTTGATACAGCAGACATCTCATGCATGTAGGTGAAGCTAGGTTTTCTATTGGATATAATTTCAGGTAAGAGATTTAATGAGCTATGTTTATTGGTAATCAATTACCCTTCTCTGAAGTTTCTGCCAGATGGAACAGCTTTGAAGCCAGCTTCTACCTTTAGGCTTAAGGTTCAGAAGCAGTATTATCTCTCTCAAGAGATCATACTACCTGTAATTGGTGAGGAGTTGAGGATGGATATTCAGGAATCCTTAAACATTACAAGAGCATTGTTGGTGTATTTTGTGGCTTATGGAGTCACAAATAAAGTGAAGAAAGTTTTGTTAGCGTCTCAGAGTAGATGTGTGAAACAAATGATTACGCAAGCCTATGTTTTCGCGGAATGAGTGATGTCAGAAAATTTAAAGGGATGCTGTCCAAGGGCAACTTCCACTTCATGGGCTGAGTCAGCTGGGTTTTCACTAGAGGAGATCTGTAGGGCAGCCACGTGGTCCACTCCAAATGCTTTTGTGACACACTGCAGAATAGATCTGAATAAGGAGTCATTGAACTTTGCTAAGGCTGTGGTAAAAGCTGCAATTAAGTAATTGCCATGCAACAAATGTATGTTGGTTTAGAGGTGGAACGTAACTGTGTAAATACATTTTGGTTTGAAAGTTATCAGTGCCATAGAGGCCTGGGTGCATATTCATTGTTGCGGACTGGGAAGAGGAGTGACGATGAGGAGACAATGAATCTATTCTAATCTTTATTATTCCGAATCAAAAGCTCCTTTTCCCAGTCTAGTCCCTTCCCGCTCTCTCAACATGCGCCACTAAGCGAGCCAAGGCTTGTAAAAGCAGAAAGTGACGAGGGCACGGAGGGGTGAATGGGCAAAGTCCGAAATAGAAGCAGGACTATGTTCAGACTGTACTCATGGGAAGATACTGGCCAGGGGACAGACCTCAATGGTGAGGCCTGCGACGAGTGTGGTGTTGTCCGGGTGCTGTTGCGATGGGGCCTCTGACACCCGGGTCCCTACACGTGGGCAATGACACTCGGGACACAGAGGTGTGCTTGCTCCGTCACTGCTGCCGTGGCCATTCTGCCTACGTGCACGCATGACGTCATATTTATTATCTAGGTACACACACGTGATCTGACGCGCACGCCGTTGCGTGTCACGTCAGTATCAGTATCGCGGCATTACATTCCTCCCCAACACGCGAAAACAACAACAAACAACCCAAAACATATGACTGCATCTTAAACACGAACTACAGGTACCTCAGTAGTCATCAGCTCTGCGCTAGACATTTGCAACTCTAGACCACTCAAACAAAAACAAAGACAGTCTTACTTGACGTAGTCTCGTAAACGATGGGAGGGCTCAGGGTGCGGCCTCAGGTCATATCGCGATCCCCCAAAGTCCGGCACGACACCCCGGCCCCTACTCACAGAGTCACCATCTGCGCCACCATCTCCATCCTCTGGCGCGCCAGCTTCCTCGGGTGGTGTAACCTCTGGCTGGTGGCCTTGCTGCGGTGCGACAACTCCATGATTCAGGGAATCCGCTCCTCCACTCGCATGGTCCGCATGCTCAGCAAGTTCTAAGAATCTCTCCTCTCGTGGCGTGTGCCTCGGGGGACTGTTTTGGCGTCTTTCATCCGTTCCAGGGGGCACTGGGATTTTCTTGAAGTATGAAATGTTCCTCGTTATCTTCTCGGCACCTTTCCTGGCTGTCACGCACGTGCCCATGACCTTCTCCACTGTCCATGGTTGCGGTTCAAAATTCAAACGAAACTTGCCCCCTGGCATCCGATTTCGGATCAGCACTCTGTCACCTGGGGCCAGGTGTGGGGTCACAGCACACCGTCAGGCATCAACATGAGCAAAGGCTCCACGTCGGTGCTCATCAATGGCACTGTCATTGGGAGTTTCGGGCCTCCACTCTGGGTGGTGTGGTATGGTGTCGGTGACAAGCCGCCCCATCAGCAGATGTGCAGGTGCCACTCCCGTGGTAGAGTGGGGCGTCTGGCGATAGCTTCGGAGAAATGTAAAGATTGCGAGTTCCACAGACTGGTTTTTCTCGTGGGCAATCCTTATCACTTTGTTGAGTGTCCTCATGAAGCGTTCAGCCTCTCCGTTCGCTTGAGGCCATCGGGGGGTGATTCGCCGGTGATGAACTCCTAGAGCCTGTAGGTACGCCGCAAAGTCCTGACTCTGAAATGGTGACCCATTGTCGGTTCTGATTTCCTTGACTATGCCGTGTGTTGCCATGATTTTCTCGAGCTTCGGGATCACTTCCTGGGCACTCAAAACGGTTAGTATTTCCACTTCGGGATACTTTGAATGATCATCTATGGCAACCAGAGTGTGCCTTCCGTCCGGCAGGCTGCCAAAGTCGACGCTTATCTTGGACCAGGGCCTTCTGGGCCGAGGCTCCATCACAACAGGGGCTGGCCGTGGTGCTTCTCCCGTTACCTAACAGGCATGGCATTCTCGAACGGTGGCTTCTACTAACTCGTCCATGAGAGGGAACCACACTTTAGTGCGGAGCCTTGACTTAGTCTTGACCATACCTTGGTGACCAATGTGGGCCAAGTCCACCACTCTCTGGGTTAGGGACGTCGGGATGACCAGTCTGTGGCCCCTCAACAAGCATCCCGTGTCGTCTTCCATCAGTTCAGTTCTTACATTGTACAGGCTCTCCATTATTTGTTTCGCCCGAGGTGTCAAGCTTTTCCACTCCTCTCGGGCCCTGTTCCAGCTGTTGTTTTGGACCGCCACTCTCGCTCTTTGCAGGCATTCATCTTCACTGGTGGCATGCGACAAGCTGGTCATGGACACTGGCCTGGGACACGATCGCGCAGTGATGCAGCGGACGTACTCTTCTGTTTCCGCCGCCTCCTTCATCTCTTGTGGAGTTGCTTTGCGAGGATGGCGAGATAGGTAGTCTGCCGGGTTCCGGGCGCCCGGTTGGTACTCGATCTTGCAGTTATAATTTTGCAGTTGCAACATCCATTTTTCGATTCTTGGCGGCGGCTTAGTGGACGTGCCCGCAAATAAGGATACCAGCGGCTTGTGGTCGGTGGCCACAACGAATGGTTTTCCGTATACGTACAGGTGGAAGTGATGACACCCCCAATGAATGGCGATCGCCTCTTTTTCTATTTGTGAGTATCTCTGCTCAGTCTCTGTGAGTGACCGGCTGGCGAATGCCACCGGGGCCCATTCCTCTGCGCTTGTCTTCCTTTGTAGCAGGACTGCGCCCAATCCGACTGGACCGGCGTCGACGGCAATTAGTGTCAATTTGGCCGGATCGAAGAATGCCAACGTCGTGGCTTCTGAAAGCGCCTGTTTGATTTCCTCGAACGCTCGATCTTGGTCACTGTTCCATGTCCAGGGGGTAGACTCTTTGGTGAGCTCTCTTAGTGGCGCCATGAGGTTCGCCAGGTCCTTGATGAACCTGCCGCAGTAGTTCACCATCCCTAAGAAGCTTCGTACCTCCGTAATATTTGTGGGAGCGGCCGCTTCCTTGATGTCCTTTACCTTTTCCGGATCCGGATTGACGCCGTCTGCCGAGAAGGTGTAGCCGAAGAATTGGATCTTCTTACACAGAAATTCGCACTTCTCCCGATGCAGTGTAAGGCCTGCGTCTCGTATGCGTCGTAGCACCTGCACCAGCCTCTCATTGTGTTCCGCCACGGTCGTGGCATGCACCATGATGTCATCGCTGACGTTGATCGCTCCGGGGATTCCTGCGATGAGTTCTTGTATCACGTTCTGGAACACCTCAGCAGCGCTCGACACTCCAAAGCTTAACCGCGTGTACCGCCTTAGACCTACATGCGTGGAGAACGTGGTGATGTTCCGGGACGCTTCGTCCAGTACTAATTGGTGATACCCAGAGCGTAAGTCCAACTTTGAGAACCATTTGGCGCCTGCCATTTCCCCGACGATGTCATCGATGGTCGGAGTGATATGTCGCTCCCTCTTGATGGCAGCATTGGGGAGCCGCATGTCCACACATATTCTGACAGCGCCTGGTTGTTTAGGTTTCCTCGCCACGACGATTGGCGACACCCACGGGGTCGGTCCGGACACCTTCTCGATGACTCCCGCCGCCTCTAGCTTCTTCAGCTCGGCTTCCACCAGTGGCCTGAGATGAAACGCTATGCGGCGATGCCGGAGTGCTATCGGCTGAACAGTGGGGTCGATGTGTAAGTGGACCTCTTTACCTCGGAACTTGCCTATTCCGTGAAAGATTTCCTCAAACTCCTCCAAGGTGTGGTGTATTGACTCTTGGTGTACCCCAAATGCGAACGTTACCACTCCCAGATCTTCTGCCGCTCTGCAGCCCAGGATCATGCCTTGCCCATCTTCGGTAACATAGATATTTGACGTGATTGACCGCGTTCCATGGGATATCACAGTCCTGAACTTTCCCCGTACTTTTAGCGGTTCCTCCTGTCCATATGCGAACACCGTGATCGTCGATGGGTGTAGTGCTGGCTGTGGGTGCATGGATCTGTGCATCGCAGCGGCCATGATATTGATGCTGGCTCCTGTGTCTACAACCGTGGTGACTTCTTGCGACCCTACTCGGACGCTGCATTGCGGCAACCTCCTAGTCCTGCGTACCGCCGTGCCTATCATGTGTACTCGGTGTATCACCTTCTCTTCCTCCTCATCATCGTCCATGTCACTGGCCACCGGGCCTCCTTCCTCAACCGTGTTTACGGCTTGGCGGGGCTTTCGGAATTTCTTTGACCGGCACACTTTCTCAAAGTGGTTGAAGCGCCCACATCCCATGCACTTCCTCCCTCGTGCTGGGCACTCTGCCGAGGCGTGGGGCGAGCCACCGCAATACCCGCAGGACTTGGGTTGATCTTGAACGGCCGGGCCTGGTCCTCTTCGGGGCCATCTCTGTTTTGGCTTGACTGCCACTGCGTTAACTGGCTCTGTCTTCACTGGCGCTTGTAGGGCTGCTTCCATGTGCGCAGCGCGCGCTTTTGATAGTTCTTTCGTCCGGCCCATTGTCAATATGTCTGCCAGGGACTTACCGGATTCCTCCAAGATCCTTTCCCTCAGCTTGACTGACGCGCACCCTTGTATTATCTGGCCTCTTATCTCCTCCGTCTTATCCCGAAACCCGCAGGTGGCCGCTAGGTTTTTGAGACGAGCGTAGAATTTGTCGAGCGACTCCTCAGGCAATTGGCGTGCTTGGCGGAATATGAAACGTTCATAGTCGCGGTTCGCCATTGGTTCGAAGTACTCGTTGAGCGCCGCTATCAACGTCGTGTGCGTCTTGGGGGTGTTTTCCGCAAGCGTCTTCACTATGTTGTGAATCTCCTTTCCTCCAAGGTGGATTATCATTGCGCGTTTTTGATCTCTTTGAACCTTCGTGGCCTCAAAGAAAATGCGCACTCTATCTTCCCAGTCTCTCCATCGGGCTGCTACTGCTGATGGGGACCCCTCTACGGAGAATGGCTCGATTGGCGGGATGTTTGCCATGTTGCGCGTGCGCTGCTAGTGCCGGGCGAGACCTCCTCCTGCCCTTGACCGTGATGGCTCCCAGATATGGCTCCCACGTGGGTGGCAGGGCCTTCCTCACAGGCTGGGTGTGACCTTCCCCCTGGTGCTCCCCCGGTATGGCAGGGATGTGAGGATCTTTAGAGCTCTTCCCTCGTGACCGCTTGAGCCTTCCTTACAGGCTGGGTGTGGTGATCTTCCTTTCCCCCCAGGCAGCACTCAATCAGGCCATTCACACGACTTACTGGCACTGAGGGGGAGGGTCCACCAGCATTCCAGGCAGCCTCGGGCTGGAGGCAGGGAGATTAAAGCGCTTTGCGCGCTACAGGCAGGCAGGGGGGCGGGGCGCACGTGTTCAGTAGCGCGCTGGGGGCGCCGAGGCAGCAGTCGTCCCCACGCGTCCACGCCGCCAATTGGGAGCGCTCCAATGCGCTCGCGCTCTCCCGCCACAGCACAGGGGGTGCAGAGACTGCAGCGCGTCTCAGCGGGGCACGAGCACCGCGAGCGAGGACTGCTCACCGGCCGCCACACCAACTGGACGCAGGAAACAAAAACGAGGGCACGCCCACCCTCATCGCCACTTTGTGGTATTGTCCGGGTGCTGTTGCGATGGGGCCTCTGACACCCGGGTCCCTACACGTGGGCAATGACACTCGGGACACAGAGGTGTGCTTGCTCCATCACTGCTGCCGTGGCCATTCTGCCTACGTGCACGCATGACGTCATATTTATTATCTAGGTACACACACGTGATCTGACGCGCACGCCGTTGCGTGTCACGTCAGTATCAGTATCGCGACATTACAGACGAGCAGCTCCGGATCCAGAGTAATCCTTTTTACTGTCATGACTAATTAAGATTTCTGGACTGAATTGGACCCCTGATGCCAGGTACACCGAATGTGATACTTCAAAAACGCAGACCTGACAATGAGCACTCTTTATTAGAAAAATAAATCTGGCTAAATAATTACTGATTTGATTATCACGTGAACGCGATATCTAAAGCCTGACCGTTATAGGTTAATTGTTTTAACTTTTATGGCTTCAAGTTTTGCTGAATTCGTTTTCCACATAATAAATTCTATTTTCAATTGCTGTCAGCAGCCTACAGTGTTTTAAACAACCTTCCGAGTTTAGCGTCATGCACTGGTTACTAACGGGCCGCGCTCCAGTTCGCAGCGTCTTACGCACCTGCCTCGGTGCTCTTTGTCTGTCTCTCTCCGTCGGCTCATTTATGTAGAACAGATGTATAAAAAGGTATCTACAAAACAGCCCCTTTGGCAGAATATGACAACTCTTAGCTATATGGAATATTGTTTTCCCCTAGAGTGGCGGAGTGCGGCCTGTGGAGCAGCTGTTCCAAGTCGATATTACACGTGCATAATAAGCGCCCTCCGCAGAGTCACGCAGTGACAATTAAAATGTTTTTACTATGTGCCAACGGTCTACTCCCCCACCATACAAAAATGAATATTGTCAAGACACAGATCCAGGAACAAATGCAGCCATAAAACGGATATGTAGACAAAAGTTTATTTACACCATACAACATTTTAAATATTTTATACAGCTGCAGCAGGGAGAGCTACTCTGAGCTTTCCAGAGAAAACTGCAATAATAAAGATGTGAAATATATTATTCATATAAAAGTGAGATTATTACTTTATTGCATTTAAAGCAATGAAGAATGTAGCTCAACAAACATTCATTTAATGACAAAACTTTGCTTTTTTTATATTATAAAGTAAAAAGTGTAGTAATGGCCAAACAGACTGTTATAAACTTTAAAAACTGCATAAATATATACATTGTGCTCCATGGTGAAGTTTTCTGAAAACTAAACCAAATGAAGCTGTTACAACATGAACTGTTGCGTTGAGGTTTATCTATAAAGATTACCTTACAAATCCATTCCACGGGTAATTACAACACATGATGGTAAGAATTGTACACCTGGCTCCCCGCTAGATTGGCTAGTGAGAGACGACGAAAAAAACACTGACATTTGGCACATGAAGCTCTTGACATTACAGTAGCCGCCATTGTCCAGGTATGAATGTCAGGCTTGCAGAGTCCCAGACGCGTGCCAGTGTAACGACGTGTTCTGTGTTCCGGCCCTGTCTGCTGTGATTGGGTTACACTTCCGTTTGAAAGTCACCTTCTTGTACATCTAGAGGCAAGTTGAGACACTTCTCCCATTCTGAGGGTCTTAGTTCTAAAGCATCTTTTGCCTCTGAATCTAACACGTTTAATGTGGTATAGTGTTGGTAGTCACTTGTGTTTTTGAAACTGTCCCAAGGGTTTTTGTTCAGTGCTGGATTATCCTGCGAATAGATAAAAATAATATCGTTAATATTCAAGTAAAAAAAAAAAAAATACTGTGATATTTTTGCTTCACTGCAGGAATTAGGCACATGTTGTTTTCGCTCAGCGGTGCTGCTGCGCTTAATAGCCTGTCCATGGCTGCATGCATTTTTGTAATGGAGGTGTCCATCTTACCTCTGTCACGGCCTTCCTCGCGTGCCCTGTGCTGAATCATCAGATTTGTAAACAGCTCTTCCTAATCACCAATTGACAGTACCATTAGGGGCAGGATTGCAAAATCCATTAAAGCATGTCTAATGGCTTTCATAATCTCAGGGGAAAGGCAGAAGGGCAGGTCTGTGAGGATATAGATGCCACTTCCAGAACTGAGCTGACCTCAATTCCTAGGTGATGTGAGGATTGCTGCAGGGCTGTGGTTTCATTATGTCCAGCAACATTTTCACAAGACAAGAAATCCCGAGTTTTATTTTACTCTCTCCATTCCTTGTCTATGAGGCATTCAGTCATTTTACACTGATTGCATTTTTTTAGCACAAGTCTTTGTTATATAAAGTACAGCATTTACGCACATGGTACTGAGTGGTATGCAACATAGGCTCACACTTTGTTAACACAAAAAAAATGTAAAAAGTCCCTTCTATAATACATTGTGCCATTGCAGAGACTGTGGATTACATGTGCAGCGTTGTGTGGTGTTCTTCATAGGTGAAATAACAAACCAACTAGCAGAAGAGTCACAAGGCCAGGCACTTATGTCCATTAGATAAAGTGCACCTGGAGGAGGTTCGACCTGAGACAGGTGCATGAAGACGATCACTCAGGAGATAGCTTTCAGAAGGAGGGAGCTCATTCTAGAAGAACATGTCCCTTCCAAGCATCAAAGACAGCAGCGCCAACCCTTCAGGGAGACACCTCCGAATGGTGGACCCAGTCATTCTCTTGGGGGACTCTCAGGGACATCCTCAAAGAGGAAGGTGTGCCACGCCACAGCAGAAAGACAAGTGAGACGAGCACTCTATCAGGGGAGTCAAGGTGCTCTTAAGAACAGCTGCAAGTGCTGCTGTGCTGGGACACTTTCTACTTCCTGCTGTACTCCACAGAGAAGCACAATATAGGTGACATGACCCCACATATTGTGAATCAAAGAAAAGTATTAACTTCTTTTGTTCTTCCTCTAGGCGCTATTCTCATTTAGTGTTTATTAAAGTATATTTCCAAGTTTTTTTTTGCTACCGTCAACATGACTCCTAATTGCATAATGCTTTCTTCTTCAGCCTAGATTTCCCCACAATGTATTTATTGACAGTTACTCACATCCGTGAGAGTTTCCTCTTATGGAGCTACCCTCATTCTTGTTTCCTGTCTGTTGCTAGACTTGTAATGTTTTCACTCCCTTCCTAATTTAACCCCATGCTTCATTTTCTGTCGATTTTCTATTAAACCAAATTTTAGTAGGTTCACACAGAGTTCTCTTTCCTCACTGTTCTTAAATGTAGTCATTTTGAATGTAGCCATATTGTTAATCTGCCCCCCAAAGATATTTTAAATAGTTATCCTCAATTCCATTCTCTTGACCTCATGTTGTTGGGACTGTAATAAAGGGTTTGAGACAAGATTCTAATATAATATTGCAAATTAGACCCTCTAGGGCTGCTTTGATGAAGCAGAAGTGGTGATTAATTTGACAATGAAAGTCATCAGTTCCGCTCAAGACCGCCTAACATATATCAACCTAATACCTGGAGGATAACACAGTTTTAGTCACGGCTGAAAGAAAAACTCAAAGGCATTAGCAGCTAAGGACAGACTTGCCCATCTATGTGGTGCATTGGACTGGCTGAACTATATCACTGCAAACCATTGTGTTCTAGGGCACATATGTTTCTTACTGCACATATTCACTCCAATTGCATTAATGTACATGCATGATCTTCCGCATGTATATTTATCATTGTACTAAAACCTCTATTTCTACACACAGGATTGTGATCCTATCCACCAATGTGTGTCACATACGAACACGTGTCTTGACACAAAACTGTGTTACCATACATGCACCCGTTTTAGTTTACTCATATTTAGTTTACTACTCACAGACATGGACCTTTACAATTGTGCTACTGCATACATGTTAGTGTTTGGATCCTTTTGCGGACACTTTTATTTCTCAGTTCATATATTTTAGTTGCTAAATACACAATAATTATGCACCTACTTGCTTTACGATACCCAGTTGTGCTCAAATTTTATAGCACTATTAAACAAAATTGACCTGGTAAACTTGCTACAGCCTGTCTGCCCAAACAATACCATGGTCATCTACATGGCAGTGGTATATCCCAAACAACTGGAAATCATTTATTAGTTAGAATTTGGTGCAAAATCAGTGGAAAACATGAAGTAAGTCATTTGTGTGGGCTCCTGATTTTAATGAACACTGGTCAGCCAAGCAAAGTGTTAATCTCATAAAGTAACAGATTTATGTATCAAGCATGTGTGATGCGGTGTGATTATTGATTGGGGTCTGCTTCTGATGTGCCAAGCCAGATACCAGTGAGTGGTTTCTCGTGATGGTCCTCTCATGGTGGTGCTCAGACAGTTTCGTTTGCAACTTTCAATATTAAAAACTGCAATGAAACTTAGTTGAATATTGTGTCTGCTACAGTAGAGTAAGCCTAGGTCAATGGTTCTCTCATTGTATTGGCTCTACACTTACACTCAGTTTTGGGACTTAATCATCTTTTTGTGCTACCTCAAATGTAGTGTCTAGGTTTTTTGGTTATTTACTCTGATAAGAGAAGATTGCAGTGAATTAAACATATGATATTAATGTCTTCTGTTAGTTTCATTGTTGATATTTGAATCATTTTTCTGCAAACACTTTCATTGGAAGCTCTCAAAAATCCGACCTTGCAGCACCCCAAACAGTGAAGGAGGGTATGAAGTTTCAACAGAAATTTGTAGAGAACCTAGATTATACATGGTGTGCTCCTCTAAAAATAGGCAGAGGTTATTTAGGATGTCTCTAAAAGTCACAAAACAAGACTCAGCATGCACATTGGCTCTTGATATTCCAGCCAGGGGAGATAACGTCCGACTGTCACTGGAAGGTCTAGCCTCTAAGAGACTCCTGGCTGGGGATCACTTTTCTGTACAAATCGCTGCAAAGACCATACCCTGAAGACCAAAAACAATGGAGAAACTTCCACTGACCGTGCCACAACCTTATGAGAAACTGGAGGCTTGAACAATGACAGCTTTTCATGGTACCCATCCCGACCCTCAGGCAAGCCTAGATTAAGTTGAGATTGCCCCCGCCACACTAGAAATCTTGGTGACCGACAGCTCAATGAGGTTGGCTGCAGGGTCACTGAAGCAGCTCTTCCCCCATCCTGAACCGAGTAATCAGGCCGATATTACCCGGAGGGAGGAAGTAGACTACCATCTTGAATGGAGTGAGTCGGGAGACCAGACTGGCCCTCCTTCGACACTGGCTCCTACTTATTCCCCTCAATCGAACTGGCTCTACCTCTCACTGAAGCCCTGTAGTGCTGACTCCACTTGTCCAGCAGAGTTGCTATGGCCAATCACACTATGTCTTCCTGCTAGCCCGAGCTCCGGGTTGACCGACGCTCGGAGTGAGGACCCTGCCATTGCTGCGAAACACAACCGACCCGCTCAGCAGCATCAATCCTCTACTACACCGCCAATGCATTACTTCTGCCTCGCCCATCCCTGATTGTTCCTGATCAAGGCCTATTGCTGGGGAGCCAGAGTCCTCCAGTCGGCCAATTCAATAAAGGTACGGAAGGTGCTTGGGTCCTTTGGGCTCTTCCTGACCTTTTAGACTCTGCATTGCTACCTTCTCTTTATAAATTGCAGTGCTGTGCTATTTCCGCAGCTCACGTAATCATCATCACTGTTTACCACAGTGGAGGGAACATGCCGCTGACCCACTGGAAAGGCTCACTCCATAGGGCTGAGAGCACTGTTCCCTGACCACTGAGAGCTGTGCTGAACTTTTCAAATACTCAATCTGTCTCTTTGCAGACATCACCAACCCCTTTAAAGCGAGTCCGCTGCCACTCTGTTCTCTTCTTCTGTCTCACTGACAAGACAGATTGGGGGGAGCAAAATGCCATGACAACCAAGTGATATGCCAGCTAGACATTAAACCCAGCTTGCCATTTGCCATATTCTGAGAGAGCCCTCCACCTTCACTCGAATGTGGTTATCTGGGCTGAACCGGGTAACACTGTATAGCAAGGAGTGAGCGCTGTCCGCTCAGCTCACCCTACTGTCTGTTTGCCTGTGCTTAGACTGCATTAGTAGTAGGCAGTCAAGCTGTGTGCTTATTACACACTGTACTTTCAAATATTAATGTGGCAGCGGTACTCAGACGCCAGAGCAGTAAGTAAAATATATATTTTTTTTAAATCACCGCTCAGAAATGCCCCTTTCCTCCCAAGGAAGACCCATGCTAAACTGAGACAAACTAAGGATTAAGGGAAATGAGTTGCTCCTTTAGTCGAGGGTGGGGAGGAGGACAAGGAAATACATCAGATTATGTATTTTCACACATGCTTAATATGGGACACACTCAGCACCCAGGACTCTTGTTGGATTTGCAGCTCTCCGATGAGGCTCACTGTGCTGGGAAATGAGTGGAGCGCCCAACAGCCCAGCGCTGTGCTCGCAACCTACTCAATTTGAGCAATATAACAGTAAACCAACTGACCTAGTTGGCCATATTGTGCCTGACAACCCCCTTGCAAATTTCAGATGCCTTGCAACACAGCGCTGCCGCAAGGCACCGCCCTTCTGCCCTACCTCCCCTTCTAAAACCTCAGTGTCCAAACTCCTTCTTCTTCACCCTCCCTCCCTACCTATCTACCTCAGCAGCCAAAAATATCAAACTGATGAAACAACACCCCAAATTGCTCATCGCAGGCTTCTACTACAATGCCTCTAATGACCTCAAGAAAATGGACCTCATCTTTTACACTACCCGTCCTGCAAAATGGAATAAAATCCCCCAAAAATACATCCAATTACCAAAGTCACTAACGTCCCGTATGGCCGTAAACAAACAATCTCTGACTTGCCAACGTTCAAAGGTAATGACCCCACAACCATCTTCAAAAACGGAACTATCATGATGCAAGCCAGTGATGCCAAAGCCTGCACTTTTGAATCCACATCCCCTACATGAATAAACGCCATATAACTCCTGCAAGTCTCCCTCCCCTCTAGAGACGTTCCCCCACATGATACTGAACAAAATGAAACCCTCATGAATCACACTGCTGACTCCGCACCCTCCCCTACCATCCTCCTCCCTCTCAATGTAACACTCACAAGTCACACCTCTAACTCCACTCACCCCGTCATAACCCACCTTACCCTCATAACAAACTGGTACAGAACCCATTAAATTGGGGAGGTCTCTGCTCCATACCACTACCCATAGATCGCAGAATAGGGTAGACTCACCCACCGACACATTTTAGAAACACAACTCCGAACACCAGCTGATGTCTGATCTAAGGGTGGGCGTAGTTCGCGAAGTAGCACTTCGCGAAGCTACGCAAAGTGAAGTTCGCACTACGCGAGCTACGCGTAGCACTTCGCGAACTGCGAAGTAACATGTTCGCACTGTGCAAGATGTTGTTTTCAATGATTGCACAGTGCGGTCAAGCAACCGGCACTGTGCAATCATTGAAAATGGCATCTTGCACAGTGCGAGCTGTAGTTTTCTGCTGCTCGAGTAGATTTTTACTCGAGCTGCAGCTTTCTCAACGCGAACTGGTAGTTTCTCATCGCGAGCGGTCGCGAGCATACGCGACCCCTCGCAATGAGAAACCTGACCTTCTCGCGTTGGGAATCTCGCCGGGAGGTTTATTTTCGATGCTCGCGATCACGAACAAGGAAAAAGTCTCGCCAGGATGTCATTTTGCTTGCTCGCGGTCGCCAACTTGACGTTGAGGACCGCGAGCAAGCAAAAAATGACCGCAGCACTACGCAACACTACGCTACGCGTGTTCGCACTGTGCTACGTGCAGTTCGCGTAGCGCGAAGTAGCGCGAACTTCGCAAACTACGCGAGCGTAGCGTAGTGCTTCGCCCAGGCCTAGTCTGATCACCACAGTTAATCCCACCCCCAGCCCCTCAAATACTGCATCATCCACCCCTCCGTACAAACCATACTCCCTTCCCCTCCATCCCAGACCTCTTGAGATGTCGAATGAGAGGCTCATGCCCTCAACTTCTACTGCCTTACACATGTGCACAACAATATGCTGATGACACCATTTCAAAGTGGCCAACTGGATTCATCCACCAATCCGCCATCACCATTAGAAACCCAAGTGATACCTCCAATATCTCCCCCATTGACTCCCTGAATCTAGCTCCCACCAACATACACTCTATGACCCTGGACAACCCTACCCCTTGCAACATGAAGCACCTCACTAATTCAGCAACTCAGACTATAGAGGGCCTTACCCTATACAACATGAAGCAAACATCCCGCACTCCCTCCTCACAAAAGCAAATGTCCATGCACACACAGAGAAAACCAACTAGATAATAACTACAGAGTCTCAACTATATCACAAACAACCTAAACATTTGTCCACACTTCACCCATCGACCCCACCTCCCCCATTCATGCAACGGCACACAACAAAGACGAGCTAAGACACAGCCACGCAGCTGGATTGCAATTCCTTTCAACAACATTGCTCAGAGACCTAAAATAATGACTACTACAATGTCTCTGAGCGAGATGGCAGAACTAGTCAAATCTTACAACATCAAATAGTCACAACTCTTCTTCTATAATACAGGTTATCAAGGGAAAACAAAAAAAAAACCCATACCAGCGAGATTGACCCGACAACCATTACACCTCATTAAGATCCCCATGACATGCTAGTCCCATCTCTGTTTCAATCATAAAAAAAGACAGGAAGGCCCGCCAGGGTGGAGGCATCACCATTATCCGCAAGAACAACATCAACATGAGTGAAACAGACACCTTCTACTACAATGCCTTTGAACATATCAGCACCTCCATCAGGATGTTAGACAACATAGCAATGAACTGTCACCTACTCTACCACCCATCAGGTAATGCAATATCCTTTGGCGAACACATAGCAGACATGATAACATACTGCTCACTCTCACTCACCAATAACTTCATCCTAGGTGACCTTAATCTTCACTGGAATGATGAAAGCAATACTCAAATCAATCATTAAACATCCTCCTACTTAGTAAGAACCTCTCCCAGCACTGCAAAAGTCAAACCAAGCGCCAAGAAACTGTACAGTGAACGTCGCGCTTTACAAATACTTTTCACATCACATCACATCACATCACAAACCCACAATAAAGGCTCAACCATCCATGGATGCTATCATAGCTCATGAAGAAACACTATCCATTGACAGCATCCTCCTCATTGACTGGTCGGACCACCACATCATCTTGTTTCACATCAACAACGTGTCTCCTCACCCAACTTGTACGCAAAAATCACTCCATTGGACAGGAAACATAAAACAAGTTCCTCTATAGGACCTTGAAGACATTATTACATCACTACTACCCCTCCTTTACATCAGAGAACTTCTCAACAACTGAACTCACCACCCACTACAACAATGTCCTCTATCCTGGACCAAGTAGCTGCTACGAACTGAAAAAGGTAAGAAACACTCCCTCAAGATCCTGGTTGAATAAAGACCTCAGCACTGTAAGAAGACAGCTCAGAGCAGCCAAAAGACTCTGGTGAACAAATCCATCCACAGCCCACCTGGACCAGCTCAGGAGGGAACACAGAAAATATAAAAAACACATCACAAATTAAAAAGTCGCCTTCTTCCACAACAGTCTAGATAAGGCCAAAAATCGCCCAATAGAGCTCTTCAAAATCATCAATCAGCAAACCTCCAAGTCACTCTTAAAAGAACCCTCAGCTACCCAAACCATGGTGTGATAAATTTGCCATCTTCTTCAATAATAAAATCACGAAGATCAAGCTCTCCCTGGATCACAACCAATCATCAAATGGGATCCCCCTTTCCAGAAATGAAGACAACGACCCCCCCATCAGTCCACAGCCTCTCTAGCAGAGTTTACCCCACAGGACAAAGATGAGTGCAATAGAACCCAAGAATCCCACATAAAACTGGTAACCTTGAAGGATTTCAACCCACTCACAGAGAGGGACATATTTGCTTTGCTGGCTACGTCCAAGACCTCCTCCCACCTTGTGGATCCACTCCCTGCCTCCAGCAGACTACCAGACTGTCTCAAGCTCAAGCACGTCACATCACTGATCAAAACATCAGGAGCAAACCCGAAACAACCTTAATAATTTCAAACCAGTTTCCAATCTCCCCTTCCTAGCCAAAACTCTAGAGTGATGTCTTCTCACACAACTTAGCCAACATATCGAAAATAACAATCTCCTGGACCCTCACAAGTCGTGCTTCAGAAAATGATGGAGTGCAGAAATAGCTATCTTGAACATAGTTGATGACCTACACAAATCTCTGGATACAGAACGATGCGGCCTACTCATACTCTTAGACCTATTGGTGGCCTTCGACAAAATCAACCACAAGCTTCTCTTGGATTCCCTTAAAAAACAGAATTGGTGTGGACGGGGTGGTCCTACACTGGTTTACAATACATCCTTTCTACAAAACCATGCCCAACAAATAAAAATAAGCAATCAGTCTTCGGATACAACGGCAATAAACCTGGGTGTCCGCCAAACCTCCGTCCTCTAACTCACACTGTTCAACATTTACATGGAATGCCTCACCATCACCCTCAACCAAGCAACAATCCAATTTCACTTTTACGCAGACGACACCCAGCTCTACATACAAATCTCCTCACTAGAAGACACTAGAAATGCCACCCTCAAAGAAGTTCAACACTGGCTATCTTACAACCACCTAAAACCCAACCAAGACAAGATGGAAATACTGCTCATATCAGAGAAAGAGCAGCTCCCCCAGATGCACGAATGGAGAAAATCCATTGATGCCCTTAACTACCTTCTAAGACTGGCCGACTCTGCCCAATTTCTAGGTATTACCCTGGAGTCCAAACTGATCCTGAAAGATCATATAAAGAATAGTGCGAAAAGCACCTTCTACAGCCTGAAACTTCTGAACCGAATGAAAACCTACCTACTGCAGAAGGATCTCAACTCTGCCACACAAGCAGTGGCACTGTCTAGATTGGACTACAGGAACGCCACCTTCACAGGCACTACTAAATCACACCTTGCACACCTTAGAACCAGTGGTGGCTCTTCCGCTAAGGCGGTGGATTGTCGCCACACTGAGCTGGGCAAAGATGAAAAAAACTAATTATAATACTCACTGATATTATTATTATTTTTTTTCCCCTTTCTCAGCTGGGTAGGGCTGGAGCTGCTCTGCTGACAGAGCAGGGCAGGCGAGGAGTGGTGTGCCCACTCCAAGTGAGCAGGACACTTTGGCTGGCAATCTCGGACCTGTCAAACCGTCATGTGCACTTTGCATGTTCTCCATGCAGGCTGCATTACAGCCTGCATGGAGAACATGCCCAGCCTCCTATTCTCTGGCTGAGTGTGTTGTGATTGGCTATTGGGAGTCTGGGAGCTGGGTGTTTCCTGTTTCCTTACCTGGAAGCGGGCTAACAGGGAGAGAAGGAGGCAGCAGACAGGTACGTGTTCATTGAATTTTTTTATCATTCCCTCCCCTGGCCCCGCGACTCACCCCCCTACCGCTGATAAAAACCAGCCACCACTGCTTAGAACTACTCGGAATGCAGCAGCCAGAATGGTCACAGGAATCTCAACTCTGAAAAAACTGAAATGGCTCCTCACTGAAGATCGCTGTAGCTTCAGAACAGCTTGTCTTACACACAAAACTCTTCACACAGGAAAACCAACCTACCTCGCCTCTAAATTAAAAAAGCAGGACAGACAAGAAACCTCAGATGCTCAAACACCCTACTCCTCATTCCACCCAAAGCCAAAAACAAAAAACTCTGGCATGCTCCTTCTCGAGCAACGCCCCTAAAGTCTCTAACTCCATACCAGCACATATCAGTATGAACCCCCTCTTTCTTGAGCTCAAGAGACAGTTAAAGGATCTCCTCCTCAACCGTCACCACAACTAGCAAATCATCAATCGCCCATCGAGACGGCATCTCCATTCTCAGTTCTCCCTGGCACCCCTCCCTGTTATTTCTCCTCCCCATGCTTAAATATTGACTTAAGTTAATTCAACTTAATTATTCTGATTATTACCTGTTACTCTGGATGTGAATATTTACTATTTGATTTGGTCTAATATTTTTGATACTACTCGTTATTTTGATGCTGAACATATACTGATGTAAAGCACTCTGATACCCTTGGGTCTTGCCAGCGCTATATAAACCTCTTTATTAATAATAATAGTAATCAGTGGCCACAGAAGCTGACAGTATTCTCATATTGACAATTAAGGCTGGTCTAGAGAGCATTGGCTTGCTTCCTGCAGAGCTGAGCAGAGTTCTGCTTGCAATATAACTTAGCAGTCCTAGGGTATGCTTTAGTGCTATCTAGCAACATTGCAGTGCATTTGAACAAGCTACCCTGAGGCCAAAGCTTAGCTGATCATTTCATATGTAACCAGATGAGCCGACCAGGGCAATTACTAAATTCCTAAAATCACTATTCAGGCATTGCATTTTTCTATATGGAAAGTATTTGGCAAGGTCCCCTGGTTCATGGGAGCAGAATACACTCAAAAAAGGGTCCCATCTGATCCCCTTTTAACCAAAGCATTCCAGCCATATCCTTTAGTTATCCTATCAGGAGAAGAGCAGAGTCAGTGCCCTAAATGATGCCGCCCTCCAGTGCTTTTGTCACTGTGACTGCAGAGAAAGTCAGATGGATATAGAAGACAGAACCTGCCTACTCCTCCTTCCCTCAAGAACAAAAGGACCTTCTGGAGAGAGATAATGCTTTACTTAAATGCTTTTAAATGTGAAGACTATTATAGCAGAAACTCAAGCATGCAATTTTAAAAGGCAATCAGTGCACGCCTCAGAAATAAAGAATTACAAGTTTGTGTCTGTTTTAGTAAAAAAATAAAAAATATGTTATTCGGACATTCACAACGGAAGTTAAATCAAGGTCAGTTTTTGGTTTGAATTTCAAATGTCAAAAGTCATGTTAATGAATTTTGTGGAGATGCGGTTGGGTGGGCAGATAGCCCACGTAAAGCAGCCTTAGTCACACACATTAAGGTAGGGCAAGCCAGGGCTTCAACTGCCAATGGAAATCATAAGAAAATGTATGAGGCAAATATATTAAAAAGGGGTGATCATTACCTTAAAAATGTATAATTTTATTAATAAAAGCTGACGTCCAAGCGGCAAAGATTCAACAACAACCCTTGGCCTATGGCATCCCTAGACGAATATGTTCCTAGATCCAGGCAAGGGTCTTTATCCAACTGTCACTTTTGACAGTTGGACATAGGGCTTGATATTTTAAGTCTTAATCTTTTTAATCTGGGAGGAGAAACTGTCCAGTCTTTTTTAAAGTCGTGCTGATGGAACTGAACACATATCTCAAAGAACCATTTATTGTTTCGTATTCATTTTACTTTCATTATTTTTCCGAGAAAATGGGTAGTGGGTGTACGAAATTTTTCTCAAAATAAGTTAGAAATATCATTAGACCTGTATGTCTTTTAATAGTTCATAGTCACCAACAATCGTTTTACGCTCCACCAATACAGATGAACAGACACAACGGGTTGATTATTTTCTCGAGGAGCAGGAACTACTCAACTAGTAGATCACATAATTACATTTAAAATTCTGAAATATTTGAGGTGCCCCTAGATACAGAATTATTTTGAGCAATTAATTATTAATTTATAAGAGGGAAGAGGGCACTGGTTAGTAATAATGTCCAGCCAGGTTCAGGAAAGTCACCTTATCTATTATATCCTTCTTATTTCAATCCGATTCCAAAGTGTTGCTCGTTGGTGCTTTTTCTGTCATTGTGATCGGCTTTACATTATTTCAATTGATCGTCATAGGCAAAACAGAGTAATATTATATATATATATTTCCTTAGACACCTCGTGGTCTATAATTTACGGCAATAAATTGCTTATGGAATTATGTAGCGAAGATTGGAAGGATGAGTGTGGTAAGAATTTCTATTTACCAATTTCACTGTGCTTCATGCTATATATCCAATGGGGTTTACAGCTACAAAAAACCGCCGACGACTGGGAGATGCATTTAGTGGCAGCAGGATAGCTTTACTTCATTCTTGAAAATTGCATAATTGATTTTACTAATATACCAGCTCGTGAGTTCCTGACAATGTCGAGCCCTCTGCAACTCAAATTAAATGTATTTAGGAACGAGATTGGAGACGTATGCAATTGCTATTAGAACTATAACTTGAAATATGCAAATTGTATTTACTTCTGTTCAGAAATGTTTACCTGAGCTTCGAATTACTGCAAAGTAATTCAGACTTAAAGCAGTAGGTGTAGGCCTATGGTACTTGGAATGGATTGTTCTATCCCTTCTCTAGCAGCTAAAGACATGAGTATTACATTTTAATATATTTTGCAACAACATTCTAGGTTTTGTTATATAATCATTTGGCAGCTGATTTGGCTGGTGTTGCAAATGGCCCTTTTTGCATGGTCACCCCCAAACAGTTTGCCTACCTCCTCCAATTTTTCTGAACTTCTTTTAGCTGGTATTAGGATTCTGAGCACTTTACCACCGTTAACCAGGGCTAAAGTGCAAGTGCTCTCTCCTCTGTACACTGCGGTATTGGCTCATACTCAATTGGCATATTTGGTTTTCTTATAAGTCTCTAGTGAAGTGACACTACATGTGCCCAGGGCCTGTAAATTAAATGCTACTAGTGGGTCTGGAGAACGGATTGTGTTCCCCCCTTTTAAGTAGCCCTTTAAACATGTCTCAGGCCTGTCATTGCAGAGCCTGTGTGTGCAGTTTAAACTGTCATTCTGGCCTATCAATATAAACCTTTTGTCAGGCTCAAACCTTACCTTTTTATACATATATCACCCATAAGGTAGGTCCTGGACAACCCAGAGGGCAGGGTGCAATGTATTTAAAAGGCAGGACATGTACTTTTCAGTTTTACATGTCCTGGTAGTGAAAAACTCTCAAATTAGTTTTTCACTACTGCAAGGCCTATCTCTCCCTTATAATAATCATTGGGATTACCTTAAAAGATTTGTATAAGTGAATTGGCACGAGATAAGTACTTCGAGTCTCTATAGTCACAATTTAAAATCCCAATTCATGGTGTCGTCGGATCTTAAATTGCAATTCTGAAAATGCCACTTTTAGCAAGTTGGCCTTTGCTTGCCTTAGCCATTTGGTGCCTGCAGCCTGTCTCAGATGACATGACTGAGTATCAGTGCTTAATTTTAGCCAGTGGTGTCCGGTGCTTGGCACCGGCACTTAATTTTCGGCACCGGCGCTTGAGACAGTCTGCCACAAAGTGGCGTTGTCTGGCTAATTTAGAGAGGACCACAACAACTGTTAATTATTAATTCAATATACATGAAAAATTACTACTTCCAGCCACCCAAGGTCATTCTTATAACTTTGCGGGCCTAAAATAGTCTGAATTGTCTTACTTGTAGGAGTGTGATGGTTAGTAGTTGTGTTATTACTATAATTGGCTACATGGCAGGGGCACTGTGTGATGCAAGCTACAGTGGCCTCTTGATGAGAACCTGGCACTTATTTATTTTTACAAATTAAGCAGTGCTGGCTGTAGCGGGCAGTTGAGCTTTGTGTATTCCTTCTAGGTGGCCTCACACAATGAGAGCTTAGGTGTGTCTCAATGGGCCATCTCTGGCAGGATGGGAGGGAGGAGGCGGGCACAGCCTCACTTTCACCCGTATAGGCTGTGTCAGTCCCCAAACAAAGGGCTGCGTATCCCCTGTAGTTAGTCTGGAGCCAGGGCAGGCGTCGCAGGATACCTGTGCACTTCAAAGACATGTCTTTTGAAGCCTTCCCCACTTCAAAGGCACCACTGGTTATAAAGACTGGACTGAAGACACTACCACTTCAGTACACTTCTGGACCTGTAGATCCGTAACCAGGAAGAAGGACTGCTGTACTGCTAAAGGACGGCCAATCTGCTGGACTGCACTCTGCGGTACTCCTGTTTGGCTGTGCTGATTGGCTTCCGGCTGCCCTCTTTCCTGGATGAGGAGCACTGGACCTGCATCTCTTGACCCCAAAACCCAGAGTGACTCTAATGGATAGTTGGTTGGACTCCTGATCTGAAGCCTCAGGGGCATAACAGGCTTCCACCTCCTGCACCTAGACTCTGCCATCTGTAAGTCTACTCTGCCAAGTGGTGCCAATCCAGTCCGGGTCCCTTGGAAGGGGGCCTTAGATGCTTGCCGGCGGAATTGACGCATCTTCTCTGCTGAGCAATGCATTCCCAAGCAGAACTGATGCATCTCCTCGGCTGAGCGGCACACCCCCGAACAGAACCTGTGCATCGTCCTCGGAACCGCCACTGTGTGATGCTTTTCCCGGTGCAAGCTCACCGCATCCCTCATCAACTGAAGCCTCAACGACGAAACTCTGCATCGCGGCTTCACCGCTCATTGGAACTGATGCTTTGCCTGCTCCTCGCATCCTCGACACTGGACTTTCCATCGCAAGCCCCATTGACAGAATCCTTGATGTCGAAGCATCAGGACCTCACACCATAGCCTCGCTGCATCTCAGAAATGACGTATCTCCTCTGCTGCTCAATGCATCTTCGACGCGGTTTCACACAAAGCTCCGCAACCAGGATTTAAGGTACTCTTTTCGGTGGAGCTAACTGGGTCCCTGTAGTCAGCCCACGCTTTATCAGGGTTGGCCTGAACTTATGGCTTTGTCCCAGTCTGGCACAATTAGATATCCTCAGTAGCACTTTGTGCTTTTTGTGCTAATTTTCACTATAAACTTTCAAAATCAACATCTCCTTTTTTTCTAATTGGATTTTTTTCGCTTTGGTCTTGTTTTCTTTATTAAACTCAGATCTATTTTTCTAACTTGGTGTTGGATCTTTTTGTGTGGTATTTTCACAGTTTTACTGTTTGAAGTGTTGCACAATACTTTACACACTGCCACTAAGTTAAGCCTGACTGCTCTGTGCCAACCTACCTGAGGGTGAGCACAGGTTAATTTAGGGTTTGGATGCCTCTTACCCTGACTAGGATTGTGGTTGCTGCTTGAACAGGGCTCATACCCCACTCAACCAACAACCACATTTTTAACAGCTGGTATATGCCTAACGTTGTGACAGTACCTTGAGGATTTAAATTGGCATTTGATGACCATAGCTATTTGGTAGACATGTTGTTACCAAGTTTTGATAATATACATGGAGTGGGCTTTAGATGTACCCAGAGGAGTACTAGTCTCTCTCATTATACTATTTCCTATTGTTGTATCATTTGTTTTCCAAGAAGAACGCCAATGGAATACAAGATTGACTATTTTAAATGGTACATTTCCTGGAATAACTCCTTTAGAATACGTAAGAGACTATTGTACATTCGAAAAGTATACTCAATTGTTGGAATGTTTGTCACATTCAGTTCTTCATGTTGTATATGCAATCTATACAGAAAGCAAATCATTTTTGCTATTTATTTTCCCGGCATTCGCAAAGCCAATAGGACAGGTTTTTGTGTGATAAACAGCATTTGTGCATGCTACACATGTAAACTGCATCTATGAAGGCCATGTTTAGATGCACTGGCACATTAAAGGTAGACTAACTGACTTCATCAATGTTTGTTATTTAAAGTTATTTTATGTGTCTTTGACGTGAAAGCATTTAGTGAAGCCAAGGGTCAATTGAAACATCCTTCTTCAGATGGACATATCATCATCAATTAGCTATGTGTAGAAACATTTCTGGATCTGTTATATGTGTTTTTTGTGATGGAAAGTCAGGTAGCTCCAGAAAATGAATGACTGGATGACAGTTTTCCATTTTCTCTTCAACCTTTACAATACCTTTCAGAAACACATATCTACTAAACCTTTGAACAGACAGTAGCCTCCCATTTCTAGCCAGAGGCTTCAACCAAGGCCCTAGCACTGGATTTCTTTCCACAGAAACAGTTGTGGATCCAGTCATGAACAATTTTATTTCTCAGTTATCCCTGGTTTAATTATTAAACTCAGATATAAATATGAAAATATTGCCTCTATTTTTGATACTGCTATATCGTTAAGGTAAATATTACACCCCATATTTGTATACTGCACAATATAATTTCCACTTTCCAATGAGAATGTCTCCACCTGTTGGTCATGGTATTTGCAGGGCTTTAGAAATGTCTGTGTTATTATAGTTTGCAGTAACAAACCCGTTATTCACCATATTCTTTAGCTTGGTATTGCCTACAAATTGACTTCTTGACTACAGTTGTAGTAACACTTAACCTGTATAAACACAACCATCACTTGAGGGTCTCCCATCCAATTAATATCTTCATTTGGCAGCTACCTATGATTTACCGTGAGAAAGCCCTTTGATGGGATGAAGCACGTGTTGGCTGTTCTGTTCACTTTGATGCTTACAGAAGCTCTTCCATTGACCTATGGTTATTCGAGACTGATTGTTCTTCCAGTTGGTCAAGAAACCCCTTAGGGTAGGAAAATGCTTCATTGGTAAGAACATCCTGCTCTTCAAATATTTTCACATAACAGTGGGTTTAATATCCAACCTCCCTTGGCTCGTAATCTATTCAACAGACTAATTAGTATATGTTACTTATAGTGGGTGCTTTATAATAACTGGCATGTGTCAAAGTGGTTGCTGTCCCTTCTTATACCTTTTTCACTAGGTGCAGCCTATCATCTGGCCGCTGCTTGTGCTCTACTATGTCACCATGACCATCATATTGTAAAGGCGACCATGCTCTGTAGTGAAAGAGGGGATTGCTGGCTCTCTGCCACCTTAACTCTTCTACAACTACATGGAGAATGCTCGATTTGAGCTTCCTACCCTGTTAGAGCACCAGGTCTTCAGCACTGGAACAGTGGGTGGGGGGGTGGAGAGCTCCATGGCAGATATTGTTGGCCAGAGGAACGAATGTACAACTCACCGCGTTGTTATCATTTTTTGTGGGTCACTGAGTTTAGATAGCCAGGGTCAGTTGCTGTCACAAGTATTGTGATTTTGGACAGACAATTCTTGTTCTGTGGCAAGGTAGTAAATGGTCTAACAATTTACGCTAAACAAACTTTGCAAGTTCACCTAGATTGAAATACACTGTCGAGAGTGTAATGAGACAGCTACCTAATGTAGTGCCACGACCTGTAATAGTCAGAGTTCTGACAAATGCCCATAAAGCCTAAGAACTAATATTGTATGATGAGCATTTAAACTGGTCCTGTTGCATTTCAGCAAAAGATATTTAATAGATAGCACTGCTTCCAAAATAGTTACTTGATTTACATGAAGACCAGAGACGAGGGCCAGGGAAGCCCTGCATGCCCATGTCAGCAGTCCTGTCGCCCTCCATTAGCAGGAAGTTAGAGCTTCCTTATTTTCTCATGGTAATTGGTGCATGAGTCGCTCTTGGGTCAGAGGTTCAGGAAACATAAATTAGAGTAATTGCTGTCGCTGTGGAAAGCCTAGCCCCCTGACATGCTATAAATGCCGCAGCCATAGCACGAGGGCCATGGGTCTTATCTGACTTCAAGAGATAATCGCTGCATGTGTCTATGTGGCACATTTATTACCGAGCTGCAGATCTGAATATATGGGGCCATACATCATTTTCATTAAAAGTAATCCTCTTCCCCATGCTGCCATTATTAATTAGACTCACGCAGAGAGTCGTTTCTTCCCAGCTCTGCTAAAACAATTAAGGCCAAGATCAGTTGTGGATGAACGAGGTGATGATTTCTCCAGGGATCTATATGGAGGGCTCTTTCAGAGGCGAATGGCAGCACTGCAGGGACATAGTGTTCTTTCTGGTGTGCGTTCGTTGTGGGTGGACCGAGATGTGTTGATATGCAGCTAAGGACGTGACTGTCACTGGCATACTAGCGAGCCAGCTTTTTTGTTTGCTATAACGGAGAAAATAAACTCCTTTCACCCACTCCATTTACTTTGTCCTTGGCTGGTTGAATCCTGTGCAGGTACAGGAGGCGTCACGCATCTTTAAGATCTCGCAGAACAATGTGCATTTGAGAGAAAAGAAACCAAAGCAGAGAGCAGACAGGGGACCACGAACTCAACCTGCCTGAAGGCCTACCCCTCACTCGTGACATACAGTCATTTGGCCTTGAGAGGGGCGAGTATTCCACATTTGGATTCAATATTATTGAATTTACACTGCTGTTCAAGAACTCCGAATTTTGAGCTTCCTGCAACATGTCCCTCAGTTTGGGACAAGGTGAATGGTTTGTGAGTGAAGAATTATGTTGCACGCATCATGGTGTCTCTGACGTCAATAATCATGAGCTTAGGCTCCTCGTCCAGGGTCACCACGAGGTTAGACTTCCTGCATGGGAAGATTCGTCTATGGTGAGAGGTTCTGGTGATTTTTAGATGAATGTTACACCAAAGAGAAACGGGGTGTCATTTAGATCCAGGTGGGTGCCCCCTCCCCATGCCACGATAGTAGAGGCTCTGTCAGGCGTCTCTGAGGCAAACGTGCTGCATTAATCGGAGTGGCTTAGATGAACGCCGAGTGGTCGGTCATATCAACACAACCTGCTCAGCATTATCGGTTGCTTTGCAGAAACAAACACCAATAGTTGGAGTTTTGTTTCTGGAAAGTGAAATAAATTTCCTATGTCTCACTGGGAGATTTCTTCATACACAGGAGGGGCATTTCTTGCCTGGTGGTCTTGGGAAGGAAGAAACAATTATGGATGCCTTGCCCTCAACAGGGTAGGACATCCACTATTGTGACCTCGGGGTCCAGTGGCAGGTGATCAGGTGAGTCAAGATTTTCCATCGGTGGAGGCTCAGCCATCACAAACATAACAGTTCCTTCACCATGAAATCAGTTGGGAAACTCTGCGTAGAGGGACAGGAGCTCTGCCAATTTACGGTGGTACTCTTACTCCACCAAACCCTCAGGAAGTGACCTTGGAGTCTCTTCTGAAGAATTTGGAAACATGGCTATTCATAGGTTAATAACCACCTGTTTAAAACGTGGCATCTTTTTCTAGAATAATTTTCATTATTTTCAATTTTGTAAGTAGCATTGATTTTTTTATTGGGATTGCCTATCTCTACACAAGTGCTTAACATGTCCCTAGGACTAGACCGGGTCTGTAAGAATGGGAAGCCCTTTCAATACCAGCCCAGACACATAGCCAGTGTCACTTTACATTTTATTTTGGATGTCTATCGAGCAGCTTATGAAGCACTATCTGTACACACCACTTAGAGGGAAATACACTACTTCTCTGAAACAGTACGTATAGCTCTGATATGGTCAAGGGCACTCAGGTAGAGGAATTTGGCTTGGCATGAATTGTTGTAACATGTGGTGCGACCCATTCCTGAAGCGCCTGACACCCTGTCATATGCGTGTGTAGGGATATACTGAACCTATTGATCATTGGTTCAAGTCATCTCTTGTTTCCTGGGGCTCAGCTGCTAGAAGGATTATCTTTAAGTACAAGCAATCATGCAGATCTTTTCTTTGAAACTAAAAGAAACCTAAGAACCTAAACGAAATTTTAATTCCAGGCATTTATGTGAGCAGCTGCCATTAGTTTCTGCGTATGCCATCTAAGTCGCGGTCTAAAATGTATATCTCCTACTCAGTTGCACCCAAAATAAGTTAAGCAACCGTGCTGGAGAGAGGCAGTCACCCTACCCCCGCACACGTTCCTGTCATCTGCATCTTGACAACATGGAGCATAGATGGCATTTCTGTAAATCTTACCTCAGAGTTCCCATCTCCAACAGCAGCCATCCAGCTCCACTATGGACAGGCAGAGAAGGAGGATAATGCTGGGGTGAGGGTGTGCACAACTTCTTTAACAAGATAACACATGTTTCCGATTACCTTTGCAGAGGCCCACCTGGCAAACTCAAATAAAAAGCTAAATCATTCTTCAGCCATGGCCTGACTGCCCTTGCCCTTGTAATGGACAGCTAAGCTTGCTGGCAGCCATTGTTGAATAATGGAAGAGTGGCCGTGGAGTTTAGCCTGGATAGAGGTACTGCCTCCACCTAAGTCTGAAAAGCAGAGTTAGGCCCTCATATAGGATGATGGGTGGTTCACAAGGCCAGCAGAGGGATGCCCTTAGCTGAATTGGTAGCAAACCATCTACTAAGCTTATCAATCTCTACCAGGCAGATTTTCAGCCAAAAGTACTGCAGCTTTGATGAGAGGATTCCATCTTAATGGGCCCACTCAGTAAAACATATTTTTTCTGAAGACCAAAAAAATGTCCATGACAACCTGGGAGTTTTCTCTGTGTGTCGGAAGGGGGCCTTTCTTATTTTCCTGTGTGGGACCATCAACCTTTCCCTGGTGATCCTGAAAAGGAAACATGTGTGACAGAGTGACCACCTTAAATAGGGTGCTTGCTCTGTCACACAACATTACTTGAGGATATCCAGTGTGAGCTGTTGTTCAAAGGTTTCTGCCAGCAGGGGCTGTAAACGTTTCCACTGGCGAAACCATTAAAAGCTCCCCAATGAGAA
The DNA here is from genome assembly GCF_964204655.1 of Triturus cristatus. NCBI lineage: Eukaryota > Metazoa > Chordata > Amphibia > Caudata > Salamandridae > Triturus > Triturus cristatus. Next base: position 496,644,970 of record NC_140589.1, on the reverse strand, counting down.
ACATGGCACTTTCCCCAACTTTGTATAAAGGAACAGAGAAGGAGAGCCTTGAGTTTGGTGGATGGGAGATCCACTCCATCCACTGAACTCTCAATGAAGCCCTGAGTCTATTATAGGAGTCACTGCTCTCTTGTTATGACGAGTGACTGCCATAATTTGGAAGGGGGAGTTGGGTAGGCTACCATTTATGTATTTAACCATTGCACTTCAGATTGGGGAATAACTAACACTGTAACATAAAGGCACACATTTAGGCATCTGTACATTTCAAAGGAAGCCTGAAAAGTTGCCGCAGATAATGTGAAATTCCAGGTTCATTAATTTGAAAGGGGTCTTGTAAAATATGCAGTGTTGCTACAACTAACATATAACCAGGGTGATGTGACACCTGGATGTTAGATTTTACAAATTTAAACAAACCACTTTTGCAGTTTTTAGGTCGAAGCCTGACAGATAATGCATCTGTCTGGTTTGAAAACGACATCATGGAGACAATCGGAACGCTTCCCTTGGAATCCATTCTGCCCATTGCTTACCATTGGCTTTGTGGTTTGAAACTCACTGTCTTTCTTTCTTTCTTTCTTTCTTTCTTTCTTTCTTTCTTTCTTTCTTTCTTTCTTTCTTTCTTTCTTTCTTTCTTTCTTTCTTTCTTCCTTTCTTTCTTTCTTTCTTTCTTCCTTTCTTTCTTTTTGCTAGCTTTCTTTGTTTTAGACCGCCCAGCTTGACTTTGTCCCCTCCGTAGCCCATATTTTATTGACTGTATCCTTCCGAGTGCTCCCTTTCTGTAAAAAGGCCTTTAAATCTTGTTCTTATCTTGTTAATATTCCTGTTTTGTGGTGCCGCTCCCTAACTGCAATGCACAGAAGAGTTTTCTAATTAGAGGCTCTTTGAAATGTGTTGCACTTGAAGAAAGTCTGTAATCGATTTCTTAAAGATTTACATGTTTCCGTCCTTTCATTTGCACACAAAATTCTGAAAGTGTTAAACAAACAGCACGATTCATTTGACATATCATATACATACCATAGTTCCTGTATTTGGTATATCCCGAAATCTATCCAAAGTCTGAAATTTCTGATTTAATTCTTGGAACAGCTCCATATGCCTCTTCCTTGTATGCATGACCTTCTGTAAAATGAAGCATAATTACCCGTTTTTAGAGACAAATATGGTAAATGTCTTTGTAAATCACCCCCTCCGCCCATGCGACAGTATCTTGCATTTCCCCTCATCTCTCAGGCAGTGCAAACATAAATTGATTGCAATCTATTTAAGTGTCAAACGTACATCTTGTAAAGGAATGTGTGATGTTCTTTCATTGATTTGTCACACCTGCAACTACAAATACATGCAAGCTACATAATCGTGATGACTGTGACAATCAACACTACTTCTGAAAGTTTCCACATTTTAAGCATGCAAAGAAGATAAGAATGACCTGCTTGCAACGATGCCACCAGTTCCTCATTAGTATATATGTTACAGAAACATGCTTCATTGGAAGCAACAGTGAATGTGAAGTAGCCATAGCGGATAAAGGACATTGGAGTCGATTCAAAGTATTTTCGCACACAAGTGAGCATCTACCTGAGCAAAAATTGGAATTTACGACAAGGAATAGAAAACAAGTGGAAGCAGGGAGATATATGGCGGCATATGGAAACAATACTTTCACATAAATACAAAGAAAGAGTAAAAAATATAGGGGTATATCAACAAGGTCTTTATTTCTGCTTTTTTGGCTTTAAAAGCCAAAAAAGCAGAGATAAAACTAGCGCCCTATCAGCAACAGGGTGCTAACACGCAAATTTGCATGTTAGCACCCTTTTACTCTACGCTTCCCCTTGCATCTCTAATGAGATGCAAAGGGGGCGTTCTAGAGTAAAATAATAGGAGAAATGTCGCTAGGCGACATTTCTCCTATTATCAAGGATACCGCTAACCCGGTTAGAGATAAAAAAAAGCAGCGCTAACCGCGGTTAACGCTGCTTTATTATGTCTGGTATTTTTCTGACTTAGCCATGATCTATGTAAGGTGGATATCATGGCTAAGTATGTCTAGCCCTATCAGCAAGCTATTGCCAAACCTTGGGGGATTATCGCTGTATTTCCAGCGATAATCTCACACTTTGCGCACACTCAATTGTATCGCTTTGTAGATAAGCGTTGCTGATAGCACGCTATCTCCGCAATAAAATTCAGAGTTGGCCAGCGATAATTATCCTCACGTTAAGAGCGCTGAGCGATAATTATCGCCGGCCCTTGCTGATATGCCCCATAATGTGCATGTGCGCATCTACCCCAGTCCTAAGGCTGTAGGATTTCTTTGTGGTACACCGTCCTTAGTCGCAGGGTTAATGCACCATGAAAAGTATGATACACTGTATTTTTCTGAAGTACCTAAGAAGCTTCTGTGGTTCTTAGATGTCTAGGCCTAAATAGATTTCCTCTTCCTATATGCCTGAGTTTTGAGAACCAGTAACATTTAGAATATTTAATGATTGCGGATTTATGTAACATGAACCAGGTCTCCAGAGGTGTATAAGCACTAAAGGTGAATGGAGTCCGAAGACACCGACATTTTGGGGAACATTTTGGAAAAACAGAAAGAGTACCATACACGTAACAGGGTAATGCAGTACATGACAAAGGCCAAAGAGGTAATCTTATACGGATGCCTCTGAAGCAGGGGTCTCCATCCTTTTCTGTAGTAAGATGTACTTTTGTCCAATGAAAATCATCACGAAATACTAAGAGTAGTGATGTAATGGTGACCATCCGGTCTAAGATTGTCAGCAGTGGTAACATCAGTACATTAAGCAGGGTTGCCATCAGTAAAGTATGCATTAAAGTCCTAGCTGCAATACCCCTGACACCAAGGTAATAATATGAGTAATACATCTCTCCAACTCAAATAGCAGCTTTAAATACATTTTGAAAATCAACACATTTTCTCCAAACATCAGTTTATGAGTTATAAAAATACACACATTTTCGTCTCAATTACATGATTTTGTACTTTTGGTACGCATATAATAATTCAACCAGGCAAAAGCTTCTATAATAATAGGCTGGGTTGAACCTAGGACAGCTTCTCACAGGCACCTAGAGAGCTATTGGTAGCTCACAAAAGCTACTCGTTGGAGACGCCTGCTCTGAAGTAAAAGATTGAAGGTTTTCAAATAATAACTAGAAACAACATCCCTACGGGAGAAGGGAATGAGTGTCACCTGACTACCAGATAACCAGAGCCCTTAGCGTCTCTCAATAGCTACGCAAATGTGACATTCGGGGAATGGGGCCAGGATGGGCTCGAACACCTGAATGGGACAAGAACATGGCAAAAACCAGTTTCCCAATATACAAATATATTTTATTCGAATTCAAATGATAGATGATTATTTTAAAGACTCTATATAGTATTCAAACTAGATAATAAAGCAAGTCAAATTAAATAGACCTGTACATATTCTTTTCATATGAACACCCACCAAATACAGTGATGTGATTCATACGATGTCCCCCAGTCAAATAATAACACAGAAGATAGAACAAAACTGAAGATAGGCTGAGTGCATCCAGCGGCTAGTGTTTTACCCGCTAAGCTTAAAAGCAAGCATTAGCAAAGCCAATAGGTCTCCTCAATGAGAGCCTATTATTTGTAGCCATGTTATACAGCATTGCAGCTACTGCGTAGCATGGCTAAATATAGTTTTTTTTAAAGCGCTATTATGAGGCCATTGCTAATGCAAAAGCACATTAACACTGGCTGCATTATAGTGTTTTTTTATTATTTTAACAGTGAGCTCACCGCCACCTCTCTCCTGCCCTCTCCCATACCAGTGTCCTTCTCTATTTATGTGGTCTAATCCCTCAACCCACTAGGGAGTAAGCCTGAGTGGTCCTGAGGGGCTGGGGAACCACATTGACAACCGGAAAGGAATGTGGAGAAACTCAGAGGGGGAGAAGTACACAAGGGCGACAGCTTAAGAGTGCTTAAGCAACATGGAAGGAGAGACTCCCAACCTACTCCCCCTTATGCGGGGAGTGGGTTGAGGGACGAGGCAACGTGGGGGGAGAGGACAGACAAGAGGCAATGGTGGAGCACACAGACTATGGAGAGTGGGCAGGAAGGGCTGTGGCAAGCCCACAGGCAGTGGAGGGTGAACACAAAGGACTGTGGTAAGCACATGAATGACAGCGAGTGACTAGGAGGGACTGGGGCAAGGACACGGACAAAAGAGGGTGGGCTGGAGGGGCTGGATAAAGCACATCAACAATGGAAGGAAGGCAGTAGCAGCTTGGGCAAGAACACAGACAATTCGGGATTGGTCTGAGGGGCGAGAGCAATCATACAGGGTCAACAGAAGGGGGCAGGAAGGGAATTTGGAAGGACATAGAGGGTGAAAAGTAAACAAGGATGACAGCTGGAAAACACACCCACGCTCATAGAGTGCTTAAACAAAATGAAAAAGAAGCAGCATCTGATAAAGGAAGCAGTGGAAGGACGCAGTAGTGTTTCCATGCTCCAGGGGAACGGAAAACACAAGAAAATGAAGGAAAGCCTACAGAAGCTGGCGAATAAGAAGTAAACAAATGAAAGTGACAATGTAGGCAACCTATGGTAAGCAATGGGTGGCCTCTAAGCCCACTTTAAGCTAACAAAAGAACTTGCAAGAGACCTAAGAAGGGCAATAGTCTTTCAGACCAAGTAGATACAAATGACTGCTGATTTCACAAAGAAAAGTTTTCCACGTATTAAGAGGGCTGGGAATGACAGTGTCAAATATTTTAGCTGTGGGCTCTATGTGTGGGAAAGGGAGTTGGGGTTCACGAGCTGAGCAGGTGCTTGGGTAGTGCGGGGAGTCTGCTCTTTCATTTGTATTTGTATTTGTATTTGTATTGGCATTTGTAGGGCGCATAAATCACCCGTAGGTTTCATAGCGCCAGCAGATACTCAGATGGTGTGCGTGTGGTCACTCAACATTGGAATAGCCAGGTTTTCAGGAGTGCTGGGGGTCGCGTAACTTTGTAACTTTGTAACTTTTGGCCAATTGCCTAGTCTTTTTTGTGGAGGGTGTAGAGATCGCTTATGTTATGAGATGATTCCTGCAAGTTACCTTCTCAATCAGGAATGAAGCAGCACTCCTGGCTTCCTTTGCAAGGGTTTCCTAGCCTTACTATCTGCCCAAGCACAATAGTTTTACCTTCCTGGTCTAAATAGCCTCCACCAAGGCAGATTCTGAAAATGCTGCTGAAAATCTCCACCACTGCAAGGTTCTACGCTATGAAATGGCCTTCCAACATCCACCTCAAAAGTGAAGGAGATCCACTAAAATGTTGCATAGATCTGTAAAGATTCCTCGACTTTACATAAGTCTGGGCAAGGGACCTGACAATATATGTCGCACAGCTCTAAGTCCATGGCCATATTGGCCAGAGAGCTTTCTGACCAGTATTCTCAGTCTTCTGTTGTTCAAATGCGTAAATCCAGTTTGGGCATCTGCTGCCCACAGGGTGTCAAAAGCTTCACCATCGTCTCAGGATACAGTAGCTTACTTATGGCCAGGAATACAACTTTAATATTAAATATTGGCAGGGGCGTAATTGATCCTGTGCAGAGTATTATAGCTTTCACACCCATCATGCCCCTTGCTTCTCCAACCAACCAGTCATAATTAGATAATTTAAGAACAGTGTGTAACATTTTGAAAACAGCCTAAATAAATACATTTAATTCACTAACAACATGGATACTGGTAGATTATTGTTGAGCCAGTTAGGCATTTAATATTTCAATAATTGCTATTCATGAGATACGTTTATATCAAGTAGATATAAAGGCATGCTAGTTTTACTATTGGTTGACCAGACTAAAGACATGCCTTGTGCTGCCTGTGAGGACAACCAGAGAACAGCTATGCTTGATAGAAATGAGCCACACAATGGACCACTTCACACCAGAGTTTGGAAAATTAGTATTATGTTATTAGATGCATGTAGGGGAGCTGAGCAAATGACCTAAGCACATCTGCTTGGGTCAACTTCTTTATTTCAATTCCTAAGTAATTATTAATAATTAGTAAAACTGAATTATTTCGAGAAATACAAGAATAATAAATACTTGTGGTATAGTCACTAACATTCTAGTCGTATCCTTTCCCCCTTTACAAAGAAATATCTCAACAATCATGTTTATGAATATATGATTTTTTGGTACTTGATGTTATGTTTAAGAATATTCTAACTACACAGATTCTAGTATTAACTTAGTTATTCAGTTTAAAACAGTGCTATATTACCTTTGTTTCATATATTTGCCCAAATTACAGCATGCCAGCCACCAAGACCAGACATTTGTGGAATAGAAACTCCAAGACAGCAAGATAATTCGGTGGAGTTAGTGTTTGCTTCTGAAGTCTGTGTTCAACATCCAGGTATAGGTTTGAATCCCGGCATGACCAATTCACCAAACATTTCATTCTTCCAATGCAAACTTTCAATGCTTGAAGGCCTATCAGAATACAGGATGGCTGACAGGCTTTTAGAAAGGAACTGCTAACCTTAAACTCCTTTAACAGCAAACTCTGAATAGCAACAAAGATTTCCGTAATGAAAGAGGCTACGGTTAGAGCAACATGGTGGCCATCGTCCTATGGCCAGTTAATGCATTGGACAGAATCTCCTAATTGGCTCTGACTTTGAATCATGAACTTGCCTGAAAGGGCTTATAAAAGGCACAATGTGTATTTTGACCGTTAAAGCAATGCACCTGGAAATGCTATTTAAAATCTAATCTTTGGAACAATATAACTGTGTAAATATTTGTGGATTGTCTCACCTCCTCTGTTCTAACATAGCAGACCCACATAAGACATGAAACCCTATTCAACGAGCACTCTAATGCCAAGCAGGTAACTTCTTCGTCTGACTCTTCCACTGTCAGATTCCTTGATAGTATATCCTGTTGACATGTGTTGAATGGCATGTCTGTGCCAAACCCCATTCATTGGCAAGGCAAATGTGGGGAATCCTCCTCCCTTTCATGCTAATCGTCAGGTTTCTCAGACTGTGTTTCCATTCATCTGATGTATTAGCATTTTAAATATGTGGCTTCACATTAATTCATAAACATCGTCAGTCAAGGACTCACTACATTCCCAGGTAAGTCAAGTGCCCGACAGTGACAGAATATAGTCCTGGGCATCAAAATAAAAGTGGCCCAGATTAGCGAAAGAAGTGGTCCACGCTTGCAAATCAGGCCAGTTGTGATCTTGTAAAGACACGCACTGTGGGTAAACGAGGTACTGAGGTGTACAACGGCGGACACAATGACCGCACTACCCTGCTATGTTCCCTTTGTGTGAAGTTATTCGATGATCATTCAAGTTGAGTGTGCATGCGTTACTCCAGCACCTGCCGTTGTTTGGTGCTAACTGCAAAGCAGAGAGTTACTGGACCCAGGGACGTCACACCTTCGGACGGAGCAGACGGCTGCAGACTATCTTCTTAAAGATCTACCGCTTGCTAGCCCTTATCACGGAGGCAAACATAGCCGCATCATACGAGCTTACTGTCACTTTAATGCAACCCAACTCTATGCCATGAAGAAGTTCATTGTTATGAACGAAACGTGTTGGCTGACAATTTTCCTCATTTTGGATTAATTTGTAATAAAAGGCTGTCTATGACAACTACAACAAAGACTATAAGACTTATTGAACGCAACTTCTCACAAGACTAACGGGTGGTGCATCACTCCTCTCCCTAGGTCCACATGCACTGTGGGTGTTTGCAAGATATGGGCGACTGTATGCACTTGTGTTTGCTGCAAGCAATTGTGGTGATATCAGGGAAATTAGCGGTGAAAACCACCCCACCTTGCAATAGAACAGGCCCACAAACCTCTAAAAAACGGGTCCATACCCTGATCTCGTAGACCTGCCCATTGGACACTGCTTGACTGCCCTATAGACTGGCCCGTCCGTGGGCAATTTTCCTAAAAACGATTCTTCATTTCACACAAAAAAATCTGACACTTAAATATTACCATTAAACTTTATCAAATATTACTTTAACGAACCCCTTTTAGTATAGCCATTTTAAAATTGAAAAATGAAACCTTCTAGTAAGCATAGTATGATTTTACATAGGTCCTAATAGCAAGGCAGTTTCAGAAACACCAAAAGTGTTTACGTGATCGTTCTTGCAAAACGTGTTTGTTGTCTGAATTGCTCGGGATCCATACTGTCAATGTGATTGCCCCGATTTAGCGGCGCAAGCAGAGGCATCATTTGGCAAACAAATGTCATGCCAGGCCGCACAGCGCAGAAAGGAACACTTTCAAAACATTAAAGGTGTGTTTGAGGTCAAGTCGATCAGTTATAGGAGTGTGGGGCTACTGGGAGGCATATGAACAGCAGGGTAGCTTAGTGCAGTAGAATATAATCACATTGTTATGCTAAAAAGTTGCCTGTAACACCATAGTCGAGTTTTCATAATCCAAACATTAAACAAAGAGTCCCCTCTTGAAAAACACAATTTTTTACTGGCTTTTGCTCTTATATCCCACATTGTTTTGCTTATTTTCCGTATATTTTTAAAAGTGGGAATGTTATTGTAGATGAAAAATTAAGACACACTTGGCCTGAAATTAAGTGTCTGCCCTCCGCGAAAGTAAATTAGGTCGAAAATCAATTTATAGCAGGTGTAGCTTCTGTGAATGCATTTCTTGGACACAACTGACTTCCTGCACTGACTGTAGAATTAGTTCTGCTTATCTGACCTAATTACACTCATATATGTTCAATGAATTTGCTACGAACTACTTCTTTTCTAACCTACTTCCGATCTCTTAGCTTTTAACACTTAACTTCCCAAAGCTCTCCCTCTGAGCACACCTATACGCGCTTCTATTTCGAAGTAGCCCTCAGCAGCGCCACCCGAGCGATCTGCGATTAATGTTAATGCACAAATAATCTTAAATGCATTAGTTGAGGTTGACCTGTCTCCAGAAGCACAGGTGGCAAGTCGGCCAACGGAGCGCGCCACTCACTGATGCATTGTGGGCATGTCTCCTGCATCACTTGACTGATAAAGTGACAGATGAGTTCCCAGGCAAAGGTGACAAGCCAGATGAGAGATTCTGCAAAAATGCACGCCCGGCACTCTCAGGGGCAAAGGCCACTCGGATCTGGCTCTTTATTATTGTTGCCTTCTTGAGTGCAACTTCCGAGAACGTCTTCGGAACATCTTTCAGGAACATCAAGAAGAATATTTTAAATACAGAATTATTTGTCAGTGTCTGTTCACTTCGTGTGACTGGGGAGATTATTCATGGAGCTGCAATATTCGAATGCACTGTCTGCTTTTAATGTACTTACCCATGCCGAGATGCTTCGAGAAAGGCATTCCCTCGCAAGTTGGTGTGTCAGATGGAACCACATTTAAATTAGTACTCTGAAATCCTTTTAGAAGAAATGAGAAGTCCTTAAGCTTATAAAATGACTCCATTCTACTAACTGCATGTTTCATGTCTGCAGAACCCGGCTACTCCCGGTTAAAACCCATGTGAATCCCTTTTTTCTGCGTCAAATTATGCACAGAATTCCCTATCCAATTCAGAATAGTACGTCCATTTACCACCTGAATTGGAGAAGGTCCTGGTGAGGATCAAGGAGAAGAGGATGGGGTATTGAAGGTGTGAGGGGATAGTGTATGCAGTAGGTTGGTGGAAGGGGGAATTCCGGGGTTGGAAAAAATAGACAGTGACAGGACTGGTTTGATCTTTCAGTCTGAGCCTCATGCGATTTAATCAGCCAGAGTTTCCAGATGGTAAAATCGATCCTGGCGTTCTCATAACCAGAAAATCCAGGTGCAGCAGCAACAGCTCAATTGTAAATGAGAAGAGCAGTGTCCTATGTGGGCTACAGCTTTGCCCTACTTGTAATCAGGGCCATAGTGTAATATGACATAGCCTAGTGGTAGAGAATATCATGCAGTACAATTGTGTTTGCTAACTTTTTACCTGTATATCTTCCAGCTACCAGTCCATCAACCAGAAACAAGAATGCAAAGTGTAGTTGTAAAAACAATAACCAAAATATTTGGTTGAAATCAACAGATGCCGTATTTTACCAAGTATATCCGTTGAAGAACTGACATCCAAGATTCTTTCTCTGTTTAGACTGCCTATGGCTATCAGGCTGCCTGAAGGTTGGCAGTTGCTAGGCCCCTGCAACTATGCTGCATTTCTACCAGTAATTCACAACAAGAAATTACAAACTAATTTTATAAATCTATTACATCATCTTATCTTAATTATGCAACCTTTTATAAGGTTATTACAATACATGGGACTCTGTAATCCCTGCATAAGTACCTGTATAAGCGGCAGTCACTAACTTCTTTATAATCGTTGACTTGTGACTCACCACGTCGCCGATCATAATGAAAATACGTCAGAACTCGACTATTATAAGGTTATTGCAGTCAGGTTCTGACATTAGAATGCCTTCTGCCAGAAGTAGCAAAAGTGAAAGACAGGTCAGGTCACAAAGCATAATTAAGCAGCTGTTTAAAGCAACAAAAGAAACATTGTTTTTCTTTCTTCTCCATTTTATTGGCTGACAATAAAAAGCAGGGAGAGTATATTTATTTTCTGCATTCCTTAGATTGATAAATGCCAGAATCTTTCTGCATTTTTCTACATGTTCCGAGCTACTGCAGCATTTTTTTTTAAATGACTTGTGTCAAACTGTTTCTAATATCTGTATGCAACACATTTCTAACAAGTTTTTGATGTGTTTAATTTTGCACTATAGGCGTTATTTTTATTCTTCATGTTTGTACACATGCTCACTCTTTCATATGAAAGAGCTACTCACCGAGGCTTTAAGTGGTTTGCGATAAAGTTGATGTTGTGACCATGTATTATATGGGATAATGTAGCCCCTGCCGTACATGATAAGGATATCGAAAGTCAGCTTGGAATTCCATAACCTTATAAAGGATATATGGTTTTGGAACTCCTTGTAATGTATGGTAGGGGTACTTTAACCCATATATAAACTGATACTCGTATAATAGATTATTTTCTTAGCTGGTTTCTTCTTTCTTTCTTATCTTGTTACATTCAAATGATAATCAAGTCAGCTTTATATTTCTTTGCACTGTGCACAACTTGTAAAAGATTTAATCTGGGATAATTATCTGCCAATTGGCAGTATATATATTCTATTTAAAACAGATATAAGATCACCACTTATTTTTATTCAGATAACTCTTAATGGAAAACGAAAATCCACTTTATATTATCGCACTTGACTTTCTGAACCCCAAGTGAAGAAAAATCTTGTTGTGATAAAACTCATATCTCTTCTATTCAAAAACGTTTGGGCCAATCTACAAACCTTTTACAAAGCATGATTCTGATGTACTCCCAGAGCAAGTAAGTCATATTGCAAGCAGGTGCTCATATTCCACGGGAAAGGTAAAGTGGAACCAAGTGATGCCTGAGTGATGAGCCCTAACTAGGGGGAAACGTGTCCTGAGTTCCTTGTGCTTCAACTCAGGGTCTGACAGTCCAGGACTGATTAACATATGGCTCGGTCCAAACTGAGGTGGCATAATGTGCAAAATAACAACTAACTGGGATGTGACTGATTGGTTGCCAGTGAATTAAATTATTTCAAACATTGCATCCATCACTCTTTTGCATACTTTGGTGTGTTGTCCTACGTGGGACTGATATGCCCAGATGTGGGTCCAGTGCACACTGTTCCACTGGAACAATGCAATACCTGTCTGATGAATCCTAACTAGGGGGAAACCGATCCTTGATTGCTTATGTTCCTGTTCTGGATAAACCTGGCATGGCAGTTTGGGCTGGACTGTTCCCAATGGAGCCTCGGTCAAGACTGATTTGCATATGGCTGGGTCCAAAACTGAGGTGGCATGTTGTGCTAAAAAACAATGGACTGGGATGTGGCCCTGACCGACTACCAGTGACTGAGATGAATTAAAGCAATCCATCGATAATGTATTTGTATATTTTTTATTCTAAACAAGTTTGGGAGATATTGTACTGACAGGCTAAACCACCATCCAAATGTATGGAGCTCTTCTGAAATAAAATACAGGGTTATTAGGATCTTCTCTCTAGCTGCCACCTTCCACAATGTAGACCATCACCCACAACTCTTTCCCCTCAACTCACTAGGTTTCAAAGACTTAGCTTAAAAGGGTGAGCTCACATATTTCAGGACCTCTTTCCTAGTCACTTGGGAGTCCAGGAGATCAATAACCATCCCACTTCCAGTGAATGTACCATAGGGCTGTGCTCTAGGACCTCTGCTTTTTCACAGTTTTGACCTCTTCTATCTGGGATATCTTATCCACATTTGGATTATTGTTTCAACCTCATATAGTTTTTTTTTTAAAGATTATTTTCTTTGTTCAGTCAAGTGTCTCAGACTGTGCCACAACAATGCAAAACTGTATTGCTCTGCTATCATCTATGGTAGGCTCCTCCAAACTGAGGTCCTATATTTCCCTCTCTCTACAACACCCCTCTCCTTACTTACCCTGCAACCCTGAAATGTATTCCCACCAACCAAAAACCTTGGATTGTTTTTAACACCTCAATAACATTGAATCCCCCATAAACATGACATCTGCTGCCCAATAGCACGTTAAAAATATATCACCTCTGCTCTATCATCCTTTTCAACATAGCCAAAACACAGAATATCTCACTTGCATTCAGCAGGCTTCATTAGTGGATTTTTTGTGGGCCTACCCAAGACTCCTTTGAACAATTTAACACAGTCCTAAACATCATAACCACAACATTGTACAATCAATCTAGTCGTACTCCCAACTCATACTGTCACAAAGTAGGCTGACATTCTGCCAAAAATAGGGCCATTTATAATCTACTTACACTTGTATTCAAGGTAGTGAATGCCTTTACACTTTACTATATTGTAAGCGTCCTATCTAGCTGAACATCTACCTGGACTCTCTGATCTTCTAATCTAAAACTATATGTCACACCCAAACTACCCTGTGCTGCTCCAAAATCCAGTCCTTCTACGTACAAGGCTGTCACCACTCGAACTCCACACCACTGGGCATTCGGGCACACACTCTCTTGAGTTCAAAGCAACATAGAAAATTCGCCTACTGACACTGGAAGGGCACAATGGTAAATGGTCTCTAATTAAATTGATATACCTTTTGAGATTTTGAGACACCTGTATGAAAAAGCAAACAAGAAATGGCAGTGTGATAGATGAATATCTTTCTTTGCTGGTCAATCAATACCTTACTAGTGCTCAACAAATTTGTTGTTTTACCACCTCACCGTCACTGTTCTGTGTACCATCAGCACTGTTAGTGTAAAACTTTTCATTTCAGAGTGTTATTGCTGCTAACTAAATAAATAAATACATAAATAAACAAAGAAATTGACCCCTGTCAACATCTTATTCATACTGTTAAATGCTTCTTCTCTTCCGGCATTTTGGGAGCTCAGGTCAACACTGGCAATACATATGACCTCTCTCACTAATAGCACATCAGTCAGATTCTCTACAGAAGAATTCCTTAAAATGCATGTACTTCATTTAGGCATATCTGTATCTTATTTGTATGGCAGTCTGCAAAATGTAATGCTGTTGGATTGATGGTGAATCCTTGTCCATGTTAATGTCAATTGATAACTGACATAACTGACTGATCTATACTATCTCCTATTAGCGGGTTAAAATGAACACAGTTGCACAGATTTATATATATTTACATGATAAATTATTCCATGTACAATATCACTCACTCATTCACTCACTCACTCACTCACTCACTCACTCACTCACTCACTCACTCACTCACTCACTCACTCACTCACTCACTCACTCACTCACTCTCTCTATGAAAAGAATGTCTTAATCCCTTTGGTGCTCATGACGGAATGGTTCCGTCATGAGCACCGGTGCTCCTGTGCTCATGACGGAACTATTCCGTCATGAGGACAGGGGCACGAAATCCCTCTGCTGCAAACAGCAGGGGGATTTCCTTTTTTTGGGGGGGTCTCTGGAGGTGGGGAAGAGCATCCCCAACTCCAGAGGCCCCTCACTTGTTTTCAATCCAATGACGATTGCGCGCATGGCACGCTGTTGTCAATAGAGTGAAAACGAAACTGAAACTTAGTTTCAGTTTTAGTGTTTCAGTGCTCGTGGGGCTATCTCAGCCCCCTGAGCACTGAAACACTTGGGAGGGGTATCGTTGGAAAGGGGAGAATCCAAGCAGGGATCCACCCACTAGGCACCAGGGAGGGGGGAGCAGCCCCTTGGGCAAGGGCCTTTGCTCCCCCCATATTGTTGGGGCTAAATTAAGTCAGGGAGGGCAGAAAGCCCACTAGAACCAGGGAGTTTTTCTACTAAGTAAATTAGGGGTGGGGGCTGCCCAATATGGGCATGCAAATGTACCCCCTGCACAATTAGAGTCTTTCTGCCCCCCTGCGGGACAGATGGGGGCAGTAGCCCCAAATCTGCCCCCGAGGGGGCAGAAAGCCCACTAGACGCCACATTTTTTAAAAACATTTAATTTAGGGGTGGGGGCTGCCCAAGATGGGTATGCCAATGCCTCCACCCATCCCTGCATAAAATCCTAGTCTTTCTGCCCCCCCGGGGGGCAGATGAGGGCAGTAGCCCCCAATCTGCCCCCCTGGGGGGGGCAGAAAGCCCACTAGAACCCAGGGATTTATTTTATTATGTAAATTAGGGGTGGGGGCTTCCCAATATGGGCACGCCAAAGCCCCCAACCCCCTGCACAATAAGTCTTTCTGCCCCCCCGGGTGCAGATGGAGTAGTTTTGGGCCCTTGCCTGTCGCGGGTACTTGGGCCTCCCACAAGAGTGAGGCACCATTTTTATCGATAGACCTGGGCAACACTGGGTAGTAGGAAATTTGTATCAGCCCGGTGATGCCACAACTTTCCCACACAAAAATGTGTGGAAAAAGTAATTTTTCAGCTAAATGTGAGGATTGCAGGGGATTCTGGGTAAGGAAATGTTGGGGGATCCACACAAGCCATACCTCCCTGGAATCCCCCGGGTGTCTAGTTTTCAGAAATGTGTGGGTTTTGTAGGTTTCCGTAGCTGGCCGCCGAGCACGGAACCAAAAACTCAGGTGACCCCCCTTGCAAAACCATGTTGTTTTGTGATAGGCACTTTTGATGTGGTCTCAATAAGTTTTGGGCCCTTGCCTGTCGCGGGTACTTGGGCCTCCCACACGAGTGAGGCACCATTTTTATCTGGAGACCTGGTAGAATACTGGGTGGTAGGAAATTTGTGTCAGCCCGGTGATGCCACAACTTTCCCACACAAAATTGTGTAGAAAACGTGGTTTTTCAGCTAAAGTTGAGGTTTGAAGGGGATTCTGGGTAAGAAAACGTTGGGTGATCCATGCAAGGCATACCTCGCTGGCATCCCCCTGGTATCTAGTTTTCAAAAATGTATAGGTTTGCTAGGTTTCCCTAGGTGCCGGCAGAGCTAGGGTTCAAAAACTACAGCTAGGCGCTTTGCAAAAAAAGGGTCATTTTTTACTGTGAAAATGTGGTGTGTCCACCTTGCATTTGGGCTATTTCCTGTTATGGGCACGAGAGCCTACCCACACAAGTGAGGTACCATTTTTCTCGGAAGACTTTGGGGAACATGCGGTGGGTGGAATTTTCTGGATCCACGCAGATTCCAGAACTTTCTAACACAGAAATGTGAGGAAAATGTGATTTTTTGGATAATATTTTAAGTTTGCAAGGGATTCTGGGTAACAGAACCTGGTGAGAGCAAGTCAAGTCACCCCATCCTAGATTCCCCTGGGTGTCTAGTTTTCAAAAATGTATAGGTTTGCTAGGTTTGCCTAGGTGCCGGCAGAGCTAGGGTTAAAAAATTACAGCTGGGCACTTTGCAAAAAAAGGGTCATTTTTCATTGTGAAAATGTGGTGTGTCCAGGTTGCGTTTTGAGACGTTTCCTGTCGTGGGCACAAGTCCTACCCACACAAGTGAGGTACCATTTATATCGGGAGACTTAGGGTAACACAAAATTGTAGAGCAACTGTTATTACCTATTGACTTTCAATGCATTTCTGCCTTCCAAATGAAAGACATGGGGAAAAAAGAAGTCATTTTGAATAATGGCCTATAATTCTCATGCTAGTATGGGTACTCCCAATTTCAGACATGTGAAAATATCTACTGTTTCTAAACTCTATATTTTGTTCCCATTTCAGAAATACATAGGTGTCTTTCATACCAATGTTTCCATGTATACATTTTCCCAAAATAATTGCTATATACCCTGTACATAATAAAAAACCATTGCAAGAGACTTCTCAGTTTTTGGCTCTGGGTTCGTCGGATTCTTGGTGAACCTACAAGTCCTATATATCCCCACAACCAGAAAGGTCCAGCAAATGT
Source organism: Triturus cristatus (assembly GCF_964204655.1). Lineage (NCBI taxonomy): Eukaryota > Metazoa > Chordata > Amphibia > Caudata > Salamandridae > Triturus > Triturus cristatus. The sequence continues at coordinate 496,628,494 of NC_140589.1, read as the reverse complement.
AACGGCATATTGCTTTTAAACAGCTGTCATAATTAGAAGAAGTTACAGGTGAAAACGTTGACACAAACGGCTGTTTTTTTCAGCTCATTTTCAATTTGTCCTATATTTAACTGTTAATTTCTATGAAGAAATCTTGAAGGATCTACACAAATGACCCCTTGCTGAATTTAGAATTTTGTATACTTTTCTAAAATGTATAGCTTTCCAGGATTCATTATTGCTTTCATACCCATTTCTACCATTAACTGGAAGGAGGTTGAAAGCACAAAATATAGCAAAAATAGCAAAAATAGGCTATGTCCCAGAAAAATGCCAAAACTGTGTCAAAAATGTTGGTTTTCTGACAAACGTATGCTTGTCCCTGAAGGCTGGGAAGATGGTGATTTCAGCACCAGAACCCCTTTTATATACCATTTGCAGGGAAAAAAACGCTTTCATCTGGAGCCCTTTTTTACATTTTTTCAAAACAAACTAAAATGTAGCTGTATTTTGGCTAATTTCTGGGTACATCCACAAACTCTGGGTACCTTTAGAATCTCCATGATGTTGGAAAAAAAGGATGCAAATTTGGCGTGGATACCTTATGTGGTCAAAAGGTTACAGGGGCCTCAGGGCGAACTACCCCAAAAAGCCAAAAAAAGGCTTAGCATGGGGGGGGAGGCCTAGCAGCGAAGGGGTTAATGCAAGCAAACATCTTCTCATTGCTTTGCGTGCATATGATGGGTCTTTATAGCTATCTTTTAACGGAGAACACCCAACTGGTAGATATGTGGATTTAATAGTGAAAGAGGCATTAATTGAGCTTTGAAGGAGCTTGGATGGTGGAAAATGGAGTACATCTTGAGAACATTCTCAGGCTGCAGTGAAAGATATTTGTATATTTAATAGTACCAGGTAGTCCATGTGAAAGGGGAAAGAGCACCAGGCCATCTGATAAAACCCATAAAAGAATTAAACACCATAGAAAACCGAGTTGTTGGGTTATTAATTTAAGAGGGGTGACCCCTATCACCTTCATAACCACAATCTGGTTAGGCCAAAACACAGTCCTTAGATGTTTTCTGCTTAACCAATGGTAGCTGTGCACAGGCAGCTGGCCAGAGGTGTATTTTAAGTTTAAAGAGTACCAACAATTGCAAAGTCAAGAAAACAACACAATAAAATTAAAACATTTTTTTAGGAAAATATAGTGAAAATTAGTGATAAAAGGCACCAGGGTGATTACAATTGGATAAAGGGACTGAAACATTTTTAAAGTTTCAAGACAAAAAGAGCCTAAGAAAAGTAAACTGCCATTGAAAAAGAACTGGTCAAGGTTAACCAGCACCAATTCATGGTTTCAGGGCAATTGCAATGTAGCGAAGGCTTGATTCACCAAGCCAGTGACACCAGTCAATGATTTTGTCTTCAAATTTTGGGCCTAATTTAAAATTTGTCCCTAAGAGTGGTGGAGGACATTACCTCAGCCATCCTGATGGGCTACTATATGTCAAATAGAGAGATGACTTCCAGCCCAGCAATAATCTCTGTACATTGAAAGGAACTGCTTTAATGGTGGTTCACTTCAATATCCAAAAAGGTAGGTAGAAAGCAGTTGTCAGTTTTGATGGTTATTCAACAATATTTTGTGATGTTTTTTCAGAACAAATGCCCAGGAGAAGGAGTTTGTGTTTGAAAACCAAAAAACAAATGACCCCCACACTCTGTAAGTTCGCTCTCAGAGTGTGGGGATCATTATTATTTTTTTCTGTCCCCACCACCTGTCTTTTCCTGCAGTGACAGACAGAAACAAGGCATTAGACTGTCCTTTCTAAATAGGGCAGATGGTGTAATAACCTTACACTTTTCTGCTGCTGGAGGAAGATTTCCATCGACATAGTGACCGGAGGCTCCACCAATGGCAGAGTTAAAGTCTGCATGTCTTTAAAGGAGGCGGGTGGACCAAGGATTTGGCTTACAGGGTACTCTGTCATATTTTGACAGAGTACCCTGTCTAGCAAACTCTAAATCGGGCCCTTAGTCAATGAGATGGAAGTCAAAGTTCTTCAATGAGGTAAAGTCCAAGAGTGAGGTTGGTGAGGGTCCCTCGAAGTCAATTATGCTGCCATTAAGCTCCAGCTAAAGTCACTAGTTTTGGCACCAAAAGTAAGCTCCATGTGGAACAAAAGGTAGGTAGGTAGGTTCATGGGTCAGTTAAATTTGCTGCCTTTACCTTCCGACTTGGGGACTGATTTAGAATTTATCGGATATCCTATCTGCCTAATTATCAATGGCACTTGTAATAGGGTGGTCAGGATTTCAGGATTTCTGTTTCATTTCTCAAGTTTGTGACTGAGTAACACATCTGAAAAACTCAAACTCTGGCCCTTCATCACTTTATTAGTTCTCAAAATCTTTTAGTGGTCCTGCTGCTGGGCAAGGCAAGGCCTGAAACCTTTATCACCAGGTTGCACTTAACCCATTTTCAGTGCAGCAAAAGGCTCTGAGTGGGATGCACCTCGTTTTACCAGGCTTGGGTGTGACCTCACTTAGCAAGCCTCTGCATCTTCTCTGATTGCAGGAGAACGGCTGGGAAAATGTTTTCTGGTCATACATTCAGCCTTCAGGTAGGCTTTTAGACCATAGAGCTCTATTCAGCTCCTGCAGAGTACATTCTTCTGTGGAAGCTGGGTATTCTTGGAGACAGTTCTGCCTTTTGTGTCCCTGACAGGAGTCAAACCGTTTGATTCTTGGAGTGCAATCCAATATCTGGTGTCCATCAGGAGTCAAGTGTCCTTGAGTCATATTTTTCCAGCAGGAGTCAGAAGTCAGGAGTCTTCTTTATTCCAGCAGGGCCTTTTTCTTCAGATGGAGTCATCTCATGTCCTGGAATGTTCTGAGGAGGAGACACTGAGGTGCCAGGCTAACCATATGCATTTTTCAATAAGTGGAGAATTTTCCTTACTCAGTCATGGCTAATGTATTATCACCCAGCTCGGTGGACATACAATGTGCACTCTTGGGGTATCCTATGAATATTTAAAATATGGAGTTTCTACATGGTAAGAGCAATTATCACAGCCATGTGTTACAGCAGTGCATTTAAATTGCAACCCTGGCAGCGTGCAGTATTGCTCCTGACGGCCATGTCAGTATGTGTCACATATGTGTGTAAAGTTAGGGCATATTGCAGCCCACATATGCCATTAAAGTTTCCATTGCTTAAGTATACTGAATGCATCATTTCCAATGGTCTTATTGGAAAGTTAAATAAGTTAACTGATAACCTGAATTACAATGCACAGCTACTGTTGTAGGGGAAAACACAGGCGAAGTACCGCTGTTTATCAGTGGCGAGGCACTCTGAGCTTTGAAGCCAGCAAATTAAAACAGATGAAAAGGCAGGGGCTCGGAGGGGAGCGTGACAAAATGATGTAATTCCTCAAACAAACCACACATTGCATGATATTGTTTTGATTGTGAAAGCTGTTCATGGGGTAATCAAATGATCTATCAGCAAGAGAGGTACTACATTCCATACATTGGACAACACTTTACATAAAAGGTTTAGAACTGGTATACATCGCACCCAAGAGAAGTCATTCTAGGAGCAGAAGCGCTCTCTAAGTCCTCTCTTCCATATCATAAAATTCACTTGAAGGTCAATTAAGAACATATAACTCTAGGCCTGCACTTTTGAAAAGATTTGTGGTTGGGTTTCTCAGAAATTAAAACATTCAAGTAGGAGAAAGAGGCTGAAATGCATCCGCCATTGCTTTTTATCTTGCGCAGCTTAGATTTGTTCTAACAGCCACAGCCCAGACTGTTCCTTTTTGGTGAGATTGAACTAATTGCATACTTTTTTACCCTTCTATAAAGGCAAAGATGAGCTAAAAAGATGTGATTTGTTAGCATTAGATGAAGAAGTGCCATGACATATTTTGCTCTATAAACTTTGCAATTTCAGTTGAAACTAGGTAATGCTTTGCTTTTTCATACTAAGGGGCCTGTTTGTGGGCCCCTTGCACCCCCGTAGCAGCTTCATAGATAAGGAGTAAGACAGGGCAGTACAAATCACTATGTTGCCTTACTCTGTGCCAGGGAGGCATTCCATGGGCATTGAGGTGGATGTTCCTACACAACACCCATAGATTTTGATGCTTCCCTGGAATTTCAAAACTATGTAAACCTGGGGATGCTCCGAAACCTTACGCCTCCTCAGGGGGCGTTACTGTGAGGAGAAATAACTTTATTTCTCTTTGTTTTTCCTCTTTCCATGTGCGCTGCATTCTGCAGCACACAGAGAAAGTGTAAAAAGCCTCCCAGGATTGTTTTTGTGTAGGAAGGTGCCCCTTCCTGCACAATAACAATCCTGCCAACAACACTGGCACCCTTGATTTACGGTGTCAGGGTGCTTGCATTGGCCCCAAACTGCCCAAATCGCACCAGAGCAGAGAGAAAGGGCAGGGAAGCACTGTATTGGATAAATAAGGTGCATTCCTGCCCTTTCACTTTGACGTGGGGCAGCGAAGCAAGTTGACTTGCTGAGCTGCCCTATGTCAAATACCCCTAAATGATGCCCTAATTCTCTTCAACCAGCGACACAGAGCCAAGGTTAGATTTATTATACCCAACCTCTGACTTTTCAATTCTCTGCTGTGTGGGGGTAGGATGAGAGTTTGTGTCTGCTTTCTCATCCCTGCACTGGTAACTTCTCACCCACCATTGTCATATTCCGTGTTACAGTGCAAATAAACTGGACATTCTCAGACAGTCTTAGCCCCAAACCCTCGTGTCATCAAGAGCAGACAGCTGAACATTCAGAGCCCAGTCCAGAGGTGAATGTTAGAAATGGAGTTTCTAAGTGGCAGCGGTTTGCACCCTGTCCAAGTAAGGTCCCAAATTCCTAGTCAGAGTAATTGTAATACACACTAAGTCTACCTGTGCTCCCCCTCTGGTAGCTTGGCTCAGAGCAGTCAGGCAAAACTAAAGAGCAATGTGTGAAGTACTTGTGCACACCACAAAAGTATTTCACACCTGTTAAGGAAAATTGCCAACATTCATCAGAGTAGAAACAAGACCAAAACAACAAAAATCAAACATACACAAGTCACGTTAAAAATTTTCAAAGATGTTGCTTAACAGCTATAGCGGCTGACTTTGAAGCTGAGGAACCAGGTTTGAGTCTGGCAGGAGGATCAAACATCCTGTGATTCTGGGCAAATCACTTAATCTCTCCTTGCCTAAAAAGTGAATTTGTCCGTCTGTAATGCAAATGGTGCTCATGTAAAGCGCTCTGATACCTTTGAGCCAGTTCGCGATATATAAAACAAAGAAAAAAAAGTTATAGCACTAAGAAACACAATATCTCCGGTTGCGGCTATAAGAACGTGCTTGATGAAGTCGAATCTCCAAGTTCGGTGTCAACTGCGATGGAGCGCGGGCAGACTACAGAGTCGTACAGACCCCAGTTATGGTACCTTGGAAACTATGACAAAACAAAGATTTTGTGAGGCATCAAGGAGGTGAGGTGCTGCTGAGGCCATTGCGTCATTGGTTCCTTACTATCCATGCAGGCAGTTGGCACGTCGGTGCTTAGGATGGTACATTGCACAACGGAGGTGAGGCGTCACTGAAGCGAGTGAGGCATCGGTTCCCTGACGTAGTACAGAGTCGTTGAAGCCCAGGACATTGCAAGACACAGGGGAGCTGATGCAGCGTTGGCAGCGAGGCATCGATTCCGCTGGTGGTGTGGAGTTAATGAAGCATCAAGGGTCAAGCCATGAGGGGTTGACTTCGCGGAGTGACACAGTGTCAAAGAGCGGCGCTGGCTCCGAAGTCATACTCAAAGCTGATGTACTGATTTTGTCTTGTTTAGTACAGCAAACTCATTACCAAGGACCCAGACACTGGATTTTGAACCACTCTGCAGAGTAGGGCCCTAAGCAAGAAAGTCCAGGCACTACGGGTGAAGTCTTTGATGGCCCTGAGACTTCCAACAGGAGGCAAGCTCAACTCAAGCCCTTGGAAACACTTTAGAAGGCAGTATGCAGAGACCAAAGTCCAGTCCTCTCACTCCCAAGACAGAAGCAGCAGGCAGAAGTCCTTCCTGGCAGCTCAACAGCTCTTCTTTTTGACAGAATGTCATCAGTTCAGAAGTGTTTTGAGTATATGGTGTCAGAGGCCCAATACTTATACCCATTTTCGACTTAAAGTATGGAGCCTTCAAAAAAAGGTCTTTGTAGTGCACACGACCCTACCATTCCTGGTCCTGGCTCCAGATACACTACGGGGGGTAGGCAGCTCAGTACAGGCACAGCCCTATTCAAGTGTGTGTCAACTCCTCCAACCACTCTAGCTCAGGACGACACATCAGCCTGGTGATGTTCCATCAGGATAGGCAGGGCACACCTCAGCTCCTTTTGTATGTGACTGTCTAGAGTGAATTCACAAAGCCCAACTGTCATCCAACCCAGGCGTGTATTCTAAGGACGGGCAAAGGGAACGAATGATTACATTTAAAAGATTTCAGACCTGCAATTTAAAAAACAACTACACTTAAAGATGTGCTTTTAAATTGTGAGTCCAGAGACACCAAACTCCCAATTTCTATCAGCTACCAATTGGAAGATACCTGTGTAAAATGCAACAGAGCAGCCCCAATGCAAACTCATGAGAGAGATAGGCCTTGCTGTTGTGAAAAGTAGATTTAGTGGCTTTTCACTACCAGGATGTGTAAAACTTAAAATCACATGTCCCACCTTTTAAATACACAGCACCCAGCCCCAGGGGCTACCTAGGGCCTACAACCTGTGCACACTTGCTCTGCAGTGGCAGTTCTGAGACACGTTTGGAGGGCTACTCATGAGGGTGGCACAATCAGTGCTGCAGGCCCACTAGTATCATTTGGTTTACAGGTCCTGGGCACATGTAGTGCACTGTACTATGGACTTACTAGTGAACAAAATATGCCAATCATGGAGAAACCAAATGCCATTATATTTTAGACACAGAGCACATGTCAGCAGTGGTAAAGTACCCAGACTCCAGCACACAATCAAAAACAGGAGGCCAGAAGCACAAAGACAGGGGATACCATGCCAAAAGATGCAAGGTCTAACAGTGAACAAAACATAAAATATGTTTTAATTTCCATACACCCTCACAAAGCTTGCTAGCTGCAAATATGAACCAATATTTCCACATCTGATGATGTGTCCATGTGCACAGGCACAGCATAATATCATGTGATGTGCAGGGAGGAAACCGCTGTCAAGCTACCACTTATACAGATTACACTAACAAAGCTGCAACAGATTGACGATTTCACAGAAGACTCGATTTAAATTTGGCAAATGCATCTCGTCCACAAGCTGAGACCCATATCCTGCAATGAGCGCTAAAACCATCTGCTATGGATGCAAAATAGCACATTTTTTAAAATCTAGAAATATGCTGTGAATACTTTATGCTTTTTCTAGCTAATGACCGACACAAGCACATATTGTTCTAAAGAGAATTCATAGCTATTAAATAGTTCTGCGCACAATGCAAATGGGAGACCGAGCATGGCATTTTTTCAGAATAGCAGATATTTTAGGAATGAGTTGCTGCTTCTTGATTCTTAGTATTCACAATTTCCCATGCACATTGTTCAAATTGATGAAATTTACTAACAATGCCGATGACCCAAAATAGTCAGTCACACTGGTAGAAATATCTTTGTTTTCTTATCTCGTTCCTGATAGTGAGCTAAATGGACCGCAATTGGGGGTCGCCAGGGGTCGCAGCAGCGACCCATGGGCAACCAGTTGCGACCCCTACTGCTTTGTTTGCGACCCCTGGCTGACAGCTGATTACATTTCTTGATTCATTCTGTCTGTTTCTGCATGCATGCTGGGGGTCAGCACTTGTGCGTTCATGCTCACGGTCTAGTCTTCCTTTGGAAGAGGTTGTGCTTTGGGGTGAAGGGAGATGCTGCGCAGCTCTTTGGAGTACACGTGTGCGTGGGCACGTTGAGCTGCGTTGTTGACAATAGTCCACTTTGTAGTGTATGACTAGTGGAGGGGAGACACTACTAGCCTGTGAGTTGTAACTACAGTGGTGTGTACTCAGTACACTCTGCTGGTGTGAGCTGTCCAGCATGGAATTTATTTTTTAAAGAGAAGGTAGGAGTAGGGTTGAAGCAGTGGGGCACACTCACAGGTACATTCAAAATAGAATGTAACCTAAACCGGGTTCACATATAAAGCAACATTCGTACTTTGCAGCTACACCTGCCTGAACAAAGAAGTAAAAACTGACACTGTTCCATCCCTTTTTCATCTTTCTAAATTGTTTACAGAAAGCCTACAGTCTCTTACTCTTAGTCCATTCCTCAACATTCTTACATTTGCTATAATCAAAAATGTTATTTTTCTTTAACTGTATCTCCAGCTACAAAATATGTAATACCTTCTAATGTATATACTTTTCGATCAAAAAGGCTGCTGTCCTTCCTTTTTTTGGAGTCTCTTGGATAATTTAGTCGTCTTTCTATCATTCATAGCGTAGGCTGACTACATTACATGCATTAACAATGGAGAGCTCTTACAACAAAACAGTACCTTACGACACAGTTTCACAGAAGAAAAATGCAGCTCATTGCTCGATTATGAAATACTACTCTATGAATGACAATGTACTTTGCTTTTCAGGTGCCCAGATCACAATATTTAAAACGTTCGCATTTCCACATTTCAGCAGTAGCGGCTCGTGGAGGGAGTGCTGCGGGGCGGGGGAGGAGCCGGGTGGGGGGTAGTATACTATGGAATACGGCCGAACAGAGGTAAGTAAACAAATAGATAAATAAAACAAATATTGTTGCGCGTGCTGCATCGTATTTGCCACTGCAGCACGCGCAATGAAATTCGTTTTATTTATTTATTTGTTAACTTCTGTTCGGCCATATTCCGTAGTTTACTACTCCCCACCCTGCACCTCCCCCACCCTGCCCCGCCTCACCGCCCCGCAGCACTCCCTCCACCAACCGCTACTGCATTTCAGCATTAGCATAGTCAGCGAAGGCATGTCCAGTAACAGGGTGCATGAATTGTGGGCACCTATTTGAAGCTTTGGCAATAGGTGGTCTGTAAATGCTGCAAGGAAAGTCTAACTAGTGACATTTCAGTTACTGCAACACATCTGTTGCTAAAAAGCACTGCAAGTAGCAGGCAGCATTACCTCCACTTGAACATATTTTTTATACTGTCAGAACTATGAAAGACAGCCCTAATTACACTGGAATGTAAGCTTGTAATTTGCAAGATGTACATTAACTCTGCATCATGGGATTAACCCGCTGAGCAATCCTAAGAACGTACATTCTAAGCACTGTAGTTAGCAAGAGTTATTATCACAACTCATGGTTGGTACTTTCTCAACTACAAGATGATAGGTTTACCCATCTGGGATTCAAATTTGTAATTTCTGGAATGTCAAGTGTACTAAGTGAAATGTGCTTTGGGAAACCGTGTCCTCTGGAAGAGCTAATTGTCATGGAACTGAGCCTCCTGCAAAGAAGCTTCACCCTCCCCTCGTCCACTCAACACCAGTGCATTTAGTATTAGAGGGATTGTGATAGCCTGCACAGAACAGGCAGGAGAGCACAGATGTTAGACCAAGAAAGAGATGGAGTGATGCTTCATCTCTCTGAGAGGAAGAAGCATCTGCATGACATGGTTTGAACCACATGCAGCCCCACTTGCAAGATTGTCATGTATTTTGAATGTTAGCATTCCCATTAACTACTCTTCAGCCTTTTAATGTGGGATAGAATTAAAGACACATAAACTTTGATGTAAAACTGTAGAAAGAAAAAGACACCTGTCTAGTGGCTAAGTTGTACAATGTGAAACTAGGAGAACAGGGATCAATGCCGGCTTCTCACTCGATCAAGTTGGGCGATCTTAGACAATAACTTATTACACTGTGCCTCGCTTTCCTTTATCAACACGTTGAAAGAACCTTCAAATAGAAAGGTTCAGCATTCGCTGTGAAAAAACCTTTCTTGTAATATTACTCTATCTATAACAGCAACTTAGGCTGCATGTTAGGGTATAGATAACAGCAGGCTCACTACTGGCATCCTCATCATGGCAGTGTTGAAAGGGCATTCATTCTTTTAAATTGCACATTGCTGAGCATTCTATGACCATTGAGATTTCAATTATACAACACATAATACCAAAAGCCACTTGTGGTGACCATTAAATGGCAATTGACCTTCCCATTAAGCAAAACATTTATTTGATAATAGGTGATTTGGATTATTTTTCATTGTTGTGCACTATTTAAAAGGATCTTATCTGATGATGCATTATTTCAGCCCTGTATCTGAAATGTGGTTTGGTGCAGGCACTGTATGTGGGAGAGTTGCAATAGGATTTGAAAAAAGTATGCTTGTGTACAGAGTATTTTATTTGTATCTGTTAGAGATTTTCCAACCAGTTTGTATGGTGTAACTAGCCAAAGATCAGATACGTCATTTCCCGTGATGGCAGCAGGGTGAAGGTCATGTGCTGTCCCTTCCTGTGATGCCATTGGGGCAAAGTATCAAAGGTCACATGATGTCACTTCCTGTGATGTCATGAGGTTAAAGGTCTTGTGAAGCCACTTCCTGTGACATCATCTGGGAGTAAAAGGGCATGCAACATCACTCCCGCCATCCCTGGCATTTTAGTGAATCGATATCCTTGGTGAGATAAAAAAGTTCTTCTATGTCTTCCAACAGCATTGAGTAAAATATGAATAAATAAATGAAATCATAAATTATTTAGTATGTTTTACCTGCTTAACTTCTAAGAGTAGCTTTATGATTAAAGCAATATGTTAACGCTACGCACCATGGCTTTAAATCGATATAGAATATCCAAGCGATATTAACTAAGGGGTCTAGGGATGTCCTATTAGCCCATGTCAGCAGGACACCACTTTATCATTCTTTTAAAGACATTACACTCTGGAAGTCATGGGTTTGGTTCTCAGTGGTGGCAGTTTGAGCCACAAACCCCGACATGACATTACATATGTATTTTAAAGGGCAAGTTCACCCTGAAGGGCCTCTTAGCGCTGAATAACAGATGTGTTACCCAACACAATGGTACTCATTTGATCGACCTTTGAAGGATGAAAGGCTGAGTGGATCCACCTTGGTTTGAACCTGTGACCCGAGATTGAACACAGGCCCCGGCAGCGGATGCACCTAGAGACTTTTACTGCTTAATTTGAGAAGTGCCAGTGCCCAAGATGTTTCTTATAAAGCCAATAGAGTTTGCATCATCCTCTGTCCTTGATAGCTCTGTGAAATGACAGTGCTAACACTATCTGCAAACCACCAAGCTCCTGCAACATTGGCAGTTTGGACTGTTCTGGTCACCCAAAGCTTTACTCTGAGCTTAACTGCACTAGTTTTTATTTTTTCTATAATGCATATTGATTTGTTAACGATGCTACTAAGGTTCTTGCTCTGTTTAAAACCTATGCCCATATGTGATGGAATTTCATAAAAATTTGCCAGTGTGAAGAAATAAGTGCTGGTGCAGAGTCCCAGCAAACATCTGCACAAATTAGGCATTGGGGCCCTAGAACTAACATAACAATTACTCCTCTAAGCAAGGTATTGCTTTAACTGTGGGCAGGCACTACAAGTGGCAACTCTGTGATAATAAACAGATGAGAGATATCAATTCTCATGGAAGACCGAGGATTTCATTACTAGGTTGAGCAGTCCAACATAAGTAACCTGGCTTTCACACTAAAAGTTTGACTGTGAAACATAACGTGAAAATTAATGTAACTTCATTTGTGATTATTGCATCTATGAAATGTCATCTAAATTCTCAAGCTCTTGTGAAACAATATTTTGTTGCTCAATGTTTTATAGTACGTTGAATATATTAATCGAAGGTTCTTGTTGGTAAATTTTTAATACCATCGTCAAATTAAAGGTTTTGTGAAATGAAACTGAACGATAATGAGGTTCCAATTTTACTTACAGAGGCCTGTCTTACTACAGCTCTCTATCACATATATGTACAGGCTGCAATCAATGTTTTGATAGAGGTGATGATCAAAGGAAACATAAAACAACTTAATGGGGATCAAATATATAGTTGTTTACCACTATGGAAGAGGAACATGTTTGAACTACCTCTGAACTTACCCACTACACTGACTCCCTGCTGGATTTTATGAAGGCCGACAATTTTTGCTGGTTTTATCTGTTAATCAATTATGATTTTATTCTACATTGCATCTATTGTATATGGCGTGTGCTTGTATGGCCTGGTTGCCGAAATAAAGTAACTTGGAATTAATAAATTAATGATGTTTTTATTTCAGTGGAGATTTGTATTATAAACCACATTTGCTCAAGGCAGTCAGTCACGAGACATACATTAAACCCCTAATTCCAGACATGGTCACCACAATGGCAAGCATTACCTCCACAATTACCGGTTTGCTTTATGCCATCCATTTTTTATCACTGCACACCACATATTTAGAAATTAATGACTCAAAATTGGCTTATTTTTAACATAAGTCAGATGGATGTAATGATGGGTTTGTAAAGTGTGAAGACTCTTGACCTTGCAAAAGACAGCGACAGGACTGCTCACAAAGACAGCTTGATGCAGTAATATCTCAAGAGTTTAAGCATGTCTGCAATAGCGCCCAGTTAAAAATAAGCATAGATTAACAGAACAGTTTTGTCCTTTGTAGAATATAAGGTTTTTGCAACCTTGACTAGCACATTCAGAAATGGTAAATGGTGGCCAGCAGAAATGTAAGCTTCCCACATACACATGACAGATGCAGAACTTTGTACTCACATATACATACACATGCAAGCGCATTCAGATTGCCAGATTGACTATGGTTAGCTTGATATATGTAAGCATCTATATACCTTAAAATACATCTAGGTTTCTTTAACTGCCATGCTATACCCTTATGTTGTGGAAGAGGTGTGGCGCAGCGGGCAGGGTGCCTGACTTCACACCACGGGGTTCACGGTTCGATCTCCGGTGGCAGGTTAGCCCAGCTCCATGTGACTCTGGGCAATAGCTCACTTAATCTTTCCGACAGCCCCTGGCGCCTGGACACCTCTCTGGAGGTAGCTGTGCGCTTTACAAATACTGGTATTTGTTTTATGTTGCCATGTCCAATGCATCACAATGACACTTTAATAAATGATTTATTTATCCAGACTAACTCAATGACTCTTCTCACGTGCCATATTGAGCTCATGTGAGGCATATTCTGGTAGAATAGCGGAAGGATTATTTTACTTTAGATAAACAATAAAGAAGCAACGCCGGTCACCAGCTTTCAGTCTTCCTGCTGTGAGAAAGATAGCTTCCTTTGGCAGGGAAGAATATGGTTGAACATTGTTGGCCAAAATCTGCCTGTCATTAGATTTTTAGATTAATGTAAACTATCTAACACTGCATGTGGAGCAACAAGAGTTTTCAAAAATGAATTAAAGGAAGAAAAAGAGAGGGGAATTTTGTGTACTTGAAATCTCATTGAGAACAGAAACATGAAACTCAAGCAGTCATCTGTCACTGTGGGCTATGGACCATTCGTGACTTTCTTAAAGAGGCAGTTCATTTTATTCTAGGGAATGTTGAACATCTTAAAAGCAATATTTTGTTTTTTAGGGTTATAAAATTGCTAAATAAATAGAGTTTCAGTTGTAATGTACCTCCATGGGATTTTAAACAATTATTTGTGTTGCTAGAAGGGATTTTGCTGTATGGCTTGACTTTCCTTTATTGAAAGGTAAAAATAGAGGAAAAAATTGCCTTTACAGAAACTTAGGGCCCAATGCATAAACTGCATTTTGTAGTACGTAAAGTAGTATTACATTGGTACTACGTACCTGCTACAAAATGAAATTCACAAACCTATGAGTGTAAATCTCCACCTCCACTTCTCCTACCTTTTCTATGGGGAGATCACCATGCATTTAAGTTTACTCCCTAGTAATACATATGGATGGGGCTTGGGAATGGCTGAAGAAAGGGAAATACTCACTACTAAATGGGTGGGATTAGGGAGGATTATGGAGGGTTTAGAGAAGGACATGCACCTGCCCACACAAGAGGAAGCCCATTGTTTTTCACAAACTGCACTTCTAAGGTTCCTAAAGTCAAAAGTAATGCAAAATTGCAGTGAATGTACCCTCTGGTCCTGTATACCCTGCCATGGAAAATAATGGAGGTAGAGATGTAAAATAAAACCCTTTTGAAAATAATGATCTATTTTTACTATATTAAATTTAAACATTATGATGGCAAACTCCAGTTTCAGGGAGGAGCCCCAATCAATGATTGTCATGTTCACCAGGAGGCATGTAGCTGACTATTCCATAATAGTCATCTTTCTAGTTTGAGCAAAACTCATTAGTCAACCCATAAATTTCTCAGTCCCAATCAACAACAAGGAAAGCAGAAAAGGGAAGGGGGGACATTCACTACATTAAAAGAAAATTGATAAAGGGAATAGAACCCTCCCTTGCCTACTGGATTATGATGAATGTGGCATCCTCAAGAAAATAACAGGCAGGTTGTCGCATCCACCACTGACAAGACATCCGCCATTGCAAACACAAGGAAAGGCACGGATGGGTATGTTAGGATGGTTTAAAGGAGTCAGCGAATGACGAACCAGTGGTGAAAGTAAAAAGGACTGTACCCCTAAACTATAATTCACTATCACCTCCAACCATCTCAAGCCTGGTAAGAGGGGGCAGTCATACCCTTGGGGTTCCCCTCCTATCATCACGGCTGGACTCTGCTGAAATGCATTATGTAGCTGGGATTCTTTTTCCAGCAGATGGGGTTGGCTCCAAGTGTAAAGTGGTTTCAGAGAAGAAAAAGGTCATTTGGAAATGCGATTAGTAAGGCTAAGGCATTTCCACTATTGGTGTGAGACAAGCCAAGGACCATCGAACTGACAGGAAACGAAAACTCTGATTATCCAGAGCACGTTTGGTGTTGGAGACTAAACGTTGATGATGAAAAGTCAGAAAGAAAAGGGTGTGAAGTGTCCTGGAGGAATAAGGGTTTTTATCCTTGGCGTGAAAGGTAAAAGAACGGCGTTCAATGAATTTATTGTTTTCGATCAGAAAAGCACACATAGATACCAAGTCAAAGATTAAGTGGCATGCAGTGTGTTAGTATTAATGCATGCTGGATACCTTTAAGATGATGGATTTGAAAAATAATTTTATTTCACTGTTTATGTGCTAAAGAATGCTGCATTGCGCGGCACAAATGTTCGACGAGAATGCCTTGGTAACGGTTGCTATAGAGATTTCAGGATAGGACATACTGGATTGCATGTTTTGTAATTCTACAGCGTTTTGTAATTACTCATTGTTTCACTTTACCTTTCAACTGCTTTTGGTTGCAAAGTTCACTTGTGTCTTTTTGTAATTTTGCCTATCATCCTCATCCATGTAAAAAACATTGTACTAAAATGTTGGCAGTAGGGGCAGTTCTCTAATTAGAATGCTTTAGTACTGTTGTCCTTTCCCGGTACATAAGGGTTAAAACCAAAGGATGTTATCGTGTTCTGCCGCCTTCTCCAGACACATGAGTAATCTCACTGTGTCTGTGTTTTTTGGATTTCTTGGCTTTCTACAGCAGGTTATATTGTTCATATCGGCAATTAATTATTAGGCAACGGTTTGTTTTTTTAAATGTTCCAAGTTATAACAAATGACACATTATGGTGTGCAAGTTTCCTTTATGCTCTATGATTGGCGGACACAAGGCAGACCTATCAATTATATTTAAATGAGACCTCACCCATTAGCCTCTTTCTTGTCACCGACCTTACTACAAAGTGTGGGTCAGTACGTGGGAATCAGGCAATGGTAAAAGTCTATCATTTTAATACAGATGTTGAATACCGCATCTTCCTGTCGAGTTTTTATTTCTGTCCTCACCCAAAATCCTCGTTTGCCACACTTACATCATGCCTCACCAGTAAAATGCAAAGCCAAAAATGGGTTAGAGGAGGAATTCAGAACTTTGACAAAAAAGAGGAGCAAAAATAGCTCGTAGGTAGTCAGAGCATTACCACGTCATCCGTCGTCCTAGGAGCAGTCATTACTTTATGACTTATGAGGACATAGCAAGCAGAAAGTGCCTCCTCCTTGATCAATGACCTTCAACATCTTTCCACATGTCACAAAGAAATAGACCAAACCACATATTTTGGTTTACTGGCACACAGGATGACTTACACGTGGCTGTGTCTAGAAGCCACATCTTAAGGGGCAATGAAAAAAGCCTCACTCTGAGCGTATATGTTGTGGGGACAAAGATTGAAGCACTCCTGCAGGGATAGCCTAGAATTATACGATTGTTCAGGAAAGTGTCCAAACCACTTAAAAAGAAGCATAGTCAAACAGAGGAGACCAGAAAACGAAAACAACAGATCTCAGCTTATTCTCTTTGAATGAATACAGGAGTGCCAGTCCTCATGCTGACTGAGAAAGGTTGGCTTTGTTCATTGAATGCTTGTGAATGACCGGTTGCTCCTTCCATTCTATGGCAGAGAATAATCTGAGGGTTCTTCAAATGTGAATGTGAGGATGACCTATGGTGTATTTGAATACATGTGTGTGAATAGCCTATAGTTTTTTAAACACATGTGCAATTACCTACTGCTTTTTAACATGTACATGGGTGAATTAGCCATTGGTCCTTCAAATATGTGCATGGGAGAAGCCATATGTTTTCTTTCACTTTAGCAGGGTGTCTGATATTGTTTATTTATCCATGTGTCAGTTGTGTGGGCTCCGGTATTTTTCAAGAGTGATTCGCCTAAAACTTAGTTGCACTATGTGCGTTAATTCTCTTCTCCTTCTGTGTAAGTGCCTGTGTAAAATGCATTATCAAATCTTCAATATGCATACATGAGTTTCGTATGACTGTTTACAATGTCCTCGTTTAACTCACCAGTGCTATTTTATCAGTGTGGATTTTAGACTGTGCGGTACGGTGTCGTGGATGCTTCAATTTATGAATGAACGGTCTAAAAAATATTCTAAATTACAGCATCATAGAGTGAAATGTGAAGCATGCATTGGTCCATTGTCATAGAGCACAAAGGAGTACGTGAGGAGGTCAACTGACCCCAGACGAAGGAACTTAAGAAAGTATAGGAAGGGTGAAAGGGTCGAGCTTGAGAAGGTCCCAGATGTTTTCTAACAAAACGCCAGTCTTCTCACTATGATTTAAGAATAAATAGACTAAGGATGGGACAAGGTTACATTGTAGGTGTCTACAGCTCTCCAGAAGTGCCAAAGAAAGCACAATCCCCATACAATTGTTGTTCAGCATAAGGAAAAAGTTGCGGTTTTGAATAGAGCAGTGATTGATTCTTTACTTATTGTATGTTTGTGTATGTGCCGGTGTGAGGGTGTATGTTTGTGTGTTAATTTTACCATGCATACTTTGTTGTGCATGTGAATTATGGATGGGTCTTTAAATTTACATGTGTGTGTCATAAGACATGTACAAAGCACTTTTGTGGTTGCTTTGAATCGAGCCGGTTGTGATCGCAAAAATGTCTTATGTTATATACAAACCTGCCTTACTGAATCACAATTCGGATTTGTGACCCAATACCAATTCGGAAGTTGGAACAGGCATGTTTAGAGTGTCCCTTTCAAATATCAAATCATAATGGTACTTTTTAATGTTTGCAATTGGAATCCGGTGGCAAAATAATAATCTTTTATGACCCCCCTAAAAGGAGGGGATAAGCCATGTGAAATGGGAAGAAGTCCCCTTACTTTTTCTGAATGTTGCCCAAAATATACTTTAAGAGTAGGCACTGGTCCCATGGACCACTACCTAATCTTACAAAATGCAATTTATAGTTTTCATTTTTTTTTTATGTAGAAAAGGGGTTGTATTTAAATAAAAATGCTTTAGCAATCACAGACATGGAGGTCTGCTGACCCCAGCAGACCAGCATCCCTGAGATGGCTACGAATTCCAGTGGGTCACAATTTGCAGCCATTCTCATAATTCATGAGCTATGTCGAATTGCGACCCACAAGGAATCAGTAATGTGCAAAACTGAACTATTAGTGCGAATTTGCATACTGGTTGTAATAATACTGATCGCAAATTGCGACCAGTAATTTGCAACCAGTGCTACGTATCTCTGGTCCTTAGATCTCTAGATTTGTGAGTGTTAAAGATGAAGAGAAAGACAATAATAATCTCTTTTTCACTACTCGTTAGACATAATGTAAAATAAATTGTTGGGTGAAAGTTAGTATGCCGGCATATGCAATAGATTTTTTTAACAATCAATAATTTAGCAAACAAAAATCAGTGTTAGATTTATTCAGATATTACACACACAACCTTTTGCTCTACGTATTGTTGAGAATTTCCTTGGCATAAACAGCATAATGGATTGGTGCAGCAAGGGGAGCATGTGCCTTAATCCAAGCAAGAAAAGTGGGTCCCCATGCCCTGGTTTGGTAATGGAAAACAGTTAATAGTTGTGGTCAAGAGGGTCCCTTGCAGACCTGGGCTCAGTGCCACTATTGGTAGCTGCGCCTCTGTTAACAGCATGCAGATCAATGATGGACTGCTCAACCAACAAACTGCGAAGGGTTAATAAGTAGCAGATACACTTGCAGCAAATTTCCGGCTCATTGACTTGTGCGGGTTTGCAACAAGTCAGTTTATTTGTGTCGGTGACTTGGCTCTGAGACCATACGGGGACTGTTCATTTTGTTTTGGCTTTCCTAATTGCCTTCCCTGAGTGTCCTAGAGCCATTAGAGCATGCAAATAAATGTCTCCGGGGACGAATCTCGTTTCAGCCTTTACAAGCATAGTGCTGTTTTTTTGCTCCAGACACTTCGGCTTATCAGACAGTGCCTGGAGCATTCCCGGGGCTGCAGGACTGCAGAAACGAATGGGCTTTCGGAAAACAAGAGCTGTATGTGCCAGTCTCCTATCTTGACAATGGAGTGCCTTTGTGCATTAATACATGTATTCACTAGTCGAGCATTCATAGGACTTAGAACTATATACTAGCTTTCATGACTTATAAACAAACATGTTTCATGCACTTCCCTATGGATGACTGATATGATCACCAATTAGCCATTCTGCATGCGTTACTACGCTTGTTTCACTAGTATGTAACCTGAAGTAATACCAAGATATTTAATAACCAATAGGATTCCTTGTCCCTTATGCTATACCTTATTAGCAACGATAAGCACTATTGCGCAAGGAACTGACAGTGACGTTATTCGTGTCTGAAGAAGGCAGAGTTGGTCCTATTGGACCTCAAATGGCCAATATGTATCACCTCTCTAGCCTTCCACCGGATGGTGATATCTCTGATAGCTGTGAAAAAGAAACACATTTTACTAATTACGAGCAGAAGATAGTGCTAAAGTAAAGCTATTGGTTGTTGATCGATTTCATATGTGCCTATTCATTGATATACTAAAGATATATTTAACTTCATCTGGCAGTTTAACTTGTTTTTCTTTGCTAAAAACTTTTAATGATTTTATGCAAGTTCAATGTCAAACCCAACCTTACCAGGCAACCACAGAAATTAAATAAAGAATTCCTCTTTGGGATCTTTGAATAATGTACCACAGCTCACTGTCCATTTATCCCAAAGTAAGCTCACATTCCCTTAAGAAACCTATAGCAAATAAAAAAACGTAAACAGTCGAAACTTCTCCACTTCCAATCCTGGACAGTCCATTTGAACCCCGTGTTACCATAGAACTTGGCGCTCTCCCTCGCTCCAAATAGCTGCAGCCCCCAGTCTGGAAGTGAGGCTCTTCAATGTGCTGTTGACGTCAGGTAATCTACTAGTGTGTTCCATATTTTGTTGTACTGCGCTCTCATTCCATGTTTGTCCTTTGCTATTTTTTCTGGTGTGGGAATGGGCCATAGTGAGAATATTCACTACACTCCTGTTGGGGCCATGCCCTTTGTCCAGTTGGACATGATTAGTCTCTTGGCTACACCCATCAAGTAGTGTACCAGTGGTGTACAACCCCACCGACCTCCCCATGTGTCTCACCTGCTTGTGATTAAATGCTCTCCGAATCTCCAGTAAATGGCTGTCCCACGATCTCATCTGTGTAACTAAGGATTTTTTTTCAGTAGGTTTGCATTATCTCCTACCACATCCTCACATATCCAGAAAAGGTCTGAGCCTTCTGGATAGATTTGTGAGACCTTTACTTGGGGTGAGGTGTCAGTGCATAATCACTTTGTATTCTGGCTCTAAATGCTGATTGTTTCACATGTTATGGTGTCTGTTGCCCCATGTCTTTTACCACAGTTTGTCAGACATTTCCCTAACTATGTGCCCTTTGCACTTGGTTTGGTATTCCCGTTTTGCAGCATATCTAATTGCGTAAGGAAGTGAACAGTCTTGTCATAAAGCTGTTAATGGTGATAAATATTTGTATCCACTTTTCAAAGGAGGTTGATGTCCTTAGGGCTGCTTCCCTAATGTGCAGATCCATCTTCAGTTGTGTAATCTACGCATAATGAAGTCTGTCTAGCTCAGTCGCCTTAAAAATGTATTACAATATTGGGCAATCTAATTTGACTCTTATTAAGCATGTCTCTTATCATTAGGCATTCATCCAATGTTCACCTTTCAAACTTTCTACATCCATAACTGGTGCAAATTGTGGGTGGTAGTGGAACAGATGTAGAAAGCAGGAAATGTAATGTGCCCTGCCTTAACTGCCAGCTTATCCTGTCCTTCAAATGGGGTTTTAGTGAACACTGAAAGGCAGAGATTTTTAGGTTTTGAATCTTTCTGAAGGAATGGAATGTCCCAGACCGTGTGTTATGCCTATGCATGATATATGTGCAGCCATCCCTTTGTTAGTTTCTTTTCCGGACCATTCGACCACACCATGGAGCTGCATGGCATAATAGTATTTAGAATGTCGGGGAACAACATCCCCTCTGTTCATGGGTTCGAGTAAAATTGTCTTATTCATTTTGACTCTACCTCCTGCCCAGACGACATCTATTAGTTACTGTTGTAATGTTAATGTGTGGTTGGTAGGGCTTGGAAAAGATACAATAATCTAGGCAGAACATTCATTTTTATGATATTGATACTCCAAACCATGAGACGTAGACTTCTTGCCGCCTATTTAAATCTCTGGCTTAAGTGCTGGCCAGTCGACATTTGTCCAGTAACTTAGGACTTTATCTAGAGTTTCGTGAAAGGGTTACTCCGTCACAAAATTGGCAGGTACCCTGATAACCTCTTTACAAGTACCATAGGATGTAATGCACCAGTAATAAGGTGGATCGGCTATTGATCACGTTTGTGTCGGAGTAAGCCATCTGACAAACTCTAAATGAGACCATTCACCCTTTTAATAAGGTTAATCTTAAAATACTTGATTTATGTCTAGGTTCTTTTAATTGATTAAGTCCTTTTCAGGGCTATTTTTCTCGCTTTTGGCAGGGGCATATTTAGAATCTGAGATTTACCTTTAATTATTGTGAAACCTGATACCTTTCTGGATTTTTCAGGGCAATACAAAAATGCCAGAAAGAAAATCTCTGGTCCTGTAATGTGAACCATATTGTTGTGGGCAAACAGGCTAACTTTGTATTTCACGCCTCCAAATTGAACATTGTGGATCTCCTCACTTCAGAGTAGCATCTCCACCAGTGGTTCAGTAACCATAGGATTAGGGACAGGGTGTACAGGGAATAACCCTGTCTCATCCCACTGTATAATTGTAAGTGATCTGTGAATGCACCATTCACCCTCACCTGTCTCTCTGGAGCCTTCAAAGTTTGCAATGATCCAACTCTTTATTCTATCCAATGTGCATATTATGGCTAGCACTACTTCCAAGAAATACCATATCTGATGTTTTCTCAGCATCTAATGTTAATAAGAGAGCTGGGATGTTCGTATAACAAATCTTTCCTACTAATTTCGCTATTTTCCATATATGATCCGGGCCTTATCGGGGGCTGGCAAAGCCCACCAGCTCCAGTTCCATCAGAGCCAGGAAGACCTTCTCTAGTATCTTTGAGAGCTCTTTCCTGAAGATTTTAATGTAGGAATTTAACAGGGGTATGGGTATGTATGAGTTGCAGCCTTTCGGTGGCTTCCCTGGCTTTGATAGGATCGTGACTTCTATCTCTCTCATTGTGTTAGAGAAACCCACCACCTTATTTAAGGAGATGAAGAAGTTTGTCAGTGGGCCTATCAGAAAAAGAGTAAGTTGTTTATAGAACTACGGGCCTGGCACTTTTTTTTAATGCATCACTTTTATGGCATTTTTGTGCTTCTATCTGTTTATCTAATTTTTCTCTCCAATAACTGGAGTCGAAAGGGAATTGGAATTGTTCAAGAAAATGGTGTAATTCTCTTTTATCCAAAGGTTTGGTGGTATATACAGTTTCATAGAAGGAGTGAAAGTGGGTTCTAGCTCCTGTGTGACCACTTGTCTTTCTGGTTTTATAAGTCTTGCTACAAATCCTCTAGTTCTTTCTGCTCAAAGTGTGAATGGCAACAATGTATCTCCTTTGCTGCCTTATTCATAAAAGCATTGTTTTAGATTCATAGTGCTTTTTCCTTGCCTATTCATTCTTAATATCACAATTGACCTTTAATTTTTGCTACTTCCCTGTCCCGGGTCTGGGATATGCTTGATTTCTGGTTTCTTTGCAAGAATGGTTTGTAAACTATATTTTCCTTCTCTGGCAGATAGTCATATATCTAACCTTCTAAATGTGATTGAAAAGCATCCCAGTGATTATTTAAGGATGTGTCCTGGGTGTCATGTTTGCCATCTTGGCAAAATCTATTCTTCTCCAAATGCAGTTTTATATTTTCTATAAGAGAGTCAACAGACACTTTACCTTCCACCATAAGTCCCTCTCTAATCTCATGCAGAAGGTATCTCAAGACAAAAACATACTTATATATGACCAATGGGCATATGAATAGAAGGAATGATCTCTTGCTCCGGGATGTGAGTGCCTCCACGTGCCTGTCAAGTCCTATCCCTACACATTGCTTTGAGCTTCTTGAACATGGTTTTAGTGTAACTTCTGGTCCCTTATTATGTAAAATCCTCTCCTAATATGATGTTATTTCATGCTTTCCCCACTTGCTTCCTCAGTACCCTTTCTAGGAATTCCTCTTCATGTGAGTTTGGTGCATTAACATTTACCAATGTGAATTTAATGCCCTGCAGTTCAGCTATTACCAAAATAAATCTGCCTTAAGAATCACTTATGAACTCTAACAATTCAAAGTCTAGATTTGTTTAAATATGATGGTGACCCCTGCTGAATGTTGAACTAGTTTTGCCTGACATCTAAAATTGTACTGGATAATTTGTATGCTTCATTCTGGACTTATATTCTTTCATTAGGTGTGTCTTTTGTAGGAAAGTATTTTCAGGATTCTGTCAATTATGGATGACTCCATATCCTATTCCTCCAATTAGGGGAGTTAATTCTGCCTATATTTAGCAGAGTGAGCTGGAAGCTGAAAGTTATTCACACTTCTATCCATCCAACATTTTACTTTTCTCATCTTTACTGTTACCTGAGGCTTTCTCAATATCTTTGGAGAATTCAAAATTGAATACGTACATCCCCTTGGTGAATATTGTGGTTATCCTGTCTCACCTTTGATATCTTGCATTCCTCAAATTCCCCCTGACCTGCCCCCACAACCTCATGCCCTAGGACTGTCATTGGAATTGGCCTTTGCACCATAGCCATTATATTGTATTCCCGCCTGTATATACCACTAACCAACCATTTCCAATTACCTCCTTTTCCACCTTCAGTATGCATGCTTGTTGCGGGTCCATCTTTTGATGGACCCACATCTTTTCCTGTCCCCCCTCCCATATCTACCCATAAGCAGAGTCTCTTTTAGTACTGGAACATCCCCAATTTTTTCCTTGTTGACCTGTCCCTTTTGTTGCGTGATGGATTGCCAGGTGGCTATGTTGACATGGAGCTGGGTTATGATCTTGAAAGATTTTGCAAACCTGATCCTTCCTCTTCCTGGGCACATAGCCCAAGCAAAGTTCTTCTTACTTTTGGTGACATCACTGTTGTTTTTACACTTTCCATTTGAATTGTAACCACCTTAGACATTTTTCATCAATGTCTTCTTAATTGTCTCTTTGTGAGTTTTTGCATCTCCTCTCTATATTCTCCCTTCTATGTGGAGATGCTACTGCTAGCTCCTTGTCTAGTGATATTTGTTCTCACAAAAAGGGATCATCTTGAAGTTTCATGCTAAGACTTTGATCTTCTCTTATAAGGGAAAGCTGAAGAGCTTAACCACTATGGGCCTAACTTGGAGTTTGGCAGACGGGTACTCCATCACAAACATGACTGATATCCCTTCCACCCTATTACAAGTGCTTTGGGATATAATACACTTGTAATAGGTGGATGGGATATCCATCATGTTTGTGATGGAGTACCTGTCCACCAAACTCTAAATCAGCCCTTATATCTCTTAGTTGAGCATTGTCATTTCCTTGTTTACGGTCCACTCTGTGGGCTCCTTCAGTTCCAACTTGCCAGTTCAATTTGTCCATCAAGATGCCCTTGAACAAATGTGTAATGAACTCTATTATGTCATCTCCTTCCGTTCCCTATTTCAAATTTCCTAAATGTATGTTATCTCTTCAGTATCTATCTTTAAAGTCTCAAATTTTAATAGCAGTCATTTAGTTTGGACTTTCCGAAAGCAGATTGTTAAGGCTCCCAATTCATCCAAATCCCCGGCCAAATACAGTTGGCAAACTACTTCCTTTGATCTCTTGTCCATGGTGTGCAGGTTTGATTTCATGCCCGTTACGTTTTTGCCAATTTCTGATCACAATCTTGCAAGAGCATCGGAGAACGACTTTTACTCACAACTGTGGCTGAACTCTGCAATGGGTGGTTGTTTATCATGCAGTTAAGGCTATCAATTTGCCAGCCCACCCAGAGTCTTCTTAACACACACCCAGTTTATGGCCACTGTTCCCCATCTCGTATCTTCCTCCGAGTTCAAATTATGTGATTTACTTGTCACTTAGTTACATAGCAAATACAGGTCTGAATATCAATAAATGCTTCAACCTCTCCCTTTTCTGTGGTCAAGTTGGAATGCTCACATAGAGAACACCTCTTTATACCATTATCTTGTTTCTCGAGTTTCCTTTTAATGCCTTGCTTTCTCAATCTCTCTTATTGTCATGAGTGTATCTCACCCCTGAATCACTTTGCGCTTTTATTTTGTGTCTACCGGCGTAATTTTGCTCTACCCACCCAGGCACTCGCTTGCCGTCTTGATTCTCCAGCTTACCCCGGATTTGATCTGATAAGCACCTTTCTTCCTCTTAGGGCTTCTGAAGCCTGTGCAACTGCAAGTAGAGCAAACTGTTAGCTCCACTTGAATGTACGCAGGACAGATTATCCTAGGCATTCTCCCTCGCCCAACTTCGATCTAGGGTCCGGCTGCCACAGGACTTCTTGCAGCAATCCGGATAGTTAATCTCACTTCGGGGCCTCACCATTAGCTTTCAACTACTCTATCTCCTCGCTGGCTCCATCCATGTGGTTCCTGAGTCTGTCCCTCTGCACTCAGTTTGGCTACCATCCCTCAGCACAGGAGGGGTGTCAGGTCAACTGCATCTCCACTACAACCACCAGAGGCAAGGGGACAGGCCATGGAGCAATCGTCGCAGGGCCTTGCACAGCTGCCATCTTGGCCAGAATTCTCTTTTACTACTTTCTATGTTGTACATCACTGTTTTATTTAGCACATTACAAATAATAAAAAACACCTCCACTCAGTCATTTTTTTTAACTAACAACATTCGCTAGGACATTTGAACTCATTGTTACAACGTTGAACATTAGGAACCTCAAGTCCTAGAAAGTAATGGACAGTTGGTTAGAAATCCAAGACTGGCTGGTGATGTCAGATGCATCATGGGGGCTGTTGACAACTATGCAAACCCATCTTAAAGCATTCAGAGAATGCAACTTCAGCGTATCCAAATCCTCTATCAGTCCTCTTATCTCGATTGTCTTTGTAGCCTTTCTAATGCTCTCAAAACTCAAAATATATATGAAAATTAAACAGTAGCGAGAACTGTAGTTTTCACACACGTTGGCAGTGGCCAATACGAGGCATAAAATAGTGCCAAATTGCTACTTTGGGGTTTTTTGCTTTGCCGTTTTCTATTGCGTAATCTCAACCCGAAGGTATTGGAGCTCTTTACATGAGCACCAGTTACATTAATCAAGGGCACAGACATTAATTGTTTTTTACTTTTTTTTAGGCACGGGGAGATAAGAGGTTTGCCAAAAATCAGAGGATGTTGAGCCGACTCTGAGGGTCATATGTACAACGAAGTGGCGGAGCTTGCCGTTAGCCTCCAGGGCTTAACGACACGCTCTGCCACTTCAGAATCACAAGGCTGCACCATATTTACAAGAATGTGGTGAAGCCTTGCGTTTCCCCCTGCAATGGCGCTAAGTTTCACAACTTAGTGCCAACGCAGGTGCAAGGGTGTCTGTGGGAGGGGAGAATTGGTTATGTGTAGGAAGGTGTCCCTTCCTGCACATAAACAATCCTAAAATGCCATTTTGTAACTTTCATGGGTGCTGCTTCATGCAGCACACATGAAACTTACAAAAAGGCATTTTTAAAAAGGTTTGTTCTGTACAGGAAGGGACACCTTCCTGTACATAAACAAACCATGGCATTTTGCTTTTTCCATGTGTGCTACACAAGGCAGCACACATGGAAAAATAAAAGCAAAAACTAGGAAAAATAATGCATTTCTCCTCGTTTGGCCACCTTAAGGCCAGGGTTTTTCTGATCTTAATTTTGGTGCTGCCTCCTATGTACGCAACCCTTGTACATAGGGGGCAGCGTCAAATACAATGGGTGTTGTGGTGGAACACCCACCACAACACCCACTGCACGCCCCTTTCACGCTAAACATAGCGTGAAAGGGTGCCCTATGTACAAGGCAGCGTAAGTCACGTTAAGAGGCTTAACGCTGCCTGTACGTAAGGCAAGGCCCCTATCACCACAGGAACGTCACAAAAAGTGACGTTCCTGTGGCGATTGAGGCTTGTACATATGCCTCTTAGACTCGAAATTGGTTCTCCATTTCCAAAGGTGATAGCTATGGCTTCTACACCATGGCCTTTCCCGATTTGTTATTGGCCAATGCATGTTCTAAAATTTGTCCCATGAACCCTACTGTCTGCATCTTTCCAACCGAGCACAATGTGTGACAGGCTAAATGAAGGCATATGGATAGCGAGAATAGATTCGGATCGATGGAATATGTGAAGAGCTGTTGAAAACGAGAATGGGCAGATCAATGGATAGAAATTTTAAAAAGTTTTTCAAGAGTTAGAGGCTATATTTTGGAAAAGTGAATGAAGAGGAGTAGGATTCAAGAGACAGTTTGAAATATATAAACAGAAAAGGTGATAAAAGACAATGTTTAGAAATGTTTGGAGAGATTTGAATAAGATTAGAAAAGAGAGCGAAGAATGATATTTCGTCAATAGGTTATATTTTGTAGAAACGACGGGATCTTCAGGACAGTGACAGCGAAGAGAGATGTAAGGTCGACACATTTTAAGAAGATTTAATCGTCTTGGCTCACAGGGGTTAAATAAATGTAGTTGGTGACATTGAAAGGCCATGGTGGCACATTTTATTAGCAGTAGAAGTATTTGGTGGTATTCCTAACACATGTGTACAGCCACTAAACCATTGTTTAATGATGCTTTGACTCGTTTGTAAGTAGCAACTTTTACTTTCACTGTGACCTTTGAAAAGCTTTTTTTTTAATCAATCCAGATCTATTTGTATATTATAGTGTATACATAAAGTGCGGATCTTTTTTGGAAATAGAGCTACATCTCTGCCGTTTTATTCTGGCAAAGTCTTTTCATATTTAATCTTCCTTCTCCGAAGTAATGTAGATTTGGTCATGTAGGTTGCATGTGCACTTCAAAATATTAGGCTTTTGCGGAAACTCTTTTGTGATAGAAAATGGACCTTCGCTTTGACATTAGTCTGCTATTTCTGCTCTAATACATGGATAGTTTGGAGGCGTTTTGAGGAAGTGAAAACGCATATTCCCACTTGGCATGTAAAGTTCCAGGGAAATGTCTGTTGAAAGTAGTAGAAGGTATCCATCAGAAATCTGATGTACATACGTTCCT
Organism: Triturus cristatus; assembly: GCF_964204655.1. Classification (NCBI taxonomy): domain Eukaryota; kingdom Metazoa; phylum Chordata; class Amphibia; order Caudata; family Salamandridae; genus Triturus; species Triturus cristatus. The sequence continues at coordinate 496,600,189 of NC_140589.1, read as the reverse complement.
CATTGGCTCATACTAGGAGACCAAAAACACTGTATTTCCCTAAGTGAAGGCTCAGGTTAGTGATCGGCAAAACGCTGGCATCACTCATTAATATGTTAGTGGCACAATCTGCTTCCACTGCACTCTGATCAGAAAACACTTACATGAGTGAGCCATATTTTGACACCAGGGCGTTTGTAGACGTAGGCGACGATGAGTACCATGTGGTGGTAAGGTCGCCCTAAAGCTGGTTAGTACACAACTCTCATTGTACATCCCTGGGTGAGTGGCAAACAATTATATCAGTGGAAAATAAATTCCCCTCATGACTTGGCGTTTGTGTTTATAACTATCACTTTTCATGAATGGCTGGATGAACATATATACACCATAAAAACCAGGCGATGGAGGGGATACACCACATTTTTTATCTTGCATTGGGTTTGCACTCCAGACACCCATTTCTAGTCTTATCGCTGAGCTTACTTTTGTTTGTTTCTCCCCTCATTGTTTCATGCAAGGTGGAACCTTCCATTAACCCTGCATTTCTTTCATGGTCCAGAGTAAAGGGATCATGGATTATCAAAACGAAAGTAAAGACCCCCATCCCTTGCCTCTTACAATTTCTATGTTTTGATTGATGTTTAGTCTACATTGCAAAATGGCATGTTGTAACTAGATACATTTGTATGGTGCGTGCAAGACAAAGTTCAATTCAATAAATGAAATAAAAGAAAGGGTATACCAGTGATATGGCAAACTTACTTCAAAGTCAAGGTCAGAATAACGCGATTTTCTTCTCTATTAGGCATGAGAGAAAAAGAAATGAAGAAATTCATTAAATACATGTATTGCTTGCAGAAACAGTTCTAAGTTTCTCATAGACAATCGTATTACCAGTCTGCAGTATGCATTTTTCTTTCATGACCCAATTGAATATAGTCATACAAGCAGCTGCACAACAAGCAGACAGGTACAGTTCAATGAACTGCATTTGTCCTTAGTTGCTCCCATTTGGAAGATCAGATCACGTAAATTACACCAGTACAGGGCAATATTACACTAGGTATGAATGAGTCTACTTGGCCCTCTGCCATTAATGTTGGACTAAAGCCTGTTTGGACAGCTACTCCAAAATATACATAGGATCACCCACTGCTGGTTTATGGCTTTTGTGGTTGTATTCCTCCAAACTAGTGTCACTAAAGGTAACGGTATTTCGAAAGCTGCAGTCTTTATGATACATTCTGTGCTGCAGCTCCACCCACCCAGTTTACCATCTAAAAAAAACTTGGACTGTCAAAGGTACTTCTACACAGCTCTAGTTCCCAGTGGACATAAAGACGGAGGAGCATTGTCCTCTGACCGCTTAAGGATTCCGAGTCCATACCTGGTAAATGTCATTATTTACACTTGTTTAGTCAGTGCAAATGTCTGTGCAATACTGCCCAGCACTACTGCAAACACACACAGATCTTGTGCATAATGGCTTTATACAAGTGTTATTAATGTGATCTGACCCCAGAGGTCAGTGCAAATGTAATCCTCAAACCTGATTAAAACCACTCCTATGTTAATCTCATTTTTCCCCCAGCTTTTTTACTATGGTGTTTGTGCGAAAAAAGTGCACAACACAATCTTTCTTTGCAAAACAAAACATTGAATAACTATGAATATAAGCAGCTTTAGTATGCAGGCACGTACCGACAAATGTTTTGTGAGCTGCTACTGGGTGGTACTGTCTGTCCTATGCTGACATTCACAAGGGAACATATCCTTTAACCATGCATTTAAAAAAACCTAATAGGTGTAATTAATATATATTTTTTTTAAGTGAGAGTTGTCTCTCCATGATTTTACCTGCTGGGACTGAGGGTGTGTTGGCAAGGTACAGATTACCTTGTTTGAACTTGTACCCTTTCATTTCAATAAGGGTCTGGCTCAGCAGGAAGTGCAAGCACTCAATAGTGGTTTATGGTAGAAGGAAAGGGTGCTTACCCAAGTCCCAGTGTTAATTTATTGCGTGTCTTGGTGAAGACAAAAGTGAAGACACATGTCACACATCCCTATGTGTCATTTCCCCTAACACTGCATGTGATATTTGTAAGTCATCCCTACAGCAGCCCTGACAGCCCCAAGGCTGGGTGCTGAATATTACATGTGAGGTCATACCTGCATGAGCAGATATGCTCCAGTGCTGGTCAGTCCTATTACAGCCAGTGCAAGTGAACAGGGAAGCCATTTTAAAACATGTGCTGGACACTAGTGAAAACAAGTTCTCCAGCTACATGATGGCTTAAAGGGATGTTTGATATCAAACATCTCATATTGGTAAACCCACACTGATATCAGTGATGGATTTACCAATACATGCACCCAGAGGACACCTTAGAGGTACCCCCTGAAAACCTACCATCCTTTGGTGGCCTTGCTGACTGGTTTCTGCTATCCTGCCACCCAAGACACTGTTCTGACCTCCTGAGCAAGAGACTTTTGCTCTCAGAAGAATCAGAACAAAAGCCTGTTCGAGAAGAGGGTGTATCCCCCTCCCACAATGTAACCTGCTGATTAGCCTTCCATGGGCAGCAAGCGTGAAAGGGCTGCCGCCTTTGAAAAGTGAACCTGGCTCCCCCTCACAGGAGAGAAAGCTGACCCCTTTGTATAGGAACCCCTTGGCACCTGGACAGGTGGGAAAACCAACTAGCAAGGTAGGCATGCCACCCCCAGGCTAGTAGGACCCCTACAGTGGGCTACTGTGAGGTGGACACGATTTTTCAGAAGTAGCCATCTTTGTGATGGATCCCACCCTCGTTGCCAGTGTTGAAATTATGAAAAACAGGAACCAGGGAAGGTTCTTAGCACTCCTTTATTGGCCATCCACTCTCCTCACAACTGGTGAACAGCACCAACATTCTAAATGCAGCTCCTAGGGGAAGAAACCAAGGAGCGAGGGAAGGAGGGGGGGAGGAGCATACCAAAGCGGGAAAGAGAAAATTAGGAGATTATAACACATACTAAGGAATTATGGAACAGGGTTATGCCCACTTCCCACAGGAAGGGGTCATATAGGGGGTATAGTTACACCAAGAGTCAGTGACCATTGGCTACTACCCTACATTCCCCTAACACCCCTAAATTCAGTATTTAGGGGAGTTCCTGGCACCAGACAAGCAGTCCTGATGACCTTAGAAGATAGAGGACACCGAAGAGCTGCAAAAGCACGGAGGAGAGAAGAAGCAGCCGACCAGGTATCAACCCTTCCGACCTGTCTGCATCTCTCATCGAAAACTGCACAAAAGTCAACTCATCCTGCAGCTGTTGACTCCAGAACCTGGGGAGCACTGACACCTTCAATAAAGATCAAGAACTCCTGAAGAATAGTGTTCTACTCCCTTGTCCTGCAGGAACTCCAAAAGCAAAGACTCTGAGGACTCCTGAAGCATCCACTACACCCGTCACCTCCGGCCTGAGTTGAAATGGACCACCAGTTTCAACAAGGTCTCCCAACCCTTCAGAGCTCGAGTCCAACAAGGTTTCACCACCTTGTGGACTTCTCAATATCCCCTACAGCCTCTGTACACAGGCCCCCTCGACCGTGACTGCTCCTGGTAAAAAAAACAGACACCTTTGCATCTGTAGCCCTGGGACCGTGGAGAAGAGGGCCCCAGGTGTTCCTACTTCCCTGAGGACTGGAAGCCTTGAATTCCCTATTGGTTCACCCCAACTGGACTTCCAGACAGAGCCTGCAGCCTTATCCACAGGGACTGATCTCCACAGAAACCTATTGGGCTATTGATGCTGTTTTTCATTGTGCAACCTGCTGCCCTCATGCCACTGGTGGTGTCCACTCGTAAAGAAACACCTGGAGTCTTCATACGGTATAGCAGGTTCTTGATATATCACATAGAGAGCCAGCTTCCTACATTGGTGCAGAACCATATTTCTCCATTCTTGAATGCAACTTCGTGCAACATTAAAAAAAATAGCTACCGGCACTCCTACACACCCACAGAGAGTGGTAGAGGGAGCCACTGCTCACTGAGCATTCATCTGCTCTTAAGAGAAGATAAGCAAATATTGAATGGGATTAGAGCATCAATGATAAGTGCCAGAAAAATGTGTGCACAGATTCTCAAAAAAGTGTAAAAACATGTTTAAATGCTTACTCATTTTATCTCACAGACTGAAGAAAGGAGAAAGTAAGAAGGCAGGGAAAGCTCTGCATTAGCTTTACAATGACTCATTCTTCAGATCTGAGACAGCAAAACGTAGCTAATACTGCAGGTGCACCTAGGGCTGGATTCACAAAGTATCCTTGTGTAAGTGGGCATACTACTGAAAATTCAGCAGAAAGTCTAGAATAACTTGGAAAAAGCCAGACCAGTTCATAGAATAATCTTTGGGCCAATACTGAAAACCATGTCTTCTATGTCCCAACCAGAGTCGTGTGCTCAAGGTGCACCTGCCTGATGAACCAGTGATTGTAAAAAGAGGTTGAAACTTGAGACTAGATTGCCTTTATATGCATAGGTTTCAGGCAAAATACATCTACTCAGAAGATAACCCACATAAGGCATGAAGAAAGATATGTCATTGATATAATAACAACATTCTTATCATATGGAAAAGCATTAAATATCTGAAAAAACTGTTTTTTAATCAATTAATCTAACAGATCCCTTTCCAAAATTTCCATTAACTATTTTTAATCTGATATTTACAAGCACTAAGGGTAAATTATCAACCAAAACTTTCCAAAAGACCATACAACGACTGATTTTGATGATCTGCTGAGATTTGACATCCTAGGGCCTCAGTGGTCACAGGCCCTCACCACCTCCCATCCGAGGCCTTAACCTCCCTTGACCAGGCCATCTAGAACGTTGCCACATGGATCACCAACAGCGCAGACAGAGTCGCCCAGAAAAACCTACAAAATCCAACAAGACCTCCAAACATGCCAGCTGGTATACCACAGAACTGAGGACCACCAAGGGCAACTGGCATCAAAAGGAGAAATGATGGCGCACCACTAAAAACCCCACCCACAGAGCAGGAACTCTTGAAAATAGTCAAAGAATTCTCCAACCCGACAGTCAGAGAGAACATCATCCAAGAACTCTACAACTACTTCCATAGCAGGATCACCAACATCTACAACAATTTCCACCTCCAACCCGCCACCATCAAGTCCGACGACCTCAACCAGCCAGCGAACATCAGCCAAACCATCACCACCTGGTCTCCTTTCTCCAAACTGACCACCTCAGCCATCATGTCCTTCATCCAATGCAGGGTGCCCACTGACTCCTGCCCCTACCACCTCTACAACATTGCCAAGAACTCAATCAGCATGCAACTTTCCAGCATCATAAACACCTCCATCTTCACAGCAACCTTCCTGGATGGATGTAGACAGAGAGTCATCATACCCCTCCTAAAGAAAGCCTCCGCCAACCCCAGTGATCTCAAAAATTAATGTCTGATCTCTCTGCTTTCCTACCTGTTCAAAAAACTTGAGAATGCCATCAACCAGCAGCTCACCGAATTCCTGGAACAAAACCACCTACTGGATGTCTCACAATCAGGATTCCATGCCAACCACAGCACTAACACCACGCTGATTGACACTACAAATGACATCAGAGCACTCCTCAACCACGAAGAAACTGCAGCCCTGGTCCTTCTCGACCTCTTTGCGGCATTAGAAACCATCTCCAACAACACCCTCATCAACAGGCTCCACAACATAGACATACAGCAAGACACACTCAAATGAAGCACCTCCTTCATTACAGGATGCACACAGAGCATCCAACTGCCTCCCTTCACCTCCACACATCATATGCGGTGTACCACAAGGATCATCTCTCAGCCCCACCCTGCTCAACATCTACATGACCCCCTTGCAGATGTCGTCAGCTCCCATGAACTCAACATAATCCCCAATGCAGATGACACTTAACTGATCATCCCGCTCACTGTGGACCCCTTCAACACCAAAACCAACTTCTGCAGCGGCATGACCAATGTAGCCAAATGGATGAGAGACAACTCACTCCAACTCAACTCTGACAATCTGAAGTACTGATCTTCAGGAAGAACACATCTGCATGGGACCACAGCTGGTGGCCGGCAGAACTCAGACCGACACCCACACTGATGCACATAACATTGGCATCATCCTACAGCCAACTGACCATGAAACGGCAAGTAAACACAGTCACCTCCTCCTGCTTCCATACACTTTGCATGCTCCACAGAATCTTCAGATGGATCCCAACCAACAGCAGAAAGACCATCACTTAGGCCCTTGTTATCAGTCACCACGACTACAACAACACCATTTCCACCCAGCTCCTCAGAAGACGCCAGACCATACAGAATACTACAGTCAGGCTCATCCTGGTCCTCTCCAAACAAACCCACATTGCCCCCCCCACCTGAGAGACCTTCCCTGGCTCCCCATTCAGAAGAGATGCCAGTTCAAGATCCTCTACAAAGCCCTCCATGACCTAGAACATGCCTACATCAACCATCAACTGAATTTCCACCAACCCTCTAGACACCTGCACTCCTCTTCTCTTGCCCTTGCACACACACCTGCATCCTTTACAGCCGCAGGAGTAGCCGCTCCTTTTCCTACATCGCTGCCAGACCTGGAATGACCTTCCCCTCCAGCTCTGTAGAGCCTACTAGCTACAGACTTCAGAAAAAGACTTAAGACCTGGCTCTTCGAAGGAGACACATCACCCAGGTACCCCTAGGGGTGAAAGTGTTGCGCTTTACAAATGCTGTTTGATTGATTGATATGGCACTGTGCCAAAATATTCCACAGGGCCAATCTTTATGTCTGAAGAGAGATTTTAACAAAATTGATGCTTTTAATACCCAGAGCTAGCATGGAAATTAAAGTATAAAAACTACCCTATATGGTGGGTGTGGCTGAAGCAGCAAAGATGGCAGATGCGTCTTAACGATGCTCCTTTGATCTCCTCCACTATTCGCTACCAGCCGACTTAGCCCTTGTCTCTCTGGACTATTTATCCGAACAAAGGAGGTCTGCCTCCCTGCCATTTCAGCCACTGAGACCATAGGAGGTGGTGTAGGGCCCATCAACAATTACAAGATGGTGCCTGCATGCAGGCACTGAGACAGAGCTGATCCCTGCCTAAGCAGCGAGTGGGCCTCACGTTGGAGGCATATGCAGCTCACGGGATTGGGTGAGAGGGGGCTTATGAGGGACTTGCGGACCTGGGGGCTCTCACCGAGCAGGTCTGCTGTATACCTGACCGGGTCCTAACCGGGTCCTCGACTATGCCCTAGTGTATGCGGACGCTGCTCCTGACCCGCGAGTTGCTTTGAGGCTACAGCCTCACCCTCTGTCTGCTCCCCAGGTGAGGCCCATGGAAAAGGCTGCCCCGGTGGCTGAGCTGAGCCGTTTGCCACACTTGTAACCTAATCTAGCTGATTAATGTTTCACCTACATTTGGCCCTCCACTTTGTACTAACTGACACCTCGTGAGGAGCGTCTTAGAACTACTTTACTTTTAAGCCTCTGCTACACTCACAATTTGTGACCTCCCTGTTGGAGCTCAGATGGATTTTACTGGGGCCCCCAGCTGCTCTTGCTACCTCCACCAGAGCTGTGAAGTAAGTGGGCCAGAGGTACAATATTTGTTACCCCTTCGTATGCCCACCTGGGGCCTGGTGACAAGGGGAACTGGCATCTCTGGGGAGACCCAGGGGGTACAATGTCTGGAAGAAGGGAAGGGGCCTCATCTTTCTATTGTATAATGCTCCTTTTGGCTGCTGGTTTCTACTTCTGCTGCTCGTGTTACCCCTTTTAGACATCTGGGCAAGTGGGCGGAGAGCTGAGACACTCGGCCTCCCCACGGAACTCCGAGACGTCTGAGCTTCTGTTGCTCCCGAAGTAAGCTCTGTTGTAACTTATCATTCTTTGCATCTTTGCAGCAGCAAGTGGCCCTGCACCACCCTACATATGGCAGTATGGGGAAAGACAAGGCCCCATTGGCAAGAGCCAGGTCAAAAATTGACTAATTCACTAAATGCCTCTCTGACTCTACTAACGGCAGGTGGCCGGAGATCAGTGCTCAACACACCTGGTAGCCACAGATGTCGCCCAAATCCTGCAGGTTATTCAAAACTCCAGAGAAGCCCTCGAGTCAAGAATCTGTGATGTAGGCACCGACGTCGTACACTTTCATCAGGACCTTCGCAGTGTGGCTGGGAGAGTCATTGAGGTGGAGGGTAGATTTTTCACCCTTGAAGACGATTCGACAGACCACAAGGCAAAGGCAAATGCATTACTTTCAACTATTCGCACCCTTGAAATTAGGGCAGAGGACGATGAAAATCGCTCTTGTCATGGCAGCCTGCATTTTGTTGGCCTCCCCAAGTGGGTCGAAATCACCCACCCAGAGGCTTTTGTTGAAAACTGGCTTAAATCTTGGATCCCAGAGGAGGTTTTATTGTCCTGGTTCATGGTTGAACGGGTGCAACGATCCCTGACACAGGGGCCTCCCAAGGAGCACCTGCACGTCCTATAATTGCCAAAATACAGAACTTTCAAGACCAGGATGTCATCCTCCTATCAGGCACGTATTTATGACAAACTTCACTTCCAGTCAACTCACGTTATGATCTTTCCAAACTACACAAAATCCATTCGGAAACAATATGAATCTTTTGATGCCATCAAGCAGAAGCTCAGAGTGATGTCTCTCCAGTATATGCTGCTCTTCCCCGCATGGCTGAAAGTCATCCACAGGTCTCGCTCCCACTTTTTTGACAGCAAAAAGGTGACATGGGAGTGGGTGACCAAACAATGAACCCTTAGATGTTATGAGCCCCTAAATCACACCACTGAGGTGGGCCACGGGCCACGGCCCACCACACCCAGATGTAACTTGTTCCCACAGCCGTGAGTGCCCTAAATCCAAGGGAGGACAAGGAAGGTGCCGTAAACACACCCCTGAGTCCTTGGATACAGAGCCTGGCCATTCTCAGCCTGCAGACAAGATGCTCCCTGCCCCCCCCCCCCCCCAGCGCCTGATGGAGCTTCACGGTCTATTAGGTCAGATACTTCTGATGGGGGAGCCTCCACCAGGGGCCACTGTAAAGTCCCAATACTGTTTGTTTTCCTCTTCTGGCCCTGGATCCAGGGTGTGTTCTGACTGCTGGCAAGCAGATCCTGCATAGGAGGAGGTCCACTTTAATTACCCCATAATGTGTTTCATAACTCTGTTGAGGGGTGTTGGGTGACAGATGCTTCTGTGGTGAAAGTGTGGGAAGGGGGGTTGTTGGGTATTCTTGGGATTTTTTCTGCATGAGTTGGTTCTTTTCATTATGATTGCTACCATGTTTGCCTCACACTGTTTACCTCACCCATTGTGGCGGACCCTCTTGACCCTCTGTGCCTTCCCCAAAGCAGAGCTCAGTCTTATTTGATGGAATGTCAACAGCCTCCTGGACCACATCAAGTGTACGGCGGTCCTTAGATTTCTTAGGCATCACCAGCCGGGCACTGTTGCAGGAGACTCAACTTTTAGTCCAATCCTGTATAGCTACAGTTATTACTGTGTTTATCATTCAGCTTTTAGCAGGGGCTCCAGAGGGGCAGTGATACTGCTTCATAAACATTTCCCATTGGTGGTCACACAGATCATTCACGACTCCCACGGCTGCTTTGTTGGGCTGGTTGGGACAATACAGAGGAAGCCTTACAATATTCTGAGTGATTCTATCCCCCCACCTACACAAACAAACCTTCAGGGACGTCACTGAGGTGGTTGCTGCACTATTACATGGGGCACCACTATCACGGGGGAATTTTAACGCCACCCCAGACCCAGACATGGATGTCTCTGCCCCTCTCTCACCCAACCATTGAGTTCTGTCAAAGTCCTTGTGCCCTGGATGGATTCATTGGGATCGTGCAACATTTGGCAGGTGAGGCATCCATGAGAAAAGGCATACACCCATACTTCCGCATCTATGAACACCCTCTCTCGAATTGACCACTTGTTTCTCCTAGCCACGGATGTGACCTCCAACTTGGCTGCTAGTCTGCTTCCCTGCTGGATCTTTAACCACTCCCCCATACTACTTCAACTTGGGGCTTCAATGCTGCTAGAAGACCCATGTGCACTCTTAATGCCTGGTTCCTCATGGACGACAGCATTCTCAACCACCTGTCGGAAGAGCTGCATTCCTATTTCGAGAATAACAAAGGCACAGTCCAGAACGCTCCTGTGTAGACTGGCCACCAAAGGCACAGGCTCCCACATGATTCCCTCCATTGATGATTCACTGGGGTCCTCAGTTAATACCCCAGAGGAAATTGTGAGTGTATTCGTAGACTGCTATGAAGGACTCTATGCCTATCAGCCGAGGCCTGTCCGCGAGCTCACCTAAACCCTATTGCTTGATTTTCCCCTGCACCATTTTACTCGAGTCCAACAGGCGGCGCTGGAATCTCCAATCACTCAGAATGAGGTCCTCGCTCCAATTCGTGATCTGTAGACCGGCAAGACCCCAGGCCCAGTTGGTTTCCCTTTTGAATACTACTCCAAGCTTCGGGATATTGTTGCCCCACATCTGCTTTGACTGTATAAGGAGGCAGGGAAATATAGTTCATTTTCTCCAGATCTTGACCTTGCAACCAACATGGCCATACCAAAATAGAATCCTCCAATGACCAGCTATACCTCCTATCTCCCTTTCTCACTGATCTACACTGATGTTAAACTTAACGGCAAGATCTTGGCGAATAGATTTCAACAATTTCTTAGTTTACCTGATCCACCTGGATCAATGTTGCTTTATGCCTAACCGCAGCACCAGACTGTGTATCCGTTGTGTCCACATAGCTGTGGCTCATGCCAGTGACATCAGGGATGGGGTTGCTTTGCTGCTTGTGCTTGGAAAAAGCCTTTGACACTGTGAATTGGGGCTATCTTGATTTGGTGTTGCTGAACATGGGCTTTGGTGTCAGGTTTTGCAGTCTGGTTTCCCTCCTTTACTCACGTCCCTCGGCACAGGTGCTCGTCAATGGTGTGCTTTATCGTGAGTTTCCAATCAGATGCAGGACTAGACAACGTTGCCCTCTTTCATTGCTAATCTTAGCTCTGGCTATAGAAACCCTGGCAGGAATCATCCATTGGCATACCCAGATGCTGGGTTGGAGATGGAGTGAGATGCTGGAGGACAGATTGAACCTTTATGCAGTTGCCATTCCTCAGACGTCGGACCAACGTGTGTTGGAAATTCTGCGACGCTTAGAGGATACCTGCTGGCTTTTGGTGAACCAGTGGGAAATCAATCTTGGTTCCTCTGTGAGATTATGCTGTGCTTAATCGGCAGTCCGATATACTGATCTATCATCTCAGCTTCACGTACTTGGGGGTCCACATAACAATGATGACAGAGCTCATGCATACTTTTAATCATGCCCCCCTCATCAGGGTGACTAAATCCAATCTCACTGCCTAGTCCACCGTCCACCTTAAAATTCTGGGGTAGGCTGCGCTCATAAAAACTATATGTATATATGTAACTTCCCGCCCCATATTCCGAACACCTGGTTTACTGAAATCGGGGCAAATCTTCAGTCCTTCCTCCGGATGGGTCGCCCCCCACACATTGCTCTTGCTAAATGCGGCTGAGCTGTTGATGATGTGGCCTGGGAGCAGTGGATATCAATTTGTATTACTGGGCATCCCAGCTCCTGGTTATTAATGACTGGATGACTGGGTGACGGAATGACCCAGCATGCCAGCTCAAGTTAACTCGTCTACGTTTGGACAGAATGGTGCATTATCTCTATGCCTGACCTGTCCCCCTTACTACTCCAGTTTTCCAGGTGTGGCGGGCAGAGAATAGATGTATTGACTGGGATAAGAAACTGACCCAGCAAACTCCCCTATGGAGGGGACACTGGTTAGAGCAAATGGCACAGCTAAAGAGATTACAACACTGAGACCTGATTAGGGTTATGGTGCTGGTGGACGTGTGGTAGGGTTCTCACATGCACTCATTGGCAGACCTACAGGCCCACTTCCAAGTTTTGCATACCCAATTTCATAAATACCTGCAGTTGAGACACGCATTTGGACATTAAAAGGCATAATTAACTGAAGTACATAAATTTAGTCTCCTGTTTGTGAGGTTGTTGATGGGTGGATTGGGTCGTGGGGGGATTTCCCAGCTCCACCACTCCCTAGTTTGTAGTGCCCGAGACACTGGATCAGCTCCGGCGGAAGTGGTGAGTTGGTGACCAGGAGGAGGTGGGATGGCGGGATCTCATTATCTCTGCATGGCTAGGATTAATCCAGTTAATCTATCTGCACCTAACCTACATGACACCCTAAAGACTCTGACATGCGGGCATTTTCCCCAAACCTAACTGCACCCAAGGCCCCTTCCCTGGTGCGGATTTTTTCAATATAGTGTGGCAGTGTCCTGTGATCGCCTAGTAGAGAAGTCAGATTGGCTGTTCCCTTTCTAGAATCCTGGCTAGGTCTGTCACGCTGATGCTGAAGGTAACCCCCTGCATTTTCTAGATGAGCTCAGAGGTGCGAGGGGTGATAGAACATTGGGTGGTCTGGCAGTGCGAGTGGCCAAAAGAGACTTAGCAAATAAATTGAAGTTACCACGACGACCTAGCCTGACAGTGTGGAGAGCAAGCATGAACTGGTGTGCTAAACAGGAAGAGTTGATCTATAGCGCCTTGGGTTGTCCCTAAAAATTCCATAATATTTAGAGCAAATGGTGGGAGTACTATTTCTTGTCCTCTACATTGGAGGTTGAGCCCTTAGGGAATCTGGCTCTTTTGTAATTTGCTGGAGACAGCAAGCGATTGAAATGGTGTGACTTTGACTGGGAAGCAATTCTTTCTTTTAATTTGCTGTTGTATTCTCATCTTCAAAATCAATAAAAAAATATTTTTAATACTACCCATATATAGTACGCAAGTGTCAAGAAAACGTACCAGATTTACCATTGTGAGACACTATTGGAAATCTTTATGAAACCTAAAAACGATAGAATCTTCTGTGTAGCAAACTCTTTCCAAATTGCAAATGATGTGTAGCAAATTATAAAAATGAACTGCCATATGGTGGATACTGGCCATTTCACTTTAGGACCTCCATTGCTTACTTTCAAAAAGGGCAACCCATAAGGGACATTCTGGTTCATATTCACCTGAACCAGTGGGTTGGGGTTCGAAGTTCCTGTGGATGGTGGAGATCTTGTTGTGGTAGTGGTTCGTTAGAACATCGCAGAAAGCCTGTGAAGGAGGGAGTGTGTTCTCAGTGGCCGTTAGGTAGCAGAACTCTCTTACGATGCTGAAGTGTTTTTTAGGGTGGTTGGGGCTTGCTTTGTTGCGGTCTGCTAGGGCGTCTTTTTTTGTGTCTTTGAGTCATTTGTGGTATTTGTTGAAGGCTGACTTGAAGGTGGTTTGGTCTGTGGTGTCGCTGATGATACGTCATCTTCCCTCCGGTTATTTGCAGCTGCGTTTCATTGTACTGTGTTCTAGTGTGTACCAGCTGGCTTGTGTGGTGGGTCTGCGGGTCATGGCTGGTTTAATGTGGGCAACTAGGTTGACGGTGTTGGTGATCCAGGTGATGAGGTTCTAGCCAGCTTGTTCAAGGTTGGTAGCTGGGTTGGGCTGGTTGATGTTGATGGTGTCCATCCATTGGGTCTGTGTCCCTTTGTTCCAGGTGCAGAAGGAGGCGGTGGGGGGGGGGGGGGGGCTGGTGGTGGTCCGCTGTGATCCTGCAATGGTGAATTGGATGATGGAGTGGCAATTCAGGTGAGTTCTGTGGAATGGCTGTATTACACGCTGTCGCTGGATGTGAAGATCTGGTCCAGTGTGTGTCCAGCCCTGTGGTTGGGGTTTCTGACCATCTGGGTGAGAATGATATTGACCAGGTGTTGAGGTAGCTATGTTGGGGTTGGAGGAGGCATTAAACCAGGTCTCTGTGATGAAGATCACATAGGGGTTGAGGGTGAAGATGGTGTCCCAGACTTTGGTGGCATGTTTGCAGAATATTGGGCATTGAGTAGGAGGTATCAAAGTGGCTCCAGGGTGGTCGCGGTCAGCAGAGTGGGAGTGGGTGAAGAGACAGTGGTGGCAAGTGAACAGTCCTGCTGCGGGACAAGAAAATGTGAGGCAGCAAATGTGTTTATGTCTGGGGTCCAGGGCTCGGAGTTCTCCTGAGGAGAATCTGTGGGTGACCGGAAGGCCAGAGTTCCTGGAGTTGGGCGTGGTCCAGCTGCAGAAGTGCACAGATGGGCCTACCTTTGGTGCGCCTTCAGATCACAAGCCGCATGCCCGCTGCATGCATCCGCTAGTGTGTAGTCATGCTGTGACCTCCATTAAGAAGGTCCTGGGAGGTGGGACAATTGCTGGGAGGCTGTGAGTTGGGCTGGCAGGTGGGCGAGGGAAAACCAATGGGTATCGTGAAGGTGGCAGGGGGAAAATGACAGAGCAATAAAATACAATCAAGCAAAATGAGCACAAAAAAAGAAATCTAACAAATTGAGTGCACAATGGGCAACACAAAACCAAAACAACAGGGAACAAAACAAGGCAAAGCAATAGAGGCAGCAAGGGGAGCAGGACCCGGGTACCTGATCAATGGGGTCGTGCAGCAACCTTCATTAGGTAGTCCTGGGAGATGGGAGGGTCACTAGGAGGCTATGGGCGAGGCAGGTGGGAGGGAAAAGCAGCGGGAATCGAGCGGGTGGTGGGACAAACAGCAAAGTAATAGAAAAAACAATCACAAAAAATCAGCACAAAAACGAAATCTAACACGAGCGTACTATGGGCAACACAAAAGAAAACAACAGGGAACAAATCAAGGCAAGGCAATAGAGGCAGCAAGGGGAGCAGGACACGGGGACCCGTATACTCAAAAAAGATTTCTAAGAATTTGGAGCCTGTTGGAAATTGTATACCCCACCCGATATTGAGCATGACCTGATTATGAAGCATGCCACCTTGGTGGAAGAAGGTCAGTGCTCCTGGGACTTGCTACATGGTGATATGGTAACACTTTCTTGTAATTCTTAGTGTGCATTTTCCTGATACTTATTTCTACATGTAATGAGACACAATGTAAATTTGTTCTAATATACAGTGAATTTCACTTGATGTTTGAATTATATTTTCCCTTCAACGTGTAATTCACTGCCGTACTCTGTGCTTTCCTCTTAGTCTCTAGAGTGGACACACAAAAGAATCCTCTTCCATATCATTTACTGCTGGCCCTCACACTGGGATGTCTTATCTGGGCTTTGATTGATCCGCAACCTATTGTCTCAAGTCCCATTATCTATAACTGATTTGCATATTGAGTCTCTTGAAACTCGGCCATCATTGTTTTGCTCAGCTATTTTGACATAATTCGATGCACGCCTCTTTCTCCACCAGGAGACACTGTTTTCAATGATGAAAGTACACACAAACCGCACGAGCAGGGAGTCTGCACACATGAGGAATAATTATAACATTTGCTGTTGTAAAAACAGTAGGTGATAGGTTGAAATCTACAAGAAGCAACCAAACGCTGTTTATGAACTTTCTGCCTGGTTGCTTTAATTACAAATAACACGGTAAATACACGCACTTGAAAACAATGGATTAAGCAACACAAAGTACGAAATTCATTAACACACGTGTAGTGTTTAAGCCTTTAGGATTAAATTCAATAAAACACCTGTTGATTCTGTTTTCACTAGCTAATCAAAGATGGCTTTCCAGCTGGCATTTCACAACAGGGCCGGATATCTGCATTCAAACAGTTTACATTACCAACTCTTCTGTAAGACCTTTTCCGCGTGCCTTTCTGATCCCTACTGTACTTCCCCTGGTCCTGGTTTTGCTGGCCAGCCACCAGCATATATTGTATTCCTGCGAGAGTAAGCATTAATCAACTAACTAATGCAGATGAAAATCTATTGTGAACGGTACTGGATTGCCTAAGCAAGACTATTGAAGATACCTGGGTGCAAAACTGTTGTATGCACTCACTATTCACATAGTAGTAGGGACAGCAGACACTTCTGTGGCCCCTTCTGTTAAACCAGTTGCACAAACTCACATTTCACATCTGTGCAATGCAAAAGAGACAGTCCCTCATTTGCAAGAGAGGGTGTTCCTGCTCCATGAGGTAATGCATTTGGTTAGTGTCTATCCCATAGTACAGACACAGGCTTGTGGGCAAATTGTGCACCACTTAGTAAGAGAAGATGCAATCACAAACTTCATCGCACTGTGGGGCTGAGGTAATTCCTACCCACACCCCCTCCAAAGGCAGACTAGCTCTGACCAATGTGAAAGAGGAAGCAGCGGTTTATACCACCACTCTACCTTTTACTGAAGTTCTCTGTCCAGCACATGTGTTAACTGAGAAAGGGGAGCAAGAGTTTAGTTAAGGTCACTAGGATAAAAGGTCAGATCCTGACTGAAGGTTGCTGGGCCATGGGCAATTGGAAATCCTTCTGAGGGGGATGAGTGGAAACTAAGATTTGGCACCAATGACTCCTACACTGTCAGTCTCCAGTGCTAGCAAGATGCTTATTTCGTTTTTATGGTCATTGTAGATGTCCTTTAATGATGTCAATAGTTAGCACCACTTGCTGTATTAAAGTATGTAATTTGCCATATATTGGAAAAGTACATTTTTCATGCATGTCATTCTGAGTTCTTCATTAGATCTGAAATTGAGCGCAAAAAGCATTCGTGCCCAATTTAAGATTACAAGTTGACCACAACTTGACTCAGTTCTAGGGTTTTGTCCAGACAAACTCTTCCAAATATTTTCTGTAGGATATTGCTTAGCCTAATCAATGTGCAAAGAGGAATAACATCTAGTATTACCTGTTAGACACATTCTCTTCCTGAGAGGTCAGAGTTAGATGTAAAAAACATTGGTGCGTGTTGCCAAAACTTCCCCAGAATGTTTTTTTAACTGATTTTACCAGCGACCTCAGAATGACGAGTGTTGGACTTGGCCCTTCTGGCAGGTTCCCCCCTGAACTTTTTGCTTATATTGGTGACCTGGTGGTAGTGATTTTTGCTTTCTGCGCACTTTCCCTGTGTCCCAGAGTAAAGTGCGTGCGCCCTCTGAGTGCATGTGGTGAGATAGGCCTGCCCTCCCATAGGAATGCATGGGGAATGTATGTGTCCCTGGTAGTTCCTGATGCATGGTGTGTGCAGGGTCGAGTCTGGTATGTGCGGACTCGTGTGAGTAAATGCTGCGCGATGATGTGTGCGGCGTGCATGTAGCTAGTGTGGAAGTGCCACTTCTAGACGCTGGCATAAATGTGCAGTGACTGCCTGTCGCGTGATTGGCTGGCTGAGGTCATGTGACAGCTATGGAATCCCCAGAGTCAGGATGGGTCTGCCACGGTGGTGAATGGAGAGAGCTGCATGTGGATGAGTGGGAGGAGTACACCTAGGACCTGAATAGGGCTGGCCTTTCCACACACAATGCTGGCTCCGCCCCCTGTGGTGCGACTGATGACCCTGGCCTGCTCTCTGAATAGGGAGAGGGGCTGAGCAAAACAAAGTGCTCAGGAACCAGTTGTATCTGGTTCGCCCCTTCCCTGCACATTTGAGAACAAAGGGATTTGGTGTTTAAAAGAGGGGCTGTGACCCCAAGAAAATCTTCTTGTTCTAACTCGAATCTACCAGGGGCGTGCTGCTGCTGGGGCCCAGGGGAAGGCTTGCCTCCCTGGGCCCTGCCCAGCCCCTGGATACCTGGAGGACTTTCCCTTGCTGGGGGCTGCTTTGCTCCATCTTCTGATGCCCAGGACTGCTTAGAACTTTTCCCCTTTGCCAAGGCTTGTTACAGCCTGCCAAGAGCCCTGGGAGCGCGTGGGCCTCACAGCACGGCGCTGCACGACGAGCAAGAGAGAGGGAATCCCCAGCGTAGGGATTCCCCCATGATGCGTGCTTTCGCGGGTGCCCACCCCGCTTATTTGATCGTTAATAGCGGGAGCCTACTCCGCTTTATGTTAAGTATATGCAGGTGCCCACCCTGCGTCTTCGTTTTGATCTCCTACGTCGCGGGTGCCCACCCCGCGACTTTGCCCGTGATGATCGCGGGTGCCCACCCCACATGGCCGCCTGTTGTCTTGGCTCGCGGGAGCCCACCCCGCTTATTGCCTTATCTCCATGGCGGGAGCCCACTCCACTTACTTGTGCATCGCGGGTGCCCACCCCGCATCTGAGCCGTGATGAAGGAGTCACCTCCGTGGCCCGAGCCGCGCATTGGATTCCCTCCGGGCCGCTGCCCAGCGCGACCCGGAAGGCAGGGACTCCGTGGGTGGGGCTTCCGGGTCGAGGGAAGCCCCGCGAGAGGAGAGTCCGCGCCAGCAGTAGGAAAGAAGACGGAGAGGACGTTAGCCTACCCCGCCTCCCCGAGTGCCCCTGCAGAGTCCCGGGTCCCAGGAGGGGGCCCGGGTGAAGTAGACGACGCCGCAGAGGGGAGACGCCGCCTCCCAGGCAAACGGTGAGTGCGGGCGTCCCCCTCCTCTGCTACGTGCAGAGTTTTCTTTATTAAATCCCCACAGGCTCCAACGCGGGCCGCATTGTTGTATTGAGCCCAGTGAGGCTCCAGTTGGTTAGAGAAAACGAGCCCCGAGAAGGCTCCGACCGAGGGGCACATGGTTTGAAGAGCCTGCGAGGCTCGCGAGTTCCCCGAAGCGGGACTCCCACTCTGGGTGCATTATTTCTCGAGCCTAGAGGGCTCCAAACTACGGGGGCATTATTCTCTTGAGTCCCTGAGCAGGACTCCAACGTTTGGGGAGACATCCTTCTTCTCGAGCCCACGAGGCTCCAAGGGGGCATAATAGTTACAGAGCCTAGGTGGCTTCAACGTTTGGACAGTATTCCAAGAGCCTAGAGGGCTCCAAGGATTGGCGCAGTTTGTTTTGAAGGGCCATTGAGAGCCCATGCCTTATTTGCCCACCACAGCTGCGCAGCACTTAGTGCCAGCTGCAGCGTTTAGGCCCTGTGCTTGTCCCCAGCTGCCCAGCAAGTAGTGGGCAGCTGCTACGTTTAGGTTTTGGCGCAACCTGGACTATAATGTGATTTTGGTGCTAGGAAATGTACTGTGTAGTATGTTTTGCGCACCCTGTGTTCATGCTTATGGGGTTAGGAAATGTACTGTGTATAGTATGTTTTGCGCACCCTGTATTTCATACCTCTAGATAGGATTTCTGCCTAGGAGGTTGTTTTACCTGGTTAGGTTGGTGTTAGGGAGATGGTACTTCCCTGTGCGATATACGCCCCTAGAGTAGCTATACTTAGGTGGTTAGGTCTAATGCTAGACGGATGAGAAATTGCATAAATGTCTTTATGCCCCTGTGATGGATACAGGATAGGTTTTATACCTGATGCTAGTGTGATGACGTTGAGGTCATTATTGCGCCAGTAGTTACTGGTTGTGTTCTACAGTGCTAATTTGTGTTATGTTCTACATGTACACTTGGTGATTTGTGCTAATTCTGACAGTGGCCCAGGTGGCCCTGTCCCGTGTAATTAGTCCCTTGTAAAATTCTGCCCAGTGCCAGTTGGCACAGTGTAAATTGTGTGAGTATTATCTAATGTGTTTTGGTATAATACAAAGGCTATTTTTATATAATACCTTGTGTGGAGTTTCCTTTGTGGTGGGCCTTGGGTGTTGTTGCTGGGTGCGCGCGCAAACGCTTTACACATTGCCTCCGGGATAAGCCTGACTGCTCGTGCCAAGCTACCAAGGGGGTGAGCAGGGGTTATCTTTGGCGTGTAACTCCCCAGCCCTGACTAGAGTGGTGGTTTCTGCCTGGCTCTGGCGCAAGCCCTAGCCAACCAGAAATCCCATTTCTAACATTGGTGATCAGCGGTGGGATTAGGACTTGCGTTTGCGCAGTACCGCAGCAGCAACTGGCTGCACTACAAAACTCTGCATTTAGATAATCACATGGTATAGGGATTATTGTTCTAAGTTTTTTCTTAAAAGTCATTTCTGTGGAAATGTGTTTCTGGATTCACCAGTAAGGGTGGGATCCAGTGGTGGCAGCAGATGTGTGTCCAGTGCATGTATTCCCATTCCCAGTTCCCGGGGGAATGGTACCTGTGTCACGTGGTGGTCAGGTTGAGAAATCAGGGGCGGTAGAAACTGTCTTACCAGTCTTGGGAGGGGTTTGGGGATGAATGTGTAATGTGCTGGATGAATGTGAATGTCCCATTCCCAGTTCCCGGAGTAATAGTACCTGTGTCACGTGGTGGTCAGGTTGAGAAATCAGGGGCGGTAGAAACTGTCTTACTAGTCTGGGGGGTGTGTGTGTGTGGATGAATGGTGTGAGTCCTCTGAAATAAGGAGCTTGCTGGTTGATTGGGTGTGAGTTCTCTGGGATAGGGAGCTTGCATTGGGGAGTGATTCCAAAAGGAGTGGCTGAGGTGTCTTCCAGCCCAGCGTGGTGGGAGAGGTTCAGAGTAGCCCAGCTAGGTCTCGGTGTAGGGGCTCACGTCCTGTCTCTGCAGAGAAGGAGTGGGTGGGACTGCGTGTCTCCAGGTGCCTGAAACCCAGTCTCAGGGCCTGGATGGTTTCTTTAGGGAACATCAGGTCGGGGGCCTAGGCTGTACCAATAGGTCATTTGAGGAGGTTCTCCCCGTGTCTAGAGGACGTGGAGTGTCTGTAATCAGAGCTCCAGTAGTCCTGGTGTCTGGCGGTACCGCTCCAGTTGGGAGGGTGCGGAAGTCCAGAGGGAGGGGTGAGAGGGGGAGGGATTCCCTAGTGGGAACCAGTAGGTCAGGGACCAGCCGGGATGGCTGAGTCGCCACTGAGTGACCGTGGTGTCACCACTTCTGTCCTGGGGGTCTGCACGCACTGTCAGATGGACAGGAGGTAGTGAGATCAGCGCCAGGCAGACTGTCACACGACCCATTAGTTATGTGTCACCCTCGTTAAGTCCTGGTTCGCTAGGCATCTGACCAAAGGGTACGTCCCTCGGTTGGGGAGCCAGTAGTCGGTGTTTCCGGATCTGGACGTAAGGGCAGCTGTAGTCCTGAGGGCAGGTGGGGCTCATCTTAAGTGAAGAGACCCTGCTCTACAGTGGAAGGGGGTGCAGAGGGAGGGAGTCCTCACCTCTGACCCTTTGGATCCCAGGTGGTAGACCAGTTGGTGGAGAGAGGTCCTGAACTGGTGGGAGAGTTGTGTTCTGGTGGGTGCTTCCCTGGGAGGGTGCGGAACCCCAGAAGTAGAGGTAGGGTGGGGCATTCTTGCCCGTGACCTCTGGTCAGCCTGAGGGTGCGGACCCTAGGTTGAAGGATCAGTGGTAGTTGGGAACTACACTGAGAGGGAGAGTGGAGAATGGCTTGTATGCCAGGGGTTACTACCCCCCACTCTGGGTTTGGCAAGGAGCAGTGGTATCTGGGTGTCCTAGGGCCTGGTCCTGGCCGTGGACAACTAGGTAGTACCAGTGGGGTAGCCTAGTTGGGCCTGAGTTCTTTTCGGTTGTTTTTTTCAGATGGAACCCTGTTGATTGAGAATGGCGTAGAACCGGAGAGTGTCCCTGCAGTGCGGGCCTGCGTCCGTGTTCTATCGCCCCAAGCAGGGAAGACCATCACCCTGGTGATTGGTCTGCCCTGCGTTTTGGCTGGATGGGGGTTGTGTTGGACTTGGCCCTTCTGGCAGGTTCCCTCCTGAACTTTTTGCTTATATTGGTGACCTGGTGGTAGTGATCTTTGCTTTCTGCGCACTTTCCCTGTGTCCCAGAGTAAAGTGCGTGCGCCCTCTGAGTGCATGTGGTGAGATAGGCCTGCCCTCCCATAGGAATGCATGGGGAATGTATGTGTCCCTGGTAGTTCCTGATGCATGGGGTGTGCAGGGTCGAGTCTGGTATGTGCGGACTCGTGTGAGTAAATGCTGCGCGATGATGTGTGCGGCGTGCATGTAGCTAGTGTGGAAGTGCCACTTCTAGACGCTGGCATAAATGTGCAGTGACTGCCTGTCGCGGGATTGGCTGGCTGAGGTCATGTGACGGGCTAGGGAATCCCCAGAGTCAGGATGGGTCTGCCCCGGTGGTGAATGGAGAGAGCTGCATGTGGATGAGTGGGAGGAGTACACCTAGGACCTGAATAGGGCTGGCCTTTCCACACACAATGCTGGCTCCGCCCCCTGTGGTGCGACTGATGACCCTGGCCTGCTCTCTGAATAGGGGAGGGGCTGAGCAAAACAAAGTGCTCAGGAACCAGTTGTATCTGGTTCGCCCCTTCCCTGCACCTTTGAGAACAAAGGGATTTGGTGTATAAAAGAGGGGCTGTGACCCCATGAAAATCTTCTTGTTCTAACTCGAATCTACCAGGGGCGTGCTGCTGCTGGGGCCCAGGGGAAGGCTTGCCTCCCTGGGCCCTGCCCAGCCCCTGGATACCTGGAGGACTTTCCCTTGCTGGGGGCTGCTTTGCTCCATCTTCTGATGCCCAGGACTGCTTAGAACTTTTCCCCTTTGCCAAGGCTTGTTACAGCCTGCCAAGAGCCCTGGGAGCGCGTGGGCCTCACAGCATGGCGCTGCACGACGAGCAAGAGAGAGGGAATCCCCAGCGTAGGGATTCCCCCATGATGCGTGCTTTCGCGGGTGCCCACCCCGCTTATTTGATCGTTAATAGCGGGAGCCTACTCCGCTTTATGTTAAGTATATGCAGGTGCCCACCCTGCGTCTTCGTTTTGATCTCCTATGTCGCGGGTGCCCACCCGCGACTTTGCCCGTGATGATCGCGGGTGCCCACCCCACATGGCCGCTTATTGCCTTATCTCCATGGCGGGAGCGGGAGCCCACTCTGCTTACTTGTGCATCGCAGGTGCCCACCCCGCATCTGAGCTGTGATGAAGGAGTCACCTCCGCGGCCCGAGCCGCGCATTGGATTCCCTCCGGGCCGCTGCCCAGCGCGACCCGGAAGGCAGGGACTCCGTGGGCGGGGCTTCCAGGTCGAGGGAAGCCCCGCAAGAGGAGAGTCCACGCCAGCAGTAGGAAAGAAGACGGAGAGGACGTTAGCCTACCCCGCCTCCCCGAGTGCCCCTGCAGAGTCCCGGGTCCCAGGAGGGGGCCTGGGTGAAGTAGACGACGCCGCAGAGGGGAGACGCCGCCTCCCAGGCAAACGGTGAGTGCGGGCGTCCCCCTACTCTGCTACGTGCAGAGTTTTCTTTATTAAAGCCCCACAGACTCCAACGCGGGCCGCATTGTTGTATTGAGCCCAGTGAGGCTCCAGTTGGTTAGAGCAAATGAGCCCCGAGAAGGCTCCGACCGAGGGGCACATGGTTTGAAGAGCCTGCGAGGCTCGCGAGTTCCCCGAAGCGGGACTCCCACTCTGGGTGCATTATTTCTCGAGCCTAGAGGGCTCCAAACTACGGGGGCATTATTCTCTTGAGTCCCTGAGCAGGACTCCAACGTTTGGGGAGACATCCTTCTTCTCGAGCCCACGAGGCTCCAAGGGGGCATAATAGTTTCAGAGCCTAGATGGCTTCAACGTTTGGACAGTATTCCAAGAGCCTAGAGGGCTCCAAGGATTGGCGCAGTTTGTTTTGAAGGGCCATTGAGAGCCCATGCCATATTTGCCTACCACAGCTGCGCAGTACTTAGTGCCAGCTGCAGCGTTTAGGCCCTGTGCTTGTCCCCAGCTGCCCAGCAAGTAGTGGGCAGCTGCTACGTTTAGGTTTTGGCGCAACCTGGACTATACTGTGATTTTGGTGCTAGGAAATGGACTGTGTAGTATGTTTTGCGCACCCTGTATTCATGCTTATGGGGTTAGGAAATGTACTGTGTATAGTATGTTTTGCGCAGCCTGTATTTCATACCTCTAGATAGGATTTCTGCCTAGGAGGTTGTTTTACCTGGTTAGGTTGGTGTTAGGGAGATGGTACTTCCCTGTGCGATATACGCCCCTAGAGTAGCTATACTTAGGTGGTTAGGTCTAATGCTAGACGGATGAGAAATTGCATAAATGTCTTTATGCCCCTGTGATGGATACAGGATAGGTTTTATACCTGATGCTAGTGTGATGACGCTGAGGTCATTATTGCGCCAGTAGTTACTGGTTGTGTTCTACAGTGCTAATTTGTGTTATGTTCTACATGTACACTTGGTGATTTGTGCTAATTCTGACAGTGGCCAATGTGGCCCTGTCCCGTGTAAATAGTCCCTTGTAAAATTCTGCCCAGTGCCAGTTGGCACAGTGTAAATTGTGTGAATATTATCTAATGTGTTTTGGTATAATACAAAGGCTATTTTTATATAATACCTTGTGTGGAGTTTCCTTTGTGGTGGGCCTTGGGTGTTGTTGCTGGGTGCGCGCGCAAACGCTTTACACATTGCCTCCGGGATAAGCCTGACTGCTCGTGCCAAGCTACCAAGGGGGTGAGCAGGGGTTATCTTTGCCGTGTAACTCCCCAGCCCTGACTAGAGTGGTGGTTTCTGCCTGGCTCTGGCGCAAGCCCTAGCCAACCAGAAATCCCATTTCTAACAACGACCATATATTTGTATTGTTCTCATAGCAGTGCATCCTTAACCATGATTACTAAAAATTCAAATGTATACAAGACATGTCTCAAAAATGTATAACAGTTGCACACTCTCTCTTAGGCACTTTAGTAGACTTGTAGTTGTATCTAGCCAGCAATTAAAAGTTTGCCTTGACTCTACAAACTCATATGATGCAATCTCCACAGACTTCACTTAGGCACACAAAGAGTCAGGTAAAGGCTTAGAGGACCTCTTGAATGCAGTGAACCAGTTCACATCACGCAGGTTTGATCCTCAGCGGTGCCAGGATAACTTTACACGGGTCTGCTGGGTTCCTTGAAATGGGATTTGGACGATTCATAGAACTAGAACTACTGTAGCGACATACTGAATGCTCACCCTGTATACAGGGGCACTCCATGGTCCTGTGTAGTTTCTTCAGTGTTAGGAGTAGGGGCGAGGGCTCCTTTAGACAAGTTTCTTACTTAGCCTTTGCAGAGGCGTTTTAAGACGAGGGCAAAATGGGCTCTGGCCCAGCTCTGGTCTGCAGAGAAACTTGCCCTGCTGACCTTGATTGATTCTTAAACCAATGTTTTAATGCTGTTTTCCTTTAATTTATTTTTAATGTGGCTGATGTGTAAGAGTCTATTACATATTTTTTATAGGCAAATGTTGTGTTTATATTTCAAGCAATTGTGTTAAGGGAACAATGGTGTTGCCAATGGACTGTGCTGGCAGAACTGACGGAGGCTGAAGCATTGGGTTTCTTTATTAATATTTCCCCCCATATGCTTTGGGCGGAGGTCCTGATTTATAGACCCCCTGGTCCAGCCGACATGTTTCTAAAAGCTCTGGACAATGTTATTGCCCATCTGGCCTTGTGCTATTCTCATTTTATCATCCTCAGCGATTTTATTATTCATGTAGACAACCCAGAAGCAGGGGACATGCTTGAGTTTCTTGATATCATGACACAAAAACATCTTAAACAATTTGTTATGTACCCCACCCACCGAAGTGGTCATATCCTGGATCTAGTATGTTCTAATAGGACATTACTAATGGAGGATCCCCTTCTGGTGATCTAGTTGGACCACTACATGATCAAATTTGCTTGGGAAATGCAGAATAAGCCGATACAGGCCACTAGGGGCAATAGGCAGTGGGGGAAAGCTCTCAATAAGATTGACCCCTGGAATTTAAAAAGGACCTTGCCATGTCTACCCCCTTGCTGCTTGGGGAAATTGAGGAGGCATTAGGCATTTGTAATAGTTGGGTCAATAAAGTGGTTGAACAACTCGCCCCCTCGTGCCCTTTTAAAGGAGGAGGAAACTCCCCCTCGCAGCCCTGGTTTTCTGGCCTTCTAAAACCGGAAAGGCAACATTGCAAGAAGCTAGAACGCAAATGGAGGCAGAAGTACAGCCCAGAGGATAAAGAGATCTTTAAAAAGGTACAAAGCCTCCATTTTAAGAGCAAAAAACCTCTACTATGAGGAGTGCATAGCCAGCTCTGGCATTAACGCCAAAGAAATCTTTGCAATTGTCAAGAGTTGTTTCTCCCCAAAAGCCGAGACTCACTCCAAAGCGGCCTCGGAGGAATGGTGCGATGAATTGGCAGGCTTTTTCATGGTTAAAAGTTCAGTCCATTCAGGCCAACTTTGGTGACATTTATAGTCAGAAGCCTGTGATGGATTTCTCTCCCGCAGGAAACTAAGCTCCCCGGCCTAAAATAGAGGCGTTTGAAGCCATCTCCTTGGAAGATTCCCTCACCACACTAAAAGCACTTAAATCTGGCTCTCCCAACTATCCCCTGAGCTACTTGCAGAAGGATTGGAGGTCTCAATCCTGTGGCTAACATACTGCTAAACCTATCTTTATCCTCAGCTAGGGCACCCTGTGCTTGGAAACAGGCCTTGATTATTCCCTTGCTTAAGAAACCCTCATTGGATCTTTCTCTGCCTTCTAATTACTTTCCCATCTCTCTACTCCCAGCGGTAGTTAAACAAACAATTATCGGGGTTTGTTAAAAGAAATGAGCTCCTTTACTTGGCTCAATCAGGTTTCAGGTCTCTGCACAGCACTGAAACTGCGCTGACTGAAATATTTGAAGCAATAAGGGACACTCTAGCTACGGGGGCAGGCAGCTCTGGTTCTTATGGATTTATCAGCGGCTTTCGATACTCTGCTCCTAGCCCTTCTCCGGGAAATTGGTGTGGATGGACTAGCCTGGAATTGGCTCAAATCCTATCTGGAAGATAGAACCCAATAAATCTGGATTCCTCCTTTTTGAGCCACCCCCCAAAAATTGGAAATCAGGGTACCTCAGGGCTCAGTATTGAAACCCTTGCTATTTAACATTTATATATCTCCCCTAATTCAGATAGCGGGCAAACTCGGAGCCAAAGTCATCTCACATGCAGACAATACACAGCTGCTCTTCTCCTGGAATAAAGGTAGTGAGGGAAATTGCGCGCATCAAGACTTGCCTCACTGCAATATTTTACTGGCTAGCGAAGGCTCATTTGAAATATAACAAGGACATGACAGAGATTCTTCTCTTTGGGAATTTTACCCCATACTTCTGGCTCTCTTTTTGGCCAAATGAGCCCCCCCACCGTTGCCCTAGGGTGGACTGGTAAAAAACTTGGGGCATATGGTTCAAAGTTAAGCTGTGCTTTGGTCCTCAGATCAAAAGGTTGTGGGAAACATGTTTTGGTATTTTGAAAGCACTAAAGAAATTCTTATCGCTGCTCCCCACTCATTCTAGGTAAACAATCATCCAAGCCTTGATTACATCACACATTGACTATGCCAACGTGTTATATGTCGGCCTGCCAGGCTATTCCCTCAAAAAACTCCAGGTGATCCAGAATGCAGCAGCTAGGTTATTACTCAACCTCCCTAAGAGGGCCAATGTCATGCTGCATCTTCGTCACCTTCACTGGCTGCCTGTGAAAGAAAGGGTGAAGTTAAAATTAGTGGTGATCGTACACTCCACCTTATATGGTGATGGCCCAGCGTATTTGAGATCAAGATTTAGTTTAATTCACGGGCCAGACCCATACGTTCCTCAAATAAGCTAATGGCATGTACTCCTAGGGTCCTCAAAAAGAGGGCCAGCTGCAGATACCTGTCTCGGTTGGGGCCTGTGACTTGGAATCAGTTCCCAACAGAGCTACGTGCTATGAGTGATCCGAGGTCCTTCAGAACGAAAATGAAAACCTTGCTCTTTAAATAGACCTCTCTGATCTGTCTAACTGCCTATCTGGGTATGCGCCAGGACAATCCTTGGTGTAGCTGTGCGTGATAAAATGCCGTTATCATAACATAACATAAGCAAAATCCATAAAAAACTTTCTTTTACATCAAACAGGCCCTCACAATTGAGAAATGGGAGGGTGTCACGGAGATTATTTGCAGTAATATTAGTGAACTGCTACTGTGTTACAATATTGAAAACACACATCACTATCTATACACTTAGAATTTGGATGAGTGTGCCTGTGCACTGTCACTGACCTGACCTAAGAGGGCATGAAAGAGCTAAAATTGGATCATAACTTCACAGCTGTTCCGAATGGGTGACCCCAAAATACGTTTGGCCCAGGGCCCCAAAATCCTTAAGATGTCCCTGAGCCTTTGGTCTTTGCATGTGCATGATGTGGCATTTCAGATTTCTCTATGACAGTAGATGTGCAGTTACACCACCTCTCAGGAGCTCTCACGAATGCTACAGGTGTAACCTACATTTTAGATTTGTTTATGTTGATGTCCCTTATGCTTTTACATGTTTTACCTGCAGTAGCCTCAATTACCCTCCCATCTGCTTCAGTTAAGGAGCAGAAATAGAGAAAACTGACAAGCGTTTTAGGACATTTTCCCTCAATAGACCATTCCAATTTGAGAGGTGCCTGAAGCTGATGCCAAACAATGGCCTCAGACAACCTAGAAACTACTCCTAGGTTGCATAACATTACAAAACTTTCCCGAATTTAAATGAACTACCACTGTGTATACTTTAATAAGAGAACACAGCTTGTTTCTCATCCGTATTCTAGTGAGAAAAACAGGTCCTCTCAATCGATAACTCATTTGAAACTCATTTTAACACAAAATAAAAATAGTCATATTTGTATGCAGAGAAAAGCTATAAGTAGACGCACAAATAGATGGCTATTATTCGCGGAATTGTGCGAGTGTCCAGAATGTATGAGGACTACTGGTTGAGCAAGACATTCATCAACATGGAAACGCCCGTTCTGTAGCCCCATCTGTCTGGTGCCCGCGCTGATCTTCTGTTATCATGCATGCCAACAGTTAAAAGAAACCTAACATGTATCTGAGAAGCAGCCATGACAGCTGATGTGATTGGCCACTCTCTCCAATTACTATTTACCAAGGATCGTTTTGAAAGGTTTTTGTGTGTCTACGTGATACACAATAAGAAGATCTGTGCAATTTTGTTGTCGAAAATTGCACTGTCGATTTTGGAAAATGTGCCAGTGTGGCAGAATTGGCACTGTCGAAAATGTAGGCATGAATGCAGGAAAGAGAGCATTTCGAAGGGTCGGGTTTCACAGGTAATAATCCACACAATATACAAATGTAAAACTCCTTTCTAAAGACTGAGTCAGTGTATTTCAAAGGTGGGAAGGGAAATCCATACTGTTCATAGTGATGCAGCTGAAGGGGGGCTTTCTCCAAGGAGAGTTATATTTTCTCTGCAGAGAAAAAACCCCACCTTGGCCTCATATATACATGCTAATTATCCAAATAGTGGAAACCTGAAGGAGTAAATGTAGTCCATTAAAAGTACTACTGCAAATCTACCTATATAACGTAAGTAGTTCCTTCTCCTGAATGCACACAATATTTATTACTGGTAAGAGCAGCAGCTAAACTGTTATCAAGGTGTCAGTTTATAAGGTTATCTTGGAATGGTGTTCACCAAGGGAGGCATATTGTTTACGCAGAGAAATGAAAAATAGCCAGCAAGTGAAAAGCCAATGCAGTATGTGATATGTCCGCCTGCTTGTATTGCATGGAATCTGTGGCAGGACGCGTTCACAGAAGTACCCAAAGGCCTCTTCGCTGATTGTGAAAGTAAAGAAAGCAATCAAAATGCAATAATCCTACATGAATACATTTCAGATTTCTTTTATCAATCACTCCCAAAATCACCTTTACACTCCAGAGCATCAATGTCACCAATTACACACAAATACTCTTTCATCACAATAAAATGTACTTCCAGTCATAAACCAAAAATCAACATAGTTAAATCATCTCTCTCTGTGATCCGCCAATCACTCCTCACACCAAACCACCAAAGCAAAACATCGCAGCATGGTGAACCATCAAGCTAATCAACCAAGATTCTCCCTCTGTTCACTGTGCACTGTCACTGACCCGACCGAAGAGGGCATGAAAGAGCTGAAGTTGGATCATAACTTCACAGCTGTTCCAAATGGGTGACCCCAACATACGTTTGGCCCAGGGCCCCCAAAATCCTTAAGATGTTCCTGAGCCTTTGGTCTTTGCATGTGCATGATGTGGCATTTCAGATTTCTCTATGACAGTAGATGTGCAGTTACACCACATCTCAGGAGCTCTCACGAATGCTACAGGTGTAACCCAAACTTTAGATTTGTTTATGTCGATGTTCCTTATGCTTTTACATGTTTTACCTGCAGTAGCCCCAATTACCCTTTCATCTGCTTCAGTTAAACAGCAGAAATAGATAAAACTGACAAGAATTTTAGCACATTTTCCCTAAATGGACCATCCAATATGAGAGGTGCCTGGAGCTGAGGCCAAACAATGGCCTCAGACAACCTAGAAACTACTCCTAGGTTGCATAACATTACAAAACTTTCCTGAATTTAAATGAACTACCATTGTGTATACTTTAATAAAAGAAAACAAATGCCTGTTCCAATCTCCTTTTGTTATCCAAGACTCTGCCATTGGCCTTATTGCATAAAAAGATGCCTCATATATGCATTTCCGATTGCAATGAAAACTGTTGTTGCTTCATAATAACAAGAAAGGTTTTCTGCGCTAATAAGAGAAGCTGAAGTCTCTGACTGGGTGGTCGACATAGACCTGGAAATCCACCAAAACCTCAAATTATGAGAGCAGGGGTCTATAAGACCATATTTTCAAACATTCCTCTACTGAAACACCTAGTGCAGTTTCATATCAAGTGCAATACATACACAGATAGCATGCAGGTCTGGATGATAACAGTACATATTCTCAATAAAAGCCATTCTTGACCCATGAAAGACATTTGATTCTAAGGAACCATTTTACACATTTTCCTTACTCACTGAATTTGATGGGACTGTACACAACCGGTTCCCCACTTTCCTGAAGAAAGAATGGAATTCATATAAATCGAATCCTCAAGTACAAAATACTCTCTGCATGTGTGTGGAGTTTACTAGGCAATGACTCTATCACCCTCAAATGTGACCTGTATATCGAGTTGCTCAATCTTAACCATGATAACTCCTGATTTGCCCTTTTAGGCTTATGACAAAGCTAACTTGAGGATGTGTCATTCGAAGGTGGAGCGCGGTATTTCTGGTAGTCGCATGGGAACGCTTCAGATTCCTTCTTCTCAAGAAACCGTAACTCAGGAGAAGTTGCAAGTGTCTTGCAGCTATCAACATACAAACATCAATATAATAACTATGTGCAGATATAAGGAGCCTAATAAGAGAATTCTCCAAAGCAGTCTGGAACCTCCTTTTCGAATTTGGTGAGCATCAGCACTCACAAAGACCCACATCGCATTGCAGCCCATCCGAACCACCACTGTGAGATGCATCCTCGACACAATCCCTCACAGCCCTCATCAATGACACAAAGTGAAATTCAGCCACAATGACGACACTGGACTCCAGGTCGCTGCCTCACAGCGCTTCAGAATCAACGCATTGCCTCAACTGTGTGCTTCATCCTTGACACTGGACTTTGCATCAAAAACCCTGTTGATGGGAACCTTGGTGACAATGCAGGCCTTTGCGCCTCAACCTCACCAAATCTCGGAACCGACGCATTGCTTTCGAACAATGGTCAATTCAATTGTACTATTGATGGAAAGTGGCATTCAACTAGATTTGTCCTTTACCGTATTACCACTAAGCATTTGTAAGTGATACTCTTGCTTTCAATTGTCCTTCAAAAAAGAGCTTAAATATGGAAGGCTGTTGTCACATGCACGTGATCTTATAGCGGTCTACCAAAAGCACAAGGCACATCCCCAATATGCTCAATATAATTTTGGAACAGACCTCAATGACTGTTTAGTTACATCCTTGTAAATGACTACACGTGATGTCCACTTTGTTCACACCATCTGACTCAAATCATTTCTTCTGAATATGTCATCTTAGTGATGACCTACAATCATTCACGTAGTTTGAAACATTATTGCTTTCTAAGTAGCATAACAAAACATTTAGTGTAAAGGAAAGGAGCTTTTAAGCCACATCTAAGGATGTGTTGCACAGGCTGGTACGTCTTTTGCCAATGCTTCCAATTAGGATTAAACCCTTGCAATGACCTTTGTATGTCTAGGAAAATTACCACATAAGTATGTTGCATACATACACTGAGCAATTTGTTGTCCACACCAATGATCTGTTTATGCATTACCATTTACTTCACTACAAGAATAACATTTGTTTTTCCCTGCTTCTTGGCCTATGTCCAGTTTGCAGCATTGCTGACGCTCATTAATGTTTAATGTACTGATTCACGATATGAAAGTGAAATTCTATATTAATATCCAAATAGAATAATCGTATTTCTACATTACACAGGTGTATCTTGCCATCATATTAAGCATGCTCCTTCTGGTGAGCCTCAATCAAGGCTGCTTTGCTGCCTGTACCTTGAAATGTATGTACTGTTAGAAGGTGTAACCATCTGTATGCTTTAAATGCATGGCTGTTCATGCAAATACTGTGCTTGGAAATCTTTTGGGAAAAATTACTGTTTAGCGCTTCAATGAGAATTATCCGTCTGAGCAAATATTTCACTTTCTGGAGAAATTGGCATGTAAAAATATTGATAGGCTGATACAACATGCTTCTTTCTGGTCATCATGTAACACCTCTTGCCGTTTGCTCTCTTTTCGCTTTTTGACGCCTCATCTCCTATTAACGGTTGCAAATGTTTCTACTTATGGTTTTTCCTGTTCCATGTATTCCTCCACATTTCCCATTCACTGTTTTCCCTTGTTTCACTTCCAGCACTAGTACTCTCAATTATCCTATTTTGTTAACCTTCCTCCACTGGCATGCATTGCACTGTGGAAGGCTTGATCCATGTGCAAGAAATCTATCTCTACCATTCATTTTTTCCTTAAATTTAACACTGCGTCACAAAATCTTGGAATATCATCTTCAATACTAGCATCCATGGCTGTCTGACTACCTTGCAAACTTCCTTATCATGTACTACTAAAGGCCTTGACGGTGATATAGTGGTGAAAGTATGTGCATTCTTGTTATTCCTCCTAGATTCTTGTCCATCATCTTTCTCTCTCTCCATTCTCCTCCTTTCAGTAAACTGTCATTTAATTCACAGGCCCTGTTTTATTTATTTCAGATTGTCTAATTATTTATTTCAGATTGTCTAATGCACATAGTTACCTTTCTGTCCTCTTGAGATAACCTTCATTGTCAACTAAGTAATATTTCCTCTTCTTTCTCTACTTTTTTATTTCCGTAACCTTTTTATATTAACCATCTATATATCATCTTATTTTCTTTCTTAATGTTCCTCTACCCTCTCTCACGCCCTATCATGTTTCAATTCTTGCATGTTTCTCATTTTTTCTTCTGTTTCCTATAACTCGATCATTTCTGTCTTCTTTCTCCTTGGTGCTGACCAACATATACTTTCCAGAAATGTCCCCTCTATGAACTCCATTTCATCCTGCCTTATTTCCCGTAACAATTTTAATAGCTGTGAATTACCCTCTTTTCCTTTCTTCCATCAACATCTACCGTAAATGCATCCTCCTCTTTTACTGTTCTTAGATTTCCATGTTCTAGGTCTCAAACTAGGTCCAGCTTTCTTCTCATCTACTTTGAGGTCAGTTTTGGAATGTCTGCATGTTCCCTCCTAATTTACTGCTTCGAGGAGGCAGCCTCTGCTGTGGATTAATTCTTCTCAGGTAACTCCTTTCTGCATGCTTCAATTCACCCAATCAACTAGGAAAACTATTTTGTCCCTTTTGACTTAGCTTTTCTTTTTCTTCCTTCATTCGTTCATTATTCATGAGTCAGATCTTCATGACAATTTTAACATCGTCTTATTTCCTCTTTCTCCCTTGAAAGATGATTGTTCTCATTGCTCAATCATTTTCTCCCCAATCTCTTGGCCCACGTTCCATTTCTTCAATTGCATCTGCCCTTGCAAAACAAATTCTTCACTTTTAAAACAGGTAAAATAAATGTTACACTTCAGCACGCAGGTCCTCAGTCACTATTTCTCCTCTTCTACTATTCCTAGCAGAATTGACCACTATCCCTGTCCATCACACTGTGCTCATTCATTGCCATTGTCATGCAAACTGCATTGATGCTCGTAGTGAACCTTTTGCTTCTGCAAAAGACCAAACCACAACTCCCAGAGTCTGAATTAAGAACTACTGTCCAAGTCCTACTCCTCATTCGTATAAGTGCCAGCAATGCCCTGCTCAACATCATTTCGGATATCCACCTGGATCCAGGTAAGAATATCTGGCATGCCACTTGAGTTCTAATTAAATGCCTAACAAATATGACACCCTTACTCAAAGAAGATGAAACTTCACTGCCTACTACTATAGCTTGCATCTTCTTCAAAAGCACTTCCATCATATGCAAGGCAGCGATGACCAATAACCCTGGCCTAAATTGCTGAAAAACTTATCTCAGGAAGCTAATTCAAGTTTAAGATCTTATGCTTGATCTACAGAATTCTTTAAAACAATTTCTGCGTGGCACAATCGATTATTGAAAGCACCAGTATCTACCAAATATTTACGAACATGTGGACAATCTCTTTTTCAAATCTCCGGAGTAAATAAATCATGATGAGGAGGCACGTCTTTGCAACTCTGTAAGTGTGGCCAATTTCATTCCTTTAGAGTAGTACCAAGAAATATACATGAACCTATAAATAAATAGATCATGTGTATATGCCATGAAAAGACAGGATTTGAACTAGAGAGCTTCAAAAAGGAAAGTACGAGGAAGAATGCTTTCTCAATGCATGCACTAAAGCCACTAGCCCAACATCTCAATTTTAGAAAGAAGCTGAACACCCATCTAATCAAGGAGCACTATATTCCTAATCTATAAGGAACACTAAGCTACCTGCATTCAGCACAAAGAACCTATCCATCCTGGCACAATTTTTTACAAGCAGATTCATCATACTTGTCTTCAACAGAACCCCTCAGCTTGCCATCTGGTGTTGTACTAAATAAATCCCCAACAAATATGTACGATATTCCACTTGTAGCGCATTATGCAGTAATTTATCTGGCTCTGGAAACTTGCATTGAGTGAGTGGGTGGATTAATGAGTGAGCGAGTGCCTACTTTTACAACTGTCTACAGTAGGGTTACGTTTCTCAGTCTAACCTCATTGAGAAGCTTTTTGCATGCAAAATCTTAAATATTTTGCCACTAAAGCCTAAAATTAGTGGTTAGCAGTTATTTGAAGTTCTCGATTGAAGGGATAACCTCGACTTTTATCTGCAAGTAAATCTGAGCCAAATCATACAAAAAGTGAGTTATGTAGGCAAGCTTTGATTTCACTCATTGAGTTAGTGCAACTTCATAAAAGATCCAGTAAATTAAAAGCCCTTTTTCGTCCCCACCGCCACCCAAAAAATCTAACAGCACAAAGTTATATGATTTGCAACAAACATTTAGACAACTCCAGCAACGAGCCAATATCAATAATCTTGTACAGGATGAGAGGTAGACACATCTGCTATAAATTTTTCTGTAATGGAACTAAATGTCTGAAGGTTTCCGAAGGTTTATCAGTATGCGATTTTGAAGTACTACTACTTTTATCATGGAATCCAGGTAATACTACAAGTTGAGATTCTGGTAGACCAAAAAGATATAATTTCACGTCAGAGTTCTACTGCCAATTTCTCTAAATGACAGTAAGTATTGAATAATGTTATGCAATCAATTTGCTGGAGCCGCTGGTGGCAAAGTCAAAAATTACTTTAGTTTTTTTTTACTGGATTCATTTTCCGGACATCTTTCCCATAATCACACTTGAACAGCAGCCATGCATCTGACCAGGGTTTTGTCTTGATTCAAACATGTATGCCCCTGATAAGCCTGGCAACATTTTGTCATTTAATGTATCAAAGGGTGGGGAAGAATGAACCTCTGCAATGATCCGCTCAGCTCAGCTTAGTTGGGGTGCTGAATGGTAGCCTAAACTTACTATCTCTGTTTGGTTCTATAGCAATGAAGAGAAACTTTTCAAGGACACAGAGATCTGGGTGGCATCCAACAGGCAGTAATGGAAGCTGCAAATGATTATCAAGTTTATCATTGGCAAGTCACCCTACAAAACAATACATAACAGTTCTCTAAATCAAGTCAGTGAATCATTTACTGCACACAAGCATAAGGGCCTTTTTAATGCTGTGTACGGGGCAATAAAAATAATTGAAGCAGGTGCTGGAACTGATTGCCATGTAGGCGATTACGTATGTGGAAAACTACAATTTATTCTAGCAGTTTAGATACTAAATGAAAAGAATACAATATGCCTGAAATTGGTCAGGTTGTGAACACCTAATGTGGAATTTTAAAGAAAAATGTAGACCTTGTCTTGGAGTGGCCACACTTTCTGTGAAAAGTTACCATCTACGTTGACAGAGGTGCACATTTCCTGCCTGGTTGGTGCCAGAAATTATTTCATGTGCCTGAAATAAAAAGGCAGCAGAACACTCCCTACACAGCCCAGAAGACACTGACCACCCCACAGCGTAGCGCACTCGCCTTCCTTTTACTCCGGACTTGCCGCTTATCCTCCCACTCTCGGTGCTGGAAGCCTCATTGACACACTTACCCAGCTCCTGAACCAAATGAAACATAAACTTGATTACCTAGCTAATGACATCTTGCGTCTAAGACACGACCTCTGAAAGCAGGCCAAATTATCCAGCACTCACACTCCTGGTAGTTATAAATTGTCTCCCCACACAGGTTCTCCAACTTCCATATAACACATCCTCTGGCCCTCTACTCCCTTGTGACGTTGGTTCCACAGAGCGCCACAGAGCTCTCAGTCCCATATCCACTCAGGAAGCTGATGCTATCAGCGAATCTTCCCTCACAAACGACCAGAATATGGTTCACAAGCCTCCCTCCACAATCCCAGTAATAGTGGACAGAAAAAGAATCTGTAGAATTATCTACTCACCCAGACCTCCTACTCAATACACCATCATTCAGACACTACATTCCACTAATGATAATCCCTGACCTCTAACATGCATGCTCATCAACTGTAGGTCAGCTGTTCAACATGCTACAGATATCACTGAAGCTATAATCGGTGAAGAAATAAATATTGCTGTCCTCACTGAATCCTGGCCTAATGATCACTCAATTCCCATACTTAATCTGCTCACACCCCCGGATACACCATCATTAGACATAACAGACCAAAAAGAACAGGTGGTGGACTGGCTATCAGTCACAAAGAAGGAATACATTTTCCCATCTTAAAAACTGCAGAATACTCGACTTTTGAATACCACGTAGTTGAAATTACAGCCAAAGGCTCCTCTCCTATCAAACTACATACCATCTACCACCCTCCTGGTGATAGCACTCTCTTAACAGTAGAATTAACTGACCTAGTAATACGGTTCTCCCTAACTGACACGAAGGGCATGTTCTAGGACTACTTCAATATTCACTGGAACAACTCAAAAGACACCACAGTGCAAAACCTCATTAGCCTTCTTGTAATCAACTACCTTAAACATCTCTGCAATGAACAAACCCACTTTAAAGGCTCCACTCTAGATGAGGTTATCACCAAAAATGAGCTTGTCTCACTAAGATGCATCTCACCCATTGACTGGTCCGACCACCATCTCATACTGTTTAATATCGATTTCCTCTTCAAATCCCACACAGCCTCAACATATACCAAAGCACTGGGCTAGAGACATCAAATAAGTTCCAATATTCGATTTGGAATCTAGGATTCGTGCCCAACTACAGCATCAACCTCTTACTTACCTCACTGCCCATTATAATACAGCGACAACTGAAGTTCTCGACCAAGTAGCACCACTCAAACTAAAACAATCAAGAACTATCCAATCTAAATCTTGGTTCAACTCAGATCTTAACAATGAGTGGAGACAACTCAGACAGGCAGAAAGGATATGAAGACAGAACCCCTCCACAGTGCACCTAGCACTGTAACAATTGGCACAGATTTCCTACAAAAAGCAGATTTTTAAGGAAAAAGACTCATTTTTTCCACAACCAACTTGACCGTACTAAGAATAGACGCAGGGAACATTTTAATATCATCAAACGGCAAACTACCCTCACCTCCCATCAAAAAATAACACCCACCTAAGAACACTGGGAAGAAATCGATGGCTTGTTCACTGATAAAATAGCACAAATTAAGCAATCCTTTGTTCAAAGCACAAATCTGCCATGCCTCCCAACCTGTCCCACTGATTTACTTCCTTCCACTGTAGCCCCTCTACCAGAGCTAACTAATGACCAAATGGACCGCCCCAAAAAAAGGAAATGTCAACCAGAATCTCACTCAGCTGAAAAATGATGCTAAGTGGTCTGACTTCAAACCCATGACAGAAAAGGAAGACTTCAGTATAATTGCGAACTTAATTCTCAACTTCCACACTACAGATCCCCTCCCATCTACTATAGTTCAAAATCTCAACCACATCATTGCCCCGTTCTGAACAAAAATCATTAATAACTCTCTCAACTCAGGTTGTGTACCTGACTCCCTCCAAATAGGACAAATCACACCCATACTCAAAAAACCAAGGGCAGACCCCAATGATCTCAACAACCTCAGACCTATCTCCAACCCCCCATTCCTATCCAAAACTATGGAGCAGTGCGTTTTACAACAACTGAACCAACATATAGATACATTTAACCTCCATGACACAGTCCAATCAGGATTCAGACAAGGCCATAGGACGGAAACCGACATGCTCAATATCTCAGTTAACATCCACAGATCCTTAGACTAAGGTGACACATGACTACTTATCTTACTCAAATTATCAGTGGCTTTTGATACCATAAACAACCCAGCATTACTTGAGACACTTTAAGATCTGCTCCATTATCAATGGCACAGTCCTAAGATAGTTCAAGTCTTACCTGCAACACAGCTTGCAACAAATTAAATAAACACCTGTCTCTCTAAACCCACCCTAGTTACTCTTGGCATACCCCAAGTCTCAATCCTATCCCCTTCCCGTTTCAATCTCTTCATGGAACCCCTTACAATCATCCAGAGGCAAGCAGGAGTCAAATATCACCTATATGCTGATGACACTCAACTCTACTACAAAATCAAATCACCCAGTGACTTCCTACATCTCAATGCTGTACTAATCAAGATACAAACTTGGCTTAATTCCAACCACTTAAAGTTGAACCCCAACAAAACTGAACTACTACTATCTCCCCTAAAAATAGCCTTCTACCAATCCAAGACTGGCTCAAGAACCTGGATTCCCTAAATTGCTCTCTCACTCTGTCCAACTCCATAAAGTCCTTAGGCATCACCCTGGACAAAAACATGTATATGGAGGATCATATTAGAAACTCAGCCAATGGAGCACTTTACACACTTAAACACCTGAAGAAAATAAAACTATTCATTCCCCTAGATGATCTTAAAATGGAAGTACAATCTCTAGTCCTTTTTAAACTGGACTATGGGAACACCATCTTCACTGGAATGCCGAAAATGTACCTCACCCCCCACCCCCTAAGATTAGCTCTCAACGTGGTGGCCCGGCTCAGAACAGGTTTTAAACGGTTTGAACACATTACACCGGCTCCCTAGATCCTAAATTGGCTTACCATCGAAGATAGATATATTTACAAGACTGCTTGAATCACCCACAAAGCCTTTTTCACACATACCCCTAACTATCTAGGCAATAGACTTACAAAGCAGGAAGAACCAGAAATCTGAGAAGCTCCAACTCACTTCTTCTCAAACCTCCCAACCTGAAAACGAAATCCACCCTGACTCGCTCTTTTTCTGGTAATGCACCCAGGATATGGAACTCACTCCCTAGAGATTTCCGATGCTATTCCTCTTCCTCCTGCTTCAAAAGTGACCTAAAACTCCTTCTCCTCAACAATAAGTTTAACACGCACTCCAACTGAACTGCGTTCTAATAGCTCTCTCTCTCTCTGACTATACCCTTTTCGACAGTCAGTTGTTTGATTGTTTCAGCTGTCTAATATGTCATGTTAACAAATGCTGTTCTAATTGTCCGCTTACAGTAACCACCATAACTGCCTAACAATTCTCTTTGTCTCTATTTATGCATGTACTTGAATCTAAGGGACTCGTATTATATGTAAAGCTACTATATGTAGAGCGCTCTGATACCTTCAGGTCCAGCTAGCACTATATAAAACCTATAAATAAATAATATATAAATAAATACATTCAGTTTCAAGGGCCTACACAGGTACATGATAGGGTAGCTGAGAACTATGTAACAGCTAAAACAATGTTCATACTCCTGCATTTTGATAAGTTTAGTATGAAATTGGAAGTGTTCAATAGCATTCAAACCACACTGCCATAGAGGAGACACCCACTCTCGTACTCTATGAGGAGCCATATGT
Source organism: Triturus cristatus (assembly GCF_964204655.1). Classification (NCBI taxonomy): domain Eukaryota; kingdom Metazoa; phylum Chordata; class Amphibia; order Caudata; family Salamandridae; genus Triturus; species Triturus cristatus. The sequence continues at coordinate 496,559,752 of NC_140589.1, read as the reverse complement.
AAGGGATGAAGTCCAATATAATAATCTCAATGATCAAGTAATGACATTTTAGGCCTAGATAAGGAACTAGAGTACAATGTACAACCTGCCTTTTTTTGCGATTAATACTGTTCATTTAGACCAAAATGACATATTCACATTGATAGCACTTTAAATTGAACTTGATTGGACTCACTGTATTTTTGGTTTAGGACTTATTGGAGAGGCAAATAGAAGATATTTAGAACAAAAGATAGCAGGTTAGCACATAATCAGTGATAACCAACCAGAGAAGTACTTGGAAGCAGACTTCGTGGATTTAGCTTTCAGTACTTGTAGTAGGAGAGCAGAACTACTACTGTAAATGTTTGACCGGAAAATGCCTTAAGGATAAATAACTCATATGACATCTCTAATGGAGCAAGTTGTGTATATGATATCCTAGCACAGCTCATTTGAATATCAATTGGGGTGACTATGCTTGGACATGTAGCTAGCAGCAGCAGGCATACCTTACATGTTTGGCTCTACTATGGATCTAATCTGTCTAGTGATTTTAGGAAGCATTCCAAAACATATAGCCCTGAAATAAAATCTTTACATTTAAAATTATGGGATTTCTACCCAGCACTCTTGCCCAGTGCACACACTTTGGAAGAATGAACGGAAATGTACATGTAAGTAATTCATAGCCTCCCTGAGAGGTGCTTGGAAACCTAAGATTGTACTCTCAATCAATTGTCCTGTCTTGGAAAAATAAGGCTGAAAAAAAGGCCCAAATGAGCTGAGCTTTCAGCTGCGCCTCCACCTAACATTACAGCATTTTGGAACACTTTCAAAACTAGAACCGATTTCAACCAGCATCCCTGAAATGTAAGTGCTTACATAATTAGACTTCACTGACACAAACAAATACCGACTACAAATCCACCCTAAGCAACTAAACAATCAAGACCTGGTACTAGTCTATGTTTCCGAAAGATAGGAAAGTTCGCAAAAAGTAAAGAATCCTCGAGAATAGACTCCCCAGTCATAAACGTCTGTGTTATGCCACTGAGAGGATTTACCGACTTGTTTTTTTTTCCTTTCGCTCATCACCGGGTTTTTTTCTGGTGATGACAGTCGAAAAAAACCCATCTACTCTAAATAGGGAGCACGGTCCTTACTCCAAGGACCGTGCTCCGTTGAGCAAAGGAGGGGCTCTGATGATAAAATATTTAAGGTCTGCTCATCTTTAAATGAGGGACTGACGGCTTGGTGGGCTGGGTACTCCATCACATGCGTAACGGAATGCCCTCTCTGCCAAAGCCTAACTCCAACCCTTAATTTGTATCTTCGATGCCCAGGTTGCCCAGCTAGACTACTAGATGTGTTCTTTTGAGAAATTTCGTCCCAATGCCAGTGGAGGGGAGTTAAGAAGAGTGGACTACAGCTTCAGTCTCTACCCTACCTAACCCTGAAGAAAGTTATCTGCTTAGTGCTGATCAACCACTAGATCCACTTTTCAACACTTCAAACAACTCGTTGAAGATAGGTGAGCATCTCATGCCAACATATATAAAAATACTGCCATAACCTACATAATTAAATCCACTGGGATTGAGTAAATATTCTATTGTTTGATCATGTTGGTCCTCCTTCAGCGAAAGAACCAGTTTCCTTGGTAAATCTAAGCAGTAAAGGGGCAATACACAACACACTAGGGAACCAATTCAAAACGACAAAGAAAATACGTAAATTATGAAACCTACTCTTTGCAGCAATCCATGTTTGTAATTTGCAAGTATTTGAGTGGGTTACACACACATTCTGATCTCACTGCATATGTGAAAATGCAAGCTTTGCTGAGCAGGGCCTGTTTTCCTAACTACATGTGTGCATAATCTTTAAATTATGTACAGCATGCATGCATGGAGTAGTGAAAATGTTCCTTACGCTGTATTTTTTAAAGGAAAATTCTTCTGATACAAACATTTGTAAATGCATGACTCCTCTTTTTCCTGAAGCCCCCACAAAAATGGGCATTTTGGATAACTTTCGCACAATCTGACAAGCCCTGATATATCGCAATCATTTAGAAGCACCTTAGACATACAAACAGGAATAAATGTAGCTTAAATTTTTCATAAATACCCACAAAAATGATGCGATCATTTGGGTAGTCCTGAAAATCTATTGAATTTACTTGGCCACTCCATGGAAACGTTCATTGTTCCTCCAATGTATATTCAAAGCTTCAGGTCAGGTGACGTGAATAAGGCATGCATGGGCTGCATACAGTATGCTGATAGGGATCTTGCCCCTGCCATACTTCATGTATGTTTCACAATTTGCAATTATGTGTGTGTGTAAGTTACAGGTAAGCTTAGGAAAGCATTGGGTGGACTACTTTTAAATTTGTGGAGTAAGGAACATTCTTTTGATTTTGCAAGGGTGCCCTCATCTATTCACAAATAACCAGTAGACGAGCGGAAGAGACATCAAGTGCCAAATCCAAAAGATTGGCTATAGCGAGGAGTTTGTATTTACTCAACAAAGCGCATATTTTTGGGTGTGCTCAAATTCACATTCCCACTCACTGCCTCTGTGAGTAGAATTGCAAAACAAACAATGAAGCATTCCTAAAGTGGTTTTGCATTTGTAAATAATGAATAGGTTCACCTTAAATGTGCAAAAAGCTTTGTGAATGGAATCAATATGTTTGTTTTCAGAAAATGACAAGGTGGATCACAGACACAATTAGGCTATTTACTGTTTAGGAAACATTGATACTTCGAGACAATATGGATGAGATTCCAAAATATTTTCTAAGGAGAGAACACTAATTGCTGCCTGAGAAACCTTTGCTTGGATGCAGTGGGCATGTTTTACTGCTGGGGCAGTTACTTAATATTTCATGTGAAAGCATCTTCTGAAAACACATTATCACTAAGGGGCCGATTTCAATCTCGGTCGGAAGGGCACCGAATCGGGTTCGGACGGAAAAACAACGAGCCTTACGCGTGTTTTCCGGCCAACTCGTACAGCTGTACTAGCGAGCAAGTACGATGCGAGCTACATGTAATTCACTGACCGAGTCATTTCCGGGTCCGAACCGCTCCGTACGCGAAAGAAGTTATAATACACTTCAGTCGGTACAATCAAAAGAGCCTCGTATTCCGGCGGCCATAATTAAGCCATATGTAAGCCCGAGCCAACAGTGAAAAGGAGCAGCTGCTCCTTTTCACTGTTGGCTCGGGCTTACTTATGGCCACCGGAATACGAGGCTCTTTTGATTGTATCGACTGAAGTATCGACTGAAGTGTATTATAACTTCATTCGCCCTGGGGGATCGCCGGTAGCTACATATTGCTGCTACGACTGTGGTCGGATTCCATTCGTCAATAACAATACTATTCCTGTGAATGTGGACACTTGAACGCAGTTACAAATTTGTTTGGGCCGAACCTTTTTTAGATCGTTTTATCAGGTAGAATCCCGTCAGATACCCTTGAGGGAGCTACCACAGCTAATCGAATTCAGTCTGAATATTGTGCCGACACTGTTTAGATTACTCTGGCCAGAAATAGATCCTACACTGTCTGCATCGTTGGGCTAACTTTCGCCTTGATATTTAGAGTGGGACGTGGTTTGCACAGGAATTTTCTGCCCTGATGAAGTTCCTATAAAAGGAACGAAATGCGTTGGTTGTTGTCCAGTCGTTTTAATTTAAAGAAGAATAAAGAAATTTGAAAAGACCATATTGGCTAAAGTGTGACTTCATCCCGGATGCTGCCTCCATTTTCCTTCAATCCGTGTCTCTGGATTTCCAGTGAGACCCAACTGCAGCAGGTCTCGGAGGCTACTGGCACAGGAGTTTAATACTTTGTGGACATTATGAATGAGGTGCTAAATGTATAGTCAGCTGCACTATCAATATATTTTGACTGTATGTAATTGTTGTCTCAGGCCTGAGCTTTATCAAGAGTGTAACCTATCTCTTCTGATCCTGTAAGTATTTTCTAACCTGAGAGATTGCTCACCTCTCTAAACTTTAATGGGGGTGTTGGGAAATATTATACCGAGACAATTGAAACTACCCATACAACCTATGAGTTTTTTCAAATAATTTGGAGAATTGTGCTGTTAAATATAACACTTATTTCCATATTTTTCAGACGTTCCTTACATGGTGCAAACCTGAACTCCTCCAATGACATTCAGGCTTGCTCACCTTAAAATATTGGGTATTGGGACATTTCATGAGTTTTGAAATATTAGGACCTTTCAATATTTCAACATTTAAAAATACCCTTGACCAACTGGCCAATTTGTTAGGAACATAGCATTGCAAAATGAACACTTACCTAGGTTTTTTCAGATTTTTCTCTCGGTAGAAAACAACCCATGACTCTTAAAGAACCCCAGATGTGCTCCTTTCACTTGTTCACTATATGCAATATAGGTATGACATTTACACCCCAAATGTCACAAGCTGTCTCTGAATAGCATTTTGTTGCCAAAGGATCGGAAGGAATCTTAAAAAGCATGTTCTATGAATGTCCTATTTCACCAATCAACAAAGCATTAAAACATCCTAACATCCCCAGCATTGTGTTTTTGTATGTCAAATTTCTGGTGAGTTTGAACATTTAAATATAAATTACTAACCTCCAAAGAGCTCATTGATACCGTTGACCCAGTTTCACTTCTGGAAAGTCCCGCACAGTCATCAAGTTCTGCAGCCATGAAGTTCTTTACTGCTGTGCGTGGCTCAAATGGAAGGCTCTGCATATGTTCTTGAGCCATAAGATGCTGATCTAAATTTAAACTGAATTGGTCCATTCTAGCAGTGTTCATGCTGAACTCTGGATTTACTTTGTAGTGCAACAGTCTTTCGTGAGGCAAGGTGTCCATGCCCATGTTCAGCTTGCTCTCATCCTTCATCTGAGATGGCATGTTCACTGAACCCCTTGGCATCACAATATAGTCACTCTCCATCATCCGATCCTGAGTATGGCCCATGTCCAAGTCCCCACCCCTCATGGTATCGTCCGTGCATAGGTACACAGTTCGTCGCAACTCGCTGTTCTCTTTTTTCAGACACTGATCGGCCAGCTCACTCCTGTTCATAGGCATGTGCAGGCCTGATGGCTGCTGTATAATCACTTTGGACATAATGTTTCCAGGCAGCGTGGAGTAGCTCATTCCTTCTGGGTTCATGCCCTTTTCATCCTCATCGTCATTCAGGGAAATCCTGGACATGGTTCCTGTAATAGTAGCAGCTCTGCAGGGTCCAATGTCTTTATGTAAAACTACAAAGTAAGAAGGCATTTCATAACATGGCATTAGTTCACAGATACAGGTACAAAAGTTTTGTGCCAAAATACAATTCAATGCAAACGCATTTTGCCACGAGTTACTGTATTGATGATTTACAAAATTACTCCTGCCAGCTTGTATACTCTTGAATACTGCCGTCTACTTGCTAACATTAGAAATGCCCTGATACCCTTTAGAAAGCCAGCTCATTCGAAGATGTGGTCTCCTAACTCTTTTCCTAATTAATTGTTGTATTTTAATAGCGGGGTTCAATCAGGATAGCAAATTCTAGGATGATTTGTGCACTTCTGTATTAAACGGTATTGAAAAGAGAGAACCAACCCACCATATTTCACGGTCCAGCTTCACTATACTAGGATTGTATTAAAGTGGGGATTTGTGTTACACTTACACTTATGTTGAATTGTACAGTTCACAGGATAGTTTACAAATTAAATCTTGATAAACAAAAGGAGTCTTAGGCATTCAGAATTGAAAGTAAAACGACATAACTTGGAGTGGAATTTGTAGCTGTCCTTCCACGGTATGTAAACAGGTTAGAGAGAAACTTATTTGGAGTCTGTCAACATCAATACGCCACAGGAAAACAACAATTAGATACACGCAAATCCGGCGGCCTTTAGCATAAATCTGATTTTTATTTACTCATTTCTGCTCTTTTTGATATGAAAATTCACTACCATGCCCTGGCGTATATTTACACTACCATTAAAATTGGGTTTTAACCCTTTAAACATCCAGCCTCTTGAAATAATGCTCTTCTAACTCAACACAAAGCACTTCTCAATTGTTTCTTTTATTGGCTTTTAAAATGTCAGAAAGAAGCTTTGACAAGTGTGTTCAAGTAAATCCAGCTTGCATTTGAAATGTTTAAAAGTATAATGTGTCAACATGACGAGAAAATTGCTGTAACTGTGGGAAAGAAAAATAAAGTGCTCCCAGAGTATTTCTTTTTATGTACTGCCCCTTAATTGGGCTGAGTAAGTATAAATATATGTTTGCACAAAGGAACTACCCTCATGAACTTCCGCCCTGACTAAGACATCATCAGGAGGGGAGGGCCGGGAAGCCCTCAGCAGCTGGAAAGAAGGCGGGCACATCCAGTTTCGGTACTCATACCATGTTCCATTAGCTACTCTAAAAGCCACTGTTCCCAGTGACCCTGCAGTACAGGCAGTTTCATGTACAACCCAACTTTGCAACACGTTTGCTTTCAGCCTTATAAATAAAGCACACGTGTAGTATATTTTACATGTTGCAGGTAAGGGAGAATGGAGGGACAGTGAGCGCATGACATGATGCAATCTTAACACTGCAGGGCGTCAGCAAGAGGCGTCGATGCAGCCCTGCTGCTGAACATTTGACCCTGCTGCAGCAAATCTAATTTACTATTGAAAACACTTTTATTAATAATGTGCACAATATTACGTTTAAATAAAGCATGTACTAAATGCAAAATTTGTAGAAGGTAATCATACGTGAATGTTACTCGTAAATCAAATACTGGTAAGTGTAACTGTTGATGCCATATTAAATCAAAAATTAGGTATTACCCTAGAAAGGCCTGTTTTTCACATTGAATAGTTGTTTGTGCAAGATGCTTTTCTTCTCTCTGCTGCAGATGTTGCAACTTCAGAAGCCTACTGCTGGTTAGTGAACGGACACTTGTTTTGTATTAGACAACTGATAGCAAAGTTCTCATCAGGAAGTGACAATAACGACAAAAAGAATGATTCATGAGAAGAAGTGTGGACTTCAAGAAAATGACAACGTAATATTTCCTAGGACTAAGGTTTGAAAGTCTATTATGCTCTGGTGAGCATGACCAAGGAACCTGTTCCCAGGAGCCTGCTGATATTCTATTGGTGGATGAAGAAGGGAAAAGAAAATTATGTTGCAACATAGCATTTGTGTGTTTATAATAGTGCATGTTCCTAGAGTAGAGCTAGGTTACAGAGCTTAAACTTCAGAGCCGAGGAGCAGATCGTATGGGATTTTATGTTACCCGACCCAGAAACGTGGCAGTTTGTAAATGTCACTATGGCCAATTAGTGAACCATCATACATATGTTTAAACTGAACTTGTGCATTAACCTCAGACCCACTCATTCTTTGATGACAACTCAATTTTGGCCACTGTTTTTAATGGTACTGAGGCCAATTTCTAAGTTAAAATAGCAGCATTACTGCAAATTACACCAGCATGCATTGAACGTAAAAGAGAATCACGTGCCCTGTTGTATCCTGTGGTTAAACACGTATCTTTACCTTCAAATGCTAACAAGTGTTTGATACATTTTAGGAAAACTCGTGCTTTATTGATCATTCAACAGCGCTGTTCAAGAACAGTTACTGAGGGCAGGAGTATTAACCAGAAGAAAGAGATACGAACTATCACAACCCAATTAAAGTTCAGAGCAGCAACATTCGGCGGCATAATCATTTTACTGATATTATGGAATTGTAAATTAATATTTGGACACCTTTTGCTGCTCTGCTTAATCCACTGCGGATGTTGAAGGTGGGGCCAGCATTTAGTTTGTAAGAAATGTCACCCCTTTTAGGACAGATATTGATGCAGTCATCCTATTTGCATATCTCTGCAGTTCATTTCCTTGGAAGCACCGTTCTGTGCTCCTTCTATAGCTCTTTCATATCTGTGTGCTCACTGAGAGGAACAGGCATGCATGTACAGGAAAGCTACATTTCTCCCTTGAGAAACGTGTTTTCCGTAATAAAATATGCCAATGCTGCCTAACCAGATGCATGAGTTCCCTTTCAAGGTGCCCCATGGGCAACCTTTTTCTTATTTCTTTTATTAGAAATATGTTATCAGTTCAAAAGTGGCATCAGTTCTGTGAGCAGAATAGGAACTCTACTCCTACGAAGAAACTCTGACTTGATTTTTTTTTATATTTTACTTTGTGATGGAATACAACAGTGTATAGCTTGTGTTTTAGAGCATTGCATAAATTCAGGCTTCTGTACCAGGCTCCATTTGAACAATCTTACCTGACCGGCACGCAATATCCACATCTTTTTCAAAATCTGTCTGTTTAAAAGACATGATAAAAAGACAAATGTTAGTAGTTCGAAAAACATTTAAAATATAATTGCTAACATTTACAATTACTCGTAGGAAACCTTTATGCTCTAATCACACACAACAGCTTTAAAAAAACAGAGGCATCCATAAATGGTACCATCTTTTGATATATTTTAAGTTACAAAATAATTCCCAAGGATGTCTAACTCCAGACCTCCAGGACCTCAAACGCACCATCGCTATAACTGTTGACTGCGGAAAATATTGTCAGCTATGTGGACATCTTGTCTAGTATCTCTCTGTTTCTCAAGGACATGAGTTAGAATTGTGTCTACCCCAGACAGGGTGACTTTAAAAAGAAGCAAACTATGTCAGTGCTGTCTTTTGTCAGGGTCTAGGCTGATTATTTCATATAACTCATGACATATAACTTTGTTAAATTCTGTATTGCTAATCCTTTCCTGGCGCTAGGGCCATCTATAGTTCATGAATGTCTGGAAGGACAAGACTAAAAAGGTGAAGGTGGCAATATTTTAGTTTATAGTGGATATTATTAAATTAATTGGGGCATAAGAAGGCAAGAGGTAGAAGACTGATACATAGAGACATTTATGGTGTATGAAGCTTCAAAGAATTGCTCATTAGTTCTTCATTAGCACCCTCATATGACCTTTAGACAACATGAGGGAAGTTAATACAACTCTTTGCCAAATAAACGCATTCATAAATGGAAGAGCTCAAATTTCCAAACCAATATAGTATGGCAGAATTTTGGTACATAGACTATTATTTGAATGCCAGCTAAATTCGTGCACAGTGAGTTTGGGTATGTGTTCTTTGTGGAAGGGTGTTCATAATATTGGAACACTGGAAAGTGGAGCACTGCATTGAATGCGGGCATCTATGTTGTTTTTGTTCAAAGCTGCTGCTGGGATTTGAACCCCCTCGGGCTCCGAGAGGCCTTTGTTTTTAGTAATTAGAACATTCTGCCCTCTAGGGGTGAAATGTTCTACTAGTCTTAGAGCCCTTCTAGCGGGCTCTACCGGCCATTAAAGGTCTGCTCCCTTGTTAAAGACCCTCCTCTTCAGCTCATGCGTTTGAGGCTGGAGGGAGCCGTTAATGACCGGTAGAACCCGCTAGATTGGGCTCTAAGGCTATAATAGGTCCTCCTCATAGACATTAAAAGGACAGCAAAATTAATTTACATTCCATTAAGCAGATAATAAGCATTTTCATGGTCTGTTGGCTTTCCTCCTGAAGGGTTGCCTGCCCTGGCAGGTCTGAGCATGGGCCGTTTTATATCATGTTCCACACACAGTATCTTTGCATAAGGACTTTGTACAATGCAAAGGCGCACAACAGTTGTGTTAGTTTTGTGAAGAAAAATACCAACACCATAAAACAAAATTACGCTTGCTTGTGCTATGTTCACGCCATTTAACTCTTCTATTTTTCAGTCATTAATAAGAACTTTTAATTATGCTGTTATATATCCCTTTTATCAAATTGTGACTGCCCTAAGTTTCTTTACTTTTCATACTCAAATCAGTATGACTATTGTGCCCTGCGACATGACCTCACCATCTGGTAGTATTTAAAAAAAGGCAACAAAAAGTATATTCATATCAGAATGCGACACCTAGAAGGACATGGTAAACATTTGGTAACTATTTAGTTCACTGCGCAGCATAGGGTATATATATCACTGTCATTACAGACACAACTATGGCAAAACATGAATATTCAGAGAATGCAGAAAGTAGTCTGTATTAATTCAAAGAGAAAGGCCATCCCCAAAGGATTAGCAAGAGTTACATAGTTAATGAGTTCAAAGTGAAGCTGCTGCCTTTAGGAGGATTTCATTAGTCTGTGTCTTTACATTCTCTCTAGACACAGACACAGCATTCAGGGACCTTAGAAAACAAACACTGTTTTTGCATTAGTAAATTTGGAACGTTTGTTCGCCTGTAATACCGTTTCTCTTAACTCACAGGCTAATGAGTGAGTCTGTTTTAAACTGCGTCATTCTTGGTTTGTACAATGAACAGCAAAGTATGCGTGTCTATGTTTTGTAGTTCTCTATCCTTTTTATCAGCTTTAAACCGTAGGAGGGAGATAGCTTTATAAGGATCTATGACCATGAGAAATTATCATTGAAGAGCACTACAGCTCTCAGGAAGGGACATGTTTGTGTTTGCCCATTACTTATGTACCACCATATCAATACTTTTAAGATGAAACTAGGTAGGAGCCCTCAACGGTTATGAGAACATTGGAATGTTGAGCACTCCATTGCAGACAATGGAGTGCTCTGGGCTTCTATGGGCCGGTAGAAGCCCGCAGAACAAGTTGTTTTTCATTCACAGATGTTGCTGTGAACAAAGGCCTCTCGGGGCCTGAGGGAATTTAAATCCCCCCGGGCTCTGAGAGGTCTTTGTTTTTACCAATTAGAACATTCTGCCTTCTGAGGCGGAATGTTCAAATAGCCCTCCTAGTGATCTCTACCGGCCATTGTTACAGGGCCTCACCTTCAGTCCGGGCCTTTAACGCTGGATCAATCCTTTAATGGCCGATAGAGCCCGCTACGTCGGGCTCTAAGGCTATATTAGAACATTAGAATGTTGAGAGCTCCATTGAAGACAATGGAGTAGCTCCAGGCTTATAATGGCTGGTGTAAGCCTACTGCTCCAACATTCCAAATGTTGTCTTTATATTTCTCCCTTTTCAGATTAGAACATTCTACCCTAAGTGGGTGAAATGTTCTAATAGCCTTATAGCCATTCTGCTTCAGGCTATACAGTTTGTTAAAGGTCTTCTTCCTCAATATAGGCCCTCGCCTTCAACTCAGGGAGATAACTCAGGTTCAGGGCCTTTAGCAAACGGTATGGACCTTAGAAGTGGCTATAAGGCTACATTTGGATTTCAAAAGACTAGGAACAATCACTCTCAAAGGTCACAGGACGAGAGATTTCACATCTGAAAATAATGTGAATGAGTGCAAAGCCGAACTCTTTCAGCAGGAAGATTTAAACAGACCTTATCTAAAACTGGTCATCCTAGCAGTGCCAGGATGCTGTACCTTTTCTATGTCTGGTATCGGCATTTATGCTTGTACACGCATTCTCCATACAGCACCTGGAGGCATCTAACCATCGGATTCTGAAGGGCTTGTCTTGCAAAGAAGAATGGAGCATGTGTTTTGTGCTGAGTCTTGTGTTGGAGAAGTCACTGGCTTTGTTTATTTATTGATTTACTTTACTTATAATGTGTGAACTGCCATAAAACGTACGCTTTCATGTGTTACTCTAAAGAGAAATGCTCAGACCAATAGGAGGCAGAAGAAAAAGGACTTTTGTAGGGCAGCAGATAAAGGTTACTCCCACAATGTGTTTAGTTGATGATTCTTGCATAGTACTACATTGTGACCTACTGTTTACTTCGTTGAACAGTCAGCAGGAGACGTTTGGCAGTCCAATGGAGGCATGGAGAAGACCTACTAGAAAAATCACATTGCCTACCTTGGTAAATAATTAAGCAACATTTTGGTTTTCACCATAAAAACACTAGATTACCAAGAGTTCGGAATGTATGGGGCTGCTTATAAAAGCTTATTTATCATTAGTCACTGTGCATTCCAATTTGCCTTACCTGTGATAGTGACCGACATATTTATACAATTAAAAAAATAAAAATTATTTCAAACAAAAGAAACAATTTTCATTGTGTATATTGAATGTAGCTATGTAATCTGTAAAGAAAACAGGCATTGTATGGGGTGCTTCGAAAATGTGCTGGTACACTCATCTTTGATTCAAAAAATATATAAATACATAACATTTCTGAGGAATATCTTTTGAAGCAGAGGCCAGTGTGGTGCTCAAGATAAAGGGTAGCTTTACAGAACCCTCACTGCCATTGTTATTTAATCTGGCATCACAAGCCTGGAACATTTTCCATAGTCCGTCTACTCTTTCTCAGGTATCAAATAATTATCATGCCTCTTACTGTTACAGCTCTATAAAATGAACATTTTTCGCAGTCACTCTTTCCGGGTCCAGGAAGAAATCTAACCCTTTTCACAATCCAGCCAGCAACACCCATCTCAAGCTGAATTGTTGTAAAAGATCTCAGATGGCAGCAAAGGTGCAAAGGTCAGGCTTTAACTGGCATTAATATTTCAACTTCATACTCTTGGGATGCTCAATGCAATCTTTATTAGGAGGGCTGGATAATCAGTCAAGGAGAGAATAAAAGCTAACCATGATCTGAGCATGTCCATTAGGAAAAGAACTTGAAGAATCAGCATTGATTGGATCTTGGCAGTTCCTCAATCGACATCTGAAAGCATCCTGGACCTGTGAAGACAATTACAGTGCTTAATGTTCTTCGCCTTAATTATGTTTAACAGTTGAAGAAAACAACAGCAGATAGCGATGAGGAAACTCCTTTTCGATTTTGGACGCGCGGCTTAAGAGGAAGGCACATTTACATACTTTTATGAGCCCCTGCGTCACTTTTGCGCCACCGGTGCGTCACTTTTTGTGACGCACCAGTGGCGTAAAACATGCGCCATGATGCGCCATATTTACAATGTGACGCATCTACCTAGATGCGTCACTTTGTAAACCCCTGCGCTACATTATACCTGCGTCAGGTATAATGTATGCAGGGTGGGCGTTCCCACGTAAGTAAGCATCGTAGAAGTGACGCAGTGAAATCTACGAGATTTCACTGCGCCACTTCTAGGGTGCAAATGCGTCAATATCTTGCGCCTGCCTCACAGCAGGCGTAAGACTGACGCAGGCCCTTTCACATGGGGCTCGCCCCATGTGAAAGGACACATTGCTGGAGTTGCGTCACTTTTGTGACACACTCCAGCAATGCGTCACTTTTGCGCCTACAGATACGTCAGAAATACTGACGTATCTGTGACTCCTTGCGACATGATGCGTTATACTGTAAATATGACGCATCATTGGAGTCGCAGGGAGGGCGCAGTGAAAAGTGACGCATCACTGTTTTCACGAAGTGATGCGTCACTTTTCATACATGAGGCCCTATATTTGAAAGTAGTGCGACAAAAGAGATTTAAAGGAATTTGATTGAACTCCCACAATCACTTTTTCGCAACAGCTTCAACGAGAAGGGAAGACACACAGGAATATCTGTGATGCAAACAATAACCCCATTCATGTCTTCCTGGGGGGTGAGTCATTCAGAGCTATGCTCTGTGACGTATGGGGTATTTCAGTGACTGCACACTCACGTTTAAAACAGACATGGGAGCATATTAATCTTAGAGCAGTTCGAGTGGATAAAGGTTTTCATGATTTTATTGGTGTCTATAAAATACATTCTATATACTTTTACGATTCTTTTACACGTCACAGCTAAAAATAATATTTAAACATCCATATGATGTTGCAAAAAGGTCAACAGGGCGCTTCTTTTATAACTAGAAGTTAGTTATTTAAAAGAAATAAACAAAGCTTATGATAGTGTCTGAGGGAACTCTGTGTTGCTGGACACATTCTGACATTATTGAGTTTCTGACAGTGTGACAGGTATCTCCAGCATTACAATGGGAATCCTTAACTGTGAGGGGAGATGAAGCTAGCAGGAATGTATCGGAAAGGCCAGTGTAGCCAATATTTTTATTTCCGTATTGTGTATGCTATTCTGAGTACCAAGCTATTTTCTGGGCTATTGTGTTTTTTAGAATTACATCCAAGGCGCTGGGAATTCACTTTCAGCAGCTGTGGTAACTGCTGCAATAAAGCACATTTGTGGCAACATTTCCGTTTTGCCACGGAATATGCTTATTGAACAAAAGCTAAAAGAGTCTCGAGTTAATAGAAATCTTTGGATTACTCAAACATAATAGCAATATAATAAAAAAAAGGGTAACAACTCTTCAACCTGATGCAATGAACATTTATATAGATGTGAAAGAAGTGCCTGCAGAAACTGATGAAAACACTGATGTCATCCTGATGCTCTTGGTAATATTAGCTGTGATTTAGTCAATGACGTCGTATAGGGTGGCATCATCGATGAAACCATTTGTAATGTTTTCTTTGCAAGTTAGGTGGAAGTTCACCAGCAATACATGGTGGAAGATTTAATTTGAGTGACTACCTCAAAGGGTAATTTTCAAGGGTTTGCATCACCTTAAAGGCAGGCCAGCTATTCTTTCCCTTGGATTTTAAGACTGTAAGACATTGGGTTACAGGTTGACTGGTGTGTGAGCCCTGGTTAAACAACAAACCCAATCCTTGTCAGGGTAAGGCACAAGCAAACCCCAAATAAACCTGTGCTCAACCGCCCCCCCGATAGTTTGGCACAGAGTAGTCAGGCTTATTTTAGAGAAATTGTGTAAAGTATTTGCGCAACAATTTAAACAGTAACATAGTGAAAACACACCACAAAAAGGAGCCCACAACAGAGTTTGAAAAATAGAGTAGTTTTTAATAAATAAAACAAGACCAAAATGACTAAACTTCAATTAGTTGAGCCGGAAATATTTAACTTCAAAGTTTTTAGCGAAAGTAGCACCAAAAGGCGTAAAGCATCAACTGTGGATAGCTGGTAGCACTGGACTGGGACAAAGTCACAAGTTCAGGCTGACTGTGATGGAGCAAGGGCTGTCTACAGGGACCCAGTTAGGCATGCTCAACAAGTACCTTCAATCCTGTTCGGCAGAGATTTGCATGGATCCGCGTCAAAGATGCGTCACACAGCCAAAGCGATGGGTTGGTCCCGAGGTGCACCGAGGCTGTGGTCTAAAGTCCTGTTTGCATCAGTGAGGGCTTGCGATGCAAAGTCCGGAGTAGGGGATGCATCGCGAAGTTGGGGCAATCCATCGGTTCGGAGGATCGGCAAGGCTGCGATGCAGAGTCTGGCATCATTGTTCAGGCTGCCAAAGACAAGAAAGGCAAGGGCTTGCACTGAGGATACGTCCCACAGCGGTGGCTCTAAAGGTGATGTGGGCTGTGACAGTGACATGAGTCTTTGTGACGAGTCCAACCCACATAACAGCAGAGATGTGTTGGTTGTGCTTGAGGTTGTGCTCGCAGTAGCGGAGATGCGTTGGTTCAGCTGGATATACAGAGGCTGACAAAGCACTTAAAGTCCACTCCCATGGGTCCAGGATTGGAGTGGCACCACTTGGCAGGGTAGACTCACAGATGGCAAAGTCCAGGTGCAGATGCAATGTTTTTAGTAGCCTTTTATGTCCGTGATGCTTCAGATCAGGAAACCAGCCAACTAGCCCTTTGAGTCACTCTGGGTTCTGGGTTCAAGAGATGCAGGTCCAGTCCTCGCCCAGGCAGGAGGGCAGCAGGCTGCAGGTCAGCACAACAAAGAAGGAGTCTAGCGGAGTACAGTCCAGCACAGTGTAATTCCTACAGCAACACAACAGTCCTTCTTCCTAGCAGAATATCCACAGGTCCAGAAGTGTACTGAATAATTGGTGTCAGAGGTCCAGTATTTATACCCAGTTGTGCTTTTCAAGTAGGGAGAAGCTTCTAGAGGCATGCATTTGAAATGCACAGTCGACCTGTCTTCCTAGCTTTGGCTCCAGGCCAACTATCCCTTGTGTAGAGACAGGACACAGCCTATTTAGGTGTAAGTGGGCCTGTGCCCAGCTCCTCCCTCCCATCCTGCCAGTGATGACCCATCCAGGCACACCTAAGCTCCCTATTGTTTATGCCTGTCTAGGAGAAATACACAAAACTCAACTGTGAGTTACAGCCAGTCATGTGACCAGAGACAGGCTACAGACATTAAATGGCCAAAGCAAGAAATGCCAAGGGTCCAATAGTTGCATTTTCAGAATTGGAATCTAAAATCGGACTTCCCCATAAATTGGGATTTTAAATTGTGATTTTAGAGACAACAAACATGATCTGGTTATCTCTTCTCACATATAAAAGGTATTAAGCGACTCCAATGTTATCCTATGGGAAGGATAGGCCTTGTTGTAGTGAAAATCGAATTTAAGAGATTTTCACTACCAGGGTATGTAAAGCTTAAAAAGTACATGTCCCGCTTTTTAAATACAATGCACCCTGCCCTCTGGGCTGTCCACAGCCTACTCTAGGGGTGACTTATATGTATTAAAAAGGAAGGATTGGGCCTGGCAAAAGGTTTATTTTCCAGGCAGAAATCGCAGTTTAAACTGCACACAAAGGCTCTGCAATGCCAGGCCTGAAGCATGTTTAAAGGCTATTTAAGCGGGTGGCACAAACAGTACTGGAGGTCCACTGGTAACATTTAATGCTCATGTGCATTTATGTGCTACCACTTTACTAGGGACTTAGAAGTAAATGAAATATGCCAATTGGGGATAGGCCAATGTTACCATGCTTCAAATGGGATAGCACAAGCACTTTAGCACTGATTAACTGTGGTGAACTGTGCAGAGTCCTAAGGCCAGCAAAAACAAGAACGGTAAAAATGGAGGAGTAAGGAAGACCTACCTAAAGCTGGCAGGTCTAACAAAGATGTCATACTCGGATACCATCAACCTTTTGTCAGGCAGTTGGCCTTAACAGTCCCCTTAAATATTTCCCAGGCAGTAATGTTCATTTGTTTCCAAATGTGAGCTCCGAAATGCACATCTCCAGGAAGAATGAGTTTCAGCCATAGTGACTGACAGTGGTTAAGTAGTAATGTTTTGGTGCACAGAGGAAAAGGCGCAAACTACACACTGTGTATTATGTACATACAATAAATGCATCCTTTGTCAGCAGACCACTTAGGGCATGTTTGAAAGACAGACAGATGCAACTAACATAGAATAAAGCATTTGTTCAAGCACAACGTTTACAGCATGAGTGAATTGCACAGAGTACATAGGCTACATTAAATATACATAAACATGCCTTGATGTATGTGATACAGAAGGGCTGCAATCAGATGTACCAAAACCTTCCTTTGAGCTTTGATTACAGACTATACTCACTGCATAGGCATGGAACTGGCAATGCATTACCATTCGCTCTACATTATGTGTACCACTCAGATGCACCATACACAATCTATAAAGTAATAGTAGATCACATAATCAGGTGTATTAATGCCTCAACATGCCAACATGAATAGTTCAGATATTGCCCTCCACAATGGTACTCTATGCCACCATTAATCTTTTTCTTAATTCCACAGCATGTCCACACGGGGTATGCAATTTTCTCAGTTTCCAAGTTGTGGTAATGTACCCACACCACCAGCCCATACAATATCCCAGTGTGCCCATATTAAGAGTTTCCATGATAACCGAGTTTTCCCACAATACCAGCTGCCAAAATGCCCTCAGTATGCCATAAATCTTTTCAGGTCTGCACCAGAGCCTTCATATTTCCTGCTTCCAGTAACTCTTTCCATTTAGCCCCTGCATGACCATAAAACATGAGGTTTGCTAATCTCCTCCAAGTGTCCATATTACCAGTCTCCATTATGGCAACTCAGTCTTGATCTACCTTTATATGAAGCCCTGTGGGTCAATATAATTAGTTTCATAATGTCCATTAATTCATTTTCAAAATGCAACAGCATCCTTACAATGCTAAAATCTATAACCCCTGAACCGTTCCAGAAAACGTATTTTCTAAATACCCAAATATACCCACTTGGCCAGTTTCCAGCATGAACCAGTGTAACCAAATGACCAGTTCCCTTAACGTTCACACTGCAATTTTGTAAAATGGCACAGTATGTATATTTTGTTAAGGTACATCCCACATGATGCCTTAAAAGCCTAAGTTTGACTATGTATTATTTTTAGGTCTTGGCTAAAGACCGGTTATTCTGTCTGTTAAAAGACCTATTATTTCCAACACATATACTTAGGGTGAGCTTGGGGTCAGTTAATATCTCAAGATTGAATGGTTTTGCATGTGTACCTTAGTTACCCTTGATACAATGGTTTTCTTTGCTACGCTTCTTTTAGTCCCTCCTAGGTGCGCTTCACTCTCATATTGGTCTGCCTGGATAATGTGTATCTATCCACTTCATACTTGAGGTGATTTGTTTTTTTTATTTTGTATTTAGTACTCCATTGAAGTGCATGTGTTTCCTTCCTTTTTGCGACTAAGGCACACCAACACACTTTTTCTTTCACTTCCCTTATCCCCCACTGCTCCCCACCTTGCTCTCTTTCATCTTTCCCACCTGTATGGATTACATTTTTCTAATTAATTATTTTTTAGTAAGGAACAGTCAGGTGCAGAATACTGCAGGACACTTCCTTGTTCACCCCTGCTGCCATGGTGCCCCTTGTCTTCCTCCCCATCGCATTTCCCTTTTTAAATTATTTATTTATTTTTAAATTAGGCACAGCAGCTGGAAAGTTCTGTTGAACTGTTCACTTCCATGTATGCACTCCTTGTGCACTTTTTATTAGTTTTCAACATTTTAATTTACTGTTATTACTTGGAAAACTACCATTTTAGATTAGTGAACTAAAAATAGCCACCATCAGTGACGGTCCGTGTAGGGCGTTTTACCGGGGCGGTGACGTGGCGCAGAGGAGGGGCAGGGTGGGGTGTTGCAAAATGCGGCATACGGCCGAGTTCAGGTAAGTTACGAAAAAAATTAATAAAACGAATTTCGTTGCGCGCGCTGCATCGCCAAATGCGATGCAGCACGCGCAACGAAATTCGTTTTATTAATTTTTTTCGTAAGTTACCTGAAATCGGCCTTTTGCCGCATTTTGCAACCCCCCACCCTGCCCCTCCTCTGCGCCACATCACCGCCCCGGTAAAACGCCCTACACGGGCCGTCACTAGCCACCATGTGTACCAACTCACACATATGCACTAATAGCCATCTTGGAATATGTTTTCTTTAGGAGAAAACACAGTCCACGATTGCCGGCTATGCATGCACTTGTGTCTTGATGTGTGTTCTCCTGCCAGGGTCAAAAAGTACTGTCAAAGCAAAGAGCACAGCATTTGCAAGGGGTTGTCAATGCTTGTTGTTAATGCTCCTACATGCCCATGGCGCAGTATAAAGAAAGTTGCCCACTCTTTATACTTCACAAAAACCCAAATATGACCGATACCTGACACATAAAATGAACGTGCACTTTGCACATGAATCCTGCGTGTCTTTGTGATTCTGTCACACCTTACTCATGATACTGCTGATGCAGAAGAGTATTTTTTATACAAACTAGATCCACATTGAATATTTTGCTAAGAGAAATACATTTGATGATTAATGTGGAATCTGTCTTTATTAACAAAAGATGTCTCTCAATGAAACACATTTGCTAATAGAGTGACTGACGTATTAATACAATTCATGATTGTTTATTTTGAATAGTGACATATTTGCAATGAGTAGATCATGTTTAAACCATCCTCTTCATTCCGTTGCTGCATATTTTTCACTTGATTCATAAATGTGTGCAATTTTGTTGGTATAGCTCCTAGAAATGTCGTTCATGGCTCTAAATGATTCTTATGTGTTCAGAATATTAAAGCAGGTTGAACGATAACATTTGATCAATAAAGCAGATTGAATGATAAAATGTCATCAATGTATGCAATAATGTTACACGTATGCATGCTTGAAGGCAGTTCCCAAGTATATAGAGGCCCTCATTTGAATGGTGGTTGGAAAGCTTCGATAAGAAAGAAACAGAAATGGGCGCACTCCGTGTTTTAAACAAAGTAGTAAAGTTAATCAAGTTATAGGTGCAAAGCGAGTCTGTCCCCCTGGGTTGGGACCAATGAAAATAGGGTAAGCACACTCCTGGAGGGGGAGGGTGTCACTCGTTGCACTCAAAAGAGAGAATCAATTCTCCTTGTCCATAGGTATAGTTCCAAAAACTGAAATCGGTAATTCAAGGTCAATTGAATTTATTTGTAACGTTCATTCAAAGATGTAGAATTCTCATCATTCTATCAATCTCAACTCATATATCAAGAGTTCAGGTATTCATTAATCAAATGCCCAATGCATTTCGGGCCGTTGGAGCCCTTCATCAGGGGCGGCACTGTGGAGGAGACAAGGGAGCAGCACTCATTTATCACGTTAAAGGTACATAACAATTTACAACAAGACAAATTAAAGCATGACTTATGCAGCGAACTGCGGTGCAACAATAAAGTTTTTGAATTCAAAAGTGAAAGAAGCTGGTAGTGCGGATAGACGTGATCAAATGACAACAGGTTTCCGTAATAAACCACCGGGTGTGTTGACGTTGGTAAATGAAGTCAAACAGTGCTGATGGCTAAGAAACGCGTGGTTAAGGAGTGTCTTGGTGACGAACAAACATGCTATGTCCGAAGGAGGAAAAACTAATAGAGTGTGAGTTTACAAAGGTCAAAGGGTAAATATCCGTTAAATGAAACGTGGGTCACTGAGGTAAACAGTGGAGTGAGTGAGTGGTGTAAAAACACAAAATGTTACAAGAAGAAACTGTAATAAATGTAATAAAGCAACGTGAAATAAATTTCTTCTTGTAACATTTTGTGTTTTTACACCACTCACTCCTCTTTCACTCATTTTTACATTCTTCCAGTCCCCCCGTGGACTCCTTTCTCTCATATCGGTGATTTATTCTCCCCGTCTGTTTTACGAACTACAAATCTATCTTCTATGTCCATCACTGTAGTTCACGTATACGCGCGATTCACTTTCTTTTAAATGGTCACGTCCCTCGATCACCTGATCACGATTTACTAACCCCACTACTGCCGCAGCACTCGTGAGCGACGTCTTGCCAAGTGATGGGAATTTGATTTCAAGATTAGAACGTAAGTGAATACCCCGTGCGTTGAGACCGCTCGATATGAGCTTCCCACCGACCCACTGTTTACCTCAGCGACCCACGTTTCATTTAACGGATATTTACCCTTTGACCTTTGTAAACTCACACTCTATTAGTTTTTCCTCCTTCGGACATAGCATGTTTGTTCGTCACCAAGACACTCCTTAACCACGCGTTTCTTAGCCATCAGCACTGTTTGACTTCATTTACCAACGTCAACACACCCGGTGGTTTATTACGGAAACCTGTTGTCATTTGATCACGTCTATCCGCACTACCAGCTTCTTTCACTTTTGAATTCAAAAACTTTATTGTTGCACCGCAGTTCGCTGCATAAGTCATGCTTTAATTTGTCTTGTTGTAAATTGTTATGTACCTTTAACGTGATAAATGAGTGCTGCTCCCTTGTCTCCTCCACAGTGCCGCCCCTGATGAAGGGCTCCAACGGCCCGAAATGCATTGGGCATTTGATTAATGAATACCTGAACTCTTGATATATGAGTTGAGATTGATAGAATGATGAGAATTCTACATCTTTGAATGAACGTTACAAATAAATTCAATTGACCTTGAATTACCGATTTCAGTTTTTGGAACTATACCTATGGACAAGGAGAATTGATTCTCTCTTTTGGTTGGAAAGCTTCCCCATTGACAGCCTTGGTTTGAATTCCGACTGCCGTATTACAATTATGGCAGTCAGAATTCAAACCGGCCTATCAATCAGGCTGGCTTTCATTGGGCACAAGGAGACCGTCGTCCAGTCGGAAATCACCACATAATTCCTTGTGTATGACGTTTCCGCCGTAGGGATTATGATGTTGGTTTCCGACAGTCTTTCATTGTCAGAAAGTGACTTTGGGGGCCCATAGAAGGGCCCCCTTTCCTCAGCGTACTCCGGTTGTGGGCGGGGGCACCTATGGTACTCCCCTGTATATCCCTGCACTGTGTGGCTGGCACCTCACATTCCACGATTGCCGGCCATGGATGCACTTGTGTCTTGATACGTGTTCTCATGCCAGGGTCAAAAATTACAGGCAAAGCAAAGAGCACAGCCTTTGCAAGGGGTTGCCAATGCTTGTTCTTAATGCTCCAACATGCCCATGGTGCAGCATAAAGTTGCCAACTCTCACGGTGCCTACCACATGGTGCAGGGATTTACACAAACTCCCATTTCTCTATGGGATCTTGTGCTGCAAGCTCCTATAGAGAAATGTGAGTTTGTGACTGCACCATGTGCGGTCGCCTCATAATATGGTGTACGGAACCGCCGACCTATAGACGGTCGGTTCCCACACCAAAATGGTGCCGGGCTGACTCAAGTCCGTCCGACATCGTGATAGGGGTCTCAGTGTCATTCAATTTCATTTCATAGTATATGATTTAGTGGACTAAAATATTAAAGAAATATTATATACGCATATCTTTAAATGTTTACACACATTTTAAATGTGCATTATAGATTTCATATTTTAACTTAGCGATTTTACACTAAAGATCTGATTCACGGTCCCATGAGAATTTATTGCGTTTCTATATTTATCTGATTTGCTTTCTTTGCAGGCGCTATCACCAACTGTTAGTTTGATTTGATACATTTCTTGTAAAACATAATAGATACATGTAGGGGAATGGATTCCAATGACAAGCACATGAGAACTCTGTGGACAAACAATGGGTACTTGTCTACCCATGAGTGTGTGACTGAGTCCATGTTCCCAAGCTCAGTGTGTAACTTTCCTATGATGTTTCATTCTAAATACCATGTGCAACTATATGGACTTTTGAAACAAATACAATGGATTACTATTGATGACGCACCTAAAGTGGAGCTGACGATGAACTCTATGGATTATAATTTATGGAATGCCCTGGATGGAGGGCAGATGACTTGGAACATTTTTCCAGATCGCATGCTGAACTCCTTTTTTGAACTCTCTGCAGATTTCCTGCAGAGCCTTCCTTTGGACTCTGACCTGAACCATTTTCCTATTTCTCCAAAGTTGGCAAATCCATTGGCCCCTTAAACTGACTCTTAAAGACATTTCCAATGTAAAGTTAATTTCTCCTTGTGTGGTTTTGACCAACACTTCCTGACACCTTGAAGACTCCTGACCAAGCTTCTGCAATGCTGTTGTTAATACTCCTTGTACTATTTTGCCTAATCCCTATTGTAATTTGTAGATTTGTACTAAGAGCAGTTATGTGCCTTAGCTTGTATTGAAGTGAATTGCATTGCTAATGCCTAGGAAAGATCAAGCTAGATTGTATTCCGAGCATCAAATCTTAATGTTTTATTCTGTATTGCGGCCAAAGAGTTTCTAGTTTGTTTGATTCTCGTTCACTTAAATTTCTTTAGGAGGCCTCCCTATTGCTATACTGTATCTATACAGTTTGAGTTTAAGAGTGATTTATTTAAACCTAATCTCTAATTTGGACTAAATACTCTTGGAATTTGCTACCTATTTCTGGTCCTCATTGTGGGGTCAAATTGGTTGCACCACTAAATTAAATTGATCGGATGGGTGATGATAACTCTCTTTCCCCTCAGTGGGATGCAGAAAGGTCCATCCGTGAACTAAGTTAGCAAGGAAGAGAAGTTATGGTAAATGATCCATCCAGAGGAGTATATCCTCAAGGAGATAAAGGTTCGGCCCAGTACTACTAGATAGTATCCGTTGGATCAAGTTTGGGAGCTCGTCGTATGGTTGTGTCTACGTGAGGGAAGTAGGGTGTCCGATCTATAAATTGCCTAAGCTCATTATAAATTCAATGCCCCTGGTTCAGTCGGACCAGTGATGGAGTATTGTTGAAGCGAAGACTACTTGTAGCAGTGGAAGAGTGTGAGTATTAATAGGGTTGCACATTGTAATTGCTTATGCTTAGATTGCAGTGTTTGTAATGGCTGTGAGATTGCCACAATTTACGCTGGCTGTTGTCTTAAGTGGTTGAAGATCTGGAGAAGTGCTATTTTTACCACCTAATAAAGAGCTAAATGGCCTCTTGTCACAGGTACTTTCAAGGCATGTGCTGCTTTTGTCTGCAAAAACAGCAGCATTTGGTGACATACCAAAAATAAACAGCTCAACATAAAGCAATAACTTGAGCAAAGCAAATTAGCACCACAATTAAAACATAACATGGTACATCACAACAAAAGATGGTCAATACAGACAACACAAAAACTGCAGTATAGTAGTACAAAACTACATTGTAATACTGCAGCACAAAAAGATAAGAGCACAAAACACAACAGATCACATCACCAGCACAACAAAATGACATGCAGCACATGTGGACAAACGTTTTTGTCAGACACTGCCACCTCTAAAATTGTGTTTTCATATTATGGTGCTTGAAAGGTGTCTGGAGCAAGCACTACCTTAATAGCATCAGCCAAAAATGTTTTGTGTTCTGGCCCTTTCTCTCAGTTCTCCCTTTTACAGCTCTATGTCACTCTCCATTCTTCTTCTCACACAAACTGTAGTTCTTGTAGGATTTATTTGATGGGAAAAGGGTGCCTTCCTGCCTGCCTGCTTTCCTTCGTTCCTTCCTTCCTCCCTCCCTCCCTTCTTCGCGTTTTACAATAGAAATGGATCATTACATAAAGTGCAAAATTACATAAACCATGAATGTTGACATATTTAAGTAAGCCCAAACCATTGGGTTATAAGAGTAAATCATTGCATGAGGCACAGAATGATATTACCTTACATACATTACGCTGTTAATGCAATGCAGCAGCAGTCTTGCATAAATGTTTTCTTGCATTCTTACATTACAAAAATCTAATAGGTTCTACTTTATCGTTTTTGGTTATCTCTGTGGCATTCAAAGTGCTGGCTTTCGCTAATTTAGTGTGCTTGCCATTCCTTGTTTCCTTCAACTTACACGATTGCTTAAGAGCCAAACAGAGGCTACGAAGAACTGAATACCCGGCTGCAAGGAGACGGTTACCCTAGCAACTGTAACCTTTCTAGAACCTTGAGAGTTTCTCAACTCGCAAATCACACTTTCCGTTTCACAGTAGCGTCAGGGAGTACATCCGCACATTATGTTCATCACTGAGTGATATCCACAATTATGTATTGTAATGGAAACAAAGAAATGTCTTTGACATTTCGAGCCGTCGCTCTTATCACCGTTAGTCAGGCTTAGCTGTCATGTGTAGCATACTTTAATGAAGGTTAACGGCAGCTGCTTGGAGGCAGTGTAATGGTCTGCTGCTATGAAGGCAGTGAGCTGCTGGTTCGTACACTCATGTTTTTTCAATAGATGTACCATCTCTCTATAGCCTCCTTGGGTACTTCCGGATTAGGGGTGCTGTACTGGTGGGAGGACGCTGTTTCATAGAAAAGTAAAAGGTTTATCACAGACTAAGGGCCATATGTAGGTGGGCTAATACCGGTCGGTAACGGCCGAAAATCGGTAAATTTCTAGTTACCGACCGGTATATAGCCCTTTGCGATGTAGAAGGCTGGATTCAAGGGTTCGGTAATTTACCGATTCATTATTTTAAGGAATCAGTAAAATACCGATTCCTTAATTTAAGGAATCGGTAAATTACCGAATCCTTAAATCCTATGTAGGGAGCACTCAAGTGAGTGCATTTTTGGTTTAAGGATTCGTTATTTACCACCAACTACAAGTTGGTGGTAAATACCGAACACCTTTTCAGAAGCAATTTTGTGCTTTTTTAAAAGTGCCATGTGGCAGACATACATGTGCGCCACATGTGCACACATGCACGATTCAGGGGTGCAACAGGGTGTCAATGTGACACCCTGCCACCCTTGAATATGCTCCCCCTATTACCGATTCAATATTCACCGAATCGGTAATAGTGAATGGCTTCCCATTCATTCCTGTGGGCCTTCAGGCCCATAGGAATGAATGGGAAGGTATTCCTTATTATCGATTCGGTAAATACCTAATCGGTAATAACGAATATTACCGGATTGGTAAAATTTACCGATTGTTTACCTACATTCTATTTACCGATTCTTCAATACCGAATCGGTACAATTTGGTATTTAGGAAGTGGTAAATAGAAATCACCTACATATGGCCCTAAGAGACTGGAATGTAATTCCTTGTAATTCATTACACATGCTTACTGGCTGGCAGGTCCACTCCACTGAAATTATGCCGCCGGGTAGGGACAAACTACGTAGTAAGGTTGAGCAAATTATGTGGAGTAATGTGGCACATTTTGTGGTAGTATTACTTATTTATTTTGTCACATTTACACTGATAACATTGTCTGGTATTGGTTGCACCGCATTAGTACCAGTGCAACACCCAAATAAGCAACAGAAAGGTGATCAGTCAAACTTTGCAAAGGGCTTTTCACTGTGTGGCTAAATGTGTTGCTGAGTTTTTGGTAATATTTGGACAATTTGAGCTACAAATATTTTTGGGTTGTTAAAATCTGCAGATTAATGCAGAAGATGGTCAATCAATCAATTAATCAATCCGTAGATTTGTAGAGCGTTACTTATCATCCAAGAGAGTATCCAGGCGCTGGCAGGGGCCAGTTGATTAGCTGAATGGCCAGGTCTTCAGGGACATTCGAAACTCTGAAAGATATTAGGGGGGGTCAGTAGATGATAGGGTTGCTCGTCCCATGTGTTTGCTGCTAGGTAGGAGAAGGAGAGGCCTCCACATCTGGTACGTCAGAGGCGGGGGTTGAGGGTTAAAGAAAGGGATGAAGAGCGGAGGTGTCTAATGGGCTGAAGGAAGTTCAGTCGGTGGTTCAAGTAAGGAAGTCCACAGTTATGTAAGGCCTTGTTTGCATGGGTGAGAAGCTTGAACCATCATATTTTCTGTACAGGGAGCCAGTCGAGTTCCCTGAGGTAAGGGGTGATGTTGGTTAGTTGTGGGATGATGGATTATGTGGTTAATGGGGAAAATCTATATTTATGCAAAACCCTGCAGCTACTCAATTGCATAATTCCAGTGGCCCTACTGGCTGGTAACATACTGGCAATCTATGAATCTGTGGTATTACGCAGGTGCAATATGGGAATGTTCTATGTTGGGGAGCCAATTCCCCGTTGTGTTAGCTGAAGTGTTGTATTACAAGATGACATCAGTTAGGTAATAAAGGGTGCTCTCCGAGATAGGAGCAGCAGTCAATGTGTAATCTGAATTCTGTGTGCTTGTGCGATTTTCCAGATGGCTCTCCCCCCTGTAACCCTCATACCATCACAAAGTAATACTTTTGGATGCACTTGGAATGTTTCTTGCTAAATACTTTTAAGCATGTGTGGCTGCCTTGGCAGTGCACCTTGTGCCACGTTCATCCCAATAGGAAATGCCTGTCCATGCTTGCTGTGGAGCAGGTGATCACAGGGTGGAGATTTACCATGTCACACCAGAAGGCAGGAGGAGCAGCATAGAATGAGCAGAGTCAGAGTTTTAGCAGTGGAGAGTAGGGGCAATCCTCTGCTCCCACTAACTCCGCAGCAAGGTGTGGTTTAGGGTAAGAGGCACCTGGCACTCAATCTGCATGCTCCAAATGCCATGCCTCTGCTCTAGTGCATGGCCGCACTCTCATCATGAATAGCTGTGTGACTCTGCCTCCTTCATTGAATGAGGCTGAGACACCACCATTCCTTTCCATGCACTGAGTGAAAGACATTAGGATTTATGATAGAGAAGATGGAATCAGGATTGGCAACTGTAAGAAAGTAGTAGAGATCAGGCAGTGAGTGTTGAGAGCTGGAGTCGTGGTACTTCAAGCTATGGATTATTGCACCAGTCTAATCCTTATCAGCATCCTACTGTCGGCATTGTCTCATCTGCTGCCCATGCACATGCCATTGTATACAGCCCCAGGTCCTCCATATCATTGAACTTTTTAAAATGCTGCTGCCTCCTCACTTCAGTTCATGGACCCTGATGGCAGAGATGAAAAGGTGGATCAAAGGGAAATGAGTGAAGATATGGAGAAGAACTATGGATGTCGCAGCAGAGTATTTGCCAATTTCTATTAAGTCAACCGCAGGAAACAAAAAGGCTTGCAGTAATTTAAGTCCATTAAGCAACTCCAATTTCAGGCACTCTAGGAAGCCTCCCATAGCACAATCGGTGACCTCAAACTTCAAAGCATTATGGATGGCTGGTGCCAGAGCTGTGAGGGGGAATGCCAGTAAAGTAGGTGAAGTACTGGAAGAATATGTAGGCAGCATATCAGACACACCATCATAAGGAATTCCACAAATACCCAGACCCTTCACTTGCAACAGAAAACAGTCATGTAACAATTGACCTAGATTCTTGTGGGACACCCCCGCGCCGCACGGCCACCAGCTGCTGCGTGTGCCCCTTGCATCCCTGTGCCTCGCTGCTGCCTCGTTCCTGATTGCCGCCGCTGCGGTTGTTTTGCCCTTTGTTTTCACGTGAATTTGTGCCTGCTTGTCATTAACCCGTTTTTTCCCTTGTTTTGACGAATCTTTGTGCCTGTTTTGTCTGATTTTCGTTTTCCCCGTGTTTTGCCTTCCTTCCTTGTTGCCCGCCGCCCTCCGCCCTCCCTTCCCGCCAAACGCCGCTTTTCCCCGCCCTTTTTTGTATTCTGTACCCTCCCCGCTCCCGCCTCCCAGCTGCTCCGCCCACCCGCGCACTTGGCCTTAAATGGCGACCGTG
This sequence comes from Triturus cristatus, assembly GCF_964204655.1. NCBI lineage: Eukaryota > Metazoa > Chordata > Amphibia > Caudata > Salamandridae > Triturus > Triturus cristatus. The sequence continues at coordinate 496,530,977 of NC_140589.1, read as the reverse complement.
CGACGCAGGTGAGTGTGACCCACTTGTGGGACACCCCCGCGCCGCACGGCCACCAGCTGCTGCGTGTGCCCCTTGCATCCCTGTGCCTCGCTGCTGCCTCGTTCCTGATTGCCGCCGCTGCGGTTGTTTTGCCCTTTGTTTTCACGTGAATTTGTGCCTGCTTGTCATTAACCCGTTTTTTCCCTTGTTTTGACGAATCTTTGTGCCTGTTTTGTCTGAATTTCGTTTTCCCCGTGTTTTGCCTTCCTTCCTTGTTGCCCGCCGCCCTCCGCCCTCCCTTCCCGCCAAACGCCGCTTTTCCCCGCCCTTTTTTGTATTCTGTACCCTCCCCGCTCCCGCCTCCCAGCTGCTCCGCCCACCCGCGCACTTCGCCTTAAATGGCGACCGTGCGAACGCGCAGCGTTGACGCGCAGCGGGCGCGCCGATTGTGCGCCGAAGGCGCGCCAAAGGTAAGCCCGTCTGCGCCTGGACCGCGCCCAGTGCCAGGAACCCTGAACCTCGACGTTCCCAACCGACCCGCCGGACGTACGCCGCCGCCACCCTCACCGCTCTCAACACCGGCCGACTTCCAGACTGCCACCAAGCCACTCCACGACGTACCCACGGACCTTTCAGCTGCCACGCCTGCAAGTTCACCTGCACCCGGACCTGCCTCGCACCAGCACCCACCAAGTCGAACGCCAGCAGCACCCACCTCAAGTGCATCCTGATCAACACCCGCTCCGTCCACAGACACGCCATCGAACTCTGGAACCTCCTAGACGCCACAGCCCCTGACGTTGCCTTCCTCACGGAGACCTGGATGAACGCATCCTCAGCTCCCGACATCGCCATCGCCATCCCAGAGGGCTACAAGATCGTCCGGAGGGACCGAAACGCCAACCAGATGGGAGGAGGCATCGCCATCATCCACAGGAACACCATCCGTCTCACGACCAGCACCGACGACACCCTGACAACCGCCGAACACCTGCATTTCCAGATCCACACCAACCCGAACACCACCCTCAGAGGCACCCTGATCTACCGACCCCCGGGACCACGCACACAATTCAGCGAGGACATCGCCGACTTCGTCAGCCCGCATGCCCTCCCCTCCGCTGACTACATCCTCCTGGGAGACCTCAACTTCCATCTGGAAAACAACAACGACCGCAACACCACCACCCTGCTCGACAACCTCGCCAACCTTGGACTCAAGCAACTGGTGTCCACCCCCACCCACCTCGCCGGACACACACTCGACGCAGTCTTCTCTTCCAGCACAGACATCGAGTTCAGCCACGCCACAGAGCTTCAATGGACGGACCACAGCTGCGTCCACTTCACTTTCAAGAGAACGACGACCCACCACCACCAGCAACAGGCCGCCCACAGAAGCTGGAACAAGATCACAGCAGACCAGCTCGCCACCTCCCTGAGTCAGCACCCCCCTGCCAGCTCAGCGAACCCCAGCCAGGCCGCCGACAACCTCACGAAGTGGATCAGCAACTGCGCGGACGAACTCGCCCCTCTGAGGACCCCGCCTAGCAGACCCGGCAGCAAGAAGGCCCCATGGTTCACCGACGAACTCAAGAGCTCCAAGAAGAACTGCCGAGCCCTCGAGAAAGTCTGGAGAAGGGAACCGACACCGGACAACAGGACCTCCTACAAACTGGCCACCCGGAAACACCACCAGCTGATCCGCGCCGCCAAGAAAACAGCATTTAAGGACCGGTTGGACAACAACGCACACAACTACAAGGAACTCTTTAACATCGTGAAAGAACTTTCCAACCCCAGCGCAGGAAACAACGACATCACCCCATCGCAAGACCTCTGCAACTCCCTCGCTTCATACTTCCACAACAAGATCACGGACATACACAGCAGCTTCAACAACCAACCAACGCACACCGCGACCGAACAACCACCCCCCACCACCATCCTTCACGCCTGGACCCCGATCAGCACCGAAGACACCATCCGCACAATGAACTCCATCCACTCCGGATCACCGACCGACCCTTGCCCTCACCACGTCTTCAACAAGGCCGACGCTGTCATCGCACCCCACCTGCGAGACATCATCAACACATCCTTCGACACCACCATCTTCCCGGAGAGCTGGAAGCACGCCGAACTCAGCGCTCTACTCAAGAAACCAACAGCGGACCCCACCGACCTCAAGAATTACCGCCCCATCTCGCTTCTCCCGTTTCCAGCCAAAGTCATCGAGAAGACCGTCAACAAGCAGATGGCCGCCTTCCTCGAGACGAACGGATCCCTCGACCCCTCACAGTCCGGCTTCCGAGCCAACCACAGCACCGAGACCGCCCTCATCGCCGCCACCGATGACATCCGAGCCCTGATGGACAATGGAGAAACAGCGGCCCTCATCCTCCTGGACCTCTCCGCGGCATTCGACACTGTCTGCCACCGCACCCTAGTACAGCGCCTCAGCAACGTCGGAATCCAGGACAAGGCGCTGGAATGGATCATCTCCTTCCTCGACGGAAGAACACAGAGAGTCCGCCTACCACCGCACAAGTCAGAGGCCTCCGAAGTCATCTGCGGCGTCCCCCAAGGATCATCTCTGAGTCCCACCCTCTTCAACGTCTACATGAGCCCCCTCGCGGCCATCGTACGCAAACACAACCTCAGCATAATCTCCTACGCCGACGACACCCAGCTGATCCTCTCCCTGACCAACAACCCCGCCGCCGCCAGAGCCAACCTGCACGACGGGATGAAAGAGGTAGCCGAGTGGATGACGATCAGCCGCCTGAAACTGAACTCGGACAAGACGGAGATCCTCATCCTGGGCTCCTCACCCTCCGCCTGGGACGACTCCTGGTGGCCTCCCGCCCTGGGCACCGCACCCAAACCGACAGACCACGCACGCAACCTGGGCTTCGTCCTGGACTCCTCCCTCTCCATGACCAGGCAAGTTAACAAAGTCTCCTCGACATGCTTCAACATCCTACGCATGCTACGGAAGATCTTCTGGTGGATCCCCACCGAGACCAGGAAGACCGTCACCCAGGCCCTCGTCACCAGCCGTCTGGACTACGGCAACGCCCTCTACGCCGGTACCACCGCCAAGCTCCAGAAGAGACTCCAGCGGATCCAGAACGCCTCAGCCAGACTCATCCTCGACATCCCACGGACCAGCCACATCTCCGGACCTCTGAGAGACCTTCACTGGCTCCCCGTCAACAAAAGAATCACCTTCCGCCTCCTCACCCACGCACACAAAGCTCTACACGACCGTGGCCCGAGTTACCTCAACAGCCGAGTCAACTTCTACGCCCCCAAACGCCACCTCCGCTCAGCCAACCACGCCCTCGCCGCCGTCCCCCGCATCCGAAGAGCTACTACAGGAGGAAGGTCCTTCTCCTACCTGGCCGCCAAGACCTGGAACTCCCTCCCCCCCGACCTGCGCCTGACCCAAGACCACCTCTCCTTCAGGAAGAAGCTGAAGACCTGGCTGTTCGAGCAGTAGCGGCACCCCCCCCCCCCCAGCGCCTTGAGACCCTACGGGTATGTAGCGCGCTCTACAAGTGTCATTGATTGATTGATTGATTGATTCCTCTATTGAGACGAAGAGGCCTATAAAATATGGTGTTATTTCATCCTTAACTTCTTCTAAGTGGGGCTAAGGTGTAGAAACTGTAAGAAACTTTCATAAAAGCCTATAAATTCTTCCTTATTGACGTGTTTGATTCTGTTGCACAGAATCTTCATAAATGATTCCAAGTGACTCAATTTCTACTATAATATAACATTGAAAATATTTGCGGCCTTGGCCTAGTAGTCCATATAATACTTGAGCTGAAAAGGTCACTTTCTTCACTCTCTATCTTTTGCTTAATGCAATAAACACAGAATTGATGGCATTTGGGGGTGGAGCTAAAAGGCAGGACAACATGGCGGCTTTCTAAATAAGCTACTGCCGGTGTGTGGTGCACTGGCCCCCTCCCGCTGTCATCTGGGGGACAGCTGTGAAATAAGGGGAGCCTTGCTCACAGGGGGCTGCCCTCCACCTGTGAGTCCATAAAACATTGACTGATGGGGCTGCAACACTACTATTCCAGGAGTACTGCAGCCTGGGCTCGATACTGCTGACTTGCTTAAATGGCCACACCGCTTGTGTTGCAGGCTGGGTGGTCCCACCGCCACTGTGCCTGCATCCTGGGGATGGCAGTCAAAGCTGTTCAGCTGCCGGGACCTGCTAATGGATGAGAGGAGACAGCGCTGCCCCGGTCCCATGGCCATCTTGCACCCTGCGTGCGGCTGATGGCCGGAGGACAGAGGAGGCCTGAGAAGGACTGGGCAGCTTCTTTGGTCCAGATATAGCCTTTGAGGGCTGCAGCACCCAAAGACTTCACCAGCAGCCGCCTGACTCTGCCCACAGGGCCACAGAGATGCAGCGGGGATTCCTGCGGCCTACGAGCCCATCCACAGGGCCGGAGCCAGGCACCTGTGGCCTTCATCCTCCACTATTGCTGCCGTCTTCCTGCTGGAGATGAAGGGGCACAGGTACTCCTACACGGGCCTGTGGTCCATTTCACTGCCCCTTCTGCTTCCTTACTCAACTGGCCGAGTCTATCAGGGCAGCGGGGATACTTCTCCTCCCCACATGGGATTGTATTGCAGTGGATACAGTGACCTGTCCTACTTTCCTGCACATGGGTTTGGTTGCCCACACCCGAAACATTTGAGGGACCCTTGTAGTTCTAAGGCACACCTGCCTCCCCCTTCTTCAAGACATGCCCGGGGCTTCCTTGCCTGGCCACTGCACCTCAGTTTTCAATACACTCAAGCTGCCATCCCTCCCGGCCCTGGTCTTGACTGTCCACTGGGGTCCTGCCCATCCCTGTCTCACCCCTAGTGTGGTGCTGCTTCTGGACCACTCAAGACCACCCTACTCACCCCTTCCACATGTCGAAGTCTACCAGCAACTCCTTTTCACAGAGGTGGTGACGGTGAAGCACTCTAAGTCAGTCAGGAAGGATGGGGACCCCTCATTTTACTCAGCCCTGGATGTCATCCTGTGGAAGCTTGAAACACTTAAGACCATGTTCTCTGACGTGGCGGAAAATACCTTAAAGACCTCGGCAGACATACAGAGCGATCGCCAGGATATCGCCTCTTTCAAAGCCAGGTTGACTATAGCTGAATTCCACCTAGATCAGATTGATGAGAAGACTGCGGCCTCCATTGACTGGGAACAAGTTCATTGCCAACTTTAGTGGAAAATTGTGGTGTTGGAGGACTGTTCCCACAGAGACAACATCCGGATCTCAGGGGTGCCAGAAAATCTAGTGGAAGACAACACTATGGGCTTTCCTAGCCTGCTTCCTGCCTAACCTGACTAGACTGTCCTTCAGTCCTTCCTTTGAGTTTCAGAGGGCCCATAGGAACCGTTTACATCACCTGCCACCACAGGAAGGCCCAAGGCACATCATTGCCTGCTTCTTGCATCACCAGCAGACCCAAAAAGTGACCCTGGTGGCAAAAAACCATGGTTCTTTTCTTCATGATGGGCACAAGATTTTCCTGTCCCAAGACTTTTACTCTTAAACTCAGGCCACCTACAGGCACTTTCTTCTAATGTGACCTCACCTTCGATAACTTGGCAGTCACTAGGGCCTTCTGGATCCAGCCAGTCATGCTGATTACCCATGCCAACAAAATGAAGGCATTCCTTGTATGGAGGGGTATCTGGAGGCAAAGGATACGGTCACTTACAATAAGCATCCCTCTATTCCGTCTGAGGTCCTTTGGGGCACTCATCAGGGCTGCCCTTTGTCCCTCCTTCTTTGCATCATGGCCCTGGAACCCCTAGCTATCACAATCCACACTTCCCCAGATATACACGTAATACCCCTCCGCAGCAGAGTACACAAGCTGACTCTGTATGCGGACAATATCCTGGTTGTACTCACTCATCCAGATGCATCCCTGCAAGTCCTCATCTCTCTGATCTTACACTTTTCACATACCTCAGAGTACAAGATAAACTGGAGTAGAAGTGAGGGTCTCCCTTTTACAGCTTCCACACTCCAGACGGTTCTTGCGGACCTCCTTTTTACATGGTCTCCCTCCTCCATTCAATATATTGGCATTGAGGTCACTCCAAATCTCCATCTCATGGAGGAACTCATTTTTGACCCCCTCCACTTGAGTGTGGCATGCTGGACACAGCTGGATCTCCCTCTCTAGGGTGCCACACAGGTTTTGAAAATGAACATTATGCCCCTCTTAAACTATGGCTGTAACATGCTTCCTTTGCACATCTCAGCTTGCCAGATGGCTCCCTTGGAGAAGACCCCAAAGACTTTTTTGTGGGTCAGCTGGAAGCAACGGCTGAAGCTGGACAAGCTCCATGTGGCCACTAAGCAGGGTGACCTTCGTCAGCCAAACATTCGGTGCTACTGACTGGCATCTCAGTTAGTGCCCCTTTGATACATTATTCACACCACATTGGATACGCTCAGTTGGGTGTTCCTGGAATCCTCTCTTTGGGCGGGCTCGGTGGACTCCGTCTGTAACACAGGGGCTGCACCCAATCTGCTAATCTCTCACACTGTTCTTGCGACCATGCTCCAAGCCTTGGATTCCCCCCTACTGTAAATGCCCTCCTCTCCACTGTTAGACTACCTATGGAAATGGGGTACCTACAATAGGGCGGTTTCTTGGCTTCACGAGAATTTGGTGGACTGCCTCTAACTCGCTCACTTGGCCTGCTCCCTTTGAAATTGATAGACAGACTGGTTACACCTCCAGTACTTGGAGGCGGACTGTGGTGACTTACTTGTGAATCTTGATTGCTGCCTTAGGGAGGCCCATCACAAATGTAGTTACTTCAAAGAACTGCACCCTTAGCACAGACGTTATTTGTTCTTATACTATGTATCTTCCTTGTTTCTTTCAATAAAGAAAGGTTCAGAAAAAAAAAATGTGTTGGCATTTCTCAGACTTTGTTTTACTTATCTTTCACTTTGTTAGAAAGTTTACCTTCTAACTTAGTCCAGTTTCACGTGAGGGGCCTCAGTAGGAGCTTCGCTTTGGCAGTGTAGTCATTGTCAGCAGGAAGTGATGGACGCCAGTTAGAGCCGCACATTGATGGGAAACGCGGGTTGATTGTTGTTGACATGAGAGCACTATGTGGCTGAGGGGTTGAGTCTGTAGCCGGGAAGGTAGCTTCGGCAGTCAGATACAGGTCCTGTATCAGCCTTGGTGAACTGACTCTCGGAGTCACATATGAGATTCTGAGTTCAAGGCAGGCAGGTCCAGTCTGCCTTCTTCTGACAGCAGGACAGTCCTTCTTGGGAATTGTCTTTAGTCCAGTAGTGTTTTGATTCTAGGTTCTGAAGATGTCACATTTATTCCCAGTGCCAGCGTGTGTGTTGGGGGCAATCCCAAGTTGTGGACAATTCTTCCCTTTTCCCTGGGTTAGGCAAAAATCTGTCTTGGAGGACAAAGGCAGGGGCCTTTGTCAGGTTCCTTAGTGCATGCTATGTGCAGGTTCCTTTGAAAAGTAATCAGTGCAGGGCACAACTCTTCCTCAACCATTCCTTCAGGAAGATGCGCTCCCTCTACACCCAACATCCCTTTGTCCCATCTGGAAAGAATGCATATTACACCGCAGGAGAGACATTAGTAGTCATATGACTGTAGTCTCTTGCAGAAAGGCACCTTTGCTACAGGCAGGAAAATGCCAAATTACTGAAAGTGGATTGATTTAAGAATAGTAACTTAAAATCAGACTTTACCATAAAAGAGAATTTAAAATTACAATTCAAATGAGGAGAAGATGTTTTTCTTTATCTGCTGCCAAACTGAAGTTATCACTTATTGAGTAGAATAAGGTATCCCAGTGTATGTCTATGGAAGTGTTAGCCTTGCTACAGTAAAAAAACGATTTTAGAACATGTAAAACGTAATTACACATGCCCTACGTTTTAAATACCATGCACCCTGCACTACAAGTCTCTAGGGCCTACCTTAACCCCTTCAGTGCCCATGACGAGCTGGACTCGTCATGGGCCGCGGTGGCGCTGTGCCCATGACGAGTCCAGCTCGTCATAGACCCCGCCCGCTAATGCAACGGCCGGCACTGGGCGGGGAAAGGGGCGGGCACTGAAGGGGTTAAGCGTGACTTAGAACCATTAAAACTAAGGGTTGGGTCTGGCACTAGGTTTAGTCTGCCAGGTTGAAATGCCATTATAAAACTGCAATGCAGACTGCAGTGGCAACCTGAAACATGCTTTACACTACTACTTTAGTGGATGGCACAATGAGTGCTGCAGCCCACTAGGAGTATTTAATTTATAGACTCTGGGTACATGGAGTACCAATATACTAGGGAGCCATAAATAAAATTAAATAAACTGATCAGGTGAATACTAATTTTACCATGTTAAGAAGGGAGAGCAGAAGCACGTGACCGCTGGTTATCGCAAGGAAAGTCCACAGAGCCCTGAAGCCAACAAAAACGGGTTCAGCAAAGGAAGACAAAAATCTGGGATGATGCTGCAGGAAGGTCCAGGACCAAAACTGTTCAATTCATTTCTATATCCTACCATTTTTTCCAGTGTTCCTTTTGTTGCTATTCATGTCATTTTCTTAATAGTGCACAAGTACTCTGTTTAATGCACATATGACTCTGGCGGGCTAATGTTTTGAAATAAATTATGTTCAACTGTGCTCTCACCTTTCATAGTGCATGGATGTCACGGTGACTGCAAAAATCAGTGAAAAAGGTCTGACAGCTTATTATTATGAGACAATCAACGCTGCATCGCACAAAACTAGTTAATGGTTAATAACGTTGACCAGGTTGACTGCATGCTGTAATTTACACCAATGCTTTAAATGAGCAGGCACTGTCCGGTACAGAGTGCTTGCACTTATTCAGTGTAAAAGCGAGAGTACCTGCACTTCTCATAGCTGCTGAAATACATTTAATGGGAGAGTACCGGCACCTCTCAGGAGCAAACAGTTACTCTAAAGATCGAGTACCTGCACTTCTACATTTTCATTTAAACCACTGATTTACACCGGCCATGGTCATAGGTCTAGTCTTCATAGAACAGTATACTGTTAGCCCTAACAGGCATTTTTGCGAAGTCAGCCAGAGTGAATCATTCTAAAGCTTTCAAAAACGTAACCTAATATAACTTCTATGCATTGATATATAATTTCAAGGCATCCATATTAATGATGGACCGTTGTTTCTGAAAAATAAGGAAATACCTTATTCAAATATGTTTCTGCCATAAACCACAAATGTGAGGAGACTAGGGAGTTCTTAATGTGAGGACTCAAAAGAGTAAAATATAGATTTATACTGAAAAAGGAAGGCCATATGACTCAATTTACAATTCAAAGCTGATATTAAAAAGGGTGAAAACTTAATAAATATATGCAAGTCATACAAGCAGCAAGATAGAATAAAGTCCCAAAGGAAGGAGTTATACATGAGTAAATAAAATATACAATTAAAGTAATCGAGTGAAATGCAACCATGAAAAGTCAACAAAGGCAAAGTTCAGACATGTAAACATGAAAATATAAACAAATTTCAAATGCATTAAGAAAGCATGCACGTCTCCCCCTTGCTCGCTGCCAGTGTGCTTGCTTCGTATCTTCTGTGCTTATCTAGAGTTCCAGCATTTCTTTTTCGCCTGTGTGCTATTTCCCTCACCTCAATATTGAGGTCTGTATTTTTCATTTGCTTCCATCATGTTTCTCCTTCACTCCTGTTTCTCCCGTCTTCATGTTCCATCCCTATACCCTCTTTGTTCACAGCCGGACTGGGACAGCAGCCAGTCCTGACAATCTGTACTACCGGCCCCGGTAGCAGGGGGTATGTGCTAGTGAGAAGCACTTCTCCTGCTTTGGATACAGGGGGCTGATATTTTTAATGCCAAGGTTTGAGGTTGCTATGTGTGACATTTTCGTAATTTCAGTGTAATTATGAGTGACATTTCAATGAATATAGGTGAAACTTTCTCGTGAGGAAAATCAAGCAGAGGGAAACATAGAAATTTGCTAAGCAACCTGCAAAACTTGTTATCATCATTGGAAAAATAATTGCTTCCCATATCCTTTCCTGGTACAGCAAAGGTTTATTCGGAGAGCAACAGGGGCGTCTGTGTAAGGCAACACAGAAAACTAGAGCTCATGAAAGAAATAAGAGCAGCTACTTATATCATCTGGTCCTGGAGAAGGGAGATGCCCCACTATCCCTATGGGTGTGACTGGAAAGCAACAGTGGGGCATATTATCAAAGACGGCGTTAAAATTATCGCCGCTTTAGCAGGAAGAAACTCCCGCTAAAAGTGGCGATAATGGGCTTGATAAGATGCCCTTGAGAATTCCAATAGAAGCCCATGTTCTGGTGTGAACATGGGCTTCTATTGGAATTCTCTGCGGCATATTATCAAGCCCATTATCGCCGCTTTAGCGGCAGTTTCCTGCCGCTCAAGCGGCGATAATTTTAACGCCGTCCTTGATAATATGCCCCAGTATTCGTTGTTGGGAAGGTACTGTGCTGATGTGGAGGCCCTGCAGTCTGTGTGCAGCAACGAGTGCCCCGTCAGTGAGTGGGGAGGCCGTGCTATTGTGTGTGGTACTGTGACACTTTCCCGGGTTTGTGAGAGATTTCCAAGATTCAAATGAAATTCTCTGAGCCAGGCTTACTTTATTAGCGCTGGTGCATGCGCGATGGGGGGGGGGATTCCAATGTAGAGGGCATTCAAGTCTCCTTGTGATAAGAGCCTGGGTGTTAATTCGTCTGGTGTTCAGAGGGATCCTCTTGAAAATGTTGCATAGCATTTGCAGTATGTGGAAGCATGATGAGGAGATGGCGTTGATCTATCTGCTCATGGAGAGGTTGGTGTCCAGTATGATCCCGATGTTCTTGGCATGGTCTGCAGAGGTGGGGAGGGCGAAGTTTGGAGGGCCATCAAGTGGTTGTTGCCTGAAAATTAGGACTTCGGTTTTTTATGTTGAGCTGAAGGCAGGTGTTTTTCATCGATGCAGCAATGTTGCTCATGCAGTTGATGAAGTTTGCTTTGGTGGTGCTGGTTGATTCAGTAAGGGAGAGGATGAACTGTGTGTCATTGGCGTAGGATACTATGTTGATGGCATGGGGTGTAAAAATGTCTTTAAGAGTATCATATAGAAATTGAAGAGTATTGGGCTAAAAGACAATCCATGAGGGGCTCCGGAGATGAGTTTCTTGGGATCTGAGGTGCAGGGGGAAAGTCTGACTCATTGAAGCTGTCTGATGAGTGACTTGTGGCAGACCTTTTCAAAAGCAGCAGAGAGGTCGATTCTCTGAGGCCATTTCTCCTCAGTCGCGGATGCTTCTGATGTCATTGGTGTACGTAATGAGGGCTATGTCTGTGCTGTGGTTGGTGTGAAGGCTTGATTGAGAGTTGTCTATGAGTTAATAGAGTTGTAGGTGGTCTTTGAGTTGGGTATTGATGGCTTTCTCATTGATTTTAGCTGTAAAAGACAGGAACGTTATGGCTATGTTGCTGCTGAGGGTGCTGGGGTCTGTTATTCATTTCTCTAATAGGGTGTTATTAAAAATCGGGTTTCTAGATGGCAGAGATATGCACCCTGACCAAGCAGGGACAACAATCCTAAGTAGGGTAAGCCAGATACACACCACAAATTAACCTGTGCTCACCCTCTGGTAGCTTGACAGGCAGGCTTAACTTAAGAGGCAATGTGTAAAGTATTTGTGCAACACTTCAAACAGTAACACTGTCAAAACACCACAAAAAGACTTCACACTGGTTTAACAAAATAGGTTATGATTTTATAAATAAATAGGTTATGATTTATAAATAGAACTTGCCCAAAATGACAAAAATCCAATTAGTAGAAGTTTTTAAAGAATAAAAGTGTCAATAGCACTCAGAAGCAATAAGCACCTATGAGGGTTATCTAGTAGCGCTGAACTTGGGCAAAGTCAAGAGTTGTGGTCAACCACAATGGGGCGTGGGCTGGGTATTGGAGCCAGGCAATGCCCACTAAACAAAGTACTTTGATCCTGGTTGCAACAGCGAGATGCTGGGTGCAGCCGAGCGATGGTTAGGGACGATCCTGCAGTCGAGGTGATGCATCGACTTTCTCCACACAACGACGGTGATGCACCAGTTCCGTAGACTAAGTGCCGGAGCCGATGGGTGTTGGTTTCAAAGCCAATGCACTGATTTTCCCTATGTAGCTTAGTGGATGAGTCGAACGTCTTTCACTGCAGTGTTGGAAATGCAGCGGTTCCAATGCATCAGTTCTGGATGTGATGCGTTGGTTCTGAATGCAATGCTCTGGTTCTGTTCCCGCAACAGTGACGATAAGTCAATTCTGCTTCACACAGCAGAGATGCATCAATTCAACTGGAGCACGCACAGGGATCCACTTCCAAAGGACCAGGCACAGGAGCAGGAGGTGTGACTTTGATATCCCTGAGTCTCAACAGGAGGCAAACCACCATGCCAATGGAGATCACTCAGGGTTCAAGCAAGAGTCCAGTTCTTTATCAGCAGAGTGTAGAAGGCAGCAGGACAGCACAGCTGAAAAGCAATTCTTCCAGAGTAGCAGTCCAGCAGAGTGCCAGTCCTTGTAGCAGCACAGCAGTCCTTCTTCCTGGCACAGTTTCTTTACAGGTCCAGACGTTTGTGATTTGGTGGGGTCTGGGACCCAGTATTTCTTCCCTGTAAGGCCTTTGAAGCAGAGGTGACTTCAAAGAGGGTTTTAGAAGTGCACAAAGGTCCTCCCTTCCCAGCCCTGACGACAGACTTACTACAGAGGGGTGTGCAACTCATTGTGTGGGGACAGAACACTGCCCATTCAGGTGTAAGTGTCAGCTCCTTCTCCCATACTGCTCAGGATGAATCATCAGGCTGCAGATGGTCACTCAGCCACACCTAACCTTCCTTTGTGTATGGCTGTCTAGGGGAAATGCACAAAGTCCAGCTGTCAGTCAACCCGCATGTGTATTGGAGACAGGCTGCAGGCACACAGAGTTAAGAGAAGAGAAATGCCATCTTTCTAAGGGTTTACGGTCTGGTAGAGGCAAGAACTTTGGGTACGAACAAGGACACGTTTTCGGCATTTATTAATTAGTTTAATGGTAATGTTGTTTTTGAGCACTAGTTTCAGGTACTTTTAATGTAAAGGGAGACTGGAGTAAGTGTTGATGGGCATGTTTTTGATACATAGAGACAGGGGGTAGGGTGTAATATTTTAAAATGTTATGGCGTAAACTTATAAGTACAGAAGGGATTAATTGCATTATGTTTTGAATATCATGTTTAGATGTCGTTTTCTGTCTTTTTCAGTTACCCCTGACGAAGGTCTAAAGAGAGGCCGAAATGCATTGGGTGGAATTTTGTGCAGTTCTGGAGTATGAACAAAATGCTCTACATGCTTAAGTTGAAGCCCGGATGGGCACCTTTAAAGCATTTGAAAATTAAATAATAAAATAACAATGAGGAATTTGGTGTCCTCGCAGAGATTTAGAGTGACTTCTTGTGAGTGGACAAAATTTGGACAAATTATGGACAAAACATTGGAGTACTAATTGGTGAAACTTGGTGAATGATATAATGGCTATATGACAGGATAAAACCCTTACTTCGCAGTGAGACGGGGTGGCGCGTAATGCACAAGCCTTTTGTAATACTAATATTTCTAAGAGCAGCATTTCTAAAATAGTAACAATAAATTTAACTTTTCCAGCAAAAAGGATTTATAATTTCCATTCAATGATATTAAACATGACAGAGCTGCTCCTTCTCAATCTGAACATTACAGCGTAAAGATGTAATAAGGAATTCCCAATGTTGACCTAAGAGAAGGGTAGGCCACATAGTATTGAAAAATTCATTTTGGTGTTTTTCACTACCAGGACATGTACAACTTAAAAGTACACATCCCATCTTTTATTTACACAGCACCCTGCTCTATGGGATACCCAGGGCCTACCTTCGGGGTGACTTATATGTATTAAAAGGGGAGTTTAAGGCTTAGCAAGGGAAGGGGTTTCAAATGCCAAGTCAACATGACAGTGTAAACTACACACACAGGCTCTGCAGTGGCAGGCCTGAGACATTTTTAAAAGGCTACTTGTGTGGGTGGCACAGTCAGTGATGCAGACACACTAGTAGCATTTAGTTTCAGGCCCTGGTCATAGGTAGTGCACTCTACTAGGGATTTACAGATAAATTAAACATACCAACTGTGTAAAAAGTCATTGAAACCATGTTTAGGGGAATAGCACATGCACTTTAGCATTGGTTAGCAGTGGTAAATAGCTCAGAGTCCTAAGGCTACCAAAAAGAAAACAGCAAAAATTGGAAGTCAGCAGGCAAAACGTTTGGGGAAGACTTCTCTAGGGCTCTCTGCATTTTTCCAGAAAGACGGGAAGGTGGCAGTGGGTATGGAGGTGTTGATGACAGCGGTGTGTGCAGGGAAGATGATGCTTCTTCCAATGTTGTATATGAAGTGGGGGCATGGGTCTAAGAGGGATCCTAAGTGGATGGTATTAATAATCAGTGTTAGAACTGGGGGTCTCTAGTTGGCTGAGGTAGGTACCTTAGTCCAAATAGGGACCCTTGCTTCTAAGTCAAGGAAAGGAAGAACACCTTCTCAGATAGCCCCTGCTCACCCCCTCAGTAGCTTGGCAGAAGCAGCCAGGCTTATCCCCAAGGTAAATGTGTAAAGTATTTGCAACCACGCTCACAGTAACACAGTGATAACACCACAAATAGACACCACACGAGTCTCATAAAAACAATTATATGTTTATAAAGAAAAGATACGATGAGACCAAACGATAAAAACCCAACATATGCGTATTTGTAATATTTCACCTTGCCGGTTATTAGGCCAGCAAGCACCTGTAGGTTCTTGCAGGATTAATGAGCCATTCTTGATGATCTAATGCAGTCCTGATGCAGTGCTATGCAATTCGTAATGCACCAATCAGGCAGTTTGTAATGCAAAAATAATGCAATTCGTAATGCAACAATCAGGCAGTTCATAATGCAAAGATAAGGCACTTCGTAATGCAACAAACAGGTAGTTCGTCAATGCAAAAATAAGGCTCTTCGTAATGCAACAATCAGGCAGTTCGTAATGCAAAAATAAGGCACTTCGTAATGCAACAATCGCGGTGCTCTGGACGGTCTCTATGCCACTCTTACTGACTCGTGGTCGGCTCCTGCCAAAACATGCCCCCAACACTGTTATGATGGAAAACAAAGTGCGGTTCCTCACTCGGGCCCCGGTACTGCCACTTCTCGGCACCTACGGGCCGCGATACGGACTTGAGCAGAGCCTCGTGCTGCAAAGATGGGAAAGGCTGAGAGAGTTTATCTCGTAGCCTGCACCCCGCCCCAGGAGGCGACACACTCACGCTCGCTGAACGTTACCTGTGGGGTGTGGTCTCACTCTCCTTTCCGCTTGGGCCTCCGGTGCGACTTCGTTGATCTTGGGCAGTGGAACTCGGACCCCCGATGGTGATGGTTCGATGTCTCTCCTTGGCAAAGGCAGGCTTGGGCCGTGGCGGTGACTTCTCACAGCTCCTCTGGGGATGCCGGTCCGGGCCGATGGCAATGACAATCGTAGCACTTCTGGTCACGCTGTCGATTGAAGCAGAGAACAAGACTGCTTCAGGACACACAGTCACGGGGAAATTCTCACGAAGGTCCCAGGCAGCTACAGGGCACACGCACACAGCATCGCTGAGACTCACTTGGACTTCGGGTGCACACGATCAAAGGGCAATCCTCACGAAGGTCTCAGACTCTGGTCGAAGCACATGCACACAGCGTCGCTGAGACAAATTTGGAAATGTTTATGTTCCTGAGTTTCCACAACAGGGAGCCAGCTTTCCTCGGGCCCTTGGAGACACTTTACTTCGGGACACAGCACACAGCAAAGTCCTTTCAAACAGGGGGACACAGCACACAGAAAAAGTCCCTTAGCCTCTCCTTAGTTATATCAGCAAACTGCAGGCCAGCCCCAGAACACACAGCAAGGGTCAGTCCTTCTCTTCAGTCTCTTCAGCTGTTCTTCCTTGGCAGAGGTTCCTCTTGACCGCGAAGTCGTTTCAATCCTTTTCAGTCTTGACCAGTCCAAAATCCAGGGGTTTCAACTCTCATAGTTATACCCCTAAATGTCTTTGAAGTCTTTGTGTTCAGGGGGCACTGACCCCTTTCCAAACCAGTTCTAGGTGTCTCCCTGCCAGTGACACCTTCTTCCTTTGATAGTGGAGGTCTGGGTCCTCAATCACTCAGCAGGAGATGGAGCCATTGTTTTATGACAGCAGCCCAGGCCTCTTCATCTCCAGGAGCTACTCCTCCCCTCTACACTCCAGATGCAGGTCAACCGTGGTTGTCTCACCTACTCCTCCCCTGGGTCAAGACATTCCCAGATCCTATCACGTTCAAATCCAGACCACCAATCTACAACCAGGCAGAGACACACAGAATTGTTAGAACAAAGAAACCAGCCACTGCTAAAAGCGTGGTTTCTGAACACACAATTCAAAAACCACCTTCACAAAAAGATGTGTTATTACATTGTGAGTTCAGGCACACTAAACTTCACCTCTCCATCTTAAACCTATGGGAAGATAGGCTAAAAACATATTACACAGCCTCCCCCATTCTGTCCTATGGGCAAGATGGCATTGCAACAGTGAAATACGAAATGGAGAGTATTTCACTGTCAGGACATGGTACACACCTTAGTACATGTCCTACCTTTCACATACACTGCACCCTGCCCAGGGGGGGCACCTTGGGCCAACCATAGGGGTGTCTGATGTGCATAAAAAGGCCTGGCAAGTGGGTGCACTTGTCAGGACAACAAGGCAGTTTAACAAACTGCACGCAGGCACTGCAGTGGCAGGCCTAAGATCTCTTTTTAGGGATACTTATGTGGGTGGCACAATTAGTGCTGCAGGCCCACTAGTAGCATTTGTATTACCAGCCCTGGCACACATAGTGCACTTTACTAGTAAGACAAACATGACAATTATGGACAACCAATTACCATTACACTTTATACAGGGAGCACTTCCACTTTGACACTGATCAGCAGTGGCAAAGTGCCCAGAGTCCTAAAACCAACAAAAACAGGTCCGAAACAATACAGGAGGAAGGCAAAAAGTTCAGGGATGACCCTGCAAAAAGGGCCAAGTCCAACAATCAGGGTGGTGATTTCTTCATTCAAGAGCTGCTTCCAGTTGCTTAGCCGCTGTTTGGCAATGAGGGGAGTGTCCAGCTGGTCGGTGGAGTTTGTATTGTTATGCTGTGAGCCGAATGTGTTGTAGATCTGGGCACTCTTCTGTTTGAAGAAATTCGAGAGGTCGTTGCAGAGTGCTTTGGGTGGGATGATGTTGTTGTTGGCAGCTGCGGGATTGGAGAACTCCTCGACTATGGTAAAGAGTTCTTTGCCATTGTTGGAGCTGGCTTCGAGTCTGAGAGTTAGGGCCTTTTCCTTTGCGTCTCATGGTTGTTGGTGGTAGAGGTTGAGGGCAGCTTTATTTGTGGCTTTTTCAAGTGGTGTTTTTGTCGAGTCTTCATTCTCTCTAAAGTTGTTTGCAGTGGCGCTTTGACTCCCTGAGGTCGTTTGTGTACCAGATGGGTCGTTTGTTGTTTTTGCAGGTCTTGCTATTGATGGAAGTGGTGCAGTTGCCACAGTCAGAAAGCCATTTATTAAAGATCTTGGTCTCTAAGTTATAGTTAGAATCACACTTAGGTACACAAAAAAATACACATTTGGCCCAACAGCATTTATCTCATGCATGTTTTAGAATCTTCTTTAAACAATGTAAATTGGTAAGTGGATGAAAGAGTCCACTTTAAATAGTAATAATATTAGGGTGCTCCCACCCAAAACCTTTCTTGCAACTGAGCAGCAGGAGGAAAACTGAACATATCATCTCAATTAAATGCTTATTTCACATAGGGATGCTGATTTTCTGCAGATTTCAAACACACTTCTCCGAATCCGATACTGTCCTTCACAGCTCCTCAGGAAATAATCCCAATTCCCCATGCAATTTCAAATGGCTGGGAAAAGGCAGAATCTAAATTGGGATGTGTGAACAAGCATTGCTGTGAAAGGAAAGAATGACTCACTTAGACTCTAAAAATACTCCCAGACTCTAGGAGATTTTGTAATGTTTCATTTTTAAATTCCTTTTTGTTAAGGTTCTGTTAACCTTAAAATACGCATAGGGCACAGAAAGTGTGAAATTTACCTGCGAGCCAAGAGGAGCATGTTAATCACTCTGCTCCACAATAGGCTTATTTTCTTTCTACGTATATCAATCACATTTATACAGTTTTAATCAAGTAAAATAAACATGCTGCTTGACTACATATTCCTATGGTTCTGAAGTTGCAGTACATAGTACACCACTGCTAATATATTGAAGCAAGATCAAAGAACAAGAAAGTAAAAATTAGGAGGGCTGGTGTTCAAACACGATATTTTCCATAGATTATAGGGCTGCTGAGGAGAAGCAAAACTTGAGGGTAAGAGGAAAGGGCTGGGACCCACTGACAGGAACTGGGTAACATCCACCAGAGTGACATGAACCACCAGTTACCATGCGACATAACAAAGCGTGGCTCAGTCGGTTATAACTTTAATGATAATGTTGCCAACAATTGCCTAAGGAGTATTTATTAATAATTATTCAAGCATCGACTGTGCAAGGAGTAAATAGGAAAGTACCATGCACAAAAAATGTAAGTGCTTACTATCAAATTCATGACATTTCGGGATGTGCTTATTTTTTATTTTTTTATTTTTGTGTATTTTATATAGCGCACAGCTACCCCAACGGGGTGTCCCGGCGCTTCTGAGTGAACGCAGAGTGATAGTCCTGGGGGGGTTAACAAAAGAGAAAAGTTTTTAGTGCCTTACGGAAGGGTAATTCTTCCTGGATCATCCTAATTGCGATCGGGAGTTCGTTCCAGAGAGTTGTGGCACAGACCTGGAAGGTTTTACCTCCAGAACGTGCTTTCCTGAATCTTGGTATGGAAAGCAAATGGTGGGAGTTGGAACGGAGGTTCCGAGAGTTACAGTAAGATAGGATACTAACAGAGAGGTAGGCCAATCCCCTACCCCTAGTTGCTCTATGGGCTAAGGTCATGGCTTTGAATGCAGCTCTTTGATGGATTGGTAGCCAATGTAATGCTCTGCGATGAGGCGAAATATGGGTGCGTGGGGAAACCCCGCAGACCAGCCGAACAGCCGCATTCTGGACTGTCTGGAGCCGACGTAGGAGGCCCGCGGGCAACCCTAAATACAGGCCGTTCGCATAGTCCAGGTGAGATGTAATCAATGCCTGGACTATAGTTTTCCTGGTGTCACTAGGGAGATAGGTGATGAATTTCCTAATCATCCTGATCTTGGAAAAACAAGCGGCTGAAACGGTCTGTATTTGGTTGTTAAAAGAAAGATTTGAGTCCCACTTGACCCCTAGATTTTTTACAGAGTCCTTAGGGACAGGGGGAAGGCTAAGTTTTTGTGGCCACCAGAGAGTTGCATCAAGAGGGGAGGGTTGATGGAAAAAGAGAACCTCAGTTTTCGCCGCATTCATGCGGAGGCAGTTATGGTCCATCCATTTTGAAATGTCCCGCAGACAATCCTTCTGAGGATCAAAAGTAGTCTGCGTGGCACTCTCATAGGAGAAAAGCAGCTGAATATCATCTGCATAGGAAGTAGCTATGATGCCCGACCTAGCAATGAGTTCAGCCAGAGGAGAAAAATAGACATTGAACAATAGTGGGCTCAAAGCTGAGCCTTGAGGGACACCCCATTTCAGGGTACGGCTAACAGGGGTAAAAGGGTGAGTATAGACTGCCTGGGTGCGATTAGACAAAAAAGAGGTCAGCCAATCCAGGGCCTTCCCCTGAATGCCCTTCGACCGAAGACGGTCAATCAGGATGGGGTGAGAGACGGTGTCGAATGCTGCCGACAAGTCGAGCAGCACCAGCACCGCTCTGGAACCCCCATCCAGTTTCCACCGCACAGAGTCGGCCATTTCTATAAGGGCAGACTCAGTGCTATGGGACTTTCTAAAACCATGTTGGGATTCATGAAGTAGGCCGTGGGATTCAAGAAAACCTGCCAGTTGTTGCTGAGCTACCTTTTCAAGGACCTTGGCAGGGGCTGGGAGCAGAGAAATGGGTTGATAGTTCATCGGCTCATTAGGATCTGTATTAGCTTTCTTTAAAATCGGGACCAGTTGGGCATGTTTCCAAGACTCCGGGAAAATTCCGGTTTTGAGCGAGTCATTCCAGATGTAGTTGAGGAAGGGATTAAGAAAAGAGGCCAATAATTGATATTGCTTGGCTGGCCAAGGGTCAAGTGGTGAGCCGGAGCGACATCTAGACAGTTCCATCAGTGAGTGTTCCAGTGAGATTGCCTCAAAGTCTGAAAAGGTGGAAGAAGACTCGATGCGGTCAAGTACAGGCGTATTACTCCCTAGATCATTATTCTTGGGGAAGGTGTCATAGATCTTCGCGATCTTGTCTTCAAAGAAGTCAGAGAGGCGGGAGCAAAGGGCCTGAGAGACTGGAAGACACTGTTTAAGAGCCAAAGGATCTGTGAAAGTCTTCACTGTGTAAAAAATTTCCCTGGCCGAGCCATGCGCTCTAATATTTTTCTCCTCCAGGTAACGTTTTTTATGCTCAATTATTTTCCTACGGTATTCTTTGAGGGCCAGTTTATATTTAAGTTTTGTGTCAATAGAATAGGATGATCTCCACCGGCGCTCCAACAGCTTACAAGAAGATTTATATTTCCGAAGCTCGTCGGAGTACCATGGGGCGGAGGGAGCTGCTCGAAAGGTTTTAATCGGTCGCATAGGAGCGAGCGAGTCAATAGCAGAGGTGACCCAGCAGTTGAGGTTAGTCAGGCGTGAATCTAAATCAGGGGCGTCTTTGGGAGTGGTATTTACAAGATGTAGGGCAACACTGTCAGGGGAGATCTTACTCCAATTACGTCCTACAGCCTTAGGGGGAATTCTAGGTCTCACATGCTGGCAAAGATGAGTAGCAAAAGGGATAAAAAAGTGGTCCGACCAATCACCGGATAGGGATCCTCAATCAGGATGTTTGAGAAATTCGAGCAAACAAGATCAAGAGTATGACCAGCTTTGTGCGTTGGTTGAGAAACCAATTGGCTTAATCCAGCATCTTTTAAAGTAGAAAGAAAGTTAAGGCAAAGCTTGTCAGAAGAGTCCTCTGCATGTAAATTTAGGTCTCCTAGTAAAGTAAAATTGGCATAGCGTAGGCTAGCCTGAAGGACATAGTCCAAAAATGTAGCCAAGTAGGAAGCCTTAGATTTAGGAGGGCGATAGACCAGGAGCCCTGTCAGTGTGGTGTGTTCAGCTAATTTAATACAGAAGGGAAGGGCTTCAATCAGTTCAATTTGTGTGTAAGGGAAGGAAGAGATCGTCCATTGGGATCTATAAATAATAGCTACCCCACCTCCCCGATTGCGACCCGCTCTATTGGCGCATAGGATATTATATTCCGGGGGAAAGGCCAGGCATAAAGACGGATTAGATTCAACCTCCAGCCATGTTTCCGTAAGAAAAAGTAAATCCCAGTTATTGTCCATCAGAGACTGGGCGATATCGAGAGAATGTTTAGGCAGGGAGCGACAATTAATTAGGCCAGCCTTCATAGAGAAATTGCTGGTGTCTTTAGGGCCCTGAGACGGCGGCTGAACAAAGGGGCACGGGACCAATGTGTCATTCAGCATATTGCAAGGTATGCCCAACTCTGGATATAGGGCTAAGTCCCTTTGAAGAGAAACAGTGAGCTGAAATATGGCCATATCCATTTAATAGTAAACACTGAAAGAGGGACAAGCAAAACTCAGAATAATGCATTTCGTTTTGCTGCTCCAAAGAAGCAGTTGCAGCAAACTGGCACGGCCGGAATTTCAGAATAATCATGTAACATAGCAAATCTCCACATAGAAGTAGTTTACAAAAAAAGTTTCAAAGGGCTCTATGCACCTAATTTATATAAAAAGACAGTCTGTGCTCAACGATCTAGATTGTTTGTTAACTTGAATAATACTCATACTACAGTGGAGGGAGATCGAAACCTGGCATTGGACGTCTTCATAGACAAAATCGCCCAAAATGTGAAATGTAACAGAATTGACAGAGATGTGATCTATTACAGTATGGGAGAACACGGGTTGACTGATACCTTGTGCCTGACTCATCCACAAAAGAAAGACTATACCTTTTTCTCTCCAGTTCATGATCCCTCCTAGTGTATTGGTTACTTCCTAGTATATGGCTCACTGTTACTTTTAGAGTTTAGACCACACAGCAGTGGCGGCTGGCATGGATTGGGGGTGGCAGGCCGGAGGGTGGCGAGGGAGTAAAAAAAACAAATTAAACTTACCTTCTCGTCGCGTCCCTCCTCCATTGTCTCTCTGCGTCTCCCCTGACTGGAACAGGAAGCACCCATGCTCCCCCAAGCCAATCACAATGCTGCAATGCAGTGTTGTGATTAGTCTGAGAACCATGGTCCAGCGCTCAGCCAAGGACTGGGAACTTGGGCATGTTCTCCACCCAGGCTGTAATGAAGCCTGGGTGAGAGAACATGCAAAGTGCGTATTACTTTTTGGTCGGCCCAAGGTGCTGGCCAAACATTCATGCGCACTTAGAGAGTGCCCACCCCTCCTCCCCCTTGTCTGAGAGCAGGGCAGCCCTGCCTTACAAAGCTGCAGCATCAGGAAAAAATAAAATGATAATAACAAATTATAATCATTTTACTTTTCCTTTATTTACACTGCTGAAAGCAGTGGGGCGATGCTCCTCTGCCTAGACGGAGGAGCCGCCACAGTCACACATCAATACCCACACCCTCTAAACCTTTGGAGAAAGCAGGCAGGCAAATATAGGCTTCTGGAGGGAAGGAGATACTTAGTTCCTATATCTGTATATATGAAGAGTGAAACAAACTCTTGGTGGTATCAGTGCAGACCCCTAGTGGGTGGCAAGGCACTTGGAAAGCACTCCTAAGGCCAAATATATGCCATTACAAGAAAAAAAGTTACAAAATAAGCAATCGAGATTGCAAAATTAGCTAGAACCTGCCATATAGATACACACCCTCTTCCCACAACTAGAAACAACAACATTCTCCAATAACTCCCTATACAATGTAAAATCAGAGACGGCACTTATAAAAGTGAAATGGAGGCACTATGAGCATGGAGAGAAGGCTCATTAGAATCTGATTGTTCACAATGACAAAGGGATTCACAGTTGGCTATATCTGTTAAATGCAGTGGAGACCTCCAGCTGCTACCCCACCCTTTGAATACTGCAGAAATGTTCTCCTCACAAACATAGTCATTTATATGATGCACAATCCCCTACCACTTCGTAGGTGGAAGAGCCTTTTTTTAATATCCTGACTTTACTAAATGGGTATCTCAAGCTAGATGAAATAATGCCAGTGATCTCAATAAATCCTACCTGCAAATCTCTAGAAGATGGATGTCCCATAAAATGAATAAAGTCAAAAAATCCCCACGCTGCATGAGCATTTACAGAAGCGGAGGAATCTAGAATGCTGAGAACCATATCTAATAGGTGTGGCACCTACTGCCCTATCTCTTTGATCAATGTTGAAATGAGGGTACTGACAAAGGTTTGCATCAAATGATTGTATAACTGTTTTCAATCTCTAATGTATGAATCACAGGTGGGTTTTGTCCTATACGTTCTACCAGAATCGCATTGAGAACCTTGGCACACATTTAGGGTCCAGGAGGATGTTTTGGCTGTCTCGTGTGATGTAGAGATTTAGCATTTAACTTCATCAACTGGGCAACCTCCTCTGCATATTAGGTGAAATAAGTCTTGATCAGGACCTCATCTCTAAAGTATGAAGGCTATTTAATTTCAATACAGCAGAGAGTCCCTGTAGAGGTCCTCTTATCCAAGATCACCATTGATATTATGATATCTAAGGAGGACTATACCAAGACTGAAATTGCTCAAGCTGCACGTATTTCAGCTAGTGGCCTCCAACTGTCTCACATTGACTCATTCTATCTAGCCATCAAAAATGTTTAAAATGTGCTTGTGTCCTTATGCAAACCAAATTGACACCATAATGGGTAAAGCTTAAGAGGCAATTGATGTCAGCATGTGAGAGATAATCCACAATATACCGATTTAAGATGATGCAGCTGAGTCTGGGTCACCCCATAACTAGGACTATGTTAACATCATGGACGTTTTCACATAAACTATTCAGCATAGACAATTTCCTCCATAAATCTGCCCCCATATGCCGTAATGCCAGCATTCTAATAGGGGACTCCACCTTTTATTTGGACCAATGGGCGTCTAGAGGAATCTCGAAGTTGGACCAATAGTAGAATACTGTTGTCCTCATATCTTTCCAGACTCTATGTACAGAATATGGCCTGATTAACAGGCACAAATGGCAATATCGATAACTGTCACATTGTTTGAAACGTAAATTGAGGCCTTCTCCTGCCAAAATACATAACCCCCTCATAGTAAACTATCTGAAACCTGAGCCAATTATAAGGGTGCAGTTTCAGCATGTATGGTGTATTTATCAATGGCCTTTTCACTAAACTTGTGTCAGTGACTTCTATACAATTTTGAAGCATACAAAATAGTGATAGATTGAATGCTTGAATTAATCTCAACCACCTGTAATTACTTGGGCAGCATCCAAGTACATTGTTATTTAGCACACCATGAAAGGTCAATTTGGTCCCAGCCAAATGCAAATCAGTCTTGACCCTGCTCCAATAGAGACAGGCCAGCCTGAGCTGTCAAGCCAGGTTCTCCCTGAACCATAACAGTATCAACCCAAGATCAGCACTGTCCTGATTGGTTTCGTATGCACATTGGGCCTGGGACTCACATCTGGGCATACCGTAGCACTGAGGACATCCCACTGAAATATTTTAAATAGTAAGGGACGGAATGCTTGAATTAATCTAAGCTACTGATAATTATTCGGTCCACATCCCAATCCATCGTTATTTTGCACACCATGTCACCTCAGTTTGGACCCTGCCATATGTAAATCAATCTTAACCCTGCTCCAATAGCAATAGTCCAGCCCAAAATGCCAGGCCAGGTCCTCTTTGAACTGGGCCCAAGCCACCCAAGAATGGTTTCTCCCTGACTGGGGCTCATCAGTCAGGTGCAGCTTGGTACCAGTGGCACAGTGAGCACAGGACCCATGACTGAACATACCTGTCACACCTAGAGCACCACACTGAAGTATACATAAAGTGATGGATGGAATGCTTAAAATATTCTCAGCCATTGCTAATTACTCAGGCCACAACCCGGTCGATCACTATTTTGCACACAATGGCACCTCAGTTTGAACCAAGTCACATGCAAATCAGTATTGACCCTGCTCCAATTGGAACGCTGTAGCCCAAGTCGCCAGACCAGGTCCTTCGTAAATGAAAAAACAAGCAACCCAACCAATAAGCAACTCGACTGGTTTCACCCTGATTGGGACCAAGCTAAAAAGAGCAATAGGTTGAAATGCTACCTGATTGAGTAGCAGTAGTTAGTCTTATTGCAAGCATTCCTCCCAATCACCTTCTGAGTGTTTGATCTAACACCCTAAGTGGCCATGGGTATACCCAGAAATGGGTCATGTGCTCACTGTGCTAATGGATCCAAACTACACCCGACTGAAGAGCCCCAATCAGGGTGAAACAGGCCTTGTGTTGCTTGAATTCCACTTCAGAGAGCGCCTGGCCTGGAAAAAAAGTAATATTAAATGTGTCTAATAGGTGGAGTCCGGTTTGGCAAGGTTTGGAGAGAGCACAAGCACTTTAGAAATTGTTAGCATGGGTAAAGCGCACAGAGTCCTAATACTAAGTAAAATGGTCTCAGCTACAGAATGCAATGTGTTTTATCATTGCATATATGTGTAGTTATTGCCGACTCATATGCTGTTTGTAAGTAGAGGACAGTTTTCCTTCCTAAACAAAGCTTCAGCTTATAACATGCAATTTTGTACACTCATGGGCATGGAGAAATGGCAAACTATACTACCTAGAAAAGAAAGATGGACCTTGTTGACCAATTGGTGGGATGATTGTTGTCTATGGTGATTATGAGGAATTTTACAATTAATTTGATTTATGAAGATTTTCTATATTCTCCAATGAGAACACCTGGCTAGCCAGAAAGAGAATGAAGCAGGTTTTCATAACAATATATTGAATGATTTATGTGTATTTAGAACAATTAGACAGAACAAAATATGTTGCCCAATGGCTAGCTAAGAATATTTCTCGGCACATGGATAACACAGGTCAAGAAAGGTGCCCAGTGGCACCCACCAATATTGGGTACATACTGTGCTACTTCTGGCTAGTCCCTAAAAATAATTGGATGGAATGTCATGGAAGGGGAACGAAGCTGCTTGTACTTATGCCAAACGTCACTACAGACAATTACCTCATGCTGAGGAGGGCACATCCTTATCATTTTTACCCCAAGGGTATCCTGCACGTACCTTTCTCCTATTCTTGTAGAGGCATGCAACAATGCACCCTCTCAGGAGTGGATTAAAAAAGATGTGTTCACCTGGGAAAAGAAATCCAATGCCAGGCAATTTTTGCTGTGACAATGAAAGCAAAGTCCTGTCACCTCTCAATATTATAGGAAAAATCAGGATCAGGACCAGTGCTTAATTTGTGGCAGTGCTTGTAGGTGGGATCCAACCGCATTCATTTTTGGTGATTGACACTTATATTTCACCAACAGACTTTGATACAGAGCAAAAGGCAGAAAAACACAAAAAGGGAAAAAAGGGAGGTAGCGAAAAACAGTAAAACTATGACAAAGGGTGAAGGCAGGGATGAAAAAGAACTTGCACGAGTGAGGTAAAGAGGCAGGGAGTGTCTGGTGGTGGCTTAAAGAGCCATGAGGTAGAATATACACAATGCAGCTTTGGTATTTGACACTGTGACCTGACAATGCAGCTTTGGTATTTGACACTGTGACCTTCAATAGCACCCGTTGCAAGCTTCTGAGCAAAACCTTGGGCCCCAGCACTTCTTCTTTTACAATTTAAGCACAGCCAAGCACCCATGCATAACTAATATGTGGCCAGTGTTTCTGCCTAAACCTGATGGCCTCGTCAAATTCAATGATATCATTCAATACGGCGCCAAACACCAACATGCACATCCATCCATCCATCCATCCATCCATCCATTCATTTATCCATCCATCCATCCATCCATCCATCCATCCATCCATCCATCCATCCATCCATCCATCCATCCATCCATCCATCCATCCATCCATCCATCCATCCATCCATCTATCTCTTTCCCTCCCATCCTGGAAATCTTTTATCCTAACACTCACAAGATAAGATTGCAGGCGGGAGTATGTGCTGTTGCCACCCTATCTTGCCATTACATTGAATTGCATTACTGATAAATCTTCTTTGACAGTAACTTCCTGAAAAGAAAAGCATTGCAGAAATGTTCAGTTCGGTAATGAAAACGCCGATTTGTTTATGAAATGCTTTGCCGAAAAGTACATCTGTTTAGTTACACATCCCGGAATTGCTAATAGATATCTGCTGATAATGCTTTTAATCTAAAAGTGCACTTCCCCATCCATTACATCGTTGTACGCATTAGTACCATTTCGTTTTTCATGTTAACGCCACGATTGCTAAATACATCTCTCGCTGCATAGAAACCTACTTAGTGGCGATGTGTTGTAGGATTCTTAAGTTGCCAAAGGAGGCGTTCTTGTGGTGCTCTTTATAATTGTTTGTGGTTTTGAGCCTTTTAAAATGCAGCAGTTTAGCACCTTCTCTCTTGAAAGATCATTACAAGTCAGTATGGCATCTCTCGATACATAGCATGAAATGACTTCCACCCACAAAGCATACTGAGAATGACATTTGTTCGAACTAACAGCAGTCCACAAACCATGGGAAGTTTCATTTGTGTGTGTTCATTTTAACTATTTATTTTTTAACCTACAGCTGTGAATTAGACCTAGCTCTGACTTAATTGGTGTTTCCCAACCTATAATGATGTATATTCACTTTTGCTACTCTATTACATTCCAATGTCTCTCATATCCAAGGTCTGAAAAGTCTGCATCTGAAAAAGCAAGATTTCGATCTTGTCAGACTTTGTGAATGTGCTTTTTCGGTATGTAGGTCCCTCAATACCTGAAGGAGTTTGATAAATGTATTTAGGGGTGTGCAAGTGACTTTATTTCCCCTGCAAGACTGGGCACAGCCAGATAAATGTATCCAGTGCAAAAATGTCAAATGTTGTCAGACGTGACATTTTATACAGCCAAAAGTCCTGTGGTAAATCTAGCTACATCAGCCTTTTTAGGTTTTGCCTGAGCACTGTCAGCAAACTTTTTTGTAAACAGAAAAAGGATTAAAACGGTCTTAGAGCCCACCCATTTTTTAACAGTGCTTACCATTTTTGGCTTCAACATCACTCTTGTTTCCTTGCTTCTTATTAGTCAGCATTTCCTGCTCGCCTCCTGCTTCCTCCAGGCGCTTCCAATGTTTGCCCCTGCCATGGAGCATCAAAGAAGTACCGCTTCCTATATGTGGCCAGTGTCCTTCCACTGGCTGCATGCTCTTGCAGGTACTTGTTTTTTACTTTTTTACATGCACTGTCTGAGAGTGCATGTGTCTGCCTTCCGTCCTCCCATTTTCCTCCTGCCCCAGCCTATTTTTTCTGTCCCTCCCTCGTGTTTCATGCCCCTCCTCCTGCTGTCCATTGTGTTTCTGCTTTCTCCCTCTTCCCCACACATCCCTTGTTTAGTGTGACCCCGCCCTCCTTGCACTGTCTATGTTGCTCTTTACTTCCTGCATCTCCCTCATGTTGCTTTCACTCCCCCGTCCTTCCCCCACTGTCTATTCTGTTGCTGCTCCTCCCTCCATCCCCACACCTCCTCATGTTGCTTGCCCTTCACCCAGTTTTGTAGACATATTGCACAGTAGCGTGGGCTGCTGTGCAACATGACTTGAATAAAAAAAACACCATGACATGGTCCACACTGGCTGCATCATAGCACTTTTTTCTTTACTGTAAACAATGTTGCACAGCAGCCCAGGCTATGAGAATTAACTTAGTGGCAAGGTGTATTTATGCTACACTCAAACACTAATAAAGTGAAAGCCCTACACAAGAAAAATCTCAAACCTATTTACAACAATAATATATATTTTAATAAATAAAAGGACACTAAAGCAACTCAAATTGAATAAGTAGAACAGGAGCAATGAATTGCTAAAGTTTTAAGTAAAAGTAGCACCAAGAAGCACAACAGGCCAATTGTGGTTGTCTGGTCCTGCTGGAACGGTTCACAGTCAAAAGTTCAAGAGTATTCCGATGGACCACAGGTCAGATCCAGGGACCAGGTTTGTTCAGGTGAAAAGAGTACCTTCTAACTTAGTCCAGTTATTCAAGTCAGAAGCACGCAGAGAAGGCCTTCGGTGGTCAGGCTGCAAACTGGATCTGGAGAGGGGCACGTCAACTGCAGGTGGCTGAAGTCTAAGGCCTTGATTGAAACTTTGCATTGGTGGCCCAGTTGTTGCCGTCATGAAGAGCTGGTCAACGGTTGGAAAGTCTTGTTGGTGGGAAACAAGCGGAGGCTGTTGTTGACGCAAAGAGCTCTGGGCTGTGAAGCCTGGGGGTCTGTATCCTGGAAGGTTAAGTCGGCAGTCAGATACAGGTCTCAAATTTGCCTCTGTGAAGTTTGCTCGTATTTGCAAGTTTGCCTGGGACAGTTCTCATTGACCTGAACAGCCCAGAACCTTCAATTTTCTCTGGAGTCCTGTTCACATGGATTTAGAGTTGAGGGTTGGAGGAGTACACACTAGCGCCAGCGCCAGCCAAGGGTCTAGGAATCATGGCTGGACTCATGGACCCATGTTGTTAGGACTAACTCCAGTAGATGAGAGCAGCAGGGATCAGGTATATCCAGTTGGTACTGCTCAGATGGGGAATTTCAGAAAAAGGCCTCTGTAAACTTGCTGTGTCCGTGTAGCTCAAACAGGAGGTCAGCCAACTGCCCATTAGAGACACTTCTGGGGTCCTGCGTTCAAGGCAAGCAGGTCTAGTCTTACTTAAGGCACTCCTTATTCTGAGTCTCCACAGGTCCAAGACTATTATGATGAGAGGCTCTGAGGGTGCCACTTTTATGCCCGGTGACAGCCTGTGTGTAGAGGTTATCCCCTTCATAGAACCCTACAATCGTTCTGGTCAGTTCTATCATTTTTCCAGGTTTTGGCTCCAGTCTATCTAGAGAAACAGATGCCAGGCAGGCCCATGTGTGAGCTGCATTTGCCAGTGACAGGGTTGGCATCTTCAGAAGTCAGGAAACGGCTGGCTACAGCTCTCAGCCTACAGTTTGCAGGTAAGGAGGAAGGCCTGAGCATAAACCCCTGGCCATCTGGCTCAGGAGAGAAACACCCTTTCCCAAACCCAAAGCACTTTTGTCCCCTGTCTGGAAGGAATACACATCACCCCACAGGGGAGTTATGAACAGTCACGTGACCCTGGACACTGGCAGACAGGCACATTTGGTTTAGATAGAAACATGCCAACTTTCTAAAAAAACTGGCTTTACTATTAAAGAAGACTGTGAATCACAGTTTAAATGGGTGGAAGAAGTATTTCTCTACCTGCTCCCAAACTGGTCATCACTTATTAAGTGTAGTAAGGTAACCCAGTTTTAGTTGATGGGAGAGCTAGCCTGGCTTCAATGAAAAATGACCTTGGGGAGTGGTAACAGCCAGGCCATGTAAAATGTAAGTACACATGCCCTACTTTCTAAATACCATGCATCCTGCTCCATGCGCATATCTTAGGGGTGACTTATAAATATTAAAAAGGAAGGCTTAGGCCTGGCACAAGGTTTATTTTGACTGGTTGAAATGGTAGCTTTAAACGGCACTGCAGGCTACAGGGGCAGGCCTGAGGCATGTTTTACAGTGCTATTTTAGTAGGTGGTACAATGAGTTCTGTTTCCCACTTGCAGCATTTAATTTACAGGCCCTTGGTACATGTAGTACCAGTTACTAGGGACTTATACATAAATTAAATGTGCCAGTTATGTGTAAAACTATTATACCATGTGTACAAACATGTTTAGCAAAAGACAGGGTAGTGAAGGGACACAAAAGATGGTCAATTCCAAAAAGAAAATAGCTATTTTTAATACGAAGTTCTGACATAAATATGTAATGCAATGATAATGGGCAGGGAGGCACCTTATTTTATTTGATTGAGCGAAGTATTGCTTCAACTATAAATCAGTGGATTTGTATTAATACTGGAACTGTTCATGATGCAAGTAAAAATGAAATCAATTCCGGTTAGATACGAGCAATTAGGGGATATTTTTCGATTACTTGTGCAGCCAAATCTAGAAACTTAAGAGCAATTGTAGTGCAAGCTTGGCCATAGCGTTGTGCGCTGCGAGACAATAATGAGGTGCAATTTAGTGCACATTTCGATCAATTTACGCCCATTCATGCATCTGTTATATTACGTTTTAGTCGCTTAACCCTGGGACAGGATATAATTCATGTCTCCACATATCTGTGAGCATTTCAGCACACCATGCCACAAATGCCTCAAAATATTTCCCTGTAATCACTTTGGGGCATATTATCAAGACAGCCGATAAAATGATCGCCGCTTTAGCGGCAGAAAACTGCCGCTAAAACGGCGATAATGGACTTGATAATATGCGCTATGGAATTCCAATTGAAGCTCAGGTTAGATGTTCTTCACATCTGACATGGGCTTCAATTGGAATTCCATAGAGCATATTATCAAGCCCATTATCGCCGTTTTAGTGGCAGTTTTCTGCCGCTAAAGCAGCGATAATTGTATTGCCTGTCTTGATGATATGCCCCTTTCTCTTTTACTCTTGGAAAGCAGTTTCCTATCGTTTCCCATGCCTGTCTGAGAGTTTCACAGATTTTAAATGACCCACCCCACTCTCATAATCAGTTTAATATTAATAGATATACAAATTTCTCTCAAACTTAAAACATATGAGTAGTTGCTGCAGTGTAGAACTTAGACTTGAGATCCCATATAAGAATAACTTCTTAAAATCTTGTAATTCAGGTCCTATTGACATAATAGCTGTGGTTAAGTTACTTGACCAGATACCATGTGATCAACATGCCAGTTTGTAGGAAAATATCCGACCACCCTCAAAGATTTACTCTCATCACGTAGTAGGACACACTAGAAATGTAAACAAAGAGAGTTACTCCTCACCTCCCTTCGGAGAATGCAGTGCACCATGACAATAACAAAGCCTTGTAATGAATCGAACACTGCAAAGAGTATCTGAAAAAGTATTGATCTTTTATCGGTCATTGCAAGGACTGCAGACATCCAGGTCAGAGCCAGGAGGGGCAAAACAACACAGGAGCTCCAGAGGGATGCCCTGATCAAAAACAAGAAACACACATTACTTAAAGACAGTGGCATTAGTGGACAGGCTTTATCTAATGCATACATGACGATTTGTAATGTAACTTAACATTTAAACTGGCAAGCATATTTAAGATTTATTAAAAATACGGAGGATTCGGCTTAAATTGTAAATCCTTTGGAAAATAAATCACTATGAGGTTAACACTGCTATTTTAATAATAATATTTAAGTACTATTACATGCTCTAACTATGCGCAGCTACAGGTTTCCACAAAGTATGTACATCCCACATGCACGGTACAAGAATTGTAACAAGAAGATGTAAATGATTTAGACTAACATGGCATTACTGGCGGTGGTGGCTGACAAAGCTGTTGTTGAAACTACTCCACACTTGGCACATTTGAGCGTCAAACCGCTATGAGGCTCACTCATCTGACTGCAAACAAACAGAACACCCACAAAAAGAACAAAATGTTGAAATCTCACCAAAGAATTTGCCGCTATCACACTGTCATTGACATTTAAAGAAGATCCCATGCATTAAGTTGTGCTTATTTAGAATAGATGCACCATTTTGACTCACAATATAGAACTGTGTTTTTCAATAATTTTAGTTTTTTTTTTTTTTAAATATTGACAAATAATGCTAGTGCCATCTGATCATGCATTGGGTATATGCTTCCCAGTGATAATGTGAGAGGGTTGTTTTTCTACAAATCACAGCACTTCAATACATTAAGCGAAACAAAAGCATGTACTAGTGTAGACATCTAGTGAGAACCCTCTATTCAGACCATTCCTAGGAGCCTAAATGCCCACAGACTCGCCCAAGGATGTTTATTCAGTTGAATATTTTAATAGAAACCTTAACGAGTAAATTATCATGTAAATGTGGCACGAATTATACTAATTAATTATTTTGTGGTTAGAAGACAATATACTTAAAATAGATATAGCATGCTTTCTAAATCCACATTTATTCTAGGTCTAGAAATCGGTGGTCTGAGTAGAGGGTTTACAATGCATGGACTTTGATGAAATATTATGTGGGGTTAGAAAATGGAGGCCTGCTATTCCCTTACAATTCAATAAAGCACACAAGCAATACATTTTAGATATTTAATACAAACACTGCCGTGCAACCATTGTAACAATTCATTTTTGTTCATTGTATGACGTTTTAACTCATTTACTGCTAACTGCAAAGCCAATGAAAGTTGGCGGAAGCAACACTGCTGCACACAATCCACGCAGGTGCAGGACAATAGCTGTCCGCCACTGTGGGATCAAGCCCCACGTACCTGCAGGGCTCATCCTCTGGATTTGTAAAGATTTAGAAATAGGCGATATTACAACTGCCCATGGGGCACACAGAGCTATTGTAGAGCTGTGTCCACACAGGGTGCCACCCACATGTGGCTGCTGGACAGACAATGACAAAGCTTGCGCTGCTTCTCAAGCACTGTCACTTGCACCAGACTCTGCTGGCGCACGTGAGAGATGACTGGTTGGGGAACCACACTGGCATCATATCTCTTTGTAGGCAAATGCATTTTGTCAATTTGAAATCTGCACAGATGATTAGTGACATTTCCCAATGTACACTCTTTTGAGGATCACTGTTTTGGTGAGAACACAAGAACATCATTTAACCCAGCATTTCTATTCTCTCCTAATTATGTTTGATTAAGGATCCTGGCACAGGAAGACAGTGTTTAGTTTGCCCAGCATTAAAATCTGCGGTCAAGTGGAGAGTTTAGGATTAGAACCTGAGCCTCCATATTCCACAATTTACATCTAGCCACTAAGCCAGTTCCATCAGTCCTATCCCAGTCGCAGATAAGGCAGCTCTGCTGTCTAACAGTCCATGGTGTGACTCTGTGTGCCAATCTGTGACACCTCTTTTTAGAGTACCCTTTGCCTGGAGAGGTGTGTTCTGTAGCTTCCTCTAATTACGTAAATCAATTTTAAGAATATCCATAAAAACATAACGTTTCCAATTTGTTTTACATCTCCTTCGGTAGAAAAAAAATCTTTAGAAGGAACAATTTATAATTGTAAATGCTCATTAATGACATAATAAGAAATCGAAAACAGCATGTAGTGCAATCTCATCTAATAATATTGAATTATGTATGTAGTTGTATCTTTCCTGTTATTGATCTTTCATATAATAGTGCATACCTTCTTTAATTGACTAAAAATGTGCGTGCAGCGGGGCATGTTCTACTCTATAAGTATCTAAATGTATGTAACAAACCTCTCAACACCATTATAATCATTTTGTTTACACCACACGTATGCTATTGTTTGGTGACTGTAGTTGATGTTTCATCATGCCCTAAAATCTTCCTTACATATTACAAGGGTCTTATTCATGCACCTATTACATCTTCCTAACCCTGACTCCTCTACATGTCACCATTTTTAATTGCACTAAGGAAGCCTTTATTAAATCCGCAATCAATATTGACGTTTTCATTATCTGGAAAGCTTTTATTAAGTAATTAATCATTAATATTTGAAAAGTAAAATCGAAATGAATACTTTCATAAAAGTTGCTTTGGTATTTGCGGCGAGTCTTATCAGTCATCTCCTGAACATTAATAAATTATCTTATGCGACCCAGTCTGCAATTTTGTTAATCCTTACTCGGTGCAATGGTCAACAAGAGAACCCAGTGTGTTCAGTGATAATAGGAACATCGCTATAACGGAAGAAAATGCAATTAAAAAGTAAAAGACTGCTATTGAAAATAATAAAACTCTGTACATGGAGTTGTTGTGCCATTTAATTAATATATTAGACAGATGCCTGCGTATGATTGAAAAAAAAATCAATGTTTAGTTGTTTATTAATTTGGTGGGGCCTTACATTGGATTTTCAGGTTAAAAATGATTCAACTGCTTCTGCACTCATTCTTCTTTAACAGCGCGTTTTTATTGACATAGTCTCTTCCATGCGCCTTTCTGGCTCAAACAGGACCGCACTTGACACAACATTCGTGAACAATGCTGAAGCCACACACAATGCCGACGAAAGGTTACAAAATATCCTAAGGAGTTAAATCTATGCAATGAGATGAAACCTCATTGAACCAACCTGACTGTGGGCAGGGTATAATAGACCTTGTTTCTAAGATACTGATTGCAGACAAAAATATCAGTAAATACATCAAGGGAAAAATGCACATCACTAAATGGTCCAATACCTTTGAGCTGAATTTGTCTATTGCCCACCATCAGTAAGCTTCGGGGAAGACTACCTTTTAGGGACTATTTAAGTCTTGGAATTAATGAGTGCAATAATTTTCTTTTAACTAATAAACTTTGACTAATGGAGCTATCATCTTTAGAAAAGGGCGATTCAATAATGCATAACTATGAGGAAGTGCCATGGGTCACCCATGCATACTGAGGTTATTTTCACCAGTGCAGGGCGGTCATGCTGCTTGATGCATTACTCCTGCATTCTACAGCATCCATAGAATATCTTTGTTAACTGCACTATTGAAGTTGGATCAAGAGCAGATATTTATTGGGAACAAGTAAAGACCACACATGTCTTCATGGACTCAAATGAGGATCGAACCCTGCAGGTTCATAAATCCTATTTTGAACTACGAAATCAGCTAAAGACTTCATATGTGCCTGAATCACATGTGGCTTAATTAGCATGACATGTTTTGATTGAAAGGAGTCAGGCAAAGTATACTCTCTGTTAATGGACAACAATATATATTTTTTCAAATGTTTTTAGTGGTCTCTGGTTGATTTAATATACTTTTCCCGCATACTATGGCAGAGATGTTCCATAATACTAGAAACATCTTTTCGCATCACAGCACTCTTTTTCCCCTCTGTGTTGCCACCTCACCTCTGCTGTGAAAGGGGAATGTGATGCATTAGCCAATTTTCTAAGCTTCGGAAATGTGGATTTCTACACATTTCTGATCAATAAAATCGCCTTACGGTTGGTTAATAAAGCAAATCCTGCTATGACAATAGTGCACCTTGGACGCTCTGCTCTCTGGAGACGGTAGCACAAGCATTTGAGAGAGACTTGGACAAGTGGTTTAATAAAATAGGACACAGTTCAAGATCGATCATGTAAGTTGTTTCTGCCTATGGGACAGATAGACCATGCTGGTACTTACAGCTGCCTTTACAGAGGTTATGACTACATGGCTAAATATACTGTCATAAATAAACCCACTGTATAGCCCTGAACAAATGTATGTCACCACCTCTTTTACAACTTCAGTGTCCGCCACTGTCTCATCACTTTTTTCACAACCACCTTTACAGCGCAAGCCTGACACCATCACCATGTTATAGCATTGACCTCATTACTGCCTCCTAACCTTGTCCGTAACACTAACTCATGCCTTTATCATTACTCTTGCCATAGCCACTAATGTTAACCATGACCAATAAACAGGTATAAGATTCTTTTATAACACACATTTGCCACATGTGATTTTCCCTACCTAACCCATTGTTTCATGGTCCTTCAGCGTTGGCTAAACTGTGTTTCACCACCTTATAGTTTCTTGTAAACTATTTCTACGCTATCATTGGAAGTCAATGGTCACCAGCCGCGGTCGGTAGTAGGAGTAACTGCAGGGCGGTGACGTGGGGAGAGGGAGGGGCAGGTGGGGGGTAGTAAACTATGGATTACGGAGGTTTACAGGTAAGTTAACATATAAATTAATAAAATGAATTTCGTGGCGTGCACTGCGTCGCATTTGGGGATGCAGTGCACGCAACGAAATTCATTTTATTAATTTATATGTTAACTTACCTGTAAACCTCCGTAATCCATAGTTTACTACCTCCCTCCCCACGTCACCGCCCTGCAGTTACTCCTACTACCGACCGCGGCTGCTGGTCACTAAATAGTGACATATGTCAATGAGCTAGAAACAAACCTCACAACATGCTCTTTGCAGTGCTAGCGTACTTCAACAAATCTGGGGATGCCCATAATTTTCAAAATTGAATAAAGTGTTTTTGAGGTTTTACATTTTTATCCATTGCCCTGATCTAGATATCCAGGGTGAGGTCACAGAACTAAATGGAGTGCCTCTCTGAGACACGCCTACAGAACTATAACATGTCGCAGCAAATCCATGGGAAGGTCACGTATGGTGTCAGTGAGTCTGGGTGGGACGGATGGAAACTGTGTTATCAGAACGGTTTTCCCCTCATACCTTGGAACCCAGCCCATATGTGTCATGGGGACAGTTTTGGGTTTCTATCGAACGGATGCCAAAAAAACGTGATTCCGTGCACGAATGTTATATAACAGCACATGTCTAAAGAGACTGCTAACCAGCAATATTAAACATAAGGCATGGATATTATCAGTTATGTTACAGCATTTGGCCATAGGCTGTGAGAGGTGGTGATGATTTTGGCTACTCCGTTTAATACTTTCCTTCTTCTCACTTTCTGCTTTACCTCCATGGCATCCTTTTTTGAGTCTCCATATCTAATTACAAGGACAGCGTGGATTTGGTGATGGCTACAGCGCCGGAAGCATGCGTTTTGTCTACAGTGTACTTCATGTTGAGCCTGCTCTGCATTGGTGGAGGCACCTGTCTATTGCTATCCCTGTTAAAATACCCCGTTTGCCTTCTCGTTTTAAGCTCTCTCCAACCTTCCCCTTTCTTCCATAGACAGGCACGTTTAACAAGCTGTTGTCTTCTCTTTAGAGGTTTTTATTTTTACAGCATATTAAAAGGTAACACAATAACTTTCTATGGATTTTCATACATCACACATTGACTTAACCCCGTTGGTTCTGAGGTTTGAAGTGAACATGGCATCATGAAATGGTATTTTATATTTTGAAAACAAACTCGTTTTGTTTAAGACAGTGACAGCTGTCACTGATATCAGAAAGAAGGTCATTCCGCACCCTGCGGCTGCGTTTGCCTCTCTTTCCTCAGGTTTCTAGAGTGACAATATCTGAAAATATTGATGGGTCTGAAGGTGACAAGCTGGGGGAAGATAAATGCGTCCATAGGTGCTCTGTGGATGCAAAGCACCATTTTTTGTAAGTTCTTTCAAAGCTGCAACAATTCTTTCAGTGGCGCTCTTCAGCGTGGCTGTCAGAAGAGATCTACAGCTGAGGCTCTTTAAACAATAAGCAACTGGGACATGGCAGCCGTGGCTAACGGGGATCTACTCCGGCATCTTCAAAGACAGGTATATTTCATGAGTCATTAGCCCTAGAAGCCATCCAAACCCACATGCTCTGGCCTAATTTAACTTTTTATAAGAGTCTGTGTGTATATTGAATATTTCACCAGTATTGACCTACTCTGGCTAGCTTTTTCTTTTTTTTTTTAGATGGACTTGTGTTTAAATTCATTCTAGAATTGCCAATTGTCATTTTTCGACTACACCGGACCATTTCAAAAATATTTGTGTGCACTTAAGTTTAACTTAGGTGCAAAACAAAATGCAATTTGCAGTTCTGCACTACACACCCTGTTTAACAGAATCATGATAATCATGGTAAGAGAAAAGTAAGAATTGCAAACAATATTTATGAAGAAGGAAAATCCGTCAAAGTAGAAGATTTTACACTAACGTTTGTTAATGGCTAGTTTTGGAAATATGGTTGTTCTCATTACAGTGCAGAAGGGGTACCCTTTGTACACACTTGTTTAATATTGCTTTGTAAATATAATGCACTTACGGGCTTATTATGATGCTGGGTGTACTTGCGTCTGCCCGACACTGTCTCAGAAATGAGACTGACCGACTGACGGTCTGCGGTCCCGACCGCCTGATTAGAATGCGACCAAACACTGTTCGGTCGCATTGCAACATTTCAATATAGGAGCATGTGTTATGACCATAAACGGGCCATAGTACATACTCCCATAGGGAAATGGGTGGTGGTGTAAATCCCTGCACCCCATGACAGGCACCTCAAAGTGCCTGCCACAACCTGCAGGGATTAACAGGGGGGTACCATAGGAGACTCCTCGACTCCCAACCGGAGGCCACGAAGGAATTGTGGCCCTGCTAGGGGCCCCCAAAAATGCTTTCTGACAGGGTGTCCATGTCAGAAAGGCCGGCATGGAAACCCTGCCTGAAATGGTGCATCATAATCCAGATGGCATAAACCACTGACCATTTGGATTGCGGGCCGGTTCCGACTGGCTGACGGGCTCTATGAGCCCATTGGAAGCCAGCTGGAATGAGCGGCCAGTTTTAAGTCCAACCGGCTGAATCAAAACCAGCCGGTCAGAATTGAAACCAACAATGTTGGTCGTAAGTCCTCCGACCTGAGGTCAGAGGCCTTACGACCAACATCATAATAGGCCCCTTAATAGTGATTCTTGACCCTGTTTTCAGGCAGGTCGCTCCCCCACGCCGCACAGCACCACCTGTGTGTCCATGCCCCTGAGCCCGCTGCTGCCCCTTGCCAGAAATTCAAGGCCCGCCTCCACCCACAGGCTACCACCTGCGCCTCATCCCTGGTGGCCAGTGGCAGGCCGTAAGCTCTCTGCGCTCGATCTGCCCCCTGTCCTCCATGCTGTAATTGTGCTTCTGCTCCTGTATTGGTATTAGTTGTATTCACCTTTTTTCCCTTTTTTTGCACTGTTGTACTGTTGTACCCCTCTTTTTGATTTCTGTACCCTCCGCCCGCTCTACCCTCCTGTTTTCCCGCCGCTGCGTCCCCTGCGTCCCCGCCCCCCTGCTCGTCCATTCGCCACCCCGCTCCCGCCTCCCAGCTGCTCCTCCCTCCCCTTATATGGCAGTCGCTACGCGGTGAGGAGAGTGATCCTTGACCCTATTTTCAGGCAGGTCGCTCCCCCACGCCGCACAGCACCACCTGTGTGTCCGTGCCCCTGAGTCCGCTGCTGCCGCTTGCCAGAAGTTTGAGGCTTGCCTCCACCCGCAGGCTACCACCTGCGCCTCATCCCTGGTGGCCAGTGGCAGGCCGTAAGCTCTCTGCCCTTGATCTGCCCCCTGTCCACCTTGCTGTAATTGTGCTTCTGCTCCTGTATTGGTATTAGTTGTATTCACCTTTTTTCCCTTTTTTTGCACTGTTGTACTGTTGTACCCCTCTTTTTGCTTCCTGTACCCTCTGCCCGCTCTACCCTCCCGTTTTCCCGCTGCTGTGTCCCCTGCAGCCCCGCCCCCCTGCTCGGCCATTCCCCGCCCCGCTCCCGTCTATCAGGTGCTCCTCCCTCCCACCTCCCCTTATATGGTGGCCGCTCTGCGGCCACGCACAGTGAGCGCACCTCTGGTGCGCCAAAGGTGCGCCTAAGGCAAGCCCATCTTCGCACGTCCGTGCCTGGACCGCGCCTAGCGCCAGACCCCCTGGCCCCGCAAACGCCACAACACCGGACGCCGCTACGATGCCAGCACCCTCTACGCACTCAACACCAGACGAGCGCACACCTGCTTCCTGGCCGCCCCGAAGCACACAAAAGGAGCCTTCTCCTGCCGGAGCTGCAGCTTCACAAGCCTCCGAGTTGCCAAACCACCAACCGGGACAGGACGCAACCACCTCAGATGCATACTACTGAACACCGGCTCGGCACGCAAACACGCCATCGAACTGGATAAACGCCTCCTTGGCACCCGACATCGCCATAGCCATCCCGGACGGCTACAAGATCACCCACAGGGACGGCACCAACAGAGTAGGAGGTGGAATTGCCATCAACCACAAGAAGACCCTCAGGGTCTCGACCAGCACCACCGAACACCTACACTTCCAGATCCACACTGATCCCAACACCACCCTCAGAGGAATTCTCGTCTACAGACCCTCCCACATCAACCCCCTGCTCACCGGGACCAACATAAACAACGACGACACCATCAAAATCATGAACACCATCCACTCCGGCTCTCCGTCAGACCCATGCCCACACCACATCTTCAACAAAGCTAGCGCCACCATCACACCCTGTCTCCGCAAGGCCATCAACATCTCCTTGGAGACCGCGACCTTCCCGGAGAGCTGGAAGCACGCCGAGATCAACGCCTTACTCAAGAAACACAAGGCTGACCTGAGGGACTTCAAGAACTTCTGGCCCATCTCCCTGCTCCCGTTGCCGGCGAAGGTCATCGAGAAAACCGTCAACAGACAGCTGACCCGCTACCTCGAGGAGAACAACATCCTGGACCCGTCCCAGTCCAGGTTCCGCAGCAACCACAGTACCCAAACTGCCCTCATCGCCGCCACCGATGACATCAGGGCCCTGCTGGACAATGGCAAAACCGCGGCCCTCATCCTCCTGGACCTATCAGCCGCCTTCAACGCTGTCTGCCACAGCACCCTACGCACACGCCTCCACAATGCAGGGATCTGAGGCAAGGCTCTGGAATGGACCACCTCCTTCCTCTCCGGCAGAACCCACAGCGTCCGCCTCCCCCCTTTCCGTACCCCAAGGATCAT
This sequence comes from Triturus cristatus, assembly GCF_964204655.1. Lineage (NCBI taxonomy): Eukaryota > Metazoa > Chordata > Amphibia > Caudata > Salamandridae > Triturus > Triturus cristatus. The sequence continues at coordinate 496,489,001 of NC_140589.1, read as the reverse complement.
CCCTCAGCCCAACATTGTTCAACATCTACATTGCACTGCTCGCCCACATCGCCCGACTGCACGACCTCAACATCATCTCTTATGCCGACGACACCCAGCTGATCCTCTCCCTCACCAAGGACTCCCGCACTGCCAAAACCAGCCTGCATGAAGGAATGAAAGCCGTCGTCGAGTGGATGAAGAACGGCCGTCTGAAGCTGAACTCGGACAAACCGGAGGTCCTCATCCTTGGCTCCACCCCCTCAGCCTGGGATGACTCCTGGTGGCCGACTGCACTGGGAGCAGCACCAACACCGACCGACCACGCACGCAACCTGGGGTTTATCCTCGACTCAACACTCTCCATGACCAAGCAAGTCAACGCCGTCTCATCCTCCTGCTTCAACGCCCTCTGCATGCTCGGCAAGATCTACAGGTGGATCCCCACCGAGACAAGAAAAACGGTCACCAAGGCCCTCGTCAGCAGCAGGCTGGACTACGGAAACGCCCTCTATGCTGCAGCCTCAGCCAAACTCCTGAAACGACTACAACTCATACAGAACGCCTCTGCTCGCCTGATCCTTGACATCCATCGCCACAGTCACATCACACCCCACCTGAGAGACCTGCACTGACTTCCCAGCAACAAGAGGATTACCTTCAAGCTCCTCACCCACGCACACAAGGCACTCCACAACACCGCCCCAGCATACCTCAACAGACGACTCACCTTCTACACCCCTAACCGCCAGTTCTGCTCCGCCGACCTCGCCGTCGCCACCGTCCCCCGCATCAGAAGAGTGACCACCAGTGGCAGATCGTTCTCCCACCTCGCCGCCAAGTCCTGGAACACCCTTCCCATCCTCCTACAGCAGACCCAGGACCTTCTAACCTTCAGGAGGCTACTCAAGACCTGGCTATTCGAGCAGTAGCAGCACCCCTCCCCCCCAGCGCCTTGAGACCCTCACGGGTGAGTAGTGCGCTCTACAAATGTTCTGACTGATTGATTGATATCCCTGTATCATGTGTTAATCTAACAATATTTAATTTGTGTCTGCAATAAAACACCAACCGTATCCTGGAAATCACTTCTACTGTCAATCCATTGACCAAAACCATTTACTGAACCATTTTGAGCACATCTAACAAATATAAGTGGAAAAGAAATTTGGAGATAAGCAGGACCTTATGTGCTTTTCATAAGTCAAATGATTCAGTTTTAGGCTACATTATTTTAAATATTCTATTTTACTCAGTGTGAAAATATTTTTGAGTAACCTAAAGCAACAGAAAAGCGATAAATATTTCACAGCTCTTGTTTGCTCCGACACTGAAATACTGTATGCCAGTATGGTTTTTAGTCCCGCAGCAGCTGCACCATGGCACTCAGATGGGACAATATACAGCCCGAGAAGAAGTCATGATCATAGTGCAAGCGGCTAAGGACAAGATTCACAGATCTTTGTGATTGACTAACTTAATGTAAGCAATTAAAATGCCATCTGCAGGTATACAAGACAAAATAATGAGGCATGGAATCCAGATCTGTGCAGAAGTGTGCATAACTTGTACTCCAGAACAAAAACGGCTAGTGTGGTGGACTTTCTGAAATACAAAGTTTAGAGTTATGGGGGAGAAAACGCACATAACAAGGAGGAGACCTTGTTTAGTCCATGGTATGGGACATCACATTTTTCTAAGTTTGAAGGTGCAAACATCTATGAATTAAAATTAAGGGAAGGCATTACTGGCGTAATTATCTCCAGCACAATTACTCATAAATAAACATAATACCGTGAGAAGCGTAATCCAGAATTTAGTGCTATTTTCCAAAATGGACTCAAGGATGCATTATGTGCTAAAAAAATAGCACTAAATGGTGCAGGACACGAGCAGCAGTAGCCAGCTATCAATTGCTCTCTCTAAGTTCATTGTTCCTGTGCTCCTGCGATAGGTTTTGCCCCAAAATACTCTTAATTACTCAAGCTGGTGTAATCACGAAATTTTTATAATTTCACAGCACAAGCGTAATGCGTAATCACTGAAATTACTCTAATTACGCCAACGTAATTACAATTTTGCACAGACTGAATTAAAATACACAGGGGAAGAGAAAATCATCATATTTCAGATACGTGAAGAGTATGTTTCACGAAAAACTATTTATTCAATGCAAAAATGCAAATTTCTGCCACATATTTTAGGCAGATCGTGTGCTTTGTGGTTAAGCAACTGTAGTGAGTGTGAAGGAACAGAAATATGTATGAACATGTATGATTTGCATACATTTCCATGCATTCCAGTAATTGTTTGTGAATCCATGGCAAATCAGAAATCTCCTCAATTCACAGATGTAAGTCTAGGATGTGTAGATTTCATGTTTCACGAATCAGGCCCGGATTAATTCCTAGATCACACAGAAGAGTAAAGCTGAATATTGTGATTCCTTTATGAAATAACAAATCTCCGAGGCGACTTAAAATATCAAAGTTTACCAATAGAAAAATACACTTTCTTCCATACTATACTTAGTGACATCCCATTTTCAGTATTTAGTGGCAGATTTGCACTCACAAAAGAACTTTCCACTGAATTGATTGAAAGCAAAATGTTGACATTTGTGCTTTCAAATTGTGCGGCCCGCAACCTGTGCCAAATAAATAGTTCAAAATAGTATGCTGTAAATTATCATGAAAGCCACTTGTATGCTTTAATAGTTGTGGTAAAATGCAGATAGATTCCTCCTATCTTGACCTCTACACCAGCTCCACAGAGGACCGTAGCTGTTTCTTTACAGGAATTGATTCTCGACTAACAAGTGAATGAAAAAAGTTTGCATTGAAGGGAATACATTTAGAAATAATCTGGTTAACGAGTAGCCGTTGTAAGTGGGCTCAAATAGGTCACTTCAATACTGCATGTGCTGGTTCTGACCATCACAACTGTAAACATTTGAACATAGTGGTGATGGATTGTTCCTCTTGTTGGTGAATATGGACTTCAATACCATGTCCTTGTTACATAAAATAGCACTGTCCAGTGCCCTACCAGATGACCTGATCTGACACTTGAGGTTCAATTCACCCAGCAGTAGGCGGAGACCATATGATCTGCTGGTAGTGTGCTCCTGGATCCCACCCCCTTGCTTCTGTTGTTTCCGCTTCGTGAGGTCCACGGTTGCTGATCCGGCATGTACTGCTATGAAGGGTGAAGACGCATCAACACCATAATAGTATTCTTCAATGGCAGCAGTTCGCTCAGGAAAAAGTCTGGCTTCTCCAGAGGATGAGCAGACTACGCGGACTGACGGATTTGTTATTGCTACGTGGGCTGAAGGTGCAGCAGCTGTGCATCACAGTGTAGGAGGCAAGCCTGTCAGTCGCCAAGGTGAGTGAACTTCAGCCGCGAGGAGTCGGGTGGGGTCATTCCATACAACACAGTCAATTTGACATGTTTTATTTCCGCTGGGTCGTACACCACAATGTTTGGAGATAGGAAGTCGTCTGAGGACACTTTTTTCAGCTAGCATAATTTGGTAGGCCTGGCTAAATTGACTGGTTCAACTGATTGACTCTTTTTTTTTATATCGCGTGACAACAACACTTAAGAGGGTCAGCTGTCAGTAGCAGTGTAGCACCTCTTTCCCAGAAAACGAAAAAAAATAAGCTGTTTGGCCTGCCCAAAAGTGGGTCGAAAGGAGAGAAGTGCTTTATCGAGAGTAGACTCACCCAGAGCCATATCCGCAACAGCAAATTCCACCTTCTTGCAGGCAGAAGTCAGAAATTCAGTAGACCCAAAAAATAATTTCTCGCTTGTGGATTCTGACCTACAAAGTTCGATACTCAGTCAAGACAAGAGCAAGGGAAAATGAATCAGGGGGAGGGGGCCAACCTGAAAGTCTGATTCTCTTATAGCATGAGGCTGAAGACCAGATAAATGGGGCTAGTCTGAAGGACCATCCACTTTTTGCCAAACAATCAATAAAGCTATCCAGAAAAATAATGCCACAATGAGCCCCCACCATGAGAGGGGGTACATGACCAATAGTGATCTGCAGTCTATGGTGATACAAGAGAGCATGCCTCCCTCCCCCAAGGAAAGGCCTCTTCATCTGCTGGGTTCTGGCTTATCCCTTGCAGGTCCTGGGCTGAGTCTTAGAGGCCTTAAGATCAAGAGCTAAATTTGGGTTAACAAGATGCAGCCTATGATGTTAGATCAAGGGTCAAGCATCCCTTTGGGACTTGGTCAACCAGAAAGATTTAAATCTTTATTGGAGAGAATATTTGCAGGAAATCAAGATCCAAAAAGATACAAGCGCAGGAAATTGCTGTCCTGCATCAGAGACTTCTAAAAATTGAGGAAAGCGTGATGCAGATGCCAGTTAGATTTCAGAATGCAGAGAAGAGAATATCATACCTTGAGGACAAATCCCTCTCTCTTAACAAAGAAATGTTAGGTATGCAGTAGAAAGTAAACCATTTTGAGAATAAAATTGAGTAGGTGGAGAACTATGCAAGACGGTCTAGCCTTCAATTTGTGGGTATTCCAGAGGAGAGTGAGAGTCAATGGCTGATGAGGGGTGATACCCTGAAACTGGTCCCAGGATGCTTGTTTCCGGTCCAGGGAGGACCTGGCCAGGCAGCTCGGGCTGGACTGTTCCCATGTGGAACAGGGTGAAGACTGATTTGCAAATTGCGGGGTCCAAACTGGGGTGGCCTGGTGTGCAAAAAATGATGGATTTAACCCAGATCTGTGACTGGGGGTGAATGTTTGACAATGTTCAGCATTTTGTCCATCATCTTTATGTGTTGCTATAGTTGCCCTAAGTGCAAAGGATATGCCCAGACATGGGTCCCATGCTCACTAAGCCACTCAGTTCAAGCTAGACTAGCTGATGAGAGTGGATATTCCATAGGAGAGTGAGAGTCAAGGGCTGATGAGGGGTGAGACCCCGAAACCGGTCCCAGTATGCTTTTTTCAAGTCCAGAGAGGACCTGGGCTGACAGTTACGGCTGGACTGTTCCCATGGGGAGCAGGGCCAAGACTGATCTGCACATGGCTGGGTACAAACTCAGGTGGTGTGGGGAGCAAAAAAATGATGGGTTCAACCCAACTCTGTGATTGGGGGGGTGAATGTTTGACAATGTTCAACATTCCGTCCATCATGTTTATGCGATGATATGAGCGCAGAGACACATGCAGCAATCCATCTCTTAACAGAAAATAATTGTTATCTGGTGTTGCACATATGCTCTAGTTAGACTTTGATACCTGAGTTTTTGGATAAAATGTATAGAACGACTGATTGTTAGATAACAAAAGGGGAATTGCAATATAGGGCTGCACATTTTAAAAGAATGTATTTTTGTCAAGATGTAAATGTCCAGTTTTTGTAAAGCGCAAACAAATACCCGAAGGTGTCAAGGCACTGGGGGCCGTTGGGAAGATTAAGCGAGTAATTGCCAAGAGTCACATGGTGCTGGGCTGATCTGCTGCCGGCGATCGAACCGTGAGCCCCCGGGTTCCAGAGTCAGTCACCCTGGCCGCTGCGCCACACCTCTTTGCATGCCATACATCTCTTACTCTGCATGGGATGTTTCAGTCAATCCCTGAGCAATGCTTTCAGTGCCAACACAAGTGCATGGGGGATTAGTTGCATGTTTCTGTACGTCCTTCACTTTATCAATCTGGAATAAGTTATTTAAAGAACTAAGTAAATGTGCTTTCGTGGTTGCCTGAAGCTACTCTGGTTTTATTTTGCTCATCATACACTATTTGCAGGGCCAATAAACATGTTCAATACTTAATTTCTTTTGCGATATCCGTTGCTCACTCTTTGACGTTGCAATACTGGATAATGTTAAGTGTTTCAACTTTTGAACATTGGCATGCTTAAATGATGAGGACTAAAGCCTTCGAGGAGGCGGATGCACGACGAGTTGGGATTCTGCCATTGTTTTTAGTAATTTGAGGTCTGTGAGCACAATTCATCTTGCTGATCAGGGTTTGTTATTTGAGTCCTCTTTTGAATTCCAAAGTGTTTTTGTATCCTATTTTATAGCACGCTGGGTATGTTTTATCCTCCAGGGTAGGGGCCTGACTCAGCATTTCCTACAGATTTACAATCAGCAGTAAAATGACTTGAATTAGCCACTTATGCATTTTATTAATGAGTCGGTAAGTCCATGTGCTCTTGTCCAATTTGATAGCACCCTAGCATTTTATTAGTTATTGGTCGATGTTTAACAGGAAAGGGTGTTGGGTCAGTTTTCCTAGGGAATAGTGATGACTTTTTAATGGTTTAGAATCAGAGCCCACAGGAGACGAGTTATTCCATGGCTGTACTTGATGAAGGTTTTGCAAATTCTGTATACTCATGATGTATTTAATGACATTGCAGTATAACACTTTAATATCATGTGACATTTTAACTATTAGGAAGGAGGCATGTTTGATCTGCTGTTAATATCAATTGCATTCGCTAGAATTTCGGTAATTGTTATGTGATGAAATTGTATTGCGTATGGTTGTTTTTTTGTTGTCTATGTCTTCTCATATTCTGCTCATTTAAAAAAAAAAAAAAAGGATTCTATTTACAAAGCTTTACACTGCCCAGAGTGACAACTTGGTGCATACATGGAAGCATTTATATTTGCCAACTCAAGTTTAATTACAAAAACCTGCATTTGTAATTGGAAATCGACTTCATCAGATGAAAATGAGTCTGCACAGTGAACTTTCACGTGTGAGTAAACTGCCTTACAAGGGTGGCTTGTGTCCATTCTATAATGGGAGCAGCTGCAAAAGTGTGTACACGCCAGCAAACCTACATGTTTATGGGGATTCACAAAATCTTTGCAGATAGTGTCAGACCCTGGAAAAAGTTGGAAAGGAAACTCTCGAAACAGGGGATGGGGTTACTTCAGACGGGAAAACACAATTAGCAAGTGAAAATGCATCTAAACATTATATTTTCTCACTCAGAGATGTATGCCCGTTACATTTTAGACTAGGGGTGGGCGGAATTTGCGGAATTAACCTTCGCAAATTATCGCGAGAATGTTTAAAATTATCGCAAACAAGCAGAAATATCGCGAAGATGCGGAAGTTTTTTTCCGGCATGTTCGCGAGATTTTCTGCATGGTTGCGGGTCGCCAACTTACCCATGTGGTTGCTTGCGGGCGCGGCCATCTTGTTTTGAGTTGTTCTCGCGGTGCATGATCGCGAGAAGAAAGACGTGATCGCGCGACGCATGACGTCACTGCGGGCGCGAACTGTCGCGAGACAGCGCAAATGGCTAAAAACAATACAACATCTCATGGAGAACGCGGCCGGATCAAGAAAACTTGTCGGCGAACGCAGGGATTCAGGTAAGGCGATCGCGCGCGCGCGAGAATGTATCATTTTACAGCGCGAGCAAGAAACAAATTATCGCCAAGCTGCGGAAACCGGAATTTTTGACATTTTCGCGCTCTCCGCGGAACGCAAAAATGTCAAATTATCGCAATTTCCGCGAACGGAACGAAATTTTTGCCCAGGCCTATTTTAGACTGCATAAATATGTACATGGTTCAGTGTTGTGATAGTTCCGAAATGCTACTGGAGTTTCAGCAAATGTTAATAAAGTCAGAAATTTGCTCCAAAAGTAGAAGTAACCATAGGGGAATAAATCTCAAGTTTTCTAATGCATAAAAATGATACAACGATTAAAAAGTACTGAATATCCCATATGTTCACATGTTTTTTATTTTAAATATATGCTGTTATAGAGTCTAGTTTGGCGGTACATTGGCCAAAGGTAATCCCAAACTATCAATTGATGTTGCCCACAAAAGGTGTAAATGAGATTTTGTAAGTAAAACCAGAAACAAACTCGAGAAGTAGCTCCATGAGGAGAGCCACATATACATTATCATAATGATGTTGTGTTACATATTTTATGTCATGAAAACCAAAACGATATTCTCATTTTTATGAATGAGTAACCAGGTAAATCATAATGAAGAATGTGCGGAACGATAGTAACAATGCACATCAGATGATGAAAATAGTTTTGATACATATGTATGTAATGTAGCCTACGTATAAAGCTTTTGTCAGCTATAAGCAAAATGGTTTATCTTTGTTGGTGGCAGACAATGTTCAGGGTGTTGACCAGATGTAAAAACATTGAGTGAGAAAGAGAGAAATTACTATGGTCGATTTCACCTTGAAATTGAAACTGGTCACCTAGTAGTGTAGTTATTATAATCACATTAGTTAAGGTGTAGTGTTTTCATACTTATGGGAGCAGGAGGGAGCCCCCAAAGATATGTAAAGAGTTGGAAAAGATGTCAGATTCCATGCTAAATTGGGTGTGCAATATAGAGAGAAAGTTCATATATTTACCTGAGTGGAATGAGTCAAACAAATTGTTGTCCACTTTCATACTGATAAGTCAAGAGGTAAACTATGTGAAAAGGTGGCTTATAGTATGTAATGTATAAACTAAAAAATGGACTGAGGTTAGGCTGTTCGGTCTTTGCACTGTATTGTATATGTCATCTACGAATGTTATCACAGTCTCATATTAGGAGGGGAAGCTTGAGATATAATTGGTATGGGGAGTTTCTAGCACAGGAAAAACTCCCCCGCCCCCTTCTTGCAGAAAGACACTGGTGTGTTCTGAAAAAAAGAAGAGTTGTATTTGATATTGAATGAGATTAATATTGTTCACGTGTATTTCTTGACTAGTTACAACGTGTAATGCATCCATATTTTCAATGGACTCTACTGATATTATCAATAAAAAGATTTTTTTTAAATGTCAGATAAAAACACAAGTGTATGACGTTGGGAATTTTTATTGCATCAGATTATAGTATCAGAGGTGGGTCCGAATTACATAACGAGCTCTGTGTATGTTAATCTGCACCTCAATGCAGTTTGTCATCAAATTTAATATTGTAGGGTGTGCTATTCTTCCCCGTTTTGTAATAGAAGATTCCGTTTTGTGACACCAAAAATCAGCGATTTTGGTTTGTCTAAATAGACGGGATGCAACCATTCATTTTAACAACTGCAAGATAGTACTGACAGCAACAATAAGAAATAGTGCATACTGGCAATATGCAAATAGTGCTTAAACAGGAGTGAGATGCAAATTAGCACCACCTGGGTTGTTAACGTTATCTGCACTTCAATGTCTTTCTGTCATTTCTTTTTGAAAAAAGCAGTTATTTTTACTCTTTTAGAGTAGTTCTAATTAATATGATTTCGCAAAGGGAACCCAATAACAATTAAACCGCCTCTGTTTTTTTCAGATTGTTTACATTGTAACTGACTTTGGTTGCACCTTATGAATCAGTGCAAAATATAGCACTTGCTACTTCATAGCGCACTGGCACTTCCGCATTTGATTTACTTGCTTAAGAAGTGTTAATAGATATTGTCAAGCAAATGGCTCTTTATTATACAACATATTTGTCAGGGTGCTTGAAATTGATGGAAAATGAGAAAGATATCTCCCGCTCACGCGCATAATGTTACAAATCTGCTAAATATGGAAAAATGCAGATTGGTGTTTGTAGGGCAAGCCCTGTCAGGGATTAGATGCGCGTGTTGTTTTTCAATTGCTTACAGAGGTGAATGCATGTGAAGAATACAACCTTGTGGCCGTGTTCGGAATAAATATGCTGCTCCCTCGAAGTCACGCACATTTCGCAAAGTTGTTACAAGGTTATGCATCCTATGAGCAAAAGATTCAAAAGGATTTTCTTAAAAGACAAATGTAAACTATCTTTCTCTGTTAGAGGGAGACATTTTTTTTTAAAAGAATGCTAAACTATTGCTAATTCTTCGTCTGAGTTAATTTTGCCAAGTTGCAGAATAAAACACAACCCACGTGAGGAACATTTAACATCAGAGGTCGCACAACACAAATCCATTTGATAATTAGGATTTACACCATCACACGTTCTCTAAAATAATTGAAAACAGCAGGTGGCCTAAATACAATGTTCGACACCGATCATGTGCTCCTCATTAATTGTTATTGCTGGGAGGAATCATATTTGTTTGCACAGAGCAATGGAGTATATAAATGGAAAGATAATATTGATGCATCGTTTGCTATGGGATGATGGTAAAAGTCCAACAATCCACAATGTTTCTAATTAAATATAACATAGCCTGTATCCTAGACCAGAAAATTCTCACCTCCACAAAAATCAAAAGTCAAAGCCATATTGGTCTTCCAGCTATCATCTGTTTCTCACTCAAACAATTGTCTCCTCAGAAAACTATGCCACCAGAAGACTAAAGTACCTCCTTTCTGGAGCCGTTGTCGGGATGATAATCAAGTCTTTATTTATGCCGAAGCTGGAGTACTGCAAAGTTCTTCTTTAAATCATGAACTCACTCTAATTGAAGAAACCTCTAAATTCTCCAAACCATAGCTGCAGTAGTAATCACAAGAACACTCCTCACAGACCACATGAAACTGATACCTGATGGCCACCAGTACATTGCGGCAGATTAAAAGTTTTGCCCATGACCCCTAAAGATCTGTAAAACAAAGCACCACAAACAGTCAGCTCTCAATGATTTCAGTAGAACGTCAAGATCACTCCACCCACCATCCACATATAATCAGTTCCACCCACTCATTTAGATACGGCTCATATGATCGCCTATGATTTACATTCAGGAATCCTGCTTTGCAACTTCTTCCTCCCCACTCACAAACATCCCAAATGTACTCCCTCTCAGAGAACTACACAAAACCTGTCTTTTCTCATTACCCTCTCATTATCCTCCTCACTTTTGCCATCTTTAAGCTTTAGGAGATATATATGCCTATAGTCTTATGTGATATGTTGTTCCCTACAAATCCCCAAGATAAACATATAAAGATACATATCACTTGGAAAAGCCAAAAACGTGTATGCTGAGTAATCTCTACTGCTTCCTAACGGGGACACAATGTGCACACTGACTTTACATGGAGCCTCACACTATAAAGATGTTGTTGAGCCTTAGATGTGTTCAAGAAGAAGTTTTATTCCTGTAAATCTTCTGTTCTATATCCTTTCAGAGATTTCAAATTGCATTTTGTAATACATGTTTAGTATTATACCGAACACATAATGATGGTGAATAGATTAGAACTGAGCACATTCAAACAATCTGTCACTAATTTACATCATTTTTTTGAGAAGTTGTGTCTTACTCCTGTCCTAGATTTGACTTAGTCGGCCGTGAATCAGGCCTTTGTTTTCAGAAGTGGAAACCACATTCCTCAGTCGTGAGTCCAGCTTCGCCAAATGACCCAATGCCATATATTGCCCACATCACATTTTCTTCCTGTGCATCAGCTTCCTTTTGAAACTAAATTAGGAGATCTTAGGAATAGCTTTGACTCTATTGTAGGGCACTTTTATCAAAGACTTGTCAATTGCATAACGTTTATATATGAATGGGAGTGCATGCACATGCGTGAGTGCTTATATCATGCACATGTATTGCAAGAGAGTTCACTTTATCTGTGTTCAGCATTCCCATTTCATTGAAAAACATTTCATGACAGTCAATTCTACATTCTGTTGAAAATGTGAAATGATCTTGAGAATGGATTGCACATTGGCATGTTTTGTATTAAATCCTTTACATTTAATGATAGTGTGCTTCTCATTATTATTCTGTTTATGATGATCACTTCCCCTAAACAGCCCAGAATTTTTGATCAACGAAATTGCCATTTAGATCTTAAACATGCCAGTAATTTATAAATGCATTTGACTAAAGTCCTGATGCAATAACAATAATAGCTAATGAACTAGACTCCTCCTTGCAAATACTTACCCAGCCCGGTGTTTGAGCTTTTTGTCTAGGATCCCGTCTCTGGAAACAAGCTTATTAAACACCAGAATGCCAATCACCATGTTAACCTGTGCAATGGAAAAAATAGGCGACCATTTAGTTATGTGAAGGCCAACATCTGCATGAAGTTCCTGAAGATAACTTTTTAGAAACAAAGAATATGGAACTTCTTTTTGTTAATAATTGAAGAAAGTTTATTCGTATATACTTCAGTGCGCTGTTGAAACCTGCAAAGTGTTTATTACTTAAAATGTCCCCATGCAAATATTGCCTCTTAAATATTCCCCATTGGCTGGGATGTAAAAACATTTAACCTCATGCCATATTTATAGCTAATCTAAGTATGAAAAAAGTGAAAATGGAATGCATCAAAAAGTAATGTCCATCAATGTTTTGCTTTAATACATTTTTCACAAAACCTGCCATTATTCAACTTGAAAACTGAAAAAGAAAATGTATTATCCTGACGGACTGTGCAATGATCGAACAAAGTGAAGGGATTGTATTACTTCTGTAAAAAACAGACAATGCATTGACAAGAGAATAGGACTGGTCTTAGCAAGTGGGAAATGTAAAATGTTTTTTATTCCAAACTAGTCCCAACCACGTATAGTCTCAGCTTCTCCAGTGCCCAGGCCACAGCAAAGGTTTCTTTTTTGATAGAACTTCAACTCTGTTCCCGGGAAAGCAGCCTCCTGCTGATGAATGCTACAGGCTGGTCTAGGTCCTCCTCATTAAAACGTGACAATATTGTCCCTATGCCATGCTCTGAGGCATCAGTTTGCAATTCCTTGAATAAGTCAGAGGCCGTGAGTAGAGGAGCTGTACACATGGTCTGTATGAGGGAGTTAAAGGCTGTATGAGAGGTCTCTGTCCAGATCACCCTCCTTGGCTGGTTCTTTGAAGTCAGCTCAATCAAGGGGGCACTAATGGTGCCAGAAGGCCCTCACCTCTGCCTCCTTTTGGGGGGCTTCCCAGGTCATGATAGTGTCTATCTTGGCCTGGAGTGACTGCACCTTACCCCGCCGACCGGGTGTCCCCAGTTCACGACTGACCCATGAACTATCTGGCACTTACTGGCCTTGACAGTCAGGCCTGCCTGTTGCAGAGCCTGAAGCACTTCCTGGAGGAGAAACAGGTGGTCCTCCCAACTACTACTGAAGACAACTATGTCACCCAGGTAAGCAGTGTTGAAGGCTTCCATCCCAGCCAAAGGTTGTAGGGGCATTCTTCAGACCACATGGCATTGTTTTTAATTGGAAGTGGTCCCATAGGGTGGAAAATTCCATCCTCTCTTTGCCCCCCTTAGTTAGAGCAATCTGCCAGTACCCTGAAGTCAAGTCAAAGGTACTCAAGAACTTGCCAGCCCCAACTGATCAATGAGCTCATCAGCTCGGGGAATGGGGAGAGCATTTGTCTTTGTGACTGAATTGAGTCTCCTGTAGTCTACACAGAACCGGGCTTCTGGTGTGATGCCTGTTGGGGCAGCTTTTGAAACTAGCACTACTGCTCTGGAACAGTGATTTCTGGAGTGCTCAATCACTCCCAGCTCCAGCATCTTAGAGACCTCTGCCTTGATGCTGATCCTCACTTTGTCTGACAGTCTAAAGTTTTTGTTCTTGACAGGATTACTATCACCAGTTTCAATGTTGTGGGCACATAAGTGTGTAAGCCCAGCGTAGAGGAAGAACAGTGAGATTAACTGTTCCAAGAGCTGGTGATAATCACTCTGCTGATCTAGAGTCAGAGCAGGGGAGAGGTTGACACCCTCCACTAACCCATCTTTCTTCTTGGATAACAGAAAATCAGGGAGGGTTCACTCTTCTTCTCCAGTCCATCATATGTCACCGGCAACAGGTGACCTCAGGCCGCTCATAGTGGGAGTTCAGGGGACTGAGATGGAGGACCCGTAGCAGGTTTCTGGTGGTCTTGAGGTCAACCAGGTAGAGGCTTCCCCCTTACTCTCAATCATCTTGTAGGGCCATGTCCAGTGGTTTTAGGAGGCCCTGGGTGCAAATGGCTCCATTACCTACACCGTCTGACCGGGCTAAATCTAGACCAGATTAACCTCCTGGTCCTGCCATTGTTTAATCACATTCTGGTTAGCTTCTACGTTCTTTGAAGCCTTCTTCCAGAACATCTGCATTTGACCGTGAAGGGCTAGCATGTAGCTAACCACATCATGAGGGGGCTTCATGATAGGTTGCTCCTAACCCTCTTTTACCAAAATAAAAGTCTCTTGACAGGGTGACTGTAGATGAGCTCAAAAGGGCTGAACCCCGCTTCTCTCTGTGGTACCTTCCTATAGGCAAAGGGAAAACTGGGAAAGAGAACCTCCCACTTCTGCTTCATGGGCTCCTGTAGGCCCATAATCATGTCCTTAAAGGTCTTGTTGAACCTCTCAACAAGCTCATTGATCTGGGGGTAGTAAGGTGTGGAGAACTTGTAACTTAACCCACATTCCTTCCACTTGGCCTTCATGTTGGCTGGCATGTTGTTGGTGTCCCTGTCAGACACCACTCCCTTGAGGAAATCCACTTGGGTAAAAATTCCCATTAAGGCCTTGGACACAGCAGGTGCACTTGTGGTCCTCAGTGAAGTGGCCTCTGGGTACCGGGTGCATGGTCCACAAAAGCCAGGATTAACCTGTTGCGTAAGGCTGTTTTGGGGTCCAAAGGTCAAACAATGTTGATGCCAACGATAGCCATAGGAAACAGGAAAGCCTCGAACTTCTTCCCTGTCTTTCCACTTGCTTGGCAGGAGAGACAAGTCCTACAGAAAGCAGTTGAGTGGATCAATTGATCTCCAGTCGCGTCAAAAGCTTGTTGCCTCAACCCCTCAAGGGTTGGGCACTCTCTCTGTACTCTACAGAACTGCTCCCTGGTGAGCCCACCATCACCTTGCCACCTAGCAAGCTTAGGTCGATCATCAGGTCGATCATCTAGGGAGGCCATGTTGTCCCTGGTCGGCTCTGAGGGGCCTCCTCTGGTGCCCCATCCACCAGTACCACAGGAACTTTACAGTTGGGTCTCCTCCGCCTCCCGCCCTTCCCTTTCTTGCAGCTGCCTGGGCCATTTTTTCGGGTTCCAGCCTCTGTTGACTCTCTTCCCGGGCAGCCATGGGCTAAGTGGTCGTGCAGACCCACTCAGGCAAAACCAAAATTTCTAGGTGAGACTTGAGCTCCACTTCCTTCCAGTGTGCTCCAAGTCATTTCCTAGCAAACAATCCACAGGCATGGCAGGACTCACAGCTACCTTAAGAAAACCTGAGAGCCTTCCCACTCAAAGAGAACCAGAGACTCTGGGTAGTGGCTCTCACGGTTGTCTAACGCCACAACCTGGCAAACTGTTTTGGGTATCATCAGCTCTGAGCACACCAGATAACACATTTCAGTAGCTAAACTGGCTCCTGTGTCCCTCAGACTTTCCACTCTCTGCCTATTGATGGCACCCGCTGCCTATACCTTGAAGGATTGGCAGGCATGTGGGTCCTAGCCACCATCTCTCCATAATCCAGGAACACTCAGGTTACCTCAGCTCCATGGACTGGGACCATCTCCTCCCCAAGCACTACAGTGGCTATCCCCTGGCACTGCCTACCACTGGGGATGAGGGGGTGCCCTCTTGTAGCATTTAGGATCTCCCTTGACAGGTCCATACTGGTAGCACTCATAGCACTTAGGGGTAAAATTGCCATTTGTTTTGTCCACAAAACCTTTCTTTTGATGGCCAGATTGAGAATGGGACCCTTTTCCCCTGGGAACTATGTTGGGGGCCTTGTAAGGACTCATTTTTGTTTTTATCCCCCCCCTCTTTCTCCTGGTGGGAACCCTGACCATCCTTTTGAGAGTACCCTCCCCAATGCCTTCTTGGATACTCGGGTGCTGGCTCAAATTTCTGCGTCCTCAGCAGGCCACCTCAGTCAGCTTGCAGTCCACCAGGTGCTGGTGCATCTCTAGAAAACAAATATTGAGTATGTGCTTCCTCAGAATAAGGTTTTACATCCCATAATAATCAATAACTTTGCAGCCTCCCAAACCATTGAATGCCTTACTAGAGTCATCCAAGAAGTCTACCCAATTCCCCATATGGATGTACATAAAAATTGTGTTTTTGTTATGAAATTTGTTTTTTTGCAAAACATCAGGCTGGTTAGATAACTAAAGCTCTATGTAAGCCGGCCCTTAAAACAGGCTCAAAAAGAAGGTTAGCAAGTTAGGGGGATTGGGAAGAAAAGGAAATGACATCGAATTGAATCTAATATTCTGTAGCAGTATTTTTAAGGAATTGAAGTACATTTCATGAGCCTAGCCAGAGCGCCATCACTTGATTTCCTGTGGCAATAGGTGTGGAAAAAGATAACTTACTTGTATTCCATCACTCCTTCAGGCATCATTTATATCAAACGCAGCCCCTCCAAAAAATCTAAATCAAAACTACCTAATTCCAGGTTTTGTTTACTGTGAATCAGGTTAAATATGGCATTGAGGTTCTTTAAATTGTTCTTCTTTGCAGAGACCTACAGTCAGATTCACAGATTCACTTTCTCATTCACAAATATATGTTCATTTACAACACTTGTACAGCCACATTTTAGAGCCACCAATTCATGATCAAAATATGTATGTTGGGAAGATCCAGGCTGAGAGCATGGGTAGTCTGCTCACAAATGTATGCCTACCCTTCCCCAGTGGCGGCTGACATCTAGGGAGGGGGTGAGTGCACATGCAAATATTGAAAGATAAAACGTACCTGAACAGACATCCTCCACTCCGGACCTCTACCGATGAACTGCAGGCTGCTGTGTGGGCACCAATCCTGGTGCTGCTCTCAGGCTGTGACAGCAGCACCCTGATTGGAGGGAGTGCCACACTCGACCTGCCCCAGCGCCCTGGAGGCCTGCAGGCACTCTAACCCAGCTGTCTGAAGACATCTGGGTTAGAGGTTTCAAATTGCACATGTCTGGCTGGCCATAGCAAGATGGCCAGTCAAAGAGACATGCACACTTTGAAAAGAGCAGAAACAGCCCACCTTCCTCCCTACTGCTGTCATTCAGTGGAGAAGTGTGGCTCAATGATTAGAGCGGCAGACCCTGATGCAGAGGTCTAGCCCGGGACCAGGGTTCAATTCCCCGCCTCAGCGGGTCTTGGGCTCAAAAATTCCACGGACCTGATAATTCTTGCCTCGGTGCCATTCCAATCATGGAGTTCCACTCTGCAACTCTGGGCAATAGCTTGCTTAATCTCCACAACGGCCCCCACAACGCTAAGGATGCCTGTCCTCCACCTTGGGGGTGCCCAGGAGTGGACGCCTCACAGGGAAAGCCAGGATGGGTTCCACAGTGGTATTTGTACAAGCGCCTTGAGACCCTTGCGGGTGAGTAGTGCGCTATACAAGTATGAATTTACATTTACATTCAGCAGTGGCCCCGCCCCTGTCCTTAAGCTTGGTTCAGGAGGGGGGGTAATGTATTAACATTTTATTTCTGATCTTTGGGGGTAATTTAAGTGGGGAGCAGCACCTCCTCTCCAACGGAGGTGCCGCCCCTGCCCTCCGTGCATATCAGAGGTGCTGGTGGACGCCTGCTGCTCTATATGCAGCGCGGCATAAGCCACGTTGGAATAGTGATAGGGTCTTGCTACGGTAATCAGGCTCTCACGCTTCCAACCACTTCATTCATGGGAGCGACACTGGGATATATGTGGTCATTTTTGGCCACATGCTTGTCAATCCATTATACAGTCCTACTAGTAAATTAGGCACCAACATATAAAACAATACTTCACAAGTCAGTGTCAGACAAGGAAACAAAATAAGCCAGGGTGCTAAAAAAAAGTGCATGTCAGAAAACTGAAAATGAGGCCCACATTTGTACATCAGAGCATTTCTTAACCTGTAAAGACACGCAGTATACGTGTTTGCAAGGTATGGACACTGCATGCATGTGATGTTATTGCGGGCAATGTATGTGGCAATGCAAGGGAAATCAACCGTACAAATCGGCCCACCGGACCATTAAATAGGCCCACAAACAGCCAAAAAGCCGAGCCCCACACTGACCAGTCAGACCAGTCCTGCGGGAATTGCCAGACTGCCCTATCAGCCAGGCCGACCATGACACTAGTCATACACATTATGAATTAATTGTGCAGTACATGCTTTCAGTTTGACAGGGGATATGTTGTCTTCTGTCCTGTGAGTGTCAGGTATTTCCCTGGGCAATCTCTGCAACAAGATTAAAGTGCACAAGGTAATGCGTTGTGTGCCAGACGCACATCACTTAATTTCCCTTTTTGAAAAGGGCACGCAGCGAGCACTGTTTCTGGCATCCTCTCTTCCCACCTAAAATAGAAACCTTTTGTAGCGGGGCATTTCTTCCAAAAACATACATTGTGCAGTCATCCCGCATTCTACACCTGCACGCCTTTGCTTTGTTCGTGCTTAAAATATGCTTTACCTCATCTGTGCTAGTGCAAATAGGAGCATGGGTTTGTGAATATTGCCCTTGGAATCTCGATGACCCACTTGTGAGGCAGTTTATTATTGGCGTGTCCGCATGAGCATAGCTAACAAGAGTGCAGCAGGTGCAGTGCCACCGGGACCCGGGCCTTGGGGGACCCTATGCAACCCAATTATAGTTGTCTTTCCTTATTAAAACATGTGATGTGGACATTTCTCTTGGCTGCATTAGGGCCCATATGCCCCTCGATACGGTACTCAGAATGCGCTGGAAACAAGGAAGTGCTGACAATTGAAACCAGTTATTTCCAATGGGTCATTGCCCAGAGCATACCACGTGCACAGTCTTATGCAAAATGCTAACCCGCACTACTTGCGTTTATTCAACTTTATGACAATGCACCTCTTCTTGAAGTCATCGTGCAACGCAGGGTAAAGAAATTGTCGTGTTCCTCGTCCAGTGACACAGACTCTGATGAGAATTACACCATGTCTTCATATCAATCTTCTCAGTGAGGAAATCGAATTTTCTTTGTCCCGGATGACTAAAGCCCTCGTCGCCACTCTGAATGGCCAAGGACAACAAGCCTATTTCTTGGAAAGTTGTGAACCCGCCTACCAGAAACCCACGGCAGGAGATGACACATAATGCCGCTGAGACATCACTCCTTGTTTTCTGACAATTGGTGATTTAGAAGCGAACACACATCAAGATGTGTTGCGCATTCGTGTGGCGGGGGCAGGCAATCACCATGGATTTTTCTTTAAATGTTTTCTTGCCTCTGTTCCACAATCATGTATGTTTCTTCTGAAATAAAGGCATTATATTTCTCGTTTAAAAACGTTGCAATTGGCTCGCGCGCATTCCTTCTGAGCTTCCCCTATTGAGCACCTGCAACACACGCTGCACCCTGAAATGAATGGCCCTGTCTCGCTGTCCCCGAAGCAATTGGTGCAAATGCGTATATGAGGCGGAATTCCTAAAATAGCCACAGCTGACGCAGGAGCCCACAAATCACGCGCCAACCGCTGCTTTCGTCGAATCACTAAACGCATCTGTATGATAATGAGTGTTGATGGCAGCAGGTTCCATTCTCAGCAGACTCTACCTGGATGCGCAGCAGCGTTTCCGGTCTGCGGAATGAATGCGTGATATCAGTGTAATGTGACATCCCTCACTGTCAGTGTACGGAGTGAGTATAGTCAGAGGTACCGGGAATATTATTCATTCAGGTCCCGAATATTTTACTCTTAAGAATTTACTGAGCCGTTTTCTAAACTGACACTAAGACAACTAGTACTCTCTTATTTCCGCTAGTCTAATTTGTTAAGTCTGATTCTTTTGCTGCAATATGCCCTGCAGAAAGGTTGTGGCAGTCCTTTGCTGCAGGGTATATTGCAGCAATGCCAGTAAACAACGTGCACTCTTTGGCACGTTTTAGAATTTAGAGGGGCTGTGGCCTAGGAGGTCTAGAACAGTCCACTGTTCCTCCTGCAGCACAACCAAGGCTGATTTGAGTTTTGGTTGGTTCCTGTATTTAGTGGCACAATGCGGAAATACATGAAGTATTGCAATGCCACACAGAGAAACAACCAGTGACCGGGATTAATTCAAGCATTTCACCCATAACTTGTTAGTTTTCCATAAGAGCTTGCACTTTGCAGATTTCTTTAGGATGTTAAGAAAAGATGTCCATTTTGTGGTGTTCATGAATTTATTGCTTCTCCCTGAAGTCACTTTGACTCTACAGGTACCTATCATGATCAGACTGGGAGCTCCCAGGGCTGGACTGGGAACAGAAACTGGGGTGAGGGGGAGTGCAGCCGAGCAGTGCCGGTTTCGGCCGATTTTGTTACAGGGGGTCGATATTGCCAACCCCCTGTAACAAAAACGGCCCCCAGGGGCCCAAAACCGGACCTCACCCTAGCGGCCTACCGGGGAAACGCCCGGTGCCCGCTATGGCCAGTCCAGCCCTGGGAGATCCTCATGCTAAGCAGGATCGGGTTGCAATGATTTCCAATCTACATTACCCTTTTCAATATTGTATCGCACAGTATCCTCTCCCACCAAAAAGCAGTGGGCACTATTGTTTCGCAAACCCCAGAAAATGTACTAGGGATGTGGAAATATTTTGTTCGGGAGCAAAGTCTTCTGTAGAACACAATGATTATGCTACTTTCAGTTTGATAAATTATCTTCTGTTTCTGCATTTAGTCCTTTGTGAAGTTATCCTCCACAAGCTAGCAGTAGTCCCTTGTGAGAGAGGTTTTTTTGGCTTTTTAAAAAAAATGAATGTGCCATTTTCTAGCTACTCTGGAACTGTATGGATGTAGACAAGCTTTCTTTCATAAAAGCCCCGATTTTCTTGTGAAAATTGGCTTCCATAGAACTTTGCAGCCTGTCGGTAATAATTGTGGTATTCAGTAGAATTATGGAACATCCACAAGAGAAACAATTCCTGCACCCCCACAGCAGACGAGTGTTGGTAAGTGGGTTATTAGTAGTGGTAAATGTGTATCTATCACTGGCAGTAAGGCCACTAACACAGTCTAGGGCTCAGAATAGGTGTCAATAAATTATTCCCATGCTCATCCCTGGGTAGGTTGGCTGTGAGCAGGCACACTTAACTTAGGAGCCAGGTATGTATAGCTTTTCAAAACACCAATTCAGTCAATAATTAAGATACACACACAATACAAATTCAACACCAATTTATAAAAAGATATTTTTATCTTCAAAATGATACCAAAATAACAGAAATCCAATGTAGGGAACCAGAGATATGATTTTTTAAATATATTTAGCACTATATAGCATTTAGAAACCTATAGCACCGCCTTAGGACATCTGGTCACACTTGACCGAGACAAAGTCAAACTTTCAGGCCGACCGCTATGGAGCCCTTCTCGGGTTAACCCTCGCAGTAGGCATCGGTCGAGATTTTACCTTCAGACTTAGAAACTTTCTGGTGCATTTTCTGCCTTGGTCCTTTGATTCTCTTCACCAGTCTGGATTTGGTGAGGGTTCGCCAGGTTGCTTTTTGGGGAGCTCCCGGTCAAACTCAGGAAGTTCGACCCCCAGAGCTTCTCAGTGGGACAAACCAGCAGGTCAGGCCAGCTCGTGGTTGAAGGTGGCCGACTTGGCTCTAGCGGTTGTGTCATTCCCCTTATGGAGCTTTTTTACAAAGTTGCTCCAAACTTCTGGAACTTCTTTCTGAAGTTCCTCTTGAGGGTCCAAACAGTCGAAACCACAATCCAAGGATCTGGAATCTCCAAGCTGGTCCTTGAGAGGTTGGAACCACAATTCTCACAATGCATCTGGACAGAACACTTACAAATCCTCTTCACACACTCCAGTCAGGGGATTCTTGGTGGTGATGGTCCAGGTGAGCTCTGTTAACCTGTAGCTTGAAGGAAGTCCACTCTTTATTCCTCTTGGAGCAAGGTAGATCCAAATGGGCTGTAGTTCCAGCTCATGCAGCAGGCACAGTCAGTCACAGATGCAGGGCCTGATGGTGCAAATCAACTTTCCAGCTTGGCAAACCTTCTTCTCTTAGTTTCTGCTGCTCTCACATATTTATTCAGTATTCCCTCCTGTCCAATGAGCACTCCTCTACAATGAAGTGCAGGGCAACAGCTCAGAGCATGACCACTTCTGCCACAGTGTGGCATAATCTTCTCCCAGAAAGCACTATTCCTCCAAAATTCAGTATGACTGAAATCTCAGCAGAGGAGCAAGAACTAGTTAAACCAACCTCCAGTATGGCTCATTTCCATAGCTCTTCTCCCCCTACCATCTGCAAATTCCTGCCTTAAACCTGCCATCTGGCTGGGTCAGAGGTGCGGGGAGGTTGATGGACCTGGCATTCTCTGCCTGTCCTATTCTTCCTTTGAAGCTCATGCTTTATGCCCCCTTCCCCATTGCACTGTGATTCCTGTCTAGCAGAGTTCAGTTTTATTAGGGCCCTGTGTATAGTTACCTGACTCCCCACCCCTAGGACACCTAGGGGAGACTTTAGGGGTCCTGAAAATGCACAACATATTGTAGTTTATCACTCTTGAGGTGCCCTGCAACCAAAGTTGGGTTTTGGCACAATTTATATTTAAAAGCAGTGCTGCTACACAGGGCTGCTTCTTAAATGACCTCAGGATCTCAACAGTGCACACATGCAAGTGCCGAAAGGGCTGCTAGCCTCTAAACTGCCATGCCCTATCATATACTGGGGACTTATAGGTAGTTTTACCCCCCGGCCGCATTATCTACTAGGGACTTATAGGGTAAGTCATGCAGTTTATAAGTGTATCCTAATGTATAATGTAACATCATATATGTGTTTATTTTCACTTTGCTTTCAATATAGGACTGGCCCTGGGCCTGGTCAGACAGAGCCCGGGGACAGTCAGATTCAGTTACCACCAGTACCAGTCAGAAAAAAATAGGGGTGCACAGGGCAGACAGGGTGACTTTGCAATATAGAGAAATGTGGCTAGAAAAAACACAATAAATAAAACACTCCATTGGTTCTTCATCTTGCAGGAATAGTTGGTTATGAGCTTTATCCATTGACAATGGACCTGCAATACATCCACAAGAAAGACAAAAACGTGAGCATTGCCAATGTTCTACAAAGCACAGCTTTTCTTTGTGTAGTAAGTGGGTCCCAAGCCAGTGACCCCTCAGCCTCACTGGGTTGCTTCAGAAGACATATTTCC
Organism: Triturus cristatus; assembly: GCF_964204655.1. Classification (NCBI taxonomy): domain Eukaryota; kingdom Metazoa; phylum Chordata; class Amphibia; order Caudata; family Salamandridae; genus Triturus; species Triturus cristatus. The sequence continues at coordinate 496,465,992 of NC_140589.1, read as the reverse complement.
CAATGAAGGAACAAGCACTATACATTATTCACCTAAAATTAGAAACATCTTCCATAAGCATTACAGTAACATAATAACATTTTCAGGTAATTATTCTAGTGTTTACCAAAACAACAGCAGCAGCAGGGCCAACAAACGCATAAAGAAGCCCTCCTTCCAGAGACAGCCAGCAGCTGAAAAGGAAATTAAAAAGAAAGTTTTTTTATGAAAGCAATCTCAGGGATGTGGACAATACTAGTTACATCTACTTGTTGACATGTCTCTTGTTAATGAGGGCACACTCCACTTAACACTGAACCTCCTCAGTCCTAGTGGCCATTACATCTAGCTGGAGTAGGGGGGTTTCCCCTTAATCAAAGACTTTGCCTTTCAAATTCCACTCCTGAGAGGCAAGCATCCAATAAAAGCTACTACATCGTCTAACATATTTTCTACATTTTTGCCACTGTCTCTAAAGTATGGTTTAAAACAACTTTTAAACGTCACAATTTACTACCATCGATGTATTAGGTCCAGAAAAGGTGTCACTGCTTGGCAGATCACGAAACGAAATTATTGAAGATGAAAGGTGACTAAATGTAGACAAAGTAGAAAAAATACATTAATGGGAGAGTCATATGGCAACATTGACAAATTTGGCCCAGTACACATTTTTTTTCCAATCATTGCTTGTGAAGGCCAGGACAAAAGGTCCATTATGTACATGTGGAAATTCACAAATATAATATGTACGTGTACAAACAGAGATGCGTGAACACAAACTGAGTTGAATTCATGCAGCGTGTCCTCATCCAAAGTTTGCCCCAAGCTGTTCATGAAAGGGTGCCGCACGTGAAGATTCTGGGTATGTGCTTCATTTACAGAAAGACATGCTGGAATATGTGCTTGGCACACCTTCTGTTGCCCGATGAGTGTTCTGATTTTATGTCAGGGTCCACAGGTTAAGTTGAAATACAATTATACATATTTATTATCTCCATGGCAGAAATTGTACTCCATCACTCAAAAAACTCATGAGTGGTGGAGATCTAATATACATTTGCAGCAATAACTGAGGTTTGGACATGAATCTCAAAGCGCTGCCATGTACAGGCTCTTTAAAGCCCATTCATGGCAATGCTGTGCTCATGGGTGATATGGGTATTGGGGTGGAAAACTACTGAGAACAGCAGGCCCAAAACACTATGCACACATAGCTCATGGGAATTTCTGCTTCTTTATTATGCATAGAGTGCCCATCCTAGGGGCATATCATCAAGGCCAGGCGATAATTATCGCTCAGCGCTCTTAGCGCAAGGATAATTATCGCCGGCCAATGCTAATTTTATCGCGGAGATAGCGTGCTATCAGCAACGCTTATCTCCAAAGCGATAAAATTCAACGCGCAAGCTGCCAACTGTGCAATTATCGCTGGAAATCCAGCGATAATTGCAGAACGTTTAGCAAAAGCTTGCTGATAGGGCAAGGCAGACTTAGCCATGATATCCACCTTCCATAGGATATCATGGCTAAGTCAGTTGAAAAGCAGGCATAAGGAAAGTAGCGATAACCAAGGTTATCGCAACTTTTCTTGTCACTCTGCAGGTTAGCGTGTGGCTAGATAATAGGAGAAATGTCGCTTAGCGACATTTCTCCTGTTATCTTGGGGTGGAACGCCCACTTTGCATCTCATTAGAGATGCGAAGATGGGTGGTGGGGGAAAGGGCGATAAGGCAAGGATTCACGCGATAGCGTGACCTTGCTGATAAGGCGATAAAATTATCGCCGCTTTTCGTCCGATAACGGACGCTAAAGCGCCGATAATTTTATCGCCTGGCCTTGATGATATGCCCCCTAGTGTTTAAGAGCAGATTCTGCTCTCACTGGCTGGATCCTCTACTACCTGTGGATCAGCATTTGCAGGCTTGTATGCTGTGTCCACAAGTTAGCGAGGGTAAAATGTTCTTAGCAATGCGGCATCCCTAACTGAATGCAGCTGGGCCACAGTATGTTCATACTTATAGAGTAAAATTGTTCCAGATTCTGAGTGCTCTAGTTCTCAGAGGGAACTTGAATACACTGCAGAACATATCAGAATTTATCAAATTGTCTTACATCCGATAACACTTATCAGCTGAAGTCTACTGAAAGAATCATTTTCACAAGTCAACTCGAAGCTGTGCAAAATGGATTGTACCCTGTGAAATGCCCAGAATATCATTCTATTTTATGGCCCTAAACATATGATACAAGAGACCACTCTTTGAGGCTCTTGTCTGACTTTTTTGTCTGGTCCCTGGAATATTGTATAGGTGGTATATTTTATGAACACTCTAGTGGGGTGACTAATACCTGCAAAGTTATGCTCTAATGATGCAAAATGATAACAGGTGCTATTATGGAGAAAATTAATCAGCTAAAAATTAGTTATGAATTCACTATCTTTGTAACATATTTTTTTTCCATCCATTAAGATTTTTGCAGTAACCATGAGGCCCCATGTATTAGCACTAATACAACTCTCAAAAAAATAAAAAATAAAAATGCATTCTCTAAAGTACAACTAATCTTCGAAATGTTTGCAAATATTTCCCATAGATTAATGACACTTAGGGGCATATTTACAAGGAGGCGATAATAAATTATCGCCGCTTTAGCAGCCGTTTTCGGCCGAAAAGCGGCGATAATTTTATCGCCTAATTAGCAAGGCCACGCTAACGCGTAAAACCTTGCTTTAGCGTGGGGATTCCTAACGCCCAGCTTTGCATCTCTAATGAGATGCAAAGTGGGCGTTCCCGACCTGACAAGTAGGAGAAATGTTGCTAAGCGACATTTCTCCTATCATCAAGCCCCACGCTATGAAGCATAGCGGCAGGAAAAGTAGCGATAACCCCTGTTATCGCCACTTTCCTTATGCCTGCTTCAGGACTGACTTAGCCATGATATCCTATGGAAGGTGGATATCATGGCTAAGTTTGTGAGTCACTATCAACAAGCTAACGTGAGATTATCGCTGGGTTTCCAGCGATAATCTCACGTTAGGCAGTTAGCGTGAGGATTTTTATCGCTTTTGAGATAAGCGTTGCTAATAGCACGCTATCTCAGCGATAAAAATCCACGCTAGCCGGCGATAATTATCCTAGCGCTAAGTGCGCTTAGCGATAATTATCCCAGGGCTGTTGTTGATATGTCCCTTAGAACGTGAACCGCTACCTAAAACTTAAATGTTCCGATTCCAGATACATATTGTGACAGAGGAAGAGTCTTCCATCTCATGTAACTTTCTAAACCGAAAGCAAGCACATGAACCTATTATTTATCTGATGCTCATGCCTTTATTTTAAACTTAGCCGAGAGATCTATGGTTCATACGGATTTTTTTAGTGCATTTCATTAGGTAGTCAAATCAACACTCATTTGGGATTAGTGGAGAAAACCCATTTGCTTTTTGTGGTGCCTGATATTTGCCTCTGCCTCACACCTCCTCAAACCTACACACACCACTCATTCAGTGAGGATTTGTGGGACTGGCAAGTGAAGCAAGGCTGGAATTTACATTAGTCCAAACAATCCGAGGTAAAGGAACAACAATGGAAGAGTGAAGGGTGTTTGTTGTAACAGCACTCGACCACACCACGAAGGAAATGCCAATGATCACCACGTCAGCAAGGTGCAGTGACTTACTAGTTTGGGGTTCCATATCCTTTGGCCTTGGTAAAACCCATTGATATGGCAACAACTAATGCTGGTAATCCTGCAAAGAGAGAACACATGCTGCTGTTGTTATCAAGGCGTCGACACTATCTTACTGTTCCTATCTGAAGATGAAATGTCAGACTACACTACACGAATGGAAAAGAATTTCAATTTTATACTGAATGAATCATTACACAAAGAAGAGCGCTACTGCGAGGCTTTTCTTTTTGAAGAACTGTTGCGACAGCTGGGCTTTCAGCGCAGCAAGCATTGCTTTTTTGTTGCTAGGCAACTAGTATATCTCCCCTCGCTGGAAATGAATTCTAATACAGCGACGACATTTTATGTTCAAGGAGGCACACACTTTTAAGCTCACTGTTTTAAAACGAACATCCACTTTAAAAACCATTTTGAAAAACATATTCCTATAAATTCTAATAAGAAATGGCTATTACGTAGAAGGAAAATGCACTAATGTATAGTGTTTGTCAAAACCAATTAAGGAATTCGTTAGCATCCTCTTTGGTTTACATCCGAAGTGCTCTGTTGCACCATGGTTCTTGCTGTGGCGGGTTCTCTCTGCCTTGCAGAACTAGTCAAATACAAATCCCTGGCATTTAAATTCCTCCTGCCCATTAGAGACCCACTACAGGGATTTAAATAACCCTATTTATTGACTCACCCCATCCAAGGCACAAGAAGCGTTTCCTTATGAGCCGCGTTCGGATTTTTCCAGTGACAGCCATGTATGACTGCCAGGCTTCTGTCAGAACCCAGCAGAATGAAGCCAGAAAAAAGAAGTGTAGAAACGCCGTGGTCATGGTGCAGATGTTCTGTGAGAAGACACAAGAAAAGCGCATTGGCATTAGATTCAAGCGAGCTGTTGGCATGCCCATACAGCTTCTTTATTCATAACATCTGGCCTTTGCCAATGACATATTCACCTATATTTCATTGTACGGGTATTATTTCACAACTCGAGGGAGTCCATTTATTTAGAACCACACGTGCCTCATGTTGAATTTGTCACCTTTTCAATTCTTCCCCAATGCATACTTTTCCATCTTGCACAAAGTTACCAACAGTGGAGGGGCGGAGGGGGGGTAGGGGTCCAAAATGAAATCGTTGCTGCTCCACAGCTCTCTGCATAATGTGATAGGGCACCAGACTCGGAGTGTGGGCTAAGAGTGTTCCCAGTCGTGTAAGAGAGACCTTCAGGTAAGTTCTATTCCTCCAGTAAGGGATTTTAGGTGTACATACTTCTGTACCAGGCGCACAACGCCCATTGGGCTGAAAGGGCTTCAGCCCACCCCATCGTATGTGGCAGCCCGGGATGAGACAGCATCCCGGGCACACCCACAGCTGCACCCGAGTACTTCACAGGTCTTAAAAAGACCATTTACTTGCTAACGAGGCTTTGTTGTTTTTTCACCCCTTCTTAGAGCCCCTGCATCTCCACTCTGACTATCGCTGGAAGAATTAGCCCCCCCCCCTAAATTTTTAGTAGCCCCCCTGAAATGTGGCTCTAGTTGCGCCTCTGTTCTGTACTGCATTTCACTCGCACTGATTATGTACAACATCATCCAGATGGTCCTGTACGTTTAACACGTCAGCCCTTCTTTTATGAATATGTTATATTTTGATATTGTATGGGGGTAAAACAATTCTGAAAAAAAAATGATTGCGTCTTTTGCGCATTTACCCTTTACCGTCATGCTGCTGACAAAGTGTCATAATGAACATACTAGTATTCTTCTTATACAATATTACCCTCATAACGCTTAATTTCCCAAAATAAAAAGGAGTAGCTCAATCACAACCAAAAGATACAGTAGTCATACGCTTGGCAGAAAGTGCTATGGCCATTTGACTGGACATCTTGAAGCTGATAGTCACTACCACAAGAAGAGGCCGGCCTTTTGATTGGCCATAAAGCATTGCTTATCAATTTGCACTCTGAACTCAAATGGTTAAAACACTGATATCATTTCCACATATAATGCTAATTATATCTTAAAAGACAATGGTTCTCAACTAAATGATCATTTAACAACAAAAAAACACAAAACAGCCCATACTCCTGGCATAGCTTGAAGAAATATCAACTCTCGCCCCAGTGCACTACTAAGATGAATAACATAAAACGTTTCAGTGAAAGTGTAACTTTGTTTACTTTTTTGCTTTATTTCCATACAGCAGGAAAATAATAAATATATGTATATTACCTACAGGCGATCAACAATAGGTAGTTGTTGTTACAACTATCTTTCCATAGGAAAAGCATTTTTTGACTTGCCTATATCTTTGGCGCTGGTTAACGAATCTCCACAACATTTTGCCACAAAAAGTGTCCCTGTAGTTCTTCTTGGTATGGAAAGTTTCAGGACGATCCATCAACAGGGAGCCGAGAAAAAGGGAGGGCAAAAAAACATGCTTTTCCAATATTAATTCCCATAGGAGCTTTAGACACGATCACAGCTCGAACTGCTGAACGGAATTACACTAAATTTGGCAGAAAGGTAGACATTGGTCCAGAGAAGTGTCCTTTTCTGATCTGTTGTAAATCCGTTCCGTAGTTTTGGAAATATTAAAAAATTCAAATGTTTATAAATAGGTACGCAGATCTTCTGAGGATCTGACACTCCCATGCTGAAATCTGATTGGCTGCCAACACTTCAACCAGGAAGTGTTGGCAGTCATCTTGGGATGTAGCCTCGGCTGAACATCAACAAGCTTATATGGCTGTTATATGCAGATGTATACAACTCTGACGATGTAGTCCTTCTTCTGTATCTATATGCATTTATCCAATGAGAACGCAGTGATGGATTCAAATGCTTTTGCTTCATACGAGTCCCACAAAAAATTTAAAAACAAAGAGAAGGGGGCAGGGTAGGAATACTCTGACCCCCTACGCCTCTAGGAGGGGGTCCTGCAGGACAAAAAAAGCATTTTTTAATAAAGTTTTTGGCAGGAGACCTGAAGGATATGCGGCTCTTGCCAAAAAACCAAGTGTAGGCTCCTGCGCTCCTTCACTAATAGGCCCCCAGGTGGGCCAGGTCCCGCAGGCTTGAGCATGTATATAAAGGAAGTGGGTGCATGTGGGCCCCCTCCTATGATTTATCTAAACCCCGGGGACCGCCAGCTCCCCGTGACCCTATAAAATAAGTGTGCAGGCAGGCACGCTGGCCCCCCCGCAAACCCAGAGACTGCCAACTTCCCGGGGCACTATAAACATATACATGCAGGTGGGCCTGCAGGGCCTGCCCACTCCCCGGGAACGCCACCTCCCAGGGGCAAATCATGATAAATTAATACGGGGGCCCCCTACAGCCCCGGGGACCACCACCTCTCAGAGACACTATAGAAATATATATGCAGGCGCAACTTAAATTAACGCGTGGGCCTGCGCGGCCCTCTGCAGCCTCGGAGACTACCACCTCCCTGGGGCTGAAATAAATGAATGTAGGGAGTCTGTCACTGCCCCCCAGCTCCTGGTATCACCACCTCCCAGGAGCTAAATTGTACAATGGAGGGGAGCTGTACAGCCCCTATTATAAAGTCATCTATGGCCCTGGGGACCACCACCCCCCCCAGGGCCAGCTCCTGCTACTTCACAAGGTGCCCACCCTCAGGAGGTAGCTGTTTGCTTTTGCTTGGTGGGAGCCGACAGCTCCTACCAAGCAAAAGCAAACAAAGCTCTGCTTTTTGCAAGCTGGAGCTGTCAAACAGCTCCAGCTTGCCGACAGCTGAGTTTTCATATGCGTGCAGGGAAAATGATGAACAATTGCTCCTACAGACAGAGAGCTGCCTTTTAGCAGCCCCCCTGGCTGTCAGAGCAATTCTGGCTCCTGAAGGAGCTGGGGAGCTGGCTGGGAGTGGGGGAGGGGCCTTGAGGCTCCCCCAGCGATTCCATTGCACACTGGGTGCCCCCATGGCTGGGCCCCAGGGGATGGGGTCCATGGGGCCGAAATCGCTGATGCCCCCGACCATGTCATGAGTGATATAATATGTGAGTTCATAAGAAGTGCATTGCGAGGGCATACGTTATAGTTAGCTAAGGTAACTATAACTGCTAAATTTCTGTAAAACAGGTCTGATGCTGTATAAGCTCTTTCTGCCATGCTGATTAAACACTACATCACTGCTCGGAGTGCCATTCTTTAATTGAAAATGTGCTATGGAAGTTGCTTGAATTCATATATGCCCGGGTGCGAGCATCCAACGAGCACCCCTGGTGATCTAGTTGCTTGTCATCTCTACGCATTGGATGGAGGATATATATATATATATATATATATATATATATATATATGTATATATATATATATCAAGACCCAATTCCGGTTGCGTAGAGCTGTCTGTGGGCGGTCTGGTATGGGTTACCGGATAACCCAGCACAATCTAAATAAACTCCGTCCTTGTAAGTAAGGATACCCAGACTCTCAAAGTGCTGCAAAATATTTGATCTAATGGCATTTAACGATGCGTTTCGGATTTCTCCTTCATCACGGTCATGTGTACAAATCCCATAGTGCACTTTTAAAACGTGATACATAAAAATGGAAAGAGGACTATAATGTACATTCAAATATCCATTGAGTTCAACTATGGTGGCCATCTTGCAATGTGGTACAATTCAATTCGAACCAATGCGCCTCATAAACCGCTGTTTGATTATTCCCTATTGTACAGATATACTTGTTCATAACATGTTGTACAATACCACGTAGCATTGACTTTACAATGTGTCAGCACCCCATTGCACCACAAAATTTCTATTAATGTCACTAATATAATAAAATATGTGCACTAAATAAAGCTATTATCTAAATTTTACAAATTGCGTATCGCATAAATAGCGTAAATGTTATGAATCTACGTATGACTTTCAAAATAACTAACATTACGAAATCGGCATACAATAACCGCATATCATAGCGTCATAGAATTCCTGCCCAAGTGGGCTTTAGTTCATATGGTCCTAATAAAGAAAAACAGTTGTACTCACTAATTAATGAATGAAAATAGTCCCTGCACCTGTAAAAAGCAGTTAAAAAACTAGTTACTACACAGATTTACTAAACGAAAAGAATAAAATTAGAACTGCTCAACTCATTTCAAGAAAATACATGTGGCACAAAACAGAATTATGCATACAAGTGGATAGATAGTTCTTCACTTGAATTCAAGCCCGAAGGGCCCATAGTTTCAAAATCTATTATATATCTAGATTCAAGTTTCCGCAAGGCCAATTTTCGATTACCTCCTCTAGTATTCAAGGTCACTGAATCTATAACCATCATACGTAACAATTTTTCATTCTGAAAATGACTTTCATGGAAGTGGCGTGCCACTGGGTAATGTTTATCATGATGTCTAATGGCACGCACATGATCCAATACCCGTTTTTGGCACAATGTATTGTACTCCCAATGTACCTTTTCTCACACGGATATATGAGAGCATAGATACAATGAGTGGTGTTACAATTCAGATGTTTCTGAATATTGAATATTCTCTTTGAGTTGGGTATCGGAAATGAAGCACAGTCTGTGCTGTTTTTACATGATTTGCAATTTCTACAGCAATAGAAACCCTTACAGCCTGTACCTTTCGGCTTTTCTATGTCTGATATCATGCTGTTGCTAAGATCATACCTTAGATATTTACATTTTCTGAAGGTGATTTGAGGATTGTCATTTAGATATTTAGCTAAAGTATCATCAGTTCTTAGCACATGCCAATGTTTGTTAAATATTTTTCTAACATTCTGTGCTTGTGCCGAAAACTGAGTGATAAACCTCAAGGTGTTATCATCTTCCTTGTGTTTGTGCTGGTATAATAACTCTGTTCTAGTCGTCTGCTTCACTCTTTCTTTAGCTTGAGTTATGATTTTATTGCTATAGCATGTCTCTGTAAATCTTTTGCACATAGTGTCTTCCTCCAATACAAAAGCCTCTTCTGTACTACAGTTCCTCTTAGCGCGTAGTAGTTCCCCATATGGGATGCTGTAGATAAGTTTAGATGGATAAGCACTTCTTGCATTTAAAAGTCTATTTCCTGCCGTGGTTTTTCTATGTAAGCTTGTCTGGAGTTTTCCATCCTGTACTTCAACTACGACATCAAGAAACTCTATCCTGGTTTTACTAATACATTCCGTAAAGGACAGATTGAGAGAATTGTTGTTTAATTTCCGCACAAATTCTTCAGCGGATGAACTATCCCCTTTCCAAATACAGAAGACATCATCAATGAATCGTAGCCACAGGGCCACACAGCTATCAAATTCTTCAAGTTGGGCAGCCACCTGCTCCTCCCACCAGCCCACGAATAAATTTGCGTAACTGGGGGCGAAGCAGGTGCCCATCGCCGTGTCCTGTGACTGTTTGTAAATTGATTCATTGAAAGAAAGAAGTTATTAGTAAGACAAAAATAGATCATGTAAACCAGCATCTCTGAATGACCAAGCAGTGACAATGACCGTGATTTCAAAAAATATCATACTGCCTGTATGCCCTGTTCATGCTGAATACAGGTGTATAGACTTTTTACATCCATTGTGATAAGGGTGTAATCCTCCTCCCAATGGATGCCATCTATAACTGTCAAGAAATGAGTGGTGTCACGAAGGTATGCAGGTAATCCTACTACAAATGGTCTTAGATAATGATCTATAAATCTGGATGTATTCTCCAATAGAGACCCAATGGATGAAATTATGGGCCTCCCTGGAGGATTTGCCGCATCCTTGTGAAGTTTGGGTTTCCATGAAAGTCATTTTCAGAATGAAAAATTGTTACGTATGATGGTTATAGATTCAGTGACCTTGAATACTAGAGGAGGTAATCGAAAATTGGCCTTGCGGAAACTTGAATCTAGATATATAATAGATTTTGAAACTATGAGCCCTTCAGGCTTGAATTCAAGTGAAGAACTATCTATCCACTTGTATGCATAATTCTGTTTTGTGCCACATGTATTTTCTTGAAATGAGTTGAGCAGTTCTAATTTTATTCTTTTCGTTTAGTAAATCTGTGTAGTAACTAGTTTTTTAACTGCTTTTTACAGGTGCAGGGACTATTTTCATTCATTAATTAGTGAGTATAACTGGTTTTCTTTATTAGGACCATATGAACTAAAGCCCACTTGGGCAGGAATTCTATGACGCTATGATATGCGGTTATTGTATGCCGATTTCGTAATGTCAGTTATTTTGAAAGTCATACGTAGATTCATAAAATTTGTGATGGCACCAAATGAATTGCGCAATTTATGCGATACGCAATTTGTAAAATTGAGATAATAGCTTTATTTAGTGCACATAATTTATTATATTAGTGACATTAATATAAATTTTGTGGTGCAACAGGGTGCTGGCAAATTGTAAAGTCAATGCTACGTGGTATTGTACAACATGTTATGAACAAGTATAGCTGTACAATAGGGAATAATCAAACAGCGGTTTATGAGGCGCATTGGTTCGAATTGAATTGTACCACATTGCAAGATGGCCGCCATAGTTGAACTCAATGGATATTTGAATGTACATTATAGTCCTCTTTCCATTTTTATGTATCACGTTTTAAAAGTGCACTATGGGATTTGTACACATGACCGTGATGAAGGAGAAATCCGAAACGCGTTGTTAAATGCCATTACATCAAATATTTTGCAGCACTTTGAGAGTCTGGGTATCCTTACTTACAAGGATGGAGTTTATTTAGAATATATATATATATATATACCTATATATATATATATATATATATATATACACACACACACACACACACATACAGGTATAGATGTAGACCCGACCTGCTGGCGGTCGTCAGAAGGTAGAAATAGTTAGGACCTAGTTTCCATAGGAAAACTGTTTTTTATTTTGGTAATAACTTTGTCGCCATTTGACCAACCTTCACACAATTTCGAAAGTAGTTTTCCACTAACTTAATCTGCTGTTTGGAAAGTTACAGAGTCATCCATCAAGTGGGGCTGACAAAAAAAGCCCAATGCAATTTCCCATAGGGATTTTAGACACGATTACAGCCCGAACCACTGAACGGACTCATACCAAATTTTGCAGAAAGCTAGATCTTGCTCCAGAAAGAGTGCTTTTTGTAAATTTGTGTAAATCTTTTCAGTAGTTGTGTAGTTATTAAAGAAACAAACACAAGAAGATGATGGACAGAGTGCTGAAACTTTTCAAACACTCACCCCCAGTCACAGATCTGGGTTGAATCCATCATTATTCTTTAGCTCACTTTGCCACCCCAGTTCAGACACAGCTATAGGCAAACCAGGCTTGACCCTGTGCCTCGTGGAAACAATCCAGCCCAAACTGCCAAGCCATGTCTTCCCTGGACCGGAAACAAGCATCCTGGGAGGAACTCGCCTTAGGTTAAGTCAGCTGATAACACTCATGCCTTCCTACTGCCTGAGGACAAGCCATTCTTTTCTCCGAGGATTGTCTGCACAAGGCCAGCCAAGGTTCGAATCCAGTTTTCTCCCAGGCAGTACAAAGTTCTCTATCTCACAGTAAGATTTCCCCTACATATACCACCAATCTATTTTCAGCCCGTATTTAGATTTTCGAAACTGAGTGAAATATAGATTTTAACCATCACTTTGGCTTTTTCTCATTCATTAATGCAGAAAACGTATTGCATTTTTGTCTCTGTCACTTCCTGGAAAATGCAGCTTTATCTACAGAAAAAAACTGCTTATGGGTAATTATTCACTGTGAGTCCATATTATTTGGATATGTAGTATACAATATTTATTTATTTATTAATCACCTTGCCTTGTAGGCTTACAAGGCATACTTTAGAAATAACTTAGGTAATATAAAATTAGGGTTTTCTAAAGAGCAGAGGTACTTTCACTGGCATGTGCCACTGCAGTTCTCTGAAGCTGCAGGCAAACTAGAGCACAATGTGTCCCCTCAGGACATACATGTTCGACGTGCATGTGAATGGTGCAAATACAGACTGTTGCCACATTTAATGTTTATCTTTCATGCTGCTGGGGTAATTTCTACACCAATTTACAATGCCCTGAATGAAAGATAAATATACTAGATGGGTGAAACCAATTTGACAGTACAGTTTTGAGGAAAGAGTACATGCTCCGTGGCATTGCATAGCAGTGTGACAGTGGAGAGTCAAAATACCAGCAAAAATAGGTTTCATGAAAAGGTGAAAAATCTGAGATGACCATGCAGAAAAGATGAATTTACTACACCTACAAACCTATGGGAAATTATAAAGAAAGATGTATTTGAGTTCCAGGAGATGATCAGATACAACACTCCTCTGTTCAACTACCAATTGGATTCAGGCCACAATGCAGGACAGGAACTGCCACCACAAGTTGTTTAATAACACTCATCTGATATACAGCAATGCTGGCAACTTCCCTTGTCTACCTTGACCTCTCTGAACTATTCAACACAAACTATCACAAAGCACCCCAAACATCCTGTCATCCCACAATGAACGTCTGTGGAATTGTCATGCAATGGTACATTTCTTACATGTATAACAGAATACATCTATTCCATGTGAGCTCCGTCGTGTCGAAAACCATCCCATCTCCTGTAACATCCCTAAAACGTCATAATTTCCTTAGTAATCTTCAACCTCTACATATAGTCTTACTGAGTTTTGGTAGCTGGCAAAAATATCAGTTTATGATTAACATGATACATAGTTATGTCTGGCAGTGCTAACAGGCCTTGAGATCAATTGGTTGAATGACTGCCTTACTACAAATTTTGCTTGGATAACAAAATTCAAACTAATTCTCAACAGCACTGAATTTTCCCTTATTTGCAAAGACAGAAGACACCAATTAGTACAGAAGTAGCTTTTAAAGATTAACCTGGACGATTGTTCTCCATGACTAAACAGTTGTGCATTGTCCCTGGGCTCATACATTGGTGGCAACATTAACTGCAACTCCTACATTGCAAACAAAATAAAAAAATCTTACACTTACAGAAGCTAACTTCAGAACACCCATACACAAGCAGGCATTATCACATTTCGATATGGGCAGTACTTCGCTGGCTGGAATCACAGGGACAAGCCTGACCCCATGGGAGATTGTTCTACTTAAAACAACTCATATCACATAAATGACAGAATTACTATCACACTCAGAGAACTTCAATGGCTCCCTTTGTTCACATACATCACATTCAGAACTTGCTGTATAATCCACAAGGCTTTTAATAACAACCCCCCTCCCCTTACCTTGCAACCAAGATCAAGACGATGCTGCACTATCATCTTCCAAACGCAAATGAGGAAGGGGACGATGGAATATATAAGACCCTAGGCTGGATCCTGCTACATACCAGGATTATGAAGCATCTTTCTATTCCAGATCTGTCACACAACATCACCTTTCATTTCAGGCAGGCGTTGAAGACTCATCCCCTGGCAACATCTCCTCACTTCATGGTCCCCAACTGACCTTCACTCTGAAGTGCCCCACATTTAAGCCAGCCTCTTCTATCGTATCTCTGCCCATTTGCTCTCCTCGCATGACCCTCCTCCGATTCCCCTCATCCCTGTGGGTATTGCGGGTATTTCTTAAACACCCTCTCTCTCAACCGCACGTGTCCTGTAACCCCTCGTCCACATATACTGCAAATGTGTCTTCTGTACCATACTTTATTGCATGGTAGCTACTCTTATGTTTTATAAACAGCACACATACCTCCATTCATACTTACACTGGAATGCTACTAATACATTAATGTTACTGGGGTTTATCCCTAGTAAAGCCCCTATTGTCCTATACTGTAGATGTCAGCAACAGAAAGACCCAGGACTAATAATAACTTGTTTTATTACCCAACTTAATGGTACACAATTTGGCAAACTCAGAAGTAGGAAAGACAAAGATAGTCAGATTGGGATACATACTTGTGAGCTGCAGGTCACACCAGGTGTCAGCAGTGAATGTTTAACTCAAGTGCAAATTGAATCTGTAAATGATAGCTGAACTTCAGCGAATTTGAGATTTTCCCTAATGCAGTTATCGAAAGCTGTGGTTATATTTTATCATAACATTTCACTCTTTCTTAGAAAGTATTCATTTGGATGCAGTACTAGGAGATTGCGCTTCCCTCGTGTACTTGCCCACAGTTTCTGAAAGTGGTACTCCGTATTACGAAGTGCACCTCAATAAAGCACCCGCAAATCTGTAATGACGCATCCTGGGCAGATAATAAGGAATCCAGGAGCTTCAGATCTGGCTATAATGATTTGATCACCGAGTTGCTGCTAGGCGATTATGTAAAACTGTACCTGTCATCTGTATATGAATCATCTACATAATTTTCAAGGATATCTGGGTGGTTTGTGACACTGCTTCTTGAAGGGTGACTCCAATGTCTTTTTGCCTGTGCCCTGGGACTGGAATATGCTCATGCAATCAGTATTAGCTGTCATGTTTATTGTTTTTCAATTGGTGTGTATGAATGGAGAGAAGCGAATATGTAAAAAAAGTAAGAGGGAATTCACTTTTTTAAAGTTATAGATGCAGGATTTCTTTGGACATGTGCGACAACGGTGGGAATGATGCACCTGTAAGGTCATTTATGGCTCGGAATGTGGAATATGTGTGAGCTCCAAGGAGACAGGGGCAATAATAGAGTGACACCCAGCTGTTTAGTTCACACCTGTGCTAGGGTGATAGATTAAATCATTTGAGAGCAGTGACTCCATAACTAATGACCATCCTAAATAATAATAACCCTAGCCTTGGGTATTGGTCATATTACTAGCAATAAGTCAACCACTTTTAGAATTATAAAAAGAATGCCCAAAGCCAAGGATAAAACATAAGACTGTGCATCAGAATATTGGAATGATAATTGTCCTGACAAGTCTAGGGAGAATTGCGCTCTTTAAAAAAAACACTGCAACATCATCATTATATAGACACACAACAATGGTATCAGTATACGGATACCATGAAACTGTCTTACCTTAAGATTGTGATGAACTAGTGATGATATAAACATACTGCTTTTTGAAGTCATTCACTCTGCGCTCCCAGTTAATCAATATCTATGTTTTTGATAATGATTTAGAGGGTTGCATGTGACAGAAAATAACATTTGGTTTACGCTACTCTCATTATGGTGTCTCAATTTGTAGCTGTTGGGACTGGTCCTTTCTGCAGAGTTATCCCCAAACGTTTTGCCTTCTTCCTCCTATTTTTCTGAACCTCGTTTTGTTGGCTTTAGACTCTGGGCAATTTACCACTGCTAATCAATGCTAAAGTGCATGTAGTCTCTCCTTTAAACATGGTATGATTGGTTTACACCTGTTTGGCATATTTAATTCACATGTAAGTCCCTTTACAGTGGTATCCCATATACCCAGGCCCTGTAAATTCAATGCTACTCGTAATCCTGCAGCACTACTTGCGCCACCCCCAAAAGTAGCCTATCAAACCTGTCTCAGGCCTGCATGCACAGTTTACTGTCACATTGACTTGGCATTTAAAACTACTTGTCAACGCTTAAACTCCCCTTTCTACTACATGTAGTTCAGCCCTAAGGCAGACCCTAGGTAGCCCTATGGGCATGGTGCTGTGTAGGTAAAAGGTTGGACATGAGCCTTTATTGTGTGGCATGTTCTGTCAGTGACAAACACCCTATTATGTTTCTCTCTACTGGGAGGCCTACACCTCTCATAGGCTAGCAGTAGAAATTCCATTATATATGTTTAAGTCGTAATTACTGATCGTAAAGGAGTAGTACCGCCATGTCTGGTATGTTTAGAATGGCAGTGATAAGTCATGCTTGGTGGTATAGGAGGACTTTTTATTACTATTTAAGAAATGCCACTTTTAGAAAGTGAACATTTCTCTGTGCTTATAACTCCATGTGCTTTACAGCCTGACTCCAATCCACATCTGAGCCTGTTTGGCAGCTACACTTTGTGTATACTTTCCAGACAACTGCAACACAGCAATAGCTGGGTGTGACAAGAGAGGCATCTGCATCCATCTGCATGTCTATAGTCTTACAGAGCTGGGAGAGAAGTAGGTGGGGTGCATTTACATCTGTATAAGCTATGTCCTGCCCCCACACAACAGGCTCGTTTACCCCCTACTGTACCTCTGGAGCCAGGGTTGGGTTTGAAAGGGAGTGTTGTGCACTTGTAAGGATTCTTATGAAGTGTCCCCTAGATCAATACATTTTGAAAGTGAGTACAGGGGCTTTGACCCCATGATTTTAGATCACTTTTGGAACTGGGACTGAGCCTCCCATCCTTGTGTGGTTGCTCGTGACTCGAGGAGCACATTCTTCTTTTGCGGGCAGCGTGCCCTGCAGCCACAATGTGCATCCGCCTTTGTATTTGACTGCTCGGGTCCGCGACACATTCAAACCTGACCCCCATGCCTGGGTGGGCAACTGAATCCCTCTGGTAAGATGGTAAGAGGTGTTGGGGAGTTTTTTGTGCAAATCTGGTCCCGTGAACACTCGCTAGCGCTGCTTGACCGGGGCTAACTGTTCCACAAGAAGCAATAAGTACGGTAATAATCCTGCATCACCAAGCACCTTTTGCTTAAATACACTTGGTCCTCCCAAGGTACCTGAATCGGACCTGAGTGGTCCCAACGTTGCCCCTACTACACCGAGGGCAGTTGGGGGAAAAATTACTTTGCATACATTCTGGTCTCCTCCTTCCTAAGCTGAGGTGGCTGGAGTACAAATTACCACATCGCCCTTAAAGTGAGTACCTGCAATTTGTTTTCCTGAATACTGCTAACTTTGGGGGCACATTGCTTTACTGTTGGACACCATTCTAAGTGCTAGCACTGCTAGCTTGAATTGCTGCAAAACATCAGGACAGACCATTTGTCCTCTTACTTCGAACATGAACGGTTCTAATGTGCTACACTGCACTTCTCACAATGATCTCCCAAATTACCATAACATTTGTAGTAGGAGCGCTCCTGCAGCCTATGTTTTATGCCTCCACATTATCCATGCCC
The DNA here is from genome assembly GCF_964204655.1 of Triturus cristatus. Lineage (NCBI taxonomy): Eukaryota > Metazoa > Chordata > Amphibia > Caudata > Salamandridae > Triturus > Triturus cristatus. The sequence goes on along the minus strand of NC_140589.1, from coordinate 496,448,292 downwards.
CAGGGTGTGCAAAGATTACTGTGACCCCCGCTAATAGGGGCACAGGTGTTTCTGTGCCCACACAGGCTTATTGTTTCTATTAGTACTTTGTGATTTCTGCATTACTAGTGATATTTGGTAATTTATGTAGTACAGAGAAGTATTGATGATGCATGCGACTTTATGCCTTGATGCTATCACATATGTTGTTCTACCTTATATTGTCAGAATAATGAGTATGATTTCAGGGTTTGCATAATATGCAGAGTATATATGGCTCATGTCATTCTGGTCTATGTTTTATGGACAATATACTATATATATATTTATAAATCTTGTGTGGAGTCTCTTTTTTGGTGTATTTATTGTGTTACTGGTGTGAGTGTGTTGTGCAAATGCTATTTTGATTTGTTATGTTATTTTGATTTGTAACGCGCACAGATACTCAAGAGTGTCTCGGCGCGAGGCAATGAGGGACAAAAGTCTGGTACTAAACAAAGAGATGTGTTTTCAGGTTCTTCTTAAAAATCAATGGGTCCTGAACGTTCCATAGCGCGAAAGGAAGAGCGTTCCATGCAACAGCAGCTTTCCAGGCAAGAGAGCTGCCTCAAGCCTCTGACATTTAAAGCGGGGGATCTGGGCGAGGCACTGGGACATGGAACGCAGGTGTCGAACTGGAGTATAAAAAGAAAAGCGTTTTTGCAGGGAGATAGGGCCATGACCATGAAGAGCGCAATGCGCCATGACTAAAGATTTAAATTTGACCCGTTTGGCTACGGGAAGCCAGTGCAGAGAGCATAAGTGGGATCTCACGCTAATCTTAGAGGGAATCTCAGTAAGAAGTCTGGCTGCCGCATTTTGGACCATCTGGAGCTTTTTTAGCAGATAGCCCGAAATGCCAACGTAAAGGGCGTTAGCGTAGTCCAGCCGAGGCAGAATAAGGGCACAGATAACAGTTTCTTTCGCCGCCCTAGGCAGGAGAGGGAGAAACTTCCTTAAGGTTTTCAAAAGGCCAAAACAGGTCCCAGCACGTTTCCTGATCTGAGTAGAAAAGGAAAGGTTCTCCTCAAACCACACCCCCAGGTTCTTGGCGGGCTTCCCTGTCGAAGTGGGAAGAGGGAACTCAGGCGGCCAAAGAGTTTCCTTAAAATTAGAAGAAAACTTTCCAAAAAGGAGAATCTCCGACTGCTCTTCATTGCACTTGAGTTGGGCAGCAGCTAGCCAAATAAAAATAGAAGACAAGCAGTGTTGAGCAGAGGAAACAGAATCCACATTCTTATCCCAAGTAAAGAAAAGCGGGGTGTCATCAGCGTTAGCCATAACCTTAGCCCCAAGGTCCTCTGCCAGATAAACCAGATGTGTAACATAAATGTTAAAAAGGAGGGTACCTAGGGAGGACCTCTGCGGGACTCCTGTGGTCACTAACTGGGAAGAAGAAGAGGACGGTGGAAGCCAGATGCTTTACACATTGCCTCTGGGGATACGCCTGACAGCACACTGCCAAGCTACCAGGGGGTGAGCACAGTTTATCTTTGTTGTGTAACTTACATGACCTGACTAGAGTGGTGGGTTCTCCCTGGCTTAGGTGCATACCTCAGCCAACTAGAAACCTAGTTTCTAACAGTAGGAATCATTGGAAAATTGATATAGCAAGGGATCAAGGTTTAACGTTTTACTGACCCAGGGCATGTAAATGAAAGTGTTGTGAAAAGGTGGTGTACTTTGGTGAATGTCCTGATTTTCATTTCTGTCGAAGTTTTATATAGCACAAAATACATGTTGCCTCATGGCTACCACAGAGCTCCTAACTGACTGCAAACCAATCCTCTTATAAAGATAATACATTCATTAACATTACCATCCTATGGTGAGTGTTTCAGCTCGACTTGGGTTCCACTACTCCCTGGGAGTAGGAATCGGAGGCTTGGCCGTAGATACGCTTTCTGGGACACAAAGTAAAAGGCTGAGAAGATATACTCTGGGGCGAGGCCAGTTTCTTAGAAACTGGTATACTGAATATGACCCATGTTCCAGGTAGAGGCATGTTCCCTGCACTGTGGATGCTCGACTATGTAGAATGTCACTAGGGGAAGCAACAAGTCTTCAAGGGGAAATACCGTGACCTGGCAGAGGGCGCTCTATTGACCCTCTAAGGTTGCACATTTTAAGGATCGACAATGTGTACCTCGGTTCTGGCATCTTCAGCAAATTGCATTACAGTGTCCAAGGCTACTCTTCTAGACTAGGATGGCATTAGCAGTAGCGCTCTGTAAAATTGTAAACTAATAGGAAGTGTTCGTGGTTTCAACAGTACTTATTAAATAAATGTATTTTTTTTCTTCATTATTTTGAAAAACGTGTATATTTGCGTGGTGATTAAAAATATAGAAAACGAGTCTGTACCTTTCCGAAGTTCTTTTCTTTGGATGGACAAGTGGCACAGATGCCATTACATGTTCATATCATTAAACATAAACCCCAATTTTAATCCCTTAACTAAAGCTGCATATCTACCAGTCCAGTGACTGTTATCTAAGCGCCTCAGAGCAGTCACATGCCAAGCACCTCGCCATCTGCACGACGAGCTGCCACTGAGGCCACTGCTATTAATGGCATGTCAACTGCAATGCCATACAGAGGCAGCAGAAAAAAGGGAAAAGCCTTCACGGTTCACATAAATGGCAATCTGAGCATTTACCATTTATGATTTTTTTCGAAATTTCGATAAATACATTCAGGGATAATTTCGGGAGTTTTTCTTCTACTTTTGCTAGCCATATGGTATAATGAACAGCCAAGTAATAAGCTATCACTAGGTTACATTTCTTAAAGAGTGTTCCAGAAATCCATTAAAATAGATTCTATTGAAAATGACAACAGTGCATTCCACTGTTTCCTTTCCACCTCTTTATTAAATCCCCTTTGTGTATGCAGGAGACGTCTTGGTTATTGAAACCCTTGTACATCACAGGTTTCTGCTTTTTGCAAACAAGCGACTGCTGTTTCTGGCTTCAGGTTATCCATTCACGGGCATAGTTGCATTTCTTTGCATTTTGAATTCATAGGAGACTAAAAGAAAATATTCGGAAGAAGGTGCTGTACATTAAATATTAATAGATGTGTTCATTTCTTGGTAGGCTAGCATAAAATGCTCTCTCACTGAGACAACTGGGACAAAATTGCATTTTATCAAATTCTATCAAGCATTAAAGCGATGAGGATAAAATATCGCTCATAATTCAGGGAAATGAAAGCAGACTATATGGGTAATTTTTCCAGGTAAATAAATGTGTTTCTTTAAAATAAGTGGCTGTAGAGCACGTCATAGTTAGCATCTTTGGGGAAAGTATCTTTTGCTAAGAATCCCTTAGTTCATAGTTGGGACGAAGGTGTTGCTTATTTCATTTTCTTGACTGTGTCCAAATTTGAAAGCTTCAATGAATATATAGAGCAAAACTAAATCACATATTTGAGTTCACCTGTTTTGTGCAATTAAAAGTGTGAGGTTACTCTTCGAATCTTCCCCTGCTTTCCATTTCTACAATTTACTAATAACTTAAAGATTTGTTTTGTGATTAGTTTAAGAACTTGCAATGTCATAATAGCTGATCTTTGTCATTGCATGACCACATAAAAAAAAAAAAAATTCTAATGGATTTTTACTTGTTTTTTCAGCCATTTGCTTAGCTCTAAACCATTCATAATCCTGCTGAAGAGCTCATATGTACACAAACAACATAATTAAACAAAAATGCATGTTAAGATGCATCATTCATGAGGCCATGCTTAGGCAGTCTTGGCATATCTCAACCCTATTCCATATTAGCTAAAGCATAATATTATCAGAAGTGCAGTCTTGGCTGATTCAGGAAGCAAATGTTCAGCATTCCAACTTTATTGTGGAATTGAGATACCAACAGGTCCTCCCTGTCCAACACACAATGTTATACAGATAAAAAAAGATAATATACATGCTATACCTTTATATTGCTGAACCCTAGTTTCAAGTGTGCTCGCCTGGGAGGCAGACCTTTTCTGTTACAACTGATAGTCTGTAGCATGCTCTTCGAGTTTCCCCACGGAAGATTCAAGAACTTTTACTTTTCCGGGAATCATTACAAACTTGTTTTTTTTTATTTCTTTTTTATTGACCAGACTTGACATCTAATTCACAATACATGAATGATACAAAAGGCCCTTAAAATTAACCATACAAAAAAATCGCATTGCGCCTAAATCTAAACAAACCATCTAAAATACACAGTTAAAACATTTGCAAATAATTCCCTTCATTATGTGAGTTTTAGATGCTTGTTTCTACCGTATACTATTTCATTACTTTAGAGTGCGTATCTCTAAAATTATACTATTTCTAAAATCTACATATCCACTCCCCCCGCACCTCTGCTCTCATCCACGTAGTCAATCCTGATTTGTAAAGAGCACGTGCACGTGTGTCATTATATTGATATCAACCTTTTGTCACTATATCATTCTATCCATTTAACAATTCATTAAAAACAAAAACACACATGGCATAGTGCTAAGAATAATATACTCCGATATTAAAACAATACTTCAGAATAAAGTGTGTTAGTGCTTCTAGCGAATAATATAGCCTTGGGTGCACTGAAACTTTGGTACAACAAAAATTGTCAAATCAGAAGCAACTCTAAAAAAACAAAAACAATATGCTCTTCTTTTCTTTTTACTTTCTGAAATTTAACCTGCAATTCATTTAGCACTGTGCAACCTATTACTTATTTACGTCAGCACCTCACTTCCAAATTTGCCAGGTGGCCTTATATCTTTTAAGTCCCCCTACTCGCTTTGCATAGGCCTCTTCAAACTTCATGGGTGGGTCATTTTCAGCCACGGCCCGTTAAGGGCGTGTTAGCGGGGCGATGACGTAGGGCGGGGGAGGGGCACAGTGGGGGGTTGTAAAATGCAGCATACGGCCGATTTCAGGTAAGTTACGAAAACAATAAAACAAATTTTGTTGCGCGCGCTGCATAGCATTTGGCGATGCAGCGTGCGCAACGAAATTCGTTTTTTTCCGTAACTTACCTGAAATATGCCGTATGCCGCATTTTACAACCCGTCACCCTACCCCTCCCCCGCCCTACGTCACCGCCCCGCTAACACACCCTATACGGTCTGTGGCTGGTCATTTTGTCTTTCAAATGCAACTTTATAGGAGGCTTACTATTTCGCCAATTCTGAAGGATCAAGGGAAGTGCAATCAACAATGCTATACAAAGGAGATATTGTTGATCCTTTGTTAATTGTTCGCTCCTTTTAGAGACACCAAATAAAGCCGAATTAGGATCTGGTAGAAAAGTACATCCTATGGTCTGACTATCCTGAAACACTTGCACCAGAAATTGGTAAGGTGTGAACATGTAAAAAATGTGTGGAGCCGTTCCCCTTCACCTAATTTCTGGCACCAGAAGCAGTTGTTGGAATTTCTGGAGTAAAATTTGCCAGCCATCTTGACAGAAATGCCATTCTTTTATAATTGGCTGCCTGCAAAGATTTATAACCTATCTCTGCAATTAGTTTCTACACGCTCGCCTATAGCTGGCATTGTGTTTTTAATAGCACCATTGAAAAAAGAATTGCTGGATCTGGCTTGCCGGAAACCTCCTCTAAAGTTTTATACCAATTTCCAATGTCTTGTAATTTGCCCTTATCGAGGATACTGCTAACCGAGTGAATCTATGGAGTCTGGTATTTATAATGACTCATCTTGTTAAAACTCAAAAACTGTTGTACGCACTGAGAGCCCACCCTAGCAATGAGATCTCTCCATGAGATAGGTTTCCCCTGCCCCATAAACTAACCAAAAGTTTTAAAACCTATAAAATCCTAGCATCTGATCTCACGAGCTGTCAGGGAGAGGCCCAAATAGATTCCCTCCTCTAGCTTAAGTGGGAAGCTATCAAAAGAGGACTTAGAAAGTTTGCCCAAGATACCCATCCAACTGTGTATTTCACCCAAGAACTTATATCTAGTCCTTTTTGGAAGCTTCGCTATTTTTAAAAACACTGGCACACGGATACCTGATTCCTGAATTATCTTTGTGATGAAAAAGTGATCTAATCCCCCAGTACTATTTAAACATTGAGAGAGAACATCAAACAGGGCTGCCTGGTAGTACATACGAATATTAGGACATGCCAACCCTCCTTCCTCTTTCTTCAATTCAAGCACCTCGAACTTCACCCTGGCTGCCTTTTTATTCCAGATAAAACTTCTGAATACTGAATCAAGTTCCTGAAAAAAATTATTATTACTTTTGAGTGGCCATTAGAAAATAAAAATATTAACAAGTGGAGGGTAGACATTTTGAGCATGGAAACACAACCTATGATGGTCAAGGGGAACCTGGACCATCTGTCTAACAATCCCTTAATTTTACCTAGCATTCTTTTGTAATTCAAATAAAAAAGGCTTGAAAAATTATTTGTGACCCATATACCCAGATATCTAATTAGAGACATAATCTTAGCTTGTACCTGTAAAGAAGAAGGAAGGTCTTCTACTGTCACATTAAAAAGCAACAATCCTCATTTTGTATACTCCAATCCTAGTAAAATCCTTAATCATCCAAAGAACTCATTTTAAATTATCTTCATCCGGCTGGAGATATAATATCATGTCATCCGCAAACAATTTAAACTGTGTCATACCTTCTATGGGTGCCCTCATATTGATATCATTACGAAGTTGGATTGGCAACGGTTCGATGAAAACTTTTAGCAGAATGGGTGAAAGGGGTCACCCTTGGCGAGTGTCTCTTTTAATCACAAACGATCCTGCCATCTTAGAATTCACAGACACTTTAGCTTGAGCACCATTATATATATTTGATAGCATCGCCAAACATTGGGCGGGAAAACCAAACCTCTGGAGTCAACAAAATAGGGCACCCCAATTTACCAGAGCGAATGCCTTTTCAGCATCAACCATCATGACTAAGGATCTGTTATGATTCATTGAAAAATAATCTATGGCCTGAATTAGAAACTGGGTGTTTGACGCCATTAACCGGACAGCTATAAAACCACTTTGATCTGTATGTATCAGCTGTTGTGCAGCTGGCATTAAATGGACGGCCAAGATCTTTGTTAACAAATTGTAGTCCAAATTGAGCAGGCTAATTGGCCAATAGGAATGAATAGATGTTGGATTTTTATCCTTCTTCAGAAAATAAACTATTTTTGTTTCTTGAAACATGGGACGGATCTCACCGCCTCCTTTAATAAAATTGAAAAGACCTACTAGAAATGCTGCAAGCTCGCTGGAAAATATTTCATAGAATTCTGTAGGTAAACCATCATTTCTGCATGCTTTGGCACTAGGCATTTGCTTTAAAGCATGTTCTATCTTGGTTAAAGTTATGGGCTCGAAAATTAGCTGGAAGAGTGATTCGGATAAATGAGGAAGAGGGATATTCTCATAGTAATGTTGAATCTGATTTATTGACACTGTATGTTCAGATTGATAGATATCTGAGTAGTGTTGTAAAAAATGTTTCGCTATCTCTTCCTGATCATGGACTAATTTTCCTGTTAGGAGACTCTCTAAAGACTTTATAATTGACTTTTCATCCTTAACTCTTGTGGACCAAGCCAGAAACTTGCCAATGTGCTGATTTTCCTCATATATTTTCTGATGGTAGCTATTGGAATTATTTATTTCTTGTAAAATAAATAAATCTCTAAGATTTAGTTTTGCCATTTCTACTTGGCAAACCTCGGGCATTATCCCTCCGCTTTGCTCCATGGCGCTAATGTCCTTATCTAAAGCTATCTGGAGACTTGCAATCTGCTGAGAACGTTTTTTTCTTTGACTAGCTTCATATGTGATCACTTTCCCCCTTATGGTTGTTTAAAAGCTTCCCAGATAGAAAAATAGGAGCCCATGTTCTGATTAATATAAAGAACTCAATAATGAACTGTTTTGTTTCAGCTACCCATTGTGAATTTGAAAGCAGCGATCTATCCAGTTGCCATGTAGGTCTGTCCCTGTGCTTAAGACTTATCACTAATTCTAGGGCAACTACTGAGTGATCTGTAAAAGCATGAGCCCTAATTTCAGACTGCCCCCTACTTAACGATTTTGAAACTAAGAAGAAATCAATTCGAGAGTCCGTCCTAAATCTATAAGGAAAGCATGTATATTGTTAGGTTGTTGGATGGTCCTTTCTCCAGGGGCCCACTAGTTGAAAGCTTGATTCACAAACTTGAAGTCGTTTTTTTTGTTCTGGGTTTAAGCTGTTGTTTATTATTATTTGAAGTGTCTTTAACTAAATTCTGGATAAAATTAAAATTCCCATCCCAGATCAGAGGCTCATATGTCGCCAAGGCAAGATCTAAAATCTTTAAAAGGGAATCCGTCTCATCAGTTGTACGGCCATAATAATTTATAAAATTTAGGTCTTGACCACTAGTTAGTACTCTAACCCTAATCCACCTTCTTAATGGATCCCGAATCACTTCCTTCACATCCCAATCTATACTATTTCCTAAAAAAATTGCAACTCCCCTTACTGCTGCTTGGGCGGACGCAAAAAAAGCATGAGAAAATCTTCGGGTAGTTGACAGCTTTGGAGGGTTGCTTTTAAATGGGTCTCTTTTAAAAAGAGAACCTCTGGCGAAAGAGATACCAACCAGCCCATTAAGCTGTCATATGTTTTTTTATTTACTAACCCATAGGGATTGCATTCAATAATCCTAATTTTACATTTCTCCTGAGACATCATCCTGGAAGCTTTGTATTATAGCATTTAGCACCGTTCTTATAACATTTAGCACCTTTCCTGCAAACAAGCCCCTGGCTACCAGATTTTACCAATGCTTAGTACCTCAAAAATATCTGCTCTTTTTTCCAAATACTCCCTCTCCACCCTTTCTGCCCTCACTCTAAAACCCCTATGTGACCCCCCTTAAACCCCAGGCAGAAACCCACCCTTGATGAGAGGGGAAGAGCTCACCATACCCCTCCTGGTGTAAACTTAAATAAGAATGGTGCCATTACATTGCACCCTTGCGCCCTTTCACACTCTACCCCCCCCTCAGCCACTTGCAGAGAACAAAAACCCTACAGTTTGGTAATCTCATGCAAAAACTCCTGAGCTTCTGAAACCTTAGAAAACAGATGAAACTTCCCTTTTGAGAGCACCTTTAATTGTGACTGCTGGGCAATGCTAGCCATTAACCCTTGTACTGTGTAAAGATGGAGCATTTTAACAAAATCCTTACTGCGACTAGCTGCAGCAGCGGATAAATCTGAAAAAAAATCCGACACAGGGGCACTTCTGTGAAAAAAACTGTCTCTACTGTATTGCCTTTGACAGAACCATCTCTTTAATTCGATAATTCCCGAAGTTGATAAGGACTGTTTGTGGATATTTTGATGTGACAGAGTGTTGTGCTGGAAATCAATGAGCTCTTGTTAAAGTTAAGTAGCCAGAAAAACTTGGCAGAACATGGGATTCAATAAATGACTCCACCCTTGAAAGTGGTTGTTGGCTTTTGCAGCCCTCTGGTACACCAAAAATACGAAGATTGGAACGACGTGAGTAATTTTCCAGTTCTTCGATCTTGTTTTCTTATAGGGCCTGCTGCTTGAGAAATTGGCCAATTTCTTTCTGAGTCATGGTGAGCTGCTCTTCTAGCTCCGAAATCCTACATACAGCCTCCTTTACTCTCTCAGGAAGCTGCACTATTGCTTCGTCAATGTTATTTAACCTGACATTGAGGGCAGCAGTTTCCAATGCTTGAGAGACCTTATATTTCCTTATCTCCTCAAGAATATGATTAAGCATGTACTTCACTTCCACCTGGAGTGAAGGGGCTTCCGTAAACTGCTGAGAAGCTAGTTGCTATGTTCTATCTCCTTCTGTACCCACCGTTTGCCTATCCAGATCTTTTGGGCTGCAGAAACCTGAAAGTCACCACCTGTGAACCTTGTGAAGATATTTGAAGATTAACCTGTACACCCGGTATATCAGAAGCAGGTGGCGGGGCTGGATTTAGTGAACTTCCTATCTGAGAAACGTCAGAAATATCTACAGCAATCATTCACTTAGCTTTCTGAAACAAAGGATATTCCTTGAGTACAGCTGTGTGCTGCACTAAATCTAATTCATGATTTATCAGCGTTGCTGTTGTATCTTCACTAGTCCCTTGCTTAGATTTGCAAGTCTCTGTGTCCACCAAATTTATATGCTCTATAAGTTCTGTCGACTCCAGGTCTGAATTTTTAGTAACATCTGGTGAAGTCAAATGGTCCTCGTTGTCTCCCATACCTGGGCCTGTATTTGTAGCCATCATCAGTTCCTTGCGTAGCAAGGAGGTATGATTGGCTCGAGCTGCTGCCTGCCCTCCTTGTTTTTTAGCCCTTTGCACCAATGCTGCAGCCTCTGGTTTCGCCAGGGCACCTGATGCCTTAGAGTGATTCCTCATAGTTATTTTGGCGACTTTGTAGACCCAGCCAGAGACCCCAACCGGGCGGTAAATTGAGTGCTTCAAAGAAAAACACAGATTGGGAACATAAAAAATGAAGTTCTGCAGCGCTTTCATGTCATTAAATATAGTACGAAGAGTTCTTTAATTGCTGGAAAGGATCCTCCGGCGAAATAGGTTTTAAAGGCGCTCCCTCTATTGCTATGCTGCCTCCAGATTCGCCCGTAGCACGCACCAGGATACCAGCTGGAGCTGGAGACCATCCTGAGCAGCCACAAAAAGCCAGCTTTCAACTCCCCAAACATCCACAATCTATCCCCCAGCGCCCTCTAAGATCCACAAGGCCAGGGAAGCAAACCTCAGAGCAGGGGGCAGGCTACAATAACCAGCCGCCCGAACCGTGCCGCCATACGGCAAAGAAACTCCAATTGCGCTGCTCGGCCTGCAGCTCGGCGTCCCAACCGGCTGGCAAGCATCAGACGCGGGAGGGGCCGCGGGGCTTAGCTGCGGAGCATGTGGGATCTACGGAAGCATTACAAACTTGACTTTAACCTCTAGTTCATCATTAAGCAGTCCACCTACTCATTTTATTTGTTTGAACTGAAACATATGGTTTGCTTTGGTTCTATAAACAAGGATTACATCAATATACAATTAGATATATCGTGTATAAATTTCTTTTCACAATAGAACCAAGTAAATTGACCTCCTAATGAAGAAATATAATTACTAACATACTAGTGGAGATCGGTATTGGAGGAACATGCACCTGCTTGTATGTCCCTGTTCCCCAATCTCTGCTTTTATGAATTTATCCTCAATAGCTTTCCTTAGAGCTCTAAATTCTTCAACAGGTCTTTTTTTCTGCAGCGTCAGCATTATAGGTAGTAGAGCTTTTCATAAACTGAATAACATAACATAACACAACACGACATGACATGACATGTCAGGACACAACATAACATAACATGACACGACACAACATAACATTACATAATATCACATAAAATATTTTGTAACAAAACCTTATCTACTCAGTGCTTGACAGCAGGGTTTATCCAAATAATGACAAATGCTCATTAATTTGTTGTTTCATAATATACCCAAGAATATATCTGTTTGATTGCGATGAGATTTGAAGACACGCATGCATCTTTTTCTGTGTTTTTTTATATTTAAAGTTGCAGTATTTTCAAGGTGTTACAATTCGTCTCTGCTGTCCGTGCTTCCATTTCCAGTCTGTGCAGGGGAGGAAACATACATCCTTTGCAGGCCACCGGAGCACTGTGATTTCTGTCACATCGACTCGATTGCTCGCTCTCAACATGCAATTATCAGGCACTCTGACACAGAAGCTGGTTAAATTATGGGGAAACAATCAGTTCTCTTTTTTTTTCTTCTCATTATTTTATAGCCTACTAACAGGCAGCATGTTTTCTCCCTACAAAGCATTTAGTACTGTCATTCCCAATGGTAACTTTCCGATTCAGCCAAGATATTCCATTTTTCAGCTAAACGCATTAGATATTTCTATTCTTACTGTCTCGTTTTGAGCATTTTATAATTAATCGCGTTTCCATAGCAGATGACTAACTCACCTTGTTTTCCAACACTCTTCCTTGAGTCAGTAGATTTCATGCCATAGCCTTTATGAAAAGCTTGGCCATAGCACCCTAAATTATTGAAGGCATTGTTCAAAGATCGTGCTGGTAGGTATAATAAGCACAATTCTTTTAATAATATTAGCAAACTTTAACACATTGCAAATTAGAGTATTTGCATTAGAATACCATGCAACTTGTTGGATCTTATTGCAATGCCAATATGCATGGGAAGAGGAAGTTCAACAGCCACGATGGAGCTGGTGTTTTAACCCCTTAATACATTTCCATCGAAAAGATGTACCTGCAATTTGCTGAAGCTAGTCATCTAGCAAGTAAATTATGTTCCTCGCTATTATGGGCGAGGGCACTGGGCCATTGCAAAATAGTGTAATACCATTTATGGAATAAACACTACTTAGTGTATTTGTTCAGACTGGTCTTTACCCTCGCACACGTGCTAAATTTATCAGCCCTGGTTATTTACACTCTTTCATACAGAGGTAACATAAGTTGCCAAAGATCTATGGAAAACAAACTTAGAAATACCTGGCTCCATACCCAAGGCCTCAACTCGGAACAGGTTATTGCATGTCAATAATCGCATATTTATGCGTCATAAACACCTTGGAAAATATGTATTCCGTGGCCTCCATGAAGGTACTGCCAAGCGAAATGAGAGGCGCACAAGCAGAGCGCCCCTGGAACGGCTTGAAGGTTGTGTTCAGTATCACAGTCTCATTCCATATTGGACCTGCGTTACTCAATACTTATCAAATGGATAATGTGGATGAGAGTTTGTTTTATTTCCCAGTGGCATTTGAACAATGCTCAACTGTATTTATTCTTGGTATTAAGACAAATGTATCAAAACATAGGAAATTATAATCCAATTCTAATCCTGTCAGTACCAACAAATGTAACATATGAGTTGGATATCTGTAATTATTGAGATTTCTTTTTGACAAGACGGAAAGTATTTCTTTTTTTTTTTGCAAAGATTCTGTTTTTCTACCACCAAAGCAAAAATCTGCTATGCTGCAATTTTCTCTTTAGACTGGAATTTCCTGCATTTCTAAATTTTCTTAAGCCCCACCCTCCATACTTTGCCCTCACGAGCTTCCACTACCGCACCTCTTCTGAATCGGATGCTGTTGCAAATACTCTTATAGACGTGTAGATCTTTGCTCACTGGAAAGCTTTTTACTGCCATGTGGCAAGAGTTCTGTTCTATAAATATTTCATAACGTGAGAAAAGAAAGGGACCTTCGAACTTTCTACCAACTGATCATACTTTTTTAAAAAGGAGTAAATAACTTATATACTTATTATCTGTGTAGCAAGCACTGAACACGTCTTACCGGGTCCGTTTTAGGTCTGGTGTTAGCCAAGCCCTTTTATTTCCCCCCAAAATACTTACAAAATATATCGATAAATATATGTACATACAAGGGTGGATCGTTAGCCCACTTCAGCCACTGGATCATTATGAGTGACATCACTTTGCTTGTGCACAAAGTTCACACCAACCCCCAAAAATAGTTCACTCTGGGTTAATGTGTGGTGTTTCTATTTAAAATATATTTATTTCAATGTATTCATTTTTTTCACTCCATTTATCTCTAGCTCTCTTGACATGTTTCTTGCTGCAGAATCTCTGTGGGTAGCTCTACTCTGCATTAGCTGGTTCATGAAAAATACTTGCATTTATTTATGATAGTCATGACAAGTTCAAGATCTTAACATGGCAGGCTTAACTTAGGAGACAGGTGTGTGAAGCATTAAAAAACACCAATACATTAAATAAGTAAGACACAACACACAATAAAAATCCACAACCAATTCATAAAAATATTAAATAAGTTTATGATTAAAATAACAACAAAAAGACGAAACTCCAATATAGGGAAACAGACATGAAGTTTTAAAGAATAAACATTTTCAAGTGCTTACTAACATAGAGAATTTTGGCTCACCGTTCTATAACTCATTTTCTGTATTAGTTATGATAAATTCAACAGTGGAAAGTTGCTGGTTCTATCATTACCAATCTTTTAAGTCCTTGAAATATTATTTTACCTCACTTCAGTCAATAGTTACACTGTATTATAGTATTCCCATTTTACCCTACGGAGCTAAAAGTGCTGCCATGTGGAAAAATAAAATCGGTAGTCTTTCCTTCACAAGGGCATCTAGAACATTTTCTAAAAAGTCCCTGCTTATTTGTACAAGGCACCCTACCCTGGTGGTACCCAGGGTAGGCCTTAGCGGTGACTTATATGTAAAAATAAGGTAGCGTAACACTTTGGAAGTACCTTTAAATCCAAAGTCGAATTTGCATGCAATTTCAAATAAAAGCAGCTTGCAAAGCAGGGCTGACCTTTAACATGACATTAGGCAATACAGCATTGAAAAATTAAGTGTCTCAAAACTGCTGGGCCTTTAAGCCTGCATGCCCTACTATGTACTAAGGACTTACAGGTAGGCTGTCAGTGCCAATTGCAATTACACCTAATTACCATATACGTTTTTAATCAGAGCACTGGCCCTGGGCCTGGCTTGAAGAGCCCAGGGCGCAGTCATAGCCAGTTACCATCAGCATTAGTCAAAAAATGGGGGTGATCAGGGCACAAAGGTTGACTTTCTCACACACACAAAAAGGCTTCTTGATTCTTGTATTGGATTAATTTCTAATGTGCATAACGCAAAAAGTTACAGTTCGCTAGAAAAGGTACAGCTATATCTTAGGTAGTGTTGGCTCAACTGTTGATTGACAGGATTAAAAAGCGTTACCGGGCACTGCTGTCTGTCACTTGCTTGGATTCGGATGATTGACAGCTGTATTTATCTCTTCATTTAAACCTAGCCCCACAGCTAGAATTCTTGTCTGTGCCAGCATCAGAAAGATAAGAACATTATGGGCCTCATTTACAAGGCCCCTGCACCACCGGAATATCACTTTTAATGACGCTCCGGTGGCTCACATTGCAGTGCTATATCGACACAGCCATGTAAAGCCACCCTTCATGACTATTCATGGCCTGTTGTTATGGTGTGAGGCAATGCCTCAGACTGCAATGGGGAGGCGTGCCATGGGTATTACTGTGGGTGTTCCCATGAAATACCCATGGCATTTGACACATTTTCAGATTTAAAACGTTCTGTGAATGTGGGAATGCATCAAAAGCCTATGCCTCCCCAGGGGAGGCGTGGTGAGGCGCAACGAGGAGAGATAACTTTATTTCTTCTTGTTTTTCCTCTTTCTATGTATGCTGCAGTCAGCAGCACATATAGGAGGAGGAAATCACCTCCATTGATTGTTTTTGTGCAGAGAGGTGTACCTTCCTGCACAAAAACAGTCATTCACACACTGCAGGCACCATTGCATTATGGTGCAAGTGTGCCTGTTTTAGCGCATGACAGTCAATTGAGCACCAGCGCAGGGAAAGAGGACAGGAATGCGCCATTTCTGATAGATACAGTGCATTCCTGCCCTTTTCTATATAAAGGAGGCCTTAAGAAGCTTTCTTTTTTTCCCTGCGACTAGCCAAGCATTTACTAATTCAATTTAACATTTATTGAACATGATCTTTTAATTTTAGACTCCAAAAATATTTTGGTTCCTGATGCTACTTTGGCATCACCGGGATTTAAACGCAAGAAGAACAAGGTACACACAGACCAGAATGAGAAGAATTTTCTTACTAAGGAACAAGGCTTAGCTTGTTCACAAGAGAGTGTAACTATTTTTTACACTTACTGTTAGAGTTACAATAGCACATTATTTAATAAATTATATCAAGCAACTTTACCCGTCGCCAAAGAGAGCACTGGGTGCATTTGCATAAATGTGGCTGTTTCTCTACTCTCGTCACTCAGTCAAGGTACTGCTTGGTTGCACAATTTGGCATGGCTGTGATGACCCATCACTGAGCTGGGTCCATGTTTGAAACTAAAGGACAGAATAATAAATTAGCCTGTGAAGCCTTCTTACAATAATAAGGAAACTCTTAGAAGCTACCTGTAGACATTGTCTATTCTTTATACAGAATACGGGAAGGCTTGTACGCAGTATGTCTGGCCAGTGAGTTGCTTAAATCCTTCTTAAGAGAATATTGAGCAAATGCACAGCCAGCCCACCTCTCAGGAGATCCAGCATTGCACTGCTCCAGGTTAAGAAGTGAATGTTAAATAGCCAGGTGCTCACACTCAGCAAAATCTTGTCTGAACTCAAGTTTACTTTCAAAATACCATACACCTCAACCTGACACTACAATTACCAATCCAGTATCAAAGTATCTGCAGGAGAAGGAAGATACTATTTTTAAGCATTCCGAAGGGGCATCAAAAATACTGGCTGAGCAGATGTATACCAGATGGTGAGGTCTGAGACAGCTGTGAAAGTACTATAAGAGCAGGAACACTAAGAAATGTAGGCCCATCCTTTTTGGGGGTTTCAAAAAGCACACATTGCCATAGTAGTCCATGGCAGGGAAGGTTACTACTTTGTGTGTGGGTGTGCTCCCTTGAAAGAGCAAAAAGTCATTACTTATGTTGGAGTTAATCAGTGAAGTTATCCAAGGGCTGAAGTGGAATGATGCACTGTTCCTTGCTGTATGCTGGAGTCGGTGGAAAAATGTGAATGACTGAACTGTAGACCAATGAATGAAGAGTAATGACCGAACGCCCACAGCAAGTAAGCATATTATACATATAATTTTGGTACAAAACAAATAGTCTTGACAAATTCCAGACCTTAAAAGAAGGATTTCTGTTTTTGCAGATTTGTTCTACTGCAGGCAGCCCTGGCTGTCTTACACTTTCTCTTGCATCAGTTTCGCTATGAGTAGTCAATGTGATAGTTCTTCTGTGTCTGACAGTGTTGGCATGTCCAAAATTCAAAACAAAGTTAACTTACTTTGAAAGAGGCCTAAACATACTGTAATCATAATGTAGGATGTACACAGATTTGGGGCTCCTTTTAAAGTTGATTGGTCTTGTTTTTGGTTTCAGAATTAGCAACATTTTCAGACTCAAAGAAGGACTGTCAGAGGGATTGGCTGTTATAGAGGAAAGTTACCCACATATAAGCTGCAACTAGAGTTAGGGTAAGAATGCCAGAGGTGGCCACGGTGAAATAAAGGAATCTTTCATTGTAATGTTTTCTTTGCATTACTCACAACACAAAAATCACTAAAAGGAAGGATTTCCTTTTATCCTACCTCTCTCCCTTTCAACCTTCTTGCCCTTCCTGCTCCACACAGCATCTTCCTGTGCCATTCAACTCCAGTATCATATATTCACTGTGCTTCACAAAGCAAAGGAACAGCCCGCATAGCAAATTGAAGACTTCTAATCACTGGCTGAATATCCCTGCAGCTTTAGAGGACTGGAGATTAACTTTACTTGGCCAAAGCATTCCAGGCTTTAGGTAGGAACAAAAACAGGAATATGGTACTTGTACAGCCCATCTTGGTTTGTGACTATATTTTCAACTGTCCCAATACAAAGCAGGGTGATTTGAGTGTTTGCTGTTGTCCCTTTGAAAATTACTATTTTGTTTTTGGAACTTGTTTTATTTGTTCCTAAGAACACAGTGGCATTTTACCGTCCTATGACTAATTTCAATTTGTGGATTTCTCTTTATATATATTCTTGTCTGAGGGGCAAAATGCACTGAGATCTATTTGTGTCTCAAGGAACCCACTTGTCCCACTGTTGGACCTGGTCCTTTTGCAGGGTTATCCCCAAATGTTTTGCCTTCATCCTCCTGTTGTTCTGACCCTATTTGTGTTGGTTGTAGGACTCTGGGCACTTTACTACTGCTAATCAGTGCCACAGTGCATGTGCTCTCCCCCCTAAACATGGTATGATTGGTTACACCTGTTTGGCATATTTAAGTTACGTGTAAGTCCCTTGTAAAGTGGTTACCCTTTGTAGAAATGTATATTACTGACTAGATCTTGATCCAGGAAAATAGTACAATTATTATATTAGCAGGATGGGAAGAGATGACATATTAGGATGACAAATGTTCAGCTAGGTCCCAAGGAGTTGGGACTATTATTGTGGTACAAGATTAAGATATGTTATGATTGTATGTGATGTATGTCACCATCATGTATATATGCTTGATTCAGCTATACAGAAAACGATTTCTGAAAATGTATTTCTCATGTACTGTAACGGGAGAAAATGAATAAAGATTGTTTTGCAAAAAAGTGGTTACCCTTTGTACCCAGGGCCTGTAAATTAAATGCTACTTGTGGGCCTGCAGCACTGCTTGTGCCCCCCACAGACGTAGCCTTTCAAACCTGTCTCAGGCCTGCCACTGCAGAGCCTTCATGCGCAGTTTACTGCCACCCTGACTTAGCATTTAAAACTACTTTTCAACCCTTAAACTCCCCTTTTACTACATATATGTCACCCTTAAGGTAGGCCCTAGGTTGCCCTATGGGCAGGGTGCTGTGTAATGGAAAGATAGAACATGTGCCTTTATTATGTGGCATGTCCTGGTAGGGACTACACATTGCCTCTCATGATAAGCATGACTGCTCTACTCCAAACTATCAGAGGGTGAGCACAGGTTATCTTTGGTGTGTACTTACTTGCCCTGACTAGAGCGGTGGGTTCTTCCTGACTTAGCTGCATAACCTAGCCAACCAGAAACCCAATTTCTAACACCCACCTTCGCCCTAAATCAGATGGAGTTAGGTGGCAGCAGTAACATGGAGGAATCTTGCGGACACAAAGTATTTATGCATACACTCACCATCATATATTCATTTTCTACCCATGCAACTTTCTACCCATACCCATGCAGCCATAAATCGGCTAATTGCAGTTATCCCACATGTGCAAAGACCAGTGAGCATAGATCGATAGAGGTAAGCCAATATATAACTGTCGTCGCCTCATGATATATATGGAGTGTACACTTTTCAGCTGAAATATCAGAAACCTCACTCCTAAGGCCGCCTTTCTTGGGTACACAGGCCATATCCCAATCTGCCTCTTCTTTCTTCCCTATGGATCATTCCTATGGATGCTTTAAGATATTTAATTTATCCTGAGAGTTGGTTAAGAAGGTTCTATATGTCAAGAATATTGCATTTTTCACTGAAAGTCTGACAAGAATCATAAATTCCAATGGAGATTATCTTGTACCTCTGCCAGGGCCTCTGAGTACTGCAGTAGGGCATGTTTCAGAAGGATGTACTTGAAAGTCTGGGATTCTACCTAGGTAATGTCTTTTGTAGGGCCTCAGCTCCACTTACATCCTACACTTTTGATATACCATCTACATCAAATTTATGGAATCATGCTAGACTACATTGGTCTGATAATAATATTGAGTTGTAAAATGGTGTCACCAGAGTCAGCATTCATTGCTATCCCATCTACCTAATGGACATCTTCCATGCTTGTATTACCTTCTTCGTTTAGTCAGGTAGTGACTGTGATATTTGCCAGCATTAAATACGTTTCTGGCATTCCTAGCCCCCAAAATTGAAGGCTGCTGGTGAGAGGTGAATGCCCAGTCATTCAGGATCACCAGTTGAGAAGCCTAACAATATATCTGTAAATCAAGTTAGGCTATACCTTTGACATACGCCCCTCTAAATAGTGTGGAGATGGCGATTCTTGCTATTTTCCCATTCCATTTAAGGGTACGTACTACCCTCTCTACTTTCTTGGACTACTTCTCTGGCATCCAGACAGGGGGTTTTGCACTACATATAGAAACCTGGGGAGAACAACAAATTTGAAGAGTGAAGCCCTACCATTCAGGCAGAGTGGCAATGTACTCCAATGTGATACGTCTCATTAGAATTGATATTAGGCCCTGATTCATGAACATTACTTGCTTTCTAGTGATAAATAAACCTATGTAACAAAAAACAATGTTTATCTCCACCTGACGTGGACAATACATATCTGAGGGGGAATAGCGCAAACTTAGCCCAGTTATTTCAAAAGCCTGAGTTCTCTATTATTTCTAAGAGTCTGGACAAAATATGCTTGGTCTGCTAGATATATGAGTCCTCCATCTGCATGGTTCAAGTTTAGGCCCCTGATGAGTGCATATTCTCTGACCAAAATGCAAGAGGTTTCAACATGAGTTAAAAGAACAATGAGGAAAGGCAACATCCTTGTCTAGTTCACTTCAATAAGAAAACCCTTGTAACATCTTTCGTTTAACTTTCACCCTAGCCATGGAGAGGGTATGTAATACCAATATCCCATACTGCACAGTACCGCTATCATAAATGACCATGCAATGGAATCAAATGGTTTCAGCATCTAATTAGAGAATAATTCCCAGAGATTGTTACATGGACCACTCATCCATGCAAGCATCTAGGATTATGCCTGGTGGCTCTATATCACAGGAACCTTGTTTGATCAGGGTGTATCAGTGTGTTAACCATCATATATAGGTGATTGGCCAATACATTAGCAGCTATATTTGTTTCAACATTTAGAGGGGAAATAAGTCTATGTGAAAGACAGCCTTCTGGTAACATTTCCCATTATATATATCTGAGTGTAATAGTGAATAATCGCAAATCTTGAGAGAGGGAGAACTCCTTCTTTGCATGGTCCAGAATCCACAGGATATGGGGTAAGAGTTTACTCAACAACCCTTTTTAAGATTTCAGCCGGCAAGCCATTATGGCCAAGTGCCTTGTCATTCTTCATTTGTGATATTGCCTCCATTGTTTACTCTAGTTTCATTCCCTTCTCCAGGTTTTCATAGGAATCTGATGAGAGACTTGGATCAGGTGGGTAATTAACACATATGCCCATACCTCCTGGATCTCCTGTTAATTTTGAACTAATCAAATTCTGTTGGAATTGTGAAAAAATATTAGTCATGCCTTTTGTTTCATTAGTAAAATTGCCCACTTTGGGCCACATTTATGCGGTTATGGCATAGGGCAGCACAGCAAGTCATCTTGCTGCGCTTCCCTACGTGAAAATGAAAGATCAGGAATGCACCATATTTATCCAATACAGTGCATTCCTGCCCTTTCCCCCTGTACTAGTGCAATTTCAACAGCCTGGTGCCAACACAGGCTCCCTTGTACCATGGTGAAAGGGTGCCTGTGCTACAGGCAGGATTGTTTTTGTGCAGAAAGGGACACCTTCCCATACAGAAACAACCTATTGAGGCTTGTTCCTCTTTCTATGTGTGCTGCAAATATATTTTTTAAGAACAGGCAGTGGTCCCATGGACTGCTTACTACTCTTAAAAAATTAAACTTAAACGTTCCAGATAAAAAAAAATGTTTTATTTGCAAGCAGCCACACGCATGGGGCTCTGCTGACCCTAGCAAGCCACCATCCCTGTGATGGCTGGCTGTTTAGTTCCTAATAATACATAGGATCTTCGCGTTTAGACAACATAATCTAAGGGATTGGTGTCCAGACTGATTCCAGACACACCCAAACAATATGTTAGCCTTTAGACCAGCTGGCTCACAGTGCCATCTTAAGCCCCCTAATCTTACCCAAGAGCGAATAGTTTCAGGCAGTTATCGAACATGACAACCCTTCATCCTTCAGGGATATTGGAAACAGTACAGTACTTTTCTATCAGTCACTTGTGCTCACTTGGTCTCAGAGAAATACACAGAATAAACGATGGGGAAGTTTTCAATAATCAGCGTCATTCTAGTATAAAACATGTTTGCTGCAACAATCATTAGACAGAAACAGATGTATAAGATTACAAGCACCAACAGAGTAAAAATAAAAGGTAGAATTCTACCATGGTGCTTAAACAGTGAATATAGGCAAGCATATAAATACAGGGCAGTAATCAAGCATACTCCTACTATGCAGACCCTATCTAAGGGTATCTAAATGTACCTAGCATGTACGTGGATGTAAAGTCAAGAATCCCCTAGGAAAGTGCCAACCCCATTACCCGATGGGAGAGAATGAAGGACACTGTCTTGGTCTCGAATTCCACACACCTCAAGGGATGTCAGACCACTGCGTGCTGGAGTTTCTGCAGACCAGGACCCCAGTGTTTTGTGTCAGCGTGTAAGAGTCTCCTCTTCTTATCTAGTGTTGGTATTGGTCTTTCATACCATAAAGATGTGCTCGGAGTTCCTTACACAATCAGTATGTTGTGAGTACGATTATGCAAATTGGCCTAAATCAATACCTGCAATTATGTTATGTAGTTCTTTCGCCCTAGGATGAAGATGATCATGACTTTTATGCAGAGTGTTCATGCTGTGATGTACGTCATGTGCACAGGACTTTTCTAAGAATCATCATGCATAATAAATGAGGCTAGTTTCAAGGAAACCGATCGACATTTATTCAGCACATAACTGATTAAAATATCAGTGCTAGAACCGTTAGGTAGAACAAGGTAGGACAAATGTAGCTAAAAGGTTGGGCAGCTACCTAAGCCTATTATTGGGGCACATTGTGGTTCACAACAACTACTGAGTCACAAACGGTGACCTCCATTATTAGTAATCATGAGTTGGGTCGATTTGCAATCCACTAGGAATCGCCACTTCAAAATAAGAGTCATAAATTAGGAATAGCGATTTCTTCATTGCGATTCTCAGCAAATCGCAATTAGGAAATGGATAATCCTAATGTTAGAACACCTGGCCCATACTTCCCCTTCTTTGCAAGCAACATTTAATTGCTTGATTATGGACGATTGCATTTTTAATAAACATGGAAGGATGCAGCATACACCACAGCACACCGAAGTAGATTAATTCCAGTTCCACATTTTCACAATTATACTTTGTATTGCAACCACTTTGATATTTCATTGTAAACAAATGACTCAACAAGATTTCACTATTTCTTGTAAATGCTGTAGACATTATTGGTCCAGCAGTATCTCGCTATATCATGGTCTTCCCTCACTTACTCAATATCTTCATCAACACTGGTCACATAATTTTGAGTAGGTAAATTGTTTGCTGCTCTTCCATATGCTACCGGTATGGTATTTGTGTGGTACATCCTCTTTAATAAGTTTAAAACAACAACCACAGCTGCTTCTACGCCTGCTGCAGCTGGTGTTCTTTCAGCTCTCCACACATCTAACTCTAATTAAGCATGCTCTTCTTAGCTTTGACCCGAAAAAGTGCCCTTTCTTTTTAAACCATGCTCATCTGTCAAGCCTTAGAGCACTCATACATCATGGTGTCTCATCATTATTTACTTTATTTCGATTTTAAAATAAAACAATAACAGAACAAGTATAACAGACACAAGCTATTAAAATCACTTAAGAAGTCATCAAAGGCTTAATTTTTAAAACTCCATTTAAAAGACAAGCAGTATAAAGACAAGTGTGCTTATTAGGTAGCATTTGCAACCTAACTTGAGTAAAATTCAAACTTCTTAACAAGGGTAATGTAAATTTAATAAGCAATTGAACATGAAATTGATAAAACATCATTATCATCGTATTCTGTGCTGAGAGTGATTCGCAGTCACACAGACCCAGGTTTTCACCTGTAGCCCACCCTTTGGCAAGTAAGGAGTGAACCGAAGTTAACCTAAACCTGGCTAAGAGAAAACGATGATTTATGTCAGTCATGAATGCCAGATATGGTTCAATAAGCAATGTAGTTTTCAATAAGGTGTGGGCATTTACAGTGTGTTTCAACAATTTCCTGGATTCTCTTATGTCCCGCCTAGATGCTAAGAAATTGCTTTTGATACAGTTCTGTTTGGATTTTACAATGTAGTCTGAGGTATCAAAGAGTTCCGGACATTCTAAATTGATAAAATTAGTCTTAACATAGTTCAACCAGAGAATCCTCGTCGCCTCGTCCTAGCTCATGCAACCCCTCATGCAACCCCTGATAATATCTATGTTAAGCTCAGTTTAATTTTTTTATCTAAAATGAAAAGCCAACTCTGCAAAGGACGGAAAGCAAGCATATCTAATAAATGTTGCATGCCTTGTTCTTCATGAACAATATGGAAAGAGATACTCATCTGCAGGGACAACAGACAAAGAGATTTAAAGACAAAGTGTCCACGTAATCCAAGATGTCACTTCCATATGCGAAAGCTGAGACACTTTTGGCTAAGTATATCTATGCCATAGCTTTTATTTATTTATATCCCAGTCTTGAAACAAAGTCGAATGCGACAGAAGTGGTCCTTGCAAGTAAGTTTTTTTTAGACATTAGGACAATGGTCTCTTTATGACCGAATTAAACTCCCAAATAGGGAAATGATAAAATCCTACTGATTTCAAAAATCCTTCTTAATTCAGTGTGACAGGAAACTGAGACTCTCTAAATGGTGCTCTGACATTGGGGCCCTACCTCCGCTGGTGGCAAACAGCAAGGTGGTGTAGTGGGCCTTGTAGTAAAAATCCAGCATCCTGGCACAAGTCCTTCTTTATTCCGCGTGGTGGGAAACTGAGGTGCACTAAATAGTGCTCTGAAAGTGGGTCCAGCCTCCTCTGGCAGCGAACGGCAGAGTGGTATTGTGGGGGTTGTAGTACAAACCTGGCATCATGGCAAAAGTCCATCTTTATCTGCGGGATTAATATCAGAGTAAATTTTGAGCAATATTGGTGGCTATGTGTTGGGATCTAGAGTGTTGGGTTTCTGCTTGTGGTTGTTACCTGCGTGGAACCTTGAGGATGTGGGGAACGGCCAGGAGTTGGATGTCGTTGGATATAATAAAGAGGAGGCAACCCTATCTGGTGTCTTTCTTCATTTTACTGGCGTCGAGTTGTCCATCTAGAGTATGTAGCGGGAGTGAAGAATCATGTTGCTGATTGTCTATCAAGGCTCATGGAGAGTGAGAGTGATGTGACAACGGACGATCTGGAAATAGTGTGTGTGGTTGGTGTTGTGGAGGATACTGTCAAAGGTGCAGTTTCTGAGCTAGAATGGTTGCAGGCTGTGTCTGAGGATGATGAAATTAAGGTGGTGGCTAATTTTGTGGCTCTTGGTTGGCCCAACAACAAGGATTTAGCACCTGAATTGATTCCATTCAAAAGAGTTGGGGAGGAGTTGTCCTTGGACAATGGGATCTTATGTGGGGGGGCTTATTGGTAGTTCCAGTGTGCATACGGAAGAAGATTTTGGGTTTGGCTCACCAAGGTCATCTGGGTATTCGAGCCATGAAACTTAGGGTTAGAGAGGATATCTGGTGGCTGGGCCTGGACAGGGCCATGAACATTACGTTCGGGACTGCTGTATATGCGTTCTGAGTGACAAAACCCAAGTGACATATCCTTCCTCGATTGATCCCATTGCTGTGAAGAACTCGCCTTGGTGCAAACTGGCTTTTGATGTGGGTGGACCTTTTGGGGTCACTGGAAGCTCACCTAAGTATGCTTTGGATTTGATAGACTATATGTGCAAATGACCTGAGGTGAAGTTTGTGAACAGTGTCAATTCCATGGCCATCATCAATTTTTTCAATGAGGTGTCTCTTAGTGAGGGATTTAGGAACTTGTGACTGATAATGGTATACAGTTGGTGTCCAGAGAAATGCAGGATTTTCTCTAGAAACATGGCCTCAAGCACATTGAATGAATGAACTGTGATATCAAAGACCAGTTGCAATTGGCATTGGTTAATGGGTTGCACTGGAGGGTGGCGATTGCTGACATGTTATGGGCGGTAAGGACCACTCCTCACATCAGTCCTGGCATGTATCCATTCACACTACTCAGGGGAAGAGTTGCGGGCTCTAAGTTAAACAAGGATTGGATGTCCAGGAAGGAGGTTGATCTGTGTAAACTGGGTAGAGTGGTTGATGTTAGAGAAGCAGTACAATCAAGGTATGAAACTGACAGTATCAGAGTTTCTCCTGTTTGTGTTGGTGATTGGGTGGGGACCAAGAAACCCGGGTTTGTCTGTAAAGGGACTTCTCGGCTTTCAGCACTTGTAAGAGTGAAGGAGGTGAAAGATCACATGGTGGTGCTGGAGAGTGGGGAAACATGGAATAAGTGTGCTATCTCTGTTGTACCAGGATCCAAAGCTGGGTATGTAAATGAGAAGATGGACGTTAATTCTGACCTCACTCCTAGTAGGCAAGTTCCTCCTAGAGTTAGTCTCGCTCCAGCCAGGTTCCAGGATTATGTCATGCATTAGATTCTGAACTGTTTTTCTTCCTATTTTGTGGACGGTTGCTGACCTTTTGTTTTTCCTATTTATGTTGTTTATTTTTTATTGATTACTGTTTATGTTTCTGTTTGCAAAGGAAGGGGGGGGTGTTGGGATCTAGAGTGTTGGGTTTCTGCTCATGGGTGTTTCCTGCGTGGAACCTTGGGGATATGGGGAACGGCAGTTGCTGCCAGGAGTTTGATGTTGTTGGATGTAGTAAAGAGGAGGCAACCCTACCTGGTGTCTTTCTTCTTTTCATCATGCTTAAGAATTATTACTTCTTCATATTGGTGTCAGTTGCTCCGTTGCAATTTTCCAGTAATACTACACACAATAACCTTTTGATAAAAAGTCTCCTGGAAACGTGAGAGGGTACAGACCATTCTACACTCGGCTAACTCAGAAGGTGGGCAACTTATCAGAGTAGCACTACAGGACTCTATTGAGACTTAGTACCGGGAGACCCGTACTCATGAAAACACTACTATTGCTCAGTGGATACATTCATCGCTATATCGCTATGTGATGTTAGTGATCATTTTTATCAAAATGTGATTGTGTGTAGTATTACTGGAAAATTATCAATTACTAATGAGATATCTACTTCTGCACTGCTGCTTGACGATCATTAACTTTTTGAACTTAGGGTGGATATGCAGTGTAAAAACGCGTTTTCAGATTATGGATTGCTGCTTTCAATTGTAATGCCTTGAAGAAGTCTGTGTAAAGACGAAACACGTGTCGGCTGAATCGTGTGCTGGATATTTTAAAGCTTTACATTATGAGAATAAAGATTTCCTATCGGCATGGATCAACTTCCTTGGATTCTTGATTCTTTTGAACAGATTTTGTAAATTGTTTCTGCATGAGAATTGGGATTATTTATACCCAAGTGTATAATATACGTAATTGGGACTTTAATGAGACTAATTGTGTGCTATTAAGGCCTCTACGTTTTTGTAGAAATGTTTTATATACACATGCCTATGTATATAACTTTTTCCTGAGTGTAAATTAATTATTATATGTGTACAAAGCAATGAACCATAACTATCTCCCAGATGTTGGAACAGTCTGATGCAAGAAATGCACTTCTCAAAATGGAGATCACATATTGTTATATAAAAGGGTCCTGGAGGCACACGGATCGATATTAAAATTCAATGTCACCTATTTATCATTATGTGAGACACAACACTGAAATATGTCTATTTGATGTGACGCTTAAAAAATTAGTTAATGCAGTGCAAAATGCTCTTTGGAGATGATGGATACTGATGAAAACACTCATTAAGAACACAGGAAGTTGTCTGGCTTTTAGTTTGCATAATAGTACCTCAATAATGGACATTTGATGTAAGTGTCTGCGTAGAAGAGAATGGGCAAGGCACTCTATTGCCACACAAGGAGTACACTTGTGTGACTTGAGTATTAAAAAAAGATTAGAAACTTTAGGGACATTCCAAATGATATCAATTTACAAAAAAGACCATCAGAATACTTAGTGCAACACTTACTGTATCTTAAGCAGTACTAATGCTCAATGCATATTGCTAGCCACCTAATAGAGCGCAAGTTACAACACATCTGGTAAATAGTTGCCCTAATAATTCCTGAACCAATATGATATAAATCTTTACTTTTTCATAAAGATAAAGATAAAGCAAAGAAAGAACGTGTGGGTAATTCTACCATAAATACTACATTTTCCCCGCCATTCCACAAGTGCTTGTATCATGATCAATATGATATTTGAGGTATCTTTCAATTACTCATAAAAATGGGCAGTGTATACATCTGAATTCTGAAACAATTTACCAATCTATGACAACGTGAACATCTTGCAGACAAAGGAAATAAGTCAGCTGAAGAAAAAAAAAATTCTTAACCGGTGTGTCAGAACACAATGCAAAGAAATATCAATAGTCTACAGATTCAACATATGTTACCCCTGTCCTTCCTCAATGTCCATGTCTTTTGTATCTCTTTACTTATAAGTATCATGGTGGTGGTATTGTTGATGGTTAGCAACATGTTTACATGAAGGAGAGCTTTAGAGAACGTGAACATTTTGATAGTTGCAGTCTGAATTTAAGAATCAGAAATAAACACCAAACACATCGTCACTGTTCTTGAAACAATGCAATCCAATCACTTAATTTATTTGGCTTTTCCATTTTCTACTGCCTCTACCCAAAACTAACTTTCCTGCAAGTTTGGCATTTCAAATTATACAAATATACATTCAAAATAAAATACAATCTGAACATCGTGGGTATCAGTGCTTCTTATTGTAACTATAATGCATACCAGCTCATTATTAGTTGTTATTGCTTGTAATAGATGGATAATATACCATTTAACTGGAATGAAAGGATGCATGAAATGCATTAAATACAATATTTTGTGAATCAAAATAAACTCATAACTTTAAATATGCCTTGAGAAAGTAGTCCTAAATATATGAAGCCATACATTTCTATTGAATTATTTAATAGTAGAAATACAATTAAATGCATCTATAATGCAACAGATATTGGGTATTTTTCTAAAAGGGTATGCAATGTATATAAGTTCTTCTCAACTTCAGAGGAACACAGTGTGAAAGTGACAAAGATGTCCCATGCAAAATTAATGCTGCATACAAGCAGATAGTAAAAATGGGCTACAGTTGTAGATGCATTAATTTTAAAAACAGTAGCAGTGGTGAGATCCAATGATGTAGAGTAACAGGGTTTTGCAGAAAGTCCTTACAGGGAATTTCGATTTGAAGGAGAATAGGAATGACCTTCAGTGTTTCTCTTGTCAGACTAATGTAAAAGCATATTAGTCTACTGTGTTGGCATGTTATTTACCATAGGTTGCCCTCTTCTCATTAATTACTGGCCTCCTCATATTACGAGGACTTTTGTGTCCTCAGTTCCCCGTGCCACATTGAGTTGAATGTTATAGACATAATGAGTGACAGCAATTAACAAGATACATTGTCACTGTTTTGGACCTTACTCCTATAATGTATGGTGGTTATAATTCTAGATCGGAAGTTATTATTTTTAATGAATCCTGATGTTGAAATAACTATATCAAGGTGTTATTCAAGGTTCCAAATAGCACCAAAGCTGCATAAACTGCACTATGTCAGTAAGCAAAAATTGAATGTGATTTAATTTAATAGAAATGTTATGCCGGTTAAGATTCACAAGACACACTTCCAAATTCTGCTTTGTGATGCATGTTAGTTTAATAGTTTTTCCCCAATATGGAACCAAACTTAATTGTTGAACCGGTAGAAAAAAAGTATAATGACTGAGAAGGAATAGTTGGCAATAAAGAAATAAAGGATGAGAATCGGAAGAGTAATGCCACAAACCCTGAATAAAATGTGCCCTACTCTATTTTATCCAGGACCTTCTAAATGAAAGAGGCTTGTTGTTTGTAAAAAGGCACAGTAAGACAATGTGGGTTGGAGTAATGAAGCTGTGTTTCATAAAATCAGACAGCTTCTGTAAGAGGCCTCCTTTAAGTCTGCACTCGGGATGGAATCTTCGCACTCGGGGCAAAATCCCTGCTCCCAGGGTGGAGATCCGCCCTATGTGCGGAGATTCCGCCCAGAGTGTGGAGATTCCACTCTGAGTGCAAAGTTGAATCTCTGCACTCGGGCAGAGATTCCGCCTCCAGTATGGAAATTCTGCCCTCAGTGTGGAAACTCTGCCCCAAGTGTGGATGTAAAGATACTACCTGTAACTTACTTTTGTGAATACTCAAGTCGTAAACTTAGACTTTTGATCTAAATTTTCCTTCGTGAATCACACCCTATGATTTTATGGTAGATTTGTGTTGGGCTTACCTCAACACTCTTTCTTCTCCACTCCTGATGCTAAACATACAAGAGTGGAAAACCTTACACTCCGTCAAAGTTTCCAAAATGGCACTTTTTATACTAAATATTCTACTTATGATAATGCAGTGAATCGAGAGGAGGAATTTATGATTATATGTAGCTTTCTTTATATTATATTTAGGTGCACAAAAATGTGAATCAGGCCCAATATTTACAAAATGCACACCATATCCAGGCTGAACAGCACAGGTGTAGACAGATGTTAGAGAGTCAAACTCCGCAGCGGTGGGCCAGATACAGCTATAGAGGCATACATGAGAAAGGAAGGGCCTCATTTAAAGCCTGGCAAGAAGGCCGTCAAGTCCCTGGAGTGGAAGTGACCTTGCATCCACCTACATAGTGGAGAATGGCTCGTCATATTTGAAAATCCCCACTGTTGATGGGGAAGAATCAGTAATAATGCTTCAGTTAGAAACCCGCTGGTGGGGTGGGGAGGGGCTCTTTATGACTCTGTACCTCTCACAGTGATCATAAATAGGAAATAACAGCATCTGGTGATCTTTTTCCAGTCGCCCTGTAGTATATGATCTGCTAGCTAAGTATTTCCCACAGCAGAGCTGGTCCAGCATTGGAAGCCCAACGAATCTGTAGACTATAAGTAAGGTGAGGGATGCATGAGGGAGACAAAAAGGGACATACGACATTTAATGGTGATGTTCCATTCTGTCCTCCTGTAAATGACTCCTAAATCCTCTAATCCCTAAATTACAAAAAAATATATATATTGTAGTGTTTTAAAAGTCGTTCCGAAAAGGCTGCATTTGCTTGATATCGCATTCGAACAGATGACCATGTAAACTCACACATGGAGTACATAGATAATTATAAAGTATAGTTTATTTCCAAATGCATCATCGATCTAGTTTCACCATCCTATCATTCCAGAAACAATAACTGTATCTTTAGGTACAAGCAGAGGTTAATTAATTTTACTGCTTACATAAATATCTTAAACTCAGACACACTTCTGATGAACAGACAAGAAACACAATGCTTGAAAAGAAACACTTGCACTATACATGCAATGCTAATATTTGACAAAATGCTTCTATATCAATGCCTGCGATGAGCCTCGTGACGAAAGCCCAACATGAAAACCAGTGAAAAGACACTCACAATCCTTTATTGAACTTGCGGAAGGAATAGACTTAGTTCCTAGTTAGGCTTCTATTTTTGGTGAATAATTATTTCTGAAAATTAATGTAAGCATGGCCTACTTATTCAGCTTCTCAGGTGATATTTCCTCTGCAGAAGCTGTCTGTCTAATTATTTTGAAACTAAAATAACACCCTCTGTCAATTCAAAACTGAGTACGTTTCCCAGGAGAGAACCATTCAAAGAACTAGTGAGACTGAAAAATTAAAGAGAACTATGGCAACTTCATGTATTTTCTACTAAGTAAGAACTTCACACACCATGACATGTGGTACATCAAATTCACAGTGATCCTCAAATCAAAATCCGGCCCCCTTTTTGAATGCAAAATATACAACTAATAACAAGAAAGGTAATAGAAGTCCAAAGGGCAAGCTATCAAAATGCTAGTTTGGATCTAGAATATGAATCAGATCCATTTTGACCCGAAATACAGCAAAGAGGTTTTTAAGAAAGCCACGATTAAAAATCAAACACTTAGGGAATTGAGAATTCCTCCAGTAACATTAAAGCATGTTTCTTCCAAGAAGAAAGAAATCATCATACTTTCGAAAAATCAAAGCAGGACAGCCACTGGAACCATCAGTGATAACTGATCACAATATTTCATTTCCTCCTTCAAACCACCAACAATTAAGATTTTTGTATGATTAATGCTGGTTTCCCAGTAGGTATGGGATACTATAAAGCTTGATCATCATATGTTAAACTGCTGCTAGAGCATAGGTTGAATCTTGAAGATTCTGGCAATTATGAACTATTCCCCATATCCCATCCTGATCAAAGTTTTGAACAAGCAGTTGTGAAACAACAAGAGTGTCTTGAGACTCAAGAATTAATATATGTTGGTCATCCAGAGTTCAGAATGAAAAGAGGGACAAAAACCACAGCCCGTAATTCGAGATGCCTTGGGGGAGGAGGAGGCGGAGCCTCAAGGTAACACAATCTGTTTAACATAATCTGCTGACAGAATTCTGCACTATTTACTATTACCATAATAGCTACTTTAAGAGACTGAGCACATGGGCCACAGACACTGCCCCAAGTTGATTCTGCTAATTTTTTGCCACCTTAAACCAAATTTACAAGCGTTAGGCTGGCTAATTCCCAGCCAAGTCTTAGATAGTCTGTTACCCTGTATAAATCAGGAGCCACATACTTTTTCAATATGTGCTTGAATTATCTGGGGATCTTAATATGATCTTTTGTATGCAGGTTTCATATATACAAAGACAAAATGCCCAATTGTTATAACATGTACTTCCAGTCAGCTACCCATGGAACTATCCCCAAGTTAATAACAGAAATCCAGGTGTCAAAGTCAAAAATTGGATTTTGTTTAATTGGATAACAAGAGATCATTACCATTAACAAAAACAACTGCAATTCATTGGGGCCTTGTCTGTCATTTCCCATGCAAGTCACTAAACATGGTTATACATGTCGGAATTAATTTTGATAGTAATTTAGCTTTCATTTCCCCATTAAATAATAATGTGAAAGTCATTCCTCATCACTTATGATCAGCCAAAATTCTTTACTTGTCACTGACTCTTTTAAATGAGATAGACCCTTACCTAGCTGAAGCAAGGATCTGCTTAAATTCTTGTAATCCAATCTTTTTTGTGTGGGTATATAACACAATATCTGTCCCACAAATGGCCCAGAATTAGGCTGCATATTTGGTTTACAGGAGCTCAAGTTTGCACCGCATCTGATTGGGACTGAGGATTTTCCACTGACTAGTAATGAGCCAGAAAATCCATCTTAAGATCTTGTGTTTACACACGAGTTGCACAACAGACCACAACATCTTGTTCTAATGCTAGAGAATACAAAATTATCACCCAAGAAGTTACTCGGGTTGATCTTGTGTATACACAGATGATTTGCATAATAGACCCCAAAATCTTAATATTATACTAAAGAATAAAAAGGATTATCATCCGGGGAGGTAACTCAAGTTGACTATCTCCTGTAGGTTGATTCCACAACTTGCTAAGTTATTATGGAATAGAGCACACTATGGGCCAAATGTACAAAGCACTTTTCTGGTCGCAAATGGCCCGAGTCACAAAATTAGCCCATTTGTGACCAGTAAAATGCATTTTCTGATGTACAAAATGCAAAATTCTATTTGGTAACTTGTTACTAAATCACAATTTGTATTTTATATACATATTTGGAAGGGGCGTATTGTGGGCGTCCCTTCCAAATAATGATGGTATGCTTTACTGTTTTGCAAAGTAATACTTTTCCACCATTTAAAAAGTGGTGGTAACCCATTCGCAAATGGGAAGGGGTACCTTTGGTTAAACGTTTAGCTTTTTTCACTTTAAATGCATCCCGTTTTCCTTTAAGGAAAATTGGCTGCATATAAAAAAAAAAGATTGCTTTATTTAAAGACCGCAGCAAGCCAGCATTCCTCTGATGGCAGCGAATCCTAGTGGGTCGTAAATTGTGACCCATCTCATTAATATACATGAGTTAGGTCTATTTGCGATCCATTGGGAATTGCTAATGAAACTCAGAAGAGTTTCATACATTAGGAGCAGTGATTTCCTAATTGCGATTGGCAGGTAATCACAATTAGGAAATCGCTATTCCTAATCTTTGTACATCTTGCCCAATGGGTGTTAAGAAAGTTGCTTCCATATTCCATATTTGCACGTTATTTTAAAGTTCTCTCTTCCAATCAGATTTTGTTTAAATAAACATAATTTAAAGCTCACTCACTACCATGGTGATGCAAAGTGAATTTGCCACTAGAATGCTAAATCAGCCTGTGGGCCACATGCGTTTCTTCACAAAAAAAACGTAACTTCTTGAACAATTTGTTCCAGAAGCTTAAAAAAGGTGACTTCAAAGTGGGTAAACACAATAACAATAGCATGGAGCAACAGCAATTATTTTTGGTGTGCATGAGGACAGAGATACACCAGATACTAAATACTTTTTTGTAGTGATTTATGTAGTTCTGGAGCCTACATCTTCAGGTATTGTGAAGAGTAATGGAGAGAGCATTGCCTCTCTGTTTACATTTTACAAGCACAGATTTATCTAACTAGTCACTTTTTGTTACGAATTCTGTAAAGTTTAAAAACATATATTTTACATCTGAATCCACGATTGAGTTGCTAAGTTTCTCATCATTTGGCTATTCAGCAAAATAAAACTTCAGGTCGGGTGACTTTAGTCAGTCTATTTTCAGCAGATTTCTATTCAGTTTTTTGTTCTTTTAACTAAGGACATGGCCTGTTGATTTTTAATGTTTTCCAATCTTTGTTACTGATCATACATTGTCTTCCAGCTTTTGTAGTAGGTCAGAAGTACAGTGGCGACTGGTAGGGAACCGAGGCGGGGGAGCTGAAAGAGGGGTAGAAAATAAAAAAATTAAGATAACCTACCTGCCGGTCACATCGCCAGCTGTCGCCTCTCCACGGCTTCTCCTCATTGCAGGAAGAACCCGGGCTCCCAAGCTCACTAAGCCAATGACAATGCTGCAATGTAGCAATGTGATTTGTTTCCCTAA
This sequence comes from Triturus cristatus, assembly GCF_964204655.1. Lineage (NCBI taxonomy): Eukaryota > Metazoa > Chordata > Amphibia > Caudata > Salamandridae > Triturus > Triturus cristatus. The sequence goes on along the minus strand of NC_140589.1, from coordinate 496,413,523 downwards.
GTTCCCCTAAGACAATCACAAAGTGGCATTGCAGCATTGTAATTGGTCTGAGAGCCCTTTTCGGCACTCAGACAGGGACACGGAGCCTGTGCATGTTCCCCACCAGGCTGTGTAATGCAGCCTGGTGGGGAATATGCAAAGTGCGCATGAATGTTTGGCCGGCCCATGACGCCCGGTCAAACATTCAAGTAAACTTTGAGTGTGCTTACCACTTCTCCCCTGGCCCCTACTATGGTAAAACCAGCCCCTGCCACTCCCTGCACCTAGGAATGGAAAAATAAAATGATAATTATGTTTCATTATTATCATGTTATGTTTTCCTCTGTACTGCTCGCTGCTCTTAAAGCAGTGGGGCGACGCACTTCCGCTTTAGTGGAGGAGCTGCCCCTACAGAAATAAGAGTTATCAACAGCCAATTTTATTCTGAAATATTTCTCCTTCTCATATGGGACACAAACAAATTTCACTCTTAAACCTTCACATGTATTATTACCATCAACTTCAATGATCCTATCTAATGAAAATAGTACCCACATTTCTAATATGTACTATTTAGGCACCCTAATAATCAATGTATATGTTTTGGTAGGGGCGGATCAAATATCAGCACTTATCACCATAACCACTGCAAAGCCACTATATACATTCTCATCCTTTTTAATGACTTTGCCTACACAAGCCATGGATATCTTCTTCTTCAAAGACACAGGATTTCTACAGGGCAATGAACTCAAGAGAACAGGGGCATTTACTTTTCCAACTAAAGCTAATTTGGATTTTCTGTATTCTTTGCAGGGAACTATCATTGAATATCAACATGTTCACCCCACTTTTTGATTTATCTTTCTATAATTTAGCCACCCCCTACCCAGGGTCTTTTGTTTGCCAATTTGAATTTACACAAATGAGAAAACATTTCATGAAATAAAAAGAGAGTGTTGTTCAGGAACCTAATCTTAAGGCTGGTTTACCATCATCTTGACGTTTTCAACACTGTCAAAGCCCTCCTAGTAGGTAACAAACTCCTTTAAGTGCACACTTCACATTAAATTAATTAGTTTAATTCAGAGCGGTGCAAAGTGTACCTTTAATTACTCTGCAACAGACCTTTGCCACTTTCTAGTATTCTCTTCAGTATGAACCTCTGCCATGAAAATGAACAAATTTCACATATCCAACAATGTCTGGGTCCTAGTTTTCACAGCAAGAATGAGTAGAAAACCTAAATTCTTCATCTAGTCTCCGAAGATAATTTTGTTCATGTGTTTCCTGGCCCACTGCCATAAGTCTCCACTACTCTTTTGAACTTTGTCAAAAATCTTGCACTCCTGTTCAACTGTCATTCCCCACACAAAAGCAAAAGTGTGAAGAATCATTTTTTTTTGTCACACTCTACTTTGTGAAGTCCAACCTCTGCTGCTACATCACCAGCTCATTGATGTGGCCTCACCATGACAAGCAACATCTATCCTAGCAGAGTGTACAGTGTGCTAAAATGATAAATACTCATCAAAGATCTCAAACTATTCCACCTGACACATTATCCTGTAAAACGTTCTGACCACATCTTGTCCACATTAATGGACTGCACACACATTTAATCAAATATGTGAAGTTCAGACTGCCACACCTGGTTCACAAGCCCCTGCACTTACCATCTCACCATACATTTAAGATTGCCTTCAAGCACCATTTATCTTCCCTACTCAGGTACTAATTGTTTCAGAGAAGATCCAAGTATTGATTGACAAGGGGTGACCTTTGGACTGCCTTGCACAAGTCTTTTCAACACAAGCCTGTCTTCAGCAAATTGTTCAAACTTAGGAAGCTACTGAATACCCACCTCTTCCATCGAGCATTTGACCCTGATTCTACTTCCGTATTTTAATTGTTGATCCTCTCTCGTGTGTTTTTTCTTTTTGAACCAAGAGCCTAAAACTATTGTTCTTCGCCCACACTTTACAAACACCATATTATTAAAGAAAATAAGTAGGACTAAATGTGATGTTCATTTATTAGAAGAGAGTTAGATGAATGGACTCAGATTATCAACGTGATTAATAACCTGCTAAGTATTCTTCTACTACCAACGTCAGAAGAGAAGAGATAATTTAGGATTAGCCACGAGTAATAGTGTGAATCAGCATTCTCACCCGTGGTTAATCTCACTAATTCCTGGTAAAACACAATAAATGGGGGCACTGCCTGAAATTTGTCTAATAGGTGTTCCAAAGCTACGAGGAAGGTAAAAATGGACTATGCTTGCTTGCATATCACACTCCTGCACAATATATGACATACATATTCTGTAAGGGTGATACACTTAGTTAAATTACACTGTAGGCTTAAAGTTATCATTGGACACATACTATCTAAGGGGCCATTACAAAAGGACCAATTCATTCAATCAAATACTTATAGTGCTACTTCAAACCATTCTTCTTTCCATTTTACCTAGTTTTAAAATGTACTTAAGCATTTGATTGCTAAACCTGTTTAACTAGAATAGAATATGTCTGCTCAGCATAAACTGAGCTTGGAAGAAAAATCTCAAGTATCCATGCTAATATTTTAGTAAATCATTTACAATCTCTGGTGAGCAACAAACTAGGACGGCAATTATGAATGTTAATTATAGTCCAAGAACGTGTCCCTGCTTGTTTTTCTACCAGTGGCATCAACATCTCCAACCACTGTCATTTCCAGAAGCAGAAGGATTTGTGTATAGTTCTTCAGCAGATATCTGTATCAAAAAGTCGTTATATGTACTGAAACATTCAACAGATAATGTCGTAGTAGAACTATGCATTTACTCATGATAGATGCAAAAAGAACAAATGATACATTCACCCCAGAACAGAGATCTGGGCCTAAATCCATTGTTTGTTTGCTCCCCATGTGATTCCAGTTTAGACCCAGCCATATGAATATCAGTCTTGACCCTGTTCCCCATGGGAACAGTCTAGCCCGAATTGCCAGGCCAGGTCCTCTTTGGACTGAAAAAAAGCATCCTATGACCAGTTTCGGGGTTTCACCCCTCATAAGCCAGGTTAGCTTGACTCCGATGGCACGGAGAGCACGGGACCCACATCTGGGCATACCCGGCCCACTTGGGGTGACAAATGCAAAAAGAACAAATGATGGACAGAATTCTGAACAATGTCAAACATTCACCCCAGTACAGAAATCTGGGCCTAAATCCATGGTTGGGCTTCCTTAACTTCAACACGGACAAGTGATTTCCAAAAAGAGGGGTCAGATGCCCATTCAGAATCTTAGAAAAAGAAGGCAATAAGCAACTTTCCAATTATCTTATAATTAATTATCTTACTGAATGACACTCAGTCGGGCTTTCGACTTTAACATAGCACAGCCGTTCTTGCCCTGATGGATGATGTTAGAATGACTCATGACCAATGCGGTACTAGATCCCTGGTCCTATCAGACTCCTTGGCAGAATTCAACATATTCCCACATCCCAAGATTATCAACTGTCTTCTTGAAAAAGGCATTTGTCTCAAGGCCTTAGCATGGCCCCAGTTCCTTTTCGTCTGTACTCAGTACATCATGCTAGGCCCTTAATGCTTCTGAGATGTCCAGCAACTGCCGGGATACCCAGGGCTCCTCTTTAAGCCCCACCTTATTTAATATATAAATTGCTGCTTTTTCTGCTTTTATTAGATTATTCAGTTTCGAGGTCATGTCATACAGAGATGACAGCCAAATCATTGTGACTTGTGACTGAATTGCTGCAGTTTGCTGTGTACTGGGAGCTGCCAGAGGGGACCAGAGCCCCCAGAATCGACCACAGGCCCAGGAGGCAGGGCCAGGAGGCTGGCGATATGTGTAAAGCACAATAGGCTCCCTACGGGTGCAGGATTGTGAGTTACTCAGATAGCTTTGACTCGACACAAGAATGCTTTCGCTCCTACATGTCAGCGATTACAAACTGGATGAAATCAAACTGCCTAAAACTGAATAGCAACAAGATTGAGGTTCACCTATTTAGTGGTAACCCCTCGTTCTGGTCCTCAGCCTCATGGCCATCCAAGCTAACCATGACCCTTATCCCCAACATTCAAGCTAAGAATCTCAGAGTATATTTTATTTGCCATCTATTATTCTTCCCTCAGCACTATGCAAAATGTTAAGGGAAATTGTTTTTTCTATTACATGGATGGGCCCATAGAAGCTTCATTCAGTCTCTTATCATTTCAAGCCTGGACTATGGGAACTCTTAAATCATTGAGACCACCCATCTGTCTAATCATACATTTTCAGAGGGTTCCATATGCCACAGTTCAGGTAATTTTACTGGCATCAGAACAACCTCCCCCTAAAAGAATTGCATTGGACACCCATTAAAAGGAGACCCATTTTAAGACACTGTCCAGGGTGCGTACTCAAGATGCAGTGTACTGCCACTGTCCTCCCTAAGCTCTTTGTTCTGCCAATGCCAACCTTCTGTGACTCCCCTCTATCAGGGAGAACAGAATGAGAGGCAGATCATCTTTTTTTATCAGCTAAATGGTGGACATACCTACTGGCAAATCTGAGAAAGATGCCTGTTTTTAGAAAGAAGTTTAAGAATAACAGCTACCACAATTCTCTTTCCATTGGTATCTTTATCCCTTTTATAGTACCAGTGCCCTTTTAGGGAGCAGTGCACTTTACACATTAAATTAATAATATAAATAACAAGCAAAGGCCTGGACAGGTATACTTACTTTATTTTGATCCCAAATATTAAACAAAACAGATCCTCCTGCCAACAGTGTCATCTTAAATAAACGTAGCTGGATATAGAAATTCATAAATTCTTAAACAATTTATTTCAAGCTGGTAAATAGTTTACACTGGCTTCCTCTTAATTCTGAGATGTTCCTCTTTTCTTAAGGAAAGAGATGGAAGTTAAATTAGTCCCTCTTCCAAGAAGTAATGCTTAGCACCCATTATATTTGGGAAAAAGGGGGTGGTGATGGACAGAGTTTCTGAATGATGCAGAATACTCCTACCAAGTCAAGAGATCATGGTTTTAATCCATCACTGTTTTTTAGCTCACTGCACCATCCCAGCTCAGAACCTGGCTACATGCAAATTAGTCTGTACCTGTCCCAGTGCATGATGGGAACAGGGCAAACCAAACTACCAAGCCAATTCTTATACTGGGAAGGAAACAAGCTTCCGGGGACCGGTTTCTGGCATCACAGCCTTCGTCGGCCCGGCTTGCCTGAATCCTGATGGTGCAATGAGCAAGGGACTCACGTCTGAGCATACCCTCCCACACTGAGTGTGGATACATTCGATTTGGGAAAAAGGGGGTGGTGATGGACAGAGTTTCTGAATGATGCAGAATACTCTTACCAAGTCAAGAGATCATGGTTTTAATCCATCACCGTTTTTTAGCTCACTGAACCATCCCAGCTCAGAACCTGGCTACATGCAAATTAGTCTGTACCTGTCCCAGTGCATGATGGGAACAGGGCAAACCAAACTACCAAGCCAATTCTTATACTGGGAAGGAAACAAGCTTCCGGGGACCGGTTTCTGGCATCACAGCCTTCGTCGGCCCGGCTTGCCTGAATCCTGATGGTGCAATGAGCAAGGGACTCACGTCTGAGCATACCCTCCCACACTGAGTGTGGATACATTCGATTTGGGAAAAAGGGGGTGGTGATGGACAGAGTTTCTGAATGATGCAGAATACTCTTACCAAGGAACAATTTACCAACTATCACCAACTAATTTTCACAAGAAAAGTGATTTTGCTACTAAACAGTAACTATCAGAGGAATTAAAGGATGTATGATTTTCTGAAACTAGGCTAGGTCTGCAGCCAAGGAAGGCATAGCATGTTGAAGTGAAACTCTTTTTAACCGTGCCTCCAAATGTAAGTTTGCTTTTAGAGAGTAAATGTTTGTAATGTAAAATATGCGTTAGCATTTTAAATCGGTTTGCTAGGTAAGTGGTGTGATACACAGCATGTAGGTAATCTTGAATGAAAAGATCTTTGTACTGCTTAGATTATTACTACCCAATAGTGCTTGATCTAGTTTGGAAATATTATTTTTTGTCTTCCTAAGCTTAGGTGCATGTCCAAAATCACATTTATTTTCAGGACTTTATGTGGACAGTCTGCATCTGCCTGTGAGTAGTTCATGTATATTTTCCTTTTTTGGTTTGTGGAACAAGAAACAAATCAGTGGTTCAAAACATCACATTAGGACTGAAGCAGATGGGAGTGAGGGGTAATGGGTGCCAGTGTTAGAAATGAGTCTCTAGTTGGCAGTGGTTTGCACCCTGTCCAAGTTGGGACCAAAACTCTAGTCAGGATAAGGAAGTCACACAGCTATGATAACCCCTGCTCAACCCCTTAGTAGCTTGGCTTGAGCTGTCAGGCTTCTCTCAGAGGCAACGTGTAAATGATTTGTACATACACACACAGTAACACAGTGAAAACACTACAAAATTAGTCCACACCAGTTTAGAAAAGTAGCCAATATTTATCTTAATAAAACAAGACCAAAACGACATAAATCCAACATACAAAAGAAAAGATATCACTTGTCAAAGGTTAAATAAGTTCAGTACATAGAAATCGATGGATGCGTCACTCTTTACTCAAAGTAACTTGAATGCATCAAAATTCAAAGGCAAAACAGGCGCAGGAGAGGTGAGGCACCGGAAAAGCAAAGCGATGCATTGGTTTGTTACTCCCTTTACAGCTGCACAGAGAAGTTCCTGAGGTGATGCGTCGGTTCCTTACTGAAAGGGGAGGTGATGCATCAAACTCTGGGAGCACAGACTCAGTTCCTTACTGCTGGGCAACATCGATGAAGAAATAGGCACCCAGGGATGATGCGCTGAAAATCCAGATGCGTTGCGTTGATTCCACAGTGATGAAGCAGGCGCTGCATCAGAGTTGGAGCAGTGCGTCATAGACCTCGGTGATGCAGTGATCGAAATTCATGCTGCGGCGGTTCTTCTTATGCTCTGGGATTGTGAAGGCAGAGCCTCAGATGTGTCTGCCATCACAAACCCATCACCCAGCAGACCGTCTACCGCAGGATGACATGTCACAATGGTAGCTGCAGTAACGTAATGAGGGTGGAGTATCCAGGGGATAATTAATTATTCTCTGCACTGCGACCACTATTCCTGGGCTAAATGGGTCTGTAAAGGGAAAGTGAGAAATGTCCCTGACTTGCAGGAAGAACCCTCTTTCTATATCTGTGGCATAATACTTTTGCTATTTTGAAACAAACCCTGCTCTGGGGATTTGTTTCTGAAATGCACACCAGAATACCAACCAGCAGAAATAAAGCAGAAATACAAGCATGGATATAAGGAATTTTATAAATATTTACGGATCCAGCATTTTTTTAGGAAGAAAGGAGGGGGGTTTGTAGGGTTCTTCAAGGTTGAGATTGTTGAGATGATTATTGATGGGGAAACCTCAATAGGATCCCTGTATCCTGCATTGAACAGTTTGATGCAGGACGACATAGATATACATGCAAATGGGTGGCAAGAAAAGATACATGCACAAGTTAATGATTTGGCTATTCCGCTCGATTGGGCTCAATCCTTTTTAGTAGCTGACAACCTTCAGGTTCAACATTTTAAAACCTGCACAAATAACGAAGTGGGGGGGCGGCGGGCACGAAGTGTCCAAGATGTCAGGTGTATAGGGTAGATTTGGTGCATATGCTGTTCAGATGCCCAGTATTGGGGGGGTGTCTTAAAAATGAGATTACTGGACTTTTGATTAAAAGACTGGTTGTACAGATTGTCTTATCCCCTCAATTGGTGCTTCTCGAAGGTCCATAATGAAGTGGTGCCCATCAAAGCTCAACCTTTATGTTTGTTGCAATAGCAGTACTGAGGCTGTGCTTAACAACAGCCTGGCTCGACCCTATTCCCTCCAAATTGCATCAATGGTTGGCATAGTTTTTAGCTATTTATCATATGGAAAAAGCAGTGTATGCATGGAAAGGTAAAAATGAATGCAAAAATGGCACCTTTGAGTTAATGGATTTTTTTTAGGTCAGCAGGAGAATGATTTGCCTAAGGGAACTAGTTTTGGATGCTACGGATTAGAGCTTGTATTTATTGCTGATTAGCATGTATTGATATTATGGCCTTATATAGGTAGGGGGTTCTATGGTTTAAATCTTATATTTATTGATGGATGCACACGTCACTTATTGACTTGTTACAGTGTAAAATGTGGTTTTCACTTGAGTCATATATGAACAATGCATGTATTTATTGTCGTAGATTGCTGAAATGTCTGCTTGGCGGGGGGTTATATTATAAAAGTAATCAACATTTTTTTTTTTTAAATGAATGCCAACCGGGATGCAATAAGAATTATAGACTGCTTAGCATTCAGGTGTGAAGAAAGGCACTACTGCTTTGAAGCATTGAAAGAAAGGAAAAATACAATGATAATAACTTGATGTTATTATCATTTTATGTAATCCTGCTGCAACAGCTTGGCGGGCAGGGCGGGGCTGCAGGGGGAGAAGTGGTGTGCACACTGAATAATGTATGATACTTTGGCTGGCCTGAGAGGGTCGGCCAAACAATCATGCACACTTAGCATGTTCTCCAATGCAGGCTGCATCACAGCCTGGGTGGAGAACATGCCCAAGCCCCCAGTACCCGTCTGAGCACTGATCTATTGTGCTCAGGCCAATCACAACGCTTTGGGGAGTCAATCACAATGCTGTGTTGTGATTGGCTCGGGGAAGCCTGATTGTGCTTCCTGTTCTGTGACTTTGGCCCGACGTGGAGGAGAGATGGCGTAGGAGAGACGCGGCAAATGCACGTTTGTCACAGATCTCCCCAGCACTCAGGCAGGATCACTCCTTAGAAGTGCAGTCCACTTTCAGGGGTTAGAAGCAAGGGAACCCCTTTGTCGGTTCAAACTGCAACTGTGTGATTTCTATGTTAAAATCTCTCTGACTAAAAATCCCACTTCTTCGTCTAAACTTGCAATCCCCTGCTCAGAACCTCTGTGGCATATGTAATCCCAGACTAGCACAATGCTGCAGCTGTAGAAACACTTGACAAACCACCCAGAACCCTATGGAATGTTTTTTTAAAGTGATAGGAATTTTTTGATGATTGTGATTTTAAGTTACTTTGATGAATCACAAAACGGTATTGTTAACCAACAAACCTTTGATATGCTCCTCCATTACTGCTTCACTTATTCTATTCCTGGCTTGTGTTAAAGTGGCCAGGAAATGTATTGAAATGATCTACCTACTATTTCTCTCTCTCTTTCTCTAGCTCTCACACACAGACACACACACACACAAGCACGCACACACACGCATAACACATACACAGCTTATCCCCTTGAAATTACCTCATCCCTATTGCCTTGTACTAACATATCTAAAGAATGCTTATCTTGAGATCTCAATTATAAAACTAGTGCCTCAAGGCTTCACTCTGTGAACCGTATTACTAGATAAAGAAGCTGCTCCCTGAGGGTTGTTCATTGATTTATGCTGGGTTCTACTGCATCACCCTGCCACAATACCTTGCTCACAGAAAACGCATGAGATGGTTCTTAGAAACGTTTTGGTGCCTTTACAGCTACAGTAGTGCCAGCACTGTACAGTGTGGTTGCAGCCCAGGTTGCCTTGGCTTCCACCATTTCACAATTGCTTAAATCTAGTCTATACATACAATAAAAATATTAATACTAATACTACTACTACTACTAATACAAATAATTATAATAATAAAAATAATATTCTCAGGTAGGGTAATCAATTGAGTGCAGTGATGATAATGATGCGAAAGGTGGGTAATTCGGCAAGAAAGGTTAGGTGATTGATGATGTCAAGTATCACTGAGTGGTGGGGAAGAATTAGGAGTGAAGATTGTGGTGAGGAGAAGTGAAGTGGTTACCATGAAATGAAGCACTTTGGGCAGTAATTGAACATATGCGCTCATACAGGCCACAGATGAGTGCCTATAGTTATGCTATTGAACCTTGTACACCATGTACATTTAACTCAGAATTTCTCTCTGTTAATGGATATGCTGCAGACTGCACTGTTATTTGAACTACTTAAATCAGCTCTTTCAATTATACTTATTTACGCCTTCAAGGTATATGTCGGATTCTTGATGTCAGAGGGAAGGGCTTATTTCACTTTGTTCAATAAAACGACACGAGAAGACAAATAGGAGTGGTACAATATTAATGCAGAACCTGTGGCACAAATATCGTTTTACATTGATTCAGAGCCAATGGACGAAGTATGGTGTCATGCAGATACATAATAAATACACAGACACAGTAATAAGAGAAATGATAACATACGTTTTGCAGTGTCATTTCAAAGAATAGAACTAAAATTATAATTAAAGCATGAGCTATGTGTTCTACTTTGAGTTTTCACTTGTTTAGGCTCAAATCTGTTTTATTGCATTTCGATAACACAAACAAGAAAACTGTAAGTGAGAGCTAGCTTAAATAATAAAGCAAATCAGTATCAAAGAAAACAATCCCCCCAGCCCTCCCTCTGAGGACTCACTCCAGGTCCACTGCTAAAGCAAAATAATAAATGTCACCCAAATGTCCACCTCAGGCTCCCTTCCACTCTTGCACCAATGTGTCTGGCTCCACAGCAGGCGCAAGTATCAGGGACAGGTTAGCTCCCAAAACTCCACGAGAGAAGAGAAATGTAATGGCGCAAAACCTCTCTACAGGAGTCTCCTTGGTTGGTCGGTGTAACAGTCAATCTCTTCATCCCCAATATGTGCCATAGCCTGTGGAACCATCCAATATGGGGTGGAAGCTTCTCCGAGTTAAAGGAGGTGTCTATGTCTGATAATACTGTGTCCCAATATCGTGTAAGCTTGGAGCAGTCTCACAGAAGATGAAGCAGCGATCTAGGGGATTAGCAGCCACTCCAGCAATCTGCACTACACGTAGGGTTACCCCGATTCAGTCGTACTGGGGTACAGAGATACCAATAGGTAGCTATTTTAGCAGCTGTCTCGATGTTAACAGCGTTGCATGCTGTATGCCTCGCCTTGTAAAAGATCTCATCTCATTTTCTGAGCATCAGCATCCGTCCCAGCTCAAGGTCCCGCCCCTTATACCCTGAGGTTTTGACCACTAGTGTGGCCCATTGAAGGCTAGTGCAGAGTTCAGTAATAAGGTGGCTGTCAAAGGTCTTGCTCACAAGTCATTTTTAAAGGGTGTAAGTGGGCACTGTGTTCCAGTGCGAATGGTTGGATCAGTGAGCCAATGGCAAATCTGAAAATTGTGCATTTTCTCCATCTCTGGCAGTGCAAAGTCCTTGCGAAGCTGCTCAAAAGAGATGGGGACCATTTTTTTTTTTTTAGTCAGTCAAAGGCTTTATTTCGATAAAAACATATCATAAAAGCATAACAGTTAAAAATGGAATAAGTTAATTTCATTAAAAAAGAAGAAACCTATTTTTACAATAAAGTGCAAAACAGATCATAAATAGTTATTTAAGAGTGAATTAAACAATTTCCTTAAGCCTTTTACTTCTGATGCGCCATGCCCAAGATAAGAATTTTGCAAGGGCACAAACGTATAATGGGCGAGCGTCTGACATTAAAATGCGGAGTGCCACAATATAGTGTCTAGTTCCCAAGGAGCGGCACAGTTGCTTAAGCCATCTTTTCCTTGGGAGGGCGTACTCATGGCATTCAAATAAAAAGTGAGCCACAGACTCACGTCTGGATGTGCAAAAAGGACAAAGATCGGAGGTCTGAGGCAAGGAATTCCATCGTGATGTAAAGCTATAGAGTAGGAGGGTCCCGGTCCTAAACTTAAAATACAAAGCTCTGTCAAAAGGGCTCTCGATAATGTCGAGATATAGTTCCCGGATTGGGTGATCCTTAAAATTCAGGAAGTCCTCAGTAAGTCTTCCCAATGATGTGTTCGAAATCCGTTGGGTCGCAATCCAGTTCCAATATAAGAGCTTAAGCGTGGCTTTCGGAGGGGAAGATCTATTTTCCCATGATGCATTTAGCCCCAGATTATACAAAAGGGCCTTCATTTCACGCAACCATTTTATCCTATGCCATCCTGGGAGTGACATGATTTCCGAGAGACCTTTAGCATATTTGGCTAGTTCCGGGACCCGCCACAAACGAGCCCATAGCAATAAAGGGCGAAATTTCGCCAGATCACCGATGGGGCGACAACCAAGATCGAGCATTAATGGAATCGTAGGGGTGCCTTGGGGAAGTGACATAATGACCCTGAAGAACTTCCTCTCTGCTCTTGATAAGTCGCCAGTATCACAAAAGCCCCAGAGCTCGGCACCATAAAGGGCAGAGCTAACTCCTCTTGCTGCATAAATATCAATCACGGGGGCTATCGGTCTTATAGCACAGGAGCGCTGCTCCTTCACAAGAGCCCCAGTAACTCTTTTATGAGATAACAGCATCTTGCATAAATGGGGGCCCCACTGCATATTATGGGATAAACGAATCCCTAAATAATCAAACACATCCACCCTCCCCAAAGGTTCATCATTCAATTTTGGGGGGCGTATAGATTTTTTAGGGGGGTTTAACACAAGATACTTTGTTTTATCTCTATTAATTACCAAGCCCCGCTCTGTACAGAAGAGCTGGAAATTATTTAAGAGTTTTTGGAGGCCCATTGGGGTTTTGGAGAGCAAGAGTGTATCATCCGCGAAGAGGAGGGTCGGGATGCGTTCCCCCGCCAGGGATGGTTCATCTGAGGGGACTTTCAATAAATGCTCAACCACACCGTTGATATATAACGAGAAAAGTGTGGGAGCTAGAACACATCCCTGGCGTACCCCTCTCTCTACCGGAATTCTGTTAGTTTTCTCACCATTCCTCCCCCACCTAACCTGGGCAAAAGTGTTTACATGCAGCCTTACCAATAACAGGAGCAAGTAGTTGGGCACCCCCATGGCAGCAAGGACTTTCCAAAGAGCCTCCCTAGGTACTAGGTCAAAGGCAGTCTTCAAGTCAATAAAGGCAAGGTAAAGACTGCCTTTGCCCAAGACCACCACCTTCCAATTCATCAAAGAGGTGACTGGCATATCTGCAGTCTGCCATTTGCCATGTCACACACCTTAAGAGTGGCCCCAGTGAAGGGGGAAGAGTATAAGCCCCATGTCCTCTGCATGCGTCGCAATAACTGTATCTTCCGCATGTGTTCAACTGCCACCGCTCTATCCATAAAGAGCCAATGCTTCTCTGATTCGTCTTGGCCCATTCCATTAAATAGAAGAGTTGTGCTGCCTTGCAGTAATGTAGGAGAATAAAGAATCCTAACCCAACTACCTGGTGGATTGCTAGCTTTGTTTCTGGCTCAAACTGGGTCTCCCCGCTGCCCAAACTAAATGACTCATCTCCCCCTGCAAAGACTAAAGCATGCACAAGGGGGGCTCTATCGGGCGGGCCTGAAACAAGAACAAGACCCTTGGGAGAGCAGTCATTTTTAATGCCGCCACCCAGCCGAGCCAGGTAAGCTGATAATGCTTCCATTGAGCCAAATCTCTCTGTATCTGCTGATGCAAGGTCTGGTAATTACTGGCAGCAGTCGCTTTCACTGTTTCGGCCAATTGGACCTCCAGATAGGGGATTGAGGTAGATGACCATTGCATCGGGTATTGGGCTAGACAGTAACGTCTCCATAGCCAGCGTCGCTGAGAGGTTGAGGGCCTGCAATTTCTGGAGGTTAATATGAAAAACTGCAACCTTCCCAAAGTCCCCAAGCTCCTCCAATAAGGCTAGCAGGGACCTTATCGGATCAACAAGCTCAAAGATCGCAATCATCAGCATAGAGGCTGACGTGTGTTCTTCCCCACTGAAGAACACCCCTGTAATATTTGGATTGTCACGCACGCTCTGCGATATAGGCACCATGTATGAAGTAAAAAGCTCGGGTGACAGCAGACACCCCTGCTGTGTTCCCTATGAATATGAGAGGGGGCTGAGTCCCAACCATTGATCTGCATTGTCTTCCATGGCTCCCCAAAGTTACCAAGGACCCAAGTGCAAAATCTCATTCCGAAGCCAAATTGTCGAGCGTCACCTCCAAGTAGAGCCAGTGCACCCGGTCAAACGCCTTCTCGGCATCAACAGCCAGGAGCATTATTTCCCTCCGGGAACATTAAGTTTTACATTTTTAAACCCTAAGATATTTCCACTCTTAAATTGCACCACCCATTATTGTTTGGACACTTTCACAACCAAATATGAGATCTATGGTGTATGAAATCTTTTGCACTGAGCCTAACTCAGAGCTACCATGAATGACACACTCTATATGTAGCACCATTGCTACTGTGCAGATGCTGCCTCACCCACAATGTGCAAATGGTGTGTTTACGGTAAGCCCACAGAATGTATTGAGTGTGTATATGCAAGTGCGTTAAATCTCTGACTGCGCATACCTTTAGGTCAACCCTCATGCCTCCCATATGGCAATATACCCCACTATGACATTGCCACACAGGGAAACCTTGGATTTAAAGGTACTTCCAAAGTATTAAACTACCTTATTTTTACATATAAGTCACCCCTAAGGTCTACACTAGGTGACCCAAGGGTAGGGTGCCATATAAAAATAAGCAGGGACAAGATGTTTTATATGGTCTGGTAGGGGAAAAACTACCAATTTTGTTTTTCCACATTGTAGCACTTTTAGCTCCATAGGCTAACATAGGAATACTGTACTACAGTGTAACTATTGACAGGAGTGAGGAAAAATAATATTTCAAGGACTTGAAAGATTGGTAATGATAAGTCCAACAATGTGGCACTGTTGAATCTGTCATAACTAATACAGATAAGATGTCATAAAACTTTCTTTCCCGTGAGCCAAAATCCAGCCTTCTTTCAGCCTCTCCTGATTGGTCAGCTCTTGAAAGGCTCAGTCAAACTGCTTTGATGAGGTGATAAGTGGCTTGCACAGAGACAGAGGTTATCTGATGCAGGGACCTCTGCAGCTGCAGAGAACAGGCCAGGACTGGGACTGAGTAAATTACACTGGGCTTCAAAAGGAGCAGGACAGTAGGGAATGCCAGCCACGCCACCTTCCTGTACCCCCAGCCAGATGGCAGCCCCAAGAGTGGAAAAGGAGTGTTAAGGAAAATGAGACACACCAGTGGGATGGCTTAGCCAGGTCTTTCTTGCTAGGAGAGGAACAGACAATCTTAAATATTAAAGTACAGTGCTTTGTGGGACAAGAATATGCCACACTTTGGAGGAAGCTCCCCGCTCTAACCTGCGGGCGGCACAACAGCTAGCTACGACTCTGGCCCCAGAACATGGATAAGTATGTGAGAGCTGCATAGCAACTCAGAACTGCTGCCTGAAAGTACAAGGAGACGAAGGACTGCCTTTGCGAGAACCCAGGTCTGGGCCATGGAGGATTGCACTCTGTAGGACTGCAAAATTGGAACTACAGCACTGAGGACTTTGCCTTGCTTCAAAAAGGACAAAGGAGTGAACTCAATGAAAGCATTAGGTTAACAGAGCTCACCTGCACCATCTCCCCCAAGACGTCCCCAGCCTGTAGTGCATCCAGTGGACTTTTAAGGATTTGGCCAGATGCATTATGAGAACTGTAGTCCCAACTTTAGAGGAGCAATTCTGAGACACTGGAACCCTGGATTTGTGGACACTTCAACCCCTCAAGAAGATCTTCAGGAAGAAGTTCCAGATGTTTGGAGAAGCTGGAAACAACTTTTGGAAAAAGCTCAATAAGGTGACCGACCCGACGTCGAGAGTCAAGCCAACTTCCTCGCACCGCGACCAGGCATGTATTTCAGGTTTGTCCCACTGAAAGCTCCAGAGCTCAATACTTCCAGGAGTTGACATGGGGCTCCTGCTGAACCAAGCTCACGAAGCCGATGCAAATCTGGCCTGCTGGAGAGGCACTCTCGAAGTTGAGAGAAAAATGCTCCAGAGAAGTTTCTAAGTGTGAAGATGATATTTTGACCGAGGCCTCCTACTGAGTGTATCTGAATAGGGCTGCATCGCAGTCGGCCTCAAACTTTGACTTTGTCCTGGTCAAGTACGACCAGATGTCCCAAGTTGGAGCTATATGTTTTTAAGCATGAGAAAGTGTTTGTTCTTTAAAATTCATATCTCTGGTTCCCTATATTGTATTTTATTTTGTTATGGTGTCATTCTATTCATAAAAATATGTCCGATTTTTATAAATTTGTTGTAGATTTGTATTGTGTGTTGTGTCTTACTTCTTTGATGTATTGGAGTTTTTAAATGCTTCACACAACTGTCTCCTAAGTTAAGCCTGCCCAAGGGTAGAGCCAGGGGCTAATGTATTGAGACCTTGACTGGACCTTACATTGCATTGGTGACCTTATCGCTAGTGGTAGGGGCAAATTTACCCCTACCTATAAACCACCTTCCAACAACCACATGCTACAGACTGTTCCTTAATGTGAACTAGTTGTCTCATGATATATCTGGCAAGATAGTTAATGCAGAACATCCTTCAGCCGAATTATACTTTTAATCTTTCCACAATTCAGCAAAATAGAGTGTTGAAGAAGAAAAGATAATATTTTTGCCTGTGCCACAGGTAAGGCATAAATGTAATCATATTATTTTTAATCCCGCAGAAACTGATCGTCTGTAACTGAAACAAAAGAAAATGCGTGCAAATAAACTAATACCCATATGGCTGGGTCCAAACAGGAGTGGCTTAGTGGGCAAAAGAACGATGCATTTAACCCAGATCTCTTGACTGGGGAGAATATTTGAACCATACAGCATTCCGTCCATCATTTTTCGCAGCTACAAAAAAACTACTATCCAGTCAAAATACAATACTAATTCTCAAAGAGTAAGGACCTTCCCGTACACAAATGGCTTACAGGCTGACTTTGAACAGAGGGTAGTTAACCAACTTTTTCAAGAGACCACCAAGGTTGCAAGTTGTAGACTTTTTAGAGAATGCTCAGAAGGAATCTGTCAACATGTCTTATTGTCTTCATAAATGCTAAGCAACTACTGTGGATTACATTTATGTTGGTGCACTATCTCAAAAGATAAGAATGATCATCTCATTGCAGTGGATCAAGCAAGTTCAATTCATGGATATGTGCCAGTAAAGGGTTAAAAAATCAGTTTATTCACAGAGGTAGGTTTAATATTTTACAACACGAAGTGGTTTTCTATAATCTCTGCCACAAAGAGACATGTTTCTGATTGGGGTTTATAGGTAGAAATCAATGGGTTGCAGTGATCATGAGGACATATACACCTACAAAAAATGGTTATGGAATCCAAGTGATACAACACCTGTGTGGCAAACTAGCAATGTTGACCAGTGCATGTGTATTTGGCAGTGCAAGAGTAGCCAAGCCCAGTGCTAAAAAGTGTACAATAAGGTCCTGGTCTTGTATAGCTTGAGAGATAAATACCACTGTGTGGTCAAGCATAGACAATAGTCAGATAATAGAGAGTTCAGTGACTTTGGATCAGCATGTCCTCAAATTCACAGCGCTGCCTTTTACAGTTGTACTCAACAACAAACTTAAATCAGCAAAAATATTATAAGTTGAATCTTGAGGGTGAAAAATGTGTGGTAATTAAATACATTTTAGTTGTATCCCTTTATTTTTGCTATATCAAAAGTTGCTCTTTTTCATTAATCCGGAACCGTTTTGAAGAAAATTGAATGTTATATTTCTATTTGAATGAACAGTACTCAGGAATCATTCAGAGTGGGATGACAAAGATACAGCTGTCATCATTTGGTGGTTGTTCATCTGTCCACCCACTGAGAGTGCAGAGCAAGCTGCTTTCCTCCAAGGTGGGTCCACTTAGCCCGCTCTGCCATCTGGAAAACATTTTCAGCAGGTCATGCACCTGTCGACATAGAATCAGCAGGGCTGTCCTATTTAGGACATCCCTTCAGATGCCATGTTTACTGGCTGTTTTGGGATGTTCAAACACACAATGCACTCCCAAACAGGAAAAGAATGCTCAAAACTCCCCCATGCACTAGGAAAAACTGCCAGTGTTTCCAAGGAAATAGCCATGCTTCCAGTGGTGTAACGAAACTTGGGAGGGCCCCCCTTCAAAGTACATGGAGGAACCCCCCATGCTCCAGACCCAATCAGGCCTGGGGCCTGCCACCCATGCACAGTGCCAGAGAGCCCCACCTGCACGACGGGAGTTTCTGGGACAATTGTTATGCCACTGCCTGCTTCAGAGAAGTGGCTTCAGAAAAATATTCACACTCTTTTGTTTTCAAAAGCAGGTCTGATCGTGGAATTGGGAGCTGCTTTGGAGGATAAATCCTACCTACTCATTGGAAGTTATAAACTTTAAATAAGGCCCCTAAGCACCCAGTGAAGTTCCAACTTTTGTTCGAGAAATTTCAATCTTTAAATTCTTAAGCAGTTTCAGCTTTTGTTTTTTTGCTATATTAGTTTATATTTTGCATTTTGTTCTAAAATTACTTGATTGCTGACCATTATAAAACAAAATCTGGAAATGGAAGATTGATTTGTGATGGGGGTCACAACACAGTTACAGAACAATCTCTGCTCAACCACTGGTAACTATCAAACAAGCAGTAGGCAATTCCACAGAGAAATTCATGTTAAGTTCAACCAGTACTAGCAATAGTAAAGTCAAGAAAACAAAAATATTCAGTTTCTAAGTGGGTCAGGGGGTTGGCTTGAAAAAGAGGTAAAACCTTGGATGATGGTGAGGTGATAAATCTAACCAACTGGCAATGCACCCTCGCTGGCCATAGAGCCCAGCTTTGTTCCATCTAAGGCTTTTAGCACCAAACTGTTTGTTTTTAGCAGAAGGATAACAAGGGCATCCAAAGGTAAAACTTTGACTAGGTAGACCTGCTTGCCGTTGCCAACTCCCCCTCCATTGTGGTTGGCCTGATATTGCGCCAATGTCCTGATCAACCCCTAACTATTGGTGTTAAATTATGCTTCACTTTGTCTTTGCTATAAAACTTCTTATCTCCAGGTCCTGTTCTCCTATTTTAAAAACTTGGTTTCTTACTGCTTATTATTTTTTGATGTTTTTCTGAATTGTTTTGGGTATTTTATCATTTTTTTGTTCTTTACTTTTAAAATATTGCTACTGGCTGAATGTAACACTCAGAACTCTGTTTTGACCTAACTGGATCATGGTTATTAAGTTGGTTGGGGTCACCCTATCCCAAACTAATGACCCAGTTTCCGATAGTGACCTAATATTAAAGCCACCATTAGCACTCTTGTTGTGATTTTGTTGAAACTCCAACTGATAGCCTTACTCATTCTATAACTATCAATATATAGGACCTGATTACTAACTTGGCAGATGGGATACACCATCACAAATGTGATGGATATCCCATCCGCCGTATTACAATTCCAGTATATCCTATGGAACTTGTAATACGGTGGACGGGATATCCGTCATGTTTGTGACAAGGCGTCCCTTCCACCAAGATTGTAATCAGGCCCATTGTCTTTTACCAGAATTATATGAAAAGGTGCAATATGGGAAAAGTAATGTAAGAAAATGTCAATATATAATATGAAGAAAATACTTCTTGCACAGTCTCAGGGTCCACCCTTCCAGTCTACCCTGCAAAGGGAGGTGCCTGAAAGTACATAGGTGAGTTTATTTGAGTCTGAAGTGGGATTACAGCAAGAGAAAAAATAGGCATATTCACCTTCCTGGCTAAAGATAGTACAAAACAATTGAGACGCTGGTCTAATGTGCATTTTTCTGAAGGCAAAGCCATTGAAGGGCTTATTTCCACTTTCTTCCAAAATTCAGTACCTAAAACTCTCTCTTTCATACTAGAGTTGAGAGAGAGCACAGAGGGCTAAAGATCCGTATGTTTTATTCATTAGTCCAGTTTGCTAGTGAGACCATTCAAATAGTGTGCGGTAAGCATTTTTCAACCCATGAAATTAGACCCCCTGTGCCCACACAATGGGGCATATTTATAAGACCGTTTGCGTCGTTCTTGCACCACGCAACGTGGTGCAAGAGCAACGAAAATTAAAAAAGAGATTTATGAAGCCATGCAGAGCTCACTTGCGTGGCCCTGAGTGGATTCATAAATCTGGAGTAATGCAATGCAGCGCAAATCACTGTGGTGCATTACTCTGCGCCAGGGAGGCTCTTCCATGGGCGCTGCCTGGGTGTTCCCACGCAACATTCATGGATTTTTACGCAATTCCAGATTTACCAACAGTTGTAAACTTGGCAAATGCATCAAAAACCTACGCCTCACCAGCTGAGTCATAACAAGGAGAAATATGTTTATTTATCCTCTTTTTTCTCTATGTGTGATGAATTCTGAAGAACATATAGAAAGAGGAAAAAGCCTCCCAGGATTGTTTTTGTGCAGGAAGGTGCCCCTTGACCCAAGATAGATCAGCTTTGGTAATACTCACGGGGGCAAAAAGAGCTCAGGTCTCCCCAGATCGATAATTTCCCGTTTAATATAGGTCAGCCATGGGATATCTAGGCCTCTATTGCTGGCAAGGCAATCAAGGATCACCTTCCTGTTCAGGCCTGCATGTTGGTTCACCCAAATGGCACACCAGAGTACCAAAGATGCCAAATTAACAGAGTCCTGAACAAGCCCAACATCAAGGATTAGAATGTTCTATCCACGTATGTATTGTTGTGATGTGGTTATCAAGAAAATCATCAATAAAATATGTTGGATGAAATGTGCCAGCACCATGAGTCCAACGCATTTACCCATGACAGGAAAGTTGACACTCAGGATGCCCAGAGGAAGTAAAATATGCATACACCAGACTAACATTACCCGAGGTGACGGCAGCCAAAAATCTTTACTCTTTATGAAAGTTGTTGCAAAAGAACACAAAAGAACACAAAAGCTGCACATTCAATGAAGCCTCTAGCCAGCCAATCAGGGCACAGATGTCTGCATTGGTAGACCGGGATGCTCGTGGACAACTCTACATGTCAGGTATCTCAACACTTAGGAGCACCATGGGAAAGAAGATATGCACACAGTAGAGCAATATAACTTATCCTGGACAAAGGGATCCACAAAGAAACACTCAATGGAAGTTCAAAACAAAAAACACAGGGCCCAAACGTTTATGGGCTGATTACAATATGGTCAGGAAAGACTACGACCTGCGGTCGGAGCCTTCAGGTCAGCATTGTAATGGGTCGCTCAGTTTAATTTCCAACCGCCTCATTAGGTTGGAAGCGGTCCGAATGGAAACTGGCCATTCATTTCGGCTGGCTTCCTACGGACTCAGAGATCCCGTCCCCCAGTGGAAACCCGGCAAGTAATTTCAAGGGTGGGTCTCTCTGCCCTTGAGATTATGATCATGGTTTCCGACATGGTTTCCATGCTAGTCTGTCCGACATGGAAACCATATCGGAAAGCGTGTTTGGGTCCCCCAGCAGGGCCCCCTTTAGTGCACAGCCTTATGGCAGGCACGCACCTTGCGGTGCAGGGATGAACTGCACCGCCGGTTTACAGCCGTAATGCATGCATCCCTTAGTGAAATATAGGAATGCAACCAAACAGTGGGCCTGATTAGGATACCGGTCAGTATCGTGGCGGTAGCAGGAATGCCCGACTAACCGCAAATTCAGCGCCTTTCACAGGGTGCAGGGATGTTTAGGGGAGCACCCTAGGTGCCTCCCAGAACCTAGAGCGGAGGACCAGGAGGAAAGTGGTGCCCGCTAGGGGCCCCCAAAGTCACTTTCTGCCTGCCTTTTCATGTCGGTAAACCGCTATGAAAGGGCAGGCGGAAAGGGCCATTGTAATCCCAACAGCGGTGCCTGAGCAGGCACCTCCACTATTGGAGGGATTGCAGTCCCTCTGATAGCCTGACGTGCTCCTTGAGCCCGTCAGATGTGTGGCAGATGGTCTCTCCGCCAGCCCATCATTCACCTGCCATTGTAATGCAGAGTGTGGACCTGCAGAGGCAGATGGCGGTGGGAGAGCGCACAGATGGCCTTATGGTGGTGGTCGTCTCACTGCCATCGTAATCAGGCCCAGTGTTTGGTCTCATCCTAATGAGGTGGTCAGGACCGCCGACCGGATGTCGGTCGGTCCCAGAGCCGAGTCAGTGACGGGCAGAAGTAATTCCGCCCAACATCATAATGAATCCCAGAAGGTGGTCTCTTCACCAATCAATCCGGGACAGGGAGGTCTGGCATCAAGTTAAGAGGTATCAACATTAAAAATATATGATTGTGAAATGTTTCTAGGCTATTTTCTAAATTAACGGATGCAAGAGATAAAAGTGGCACATGTGTTTAAAAACCTAACACCTTTTTTTAAATTTTTATTATTTAAAAAAAAAAATCTCTGGCACAAGGGTGCATAACATCCTGGCAGTTAAAGGGTTAGGTGTAGTATGTTTATCATGACTGGCCCAGGCACCATATTATCATACCTTAAAATGAAAAGCAGTGACTGGGCTTGGTGGTGGTTGCAATTTTTCTGTCCTCTTGTTCTCAAGTACGAAATTACTCCAATGGATCCAACACATTAAAACAGCCTATAAGAATGAAAGTGGTGATAGCGCCAATCCTACCATTCCTCTGTTAAACGTCAGTGCCCTTTGTTAGGTCTTAAAGGAATTTGTTACGCCCTGTGAGCCTGAAATGACAATCACGGCTCTTTTTTGCCCGATCACAAAGGCCTGGTTAATTGATATCTATATGGAATGAAGCCAATCAAATTGCGAAATGCAAGTGACACGCGCGTGAAAATAAATATGCAATATTCTGTTGCTTGAACATTTAGCTCCCTTCAAAAAAAAATTCAGGAATGACACTTCTGGGGAAATTGTTAAAAAAGAAAATACAGCGAATAATGCCGGAGCTCTCTCTGTCAAGCATTCTCTGTGCAGCAATGCCTCGCGTGTAAGCTCACTTGGCATTAATTAATCTAAGTGACGGTAGCACTTGACATTATGTACCAAAAGACCCTCATCAGAGAAGCTTGAGTGAGTAATCTAAAAACCATCCCTGACAAGATTTCACTGCTGGAAGTCTCATTTCAGAATGCCAGCCAAAGTGACCGCGGGAGTTACTCTGTGTGCATAAATAGGAATAAAGCACATCACACGCGCTGTAAAATGGACAGAAATCAAGGCATGCCTGGAAAGCGGAAACGAGTCTAAATGTACGACGAGGCAACAATGAAGGTCATCGTATTCCCTGCCATGGCTTAATAAATGAAAATGAAACATAATTGCAATAATTGTTAATATTTGACTAACGGCACACTCTATAACAGCCTCAACGCTGTGTGCGATTTACGCAATATTTCACGTGCTGTCTGGTGATTCAGGCGTCCATTTGATGCCAACGATGACAATAAATTCCCCTTTTCTTTCAAATCTGGTTTCCTTATGTGTTCGATGGCTGTCATACCTAAAAGCTCATTTGCATAACCTCTGGCTCAGCTTATTGGGGACAAATTTTAAAGTGGGGTAAGTTTGTGCATGTTACTTTGATGTTAGCACAGTCATGGTCGCCAGGGGCTTTGGAGTCCTGTCATTTCATAAGTATAGTGCCACATTTCAAATAATAAATGAATCCATTGGTGGCCTGGTGCTCTCTCGTGGAAGGAATGAAAACTTAATCATATTAAGTTTTAGTAGATGAAAGTCACCAAAGCAAACACAAGGAAGCAGGTTGGTTTTCCTCTTTGCTCCTACAGCAGCAGTTTCTTGATGTTCCTTTTCGTGCCTCTATCAGCAGCTTGACTGACAGGTCGGGGACATTCCCAGGGTATCAGGATTAAAGAAACCACCACAGCTGTCATAGATCCACAAATAATGCTTAGGGAAAAAAATACTGAATCCATTCTCTGCTAACTCAGTGGACTCATGTTTAAATATGCAGCACTGCTGGAAAACTGATGCACACAAAAATCACAAAAAGTTATCGATCTCCTCCGAAAATTTTAAGGATTCAGAATATTTCAAGCTTTGACAATACTGGTTGTTGGGAAATGGTGCAGCACAAGGAGAGAAGGCATGGTGGCTGCAGGAAGGCTAAAGTTATCTTACACTATGCAGCTACAGGGAGGGTAAATTAAGTGTCTGCTAATAACTGGTCTCTTAGGGACCCAGCAGCAGAAGTATGGGGAGGCAGTGCAAGGCCCGAGTACCGGCATAGCGGGGATAGAGCAAGTAGTAGACGATCATATTTGAAAAAATGACATTTTCTCCGTTTTTTCTGTGCCAATAATGTGAGGAGCTGTCTCTGTCGTATTATTTAGCTAGCTACATAGCCGAGGGCGAGGGAGTTCTCAATAAAGGGCCCTCCATAAGAAGGGCTGAATATAGTACCTCAAGGCAAGCCTGAGAATGGAGGGTCTGGACGGTGATGGCAGACAGTGTCATTGCATCACTTTCGAGTAAAAACCCAGGCATACTATTAACACAACCATAGGCCTAGGTAGAAATCAAAACCTGGAAGAAAAGTGAGACAGTCTGGAGAAGAAATAAACAGGACAGTGGGGTTGTTCAGTTGGATTGGTGGTTTCCTGAAACTGATATGGTCCCTCAGCAGCCCCCTTCCTGAGCCCTTTCACATTACTTTGACTCAGTGGAATAACAGAGGCCAAAAAGCTGCAGGGGGGCCCTCAGCACAGGACTCTGGCCTGAGAGTTCCTGATTAAATTAGGAGAGGGGCCCTCCATGTACCTTGCAAGGGGGCCCCCTTAAATCTCCTTACGCCAATGTTTTGACTAGTGCATGTGTTGCATGGGGATATGCTACAATCGGTTCGCCAAAGATTGATTGGACAGGGCCACATCAAAGGATAAGCACATAGGCTTTAGTTGAAAATGTGGCAATCTAGTGACTGAGTGCAGTGTCAATATGATCATGATATCACACTGCCAGGTGATGAGAGGCTGTCAGTGGAGGATCTGCATGCCTTGGACAAGATCAGCTAGTTCGAGGGTGCAGGCAACATGAACCTTGTGGGGGTCTGCATATTGAAGCAGGAGGGAGCATGTCCAAGGGTCTGTGGGATATCTTTATTATGTAAGAACCAGCAGAGAAAGGAATAGAAAGCTATAGACAGTCTCAAAATATGATCACATATTAAATATGCCTTCGTCATATGAAGAACCAACCACTGTGAATTAGTTCACTTGTTAGCAAGATGAGGGTACACATTCAAATTTGACATTATTTAAAATTTGAAGCTAGCCAGTTGGATTGCAAGCAACTACCTCTCATACTCTTTGCAGTAAGTAGCTGCATAATATTAGAAACACCAAAGCTTTTTAGCAGTAGCACAATATTTGCATCTGCTAATTAGTAGGTAGAAGTGGTGGCTGATGATATAACTGTACTATAGGTTATAACCTGTAGATGGACATTACTGAACAAAGGCCTGTTGGTATGTGTTTTCCTTTTTATGACTGCCATGGAAAACATGACCAATTCAGTGGTGCAACTGTTACATCAAATGAGGTGATTTAATGGGATTCTAAACCTTGTTATATTTTGAAACCCATTTCTAAGAAAATGCAACAGTCCCTCAGTTTCTCAATGAAAGAAATGGAGGTCTTCCATCGCAGCTCTCTGTTGCTAAGGGTGCATGGTTTCTATAGGTTAACAGTCTGCTATCAGCTTTGCCTATTATTGTGCTGCTGTTCCAAACAAAAGGCTCAAAGTAATGCGCAAGATGGAGGAGTCATCTGTTAGATATAGTAATGCTTTGTGCTGGGGACTCCAAAAGCTATGTGATATCCCCGTTGGCCTTTCCAAAAAGTTGACAGTGTGTTCTGTTAAAAGAAAAAATCATGCTGAAGAGATGTAATGATAAGGCTACAGAGGGCCATCCACTTTCCTACTACTAGTTGGTACCATTGATTGGTTCAAAGCAGTATCTGACTTAAAAGTGACACAAAAGCATTGCAAAACTTGTCTGTAAAAAAGGCTTCGCTTCCTCTAGTAATGCGAGGTAGAAAATAGGCATCCTTTTTTTCATTATGCCAGACTTTGGACCCGGTACACAAAGGTAAATATACAGATATGTGTTTACTCACTAGCATATTTCCTCTGCAACTAGGTGTAATTCTACACTTTTTTGGTATTCACTATTTCCGAGTGTAGAGTTACAACCAGATGTAGACTTACATGTCTCCACCCCCTCTAATCAGGGGTAAAACCTCATATAGCACGATTTATGAGTGTAAAGTTAGTACTAGTAACTTTGCACCTGAAGGTCATCCCCTCTACCGTTCCAGATATCCCCATATGAGAACGCCTAAGACCAAATATTAACATTTAATATTCTATAAAGGAAAGGCTATGTTATGTTATTCTTATTCACAATAGTTAATCATAAGTACATCGTAAATATTTATATATTTCAAAAGAGAAATATCGGCAATTTAATATAAGAGCACAATTCACAAATTGTGTAATTGACTTGCAAATCATAGGCCTCCGCCCATTATTTTTGTTCAGTTTTTTATTTCATGTAATTCACAAAACTCCACATTCTACAGATGTGGATATGAACAGTTTAAGAATTCCATGAACAAGTCCAAACTGAAATAAATGGATTTTCTGTGGAGAATTTGATAACGTAGGTTTTTTTTTCCATTGCAATTGTTCTAAATAGAGAAACCTATTTCTCCTACACCCCGAGGAAATATGAACGTATTTTGGGGTCATTCACATCCAAAGTACACGCCTCTGTCAGCTTTCCTGTCACCCACTTTGGGAAGCCAAAATGGCCTGTCGTTATTTTGAAGCTGTGTGAATTCCTATAAAGTAATAATGCGTGGTTGTTGACTACCATTTCATTAGCCGCCCCTTCTTGGGAGCACTCTGTTCCCACCCCTAAGGCCAGAAGTGTGGATATGTTGCTGCAATGGTATAATTCTCTCTACACAAGGCACCTTTGCGTATAGTAATCTACAGATCCTGATTCTGTGAATCATAACTTGCAAATAATGTTTGAAAATTAAATTGTTGGAACAACATATTAGCACACATGCATGCACAAAAATCTTTGTGAATTGGGCCCATTGCATTTATCATGCCAAACAGGGTATTGGACAAAGTGTGACCAATCAATGGCTGCTACATTCACTTCTATTCTTTTCCATTTTCAACTACAACCTTTTCAACAGTATCCTCTTTAGTTCAAACATTTATCTGCGAAATTCATGAAAGCCACAATATAATTTTTTGTATATGGACATTTTGCGATGTGTAACAGACGATTATTGCTACCCACGACGTTATATTAATTTATTGACTCTGGAAGGGTCAAAGGTTGTGCAAAACTGCCAGGGTTCGAACTTAACCAAGAACTAAACTGCAATAAATAAAGTGAAAACCATCTGGTTAAACAAATGTGATTTTGGTGCCTCCCGTTCCATTAAAGGACGAACCTCATGATATGATTACATCACCATTCTATCATGAAACAGGAAGTGCATAAGTAGCACTAGAACATTATTAATAGTGCGCTCTTTTGAGCCAAGCTTTCTGCTATCACTTCCATGGGATCAGTGAGTCTGACAGAATAAACTGCTGCTTAATGGCTTGTTGAACAGAGGCATGGCCTTTCACCTCTAGGTTGCTGGTTCAAATCTGACTTATGGCACACACGCATGGAGTCCATTGGCTTCTGATGGCTGCGCAGGGACCTGCCATAAATAAGAACAGCTGACAATCCCGATTCATCTCCAGCAGAGTGAAGATAATTCCATCTGATGGCTCTTTAGGGAGGCCACATGAAATTAGCTAGTAAGACAATTCACTTCCCTCTGAATATAAATGTACTGTGTACTCCTCCCACAATCTCGGTGCCACTCACACCTGCAGTTGGATGGATCAGCCAAAAGAGTGAAGAAATAAGGATACATAAATAATATTTGAAAAGCTAGTTTACTTGTTTAGAATATGAGTGATTTTGTACCCTAGCGAAATAGGGATATTTTTACAGCCTCAGAAACAATCATGATGCTTAATGGAACAATTTCACAAAAGAGATTATGAAACTACCCATGTTACTAATCCACTCTTGGAAGAGGGTCATTGCATATTTATTATCATTCTAAAATCTTTTTATAATGTGGAGCATGAAAGCAGTGAGTGAGTCCATATAATAATTGCTCAGAAACGAGTGGTGTGTGGTGAGACGAAATGCCCTGCTGTAAGATGTTGTATTTTGGCTGGTAGGTTATTGAACCCAAAAGCTACATGCAATTATACAGTAGAAATAAAGATGGATAAAGTGGTTAACAAATAGAGAGGCTCCAGAAGGGGATGTGGTAAAATCAGCATAAAAGTTATTTGGTGTTGCTTTGAAAAATACAGTAGATGGTAAGAAATCTGCCTCCTCTGAGACTTCATTCTGGATTGTTCACCTTTTTGTGGACCATATTTCTCTGGTATTATTTATGACTCTGTGTATTGTGACACAGCTATCACAGCTATCAAATGTCATACTTTCTGTGTTTTCACCCAAACCCATACTATAAAATAGTTTGAGCCCTCCTGGTGTATTTTATTTTCCAGAAAAGCCACTGTAACGTGGGTCAGGAATTATACAAGTGATGTGGAAGTTAAACGTCTCGTGTAGACTTTAAGGTGCATTTACACCACTACTGGCATGACAAAAATATATGGCGTCAGGGAACACCATTGTTCTATGGTTAGGTTGCATTGTAAAATCACTGCAGTAACAATTGTCAAGAAAAAGTGCCTACACAATGTAGAAAAATATATATTTAAATATTAGCTAACTAACCCAAAATTAGTGCCGTGTAAGCCCACAAGTCTGAACACTTAATTCATAAAAATGAGGCAGACTGCATATTGGAAACAGTACACACCAGCCGGGTATGTAAAGTGTCATTTTCCAGAAAAAAACCAATCTATGAATA
Organism: Triturus cristatus; assembly: GCF_964204655.1. Classification (NCBI taxonomy): domain Eukaryota; kingdom Metazoa; phylum Chordata; class Amphibia; order Caudata; family Salamandridae; genus Triturus; species Triturus cristatus. The sequence continues at coordinate 496,384,590 of NC_140589.1, read as the reverse complement.
AAACTATAATTTCAGCCACCACTTGAGAGCAAATAATGTTCACTTAATTTTAATGGTGAAAGTAGATTTTTGATACTTTTGAGTGAAAAAGTTACTTTAAGGAAGTGAACCTAATTTTGTCTGGGAGAAAACCATTTAAGAAGGAGTTGGAGTCTCATCTCTATCCAAGAGGCCAAATACACATCCTTGGCCGATGTCCTAATAGTAATAGCTTCTGGGCCCAGGAAGATGGTAATGTTAAGGAAACGGGCACTTAGCAGGGATTAGACAAGTGGGTGAAGGAGAGGAGCAGGACCAGTTGGCAGAATAAATGGCAGCCTTCACAGTGCTTTCCTTGACTTGGAAACGCCAACTGGGCATCAGCAACAGCTACCATTCATTCCCAAGGCCACCCGAGAATTTCCTGCTTCATCCCCAGCAGGAGGGAGAACCAATTCTAGCCCTGACAGTTGGGTGGGCAGCTCACCTCTACAGGTTAGTGGCTAAGGGACGGACCAGAGCCTTCTAAGGAGAAGATGGTGAGAGCTGTCTTCTTTCAGGGGACTCTGGAGAGGATTGCAGTAACCATGATGATGTGCTTAATAAGGGGGTGGGGATGCTGTAAGAAGCCAGGATTGTTATGTAGTGAATTCACCAATCACAAGTACACAGGATAAGACTGACACCTCACTCCCAATTCCCCAGATCTCTCTAGGCCTGGGCAGAAAATACCTGGAAGAATGCAGACCCAAGGACTCCTGACTTGGGCTGCCCATTATTGATCAAATTGTAGTCTTCTTGTTTTCTGCTACAATTACACAAAAAGTAGAAAGACGTCTGAAACTAAGACCCTGCAATAGACCTAACAGGAGAGACTTAGTTCCTAGAAGCCTGCCCAAAAGACCTGGGGACTGTAGAAGCAGCCAGGAAAAACTTTCCACAAATGAGCATTAGTGATTTTGCCCACCTCTAGAAGACAAGGACAAGGTGCGGAGGCTTCCACAAGGAGAACATGCCCATGGTGGGCACGAAAGTCGGATTGCTTTCTCTTATAGATTTTTGCCAGAATGAACATGGCTTCTGATGGACTGTATAGTAAAGGTGTACAGCTTCAAGAAGCACAGGCCTGCTATAGTATAGAGCTTTGCCCCACCGGTGGATTTTGAGAATTTAAAACTGATTAAGTCCAAAGGGAAAACCTCAGATCAGAACAAGGTGGAAAATCTATCCCAGCAAAAAAGTGATCTTGAAAGCAAAAAGTTACTGAATTAACCTCTGTTTATCTCTCTGGTAGCTTGGCAAAAAAGCAGTCAGGCTTAACTTAGAGGTAATATGTAAAGTATTTATGCAACACTTAAACAGAAATAAAGCTAAAACACTACACAAGAAAACTCCCACACCAGGGCTAATACTTCAAATGCCACTAGTGGGCTGCAGCACTTCTTGTGCCATCCACAGTAGCAGCCTTTCAAACCTGTTTCAGGTCTACCACTGCAGTGCCTGTGTGTGCAGTTTACTGCCACTTTGATTTGGCATTTAAAGCTACTTGCCAAGCCTTAAGATCCCCTTTTATTACATATGTCACCCATAAGGTAGGCCATAAGGGCAGTGTGCTATGTCAGTAAAAGGTAAGACATATACCTTTATGTTTTGCATGTCCTGGTAGTGATGAACAGCCTATTTAGTTTTTCACTATTGTGAGGCCTACCCCTCTCATAGGTCAGCAGTGGGAATTCCTTAATATACTTTTAAGCTGTAATTCCTGATCAGACAGGAGTAGCTTTTTCATATTTGATATGTTTGGAATGGTAATGATAAATTCTCCTTATTGGTGAAGTTGGATTGAACCTTTACTGTTTTAGAAATGCCACTTTTAGAAAGTGGACATTTCTCTGTACTTACTGCTCTTTGTGTCTGACAGCCTGTTTCCAATACACATCTGGGTTGGGTGACAGCTACACTTTGTGCATTCCCACTAGATAGCCATAAACACAGGAAGGTGAGGCGCATCTGCATACTGATATTCATCTGTATTCTGATGGTCTATCCTGGGCAGGGTGGACTGGGAAGGACTGACACTTACACTTCAATAGCTGGTGTCCTGTCCACACACAAAGCACTGATTTGCCCCCTAGGGTTAGCCTGGGAGACAGGACTGGCCTGAAAGGGATCCTTGTGCACTTCAGAGAGTTCCTTTGAAGTTACCCCCTACATCAAAGACACTTTTAGGTATAAGTACCGGGTGTCTTACCCCCTAAAGTTAGACACCTTTGGAGCTGTAACCAGATACTCCTAGAGTAACATCTGCACATTGTTAGAAGGACTGCTGTGCTGCCAGGAGGAATTGTCACTCTGCTAACTGCTTTGCTGCATTGGCCTGCTGCTCGCTGATTGCTGTGCTGCACTTGGGACTGCAACTTTGCTACCTGCCTTGTGTGCTAACCGGCTGCCTTCTGCTCTCTGCTGTGCTATCATTAAGTGTTCTCCAAGGACTTGTTGTTGCCCCTGTTATTGAAGTCTCAGGGCCATTAAAGGCTTCAGCATACTCTACTTGGATGCCGGACTCTGGCAGCTGAGCCTGTTATGATCGATGTGTTACCGAGAACAGGAGGCGGTTCTTGCCAGTGAAGCTCAGGACTCCGTGTTCACCACATCAAAGGACCTGCACTTCATTGTCAGATGCGGTGAGGTTCTGATTAACAGCAGAGAGTGCCTCCGATTACCACCTGAGCCCAGTGCTCCATGTACCCACATTAGAGGACCCTTGCTCCATTTTACGAACTCAGCGGAGTCCAGAGTGAAAACAGGATACCGTGGCAGTGCCGCACACGGATGGCTCAGCACAACTCAATCATGGCCCGAGGAAGGAAATCCCAGCTTTTGAAACTCCATCCATGAGACCCAACGCCGGCAGCTTGTTTTTAACTTTTTTTAAAGCAAGGTACTGTGAAAGGTAGTACCCATGCAGTCCCTGTAGCCAAACTGCACTCTCTCTCGCAGGCAACTGACTTGGACTCACTGCAACGGTCTTCAGGGACCCTTGAAGGATCCTCCCTGTTTGGGGCTGTTGGGCACTGGTTCGCAGACATGTTGTAGCAGCTTAAAGATGATCCACTGCTTGGATCGTCCACATTGTAACTCAGTCAGCACGACTGTGACTAACCTACAAAATGTAAGTGTTTCTTCAGGACTCCTTCATTTAAACACTGTGGTTTGCCTGCATACTCAAACTAGTAATAACTTGGAAAATATACATTGGATTTTTGTTGTTTTGGCCTTGTTTTGCTTATAATATACATTCTACTTTCTAAACCTTTGTAGAGTCTTTTGTGGTGTATTCATGTGTTACTGTGCATGTGTGTAACACAAATACTTTACACATTCCTTTTGTGGATACGTCTACCTGCTCAGTGCCAAGATACCAGAGGGTGTACACAGGTTATCTTATAGTATATCTAGCTTTCCCTGATTAGAGTGGGTGTTCCTGCTTGTACAAGGTGCATAATGTGAGAGCCAGAAACTCTATTTCTAACAGTCAAGAACTGGACCAAACTACCAAGTAAATTGAACTATGACTTAGGATGGGGGTGTGGATGGCTGAGCATACTCCAGGAGTGATATGATGTATTTCTGAGATTTATTTTGTTAGAAGAGTGCATGTGGTAGAATCCACTCTTTTAGTGCGCTGATGGTCCACAGTAGTTTAAACATAACGAAAGTCATATTTTCATAAATTTTTATAACCAAGATAGTAAACAAGCACAATACTGCACAAAGATTATAAGAACATAATATTTTCTGTCACCGAATGCTTTTGAACATTGTCAAGTTATGCAGCCTGTAGTTTGTGAGAAGATTGTATGTGGTAAAATACACTCTAGCAGTGAGTTTATGGTTCACAGTAGATTAATCATAATGGCAGTGTCATATTTTCATAAATTGTTATAATCAAAATATTGAACAAACACAAGAGTGCAATAAAGATTCTAGAAACATAATATTTTCTATCATCACATTCTTTTAAACGATGTAAAGATGAACGGCCTCTTTGGAAATCATATATATCTAGGGGTGTGAAAATAACTTTTTCCTCAGCAAAGTTTTGCTAAATTTCAGATATTTGCCCTTCGAAAACTTTGTTTATTTTTCAGTTCAACTTTCCCTCCACTTGAGTAACGTCTCTTTCCTGCATCACAATATAACTTACATGACTTAGCAAGATAATTGTTACTAGACTAGAATCCAGTCAAGCTGCAAAATGGAGCCGGTGTCCTCTCAAGTATGCCCTTTGAAGCTTTTCTTTGCTGAATTGTACATATTGGGTAAATTTCTCTCTGCAAATTCCATTTTGCAGATTTTGAAAGTGACAAGGTGAAAAACGTTGCAGCTTAAATGAAGTTTGCATTGTTTTCATTAGAAATTTGCAAAGGATGCAAAATACTTTGCAATGCCACCCATCTTCATTAACAATACACATTTTTGCTACAAAAATGTATTGCCATATGGCTTTTTACAGTGTTACTTTAAAAACTGCACTTTGTAGAGTTTAAAATTAGACGTACATCTGGAAATCGAGGTGGTATCTTAAAATACTTAGCCCATCATTGTGTCATTGGAAATTATGGACTGGTGTAAGTGCTTTGGTAAATCTCCCTTTATAAAACATGTTTTTGCTTTGTCCCAACGTTGTTTTAAAGTTGATTGAGTATTGTGTTCTGAGGAATAACTTCTTTATATGTACAAAGAGATGTTGGGCTTGCTTGACAGTCTAACAGATGGTATACCGGATCACAACCACCGCCCATCCCTTTATAAATTCATTAAGTTCTATTGCGCATGTAATAAGCTAAGAAGAATTTCTTTGATGTTCATGACTGAGTAACCTGTTCGCCAAACTCTAATTCAGGCTCCAAGTATAGCTGTAAGAAGTGAAACTTTGACAATTAAATGAAAATAATATGTCATCCGATCCAAAAATGTTAAGATGTTTATATCAGATTGAAATATCATTCTATAAATAATCTGTAATGTGTTTGGCCTAATCCTTTTAATTCCATTTTGAATATAGTGAAAAAGAGAAATTGGATCTTATTTCCCGTGATTACCCTAATCCTGATATGGTTCCTTATTAATCATTTTAATGTTCATTGTTGGACCTCAAATAATTGCTCCAGGACCTTATGAAATATTAAATACTTATTAGCTGGCCCTTTTCTTCGGAAGAGACATTTATGCATTTAAGATGTAATTTTCATGAAAGATAATGCTTCCCACTATTATGCTCATGTAATCAATGTAATTGCAGCTTGTTACATAAACCATTTTGTTGTGAGCTTCATTAGAACTTAAGATTTCGCCACAAATGGGCTCCATACGCCTGATGAAGGTCAATTTTCTATTCATCAGTAGAATATAAAATATCTTACTCCTTTTTGTAAGACTGGAAACATTCCTACAAGATGAGCTTTTTGAAATTATTTTCAAAATCCTATCAGTTCGAACAGCTTGAGCTCTTCTTTATTACAAACAATCTAGTTTCCCTGTGGAGCTTTGAAAAGTCTACAAGATGAAATTGAAAAAAGTCAAGATTACTGACAAATAGAGGGCTTCTCAGAATTGCCATCAGGTTTCATTAGCGCTCAACTCAGCCAGGACCATATAATTAATAGACAGAACGATGCACATTAAAAAACATTAGGTGGTCTGCAGCAGCTCACTACTAGTACACCTGCAACCGAATGCATGAGGAAATTGCAATTATTATTCAATCTTTAAAATATGTTTTTTCTGCAGCAGTAAAGGCACCATTACATCATACTAGTTAGTGGCTGAGAAGGGTAAGTGTTTTGACGTGTGAGACGGAATATGATTAAATCCAGGAACCAAACATTTCAGGGCATTTGGCGTGCAAGTAAAATAGACGGAAAGTGCTTAGAAGTGAAATGTATTATCAAAACTGCCATGTTTTAACAGGGAGTAAACAGGCAATTAGTTCCAGCAATTAAATTTTCTTATAAAATCAACATAGAGCAGCTTCCACATGGCACACCACCGTCATGCTTGTGGGACTGTGGGGGGCAAGAGTGATCTACGCTGTGTAATTCATACACATTATTCAGAGAATCCTGTGGTGCAGAGGCCCAGCTTCAAGTAACTCAGGTGAAGCTTTAATATCACAAGTGAATCTTACGCCTCACCTGCTGGCAGTATTTTGCCGTCAAAAAACCCTTTCCTTCTCTGCGTGCTATTATTTTCTTTTTTTTCCCACTCCCCTCCCCCCAACTGGTTGGTTACCTTTCCACTTTTGGGGTCAGTCTTTATTTTTTTCTACGCTGTATGAATACAATTTCAAGAACAAGGATTCATTTTGTTAACATTGTAACCATTGATTTTCTCTTCTTAGGTCAGTGGAAGGTTGTGGTACATCTCGTTGAGCATGATATATTTATTGCTGTTATACGTGTATGTTAAAATATATCTACATTTACTATGTTTTCAATCTGATTGAACATGATCTGATTGAATATGATTTCACTAAAATATTATATATACTTTTACTCATTCTGAAACGAAATACACACAGGCCGATATTTATCATTTTTTCATGCAGCGCCATGCGGCAAGCCACCTTTCTGCACAGCACTGTAGGAAAGGGCAGGAATGCAACCTATTTAATATTATACAATGCTTTCCTGTCCTTGCTTAGCACTGGTGCATTTTTGGCTGCCTAGCGCCAATGCAGGCACCCTGGCATCATGGTGCACACCTTCTTGCACAAAAACAATTTTCAGGGGCATTTTCCTCTTTGTGTGCTACAGAATGCAGCACATGTAGAAAGAGGAAAGAACAAGGAGAAATAAAGATATTTTTACTTGTTATGCCTCACCTCAATTTGGCGCATTCCCAGGTCTACCACTAATGGTAAATTTGTGAATGCGTCAAAATCCATGTGTGGATGCATGGGAACACATATGCTCCATCCATGGAATGCCTCCCTGGGGCAGAGTAACGCAAGGCAGTGATTTACACTGTATTACATTGCTCCAGATTTATCAAGTTAAGCAGGGCCATTCAATGAGGGCCTTGCGTGGCTTGATAAATCTCACTTAGGTTTTGAGTCTCCCTTACAGTCTTTACTCTTGGAAGAGATGTACTGTGAATAAGATCAGTATTAGATATAAACATTCTCTATTATAGGACTGGTTCTTGGACATTATCTCAGCCATGAATACCCTCAATGGAAATTTGGTGTAGGTAAAAATAAAGGTACTGGAAATAAATGTTGATCTGATAAACCCTGTACTCTGCCAGGGATGAAATCCAATTTAGGTAGTAAATAACAAACTAAATGTTTAACAATCAGAGAGGTACCTTATGCGTTTTTTCAGTATTATAGACTTTAACAAGATCTCTACATGCCCTTAAATCTCGGCCATGAACCGTACCAGTATTTGTAGCTCATAATCAGGGCCTGATTGGCCTTATATTCTATTTGGCTTTTTCCTGATTGGCTGGAGATTTTTGTGGCCAGTTTTGAGAGCCCAGGGCTCGTGCTGGTGCTGTTGTCACTTTCCTCGAATCCTCAAGACTAATTTCAGCAGGCACAGGGGGCTTGAAGAGATAGAGATGAAGAGGGGGGATGAGATGTAGAGAGAGCCAGCGATCAGAGTTGGAGAACAGAAAGAGGAGAGAAGGAGAGAGAGGGAGGGAGAGAGAGAGAGAGAATGGATGGATAGATGGATGGCTGGAAAGAGAGAGAGCAAGGAGAGAAAGGGAGGGGCCTGGCTTGAGCATTTTTGCCAGGGCTGCTTTTGGTTCCTGAGTCCAGCCATGCTCATAAGGCATGTATGTCGGGGTAACAAACATGGTTATCAGGTGACATTGGGCCTGCAGCTCCATCATAGGCAGATAGAATTAAGAACGGGAAAGTAAAATCAAACATTTTATTCATTTCATTCAAGCCAATAACATGTTGCCTTGGCCCAAGCTAAATATTTCAGTATGAATTTGACTCATCCAGAATTTGGACTGAATAAAACTTGAGTATAATCTTCAAATACTTTCAGAAATAAAAGTCTTGATTTAGTGATGGGTGGTTGGAGGATTCTGAGCATTTCTTTTAATATTTCAAAACCTACAGCATTGTAAATGTTCAAATGAAACATACGTGCAATCAATAAATGTTAATATTTTGATGGCACTGCTATTACAACAAAGCACCCCCACCCCCGATCATGTTTAAAATACTAACATTGTACTTGGGTTATTTTAACAGAGCATTCACAATCTGCACCAGATTTGTTGTACTTATGAAAAATTCAAGTCAGAAAGTCTATGACATTCAGAAAGTCTACGGTCCCACTGGTAACCACTGGGGTCTTTCATCTCTGATGTCCTGGAGTTGCCATCTTTCCACAAACCCAAAACTGAGAGCTCAATACCCTTTTATTACTTTACTCTAAGGGAAGCAAGGCAGGGACGTCCAAGGCATACTCATGGAAGGTGCTGTTGGCTAGAGGCTCAATAATCAGCAAAGCAACACAACATTCACTAAATTGCTACCTTAGTACACATAAAACAAAATACTATGCACAAATATATACAGATTGGCAGGGGACTGCCTTTGGGGTAATCCTCTAATGAGATTTGCAAATTATTTGGAGTGTGCAAAAAAGAAAGGTCACGTTTGCCTTTAAATATACCCTGGTCCCCTTACGCTAGAAGCACCTCTTTCTGTCTACACACCAGCAAGTTCTATACCCTAACAACAAAATACCACCCATGGCAAAAAACAACATGCCAGGTGCATTTTAAAAAAAGTAGGCCTTCTGGATTTGCCAGGGTGTCACCATACTAATGAAATGCAGAACTTAAGCCCCTCCCTTAAATCACTGAAATTGAGAAAACATTATAGAGCATTTCAAATATGATGAGGAAAGTACTGGATGTAACTTTCATTAGTATCAGAAATATACAGCAACTTCCATTTGCACATATCAAAACAACATTAGAACATTGAACATTTCAGGGTTTATCTTCATTTTCATGGTTCCCAAGTAACCTCAGAGGTCCTAACAGTAAAGGTTGTGCGCCCAGAGCCTCTAGGCAGAAGCCCCATATCCAAGTGTGTGTGTGCTTTCTATGAAAAAATAAGTATTGCACCAAAATATTGAATACAAAATATTGTGTTACCAGAATATTTCGTCAAGAATATTGTCAACTCAAAAATATGATGGGACACAATATGCAAGGTAAGAATATAATTTTACAGGTATGTATTATAGTTTTTCTCAAATGTCATTGTATAATATTGTTTAATTTAACACAATTGTATTCAATCTAGCATTTTTAAAATTAATTTAATTTACCTTTGTTATATTACTATGAGGTGTTACTATTATTACAATAATTGTCTTTTATTCTGTTATATATAACTGGTTATATTCAACGTTTCATTTACATTTTATCAAATGTTATTAGTCAATTTTACTTTAATAGTGTGTTGTTAGATTTGTAGGGGCCTAGAGTGGGTAGATATTTAAAATATTCTTTATCATTCTTTTTTAATTTTCAACTATTTTTTATGTTTGTGAAATCATTTACTTGTTATTAATTCTGCAGATTATGTTATTTATTATTTGAACTTAGTTTGCAATATTTAATGTGCAATGTATTTTTATTATTTAATTGGAAACATTTACTATATTAGCAGGTTGTTGGGCTTATAGGAGATTAGGACGTCAAGTTATTAAATGTATATTTTTTGTATTTTTAATACTTTTTCATGTTAAATAAATACTTTATCAGTAATTAAGTATGTAGATTATTTAATTGATTGTTTTTTAATTATTTGTTCTTTTTTAACAAATTGTTAATTCATTGATCAGTGTATTTAAATATAAAACAGTGAAACATAATGTAATTGTTATAATTTCAATTGTTTTACTGAACATTTGAGTGCATATTACTGTTTTATTTCTAAAAAAAGATGTTTTTTAAAATTTTCATTTGTTTATTGGGAAGTGTATTGATTTAAAATATTTTGAAATCCTTTCACATTATTTAATTTAATTTTTTAATATGATATTACTTTTCTTATTACAGTTAGTTTTATTAATTTATAATGAATACATTTTGCATTTTAAACATGTTTAAATATTTTTATTTTGTTATGTATTTAAATGTATTTTTAATGGAGGAATTGGAATGGCATATCTAACCACTCCAAAGTACATAAATCCCTCTACGGTTGCTTAGATCGGGGTCGGAATAGTAAATCCAACTCCTGCAATGTCGAGCATGTTCCCTGCGTTTGTTATGTTGGAGTGGGAAGGGTAAATCCAACTCCCGCAAAGTCTTTCCTTGTATTTGCTTATGTGGGAGAATATTAAAGGTACCCCTACAAAATCCAACATTTTCCCTGCTTTTGCTTAGACTGCAGAGGGAATAGTAAATCTAACATCTTCAAGTTCCAAATTATTCCCTACTATTGCTTAGATTGGAGTAGGAATAGCAAATCTATCCCCTCTAATGTCAAACACTGTCCCTGATTTTGCTAACTTTGGAGTGGGAATAGTACATTTAGCCCCTTCAAAATCTAATAGTTTCCTGTTGCTTAGACAGCAGTGAGAATAGTAAATCTCACCCATTCAAGGTCCAACACCTTCCCTACTATTGCTTAGACTGGAGATGAAATAGAAAATCCAACTCCTCCACTGTCCAACATGTTCACACAGTTGCTTAGATGGGAGTGGGAGTAGAAAAACTAACCCCCACAAAGTCCAACACTTCCCTTCTTTTGCTTATGTTGGAGTTGAAATAGTAATCTAAACCATCCAAAGTTTAATACTTGCCCTGCTTTTGCTTGTTTCGAAGATATATTAGTAACCCTGACTCCTTCAAAGTTTAAATCTTTCAGTTATTTTGGATTGTTATTATTTTTTATACTTTTATTTCATTTTAAAATTATTTTAAAAAGTGTAGTTGTTTTTATTTATATTATATTATTTGAGTTTATATTCTTTTTATTTTTGTATTTAGTTATTTAATTTTGATATCTGTTTTTGAAATATGTACATAAACAAATTTGTATACATACAAACATACACACACACAAGTTACCTAGGGGCAGTCACCACTAGGTAGTTATAGTTAGGTTTGTTAGTTTGCTAATAACTCTGGCCCCGTTTGATGAATCTTCACAAACGTTTCCCAAACTAAAAGGTTCCTCTACCTCAGCTCCCTCCTGGTACGTTTCGGGGTGATCCATTATATGGGGGCGGGGAAAAAAGGGGGTCCAAAAGGCAAAATCCCCATGGATTTTCCATAGACTTCTTTAGATAAGGCTACATGAAAAACCTGCGGAATGCAATTACAACAAATTTGGTGGGAAGCTACATCTTGGTCCACAGGTTGTGCTTTTTTATAGATATTTGGACAGTTAACAGTGCAGTTTAAACAATGAAGTCTTATGAATGGTTAAGTGGCCCGTTTTTCCTGTGAGTCTTCATGCTCTCCTGGGAGCCTCCCGCTAGAGCTCTGATTGGCTGGCTGTTGAAATTTTAGAAATTAAATGGCTGCAATTACTGTTTACTGTGAAAAATTGCAGGTGTTGCACAAATGAAGTAAATTATCTACATAAAGGGGCAGCAGAAAGTAATTTGTTTCCCTAGATTTAGAGAGGAGGTCTCTAAGGGATAACTACGGTACCAAAAATAAATTTATATTGTTTAAAAAAATGTTTTATGATCTCAGTGGTCTATCAAGGAATTGTGAATAGTAAAAAGGAGTAGGTGTGCTCTGAATACATTCTATTAATAGAAATGCATATTATGCTCCTTGTTAGTGAGAGAAAGTGTGTAAGAGATAAGTACTGTGATGAGCTGAAGGTTAATTCTTTTTTTTTAAATGTTACGATCTCACAAGAGTCTCTCTGAAAGGTGTAGGTAATCTTTGAATACACTGTAGTATGCACACTTGCTATTGTAGGAAGGAGTCTTACTGGAGAGGGTCTTTATGAAACTCTACTATTCACACCCATCTGCTTGGGAATAGTTGTGAGTAAAATAAAGGCTCTTCCCAGAACCAAATATGCACACCCATCATTAAGGAGAGGGGTGTTAGTTGGGAGGACAGTCCCTGGACATGGCATACTATGCACACCCATCATCCAAGAGAAAAGTCTCTGCAGAGAGGCCAGTCTCTCTCTCTACACACTCCACTAACCACACCCAACATCTCAGAGAGAGGTCTCCAAGGAGAGGCTACTCCATTCACAAACCTTTCAACGCACACCCGTCAGAGAGTCCAGTCTATCCACACTCTCTACTATGCAGAGAGGTTAGAGATGATGAGATCTAGTGTCGAGCCTAAGTTGTGAGAGGGACTGTCGCAGAATTGGGTGAGAGACAAGTTGGTAAGGAAGTTTTTGAGGGTTGTGACAGCCTGATCGTAGGGGTCATTCCAGTGGAGATTGAAGTCACCAAGGAAGATCTGGGGGGAGTGTCGGCCCAGGTTGGAGGAGATGGTTTCCATAACTTGTTCGATTAGATGGAGGTTATCACCTGGGGGGTGGGAGAAGATGTGAAGGCTGCATAAGGGTTGGTGTGAGCTAGTGATATCTATGCAAAGGTATTCACAGGAGGAGAGATTAGCTGAAGGGAACTGTTTCGCCAGGAGAGAGTTGCAGAAGATACAGGCAATGCCACCACTCAATTTCTTAGCTCGGTCAAGTCTGATAATGTTGTGACTAGGAGGAACTAATAGGTCAAGGATTGGGCCAGAGGAGTCGTTGAGAAACGTTTCTGTGAGTATAAGGAGGTCCAGGTCTTGGGCGAGGATGAGATCAACAAGGTCTGTGACATGTTTCACTGCTGATCTACAGTTAAGTAACATGCTTTTCAGGTGTGATTTGCGCAGGTTGTCTGAGGGTGCGGGTTGTGTAGTGGGGATCTGCAAGAGGTTATTGATATTTATGGAATTGGCGTTGAGTCTGGGCGTTTTATCGGGGTTGGGCGTGATGGTTTGGATGGGATCCGCATTATCATGTTTAGGGAGTGTTGAGTTATGTGCAATAAGTGAGGCTGTTTGGAAGCATGTAGCAGAGCCTAAGATGGTCGAATGAGGAGAGGAGTACTCACAGAGGAGCGAGAGAATACCAGCTTCTGAGTATGGAGAGGTGTACTCACGGAGGAGGGAGAGAATATCAGGTTCATGATATGGATTTAAGGATCTGGCAGGTCTAGACGGGGCGTTAGGGTGGGGGATGGTGTTCGAGTTTTGAGCAGCGGATTTCGGGAGGATCATATGTGGGATCTCAAGTGTTGGCAAGGTGGAAGAGAGATGGGTGATCTCAAATGTGGACATGTTGGGAGAGAGATCAAGGGCAAGCTCTTTGGTGGCCTTAATGAGTTTTAGGATGGCAGTTTTGAGAGTTAGCAGTTCATGGTTTATAGTCTTGAGTTTAGAAGCAGGATCAGAGTGTGGATTATGGGTCACGCAGAGGGAGGAAGGAGGGTTGGTCTTGCGGTGAACTCACAAAAATGGTTTTGTGATGGCAAATCCATGGCACCTATAGTTGGTTACATAACATCATTGGAAACAATTCATTCATATGAAATGCAATTAAAAGAATTTGCAGGAAAACTCGTGCTCAGCATATAATGGCCAGTAGTGGTTCAGACTCGCAGTGCAGTTTATTTACATGCTCCAGCACCTAACTTTGATCCTCTTGATGGCCTATAAGCCACTCACATCCCTAATATTATCACGTTTTAGAAACTATCAGCAGCTTTAGGACTTTCTCACTTCATATCACTGTAATGGGGAATGTTGTCATTGTTTTCGATAACAAAGTCAGGTGTAAACTACATGTAACTTTGAGTAAAGTTAAACAAATGCAGCTTTCTATTGCTTTGTTTGTAAAGTTGCACTAATGAGGAAATGGTACTGCAGTCACAGCTGTGTAATCAATCTTGTTGAAATGTACAGGTAATATCTTAGCAACTTAATTTTACAGAACATTCATGGAGACTATAATTAAGATGAAGTTTACTTTAATTACTTCTCTGGATCAGAAACCAACACTTGTAGAAGAAAATAAATGAAACTTAAATGGTTGCAGTCAACACCTGAATCTACTTAGCAACATAAATGTCCTCTTTTTTTAAATAGCAGCTGGAATGATGCATGGTTTGATGAATTATGATTGTTATTGTAATGTTTGCTGACTTTATGATAGAACATATTTTATCAAAAACGGGAGACTCATTTTTTGGATATTTCTTAACAGGATACTGACATTCTTTTGTTATTAAATGTATTTGTTTTATTTTTTGGTGTCATGTCATTGACTAGATATAAAATTATTTCGTTTTGTGAAGCAAAAAACAAAATATTTTGGGATTGTGTCCACTCAAGTTATGACATTCTGAAACTGGTAAGATGGTATTTCCTTAAATTTGGATTTCTCTCTTTCTCCTTTAAGGGAAGTGGGAAACCAGAACCATTTTGAAAGTTGAATATTCTGAAATAGAGGTTCACAAAGCAGTCACCCCTCTCCCTCTCCCTCTCCCTCTCTCTCCCTCTCTCTGTGTGTGTCCCTCTCTCTCTCTCTCTCTCTTTCTTGCTCGCTGTCTCTCTTCCTGGCTCCTCCAAATTTGAAGAAATGTGAGTGGCACACTTTTGGGTAGGTTTTCATATGATTTCTGAGTGATTTAAAATGGTGGTCTCAACAGTCAGATACAATAGTGAGCTGATTCAGAAAGGTGGAAATGTATGCCCATCTACTGATATGCTATGCATCCCCCTGGCAAGAAATATAACATACTGACTAGGCTGTGATGCTCATGTCAAGGAGCACCTGCTTTTAAATCCTGTCTTCCACATTTGGCCACATGGACAAATTCCTTTAGCTCCCTATATCTGTAAATATTTAGATGTGTACTCATCACGTTCCTCAGATCAATTTGGAATGTATCTGCTAATTCATTTTTTTTTGTCCTCATCTCACCAATAAGCTTCTGCAGATCTTAAAAAGCCTTCATTCTCCAGCTGGGTGCCCTACGGCTTACTGCACTGGCTTAGGTCAACCCGACTGGTCCCCTTTGATGAAGGATTGGTGTATTCATAGGACCGTGGGGAGAGCCAACTCAAATTATATTATTCTCAAGTCTCTGTCCCAACTCATGAGGGGCTGCCAGAAGTTTATTGAGCTTTCCCCAAATCCCTCCTGATCTAAGCGAGCCATGGCAAATGAAGCTTTAAGCCATTCCTCGCTCTTTGGGGGATGTGGGTCTTTGCACTTCATGCAGATCTCTCTCCGGGCGAGTAACACCAAGTATAACAACAACCCACTATAGATCTGTGGTGAATTCAAATTAAATGAACCATCATCCCCAAAGAACACTAATGAAAGATTAACCTCGATGTTGACTTTAAAAATGCCACGGAGGGTGTCTCCCTCCCCCGTCCAGAAAGTTCTTAATTAGGGACAATCGTAAAAGATATGGATATCGTTGGCATTGATGGTCATACACCTGGGACATTTTGGGATAGGCAATGGGGCGAACTTGGCTATCCTAGCTGGCGTGTAGTAAAGTCGGTTGACGACAAAGAAGTGATTCTTCTTTAGACTGGCTGGTTTGAGGAATTTATAAAGTAATTTCAGAGAGGGCTCAAATAGGTATACAATGTTAGGCTCAAAGGGGATTGATTCCAAACCGAAGATTGTGGTGGAAGTTCCAAGTCTTCCGCATCTAGAAACTTCTTATACCAAATAAAAATCTCTTTCTTTTTTGGCTGTACTGATTGAAGAAGATGCTCCGTTTCCTAATCTCCCCTTATTTTCCCATTTTCTGCTTCAAACCAAGATATGAGTTGTAAATACTTTAACTTAGAAAAACCAGTACCTATCTTAGCCCATAAGAGCTCCCAAGGATGGATTCCTTCAGCATCTAACACGTCAGACCAGATAATAATGCCCGCTCTCTTAATTGGTACAGCCAAACTATCTTTAAGACAAAGTGGTGTCCCAGGGGAGTCCCATATAGGTACAAAATCTGAGTAATATCTGATTCCCCATCTACGTCTCACTTTATACCAGGTTTCCAGAGCGGCCTTAAGGACCTTCAGGCGTACTCGTTTGAAATACCTCGGGCCCCAAACTTATATAGAAAGCCTTCTCCGCCTCCTCCGCCCTCCATCATAGCCATCTCGCCCAACCGCCTTCCCCACGATGTCTCCTCTGGTTTTAGAAGTAGCATCCGGACACCTTTGAATTGAAATGTGACTGAATACCAGCCAATATCTGGGAGAGCCAACCCCCCTTTGATAAGCCTATGCCTCAGCTTCTTCCAAGACAACCTTACTCCCTTATCTCCCCAAATAAAGCTCCCGATCTTACTTTGAATCTTGCGAATACTCATACTGGAGAAAACCAAAGGGACTGCATTAAACAGGTAGGTCAGCTTGGGGAGTATAACCATCTTGACCAGGTTAACCTTCCCGTAGATTGTCAGGGAAGATTCCTCCATCTGGCAAAGAGGCGATCTATTTCCTTGGTGGTTTTATTCAGGTTGATCTGGGGAATTTTATCCAGTTCTTTAACAATATAAATACCCAAATATTTTAGCTCTTTACTAATAGTACCTTCCCATTGATCGATGTTCCAACACATCACCTCTGTTTTAGAAGTATTGGCTAAGTAGCTTGAAATAGAGCCAAATTCTTCCAGAAGGGCTTTACCCCGTAGAATAGCCGCCCCCGGGTTACTGGTGAATAACATTATATCGTCAGCGTACAGGGCTAACTTACATTGATAATGTTGGGATTTAAAAGGATAGATTGAATCATCCAATCTTATTGCTTGCGCTAGTGGCTCTATGTAAATATTAAACAACAGCGGGGAAATAGGACAGCCCTGTCTTGTTCCCCTCTGGATGTTAAAACTAGAAGTCAGCATACCATTCAGCAGAATCTTTGCAGAGGCTCCTTGATAACATTTTCTCATTGTTTGAATTAAAATGGGACCAAAGCCATTGCCTCTACTACTTCCCAGAGATACACCCAACAGACCCTATCAAATGCCTTGGCCGCATGCAAGGCAACTACTGCCAGGGGATCTAATCTTACCACGGCCAAGTCAATGTTGCCGATCAGCAATTGTGTTTGCTCCTGGATATATCTCCCTGTTACGAAGCCCTTCTGATTGATGTTAACCAGGTTAGGGACCAGTTTGGCCAATCTCCCCGCCAGAATACCATAAAGATCTTATAATCGGCAAGGAGATCATACAATAGCAATCAGCTTTTAATTGGTCCTTTCCTGGCTTTAGAATCAGTACAATGGTTGCTTCCTTCCAGGATCTGGGGACCTCACCTGTTTAACTGTATACTGAATTAAACAAGGTACCCAGTACTGGAGTCAGTTCATCTGATAGGAGTTTGTAAACTTCATTCGGGAGTGCGTCCATTCCCGCTGCTTTGTTATTTTTGGATTTCTTTATTTGATCTTTAATCTCTTCTAGAGTGATAGGGGCATCAAGAAGGTCACGACTAGCTTCCGTTAAAGTTGACAAAGATTTACCCCTTAACCTAGTTTGTATTCAGTCTAGGGAGGGGTGCCAAATACTCTTTATAAAGATCCGAAAAGAGGGAGAAGAGACAGGTTTGCATGTCCTCTACACTACTTGACTTTCCCCCATTGTTATTTATTATCAGTTCATTAATATTATTTTTTGAATGGTCAACTCTAGCTTTCCAGGCCAATAAAGCGCCTGCTTTCTACCCATACGCAAAGTTTTGCATTCTCTTAGTGAGCCATTGAGCCCTACACTTCTGGTCCAGTTTACCCCTATACTCCTGCCTAGCACCCTCAAGGTCGCCCTGGACTTGTGCCAACCTTTCTGGGCTCCCATGGCTGAGTCGATTCCTCTCAGCTTCTAATTGCAGAATTCTCCCCTCGATGACTTATAGTTCCCGGGCCTCAGCCCGATTCTTGGAGCATATAAGGCCATGCAGCCTACCCCTCAAGTTGGCCTTAAAAGTATCCCAGATGAAATCCATGGTCGTAGAACCAATATTTAATAGAAAATATTCTAGGGAGGATAATTTAATGGTCTGGATAATTTTGGGGTCTAACAGCTTAGCTCTATTGAGTGTCCATCTCGATTGTAACATATTAATCTTCCTGAAATATGAAAATAACACTGGAGCATGGTCCGAAAGGTGACTTGGTAGTACTGAAATTCCCGTCAGGCTATCCAGGGTAGACCCATCCGTTAGAATGTAGTCAATCCTGGATGAGTGATGATATTTTTTACAATAAAACATGAACCCCTGGAGATCTCACCTCTTTGCCCTCCAGACGTCCAGCAGATCCAAGTCGTGCAGCAGATTTTTCATAGCTCGATGGACTCGGTGGGCCCCTTTGTAGTGGCTCTGATTAGACCTATCTTTTAATGGATCAAGGAGGACATTAAAATCTCTGCCTATGATCAAGTGGGGAGTTACCACAGTTAATTTAGATTGTACGTTGCAAATATAAGTTGGATCATCGACATTAGGTCCATAAAAAGAGGCACAAACTAATTCTGAACCTCCAAAATTCAACTGTGCCACTATCCACCTCCCTGTCTGGTCAGTATGCACAGATTTATTAGAACAAGAGGCCCCCAACTTAATCAGGATTGCAACACCTCTACTATTAATTGTTTGTTGTGAGGAGCAATAACATTGAATCCAGGGAATTCTAGAAAATATTAAACAACACTCTGCGAAGCTTAAATATGTCTCTTGTAAGAGACACACCTGGGCTGGGGAGAGTACTAAATATTTCAATATCAGCCTTTGTCTGCGAGAACATCTTAACCCATTTACATTCCAGTAAATAAAGTTGACCTTGCTATCCTTTGTAGAAGTTCCTGCATCAGCTTACAGACCCTTGGTGCCAGCTAGACAAACATTTCTTAAAATTGAGATGAGATGAGATATATTTTTTTATTTTACCTGCTACTCCCCACCCAGTGCACCCCCATTCTTCCCCCCTCACCTTGTGACTTCTTTCCCCCCTCGGAACCTTCTCTTCCATTAGGCTAAGCCTATTCGGTCACCACTCCCTCGGGCTTTATTAAAATACGTAAGTGCTAACAGTTAAGTCTAGGGACTTGATGCCTGAGAGCCCCCATAGCTTCAACGCCCTCCCTCTCTACCCTCTATCTCCCTTTTGATTTTGACAATGAGGGCATCCCCCTCCTCAGTCGTGTGGAACTGGTGCATATGATTGTTCCACATTACGCATAATAGCGCAGGAAACCTCAACTGAGCCTTGGCGCCCAAAGTATTTAACTCCTCGAGCCTCTTTCCCAACTCCCACTGTCTTGTCACGGTTATATGAGAAATATCAGATCTTATAGAGAAGGAAAAAGGGATTTGTCCTGTGAGTGTGGATGTTATGGTGTTTTCCTTAAGAGTAGAAGATAAAATTAACTCCTTGACAGAATATGACAGAAAGTTAACCAAAATCTTCCTCGGTCTTTGCTTGGCAGGATTCCTCTTAAAGGGATCACGGTGCACCCTTTGAATCTCGTGCTCAAGGTCAATGCTAGGCGAGTTCTTTAATACTATTCCCTTTAACACAGAAATCACAAACCCCTTTAGGTCTGACCCCTCAAGGGCTTCAGGAATATTTAGGAGCCTTAAGTTATTCTTTCTGGAATGGTTTTCCAGACGCTCAAGATCGTCTTTTAGTTCTTTATTCTGGGCCTATAACTTTGCCAAATCCGCTGAAGTGGTATGTATAGTTTCCATAAGTTTGGGAACCTCCACCTCTATTGCATCTGTTCTCATGGTGACTTCTTCCAATTTCTGAGCCAACACTTCGCAGGATGCTTAAATGGCAGCCGGGTTAGCTTCTGAAACGGAGAACCTACTGGCCATCTCGGCCTGGTTTATCTCCGACACAGTGAACCTACTTGTCATTTCATCCTTCATGGCCAGCAGTATATCTGCCAATGAGCGAGTCATAGAATCCGAAGCTACACGGTCCTCAGCGACTGTGTCACTTGTAACTTTAGTGATCTCCTGCTGAGCTTCCTGAATATCTTTTATTGCCAGGACGGAATATCTGTTGGAGAGGTTCACTGCAGGGTGGATAGCAGATACAGTTGCAGATACGGTTGCTACAGATGCTAATGAACCATCAGAACTCTCAACTGAATTGTTCAGAGGGGCCGGTGGCTTTGGCCCCTTCAAGTTACTCTGCGGGGGGGAATGATGCTACACTTATTCGATCTGAAGGTTTACTTATGCCGACAGCTGGAAGGCTCTGTAGACTATGCACACCTCCCGAGGGGCTATCCTGGTCAGCATTCTTTATAGACTTGCAAGCAGTTGAAGTCGAAGTTCAAGTAGACATGACTTTATAATACATTTTCAGTGATGGGGTTATTTTCACCTTTCAGGGTGATGGTTTCTTGCCCCTACCTCTTCCCTTACCCTTACCAGCCTCTCCTCCCGCAATACCAGTTCCGTAGTCCGTTGTATCCCCTCTCAAAATAGGCTGAGTAAAATCAATGTTAAGGGAAGAGTGGGCCGCTCTAGCTCGCAGAGTATATCTGCTGATTTTCGGTGGTGAAGTACCCCCTTTCGCTGCGTCGCTTGTCTCCATACAGTAAGGGAGCGCCTCTCCCCCCGCAGGTAGCCTGGTATTACGAATACCCTCTTGTAGCGAGACAAGAGTGTGCTGCCAATAAAGCTGCCCAAAAAACTGCCTGGGAATAATATATGCCCCCACTTACCTTTGCTACAACCGACCGTGCTATCGTCTTTGGGGAAAGCGGAGCTCAAACTCCCTAGCTGAGGGCCGGACCGGGGGCTGGAGTCTGCCGTGCTTTCAACTTTGGTCCCAGAGCTCGAGTAGATGCCAGCGCTAGTGCTGACCGCACCTCCGGTAATCTGGAGCTGGAAGCGGGCGGTGTCCTGACGTCACCAATCCCACGCTGCTTCCTCCCACTGCCAGTCTCCGGCCCCCGTAGAGCTGCTGCGAGGATCCGGGGCCGTGCGCCCACCGAAGTCAGAGAAAGAAAACTCACCACGCATTACAGCCTCCAAGGTAGGAGTGAAGGAAGAGGATATTTTAAACTAGCAGGGGGATATCAGGGCTCCAGCATCAAGTCCTGTTGAGGAACCCGAGGGAGCGCGGCCGTTTATCTAGCGGCCGCCATGTTCCTCATCCCATATCTGCTAATTCATGACTTAATATGGAACTTATCAATTGTTTATTACAAGGAATTCTAGCTTTCCCTTTCAGTAATCAAGCCAACAGATTAGGCAACCCATGGTCCTATATTAAAAGTCTATGTAACACCTATGTTAATAAGTTTTATGCTTTAGGATCACAATGGCTCTCCTGGACTGTCCACGGAACTAGGCTGCATAGGACCTGATATCAGTAAGTCAATGGAATATTAAATGGGTTTCCTAAAGTCAGACATATTTATCCCACAATTGATTTAGGAATGATCAGAGTATATAATGCACTCATTAAAGATATGTTTTTGGTCATTGGAATACTGTAAAGCAAAAAAACAAAATCTGGACAATAATGGATGTTTGTTTTTAATGGAGATTTGTTGTAAATTTTCTAACTTGTCAAACCATTAACTTAATTTTTTAATAAAATTAAAACATGTGGTTTTATAATTTGTGCTTTTGTGCACCTGATGTGTTAGGAGTCATAAAGTCTGAGACATCTAGAAGCAAAAAGGGACAAGAGGCGCTCGTATCCATCTTTCGATAAACATCATCCAGAATTTGTATTTATGCAGTTTCAATGCCATATTTTATTTTGGAACCAGGTGGTGTGAGGAGGTATTAAGCATTGATGTAATCAGTTAGTTGTGTGAAGACACTTATTTTCATTGTTTTGCCTAACCATGAGTGGCTCGCAATAAAACAATAGTTTGACGAGACTTCTGGGATGAGATTGGGTGCCTTAGTGGTGTGATTTGTCTGAATTTCAGCGTCTCTGGGAAAATCCCTTGTTAATGGGATGCATTGATGATTTCATAACATGGCAAGCCAAAAGTTAAAAGTTTGCCTTACTGATGTTAGATGGAATATGATCTCTGTATTATGTCAGCCTGAAATTTATGTTGATCTTGTATAGCTCCTCAGTACCAATTTCATTGGTCTCAATCATAGGGTTGGTGACCTGCAAGGGTCAGCAGACCACTGTGTCTGTAATTGTCTTTAAGTAAAGTAGAACTAGTTTCTTAAGTTAAAGAGGGCAGTTATAAAAAAATATACTTAAAAAAATCAGCTTACTTTATTAAGGGGAAAGAGTCCTAAAGGGATCCCTCCTTAGAAGAAATTGGGTTACTAGTTGACTGGGGTATGAGCCCTGGTTAAGCCGCAACCACAATCCTACTGAGGGTAAGGTATAAACAGTCTCCAAATTAACCTACGCTCACACCCTTGTAGCTTGGCACAGAGAAGTCAGGCTTAACATAGAGGCAATATGTAAAGTATTTGTGCAACACTTCAAACACTAAAACAGTGAAAACACCACACAAAAATATCCCACAGCAAAATCTAATAATCAAAATAAGGATAAAATGACAAAAACCCAATTAGAAGAACCAGAGAAATTGAATTTTAAAGTTTTACGAGAAGATAGCAGCAAAAGGTGTAAAGCGCAAACAGTGGATATATGCTCATGCAGGACCTGGGCAAACCCACACGTTCAGGCCGATAGCGGCAAAGATTGGGCTGGCTACAGGAACCAAGTTAGGCCCTCTGAACAGAGTACCTTTGTGGAGCATTGCATGGATCCACGCTGAAGATGCATTGTTCAGCTGAAGCAATATGTTGGTTCCAAGATAAAACGGGGATGCAGTGTGAGGTCCTGTTGTGTCGACGTTTTGGATCCCATTAAAAGGGGTTGAGATACAAAATGTCCGGTGTTGAGGGTGCGGTGCGCAGTCGGGCGATGCACCGGTTCTCAGGAGCTGTGAGTCTGCGATGCGGAGTCCTATATCTTTGTCAAGGCTGAGGTCAACAAGGGATGCAAGGGCCTGTGCCACGGATACCTTGCACAGCGGCAGTTCCGAAGGCAATGTGGGGTGTGCTGGCAATGCAGCTCAGTTCAATCCATACAGCAGCTGTGAAGAACTGGTTCTGCTCAGGGCTGTGTCACACAACAGACAAGATGCTTTGGTTCTACAAGCTCACTTCCAAGGATCCAGGACTGGGGCTGCATTACTTGGCAGGTTAGACTCACAGTTGGCAGAGTCCAGGTGCAGGTGCAAGGTTGTTGGAAGCCTGTTATGTCCTTGAGGCTTAAGATCAGTAGGCCATTAAGCTAGCCCTTGGATTTACACTGGGTTATGGGTTTAAGAGATTCAGGTACAGTCCTTCTCAACCAGGCAAGAGGGCAGCAGGTCCACACAACAAAGCAGGAGCCCAGCAGCATATCAGTCCTTCTTGGTAGATTATCCACATGTCCAGAAGTGTGCTGAAGAATTGGCATATGTGGTCCAGTATTTATACACAGTTGTGCCTTTGTTGTAGGGATAAGCTTCCAGAGGAATGCCTTTGAAGTGCAGAGAGGTCCTGTCTTCCTGGCCCTTGCTCCAGGCAAACTAAAGGGGGCATGTATCCATTTGTGTGGAGACAGGATACAGACTATTCAAGTGTAAGTGTGGCTGGGCCCAGCTCCTCCCATCCATCATACCAGTGATGGCCCATTCAGTCACTCCTAACTGCCCCATTGTGTGTGGCTGTGTAGGAGGAACACATAAATCCCAACTGCCAAATACACCCATGCATGTAACCCAAGACAGGCTGCAGGCCCCAAATGGCTAATGCAAGAATATGCCAACTTTCTAAAAGTTGCATTTTCAGAATTGCAATTTAAAATCTGACTTCCCTATAAGTTAGGCTTTTAAATGAGGATTCCAGAGATGCTAAACATTAATCAGTTATCTTTTCCCATTTAGAAATTACATTTATAAAATGTAATAAGGCAACTCCAGTGTTATCCTATGGAAGAGATAGGCCTTGTAATAGTGAAACATTTATTTAAAAGATTTTCACCACCAGGACATGTAAAACTTAAAAGTTCAAGTCCACCCTTTTAAATACACTGTACCCTATCCTTGGGACTGTCTAGGACCTACCTTACGGTGCCCTATACCTATCAAAAAGGAAGGTTTGCGCCTGGCAAAAAGTTTGTTTTGCTATGTCGAAATGGCAGTTTAAACTTCACACACAGTGTCTAAAATGGCAGGCCTGAGATATGTTTAAAAGGCTACTGAAGTGGGTGGCACAATCAGTGCTGTAGGCCCGCTAGTAACATTTAATTTGCAGGCCACGGGTACATGAAGTGCACTTTACTAGGGTCTTTTAAGTACATTAAATATACCAATTGGGTATTAGCCAATTCTACCATGTTTTGGGGTAGGAGCACAAGCACTTTAGCAGTAGTAAGCAGTGGTAAAGTGCACAGAGTCCTAAAGCAAACAAAAATGAATTCAGCAAAAAGAAGGAGGAGGAAGGGAAAAGGTTTGGGCTGACCCTACAAAAAAGGGCCAGGTCCAACACTAATCTTTTGCGAATGAGTTAGCAATTCACCTTTGGGTTGGTACCTTTAAATGGTTTGCAACTGGATTTACAGTAGCAAACATCAATACATCTGATACGGATTAGCTATTTTGAAAGGGCGCCTAAAACATGCCACTTGTGAATAACACAAGCTCCAGTTGAGGAAAGGGAGGTGCAGTTCATCCCTGCACCCCATGGTGCAGGGATGAACTGTCCCCTCGGCTTCCAAATGGAGGCCTTGCACCAAAGGGGGACGCCAAACACGCTTTCCTACGTGGTTTCCGTGTCGGACAGATCGGCATGGATCCCATGTCGGAAACCGTGCATTGTAATCTCAAGGGTGGAAAGGCCTGTCCTCGAGAGTAAAGGCCGGATTCCGACTGGTGGACTGGCTCTCTGAGCCCATCAGAAGCCAGCCGGAATGACCGGCTGGTTTACTTTCTGACCGCCTCCAACATTATGAGGCTATAGGAAAGAAACTGACTGGCCCAATGTGATGCGCCCCTAAAGGTTCCGACTGCATGTCAGATCCTTTACTGGCCGTATCAGAATCGGCCCCTTAGTGCATGTGTAGAAGCACTGCATTGCCGCATAATAAATAGATCGACTGTGTCTTGTTAATTCTAAGAAAACCTTTTGGAAGGCTATGCATGGAAAACAAGTATATAAAATCACAAAGTACCTACAGGTCAATATTTAATCTGTTTGCGTGAATACAACATATTTTTAGATGTTCCAACGTTTCCCAATCAGCTATACCTATATTTTGGAACAGACATCAACAAAAATGTGTTTTGCAGAATAGACCACAGCAACCCCATGCCTATGCCCTGAGCATTTTCCTGGCGTGAGTCTGCTTTATGTGGGTGCTTGGAGGCGAAACTCATTTTTATGCAATCCTGAGGCTTTAAGAGATGCATCTGGGAAACAGAATCCTCTGGAGTTGTCATTTCGATACCTTCACAATCAATCAGACATTTGAACAACACTTAATAGTTGGAGAATGCATTACAGAAAATACTCCCTTATAGCACAGACTGCGTGCTTTGGGTGTGAAATGGAAATGAAAGAAAGCTGTGCATGAGCGCAGGAGTCTTACAAATAATGAAAGAGAAAATGATGGTTGGTTTATTTTTCAATGACTAAAATGTGCCGCGTTTGAAAGGTAGATTCAAACATAGCTAATATTTTCTACCATTATCGAGCACTAGTGTTTTTACATGATGAAGTATGCAGCAGGGTTACGTTCTTACTAAATAAGGATTCCAGATTGCCTGGGCTCAAATCTGGCAATCCAATTTAAAACATTTGGCGTATTTCTTTAAATAGAGTAAAAAAACTAAGTGATGAATTCAATCCGAAGAAAGGGAGGGACGAATCAGCTAAATACACCACCGGGGTGCATAATGCATTTTGTGATGAGGAATATATATTGTATTCATAGTGAGAAACAGAGGAAACAAGTGCATTGGATGACTTTCTCCTCATTCGCAGGGAATGATAGAAAACACTGATTTCCATTGTGGCACCGCACACTGACGTCATTTAGCACAAGGGGACCATTAAGTCGGAAGTATTTTCGGTCATCTCGCAAGAATAGACGTGACTAAGAGAACAATAATAGGTCTCAGAGCCGAGAAAGTGATATTTTCTCAAATAAATTGCCATCTGAACCAAGAGAGAGAAAAAACGCAGTTGCATTGCATTTCAGAGCATCACAAATATGTGATTCGAACGCACTTAAAGACACTTGAGTCGAAATGTGTCAAAGTATCTCTCGTTTTGTAATTCATTGCTTAAACGTATTGCCCTTATTTCATGTAATTTCTTCAATAATTCGTATTTACATCATATAAGTTTTGATGTGCAGTAACACAATCAATCATGGTTTTTTTTTATACAAAGTACTTACATTACACCGTATGGATTTTTTGAACAATTTTCTGAATTTCTATATGGTGCATTTAACCATATTTCTAAATGCTCTTAACTTCTCTGACAACACTGATGCATGTATTATAATGTAAGTTTTCCCTTTTTTTTCTCTATTTTTAAAAACATTTTTTTACATCTGATCCTTTAGGACAGCTGCTGTGGTCTGAGGCCTGCCAAACAGACTTCAATCCTGGTATGCTTCCTAGGCAGTGTAATGTCACATACTATTGGGTGAAGACATGCTGTGGCAGGCCTGACCTGACCTGACATTAAAAGTGAGTGTACAAGATTGCCACTATGGGGTATACAATATTAATAGTTGGCATAGGATAACTGTAAAAGTACAGTCTCCCTGTTCAGTTTACATAAATGAATCCAAATAAATTATAGAAGTGTGAACTATCCCACTGCAGGCTCTCAGCCTGCAATAGTGTTCTCCCTCACAAAAAATACAAATGAAAATCGAAATTTATAACTTGGAAAGCAGTGATTAAAATGTAGGTAGTTGTACCAGAAAAACAGAAATCGAATATACGGAATTGTAATATTTGTTTTAGGTTTTGAGAGATGGAGTCTTACAATTCTATTATTAATTTTACTGAGAGATGACTTACACATAAATGTGCAAACGTTGGGTTGGTAGTGATGCAACGTAAATTATACTACATTTCCCACAAGCCACTGGTGAGATTTGCCCGGCTCAAAAATACAGTTATATATACATCAGTAACATTATATTTTTGAAAGATTTAATAGTAGATGCCAGGAACAGGCGTGTAATAATGCGGAACACTCATATTGATGAACTACCAGGATTGTACTTTAAAATCAACTTTCCAGCAAATCTTTCTTTGAGGAATCCCTGAGTACATACATAGAAGAACAAGGGAAGAGTTATTCCTGCCTGTAGCATGTGTCCCTAATATTCTAACTGGTCCTGAACTGGGGAAATCTCCCATGGATATTGAGACATGAGTATCCTGTAGAAAATTTGTTTTTTGTGATTGTGAGCTTAGTTCTTGGAGGCTCCTTTGTGATATACTTAGCTTATGGTATGTTGGTTTTCACTGCAGTTTGGGATGAGGGGTTCAAAAATGGTAGCTGGTACAGTTGAACCCTTGCACCCAGGGAGTGTGCATAACTGAGCATGGTGTAGCTTCTTGCTGCCTCTAGCTTCTATGTTTCCCATTACCCTGCTCACAGCAGCAGCTCATCAGAGCATTGTTCTTGTTCTGTCACCTGCCTCCATCATAGGAGTAGCAGAGATAGGAGGGGTCTTTGGCTACTAAAAAAATCACAAATGCTTCACCTGGTTGCAATCCTACAAACACTGATTCCAATCTTGCTGACAAGAGGATCACTCCACGGGTGAGGGTTTGTATATGGGGTTACTGTCATGCTAGGTATTGATGGTTACATTGCGGGTGTGAGTAGTCAATCCTACGTGTAGCATTGATAAGTTTTCCAACTGTGTTGGCCTAGGGAACTGGAAATGCTTTAAACGACACCGAAGGCCTCATACACAAAGGTAAACATACACTTTTGTGTAAGTTTACTATTTTTTTGGTATTCACACACTGCAAGTTTATTTTTACTATTAGTAAGTTTATGACTACAGAGACTCCGCACATAATCAAATCACTATGATTACAAATAAACTTGAAGAGGGAGAATACTACAAAAATACCGGGGTTAGTTCATGAACTCCAGTAAGGCTCGCACTCCACGGTTTAGATTTCAAGCGGTTTTATTTCGACCTAACTATAACCTAACTATCACGTCCCTGTAACCTTTTTTTTTTAGTGAATTTGAAAGGTTTTTTAAATTCTATTTTTTACGTGCATACTAGTCGAGATGCAGGTGCTTGTTTTTCCTGCTTACAAAGCAAGCATTTTTACAAAGGGTCAGTGGTTACAAACTCAGGGTCATGGAAGATCTTAGCTATAAGCACTAAGGTGATCCTTAGTTAATAATTAAGTCAGATAGTGGTGACTCAAGTATTCGTAGACCATGTAAGAAGAGCACAAATTGCATACCACAAATTACATACAACAAATGTTCCTGAAGGGAGTCATGGGAATCTGCCTTTTTTCCTCAAACATTTAGGGAACTTAGTTGCTTGCTTTTTGGTCCACTAAGCACTGAGAACAATCTAAACATATCAAGTTGCGTGTAATTGGCAAATACCAATTAGCCGTTTTTGACATTTAGGTAATTCAGCAATAAAAATGTCTAAAATGTGAGTAGGTGGCATGTATTCTGAATTGCATATGTGTCCTTCCTTGTGGCTTTACATGACCCACTTGAGGAATTTGAAAACTTAGCAGCTCTGTCACTAGCAGGCAAACTTGTAGCGCTGATGTGTTGAACAGAAACCATTTTGACAGATTTTAGCCTTCCATAAAATTATAAAATTCCCTTTAAATATAAAGTGTGGGTGTGCGGCTGGAGCACATCAAGATGTCTGCCTTAGCTTAGAGTTCCTGCTCTCCCCATTCACTGAGTCAGCTCTGCAGTGCAACCATGGCACACTGAGGATATTAGAAGGGCTGTGTTGGTGTTGAAACATCGGGGGAGCAGCTAAGTGAGCTCACTGCCACGTGGCCTCCATTTTCTTTATATTTGATCTCTCTACAGAGATGTCATCACAGAGGGGGTTTTCCTACGCTCTCTTCTCAATGTAAATTGCCTACAATATTGTTCTTTAATGGGCATAGAATATTGGTTTTAACCTGCTATGTTGCCACTATCGTTTTTCTAAGTTATCTAAGATATTTTATTCCTCACTCCCAAAAAAAAGCTTGAATTACCTCTCATAAGACTATTTTTCCACCAGTATGGCAGAATTGAAGGAGTTTTATTATTGAGTGCCTACTCTTAATTGTACACATGGACTTCAACAATCCTAATCATCAAATGTCCTGCTTTCTGCATGGAGTTTAAGGCATTCCTCACTTTTCCTTCCTAACGGGTCTTTGATTTTGATTTACTGTTCATTTCCTATGTTGTGGTGACGAGCTGCATATTTTAATCAAATATATCTTCTGAGCTCTGCACATTCTACATTTCATATCCTGGGTTGACATTATTTCTCTTAGTCATGGATCTGCAGTTAAGTTACCATCTACATCAAAATCTTTTGCTTCACCTCTATATTTAGTCACTCCTTGTAAATCAGAATACAATAGTAATGTCAATCAAATGGCAAAGAAAGATCCTGTTTCTCCAACTAAATTCCCCTTGCCTCTAACTTTAAAAGATATAATGAATGAGCCTAAAAAAACTTAAACCATTCATGGTTGAAACAAATGCCACTCTTCAGAGAACGGATGAAAAAAGTCTAATTTGGAGTCAGGATTTCTGAGGAGGAGCACAGACCAGTGATGCTCAAGACATGAATGCCCAAGTACTCGCACTGTCCAAGGAAGTCATCCAACTTAAAAATCACATGAAAGACTTGGGAAATCGCAGCAGGCATAATTTGCAAATTTATGGAGTTCCAGAAAGGCTCAGAAGGATCAGACATGATTGCCTTTCTTCAACTCAATATGCCCTAGATTGTTAGTATAAAAGATGATCTATCTTTAAATACACAGCAAGCTCATCATGTTGTGCCTCAGTCCTTGGCAAAATCTACTTTAGCCAGACCAAGAGGGATAATCGATTATTTGTTGCAATACTCAGATTTAGTGAAATACTTCTCTACTGCCTAACAACAGAAACAAATGGTATGGTCCAGCCAGAAGATTTTCTTAACACAGGGCGTCTCAAGAGCAATGCCAGCAGATGATAGGCATTTCTGTATCTTTGCCAGGATTTAAGAACAATGAACGCTCATTTTGGTCTTCTGCATCCTTGCCTATTCAAGGTACTCCTTCAAGGACAAACATCAGCCTTTGAGAACACACTTCTCAAGAAATTATTTTGTCTACACTGAGGAGAAGTGATTGACATGGGAAAGACTTGATACCTGGTGTTCTTCCATTGCTGTCTACACTTTCTCATTTAGTGTAGTTAATTCCTGTGCCTTCTAATTATGTAACTAAATAGTCTAACACTTTTTATTTGCAGATATGTTCTGTGTTCATGAGGCTTTTTTTGTTCCTGTGCCTCCATGTTTCCCCACCTCCACACCCATCATTGTTTTATTACGTTCAAGGTAAGTGATCTTTTTTCTAACAGTCCTATGTGTTCTTAAAGATGTTCTGAATCTTTTGTGTTCCTGCAGACCTGTCTTTGGATCTTTTATTTTGATTTCTTTTTTCTTAGGCCTCGGCAGAGTTTGTGGAGTTCTGCTATGTAGAGCTCTGCGAAGTGGTGAAAAAACTCCACTAAGCTCCGCTGAGTTCTGCAAGCGGCTGAGTGCAGTAAGTCACACTGCTTGCACTGATTTTTAGCGGCAGGAGTTTGTCCCACACTGTAAAATCAGTGCAAGCAGCACCATGCACGGCACCAGGTGGTAATCCTTCATTCTGCTGCTCAAGCAGATGTTCAACTTGAGTGGCAGCTTCCGCAAAGCGAGCAGCAGGTTTCTCAATGCAAGCAGTAGCAGCCTGCTGGGACCGCCTGTGTTGAGAACTTTTGCTGGGAGGTAGTCTAGCATATGATTTTCCTCGCTCGCGCTCATCAACTTAATGTTGGAGAGCCGTGCAAGAGGAAAACTCCACTTCGCACTACTTCATGGAGTTTTTCGGATCTCTGTGCTCTATGCGGAGTGAGCAAAACTCCGTGAACTCAACCGGCAGTGCAGAATTCGTCACTCACTCCTACTTTTTCTCAGGGAATGACTTGTGGCTGATTTTCTTCTTTTGGCACTCCAACCTCTCCAGGTTACAGTATTTTCTACTCTTTTTCTCTGTAATGTATTTGGCTATAGCCTTTTGGCTTTTTTCCATCTCCAATTTAACTAACATAGGAAGTTTTTCTGTCTCTCCTATTAGCTTGGTTTTTTATTATTACTTTCTTTCGATTTTTCTGTCCATATCCTTTCCTCCCGGCTTTTCCTGAATTACTCTCCCACAGCCTTACTTTTCTATTGCTTAACCCCTTGCCTGCGGGGGGCGGCCATGGCGGCGCTGTGCTCAGGACGAGCTCAGCTTGTCATGACTCACAGTGGAGCTGTGCTCATGATGAGCTGAGCTTGTCACGACCCCGCCCACTGATTAATTCTCCCACACGCCGTTATGACGAGCTCAGCTCGTCATGAGCACAGCTCCACTGTGACGCATGACAAGCTAAGCTTGTCATGAGCATGCAACAGGTTAAATTAATATATAGTTCAACTCATTATAGCATACAAAATATCGATCACAAGTTGTTGTAATTATTATATCGAATATGTTTTACTTTTTAAGGATTATTTATCATGACTTATCTTCATTTGGTTTCATGGAATACTAAAGGTCTCTGTAATCCTGTAAAAAACAAAGGATACTCACACCTTAGTCCAATCTAATGTGCCAGATTGCTCTCTTACAAGAAACTCATCTTTCCGAAAAAGATATTAAATCGATGCAAAAGCAATTAGTGGGTCATGTTTTGTTTCCACCAGCTAAAACCCATGAGAACAGGGTTCTCATTTTTTTTCGTAAATCCCTTAGCTTAGATATTGATATTGTAGTTAAAGATGATGAGGGTAGACAGCTTCTTCTGAATCTCAAAATTAATAATACACCATTTGTAATTTATGTGGACCTGCTGAAGTTTACTCTCTGTTTTGCGACAATTTTTCAAACTTGCTTAGATCTTGCTCTAATAATACTTTAATTGTCGGTGGAGATTGTAAACAATTGATAGGGTCTTTTATGGATAGATATTCTCAGTCAAAATATATACCAAATAAAATGCAAAGATCCTTTAAAAAATCGATTCTTTCCAGAGGTTTAGTTGATGCATATAGGACTTTAAATCTTGATGTAATGGAATTTACATTCTATTCCCATGTACATCAATCTAGATCCAGAATAGACTAAACTTTTGTAACTCAGAATATCCTCAAATCATTAGAAAAGGCAGAAATTGGCACTATACTAATTTCTGGTTATGCACCAGCTATTGTTGAAATAGACTTATTGCTGCTCGCTCCCCGTGCTAATAGATGGAGATTTAATAATGCCCTGATCATACATTTGTGGAGAGATGTGAGCAATTTGCCACAGAATTGTTTATACCAATCAAACTGCATATACAGACATGACCTTTATTTGGGAAGCCTTTAAGGCAACTGCCAGAGGAGTCATAGTCGATTATGTGGCAATAAAGAAAAAGAAAGCTTTGAAAGATTCTTCTGCTCTGTTGAAACTCTCCAAAGACCTTGAACATGAATATCTTACTCAAATCACAAAGCTGCATTGATTTGTTTAACAAAGGCTAAAATGTAATTTAATAGAAAATCCACTTTGCTCATGGGACTTTACTAATAATGAATGCAAAAATAAAATGCTTGTCATAATAAGGCAGGCAAACCTTTGGCTAATTATTTTAAAGTAGAAAGCAAAAATATAAAATTTCAATTGTTCACAAATAACTAGAAAATAGACATCATACAGATCAGGGAATCTTGGATTATTTTCTGGACAATTATACCCAATTATACAACACATAACTTTCTCCATCGCCAGAGGTTCTAGATTAATTCTTTAATTCTACACCAAAGCACCAAGTTAGCTTTGTAGATCTTTCTCATCTGGACACAGACCTTTCATTTACTGAAATTAAGGCAGACCTCCAGAATTTACCCAAAGAAAAGGCGCCAGGTCCAGATGGCTTTTCGGTCAGATTCTATTTGCAATTCTCTCAAATCTTGATTCCAAAATTACTGTTATTATTTCAATATTTCCACTCTGTAAATAAGGTAAATGGTACCTTTTCAGAAGCTATACTCTGTTTGATCCCTAAAATAGGTAAGGATGTATCTCAGTGTGGAAACTATAGACCCATTTTGCTAATTAACACTGATTGTAAGATCTTTGCAAATATTTTAGCTCTACATATTAACCACATTATTCATGACTTCATTGGCATTGAGCAATCAGGTTTTGTTAACAACAATTGTAGAACATTTTTGAATATCATACACTCAGCCTAACAGTCCATTGATCCTATGCAGCAATCACAAGTAATGCAGAAAAGGCATTTGATTGTGTTCACAGAGATTCTATGTTTAGTGCTCTGAAATGGCATGGCTTTGATCACCACATTTTAAATATATAACAGTTTGCTGCATTCCACTCCTAATAACTCTATTTTCATTAATGGACTGCAATCTCTGTACTTTCAATTTCACAGCAGTATGCAGCAAGGTTGTCCATTATCCTCAATATTATTTATTTCAGCTTTAGAACCATTCCTGGAAAAGATATGTCGGACTACTGCCTTTTTAGGATATAACAATAGGGACATTGAAATTAAATTTGCTACATATGCGGATGATATATTATAATTTGTTTCTGTCCCAGTCCCAACAATTCCAAATTTCTTTAATTTAGTGACAGATTATTCTGTTGTTTCCGGTTCTAAACTTAACATTGGTAAATCAGACGGTTTATCCCTCAATAAACCCTGTCTGAAAGACATGTTTGAGCTTCTAGCATTCAATTGAATTTTTGACATATGAATTGCATAGGTGTCCACTATTCTAACTAAATATGAAACACAATATCTATTAACACTGACATGGTAAAGCAAAAACTGCTTCAATTTTTTAAATGGTCCTCATTGTTTTAATATTGGTGTGATTGATTGAATACCATCAAAATGATGATATTGCCAAATATTAACATCTATTTATTCATGCTTTCCAGTGAATCTTACTCAGAATATTTTAAATCTATAATAGTATGTTAATAAAATGTTTATGGAATAAAAAAGAGCACATTAATCTTTACATATGCCTCAACAACCTTTCTACTAATGTTATTCAGCCATCACCCTCAAACAGATCTGGACCTGTATGTCTGAAGCTTGCGCCCCATCACATACTATTTGGCACAGGTTAGAGCCAGCCATAATTACTCCCTTCTCTGTTAGCAATATAGCATTTCTCTGTGGCCCACCTAAAACATTCTTGTCACCCACCATCTGCTTCTTTAGCCAAGTCAATCTTACACAATCATCCACACAATTTCAAACTTGTAAAGTGTCCCCATTTGATACAACAAAAATATTAAATTAAAGAATAGAATACTTGGTTAGAAGGAATGGGTACAAAAGGGTATCATTACAATTGATCACCTTCAGTGACCTTTTTCATGTTTTTGACTATCCCATGGTTAGGTTATTTTGGTTATATATTTGGGACAAGATTATGGATATTTGTTCTGTCACATTTCCATTTGATAAAAAATATATTTTTCTAGGAGGTTCCTCCAACATTTGCCACAGCAATGTCATGGTAGGGATATTTGATGATTTACTAAGTGCTATTGCATTACAAATTATTTCATCTAGTTGGAAAGATACTAGCAATGTTACCGTTATGAGATGGTGGAATATGTTTTGCCACACTCACCATTTGGAGAGAGCAAATATACATTCCACTCAACAATATGTAAACAGAGATGTGTTTTGGAAACCATTTTCCTCCTTTTTATGACTGCTTGTTAATTTCACTGGTGCAAATGTGATGTTCAAACTCTACAATTTTACCTTTTTCTTTTATGAATGTTGAACGAGTTATTTGAAATTTCATAATTAATTTAGATTCCCTACTTCAGCAGGCTATGCTCTTTTTCCTTCCCCCTTGTCTATTTTTTCCTCCATCTTCCTCTTCTATCCTTCTTTAAAATGTATAAACTGCTATTGTTTTTTTCTTTCCATACATAAGATTACTCAGAGTACAACTTATTTTGAATGTGTTGTAATGCCTTATGTTATATTGACTGACATAATTTTTAACTTCACAATGTTTTTCTTTTTATTGTACTCTTACCGGAACCTATTATTTCATGCTGTAATGTATTGTATTCTATGTATTATTCAATAAAACATTCTTAAGCACGAAAATAACAAAGTGTGCTTTGGAACCCCCAAAGTCAAGTTGAATGTTTCAGTTGCAACAGCACCCAAAGTGGAACCTCATAGACCACCTATGCACTGCTGTAACCAAGCACAGCTGCTGCCAGCCACTACACGTACAAAGTGTCATGCTGCCTTCTGATTTACTTGTTGTACACATTTCCCACCCATTGAAGTCAGCCAAAGGACTCAAAGATGATGACCAGATCGATTAGCAACTTATTGGCTGCTGTTGGCCTGCCCTTCCTGAAGTGATGTTAATAACCGACAGCCAAAGACAGCGCACACAATATTGTCTATTGTTTTGTAGCTATTGTACTGTACTGTCTCTGCATGACATTCTTGCTTTTCCTAAAGCTTTTACAACTTCAACAGGTAAAAAACATATATTTCAGCCTGGTTCCTGTTGCCTTTATGCTAGCTCTCACATTTCGTTTTAGCTGCCTATCATTTTTGTTTCATGTTTTCCGAGTACTATAGCAGTGTAACTTGTGTTTTATTTCAAATGGTGGGAACTCAGTGGCTGCTAGGGGCTGACCAGTATTACAGACTATTCCTCATTACCAAATGGATGTACAGGACTAGAGACAGAAGTATCCAAGACATTCCAATTAACATGTAACTCCTTACCAACTCAACTCAACTCAAACCAACAACCCTTGTATCTGATGACAATGTCTCAACATATAATTTATGACAGATCTACACTAGACGTCTTTAAGTAATACCTGTATTTGAAGTACATGGCACTGTATTTTAGTAATATCTTATAATGACAGCAATTTATAGAGGAGTAATCTAATTCCAGGTACCACTCTGCAAATTTCCATGGTGGCCATGGTGGTCATGAGAGAGCAGGAGTACCATAGCAAATTACATAAATTAGCCATGATGCATCATTTCTCATTTTGTAACACAATCGTTTGTCACACATATAGATATTAAACTCCATCACTGATTTACCTTGAATTCCCCTTGCTTTGCACAGACATTGTCTGACTACCAATGCATATAATCACATTTTCATGTTGTAAAGAAGTGAGGGTAAAACACAGTTTCATTAATTTAGATGTGGACTTAACTCCATGGTAGCTATGGCACAGAACAGATTGTCTTAATTTTGAAAAATGTGTAAAGTATTTAGCAGTAACAAAATAGGTAAAACAACAAAACAACAAAACTCGCAATCTCAAAAAATCAACAGAAATTATTAAGCAGAATAAAAAAAATCCAACTAGAGAAACAGGAGACCGGGACCTTGACATGTTTTTAGGCTAACGTGAAGGAGCTCAAGTGACATACACCAAGCAGGCCATCATGATCTCTGCCACCCTTTTCATGGCGGACTCACCGCCATGACATGGGTGGTGAAAATGCAACTCAAAATATGCTTGGTGGCGCCACCATATTCCTGCCCCTTTCCGCAGCACCACTTCCATGTGATCCTGGATCCCAGTGGACGTGGCAGTCCTGTGGTGGTCCGACAGACACACTTGAAATACGGCAGGCTGACCCGCAGTGGTGGTGGTCAGACTGCCACCATGAGTATAGTGGTCCTAGGACCGACATTCTCTTAATAAGGCCCTTAGCCTCCGGAAAGGCAATCCTTTTTATCCAGTGGGGCAAGGCAGCATGCTGTGTTCAGAGTGTGCTCCACGGGGGAGGATACCTTCTCGCCAAGGACTACAGAAGCACCAGTGGAACGAACCTGCTTCTTCAACCCAGCAGAGTCACACCTTTGCCTGATCAGATTTCGTGGTTGGTCCCAAAACTTTGATGGGGCAAGTTCCTTTCTCCTCAGCTCTTCACCTAAGACTCTCAGACATCAGGGGAGGCTCTGAGGAGACTTGAGCTTGATCCAGCAAAGGCCTTTAGCAAGGTCCAATGGAAGTCCAGATGGGACTGGGCAACTAAGAATTCAGAAAAAGTGGTTCTTCAGCTTTTTGTGCCCCTATAGTCACGCAAGGGTCCACTTCTTTATCTTGGTTACAAGAGGGAGCAGATCCAGTCCTTCTGAGATCCACTCAGGTAATCAGATTCCAGTCCTCTTCTGATCTTCTGCTGGTCCTGTAGGTATTCTGCAGAGGACATCTTGAGGTGCCACATAAATGGTTGGCAGTAGTGAGAGGATGGGGGTGTCTGCTTGCAGGACTTGGTCCTTTTTGAAGGCTTATTCCCAGACCTTGTTCCTTACTCTGCCTATTGTTCTGATTATGGCCACTGTACCACTGCTAATCAGTGCTAAAGTGCATGTGCTCTCTCCTCTAAAACATTGTATGATTTGTTTACACTGGTTTGTCATATTAAATTTACTTGTAATCCCCTTGTACAGGGGTATCCCATATACCCACAGTATGTAAATTAAATGTTACTAGTGGGCCTGCAGCACTAATTGTGCAACCCTCTGGCGTAGACTTTCAAATCCGGGCCTACAACTGCAGGGCCTGTGTGTGCAGTTTACTGCCACTTTGCCTTGGCATTTGAAAGAACTAGCCAATTATTAAACTCCCCTTTCATTACACATAGGTCACCCCTAAGGTAGGCCCTATGTAGCCCTATGGGCAGGGTGCTGAGTGAGTAAAAGGTAGGACATGTGCCTTTATTGTGTGGCATGTCCTGAAAGCAACTAACAACCTATTTTATTTCTCACTGTTGTGAGTTCTACTCATCAGGAATTCCCTTATATATGTTTAAGTAGTAATTCCTAATCTGAAATGAGTAACATTCCCATTTTTGGTTTGTCTAGAACGGTAGTGATAAATTCTGCTTACTGGTGTAATAAAATTGGCATTTCTCTGTGCTTATGACTCTTTGTGCTTTGCAGCCTGACTCCAATCCTTGTCTGGGCCTGGGTGACAGCTACACTCTGTGCATACTTTCCAGACAGCCATCACATAGGAATGTTTGGGTGTGAGAGGGTTGCATCTGCACACTGATGGTCTTCCTGTGCTGGGAGAGAGAGTGGGGGTTCACACTTTACAACTGTATAGGCTGTGTCCTGCCCTCACACAAAAGGCTGATTTTCCCCTTCCTGACTCTGGAGCCAGGGCTGGGTTGAAATGGATTAGTGCACACTTCTAAGGTTTTTCATTATGTCACCCCTTGTACAAACCCCTTGTACAAAGACACATCTGAGTATGCACAGGGGCTCTGACCTCATTTCTTTGGAAGTACTTTGGCATCTGGAACTGAACCACTGTCAGAAGGACTGCTGCAATGCTTAAAGGACTTATGTGGACTGCTTTTCTGTTTGTCGCACTGCTATCTGCTGCTCCCTGACTCTGGTCTAACCAGACACTGCTTGGGAC
The DNA here is from genome assembly GCF_964204655.1 of Triturus cristatus. Lineage (NCBI taxonomy): Eukaryota > Metazoa > Chordata > Amphibia > Caudata > Salamandridae > Triturus > Triturus cristatus. The sequence continues at coordinate 496,345,754 of NC_140589.1, read as the reverse complement.
TTGTAGCCATAAGCAGCTGCCTCCACAAACTGCACATGGCCAGAGGACTGCTGGGCTGCCAGGAGAAACCACCATTGGTACTGTTTGCTTTGCCACAGTGCTGGGCGGAGGACACCTGCCAAGAAGTCGTGACTAGAGCTCTTCCCAGCAACAGCGAGCTCCACTTACCCCGAGGAAGGTAGTGTGTCAGGACCCATAACCCCAAGTGTGGTCCCCGCAGCCGCTCTGTGAGTTGTAGGCAGCCGGTGCTGCCTTTGGTTTCCTGTCCTGAGGGACCCACAGAGCATTCCTGAATTTCAGTGTAGCCACCCAATGCAATGGGTGGTTCTGGCTGCACTGGCGAACAGCAGTTCAAGTGACCCTAGAGGGCTCCAGACATGTTCTACTTTTGGATATGTTACGGTGTGCAGAAGGAACCTCGGTGGAGGGAGGCCCAATGGGGACCATCACACTTTGCATCAGCGGGACTCCCATAAAGACCACAACAGAGGGGAAAGCTTTACTTACTGGTATCCCTATGTAGTGGTGCATGTGTTTGTCTCTGAACCCACTATCAGTAACTTTACTACGTATTGCTTCTGTGATAAATTATTGCCTATGGGAATTTATGTGTTTTCTATGACAAACCTGTTTGGCTTGCACTACTCATGCAACCCATGTCGTTTTTGTCTTGCTCTGTACAGGATAATTAATAATATCTAAGTAATTGCCTTACATGCATAATATCTATGATTCATGTCCTTTTTCATAACCTGCTACATTTCATGCCACAAGAATTCACTACTGTTATGATGTATGGTTTGTTGGTTCATGCATTGTCAGGAAAATGAGTACCATCTCAGGATTGGCATGGGATGCACAGCATTTATGATTCATGCCATTTTGGTCTGCAATTATACATAATATACTATACATATTTTTATATAATCCTGTGTGGATTCTCTTGTGTGGGGTGTTAATTATGTTTATGTGTGAGTGTGTTGCACAAATGCTTTATAGATTGCCTCTGATGATTAGCCTGACTGCTCTGCATCAATCTAACTGAGGGTGAGAAAAGGTTATCTTTGGTGTGTAACTTTTTACACTTTTCTAACAATGTACCACTTTAAATATTAGGCACTCTATTAGGTTTCCTTTCTCGTGTGCTACAAGGCATACTTGAGAGTGAGTTACATAATATTTAACAGTTGGGTTCTTTCCTGACAAGAGTCAGGCTATATAGGTAGTCCTGAATCCATGTTTTCTTTGTCAGCCTAGTGTATGACACAATACGAGATGCAGTCCACAGGTGATATTTACTGTCCTACACCATAGACCATAGGTTTACTGGAAAGTTGTATATGCCAATTAGGAGTTTGCCAATTTTACCATGTTTTAGGGGCCAGAACACATACACCTGGGATTGGACAGCAGTGCCTCAGGGTGCAGAGCTAAAAAAACAGAAGCATCAGTCTACAATGTTGCTGGCCACTTAAAATGATGTTATTTCTCTCAATAGACCTTTGAATTGTCTATGATAGTCTTGCAGTTTACCACCATATCAATATCAAGTCATATTGACTTTATCTCCTTCCCGTTTATCTCCTTCCTGCATGGGTGACATGCTTTATATATCTAAACTCTATTCCTAGGTCCTAGTCAACCACAAACCGAGACTTTATACTGCTGCGCTACTCTTTCTGGGCTTTTTATAGACTCTTTTTGTCCAACCCAAATTGTACCCTTCATCCTGCACCATATTTGCCTTCTGCTCCACATACAGTCTTCCTCTGGCATATTGTTCCTTAAACTCTGAGTTGCCCAGACACATTACTGTGGGTATCCTATCAAGCTATAAAAGAATTTCACATTAAAAAGAGTGGCATTCGCTCAACATTATTCTCACAAACCTCAAACTTCTAACGTCTATTTTGTCATCCTCAAACTGGATCTCTTGAACACTGCTCATATGGCCTATGTTTTACCTCTATTGTTTGGCAGTGAGGCAAACTTCTCCATGTGGTAACATTTGTGACACTCTATTTTGTTTGCTATAATACCGTTTGAGGATGCACTGTGACTTTTACTTCCACATTGAGACAACAAGCATTCATGTTCCAGTATGTTTCCTGTTGTGACTTATCATCCTTCCTTCCATTCCCTTACGATTAAGAACATGACGAGAAGAAATGTGATATAGGCCTATTTTTTCGATCTTTTAACACTTTTCTTGTTATTAACAGCACAACCTTACCTAAGCGAGGCTCTCTCTCCCCAAGCCTGAAGTAAAATTCTTTACATGAGACTAAGCATGTTAGGAATAGCTGATTTTAAACCCGCCTGGGCCCGCAGAGGGGAAACCTCACATTGTGGACTGTGCTTCAACATGAGGGACTCCTGCCCTAATTTGCATATCCAATGGAATAAAGTCCTGCAGTGAAGCGTCATCCTTGTGCTTTTCTACCTCAAACACAACGCTATTAGCAAGACTGGGCAAATTCATACATCAGATCAGGAACACCTTAAAAGCTGCTAATGATCAAAACTGATCCAGGGCGACGAGTGTTGAAAATCAAGTGGAAGAAAACAGCTGGGCCCAGAATAAGCTCTGAGGCGTGTGCTCCATAATGTGGTTCCAACTTGGAGCACCAAGAAGAAGGGCTAATTGACTTACAAACCTGTCCATCTTCGGGGCTATGGGAGCTCCATAAATGCGAGTAGGAGCAGTGGACCACAACCACAAACTTGGGTGCCGGTTGATCAAGCAGGCCACCAGGTACCCTCATCAACAACAAACCGAAGTGTTTATAGTTGTTTTTACAAGTTTGGGTCGACTTTTCAATTTTTATCTTTGTACTTTAAAAAAAAAATCTTTTTACACGATACCTGTCTTGTATTTTTTACTGTAAAGATTTTAATTAATTGTACAGTTAATACAAATTCAATTCATTATTAACAGGTCCTTTTGATTCTCATTGTGCACATCTCTTAATTTACTTGTGGCAGTCAATGTGAGAAGAGACATTACATAATACCCCATCATTTCTCCATTTTGGGGCCGATTCCGATCTCGGTCTGAAGGGCACCGAATCGGGTTCGGCCGTAGCGGATCTGATTCCGATGCTTCTTTTCTGACCTATCTGTACACGGGTCCGGACGACGAAGTATGCTGTGAAGATGCGCGAATTCTCCAACCGACTCGTTCCCTGCTCCGACCCGATCCGTCCGACTCAGTCGCACGCAAACCAACGCGTGCAATGGAGACGATTCTCGACCAAACGAGTACAATGCTCGAATCGGACAGCTCGACGGAGTCGGAGCGTCCGGCTTGCAAATGCTCCTGGAGTCGGACTTCGGGGGTCCGAATCGGATCCCCCAACACCCACAGCCATACGACTCTCACACAGGGGAAGACCATGGGTCTCCCCCACACAGGCATGTACGGCGTGGATGGCACCGATGCGTACCCACTGTAGGGGGCGCACTTGTTCGAGACGTACCCCTTCAGTCAATGGGAACGTATGTACGCGTCGTACAACTGGCTCCCATTGACTTCTATGGGAGTCCGAACAAGCCGAGTCCAACAGCATACGTGCGCATCGTACTCGCTCGGTCGGAGTGTAGGGGTCCGGCTTGGTCGGAAAATGCTCCAGATCTGACTTAGTTGGAGTGCTTTCTGACCCGGATCAGAATTGGCACCTTAATTGTGTTTTGGAAAAGGATGTCTCTCCAGTACTGTTTTCATTTTTCATCTGCTGCACAACTTTAAAGCCAAAGTGTACTCGTCCTCAGCGACCTTCTCAAGATTTAAATATGAAGCTGTTTTTAAACAATGCACATTTGTGAGTTCTAAAATATTACACCACACTGGAGTCAAAGTAGGTTTCAAAAGATTTCTTCTAACTCACCACTGCATAATGTGATCCCAAAGATGTTGAAAACGTACTGGTGGTGTAACTGACTGTATAGCTAAAAAACCAGAAGTTATATACACAATATCACTTTCCCACCTTCCCAACAGAACCAAACTGAAGGCAAAATCAAGAAAACACTAATATGGGTGTTGAACTTGTGCTTAAAAGTGAATAATGGGGAGATGCACAGTGAATTCAGGATCTCAGACAATAAAATAATTAAAATAACAAAGTGGTTATTTTTGTCACAAGATAAGAAAACAAACCCAACAAAAAAGTAGTTACTAATATCTGAACTGATTATATGTCCCACGACTACTTTCCATGGATGAAGCAAGGATTAATTTAAAGGGGCAGGAAATTAAGCTGTACTTGAAATGTGGAGGTCGCTAGCGCCCTTGCATTGTTCCGCTGGCACACTGTCAGCATTTGTTTGTTCACTAGTCCATTGTACGGCTATTTCACACAAAGTGAACACTGAGAGGCATATTTACAAGTCCCTAACACCACCAGAGCATCACTTTTTCTGACGCTCCGGTGGCGTTGCACCATTCCCCATGTTTACAAGGTGGTGCTACGCCACTTAATGCTGTTTAATGCCACCTTGTAAATATGCCCCTTTCCGCCACAGTCTTCCACTACAACACCCACTGCATTTTGATGCTGCCCCAGATTTATAAGGCTGGGGCAGCGCCAATAACTAAGGCCAGGTAAATAACCTGGTGCTAGAATAGCAATTCGAGGAGAAATTGTTAATTTCTCTTCTTTTTTTGCTCTTTCGATATGTGCTGCATTCTGCAGCACACATAGAAAGAGCAAATCACTGGTATTGATTGTTTATGTGCAGGAAGGGGTCCCTTCATGCACATAAACAATACCCCCTGCAGCGAAAGCACTCTTGCAACAATGGTGCAAGGCCACCTGCACTGTCGCTAGGCAGCTTTTTTAGCGCCAGCGGACATGCAGGGGTGTGCCGTATTTTTGTAAATACTGCATATCCCTGCATTTTGAAAATGTTGAAGCGTGGCGTTGCCAAATTTGGCATAACACTGCGCTCCAGGATTTTCTTGTAAATATCCCCCTGAAAGTGCTAAAGTCAGACTGGGCTCCGCCACTGTTTTAGGTTGGCTGGTGTTCAAGAAAGACGAAAAGCTGTGGCAGCACTATTTTAGCACCTTAGACGGTAATAAACGGTTGGTTGCCACTGTAAAATTTAAATAGTCCTCTGCTTTTGTATGAAAATGTACTAGCATTTGTTAAAATCTCAACAGAACTTCTAACCACAAAAAAAAGACCTTACGAAACCATAATACAAACCTAACTAACACCACAAAAACATAACAGATGCAACAGAAAGCAAATTAAAACACACTCAATGCCAAAATGCAATAAGCACAAAAATGTATCACAAAAATGCCACAAATCCAAAGCAACAAATCAAAACACAATAAATATACACAAATAGTCTTACTACGCACTTCTACCTCCATGTATTTACTTTAACAATACAGTGCCCAAAAGTGTTTGCATCAAGAATCGCATCTATTACCACCAAGGAAATGTAATAGTTTTGTTTATGGACCATAATATTCCATCTGAATCCCTGTTCTTTAGGATGACATTACATACCCTAGAATGAATCGCCCTCATCCAATACAATTCCCAGATCATGGGGGAGGGCATGCTTTATTTTGCCAATGATGGTTCACCATATTTGCTGTAAAGAATCGAAGTGTCAAATTGATCCCTGAAGTTCAATGAAACTTTGACAAATGACATAATATGAAATCAATTTATGGATTTGTTTCTATTCAAAAGGCTACACTTTTGTATATACTCGAGTGTCTATTTTGTTTTGATAATGTATGGATGAGATAGTGTAGTAAAACCCATTAACATAGGGTAGCATAACCCATTAGCCATTTCGTTGTGGTTTTTGCTATGCCTCACATTGGTCCACATTAGCATTGCACCAGAAAGCATTATGCGGGTCTTTTTTGGCTGGTACTTCCTCTTTACAGGCTTAATGGAAATTACAACTAATGCAATAAAACCACATTATGAATTTTTCAAGAAAATCCGAAATGAAGACTTACCAAGGGAACCAGGCGCAGAAACACCAGTTCTCCAGGTAATTACACATTCATTTTTAGGGGACACTGACGGTGAAATTTGCAATACTATGGTATTTATTTTCACAAAAATACTAATCCATGAGATATCAGTGATTCTGGGATGAGGAATGCCCCCAATGAGGATTTTAACAAGGGTCCATAAAATCACCATTATTATGTCATTTTTATTTGGCTTTGTAATACATTCTATAATCACGCATAAAAAATTCCACCTCTGAGAAGACTATTGTATCAAAAGGAAGATAATGAAAAAGGAAATAAGGTAGGATATAATGATTCACGTTAGAAATTATTACTAAGCGATAACCAATGGAAGCAATATGAGTTTTGATCATGTTTACCAGGAAATCCTGGAGATGTCAGCTTGCCCCATAAATGTCTCAACAAGTCAAGTATTAGTAGCACAGTTTATTGTGTCTACTAAGCTCTAGTACAATTACACGACATGCTCCATCTCAACAAAATGTTAGACCCCGTGTTAAGGAAGTTAGCCAATTGGGTTCCCTGCACGTCACATCTCCATTTAGTGCTTGCAGAAGAGAGAGGAAAGAGCTGTGCTCGAAAAGGCTGTGTTGATTGTGCTCATTTGCATAGTAACATTAAGCCATATGGCTGCCAAAACTACAGGTCACACAATTCCTGGTCACAAACAGGTCCCCACAAGCTCCTCTGGGATACTGGATTATACTAGGCCTACCCAAACATGGAATTTTCATGCGTCCCTGAGAGTGATGTTATGATGTTCAATGGTCACTGCTTTTTAGGAAGGGTTCATTAAAGATTCACATTAGAAGGACTTCAAGTAAGGCATTTTACTAAATGGAACAAAATGCTAGCAGGTCTCACATATGAAAGCACCTGACACATGCAGAATCTCCTGTTATTCTCCACTCAACAACGCTCTACACATGTGTAGATGTTACACAGCATGTCACAAAAATAATTATTACTAAAATGCAACGATTATGATACAGGAGATATCTATCACATTGGGGCACAATCAAGGTAAGACAGTGCACTGATGCATTTATATTTTAGTATTAGTCCTTTTGTACGATTCTGTTAACTACATCAAAATACTGCCCACAAACTTTCTATTGCTTATCTTGCAACACACCGGTCCCCAGTATTCATTATTGCATGTGAGGTACTTTAAGCTGCTGCAATGCTCAGTTAGACTCGGTCTTTGTAAATGTTTAGAATGCTGGCAGTACCCACTGCCGATTACTGCACTCTAATCTCAATGACAGTGTGAGGCAAAGGTGCGAAACAGGCAAGCACTAGAAGCATGTATGCCTGTTGTTGGACTTGGCCCTTTTTGCAGGGTCATCCCTAAACTTTTTGCCTTTCTCCTAGCCTTTTTTCTGACACGGTGTTGGTGGTTCTAGGATTCTGGGCACTTAGGCACTGCTGTTCAGTGTAAAGTGCATGTGCTCTCTGTGATAAATGTGGTAAGATTGGTCTATACCTGTTTGGCCTATTTAATTTACCTGTCAGTCCCTTCTATACCCAGGGCTGGTAAATTAAATGCTACTGGTGGGCTTGCAGCGCTGATTACGCCAACCACAGAAGTAGCTTTTCAAACCTATCTCAGGCCTCTGCCATTGCAGGGCCTGTGTGCGCAGTGTTACTTGTTACTGCCTCTGTGACGTGGCAGCTAAACTGTGTACCATGTCCGTGACCCCCCTTTTACTACATGTCAGTCACCCCTAAGTTAGGCCCTAGCTAGCTCTATGGGCAGGGTGCCTGGTAGGTAAAAGATAGGACATGTACCTTAAGTGTGTGACATGTCCTGGTAGTGACAAACAGCCATTTTGGTTTCTCACTACTGTGGGGCTGCCCTCCCATAGTAATGCATTGGGGATTCCCTGATAGGTGTTTCAGTGGTAATTCCTGATATGAGAAGTGCAGCATGGTCAAGTTTGGTATGTTCGGAATAGGGATAATAAATGCTGCGCAATGGTGTGTGCAGATTTATTATAACTATTTTGGAAATGGCACTTTTAGAAGTTAGCATTGCTGTGTGCTATGTGTCTGCCTGCCTGATGTGAATTGTATGTCTGGCTATTGAGTGACAGCAGCTGGGAGGTGTGTGTGGCTCCAGGAGGGGCAGGGTGAGTCAGCACTAGGCTGAATGGGACATCTGCATTTGAGGTAGTGGGAGGAGAGGTACCTGGTCCCTGAATAGGTCAGTACCTGGCCTGTACAATTCTGGCTCTGCCCCCTGAGGTGTGTCTGATGATGAGCCCCGACCTGACAAAAGAGGGTGTGAGCACTGTATACAAAGTGCTTCAACACCCCCCAGAACCAGTTGGAACTGGTTCCCCATGCCCTACACTACAGACAAAGGAATGCCTAGTATAAGTATAGGGACTGTGACCCCATGAAGTTGTTCTGTTCTGTGCTGGGGGCTTGCCGCTGCTGGGGCCCAGGAGGAACTGCCATGGGGGCTTACCTCCCTGCTGGAGGGCCCTGTGTGCTGACCTCCCTGGGCCCCACTATGCCCCCTGGACCTGGAGGAACTGGTGATTGGACTCAGTCTTTTTAACTTCAGGACTTTTTGTGATCCTAGCGCCTCGTGAGCTCTATATTTAAATTGCCAGCCGAGGAGAGGAGCTGGCCCTGCTGCATCGCAAGGCTGCGAGGGAATCCCGGCGTGTGGGATTCCCCCCTGCACTGCTTATAGAAGCAAGAGCCCACCCCTTGTTGTGCTAAGGAGAGCAGGAGCCTACCCCGCTTTATAGATATTTTTAAACGGGTGCCCACCCCACATTTTGGTGAGGTTGGCGGGTGCCCACCCCACTTCTGCGATCAAATTCCTGGCTGGTGCTTTCATGTGTCCATTTTCGGCGGGAGCCCACCCCGCATGTGTGGTGTCGGCAGGAGCCCACCCCGCATGATCATGCCTGTTGGAAAGTGCGGGTGCTCACCCCACGCTTGAGCTTTACCTGGAAGCGAGTGCCCGGCCCACTTTGCCCCGCTGAGGGAAGGAGCGCCGGCCCGCTGATAGCGCGACCCACAAGCAAGGCGGCCTTGCCTGGTTGTGGGTGGGGCCTTGCGGGCGGAAGTGGAAGAGCCGAGAGGAAGTCGGCACCTGCCCAAAGAGGGCTCCCATGTACCGGTGGGAGCCCTGCATGTGGAACAGGAGTTGCGACCGGAGTAGTCTACGCGCCCAGTCCTGGTAAGGGGGCTGTGCGGGAGCCTTTCCTTTTTTTTCCTGGTGGGTGCCGGGTTAAAAAGTGCCGGTCTGCCTCAGCGGCCCCGCAGGAGAGCGGGTCGCTGCAACCATGGGGGTATTCTTTGAAGGAGACCAGAGAGTCCCACAACAGCCAGTGAGTGGGGCTGCGTTGGGACCTTGTTTCGCCAGCGCGGTCTCCAGAGCGGGATCTGTCCAGTCATATTATCGGTGCCCCCCTTGCCAAAGGGTGCACCAGAAGAGCCATTTTTGGGCTCCCCGAGGCACATTGTCGGGGCCTGGAGCCGAGTGGGTGGTCCCTGGGGCCCCAAGGTTCCCATGCTGATTTCCTGTTTGGGAGCCATTTGTGTTGATAAAGTCCTAGTGGGGCGCTCAGGGCACAGTGAGTGCCAGTGTCTGTTTGTGCTTATTCCAGCTGCCACGTGGGGGGCATTTTTTTTCATGCTAAGGAAGGGGTGAGAAGCAACCCCCATGCCAGAGCATTGCGCACTTTGTGCTTTAGCTGCAAGTGGCAGCTTAGCACCCTGACATTCTGGACAGAGGGCATTTGAGCCCTAGAGAATGCCTGCTGGCCTGGGGTCATAGGTGGGATGGTAAAAGGGTGCAAGGCCCTAAGGTGATGTATGCACCTTGTAGTGGTGTTACTGTGGTACACCACTGAGTTCCTGCCTAATGTGTTTATGCGTAGTGTGATTTATGCGTAATGTCATGCCCAATGTCATGCTATAATGTTTTTAGGATGGTGTCTAATGCGTAATGTGATTCATGTTTGTGATACCTATGACGTAATGTGTTTATGCTTAGGACGGTGTCTTATGCTAATATGATAATGCTTAGGTCATTATAGTACCGGTAGTCACTGGTTATGTTTTGCATTTAATTACCCGCATTTTTGATGGTTCTGACCATGGCCCGATTAAGCCGGTCCAGTATATAATCCCCTGTGAATATTGCCTAGTGCCAGTTGGCACAGTGTACATGTGTGATTATGTTTCTAATGTGTTTATGACAATACAAAGGCTATTTTTGATATAACCTTGTGTGGAGTTTCTTTTGTAGTGTGCCTAGTGTGTTGCTGCTCTGTGTGTGTGTGTTGCGCAAATGCTTTACACATTGCCTCTGAGATAAGCCTGACTGCTCGTGCCAAGCTACCCAGGGGGTGAGCCGGGGTTATCCTCAGTGTGTAACTCCCTTGCCCTGACTAGAGTGGTGGTTTCTGCCTGTCTTTTGCGCAAGCCTTAGCCAACCAGAAATCCCATTTCTAACACCTGTCATTTTGGGTGATGTAGGCTGGTATTATGGCAACTTGTGCTAAATAAACCTATTACTCACACTCTATCATGATTTAAAATATGTTAATTGTGCTTGTTCTTATTATGCATCCCCATTTGTGCTAGAGTCCATAACTGGGGGCAAGGAATTAATGATGTTAACATCTACAGCATATGGTGATTACTACTGTCACTACACTGATGAAAGGTCAAAAACGTATCTTACGTCATTTGCAAGGAGCAACCGCATGGATCATTGCAGGAAAAGAGACAGTAACCAAAGCACGCCCACATGGGAAAACTTTATCATGTTAATTGCCAGTAGCATTTTGTGATTAAATGGGATTTAAAACAATTGAATGTTGGACGCCTCACTGAAGACATTGGAGTGGCACAAGGCCTATAATAGCTGGTATGGAGCTTCTGAGCTAAAATTCCAATGTTTGTCTGGCTTTTTAATTTTTTTAAAATATTCTATCCTCATTGAGTGGAATGTTCTAATAGCCTTATAGCCCTTCTGCCTCAAGCTGTACCAATTGTTTAAGGCCCTCCCCATCTTAATAGCCCCAACCTGTGGCTTTGGCCTTAAATCTGGGTATAAGGCCTAAAACAACCTATATAGCCCTCTGCAATTGGCAATAATACTATATTGTAATATTGTCTTTTTCACTAAACCACTGGGTGTTTGTTAGTATATAACCTACCTTGAGAAGGAGATCATTTGGACCTCTTTGTTAAACGGGTTTGTCTCAGGAGTGCTGGGTGAATATGCCATACCACAGAATATTCCCTTTTCCCCTTCCCTTTTCAGCTTACTACGACCCTTGTAACTATAGGCAAGATGATAAATACGTCTCCCTAGAAGCTCTCTTCATCTACAATTTCCACTCTTATCTCAAGTAAATTATCCTTTTATTCATCCTATTCGGTCTTCTCTAATTCCTCTGCTGCTCCAATGAATCCATGAAAATGTCTTTCATCTTGTACACCCAATCACTGTTAGTATTGCTTCCTCTAAGCCAGCAGCTGCTGTGGCTATGCATTCCTTTATCCACTGGTCTGAGGGAACGTCAAAAAGGTTTTTGAAGGGCATCAATGCTCTTTCAGCACCTTTTGATGTCTTAAAATATCTCTACATGCCCCCTCCCTGTGTATTTTACTGACCTCTTTTGCTCACTGCAACCTCTGTTATCTGTCAGCTCACAGCTTAACGTGCACAGAATCCCCGGGTAATTCGTCAGTTGAACCAGATGGCTCATACCTTTTGAAGGGCTCATTTACTTTTACGTTTGTCTCGATATGTAAACTCTGTGTCGCTTTTATACATTTCTGGCTTCCATTTTCTATTTTCCTTACTCTCTTTTCGCACCAAACGGCATTTCAACTCGATGCTACCATAAGCCTGTGTCTCTCATCCTTTACACAACGGCCGCGAAGTCTCAAACGGAAATGAAACTAAAGGTGTTCAGACATGAGGGTTTAATAAATCTCATTGGAGCCTGGAGTAAGACGCAACTACTCATTTAAAAAGCTTCATGAACCAGTTCCAGTATTTGCATAATGGCCAACTCTCTGTAAACATTTTGCTTGAAAAATGAGGTGCAGCTCGTACAAAACTATTCTACTTGCTTGAATTAACATACATGTTGATTCAAACATGTAACGTGTATTTCGCAGCTTGCATTACGGAAAGTCACTCTACAGTTCTATAAAGAAGAAGCTGGGCTGTGTGCCATATAGACATGCTTACAAAATCCTCCCTACTGCGGTATACTACCAGTGGGCCGGGGTGGCTCCTCCCCCAAGGCAGTGGAGCGTTGTCGCCCCACTGAACATGTAAAAAAGGAAAATATAAAATGATAATACTTCATTGTTATTATTATTTTTTTTCCCTTTGTTGCTCAGCTGGGTAAGGGTGGGGAGGAGCTGGGCTCTCCCAGAGGAGCTGGGGGAGGAGTGGTTCACACTCTCTTAAGCGCACATGACAGTTTGACCGGCCGTCTTGGGCCGGCCAAACCGTTATGCGCACTCTGCATGTTCTCCATCCAGGATGTATTACAGCCTGGTTGGAGAACATGGCCAGGCTCCCTGTCCCTGTCTGAGAGCCGAACCGCGATGCTCAGATCAATCACAATGCTGCATTGCAGCGCTGTGATTGGCTTAGGAGAGCATGGAAGCCTGGGTTCTTCCTGGTCCTGCTTCTCGCCCTGGAGTCCTGTAAGCAGGCGAAGAGTAACAACAATTGTTAATTTTATTTTTTTATTTCCTCCCCCGATACCTGAACCTTTGACCTGCACCCCCCACAGTTGTCAAATAAAAGCCGCCACTGCCAGTGGGGACCAATTGACTTTTGTGACTCAGGGCACTATGCCCAGAGCTAAAGGGGGGATTAGGACCTATGTCCTAAGGATTTCATTATCATCGGGATTTGTGTTCCCCTGGCCCTCATTCATTTCCGAAATGGGTGTAGTCTCATGTATTTGTTAACCACCAGATAGGATTTGGTCTGCCGATTTTATATAATAATTTACAGTAAAATGTCCACGAATTGTTATTCAATATCACAGTATTATGTAATTCACTTACATATTTGGCATGTTTCACTTTGTCGTTTGGCATGCCCTTGTTTAGTCAGCAAGGTATGCCAACAGTTTAGTTACATAAACGTATCGTATTTGGCAGCAACATTTGAGTTTACAGTATATACCGCAGGGTTTTAATGCATTATCATAGTCCCTAGTGCTCAATTGAGTTATTTTCTAGCACTGAAACTTGAATTGTTTACGTTACATACATATGGAAATGTGGAATTTTGAAATATCATCTAGTAAAGGATTCATCTACCTTGTAATAAGTGATATTTCGAAATGTGCATGTATAAAAGAGCATGCTAAATAGAGACCTAGCCATACTTACTCAATGTTGTGAAAGGAATAGCTCTCATAACTCTACATTTCTCATTCTACCTGTATTATTTAGTAAAGCAAGCACTATACGCTTCGTAGCCCCCTCTGCCACAAGTGAACGTTTTAATGGAAATTCTAATTGTCATGAAATCATGTCTTTAATGCACGCTTTAGCAAATTGTGCAACCTGCACAGATCAATAGAATCCTTCTGCATGAAAAAGTGTTGCCTGTATATTTATCCGTTATGGTATTCCTGTCACTGGAATATTAACAATGCAGGAATGCATTATCACGATATGCTTGGTTTTCTGGCGCTGACATGATTACTTTAGAAAGGATTCTTGCCGTTAAATGGTAAACTGCTAATGAAGGGGAGAGTGCCCAGTGGTTAGGAATTTTATTTGTAGCCAGGGGATACATATTAAAGTGCTGCCTGACGCTTTTAATATTATTGATCTTGGATAAAAATACTTTGGGCTCCATATTTGATTTTCGCTCTTCATACTTTAAATCCATAAAATAAACATCAACATGGATAATGAGGAAGCAGATTCAGTTTGGTTTAAGTCATTCTTTCATTCAAGGGTATTGTTTATCATAGTAAAATGAACTTCATTGAGCAAAAAACCTAGGGCAGATTTTCAAGCCCCTTGCGCCACCGGTGCGTCACTTTTTGTGACGAACCGGTGGCGCATTTTACTGCTCCATATTTAGAAGAACAGGAAAAGCCTCCCAGCGTGACTTTTCCCGTCCTTGTTAATATGGCTCCTTTACACACAGCACTTTGTGTGAAAGGGGCGGTCCATGAGTGTTGCTGTGGGTGCTCCCACACAACACCCATGGAACCGGACACATTTTCAGATTAATGAGGAATCGTAAATCTGGAAATGCGTGTGAATGCTACACCTCCACAGGGGAGGCATAGGGAGGCAAAACGAGGAGAAATGTATTAATTTTTCCTAGTTTTTTTTCCTGTTTCTATGAGTGCTGCATTCTGCAGCACACATAAAAAGAGGAAATCACCTCTAATGATTGTTTTTGTTCAGGAAGGGTTCCCTTTCTCCACATAAACAATCATTGAAACAATGCCGTTTTTCAACTTCTATGTGTGCTAATGCAGCACACATAGAAGTTGAAAAACAGGCATTTCAGATTGTTTTTGAGCAGGAAGGGAACCCTTCCTGAACAAAAACAATCTCCCCACGATGCAGGTATCCTTGCACCATAGTGCAAGGGTGCCTGCGCCGGGTCATGGCAGCAGTTTTTCCGCCAGCGCAGGGGGAAGCACAGAGATGCGAGATATTGTTGTAAATATGTCACATCCCTTTGCTTTGAAAGTGACTCAGTGCAGCACAGCCAAATGGCTTGCAGCACGCACTAAGTCACTTTCATTGTAAATCTGCCCCATGTTTTTTTTCTGACATTGCACAATATTACGGAGACAAAATATTCGGAGACAGAAAATAAGTAGATAAGTATGCCTCTATTTTAAAACCAAGTGTTGGTTCCTAAAAGCTATTTCAAGCATAGATTAATTATGACATATAATAGACACAACCAGGTATAAATGTAGCCTCATTAAAGCTTTTGCTGATTTTTTGTTCAACATAAGCATCGAACATAAAATCATCAAATCATAAATGACTTTTTAAGTAAAGGAGGACAGAGAACTATAAGAACTCCCAACAATATTCAAGCCAAGATACATACATTTGAACAAAGCCTAACTAAATAATGACTTGTATCAACTGTACCTTCCTTTCGAATTGCTTTTAGGAAGGGATTAAGGAGAGTGAAAACCCAACATCAGTATTACTGATGGGGGAGAGCTCAGGCAGACCGATGAGTTGAGAATATATTTTTTTCCTTGAAGAGCAAACTGCTCAGATGGGGGTGCTTCTACCAAATATTGGTTGACTACTGGGGTAACTCTACTCCTGATGCTCGGCACTGCTGAATGCAGGGAATGGAATTTAGAGGATTGTGTCGAAAATTGTGCAAATCAGCTAACTTTAATCGAAATTATAAGGTATTTGTGAATTTGTGAAGGTTCACTTTTTGATCCTGTGAGGCCATAAAATCATGGTGTTAATTGTTAGGTGATACAACATCAGGGCTTAATTTGAGCCAGTGGTTTCCGGGGCTCAGCGTCAGCACTTTATCATCAGAACCAGCGCTTATAGCACAAACTCGACCCAAAGGTATTGGAGCGCTTTTCATGAGCACCATTTAGGGACACATTCATTTTTTGTAAGCACCGGGAGATTACGTGACTTGCCCAGAATCACAGGCTGTTGAGCCTAGGCCGAGACTCACCTGAGGAACCTGGTTCCCCAGCCCCAAAGTCGGCAGCTCTGGCACTTACGCAACATCCTCTCTCCACTTGTACGGTTTCATGGTTGGTAGTTAGCTCTGTTTTAGGCAGCCTTAATAGGATCAATGGGCTGGTGCAAGCTGCCTCCTGACGAGAGCCCGGCACTTATTTTTTCACCAATTAACCACTGCACAACATACCAGTTGGGTGGCAAGGGTTTACAATAACAAAAATCTTTCTCTCATTTCAAGCCCATGTACTTTGAATTAGCATTGGTTCGGCAGCCACGCCATTTATTAAGTTACCTGCTAATAGCAAGCAACTTACCTGACTCTAAGTCTAAATTTATCATAACCTGATTTCTCTGATTGGCAGACAAATTTGAATAGTCATTCATTCGTTGATGAACTAGACACCTGGCTTTCAGTCGAAACACAGTTTCAGACAGATGTGCTTCCCCCTTTTACATTAGGTGGATTCAGTATGGACAGACCCCTGACAACACAGTATGGTGTCTGGAGTGCTGCTTTACCTAGCCCTAAGGCATGTAAAACCATCTTTCCAAACGTTGCGAGTACTTTAATAAACAAAAGGTCAATCTTTCAAACCTGTCTTGTGAGAGATGGGTATGGGCAGGTCCAGCAGTCAAGATACTTTGCCCCCTTGAACTAAGGTATTAATTTGGAATATCCAGCTGGTATATGTCTCAGTTAGATTTCATTAGTGAGCATTAAAAATTGGGTTTCTGGTTGACTAGAGTATGCGTCTAAGCCAGGCAGAACCCACCACTATATTCAGTGTAAGGGAGTTACATACCCAAGATACCCCCTGCTCACCCCCTTATTAGCTTGGCAGAGTAGTCAGGCTTATCCCACAAGCTATGTCTAAAGCATTTGTACACACATACATTAACACAGTGAAAACACTACAAATGGACACCACACCAGTTTAGAAAAATAGGAAATCATTATCTAAACCAAAACAATACCAAATGACAAAAATCCACCATATGTATATCAAGATATCACAAACATAGATTGTTCACAAATATAATGCTTGTAGCAACAAATAGCTCCACCTGGGGCTATTAGGACATCGTGACAGATGAAAATCCCAAAGAATGGACCCTCAAGAACAGTACCTTGGCAAATGATGTAAACAAAGACGGTGCAGGGTGTCGGGGAGGTGATGCATCTTTGGTGCCAGGTGGCGTTGATTCCTTACAACCACAGGTAAGTGAGACGTTGGTTCTTTATGATCACAGGGTAGGTGAGGTGTTTGTTCCTTACTGCAAGGCAGAGGAGGTGAGGCGTCGGTTCCTTGCTGTTGCTGGGGTGGTGAGGTGTTGGTTCCTTACTGTTGCCGGAGAGGTGATGTCATGTTGGCGGCGAGGCAGCGGTTCCTTATGATGATGTGGGGTCGATAGATTCAGAAGGTCACCCACGTCAGGTATCCGCTTCATGATGATGAGGCACTGGCCTCAGTGAGGTTGGGGCTGCGGTGTGAGTTGGCTGGTGTGTCGTGAGCATCATTTGCTGTGTGCTTGGCTCCGGTGCAGGCAGCGACCGTGGTGATGCCATCAGAGTCGATATGGTGCGGCATCGGCAGGTGTCAGGGCTGCGATGTAAGTCAGGGCAGTGCATCATGCACTTCACGAGCTGTGCCCACGGCTTTGTTGCGGGTCTCTGCATCGCTCGCCAGCATCTGTGTTGCTTTTTACCTCTGTGGCAGCTGAAACAACAGTTCCAGGTAAAGGAAGACAGAGGAAATTATGTTTTTGTATCCCTAAGACTTCAGAACAAGAAGCAAGCTCTACACTGAGCCCTTCTTTAAGCAGGATACACAGCAAAGTTCAGTCTTTGTCCTCTCCGTGGCAGAAGTAGACACTGTAGGACAATCCAGCAAAGCATCCACTCAGCAATACAGCAGTACTCCTTCCAGCTTTTACTGCTCTTCTCCTTGGCAGAGGTTACTCTTGAGACCAAAGTATTCTAAAGTTCCAGGGCCTAGGCCTCAATATTTATACCACATTTTCCTTTGTTCTCGTGTGGCAGAAAGTCTCTAAGCTCTGTCCAACCCAGTTCTGTCCACTCTGGTCCAGCTTCTTGGCAGGAGGTGGAGACAGCACTGTGCAAAAAGACAGGGCCTATTCAGGTGCAAGTGAAACTACTCCCAATACTCTACTCTAAATGCAGCCCAGGTCTAACCAGCTCAGCTCTGAGTCACACAGGAAAGGTAGGACACACTTGAACCTCCCCACTGGCTGTCTACAGCGAATGCACATCCACAGCCCCTGTCACTCCAAAACCAGACAGGCAATACACAAACCACCAGAGGCACATAGGATGGCTAACACACAATTTAAAATACTAAAGATGTGTTATTAAATCTTGAGTTCAGAGAGCCTAAACTCCATCCTTCATTTTGTTCCAATGGAAAGTTATACTTTTGTAAAATATTACAAATACATTTCCGTACTAGCCTATGGGACAGATAGCCTTCCAATAGTGAAAAACATAATTCACAGTATTTCACTACAGTACATGTCGCACATACCAATACATGTCCTACCTTTCCCATACACTGCACCTTGCACAGAGGGTTACCTTGGCCCTACCATAGAGGTGGCTTACATGTAAGGAAAGGGAAGGGTAGTGCCTGGCAAGTGGATGCACTTGCCAGGGCAACATGGCAGTTTGCAACTGCACATGCAGAAACTACAATGATAGGTCTGAGATACATTTACAGGGCTACTCATTTGGGTGGCACATACAGTGCTTCAAGCCCTTTAGTAGCATTTGATTTACAGGCCTTGGCACATGCAGTGCACTTTACTAGGGACTTACCAGTAAATCAAATATGCCAATCGTGGATATCCAATCATATCACAATAATTCATACCGGGAGCACTTGCACTTTGGCACTGATCAGCTGTGGCAAAAGGCCCAAAGCATCTAGACCAGCAAATATACAGGATGCAGAGGCAAAAAGACAGGGGAAACCACGACAAGAATGCCGGGTCCTGTTGTGCATTCACTCTAAACAGTCACATAAAGGGAGTTGAGGTGTGGCCTGCCTATGCTGATGGCCCATCACGAGGCTAATGAGCCTTCCTGAGCTAGAGTGGTGGGACCTTTCACCTGAACCTGAATAGGGCTGTGCCTGGCCTTTGCTCAATGCTGTCTATGCCCCCTGGAGTGTTTCTGGAGCCAAGACCAGGCAGGAAAAGAGCTGGTGCACTACAAAGAAAATCCTTTGAAGTTCCCCTTCTTTAAAGGCCAAAAGGAGTACAGGTATTGGACCTAAAATTCCAGAATTCTAGAACACTTGTTGATTAAGAGGACCCTGATAAGAAGAAGAGCTGAAGAGCTGCCAGGAGGAGTACTGCCCCTTTGCTGTGTGTTGCTTTGTTGGGTTGGCCGGCAGTTGCTGCTTCTGTCTGTGGGCAGTGGAAAGGACTGGGTTTTTACTTTGCTGTAACCTGCTTGAGAAGATTCTCCAAGGGTTTAAAGTAGAGCTTGCCTCCTGTTAAGAAGTTTCAGGGACACGAAGATTTCACCTGCACCATCCTTGAACTCTACTGCTGGGAGTTCTGTCCTGCCTTGTGGTGCCAAATCCAATTCTAAGCCCTTGGAGGTTGTTCCTGCTGCAAAGAACTAATTGAAGACATCAAAATCGATGCTTCGCCCCCCATCGCCTGCTTTTCTGATGCAGCACTGCCGTGCAGGAGATATTTCTATGCACTGCTGCTGTGCGACCGAAGAAATCGATGCAGCACCTGCCTATCATGGGATCACGGGTGAAGAAAATGACACAGGACCTGTTTGCAGCTACTGCATCGAGCTCTAGCGTGTCCCGGATATCCATACATCTCCACGCATCTCCTAGGCAGCACCCGCAGACCAGAACCATCTTCAAATTGACGCATCACTATCCCTACAGTCTGGATTTGTTGCCTCACTTCTGCATGCAGCAGAACTGTTGCATCGCCTCTCCAAGGACTCAGGAACTGATGTATCACAGTATTTTCCAATGCTTCCCTCCTCTGTGGTTGTTTTGCTTTGTGGATTTTGACACATTTGAGGTACTTTGTGTAAAATCACTGCATCCATAGATTTCAATGGACAGAATCACTTGAAGCATTTAAAAAGTTATATTTTGAGTTGGGTAAGTTACATTTTCGTTGTTTTGTTCATGTTTGGTTTAGATAAAGATACTTTATTTTTCTAAACTGGTGTGGTGTCCATTTGTAGTGTTTTCACTGTGTTGCTTTGTGTCTTATGTACAAATACTTTACACATGACCTCTGAGATAGGCCTGAAGCAGGGGTTATCTTGGGTGTGTAATCCCCTTACCCCGACTAGAAGGATGGGTTCCTACTTGGACATGGTGCATACCACTGCCAACTAGAGACCCCCATTTCTAACATGCCATTTTCTTTGTTTTGTGTTGCACTTTACTTGTCGTAAGGGCTGCGGTATGACTTTGTTTTCTTTTTACTACTTATATTATTAAATTATGGGTATTTTTCAGTGGTCAGTGGTTATTTTTCTTTTTTTTTTTAAGTTTGAAAGTAAGATGTGCTATTACAGGAGTATAGATGTTAATTTAAGAGGCTTTTTCTTCTCTCATTGTTCTCACTAACAATGCCCGACTAAAATGAATATTGTAATGGCGATGTTTATACTTTTACACATCCTCCATTTAACTGAATATCCAGGAAAATCTCCTCACATTGAAATATGCTTAACAGTTACTTTTAAGGGAAAATATAAATAACAGCACAACATTAATCCCATCTACGCCAGCACATCATTAGAAATACCATTAATAAAGCTTGAAAGATAATTCAATTTTCAGTGGTCTAATTTGATAAATTGATGCTTGGGTCACCATTTTTGTGCTTCCCTTTTTGTTAGTACAGTGCAATGTTTATTTGTTGCAATGAATCTATGTTCATGGTGCAAGGTTATAAGGTTACAACGAGAATAACTTTGTATTTTGGGCATCATTAACTGCTTTTCTCCCACCCTATACATTCAAAAGAGCCGCACACATTTTAAGGGGGCGGGAGGGCTATAGATTCAGTACTTCAATATGTTAATATTTTTCCACAAGGCATTGTGAATATTTTTTAAATCACCTCTTTTAACATTTGATGTGACATTTTTTGGTCTTCACTACGGATTTGCCCCTGAATGTAGAAAATAACACTGGGAACTCTCGTGTCATTTCATTACATGCAAGGTTGATCATTTACATGACAGGAAGTTAAATAGTAATTTTCTCTTGTCATTTCTGTCACAGAAAATGCTTGAATGTCAAACCTTTCAGCTGTGTTATTTTTCACAATGTCCATATTGCAACACACAGTGCCGATTTACTATGCTATGTATCATTTCCCATAATAGAGTAGTTCACATGTGATTTTACACTAAGTTTTGATTCTATGTAACATTTTATTCGCAATTGTGAAGGGAACTAGTAGCCATGAAAGTCCAATATTGACATATATACATAAATATTTATGCTTGTGTCTTCAATGTTCATCAGGTGGTGGCTGCTCATTTAGATGCAGGACTATTCAATAACAGCATTTTAATGGGTTAAAGTATTATTTGCAACGTAATAACTCACTTTCCATTACTAGCATTATTCCTTTACATATTCACGGAATCGGCAGTGAAATACTATGGTAAACAGCCCTTAAAAAGACGGCTGGACTCCGCATGCTTTTACAATGCAGTCTTTACCATGCATGCTTCTTGACCAAGCATGCCTTTACCATGCAGGATTTTACAACGAATATGCCTTTACCACGCGTGGTAAAGGCATATTCATTATAAAATCCTGCATGGTAAAGAACGCATGCATGGTAAAGCCTGTGTGATAAAGGAATGCAGGGTTAAGAAGGCTGGTTTCCATAATATTTCAGACATGTGTGGTGCGTGTATTTTGCTGGGAAGTACTAAGTGGCTCATTACGATGGCGGAGGGACTGCCACCGCTGGCCCGGCGGCGGCGGTGCCTCCGCCATCTGCATGCCCATTTCTCCCCGCTACATCTGGATGGTGAGGGGCATCATTCCGCAAGCGTGGCGGGCGCAAAGCCCGCCCGCCACACTTCTGCCACAGGCAATTGTAACAATTGCCTGGTGGAGTGGATAAGGCTGGGGATATGGGGGTGGTGCCTTAAAGGCACTGCTCGCCCAATCACAATGCTGGCATCAGCCAGCCTGACAAAGGCTGGCTTTGGGGGGCCCGTTAGGGGACCCCTCTGTGGTGGGGTGGCAGTTGTGCACTGGTTGGGTACCCATGGTACCCCCTGCATTTCCATGCACAAGGTGGCAGGGACCGCACGATGCCTGCCATGTTGTGCAGGGAAATGCACAACATGGCCATTTACCATTGCGGTGGGTGCTGCAGCCAGCAGCACCCGCCGCAATGTTAAATTGCCAGATGTGACTGCCGCAGTGGCGGTCGCATCATAATTAGGGGTACAGGACCGCCGCATTACAGGCGGCCGGTCCCAATCCCGCTACGAAGGCGGGCGGCCATCGTAATCGGGCCCCTAAGTGTTCTATCTATCTATCTATCTATCTATCTATCTATCTATCTATCTATCTATCTATCTATCTATCTATCTATCTATCTATCTGTCTGTCTGTCTGTCTGTCTGTCTGTCTGTCTGTCTGTCTGTCTGTCTGTCTGTCTGTCTATCTATCTATCTATCTATCTATCTATCTATCTATCTATCCATCTATCTATCCATAGTAGTATATATACTACTAATTACTGCAAATGTCACTGCCCTTTGCATGGATAAAACATGTCAGTGACTCCATTACTGATGTTTTAAGCACAAAAAGCATTGAGTTAGTGCACTTGAGCTAATAACCTGCCCGTTGACATTCTACATAGCAAGGACCTCCGGTATAATACCCGTGACCACTGTCGGGTCCTCGCCAGTAAGTACCAACAATTGCACAATAGCTAGGCAATGTCCATACACAGCGCTGGTATGAAAAATAAAAATAGATCACATTAAGAAGTCCATACAGACATTCTCCCCCAAAAGGGTACTTCATTTTCAAAAGTGCATGATTTTTTCCCAGCAGCACATGGTGTAATGATAATTAAAAAATCAGCGTACTCCTTGGTGCTTTAGTACACAAAATGACACAACAGTTGCAGCTTAAAGGAAATGAATTAAACAACTGGAGTCCGATAAAGTCATTATAAAAAATTCACTTATCGGGATGCCAGCCACAATTCACAATCAATTGACTCCAAATGCAAGGTCATACAGTTGTGCAATCACGTCAGGTTTGCTGCACACATCCCATTAATTCTTAGCATGTGTCCCGCATTTCTAAAATAATCCATGCTGTTCAGCAATCTAACACAGCATCGACATCCACTAAATCCTGTGCTTGTGACCGTATAATAACCAGTTTCTCTTGAGTAAAATAAACATGTCTCCGGTTCTGTCTTAGCAGCCAAATGCTGCAACCCCTCTCACAACTGCCTAGACTGGTTAGACTGCTTTAACGTCTCCTTCCCTGTAAACTCGGGCATCCTCGGCCTCTCTGGCTAAAAGTTATTTCTTCGGCAATAATGTATGAAGGGTTATCTCCCTTTTAGTGTTTAGGGTGGGTATGCACACACACACACATATTTTAAGGGTGGGTGGAATTTGCCTTTCGCAAAATTTCGCGAAACGGCAAAATATTTCCGCAAACAAGTGCAATTTCGCGTGCTCGCGGAGATTTTGGGCTGATTAATGCGTTACTGAATTTGACCTTCAACTCGGGCACCTGCTTTATTTATATCTGTAAATGCTTCCTATTGAGGTTTAATTTTTGTGACAGGAGCATCGTGCCAGAAAGAATCCTGCCCTGCATATTTATCCAAGAAGATGCCACCGTTTTCTGCAATACCTCTACTCAACTGGAGTACTTTCTACTGGCTAATCAGTAAATGCTACCTCGGTGGGTAAATGTATAGTGCTTTTCCTACACTACAGCTGCGTAAAGGGCCAGAAGAGTTATCTCCAGCGACTATGTGTGTCTGTAACTTTTGCCACCGCGCCGATGGGCGCCGGGGTCCCTTGAGAGAGCTGTCTATCATAGTGGGGAAAGGGCGGGAAGACGCTGCACACCGCTGGTGTGTGGGCTGGGGCCAAACGGGTGGAGCTTCTATGCAGTTCACATGCCTCTTGTTTATAAAGGGTCAGAGACCAACCAGAGCAGCAGATAAGGAGACAGAACCTCCTGGTGTCAGGAACTACACGGGGATTGCGCTCGAGAAACTCATGGATGCACTGACCTCCATCAAGGATTACAGCAAAGTGTTGACGGTAGATATGGAGAGAAAGCACACCTGCCTAGCCTCCACCGTGCTCACGAATCTTTTGTGCTGATTAATACGTTACTGAATTTGACCTTCAACTCGGGCACCTGCTTTATTTATATCTGTAAGTGCTTTCTGTTGAGGTGTAATTTTTGTGACAGGAGCATCGTGCCAGAAGGAATCCTGCCCTGCATATTTATCCAAGAAGATGCCACCGTTTTGTGCAATACCTCTACTCAACTGGAGTACTTTCTACTGGCTAATCAGTAAATGCTACCTCGGTAGGTAAATGTATCGTGCTTTTCCTACACTACAGCTGCGTAAAGGGCCAGAAGAGTTGTCTCCAGCGACCATGTGTGTCTGTAACTTTTGCCACTGCGCCGATGGGCGCCGGGGTCACTCGAGTGAGCTGTCCATCATAGTGGGGAAAGGGCAGGAAGACGTTGCACACTGCTGGTGTGTGGGCTGGGGTCAAACGGGCGGGGCTTCTATGCAGTTCACATGCCTCTTGTTTATAAAGGGTCAGAGAATTTTCGCAATTTCCGCGAGCGGAACGGAAATTGTCGCCCACCCTTAACATATATATATATATATATACATATATATATATATATACACACACACACACACAAATATATATATATATATATATTAGGTGGTTATAGTTAGGATCTTTTTTATGCTAATATCTTTGCCATAGATTGATAAATCCTTGCAAAATTTTCAAAAACGAATATGGCGCTCACTTCTGCGGTTTCGTGGTGATCCATCACGCGGGGGCTAAAAAGAAGGGGTGGTCCCAAAACACGTTTTCCCCATATTCATTCCTATAGAGATTTTAGACATGACTACATCTCAAACTGCTGAACGGAATTACACCAAATTTGGCTGAACGGTAGCTGTTGGTCCAGAAAGCAACTTTTTTGTAATTTGGCATGCATCCATTCAGTAGTTTGGGAAATATTAATGGAAACCCAAATTTGTATACACAGGGACGTAGATCCTCTGAGGATCTGCCAGTCCCTTTGCTGAAATCAGATTGGCTGTCAACCTTTTAGCCAGGAAGTGTTGGCAACCATCTTGGGACATGGCTTCTTAAGGGGCACCCAGGAGACATGGCCAGGCTCCGGGGGATGGGGTCCACATGGCTTAAATTAACCTGGGAAGGGGTGAGCCACATGGCCACCTCCCCTATTCATTGAAGGCCAGGGGATGGAGTCCCCGGGTCGAAAGTGGCCTGGGAAGGGGGGCTACATCCACTATTAACAAATATTTTTAAAGGCTGGGCCCCATGAGATGGGGTCCCTGGGGCCAGAATTGGGCTGGGGAGGTGGTGGTCAGCAGGGCATACAAATGCCCATGGAGGGGGCCCTGTGCGCTACCTCCTTTAATTTTCAAAATAAATGGAAATTGGGTGCTTTTTCCTAAACACACGAGGGAGCCTGTGCCTGTTTTTCCTTTCATTTTTGCCTCAACACTTATGCACCCACTCACTGACTTACTGAATCACTCATGGACCTACTCACAGGTGCACTCAGATACTCACACACCCAATCACAGACCCACTCA
This sequence comes from Triturus cristatus, assembly GCF_964204655.1. Classification (NCBI taxonomy): domain Eukaryota; kingdom Metazoa; phylum Chordata; class Amphibia; order Caudata; family Salamandridae; genus Triturus; species Triturus cristatus. The sequence continues at coordinate 496,320,118 of NC_140589.1, read as the reverse complement.
GTGTCTTATGCACCCACTCACAGACCCACTCAGAGACACACACACTCACTCACAGACCCAGTGAGACACTAATGCATCCACTCCCAGGCCCATTCAGACACTCACACACCCACTCACACATATTGAGACACTCGCACTTTAACTCACACACCCACTGAGACACTCATGCACTGAGTCACCCACACACTCACTCTAAAAGGTTAGAGGATACAGTTTGGCAAAAATTTAATACCATAGAAGTTCACTAAAACAAGGTTACAGGGATGTTTGAGTTAGGAAATAGAATTTAAAAAAACCTTAGAAATTCAATGGAACAAAAACAAAGGTTACAGGGCCATTAGAGTTAGGCTCAGATTTCACTCATATAGAATCAGGGAAATTAAGCAATTATAATTACCTGAGCTAAGTATAACTTACGCCCCCAGAGGTCAGAGCTTATGACCTCACAAATTACATCACTCATTACGTGGCCAGTGATATCAATGATGACATCACGAATGACATCTCAATTGACATCACTGATGACATTACTGATTATTCATCCACAGAACCACACAGATACTCACTCACACCCTCATAGAACCTCTCACACGTAAACGTCCACTACCACACAACCCATTACATACCCATTCACACACCAATACAAGTACTCACACAACTAGCCACTCATCCACATAGCCACTCACTCACTCATACATGTACTCACACACCCACATACTCACCAATACAGCCACTCACACTGCCACTCACTCACCAATACTGTGACTCACACACCCACTCACTTACCCAAACAGCCACTGATGCAGCCATTCACTCACTCATACAACCACTGACATACCCACTAACACACATGGAACCACTTACATACCCATTCACACATCCATACAAACACTCAAACACTCACTCACCCTTACAGCCACTCACAAGGACATTCACTGTCCAATGCAGCCAATCACTTACCTGAATACGCACTCAAACAGCTACTCACACCCATAAAGCCATTCACATACCCACTCCCTCACCCATAGAGCCACTCAACATAGCCACTCATTCTCCCATATAGCTACTCACACACTGACTCACACACCTATGCAGCCACTCACACAGTCACTTACTCACCCACACAGCCACTCACACAGCCACTCACTCTCCAATACAGCTACTCATATACCCATTAACACATCCATATAGCTACTCACACACCCATACAACCACTCAGATATCCAGTCCCACACTGATACAGTCACACAACCACTTAGATAATATATTTTAGAAATGGTATGACTAATTACTAGTACAGTAAAAATAGTAATGTAACTTATGCTGTAGCTTAGTAAATATCTTTAAGTCTCAGAAACCTTAACAAAACACTAAAACTCATGGGATTATGTCATTAATGATGTGATCAGTGATGTCATTTGAGATGTCATCAGTGATGTCACTGGCCATGTCATGAGTGAAGTAATATGTCTAATATGTGAGGTCATAAGCAGTGCATTGCAAGGGCGTACGTTATAGTTAATTCAGGTAACTATAACTGCTGAATTTCAATAGTTTTGTACAAGTGAAATCTGAGCGTAACTATAACGTCCCTGTATCCTTTGGTTTATTAGGTGAACAAGTATATATATATGGGCAACTAAGGGGTTTGTCTTTTTGTGTGCTCTGTTGGTGTATAGGAGTAACAGGAAGTAATACTCCCCATTCATTTTCATTGGAACACAGACATTAAGTGCTTCCTGGAAAAGAATATTTGCCATTCACCTCAAACTACGATTGCGCCTAAGTCTCCACCATAAATATTACGCCTAAAAAACACAAAACAACCCAACCCAACATAACACAACACATTATAAATTCATTAAACATAAACATACCACATTCTAACATACAACAAGCATTTGTAATGCAATAGGTCTCGCATTTACGTGAGACCTATTGCATTGCAAATGATAGGCATCACGGACAACGGGACGGAGGGCGGGCGTAGAGAAGGCATGGAGAACCTCAGGGGCGAGAAGGCACAGACAACAGGAGGGAGGGCGGAGAAAGAAGGCACAACAATGGGAAGGAGAGGGGGAGTGAAGAAGGCACCAAAGCATGTCGTGCCTGCAGTAGGAGAACCTCATTAAAGAAAATAGTGCTCACAGTGTAAATAAGACGCACTGTGTAAGAACTGAAGTAAAGGGGCCAGTGGGAGGTGACAAATGAAGAGGAGGTGGCACTAAGGAGGGACTATTAAGCACATTGACAAATCAGAAGCCAGTATTTAGGACGGACAATGACACAAGCCAACGGCAATTCCCTACTCCTCTACAATAAGTATCTCAGAGCAGAGCATGCACTCTGGCTCTAGGCTCGACCTAAAAGCGATATAACATAAAATAAACAGGTACCTCACTACGCTTTAACCCAACCCCCCCGAATTTTCACAAACATCAATATAAAACATCAGATAAGTTTTCATACCCACAGAAGGCATACAGAAACAAAATAAGACCTAACACATTGGTGATCAAGCTTTCAGAAATAGCAAATATAATAAAGGACCTAATTAATATAATTTAAGTGAGTGAACAGGTATCATAAAAATTTGCCTCTAGAACGAATCTCTATCATAAAAGTGATATATATCTTTTCATAAAACCATGCACCCTGAGTCATTGCATTGATGTATTGGAACCGCTTAGGGTACTTTTAGATCTTTTGTTGAAAACGTCATATTATGACAAAGTTGTACACATTTAATTTTAGAAAATGTGTTATACCTTATCTACACGAATACTTCTGCCAATGAATTCTTAAATACTATTTACAATTGCAAAACTATTAGAGCATCCTAGAATTTTGTATCAGAAATAATCATTCTAAACCTAATACCCTTTATCTTTGTTAAATTTTTCACTAGGAATTGTGAATGTTTAAACATACTTAGTAACATGAATTCCAAGTCCTATTGAGAGGGGATCATATAAAGTGACTTAAAGAAACAATGTGTTCCATAAGATGCTTTAAGAAAGATAGTTCTACTAACTCTAGATTGTGGTGGCCGAGCAATGGGCATCCATGCGTTTGAGGTGACAAGGTAGACAGTTACTGTGGAATTCAATTACTGAGATTAGCTTGCATGCAATGAGTTTATGGGTGAGCTGTGAGGGACATAAACATTGAAAACTGAGCTGGATTCATGCAAGAGTTCATTATAAGTATTCTTTAGTGTTACACCCTACTAGGTAGCTAATGATATGGCTAATTGATGGTTGGAGATTGCTTAATTGAAACAAAAAGAGCGAATTGGCCTAGATTAAGAACAGCCTAGCAAGAGATAGAGCAGTGCATTTCAAGTTTTTCTGGAATGTAGTAACCTTGCCAAAATAAACAACTACATAGTAGTTGATGAAAAATATGACACTGAAAATGTGCATATTGCTTTGAAGGCACCAGTCATATGATTGCATAGCATCTAACTTTGAGGATTGAAACCAGTAGGTTTATGGTATTGATTTACATTTCATATTCACCCCTCTTATTGAAAGATATATGTACGAAGGATTTAAAACTTGAGAAAATCTAAATGTGTAGGTTTTAGAAAATAATTTTTTAACTTATTCGTGTATATTTAAAATAGGTTTCCCTCAACTCCTTTCTTTGCAGCCCTTGTGAAACTTTGGAACTTTAATGTAATGTTCCACAATGTCAGAATCACTTACGTCCAGATTATGAGGGCCTAACTTTAGCGGTGCAGATAATTGTGTGGAAAACGTTGCAAATATTTATGAAGACCCACAAAGAAAAAATATACATTCTTTGTGTCAAATCGCCAAATTACGTGATATTGATGTGTTCTGAAGTGCGTCAATCCCTCCTTTGTCAATTAGGTTGAAATAACATAGTGCATGCAATTTTCTTATTTTCGATTGTGTAATTTATGAATGCAAATGGTTTACTGAATTGGGCCTTAGTCATCTCCATTTGAATTGCTATGTAAAATGCGTAGTCAACAATAACTCTCTTAGAACTAATTCAAGTGACAATTCCATTTCTTTTTGTCATCATGCAATCGGTTAGAAGAATGACTATAGAGATACTTTACATCACATTGCAAAGCAGAAAAGCATTGGCAAAGTCAAGAGGTCTTGTTATGAAATCTATCAATTCCTTTTCAGCCATTTCGTAAATGGGTTGGTATAAACTTTGTGAATTAATTCACATATGGCCACTGTAGATGTACACACATCTATGGTGATCTTCTTTGAATGAATGTGTAATATTTGAGCAATCCTCAATCAAAGCTGGTCACGATCACTATGGATGTTTGTGTGCCTGTGGTGGCCATCTTTGAATGTGGTTCTTCAACCTTGTTTATTTTTGCCTGTGGCACATGCACTCACAGACAGCAAACAAGAAGTGAGTAAGGACCCAATTCAAGATGGACGTCGACCAATAGCACAGTGAGTGCAAACAAATTACGAAAAAAAGCGGGAGCAGGCATGGAATGGACATGGCAAGTGGGGAGGGTAGGAGAGGTCTGGGAAGCAACAGAGGGATAGGGCACATTTAAAAAGCAAATAGGATGGGGTGGGGCAGGGGAGGGGAAGCAACAGACAAGTTAGTTTGAAGGGAGAGAGGGAACAGCACAAGGAGCAAGGTGGTGGGTCAAAGTCAAGAGAGAAATAGCACATGGGAGAGAGCAAGAAAACACATGTACTCACAAGGAGTGCATAGAGGAAATAAAACATTTAGCTTCTTGTAAGTAGGCAAAATAAGCACTGGAAGACCACAAGCCAACCAAGTAGTATACTGAGAGATCGAAATGTTCCTTGACAGAACAAACACATGAATACCGACTCAGCAGGAGACACTGGCATAGACAGTACAGATATCCAATCATGAGGAAGGCGCTGACCAAAAGCCCAATCTATGTATATTGGAAACAATAGGTCTGGCCAAAAGACATCTAAAGCTAAACGTGTCCTGAAAAGAGTCTCAACAAGAATGCAGTAGAAAGGTCCGAATTCATCCAATCAGAACAATGTGAGACCGACATACTCCCAAGAGGGACAACCAGAAGAATAAGGAGGAAAGCCATTGACTCACAAGCATGCTACTGAGGTAGACTTCAAAGTCAGACAGTTGTGCTGGGGGTTCAGGCAAAGCCCACTTAAGGTATATGTCATGAATTGAAAACAATAGGCCTCCTTACAGACAGCTTAAGCCATCTGTGTCTGAGACTTAAAAATGTGTCGCACAAAATCTTTCCACCTGCATTTATATTTTGCTCCTAATGCAAGAGGGGTATAAGATATCACAGTTTTAGCTATGGAATAGACAACCAGCAACTCGAGAGGTGAAGTAGTGCACAAAATTGATGCAAGTACAGGTATGAATATTTTATGTGCTGGAATTCTCAATTTATACTGACAGATACTAAATTATAAGTCTAAATAGGAGTTTAGGCTTCTCTGAATATTAAGTAAGACATCATTCTTTGAGAACATCATTGAGTAATTCATTAACACATTGTGGAAATTCAGGTAGATTACACTTTCAACAAAAATTCTAACTCATGTCAGGGTTACACACTTATTGTCTTATAGCATATTTATAAGATGTATAAGGTCAATGTGCCAATGTCCATTTTACCATAAAACTTGCCCATTTGCAGAATAATAAGCAAAGGAAATTGGTAGCTTTTTTAGGATGGATATCATGGACTCATTTGTCTCAACCCACAGTGGCTCAACGGGTCTGTAAAATTCACAATTGACTAAAATCATGTGCGACCTTAAAAGACCAAAACAGGTTTATATACTAAAGTCTGGCAACCACATCCATCCTCAATTCTTTCTGGTGATCAATGATTATGCTGTGGTTTCTGTACACTTTTGAATAATGCATATTCCTGAAATTGTGCATTACTTTAAAATTCATTAAACTTTCTTTTAAATTGTGATATACACATGTCATTTACAATCTACAAAACTGTACATTTACAGTTTGGTGGAATGAGAAGTGTTGTTTGTAAGTGGATGCGCCTAAGTACACAGTATAGGAGCCCATGCAACAAGTCACTATACTCTGCAGTAGGCTTTCTTCCTCCTGTGGCAAAGAGTGGGTGACAGGCAGAGTGAGGATAGCAGGGAGGCAATAGGCCTTGTGAGAGTGATTGCTCAAAAGAGTAACAGGGTAATAGGGCAGACGGGGGACAGAAAAGGGGAAGTGGGTCAGGTGATTTTGTGGAGGCACTGGTGGTGAGAATGGAAATGGGTAAAACGGCATGGAGAATGGTGAGATAATGGGAGAGGCAAGGGCTATGAATATTAAGAGGGTGAGTTTCAACAGAGCTTAGTGAAACGGCACCAGGCATTTGAGATTGTGCCACAATCCACCCCCATTGGAACACAAACAAACATATGGTAGTATCTGGACATACAGAGGTGCCTCCAATGTGCTTATCTTTATTCCCCACTTTTTCAATTGTCTGTTTCACATGCAGAGAAAAAGGTGCTGGGAACAATTGATATTCATGCTTTTCTATGGTATGCAGCCTCAAAGAAGAAGGGAGGCTCTGAAAGTATAATGCGGAGATGACACCGCGGATGCTAAGGACATAATTAGGGTTACTGCTGTCCAATTGCTTTGGCATATCTTGCTTCAAAAACAAGGGCATTGTTCACTAGTTTTAAGGATATTAAATTATGTGATTTTCATGAAATGTGGATTGACGTTCAAGCTTTTCCTTAAAACACACTGTACACGAAATGTTTGTGTCAAAGTTAACTAAGTAGTATAATGTAAGCATAGGCATATGTTTCATTTAGTTTAGCATTTGCATTATTGATAAAATATGGAGAGCTTTGGTTTCTTGAACCTTCCAACGACACATTTGATGATCTGAAGCTTTTTTCTGACACATCCAGACAAGGAACAAAGGTTTATGACACGATTCCACTTGGTTTCACTGACCACCAATGATTTGTCTTAATACGTGTAATCCTCATTTCAATTTCGAATTCCCAGTACTAAACAACATGCTTAACATCGAGGTGAATGTTAGCCTATCAACTCAAGATGTAGGCACTTAATAGTATACAGATGATCTGCACATTTCAATGGGAGCTAATAAGAATTTATTTTCAGACATCCTTGTTCATAAAGATTTAAACATCTGTACTATCCTGAAACACTTGGCATTCACATCATTAAATTTTTAGAATTCATGTAGCATAAACATTCCTGCCAGAACTCTGTTGTGCTGTCAAACAATGCAATCATTGCTTGCATCTTTATTAAAGGGTGTGCTGCCACAGACAATGTTATCTTTAAGAAACACATGAATCAATGCAACTTCATTTGCACATTTTCATACTCAAGTGACATTCTCCCACCAATGTTATTTTTAATGTTTCATGGTTGAGGGCCCCCGTGCATTGAATCCTTTCAAAGACAAATTCAGATAGTTGGACATATTTGTAAACTTCCACAAACTCACATCAGTATCAGTGGAGGTAAAGTACAGGGGACTGCACAAAACAAAACACATCCTTAAAACCCTGATTCAGGACACAAGTAGAGTTTGAAAAACACTTCAAGTTAAGGTGTCTGAATGATTTAGGCTATTCTGCTGGAGTTTTTATATTAGGAATGATACAATAAAATGGATGAAAAAATAAACATTTACTGGGCTTTTGGAATTTTTCGGTGCCTAGATCTGTACTTTAACTCTACGGGTACTAGTGTGAGTTTATGTAAATTTAAAAGGTTTGTTGAGGCCCCTGTGCCTCAGAGACTGTTGGCACGGGGTAGGAACAAAGAATGGAGGCGTGACTCGGGGATCACAAAAAGTAACACATGCTCAAATACATAAAGGTTTAAATCTGGTTTCCAGATTGAGAAGCCATGATGAAGGTTTCCAGATTGAGAAGCCATGATGAAAAATTAAGTTACACTGTAGGGGAGATGCAAATGTGTAAACCGAAATCAACATATTTTATATTGCTCATTTAACTTCTAGCCACTGACATTCTAGCATAAATGCTTTGTAAAGTCTGTTTCAATTAGTAACAAACACAAGACTTAAATGGTTGTTTTAACAACTATAAAAGTGATAATAAAGAAAAAAATTATCAACCATACCTTGTTCTGTGTCTGAGTTTGCCCAACTAGTATTAAGATGTTTGATGAGATGATAGATAAACAGAAGTTTATTAAAATAATCGACCTTTCAGATCTGATGTACCTGTTTAAATGATAAAATCAGAAAAACGTAATTCTCCTTTGCTGTTAAACAGATATTTTAATATAGCTCATACAATAAGCAGCACTTATGCATAGACGACACATAAAAGCAGCATTAGGTTCTGAATAGTGCGCATTGTCATTCGGAATTGTGCGAATTAGAAGCATGTGAGTGAGTAGGATTCTAATTTCTTCTAAATATAGATAATCTGGTAGTTCTTAGCACTGCAAATCTTGTGGCCATGCTCTAGTGAACTTTATTCATGCCAATGCCACATTACATGTCTGACAAGCATTGGCATCAAATATTTAGGGAGCTGTAAATGACTGCACCACTGTTGCCTTCACATATCCGTCGCACGCCATCGACCCTGCATTCATAAAGACATGAGAACACACTTCTTCAAAGAACCCCTCATGCAGAACAGATCCAGGCCCCCGCATAACCACTTACAACAGCTCCACTGAAATGAATCTTCGTGCCCCTCACGCGCAGGAAATCTATTGGAACAACAGTACAAAGTGCAGTGCAGTGCTCTGCTGCTCTGGGGTTAGATTTGCATTTTATTCTAATCCTTTCAATGGCATAACGCTAAAGAAATACATTTTCGCATCCCTGAAAATACCTAGGGCCATATTAGCAAGGGTAGTATCGCCGCTTTAGCGGCACTTTTTGCTGATAAAGCGGAGATATTTTTATCGCCCTATTAGTAATCTGTCGCTAACAACTGTTAGCGAAAGTTTAATGGCAATAGCGGCCGTTTTGTTACCGCTTTGCATGTCAGCGATATTTAGTGGGCGTTCCTCACTAAAAGTAATAGGAAGAAGTCGCTAACACAACTTCTCCCTATTAGCAATGCCTGCGAAGCTATAAAAACACTCGCGCTAACCGCGATTATCGCTGGATTTTAACACCTGCTAAAATCCTGACTTAGCCATTGTTTTCTATGGGAGGTTGATTCTACGGCTGAATCCTCACCTGCCTATTAGCGACCTTTTCCTTAGCGATGGGAATTCATCGCTGGAATTACCGCGTTATTGATGGAGAATCGCCGCTATCGCTGGTTTATTATCGCCTTGGAGATAAACATTGATGATAACGCGTTATCTCCGCGATCTAAACCAGCGATAGCCGGCAATAAAAAATACAGTGCCAAGCGCGCTTTGCGATGATTATCGCAAGTCCTTGCTAATATGGCCCTAAATTATTCGTAATCCGTTAGAGCAGCAACTGGAAAATCTCAGTGATCATGAGATTATCTAATATGGATTGTACCTCTTCCCAATGATGTATGCAAATTCACCTTCCTTGATTGGTTGGTGCGGGTTTTTTGTACATGCTTAAATTATGTTAAGGCTACTCTTTTTATCATATTACATAATTTTTAAAAGCTCAATTTTCGCATGACAGTTATGCAAAAAAAGCATAATATTGGAGAGTAAAGATTCTGAAGGAGAGAAGAGTTGATGTCCCTAACTACTATCAATACACAATACGCAATGCTGTTCCATTAGAGAAACTCATTGAAGCTTTTTCTAGCGTCACCCCTCTTGCATCACTGAGCCTTTTCTATAGGTAAATGTGTACAACTAAAAAATCTTGTTTTTAATAGTGTATTCTAAACACACACATATGTTATGTGAGATAAAACTCGGGGTAACTGTGCCAGCATATTGAAGATCAGGTAGAAAACAACATAGCTACAAAGACAAGCAAGAGGGCATCTCCAAAATATTGTTTCACTCATATGATTCAGAGGAAACTATTAACATCTCATCTGTCATGTAAATGGGGTCTCCACATGATTACAAGATGAATATTAAAAGTTAACTTCACAGGGACATTTCTGGGACTGACGATACAGGTTTCACTTCACAGGCTCCAAAGGGGCACAAGTCCCATTATTTGGAGCATTTTGTGCACCCACTAAGGATGTGCAAGTCAGTAATGGTGATCGGTAGCAAGACTTCACTATGTGATGGAATCCTAATTTCACCTCTTGGACAAATTCAAGATCTATATAAGAAAATAACTCTTTTTGTATGGCAACCCCCAATTTTTTGGGGCCACATTGCAGGTGCTCTAACTCCTCAAACATGTTAAAATTGACTACACTCCTGACTCAAATTTTTAAGTTACCTATAAGTCACTACTATATCGTTCAAAAGTGTACCCAGGGGCTGTAATGTAAATGTCACTAGTTGACTCGAGCGCATATCATGCCTATACTTAATTGGCAATACAAAGCATGTCTCCAGGAAGGCTTCTGCAGACTGGATGTGCAGTTTTTAAACTGACAATGCGATCTGACAAAAGAAACGTTTTGCCAGATGTAAGCCTTCCTTTTTAATACTTCTAAGTCACCCCTAGGTTAGGCCCTAAATGCCCAAAAGGGCAGGGTGCTTGGTTTTTAATAAGTAAGACATGTATCTTTAATGTTTTCTATGTCCTGGCAGTGAATACTCTCCAAAGTTGTTTTCTCACTGTGCAAGGCTTGCTCTGCCATAGAAAAACACTGGGTTACATCAAAACACCTTATAATGCTTACCTTCTGATTAGCTAGACAAATGACTCAAGGACTTATGTTAATAGTAGTTAAAATCCACCTAAACAGTCAAGTTAGAATTTAAAATTCTATTTTGAAACTGACACTTTTACGAAGTTCCAATTTACCTGCCTAAGCAAATGGGCTTTTCTGCCAGTGTTCCCTGTCACCCAAGAGCAGAACGACTCCTTGATTCAAAGTGAAGTGGCTCCCAGATATGAGACAAAGGGAGTGGGGTTGACTTTACCCTGACAGGATGGCTCTATGGGCTTTGTCTCAGAACTTAATTAACTACAAAGGCTGTCTACCCTGTCACAGGCAGATGTGACTCACACCTGGGCCTGCCCCTTCTCATGTCCTGCTAGCCAGCCAGGCACCCAGTATGAGAGATGGGCGAGAAGCTGCCCCTAGAACCAATTTTGAGTGACCAGAGAAGAGGGTTTACTCATTTCCCTCGCCACACGTCTAGGGTGGGCACATAAGCTCTGTAAAAGAAAAAAGCAGTTCTGTCATCTTGGTTTTAGGTAAACAAGGGCATGGTGGGATAGTTTACAGTAAAACACACAGTACCTGCTGCAAAAATGCATTGGGTCACTCCTGGAAACGTTTCCCCCATTTTTTAGGGAATGGCCAGGAGTATACCCCACCCACAGACTGGCACTAGGCATAAATGTGGCACCCCCTGTATGAATACTACTGGACCTGTGGAAGACGAATGAAAGGGTGCACCTACTGTTGAGACCTGTGAGGAGAACCCCAAGGGAAGGGCCTACTCTCACTTGTAGACATGACCAGGATGTGGACTTCATGGATCAGTGTCTGACCTCTTGTTACACTACAGGGAAATAAAGCTGCAACAACCCCAGTTCCTGAAAAGCAGATTTAAGCTTGACCTGTAGAAACCATGACAGGATGTCAGACACAGTCCAATTGAAGTTCAGAAAAGTTGGGAGGACAGCCTCATATTCGTATCTATACCTGCACATTCGTATCTAAACCAATACATTAAGCTTTGACCAGAGAGAATTTCTGAGGTTATATGAACCAATGTTGAAAGACAATATTTGGCAAAATAGGATGACACTAGCAGCATAACACTTAAAACGTTGGATATCTGATCTCCAGCTTTGGAAAAGGACACTGAAAATTCTCAGTTGCGAAAATGGATTTATATACACTTATCGCTAATTTCTAGGACTGTGCTAACTGCTATGTTTCCTATATCTCTAAAATGATGGCAGCCACAGCATATGCTCACATGACAACTGATGATGAGAGTCAGTTGTGCATGTTTACAATATCCAGGGCAATTTTAATTTCATAAACCAAAGGTAAAGGGAGGGGGCCTAGCGAGGGCAACCTAGTGTATGTGCTTCATATCTGATAATGTCTGCTAGTGCTTAGACTTTTTGCAATTAGAACCTATAGATATAAATAAATATTTAAAATATAGCATATGAAATTACAATCCAGAAAGCACAACACAGCTGGGCATTTGACAAGGGAATTAGAGGTATATTTTACATCTGGCATTGAGACAGCTTTATCTGCATCACCAGCCATAAGTTTTTTTTTTAAGTTGCATGCAACAAAAACAGAAATTCCCTCAATGCAAGATCATGTCAAGACAATTACTCATGTCTGTGCCTATTCTCGTACACGTTAGTTTAGGATCAGTGGACCATACTCATACATTAGAATATAATTCACTTGTCTGCCTCACAATGCCTAGAGGACTCACAAGGGACCACACTTTTCCCTGATGGCATTACATCACTATTGGTATTGGATTCACCGACCCCTGCCAGTAGATATTGTTATAGGGGATCCCAGATATATCTGGATATCGGCTGCAGTGGTAGCAGCACAATGTCTATCTCTGACTGCGTGTTGTACCATTCCAGATCTCTCATCTAGTCTTCACTTCTGGTCCCTGCCAGTAGCTGTGCTAATGCCTAAACTTTCTATCATTTTTAGGGATATCTTGTACCTACCCTAGCAGTGAAAACAATGGTGTTGGGTGCAAGTTGTCTCCTACTATGAAATTTAATTTGTCAAAAATATTTCCTATGTATTGAGTTATTGCTGGCCATTGCTATGCTACATACAAAAAAGAAGCCTCTGGTGTGTTACATCTTTGACAATGTGTGCCTGTTGTGAGTTCCTGGCTCTGCGTGCTCAATGGGGTATTGCATATCCCACATAGAGATTTAGAATTTGCCAGCCAGTGTTTACCATTCACCAACACACTTTGGGGGTCATTAGTATATCGGGCGGATCTCCGCAGCCGGGCCAGCGGTGGCCACCACCAGCACGGCGGTGGCGATCCGCCCGCCAAATGTCCCTGGTTCACCCCCGCCATATTAGTATGGCAGGGGATGGAAAGACCGTCCGCCACTTTTCTGCTGGTCGGATTTCCGTCCGGGCAAAAAAGGGACACAATATGGTGGCAGTGCCTATCCATATTACTATGGCTGCGGTTGGATGCCTTTCCATGGCAGAGACTCCGCCAAGGAAAGGCATGCAGGAATTCACTGTTGGGGCTCGTTACGGGCCCCCCGGGGATGGGGGGCTGCACTTGGGGGGACCTATGGTACCACCCTTCATTGGCATGCACAAGGTGGCAGGCACCTCGCGGTGCCTGTCACGTTGTGCAGGCCAATGCACAACATGCAAATTTGACATTGTAGCGGGTGCTGCACAAAGCACCGCCCGCCACAATGTTAAATATGCAGGATGCGACCGCCAGGTTTCCAGAATGTCAGGACCCTATGGGTTTATGTGGCATGTAGGAAAGGCAGAGGTATGTTGATGTCTGATAGTTCGTTGGCCTAGGTCAACCGGAACATAGCCTGGTGTGAACCACCAACGTTTCACATATATTTAGCATGGATGTGTTTGACCACAGTGTTCGATAGTGTAAATTGTTCGAAGCTGTGGTCTATTCTTTTAGCTCTTGGTATGAATGAAGCACTGGTGCACGTTTTAGCATATTTGCACAGGGCCATTAAGGCCAGAATAAGAATAAATACTCAGGGGGGGTGGGGCGTCTCGTGATATTGGTATTTTTCAGGGCATGAGACAAGGACATGATTTAGCCCCACTTTTATTTATTTGGATATATATGATCTCCATCCCTTTTTACTAACTGCTACTCCTGATGTCCCTAAAGTTAAAGGCTAATTTTTACTATTGTTGTTGTATGCCTATGATGCTGTGCTAATGGCTCGCACCCTGAGGGCCCTTAGACAGCTAGTACATGACTTTGGCCTTGCTGGACTTACAAACTAATGTTAACAAATCCTATATAATGACCTGCGGCCCGAAGAAGCATAATTTGACCTCTCTCACTGTGGGTAAGTCCAGCCTAAAAGGCACCAGCACTTTTTCTTACCTGGGATTAGTCTTTGCTGATAATGGTTCATGGAGAGCACATGTTGCACAATGCAAGAAAACATTTTCTAAGGCGATTAGTTCACGGTTCACCATACCGCAACCAAGGAGGGGTGGAGCTTATCTCCCACTCCTGCAGATTTTTAGAATGCAATCCCTCCCAATAGCTACATATGGGGCTGAAGTATGGGGCGTTAACAAGTGTGATCTAATTCAGGTATAAGAAAATAGATTCTGCAGAAGAATCTTAGGGGCCCCGATTTCTACCTCTAATTTTATTTGCTATTGTGAATTGAATTTAGCATTTATTGAAGAGATTATATTAGTGTCTGCCCCGTGTTACTATGGCTAGCTGTATGGAGAAACAAGGAGGCAGGTCTTACTTCAGGTTGCCTCTCCTGTGATAAAGATAGAAGCATTTCATGGTTAGTCACCATGGAATCCCACTTGTGTATGGAAGGTTGTCATCAGCTGTGTGGGAACCCTGGTGTCTCTCTCACTATTACTAAAAATCATCTTCAGGCTGTTTTGTATAAATCCCTACACGGTGAGAGATTGGGGATTCAGTCTGCAAAGTCAAGTGTGGCAGTCTATGTAAATATTGGAGGAAATGACTTAATCACTAGATATTTGACAAAACCTTTGGGGTTATGGGAGTATAGTTTATTGCTTCGTTATAGGGCAGAATATCTGTTATGTTTCCCTCTAGGCTTTCAAGCAAACTTAGACACCTCCCCCTGCCCGTGTGATGGGAGTTCAGGTACCACTTTGATAAAATTGTAATCCTTTTGTGGATTTTATTCCATATACACCAAGAGTATTCTACTACCCCAATCAAGAGGCATAAGATTACTGATTTTAGAGATGCAAATAGTCAGCTGCTCCAATTGAACGATGATGATTGTATTTTTCATGAGGGTACACTTTAAAAACTGCTGTCCGGGCCCGTCTCATCATGAATGCTTTTTAGAACTGTTTTATAGTATTACTCCTAATGTAATGACAAGTTGTGGTTGCTATCCTCTGAATTGCATCCTGATTATTATGAAATGATTGCTTTAAATGTTCTTAACATTTTTATCGTGACTTTTAATGTACTTTTATGGACACATTTGTTCCCTAATATAGAATTAATTGATTGATTGATTGAATTCTTGGTCTCAAGATAAGAAACATAAAGAGGCAACCAAGTCCCAGGAATGCAGCAGGACGCTACCTTGCATCTGTACTTGCTGGCCCAATCCACATCTGTTGTTCCTTGTTGTGACTGACAGGACAGGGGTTTTGTGGAAGTGTGTCAGTAGAAGAATGAAAAGCAGAAGACATCCTTTGCATCTGGGATGACCACATATCACTGAGTTGGTTTCACTTCCTTGGAGATTTGAAAGAGAAGCTGCCTGTTTTATCTCTAACTGTACAGACCTATTGATGACATCTGAAAATGTTCCAGGCAGAGACAGTGAAAATAGTTAAAGGCTGTGCGGTTTCCTTCCAGTGATCCCTCCAACACGCAAGACAAACAGCAGAGCATTTTATTCATATCCGGATCATGGCGGCATCCACTGGGGACAGTAAATGAACTACTAAGTCCACAATGCAAGGCGAACACACGCCCATGAGGGCGGGACTTTAAATAACCATTGCGAGTGCGATGCAAGCCATTGCTGCCTCATCTCCTGAGAAGCCAGAACCATTGACAAAGGGCGGAAGACACCCGAAACGTGTTTGGTTAATTGGCAATTTGGAAGCTGGAACCTGTGATGTTTTTGCACTATATACCCTGCAAATAAAGGATTGAAACACGTCCGAGTGCGGCGCTTTCAATTGTTGGGAGCAACTTCATATGGAATATATATATATATATATATATATATTCACTTAAAAAACCATAGGTTTCACACAAGTTATAGTTAGCTGTACATTTCACTCGTAAAAAAACAATGAAATTCCACGTTATAGTTAGATCAGGTAACTATAACTTGCGCCCCCGCAATGCACTGCTGATGACGTCACATATTACATCACTTATGACATGGTCAGTGACATCACTCATGACATCAATGATGACATCTGAAATGACACATTGTGCATTGCGGTCGCGCAAGTTATAGTTACCTGATCTAACTATAACGTGGAATTTCATTGGTTTTTTACGAGTGAAATGTACAGCTAACTATAACTTGTGTGAAACCTATGGTTTTTTAAGTGAATTTGCAAGGTTTTTTAAATGCTAATTCCTAACTATAACGTGTGTGAAACCTATGGTTTTTTCAGTGAATTTGTACGGTTTTTTAAATGCTAAGTTATGTATTTATTTTTAATTTTTGCGCTTTGCGATATATATATCTGTAAGCGCACGGAGCGCGCTTACAGATATATATATTGATTTAAATGCTATTTTTCAGGACCTACTGAACAGATTTACACCAGACCTGCAAAAGGTACATCCCTGACATGAGGACTACCTCTCTGCCCAATTTCAAGTAATTCTGTTCAGCCGTTCGGGCTGTAGCTCGGACTAAAGGTCCTATGGGAAAATGCATGGGGAAAACGCGTTTTGGGACCCCCCTTTTTTCTCAGCCCCTGCTTGACGAATCCCCCCGAGACTTTCAGGGTAGGAGCGGAGCGTAGCGCCCCATTAGTTTTGAAAATTCGCGAGGATTCGTCAACCGGCGCCAAAGTTATTCCAAATAGAATGTTGCGGATTTCCTATGGAAACACGGTCCTAACTATAACTATCTACTGGCGACCGCCGCCAGTAGATAATATATATATATATATATATATATGCCGCTGAGTGGTAGTCCTTTCTTGAGTAGCACTCGAGAGAACGGCGGAGGTTACCAGCCTCAGTCAAGGGTATGGACAGCTTCGTATTGGCAGGTTGGTTAAAGCAGCCTTTGCAATGCCTGACGCGTTTCGCTGTATCGCTTCTTCGGAGGCTTCAAAGGAAGTGCAGCGGTGTGCCTGCTCCCCCATTAATTGGCCCACAATGACACGCCCCTGATTGGAGCATCAAATCAAATGCTGTTATAGGCATTATGGGGGATGTAGTGCAATTTATTTCACCATTTTAAAATTATCATTTGCACAATTACTGCCAGGGATAAAGTCCTTAGTGAACCCCTGCCATGAAGAAACGTCCTCAATCCCACGCCGCTCCTCCGTTTCAGGGCCGGTGTATCCGACCTCACGGCCCCCACACCGCTGCACTTCCTTTGAAGCCTCCGAAGAAGCGATACAGCGAAACGCGTCAGGCATTGCAAAGGCTGCTTTAACCAACCTGCCAATACGAAGCTGTCCATACCCTTGACTGAGGCTGGTAACCTCCGCCGTTCTCTCGAGTGCTACTCAAGAAAGGACTACCACTCAGCGGCATATATATATATATATATATATATACATATACATATATATATATATATATAAAACCAACAGAGTCGTGGGTCTCTCTGCCGCATATGACGGCGGGCTGGAGTGAGGTCGCGAACCTCAAATACTCGTCTTCAAAACTCTTGTGCATCCACCGTAAGTTAAACTCGAGCCCAGGTTCTTCAAGCATGAAAGTATTTATTTAAATAAATAGGAAGCAAGCAAAACGCTTGCTTCCTATTTATTTGTATAAATACTTTCATGCTTGAAGAATCTGGGCTCGAGTTTAACTTTTGGTGGATGCACGAGAGTTTTGAAGACGAGTATATATATATATATATATTGCATACAGGGATTCTATGTCCAAAAATCATCTACGAGTGTCTAGATTAGGGCCTATGAGCGTCAGAGAGGGTAGGTTTTGAGTGTGATGGTGGTGACATACCGAATACAATAATATTACAGTTAGAAAAAGGAAATAAGAAAACATGCACTTAATGTACAGCTAGAAATAAACATTGTATTTTATAAAAAGAATACCGCACAAACTCTTAACCCCAAGCTATTTTGGAAAAGGGTGAATTCATTCAGAACGCTAGAGCCTATCAGACCTTAAATGGATGGTATGAGAATTTTGCATGGTTTTTCTCTCGCAGATTTCTCGTAATTTTCGCGTATACCATGATAGCTCGATAGAGCTTGCAAAGTTTTTTTTTTTTTTTTTTTTTTTTCCAAATCCTTTAGCTTGCAAAGTTCTCTGAAAAAAGGTTGTCAGACAACTTTGGGGCCTCCATTGCTCTTTTAGATTGTTTCAAGAAAAAGATTCCCATCTTCCATCCAAAATTAAATTTGCGAAGAGACTAGTGTTAAAATTAATTTTTGACGGAATGATACACGCATATTCAGCACCAACTAGTATTATTGAGGAAATATTGACAGTTTGCGGTGAAAATTATGCGTAGGCATAAATGTACGAAAAGCAAGAAACACTGTTGACTACAGAAAGGCCAATCAATAAGTGAGATCAATGCATGACTTTGATGCATGAGAAAACCTTCACTCAAAAGCCTATGTATTTTCTCCAATATTCGATGTGGTGTGCTTTTTCTTGCGAAGCATATCAACTACATACCATTCATGAGCCTTAAATAGGGTAAAACATGTCTCTGATCATGGATCATTTTTAAGAGATACATATTTTTGGTTCAAAGAATCAATTAAAAATGACTCTGTATCATGGTTTTGACATTATATTAAATGTTTACTTGACCTCATTAAGGCTAAAAAGTGAATGTTTGCCCGTGAACGCTTTCATGCTCGCGACATTTGCATGTGCGAACTTACAAAACTTTTAATTGCAACCTTTGCAAGCTGCTGTGGAAAACTTTGAAACCTTCCGAAAAGTATTACGTTGATTGGTTTAGGACATGCTCATGGAGATCGTGACATGTAATAATCGATGTTTGCTTTTAATGGTAAAAACAGTTCAGTGATTGGATGCCCTCACTGGAGTTTAGCCACGCTCTACATATTCAAATACCATATCATGAGATAAGATAAGAAAAGATAAGATAAGATAACATAACATAACATAACATAAGAAGATACATTTCACAGAAAACGTTTAGGGCCTCATTCAGGCCCTCTAAGGCCGGCCACCAAGCCATTGGCATGACAGAGCCCTGCATCCACACACTCAGCAGAAGGCAGCCCATTATATGTTAAAGCCTCTGCCCATAAGGCAGTGATTTTTGGTAAATGTGCTCCACCTAACAGAGTGCAAGCACATCTGGAAAAAAGGCCCAATGCCACTCTGTCCTCCAGGCCATGCTGGAACAAGTGCCACCTTTATGTTTTTCAGAAACAAATCTCCAATTTTGTATTTTTTCAGAGGTACGTGAATCTATATCAGTGATACAGTGGGAATATTTTCACAGCACACAGGCGACAGGATACTTTCTTTTGGCCTGGGACTGGCATTCATTGAGTGGCAACTCAAGAGAGTAAAAAACAATACCAGAAGACCCGGTCTAAATTGGAGGGCCATCCATTGCCATGGGGATTGCATTTTTCTGGCTGCTGGTTGGCTTGCACTGGATTATGAGAAGTGGCACTATCTGAAGCTTCTGTGCCAGAAACTGTGAGGCATATTTACAAGGACTTTATCTCCGCTTTTTTGGCTTACAAAGCCCACAAAGCGGAGATAAAACCAGCGCCCTATTTTCAAGAGGGTGCTACCATGCATAATCGCATGTTAGCACCCTTTTTCCCAACGCCTTCCTTTGCATCTCCAATGAGATGCAAAGTGGGAGCTACTGTGCGTACCGCGGATGGACTACCTTGCAAATATCACTGATGTTTACATCGCAATATTTACAAGGCAGCCCACATGATTTTAGAAGACGTTAGATTTTGGTGAAAATGGCAGTTTTCGCCAAAATCTAACGTCTGCTAAAATCCTGATTTAGCCATCCCTAACTTGGGGGTAGATTATGCTGATACGACCATCTGGGTCGTACCAGCAAGGTTATTGCCATTTTGCAGGGAACATCGCTGGAAAACCAGCGATGTTCCCGGCAAAAGGGCGATAACCTCGCTATCTCTGGAATTTTTATCGCCCTGGAGAAACACGTTGTTAATAACGCGCTACCAGGGCGATAAATTCCAGAGAAAGCCTGCGATAATATTATTATCGCTAAGCACGGCCAGCGATAATTATCGCTGGCCGTTGATAATATGCCCCTAAGCTTTTACCATTTGATGAAGAGGGGAAACTGAGATTTGTATGGTTGGAAGAAATAACATTTTTTGTTAGGTTTTCAGTACCTTCCTCTAAATGAAGCCCTTTGTGCCCTTCGCTTTACTACGATAAAAAAAGCTACAAAATTATAAACTTGCAGAGAAAACGTATGTCTACGTTTTCCAGCATGGAATTATAACACAAATATTAAATTAATGTGACTCACACCACAATCTTTGTATATGGCTAAGCAGTGTTCTGTTAGTGTGAAAACGATCTGAATAAGTGGAGGGAAGACATGATATTGGTGAAGAAAAAGAGAAACTTGGACACTTCACAATCTTTAGAAAAGGCAACAATCAGGACATTTGTAAAACGTTGTGGACGAACAAATCTTTGCACGTCTCTCTTCATTTTCAGGGCGCATGGGAAGTCTATCTTTTACAATTACACCTTTAGAAAGACACTGGTTGCATCAGCTTGTTCCAACAAATAGTTCTAGACAATGCATTTTTTTAATCTTATACTCAACTTCTCATTGATACTCTAAGATGTCATCCTTAACCAATAGCTGTCTGGCACTTCGTACTCAAGAGGACATTTTCCATCAGGATCTAATCAGAGAATTGTATCTAAAAAGTTGGAATCCCAGCTTGGTATATTTTGTCTTTGTCCATCTGAGGTTGACAAAGTGAGTGCTTACCACATGGATGGTCATTATACCTAATATTGATGCCTCTAGAAACAATTCTCCCTTGTCATGGAAAAGATGGTTTTGTGGCCTAACCTGAAGTCCACCACACTGGCTATAAATGTATAGGGGCTATGTCCTATGAATATGCACCTTAGTGAATGTGTGGGCTGTAGAGGGGTGTTACCCCGAAACCGGTCCCAGGATTCTTGTTTCCGGTTCAGGGAAGACCTGCCTTGGCAGTTTGGGCTGGACTGTTCCCATGAGGCACAGGGTCAAGACTGATTTGCATATAGCTGGGTCTGAACTGAGGTGGCGAAGTGAGCTAAAGATCGATGATTGATTCAACCCAGATCTGTGACTGGGGGTGAGTGTCTGAAAAGGTTCAGCTCTCCATCCATCATCTCCTTGTGTTTGCTTTTTTCACCTTAAGTTGGCAGGGTATGCTCAGAAGTGGGTCCCTTGCTTACTTTGCCACTGGGTTCAAGCTAGCCTGGCTGATGAATGCTGTTAGCCAGAAACCTTTCCCAGGATGCTTGTTTCTGGTTCAGGGAAGACCTGGCTTGGCAGTTCGGGCTGGACTGTTCGTATGAGGCACAGGGCCAAGACTGATTTGCATATAACTGGGTCTGAACTGAGGTGGCAAAGTGAGCTAAAGAACGATGATGGATTCAACCCAGGTCTGTGACTAGGGGTGAGTGTCTGAAAAGTTTCAGCACTTCGTCCACCATCTACTTGTGTTTGCTGGGCTGTTACATGAGCTTTCAGTTTTCAGAATTAAGCCTTCCATTTTAAGTCTGCCTTAACAGTGCAGCTGTCAGCACAAACTATTCTTATAATTTTAAATGGTGAAACATGTCCTAGAACAGGCTTTGGCTCCACTGGAGGAGTATTTTACACCTCTTGGTATTGGTTGTTTGGTTTAACATTTCAATTCCTATGAAGTGTTTGCATTGCAATGCATGAGGGACTATTTTGTTTCTCATAATCTGATTCATCAACCATTAAATCTTTTATCTGTTAAGGGCATTGTTTACATAAAAGAATCAATTTTCTATTCGTTTTTTTCATTGTAGCAGGCTTTTTAATGATTTAGGCAGGACTCAAAATGTAAGCCAGACCTATTGACCTTAGTCATTCTTGTTCCTAATGGCTTCATAAACATTGTAGAAGTCTAAATGTTAGTAAAACTTTGACTACACTATAAAACTTTAACTGTCTTCAAAGCAAAAGAGAAAATGAATTCAGGTATACACATAATGTGGTAAACAAATATAACATGTAATGCATTAAGCAAAATTTATTAAGTTACCGTTTCACAATATATATTCTTAGAAAAGTACATTTGTTTTCTTAATTACTCGTTCAGATCACATACATACCTCCATAGTGCTGCATAGACAACTGCTAGCGTGATTAAGGCCAAGCAGGAAAGGCCACAGCCTACAATTAGGGTTACGGAAGGGGTGCCTGATGATTCCATGACCTGTAAGCGAAAAAACAAATAACTAACAAAATCTAGTATTCTGGCCTGCCTAACCTCAACTGTTAAGTCACCCAGGTTTAAGTTTTAACAATGACTGCTTTATCAGAGAAGGCTCGCTGATAGAATGTGTGAAGCTTCCTTTTGCAGTTCAAAGACAATCTCCATTTTCCATGTCTGCTGGAATCTACTTCACTTTCAAAGATGAGAACCCAGAGGCCTGGTGCACAGCCCAATCTCCCAGCTTGTTTGTTTTCTACAGAGTGAGCCACAAAATGGGATTACAATTAGGAGGCAGGAGTGTGAAGAAAGTGCCCTAAACTAAATCCGTTCTCACTGGCTTCTGATTGTATTTACAGCCTACGGATATTCCCCAAGGACACCTCCCATATTTCTCTGTCATGGCTCCTGCTGAGTTAGGAAAGTTTGGGACTTTTTCAGACTCTTTCTTGTGCAGTTTGTCCACGTCATTCCATATAGTTCCCGCTCATGCAGCTAAAATGGTTGCTAACGTGAGTACATCGTTAAGCACAAAATCATTATAAAAGCATCCTGAATGGGGGCAGTTTCATACCAGTACCAACAGGTAACTAAATAAATGACCTTGAAGAAGAATCGGGGTGGGTACAATGAGACATTCAAACCAAGAGCTATCCACCTGAAGATCTGAGAGATGTAACATGAAACATCGCATTATGGAAACTAAATTGTTCAAGGCTTGAGAACTCAAAGCAATGTTGGGCCTAAAGGCAGCATTCCATCTGCTTGCAGTACCTTACACAATATAGATCACTGCAGAAAAAAAACACCCAGTACAAATTCCAGGACTGATCATCCTAAAAGGCTGCAGCACGCTTTTCACTCTCTAAGCACATTTCACTGCAATCCACCCGACGGAAAACCAGAATGTGGCAGGTAATTATACTTGCAATGCTGTAATATATTCAATACTGGCTTACAAATTCACGCGGGGTGCACCCCCCCCCCCCCTTTTTTGTCAACATATATCAGAGGAAGGTCTGTATTGAAAATACCCAATGCCGAGCTGCAATCTGTTTTACAATCCAGGCTTCTGGTTTCACTGGCAACAGAAGGAGTCGGCTAATTCCTCTGACAAGGCTCGTAGTCTTCAAGCAGCCATGGGCATGTCTATTCCAGCTGCATGCTCTCACATGTTTTTTTTTCAATGGTGTGCATATCACGAGTATGAATCCGGAGTTGCACTGTGACTTAAACCTGGTGAGAATTACTTATAGCGTAAGATCTGGAATCATTTTCGCAGGGCTGGACAGCAGCAGGTACATACGTTTCTGCAACCATGTCATTTTTAAAAACATCTCTCTCCCCGCCCCTCCAGTCAGCTGCAATACACCACGGAGAAACGCTGTCACAGCCTCCGTGCCTATGCATTAAACCCGCATTCCCACTGTTACTTACTATTTCTCTCGGTTGCTGAGCCAAAATGGCGAAGGTAGAGAGACGATCACATAAGCATTTCGTGTGGGATGCATCGGTAAGCACAGTTTTACATCCCTGGGTGGACCAGGTTCCAAAAGAGTCGTTCCTGCAACGAGAAAAACACCGGCATAATTACACCTGGCAGTCAATTCCGTGGAAGAAGCGCTGCTTAATGGCGAACATCATCTGAGTGCCGTAGGGGAGACATCTACAGTCTGGTACTTGTTGTTCGAAAGGGACTTAATTGAGGTGCATGGGGGAGGGAGAGCAGGGAAACGCGCCTCAGCCCCGGCGGGTGGAGCTCTCCGAAGTGCTGATCCCCGGAGCCCGGGATCTGCAGCAGACTGTCCGGGGAGCTGTGAGCGCCTCGGCACGTCCATGTGGAGAGAGCTGTCCGCGGTGCTGGTACTCCCCCGCCCCTACCGAGCTTTGGGCAGCAGCTGTCCGGGGTAGCGATCCGTGGAAGTGCCCTGTGCTCGGAGCTGTCCGAGGTGCTGCTCCGCAGGGCAGCTCTGTGCAGAGCTCCTTCCGACGGAGCAGCAGCCCCACTAACCGCTGCTAGAAAAAAAAAATCCCCTCAGACAGCTTGTACATGCCCTTTTCTCTCCATGCCACACTAATTTCTCTTTCAGCGCACACCGCTCTGCACCTTTTCTTTAAAGGTTAATTTCTGGGATCCATGTATTTTTCTCATTTCCCCGCGTGCCGGTAGAATACTGCTGTAGCTGTATTCGTGCAATTCCTTGGATGCTTCCTGCGTGGAGGAGGTGGAGATGGAGGAGGAAGGCAATTTCACCCTGGAAACGGGCAGCGTCGGATTGCTCCACTCTGCCGAAGCTGCTTCAACAGAGGGAGGTGGGTCCTCCTCGAAATAACAGCCCGCAGCCCCAAGCCTTCCCCCCAACAGCAGCATTAGCCGGGCTCGGTAGCCTTGGTTGCGACGGCGCGTTAGCACGAGCCTCAAGGCCACCTACTTACGCGTTCATCTATCTCCGCCATCCCACCGTGCTCCCGCGCCCTCATTATAAATTAGATTTCTTAATTATTGCCAGTGTTTTAACACGATTTTACCACTGCGAACGTTTATTTGAGGCTCTGGGAAATGTAGCTCGCAGAGACATCCCACCCCATCAGAATAGTGGGAATGGTATCACCCTGCGTGTTCTTTGTGCAGAAAAAAAAGAAAATTATAAAACGAATACCACCTTTCATTATTTGAATTCAGCGGGGATGGGGCTAGAGGTTTTGGCTCTGAGAGAGACAACCAAGCCTTCACTGAAACTTGGTACGAATTTTGCTTGTCTGTGCTCATATCCGGAAATAAACATGACATTTCTCAAATGGTATGCTCTAGGCACTTTACTTGCATCCTTTCCAGGAACTTTACCGTCGGATGTGATCACCAGTTCAATGTATATCACCACATAGAATAATTTGGATATAGTAACACAGACCTCAGATTTTAGTTTAGTGCCATGATTTATTTAGGCACAATCTACTTCCAGTTACAGAGAATGTCGTTGCTGCATTGCTCTTTCGTATTCCCTCTGTCTCTCTCTCTCTCTCATATATATATATATACATCTACAATCCTATAAACAGTTTACTGATAAACAAAAGGTTAAAGTCACAGCTATTGTTAGGTATTAAAAAGAATTGTTAGAAATTAACAACAAAAAACCCAAAGGTTAAAGTGATGTTACAGTTGAGTGGCAATGCAAGCTGCAACATTACATTTTACACTGAAAAAACACTGGAATTCCCCAGTTATAGTTAAGTGAAGTAATTAGAAACAGGCCCTGAAGTAACTATAACGTGTGCCCTCACCATGCACAGCTTATACCCTCACATAGTAAATTACTTCTGACATGTTTTATGACATTATTGATAGCATGCTGCTGACATCTGAAATGGCATCATTGATGATAACACTGCGCTTGACTGAGGTGCGAGCTATAGCTACTTCAGGGCTCATAAATTAGGTAACCTAGCCGTATAATCTTTGATAACCTTGACACAACAAAGGTAAAGTGCTGCAAAGTGTATTGGGGATCTCATTATGATGCTTGTGAAATATGTTTTTTGACACCACTGCATTTTGGGCACTAAAACACACAAACACACACACACATGCACACACACACATTCAGAAAATCCTAGAAATTCACTAAAAGCAAAGATTGCAGTGACATTATAGTTAAGTGTTGAAATGAGATCAACATTCACGATAAACACTAAAAATCATCAGTTATAGGTTGCTTAGCTAGCTATACCACGTGCCCCTCAATGCACTGTTTGTGACCTCACATATTACATCACTCATGACATATTAAATAACATCAGTGATGAGATCTTGAATGACATAATTGGTGACATGACTGATGACACCACTGATCACACTCTAGCCATATACAAGATGGAGTTATTGTCTAAACCTCTGTGTTCCCATAACATTTGTTGGAAATTATAACCATTTGTGTACTATTCCCCCAGATTTTTGCCTTCTTTTGTTAAACCTGTTTTTATTGTTCATAGGACTTTGCACACTTTACTCCTGTTAACCAGTAGTAAAGTGCATGTGCTTTCCCTATTAAACCTAGTAACATTGGCATACACCTAATTGGCACATTTATTTACTTAAAAGACTCTAGTATTTTGCGCTATATGCACCCAGGGCCTATAAAGTAAATGCTGATTTTGGGCTGAAACACCCATTGTGCCAATCACTGATGTAGTCCATGAATGCCTCTGCAACCCTGGTGTGGCGAGTTAACACTGCCATTTCAAACTAGTAAAGCAACCCTTTTGCCAGGCATAAACTTTTCTTTCTATTGCTAATAAGTCACCCATAATGTAGGCACTAAATGCCAGGATGCATAGCATTTTAAAAGGGGGCATGTATATTCACTGTTATACATGCTCTGACAGTGAAAAAACACAGTCGTTTTTCACTGGGGCAAGACTGTCTCTCCCATAGGAAAGCTTTGGGTTACTCTATAACCACTTATAGTGCTTAGTTTCAGTTTGAGAGCACCTAGAAAAATGGTTCAAGGTCTAATATTAATAGTAATTTAAAATCGAACTTAATGGTTGTTGGAAAGTGGTTTATTAGTAGGAGTAGGTAGGCACCTACAACTAGTAATAAGGCCACAATCATAGTATAAGGTCCAGTCAAGGTCTCAATGAATTATTCCTTTGCTCAACCCTTGGCAGCTGGATGTGAGCAATCAGGCTTAACTTAGAAGATTGGTGTGTAAAGCTTTTAAAAACACCAATACATTAAATAAGTAAGACACAACACACAATAAAAAAACAACACACATTTATCAAAATAGGAAATATTTGTATGATTAAACTGACACAAAAACGACAGAAATCCATTGTATGGAACTGGAGATATGAATGCTCAAAGAATAAACACTTTCTAGTGCTTACAAGCCAAAAGCACCAACTTGGGACATCTGCTTGCTCTAGAATGGGACAAAGTCAAAGTTTCAGACTGACCGCAATGGAGTACAGGTCAGATACAAACAGCAGTAGGGCCTGATCATGTTTTTAGCTTCTGACCGAGTCAGGCCGAGTTTGGGTTCGAAGACTGTGGCTTGCTCCAGCAGGATGCCTTGGTCGATTCCTGTAAGTCTCATTGGCAATGAAGAACTCTGGAGCTTCAGTGGGACAAATCTGAATTTCAGGCTTAGTTGTGGTTTGATGTCGCCAGCTTAAGTCGTGACAATGGGTCAGTCAACTTATGGAACCTTTTGGTCAAAATGCTCTAAATGATCTCAGACGTCTGGGGATGCCTCCAGAAGGTCCTTTTGGATTCTTGATGGGTCCATGTTAGAAATGGGGTTTATGTTTGGCTAAGGTATATACCCTGGCTAGGCAGAACCCATCACTCTACTCAGGGTAAGCTAGATACACAAATCAGATATCCGTGCTCACCCTCTGGTAGCTTGTCACAGGGAGGCAGGCTTATCAAAAGAGACAATGCGTAAACTATTTGTGCAACACACACAGTAACTCAATAAATACACCGCAAAAATATTTCCGGCAGGTTTATTAAAATAATTATCTTTATGGGAAACAAAAAGACCCAAAATGATAAAAACATAATCAATACATTTCAGGATATGTGCATTCAAAATAGGCAGGTAAAATCACAGTTCAATAAGTATATCTGCTTCTTTTAGGTTCTTTACGGTAACACGAAAGAAAGGAAAAGGAACTTCCTCACAATAGGAGTATCAGCATAGCACTTCCCCAACTTCTCTATGTTCTTCAGCAGCCCCGCAACGCCATGTAGGCTGGGTGCAGAGACCTCACAGTCCTCAAGAATAACAGTACATTTTCTCGGGGGGGAAAAAAGGCTGCCTTTCGGTGAGTGGCACTGAGACTCGCTTTGTGGAAGTATACGGGGCCCGATGTTGCCCGGCAACGGTCCACGCAGGAGGCGACTCCTGAATTGTCAAGGCGAGGCATACCAATGGGCCAAGAGTTGTATTTGAAGTGTCAGGCCGGGGCGCTGCAAAAAGGCAAGCACTCAGGCTGGCACAACGTGGATTGCTCAATCTCAGGGTCGCGCTGGAAGTGTGTCTCTTGGTGCTGCGGCATCAATGGTAAAAGCAGGTCTCT
This sequence comes from Triturus cristatus, assembly GCF_964204655.1. Classification (NCBI taxonomy): domain Eukaryota; kingdom Metazoa; phylum Chordata; class Amphibia; order Caudata; family Salamandridae; genus Triturus; species Triturus cristatus. The sequence continues at coordinate 496,291,565 of NC_140589.1, read as the reverse complement.
CGCTCGGTTCACAAGGCAGGTTGAAGCTTCACCCTACGCAAGCGTTGCCACAAGTACATCTGCTGGACTCACTAATGGTAGAATCCTAGAGCAGCCGTACACAGATAAAATCTTTGATGACCTTGAGATTTTGAAAACAGGGGGCAAGCCAGTAAGCCCTTGGAGCACACCTAGAGCTATGCACAGCAAAAAGGCAGCAGAAAGCAGACCAGCACACCAAAGCAGGTTGCAGAGTGACAGTCCATCCTACAGCACAGCAGTCAGCAAGCAGCAGGCCAACACAGCAAAGTAGTTAGCAAAGTGGCAGTCCCTCCAGGCAGCACAGCAGTCCTTCTGGCAATATGAACTAGCGATGTCTAGTTATAGGTCCCAAAAGTGTTTGATGTTAGGGGTCAGAGACTCAGTACTTATACACAAAAGTGCCTTTGATGTGAGGGTGACTTCAAAATAACTCTCCGAAGTGTGCAGGTTCCCCATTCAGCCCAGTCCTATCTGCCAGCCTAGAAATGGGGGCTAAATCATCCTATTGTGTAAGGACAGGACACTTTCTGTTCACATGAAGAGTTATCTTCTCCCCTCCATCTTGCCCAGGAAGACCCATCAGTATGCAGATAAATGCTGATGCATTTGAGTGTCCAGTGTTGTGGCTATCTAGAGGGAATGCACAAATGTAGCTGTCACCGAGTTCAGCCCAGATTTGTATTGGAGACTGGCTGTCAGGCACACAGAGCAAGACATGCATATAAATGTTCACTTTCTAAAAGTGGCATTTCTAAAATAGTAAAGTTAATTCCAACCTCACTAGTAAGTAAGATTTATCACTCCCAATCCAAACAAATGAAACATGAAAAAGCTACTAATCTCTGATCAGGAATTACAGCTTAAAAGTGTATTAAGGAATTCCCAATGCTAACCTTTGAGAGGGTTAGGCCTCACAGTAGTGAAAAATTAAACAGGATGTTTATCACTACCAGGACGTGCATAACATCACAGTACATGTCCTACCTTTTATTTACATAGCACCCTGCCATTAGGGAATATTTTAGTGGTGATTTATATGTAATAAAAGGGGAGCTTCAAGCTTGGCAAGTAGCTTTAAATGCCAAGTATAAGTGGCAGTAAACTGCAAACATAGGCCCTGAAGTGGCAGGCCTGAGACAGCTTTGAATGGCTACTTCTGGGGATGGCACACTCAGTGCTGCAGGCCCACTAGTACCTTTCAGGTACAGACTCTGTTCCCCCTTACCCCCTCAAGACCTACCAGACTCGGATAACCTAGTTATCAAATCTGACACCGAGACAGGCACTATGGTGCTAGTATTGCTATACCGTCCTCCCACATCCATGCCTTCCTTCCCTGCCTCCTTGTCTGAACAAATAGCAGGCCTAGTCGTCGACCACGACAAAGTTATGGTCTTAGGAGATTTCAACTATTGGTATAATAACGCTGATGCTGGACCTCACGCCACAGAACTGTTTGAACTCCTCTCCAACTTAAACCTCCACCAACATGTCGCGACCCCCACCCATGAAAAGGGACATACCCTAGACCATATTTGGTCTCACAACATCTCCACCTCCTGTCCCACGGCCTCACCATGCATATGGTCCGACCACCACTTACTGCAATTCTCTATCACCACTCAGGGTTATCAAAAAAACCATGCACCCCCTGGAGGCTCAGTCAGGAAATGGAGAGCTTTAAACCTCCAAGATTTTCTCTCCTCTCTGTCCAACTCCATCCCCACCCAGCTACCAGATATCAATCTGATGGACAAAACGCATTCCGAGTGGCTCCTCTCCGCATGTAATGAACATGCCCCCCTGACCAAGTTCTCTCGCGCCCGCCGCATGGACGCCCACAAATGGTTCTCTGCTGAATTAAAAGAACAGAAACTAGAACTCCGCCAACTCGAACGGAAGTGGAGACATAGCTACCTAGCCTCGGACAGAGCACTGTATAAGACAGCTCGCAAAAAATACAAGGACTCAATCTTAGTGGCGAAATCTACCTTCTTTTCAGAAAAAATTTCCAACGCCAAAAACAAATCACGGGAAATCTTCAGAGTCGTCAACGACCTCTGCAATGACACCAGAACTGCCCCCTCCCAACCCGCATCTCAAACGCTGTGTAACCAACTCAACAACTTCTTCAAGGAGAAGATTGACAACATAAAAAACAGCATCCATACCAATCACCCTGCAGACAAGTCAGACATCTGCAGAAATCCCAACACCCTACAAGACTTCCCCCCCATTGACCCACCCAAACTATTGGAACTTATGAACCGAGTAAAATCGGGCTCACCCAACGATTCCTGCCCTCCGCACATCCTGAAAGAGGTCTACACCATACTCCCTCAGAGTATACTCCCCATCCTGAACACCTCCCTATCACAAGGTACGGTACCCGACTCCTTCAAATACGCCACCCTGGTCCCTCTCATAAAAAAACCAGGTGCCGACCCCTCCAACCTCGCTAACTATCGCCCCATCTCCCTCCTCCCCTACTGCGCAAAACTACTGGAAGCTTATGTAACCAGCCATTTATCCAACTTCATCGAGATATCTGACTATTTCGAACCCAACCAAGCTGGATTCCGCCAGGCACATTCCACCGAGGCGGTGATCCTTGCCGTGCAGAACACCCTAAGGACCAATGCCGACAACGGAATCCACCAGGCCCTCGTACTACTCGACCTATCGGCCGCGTTCGACGCGGTGGACCACACCATTCTATTACACCGTGTCGAACAAGCTGGCCTCAGTGGCACGGCCCTCTCTTGGGTTAAATCCTTTCTGACGGACAGATATCAGGCGGTAAAGCTGGAGAACTTCACAGCCCCCACTCTACCAACCACTTGCGGTGTCCCACAGGGCTCCTCACTGTCCCCCCTACTTTTTAATCTTTATCTTAAACCCCTCCTGCACTCCTTGAAAAACAGAAAAGTAATCATTCTTAACTACGCTGACGATTTGCAGCTGATATTCCCCCTCAACTCCCCGGATTCCGTCGACGAATTCCAAAAGACCATGCTGCATATCCAGAGCTGGATGGATCGGAACCACCTTAAGCTAAACCCAGGAAAGACTGAGTTAGTACTCCCCTGTGACAGCGCACTCAGCTGGGGACCCCACTTCTGGCCACCTTCCATGGGCACTCCCCCTTCACCATCCCAGACAGCGAAAAGCCTTGGGGTCACTCTCAGCGCCGATCTCTCTCTGAAAACCCAGATCGGAACAGTGATCTCCTCCTGCTTCTTTCAACTGAGAAAAATTGAAAAAATCGCTTATCTGTTGTCTCACTCCGCCCTCATCCAGGCAGTACTCGCGCTAGTCCTCTCGCGATTAGATTTCTCTAACTCGACCTACCTCGGCCTCCCCCTCACCATCTCTAAACGCCTGCAGATTGTGCAAAATCAAGCGGCCAGATTAATCTTCAGGAGCAACCGCAGGCAGTCAGCCAAACCTCTGTTAGCCTCCCTCCACTGGCTCCCCATCACCCATCGGATCATCTTTAAGACAGGCTGCATAATTTTCAAGGCTCTTCACGGAAAAAGCCCTAGATTCATCAACCAACTTATTATCAAACATATCCCGACCCATGAGCTTCGGTCCGCCCACCTATTCCTTCTCAAGGCGCCGACCTTTAAAAAGAAAAGACTCGGCGGATCCAGCTTCGCACACCTCGCCCCAAAGACTTGGAACTCTCTGCCCTTGTCCATCAGGAGCTGCTCCAAGCTGATTGAGTTCAGACGTGCATTAAAGACCTGGCTATTTCAACAAGCGTACTGCTAGAACTCTACATCCTCCGAATCCTCTTCTCTGTTTCTCTAGCGCCATGAAACCCCTGGGTGTCCGCGCGCTTAACAAATTCCGCATAGAAATAGAAATAGAATATGGTATACCACTTTACAAGGGACCTACAAGTAAATAAAATATTCTAAACAGGTGTAAACCAACTATACCATGTTTAGAGGAGAGAGCACATTAGGACTGGATAGCAGTGGTAAAGTTCTGAGAGTCCTAAAGCCAATAAAAAGGAGGCCGTTTGCAACAGTCCACAAAACCAATCAAGGCTCCAGAAGCTCTGAGTTGCTCCTTGGAGCTGAAGCTGCAGCTGAAGGTGATTAGCTGGTTTCTTCTTGATGGAGATGATACAGGTAGCGCTCTTTTAACCTGTTTCTTTCAGGGAGTCCACTCCTTAACCGTTCAGTGCCAGGAAAAATCCTTCTTTGCTATAGTTTCAAAGTGTGCAGCAGGTGCAGTCATTCAGAGTGTAGTCCTCTTGATGCATGCCAGTGGTTCCAGCAGGACAGTCCTTCTTCTTCTTGTTTCTTCAGGCAGAGAGCTGAGTTGTTGGGCAGATATCCCACATTTATATTTATGCTTCTTGGATGACAAGCAGGGGGGCACGAATGGGATACAGGATGCCACTCTCAGGCATGACAACTTCTTCCAAAGTGTGTCATATTTGTGTCTCAAAAAGCGCTGTCTGAAAAGTCCAAAATGGAAAAATCCTCTCCTGGAGCTTATGGTCTGGTCAACCCAACCTAAAGCTGTTGATAAAGTTCCCTAACATTCCCCTTCCATTCCCTCTGCTAATTCAATTATATGAGCTCCCATTTGGCTGGGAGTGCAGGAAGTGGGGGTGGGCATTTACTCCGTACTAAGTGTGTTTCGCTCTTTGAAGCCCAGTTTGGCTACCCAGCCTCCTTCTTGCCTTTTGCTCTGCAGCTTGCAGATCTCCCACAGATGTCTCTTTGTTTCCTTTCAGGCCACTTCACACCTCATCAGAGCAGCTTGACTCACCTGTCAAAGGCTGGCTAGTCAGTAGAGGCTACTTTAGAGCTGGATTTAAGAACATCAGAAAAGCAAGTTGTATAACTTCTTTTGTGTCATAGTTACAATACATCTAACCTTGGCAAGTTATTGGATTTATTCTACCTATTATTTAGACTCTTTGAAGTATCATTTTATCTCACTCTTGTCAAGAGTTATTAAAGTTTAATAAAGACCTCCTACATTAGCCTATGGAGCTAATGTACTACAATTGGGAAAATATGAAATGTGTAGTTTTTCCCTCACCAGGGCATATAAAACAACTTTTATGATGTATTTGCTTATAGTTACACGATACTCCACCCCTGGGGCACCTAGGGGAGTCTTTAGAGGTGGTGTATATGCAAAAATAAGGTAGCATAAGACTTATGAAGTAACTTTAATTCCAAAGTTGAACTTGCATATAATTTTAATTTAAAAGCATCCTGCAAAGCAGGTCTGACTTTTAAAATGGCAGTAGGCAACACAGCAGTGCACACTAAAGTGCATTCAATCTGCTAGGCCTCTAAACCTACATACCTTACCATATACTAGGGGTTGTAGGTAGTTTGTCATGCCAATTGAAATTACACCTACATACCATATACTTTTTAAACAGAGCACAGGCCCAGGGTCCAATTAGCAGAGCCCAGGACACAATCAGAGTCGGTAACCACCAATATCAGTAAAAAAAACAAGGGTGGTCAGGGCAGAAAGGATGACTTTCGGACAATGGTCAGGTCAGATTTTCTTTTACTGTTTTGAAAGTGACACTTTTAGAAAGTTGTCACTTTCCCACCTAAGCCAAATACTTTCAGTGCAACCCCCATTTGACCACTACAAACTAGACCTGCCCTGAACCCTCCTATTGCCCTCTGTTGAAGTAAGTTATAATCATCAAGTGGTGCCCCCAGGCCCCGGACCCTTTGCTGGTGTTACAGTGTACTCCTCAAATCCCTAAACTACAAGATCTGGGACTTAGAACATTTTTGCCATTTTTCTTTCTGAAGAACCATTAGAGTCCCAGACTTCCATCAAAGCTGTCAATGTTGAATCGCCTGTAAGCCTGGGCTTGCTGATTTGCTCTACTGAAGGAGACCTGACTTCTAGAAAAGTTACAAAGTACGAACGCAGAGGGCTTTATCCTGGCAGATACTGAGCAACAACCCATCATGGCCTTCCTGGGCAGAGGCTTTGGAATTCTCCCCCAGAGTTTTCCCACCTTCAGCAATGACCGCACTGGGAACGCACTCTTCAGAAATGTGTTGTTGATCTCTGCTTCAGATTCAGCTTACACCTTGTCCCAATGACGAGTAATCAATGACCATAAGTTTCTACGTCTAGAGGTAAACTTTCCACCATGATAAACCTGGTCCCTATGTATGACCTGTAGTCATTACAGTCTCCCTTAACTTTCTACTCCGATCCGGTCTAGTGTGACCAGGTAACCATGGTTGGCGCTTTGTGCTTTTTGGTGCAATTTTTTATTCAAACTCTAAAAACTCATATTTTATGTTCTACTTATTGGAAATGTTGTTCTTTTGGTGCTATATCATTTATTTGAGCTACTCTTTTTTCTAAATTAGTTTGTGATTTTTCTTGTGCTTTCACTTTATTACTGTTTAAATGCTGCATAAACATTTGCACATGGCCTCTAAATTATGGCAAAATGTTCTTTACCAAGCTATAACAGGTTTAGGCACAGGCTTATTTAGTGACTTTAATGTTTTAACCTGAGAAGGATTTTGATTAATATTTGAGGTGGGTTCTCACCCCCCTCAACTATTACTTCACTATCTTACAGCACAGAAATAGTGTAAGTCTTTGAGGCAATTGTGGTTGTGTATGTTCTAGGTAAAATGGTACATTGACTGCACATCACTAAAGGCTGGGGTGCCGTTAGTACTTCATGGTAAGCAAGGTAAAGGCTGAGCACAAGTTGACCCTGCGGTCAACCTCTCCCAGCTCACTGCCGGAGACCGTGAGCAGTGTGAGGCTGGCGGCTTACAGGGGGTTGAGCAAAATGCAGGACTGAATGGCATGCATAGTAGGGAGTTGGTTACAGGGCCTGACCTCTGGTCAGTCCTTGAACTCAGCACCATAAGACAGCCAGCCCTACACTGTGAATAGCAGAAGGAAAAGCACACCAGGAAGTTGGCAGCAGGACTTATCCTCTGCAGCCAAATCCCCATGGCCAATATGTGCTTTTATTATTTTTAGACATAAATTTGCAGGTACAATGGTATTCCCATAGTACAACCAAACAAGCTTCTAACGAATGGTGCAGCAGTATCACATCAGCTTCACTCAATGATGCTTCCACAGTACTGCGATACCCTAGGGTTGAAGCTTGTGCGGGGGCTGCTGCTGTAGTACCACAGGACCTAATGTGGGTCCCAGAGGAGTAATGTGGTACTGATGGCCCAGAAACAAATATGTTATTTGTATCCTTACCCTGCCCACTTATTCTAGTTTTAAAATTATTTTCCAAGATACGGGGTTGAGGTCCACCAGTCAGATTTACACCAAATATCGAAAAGCACACTTTAAAAGACAGTAGAGTTCTAACATTCTACCAAATTTCTATAGCTTTTGAAAGAAGTTTCCTCTTGAATTAAACAGGGTAAATCAGGGCTTTGTAACTACGCACTAAACTGGCAACTGCCATATACATACTGTGGTATTCTTATGTCTTATTTGGAGACTGAGGAATGGCAACCCTAAAATATAAGACTCATCTCTAAACTTGTTTGAAAACGAAATTCCTGTGGATCACCACCAAGTAATGTTTTAAATGTAACTGATTTTAGACTATGCATCGCATAGAAGTGTATGAGCACATTATATTATTGAAATGTATAAATTCTTTGCCTCTTGTCTTATTGTAGCATGCAGTTCAAGGTCGATATAATATATTTATCTAACATTTTTAAATATTAAAGATGAATGAAGTCCTTAAGTAAAGTTATTTCAAATATTATAGCAGTGTTGGATTAAAGTACTCTGCTAGGAATGTGCATTGTCTGATAAAGGAAAGCTGCTATATTTTGAATGGACCTACAACACACAAGACATTCTATCTAAGAGAGAATATATTTTCTGATGTGATCAGGAGAGAATTCATGAAGTAAGCCATGAGCAGACAAATGAAGGCCAGTTGAAGAGATTATATTCATTCCTAGGCTGTCAAACCTTTGCAATCATCTATGTTAAACCACTGAGGCTCTTAGCAAATAATTTAGAGTATGAATAAGGGGTCTGCTTGTCAGGGGCTGGAAAATATTATTGATTTGACATTTTTGTGCTTTCTGTAGTACTGCATGCTACATAGTGGGCAGCACCAGTGAGATGAAACAAATACGACCACAATTCGGTGTGATAGATGCAGTACATTCTGCTGGCCTGCTAACTCTGAAAAAAGCCCACAACTGACTCCTAACAAACAGAAACTACTGATAAGGATGTAGCCTGGAAATTAAGCACAACAGAAAATACCTGATTATGAGCCAAGTAGAATGGGATTACCTCATGCACTTCTGTTCCACCTGAACCTATTTAGGTTTTTCCACCTGTGGATTTTCCTAGTGTGAGTGACCTTGTGTCGAACTTTCCAGCTGTTAAAACCAGCCAGAAAAATCAATTTCTGATGAGAAGAGCATATAATGCTTACCCTGGCAGAAAATATTTTCCCCTTTGCTCCCCTAACTCCCTCTCACCTCCTCCCTCACCTCTCACCTCACTCATAGACCAAGGCAAACATTTACCACTTGTTTAGAGCAGGTGGTAAATGTATGTAATAAACCCCTTTGGCTTGGTGAATTCTGTTTCGATTTAAGCGATGAAAAACTCGGCTTCACACGGTAATTTCAATTCCATCGGGGTTTACATTCAATTGCGTGATACTGGTGAAAAACTATAGCATATTAAAGGTAAAGTTGCATGTGATTTTAATAGTGCCCCAGTACCATGCAATAATCAGAGCAAAAACAATGAATTTCCATTTAAAAAATCTGGTACAAAATAACCAAGACTAGTCGTAGATAAATGCAGAAAGCATTGACCACACTTGAAAGTGTACTACTTTTTGATTGGCATTCAACTGTTTTCGAAAATACATCCATGAAATGCATCCAAAAAAGAGAGAACGCTAAATGACTGTTTCATTGAATAACATTCTGAATATGACTATTCAATGTAGTTGTAAGACCAATTATTATCCAAGGTTGTGATGTCTGTATTCTTTTCGACCTTGTCTGCCTCATGCCTACACTATGCGTGACACTAGCCCAATGTAAAGTATGCACTGGCAATGCACTTGCTATTCTGTAAACGCACATCAAAGGGCCACAGCACAGCTTGTCAAGTAGATCTAGGATCAAGTAGATCTAGGAATGACTTAGCATGCTGAGCTGTTCTATCTATTTTCAAGTTTGTTCTGAAATACTCTGTGTAGGAAACGGGGTTCCTGGTTGAGGGGGGAACCCTTCTCAAGCAGCAACCACTTTCTCTGTAAAGGTGAAACACAAACAAACCCCAAATTAACCTGTGCTTAATCATCTGGTAGCTTGGCACAAAAACAGTCAGGCTTACCTTAAAAGCAAGATGTAAAGTATTTATGCAGTACTTCAAACATAAATAAAGAAAAAATACAACACAATAAAGGTCCCACACCAATTTAAAAATTTGAGTAAAATGTAATACAGTATTTGACAGCAAAATTGCAAAAACCCAATCAGCAGAACCAGAGATATGCAATTTTAAAGATTTTAGGTATGCAAAGTGCCTAAAAGCACAAAGACCCACTAGTGTTTTTCCAGTTGTGCGAAACCAGGTGAAAGTCACAAGTTCAGGGCAAGCACAATAGAGTTTAGGCTGGGTTTAGGGACCAGGTTAGTCCAGCTGAAAGAGTTAACTTCAAAGTTAAGCACAGAGAGTTTCTTTTACTGTGGAAAGGGTCGGAAGGAGCTGGGAGAACATATAGAGCAAGGAGCAGGCTGGGCATCACAGACAGTCATCGCTTCAGTGTGAAGATCCTGTTGGGCTTCATGTGTGGTCATTGCTAGAACTTCGCACTGGCGGTTACTGCAAGCTGTCGATGCTGTACAGTGAAGTGCAGAGCTCACGTTGCCAGGAGTTATGGCAATGTGCGAGCTGTCGATGCTGTAGAGTGAAGTGTAGACCTCACGTTGCCGAGAGTGACTGGCAGTTGTGGTGCCCAAAGATTCTGGTCCATTGGAGCTTCACGTTGGTAAGGGGTGCAGGCTGCCCTGGTGTGAACAGGCCAATTCACGATCACAAAGAGCCCAAAACTTCAGGATTTCTCCTTTTCTTGTGAGAGGAGCTCAGCTGAGGCCACACCAAGGATCAAGGACCTGAATGGCACCTCTTGGGGGTCAGGAACTCACTCCAGCACTGGCTAGCAGGGCTCAGGCAGGTCCAGTTGCAGGTCAAGGCAGCAGGTCAGCTTCACAATTGCAGGGAGCCGCTGTTGCTTTTTATGTCCCTTTAGCTCAGAACAGGAGGTCAGTCAGCTGACCCTTGGAGTCACTTCAGCCTGGAATCGTCTTTCTCAGCAAGCAGGGCAACAGGCAGCTGGGCAGGAGTCCTTTATTGTTGGATCCACAGGTCCAAAGATCTACTGAAAAGTGGGTCTGAGGGTCCTATTTTTACACCTGGCACCTTCTTTGAAGTAGAAGAAATTTCTAGGGAATTTCCTTTGAAGTTCTTGAAGTTTCCTGACTCCCCTGCTTTTGGCTCGGAGCTGGATGCGTGAACAAAACAGTTGTTACAAGTCATTTGTGTTAAGGCAGGGAACAGCCTATTCAGTTGCAAGTGGGACTGTGCCATGCTCCGCCCGCCCATTCTGTTAGGTGATGGCCCAGCCAGACACACCTAATCCCTCTATTGTCTGTTTGTCTGGGACGAAAAAACATGGTCCAGCTGCCAACTATACTCAGTCATGTGACCCAGGAACAGACTGCAGGCACCAAATATTTAGGGCAGGAAAATGCCAACTTTCTAAAAGTGAAATCTCACAAAAAACATCCCAAGGTGCATCATTTGAAATGACCAGTTTCCATCAAGACTGCAATATAATAGCCCAAAATATTGCACGTGTCAATAAATCACAGAAGAAGATATGGCCAACTGTAATATAAAAGATGTTATTTTTATATTTCAAAACATATCCATGCATATGCAATTATTAATTGGCAGCATCAAGTGAATGAATAATTGCATACATATGGATGCGTTTTAAAATATTAAATGACATCTTTTGGATTACAGTTGGCCATATATTCTCTTGTAATAGTTAAAAAAAACTAAAAAATGTTATGCAGCTGAGAGAATTACTAGTGAATCAAATTCATTCAGACATTTAATCTATAATGTTTGTGCTGTTCAACTGAATCTCCCTATGTGGGATGAGTATACCCACATGTGAGTACTAAGCTTTCTGCTTCATTGGACTTGGGCTTCATCTCAGCCCAAAGCCAATCTTGGATTGTTTGTATTCTTATTCAAAGAAAATGTGACTAGTTGATCAGTTCAAGCTCTTCCTTTTTGGGAAGGTTGAAGACAATAGAATGTATTGGGATGCAGAGTACTTGAGTGTTTGATCTTCACGTCAAGTTAAAATATTTGGACTAAGATCAGAAACAATTTTATTCAGTGATGGTAGAGTTGTTGGAGGGAATTGTGAATTCAATCTAGAACTTAAAATATTGTAGGAAAGGGACGGGTGTCAGTGGGCTTATTTGGTTAGGAGGTTAGTGATACCATCATGTGTTATGGTGCTATCACTAATAATAAAGTTGGTTTAGAGCTGCGTCTAGGTTAAACAATTTTTTTTATTCCTCACTCAAAATAGATGTTTGAAGAGGTCGTTCCAGTTCAGGAAGCTTACTATTCCAGATTCTGAATGTTGCTTTAGAGGAGTGAATTAGAACTTTTTGTTTGTTCAAATTTGGAATTTCGAGCACCAGTTCTTCTTTGTTTCTGTTTTCTCCATTAATGTGTAATTACTGCAATAGGTAGGTCAGTGATTTGCAGTGGACTTCTTTATATGTTATGCATGACATCAGGGATATACAGCACTTCTCTGTTGGGGACCAGATTGGTGATCCTAGGATTGGTGAAATGCTTTGTGTCCTTTTCATGTTTGCAATATATCTTGTTGCTGAGTTTAAAACTACCTTTAAGGAGTCAAGCTTGATTTTGGGACGCCACTAAGGAAGAACCATAGTCCAATCTGGAGATATTAAAAAATCTAAAGACTGCTGATAATGAAAAGTCTAAAGTTATTAAATGTCAAGCAGCAAAGCAGCATTATTCAAAGAAAAGAATAATTTTTTCGCCTGACGAAAGAAGTAGCAGCTCCTTCCTTGGCCAATCATCTTATATACTCTAAGCCATTCGCAGATGAGGATATATGTCTAGCATCCACATCCAATGTATCAGGCTCTCTGGTGGACCATGTCCTCCTCATATTTTAGCTCATGAAACCAAGATTATATACCCCATTTTATAAGAAAACTGTAATCTCACTCTTTCGTCAGTGACTGTCCCTTCAACCTGGAATCAATTGCTGATAAAGCCCAATACTGATCCCAATTTGATTAGCAACAATTGCCCCATATCTTTACTCCCCTTCACTTCTAAAGTCCTCGAAAAAAAGTGTTAATTATATAGCTATCCAACTTTTTAGAAACCATTAACCTTTTGGACCACATCCAGTCATGATTTTGTGTCTCAAATAACACCACAACTGCTCTTCTGGTCACTCTGATCCGACTTCATCTGCTAGCCATGTTCAATGTGGTGTTGATTTCCATCCTTCTATACAGACTGTTTAGTTTCAGGATCCACAAACAGGCCCTGCTTATTTCTGATGGCAAACCATATATCTGTCGTTATGCCACTTTTACACTCCATTTCCACCCCCCTTAATATGTGGGGTACTATGGGGCTCTTCCCTTAGTCCAACCTTATTTAATGTGTATGCATCACCTTTAGTCTCTCTAGTACGCAGTTTCAGTTTCGAAACTGTATCATATGCCGACGACCCTCAGATTTCTGTTACCATAACGAACAATCTCCAGACATCTCAAATTCGGCTTCCTAACAGTATGTCTACAGTGGCCAAGTGGATAAGACAGAACTGTTTGAAGCTTAATACTGATAAAACAGAGGTCCTTATCTTTGGCAATCCATCTCTGCCTTGGTACTCCCTTGGTGGCCAACCAAGGTAAGTGCTACTGTTACCACTTTAAGGTCCACCAAAAATCTCAGTTTCTTCATTGACCAAAATCAATCTTTTCCCATACAAATCACATCTTTGTCAGCCACCTGCTTCAATATCATGAAAACATTGGGAAAGATTTGTGTGCCGCTTCCCTTATCTACAGAAGAACCATGCTGAAGGCATTAATATCATCTAAATTGAACTCTGGCAACTCTCTCTATTTATGCGTATGTGATTATTTGACACATCATCTTTAAATAGTTTTTAAGTAGCAGAATGTCTGCTTACACACACACAAACACCAATGACACACCACATCTTGAGGAACTCCATTGCCTGCTGGTAAAGCAATGCTCCATCTTTTAGTCTTTTTCCATGACTCAAAGAGCTCTTCAAGGCCCATTTAAATGGGAAAGAAAATACATTTATAACTCCCTGGGTGGACTCTCTGCCCTTCCTCTTTTTCCGTTCCAATTGCCATTACGCAATTTACGATCTTCAGTCTACATGGACACACCATTGCATATCTTGCAGCAAACTGTGAAGCAAATGTCTCCCCGGGTAATCTTGTACCCTGCCCACTTCTTTTCAGAAAGAAGCTGAAAACCTGGCTTTTCAAAAGTTCCCATGTCTTACATTAGAGATAAATGACTAATCTGCATACTGAATGTGAGAAAGAGGCCAGTTTTTGACAAGGGCACTGACACTAGTCACAATGACAGGAGGCACAATGACAGGATGTGGCCTACGTATTCTTTCCAGTTGAGTATCACTCTGTTAAGTTTGCGTGTTTCATAGGAAATGTCTGAGTACTGATTTGCAGGAAGTAGTGAATCACTGCTACTACTGGTGTTGTCAATGTAATTCTTATATCAGGGAGTTATGCACATTGTGTAAAATTCAGACAACACTACCAGAATGATGGGCTAACACAGTCTGAATACTGTGCAGGTTTTGAAACTCAAACTGGCTACACAGGCTTTTGAAGTCTGTTATATAAAAAGCCACTTAATATATTGTTCCTTGCACAGACACAGGGCCCGATTCACAGAACTAACTTAAGACAAAATCCTAAACTTACTACCATTTTGGTATTCACAGAAGGCACTTACTCATTTCTGTATTCCCAGAGGTTAGGACTCCTAACTTTAGGACTCCTAAATGCCTTCTGTGAATACCGTAAGCCTTAAAATTAGGATTTTTCTCAGTTTAGGAGTAGTAAAGTTAGGACTCTTAACTTTAGGACTCCTAAATGCCTTCTGTGAATACCGTAAGCCTTAAAATTAGGATTTTTCTCAGTTTAGGAGTAGTAAAGTTAGGACTCCTAACTTTAGGACTCCTAAACTGAGAAATATCCTAACTTTAAGACTTTCGGTATTCACAGAAAGCATTTAGGAGTCCTAAAGTTAGGACTCCTAACTTCTGTGAATACCGAAATGAGTAAGTGCCTTCTGTGAATGCCAAAATGAGTAAGTGCCTTCTGTGAATACTAAAATGGTAGTAAGATTAGGATTTTGTCTTAAGTTAGTTCTGTGAATCGGGCCCAAAATGTTTGCGAATATGTCACCATAAAACCAAAGGAAAGCAATTAGACTACATAATTCACAGATCTAGTATCCTTATGCATGTATTTCCTATGAAAGGCCTGTGTTAACAAAAATACTATATTGGTTCCTTGCGATGTTGTATTTTGATCTAACACCTACACAATAAACATTTTTAACAATTTAACAGAAGCAGAAAATCTGTTATATCTTCTATAGTTTGTCTACTGCTAAGATTATCTTTTCCTGGTTACATTATATTAAACCTGATCAAAATTATCCTACAGACAGCCTGGTTCTAGAGAAGCTGTTGATATTAATCAGATGATTAAATCTTCTCTGCCTTGTTGGCTTTACATAGTATGCATTCTACTGATAGTGCTAGTATTTCTAATCTCCTTAAGCAAACTGCAAATATTTCATATTTTCTATAAATTGTAATATTTCTTACAGGAAGTACTGTGTCATTAAGCACCGTCCTTCATGTTGTGACCTAGAGGTTCAGCATTTATTGATAAAATGAAGAAAATAGGGGTACATCAAGGTGCCTAAGGTTTGGCTGAAGAAATAATCATGAATGTAACAATCCTTTGGAGATAATTGTGTATTTTGTGACCGGCTTTTAACAGTGATGAAGTAGGGTCACATTTGTTTGTGAAGATTTTTTGAAGTGGATGCATTTCAGTTCCTTTTAGAACTATGTGAGGAACAGTTTTACATGGGGCTTTGTTTTCAGTGATTTCCAGAATAATGTAGAACATCCGGTGAAGGAGTGGTTAAGATTTGTTTCCCCTCCTAAGCTCTTTATTTCCATGTCTAAATAATACCTGCTTGGTGTATAGGCTATGTTTGCAACTGCAACCTTGTCAGCAAAGTTTTGACATGCAATAGTGATTTGGCTTGTATTTTATTGCCATAGTGAAGTGGAAAAGCAGGACGATCAGTCAGACAAAAGCATATTGGTAAATCTACAGCACCCTCACTGTCGCTGTGTATGACAAGCAGGTGAGTTTTCTCAGTGTGATGGAAATATTCTCTATAATCACAGGTATAATCTCTCTCTCTCATCTGCCACCTTGACAGATGCTCCACCACCAAAGATGTTGGCATAATAATTATCGTAGATTGAGCAGCGCAAACACCGCCATTTCTAGCTGTAGAAGTAGATGAGAATGCTACTATTTTTTTGCACTTTTCTCATTACTACCCTCCTTGAAATATCACCAGGGGTCCCCTGTTTTAAATTGCCACATGAACAGATTTAGAAAATAAATCAATTGGCAATTGCAAAGGAAATTGTGTCAAATATAATTTCAGCATAAGTGCATTATTATAGCACAGTGAACACATTGAATTATTTACATGGTGATATCACACAAATAAGTAAGACATAACTATATTTTTACAAAAATATGAAATTAAATTTGATATCATAGAAGAGCAACATTTATTAGCAGGAATGACAATAAATGTTTTCAAAACAGAAGATAAACTGTCAGAAGTAATAGGAATTTCATCTTGCTATTTGAAGTTGTCAGCCATTACAAATGATGGTTCTTTAAATATTACAATCTGCAAAGAGTGTCCACAGACTAGAAAGAACAACTCAACCCCATTGGATTATTTTACCCATCACAATTCCCCACAGTTCCATGATTTATGTTCTCAATATATCTAATTGCCAACTGGCTAGCATCACAAATGACTCCTAGAACCTGATTATGATTTGTTATTGCAATGCACTCCTGTATTACTCTTTCATGTGCCCTTACACTCATTTGTGATTTGGCCTCAAAACATCTAAAATAAAAATGGCATGAAAATATTAAGTGAATATTCATTTACAATTAGTACAAATAGAAAAGGACTATGCTCTGAAATTTGGTTAATAGAGAGTTAGGCATTTTGGAGCTGAATCAAACAACTTAACAAGAGTCCATGTAAAAGTTTGCATGTTGTACTACTTCCTGTACTCATAAATGATTTTGTGAATCAGCCTTTTAATTTCTTGACTGCATTTGCTGAGTAACAAGAAAATTGTGTTTTTCTTCAACACCTCTTCCTGCCTAATTTTCCTTATGACGTTATATCAAAAAGGAAATCTGAATTCACATTACAAATCTGGCAATAAGATATGCTGTAATATTCATGCTGATACCACCCTCAAGCAATGAGTGTAAACAAGTGTTAAAAACTGCAAGAGACCTTTCAGCAATGTGCATCATACAAATTGTAGTTAATCACATCCATCTGCTAAGTTTGAGCTGGAAAGGTCAATAAAACCTTTTTCCAATTTTCTTTACACATGCTTTATACCACTGGGAACCTAGTCTTTTCAAAATAAATGAGTATAAGGTTAGATTATTGTTTCATGCACAAAAAACAGAAAACAAAGGCCATAAAATGAAGTTATTGACCAACATCATAATTTTGAGTTCACTTCAGAAGTCCTATCTGGCCTCTCATAAAGAATTGTCTCTTGAATTCAGCCAGTTTTTGATTTTTCAGTTGACCAATCAGTGAACCTACAAGCCTGAGAGGGGAGCACGTTTTTTCATATTTAATATGTAGTTCATGTTTATTTGCAAGTATCCTCATGAAAATCAGTTTCTACATTAGTAATTTCTATCTTTACAACTCGTGGGAATGGCTGAATAACAGGATTCTAAGTTCTAGCATATTTTTAGATTTGATTTTTCTAGAAATTCTTATTTTAACTGATCCACTAGGATGCTTATGGATGAGCTCATAGTTTTTAATAGTCACGTAAGTAAACGCACAGACCTACAGTGGATTGTTACTCTTGTTTCTGTTGATGCAAGGCCATCAGATTCACTTTTCCTTCACAACAACTCTCTTACCTCTTACTTCAAAAAATGGATGCTCAAAATCCCTACGACATAAAGAAAGATTCTAGCAGGAACTAATTGGTGTTGGAAACAGACTCTGGATACTATGAGAACAGTTTCAATAGCTCCTTTCTAAATTGACTTAGGCACTAAGGGCCAGATGTAGGAAGCCTAATACCGGTCGGTAACGGCCGATTTTCGGTAAAAATCCCGTTACCGACCGGTATTCAGGCTTTTGGTATGTAGGGGGGACATTTCAGGATTCGGTAATTTTACCGATTCGGTAAATACCGAATCCTGAAATGAGATGTAGGGGGAGTGTGTGGGTGTAGTGTGGATTCGTTATTTACCACCAACTAAAAGTTGGTGGTAAATGACGAATGTCTTAGAAAAAGCATTATTTGGCCCTTAGAAGTGTGCAATGTGGCAGACATTCATGCCCTTAGGGCATGTATGTGTGCCACATGTGCACACATGCAGGAAGCAGGGGTGCAACAGGGTGTCACTGTGACACCCTGCCACCCTTGATTGTGCTCCCCCCATTACCGAATCGGTATTTACCGATTTGGTAATGGTAACTGGCTTCCTATTGATTCCTATGGGCCTCCTGGCCCATAGGAATCAATGGGAAGCCAGTTACCATTACCGAATCGGTAAATACCGATTCTTAATTACCGACCAATTCCGAATCGGTAATTTTTACCGACTGATTACCTACATAGCATTTACCACTTCATAAATACCGAATCGGTAAAATTCGGTATTTATGAAGTG
This sequence comes from Triturus cristatus, assembly GCF_964204655.1. Lineage (NCBI taxonomy): Eukaryota > Metazoa > Chordata > Amphibia > Caudata > Salamandridae > Triturus > Triturus cristatus. The sequence goes on along the minus strand of NC_140589.1, from coordinate 496,273,332 downwards.
GTAAATGTTAGGCTACCTACATAAGGCCCTAGAGGAGGTAAAATCCATTGAAAGAACTGTGTGCAGTCTTTCCATGTACTCAGTGTAGTTTCAAATGTTCTGTTTATATACAATTAGAAACTACTGTGGATTTCATAGGTTATAATTTTAGATCCCATGACTTTAGATCCCCACTTAAAAAAACGAATGGAGGAGCCAGTGCACATCATGGAATACCTTTATGAAGGTACCGAGTGTACAAAGAGAGTTTTCAAGGACTAAATGGTGAAAGGATTGGCATCTGACTCATCGGAGCAATTGACTTTCATTTATGCCCCCCCAGAATTCTTTACAAAAGGTCAGAAACTTTGGGGCTATATTCTATTCTGAGCTAAGTCTAATTCCTCAAGTCAGTGCAATTGTCAAGGGAACTCTCAAGTTGTCTCTCCTACTGAAAAGTCTCCTGCTTCAGCAGACCTCTCACCAAATCAAGCTGCCCTAAGCTTTGATGATGGTACTCTTGAGTTGCTTCAATTTAGTTAATACCATCCTCATAAACACTAATCAAGGGGTAAGAGCAGTGCAAAATCAGCCTGTAGGAATCTGCCCTCAGTTATGGAGAAACAACCATGTTGAGTCCTGAAATCACTCCACGTTTTAGTGTGGAAATCAGAATAACATTTACAAAACTCTTTAAGCAAAGGTGCTGGTTAACTACAACAGCTCAATCAACAATATATCCCCACAAGGAGCTTACAGCTGGATTGCTCTCAGAGGATCTAGCAATTCCCCTTCAAGTGAACAAAACATTGCAGAAGATCCTTAGGAGTTCAGGGCATGAAAGTATGGAACACCTTAAACCATGGGTTCCACATTAAAGGTAACTATCTTTAATTCAGGAAACTTTAGATTTACAAACTTTTACACCTGTGCTTGTGCCAAAATGATGCACTTACCCGACAGGGGCATAACAAGGAGAAATATTTTAATTTCACCTCATTACTTCCTCTTTCCATGTGCCACAGCATAGAAAAAGGAATATGACTCTAAGAAGTTTTGTTTGGTGTTTCTGGAATGCATTACTTCCTGCACAAACAATCCTTCCCATATGCAGGCAACCTTGCAGCATGGCGCAAGGGTGCCTGCATTGTTACTACGCAGCACACAGTGCATCAGCTCTCTCGAGAGACCAGAAATGAGCCATAGCTTAGCATATATGGTGCACAACTGCTCTCTTGATTTCAAAACAACACATCTCACAAAGTTGCCTTGCTTGCATGACATATTAGTAAATCTGCCTTTTAATCCATGACTCTTAAATACTTTAACCCTCTCACACTATTGGTTCTTAAATATATTTCGCGCACGAACACTTTTGAAGTGTTCTTTTTTCAAAAACTTATAATGGGGAAGTGTTATTTTTAGATGTTTCATTTTCGAACTTTTGAAGTAATACAATGGAATATTTGTTCAATACCACCTTTTGACATTCAATATGAAATGGCTAATAGGAACAATAAAATACAATGCATGCACAATTTTGTAGCAGGAGCAGAACAAAGGGAAATATACTGCAAAATTATTATTAAAAAATAACTTAAAACCTCATATTGTTGTGGACATCAGAAGAGCAGAGGTTTTCTAACCTCTCGCTGAACAGTGATCAAGTTGCATAGACAGCAGTGCATCTTGAACTCAGCCATTATATGTAATAAAGATAACACAAGAGGGCCTGCTTTTATAGCTGTATCACTAGGCTAAGTATGTTCCTTGTGAATAATTGTTAGGACTTTAGTGATAAATATAGATTTAACAATTCAGTGATGGACAATGACATTTAAAGTTTCAATCTTCTTAATATATATTGCAATTCATATTTTATAAAGTACATTTCTTGGATTGAAGTAAGTGTGTATCTAAATAAAAAATCATTTAAAGAATAGATTTACATGAAACCCTTTCTAATTAGTTTCTTCCCATTTTTAAAGGCAAACCTATCATAGTCTTAAGGCAGTTGTTTGCATTTGCTTTGAGGAAAATATAGTTCCAATTTGTTATAGTGAGTTAACAATCTCCAGCAGTCCACCACCTTATAATTAAGTCCCTGATAACCTTCTCTGTATGCCTTTCCCTCATGAGTGTAAGGGGGTTCCTCTAGATTCTTAAAGTCTGCCAAGTCACAGAGTTGTTCACCATTTAAGATTTTCTGGAAAGACAGGAGGCTAGAATTATGCATTAACTTTTATTTTTTACCTCCAAACAGCAACACTTCAAATTTCCATACGTAGAACACTGTATGAACAAATAAAGTAAAACACAAACCCTCCACTACATCTTGTCCCTCTTTTGTTTGCTGCTTCTGAGCAGACAAATATGCATGTCTATTTCTAAATAGTTATGCATGTTTTATGTTGGTTGAATGCAGGACATGAGGCAGTACCACAGTGTATAGGTTATGTTATAGAATGAGTGCTGTTGATACATCTCATGTTTTATCTTCGGTTTTAGGATGCAAATGTAGTGAGTTTAAATATACTATTATTTGTATTAGGCATAATTAAGGTCCATTTTGAAGTGGGGTTTTAGAAAGGAAGAGATTTATTATGAAAAAGATCATAACTGCTCATGAAGGTATATTATCGTTCAATTGGTAAAGGCATTGAACTGAGGCACATGTAAGAGCTTGTTTCAAATGGTTTGTGAGAATGAAAGCCCGAGCCCTTTAAGTAAAGGAAAATAATGCGATAATGGCTTCAGAGGCTCCTTTATTAAAGGTGGCCATCTTTGAAAAGGACATCTCATTAAACGGATGCGTTTTTTTAAGGGCACTGAACATGATTTACAAGGCTTTACACCACTTTCTAAAGGCAATTGGACTTTTTCTGTGCTCTGTTTTTTAAGGTTCTAGGGTTAATTTTTACAGCATCTGTTGCTATGGGAAGCAGTTGAAGTTGTATTGCATGCTGACAGGAACTTTCAGTTGACGGTTCTGCATGATTGACAAGAGGCAAGTTTTTGAATGTTATTGGCCAAATAATATTATTACTAGGTTTGGTTATCATAATTACGTGAAGTTATTTTAGTCCATTTATAGTGAAAAGTGATGGAGGAAATAACTATGATTCCTGTAAAAGAGCAGGACGAAATCATTAAACAGATTATGGGAAGTGATTTCAATAGAACAGCCCATGAGACTGTAAAATCTCTGATTACACAGAGTATAAAGAAAAATTGCTATAGTGAATGAGGAAGAAGAGTTTTTGTGTTTTTCAGAAGATGGGGATAGTTCAAAGAGGAGTCCGGCGGTAGGTGCATTAAAAAGAGGAAGCACTTATGTGATCAGGAGGTGCCAAGGTTTCACAAGAGATGGTTGTCCAAAGAGATACAGGGAGGAGGCAGGAGTTCCTGCAAATGATGAGGCATTTAGTGTTAAAAAGACAAGTATGAAGATTCATGAGTACATATTTAACCTTGATAATGTTGATAGTGCAGGAAATTAATTTGGGGATATTGAAGAGGTTAAAACTGATATGTATAAGGTGGCTAAGGACCCTTTGGGGTATTCAATCCATAGGATGTGAAACATCCAAGAACTTGTGTGCTTTGGACCATGTTGAAGACTATATAAAAGAGCACATTAGAAAATGTTTGAAAAGAGAGGAAAGAAATGTTATGAGAGCGGAGTGCTCTATGCCAATTGCTAGCACAAAAGAGATCAGGACACCTAATCGAGACCATGAATTAATAACTTACCTTTAAGGGAGAGGATGCAGCCTTACGGCTAGAGTGGTTGACCTTGGAGCTGGGGAACCGGGTTCGAGGCTCGGCAATGACACTCAACATCCTGTGATTCTGGGCACATCACTTAATCTCCTTGTGCCTAACAAAAAAAATAAAAAATAAATGTGGTCTTGTGTAACAAAACTGGTGCTCATGTAAAGATGTCCTGGGTCTAGTTCGCCCCATATTAAACTCCCCCAAAAAACAAAAATGTTAGGCAGCGATCCAAGAAAAGGTTTAGAACATTCACGAAAAGAATGTGAGGACAGGTTGTTGAATTGTTTTAGGCGCTTTAGCCAGAAAATTTATTTTGGTAGAAGAGATTTAAGTCAAAGGATGTGACATTGAACCAAAGAGCAATGTGTTTTTAGGTAATGTAAATGCGAGTAGAGAAAAGGAAATCAATCTTAATGTGGATAATCCATAATTTGGGAGAATTTGCCAAAAACTAAGCAAGCAAAAAAGCTAGAGGCTTATTGTTTCGGGAAGGTATAGTTAAGAAGCTTGGAAAATAGGTTTCTACTTTTACAGCCCTAGACAAAGCATATAATTCAATGTGGAAAGAATTTGGAGGAAAGTATTTATGTGGTAGGGCCGGAAGGAGAGAGCAACCTTTCGGCCATGGATACTCTAAGTAACCAGTATGGATAAGGAAAAGGAACATAAAGGGGAAATCAAGGAACAACATGTTTCTTTCCCCAGAGAGGAAGAGGAGGAAGATATAGATCTTCAAGATGAAGAGGACAGAATTTTTCATCGGGCAAGGTGAATGCAAGGATTATTAATGGTTCTATCCTTGGAAGGTCAAAAGGCAGACTTAAAAACGTTTTGAAGGAATGGAAGAGAATAACTCAAGATCCATGGGTTACTGCAAAAGTAGAAGAATATGTCATAGAGTTTGCGAAAACCCCATTTTGGGATAGAGAACTAAAGAAATCGAAAAAAGAAACAGGAACAAAGACAAATTGTGTCAAACGAGATATGTTGGAGAAAGGCAGCCATAAAATGTATAGACAAAAAGAACGGAAATCTGTGAGTACATTATTTGTAGTGAAAAAGATGGACATGGGTTGGAGGCCAGTAATAAATTTGGTATACCATTATTTGAAGATAGAGGGAGTACATATGATAAGAGATATGGTGCAGAAATCAGATTGGATGGCGAAGCAATTATATCATTTCCATTGTCTGCCATTTGTGCTAATTCGTCTGCAACCTTGGCGTTTTACCAGAAGGCGATAGTGGGGTTTCTAAGGAAATTAGGTGTAAGAAATATAATTTATCCAGACATCATTCTTATTTTGAGTCAAAAAGATAGATTTCATAGTGAATCAGGACAAGTCTGTGTTTCAGCCTTCACAGACTATGGAGTTTTTGGGCTTCAGAATATATAAAAAGTTAGCTTCAGCTACTAGAGAAGAAGAACAAAATAATAAAGAGGGTAGTAAAGCAAATGATGGGCAGACAAAAAGTGAGTTGGCTCGTGTGATTGGCATTTTGTCCTCATCAGTTCAAGCCAAGTTTCCATGGGCATTATATTACAGGACTGTACTGCGGTTAGATAATTCAGGTCCTTCAAAAAGTATTTGGTATAGGGACAAAGTAAAGATTCTGGAGAAAGCAAGCAAGAAAAAGTTAAATTACTGGTTGGAATATCTAGAGGTCTGCAAAGGAAAGATTTTTTTTTGTTTGGTTCTAGATTTTGTGCTAGAATTTGATGCAAAACGTTTGGATGAAATGTGTTTTAATTAGGAAACTGGAGGAAGATGGAATTTAGAGAAAAAAGGATCATATATATTCAATGGAGGACACAGCGGGTCTTTTTGCACTATGCAGTCTCTGGTAGCCGGTTCAGGGGTGTTCTTTTTTACAGAGAATTGAAAATGTAACAGTAGTGACTTATATAAACATATTGGGAAGATGCAGGTCCATAAAATTAACAGGAATTTCAAAGAATCTATAGAAAGTTTGTCTAGACCACAAAATAGAATTGAAAGTAGAATATTACTAGAATATGATTGTTGACTAGAATTATCATCATTTAATAGACTACAGCAATTGGAAATCAAGAAGGGAATTGTTTCAGAAAGTAAATTGGCAGCCGAATCCAGTGGTATTGGCAGTGAATGAGTTCAGTGAAGATTAGAAAAGAATGCAAGGTATGCCTTCCCTCTTTTTGAAATGACTTAGAGGGTGTTAGTACATGTGAGGAGACAGAAATGCCAAATAATGTTAGTGACTCCTTTTTGGGCAACACAGGTATGGTTCCCATCAGTAATGAAAATTGCTGTGGAAATTCCTTTTCGGATTCAGTCTTGAAGAGGACTGTTGGTATGGACAGAAGGGGACAGAAGGGGTAAAACATCATTTAGTAGAGTGAGGTGTGCTCAGCCTCCGAGGGCCCGATTCACAGAAGTAACTTAAGACAAATTCCTAAACTTACTACCATTTTGATTTTCACAGAAGGCACTTACTCATTTCGGTATTCACAGAAGTTAGGAGTCCTAACTTTAGGACTCCTAAATGCCTTCTGTGAATACCAAAAGGCCTAAAGTTAGGATTTTTCTCAGTTTAGGAGAAGTAAAGTTAGGACTCCTAACTTTAGGACTCCTAAATGCCTTCTGTGAATACCGAAAGTCTTAAAATGAGGATTTTTCTCGGTTTAGGAGTCCTACAGTTAGGAGTCCTAACTTTACTACTCCTAAACTGAAAAAAATCCTAACTTTAAGACTTTCGGTATTCACAGAAGGTATTTAGGAGTCCTAAAGGTAGGAGTCCTAACTTTACTACTCCTAAACTGAGAAAAATCCTAACTTTAAGACTTTCGGTATTCACAGAAGGCATTTAGGAGTCCTAAAGTTAGGACTCCTAACTTCTGTGAATACCGAAATGAGTAAGTGCCTTCTCTGAATACCAAAATGAGTAAGTGCCGTCTGTGAATACCAAAATGGTAGTAAGTTTAGGATTTTGTCTTAAGTTAGTTCTGTGAATCGGGCCCCTAGTTTTGAAATTTCAGGAATTCAAGAAGATTCACAAAACATTTTGAAGAGACTTCAGAAAGCCTTAACAAGCCATGGGCACTGGAAACAAAGAAAACATACAGGAGTGCATGGAATGCCTTGTTATGCTGGTGCTTTGCAAGGGATGTGGATCTTGTGCTTGCCAGTGAGGTAAAGGAAACATATTACTTGGCAGAGTTGTTTGTAAAAGACATGAATTATAGGACAGTTAATTGTTGCAGGTCAGATATGGCAGCAGGTCATTCTCTGTTGGAGGATATTTCCGTAGGAAGAAGGTCCATGATATGTAGAGTTATGAAGAGAATTTAGTTGAAGAGACTTCCTAGGTTTTGTTATAAAAGTCGCTGTAGTTTTAATTTAGTCTTGAAATTGTTTGTGGATTGACAATTTACCTTTAAAAGAGTTAACATGGAAATTGACTATCGTGCATTGTTTGATTTTGATTTGAGTAGTATGTTTTATCAACTAAACAGTTGGAAATCTGGAAAAGACTATATGAGAATTATTTTTTTTCCTAGAATATGAGGAGTTTCCAAAACTTTGTGTGGTGAAATGCATTAATGAATACAGTTCAAGAGTACTGAAAAATAGACAAGCATGTGTAGATAAATTGTTCATCTTGTATGTTAAGCCATGTACAGCAGTATCTGCGACAACAATTGCGAGATGGGTTAAGTCAGTATTGGAGGAAGCAGGAGTGGATATCAATAATTTTAAGACACATTCTATGAAATGGCCAATGGGCTGGAAAGTTTTTTGTGCAGGGGGTGGATTGGAACAATTAATGAAGGCAGCAAATTGATCAAAAGCAGAGGTTTTCTTCAACCTTTACTTAATTGAGCATGTACACGGCTTTGATTTATCTGCTTTAAACCTACATAATGCTAGCCTCCTTACTTGCCATTAAATGCAGATTCTCAGAGCTATAGTGTATGGAGAATCATGATTTTATTAAAGACAGGAGGCTAGCATTATTCCTTCCACTCAACCTGAAGGAGTTAAACATGGCATATGTGGCTGCACAGGAGTCCCAGTTGCAAACATATGCGGCCATATTTGTAAAGAAACCAAACAATTTCAGTTGGAGGGGATGGGAGGGGGTCACCTAAACATATGCCACATTTTGAGCCACTGAAAACGAACTGGATGCCATTGAAACATTGTCATGATAGAAGCATTTGTGAGGAAGAAGTTGCCGCTGAAGGAGGAAGAGGGATCCCCAGGACGCCGCACCTCAGGTAAGACATTTTCTTATTTTTAAATACTTTAAGTTATTTTAAAATGAGGGCGTGCGGCGCGTAGTGGGGCTACGCGGAGTGTGCGAGTGTGCGTAGATTTGGCCACACTACGTGATGCTCCACGTAGCCCCACTGTGCCCACTACGCCCAGGGTTAGTCTTTAGCAACAGGACCTCCTCATGGGACTACACTTGGTGGCAATTGGAGCTAGTACCAACACCCACACCCACAGACCATGCTAGAAATCTAGGAATAATCCTAGATGAGATGCTCAACATGACAGCTCAAGTCAATGCAGTGTGCACGTCATGCTTCCACGTCCTACACATGCTGCAAAAAAACTTCAAATGGTTGCCTCACAACACCAGACGGACCGTCACTCAAGCACTCAACACCAGCAGGCTGGACTACACCAACATTCTATGCCGAAATCGCCAAACAACTCCTACACAGACTCCAGATCATCCAGAACACCCCTGCAATACTCATTCTTGACCTCCCATGCAGCACCCACATCATGCTGCACCTCAGGAAGCTTCACTGACTCCCTATTCACAAGCGGAGCCAATTCAAACTTCTCACGCACACATACAAAGCCCCACACAACACAGGAGCAGAATATTCGAACAGCTGCATACAATTTCACCAACCCACCAGACACCTATGCTCTACCTCACTCTCACTCACACACATTTCTCACATTCTCAAAAGTAAAACCGGAGGTTGATTATTCTCCGACATCACACCCAAGACATTAAACGACCTCCCTCAAATCATCATCACAGTCTCCCTCTTATGTCTTGAGTTCTGCAAGAAGCTGAAGACCTGGCTCTTCATATAGGCACTTTGGGGACCACAAAACTACACACCTGCTCAAGTGCTTGGATACCCTCTTGTGCTATACAAATCATTCTAACATAACATTCCAAAGTCCCCAACAGAATCACTTTGTAAATGTATATGGAGTGTACCTAGATTCTGAAGGTTGCTGACCTTACCCTATGTAATTTAATTTGTATTATGTTTTTTGACAATGGCTTGTGGGTTCCTTGATCAGGAGAAACCAGTCGAACAGTAGAGCTAGCACTCTTCAGTAAAGCTTTTTGTGTGCCGTGTGAATGGGAAGAACCTCCACTTGTCCCTGGACCCTGTAGTAGTCAGGGGTTATTTTCGGTGTTTGTGAATATAAGAATCATGAATGTTAAGGTTTTTTTGGACCAAGAAGAAAGTAGCAAAGTTTGTTTGGAGAACTGTAAACGTCCCTTTTAACGGTTGGTGTTTAATGTTTGTGAACATCATATGAACCATTCAGTTGGTCTTACATTAACTGTGTTGTTCATTTACAGTAGTAATCCAGTCTTCGCTAGATGACTCCAAACGGAATATGTTTTTTATATTCAGGGTCCCAATTTCTATAATTATATCAATCTTCAATTACCAATTTTATTGCGGTGTCACAACTTTGTGCTTTTTACAATGTGCCCATCGGTTTTACTGTTCATATATTTATAAATTAATCATAACCTAGTATATCTTTCCATACACACACCCTAGTACAGCTCCCTCAACTTATAATGTAGTGTCTATGTCCTATCTATATCCTACTAGATACTACCTTTACTCCTGCCTCTTTCCTTCTACATCTACCAAACCTTGCCTATACCTTAGTAAAAATTTACCCCAGGACCACCTTAGTGTCTCTACCCTAGCTATCACTTTTTTGTTTACAGGTGCTAATTTATTGTCTCATTTTCTATAATTTCTTAGTTAATTTTCAGTAAATTGTATTAGAAAAAGGGTTTTGAAAGATCGCCAAAATCAGGTTTTCACAGCCCACGTATTCAGTCGCGTATTCTCTATTTTACTTTTGCTCCAAAATGTGACGACAGGCAGAGTAGCTCGTTTAGAAACTCTCCTAGAAACATATGACAAAGAAATGCACTAATAGAGAAAACGACCTCACTTAGGGCCTCATGTAGGTAAATAAATTTTACCGGTTCTTAAATACCAAGCCGTACCGAATCGGTAAATTAGAATCGGTAAGTTATATGTAGGTAAAAATTCGGTAACAGTTACCGATTCGGTAACATTCGGTAAATACGAATCGGAATTCACCGAATCGGTAAATACCGAGGTGATAATTACCGATTCGGAAAATACCGAGGTGGTATCTACCGAATCGGAAAATACCGAGGTGGTATCTACCGAATCGGAAAATACCGAATCGGTACGTACGGATTCGGTAAATAACATCACATGACTTGACGAAACAGCTAATCCTGTGCAACGACAGCCCACCCAACCAGGAACTGCCCACACCCAGGCAGGTGTACACAATTAGCCGAAGTGGCCACACCCAGGCAGGTGTACATAATTAGCCGACCCTGGAGAGGCTCGGAGTGCAGAGGAGAGGCAGGGAGCAGTTGCATGTGCGAGCGGGAAACGAACAGCATGTCCAGCCAGAGCACACAGAAAGACGGAGGGGAAAGGAGGAGGAAGCTCAAATTCAGCCCCAAGGAACTCCAGGTGCTGGTGGAGGAGGTGGTGAAGCAGCACCAGAAGCTGTTTGGGAGGCAATCCCTGCAAGTGCCTGAGGCCGAAAAGCGCAACATATGGCTGGCCATCCAGGCGCAGGTCAATGCTGTGGGAGTGACCCACAGGGAAATTGAGGTCCTCAAAAAGCGCTGGTATGACCTGAGGATTGTGACCAAGAGGAAGATGGGCGACATCCAGAAGGAGGCCAGCCAGACCGGAGGTGGAACCAACAGGGCACCTGCCCTCACCGAACTGGAGGAGCTGGTGGCGGCCACACTCGAGCAAGAGAGCGTCGTGGGTCTTGGGGACGCCGACAGCTCTGCCAGAGCCGCAACACACCAAGGTAAGACGAAAGCACAGCAATGTAGCCGCCCCTACCCCTATCCCACATCCCCCATTGTGAAACGAGAATCACACTGCAGTCCACACGTGTCAGTGCAGACAGGCAATTCATTCCGGGAGATGTAGTCAGGGCCACACTAACCATGACGTAAATGTCACAGGGCAACAAGGCATGTCACGCACTCGAGGCACAAGGAGACAGAGGACAGATTGGAATGTGAAATGATTTATTGTGACGCTTGCAATGCAGCCCTTCGGGGACACTGAGCCAATGTTGTTTTTCTGTCCACAGATGTGACATCATGCAGTACAGGGCATGCTGCAGGGGAGACGGCACACCGGCCACAAAAATCACCTCTAGCCACCACGAGTTCAGACCAGGGAGCAGGCCCACTTTCAGCCGCACCACCTACGCAGCCAGCCGCGCCGCACACAGAGCCACCATCACCTCACCGAGAGCCAGCATCACCACCACCAGAGCCAGCATCGCCACTCATGTTCGATTCACCGGCCACATCTCCGCTTGCAGGTGTGAGAATGAGGAGGCGTCCAGCAGCCAGGCTACGAGCCTTCGACACCTCGTCAGACGACAGCATGGGCCCAGAAGACCGCACCGGGCCCCAGGAAGGGAGCCATCCCACTGTGCCCCACACCTCACAGGCAGCACAGACGGGAGCAAGAGGGCGCCGCAGGTCACGTGTCCAGAGTCCACCAGCACCCACTGACGGCCATGGTGTCTTCTTGGGGCTCGAGGGCCAAATGTTGAAGCAACAGCGCCTGCAATCAAAGGCAGTAATGTCAGTCCAGAGGCACATGCGGGTGATGAGGACAAGCTTAGTCAACATGGACACAAACATTGGCGGCATGGCTGCGGGCATTCGGGACATGTCCCAGTCAATCCAGCAGTTGTGCAGCAAATTAGATGCTGACATCGAAGCACGGCGCCGGGAACGCCAGAGAAGGGACACTACCAGCAGGGCACTCAACCGTCTGGCAACTGCGACTTCCCTACTTTGCCGGCGCTCTGTGACGATGCAGGAGGGCCTAACACAGTGCTGCAGCGACCTGTCACGGGGGATGGTGCAGGTGACAAGTGCACTAGGGGTGCTATTGACAAGTCAGGCGTCGACAACTGCTGCAGGGGATGCTGCGGAGAGCATCGACACCAGCAGCAGCATCACACCCCCCGTCCCAGAAGCACGCAGGAGCAGCAGGCGGCTTGGGGTTGGCTCTAGTGAGGATGCACAGGCCGTGCAATCCACCACTGCAGCGCGTATGCGCAAACATTGATGTGGCCCTGCTTATCCACTTGCCATTGGGTGACGTAACCCTGGACATACTCATTGTATAGATGGCATATTGCCAGATTGGCCTGTTCATGTGTTCATGGCGTGGTGCCACATTAAACTACGTCATGACTTCTCACGACTCGCTGTGTCCCCTCACTTACTCAGAAATAGTTGCATGTGATCTCTGCCCGTCTCTCTCTCCCATCGATTGCAGTTGGCACTCTAGCTGCGCTGCCCTCTGGCTGGCCTGACTCATCCTCGTTGTCCTCAAAATATGTTAGTTCCACATCTGTACCTTTTTTCGTGGCAAGGTTGTGCAGCATTGCACAAGTGGCAATTATCTTGCAGCAGGTGATGGGTTTGTACTGGCGTGCGCCTCCGCTCTTGTGGAGGCAGCGGAACCTGCTCTTCAGCAGTCCAAACGTGCGCTCCACCACATTGCGTGTAGATTTGTGGGCCACGTTGTATCGTCTCTCACTCTGGGTTGCTGGGTGTAGGTAGGGAGTGAGGATGAATGAACGGCATGCATATGCACTGTCGCCTGGATGAGTAAAAGGGAACCATCAGTTACATGCCTCTATACACTCTGATTTGCAGGTTTCAAGGGGCGTCACTGTTACTTACCCAGCAGGTATCCCTCTCCGAATTCTCCGGCTCTCAGTCGTGTGTAGATCCCACTATTCTGGAAGATGTAAGAGTCGTGGGTGCTCCCAGGAAACTTTGCAACAATATCTGTGTTGATGTTCCCTGCATCACAGATCACCTGCACATTGATGGAGTGGGTGGACTTCCTGTTCCTGTAGATGTGCTCTGTGTCAGCTGGAGGACAGATTGGGATGTGTGTACCATCAATACAGCCGATGACATGGGGGAACTGTGCCATGTGATAAAAGTCTGTTTTTGTTTTCTGCAGTGCAGCCTGTGTGTTTGGGAAGCTTATGTAGTGGTGCATTCTCTGCATCATGGCATCCAGGAACTTCCTGAAGAAACGTGACAGGCAACTCTGGGATACCCCACCCACCGCAGCTATCACCACCTGATAACTGCCGGATGCCAACAGATGTAGGCTGCAGAGCACCTGCACATGTGGGGGTATGGCGTGCGCCCTTCTTATTGGCTGGTCCAGGAGTGGGTGAAGGTCCCTGATTAAGTCCATGATGGTTTCGGGGTGTAGCCTGTACCTCTCATGTATCTCTGCATCAGTCAGCTGGAATAGTGTGATGCGCTGTCTGTAGATTTGTTCCTCCCGTCGCCACACCCTCAGTCCTGCTGCCTGTAGACGTAGGCGCCTTGCAATGACGTACATGGCGGCCATGTTGTCCACGCAGTTGCATTTTGGGATTGCTTATGTGCATTGTTGATGGTTACCACCTGCTTTCCATCCGTGTTAATTACCGACTCTTATTTACCGATTTTCCTGGATTTCTTAATTACCGACTGCTCCTACATGTCATTTTAAATTTTTACCACTTCATATTTACCACTTCATATTTACCGATTCGTTAATGATGTATTCGGTAAATATGAATCGGTATTTTAGAATTCGGTAACTATGAATCGGTATTTACCGCCTCATATTTACCGAAAAGTGGTTTTTGGACTCCTACATCTCACTTGTCTGAATACCGGTCGGTAACGGGATATTTACCGAATTTCGGCCGTTACCGACCGGTATTTGGCTACCTACATGAGGCCCTTAGTCTTGCGACTGGTGATGTGGAGAGGGACTCTCACTTTCAAAATTCGTTGTAGTTTGCATATTTGTGAAAATAAGAGTTGCTCAAGAGAGAGTTTAAATAGTGCTTGCATAATGGATTAATAAGTCACACTAACAGAGCTCTAATCCAACAAATCACAACAAATATTTAGTAATACGCAAGAAAACATTGGATTGTTGAGGTCCATCAATGCAAAGCTGTAACATTCTGTTTGGAAACAACTGAGTAAAAATTGGTTCGACTTACATTTCAAAACTCTGCATTTTTCGCTAACACAATTTGAAACTGGTATTCAAATAATCGAGCTATAAACCCTTGAAATCCTGATCCTTCTGTAATTCCAATGCAAATGACGGAATGAATACCCTGACAGGGTTTACTGAGATTAAGGGGCACACACATTGCAATGCTTACAAAATCACATTACATGGATGATTAATAAGCGTTTTTCAATGTTTCGCGTTCCAGTGCAGTAGCTAATTTGATTACACAATTCCCACTAAATAAATACCCAGGGGAAATTAATTATTTACCTATATATGGTTAGAAAATAGTATATTGTATCAACAAAATTGTCCATGATAAATATTTACACAATTTGTCCATGTGAAAGTTGCAAAGGAACATGTTTATTTGCAGCAATTCAAGAAACACACTCGATACTTTATGGGCCAGTTTATCCTAAAACACGTGTTTTAGGGCCAGATGTATCAAGAATTGCTTTTGAGATTCTTAAATAGCGAATTTTGCGAATCCTTAACATTCTCTATTAGCGAATCGCAAATTGTAATTTGCTATTAGGGAATGCATTCCCAATTTGCGATTACCAAATTGGTACTCGCAAATTGAGAATCCAATTGTGAGGGTGCTATGGGGCCTAAAGGCGCCCCTGATGCACACGCAGAAAAAGTAAGTGTGCACATATGGCGCACACACATGCCCTAAGGACATGTTTGTGCGCCACATGGCACTTGGAGTTGTTGGTAATTTGAGATCCCTAAATGCTAATTTGCATTTAATGATTGCTACATGAATTGCATGTAGGGAATCGCAAATTGCGATTTCCTAACTGCATTTCCAATTTAGGTAATCACAAACATTGCGATTACCCATATTGCAAATGCCAAAGTTTCATTCGCAAAAGGGCCGATTCTGAGAATTGGACTGTTTGCGAATGCAAAAAGCCCTGATACATCTGGCCCTTAGTTGTTCCAACAGTACTAGGGCACTAAATGGAGGATACAATTGTATATGGCTCTCGAATAGCCAAGTAATTATTACCACATATTTGTTGGGCTTTGCAACATGAATCTATGATATCTAATTGCAATGTGCAGCCTTTTCCATAGCTTAGAGATCATCCAGGGCTTGATACAAGTACACTCATACTATTTAGTCAAAACCTCCAAACAGTAGAGTCACATTAGCTTCCTTCTATTCTGCCATTGGTTGGTTTAAAGTACAGGATAATTAATTATTTTGGGCTATTGTCTATGATGAGTATCTTGTTGTTATCCATTTAGAGTTACTGCTGGTAGTTTGGCATATCCTTTTGACATTGGCTACATAGACAGATTAATACTTTTAAAAAAAAATGATGATAAACAAAGAGATGGCAGAATTAGCAGGGAAAGGACAGAGGCTTTTTCCTAGGAGTCAACCTCAATGTAATGATCCTGCATCTACCATGTTCCATGTCCTGACAGATATAAGTCATTCTAGATGGGGGGCTAGATGGTCTAATTGGGTCTCAATGGTGCTCACCTCACCATCCCGGAGTCTCATCTGCACATCAAGTTTTTACAGATTTTACAGAAGGAGCAACCCTTTGCATTCATGGCTTTTGCATTTGGTCTTTCCTGGTCACCATGGTGTTTTACTCTGGTAATTTGTTCTGTGGTTGAATATCTCAATATCTTGGGGATCATAATTAATATTTAGTGGATTGACCAGATTTTTATGCCTAACGACCAACAATTTCTAGTTTCTCAGGAGTCTAACAAAACCTGTGTTTCTTTATAAAATTTTAAAAAAGTACTGATCTTGAACATTGACTTCCTGGGCTTCAGGATAGTATCAGTTACTCTACAACTGGCTATTATAAAGATAACACCATAGCGCCTTCAACTGGATCTCATTGAGGCAGCTAGCAAGGCTGATGAGACATCTCTCACAAGCAATTCAGCCTTTTATTCTGGGTCCACTGAGATACAGTATGAAATATTATGGGTCCAACCTGGGGTGGCGTGGCGAGCAAAAAAAACAATGGTTTAAACCCAGATCGGTGACTTGGGGTAAATGTTTCCATTGTTCAGCATTCAGTCCATCATCTGTTCTTTTTGCTTTTGCCACCCTAAGTGGGAAGGGTATGCCCAGACATGGGTCACATGCTCACTGTGCCACTGGATTCAAGCTAGCCTGGCTGATGAAGGGTGGAACCCTGAAACTGGTCCCAGGATGCTTATTTTCTGTCCAAGGAAGACTTGGCCTGGCTGTTCACGCTGGACTGTTCCCATGAGGAGCAGGGTCAAGTCTGATTTGCATATGGCTGGGTCCAACCTGGAGTGGCATGATGAGCAAACAAATGATGGATTACACCCAGATCTGTGACAGGGGGTCAATGTTTGCATTGTTCAGCATTCCGTCCATCATATGTTCTTTCTGTTTTTGATATGACCAATGTCGGCACAGAGGCAAACATGCCTTTATGAGGTGCACTGAAAGTGGACCTTTAGATTATATAAAGGGACCAAGCATGGTTCCAATAATTTTAGTTACTTTGTGGTTTTGGACCCAAGACCATGGACTACAGAAAAGAACCCAACATGGGCCCACAAATTCCAAAGTGCATGATCTCAGTTGCAAGACTTCAGATTATTGATTGCATTTGCAGGATGCCTTTACCTGTCGGGGTTTGAAAACAAAGAGACTGAGAACTTCGAATGGAGGGTGAATCTGTCTGCAGAGGCCCAGAAAGGACAACCTGATAATATATCCTTACGTTTCTCCTCTAGCATCAGAAACCTCGGGAAGAGGCACAGATGTGGGAAACAGTGGGAAACAGTCAGAATGGTGGGGCTCTGATTACATAAAGTCTACATGTTCCCTACCACCACTAACTTCACCCACCCCAAACACACACACACACTGAGTTTGCATTTCTTGGTAAAGCCTCACTTGATTCAAAATTACTGGTGCTGGGGACATTTCACAGCACTAATTTGCAATAATGATCATCTACTTGGCAATATTACATGTGCTGTCATAGTTTAGTATCAAGGGCACAGTTGTTTTTTTATAAAGTAGAATTAAAGAAAAGGCATCACATAGGAAGCTAAAAAGGAATCTTGGGAATGCCGTAATTAGGACAAACGCGTCATTAGCATGCATTCGTCCTGCACGCAAGTCGTCATAATGACTTGCCTTGGGGGGGGGGGGGGTGCTGTATTTTGGAATAGTTTAATTTACTATTCCAACTCCAGTCAGTGCAAAAGCAGGAGAGGTGTTGGGCTTTAATTCCAACACCATTCCATCAATGCGCACCCCTAAAGCAAGTCGTTGTAACGACTTGCGTGCAGAACAAATGCGTGTTAAAGACACGTTCGTTCTGTTGCCGGCGCTGTGAAGGCACAGCATGATTGGAGCATCGTCCTAAAAAACGTGTCCCCTATTGTTAACTTTAAAAGATAGGTCTTGTGACATACGTTTTAAAACCCGAAATTCTGGCATTAATGAATGTAGTTACACAATGTTCACACATTTTTTTAGACAAACAGCTTAAATACTGCAAAATAAATGTTGTTCTTTAATTACTGAGACGAGACGAAAAAATAACTTTTCACAAGTCAATGAATTGGAACACCAGAAGGCAACCCATATTCTCAAGAAGCACTAAATTACACAAACGAGATGTATTGACAATGTTTACACTTTAAAACATGGCCTTTGTGGAGAAAAAAGGCAAAGCCAGCTAGCTCGCTAATTGTTCTTTAAGTGGTATTGGCAATACTACGCATTCATCTAAGTGAGCCCCGCTTTAATATTGGTGCCGGCATGTGAGAGGAAGTATAGTTGTGTGTTCATGTCTATTGGTGTAGTTACTTTAAAATTCAGACATAAAACAAACAATCATTTATGGATCAAAATGAACACCAAAATAATGCAGCATTTGTTTGAAGTTTCTGTGAAGATAATGAAATTAGCTTCGAAGTAAATCTTACTTTTGCCTTGTAGCTGCACAGAAAACATCGAAGGCATAGAATTGAAAAAAAGTGTTCTCGACTACATATAAATTTCAGCCTATTACTGTAAATTACAAAAAATGCAATGGCAGAAAAAGAAGAAATTACGAGATAAATAAAGTATTCGGGTAGAGGAATTGTAACAAGAGCAATAATGAATTACTCTGACGGAGGTATTTTGAAAGATTACGCAGGGGTCACCAGGTCCAAGTAAGCTTGGCTGGTAGTAGCTGGGTCAGTGGATTAGAGGTGGGCCCACAACACCTGCAACCACAGCTGTATGGTCCTAAAGTACATTCTCAAATCCACGATTACATACGGCAGTGTAGCTTTACCTCAGAACCTTGACCTATGTAAGGGCCTCAGTATGTTTTTCTTTGGGTTTTTTTAAGCGCTGCTCATCGTCTACATCGTCAGAGCGCAAGTGGAGAGTGAGGAAATGAATTAATCGGCAGATGTCAGATTAAGCAGCTGTTATGATAAGTAGAAGCAAAAGAGGTCATTTTGGTTCCAGTTGGAATGTAATTTAAACAGGCGAAGCTTGCTGGTGACACTAAGGCTGTGTTGATCCATCTCCCTCTATTAATCTTCTGTGCTTATTTTTGAAGTAATGAAAATGTGTCCACTTCACTTTTTTGACGTCTCCCTGGATAATTGTGTTCCTAATGTCAAAATAGGTGTGGCTTTTTGTCCCATCTTCAAACTCCTAAAGTTTAAAAATAAAGAAAAACAATGACCCCCATTTCCATGAGACTAATCTTCCATGGTGTGGGGGTTATTGCAATATTTTTACGTTTACTTACCACCACATGGTGGCGGTAAGCAAACTTAAAAACATGCCATTTGTTTGTCCAATTTAGGTAGGGCAGGTGGACAAATTGGCAAACATTAAGCCACCCTTCCTCTGTTGGTCCATCGGAGGTATACGTAAGTAGCAGAAATGGAGTAGTCTTTGCAGCTCACATACTAAAGGTCCACCGGTCTCTAAATAAGAGGAAAGGGGGACACCTTTTCAGCAGAGAACCCTTTCCGACAGACTCTAAATGTGGCCCAAAGTCTCTTGCTCTTGAAAGTCAGATATCCATAATAATAGAGCATCATCAAAAACAGGCATTCTGTCTCCTTCATTAATTTCCACACCTTCCTGCGTCAGTTGAATCACTCCCATTTTTGTATACCACGGGAAAACACTGATACCAACACAAGCCCATGCAAAGTGTATGCTTCTTGCTTCTGGAGAGAAACTCACATGATTTAAACTTAACTTTGATAGGTAACTGTCTCATTGCTTTTAGGGTGCTATAGATTCTTCCCAATGTTGCTCAGTGCCTTCAGGTATTTGAAATTGTTATTGCAAATGTAAAGATTTTTGCAGAGTTATCATTCAAGTGTGACTACCTGCTTTGGTTTATTAGCTAGGACACCATCAATGAATATGTTCACTTCACCCATCCTGAACCCGACTTTTCTCTGACATTATCCTCATTCTTGTGCACATTTGTCTCATCTGCATCCTAGTTATTTAGTTGTTTGTGTTCCCTTCTGAAGGGGTCCTTGCCTGGCCATTTGTGATGGGCTGTTACCATGAGGATCAGGGTTAGTACTGCTCTGAATCAGTTAGGCTTTTGTCTAGAGGGGCACAGTGGATAAGAATAGGTGGGTTGGAATGCTGCAGAGAATGATTGCCAGTGGTTTAGACTACTTGTAAGCATTCCTTCCATCATCTTTTGTGCTTTTCATGTAATGCCCTAAGTGAACAGGAGTGTGCCCAGACGTGGGCCATTTTCTTACTGTGCCATACCATCCAAGCTATATCTCACTTTTAAATATTACTAAGTCCAAAACTGTCTGGAATTGCTTGTGTTGCCTTCTGAAGGGGGCTTTCCCTGTGGTTCAGGATGGGCTATTCCCACATGGAGCCTGGACAGCATTGATTTGGATAAGGTGGGATTCTGTTTAGAGTGACATAAAGGGCAAAACACCATGGGTTGAAATGCTATCCAGAGCTATTGCTAGTGGTTTAGGTTATTTTCAAGTATTCCTCACATCAACTTTTTCAAGCCTTGAAATAGTTCACCTATGCTATTCTGTTTACAGTACTCCTGGAATTAGAATTGTGGCTTCTTTTTCTGACAGGCCTCCAATACTTACCCTTACCTACACATTGAATTGCGCTGGCATTTTTTAAAATTTCATTTGTTTCATCAGTGTTATTATTCATAAAGCATTCAAACACAAAAAAGCATTTCAGCACTGAAGGCAACTGTCCAGCAAAAAAGAAAGACGGTGGAGGCAAGTTAAGATCAGCAAAAACAGCAGAGTTTTTAGGGCTTTCCGAATGTAAGAAAGTCCTGAATTCTGCAAAAGTGTAAAGTGAGTTCATTTCACCTCTTCAGGCCAAGATGGCTAAGTGATCACTGTTAGAAATTGGGTTTCTGGTTGGCTAGGGCTTGCGCCAAAGCCAGGCAGAAACCACCACTCTAGTCAGGGCAAGGGAATTACACGCTGAAGATGTCTCCTGCTCACCCCCTTGGTAGCTTGGCACGAGCAATCAGGCTTATCCCAGAGGCAATGTGTAAAGCGTTTGCGCAACACAAACACAGCAGCAACAGACTAGGCACACTACAAAAGAAACTCCACACAAGGTTATAACGAAAACAGCCTTTGTATTATCATAAACACATTAGAATTATAATCACACAAAATACACTGTGCCAACTGGCACTAGGCAATATTCACAGGGGACTATATACAGGACAGGGCCAATCGGGCCACTGTCAGAACCATCACAAAGCAGGTGGTAAACATAAAACACAACCAGTAACTACTGGTACAATAATGACCTCAGCATTATACCTAGCAACATGAACACATTATGTCCGCATCACAGTAGGCATAAAACACATTAGGCCCAAACCTCATTAGCATAAACACATTACGCAATAGGCATAATCCTAAAACATCATAGTATGACATTAGGCATCACAAGCATAAACACATTATGCAATAAAACGCAGTGCACCACAGTACACTGACCAGGTGCATACAGTACGCCTCACCTCACCCTGCAACTGCTCGGTGTACTGAGGCCCCGCTCTATCCGACTATCTATCCTTCGGCTTGGACAAGGAGAGGGGTACCGACGGATAAAGCGGGGCCTCAGTACACCGAGCAGTTGCCGGGTGAGGTGAGGCGTACTCCCACATAATGCTGGGAACACTCTGACATCCCTTAAACTACTGGACAAATCAATGACTGTTTGATTTTGGTAGGGTATTGTCACGGTGATTTTCTTATCAAAGTATCTTCGTAAACACATATTTCTGCAGTAGCATTTTACCATACATGGTCCTGACGAAAGCCAGGTAACTGTAACCTTTTGGCTGAAACATGTCGACCTCTATTGCTATAAGATAGTTATTTTTTCAAACTATCAGTTTTTCACTTGCTTTTTTAATCTTGGCACTTTTTTTGACACCGAATAAAGTTGGGTGGTGTTATCAGGTAGCCATTTTAAATACACTTCTCTTCTGTTTTGCACTGCATCTTACATCTTTATCAGTACCACTATGTTTTGAGACTTTTTCTCTGGAAGACTGCAAACTCATTGCATATACACAGTGATGGTTCCCCTGAAATAGGGTGCACTGCAATGAGTTGATCCACCTTACTCCCAGATGATTATGTTCTGCCAAAACGGTGGGCTGATGGGATTTGTCTCAACTTAGTGGGCTGAATCTGTCTTCTTCTCTTTGGCTCCCAGTTTCTTTACATTTTGACCGTCTCTCTCCTCTTTTGTTGTTTGTGTAGTTGTTGGGGGTTTGGAGTTTGCCTGGTCGTTAAAGATTATTCCCCTTAGACCCTCCATGAGTGTTGTTTGTTGTTAGCAGGTGCATACATCACCATGGAAAATGCCCCCAGGCCAACTGGCCTTTCACTTGGGCTCAAAATGCCCTCTGTCCAGAATGTCAGAGCGCTAAACTGCCACTTGCAGCTAAAGCAAAAGTGCGCAATGCGCAGGGGGCGGGGGAGTGTATCTCACTCCTTTCTCAGGGAACAAAATGCCCCCAACCGTTGCAGCTGCCCGCAACTGCGGTGCAGCTGTGAGCAAGAACAGACTCTGGCACTACTAGTGCCTCGCAAACTCCCGTTACCAGGACTCTCCCGGTGCCACTCCCGGCACTGCAACTGTTTAGAAAGGGAATTTGCACTTGTATTACTCTGGAGGGAGCCCCCACTCCGGCACTCCCTAACACCAAATTGCCCCCTCGGTGCAGCTGTCTGCAATCATGGTGCAGGTGTAAAAACCAACAAAGACTGGCACTCGCAGTGCCTTCAGGAGCATCAACTCACTGGGGCTCGCTGGCAGGATTCTCTGTCGCTGTGGGGGAAAACTGGATCTGTCGGCGGCCAGCAACGCGGGACCTGCGCTCTCCGGTCCTTCACTGGCTGCAAAGTGAAGCCCCACTCACCGGACTCTTCTGGACCCCGTCGGTCTTCTGGCTGCAGCTTCTGGGCAACCTGCGGGGGCTTTCTTCTCACTTCGCCCGGTCCCCCTTCCTGGGACCGGGACTTCAACGTTGAGCCCGCAAGGCTCTTGGACGTGCAAGAGGCCGCAGGCCCCGCCCCCAACCAGGCAGTTTTGCCTGACTTCCGGGTCACACTGGCAACAGCCCGGCGGCACCTTTTCACAGCAGCTCCTCAGTGCAGGGTGGGCACCCGCCCGTAGCTAAGACCAAAAGCAGAGTGGGCCCCCGCCAGAGAGCACGCCAATGTGGGGTGGGCACCTGCTCTCAAATAACCACCAGTGCAGGGTGGGCTCCCGCCGGAGGAGCACAAACGTGGGGTGGGCTCCCGCCAGTGAAATCATCTCCAATGCGGCTGCAATTGCAGGGTGGGCACCCGCTTTTTACGACCACCAGTGGGGGTTGGCCACCCGCTTTAAACAAGCATAAATCAGCGGGGTAGGCTCCCTCTCCTCACAGCAACTTGGGGGAATACATCCGCCGGGGATTCCCTCTCCACGATGTGCAGCTCAGCGCTGCAGGGCTCACACGCCCCTCGTCCTCGGGGGAAAGATATAGCGCTCCACAAGGCGCTAGGGGCCACAGCTCCAAAGGGCAAAGTTCCAGGGGCCCAAGACTGGGCCCAAGGCTGGGCCCAGGCAGGCCAGCTCACAGGGCCCTCCAGCAGGGAGGCAGTCCATCGTGGCGGTTCCTCCTGGGGCCGAGCAGCAGCAAGTCCCCCCGAGGTCACAAGAAGAACATTTTCATGGGATCACAGCCCAATATTTATATCCACATTTTTCTTTGTCTGCCCTGGCACAGGGCTTAGAGGGAACCAGTCCTAACTGGTTCTGGGGAGTGTGGATCACTCTGTGTACCATGCTCACACCCTCCTTTGTGAGATGGGGGCTCTGCTATCAAGGGGGCGGAGCCAGCATTCACGTAGGCAGGCACAGGCCTATGCAGGGTCAGGGGACTACACCACCGACTACTCCGAATGCAGATGCCCTATTCAGTCAAGTGCTGACTCACCCTGCCCCTCCTGAAGCCACACACACCTCACCAGCCCTGTCACTCCAAATCCAGACATGCAATCCACATCAGGCAGGCAGACATATAGCATACAGAAATGCCCACATCTAGAAGTGGCATTTCTAAAATATTGATAATAAATCTGTGCACACCATTGCGTAGCATTTATTATTACTACCCCAAACATACCAAACATGGCCACGCTGCTCCTCTCATATCAAGAATTACCGCTGAAACACATATCAGGGAATCCCCAATGCATTCGTATGGGAGGGCAGCCTCACATTAGTGAGAAACCAAAATAGCTGTTTGTCACTACCAGGACATGTCACATACTTAAGGTACATGTCCTAACTTTTACCTACAATGCACCCTGCCCATAGGGCTAGCTAGGGCCTACCTTAGGGGTGACTGACATGTCGTAAAAGGGGGGTCACAGACATGGCACACAAATGAGGTGCCACATCACAGCAGCAGTAACACTGCACTCACAGGCCCTGCAATGTCACAGGCCTTGGATAGGTTTGAAAGGCTACTTTGGTGGGTGGCGCAATCAGCGCTGCAAGCCCACCAGTAGCATTTAATTCACCAGCCCTGGGTATACGAGATACCACTTTACAAGGGACTGACAGGTAAATTAAATAGGCCAAACAAGTGTAGACCAATCCTTACCATATTAACCGCAGAGAGCACACACACTTTACACTGAACAGCAGTGTTAAAGTGCCCAGAGTCCTAAAACCACCAACACCATGTCAGAAGAAAGGCTAGGAGAAAGGCAAAAAGGATGACCCTGTAAAAAGGGCCAAGTCCAATAACCACCTCAACATGTGGTCCAATTTTTACTTGGGAACAGACATTGTGGAAAGAATCAGTCCCAAACAAGAATAGTTTGTGCCCATAAAGAGTCTACTTAAGTATGCCTTAGAATTATGTTAATATGGATACGTTTTGCAGTTGTCTAAATTGCGTATTCCTTCGCCTATGCATCAAGTTTTCATTCATCTGCGAATTGGACCCTGATTAGAAAGTACAGGCAGAATATCTCATGGTCATTGTATAATTAAGGTTGATTTATATATGATTTCTTCCGGGAATGCAATAGCCAATGTCTGAAACATTTTGAAGCATTCTACCCATTGCCTTTTTCTGTTTTAATGTGATACCCTATATGCCATGAGTATGATCAGATGTAGATTCTGTGCACACTGTGCCGTAAAATGAATGCTATACTTCACTGATGAGTCGCAACAAGGCTAAAAGTGGTCAGATGGTGCTTATGTTTCAGTCCATATGGGATGTAGTTTGGTGGTTTGGGCTGGGCTGTTACTATTGGAGCAGGGCCAAAACTGATTGACATATCGCTGTCCCCTTTCTGGCAGAGAGTAAAGGGCAAAACTAGAATGGACTGAAGCAAGACCCAACCGATTGCCAGTGGCTCAGACATTTTCAAGCATTCCACCCATCATCCTTTTTTTGTTTAAAGAAATTATAAGCTATCACTATCCTTCATGATAATGGTGTGTGCAACCTGTCAATAACAAAGATTATTTTATTTTATGAACAGAGATTTAGGGTCTGGGTCTCTTCCGGACAATGGTGTCTGTGAATGACTCCAAAGAAAAGGAGAGGTACCCCTATTAGTCAAAAGGGACATGGTAGTTTCTAACGGATCAAAAATTGATTTCCCTTCTGTGCTTACTTATGCTTTTATCTTTTTGGTAAGCACATCAGGTCAAAATAAAAGTACACCTTAGGGGTAGTATAAAATAACCAAAATAGGGCACATATATATGTTAATAGGAATATGTGGTTTATATTATTTTGAATAAATGTTGCTCCTTGGAAGAATAGAGAGACAGAGATTGAGGTTTTTGAATTCTGTTTGTTTAGAATGTTAGTTTGTTTTGTAGTGTTGCACCTGGTCAAAGGGTAGGGGACGCTCTGAGTACCCCCAACAAATTTAAAATGACCATCTATAAACTTTTGTAGTACGCTAGTGCAAGGAAATTTAGAAAGCAACATTTAAACCATTTATTGTTGATCAAGTAAAAGTAAGCCATACACTCTTACAGACTCAGACATCAATTGTTTTATTAGCATGTCATCATGGAAGTGATCAGTTCTGGACCTAAAGCATGGGTCTAAGAGTATTGGAGCACTTCACCAATTGGAATTACCAATTAAAAGATTGAAACTATCCTAAAAATCTGAAGCACTTTAATAATTTGAAATACGTCTGTCAATTGCCAGGCCAGACCCACAATCCCTTACAAAAGAAAGCACTTATAAAAGATATTGAAGAGCTCCGATAATTTGAAATCACTATGCTCAGCAGAGCGCGGTTCTGAAGTATCAGCTGCTCCCATTTCATCAGAGAGCTTGCTCACATTTGTTTTCAGAAGAGTTTCAATTTGGACTCAAATCCAGGGACAGAGCTATGCTACACCAACGGAAATGACTGTACAAGTGCAAAAAGGCTTCTTAAAAGATAAGGGAAATGATATTTTCCCTCTCTATCTGATATTCTGTGCAGTCCATTGAAGATATAAACACGTTCACACTCCATAGGTCCGGAGGAGGCACTCTTTACTTAAAATTATTGCCCTTGAAAAGGAAATTCATATGTAATCATTGGGGAGTAAGGGTACGCAGTTAGAATGTGAAGTGATGCCTTTGTGCTACACGAGAATGATAATATTGTTCTAAAGCTGGGGGACCCAACGTTGAACCAGGAGTGCTGGATCTCTGTCAGAGTTTGAGCATATTCGCATAAAATGCATTTGCATACACATATTCTAAATATAGATAATGTAACTAATCATTGCTAATACTGAAAACGTTCCTTGGAACTTGTCCTCCTGACCCTACGTTGAACGCTCCTATTCTGGTGTTGATCCTTGTTCAAAATATAGTGGTGACTAATCTATTTGAACACATAATGGATTCTTGATGTTGTTCATTATACTTGGTTTGGCACCATAAATGAAATGCATTTCACATAATTAGTCTGCATTCATTACACCTGTTATTTCAGACAACAAAAATATGAGGGGTAATCACTGCTTTATTTGCTAAGTACCATCTCGGTACAGCTAAACCAACCGGGTGGCATAAAAACGTAATATCAAATATTTTTTTAATATGTGGTTATGGTATGCAGTTAAAACACTTGCCAAGCAAGTTACAGTTGGGGCGGGTAGAATTTCAAGTGAAATAGCCGCCGTATCATTCATTTTACCATTTGCTAGCATGCCATCCCTTAGCATTTTTTGGCATAAAATTCTGTCCTCTGAAGGGATGTACCACTTTTAACTGTAAAAGTGTGCTGTTGTAATAAACGCCCTGTTCATTTCAACAGATGACATGTTGGTCCAAATATTCATTCACCGGAAAGTCAAGGCCCATTCACCTTATAAAGCTTAATGTTTTCGAAGTTCTATTCAATTTTTCGTTCTATAGTTCAATGATGAGAAAGTAATGTAAATTGTTAAAGGAGTAGCATAAGCACTGTCCTGGCTAGTAATAAACCGGACTCTGAGAATACCACCCTCTCTGGAATGACACAGTTGCCATTTCCATTCCGGTAGCAAATATGAAAAAATCTTTATGTCTGTTACAAACCAAAGCCTTCTGTTTTAATAAAATTATAATATTAATGCTTACTGGCTTTCGAGCAGCTCTAGGTCTGTTCAAGTGCCATTTAAATGTTGTTTCCACCCACCAATGAAAACAGTATGTTGTAATGGGACATCCCACTTAAGCCATTGGCTGTATTTACTGTGAATGATGGCATTTTGCTTGTGGGGTTGTGAGATGTTACAATGCAGGCATTTACCACACATTTTTTACAATGCATGCATTTAATAAGCATCTGCCTTTACCATAATACCTTTATCATGCAGGTAAGAACAAATAAGGTAAGATATACATATAACCTCTCAAGGTCTACTCCCAAGACCACTCCTCCATTTTACCATTGAAACTCACCCAAGCAGTACACGGCACAATCCAAAAATCTTTTCAATCTGTTCTTATTTCTTTTAGTATATTACAAACAAAAGTGCATTGTGCAGATCCGCATAGAAGACATATACACATACACACACACACGCGCATACACACATATATATTTATACGCAACAAGGGGCAGGCCGCAAAACAGAATCTCAACGGAGAAGTGGGAGACGCCAGGCCAGCAGGAATAAGCGATTCTAATAGGGACCAATCCAGCGTTAACAGTGAGAATGGCGAACAGGATGCCAATACCATCATACATTTGTCAAATATTGATTTATCAGCAGCTGAAGCTCAAATTTTATCTTTAGGATTGTCCCACTGGCCAGAATCAAATTTTCAATATACGAGGACTAGAGCTGACATTTACCAATATATTAGGAAACTAAAACTTCTAAAATACCACCAACAAAAGTCAGCAACGGATGTCGCAGTCCCTGTTGCATCCACTACTGTCACCAATGAACCCAAGGAACCCCTCAATCTTGCTATTTCCGATATAGGATTATATTGGGATCTGTGCGAGTTGGAAAGTGGTGTCCCGGTCATCAGCCCAGATTTGCCTCCATTGCGAACGTATGCCAGACCAACAACTCCATTTAAGATGAAATCGAAGTTTGTTCCTTTAATGGCTCGTGATGGACTGGATACATTAAATGAGCATGTAGTAAGCCAAATCAAGAAATTGAACTTTGCCATAAACAGATCAACTAAAACGTATACCAACCAAGAAAGGAAATACAATCATCTTATAGCCAAGCTGCAAAAAGAAAAGGTGGTTATATGAATCTCTGATAAGGGCGGCAATATTGTCCTTTGGCCGATGGAAGAGTATTTGAAAGAAGCACACAGCCAATTAAATGATCCACAGTGCTACAGAAAGAGCACTCCTCTTAATTACAAAAATACTCAGGACGCTTTGTTCAAACATCTGCTAGCATGGAAAAGTTTGGGACTTCTCAGCTGGGAAGAGTATACATTTATTAAAAAAGAGCATCCCTCAGTTCCTGCTATTTATTTTATACCAAAAATTCACAAAAACATTGAGAGACTGCCGGGCAGGCCTATCATCGCTGCCTGTGATGGACCATTAGAAAATCTCTCTAGGTATATAGATCATTTTTTGCAGGTGCACATGAAACAGCCTAAATCTTATGTGCAGGACACGTGCCATTTTTTTTAACAAAATTAAAAACCTGAGTTGGGATGATGAATATGTACTTAGAACATTAGATGTGTGCTCCCTCAATACGTGTATTAGGAATAGAGATGGCCTAAGAGCTGTTGAGTATTTTCTAAGCACAAGACCCATGATACATGCACACCACACCAAAATGTTATTGGAAATGTTGCTTTTCTGCTTGGAGAATAATCTTTTCCTTTTTTACGGCCAAATGTACCAACAAATTCAGGGAGTAGCAATGGGGGCCATTTTCTCCCCCAGCTATGCCTGTCTATTCATGGGCTGGTGGGAGGAACTGGTTCTCATGTGAAAATATGAAGATATTTATGCTACAAAGGTTATTTCCTGGCTGCATTTCATAGATGATCTTTTTATTGTATGGCGAGGAAGTGTGGATAGCGCTATGAAATTTGTTGATGAAATTAATCACAATGATCTTAACCTCAAATTCACCTCGACTATCAGTAAGCACACAGTGACCTTTTTAGATGTTCAAGTTTTTGTGGAAAATAATGCCTTAACTACAACCCTTTTTAGAAAACCTACTGCTGGAAATACAGTACTACACGCATCAAGTGTCCATCCTCCCCATCTAATAAAGAGTATCCCGTATGGGGAGATGCTTCGCATCCGACGTATTTGTAGTCAACAGGAGGATGCGGAGAGTAAACAGGCAGAAAGTCGAGAAATGTTTTTAGCAAGGGGTTATAGAGAGGAGATTGTGGATGCTGACATTAAAAAATCATGGGCAAGGGCTAGAGAGGACCTTTTAACTTATAAGTCTAAATTACCTCAAGGAGAAATAGCCCCAGCACCACAATCTGTCAGATTGGTCTTAACGTATTCCAGGCAGGAGAAACAACTGAGGAGTATAGTTAGATGCAATTGGCATTTTATCAAGGATGATCCGGTAATAGGCAGTCAGATGCCTTCAAATCCATCTGTCACTTTCAGAAAAACTATGAGCATGGGGAATATGCTAGTCAATAACAGTCAAGAGGACGGCTGTAAGAATATGTGGTTAACAGCAAGGAAAGGCTTTTATAAAATGTTTTTCATCTAAAGCCTGCCAATTTGGTACAAACGTAAAAACCTACACAACTGCTTTCTCTACTAAAGTCATGGAAATTAAACAACATTTAACGTGCAAAACAGAATTTGCTGTTTATGTCTTGGAATGCAGCTGTCATTTAAAATATGTAGGAAGTACCAAATTGGCTGTCCACAAACGTATCCTCCAGCATTTCCGGGCAATTACTAACAAAGATCAAAATTACCCGGTGGCCAGACATTTTCAGACGGCACATGACAGCGATCCCAGGCATTTAAAATATTATGCAATTGAAGCCATCGCCATTTCAAGAAGAGGAGGTGATAGAGAGGTCAAACTGAGGCGCCTTGAAACGAGTTATATACTTGAGTTTGATTCCAAGTATCCAGGCGGCCTCAATAATACAGAAGATCTCCACACTTTTATATGAGATTATGAGATTGAAGGTCACTGTCATGACACATTTCTTTGTAACCTGATAGTTGTTAAGGTATTTTGAATAATTGTATAATAAGTCTGTTATGAATTTGAAAGGGATTTTAGAAATATTAAAGATATATATTTATGTGTTTTCATGTATTAGCAGAATTTTATAGACTGGTCTAAGCATATGGTTTTACTATAGTGTTTTAATTCCTAATATATGAAATCTGGTTTTTATAATAAATTAATATATTTATTGTATTTGTAAACATCTTAGAGGAAAATATATATATATATATATATTTTAGATCCCGTCTGTGTTTGCTTCACCAGGTTCATCCTGTTGAAATATAGGGCTACATTTTGCACATTTCAATACTTGGAACCCCAAATTATTTTCTAAAGAACTGATGGCTGGCTGTGGAATCTTTCTGCATAATCATGTACTGTAGCACATGGTCACTTTAACATGTATATACAAAGTCATAGGGTTATATAGGTGTGGTGAGTATACCCACACCCAATATTTGGAAGCACAGGAAACAGTAGGACAATTGAATTATTCATATTCTCAGATAGTACTCCTATTGCCTCCATATATTTAGTTAAATATTTTATCGGCATTAACATCCCTGACTTTATTCATTTCTGATTCAGTGACGTAGAGTACATGTACAGTAGGATGTTTTTTTGACATTCTACAAACGTTTTTTTATAATTAATTGCTATTCTACATTTTCATTTTTCACCTGCGGTTAGGGGAGGCAATTTTTTAGTATCATGTAGATTCCAAATTTTAGGATAAGGAACGGGAGCTTTTACCAAAAATTGGTGCATTCAAGCCGTTATGTTCATGGTTAACAACAATATTAAATAATATATTTATATGAATCTATGCATATGTCGCGAATAATAGGGTATTTTACATGAATTGTTTGCAAAAGTGGATTCTGTTTAAACCATGATTTATTAAAAGCATTTATGAGTGTATTTGAATGGCAGAATGTTGCTGCTTTCCAATTCTATGATTTTTTGCAAGCACTAGCACTTTAAATAACGGGTAAAAAAGCTGAGCTGTGTCATGTGATCAAGGCCGCTGGGTCGGCTGAAACGCGTTATGGCGGGCGAAGACTAATAAAGAAAATAATCATGTACTGGAGGTCTGCACTCATTCTTTCCGATGTGAATGGAGGTGTGATGAGTTGACGGAATATATATATATATATATATATATATATATATCTGTGTGTGTATCTATCTATCTATCTATCTATCTATCTATCTATCTATCTATCTATCTATCTATCTATCTATCTATCTATCTATCTACCTATCTATCTACCTATCTACCTATCTATCTGTCTGTCTGTCTGTCTGTCTGTCTGTCTGTCTGTCTGTCTGTCTGTCTGTCTGTCTGTCTCTCTATCTGTCTGTCTGTCTGTCTGTCTGTCTGTCTGTCTGTCTGTCTGTCTGTCTGTCTGTCTGTCTATCTATCTATCTATCTATCTATCTATCTATCTATCTATCTATCTATATACATAAAAAATACCCTTACAACTCAATACCCTCATCCATCCCTAAACCCTAAAACTTTCCTTACCACCCACTGCCCATACCGCACCCTAAACCCTAAAAATAAAATACCCTTGCCATCCTATCTCCCTACCCACCACTATGTATTTATGTATGTGTATATATATATATCTATGACTGAATCGCTGCCTTCCAACTTCCCAATGGGCGATGAAAAGAACCAGCACGAACACCTCTTCGTTGGAATGACAAGATGTTTATTTCTCACTCAATATGTCATTACGCGTTTCGACTGACACAGCAGCCTTGATCACATAAGGAAATGCGTTCACCATTGCTTTTTAAGTACCACCTACTAGTGTCACGTGATCCCAAAGAACATAGAAAACATACTATATGAGTATTTCTTCACATGTGTAAAATAATGCAAAATTTATATTAAATAAATAGCAATAAATACAATATTTAAAAATCTCTCCAATTCTAAAATTGAATAAATTAATAAATAATATATTTGGACCAATGCAAACCAAAATATAGAGCTTAGTCTAGTTTGTTGTGCTGAGGGCTGGATCTTGTGTTTTTATTTACATAAATAAAACACATATATATGTGTGTGGATATTGTCTATTTTCTACTATTAGCAAAACATAGCATTCTACAAACAATAAAACTTAACCGCATATTAATATGCTTAAACTACTTGGCTCTAATGCACACAAATCCATGTCAGCAATGCGATAGTTTATGGTTTGTACTGTAGTAAAAAAATCCTGTTGTTGCAAACTTTATTTGAAACCACACAAATGCCTCACACTCAACTAACTTAAAATTGACTATTATTGATTGTCCATGTATGTAAATTCCATTGGTCCTATTTCTATATCTAGAAGAAATAGCAATTATATAAAATGTGCAAATACCGCAAGAAAAGACCTACTTACTAATCTAAGGTGCTAATCTAGTGCTTAATAAATACCCAAATAGTAAAATCAATATCTAAAAACACTTCTAGAAAAAGAAAACCTATATTTGTGCTAACTAAGTTACATTTTTATGGGATAATTTTCTTGTTTATATTAAAAACATCATATATGTGACCATAAGGTGGTAATGATGCTGGGAAGGCTGGGGCTTGCAAGTGTAAAAAAGACCCCATAAAATCGACCATGAACATATTCCGATGTTAACTGTACTAATCTAGGAATAGAATATAGTTATAATAATAATTTATAATTTATAAAGTGCCAGATAGTGATGGAAAATCTGTAGCCTAAGGAAAATGTACATGTTTTACAGATAATAGTGCAAATCTTCTGTTGTGTTTAGTCCATTTAGGACCTTACTGTCAAATTCCATTATCATATGCGTTTCAAGTTTTCTCAGCATTAATTCCCTGTCACCACCTCTTAATGGTACTGAGACCGCGGCTACCACATAGTAATTTAGACAATTGAGATCATTGTGGTGCACTGGCTTAAAATGACGTGCTACCGGGTAATTTGTATCATTGTTCACTATTGCACGGAGGTGCTGCAGAATACGCATATGAACTGGTAACTTCGTGCTGCCTATGTATTTTAAATTGCAAGTACACGTAAGGACATAAATAGCATAATCAGTGCGGCATGTAAAATGACCTCTTATCTCTCTTTTATAGGGACTGAAATGAACCATGTAATGAGTGGTATTCTTACGAAATTTGCAGGCTCTACATGTTGAGCATTTGTAGAAACCTGACTGAGGCTTCAACCAAGTTGTATTGGTTAATGTTTCAGGACTACTTTTTACAAGTTCCGTCCTCATAGACTTGGCCTTTCTAAAAGTGAGAGTTGGTATTTTGGGTAAACTGGATGCCAATACCCCGTCAGTAAGTAAAATAGGCCAATTCTTAATGAGAATGGCCTTTATTTGTCTTTGCTGTTGACTGAAAGTAGTAATCAACCTGGGTACTTCTGGGTTTGCCTCAACTCCTTGACTGTTATCTTTGCTGGCAAAACCTCTGTTCAGAAGAGAGTCCCTGGATCTAAGAGTAGCTTTGAGAGTGGCTTTCTGTAATGTGTCCTCACTATATCCTCTTTGTCTGAACCTATCAAGGGACTCTAATTTACATTTGTTGAATTGCTCTTCTGTGCTGCAAATTCTTTTGAGTCTCAGTAGTTCACCAAATGGGATACTGGCTATCAGATGGTGAGGATGTGAACTGGTGGCATGCAATGTGAAATTGCCTGATGTAGACTTCCTGTGTAGAGTTGTATGAAGTTTGTCATTCTCAACATAAACAGTAGTGTCCAAAAAATCAACGCTTTCTTTGCTGATACATGATGTGAAATGTAAATTCATTTAATTAACATTGATATTAGATATAAACAATTCTGCACTTATATATATATACTTTTTTTTTACTCCAACGACCTCTCTTCCGGTACTCCGGGGAAAAAGACAAGCGGGTAACGCCGAAACGCGTCGTCTTGGTTCACATTAAACAATATCCCTGGTGTGCCGCTTGTCTTTTTCACCAGAGTACCGGAGGAGAGGTCGTTGGAGTAAAATTATAACGGCGGCTTCCGCCGTAGCAGGCACCAACCCCGTCGGAGGGAGAACTGCGATAGCAGCGATTGAAGCAGTTTCATATATATATCCTGTTTTGAAGTGACTTTGACAAAGACCGTGAGGTTGAAACGCATCAGTCAATAAATCCTTCTCTTGTTTGCAATCATATATATATATATATATACACACACACACACACATGCATATACTTACCTTAAATAGACCTACTGTGCATGGTAATGGTATGTATGGACACGGACCCAAAACCAAATAAGTGTGGTAAAAGACTCAAAACCAAATGCATGTGTGATAAATGCATGCATGGTAAAAGCTGTGTGGTAAAAACACTGTGTAGTAATTGCATTGTTGTAAAGGTTGTTTCCTGCTTGTGCACAGTATGCATTACACCACCTAAAGAAAGACATTCTATAAATTGGTCAGATGATTACTGTACCTGCTAAAGAGATCCATGTGAATTATGCAGGTCACTCATTACAATACCAATAGCGTAGTTCATACTTTTTTGAATAGCATACCTGTACCTTGTTTAGGTGCCAGAAATATAATTTAGGGGGATTTATTAGTATTCTGCAAATACCTGTTGTAGTTTGTAAAGTACATGTTCTGTTTTCAGTAGGATAGTAAAGCATAGCTGTTGGCATTTTCCTACTTTTTCATCTCCTACAACATCAGTATATCTGTTGGTATCCATTGATATCAGAATCAAAAACTGGACCAGCTTACGATCACTCACTATGTTCTGTGCAATTATAACTGTGAGAAATAGGTTTGTTGGTTGAACAGGGTGTTAATCAGACATCAATTTAGAATACATTTTTATAAATTTGTCATCAAAATGACAAAAATCCAATCAGTAATAAAGGAGTTTTTAATTTTTAAAGTTTAAGGTATAAACTAATGCCTAAAAGATGAAAGCGCCAAACATGGACATCTAGTCAGGCGAGACTGGGCCAAAGTCGAAAAATATGGCTCACTGCAATGGAGCATGATTCGGATACAAAAAGTAGATTGGGCCCAGTCAGCACTCACATTTGGACTTAAAAGAAATTTGAAGATTTTTTTTTTGAGAAGGTAGAAGTTCAGTGGGGCAAGGCTGCAGGTGGTGTCCGATGAGGGGGCATCATCCTCAGGGAGCTGCTGGATAAAGACACGGTGAAGATTTCTATTTTCAGACTTAGTCCTTTTTTTGGAAGTTGAAAATCTCCAGAGGGACAAAGCTGGAAGCTGCAGCCGATGAGAGTTCCACAAGGCCGGTTACCCCTTTTGGCGAAGGACCATTGAACAGGATTTGCTGCTGAGAGAAGAACGCAGTAGGAGCAAGCGTGAACTCAGGCCAACTGGCATTGCACCGTGGGCAGATAGGCAAGCGATTTATTCCCGAACTCCACTCAGTTCTCAGAGAAGATTATTGCCAAAAATCTCAAGTTTTAGATTTTGTCTATCTGGGCACTATAAACATCACCACCAACGGTCCAGGACTAGAAGGGCACCACTGGGGGGCTATAACTCACTCAGGTTGGGTCCAAAGGAGAGGCAAGGTGGTTGGAGCCTTTTCTGTCCCTAAATCTCTGATCAGGATACCAGCCAATTAGCCCTTGGAGTCAATCTGGTAGTCCTGGGTTCAGGAAGTGAAACAGGGCAAAATAGCTGGGCCGATATCTGAGGGTTCAAGGTAGGCTTTAGGCAGCAAAGCAGTCCTTCCAGGTGCAGCAAACCAGTCTTTTGAAGTACACAGCAGGTCACATCAGCAGGCAGTCCTCTGAGAGACCTTCCAAAGGTCCAGAAAGTGAACTGAAGACAAGGTCTGAGATTCCTATTTTTTATACCTGGCGCCTTCTTTGAAGTAGAAGTTGCTAGAGGCTTCCCTTTGAAGTGCATGAAGTTGCCTGCCTCCCCTGTCTCCAAGCTGGATGCATGGACAATGCAGGGGTAACAAGTCCTGTGTGTGAAGGCAGGGTACAGCCGTCTCAGTTGCAAGTGGGGCTGTGCCCAGCTCTGCCCCCTCATCCTACCAGTGATGGCCACACAACTGATCGCTCTATTGTGTGGCTGTCTAGGAGGAATGGACTCCAACTGTCATCTACAACCAAAACATTTGAGCCAGGAACAGCCTGCAATTATCAAATAATTGGAGAAAATGCCAACTTTCTAAAAGTGGCATATTCAAAATTGTATCTTAAAATCTTATATATGCTATAGGTCCTTACTAGGGACTTATAAGTAAATTAAATATGCCAATGAGGTCCAAGCCAATTTTACCAGGATTAAAGGAGAGCACAAGCACTTTAGCATTGGTTAGCAAAGGTAAAGTGCAAAGAGTTGCAAAGACCTACACAAGCCATTTTCAGCATAAATAGGAGGGTGAAGGCAAAATGTTGGGGGGAAGACCACCCTAAGACTGGCAGGTCATACAGTAACCATTCTCTGTTCTGGGAAATGGGGAAGAGGGGGACGCTTGGAAATCAAACATTGTGTTCTATGTATATTCAGCAAGGCTGACAATATGAAGTGTAAAAAAGGCTCATGGAAAGGAGATTCTCAAACCTCTGCAGTACTTCTTAGGTTTGTGTTAGTCATGATCGTTTGATTTTACCAAATGTATATAAACAACAGATATAGTTTCAGCCAACCCTCTTCTTCCATTGGTCTGCTGTTATAGTATTCATATTTTCTTCCACTCAAGACAGCATACGGCAGCTGACAATGGGTTTGCCCACTCCAGGCCTTTGGCATTGTTCATTGTGAATAGTCCTTTTGAGTATAGCATAGGGCTTATCTTACGTTTTTATTTTATTATGCAAAGGCCCTTGAAAACTCCAGACACTACTACTGTGATCTGACTGCGGGCACTGCAAGCATCATCGTTTTTAATGGCCACCTGTGCATGCACATTCATGAGCTGCCATCACTGAATGGGCCGCCAAGCTATTCAAAGATGGAAGACAAAGGGTGAATGTGCACACTCACAGGCGACCATGTTTGAAAGTTCATTTAAAAAGTAATAACAGAAACATTCAAAGATATCTAACTCAGACACGCGTATGGGTGGCCTTTTTTAACATCTTTGAAATAAC
The DNA here is from genome assembly GCF_964204655.1 of Triturus cristatus. Taxonomy (NCBI): domain Eukaryota; kingdom Metazoa; phylum Chordata; class Amphibia; order Caudata; family Salamandridae; genus Triturus; species Triturus cristatus. The sequence continues at coordinate 496,235,798 of NC_140589.1, read as the reverse complement.
GATTAACAAAAACATTAAACAAAAACAGGCACTGGCAAAGTCAATAGGCTGGCAGGCAATACATAGTGGCTTTACTGGTGCATGTATTGCAATTTTAAACATTTTAAGTTTAACAATTAACTGGATCTGTTGGCTCTTTTACAAGAGTAATTGCATTGCTATTCCTATTTGCCCTCAGTTTTGCATTTTATAACCTTGATCCACCAATGTGCCTGGATCCGATGAAGGGTGAGGTCTCAGTCTATTTTTCTTTCTCACTTCATTTCATTTGCGTTTTGCTGTTGATTTGTATGTATTTGTATGCATTTGAAACGAAACGTTTATTTCATAACCCTACAAAAATAATTCATGGTGGCACATTGGCAGTGAAGTGTTAACATAAAAACGAGGTTTAGATGATTGTGCAGGAACTAGGATAAAGTAGTGGCAGAACACTATAAAACAAGAACAGATTCTGAGCCGAGTCCGAAAATATACTGATTGTCTCAGACAAATGCACGTGCATGTAACATTCCGGTCCTGATTCAGACAGAAATAATTGGTGAATATTTCTATACACAAAGGGCAATTGCAATTGCGTTAATTCTGTGAGTATCTTAGAATTTGCACAATCAAAAATGTAATTGTAGGCACAGGTTTGTGTGCATTCCTGTAGAGTTGGTGAACATCCACGGGTGTGTAACTTTCTGAGTAGTCACCAACCCCTTACAAGTATTTACTCACCCTAACAGAAAAGGTATAAAAACAGAAATTAAACAGAATACTTTCAAGTCATTAATTAACCACCATGGTCAGACTCCTCCTCTCCCACTGTGCCATGCAATTTGACAGACTCTATCTGTAAAAATGTTACTTACTAGTAATTTTTCACAAATCCTTAAATGAGTCAGCAGTGCTTCATTTGTAAAATAATAAACCACGGGACCGAAATGTTTGCCTATAAGCTGCGGCCGGTACTGCAGAAGGTTGTGAAGCCGAATGCCAGACTGCATAGTCAGGATTCCCCCTCATGTGTTTTTAATTGATCACCAGACAATCCCTGTCTCTTTATCTCACTCCTGCACATTAGTATCCGTTTTCTCTTTGTGTAATTTTCTTACCTCTTCTTTCCATCTTTCCAGCTTTGTGTTTTTCTCTATCTTGTTCTGGGACAAAGTTTGATGAGGGAAAAAAATCCTGGTGCCCAAAAATAGGTGCCTGTAGGCCCCACCTTCAACCATCAGTCCAGATTAAGCACTGTTTGACAGCCCTTGGTGTTGGGTCTGTAGTCAACTCACTGTTGGAGTATACCTACTCTCTACCGCAGTCTTCCAATGAAGTTACTTGAGAAGCTGAGGAGAGTGCAACCTGTCAAAGTAAGCCTGATTCGCCATCCAAGTAAAGGCATGTTCCTTACAACCTCATTTTGCTTCACTGACTTCCTGAGGGATTCATTTCAAAAGCTTTATTCCTCTACTGTACCAAAAATGTTGCATAGCCACTAAATACTTGGCTGAGAAAATTACTTTTCTTGGTATATTCATAGTCATCATTTACATTCAGTTTACCACAATCTTCTTGTCGACAAGCACAGGAGCTGGGAGTTGTTTTGCATCTCTGGCCATTGAGCTATGACATTCCTTGCTGGGTAAGATTTGTAGGAGAGGTGATTTTGTGGTTCAGTAAAAAGGTCTTAAAATCACAGTTTACTTGATGGAAGTGAACAAGAATTGAAGGTATGATCATGATATTTTAAGAAAGATCCTGAAGATTGTTCGGAACACAAAGTTACTCAACACACCAAATCACATCAAATATAAATATAGCCACTGATTGAGTCATTCATTTATATCATTCTTTCAGTTTCTACATTATTTATTAATATTGAAAATGGATTGCCTTGGTGCCAGGAATACAGCTATTAAAGTTATTGGCTTCTTGCATTGTCCTGCTTTATCCTGGCAACCATTCTGTCAATACAAAAATCTTATTGAGAGTTTGTGCCTGTGGTGTAAATCCACTTAGAACATTGGAATGTTGAGAACTCCATTGAAGGCCGTGCAGTAGCTCAAGGCAAATATTGGTTAGAATAGACCCTCCACGCCCACATTCCAATGCTTGTCTTTCCCTTTCTCCCTCTTTATTTTAGAACATTATTTCTTCGGTGGCTGGAATGTTCAAATAGCATTGTAACCCTTTGTCTTGGGCGATACCAGTTGTTAAAGGCCCTCTCTCTCATTATAGACACTCACTTCAGCAGCAGGTTATATGGTTATATTAGAAAATTGAATTGCTTTATGCTCCATTGAAGACAATGACTTGATTCATGGACAACAATGGCTGGTCCAGACCTTCTGTACCAACATTTCAATATGTGTCCTTCCATTTTTATCTTCTTATTGTAGAACATTATGCCAATTGGGCGGACTATTCTAATAGCAATATTATCCTCTTACCTTGGGTTATACCAATTTTTTTTGTAGACCCTTGGCTGCCGTTCATAACAATAATTCAGGCTCAGAGCCATTACCAATGGGTATAGACCTCCACAGCAGGTTATAAGCTATAATAATGGCTATAGAAAGATATGTTTCTAGTAAAACAGTCTTTTAGGGAATCCTGATAATTAGCCAGGGTGAAAACCTCCATTTCACAAGAATGACTGTGGGTGCAAGTAATTCATAAGCTTTAGGAGATATATTTGACACTAGGTAAATGAAATTAAAGTTCCCCGCAAATATAGCAACAAAAGAAGTGAGTGCTGCAAAAAAACATGTTACACACTAAAGAGCAGCCATCAAGTTTTGTCTTGAACAGTTTAATTCTGCTGTGGGAGTGAAGTGAGGTTTATACATTGTCACTCAAATATGCGGCCCTATAAACTATTGCTTTCTTAAGAGAAAACTCTCCCAACAAAACGGACAGATTGTGCAAAATGATCTGCTCCTAGGAGTGTCTATTGTTGACCACATTCATTGACAAATGAATTACCTCCTCGCCCCCCCTGGCTTTTCCTAATTACACATTAAGGTAGTTCTGCCTCACAAGACAGCAATGCCAAGAGCACTAGCAGCAAAAATCAGAGACCCCCCTCTACTCCTGTTCTTTCTGTGTCTTACCAGCCAAGGCTGTCCATATGGGGAGCAGCGGGCATGAAGGACAGGTTGGATTCTTTAGCTGAATGAGCAGAGCAGCAATGGAGTTTTGGAGCAAGGGCTTTGAGGAGCAGCCTTCCTGTCTCTTCTTTCCCAGCAGTCGCGCCGCTCATCAGGGCTACGGGATAGTGTTATAGATGTTCCCTTGGGCCAACTATGGCATTATTCAGCACCAGACTTGGAGACAGTGCTGAGTTCTCCAGCATGAGCAGGGAAGCTGACAGCATAACAAGCCAGAGCTCTCCATCTAAGGAACAATGAGTCACCCTGTTGGGCCTGTTTTTAAAAAATATTTTACATACCTTGACATAGTTTTCCTCTTCGCTTTCTGATTGGTGGTGTTGGGGAGTCGGAATTATAGGCTATGCGGGGATAACAGGGTTCAGGGATTCGTTGATCTCCAAGTTAGGTTTCTTTTATTTTTAGAGGTCCTGTGGTGTATAATATAGAGGGCGTATGATGAGAAGGAAGACAATAGCTTTTGCTTTTTCCTTGTCTGATGATGAATGGTCTATTCCGGCTAGAAGAGGAAGTTTTTCTTCTCCTCATCTTTTCCAGATGGACCATCCTGCCCTTATGACAGGAGCAGAGGTGCAGAGGATGATGGATTCTGCTCTAGTCAAAGCCCTTAACATCGAGGGGAATACGCCCAAGGTTCAAAAAAGGTCAATACAATAATAAACCTTGAGGATTTATTCAACTTCTGTTAATAAATTAAATAGTCACCGTAGTGAACTTAATTTCCAAACAACTCAGAAAAAGAAAGAAAAATACAAAAAAGCCACAGATCATTCTTTTGTATTGTTTTTATCTGAAATTAATCTTTTCTTGATTATTTAAATAACTTTCATTGATTTCATACACAAAAGGAATATACAATTTATGTTTGAACACTGGCAACAAAAACTACTGTCTCAATACGATACCTAAGCAGTAGTTACTGACACTTTTTCTCAAATATGTACCATCCACAGTTGGTCATATGACACAAACCATTGGTTTAAACAATTGTAATATATGTCAACATCAAATGGAATTTATTTGCATCAAAGCAGTGTCACAGCGTCGACGTTTCGGTCTCCTATCTTGAAGCTTAATCCCCGAGACCATCCTCAGGACAAAAGTTGCACCATGTATTCCCTCATTAATGCAGAACCTTTTCAATCTCGTTTTTATATCTCGTTTTTCACGGAAGCAACGGAAGCGGCTGCTTTCGTCTGCGCTTCTACACTTTCGTTCTCCACTAAGTCGGCTTCCTCTGTTCAACTCGCCAAACAAATCCGAGCGGCCAACGTCTGGCAGTTGTTCGAGGACAACATGACCAACATGATCAATAAGGCTTTTTACTGGGAGAAAACATAATCTTCCTTACAAGGGTAAAGCTAGATCTTCTGCTTACCCCCAAAGATTTGGGGGGGCATTCTTCACATTCATATTCCATGAAAGATTACAAATCCTTTTCTTACTGTAAGAATAGGTTTCAGCCAAGAAAACAGAACAAGTAATCCGATTCTGCAGACCAACAATGGTCATCCTAAGGAAGACCCTGACAACTATTGCTCTCCACACCTTCCGTTACACGTGGGGGGCAGGATCCAGAAGTTCTTTCCCATCTGGCTTCAGGAAATCAATCAATGGGTTCAGAAGGTAGTTTGAGATGGTTACCTCATAGATTTTCTCAATCCCCCACCCGATACAGGTCTTATTTCAACTCCAGTTCCAAGGAATCATCCCAAACGCAAAACTCTATTTTCAGGTATTATGGATCTTCTACAAAATAGGGCCATTGTCCGTGTTCCTCTTGCAGAACAGCGGAAGGGAGCTTATTCCATTTTGTATCCCATTCTAAAGGCATCAGGGTCTCTCAGACCAGTTCTACATGATCAGAAGGTGAACTTGTGGGTACAGACTGTGCTTTTCAAGATGGTGACTCTCCGGTCCATCATTCCGATTTCATGGGACAAAGATTTCTTAACCACATTAGATCTACAGGATGCCTATAACTTTACGAATTGCAGTTGACTCGACCCAATAACTTTGTAACCCCAATTTTCCCAACCAAGCACAAACAAATTTAGGCCAAGGAAGAGTCCTGGCTCCTGGAGCTTTTAACCTCTTCTGTGCCCATGACGAGATAGTCTCGTCATGGAGCACGGTCGTGCTGTGCCCATGACGAGACTATCTCGTCATGAAACCCGCCCACTAATGTAACGCCCGGCACAGGAGGGGGAAAGGGCGTGGCACAGAAGGGGTTAATAAGTCTATAAGTGAATCCTTATAATCTCCTAGCTTGGGTGTGGTCCAGAGATGGACCAAAACACTTGTGTTTTTAATACAGATAAGTCTGCAATTCTTTTCAATCCCACATCAAAATATATTGGGGTAAGGGATTAGCTAATTGGGACAGAAAGCAACTTCCTAATAAAATTGTTTTCAGCTACAGTTAGCAAGTGAGTGTCAACACAACCCCAGATCTCAGCACCATAAAACACCGCACCTTGAGCCTTGGCACGATAAATTTGCAGAGCTGGTGAGACTGCGCGTGATGTCTTTTGCTTGTGAAATCTAATAATAGCATTGGTTCTATGCTCAGTTACAAGAGTTCCTCATTTAGTTGACTTGTTCATTTAAAGTTCTCCATGAATCTAACCCCTAAGTACTCAAAGTTGTGTATCGTTTCTAAAATCTCATGGCCAACGTGAATATTAGAATTATTACTCATACCCTTAACAAATAGCATATATATATATCACCTAATGGCAGTCACCAGTTGGTAGTTATAGTTAGGACCGATTTTCTGTAGGGAAAGCATTTTTTGACTTGCCTATAACTTTGGCATCGTTTGACCAATCTTCATGACATTTTCAGAAAAAAGTATCAAGGTAGGTTCCTGGCTGTGATGGAAAGTTTGGAAGGTGATCCGGGCAGTGAGGACCACGAATGTGGGGCGTGAAATAAGGGTGCATTTGTAATGTCAATTCCCATAAGAACATTTAGCTACAGCTACAGTCCGAACCGCTAAACAGACTTCTACAAAATTTGGCATTGATGTAGATGTTGGTTCAAGGAAGTGCCTTTTGCTTACTTGGTATAAAACCATTTAGTAGTTGTTGAGAAATGTAAGTTTAAAATTATAGTGGTATATCTGGTTGCCTTCGCGAACAAAGATGAGCTTGTGCAGGGAAATGCACTGCTCTGATTGGCTGCCAACACTTTAACCAGGAAGTGCTGGCAGCCATCTTGGGAGTGGCTTCACCGAGTCCCAAAAACAAAAAGTGAAAATAAAGAAAAGGGGACAGGGTAGGAATACTCTGACCCCGAAGCCATGGTCATGGGGTCCCCCTGGGACCTCACCATGGCATAAAAGCATTTTAAATCAAACCAATGCTGCAACATTGTGATACTTGCAAATTTGCAGCACAAAATACAAAAAAAGCACCGGTCGAAGCAGGTCCATATAATAAATATAGAAGGGGTACACAGGGCCCACCTCCTGGGGCTTACTAAAGCCTTGGGGACTGCGACCTCCCCGGTGCACTTTTTATTTAGTTCAGTAAATAAAATGTAGTACTCATCCCCACGAGTGCCTCTCATTTAGGGATGGATTTCTCTTTGAGACTGTGGAGCTAGTGTGTGGAACTATATATTGCTCCACAGTCTCAAGGGAGCTCCACTCACTAGCTCCCCAGTCTCAAGGGAAATCTGTCCCTAAATGAGAGGCACTCGCGGGGATGAGTTCTAAATTTTATTTACTGAACTCGTGCAAAACAAACATGTTTCGGCTGTCGCCATGACACCGAAGAAGGCGAAAGCCGTAGCTTGTTTGTTTTGCACGAGTTCAGTAAATAACATTTAGAACTCACCCCCGTCAAGGGACAGATTTCCCTTTTGATTGTGGAGCTACTATTGATTAACGTGGGTACACCCACGCGATTGATTCAAGCACCCATCTGCTAGTGCAAAAGGTGAAAAAGGAGCAGTAATTACTTACTGGCAGTCGCCAGTAGGTAGTTCTAGTTAGAACCTAATTTTAATAGGAAAAGCGTTTTTTGATTTGCCAATAACTTTGGCGGTGTTTGACGAATCTTCATGAAATTTTTAAAGCTATTGGTTCACTCAGGCCAGCTCCTGTCTTGAAAAATGTTGGGGTGATTTCTGAAGTGTGGGCCGGGAAAAAGGGGGGTCTCCATGTTAATTTCTGTAGGAAACTTTAGACATGGCTACAGCCTGAACTGATGAACGGAATTACACCAAATTTAGCAGAGAGCTAGCTCTTTGTCAAGAAAGCACACTTTTCTTAAATGGTGTAAATCCGTTCAGTAGTTTTTGAGATATTTAAAGATTTACAGATATCGATATTTGAGAATTGTGAGATCTGATTGGCTGAGACCTCCCGAGCAAGAGCTTGCCTCTGACTGGCTGCCAACACTTCAAACCAGGAAGTGTTGGCAGCCATCTTGTGCCTCGGACCGAGTGAAAAGGAAAAAGGTGAGAGATACACTACAAAGAAGATACGGGGGCAGAGTAAAAGCACCCTGACCCCCCAGGCTTGCTCAGGGGGTCCCACAGGGATCCCCAGGCCCTAAAAAATGAATTTTTTAAATTTCCAGGTGGGGTCGAGCCGGGTGCGCGAATGCGTCCGAAAATGTTCAAAAATGAAGCGCGGGCTCAAGTGCTTTTTTTTTAACGCCCCTGGGTGGGCCAGGTCCCAGGGTCACTCATTTATGTAGTGGGGGCCCCCGCAACCCCGGGGAATGCCACCTCCCCGGGGCTTTATAATTTATGTATGGGGGCACACGGCCTCCCGCAGCCCCGGGAACTGCCACCTTCCACTGCTTTATTTAAATAAGGGCAGAGGGGTCTCATGGGCCCCCCAAGCCCCGGGGACTGCCCCCAGGGCTTTATTTAAATTAGTGCAGGGTGACCTCGTGGACCCCCCAAGCCCCAGGGACTGCCACCTCCCTGGGGCTTTATTTAGATAAGGGGGGACCTCGCGGGCCCCCCTAGCCCCGGGGCTTTATTAAAATTGGGTGGGGAGCCACGTGGCCACACTCCTGGAGCCTTTGATAGCGATGGGGACTGCCACCCCCAGGGCCGGCTACCCTTCCCTATGAATATATTTAAAAAAGGAGCCCATGCCCCGGGGGGGTGGGGTCTCCGGGCCAAAATTGGCCCAGATAAGGGGGGCCACACAGCCCCCTACCCTATGAATGAAATTGAAAAAAGGAGGTCATGCCCCGGGGGATGTGGTCCCCAGGGCTGAAATTGGCCTCGGGAGGGGGGCCGCGCAGCCCCCTTCCCATTTTTTAAAAAGCTTTTTATTTTTAAAAAGGGGTCAGGCCCTGGGGGATGGTGTGTCCAGGGCCCCAAAAATACTAAAAGAAGCGGCCCCCTTCTACAAACATTTTTTTTTTTTAAAGCCAACATCTCCATGGAGGCCCCGCCCCCTCCCTGCACCACTCCGCACACGTGCTCCCTGATGCGTTCTAAGTTGAGGAATTAAGAACTCTTGAATACTGAGGGTCCCTGGGGGCAAACTAGCCCACCAGGTACCTCGAATAAGCACCACAGAGCTGGATTGCAGAGAGGTGGTCCGAGGCCATGCCCCTTTTTACATCACTCTGCATACGCGCCTCTTGGCGCACAGCTGGCGGGGTGATGAGGTCCGCTTGTGTCCTTAGTCATGTTATCAGTGATGTCATTTGAGATGTAATTTCACTGACCATGTCATGAGTGATTTAATATGTGACGTCATCAGCAATGCATTGCGGGGGCGCTAGTTATAGTTAGATCTACTAACTATAACGGCTGAATCTCTCTAGTTTTATACGAGTGAAATGTCTCACTAACTATAACGTCCCTGAAACCTATGGTTTTTTCAGTGAATTTCTAAGGTTTTTTAAATGCTAATTTCTAACTATAACTTCCCTAAAACCCATCACCGTAAACTCCTGAGAGTGCTCCGCGATTCGTAGTTGTTGTGTAACAGATGCGGTTCACCCCCCGCCATTGGAAGCACCCGCCGAGCGTTCGACAAGCCTGGGTGAGCGAAGATGTTGTTTATGTTGGCAAGTCTGAACCACTGCTAGCGGCTCCCGGCAACCGAAGAGGATGTTGGCTATACAAGTCCAAGGTTACCTACCATACGAGGGATACCTACGGGATACCGTGAAAACGAACTAAGCAGTAGGCGAGGAAGATAGGCGCAGCAAGCAGACGGGAGTGACTATAGAGGCGGCATAATATTCAGCAATGGGGAATGGCAAATAATACAACATACCAATGTGGGACATGATTGTATATTTACATTGCATTATGGGACATTGTTGCCTTTCCAGGTTGCTACAGATACTTTCCACACATGGGAATGCCGCCCTATGATTGGTCCAAACTCCACCAATAGGGAACAGAATGAAAATTTAAATGAAGAACGCAAGCTGTGCCTAATTGAAACGCACTGAAGAAGGCCTATGCCGAAATGCATTTGCGCAATAAAATCACCGTAAACTCCCGAGAGTGCTCCGCGATTCGTAGTTGTTGTGTAACAGATGCGGTTCGCCCCCCGCCATTGGAAGCACCCGCCGAGCGTTCGACAAGCCTGGGTGAGCGAAGATGTTATATATATATATATTCAGTGAAAAAACCATAGGTTTCACACATGTTATAGTTAGCTGGACATTTTACTGATAAAAAACCAATGAAATTCCCCTGTTATAGATAGTGCAGGCAACTATAACTCACGCGACTGCAATCCTCTGCTGATGCTAATACTGTATTTAGACAATTATTTGCCCATGTCTTCTTCCATTAAATTTTAGCTATACATATATTACAAATATTTTTTTTTCATAAAGACACATATGTCATCAGCAGAGGATTGCGGTCGCGTGAGTTATAGTTGCCTGCACTAACTATAACGGGGGAATTTCATTGGTTTTTTTATCAGTAAAATGTCCAGCTAACTATAACATGTGTGAAACCTATGTTTTTTTCACTGAATTTGCAAGGTTTTTTAAATGCTAATTCCTAACTATAACGTGTGTGAAACCTATGGTTTTTTCAGTGAATTTGTACGGTTTTTTAAATGCTAAGTTACTTTACGCCATTCGTGGCGTGCGCGCCCACTTAACGCAGTTCGTTCCGTGCACGCACGGTGCGCTTTGCGCACCGTGCGCGCACAGTGAGCACACGGTGCGCTTTGCGCACCGCGCGCCCACTTTACACAGTTAGTGCCGTGGATGGGCCATGTATGCACGATGCGCTTCGCGCACCGTGCGCACATGGAGGACATATTCAGCGCTTCGTTGTGAAAGTTAATCGTTTCGATTTCTAATATGGTATAAGCAATGCACAAATGGTGCCCTGCGGGCAACATTTGCACACGGGGTGGGGAAATTGTGGATAATTTTTTATTTTTTATTTATTTATACCGTACGCGTACGGTAAGCGTAATCGGCGATTTTTCGCAAAAAAATAATAATTTTTTTTTGCCTTGGGGGTACTTTGGGGACACATACATCAAAGCTAGGTGGTTAGAAGCTGTCTAACCACTCCGTTTATATGTTTTTGGCCTTTGTTTATCCTCTCCCCGTCAGAGTGCGGTAAGCTTACCTTAAGCGCACCGTAAGCTGGCTCAGATATATATATTGATTTAAATGCTATTTGCTCAGGAACTACTGAACAGATTTACACCAGAACTACAAAAGGCACTTCCTTGACCTGAGGACTACCTCTCTGCCAAATTTCTTGTTACTCTGTTCAGCCGTTCAGGCTGTAGCTGTGTCTAAAGGTCCTATGGAAAAATGCATGGGAAAAACGCGTTTTGGGACCCCCCTTTTATCTCAGCCCCCGCTTGACGAATCCCCCCGAGACTTTCAGGGTAGGAGCGGAGCATAGCGCCCCATTAGTTTTGAAAATTTCGCGAGGATTCGTCAACCGGCGCAAAAGTTATTCCAAATAGAATGTTGCGGATTTCCTATGGAAACAGGGTCCTAACTATAACTACCTACTGGCGACCGCCAGTAGGTAATATATATATATATATATATATATATATATATATATATATATATATATATATATATATATATATAGATATATATATATATATAGATATATGTATATATTATTTCTACAAATTACTCACACTTCATCTCAAAGATCACAACCTGTCCTTTTTTGAAGGTCATACCTTGCAATCCAGCAATATCTAATCCCCTCTAGCCCATCTACTAATCCCATCTGCGGACTGGTCTCCTTGACAGCACAGGACATACCCAATAACTAACAGTAGCCACCAAATTAACCACTAACCTTGGGATCACAAGCAGTGTGCTGCATGGCCTAAAGCACTTCAAAGCCTTGTTCAAAGGCAGTAAGCACTATATAAATGCAATTAAAATCTTACAATTTAATGCTAGCCTCAACAAGTTAATGTTTGTCGCAAAGCCCTGTGTACAAATGTTTGTAGATAGGGCTCTCCTTCAAAAACCAAGGGTGGATGAATGGGAATACTCATGGACTACCCATGGTACCTTCCCTGACACAAAGCAATGCAAAACTGTACTAGAACATCTTTGCATTATCTCAGGGCTATTTTCCAGTGCAAATATAATATTGCTCTGGAAAACATTCCAAAATCAACAGTTTGCACCACTTTTTTGAAACAAACTTGCCACAAATCTATAGTAGATCTGCCCGTACATTTCTACAGATAAAGGGCATGGCTACGGTGTAGAGATCCAGGTCAGTGACCACTGCCCCCAGGAGAGCTTGCAGAATGTTCATGACAAGGAAACTATCCTACAGCAGGTCGTTAGACTAGAAGATGGCTAATGTACAAAGGCTTGGCCATGACCAAACACACATGGCTTAAGAACAGATAAATCTTTTAAGGGGATCAAATGCCTTGCATAGTAAATTTTGAGCAGAATTAAGGATATTCTGGAAAGACAGTGTACAGTCCTTTAATGGATCCAAGGCTGGCAGAAGTACTCAGCTTTATTTCTTAGCATTGGTTGAAACATAATAAGGATATTGTTTAAAATGTATTGATGTGTATTGAAGGTGCAACATAGATCCAAAGAGAATAAAACACAGCAAGACACTTTCTGCTATTCTTGAACTGCTGTTGCGATATGTTTTTATTAATTCTCTGCAACTCCAACAGTTGCAGTTGGCGAATTGTGCTCGAAGACTTTAAGTAGGGCAGCACTAGTGCATCACAGACAAATAATGCCTCGGTTCCATCTAATTTGTCTGTAACGTGAAAATAAGAGCAAAGAGTGCTACAATTTGTTGACATTAGGTTAAACAATTCTTCATTTAGATTTGCCTTCTCTCAAAGTGTGAAGCGCCTTTTCAAAATTAATTTGAAAGTTAATTGGAGCTGGTTGGATATGGCTGAAATGTTTCTGAACAGCCTTGTTCTATCCTGTTTTGCATGACAGTCGATCAGAAAGAATTCTTTCACCATTGAAGCATCATCTTAGAACCAATAAAAGCCGTCCATTGTTGCCCAAACTAAGTAGCACGAGTGTTCTCAAACTCACACGCATAACATTTTGAACTGAGTGCGATAAGCAGCTATCAAGACATTCCCGCCACAAAGCATTTCGTAAATATATCTTTCAAAAACGTATACATAGCCTACTTGCTGAAGGCAATTCGCAATGTTGCTGGTCCATAATTGAGTACTTTGGATATTTAAAAGGCATGTTCCAGTAGTATCAAATGTAATTTACTATTGCACTATGGAATATGCGGCAGGGAAGTATTGTGGCATCAGGATACTGTGGACAGAATATCGAGGGACCAAATCTTAAAAGCTAAGTGAATATAGGGGGAGCATAGCTTTACTCTTAACTCCACATCAATGCACTTTGAAGATATACATATCATCAAGGTATAAACATGTAGAATCAGTTACAGAAAATATCTAGTTGCTTACCATTTAATAGTTTGGGCTCCATATTCTGCTCACGAAATTCCGGGGGCAAACCGTCATTTACAGTAAATTGATTTTTGTTATTTAATGCAATTCTTCATTGCGGATCATAAATGTAAAACAATAAACCTTTCAAATACCTTTGATAAAATCGGTATATATTCCATCACTGTATCTTGACCCGCACTGGCAATGGTTTATTTTCCATTCCCAAGTGGTACATATGACAACTGTGTGATATTGTAATCGGTTCGGTTCAAAATCTTTATTCGATTCATACAATGAATCATAAAAGCACAAAGTTAAAAAACATAATACACAATTAAGATGATCCATCTGTAAAACAAAGATTACAATTCGAAAAATCCATCATACAGCATAAATACAAATCCGATGGCAAAGCACAGTTCTACAGCTAAATTATCCATAGCGTTTCCTAATCTGAAGTGAAACTCGTATAAAATTTAACATGGCACAACAAGTATCAACAGAAGATAATGACAGCAAATAATCGTAGCCTTCTTTATAGGTGCATGGTTGCCGCCCCTTCAGGATAGGCTTAATAAATCTAATCCTTGGTTCTTGATATAAGGAGCAAAACAGGACAACATGTATAGTACTTTGGCTAACTCTGTCATTACAGGGACAAGGGGGTAGCCGCTCACACCAACCCCCTTGTTTAGGAAAGGCAAAAAGAAAATGAAGGATATTTAGCCTAAACCTCGTGAGGTAAAACCGCCATTGGACATTAGTTGTAAAAGTTAAATAAAATTGGTGCTGTAACTTAGGTACATAGCTAGTTGGGCCTCCCAGACAAGGTGAACCTAAAAATTTCCAGTAATTTGACTTAATTTGGGTTTTTATGTTTCCCTGGATATTTGCAGGATTTTCATAAACATAACCCAAACCTATCTTGTTCAACATGTCACTGACGTATGACAACCAGGGGATCTTTTTTGCATTATCCAGGCTCATGCAGTCTGAGAGAATTTCTCTCGAGAGCTGCAGATCGTCAGATAACCATATTTTGCCCCATAATAATAGGGGCGACAGACGAATAATGTCAGTCACTTTGGTCATTCCCATTTCATTATGACAGAAGCTATTTGATGAACCCGATGGGATCAGTAATACCCGTTTTAGGAATTTATTTTCCATCACTTGTATCACTGAGGGATTTTCCGTCCCCCATACTCCTGCCCCGTAGGTGGCCACAGATAAACATTTAGATATGTAAAGGGTTTTAAGGTGCGCAACAGGTTTTTGACCCAGCTTTCCACAAAAACGAAAAAGACCTTCTATGGAGCGGGTAGCACTCTGGACTCGAGCCTTCATTAATGGGGCCCAACTTAATTTGCTATTGAAAAGATTTCCAAGGTAATTAAAATTTTCCACCTTTTCAATAGTAGAGTGATTCACCACAAATTTTCTTGGTTTTGTCCCTTTTGGACCACAGACCATTGCAAAAGATTTTCCAAAATTTACCTTCAAGTCAAGATCCAGCATGAAGGTGTTAAAAGCATCTAGGCACATATTGTAATCATTAATGTTAGTGTTTGTTCTAGAAATGGTTGCAAAATGCAGATGCTTTGACTGCCTTTCTCTCCTAGAGTGTAAGATTAGAATTAATTTCACGGCTAACCAAAACTGAATCCCCAAACACCCAAAGGTCCGTCCACTTAGATGGACAAGCAGGCATAAATTGTGTGAATTATTTGTTCGATGCCTGCCACCCATGTTTTCCATCACCTGAAGATAAAGTGAATGTGGAATAGCGAACGGATGACGATAATTTGCATCCTGTCCAAAGTCTCAATCACAGAGCCTGCCTTCAGTGGGACACATGAGGGCGTGTGTCAATCAGTATGTCAGAGCTTGTTTTCTTTGTTTTTGAAGCGCTGCTGTATCTTGGCGCCAAAAACCATATCTACTGTTTGGATGCCTCTTATATCACTTACCCACCGAGCCAGCCCTTCCACTAATCACCCCTTTGGTTTGGATAAATGTGAAGTAACAACAGTCTCAGAAATGCCAAAGGCGACTGGAGGCTTTCCAGCCACTGGAGCGTGTGATCCCAATCGGTTGTCTAACACAGACAATCTGCACATGCCCGCGTTTACTAATTCCAGCACTGTAATGTTTGCCACGTTCAACTTCCTCTTCATCCTCGCCATCAAAAATAAAAGACTCCTACTGGTTCATTGTGTTTGTGAATTATTTCGAATCACACTGTCCAAGTACCTATATCAAGGAATATTACAGTGAATAATGGCCTCTGTGAGCTCACAAAACACATTTTATATAGATTCGTATTTCAGTTCAACTATCCTGTCCTTTGTTCTTTAACACTGGATTTAATCTTTTATAAGTACTGGACACAAGAAACAGTCTGTTACATAGATATTGTGTGGGAGATAAACGCTCTTGTTAAAATCCAATAACAGAGGTGCGAAAGAAAAGTAATGGAATTGTAGGTCACAGATCAAACTAGCGTTTTGAACATGCTAAATCAACCAATGGGATGAAACTTCCAAATGTGGAGTGCTGGGAAATCAGGATAGTAGATAACTGCCAGTAATAATGCTGGCTCCTTTTTTAGCTCTGCATTTTAGACACCCTTTAGCTGTCTTGTCAAACTCAAATATATATATTTATATATAGGCAGGGTTGGACTGGCCTACAGGGCAAACAGGCAGTGTCCTACGGGCTGGTCTGACAGGTCAGTTTGTGGTTCGTTTATTTGGCTGTGTGTGGGCTTGTTTTATGGTCAGCTGGCCCGGTTTTTGCTGCTAATTTTCCTGATATTAAACCAAACATTGCCTGTAATGTTTGTTACCACATTTTGCAAAACACTTAAACAGTGTGTCTTCACAAGTTCAAAACTGCCCCAATTTGCAAACATGGGCCTGTTTTTCAGCTTTTTAATTTACTACTATGGGCCACTTTTATTTTGATGCCAGGGCCTATTTTCTGCACCAGTCTGACACTGAATTTATAGTATCCAATAGTGGTCGCCACTGGGTAGTTATAGTTAAGTCAGCATTTCTTTGGGAAATTACATTTTAGTTTTGCTGATAGCATTGGTGCTGTTTGACGAATCATCACAAAACTTCCAAAAAGTGCTCTTTTTTGCCTAGTTTGTGCATGGAAAGTTCTCGTATGATCTGTCAAGCAAGGGCTGAGAAAAAGGGGAGGTCTTTAAATGAAAAATCCCCATTCATTTTCTATAGACTTTTTTAGGATTCACTACCACAAAAACTGATTAACAGAATTACACCAAATTTGGCAGGAAGCTTGATCATGATGCAAATCCATTCAGTAGTTTTTGAGATATTAAGGGACAAATATATTTGTATATCTGGACAGTTGGTTTCAAGGGACTCTCACAAGAGTCCCTCAAACCCAATTTGAAAAACTAGTGCACTCTGGCTGGCCCTGGAGGGCTTTTCCCTGGGGCCAATTCCTATTTACGGTTGTCATACTCTCACATGAGCAAGCACTCTAATTGCCTGACTGCAACATGAAGAAAAATGTTGCAGGGAGCCATTACAGGACTCAGGGACTTACTTCCCTGTCCTGAGTTTAAATAATATGAGGGGCAGGGTAGGGATACCCTCCCTCTTCAGTCTTGTGGGGGGGGGGTAAGAGTAAAACAATGCAAATCCTGCAGGAATCCTAAAGGGGACTTGCATGGGATTGCAACGTTTCAAAAAAGGGAAAAGGTGGCCGGAGGCCACCATGAAAATCAAAGGGGAGGGGGACATGCAGATCCTTCCCCAAGCACCATTGAAGGGCTGAGGATCACACATAAAGGAGGGGGCCCAGTCACCCCTCCCTAGGCCATTTACTGTCCAGGAATCCCATCACCTGGGCCAATTTTTTAAAAAGAGGGGAGGGGAGCCCGGCCCCCTTCCCAGGAGACCCTTTCTTCTGGGGGACGAAATGTATTTTAATAGGGAAGGAACAGTGACCCCCCTCCCCAAGCCAGGAGCAGGCCTAGAGCATGGGCAGGGAAATCTACATACTCATGCCCTAACGTAACTATAACTCGCGACCTAGTTATCCACAGCTAATTACCCCACATATTAAATCACTCATGAGATGTATATAACATCATTGATAACATCACTGCAACATTTGAGATAGTATCCTTCATGACAAAACTGCGTGGTGGAGCGCTATTTATAGTTACTAGCGATAACTATAACCGGTGAAGTTCTGTGGTTCTTTGATTTTAAAACAATACCTTGTCACTGAAACTTTCACCTAACTTTAACGTCAGTTTAACCTTTGTTTTTTTCAGTGAAGACACACACACACACATACACTCACAAACACACACACAGAGCGGCTTTACATCAGTGGTCTCCATCCATTGACCTGTCAAACTGGCATTCATATTTAGCTGCCAACCAACACAGCAAACAGCATGGGACAATGGGTCAGCTCATTTCAGCCATTGGCTCCCCTCAGTCTGAGTGACAGTATTTTTCTTATGCACAATGTGCACATCCACCTTCAAAGTAGTCCCATTCATTGGAGGGGCTGGTGGGCCTTCTTTATTTTTATTGTTATTTTTATTTTGAAAGGGATGGCAGCTCCCAACACTGCTACTCAGCTTTTTGCTTCCCTCAGTATCCTCTAAGGCAAGGTTCCATACTTTATTATTAGTTTATCCTTCTTAAATGGCATTTGGCCATCTTGAATGTTAAATTAATTGGAATTATGGCAAAAATAATTAAAAGAAGGCCATTTGAGCATGAGGAAAAGTGGACAGCAATATTTGAATGCTTTTGGCATACTATATCAACCTTTACCATTTCAAGATGGCCAACCAGCGGCTTCCAAATCTGCCGGCCATCACCGAATATTAAAGAATGATGAAGTATTTCTAAAACATTCCAATATTAAAGAATGATGAAGTATTGCTAAAACATTCCAATTCACTGCGCATGAACACACATCCTATGTTATGGACTGCTGATCTATCTGCTCTTGCTAGGGAATGATGTCATCAATCTCAGTAACAAGCATCAATGGCAGATGTATTTAGATTTAGATTTTATAGATTTAGAGAGCGCATGGCTGCCCAAGGGCTTCCCACGCTACGAGATTCCCACTCTACAATGGCTAGGGATCGATTAGTGATACTGCTTGAACAGCCATGTTTTGATCGCCTTCTGGAATGCTGCTTCCATTGTCAGTACCCGAGATTCACGTAGTAGTGAGTTCCAAAGCTTGGGCACCAGGAAGGAGAATGATCGGCCTCCCCATCTGGCTCTTCTGATTCTTATAGTTTTCATTAGTCACTCGGAGCCGGATCTCAGGTGTCTATTTGGGACGTAAAGGGTCAATAGGTTTCTAATTTTCCTTGGGCCATTGTTGTGTAGAGCTCTGTGGGCCATGACGAGTACCTTCAATTTGATTCTGGCCTCCACCGGGAGCCAGTGTAGTGCTTTTAGATGGTTCCTAGCTGACTCCTGGGATGGGGCTTGGCACAGTAGCCTTGCTGTGGCATTCTGGACCACCTGCAGTTGGTTTGTCACGTATTTGGGTGCACCTAGGAAAAGTGAATTTCCATAGTCCAGGTGTGATGTGACCAGAGAGTGGACCTCTGTCTTTCTGAGCTCTAAGGGAATATGCTCCAATATTTTGCGGAGCATTCTAAGTAGTCCATAACATATGCCTGTCAGTTTCTTGGCTTGGGTTGCCATTGTTAGGTCCTTATCGAGCCAGAAACCCAAATTGTTGATCGCTTCCTTTGGCGTGGGTGGATTGCCCATGCATTTGGGCCTGCTGATTAATGGCCTGGGGACTGCCTTGCTGCTGAGCACCATTAGTTCTGTTTTATCCCCATTCAATTTTAAACAGCTGTTTGTCATCCAACCCATCACTCTTTCCTTACAGGTAGTTAAACTTCCGGGGTCCCCGTTGGTTCTGGGATCTAAGGAGATCACCAACTGTGTGTCATCAGCATAGGCTGTCATGAAGACATCAAACTCTTGGACTATCTGGGCCAATGGCTTCATGTAGACATTAAATAGTGTGGGACTCAGTGAGGAGCCCTGAGGCACCCCACAAGACAAAGGCATCGTCCGGGAAAGGAGATCACCTTCGATGACTTTCGAAGATTCTTCCTTCCAGGAACGAAGCCAGCCACTTGAGGGTGTTACCTTGGACACTGATGGCCATCAGTCTATTTTGTAAGATGTGGTGGTCCACCATATCGAATGTCGTGCTCAAATCCAACATTATTAGCGCTGCAGCCCTATCCTGGTGCAGAGACATTTTCATTTATTCAACACATCAACCTGAGAGCCCTGCACAGCCTGCCTTTGTGACAGAATTCCACCAATGATGAGACCCATCGGAGGAGAAGGACTTTTTCCCTTGAGTATGTCAGCTGAGGAGAGGCAACGCATGGCCCTATGGCTGCATTGATGAGGGGATCCATTGAGTGCTTGACTGCCACTAAGTTGCTACCTGTGCCGCCAGTGGGGAATGCAGTCACCTGTGTGCCTGCTGACTGCCCCTCCCTTCAGGGCTGACTCACAGGCTCTGCGTTAAGTCCCTGTCTCTAAAATGTTGGCTGACAGGTTTACTTACCTATACTTCACAACGCTGGTTTCCTAATCAAGTGAGATGTCTACAAAGCAAGAAGATAATACCTGTGTCTTCCCAGACATTTGAATTAAACAAGGTTTTTTGAATGATGGAAAATTACAAACATACGGAGATCTGTTTAGAATGAGAAATCTTTATCATGCAATTAAAGAACACATATGCGCAGTATGGAGTCATATGAATGCAATATCTACTGTTTCTCCAATTTTGCAAAGAATAAAAACGTACTAACAGACTCTTCTTCGAACAGATGTGGCCACATTTTTGTAAGATTACACTCCTTGTAAAATGGCACCCTTTTCGAATTCTACTTGAAAGCTTTTCCCCCTGTTCTTTCTCAAGAAAGCAAGTCTGACTTCATCTGATATTCCAATTCTTTTTCGTAACAGAAAGCAATTCTCATATAATTTCTACTCTTATCATTACCATCAATTAAAATGTCATTATGAAAAGGAACTTTTAAACTAATTAATCAAGGCTAGTAAGGCTTTGTCAATGTGCCATGAATTAATGTGCTTTTGTGTACACTTTGGCACAATGTCAGGTGTTGTGTCTCAGTGGAATTACGCATCCACTCTAAAAATCTGTGATTGAACTCATCATAACATGTTTGACTCCTGGCGGATTTCCTCACCCTTTAACCTTTGTGGTGTAAATAAAAGTACCATTCAGATGGCTAAAGAGAGAATCGGGTATTAAGTGCCAAGGTGACCCAAGGGTTGAGTGTGCACAACACAAATGCACTTGATATGTTACAGTACAAGACATGACATGCACTATCTTCTTTTTCAATAAAATGGCTGTGACCTAAGCACTTCGCGAAACCCCTTTACATCAGTAGCGTGATGTATCAGTCACTTTAGGTGGCTATTTTTGCCACTTCATTGACCCGAAAATTACTTTAAAAAATCTTCTCCGGGCTTAATTAAGACCGTAATTCCTGCTTTTGTGCTTGTTTCACTAGGCAGCTCTTTCGTCATGCTGGTCAGCCTTAGTTAAGTAAAGAAACATCAGCTATCCACCTCCCGGGCGAACTGCATCTGGCTGCAGAACCATTGGTAGGAACAGTACAGCCTAATTTGAGCTTTCAAGGATCTGTTTCTAAGGAATTTGAAGTTCAGAATTGCATTAAACACCCAATCAAAATGTTGATTTCAAGATGCAAAAATGCATCAAAATCAATCAAATGCACTATGCGTACCGCAATTGCTCATTAGGTTTAATTATGAAAATGCGTGATATCCAATAGCACTACAGGGTTGGCTAAATGAAACGATGAGAAATGCAAACATACTTTAAAATGAGATCTAATAAAAAAAACTCAAAGAAAGAAATCATCTTGAAAGGTATGTTAGTGACGAAAAAGTTCTCTTTCACAGACATAATTTCCGAATTAGAGCACGTAGGTATAGGACTGAATACAAGAGCATACATATTGTTGTCGAGAATGTTTAAAGGAATATTTTTTCCAAATGTTAGGAACATAAACAATGTTTGTCATTCCATAAGCGCAACAAAAACGCTGAAATGTATATCTATCTACCAGTTCATTATGCAGGCATCAAATGTATTGTTTTGATATACACAATGAATGACTCATCACCAACAACTAACAATGGTAGTGAGGGAAATCTAGCTGCAAGGATGTGATGTAGAGACATGACAGTCTTGAAATGAGCTGTAGGAATCACAAAGGTAAACACGTTTTAGTCAGTGACACCTTCGACCTTTGGAAATATGACAGAATGCAGAACACATAGAAAGAGGAAAAATGTGGAGAAATAAAGATATTTCTCCTCGTTGTGCCTCCCTTCCCTTGGGGAGGGGTACATTTTTGGTGCTGCCTCAGACTTATGATTTCCCGTAAATCTGGGGCAGTGTCAAAAAGCCATGGATGTTGATAGAAATGCCCCCAGCATCACCCATGGAACGCCCCTTTCACATAGTTTTCTGCTTGAAATGGGCACATATGTTTTTAAGGCCATGAAAAGCCACATAACATGGCTTTACATGCCCTTATAAATATGCCAGTGGCACATTGCACCACCAGAAGGTAAAAAACAGTGACGTTCCGGCAGCGCAAAGTGGCGGTAGGGCATCATAAATGAGGACACAAGTCGCTCTCGACCAAGGTCTCCTGCAGAGTGCAGTCCTCCGTGATCAGAAGTAACGTCGTGGGATAAGGGTTTCATCTGCATTTTGTGCCCCTGAAGAAGCAAACAACAAGAGGACAGCCACTAAAGCAGTTCTAGTTTCTGGCTTGACAGCAGGAATAGGGAATTCCTTGAGTGCTTGAGTCATTATGGGAGTCCTCTTCTTCCAGCAGGAGTCTTCTCCCAAAGGGGCCTTGTTCTTCAGATGGAGTTTTCCCAGTTTCAGGAATGTTCTGAGAAGGCTTGGCCAACATTTTAATTACATCAGAGTAATTGGAGTAATTTGGGCAATTCTCATTACTCTAGTGATGCAAAATTACCAAAAATAAAGTGATAACGCTAGTTTGTGCAATGAGTAATTTCGTACAAAAATCCTACCGGAGGAGCACAGGAACAACAAATGCAGCTAGCAAGAGTGGATGATAGCTGCTGCCGCTCTTGTTTGCATTTAGCGCTATTATCTTGGCAAAAAAAGCATTCTTGGGTCCATTTTAGACATGATGGTGTATTTTGTGCTAAGACAATAGCCGTAATGTTGGGTAACGCTACTAGTGCAATTCCACATAATTGTGCACAATTTCACAAAATTAAACTACAGCAAATTACACGAGCTATACCGACTTGTAGTTCTGAGGAGGTGGTAATGGAGGTGCCAGTTCTACCCTGTGCACTAGGCAGTGATTTGAGAAATTCTTTCAATCCTATTTTCTCACAGTACCCCACCTCCCTTTACAGCATGCCTCTTTGTCTTACTGTAAAATCACCCAGGAGCCCATGTTTCAAATTGGCAGGAACCAGCAGCCACCAGGCAAGCCTATCTTCAGCTTCCTGCCCCTTCAATAATTGACAGTGTCAAAGCGGGTTTTACTTTCTTCGGTAGCTGGAGCCAGACCGTCATGTAGGATCCTAGAGATGAAGAGTGAAACAGTTTTTGGCTTTTATTACACTTGGGGCTGTATTACATGAAGTGCCCCCGGGGCGCTGCGGGCATTTGCACCCACTTTGCGTGCCCCCAGAGCACTTTGGTATTAATAAAGGAGCAGCAGACACTTGTGCTGTCCCTTCTGTATTACCAATAGCACTGGCGCACATAAAGCGCCAGCGCTATCTTCAAGGGGGCATTCCCACATTTGCATGGGGGCATGTCCATGCAAATGAGGGAATCTCTTTGCTTCTGCGCCCACACCATATTACCGAAGCGGGCACAGAGGTAAAGAAGCCATCAGGAGGCGCACTGAGAGGGTGCCATCTAAAATATGGCACACTGTTAGTGCGCCCCCTCATGGCAGACTTCTGGAGGGGGCAAAGGGGGTCCCATGGAGCACACAGACATCCCCTTGCAGGTAGGTGCAGTCACTGATTGCATCCGCCTGCAAGGGGATCTCTAACCCCATTCAAAAGTACAGGCGGGTTGTCACCTGCACTGTGAAAACATAGAGCGGCGGTAAAGCAGCCGCTCTGTTTTTCAAAGTAATATGTTGCCCCCAGGGCAACGTGAGTTCGGGGCAGTGCATTGATGGAAATAGGGCGCGTTTTCACAGTTTGCTCCAGGTGCACCTTTTCAAAGGTGTGCCCGACGCTAACAATGAAAATGCACAATTTATCATAGTAAAGCCCGACAAGGGCATACCAACTCCATTATGTAGTGTGCCCTAATTTTATAAATTAGCACTCTACCCTGTGGGCTTACAAGTCACACTTTTGAAGTGACTAATGACTATATAAAATTGGCTTTTTTTACATAGCTAAGACATTTTTAACTGCCATGTGTCACTGCAGTGCTCTCAAACTGCATCCAGAAAGATCACAGTGGTGCTCCTGACAGATGTATATTTGTGTGATATATGTTAGTGGTGTAAAAGCAAACTGCAGCCCACATATGACATTTCATTTTGCATCCTTTAGTTGAACTTTAGGCATCATTTAAAATGGATTCATAAGGAAGTAGGAAGTTAAACTACTATTTAGGAGTGACAAAATATATTGTGCATTCATCCAAAATATGGGGTACAGCGACATAAATTGGGCAATTTCCTATCATAATAATCACAATACTACTAGTTATAATAACACCAACAATAACACTAATAATAATACTCCCAGAGAGATTTGTTGATGAACGTTGCTCACCATGACTTGTGACTCAAACTTTCCAAATTCAAATTCGTGTAAACGTTTCTGGACACAGCCTCAAAAAGGAATCAACTTCTGCAAAACTTTTAATGTGAAGGTAAGCTTTACCACCAGCAAACAGATCTTGTGCACTTGTTAGCCCACCTAAGATTTCATCCTAAATACACTCACAATTTTACTGACATTTCCATTATTCTTCATTAATTTGTGTTAGTGCCCCTTTGAATTTATGTCAATGACTGGCCACAGTGTGTTCTATTGAAAAGTCTTAATACTAATTTTAGCTATTTCATTAATCTTTCTTTCCCATCCTTTTTTAATTGCAACAGTAATTGTAAATATTAGTAAGACCCTTGACATAACGTCCCTATTGTGACTAAAATAATGTAAAGTACAACACCACAAGGCTGTAACCAAAATCAAAGTTTTGAACTAAAACCTGGAAGGTAAATGGAAAAAAACAACATATGTGATGCATGTTAAATTCTTTAAAATCCATATGAGGGATTATCACAAAGTGGCATTGTGAGCAAAGAGAGTGTATTATGTTTCACAAATTGTCTAGGAAGCAATAACACTGCTGCTAAAAACCTTACAATCGACTCCAAAGATCCAGGGAACTATCAATCAATATCCCACCTCCCTTTCCAAGTATAAGCATGACTGTAAACCTATTTAAACACTATATGAAATAAAAAATAATACTTTACTTCTTTCAGTTAGGTTTTATATCTTTGAGGGATACTGAAACTTTGAATGAACATTCCGAAGTTTGAGAGGTGCAGAATTTTCGAGTGATGAGGAGGTCTATGAGGCTCACTCAAAGCCCGACAAGACCAAACCACAGGAGGTACACATAGACCCAGTTGAGACCTGGGTAATAAGTGTATATAACAATTAACAGCATCTCAACAGGCAATACTTAAAGACAGTTTATTTTTTAACAAGCACAACAGATGCCAGAAGAAGGAAACAGGGAGGCATAAATGGATGTTGCAATATATGCAAAGAGCAGTCTGTATTTAAACACAGTGGGGAAATGGCAAACTTTGCGAATCATCATGACATAACTAATTCCTTACACCTTTCAAGTCGATTGTATATTTTGAAAAGCTTCAAAATCATTGTAATATTGACTTTAATGCTGGCAAGTAGATGTCATGAGCACTGAGTGTGAGTAATATATTATCCCTGTAAAGAACTAGTTGGTGAGTGTTTCTGTTTAATAGCTTTGGACGAACATGTCAACCCAGAAAGTGGTTCTATGACTATCAGGAATAAAGAGTTGTGAAAGTGGGCGGCCTGGCTGTGTTCTTTTGAATTATGAAGGGCTATCACAAGAATCCACTTCATTTTACTTGTGCAGTCAATGCTTCATAGTGGCACTTGACTTGAATTCGGGAATAATCTTGAGCTCCAAAACAGCCCTCTCCAGAGTTCCTAAAGTATACCACCATTCAATGGATTTGAAGACTTGCTCTGTATCCAAGTGTAAATCAAGAAGTATCCACTGGCTGTCCCGTGTGGAGCCCAATAGGCAGGTCATAGTTCTAAAGTGGCTACTGTAAGAGAGGTACAAGCACAAGGCTGACTCGTGAGTCATGTATCAGTGAGGTAACCACTCGAGGTAGCCTATTTTCTAGTGCCTTGGCTAGAAACAGTGCTGTTATTCAGTAACATTGTAACATATTTTAGCAGCACATATGCACCTACAGAGGTTATTTAGTAAGAATGTTATTGTTAGCTGACATTTAAAAGTATTTTTACTATTTTACTTACTTACAGTTAGGCAAATACATGGGAGCCTGATGGATACCATCTTGTATTTGAACGGTGCTTTCTCTAGCATTCTCTGCAGAAAGCATTTTAATGGAGTGTAACTTCTGTTTTCAAAGGGTAGACTAATGTAAGGAAAATTGAATGCATCATTTAAGTAAATTATTGTATGAATCATTCACAACTGTTAAGCATTATAATGTGCTAATTACTCAAACAGTCACTGCACACTAAGAAGGGAACAGAATTGATCATCGATCAACATATAAACAGACCCGTTTTTAGAGCCCATTTTGCCCTTCCATGTTTTAGGAAGTTCAGGGTAGTGACTCTTAGTTGATCCTGTGCTGAGCTTCTGAACATAAAATACTGCTACCCCTGACCCCATGTCATTCAGGTTGGTGCCTATGTCTGTAAAACTCCTACTGAGTCACTACCCTACATATCTTATGGTAAATATTATTTTCAAATTACTTAACTGACAGAGGGTCTAAAGTGGTCTAGCTAAATGTAACAACATATTAATAGTTCAATAGACTGGGATTTCACTGATAATGTTACTCTAAAATATGTATCCACAATAAAAAAAGATTGGGAATGGGTCATATTGAAAATGTATCACTCTACGTTGGCATCTCAAACCAGCTCCTACAAAGACTCCAGACTATCCAAAACAACACCACCAGACTCATCCTAGATGTTCATTGAAGTGCTCACATTTCCTTCTACCTCACTGAACTACACTAACTACCCATCCAGAAACGTTGCAAATTCAAGCTGCTCATCCAAACCTACCAAGCCCTCCACAGCACCGACCGGCATTCCGCAATGACCGACTTCCACTCTACCAACCTTCCACTTCACTCTCCCTCGTACGAGTCCCTGGCATCCACAGAAACAACTTAGGAGGACACGCCTTCTACTTCATCACCACCAAGAACTGGAACAAACTAGCTCATCAGAACTGTTACACCACTTCTCAATTTCTGAAAGAAACTGTGGACCTGGTAGTTCAACTAGGAGCGCTGCCTGGCCTATGACCCTGCTCCAGCACCTGGATACCCACAGGGGTGATAAGCTGTGTCATACAATTCAACATAACATTGCATAACATAACATTACATATAGAAGGTATTTATTTATAGTTTGGATATTTCCAATGCTAAGTATGAATGCATTTGAGCTGATTGATTTATATTTCTCATGAATTAAATAAAATGTTACCTCACATATTCTCATTTGACAGTATAACACATTATAAAACATGCACTCTTCATCTACAGAAGAGGGTATTCAAGTTAATAAATAAGAGCAAATATACAGTCTAAGGAAGATAAATATATGAGTTCAGTCAGTAAATGCTAGCCTTATTTTAATTAACACTTTTTGATAAATATCAACAGGGATTTGATTGCAAATCGTAATGTAACAACAGGGTGCTGATTGTTAATCTTGAAAACTATGCCTGCTAATTGCTCTCTGCTTGGCCACATCTTTAATTTACAAGAACACCCCATAACTTGGAAGGTGCTGATTCCATTGGACACCAGGGCCACATGTATAAACAAATTATTTTTCAAGTCCCTAATTGTGATTTTTTTGTGACTCAAAATGCTATGTACAAATGTGTCTCAGACACATTTAGCAATTCCTAATGGGGTCGCCATTGAACTTTCTCATCAATATTTATGAGGTAGGTCGCAATTTGCATACCATTGGGAATCGAAAAAATACACAGGAATGCTTGCCTGATGGGGACAGCAGACCACCATCTCTGTGTTTTCTTTTAAATAAATCAACTTCAGTTTTTTTTAAATGCAGCTTGTTTTTATTAAAGGAAAACATGATGTGTTTCAAAAAGAAAAATGAAACATTCTAGTTTCATTTTATAAGAGTAGTCAGTGGGACCTGGGAACACTGCCTGCTCTTAAAAAATGCTTTCTCTGCCATTCACAGGGCTCAGGGCTCGGCACTGAGCCCCACTCTTTTTAACATTTACGTTGCCCCTCTGGCCTCAATTATTAGAAACTATGGATTCACCCCGGTCTCATATGCTGATGACACACAAATAATAGTGTCAGTATCTGGCAATATAGAGGAAACAGCAGATCGTTTTAGGGACTGCATGACACAAGTGAACCATTGGATGCAACGTAACTGCTTAAAGCTAAACGGCGAAAAAACCGAGATCATGCTGCTAGGTACTAAGGCTGATTTTTGGTCCCCCAAATGGTGGCCTGATAATCTGGGCAACTGCCCAACTCCAGTAGGGAAATTCAAAAATCTCGGATTTATATTCGACGATAAATTGACTTTTAATGCCCAGACTAATAATCTGTCATCTTCCATCTGGCACATATTAAAAATGATCAGAAGAATATGCCCATTTATTCCTTTTGACTCATGGAAAACTGTGGTTACAGCGCTCGCCATGTCTAGATTGGACTATGGCAATGCCTTATACACAGGGATCCAAACTCAATACCTCACCAAACTGCAACGCCTCCAGAATGCAGCAACAAGATTGGTGTTGGACATCCCTAGATCCGAATCAGTCTCCAATAGGCTAAGGGACCTACATTGGCTGCCCGTGGACAAAAGGATACCATTTAAATCCTTGTGTTTGGCATATAAGGCACTTCACGGCTCAGTATCACACTTCCTGAGAACTCAATTCAAATGGTATATCCCGGCTAGAAGTCTTAGATCCACCAACGCTAAACTTGTCCAAGTACCCAAATTTAGGCAGAACAGATGGGGAGGAAGAAGTTTCCTGCTGAGGACAACCAAGCTATGGAACCTCCTACCCATCAACATAAAAAACAGCCCAAAGCTTTTTGCCTTCAGAAAGGCAGTCAAGACATGGCTATATCCCTGTTAAACTTTCCTGCAGAAACCTACGTGTATCCAACAATAGCGCCAGGACCCCTTCGGGCATTCGTGCGCGCTACAAATGTAAAAATCAAATCAAATCAAATCATTCACAAAGGAGAAGGGGTCCCCTGAGAACCCCTTCTCGTTTGTGACTGGCTAACCACCTACTTGAAGTAGGCGGTAAACTGCAAAAGTGTTGCAACCACATTCTGGTCACAAAACATTCTTACAACCCCTGTGACTCGCTATTTAGAAGGGATACCCTTGACACGCCCCTTTCTAATATTGACTTGCAAACCCTATTTAGGTTACTGATCCATAAAATAGGGCTAGAACATGCCAAAAGGCTGTTTAGTGGTCGCAAACGGCCCGATTTTCAATTTGCTGCTGCTAAAATGTGTAGTAAATATGGCCAAGGTTCCTTACTTTGAAAAGTATTCTTAAGAAATGATTAATATGTAAGTGTGCTAATGCATTACAACAGCACAATTATGGGCCATATGCATGTACCTTTTCTAAGGTTGCAAATGGCCCAATTTGGAGAATCGGGCCATTTGCGACTGGAAAAAAGGCTTTCCCAACGTACCAAACCCTATTCTGCGATTCGTTAACGTATTCGAGTCGTGTTTAGGGCTTCCCTTGCTAACACCGAATTGCATCGATATGTAGGAATGTTTTGTGACTGAAATGCAGTTGCACAACATTCACATTTTAACACCTACTTCAAGTAGGTGTTAACCCATTCGAAAATGGGAAGGGGTCCCCAAGAGGCACCTTCCCCTTTGTGAATGTATGCTAAAACTTTTTTTAAGAGCAGGCAGTGGTCCCATGGAAAACTTTTATTTTTTTTTCTAAACGCAACCCGTTTTCCTTTAAAGACAAACGGCTCCATTTAAAAAAAAAAAAAGATTGCTTTATTTAAAAGCAATCACGGACATCACAGACATGGTGGTCTGCTGATCCTTGTGATTTTAGCGATTCCTAGGGGGTCGCAAACTGCGACCTACCTCATTAATATTAATGAGGTAGGTCGATTTGCAAGCCCCTATGAATCACTATATGAGACTCTTGGAGTTTTATACATTTGTAATGGCGATTAACTAATTGCGCTTCACAGAAAATCGCAATTAGGTAATCACTCTTACAAATGTTGATACATGTGGCCCATAGTCTTATTGGCAACACAACGCGTGAAGTCCAAGCAAACGTCAACCATACAAAATACAGCTGTAAACCAACACGGTTCACAAACTAACATTACGCTAAGGAACTTGTTCGGCTAAACACTCTTCAGATAATCTTTGAAGACTCCACCCTTTTAGGGATACTTTTGAATCTCACATTGTGCTGAACTCCCTTCCTCTTCGGAGTGCATCACACCTTGTCAATGATGATGAAAAAATCCTTTACCACTTGAATCACACTCAGGTGTGGCAGACTCATGAGGCAAAATCCTGAGCATTCTTACATTAATGTAAGAACAGTCTGCATCTGCATTCCCTGATTTTATTATTTGATAACTTTTCTTAAGTTGAGATGTTGACGCTTTACAAAACATCAAACTAAAGAAATCAACAAATAAAGAAATAAGGCAGACTCCGTTGTTGCTTATGGCTAAAACGCTGTTGCCTACCTATGCTGTTTAGAAAGTGGAGTAATAATATGCTATTTGAATACATTGGGGCAGATTTATGTTAACTGGCGCATCCCTGCATATCAGCAGGGATGCGCCAGTTATTATGCGCCACAGCTGCGCCACCATGAATACGCCGCATTTATAATGCGGCGCACCATGGGGCAAAAACGGCACAGATGCGTGACGCATCTGTGCCGTAAAAGTGGCGCATTGCTGGAGTTGCGTCGCAAGCGCGACGCAGCTCCAGCAATGTTCTGGGAGGCCCTATCTGTACAATGCTGCGTCAATCCTTACGCCTGCTTCAAGCAGGCGCAGGGTTTTTGACGCAGCATGGGCCTAAAAGTGACTGAGTGAAATCTTGTAGATTTCACTCAGCCACTTTTAGGAGGCGTTCCTGCGCCGGAACGCCCCCACCTGCCCTGGAACGCAGGGCTTTACAACGTGACGCATCTCCCAGATGCGTCACGTTGTAAATACCCCGCACCATGGCGCAGGATTTGCGCCGCTGCTGCGTCACAAAAGTGACGCAACGGCGGCGCAAAAGTGCCGCAAGTGCAACATAAATCTGCCCCATAATTTTAAATGGAACTTGCTTCTTATTTTATATGCAGACCTTTCCATCTTTTGCAGCAGGCTGTTTTTTATTAGTCCTTGATGCAACTCACACTGGCGTAACGAAAATTGAGGGGACCTCCCTGCACGGTACAAAGAGGGGCCCCTCCAGGTTCAATCAGGAGCTCTCTGGCAAGAGTGCAGTGCCGAGGGGGCCGCCTGGAGCTTGGGGCCCCCCCGCACTGCGGGGGCTGCGGGGGCCTGTGTTACGCCCTGATTACTTTGTTCAGGAAAACTCAAAAAGAGAGACGAAATCGTCATTTGAATCCATTTGTGAAGTCTGACGTACATTCATTTAATAAAATAAATCAACTTTTTAAATATAAAAATAAATGCAAAAACCAACCTCAAGGAGACCAGTGCGCAGCCATGAGAAGGATTCATAATACTGTCTTGTTATTCTTTAGTGGTCAATAAAACAGTTGTTACTGTAAGTGCTATAAATAATAGATGTGACTATTAGCCAATCTAAATGGAAAACAATTTATGATCCTGAAAAGGGTGAAAGTTTGAGCTGGCATTATTGAAATTTTAAGGAGCAATCGTGTCAGGCACTTCATTCCCTCAAAAGATTTTTCAGCATAGAAAAAACAAATCTTGCTCTCTGGATGTCACTGTTTCAGGCCATTATATGTGCCTATGTGGGCAGCCAATCCCAGAACACAGGCAAAGTCTTCATACAATTGGGCTTTGTGATCAGATGATGTAAGTGCTCTAATGATGAAGACTCCTGTAAATCCTTTCCACTAGCGCGTCTGCGAAAACTGGGATTTGCTGGTACAGCCACCAACAGCTCAATCGTTAGAAACACCACATTCTACCATACTCTAAATGAGGTGGCGTGAAAAGAGGATGATAGGTGCATATTCCTTTTTTGACAAATCTGTTACCAAAAAAACAGACAGTAAGCGGCTTATTTACAAACCCCTTGCGCCGCCGGTGCGTCACTTTTAATATGGTCAGAAGTGACGTACTGGTGGCAGAAGGAGCTTGCAAATAAGTCCCTAAGGGGCAGATTTATGAGCCCCTTGCGCCACTTTTGCGTCACTTTTCCCATGTTAAAAGTGACGCAAAAGTGGCGCAAGTGGCTCATAAATCTGCCCCTAAGTACCTTGGGGCAGATTTACAAGACCCTTGCGCCACTTTTCCTATGTTAAAAATGACGCAAAAGTGGCGCAAGGGGCTTGTAAATCTGCCCCCTTGTTCCCAAATAATATCTGTGTGTATACATTAAACAAACGTGTCCAAAACATGGCATTTGTGAATGGATATTTTTAATAATCATACAATTTAGACGTTAATTTGTCTATGTGTAGTTTGTGCATCAACTGGTGAGCAGGTTTTCCTACACTTAAGCATAAATTGGTTGTGGGGAAAACAGATGTTCCTCCTGGAAGTGTCACATGATTTGGCATTACAAAAGTGGTGAGCACCTCCAATCTTATTAAGACACAAGTTAATTGGTTTTCAAAAATGCATGTCATGTCGTTTTTAAGACTCGTTGCTGGTGCAAGAGGTGCAATGCATGTGATAAGTTACCAAATAATTCAGTTATTTAATGTAAGTGATGAAGGTCTTTTTACTTGGAAAATATTTCTATGTGTTGAAAATAAGGAAATATAATTACAGAAATGCATGCCTACTCTATCTTTATGCCCGTCCATTGTCTGCAGGCATGGTTTCCTTTCTGATTAAATTATTACAGTAACAGCTTTGAATGACATGGTTTTGCTATAGTTATGTCTGGGTGTGTCTACTATGTAAATCTTGAAAAATGCAAAAAAAAAGGAGAGAGTCACAGCTCACTGAATTCCTGGACCAAAACCACCTACTGGACGCCTCTCAATCTGGATTCCATGCCAACTACACCAATGAGACCACGCTAATTGTTGCCACAGACAACATCAGAACACTCCTCGATCATGGAGAAATGGTGGCCCTGATCCTGCTCAACCTCTCTGTAATGTTCGACACAGTCTCCTTCAAACCTCATCAACAAACTCTACAACAAAGACATATGGCAAGATGCCCTCAAGTGGATTGCCTCCTTCCTTGCATGATGCATGCAGAGCATCCAACTGCTCGCCTTCACCTCCACCCCAAAGACATCATATGCGGCATGCCACAAGGATATCTCTCAGCCCCATTCTGTTCAACAGCTACATGACCACCCTGGCAGACGTCATCGGATCCCATGGACTCAGCATAATCCTCTATGCAGACGAAACTCAACTTATCCTCTTGCTTACTGAAAACCCCGCCAACACCAAAACCAACTTCTGTATCTCATGAGCAACGTAGCCAAATGGATGAAAGACAACTGCCTCCATCTCAACTCTGACAAAACTGAAGTACTGATCTTTGGGAAGAGCAACTCCACTCGGTCCCACACCCACACCGACTGACCATGCACGCATCCTCAGCAGCATACTCGACAACCAACTTACCATGAAACGACAAGTTATCACAGTCTCCTCCTCCTACTTACACACACTTCGCATACTCTGCAGAATCTTCAGATGGATTCCAACCAACACCAGAAAGACCGTCACTCAGACCCTCATCACCAGCCGCCTCAACTACGGCAATGCCCTCTAATCCGGCATCTCCATCCAGCTCCTCAGAAGACTCCAAACCATAGAGAATGCTGCAGCCAGACTCCTCCTGGACCTCCCTAAATTAACCCACATTGCTTCCCACCTGAGAGACCTCCCTTGGCTCCCCATCCAGGGAAGATGCCAGTTCAAGATCCTCATGCACGTCTACAAAGCCCTCATGACCTAAGATCTGCCTATCTCAACCATCGACTGAACTTCCACCAACCCGCTAGATACCCACGCTGCTCTTGACTCGCCCTTGCATCCCCACATCCTTCGCAGTGGTGGTTGCTCCTTCTCCTATATCGCAGCCAAGATCTGGAATGATCTCCCCCTCCATTTCCTTATGGCCCCCTCACTGGCAGACTTCAGAAAGAGACTCAAGACATGGATCTTCGACAGAGACACAGCACCCAGATACCCCTAGGGGTGACAAATGCTGATTGATTAATTTATTGATTGATATATATCCCTCTGATTGACTAGACTTTCTCATTTTTACCTCATCAGGACCTGGAACAGAGCAAGATAGGATGCCTAGTTGATTCAGACTGGTATGTAGGGCTTGCATGTCAATTAACTTTTCAATTCAAAGTAAAATTAAATATTTATTTTGGAAAATATAGAGCATACAAACATAATCATTTCTAATAGAATCCAATATTGCCCACAAATGTACTTAATTTACTTTCAAGATATATTGCAACTTTAGAAAAAAGAATATACCATTCATAACAATGATATATTACACTACATCATTATTAATAGTGTAACCCAAACCTCCTAACAGTTACATCTTTCCTAAGACTTTGTCTCTCGATATGTTTAAATCACTTTTCAAGATATCATACATCCCAGAACAAACATCCTTTGCTAATTCTGTTCATATTCATTGAAATAATCAAATGAACCACTGATCAAAACTTTTGAAAAATCCCCTACCATTCTTTCTTTTGAATACGACAAGACAGAGATTATGTTAAAAGGGCATGCCTGAGAGACAGTATAGCGTGGTGTTCTTGCTTAAACTGTCAGAGTATCACTGTTATTTTACACCTAGTTTAAAAGATCCCACAGACAAAGTGTAAGGATAGACGTTTCTGACACACTGTGCAGCTAAGCCATTCCATTATCTTTTTTTTATTTGTTCCTGATGTTACCATCAAACCAGTAAAATGCAGATTGGTGTTCTCCATGATCAGTCTTATCATCACATTAATTTCAGATCAGTCTGAACCCAGGGAGCAGAGAAAACCATGGTTCATCCCACCCTCAATCTTAAGTGTGTAGCCTACTTTTCACCCTCTGACTGCGCATTGGCTGATGTCTGTTTAATCTATAGTTTTGTTTAACCCTGGGCGGTGAACTCCGCTCCACTCGCGGAGTTTGCGAGTTTCTCGCACTCCGCGTTATGCGGAGCTCGCGGAGTTCCGAAAAACTCACCTCCGCGCAGCGGAGCAGAGTTTTTTCTTCTCTCGCATTAAATCCACCTCCCGGCGACATTTTTCCTCATTCGCGATCTCCAATATCAAGTTGGTGAGCGCGAGCGTGGAAAATAAACCTCCCAGCGAGAGGGGTCAGGTTTCTCATTGCGAATGGTCGCGTATGCTTGCGACCGCTCACGTTGAGAAACTGTCCATTCGCGTTGAGAAAGCTGCTGCTCGAGTAAAAATCTGCTCGAGCGGCAGAAAATGTAAGCTTACTCTGTGCATGATGCTGTTCACAATGATTGCACAGTGTGGACAAGCATCCGCCACTGTGCAATCACTGCAAGCGGCATTTTTCTACCGTACTCCGCCGCTTGCGGAGCTCCGCGTAGTGCGAAGGACGTTTTTTGCACTTTGCGTAGCTCCACGTAGTGCAACTCTGCAAACTTCTCCCAGGGTTAGTTTTGTGTTCTTTGATGCACCTTGGGAAGTGGCCTAATGGCTATGCCTTGTAAATGAAGTTCAGAGACCTGCAGCTGACAATATTTACTGGTGCATCTCATAAATTCACACTTTCCCCAATTTGCCGATTTACAGTGTTTGTGGTGACTTGTCCTTCTGTGGAACATTTGTAAACTTTTGTTTCTCCTTTCTCAGTCTACCTACCACCTCAGTCTTGCAGTGGTGGCTGGTAATTTTGAGAGTGAGGGGGCAGATGGATGGGACACAACAGCACAAGCACACATACACACTCACAGCCATGCATTCACACACACACAAACATCCATTCACAACACTCATTACTAAACATTCATACATACAGGTACACATGCACCAAATATTAATTTTAAAAAACACACACACACCTGCAACTCCACCTTGGAGGTCCCAGGAGGCTTGTGAATGCTGCCTTCCTGAGGTCAGTCAATGAGGTAAGGCAGCAGTCCAAAGTCTACACAGAGTGGGATGGGAGTCAGTGAGACTGCTGACCCCACCCGACTCTGTGATGAAGTGTCACTGATTGACACTTGACCCTGGGCACTTCAGGGCTTAAAACAGAAGCACCCAGGTGCAAGTCAATCAGTGACGCTAACCCTCGTCACTGAGGGGAGGGCCTCAGGGACCTTTGCTGAGCTGAGGAGGTTCCGCCCACAGGAGCTGCGACTTCCTCCCCCCATCAAATTTTAGCTCAGGCAGCCAGGAGCCTGAACATTTAGCCCATGTCTGGCTCCTGGCACCCTGACCTGAAAATGACCTTTGTTCAGCCTGACAGATGCTGCTCATGAGGGGCAAAAGCGGGAGCGTGGCCCCGAAGCACCAATGGATGGGCCGCGGCTGCTCCCTTGGGAGACAATAGAATCTGATTTGCCTCCACAATCTCAGATACTATTTCTGTCTGTTATCATCTCCTTTTCACAATAAGTATATTGTCAAGTTTGAAAACAACTGGGAGGAAGCATTTTACAGTTCCTAAGAATCTAAGTATGTAAGGCGCAAGTTAACATCTCAAACAGGATCTCTGAATATAGACCATGTCAAAGGATTGCTTGATTAAAATAGAGAAGCAATATTTCTGCTACCTGTTTTCCCAGGAACACACTACTCGTGCCTTCTCCCCAGGGTCTAACTGGGAGAAAAGATCGGCCATGGCACTAAAAAAAAAGTGACCCCCCCATTAGCAAATCCGAAAAGCTTAAAAAGTTGCTTACAATTCCAAATCAGGCCAGGCCAACTTGTAAAGACACATGCAAGGTTATCTTGCAAGGTGTAAGAGACTGCATGCATTTGTTTTCAGTAGGCAGTATTTGTTATAAAACCAGGGAAATCAACTGTGAAATTTAGTCGACCTGGCCATAAAACAAGCCCACAAACTGCTACAAAAACAGTCCACACACTGATCTGTCATGTCAGCCCATCAGGCAGGGTCTGATTGCCCAACAGGCAAGTCCAACTCTGCCTTTCTCAAATACCAGCATTCAAGAACACTTTTTGCTTTCACAAGCATTCACAAAACATACTCTGTGTTTATGATCACCTACTCCATAATCCACAAACTGGTATGTCAAACACTGAATACCAAATTATGATGTGTTCCTGTTACTAGCCAAAAGAGAAGCTTGAGCCAAACTAATCGTCAGTTGCTAGAGATCGATCACATAGCTGTATTTCTATTTTTCAGAGAAGCACAAAGTACTGCCTTTTCTCAATTATCTGTAGGATTGTGACCACAAATAACCTGAGCATGTTAGACTCTGGGACTGTGAATTGTGGATCATGTCCACAAACTG
Organism: Triturus cristatus; assembly: GCF_964204655.1. NCBI lineage: Eukaryota > Metazoa > Chordata > Amphibia > Caudata > Salamandridae > Triturus > Triturus cristatus. Next base: position 496,198,598 of record NC_140589.1, on the reverse strand, counting down.
ACGCTTCTTTTAAGACAGATTAATGAACAGGCGTGTCCCCATGTGAAATTGGCATTAGGTTGCTCCTGAATTAAACTCCCACTGTTGATACCCAAATAAATGAATTTGACAAACAGATGAATTTCCCAAGGAAGTATTAGTCACTACTCAAAGTGACAAGGAGACAGATTGCTGTTCAAAATTACTGTTTCTTAAAGTGAATTAATACATACATTGGAAAAATGTCAGAGGTACTATTTAGGTTTCAATAAATCGTCATTGCCTTTCACAGATAGTAATTTAACATCAAATCCTTGCTGCTAACATTGATTTTCACACCCCCAACCAGTGACAGTGCTAATTCCACATTTCAAGTTCTGGATAAAGGGACTGACGCCTTAATTATTGGATGCCAAGGTCCTTAAAAAAGTATAGTTGTATAAAGTTCAGGATTCTGGTGAGTCATGTACAGAGAAAACATGCCAAAACAAATGGATGCTCAAGCTTCTGATATGTCCACATTTTTGTGTTCCAGAAGTTGGCTTATGAAGACATTTAAAAAACAATTATAGAAGCCATAGACAAGTCATAGGCTGAGAAAGGGAAAACATCCACAACACAAATCACCCAACATGGAATATGCTCTCGACGTCTTACTATTAATCTGTTACATTAGATGAAGGTTGTTTAGTGTGTATATTAATGCTATTTATTCATTAGCCAACGTTCTTCTGAACTTGTGATCTATTCATTAATGGAAACGTACTTTTCCAGCATGGGGAGAAACATTTTTAACCTTGGCCTGGTGGTGGTGGCATTCCTCTTAACATGAAGGGGACATTCAGGTCTACTCAGTAAATATTGATTGCCCATGAATCAGTACTTATCAGTTGAGAAGTTGAAAGAGATTTTTCTTTGCGACCATCAAAATGAGAATTATGCTCCAACAGTGCCTGATATTCCCATGCCAATGTGCACAAAAATTGCACTTCTGCTTTTTTTCCCCCACCTGATTTATGACAGGTTTGACCTTATGAAATTCAGAAGGAGCAGAAACCCCGAGATGCACAATATAAGGACATGTTCCAATGCTGAGTTTGCTCCCTACTCTGTATTTGCTCAACAGTCAGGGTCAGGACCATATAGTCGTGTCAATGTGAACCAACATTTTAACCAATCCTAAGTGTACACCTAGGTCTTGATTCATTGGACTTAATTCTAGAAACAGTGTAATACCGCCACATGACTATGTAGTCATATATTTGCCAGTAAACCTCATATTTCTTCGGTCTGCCTGGAAGCAACCATCCTTCAGGTAAAGCTATGAATGCAGCCCCATAATCAGCTAATTCCAGGACACAGCTGGAGTATTCACCAAAATGCACGATGCACAAGACTAAAGAGAACAAAACATAATACTGTTTAATATTTGTAATGTAGGTGCACAGATAAGCCCAGATGCACACTTAAAGCACACATACTAGTAAACATGCAGACATATCAACAAACATACCACCATGCATGCTCAAGGACCAACACAGGCAAGGGAACCCCTACCATTCATGTATGCAAACCAAAAGCCACACATTCAATCAACAGTTATGCATACCTCTGGGCCAAATGGGGCTCAGCGTGATGTATAACAGGGCAGCACTGGTGATGTACTCAAGGAGGTGCGTAGATCAGCCGCGGTGCGTCCATTAGGGCGTTGGGGCGTAGCCCCCCCGCCCGCAGCTCCCTCGGAGAATTCCCATAGAAGCCCAGGTTCACCCCAGAACATGGTGTTCTCAAGGGCATATTATCACGCCTATTATCGCCGCTTTAGCAGCAGTTTGCTGTCGTTAAAGCGGTGATAATGTTATCGCCGTTCCCTGATAATATGGCCCGGAGTACCTAGGAGCCAGGAGTGACAAAAGAGAGAAAGCACGACTGAGCACAAGGAGTATAAGGAGAGGTAAGCTGGAGCTGAGAGGTGAAATCATACAGCAGCGAAGAGGTATCAAGATGGTGTAGGAGTTGAAAAATAACGCAGAAAAAGCAGAAAAGAAAGCAGTAGTGAAACTGAAGAGAGAAGCAAGCCAAATACCTTGGGGCATATTATCAAGACAGGCGATAAAATTATCGCCGCTTTGGCGGCAGAAAACTGCCGCTAAAACGGCGATAATGGACTTGATAATATGCTCTATGGAATTCCAATTGAAGCTCAGGTTAGGCGTCCTTCACATCTAACATGGGCTTCAATTGGAATTCCATAGGGCATATTATCAAGCACATTATCGCCGTTTTAGCGGCAGTTTTCTGCCGCTAAAGCAGCGATAATGTTATCGCCTGTCTTGATAATATGCCCCAATGTGAGTTGCCAGAGAAATAACATAAAGAAAAACAGATTTGTTAAAATTAGACTGCAAAGGTGCCAGGAATCGGGAGTTCTGTCCCTTAAACATAGAAAAGTAATTTTCTAGGTGGGAGAGAGCAACTGCTATGATGACGATGAGAAGCGCAGAAAGTCATGAATTAGCATATCTTACCGATTTTATAACGATGTCATTGACATGCATCAACATGACAGAATAATGGAATGAGAGAGAAACCAGTGGTCAAAGGCCATATCCGTAAAATGCTAGTGGTCTACAGAAGAATTTGGGTTGCAAGAAAAATAGTTGAAAGTAGTGCGACAAGTGTGAGAGGAAGAAGGGGTAGAAAAGGGATTCTAGGTTTAAGTCAGAGGGACAGGGAAACTTAGGTTTGAGCAGAGGAAAGGCCATTATGAATAGTGTCACTCAGAGATAAATCATAGGAGTAGAGAGAAGCAAAGACATGAATGTCATGCTAAGATATGTCCAAGGAAGAGATGACACAGATGAGGGAAGTAATGAAAAATGAGAAAACATTTTACTTGACTGAATGCTGTAATTAGCAAAACTTAAAAGACGAAAACCCTACAACTCTGCAATCTGCACAATACTCTGCAAGTATTTATGATTTCAAGTTAATATCTCAGCAGCACCAACGATCGTGAGCAGAGCAACCTACATGTCACATATCTGAATCTTTATGGGGCCAGCCCAGCATTTTATCTATTCCAGTTCAAAAATACGGAGGTCATTTGTGTATTGTCACATCGTTTACATACTGTGTTAAAGCCAACAAAATTGTGAATAAAAATGAGTACCGTTGAGTTGGGTAATCGTTTATAAAGCTTAACAATTCGGAGAAATCTCAGGTTTGTGTTGTCAACATTATTATGTTAGCATCCTCTGTAGAATGTTGAGATTGGGTACAATAATAAGAAGAGGTACGTTGTTGCCATTAAAGAGATCTTCACTTGAAGTGAACACAAATTGTTCTCTTTGCTCAATTTTGCATCTCTAACAATGTGCAATGTGGTATTTGCACAGAACGAACTTACCAGAAGGCAGTGCATGTATGTGAGGGTTAAAGGCAAATATACAATCAACAAGTAATTTGAGAGGGGACTGGTTAGTGGACTGTTACTGAAGCCTAATATAGTATTTTTTTAAAGAAGCGTTTCTTCAATTATTCCCTGAATTGGAGTAGAGCTGGGGTAATCCTGATGGATATGGGGATGTTGTTCTAGATCTATGAATTTTTAAATATAGATAGCAAAGGCATGTTGTCTTATTTTTCTTTTTTGCAGTTCTTTGTCTCAAATATAGAAGTGTCCAGGTGAGGGCTGTGTCGAAAGTCACCAGAGATGGGGAGCTTGTCGGCCAGACAGGAGGGGTTACAGGTTTAGATGGTTTTGTAAATGATGCAACTGATTTTGGAGATGGTGTGTGCCAGCAATGGAAGCCATTGGAATGCCATCAGGATGTGGTGGTCCGCAATGCACCCAGATTGTGGTGGAGGTGAGAGAGATTATTCAGGGAGAGCTTTGATGATTGATGGACTGGTTTGCTGGGCACTATGTAACTTTGGCATTGCCCATCTGGCTTGGAAGGCCAGTGTGTAGGCCAGTTTTTTTTATTCTGCCTCAGCTCTTGGGACAAAAGAATGATCTACACACTGGCCCCTTCAAGTTGGACCATCTGAAAGTGCCCGAGTAACAGAGTGCCTAATAGGTCAATACAACATTGGCTTTGATGTAGGACAAGGGTAAGAGAACCTTTTCATATGAGGTGGCTTTGAGGGAGTTGACAATAGGCAATCTAGAACAATCCTTTATTAGATGATGCCTGCCTGGTGTTTGAGACATATTGTGACTTAATTCAGTGAATGGTCTGTTAGTTAGATTGTTTGTCAGCAGTTTCAAATTAGTGAATGCATAGTAAATGAGAAAGGTATCTGTATATCTTTGTGTAGGTGTGAAAATGGTAGGCTTGTGGCAACATGCTGCTGGGATGTAATGACTATTAGCCAGAGACTTTTTAAGGCAGGGGCAAAGTGGGCTCTGGCCCAGGGCCCCAGCTTTTCATGGGGCCCCCTGATAGACACAGCTCTGTTCTGCTGAGTTTTGACCTGATGACCTTGCATAATTATTAAGCAGATTGTTTCAAATACCATTTTCCTATTAATGTATTTTTAATGTGGGTGATGTGTGAGAATCTGTTATAGACATGTTGTGTTTGTTTCATGCAACGTGCATAAAAAACGTTTCTTTCAGATCAGAACAGGACCTGACATATGAGAAATGCTGTGCTACAATATTGAAAACACACATCACTATTTCTGAATATTAGTTGTAAACACATTTAGGATTTGGATGAAAGAGCTGAAATATAATAATAAATGCAAAGCTGTTCCAACCAGGGGCCCCCAAAATACCTTCAGCCCTGGGCCCCCAAATTCCTTAAGATGTCCCTGCTAATAGCTGACCACTTCTGCAAATGTACACCCTTTGCTTTGACAGTGCATATGTTTGTGATGTGGGCTGTTAGCATATGTTAATGTACTGCTCTGGCTTCTTGTTTCAGTTATTATTCAGGGGTAAATCGTGGCTAGAGGAAGGAAGCACTGCTTCTGCAATTAGCCTGTGTTTGGAGGATGTTGCTTAAAGAGTTCTCATAGATGAGGGTTTGACTTATGGTTTGAATATAGATTTCCTTAACTGTAGTATTTGATTTAATTGAGCCATAGCAGAAAGCTTGCATGCTAACATCAAGGCATATTTTGCACTGTCCACAATCAAGAGTGAAATGATAGAAAATAGATATATTAAACTTCTTTTAATGGGCCAAGATTTTAAGCAGTGTCGTGTTCCCCTGTTTTATCTGAAGAAGCTTCATGACCCTTTTGTAAGTTTCTGTGTAGCCTCTTTTTTACGGGCCTGTAAGCGTAGGAGGCACTCGTTAGGAATTGGAGACCTATGCTAACTGTTAGTCTTAAATACAGTGAACATAGGATGATGGGCTCTCTCATAATTTGTATGTGCATGTTTTTTTAAAATATTATCATGTTTATTGTATAAAGACCAGTCAATAAATCGCATAATTTGCACAGATTAATTTAATATTTTATTGTTTTGGGGGTCTGAATATGTATATTGCAATGAGAAGAATGTCACTGTTTTTATCTTTTTAAAAATGTTCACTTTGATGATCTATGTTTGAAAATTAGATTTTTTTGCAGTATTCTGATCCAAGGTCTTCCTAGTCTCAGTACCAGATTCATCCGCTCGCCAGAAAGTCGTACATCAGATGCTGATTTTTTAAAGGAAAGGTTTGCAAGGCGCCTGGCCTTCATGCCATGAAATGCCAATCAGGCCCTCCTAAAGACCTTGAGTGAAGCGTCCCAGCGGACAGATCGATGAGTGACAGGAAGACAAGCACGGCCATGGTGTCAACAAGAAGTGACGACAGCGCCAAGCAACCCGGTTTCTTGGAGTCCTTGGTAGCCTGTAAAAAAATCGTGCTTGGAATTAAACAAGTGAAAGGCAGGAAGACGTTGGAATAGCCGACCTTTCGTTATATTAAGTTCCTGGAAATCAGAATCATTCAGTTCTCGCCCATAATTACCTACCGTGGTTGTTTTATGCAAGGAGTGAAAACATTTACATGTCCGTTCAATTTTCCGACTGCTCATAAGGCAGCTGTGTGATAGATTTGCATCTGGTTTGTGAACAGCCGAAGACGTTGCAGAGCGTGTACAAATAATATGTCTGCCACTCAAAGACTGTTAGCTTGAGAAATATTTAGCAAATTGCCTTTCCAGCCTGCACTAATGGTGTATTTGTAAACTGAATACTGAGCTCTCCGTCTTAAGCTGCGCCTGAAATGCACGATGACTGAACATGTTTATTCAATTATCTTCAATATAAACACTTACATTACCCAAAAGCCTAACTGCTGGGTCTTGAAATACTGATACTGATGCAGGTGTCCCAATCAACCATATCCTTGGCATTCTTTCAAAAACCTTCACCAATTTCCTTGAAAATTAATACCAGCAACTCCTGTATCAATATAGAATTTCATAATATCTGTGGTGTCCAGGCCTGGCTGGACAAACGCTGCACAGAGGCTAGGCCTCAGGCGTGGCTATGCAGCAGTAACAAGACACCCGCACTGGTATACTGGTACTGGGCCAAGACCCCGAGCGGTCTTACACACCTTTATTTAACCCTTCGGGCGAGCCCGCCCTCAGCGTGCGTGACTGCGTGTATGCTGTGCGTGAATGGGCCGGGTGGCTTTGTCACTACATTCCTCCAATCTTTCAGATTCTAAGGTCCTTCACATTGCAACCTCAGTCTTTCTTTACACACCACGCAAAGTCCTTCAGTCTGGCTGGGAGCTGGGTTTGGCCGAAGTGCATACATCTGGCTACGGGAGTACTTTACTTCTTCTGACCCCCTGCACTCCCCTCAGACTCCGGGGACTCTGCACCATGACTCCTTGGTTCCTCGCCTGTCTCCAACTCTCCTCCGTCTTGGGGCGGCACGTGCACCAAGCTATTTTATAGGAGTGTTCGCTGGTTCCATGACTTCTCCTTCTTCCGACTCTCCCCAGGCTCCATCCATCGGCAAAAGTCCAAGCTCCAGTTTCTTAAACCAGGACGCATTCCTAGTAACCACACGAGCTCCATGGTCTCTTGCACGTTGATGTCCTCCCACATCTCCGGTTCATACGGGGTGCGATACTTCAAGCCAGGGTATCAGTCCTTCACAATGACCCTATCACCAACTTCCAGCTTCATCAGTTGTGCCCTGCGGTCCTGGCTGGCCTTATTGTTGGTAGCTTTCCGCTCGGTTTGAGGAGCATTGAGATTTATCACCGGGGGGCTCCATAATGGGTCAGCAGGGATGCTGTCCTGAGGCACCTTTCGGAACATCAGGTGAGCAGGCGCACACTGAGTAGTGCAGTGCGGGGTCTGACGATAGGCACTCAGGAACTGTTGTAGGCACTGCTCGACATCGTCGCTCTTCTCCACTCCGATCCGGAGAGCTCTGTTCATTGTCCGCATGAACCGTTCCACCTCACCATTTGCCTGAGGCCACTGAGGTGGGATTTTGCGGTGTTGAATGCTGCAAGATGCCAGGTATTCGTGGAACTCTTGTCCCTGAAAAGGTGGACCATTATCTGACTTGATTTCTTCTGGCAGTCCCATTATGGTGAAAACGCGCTCGAGCGCGGTCCGGACGTGCTGAAAGGCTGTTGATGATACTATTTCCACTACCGGGAACTTTGAGTGTGAGTCAATGAGAACATGGGTGCTTCGGCCATCAGGAAAAGACCCAAAGTCGAGGCTCACTCGGGTCCAGGGCTCTTTACATGGAGCTTCAGTGATCACTGGATGCGGTGCTGGATCGCCTCCTGTGATGTTACAGGAGTGGCATGTGCGGATGACCTCCTCCACCATGGCATCCATGCCTGGAAACCAATCTTTGGTCCATAGACGGGCCTTTGTCTTTGATATCCCTTGATGCCCTTGGTGCGCCAGATGGACTATTCTCTCTTGAAGGCTCCTGGGAATAACTAGGGTGGTGCCATGTAACATGACACCGTGCAGACCTTCACTGAGCTCGCTCTGAGCTTTCCACATCTGTTGGCGGAACAGTCTCTCCTCTGCTGTCAGCGCACTGACTCCATCGAGGAAATGACGCCAGTTCCTGTTGGCTAGCATAGCTTTGACCTTGACCAGGCTCTCATCAGCCTCAGTGGCCTTCCAGATGTCTTCAAGCGTGAGAGGAATGGGGCATGATTTCAGAGACACCATTCGGACATATGCCTTGGTGTTATCTTCGTCGGAGAGGAGCCCTGGCACCGCGGGTGTGCCCGGGTGGCGCGACAGGAAGTCAGCGGAGTTGTTGACCCCCGGTCGGAAGATTACGTTGAAATGATATGCCTGCAGTTGAACCGCACACCTCTCAATCCGAGGGGGAGCCAGCTGGGATATGCCGGCCAAGAGGGGAACATTCATGTACATACAAGTAGAGATGGAAGTGCTGGCAAGCCCATTTGATGGTTTGGGCCTCACGCTCAATTTGTGCATAGTGCATCTCCGTTCCTTGCTTTAATATTTCATGGAAGAAAGCATTTTGCACTACAAAGAATAGCATGAAAAATACAAGTGCTGCTAAAAACAGCCACATGTGTTCTGATCATTTGTGTTGTTCTAATGCTCCTGCATCATAGTTTTGCCAAGCACAGGTGTATTTTTGTGAATTTTGCATCACAAGTGTTCTGTTAAATTACTAAAATTATGTGAATTATGCCAGCATAATTTAAATTTCACAGAGACCTATATTTTCAAACCCCCTGCCACACTCCAATTGATGTCCTTACGCTCAGCCTTAATGGAGTTGGAATATGAGGCTGTTACAAATGTACCTAATGGTAAATGGTGAGGTCTGCATCAATGATTCTTCCAGAAACAAATGCATTGCTCCACCTGTAAAACACTATTCTGGTGCCACACATGTAATCCTAGCTGCTGGGGTCTCATATACGGCTAACATAAGTTAAAAAATATGCAAAAAGGTTCTAACAACTACTGTAAAACATGCATCACCACTTGTAGATGGGAAATCTCGATTTACACAATATTATTTTCTCTGTACTAATAGAAACAGAAACGTGAGGTTTCATACACACATGGTGGACCTTTCGTCTTGAGTTGTTTAGGTAAAAGTAGAACAAGTAGTGGAAAAGTGTGGGATACGTGGAGATGGACAGAGGGTCATGTAAAGGTGTTGGAAATTCAAATAAAGATGGGGTGAGAAATTGGGATACTGGTCGGAGTGGGGGGTGAAACATTTCTCAATCAGCAATCACAATTCTTGTTAAGGTGAACACACAAGCAAACCCCAAATTAACTTGTACTCAACACTCTGGTAGCTTGGAACAGAGCAGTCAAGCTTAACTTAGAGGCAATGTATAAAGTATTTAGCTGCACTTCAAACTGTCATAAATTGAGACTACAGCACAAGAAATATTTCACACCAATTTGAACATTAGAGCAAAATGTAGTAATCAAATCAAGACCAAAATGACAAAAATCCAAATCAGTAGAACCAGAGATATGCAATTTAAAAGATTTAAGTGACAATTATACCAAAAAGCCCAAGGTGCAACTTGTGGCTATCTGGTCATGTGAAACTGAGAGAAAGTCACAAAATCAGGCCGACTGAGATGGAACATGTGTTGGATACAGGGACAAGATTAGTCCTGCTGAAAAGTTACCTTCTCAGTCCATCGTAAAGAGTAATGTTCACGGTGTAGGGGGCCCCAAGGAGCAGAAAAAATTCAAGGATGGTAGTTGATGTAGCGCTAAGGGCTGGCCATACATCATGTAGCATTAAGATCTTGTTGTCATCACAAACAGTTGGGCCGGAGCTTCACGATGGCGCTCCCTCACAAGTGGTCGATGCTGTAGAGTGAAGAGTAGGGTTGATTGAACATCACGTTGGCGGCAGTGCACGCGACAAGGTTGTGGCACCAACGGGCAAGTTCGCTGTCACAAAGATCCCCAAAACTTCAATTCCACTGTGGCCACACCAAGTGTCCAGGACCTGATGGGCACCACTTGGGGGGTCTGAGTCGTACTCCAGCTGGATCTGTGGGCTGGTGAAGGGGATTGAGAGCCTGTTATATCCCTGTGGCTCTGAAGAGGAGGCCAGCAGACTAGGGAGTTACTCTAGGAGTCCTGGGTTCAGGTGCAGGTCCATTTCCTCTGAAAGGAGAGCAGCAGGGCAGCAGTCCAGCAAGGCAGTAGTTCAACAGGGCAGTAGTCCATCAGAGTTTTAGTCCTTTCAATAGCACAGTAGCCTTTCTTCCTCGCATAGTCTCCACAGGTTCAGAAGTGTACTAAAGTGTTGTTGTCTGAGGTCCAATATTTATAGTAGGTGCCTCCTTTGAAGTGGGAGAAGCATCTAGAGTATTCTGTTTGAAGTGCACAGGTTTCCTGTCTCACCTGCGGTGGTTCTAGACTACCTGCAGGGGGTATGTATGCCCCGCTCTGCCTGTTTATCCAGCCAGTGATGGCCCACCTACGAACACCTAAGCTTTCTATTGTTTGTACCTGACTAGGAGGCATTCACAAAGCCCAGCTGTCAGCTACACCATGGCTTGGGTAGGAATATGTCAACTTTCTGAAAGTGCAATTTTCAAAATTGTAACTTAATGATAAGAAAGGATTTTTGATGAAAATTCCAAAGACACAGACATGAACTCTATACCAGTTCCCATTTGGAAGTTATGGTAATACGGTAACTCAAATGTCTCTATTGCGGAATAGAGAAAAGCTGATTTTTCACTACGAGGACATGTAAAGAAATAGTATATGTCCTACATTTTAAATACATTTCACCCTGCCCTTTAGGCTCTTTGGGGCCTACCCTGACTTATATATATTAAAAAGAAAGGTTTTGGGCCTGGCATAAGGTTTATTATGCCATTTCAAAATGACAGTTTAAACTGTGCACACAGGCTGCATTAACAGCCATGAGACACATTAAGTGCTGCAGGCTATAGTAGCATTTAATTTACAGGCCTCAGTAAATGTTGTACCACTTTACTAGGGAATTATATGTAAATTAAATATGCCAATTGACGATGAGGCAATGTTGACATGTTTTAAGAAGTAAGCACATACACTTTAGCAGTGGGTCTGGATGGTAAAGTGCCCAGAGTCCTTAGGACAGCGAAAACAAGATCAGCGAAGACAAGATCAGCAAAAACGGAGGGGGAAGGAAAGAACTTTGTGGGCAGATCAAACTAAGGCTGACAGGCCTAACATTGGACTTCGTGCTATGTATGCTAGTTTAGCATGTAATTGTCCACCAGTGGAGCATTTAAAAAATATTGTATTTTGTGTCATTCTGAATGGAGAAGGGGTACCCTTAATTGTTATACGGTGAAGGAAGCCTTTTTAATGAGGAAATTAATTTTTAATGTGGAAAGCATTTGCAAAACACACACTGTGAGCGCACTGATCTTCGTAACAATAAAAAGGCATACATTTCAAACCATTCTGTTTCAACAAGCAAATCTAATTTAAATGCTGAAAATTTTAAACCTCCTTTAATACTTATTTTCTCTATTCTCTACTTTTTTACCCTGGTTGGCTTATTATATGTAATCAATTAATCTAGAAATGTTCTCAAATTTTTTAATATGGATTATTCTATTATATCATCGTGTAAGTTAAGAATTGTTTCCCTTTCACCTCCCCTTTCTCCCTTCCTCCCATTCCTCGTCCCCCTTATAAAATTTAAAATGGCTTTTGTTGTCCTAAAATAGTACTAGCCATATTTTCATCTACGTTATATATTTCTCATATCAACTCTGTATCGCTGGTCTTTTATATACCCTGTTAATTCTCAAATAAAGCTTTTTTTTAAAAAAATTAAAAGGCATGCATTCAATAGTTGAAAAGCCGCAAATTATAAAATTAAAATTTCCACTCACAGTCGGGGAAAATCTATGACTGGCCTAGATTTACAGTACTTGTTTCGTTAAAAAAGTAAACGGTTTTGTGAAGTTCAAAAACCATGTATCTATGATAAGAGTAGATTTATGTCTCCTCACTTTCATTTACAGTTTTCTGTATGACTCAGGCACAAAGAGTCTTAGCAACTGCATGCGCATTAGGATGGCTGTTACAACTGTGGAAAGTGCTCTGACCACAGGCGTCCATTTTCCTGTCCAATATGTTAACTGATGTACACCAGCCCTTTAATTCCAATTCAATGAGACTTATACTTTACTGTTCAATTATTTATCTATATATTTTATTTATAGCTCGCACATCATTGTCAATGCGCCCACCTTGAACCAGGTCTAGAACCATTGCATTCTAGGCTAAAGAAAACAGTATGAATTTAATGTTCTATTTAACAGACCTATAATATTTAGTGATGTACAAACTGTGAACCAAAAGGGTTAGTATTATTGTCCTACCAATATCATTAAAGTAAGTAATTGTAACGTGTCAATTAGAGCTTAAAGTATGAAAAAACTGGGATATGAAGCAATACACTAAAATATGTTAAAATGGAGTAACATTAGATTGGATCATTGGATAATAGTAGCACAGTTGATATACAGCGCTTCGAACTGAAAGAAATTCATTTTGAAGCGCTATGTAAAAACAAAATATAATTATTATAATGTTTACAAATACTATTAACATGGGTTACTCACGATATGTATTAATAACGTGCATTGTTTTGAAGATTTGATTCTTGTAAATCCTGTTCCTCTTCTAACTTGCCTATCAAGTACTCCCTCAAGAACATCTGTTATTTCTTTGCATTATCTTGATCATAATTTGACTTTTTCCCCCGATTTTTCGTGACTTTGACACCCCCTAACATTACCATGAAGAGCCTTCATAATACAGCCTTGGTGTAGGCAAGACAAGTAGATAACATTGTCCATGGCGGCAGCAGGATGTCCGAGCAACTATCGCGAGATCTCTTCTGTCATTTGAAGCATGTTGCTATGATTAAAGAATCCCGTTGCGCGCATTTCGTACTATAACACTTAAATTTAACCCAAGCAAGGATTATTTGTGTATTTATGTACATGTGCCATAGAGTGCATGAGTCACCGAGGCCACTTCAGAGGAATCCCTCTGACAGGGTAATCTTGTCAGAAGACTAGAAAATTAAATGAAAGTATCTTGAGTTTCAATTAAGAGTCTGCAGTCGCTATTCCCCTCCAGTCAATCAAATGTAACGGAAATCAATGAAGGTCATCAGAAGCATGCACCTGAGATTTTGTGATTCATCAGCTTGCAAAATTCACATTATCCAGGAACAGGAGGTTAAGGCCATGTTTTGTGCCTTGTGGAAGTAGAAAAAATGAGGATTAGGTGTCAATGAAGGAAAGACAATCTGATACAAAAGGGAGCATTAAATCCCGCGACAATTCCCATTAATCGTACTAGTTTTGTTGAACGGCCAGACCAACATGTGGCCCCTTACCAAGAAATCGTGCGTCAATTCTGGAGGCCAATGCTTGAGCACAATTGGCAGTTTTGATGGCCTTCCCTATCATTTGAATTGAATGTTATAGTGAGAAATATCTTCTGTCATCAGTTGACATCACTGCACTGTCGTTAGGCATTTTGCTTCTCATTTTCTGACCTTGACAGTAGGTGTTTTTTAGTGCTTAAGGGATGCCAGTCTTTGCCTGAAAATGTCCCACAGTGACACTGTAGTCAGACTCTGATATTACTTTAGGCTTTTACTGGAATTATTGGAGCTAAAAAGGGAATGTTGCATATTCATTGTTTTTGGGTGTTCCATGATTCTGGAGGTGCTTTCTGAGTTTTCACATTACTGGGGTCGAGGTAATATTACCAATATTCTACTCTGACCACCTGGTAAAATCACCCTGGTACCATGCATTTTATGGGTACGACCCCTTGGAATAGGCATGTGGGGTTGATTTTTCTGGTCAAAGGCCACAGGGCATGCTCTCTTCCATGTGGGTTTACACATACATTTACCACCTGCTCTGAGCTGGTACTAACATTATCCACAAACATGTGGGTGGAACAGGTTGGGTCTGGGGTAGTAGAAGAGAAAGGGGAAGTAATTTTCTAGCAGAAGGAAAAGGCAGACTAAGGCTTGATTGCTCTTGCAGACAAAGCCCCATGCTGTTTCTCCGGCCCGAAATTACAGGTCGGGAAAATCGTCTTCAGTCCTCCCACACCTAGCAATATCGGGTGAGGAAAAATCAAACATCTCAAAATTATGCAAATCGAAATTAACTAATAAAAGCATTGGTTAATATCATTCTGCATAACCTGTATCCAGGGCCTAAATGGTGATGAATGTGTTGAAAAATAAGCATGCTGGTGATGCACACTCATGGATATATTATTTCATATTCAGAGCTAATTCATTTTCATTGCTATTGGATGAGTATGCAGAATTTGTTCTCTACTGAACACTGATAAAAAAAAGAAGCAAGCATGCCATTAATAGATATACACATGCTCAATTGTTTAGGGGGAACCATGCCTATTGCGATAATGCCGTGGCCAGAAACTGGGGCCGTAGCAAAAGTTGCTGTGACCTTTGGGCAGGGTTGGCAAGGTGTTGGATTAGTCGGCTGGGGCGTGGCAACCGGAATAATGAATATGCTTCCGAGGGCGTTTTCAGCAACGTGGTTGGCCCTGCCCTTTAAAAGGTCTCTTTTCTGCTCCTCGCCTCGGGCACAACAGGACCTCGTGCCTCCCCCGCAAGCATGCCTCCAGGAACAGCACACTCGCTGTCGCAACTCTGCAGCCACAGCCCTCGTATTTTCCTTGATAGGTGCCCACGGGAGCCGCACAGGTTAGGGAGCTTGTTTTTTCACCTGTCCAGATTCTGCTATGCTCTGTGGCTGCTCTGGGGGTGAGTGAGGGCTGTGGAGGTGAAGGGAAGGGGGAGTGTACAAGGTGTTTTGTTGCTGTTGTTTGTTTGTGTCACAGGACAGGTTGTGGCATGGCCAGAGTTCCCAATTTTAAAGCTGAGTAACCAGGTTTTATTCTCAGCATCGGCTCGATATACTTTGACTCTGGGCTACTGCCTTACGTTGTTATGATCTAGACTTGAACTCATTTGCAGAGGCCAAGCCGAGAGGAGCAAGCAGTAGGCAGATGAAACAGATGCACGAACAGAGCAGTTGGTTTCAGGGTGAAAGGAATTTTCTTTTGCTTGGGCTCTTTTCAGATCTTCGCAGAGTTCATTGGAAGCAAGGACATGAGGCAATGGACATCCGGATGAGTAAAGTGGCAGTATATCTTGAGGAGAGACTTTAAATGGTCTTCAGCATTTTATCTCTTAATATGTCTTTTTTTTTGCCTCATGCTGAAGGGTGATTATTGCAGTCTGTGTCGTCCTGGGGCTGACTAGCCAACACCTCCTCTTCCTCTGACTTCACACAGTTGCCTTTTGAACCTTTGTTTAATGTATTTACGGCATGATGAAGGGAGTTTAACCCCCCCAACAATGGTCCCTATGCCACCACAATCTGGGTTTCCGAGAGAGCCTGACCTGTGCTGCAGGGTTGCAAGCAGTCAGGGGGCTTGGGTGGGGTAACAGATGTGTATCCAGGGCTCTGATCACTCCTACCGGTGACACCCAGCCTGACACATGGCGTGGTGAACCTGGAATTCGCACCTTTCATCTCCCCTTGTCCTGGCGAGTGCCTTGAGCTGGAAAATTGTCCAGGGCATAGAATGTGACAAGATATTAAAGGCCTGGCTCAAGGCTGACACAGAAGGTCTCACTGCGCCCTTTGCATAATTAGCTTTCATTTTAGCCAGCACACCACACCTCCTCTGAGTCTCTGCTGTCTCTGGACTCTGCCTGCACTATGCGTGCCCTGGCATTGGGGATGCTGGTACTCTGCACTGCAGGCTGGGTTTTCCTTGCACAGGTAATTCTTCCAGTGCTTTGGAACTGCATGCTCAGAGAATGCTTGTATTACTGTACACGTGCCAGTCTTGTTTCCGTGGTCTCTGCATTTGTGATTCTCACACCGGAAGTGTTCACAGTTAGTGCATCGCCCGTCCTATGGTGGGGGGAGGCCAGATAGTAGGTGAACTATGCTGGCCTGTGGCGGGTGAGGTCATGATTGGTGGGACTGTTCGGATCCATGTAAGGCCCCTTTTTAAACCAAAGTAGCAGCAGAATCACAGGACCCTTCAAGGGGGGCTGGCAGCAAGTCAAAAGAATGGTGTAGTGGCGCAGGAGGTTGGGGCAGTGGTTGACATGCGGCCCTTACCTCACACCCACCTGCGAAGGTGTATGGGGGTGACAAAGGGAGGTATCCTTGTGGGAAGATGGTTCCCCTGGACAGGCACTCCTGGTATGGGAGTTTGGTGTGTGGGGTCCTCCCAAAAGAAGGGACTCATCTATGTCCAATTCTGTATTGGACAAGGGGTTCTAAGAAGAAGGGTCCCTGAACCAGTCATGATCTCACTCGGAAGATGTTTGTGATGGATGCATAGGAACAATCCTAGTTATGGTTAGGTAACTCCCATGTATTACCGAGTCTGTTAAAGCTAGGATGTAACGGTGTAAGAAAAATGTAAAGTTACAGGTTACTGTGCATAAAAATCACAAAATGTGTTTAAATGTTTACATGTTTTGATAAATAGTGCAGAGGGTTTACAATGCCCTAACCTAAAGAACTTGAGATTGTATTCATGTTCTCTTATAAGGGGTGTGAAGGCGAGTAGGGGCCTTTATGGAGGGGGTTTCCTCAAGGGATATTGGCGTCTATCATGCCCATATGCTTTTTAAATGGGAAAGTGGACTTCTATTTTTAAAAATTACGAGCGGTTTGGAACAAAATCTGAATCTGGATATTCAGAATTTGATAATTGTGATCAAGCTTGGAAGTAAGAAAACATTGCAACATATATTGTTATGCTTATTTTAGTGAAAACATTAATTTAATGTATTTATTTATTGCATGTTTGTGAGGGAATTTATCATCTTCCTTTTGTTCAAGTTGAAATTTTAATTAAGAGCACAACAATACCAATTTAAGAAACAGCAATATTTTAATACATTATATAGAACTGTTTTACTAATTCAATTCAATTCAATAGTTCTTTATTCGATGGTTAAAAATCATCATAAAAGAGTACACATATATGCGGTTAAAACAGTATTAAATCAGTATACAGAACATTGAATGAATCTATGTACATGCAAATAAATCATTGTTCACATACAATCCTCATGGATAGCTTCCTGAGACTAACAGTTTGACGAATCTACAGTCTTCATGATTAATGCTGGCCTCTTGATACTCTGAGTCTAAGTGCAAATTTCAAAAAACTTATCACCGCACATAGTGTTAACGGGTCACTAGCCCTTTGTAAAAAGGTCAATGCCTCCTTGGCTCGAGTAAATCTTGCCTTTTTCAAAATGTCTTTTAAAAATCTGCGTCTTGGGATGGTATAAATGGGACATAGAAGTACAAAATGAAGGGTGTCCTGCGGAGACTTATTGTCGCAGCCGCAGGCACCCTTCTGCTCAATTGATTTACTAAAACCTGCTGGTTCAGCTAATAAATAAGGTAAAAAATTGAGCCTAAAACGTGACATTAAGAACCTCTCTTGAGCATTATAAAGGACACAAAGGTACGGTTCCATCCCGACAGTGGTTTCAAGCCTACTATAGTTGCTCACAGTGGGATAGCTCCCTTCTAGCCTACTCCTGGCCAATACTCTTAGTTCCAAAAAAATTCTCTTTAATTTAGGCTTGTCCTGAGCATTGATCAATAAGGGGTTTAGGTACAGCTCTTGGTAACCCATATTTTCTAAGGTAGTCTTAACATAATTGATCCATGGAATTTTCAGATGTTTGTCTCTGTTCAGGCAATCTTGTATGATCAACCTGCTCAGTGCAGCATCAGGGTTTGACCATATTTTAAGCCATGCCAGGATTGGTCTGAGCTTGTTAAGATCCTCTAAATAGGGTCTTCCAAGTTCTTTATGGGCAATAAAAGCTGGTGTGCAGTTGGGGACTTTCAATATTGAGCGAAATATTTTATTTTCTTCCCTTTGCAAACCGTCCAGATTTATAAATCCCCATACTTCTGAGCCGTACATAGTTTTTGGGCAACACATTGAGCCGTACAGGTTCATTGTTTGTTCTGGACACCAGCGGCCGACTTTCCTCCCGTAACCAGAAATTGCACCAAAGGACGCCACCAATTTTCCACACCTTTCTTGGACAAGAGGTGTGAATTTTAAAGACTCATCAAAAAGCACCCCTAGATAAGAAAATGTTTGCACCCTTTCAAGTATGTGGGTGCCGATTCTGTAGGTGAAACCAATCCGTGGCTTGTGGCCTGCTGTCATTACATATGATTTTTTTAAATTGACAGACAGGTCTATTGCCTCCATAAATTGGACGAACCCATCAATGAGAATCTGCAAGCTTTTCGGGGTCCGTGCCAGGAGCACCGCATCGTCTGCGTACAACAGCACTGGGATGTTACGTGTCCCTACCCTTGGACAATCTACATTTTACTAATTACTTTACTCAAAAACGTGTAAACACATATTGGCACAGTTGTCAAACTTAGCTGAAGAGCAGTGTGGAGTTCCACTTAGACAACCTACTTTTACTCATGTTCATTCAGCATAGATGAATATACCACTGTGGTAAATTTAGCTTGGAAGTCTGTAATGTAGCAAAAATAAAGACCCTTATTTCAGCTTCATGGGCTTAAATTTAGTTTTTCGGAAAATGTAATAGCAGGCAAGCATAATATCTTATCTTTTTGCTTCTTAAGGAAAATAGTGATGAGGTCTCATCTCACATGCAAGAGTCTGATCTTGCATTGATTTTTTGGATATCAACACCATTCAATTATTTTATTCAATTGGATTTTGGAATTGTCAGGGTCTGATCTCTTCTATATATAATATTTGATTGTTCTTCTTGATTTATAGTAGCACGTCTAGTGATTATACAAGCGTTTGATCCTGTGTAATCTTAATGATATCAACATTCCAGTTTGTGCTGAAATTCCATCATGCAAGAATAGTATCCTATCCACCTGTTGTCTATGCTCAAGTATGTTGGCTCATCACACTCTTTGAATAATTTTCAACGAAAGAGCTAACAACTTCTTTAGAGTGTGTTCCTGCCACTGCCTTCATGACTCCTGAAACAACTGATCACAAGTGCATTGCCAGGGGTTCCAGACAGCTGAAAAGTAGTAGAAGTTAATGGGCCTGTCCAGCCTTAATAGATATCCATGACTAATCCTGAGTGCCGCCAAAACGCATCAGCAGATAGCAATAATGCAGTACCGGGAGATTTGTAATCAATACAGAATCTCCATATTTTACCTCTGCAGAGATTCTTGGAAGGAAGTCCCATGCAGGGGAGGAAGTTGCACCATTGTAAAACCTTACTGGTGTGACAGCTCAGGTCTGTGTAAGTGAACAGCTACACTAGAACCCATGTGAATGTGCCTGTATCTGAGACCTGTGTTTTATAAAATAGTAAACGAGGGTTTGGTCAACACTACAGGCGTTACCATAACAACCGCACCTAGATCAAACCTGCCTCTATCGCACATCTAGAACTGCTTTTCTATCCACCAGCACTAGACTTGCAATCATCTGAACGCAAGACATTATACTCATCAACTCTCTGTAAACACTTGTAGATATTTCTGCTGTTTAGAGGCATGGGCACTTCAGTACAAGCTCCAAGAAACTCCAAGGCTGAACTCAATGCTATATAAAAGACACAATAAACTAAAATAAGCAATGTAATGCAGGACTAGGTTTAGCTTAATGGCACATGTACTTTCCATGAAGTCGCCTTTATGTCATTTCCTCATCCAGTCTTTGGCCGTTATTAATCATGAACTCCTCACTTAGGGTTTCAAGACTTTTCTTTTATGTGTTCAAATAATGTATTGTATTTAGAAAGAAGAAATACAGTTGCAAGTCAATAGCAATACATAAAAATCAAACATTGGTGTAGACAGGCACTATCTGGATTTTGGAGAAAAAGATAAGAGGTTATCATGTAAAAAACGATTCTTAATAAATACACAAATTCATTGAATATTAATTATAATCTCAAGTAGTATAACATAATATGTATTGCATGGTGAATAAAATACCCCAGTAAGGAGAAGAATGAAGGAAAAAGAAAAAAAAGGAAAAGGAGAGAAAAAAGAGAGAAATAGAAGGGAAGAGGAAGCAATAGGACATCTGCCACATCAAATAGAACTAAATCAAGAAGGGGACCCAAAAGTGTGTTGAGCAACCAAACCCTCAAGCAGAGAAATCCATATATTTGTCCAAAGAAGACCATACATTCCTATTAATCGGAGGCAATTCTTTCCTCCTCTCAATAAGAGTGTGAGCTCCACGAAGATAAGACACCCAGTCCCACCAGGTATGGTAAGATAAAAGATGAAAAGATTTCCACTTTGTGAGTATAATTTTGACTGCAATGGATGAGAGCAAATCTAATAGCTCCAAGGCTGAATTATCAAGAGGCAATGGGATAACAGCAGCCCAGGGACCTAGCATAACCATAGGAAAGTGTTTATGAATAGGGCTCCAAAAGGAATCTAATACTTTACATTCAAAGAACATATGTTGGGGAGTATTTGGTTGTGAATTGCAATTCCAGCATACATCACAATATCGTAGTTTTATTTTATGTAAACTAGCAGGAGTCCAATTTAAGAGATTCATAGTAAAAAAACTTAGATTGAATCAAAGAAGGAGCAATTTTGTTGCAAAGGGATAGCTTCCCAATCAGCTGCCAGGTATCCTGTGTAAAAATAGGGTCATCAAAATGGTGGGACCATTTAACACAAGTATTAGTGGGTTGTGAAGTCAATGGAGTAGATACGAATTTGTAAATTTTAGAGGCAATATGGCCTGCGCGTAACCACATGCCCAAAAGTGAAACAATAACCGAGTCCTTATAAAGGATTATCTTAGAAAGTTTAACTTTTAGCTTTAAAAAGTATAGAAATCTAAATTACTTAGATTATATTTTTTAGCTTGAAAAGAAAAGGGGAGAGGGTCGTGATTAGTATCATAAAGATCTTTCAATAGTTTTATACCCTTAACAGCTCATAATAAGGCGGTGTTAAATTCGATATCAGTAGAAAGTTTAGGATTAAGCCACAAAGAAGTCCATCTTGATTTATGAATGGGTTTTAAAAGATTCCGATCAAAGTATTTTAGAGCACTAACTGTATCTGTTAGAATTTGTTGAGAGTGTGCAATTGTAAGCTTAGATGTTGTGAGCAAGGAAAAAGTACTAAAGGGAGCACAGAGATCTCGTTCTATATAAATCCATGGAGGTATAAAATGAGATTCTGGTAAAAACCTGGTCACTCCTTGGGCCTCCAAAAATGATATAGAGGATAGAGGAGGCGGTCTCGCTATAATCCACAAAAAAACGCTCTCTTGTTCTTTTGTCAAGGAAAATCTGGTTGATTCTGAATGCGCCAACTTCAAAATTACCATAACTCCCAACTTCACCGTGTCGGGTCTCTACATCTACCGCCCACCTGGCCCCTCTTCAAAATTCATTGAGGCCCTCCTTGACTCAATAACCTCTTTAATCACCAAAAACCCCAATTTCACCATTCTGGGAGATCTTAATCTCCACTTTGATCTACTCAATGACTCCACGATCAAAACGCTCCTCGCAGATCTCTCTGCACTGCAACTCAACCCCCTCATTTTCACTTCAACTCACTTAGCAGGCCACATCCTAGACCCAGTCTTCTCCAATTTAGAAGAACTCACCTCAGAGCCACCCCTTCCTATGGGATGGACAGATCATTCCCTTATTAAATTAGCCATTCCGGTCTACAAAAGCAGGCACAACACGGCACCGACCAGCCGTTTAAAAAGACCGTGGCATAAACTGTCTCATGATGACCTACACAAGACATTAGGGGATTTACACCCTGACTCTAACGCTGACATCAACACTAACTACAGCACGTTTCACGAGTGGATTACGAGCGGACTAGACAGTCTTATCCCTGCTAAATGGACAAAAGGTCGTAACTCGCCATCGAACCCCTGGTACAACGACACACTCAAAAAACTACGAAAAGAGTGTAAAAAGGCAGAACGCCTTTGGCGTAGGGAATACAATAAAGAAGAAAAAAGTAAATACCTTCTGCTACAAAAAACGTATCATAAAGCCATCCGTGCTGCACGGACCGCCTTCTACGCCGACAAAATTGAAACTAGTCCCACCCCCGCGAAAGAAATTTTCAAACTCGTACAAGAACTACAGAGCAGTAAAACACCCCCCCCTATGATCTCCTCTGAGCAACAGTGCGAAGAACTTGCTAAGTTCTTCGTTGACAAAGTGCAGAAAATTTACACCTCCTTCCCCCAGCATGACCCTAATACCATTAGCTACCCCTCCGCTTCTCTTAGCTACTCGACTTTGACCTACATCCCAGAAATCTCCAAAGACACTCTTACTATACTTTGCAATAAAGTCAAGTCTGGCTCCCCCGCAGACCCTATGCGCCCGGCCCAATTCCTTGATTCAATCAACTTCTTTCTACCAGCGCTAACCGCCATCCTGAACCTCTCCTTTACTTCAGCGTGTGTACCATCTGCCTGGAAACAAGCTTGGGTTTCACCTATCATCAAGAAACCCACCCTAGATCCATCTAAACCAGAGAACTTTCGCCCAATCTCCCTGCTTCCATGGCTTTCCAAACTCGCTGAAGCACATGTTAACAGCGCTCTATCCCAACATATGGTCAAAAACAACATTCTGGACCCATCACAAAATGGGTTCAGACCAGGCCATAGCACTGAGTCTGCTCTTTTAGCCACCACAGAGCACCTCCGGACGATCTTGGATGCCGGTCAAGGTGCTGCGCTGATCCTCCTGGATCTCAGCGCGGCCTTTGACACGGTATCCCATGTCATCCTTCTTAAACGTCTGGAGACCTTTGGAGTAACAGGCCATGCCTTGGAGTGGTTTAGATCCTTCCTCGAAAACAGGTCCTTCCGAGTCTCTGCCCCCCCCTTTCTATCTAAACCCCACCCTATTGAACAGGGTGTCCCACAGGGCTCTGCGCTAAGCCCCTCTCTTTTTAATCTTTATGTTCAGCCTCTAGCGGCAGTAGCCAAAGAATGGGGCTTGACATTGGTATCGTACGCGGACGATACACAACTGGCCATTGCCCTCTCAGACGGACCTTCCAACCTTTCCTCAAATTTTAAAAACGGGCTCTCTGCGGTCGCACAATGGATGACCACAAACTGCTTACAACTCAACGGCGGAAAAACAGAGGTGCTTCTCCTTGGCAAAAACACCAGCCTTTGGAATGAGCACTGGTGGCCATCCTCCCTTGGTACCATCCCTCCCCCCAAAACCCTAGTGAAAAACTTGGGTGTCTGGATGGACGACTCACTCAACTTTCGAGCTCACACCAAGAAAGTTGCCGGCACCTGCATTGGCTTACTGAGAAGCCTTAGCCATATACTAAACTTCTTTGACGCAAAGACCCGCCAACTCATCATCCAAGCCACCATCCTCTCGCGTCTAGACTATGCCAATGTACTCCTTCTTGGCGCCAACAAATGTGAGTTAGCACGACTCCAACGCGTGCAGAACTCGGCCGCCAGAACTCTGGTCGGCCTTCCCCGCAGATGCTCAGCCAGAGCAACCATCAGGAAACTGCATTGGCTTCCGGTTGACTCCAGAATCAAGTTTAAGACCCTCATCACGACCTTCAAAATTCTCAAACTTAACACTCCCCATCTGCTTCAACCCCTTCTCACTCCCTATGCGCCGTCACGGAACCTAAGATCCTCCAACCAAAACCTTCTCTGCGTCCCACGCATAAAACTCTGCCGCATGGGCGGACGCTCCTTCAGGTTCCTGGGAGCCAAGATGTGGAACGAACTACCACATCATATTCGCGAGATAGACAACCTATCTGCTTTCCGGAAGGCAGTGAAAACTCTTCTATTCCCTTGCCCGTAAACTTTCCTCCGTCCTCGGACCCTCTAGCTCAGGATCGGATCTGGGTTTCAGCGCCGGGACGCCTCATTGCCGGGGCAGCTGTTGCGCTTCACCAAAACAATAAGATAAGATAAGATAAGATATTTGGTAAAGATTACAGTTTGGAAGATTACAACCTCCCAATTCAGAAGGTTTCCTGAGATATTTATAGGAAATTGTAGCTCTTTTATCATTCCATAAAAACGTTGAGGTGAGTACATCAATTTCATGAAAGAAAGAAGATGAAAGTTTTAAAGGGAGCATAGAAGATAAAAAATGAATAACTGGGGTTATCATCATTTTAAAAGTTTGTAACCTACCCCACCAAGAAATATATTTAGGAGACCAAGAAGACAAGAGGTCTTTAACTTTATTTATTATGTGTGATTCATTATAAGTAGCTGTATCTCTAAGATCTTTACAGAACCAGATCCCCAAATATTTTATCAAGTGGATTGCCATTTAAAGGCTGAATCACCCAAGTGAGAGGGTAGGCATAAAGGATTCAGAGGGAACACTTCTGTCTTCTCTTTGTTAAGAGTATACCCAGTATAACCAGAAACAGAGAAATCACTAATAGTCTTAGAGGTAGAAGGGATCGCTGATTCGATATCCTCTGAAAAAATAAGCACATCATCAGCAGATTAAAAAATAATTGAATTTTGTTGGACGCAGATTATGCTCTAGATTTCATTTGTCAATTCCAAGACTTTCAATAATTTTCCCATCAAATGTTCTTGCCTGTTTGCCTATTTTTGATGGCAGCATTTGGAATTTTTTAGTTTGTTTCTACATGTCCATTCATCAGTTTTAGATCAAACCACGTAGAATGCAAACTTAATAAAGCTGCTACGCACTAATTGTCGTCCTAAATTAAATGTTTCAGATGTTCATGTAAATTCAGCAAAATGTTTGAAGACGTATTATTTCTATGATATTGCTGGAGACTCATACCCAGTTAACTGCTTCACAGATTTAGTGGCTTTGCCTTCTGTAGTGTGATCCATAGTTTCAGGATTTTGTTAAACTGCTTTATTTAGCTTTGTTCAACAATTAGTTTATTCTTACTTTGGATGTTAGATGGATTATTACACCATTATGTTAAACTTTAAATTAATCTCTCATTTCACGCATATAATCATCTCAGTTCTGTAGCATTAGGCTCGAGAATGTCTACATGTTTTTCTATAGAGAACATGAGAGACAAAGAGGGAGAATGCAAAGAAAGTAACACAGACAAGTGTAGAATAAGTGAGCAGGAGAGGAAATTACACAACTGTGACAAAATTGGGCGCTCATCTCTAGCTGGACTGACACTTGTCATTAAAGTGGAAGAAGGCTGTCTGTGTGAAGATGGTCCCAAAGAGGCTGCATGTGGTGAAATAAGTAAACATGAATTAGTGTAATCACCATACACCCACAGTCTTTCGGAAGAACAATAATGTGAAACAATGTATGAACACATTCCTCACTTGAATAATCACTGTTACAATAAATACACATGTAACTCATATTATTTGTTGCAACTGTACCGTAAATGTGCATTCTCACATTTATTTCTATAGTGCAAATTCCATGTTAATTTTGCAATTTGGAAAATGTTTCATGAAAATTTGTGTTATTGGGTCGCATTTATTTGCACTGGCATAGAATAGGACATGTATGCTGTTGAGTGTTGTGGGAGGGGAGACCCATCATGACCCAATCAGGACTTCATCTTTCGCGAGCCACAGCCCCCCTACAGTTAACAATGGTAATTAATAGCAGACTACACTCTGTGCAGCTGCGTATATACTATCAATGACATGCAAATGAAAATAACTGTGCCTCAGTAACACATTATTTATTTGGGTCCTGTGCTCACTGTGCAACTGGAGCCAAGCTGCACCCAACTGACAAACATCAATCAGGGAGAAACTGGTCTTGGGTTGCTTGTGTTCTGGTTCAGGGAGGGCCTGGCCTGGCAGTCAAGACTGATTTGCCTTTGGCTGAGTCCAAACTGAGGTGGCATGGTGTGCAAGATAACAATGGACTGGGATGCGGTCTGAGTAAATACCAACAGCTGTGATTAAGCCAAGCATTCCATCTATCACTTTTTTGTCTACTACAAGTATATGATTTGATTGTAAACGTTGGTTTACTTGCCATATTATAGGTTAGCTGTGCTGCTGTGGTACAGTTTGATTAAGAGATTGCCAGTGGCTGTGATTAATTCAAGCATTCCATCCATCAGCTTTTTGTTGCTGCTTTATTGGTAGGACAATGTGAAATTGTACTTTGACATTCTGCTTATAATTGAAAGCAAAATTTTGATTTCTATAGTAAGCAAGCTCCTATAGCGATTAACAGCATTAGAACATGTATATGAAAGTGAACCCTTGCACCGCTCCCTAACTGTAATGCGACTATCAGTAACAACTCAGTCACGTGGACAGAGAGGATAGCGAACACACTGCATGCATTGTCATGATTTGTGTACTCACAAATATGCACCTGCCATAATTTATAGTTTGTATTCATGCTTCAAAGAGCACACCTTTTTTGCAAGAATAACTTACATAAATATCCATAACACAGCTGTACCCAGGAGCATATAACAGATCATTTGGTTTATGTCACATACGTCATTTGTAGGTAGAGCTTTGCAGTTAATGGGGTGTAAAACATGGGTTAATCATCAAATAAATCATTGCCAGTGTCTTCGGGAGTGGCACCAGTGGTCCAAGAACAGCCACATTGTGTATAAGGGGATGATCAGCAAATGGGTTGCAACTGAGCAGGTGTAGCTTGTAATTCTCCTTGAAATCAGTGAGGCCACAAGGCCTGAGGTAACGTGGGAGAGCTCCAGTGTAATAGTGCTAGCAAGGAGAGTGAATGCAATCATCAAAATATGCAGAGTGGATAAACAAAACTTTTTTTTTCTTAAGAAAATGCATAGTGGGGGTGGTTGTATGATGGACATATATTAACAATATTAACATTACGCTAAAAATGTATTTCAGAATTTGAGAATTTCAGGAATTCTTTGGAGATGTTTTTAAAAAAGGTGTCAATGAAAATCTCAGCCAATACTAGTTTGTGGCCATCCCAGCGTGCTTTGCAATGTGTAGCTACTTCCAAGCTGTCTAATGAAATTATATGTAGATGGATGCGGTGTGAACTGCTTCAGTGCAAGTTTTGCCGGAAGTGTCATTATTATCAAAATCAGGACAGTATGTCTCAGCAGACAGTATGGGAATCTGTAGCATGCTTAAATCCGGTAGGGTAGGTGTGAATAAATCACAGAGGTGGTTTCCTTGCTACTGCCACTAAGCAGAATGGGACTGGATTTCACGCTTCACACATCACAGATCGCCTCATTATTTTTAAAAGGAGTGACAAGGGAGCAATAAAGCTAGAATACCTAGCGTGATTGATTCTGCCCTCCTTTTGAAAGTGACTGATGGCATACTTGTGTTATTGTAGATACTGAAGACTTTATAAGACAGCGTTAACATACAAACCAGGAACAGCTGTGAAAAGCTCCAGACGTTTATGTATCTATTCTTCGCACCATTGGGGTTTCCAAAAAAAAGGCTTAAGAACAATAAGGAACTAGAGCATTACTACCTTTACATTACCTCACAGACGACGCATGGGATATTTGAGATGTGCCTCAATCTGGGCATGTTGTTCTTCTAAAAGATCACACATGTAGTAATAATAAACACGTTTGATTAAATTATTGCTAGACAATGAATGTACGAAAGTCAAAGAGAGAGATAACATAGTCTCCAGACAATCCACAATGAAACAGCCATACCCTCCTAAATATAAAGAGGTGTATTCATTGTATTTATTCATTACTTTATTTATGCATATTTATAGAGCGCAGGTGTACAAAACAGGTATCAGAGCAATCTACACTGAAAGAAACTGGAGAGAGGATTAATGTCTTTTCAGAGAATTCACGTAACAAAAACAAGAAACAACATAAGTGAGCAAGGAAGTCTGGGAGAGAGGAAATTGTAGAAAGGAGGTGAAGACTAGGGTGAAGAGTAGGGTGGATAGTATGGAGAGAATGCTTGGCCAGGAAAGAGTGAGCGAGTGGGAGGGTGAGAGTTGAAAGGAATACAGGAATTAACTTGAGTGATGGATTTAAGGAAGCAGATAGGAATTGACCAATATGGGTGTAGGATTCATCAAATTGGGAGGATGGCTTAAAGGGGAAGGTAATGGAGTTGGCAAGTGAGTCTTTGTTGAAGTAGAGTTCCAAAAGATTGGTGTTGGATCGTGGATGGAGACAATATGGCGGATTGTGGCTGAGGATGTGCGGGCCAGCTCTCCTGGAATGTATTGTGTAACAGCCTGAGTTCTTCATGACCACCAAACCCACAACGGAAACTGCTATCTACACTTACTCCCCTTCCCCATCCGTGTTCTGGGAGGTGTTGAGGCAGAGCAGGTGCAGAGTGGGTACAGGAGCGGGACGCCAGACCAGTAGCGGTGTCAGGGCCCCTTATCAGATTTATTCGATTATGGGTGCGTTTCTTTCTCCTCTGCCTCGCTTCTTTCTGCCTTGATGGCAGATCACTGGTTTGTCCAGGAAGAGGCTGTAGAGGCATAGGTGAACTAGGCATGATACCAGGGTGGCAACAGATTTAACTCTAGTTTCCCCGGATTGGATCTACCTATGTTGTTTTCCAGCCTAACCACTTTGGGCAGCCACGGGTGCTGTCAAACAGGTAATTTTTCCTGGGGATCGGAGAGGAAATCATCTGCCCTTAGATAGCCCTACTTTGTTGCAGGCTCTCGCTTCAAAGTAGCCTGTGACCTGGCTAACCATAGGGCATCTGATTTAATACTCTGCAGCATTTATCTCAGACAGCAGTGGACAAAGCCAGAAGCTGTCCAGGCTGTCAAGTGGATTTTGCTGCTTCTCCGTAGTGTTGCTGTTCTCCAAATCAGGATGCCAGTCAGGAGAGGCACAAAGAGGTGGGGACACTTGGACAAAACTGACACTAATGCCTGTCTCTCCCCCAAAAGGGGAGAAGAAGAGATTATTGCTTGGCAAACAGGGTGACAGCAACTATGGCAAACACATCACACAGCCTACTGCTGCTGGCCCACATACCCAAGAGAAGGCAGAGAAGTAGGGGCTACCTCTGGTGGGGGGCCCAGATCCAGATCTGAAGCCCATAGTGAAGCTCTATGAGGAAGTTACCCAATGTGGTGGCTACCTCCAGTGGAGCAGTGCAGGTGTGTGTATTTCCCTGCTCACAGCAGGCACTGAACTCTTAAAACATTGCTTCCGTCTTCTGTTATGGCTGCCTCTGCTCCCATGCTGGACCTGGGCTCAGGTAAAGAGATGAGCAAAGTTATGCTTCCAGCCTTGGCCCCCCTACCCTCCTCTCTTGTTGACCCTTTGACAGGCTGTAAGGAACCTACAACCACATCTGATAAATTGTCATCTCAGCAGTGTTTGAGTTTGGTGCATAAGTCCGATGGAAGAATCTCTCAAGGAGAAGTATGATCCCGGCTGCCCCATCAGGCATGTCATAAGTCTCAACCTTCACAGCTCTCTATGCTTGCCTGCTAAGGTTACTTGGAACCAGCTATCATTGGGAGTGACGGACAGGAGGCATTTTTTCCTTCTCTGACTTATCTGACAGTGAGTGGGAGGAGGATGTTGATCAGCTGCCCAATCAGTTTTGGCAGACAAGACCCACATGAGCTTAGAACCCCTGGAGAAGGCAGTTGCACGCTCTGATCTCTCTGCTTCTACCCAATCCCCTTCTTTTAAAAGGAGTGGGTCCAGAAGATCACCTAAATGCCAGTTTGAGGACTATGTTTCAGCAGCCTTTGACCAAGGGGTAATCGATCCTGCACCCTCACCGGAAGAAGCAGAGGAACTTTTTTGAGCCCAGATGGGAACACCCTGATTCCTAATAATCAGTTTCCACTGGGGTTTTTATCCCTAGTTACGCCATCTATGGTGGAACAATCCCTACTTGATGAGCAAGCTTCAAGCGGTAATACCTCTTCCCCATTAGGGTCCCGACTGGTGGGATCACCATTGGGCTCTCTAACCTTGCGAGCCATTTACCATCTGCTGCTGCAGCACTGGGAGGAATATCGGAAAGATTCACTTGCCTTGAAGTCTCCCCATTTGAAGACCCAGGTTGTTATCCACAAGCTGTTAAGGAACATGGCTATTTTATCAACTCTATTGGGGTGGTGGAGGCCTCTCAGACAATCCTACAAAAAACCGTCAAAGAGAACACCTTGGAGATTGCCCAACATGAGTTGCAGCTCCCTACCCTCTCATCTAGGGTGGAAGATTTAGAAAACAGATCACGTCACAATAATCGAAGGGTCCTCGATGTCCCAGAGGGCATGGAGGGGGATGACCCTAGGAGCTTTGTTTTTCACTTTTTCCGCAAGGCTTTCACTGCTTTGAATGACTGCAATATGGATTGTATGATCCAGAGGGCACATTGTTTTTCATTCAGTCTTCTTGGTAAGCCTTCATGTTATCCCAGGGCCATCCTTATTTATATTGGGAACTTTATCCTGCGACAAGAGGTCTACAGATTGGTCAATCCAATGCAGCTGATTAAAGCATGGGGCATGGAATTTTTTGTACGTTCTGATTTTGCCACCAAACTGTTGTTATGCTGTGGCTGCTCTGGGGTCATATCCCAGCTCTCCAGAACTTCGGTGCAGTACTCTCCTTGTTGGAGCCAATGACTCTGCAGATCTGAATGGAGGACCAGACCTTTTATTGTTCTGATAGTTAAAAAGATCAGGAGCTGATAACTAAATGGCAACCTGGGGGCTGAGACTGGCTGCTTTAGGTACTTTCGATAATTATGATTTCCCCTTTTTTATGTGTAATGGCTTTGTAAGGGTTTTCCAACTATCTTAGGCTCCACTGGATAAGGATATATTCTGTCAGATGATAGAGGGTGTGGTGTGTCTGATCTCTTTTTCTGGTATCCTGGATTTTTTCTGACATGTTAGGTTTTTCTTCTTTGTATCTTAATGGGTCTCTTTGAATAAAGGGGTCTCACTACTATTAGGTTTGATGATGGTTATTAAAGTTGATGAATTTCGGGATGGGCTGGCCCGGGAGCTGATTTCAGCCAGCAGCCCTATTGAATGGTTACTCCAAGGGTGGGGATAAGGGCCCTTCATTTTCTAGGGTATAGTTTGGAGGGTGTGGTCTTTTGCCCTTCTGGGAACCTGAGGTGTTGGTTGAGAGAGGATGGAGGGTGGGAGGGTAGCCCACTCAGTTGTTTATTTTTTTCGTACAAAGCACAGGGGTTGTAACAGGAAATGTGACTATGAGCAAGGCAGTTAGAAACAGTTGGAACATTAACGGTGTCAAAAATAAACAAAATGGTACGAGAGGAACTCAATACCCTTAAGCTACAACTTATTTGTCTCCAGGAGACACATCTATTTCAGTCAGAGATTCCACTCTTCAAGGAGATTGGTTATCATGTGTTGTCTATTTCATGTTTCCCCTCGGCTGAAAGGGGTGTTGCATTATTGGCATGGGATAGTAAATAGAAGTTTTTATGTCACAGGATGGACTCTGCTGGCTACTATCTGGAAGGATAATGTAAATTTTACTATTTGTGTGGTTTTTCGGGCTGAATACTGATGACTTGAGGGTCTTGGATTTTCTTCTGACTGAGCTCCATCTCTGGAAACCACCCTATGTGGTCTGTGGTGATTTAAACATGACTCAGCATCTCTGCTCATGACCGCTGACCAGCTGCCAAGGGGTCAACATGCAGGGTTAAGCATCATCTTAGGGGGGCTCTACGCAAGATGATTTCCTCATATTCTCTGGTTGACCACTGGCGTTTTGGGAGTCTCAGTGTACCAGGATTTATGTTTTACTCGGTCCCCCAAAAAACACTGTTGCAGTTCTATATGTTTTTGGTTAGTAGCACCCTGGTTTCATCCCCCTAGCTGGAACTCAATACAAAGGGTTCTCTCTGACCATAACCCCTTATTTATGTTTACCCAGCTTAGCAAGCCCATTCAAACACCGGGGCCTCGAGATGGAAATTGGAACACAAATTACTACTTGATGAAGGATATATTAGCTCCATGAAACCCCATTTACGGGAGTTTCTAGTGAGCAATATTGGCTCAGAACCATACGGTAGTATGGGATGCGCTAAAAGTTTCTTGTCAAGGACAAATTCTTCAATTTGCCTCTCATCAAAAGAGGAAGCTAATGTCAGAGGATACGAATGAGCAGCGGATCCTTAGTCCCCTAGAACTCAGCTTGGGATATAGTATCAACACGAAGGACGGACTCCGGGCTGAGAATCTTCTTGAGCAGTCTATCGCCCTTAGTGCCTCCGTCAGAAAACTGGTTCAGGATTGGGCTGTTAAAAATGGTTGAATCAGGCACATGTTCTAATTTTGAGAACAGTGAGGACATTAGGCGAATCCTTTCCTTCAGAGTAAGGGATAGCTCCAGCTTGAACACTATTCAACAGGTTAGAGGCAGGAATTGGGAGCTTCAGGCTGATCCAAGAACCATTAGAGATCTCTTTTGTGTTGACCCCCCACCGAAGATATCTTTATATATCTGGGGCTGTATTTTCATCATAAGTTGAGTCAGACCCAGTGCTTAAAAGTAGAAGAACCTATTACCCTTTTGGAAGTGGATGATGCTATCAGTTCTATAGCCAAAGGGAAGGCTTTAGGCCCTGATCAGATTCCACTGGAATTCTATGCCTCCTTTTCGCGGATTCTGTCCCAATGCTCTGTGATCTATTTAACGCCCTTGATGTGTCTGACCCGGTCCTCGAATCTTGGGGGGGGGGCAACATTGTTATGTTTCCAAAAAAAGGGAAGTATCCTATGCTTTGTGGGTCATATCGCCTAACCTTCCTAATCAATGCAGATTATAAAATCTTTCTGCATCTTCTTGCAAATCGATAGTCTGTAACTATCTCGGAACTGGTTGATCCAAATCAGGTCTATCATAAGATGCGATCCAGCTTCCCGTGTAAATACGGCAATCAGGGCTTTGGAGACGGCTTCCTTCGATGGGGAAACGATAGGTATGATTCTTCTTGACGCAGAGAAGGCCTTTGACCAGGTCTCCTGCCTTTTCCTATGGGGGTTTATAGAGATAGTGTGTCTAAGTTATGTCTTTATTTATAGATCCTGCAGCCTCTACTCAAGTCTTAAAGGAAGGATCTGTTGCTCGGGTTTACTCTCAGATTCAATTTCCATCTCTCAGGGCACCTGGAAGGGTGCAGCCCCTCCAAATTATTTGCCCTATACATAGAGCCCTTCATTCAATCCCTCAAATAGTCTGAAGAGATCCTGTCATTGAGACTCCATAATTTTGAAGCCAGAGTCTTGACTTATGTGGACAATGCTGTAGTGCTAACACCCAACTGGATCACTGGCTTACAAGCAGTTGTTACAAGGCCCTGGCATTTGGAGAAGTTTCATGGAACAAGCTGAAATCAGACAAGATAAAAGTCTTGTCTAATGTACCTTCTCCTAGTTCATTAGACAAATGGATACAGTCTGTGGTATATTTGGGGGTAACTCTATCTGTTTACATTGCTGTTGTAATCGAGGATAATTACGGGAAGCTATATTTTGGATACTGCCAATGCATTTGCTAAATGTAACCGCCTACATATGGGCTTGAGTGGCCATTGTAATCTTATTAAAATAATTATTCTCTCATGGTATCTTTATCTCTTTTGTTGCATGCCATTTTTCTCCCCGTGACCTTGTTCTCTAAAATCAAGGCTTTATGGCAGTGGTTCATATGGGGCTACAGGAAACTGCGTTGTAAGATCCAGTTTGTACTACAGCCCAAGGAGGTGGGCGGGATCTCGCTCCCTGTTCTTTGATTCTATTATTTGGCTTAATTATTTTCATGACTTCACTTAATTTTTGAGTGTGGGCCATTGGAGTTCAAGGGTGCATGTTTACAGATTATTCGCTACTGATTAATTGTTCTGGGGACTGGAGTCCTGGAGACACAGTACTTTGAGGACTTATTTTAAGACCCTCAAGGTTTTCCATCTTATCTGGGCTCTTTTTGGTGTATCTTTCCTAGTACTTCTATGGTTAACCAGGTCATCCCCCTCCCCCACCCCCAGCAGGAATATTTTTTACCCTAATATCTCTGGCCAGACTGGTTCTGGCACACTTCTGACTCGCTAGCGAACATCCAGATCCATGGATCTGGTGAAGAGAATTTCTTATGTTAGCCTGTTGGAAATGGCATTAAGAGAGAATGATCCACGGAAGTGGAGAATGAGTCAGGTTTGGGATCCATTTAGGCTCTGGGTAACCAATGTGGCTGTTGCCCAAGACATGAGGGCTTAATTCAGTTTTTTTTCCACCACGCTGCTGCGCCCGCATATTTATGTAAAACAAATGTTTTATTCTTTTTGTTTTGTCTGTGCCATATACAAGGAATTCCTATTTTGACTGTGGAGCAGTAGAGCTGCTGCTTTGGGTGTATTCTGAACTTTAGCCTTGCTCTCATTGTTTCCATTGGGCATGTAATGTATGTTTTTCCTGTCCCTGCTTGATGATTTGATGGTTGTCAAAAATCTTTAATAAAAAATCATTAAAAAAAAAAGATAGGTGTTCAGTTTTTTGGGGAGCAATGCCATGCCAGAATGTTAATGTGCCTCAACTCTTTTATATCACTGCAGACCTAAAAGAGCTCCCAGTAGAGCAGCCAATCAAGTGACAAATATATCAACTTTCTAGAGAGCCCTACGGATTGTTATCAGGGTACCAGCAGTACCTTGTCTTCTAATAAAGCAGCGACCATAACCTATGATTGGCAATGCTAAAATAGTGAACAAGTCTACATATACCAGCAAAAAAAAATCAACATCCAAGTATCAATAACTCTGCAACAATTCGGCCCTGAGAAAACTTTCCATCCTGATATCTTTCAAGAGATGCCTGATGACAAATATATTAAGAGGGCATTTGATGTCTATGAAGCTATCTTTGCAGTAGCGGCGCGTAGTGGGAGTGCTGCAGGGCGGTGGGGCAGGGTAGGGGTGGGGCAGGGTGGGGGGTAGTAAACTCCGGCATACGGCCAACCGG
The DNA here is from genome assembly GCF_964204655.1 of Triturus cristatus. Classification (NCBI taxonomy): domain Eukaryota; kingdom Metazoa; phylum Chordata; class Amphibia; order Caudata; family Salamandridae; genus Triturus; species Triturus cristatus. Next base: position 496,163,566 of record NC_140589.1, on the reverse strand, counting down.
AGGTAAGTACATAAATAAATAAATAAAACAAATTACATTGCGAGCGCTGCAACGCCATTTGCGTTGCAGCGCACGCAATGTAATTCATTTTATTTATTTATTTATGTACTTACCTCCAGTCGGCCGTATGACTGAGTTTATTACCTCCCACCCTGCCCATCCCCCACCCCGCCCCACTGCCCCGCAGAACTCCCACTACAAGCCACTACTGTATCTTTGGGACTACTTCCTCTTGTAAAATGAACCATGTTCCACCAACTGTGCAGATAAAAATGTATAATCTTCATTGTCCAAAAACAGATATGATCGAGTTTCATAACAACCTGCATTGCCTCCTCCACACCAAAGTTTAACTATCTAATTTGCACTTAGGCTCAAGTGCTGAGCTGTGCCCATAAGGTAACATGTGTGCTTATTACACAAATACTAAATGCAAAAATAATTTCTTCTGAGAAAACCTCATGAGATGAAATTGGAGTATTATTTGAAGGTGGTGAGAGCTCACTTCAAATAACAATCAAACAGAAAAAGCCAAAAATTCAATAAGTAAAACTGGATAAATTAATTTTTTAAGTTTTAATTAAAACGAGTTTACTATAAAACTAGTGCCAAAAAACACAAAGTACCAAACATGGGTATCTGATTGCACTAGATCGGGCTAAAGTGAAACATCGAGGAAGGATCTGACAATGACTGGGAGCTGCTCTGAATTGTCTTGGAGTTGCTCAGCGTCGGGCATGCAAAGCTGTCAGAATCGCTCAAATGCTACTCGGACTGGAGTCTGGGGAGGCCATTGATTGGGTGCTGCTCAGCATTGTGTGCGATGAAACTGTCGATGGGTTTGTCAGCATTGATGCTTGCTGTGGAATCCTCTGAGGCTATCAGACAGAGAGGAGTATACTCTGACAATAGCCAAGTGTCCAGGAACTTGGGGACAGTACTTCAGAATCAAATTCACTCCCACAAATGTCAGCAGAGGGGACCAGGATAGGTTCAGTTGGTACTGGTCAGATGCAAAGCAGGAAAAGGGTGTCTTGAAGCTTGTTCTGTCACTGTAGATTAAGCAGGAGGTCAGCCAATTGACACTTGGTGCCTCTTGTGGAGTGCTGGGTTTAAGGGAAGCACGTCTAGTCTTCCTTCAGTTTCCTCAGACAGTAGGGCAATCCTTCCGATTCTTCTTAAGTCCAGGAGTATTCTGATAAAGAGGACTGTGGGGTCCACTTTTATGACCAGTATCAGTGCGGGATGAAGGGTAAGCCTTTGTCCTCTCCTTAAACCAGTTCTGGTCAGCTCCACTGTTCCTACGGGGGCTGAAGCCAGATTGACAAGCATGACAAAAGGGATGCAGGCTTAGGTGTGAGCTTCATCTGCCAGTGACAAGGTAGGCATCATTTGAAACTTAGGAAGGGGCTGGTGCAGTCCCCAGGCAATCCTATCAAGGGAGGGGTCCCCTCCCCACAACCAGAGCTCTTTGTTCACTGTCTCGGAGCAATACACATCTCATCACAGAGGAGAGTTCAGGTGGCAGCTAAAGACTTGTAGGAAAGCTCTTTGGTTTTAGGCTAGCAAATGACAACTTTCTAAATACATAATTTCCAAAATAGTAACATAAAATCAGACTTGATTATTAATTTGAGTTTTAAATTACGATTAAAATAAGTCCTTGACTATTTTTCTACCTATTCCCAAACTGAACTTAGCAGGTATTGAAGATAACAGGGTAAACCAGTGTTTAACTGTGGGAGAGCCTACCTTACCACAGTGAAAAAGGACTCTGGAGGTTTTTCACTGCTGGGAAATGAAAAACATTAATAAACACGACCTACTATTTAAATGACATGCACCCTACCCCATGAACGTTTAAGGTGTACCTTAGGTGTGACATATAAGTATTAAGAAGAAAGGTGTAGGCCTGGCAAAACATTTATTTTGTCAAGTTGAAGTTTAAAATTGCACACCCAGATTGCAGTGGCATGCTTGGAACCATCTGATACAGCACTACTTTCGTGGGTGGCACAATTAGTGCTACAGCTCATAGGTAGCATTTAACAAGGAGTGCTAAGGATTTACCATTGATCAGAAGGGGCAAAGTGCACAAAGTTTGACAGCTAGGAAAAATTGGGTTCAATAAAATGGCAAAAAATCCCCAGTGTCCTTGCTGGAAGGCACGTTTCTAACAAACATCTTTCGCATGTGCCAAGTGACTGTGGCTGTACAATATTTTCACCTGACACTCTAAACTACAAAAGTTGGAAGGTGACAATTCATGACATAGGAGAAGATCTTGGGTGCCTTCATTGAATTATTACATTCTTTATAGGGAGCAGAATAGTCCTTTACACCAATTGCCTTAATGTTCACCCTAGACTGACAATCTTCGATATTTAGTTTGTCCTCAGATCCCAACAATCAAATTTTCTTTAGAAAATCACAAGGATGTCTTTTTGCACCATACCTCCTTGTTACTAAGTGAAGTGCTAGCCATCACTTGCTGTTGCCTTCTACCAATTACAATGCAGTCACACTCTGTGTACACGTTTTCAGATGATTTAACTTTTTCCAAACACCATCCTTTGGTTATTAGTGTCGCTTGCATGCCTACGGTTCTGATCCATCACTTCACTGTAAATTTGTGCACATTCCTTCCACGCCTTCAGATCTGCTTTCAGCGTGGGTTTTTGAAAGACTGTTTGAAGCTCGGATTCTCTCCTGCTGAGAAAGATGTCTCCTCCTAGAGCCTGAACTGACAGATGCGTCATGGCTTCAGTTCATCGGACCAATTTTACAAACCATTAGGCACAGATCGTGATCCTTGCTCCAACCAGATATCTACTATTCTTCAATCAACTTTACAATTGGAGCAAAAGATCCACCAGCTGCAGTAAAGTATGAACATCGAGGATTTTTAACAGCTATTAAACATTACTTATTGACTTCATTGCATTTCCATAAAGGCTGAGTTCATAAAAATCTTCAACAGATGTAGGTGCACTTAATTTGAGATCCAGAATTCTATTATTATTATTAGTACACTTATAAAGTGCCTGGTTACACTCAGCCAGTGTGTCCCCGCGCTACGGTGTAAGCTGCTAAGGTAAGTTACCGGGCCGTTATCCTGAAGGAAATAAATGAGTCTTCAGCTTTTTCCTAAAAACACCCTCCAAGGGCTCCAGTCACAGACACAGAGGAAGTTTATTCCATAGTTGTGCCACCAGAAGACAAAAGGAACGGCCCCCCATCCTGGCTCTCTTCGCAGCTGGAACACATACCAACCCTCTCCCCTCAGACCTAAGACAGCGAGTTGGGACATAGGGAGTGAGAAAGCAAATAGGCCGGCGCAGTCCCCTGAATAATTCGGTGGCAGACACACAGCGCCTTGAACCAGACTCGTTCACGAATCAATAACCAATGAAGGGAGGCAAGAGCCAGTTTCGATGGGGCTCTCCTAGGACGCAACAGAACCAGACGAGCTGCTGCGTTCTGCACACACTGGAGTCTTCGCATACATTTCCCTGTTACACCCAGATACAAGATGTTACCATAATCAAGGCGAGATGTCACCAGGGCATGGACTAAGGTCTTCCTGGCTGCAATAGGCAGCAAATCCAGGGTTTTGCAGAGGGCCTTCAGAATTCTGAAGCAGGCACCTGCAACCCGTCTGGTCTGGTACTCAAAGGAGAGATTAGAATCCATCCACACCCCCAGGTTTTTAGCCTGGGCACAAGGCACCGGGGAGGGCCCCAAGCTCTGCGGCCACCAGGCTGACGACCACACCGATGGTGCTCTCCCCACCACCAGTACCTCGGTCTTGTCACGATTCAACTTCAGACATGATGCTAGCTCTTGCAAACATGCCACGAAGTTGGGTGCTGCTGAGTCCTGTTCCTGAGTCAGAGAGACCACCAGTTGGGTGTCGTCAGCATAGGATACCACCCCAATCCCGAAACCATCCGCGATCTCCGCTAAGGGAGCCACATACAGATTGAACAATGTCAGACTCAAGATAGAGCCTTGGGGTACCCCCTGCTTCAACCTGATGTCCCCAGAATAGTGTGCACCCTGCCTCACCTGAAAACTGCGCTCCACCAGAAAAGATTTTATCCAGCTTAGTGCCCTGCCTGACACACCACCATTCTTCAAACGGTGCACTAGAATGTGATGGGCAACCGTATCAAAGGCGGCACTTAGATCCAAGAGGATCAAGGCCGCCGTCTGACCTGCATCCACAAATTGCCTAATGGTCTCTGTGGCAAGTAACAGGGCAGACTCCATTGAGTGGCATTCCCGGAAACCGGATTGGGTAGGATGTAAAAGATGGAATTTTCCAATATGTGCCGTGAGTTGTTTATTCACCACTTTCTTCGCAACCCTAGCGAAGTAGGGCAAAAGAGAGATTGGGCGCAAGTTATCCAGGCGGTCAAGGCCTAAGTGTGGCTTTTTGGGTAGAGGAAGTACCACTGCCTCCTTCCACCGACCTGGAACTGTGCAAGTCCTAAATGAAACCTCCACAAGATGTCTAATGTAGGGTTCCAGTGTTTCTATGCAGCCTCTAAGCAAAATTGGGGAGGCCGGGTCTTTAGGAGAACCCGACTTTACGCTCAGGCAGATTTTAATCAGCATTTCTGGGGGGGGGGACAATAAAACTCTCTAGTCCCTCGCCTTCATTAACGGGCCCTGCCTCATCCAAAATATCTTGGTCTACTAGGGCAACGTCCGGAGAGGTGGAATACATTTTCTGCACCTTATCTGAAAAGAAATTTGCCATACGGTTGCACAGCTCAACTGAACCAACTACAGGTGCTGCCACTGTAGCAAGGGAAGATATTTCCTTATAGACCCTAAATAGTTCCCTAGTCGAGTTGCCCGCAGACCCAATTCTTTCCAGATCGTACACTGCCTTCGTTCTTCTAATAAGACCATGGTAGCTCTTCAGCATAGCTTTATATTAACTCCTTCCTAGGTCAGAAAAGTCCTTCCTCCAGTGCCTTTCCGCATGTTTGCAGTCTGACTTAGCCTTTCTCAAAATGGTATTAAACCAAGGGGCAGATTTCCGAGCTCTACCCGCTAGTTTTCATGACCAGGGGGCCGTACTATCAAGCGCTTCCCCGATCCTCCTATCCAGGTCTAGACAGGCGCTATCAGCATCCGTTCCCCGTGGAGGCCCCCCCTGCAAGAGGGCTCTATTAAACTTGCCTGGGGAAAAACCCGCCCATTTCCGACAGGTTATTCTCCCCTTCACATCCTCCTGCACCTTAGACCTAGGCAATCGCATAACAAATGGGACCAAGTAATGATCCATCCAAACCATAGTCTGAGGCAGACCGACCACCAGCTCATCCCAATTTGTAAAGATGGGATCAAGGAGATGGCCTTGCTGATGAGTAGGAGAGATATCTGTTAGTCTCAACTGTAGAGTCGCCAATTCCTGGCGTAACTCTTCGGCCGCCACACACCTCACATCTTCCAGATGTAGGTTGAAATCTCCTAATACAAGGAGTTTGTCATATCGCAAGGCTGGTTGAGTGAGGTATTCAATCAAACTCGATGAAAAGCGGGAGGGATATCCAGGAGGACGATATATCAAAAGACCTTTCACAATACAGTTATCCGCCACCATGATAGTAAAAAGACCAGCCTCACTGTCATCAATATTGATAGGCTCAAGTAGGCATCGGACGGCATGTTTAAAAATAATTGCCACACCCCCACCTCTGCCAGAGTCCCTATCCATTTTACTAATTGCATACCCGCTTGGCAATGCCTCAAGGATCTCCGACGCAGAGTCCTCATCCAACCATGTCTCGGTGAGAAACATTACATCCACCTGACTATCAGTAAGCAGGTCAAAAATGTCTAATCTATGTTTCCTAAGTGACTGGCAATTCAACAGACAACAACTCAACGCAGGGGATGCCTCTTTCTCCTCCTTCCCCAAACTAAACTTGAAAGAGCAATGCCTACAGATCCTAACCAAACTTGCACCTTGCATGCTATGTTTACATAACTCCGCCATTTGGGGACGAAGGGCAAGCAAATCATGGGTACTATACCGTAAATGAATCCTGGAACAACCAGGGGGGGTGGCCCCAGGCCCCGGACGGCCGCGGACGGGCGCAGACGGGCTTGCCTTTTGCGCGCCTTCGGCGTGCATCTCTTCATTAGCCAATAGAGTGTTCCGTGCGAAACTCTCTTATAAACAAGATTGCTTCACTTATCTGTACCTTGAGACATCAACAAAAATATGAGGAGACTCCCAGCACCATTTCCTGATGTGTAGACAGTGCTCTTTAAATGACTTGTAGGTGAAGAAGCACAAGGACATCTGCATTAGCAAATTGACCCCAGCACTTTGTAATTTCCCATGCTGTGCAGAGTTTCGGAATATAGTATGTATTTGTCATAAATAACAATTTCGGCATAACAAAACAAAATTTCAGTCCAGCCTATATACTGTGAACAAACGTAAGGTTATTGATTGTCTATAAATTGAACGACTTTGGAATTTGGTATTAAAGGGCATGGTACACTTTAAGTACAAGTTCAAAACTGAAATTCTGAAAGAAGTAAATATAGAAATAAAAATCAAAAACAGTACTTTTGCTGTAAAAATGTAGTATGAGGTCACGAGAGGCAACGGCTAAAGTACCAAAAGCATTATAATAAACAGGCATTGCGATTGACATAGTCAGTGTCACTCATTCGTCAAACCTATTAGCCTAGTCAATGTTTTGTCCTAGATGGCCACTGCAAAATCAGGCATATCTGGAGCCGTGAGCTTCAAATGGCGTTTCCTAAAATAAAATGAAGCATTTAAAGCTTACCATCACAGATTCATTGGTGCCAATAGCATTCATTGCTGAATGCTAATAAAGAAACTCCATTCAAAGATGGCCCTCCCTAGATGCACACACATCCACCGTGCAAGTCTTTGAATGAAGTTTATTATTACACATTAAGAAACAACATTTAAACTAACGCCTGTGGATGTGTGGTTCTCTGCAGAAACCCTATTTGAATCTATTTTGTGGTAGATTGCAGATGAGCACAGGCCTGCAGTGGCTTTCTTTGAATGAGATTTCGTTAAGCAAAATTAAATGCATTCAATGCTGCCTGCTGTGCATACGTGTGGATGCGCATGCGGGTGGTGTTAGAGGCAGTGATTTCTGGCCGGCTGGGCCATATTGAAGCGAGACAGAATCCATCATCCTCGATAGAAGTATGATACACTTGTCCGATAACCTGTGCTCATCCTTGGGTAGCTTGAGACAGAGCAGTCAGGCTTATCCTCAGGGTTAATGTGTAAAATAGTTGCACAACCCCATGCTCTCAACACTATTGCAACCTTGGCTTTCTCACTTTCCCACTTACGCTTGGCCAGCTCCCACTCGAGCTTCCTTTCCTCCCACCTGTCCTCCAGCTCTTCCGGGGGAAGACCCCTAGAAGAACCACTACTACCTGACCAGAAGGGTACTACACTCTCCTCCTACAGCTCCTGCTGCTCAGCATCCACTACATTGCCCTCTCCGGAATCCTCAGCTAAACCTCTGGGCGCCAGCCAGGCCCTCAATGCTTTTTGCAGCTCCTCCTTTCTACTGAGCCCTTTAAAAGAACATTTCTGAATCCTTTGAGTTGGGCTACCGTATAGGTTTCCAAATTACCCTCCTCAAACTCCACTACTGCAGGTGCGTCCATTGGCTCTAAAGACTTAGACAGGACTGTTGTGAACACAGACAGGTTTCCAAACTAGAATGGTAAATCACAGAAAAAAATAAGGCCTCAAAGCCATACAGAATCCACCGTCCTTGATAGGATGAGCACAATACACTTGTCCGATAACCTGTGCTCACCCTTGGATAGCTTGGCACAGAGCAGTCAGGTTTATCCTCAGGGTCAAAGTGTAAAGTATTGGTACAGCCCTACCCTCGCCACGCGCTGAGTATACTACAAAAACACTCATCCACCGTAAGCATAAAACACTGGTCTTTGTATTACACACACATTGAAATCAAAACAGCATACACATTGGATATATGCTTTACAGGTATATGTAACTGTGGAACTCTCCCATTAGCAGCAGAACAGCAATGAGTAATATTTACAATAGTTAATAACATCACCGTTATATTTGTTTCTAAACAAAAGAACAAGTGAATTTTGTTCAAAGTCTTAGTAAACCTTGTGAGCATTTACCTTTATATAAGAACTGCGTTTACCAAATTAAGGAAAGGAACATTTTCTGCTACCTCTGATGCATGCAGGGGCTTCTAACATAATGGCAGTCGTCCGAAGGTGCAGTATCTACTGCATGAATGGGTTCTGGCAGTCAGTAACTTTTCAGTGTTTTGGAATCTCAGTGTTGTTTCAAGCCACTGAAATATTTCCCTGTCTATCAAAAAGGAAGAGGGAAAACTTTACACTATGGGGCATATTTACGAGCCTGTTGCGTTGCTCTTGCACCTCGCAACGGGGTGCAAGAGTGATGCAACTCAAAAATGGGATTTATGAATCCATGCAAGGTTAGCCTGAGTGACTTCATAAATCTCAAGTTAAGCAATGCAGCAATTTGCGCTGCGTTGCCTTACTCTGCACCAGGGAGGCATTCCCTGGGCATTGCGTGGATGTCCCTAGGCAACTTCCATAGTTTTTGATGCATTTTCAGATTTACCAGAACTGCTAAACCTAGAAATGAACCAAAAAGATATGTTTCTCCATGTGAGGCGTAATGAGGAGGAATATCTCTATTTCTTCTCTTTGCTTCCGCTTTCTACGTGTGTTTCATTCTGCAACACACATAGAAAGAGGAATTTTCCTCTCAGGATTGTTTTTGTGCAGGAAGGTGCTCCTTCCTGCACAAAAACAATCCCGAATGCAACACAGGCACCCTTGCACCACAGTGGCACCAGGGCAGAGACGAGGACAAGAATGCATTGTATTCTTTTATATATGGTGCATCCCTGCCCTTTCCCTGAGACGCAGCGCAGCAAGGTGACTTGTTGCGCTGCTCCACATTCTCATAAATATGCCCCTGTTTCCTTTGCCTTCAGACTTTCAGGGATTTTTAATTTTGACTCTGCAAGCTGCCAATGTCTCTTTAGTACATTGCGACTTGGGTTATTGCACTCAGAATGGCTGTCAGTATTCGAAGTGCAGACCTTGTAAATGCAAAAAGCCTTCTTTGCCCCACTGTTTTAATGACTATTAGCAGGGAGGGCTGGATGCAGAAAACCCAAAGTAAAAAGAGGGATTGAGCCAGCCTGTGGTAAAACAAAATGTATTCTCTCATGCAAAGAAATGAGAGTCTGCAATTGATTTGTTTCCTAAACCAAGGTGACGCTCACAACTAAAGCATGGAAGAATTGTCGAACAGCCAACCTTAAGTGGATTTCTAGAGCATGCAAACGCTCTCACTGATGATAAATTCAGGAGCATCGATAGACACACAGAGCTGATGGCTTCTGCCCTTTTGCTGTGTTTTTCAAATTATATAGCTATTTAATTTCCAGGCCTCCACAGGGAGATTGTGGAGTGAATTTTTCCTTATATTTGCATAGCCGTTCCTGCATTTTTGATCACTGTCGGTGTTAATGACAAGCTATCAATCACCACCAGGCTCCTTGAGATTACACATTCCTCATCCCGAGTTCAGAAAGCACTCAGGACTGGCCTGTTTAATAAGGTTTTATATGGTGAGATTTATTGCTCGCTACTGCTTGTCCCTTGAGTTTTTTTCCCACCAACAAGTCATGCCACGAAAATATTGCAAAATTAACATGCTTCATTTACTGGCTGGGGTTCGTAATACACCTAACACCGTTATTAAAGTGCATGTATGAGTAGGTTAAGAAATCAGGCAATGCAATGTTCTTGAAGGAAGGAAAAAAGATATGTTGCTGCATATCCAAGAACATTTGTAGCATAGTTTGATTTGAAACAATGTGAGTGAGTAGATGGTAGGAATTAAAAGAGATTTATTTACATGAATCTCTGAGCAGGCATTGTTCAATGAATTCATGTTTATCAAGGTCATATATGCGACTAGGTAAACAGGGCAATATTCAGTTTTCAACGTCTTCACAAGAGTAGTGTTTAACTGGGTACTAATGCCTATATGTGCAAATTTATTTAAAATGTACTGTTCAGTCTGCAAATTGGCTTTCAAAGATGGGTTCACCCGACACATGTTTAGCTCAGGCTAACTGGCAGATGCACTTTTCAAGGCCATTGTGGAGAAACAACTGCTGTACTAAATGCTGTCTGCCCAAAATGTGCGTGTGGAGAAGGTAAGAGAAGTGTTTCGATCACCTCACCCGAAAGTGTGAGTTCGTGCATGGAAAACAGTTTTTATGTATGGAAAATAAACTTGTGTGAAGGTATTCAAAAAAGTGCAGCAGATATTGACTTTAAAATGTCAAATTAATAAAAGTTAATAATTTTGTGCAAAACACAAGTAAAAATAAAACGGGGACTAGTGGATTTTTGGTTTACCCACAACCACAGAATCAATGTAAAAGTGACATCAATGTCATTGGAGACGTGTATAACATGGAGGATAAAAGTAAATCATGGATAATTAACAGAATCATAAAGGGTAATAAAGAATGGTCAAGGAAAAATGAAAAATACTCGGGGGCAGATTTACAAACCCCTTGCGTCATTTTAGCGCCGCCGTTGCGTCACTTTTTGTGACGCAGAGACAGTGTAAAAATGCCGCCCATTTACAACGTGACGCATCTAGGGAGATGCGTCACGTTGTAAAGCCTTGCGTCACATTATACCTGCGTCAGGTATAATGAATGATGCAGGGTGGGCGTTCTAATGCAAAAAAGCCTCTTAGAAGTGACTCAGTGAAATCTACAAGATTTCACTGCGCCACTTCTAGGACGCCACTCTGTCAAATTCTTATGCCTGCTTGACGCAGGCATAAGGACTGATGAAGCACAATGAGGATAGGCCTCCCCCTGCATTGCTGGAGTTGCGTTTTGCTTGTGACACGACTCCAGCAATGCGTGACTTTTGCTTCAATAGATGCGTCAGAATTTCTGACGGATCTGGCAATCCTTGCGCCATGGTGCGCCGCATTGTAAATACAAAAAGAAAGAAGAACAAGTGATGGACAGAATGTAGAACAATGTCATACATTCACCCCAGTACAGAGATCTGTGCCTAAATCCATCCTTTTTTGCTCACCATGCCATTCCAGTTTGGACCCAGCCATATGCAAATCAGTCTTGACCCTGCGCCCAGTGGGAACAGTCCAGCCTGAACTGCCAAGCCAAGTCCTCCCTGGACTGAAAACAAGCATCCTAGGACCGGTTTCAGGCTTTCAGCCCTCATCAGCCAGGATAGCTTGATTCCAGTGGCATGGAGAGCACGGAACCCACGTCTGGGCATACCCGTCCCACTCGGGGTGAAAAATGCAAAAAGAAGAATTAATGGACAGAATGTAGAACAATGTCATACATTCATCCCAGTACAGAGATCTGGGCTTAAATCCATCGTTTTTTTTGCTCACCATGCCATACCAGTTTGGACACAGCCATATGCAAATCAGTCTTGACCCTGCGCCCAATGGGAACAGTCCAGCCCGAACTGCTAGGCCAGGTTCTCCCTGGACTGAAAACAAGCATCCTAGGACCGGTTTCAGGCTTTCAGCCTTCATCAGCCAGGATAGCTTGACTCCAGTGGCATGGAGAGCATGGGAACCACGTCTGGGCATACCTGTCCCACTCGGGGTTACAAATGCAAAAAGAACAATTGATGGACAGAATGCAGAACAATGTCATACATTCACCCCAGTACAGAGATCTGTGCCTAAATCCATCGTTTTTTTGCTCACCATGCCATTCCAGTTTGGACCCAGCCATATGCAAATCAGTATTGACCCTGCGCCCAATGGAAACAGTTCAGCCATGAACTGCTAGGCCAGGTCCTCCCTGGAAGGGAAACAAGCATCCTAGGACCGGTTTCAGGCTTTCAGACCTCATCAGCCAGGATAGCTTGACTCCAGTGGCATGGAGAGCAAGGGACCGACGTCTGGGCATACCCATCCCACTCGGGGTGACAAATGCAAAAAGAAAAATTGATGGACAGAATGCAGAACAATGTCATACATTCACCCCAGTACAGAGATCTAGACATGCTAGAGGTGGGAGACACCCTGAAAGCTTGAGGCAGATACCTGGCTGTGGCTCTGGTAGAGGAAACTCAAGCCTAAATCGAGCCGAGCTTTAATATGGCTTCTGCCTGCCAACAGTGCTCTAACCTATGGCTCAAAGAATTAAAAAAACAGTAATCTTTGATGAAAAACATGAGAGGGAAATAGAGACCCATGTAGTGACTGGATGAAAACCTAGGATTTTTCTGGGCTTAACCAAATTGTGTGAGCTTGGCAAATATTTTATTTCACCATGTTTCCTTTTCCTCATCCCATTTACGAGCACTGTGCAATACATGAGTTAAGGGTGTGTGCTATTTACGTACCTTCCTTGTTTCTGATTTAAATAGACTATACTGTTGCTCCATGTAAGAATCTAGACCACATATAGGGTGCACATGAATATTCATTTGCCTCTGAATGTATTAATGGCATGGTTGTCATGGCGGGAGATGCATGGGACATCTGTATTTTTGTGTTCATGTTAGAACTGGAATTCCTGGTTGGCTGAGGTATGCACCCAGGCCAGGTAGGAACCACTAGTCTAGTCAGGGTAAGCTTGATACACAATTAGATAGCATGTTTTCAGCCTCTGGTAGCTTGGAACAGAGCTGTCAGGTTCTACAAAGGCAATGTGTAAACTATTTGTGCAACACACACACACACAAAATTAATACACCACAGAAAGACTCAACACAGGTTTAGAAAAATAGGGAATATTTATCTGAGCAAAAATAAGACCAACACATTAAAATCCCAATCAGTAGAAGTCAAGATATAAATATTTTAAGATTAAATCAAAAATAGTGCTTAGAAGTCACAAGAGATCAAAAGAGTCCGTGAGGTCGCAAAGAACATGTGCAAATCCAAAGTTGAGGCGATCAATGGCAAGCCGGCTACAGGACCCAGACATGTCCTGCAGAAGAAATACCTCGGATAGAGCTTTTGTCGCCAACGAGAATCTTCTGCGTTGTTGTCGAGCCATGCAAAGGGAGTCCCAATTCGTTGTAGAACCCCTTTGAAGTGAATGCAATAACCCATCGATGCGGAGCGTCATCATCGACCTGTGCTGGCTGTGGAACCGCTGTCGTTGGACACCTTCTGCGTCAGCATCAAATGGTGGAATTTCTCATGCAGTCTATGCAATGCATCAGTTTTTGATGAAATCCACTACAGAACCCATTTCTGAGGCCTCTAGCTTGAAGGGGGCACCTCAGGCAGAGTCCAGCAGCACCAGCAGAATTGTAATAAGGCTTTCATGTCTCTGATACTTCAGATAACAAGAGACAAGCCCTTGCAGATCACTTGGAGGGAAGGCAGAGTCCTTCCAGCAGAGCCAGGGAGCAGCAGGCAGCAGGGCAAAAAGCAGAAAAGCAGTCCTTCCAGGAAATCAGTACAGTTGACTCCTTTATGCATCACAGCAGTCCTTCTGACAGAGGTTCTGTTCAAGATTCAGAAGTTTCTGGTTTTAGGGGTCAGAGAACCAGTACGTATACCCAAAAGTGCCTTTGATGTAGAGTTTGACTTCAAAGGAACTTTCTGAAGTGCACAAGGATCTATTTCAACCCAGTCCTGTCTGCCAGGCTAACACTGGTGTTAGAGCTGGGCTTTGTGTGTGGAAAGGACACTACCTATTGAGATGTAAGTGTTGGCCCCTCCCATTCCTTCCCAGGAAGACCCATCAGAATGCAGATGAATGCAGATGAGTGGACAAAATGCAGATGAGTCTCACCTTTCTGTATTTGTGATTGTCTAGACGGAATTCACAAAGTGTAGCTGTCACCCAGCCCAGATGTGTATTGGAGACAGGCTGTCAGGCACAAAAAGCAGTAAGTACAGAGAAATGTCCCCTTTCTAAAAGTGAGATTTCTAAAACAGTAATGCTAAATCCAACTTCACCAGTAAGGTGGATTTGTCATTACCATTCTAAACATATAAAAACATAAAAAAGCTATTCTTCTCTGATCAGGAATTACAGCTTAAAAGTGTATTAAGAAGGCGTGGCTTCGACACCGGACAAAGATGGCCGCTTGACGGAGGCACTCCGCTTCATCGGGACGTCTCGTATTTCATTCTGCCTTGTTACCAAACCTGCTTCCTTCAGAACTCGGCGCAGCGGTAACCGGAACATGCCGTGTCTCTAATGAGCGGCTCTTCACTTCGGAACGTGTTGTGTTTTGCTCCAATTTGGCTCCCGATGGTGTCTCCTCAGCGGATCCGCCATGTTCCTTATTGACCGGCTCTTCTGTTACGGCTCACGCGGCTCCCGGCTGTCGCTCTCCTCACAGCGCCTGAGGTATTTTTACATTTATGCCTGCAGCTCAACCTATATTAGGTGGGAATTTAACTCTTTGGCAATAAATTAACTTTATTTTTTCTCCTCACGTTCTCCATCGCCTCGAGTGGCCCACTACGTTGCCTGCATTGCCTGGATAGCTGTTTAGCTGACTCCTCATAGGATATTTATGCTCATAACCTGCAATGCTTTATTCAGAAGCAGTCTGTCTGACATGGATGTAATTCTATGACTCTTGCTACATTTTTGTCTCAGTTGTTATTGCACCTACTTGTGTTTTTTTGGTGTAAACCATCTCTTCCTGCATTTTCTACATCGAACGGCTCTTCTGTTGTCTATTGCAGGTCATGCGGCTCACAGTCGCCGCTTTAATTCGAGCACCTGAGGTATTTTCACACCGGATGCCTGCAGTTTAACCTACATTATGTGGAAACTCAAGTCTTTGGCAATGAATCAACTTTGTTTTTTCTCCTCATGATTCCTACTGCCTCGGTTAGCCACTACCTTGCCTTCATTGTCTGGATAGCTGTTCAGCTGATTTTCCTCACAGTATTCACATGTTCATAATCCGCAATGCTTTTTTCAGAGGCACTTTGACATGGCAGTAATTTTTATGACTCTGGCTACTCTTTTTGTGTCTCAATTGTAGCTGCATACATTTGCTGTTTTTTGTGTAAATCACTGCTTCCTGCATTATTATTTTTGCCCTTCATTTTTTTTTTTTATAATTTCATTTTTGAACCTTCAGTTGCTCTACTAATTACTGTCATATGTTTCTCTTTTTGAAGAGATTTACTTCATCGTACTACTATATATTTTGTGCTCCTTATGGGAAAATTGCGCTCGCCACAATTTGTTTTTTTTCCTAAGGCACGCGCATTGCAGTCAACTCCTCTATGATTGCCAGTAGTTCCTCCATCTGTTACTATTCGAGAGATGGCGAGAGTTACGTCTCCCCGTTACTCTTCTACGCAGTCTGTACCTAATAAGCCTGCTCCTTCATCTTCAGCCACTAAACGTCTGAAGTGTGACCCTCCATCTCCAGATAGGTCATCTCCTACTATATCTATGGAACTGTTATTGGAGGAGATTCGTGCTATACGACCAGTTGTCGAGGAAATAAATAACAGAATGCAATCTCTGGAGGACAAATGGCTCTCAATGGAGAATAGAATGTCCACAGTCGAGCAGCAAATCTCAGTTGTTCAAGGTGACTCTCAAAGAATTACTTCTTTGGAAAAAGAAGTATGCAAGCTCCAGCAACATACTGAGGATTTGGAAAATCGAAACAGGAGAAATAATCTGCGTATTTATGGGCTGCCTGAGTCTTTGGAGGGAGATGATCCTGTTTCTTTTTTTCTCCCTACCTAACAAAGTTGTTGGATATGCCATCATTAACCTCCCCTCAGCATTCAGAGAGCTCACAGACTTGGTCCTCGTCCTTCACTTTCTGCCGCATCTCCCAAACCCAGAGGTGTTATTATTCTCTTTTTGAAATTTACTGACTTGCTCTCAGTTCTTTCTGCAGCCAGAGCCAAGCGTCAACTTTCCTGGCATGGTCAAAGGGTTTTTCTATCCCAAGATGTTTCTAATGCTACTGCTGCCAGACGAAAGGAGTTTCTCAATCTTCATGCCCCTCTTCGCACCCTTGGGGCTTGTTATGGCCTTTTTCACCCCTGCACTTTCAAAGTTACTTTCCAGAACAATACTTCTTCATTTGAGGATCCGGCGGAACTCAGGAAGTTCATTCATTCCCATAGTGCAAGCACCATAGACATTGCTGGCCCCTCTTCCGGATGATTAGTTATACCCTCACTCATTTCTCTATGTGATTCTTTATATGGTTGCTGGTAGTTCTTTATATGCATTTTAAGGTTGTTTTATCTTATCTCTTATGTTCTAGTCGGTTATATTCTTCTCTTTCTTCTTTCCTCCTTTGATAAATTGTATTTGTTGCTTTTTATTCTTACTATTTTTCAGTTCTCTTCATCTTTTTATCTTTCCCACTTTATGCTTTATGTGACTTCTGTTTAATTTTTCTTTAGTTGTATGGTTTATTTTCCATTCTACTCTGTTTCTCATCTCCATTATTAATTTTCTTTCTGCCTTTTTCTAATATTTACTGAAGCCTTTATTGTTTTCCCTCAAACTTCTTTATAATGTTATATTGTTTCTCTGTATAACCATTCTACTCTTTCTGGTATAGTTGTTATAGGTTATCTACACTGTTTCTTTTATTTCTCATCTTTTATATATTGTCGGCTGGCATCCCAACTGTAATTTTCGTCATTCTTATATGATGCCTGTTTAATTTTCTTTTTATATCCTTACAGGTTACTTGTTGTCTCCTAAGCTGTTTGGTTCACTTTCGTATTTCTTCTTGTCCTGATGTGGTCCGGAGCTTCTGGATCGGGTGTTTCATCTTGTTGTGCGTCGTCCTAGCCCTTGTGTCTTTTTCTTTATTCCCATCAGGTATGTTTTTTCAGTCATCCTTTTTGGATATGTACTGTCTCTTCTTAGCTTTCCTATCCTTCTCCCTCTTCACTTTGTTTCCTTCCGCCTCTCCTTTCCTACTGACTCCATCCTTATTCTCTCTTCTCCCCATTGACTACCTTTCCCTTTTCCCCTCCCCTCTCCCCCTTTTCTTCTCTGTTTCCTTATTTTCTGTTCTTATTATCGCGTATCTTCTATTCTTCTTTCTTCTTCTTATGTATGTTCCCTCCTTTTCTACGTATAACGTTTTCATCTCTTTTTCCTCAGTATTCTTCATCCCCCTCTCTCTGCTCCTCCTTTTTTATCACCCTCTTTGTCTTTTACTTATTGGCATTCTCTTTTGCTTCTTTATCATTGTAGATTTTGTTTCCTCTAAATTGGTATTGTTATTACATTCAGAGTTTTCTCCTGGAATGTAAAAGGTTTCATTAATCCTGTTAAAAGACAGAGAATCCTTTCCCACCTAGCTTCGTATAATCCTGATATAGTTCTTTTACAGGAGACCCATCTTACAGAAGTTGAATCACTTAAATTAAAAAGAAGCTGGGTGGGTACGGTTTTATTCTCACCATCTACTAATAAAAAAAATGGTGTTATCATTCTATGTCATAAGAAATTGAATTGTAAAGTCATGTTGCAGGAAAATGACACTGAAGGTCGATGGATATTAGCCAAGTTGTCAATTAATTCTGTGCCTTTAACTGTCTTTAATATTTATGGTCCCACACAACCTGATTGTTCTTTTTGGCCTTTGATAACGCAAAAATGTATTCAATTCCGAGATGATTTATTTATTCTAGATGGAGATTGCAACCAGATTGTAGACCCATTTCTTGATCGCAAGTCTACATTTTGTTTTATTCCCCATAAGACCCACAAGCAATTTCTTGACACTATCTCTCAAGCACATCTCATTGACTCTTGGAGACTTTCTCACCCTGATACTCTATTCCATTTTCTCTCCTCCTCATGCTTCTCTTTCTCACCTCGACTATATCTTTCTCTCTCAATCTTTGTCTCAAAATCTACTCTCTTCTTCTATCGATCCCATAGTTATCTCAGATCACGCCTCGATTGTAATGGATCTTGATTTACTTCCTCCGCATCCAAAGTATTCCCGCTGGCGTTTTAATAACTCTCTTCTCACTGATCCTCTTTTCTCCTCTTTTTTTTGTTCCTTCGCTAATGAATTCTTTGTGCTTAATTGCGACGCCAGTACTTCCCCCCACATTATTTGGGACTCTTTTAAAGCAACTGCAAGAGGTTTCTTTATTGATTTTGTTTCTAAAAAAAGCAACGTTTTCTGCAGAAACGGAAAACTACATTGGCTCATATTAAGCTTTTGGAGCATGAATTTTACATATCCTCAAAGAAATCCATCTCACCAGAACTCCTACAAGCTAAGCTTGAGTTTAATAAAATTACCACTGACAATGCAGCATCAATACGCCTTCGTAGTAGCGCTCGTTATTATGGCGGTCTCAATAAAACAGGCAAACTTCTAGCTAACTTCCTCAAAACTCGTAAGGAGCGTACTCTTATAGATTCCATCTATTCTTCCTATAACTCCCTTCTACATAAAGATCAGGAAATACTTGATGAATTAAAGCTTTTTTATCAAAACCTCTACACGCCAGAATCTCCCCCCACTCCTTCTCTCATTCAGACTTACCTTGATAAACTTCCTACTCCCTCTAATTCCCACCTTAATATTCTCGATCTTGAAAACAATCTTTCCCTTAATGAACTTTCCAAAGCTTTAAACACCCTCACTAAAGGAAAATCTCCTGGACCAGATGGATTTTGTGTTGAATTTTTCTGATTCATTACTTCCTAAACTTTTTAGCGCTCTTTCATGCTTTTTATACGTCTGGTAAGACAGAAGGTACCTTTCTGGAGGCCACTATTTGCCTCATTCCTAAAGAAGGCCGTGATCCTCAATTTTGTAAAAATGATCGTCCGATCTCTTTAGTTAATGTTGATTATAAATTATTTGCTAAACTGCTCGCTTTATGTTTAGACCCTCTTATGCCCCATCTTATTGGTAAAGAACAATGTGGTTTTGTTAAGGGCAGACTTACCTCCGATAACTCTCGTCTCTTGCTCAATGTTTTAAATAAAGTTTCCTCCCTTTCCGTTCCTCTGGCTGCTATCTCTGTTGATGCAGAGAAAACTTTTGATAGAGTTGATTGGTATTTTTTGTTTGCATCGTTACGTTGGCATGGTTTTGGTCCTAAATTCATATCTCTTATCTCCTTACTATATTCTGCCCCTAAGGCTTCTGTCCTAGTTAATGGTCGCGTCTCATCTTATTTTCCTCTCCAACGTGGTGTTCGTCAAGGCTGTTCTCTATCCCCACTTCTTTTTGTTCTAGCTCTTGAACCTTTTTTGACTTCTATCCGTAACAATGACTCAATCTCCGGTTTTCCTTATGGTGCTCACCAGTTGAAACTTTCAGCGTATGCAGACGATATTCTTTTATTCATTTCTGCTCCTGAAACATCTGTCCCTCCTTTATTACTCAAATTTAATTCATTTTTGCAGGATTCCGGGTACCAAATCAATTCAGACAAGACTGAAATTCTCCCTCTTACAAAAATCTGTCTTCCCCATTTCTTCTCTTCCACTGGGTTTGCTTGGAATAGTTTGAAAATTAAATACCTAGGTGTATGGTTTTCTAAGTCCATCGCCTCTTCAATTAAACTAAATATGTCTGCAGCCCTATCTCGAATTGAGGTATCATTTTCCGCCTGGAATCCTCTTTTTCTTTCTTGGTGGGGGCGGTTGGATTCGATTAAGATGATGATTGCACCAATCTTAATCTATATTTTCTCCATGCTCCCCGTCCATATTCCTGCTACCTACTTTAAGCGTATTGACTCGTGCCTTTCTTGATTTCTCTGGAAAAATAAGAAATCCAGAATTGCTTTATCGTCTCTTCGAAAGCCAAAATATAATGGAGTAAACTTCCCGGATTTTCGACTTTATCATAAATCCTTCTCTCAATGCCAGGCATCAAGATTACATCAGACCCCTCTCCCTTTACCCCCCTTTGGCTCTCGATTGAACAAATCCTATTATTACCCTTTTCCTTTAATGAAGTTATACGTTTCTCCGCCAAAACTTCTCACACTTCCCTCCCCTTATTTAGACACACTTGTTCCCTTTTAAAGCCTTTGGTCCACCCCATTACTATTTCCAGTGATTTTTCCTAGAGGCCCCTATTTGGCATAATTCGCTATTTGTCCTCAATAACAGACCCATTTTTTGGAACGCATGGAGATTAAAAGGTATTTTATGGGTTAAACAGGTTTTGGATGGAGTTTCACCTTGTTCCTTTCCCCAATTTCAGTCTTTATTTAATCCTTTTTACAGAAAGTTACCACTCTTATGACGATTATTCTTGACACTTATTACTCCCTTCCTCCTTTACCTTCTTCTTCTGTTATCCAAAATCCTCTCCTCAAAATACTTCTTACTCTCCCTAAACCCTCTCTTATTTATAAATTCTTTTCAGCCCCCAATCCAGATCGTGTTAAATCTAAATTAGAACTTTCCTGGGAATCAGATTTGGAATGCGATTGGCCTGTAATTTTTTGGGATAAACTTTGGTCCAGATCATTAAAATTTCTCGTTCTGCTTCTCTTACCCAATCTATGTTCTACCTTTATCACAGACTTTATCTTTCCCCCGCTTCTTTATCACGTTTTTCTATTTCTTCTGACTCTAATTGTTGGACTTGTGGATCTTCTAATGCTGACCTTCTTTATCTCTTCTTTCTCTGTCCTCTAGTCTATGAATTCTGGGAGAAGGTTTGGTCATACATTTCTCGCCTGTTTGTGATCTCCATTCCTTTCTCTATACCTCTCCTCTTTGTTGGTAGCCTTTCTGACTCTTTAGACTTGTCTCCACACTGCCACGGTCTTTTTGATCTCATGCTTGCACTCGCCTTTCAGCACATCTCCTCTAATTGGAAAAACTTCACAAATCTTTCCATACAATATTGGTGGAATACTCTCTGCCATTTTCACAGACTTAATGTTGCCTTTGCCTCCTCTTGCAACCCAACCATTAATTGAGATCTCTTCTGGTTGCCCCTTACCACCTATTTGGACAGATTGCGTTTAAATAATACTTCGCATATCAACTCTGAAAATGTTAAACCCCCTTGAATTATATTAACTCTGTCCTTCACCTCTCTCCTTAACCGTTTTATCTATGATAGGTACTTACTTCCTTGACAATTTAGATTTATTCATTTACAGTATTTTTCTAATATGCCTTTATATCATAGTGTTATATTCTCTTTCTTCCCTTTCTGATCCCTCTGCTGCTTCCTTTCCCTTTTCTTCCCCCCTGCTTATATAAAATTTCACAAATTGCTTTTACTCTTTTCTTCCAGATATCAGTCAAGTCCGTTGTTACATTGTTGTATTTTGAATCTTTTTGTATTTCACTGATATCTTTATGTATCAACGTACTGATCAATAAAGTTTTTCAAACATAAAAAAAAGTGTATTAAGAAATTCAAAATGCTAACCTATGAGAGGATCAGGCCTCACAACAGTGAAAAACTAAATAGGCTGTTTGTCACTGCCAGGAGATGCAAGACATCACAATACATGGCCTATCTTTCATTTACATAGCACCCTGCCCTTAGGGTGCTCTAGGGCCTACCTTAGGGGTGACTTATGTGTCATTAAATAGGAGTTTCATGCTTGGCAAGCAGCTTTAAATGCTACACAGTCCCTGCAGTGGCAGGCCTAAGATAAGTTTGAAAGGCTAATTCTGGGGTTGGCACAATCAGTGCTGCGAGATCACTAGTAGCATTTAATTTACAGGCCCTGGGAATATGGCATACCACTTTACAAGAGACTTTACAAGAGACTAAGAAGTGAATTAAATATGTCAAACAGGTGTTAACCAATTATACCATGTGTAGAGAAGAGAGCACATGAACTTTAACACTGGTTAGGCGTGGTAAATTGCTCAGAGTCCTAAAGCCAGCAGAAAGAAGGTGAGAACTAGAGGAGGACAACGGCAAAATGTTTGGGGTGACCCTTCAGAGAGGGCCATTTCCAACAGTTTGTGCTTAAAACATTTAATAAAAACCTCTCAATTCAGCTATGTAACCTCCTGTACTAAGCTGAAAAACGTCCACGTTAAAGGAACAAACATTTTTACATTTTGAAGAGTCTTTATCATCTCTTTTAGTGCTTGTTGCACAGACTACATGCCAAATGTTTTCTTGGCTTGGCTTGTGCATTGCTCTACTTTATCTGTTAATTTGTTGGTTCACCCATCTTTAGGACATACAAGTCATCATCGCTAGTGATGTAAATTAGAAGCCGGAAAAAAGTATAAGTATACAATTCATTCGGTCCTTACAACGTTCAGTTGGGTTTTAGCCAACCACATGAATTAAATAAGTACAATTTGTCAAACCTAATAATGTGCTCTACAATCAGTTTGGTAGCTTATGCCATTCATTCCATCTTGTGCAATGCGCAATTTATTCAATCCCTGTAATCTTATTCATCATCTCGGCCACACCTGTGAATACAGGAAGCAAGCCTACATGTGATCCAGCAGTCTCACAAAAACTAAAAGCCTCTATTTCCTATGAAAAGTCTAAAAAAAGCAGCAATATAAAAAAGATTCCCTAAGATCAACACAGTTTCAGGCCGTAACATACATAAAGGGCATTTGTGAAGTGCACGTTGACCTGTTGCCCTACTCAGTGGTACTCTGTTTATTAACCTCAAACCTCAGAAGTATGAAAGGTAAAATGAACCTCCCATGATTTTAGCCTGTAACCATGTGCTGAATCAAACACAGTTTCTTGGAGCGGATGCATTAGTCCCTTGAGCCTTCTGAGCTACCAGACCCACTTGCACTTGATGAGACTGAGACATACTTTCTATTCCGGGATGTGCAGTGTGCTTTCATTGATCAGGCACTGTAACAATAATCCTAATGCCATTTACTGTATTGTATTGAAGTCCATATTGTATTGAAATCCATATCTTTAAAATCATAATTCCCAGCCATGTGTATATTACTTTGCCTGTGTACTGTTCACTCGGCATTTCCCACTTAGACCTTAGGCCTTTTAGTAGCATTATAATGCAATGTTTTTTAACTAGATGCATTGAAAAGCAATCCCATTAGAAACAGCAGAAGTAAATAGAGTGTGTATGTAAACTACCAACTTTGTTGTGTTATGTGTATTTTTTTTAACACACTATCACCCACAAAGGTATCTTTGCGCTGAGGAGGTCTGTATGCCTAGCCCTGCCTGTGGCTAATTGAAGCGAGTATCACAGTTGCTGAGTAAAATCTATCCTTCATTTGTGAGCTTCTACTTACTACCAAGATTTATGAAAATGTCAGTGATAGAAAACAAAGTCAAAACAAGTGGAAGCACATAGTACCTCTGTTGGAAAATGGCCCTCTCTGCAAGTTCACCCTCAAACTTGTTGCCTTCCCCTCCACTGTTTCTGACCTCATTTTTGTTGGTTTTAGGACACTGAGCACTCTACCACTGATAACCAGTGCTAAAGTGCATGTGTTCTCTCCTCTAATCATGGTAATATTGGCTCATACCAAAATGACATATATAAATTAATTATAAGTCCCTAGTACAGTACACTACATGTGCCCAGAGCCTGCAAATTAAATGCCACTAGTGGGCCTGCAGCACTGAGTGTGCCACCCAGTTAAGTAGACCCTTAACCATGTCTCATGCCTGCCACTGCAGAGCCTGTGTGTGCAGTTTTGCACTGCCATGTCCAGCTGGCAAAATAAACCTTTTTGCCTGGCCTAAGCTTTCCCTCTTTATACAAATATGCATCCCTAAGATAGGCCCTGGACAACCCAGGGTGAGGGTGCAATGTATTTAAATGGCATGAGATACACTTTTAAGTTTTACATGTCCTGGTATTGAAAAACTCCCAGTCATTTTTCACTACTGCTAGGCCTATCTCTCTCATTGGATAAAAGTGGGGTTACCTTATTACATTCTATTACTGTAATTTCTAATTGGGAAGAGATGAGACCCCTAAATCTGGTGTCTCGGAATCCTAATTTAAAATGCTAATTTAATGTGAAGTCGGATTTTAGATTAAAATTCTGAAAAGGCCCCTTTTTTCCTTACTTTAGTTATTTGGTGATTGCTGCCTGTCTCTGATCATATGTCTGGGGAGGGTGACAGTTGCGCTTTGTGTATTCTCCCTAGTCAGCCAAACACAATGGGAGCTTGGGTGTGACTTGATTGGCCATCCAGCCAGGATGAGAGGGAGGATCGGGACCCAGCCTCACTTACACCCGAATAAGCTGGGTCTTGTCCCACCACAAAGATCTGCATACTCCCCTGTAGTGAGCCTGGATCCAGAGCTGGAAGGGAGGCCCTCTGTGCACTTCATGGGCATGACTTTGAAGTCTCCCCCACTTCA
Source organism: Triturus cristatus (assembly GCF_964204655.1). NCBI lineage: Eukaryota > Metazoa > Chordata > Amphibia > Caudata > Salamandridae > Triturus > Triturus cristatus. The sequence goes on along the minus strand of NC_140589.1, from coordinate 496,139,169 downwards.
AAGGCACAACTGTGTATAAGTACTGGACAACTGACACCACCACTTCAGTACACCTCTGGACCTGTGGGTACACTGCCAGGAAGAAGGACTGTCACTCTGCTGAACTGTCAGTCTGAAGGAGCTGATGCTTTGCTGACGTTCTGACCTATTGCATGGCGAGGAAGACCTGGACCTGGAACCCATCTTGGACTCAGAACTCCAGAGGAAGTCAAACGGCTAATCTGCTGGCCTCATGAACTGAGCCTCAGTGACATATGCTCCCCACAGCTCCTGGGCTCATCTTCAATGCGTTCCTGACCTCAAGGAGGCCCCTTTAGTCCCTGGGACCTTAGTGTTGAACTTGTGTTCTTAAAGTCAAGCTATTGGGCTCTGCGCCGCTCACATAAAGAATCAGCGAGAGCCACCGCAAGTTTGTTTCTTCTCACAACAAGCATCATTCACTGGAGTGGAATGCCACCACAAGGCCTCACCCTGTCTGTCAATGATGCCCGCCTACTCTTCGTGCCCACCGACCATCTCCAGCCACGCTCTCCTTGATCATGGCTAACTTCTGCCTTGCGAACGGGGCGCTTGGCACAAAACTTGAGAAGGTAAAACTTCAGCAGGACTAATCTGGGACTGTATCCAGGAAAGGTTTGAACTTTAGGATTTGATGCAATTAAGCACAGCCAGATATTCCCAGTTGGCGCTTATGCTTTGAAGCGCTATTTTATAGTGTATTCTTTAAAAATTCATAGCTCTGGTTCTATTTATTAGATTTTTGTCCTTTTTGTCTTGTTTTAATTACAAAGGTTAAGCTCTATATTCTAACCTGGTGTGGAATATTTTTGTGTGGTATTTTCACTGTTTTGCTGTTTGAAGTGTTGTCTAAATACTTTATACATTTCCTTTAAAGTTAAGCCTGAATATTCTGTGCCCATCTACCATAGTTTGAGCACAGGCTAATTTAGGGTGTGCTTGTGCCTTAATCTAACTAGGATTGTGGTCACTGCTTGACCAGGGCTTATACCCCCAATCAAACAGAAACCCAATTTCTAACAACTTTCAACATTACCTTAGCTGAATTAATAAGACACCATTCTACAAAGCTGTGTGCACTTCTTTGAAGAAGTTATCGTTATTTAAAATTAATTCATGTCTTCCCACAAAGGAGAGGAGTTATTCTGAGTATAGGGTAATTAAATATTTTGTTCTGTCTGCAGCTATTCCTAACAGATCAGTCCACCCTATCTCCTGGTAGTCTTGAAGAGACCACCTATTTTCACCAGAGCAGAACCCAAAACCCCAGACCCTAGATCATGAATGTCTTTCATGGTGCTAGTTTCAATGTCTTTCTAGGTATGCTTATTGCTTGGAGATGGAACGACTGAAAAAAGTGACTGCATACACAGGAATGCTATTACTACATGGTATTTTTACTGGATTTTACTCTACCTCTTATTCCTTCCTAACTGCAGTAGGCTACAACTGTCACTCCAACGTCCACAGCTAGTAGGGAATATATCGACTAAGCACTTATTTCCTACTGCTGAACATGCTGAGGCATTTCCCCCATTCTCCAAATTTCTCATGGCGTGTGCGAAAGGAATGTTAGTTATTTAAACACTAAAGAAGGCTATCTGTCTCATGATCATTTGTACATAACATTCAGTGAAAATAAAATATGAACAGTTAACAAAATTGCATTGTCAGGACAGCAAAAAAACAAAAATACATGGCCTTGTGATTGAACAAGGAATTCCCTGAGCATACAAAGCTAAACATAAATATCGGCAGAAAATTCCCTAGAAATTCATAGAACACAGGGGCATATTATCAAGCCAGGCGATACAATTATCGCAGCTTTAGCGGCAGAAAACTGCCGCTAAAGCGGCGATAATGGGCTTGATAATATGCTCTATGGAATTCCAATTGAAGCTCAGGTTGGATGTCCTTCACATCTGACATGGGCTTCAATTGGAATTCCATAGAGCATATTATCAGCCCAATATCGCCGTTTTAGCGGCAGTTTTCTGCCGCTAAAGCGGCGATAATTTTATCGCCAGGCTTGTTAATAATGCCCACAGTTCGGTAATACAATGAAAATCAGTACTGAGACAGATTGCTTCATTCACAGACAAAATAACCTGCCTCTGAATCTAAAAATAGAGCTGTAACAGCAAGAACCACTGCGCTACAGGTTGTGATGTTACCGTTTTTTTCACAAAATATATACATTTTATTAGAAAATATGTTGCTCACCATTATTCCACCTTATTTAGTAGTGGCAAATGTGTATAGAAGTCCAAAGTGTGCCAAACAACTGCAGTTGTTCAGTACTTGCACCTGTTACACACGTCAATGATTGACTTAGCAGCCATTATCTATGGACCTTTATGTTTACATTCCATCTATGTGCATCACAGTCCCTTGTCCTGACGAAAGATTAGTGCGGCAGATTTACATATGACAGGCTGAAATACATCAGCGGTGTTAGTAGATTTATTGTGATGTATATGGTAGCATACATTCTGGGTGAATTATCTGGTATTCTGTGCAGATGAATGGTAGAGTATGAAGTATGGGTGAGCACTTATAGCTTGATTATGTTTTATTGAAATCATTCGATGAATTACATCGTCCCCTAAAAAATACAGGCGGCTAAAGAACTAAACAATACTAAAGAACTAGAACAGACGCTATAGGTAAGCTCATTCTGACCCGTGAAACCACCATTTGCTTTCACTTTTGGACTCCTGGGTTCTGGAACTCTGCTGTGAGTGAGTCTCCCTAATAAAAGCTCATCCATTCTAAGCTTCTTTTAAAATGGTGTTTAGTTGCATACCTTTTAAATTCTGACCAGCCACTGTAAACAGCTGAGGCAAAAAAAAACTGAGAAGGGTGCTCTTGACATTTATACACATCCGAGAGAGAGATGAGGAACTGCCTGTCTTATCCAGGGTGACATCTATGCTCAGGTAGCACTTCGGCAACAGGACTCAGATTAAATTGGTTACATTAAAAAAACCAAAAGAACTGTTACTTTATACTTTCAGCAAAATGAACGTAGAATATAACTTTTTCATTGCCGCAAATTAGAAAATTCTTTGACGTTTCTATCCTATACATTTCTAGCACACAGGTATATATTCAAAGTCTAGACTTGAGAGGGCGCGGCATGGCTCAGAAAGAGTGGTATGTCCCAGTTTTTCTTTAAATTGACATCTTTGTTCTTCTCCAAATGTTTTGCAGAGAAGTGATTCCAAGAAGGGCTTGTTAGGAGTGGAAGAATGATGTGGCATATAGGTAGGGTATAGGGTCTTACATCTTCATTAACTCTCCACTTTCACTTTTAACCCCCCCTGCACAGGGAAGAACAGTTGTGAAGTAGGAGAACAACAGAAGGAGGAGGAGGATCTACATCATGGATAAACCTCTGTCTGGAGTGTGCCTCACTGGCACTGTACTCCTTTGACTTTTTGTTGGACTCTGTCTCCAAACCTAATGGTAATGATTTTAGTGATGTGCTAAATTTGCATAGTTGGCTTTTGCGTATTTATGCAAATGTTTGGGAAAATTATATGAAAGAAGGTGCAATTACACAAAAAGCAAATCCATCTTTTAACTCTATTTTTTAGTGCGAAAATCACAACCAAAGTGGTGCAAGTAGCAGCTGCTCATGTTCTAGTCATTTGCAATTTTCTAGTGCATAAGGACTTGTATTGAACAGCACATCATCGCATGATGTGGTGGAAAGACTTCGTTTTGAGCTTTTGTGTGACATGCATAATGCAAAATTGAATTCCCAAAATGATATGAACTATGCCAGCCTAATTTTTATTTCGCCTGGGACCGCATAGGTCTCTGTCTCCATCTCTGGCCAGTATACTGTTAAGTTCTTGTGGACCATGAAGGAAATACCTTAGACTTCTGTGGACTAGTCCTTTTTGTGGGTACCCTAAGAATGGATACCACAGGCTTATGCTGGATGCAAAGGCATCCTACAAGAGGCTGAAGAACCCTGGGTGCTTGAGTGTGTAGGCAGAGAGTGCTCGGCATTCAGGACTGTGGGGTTTTACTTCAAGAAAAATCCTAAGCAAGAACTGGTAAATGAGGCCATGTAATATCACTAACAGCCCACTGCTGCTAAGAAAGAGGAAGCAGCATTGCCAAGGTGCTGTGAGAAAGCATCAAGCAATTCAGGAAAATGAATTGAGGTTCAGGCGGTCCACAAGATCACAAGTGGTGGCAGGAATGCACCACCAGGATATGGCCCTTCTCGGTTGGAGATTAATAACATATATCTGGAGAGAGAAGCCCAAATATTTATGGTACAGCATTTGCCCTGCAGGTCAGCCACACCTGTTCTGAAGAGTTAATCCCAAAAGGGATTAGATTTTCGCCCAGTAGAGCAAAGGTACCACAGCTGGAAATTCCCAGTGGGTATATCAAAGGATTTCAAAGAAAAAAATAAAAAGCAAAATTGAAACTCTCCTGTGGCCTATGTCTGCTTAAAGGAAATCACCTGGGGCTTCTGCGTTATCCTTCAAAATGTGCACCTTTACAGCTGTGGTATCCCATAGTGGTCAGAGGGACCATCAAAATTGTTGTGGTTGTTCTGGTTGGACTCACTGAAGCTGCAATGCCTCCCCTCATAAAAGTGGTACCATCTCAGGGAGATGCGGTACCCTAAGTCTTTCAAAGTAGGGACTCAGTGACCCCAGGAGACATTTTAGTCTTGTGCTTCCAGGGCTGACATTGTGGTACGTACTGAGAGTGCAAGGATCCAATTGAGTTTGGGGTCTTGAAACAATGTTAGGAAAGCTTGTACAACCGTAGCAAAACATCCTTTCATTAGAATGCACAGGAGCAGGAGTACTCTTTTAGGCACTCTAAAACCCCTTTATGAAATGGGCACAAGCATCCATCTTTCGATTAGTAAAAGTACAAAATGGGCACAGTCCTTTCTCCTTGACCTAATTGTATATGAACATATTCCAATTGTAGGCGGATTTCAGATTTTCGTGGGGTAATTCACAAAGACATGTAAAACTACATAAATAAGTGCTATCGGAGTACTTCTTAATGCCTTCTTACATGCCTTTATGAATTGGCCCTTATGTGTGTTGTTAATGATTAGATATTGGCTGGGAGGGAAGCAGGAAATCTTCTGGAAGTAACCTATTCACCTGAGATTAGATACTTGTGAGGCTGACAAGCATACGTAGTGGCCATATCATCCTCTAATGAGCTCTCTGTAAATTATCACTCGCTAATTAAAACATATTTTTCAGGAAATGCCTAGCAGCCTTACATGTGCAGTGAATGCAATACTGAAGGAAAAGAGAATTATATCTCATCTGTCAAATAATATACCAGAGCAAATGAGTTGTGGTAGAGTCTAAATTGATGTATAAGATAAAAGAGTGAAGAGGAAAATATGCATTAAGGAAGCTGAAGGGATAAACAACAACAAGGCTCAAAGCGCCCGCATTACTCTTTGTAGTTTTCTGAGCTTGTAGTTAGGCTAGAAAGGCACTAGAAACAGGAAACATTGGCGATGAAAAGGAAGGGACAATAAATCACCCCATATCGTCTTCTGAGGGAAAAGGTTGTGTGATGTCCCATCCGCTATTTCCTGAAGTGCACAATGTTCTGTCTTACATGTTTTATTGTTTGCAGATAGGATTAAGTTTTCATTTTTTAATGCTGTTTACAGTAAGATTTGTGCCAAACGATGTATAATTACGGGAAATAAATACTTATACATATTGACCACAGGAATTACACATTTATTCTGTTGCGTTAAAATATGTGCTTTTCTGAGCTGTGTTATGTGTGTGAGAAAGTGGATTATTATTTGGGGTGGATAAGAGCACACCACAAGCAATAATGTCACTATCTGGCTAGGTCTATTAAAGGTTTCTTTAATTTAGACCTGAGCTTTACCTTTTGTATCTATGGCACTGAGCAAACAAGCGTAACTAAAGAAAATGTGTAAAATATTTAGAAGTAATAAAACAGTTAAAAAGTATAAAACACAACAGAACACATTAGAATGCCACTCCAATTCATAAAAATATAAACAATACAGAGTAATTTAATGAAAAAAATAGAACTTAAACAACAAAAAAACAATAAGGGGAGATATGAATTTGCAAAGTTTTAAATAAAACTAGAACCAAAAAGTGTTAAGTGCCAATGCGGGTCAACTGGTCATGGCAGAGCTGGACCAATGTGCGATTTGAAGCAGAATGCAATGGAGTGTCAATCAATCAATCAATCAATCAGGGATTTATAAAGCGCACTAATCACCTGTGGGGGTCTCAAGGCACTGGGAGAGGGGGTTCGGGCAGCTCTGAGTTGGGTTTGATCTGTCGCTTCATGGTGAGAAAGGAGTTGAGTATGAAGACGAGGTTGCGGGCATAGTCCGTGGGGATGGGAAGATTTCCGAGGGTGGAAGGCCACCAGGTGTCGTCCCATGCGGCGGGGGTGGATGCGAGGACGAGGACTTCTGTTTTCTCTGAGTTGAGCTTCGGGGAGCTGCTGCTCATCCAGGATGAGACGTCCCTCATTCCTTCCAGGAAACTGTGCTTGGTAGTGTCGGCGTAGGATACTATGCGGAGTCCATGATTTCTGACGATGGTTGCCAGGGGGGCCATGTAGGTATTGAAGAGCATGAAATGAGGGAGGATCCATGGGGTACTCCGCATCTGATCTCGGTGTGTTCGGAGAGGAAGGGCGGGAGTCTTATTCTTTGTGTTCTTCCGGAAAGGAAGGAGGAGATCCAGTATAAGGCAGATCCCTGCATGCCGGCGTTGTGGAGTCTGGCTGCTAGTGTGCGGTGGGAACCGGTGTTGAAAGCTGCTGAGAGGTTTAGTAGGATGAGGGCTGCAATGTGGCCTTGATCGAGGAGTATGCGGATTTCATCTGTGGCAGCTAGCTAAGATGGTGGTCTCGTGCTGTGGTTGCTGCGGAACCCGGTTTGGGATGAGTCAAGGATGTTGTTGGTTTCAATGAAGTGCGATGGCTGGGTCTTTTCTTTGTGACTTTGGTAGCGAAGGGGAGGAGAGAGATGGGCCTGTAGTTCTTTAGGTCCGTCGGGTCTGTGGAGGGCCTCTTGAGGAGGGGTTTGACTTCGGCTCATTTCCAGTCATTGGGAAACGTGCCTGTTTCGAGGGTGCAGTTGATTGTCTGTCGTAGTGCTGGGGCGATGGCAGAGGCAGCTCTGTGGAAGATGTGCGGCAGCAGGGGTCAGTGGGTGCTCCGGAGTGGATGCTCTTCATAGTCTTTGCAGTGTATTCTGTGGTGACAGGGGCCCAAGTGAGGAGGGTCAGCTGGTTGGCGTCGCTGGTGGATCATGTTGGGTCGGTAATTTGGTCTTGGTCATCGAAGTTGTCTTAGTGTGTCCTTATCCTATGGTGGAAGAAGGAGCTGAGTTTGTTGTAGATGTCCTAGGAGGGAGGGACATCAGAGGTTTCTTTATGGGGTCTGGTGATTCTTGTATGATGTTGAAGAGTTCCTTGGAGTAGTGGGAGTTGGAGAGTATTCTGTCCTGAATGAAGTTTCTCTTCGTAGATCTGATGAGTTGGTGGTGTACTGTCATAGCGGCCCTGTAGGCGGTGCGTGCTTCAGGGGTTTTGCTATTCCTCTGTGCTTTCTCCAGTCATTGGCATGAGCGCCTCGATTCTTGTTGGTCCGCAGGTGGCATTTGTGTTGTGTTATATGTAGGAGTTCTGGAGGGGGCAAGCATTTTTTCGCAGTCGTTGATCAATTGGTGGAGGTTGTTGGCTGTGGAGTTGGAGTCGGTCGTAGTGGGGGGAAGAGTGCGACTGAGAGCGAAAGTGAGGTGTTCTTCGTGATCTTGCTCCTGTTTCTGTGTGGGGGCATGGCATTGGCTTGTGTGCGGTGGGTTTCAAGAAGGGGAAGTGGATGCAATGGTGGTTCATCCAGAGAGGTTGCGTGGTGTGACTGAAGCGACTGTTGTTTCCTTCGGCAAAGATGGGGTTGAGTGTGTGTCCCGCCGTGTGGGTGGGGGTGGCTCATGAAATTCAACCAGGCTCAACCCAGTTGAATGTTTAACTTTGGAACATAGTCTTTTCTCTGGAAGTCAAAATCCTTCAGCGGGGCAAGGCAACAGGGTGCATCAGAGACGTGCTCCATGACATTGGATAAAAGTTGCCTGAGGGACTGCTGAAGCAGTTGGTTTAAAGGGGGAAAGCTTTGAGATGGAAATTCAAAACTTTGTGCCCAGGGAAGTACTCCAGCTAGTCAGATATTTTTGGTGCCTTCACCCAGGATGTTGGGAGGAGTGCACTTTGAAACAGCCAAGGGTTCCATGACCTCAGGCACAACACTTGGGGGGGTCAAGATTCACTCTAGCAGAAGCCACAAGCAGGGTCCACAACAGGTCCAGTTGGAACTAGTGAAATGAGGACTACAGGAAATGAATGAATGAATGAATACATTTATAGAGCGCATAGCTACTCAACATGAGTGGGCCGGCACTAAAATACTCCCTTTCAACACAACTGACACCCCTCACAGCGGAAAACCAGGTTTTAAGCTGCTTCTTGAAGATGGCTAAGTTAATGACAGAATAGCCAAGTTTTAAGGAGTTTCTTAAAAACGGCTAGCTCGGTTACAGTTCTGGCTTCTTGCAGCTTGTTGTGGCCCCATAGCATAAAAGGAGGTCAGCCAACTGATCCTTGGAGCACAGTTATTTATCCTGGATACTAGTGGGAACAGGTCCAGCCCTTTAGCTGTAGTCACTGTTCTCAATCAGCAGGTACAGTCCTTCTTCTATTCTTGCACAGATTCAGAGTGTTCTGAAGAAGGTTCCCCAGGATGCCACATTAATGACAGGCACTAGCTTGTGGGTGGGAGTGACTCCTAGCACCCCCCCTATCAATTAGAGGAAAAGCTGCAAGGGTAACCCTACCCACGTTTGCTGCAGTTCCACTTTGATCTACTGCAAACAATCCAACAGTGTTCCTTTCTGCCTAAATCCAAAGTGGTGAACCTTTCTGCCTTTTTGCGGAGCCTGTGTGCCCAGGTGTAGCCAGGGAAATGAGAAAACCCTCCTCTGACCATTGGAATATACATTTTTATCCTGTGTAGAAGTGGAAACAGGTCCAGGCCTTCAGGTCTCCTCACATGTTTCAATCAGCAGGTGCAGTCCTTCTATTCTTCAATGGATTCAGAATGTTGTGAAGAAGGTGCCGGTGGTGCCACATTTATTTAGTTTTAAGGCACTAGCTTGTGAGTAGGGGTGATTACTAGCACTTCTCCCATCTCTAACCTCTCTTCCTAAATCCAAGATGGTGAAACCCTTCTCTCTTTGTGTAGAGCCTGTGTGCTCATCCAGGAGGTGTAGCTAGAAAATGAGTAACCCCTCCTCTGTGGTCAAACCAGCTCTTGGGGCAGCTCTCTCCACTCTAGGATTGGACCCTATCTAATTTGGTGAACAAATAAATTGGTATGCCCAGCTATTAAGCAACATTTGCCTGTGACAGGGAAGATATTTTGAAGTTAATCAAATTTCTAAGCACCCCTAAAAGGGTAATTTTGCTAGAGAAAGAGAAACCCATACCCAGACCCTTGCCTTTGCTCTAGGAGCAGTTTTCACACCTCATTTAGAGTTCCACACTCAGAGGGCTGCTAGTGAATGTGAATGCAAATTAGCTTCTAGAGGCTATATGCAGAGGAAATGTAACTTTCTAAATGTACCCTTTCCTTTAATTCACTGGTGAATTCAGATAAATATCTGACTTCACCGGTGAATTGGGCTTTTAATAAGTATTACCAAGTCTAATAATTAAATGTCTTGGTGTTTGCTAGCCAAAGATAGCATTATTAAATGTATTAGTGCATCTCAGTACAATAGTTGTTAAGGCTTAATTTCTACATGGTATTGCTTCGCCTTTGTAGAATCTTTAAAGGTGCTGTCTTGAACCGCAGTCAGCAATTGATGTTTGTCTATGCCATCCTCCTTTGAGGAGTATTTAAGAGTATGACCTCTAAAGACGAAAGCAAGAAAATAATTATTCTGTGCTGTTTCAAAAACAGTCAGAAAACTGCTTTGCTACGAACTTGCATACTAACTGGACCACCTCATCCAAGACCACTATAGTTGTCCTAGTAACCAAGTCTATCATTCGGGGGAAAGCAACACTTGCTCAAATATCATGACATCTTCTTTGACCTACACTTTGCTGTAAATCGGGCTTGGCAAATATTGTGAGCAAGACCAACACTGTTGGCATATTAGAAACAAAGCCCAAAACATGATGATAACATTTTACATGGAAATACCCTAAAGTGCATAGAAACGAGCAACTGAAGGCACAGCTGCTCTCATATTTTGCATTTCACTCCCCACAACAAAATAGTCCAGGTCAGTTCAGTTACAATCCAAAGCAACCTATAATGCTGTATGGCTTGCCTTACAAATCATCAATATATTCATATGTAAAGCAATGTTAGGTAGAGCTCTGTCAAGAAAAATGTTGTCCTACAAACAAAATCTCAAATCACCTAACAGTCATTTCAATACACTTTTAACTAAAAAAGTCCATGAACCATTAAATAAACACAGCATTCCAGTGACCAATCAGACACAACAAAATACTTGCTATCCTTTCTAACTTTGCACTCTCTTGATAACACCTAATCATTCATACAAATATGCACTATTAATCAACCCATCTACAGGTCTACAAAACAGTCAAACATAAATAAAAATGGTATGCTAAGAGATAAGATTTGGGGAGAGGAGTTGTCCTAACAGTTAGGGCGCTCTACCTCGGACCTGGGGGAACTGGGTTCCAGTCTCGGTAACGACGCTAAACCTCCTGTGATTCTGGGCAAATCACTTAATCTCCCCGTGCCTAACATAAAAAAAAAAAAATGAATGTATGTCCTCATGTAACGTAACTGGTGCTATGTAAAGCGCTCTGATACCTGATTGGATTTGGGTCACGTTCGCGCTATATAAAACTTTGCTAAAAAAAATATAGCTACACTTACACGGACTCCTTTGCAATCACATCCGAAACCATGTCTTTTCTACAGCATCTATATGTTTTCCTGGAAAAACTCTGGCACATAGTTTAGTCTTCATAGGCCTCAATTACAAGTGGCACATGCATTCAGATGAGCCAGGTAGCAGGAGTCATTGGGCCCATCTTAATTAAAGGTGTTTGTTGATCACTTGCCAATTTCAGAAGCTGAAAACAGTTTAAACCTCCATGGAAAGACATGAAGAAAGAAACACCATTTCCCACATTTATTCCTCAAACACTTATCATTCTTGTTATTGCCCTACCCCTGAGAAAAACAACATATGACCGTAAACAGAGAATCCTATACCTTATAGCAACTACCTTTAGTTCGGTAGTTTCCAATGCATTGGGTAGGAATAGATGTGATTCCAAATTGTCAGTCTGTGCTGATTACGTCACACTATTTAATTAGAAGTTATTCAAACCTTTATCATTCTGAGAGGACTGTCAAATGGCAGACGCTTGTGACAGAAAACTGTAGGATATGATGCAATTTTCGACATGGAAACGTAAAGCCTGATGAAGCTGATTGTTTGTGAACATGTAATAATTAAGCCTGGACAAAGCACTACGCTACGCTTGCGTAGTTTGCGAAGTTTGCACTACTTCACACTACGCAAATTGCACGTAGCACAGTGCAAACACGCGTAGCATAGTGCAGCGGTCATTTTTTTATGTGATCGTTATGAACATGCTTTGCAGCAAATTTCCATGCATCGTTTTTTATTGTATACTGGTCCGGATAACGGTGTGATAATGCACATAACAGCCAAATTAGCTATGAATGGTTTTGTAATACTGATTCAACTTTTTATTAGTGGGGCATAAACATTTTCAATAAGGGATTACACAAACTCTCTTTCTTGAATCTAACTTTCCAAATAATCCTTCATTTATATTAGCGAATGACTAGAGTATGCAACAGTGGTAAACTCAAATTGCAAACCAAAATTAAACATATCTCTTTTGTGATATTTATAGTGTGTACTCGTATTACACCACAAAAGCATTATTGATCTTAAAGATTCATAATTACAAAAGTTGGTAAACAGCAGAAAAACAGATAACTAGTTCATATATGTTAATTTGCAATGAAACTAAGGGTTTTCTCACTTACGATTTTGACTCATCCCAGAGCACACAATATGGATTCATGGTTCCCTATAAAATAAAGTAAAGTAATATTAATTATCTTCTTACAATTCGCACCCATTATAAAAATCATTTTGAAGTGCTAAAAAATATACTGTCTTTTGTTTATGTTTCACATGCAAATGCTTTTAGGGGTATCAATTTTAGGCAAATTTAAACGCAGGGTCATAGTCTACTGAAATATTGGGTTTCTATGTGCAGAAGAAATTTTAGCATAAAAACGAGGAAATTGTGTGATGAGGGGAAACAGAATTACAATCAATTAGAGTCCAACTGTACCTTGGAGTACACAGTCAAACTACTCTAAGATAGCTAGACTCATTCATTATTATGATATATCACATTTACTCTATTAGCTGCGCAGAATGATGAACTTTCAAGAAGTGCTAAATTACGGGGCCAGGCCTTACAAGCCATGACAGCATGAATGCCTGTCAAACTAATATTTCTAAAAAATACAACGACTTATGCCAGAACTAGTCTGGTTCTTCTGAGAGTGAAATGTGCTTTAGTTGGGCTTCAGTTAAAGAATCAAAATAATGTATACACATTGGAAAAACAAACCACAGTGATTGCTACAATTCATCGCAAACTTTGAAATGGTAAGGTACAATTAGCAATGTGGTTTATATTCAAATAGGCATAGGGTTTTTTTTTAATGGCAGTGTCAAGTCAGTGTACTACATTCCGTAGCAGCTCAATCCTTAGGTGCTATTATTCTTTGTTAAAAAAGGTTAAATTGGGTGAGGTCTCACCACCCCACCTGTGTAAGACAGGCTAGTTTGTCTGGATCTCCCTTCAAATGTGTGCCTTATCTGAATGCTATTTACATAAAACAATATAATCCACATTATGCAAAACCCACATGTGCTTACTGTTTTAAATGCTTTTATTAGGGATTCGTATGGCTAGTAAACTTGCAGAACTTTCCAATTATTTTACTTACGCTGCTTCTTACTAAAAGGTATTTTGTATGTTCATGTTTGTCGTGAAGTTTCCACCCAATGGTAGGAACTACGCGTTTGCGCATAGCATAACCGTTCGGATGGTACCAGACTGATTCCATGCCCTCTTCAGGATATGTCCTCCTATAGGCCAGCTAGCTCATAGTGCCACCATGAGCACCCGTAAAACTAGGTAGGAAGCAAATGATACTGGCAACCCCTAAACATGACAACCTGGACCCCCCAGGAATCGTAGTAACCGATCTAGAATCTGTTTTGCTTAGTTACTCGTGCTCTCGTAGAAAAATATATAAGGAATACACAGTGGGAAGTTTTCAATATTTATTGAACCAATGTGATAGGGGGCATGGCCGACTGTGGCAAGATTGTGGATGTGAGCTGGGAGAGCTCCATGTCCTGAGCCATGATCCGGAGCCAGCCTTCCTGCTGTTGTTGCACAATTGCCTTTGCTATGGGCCAAGAGTGAAGCGTGCGCCCGCAGGAATTCAGGGAGCCGTGTTGATGGCCCCAAACTCTGCCTGGGATTGTTGGGTGCTGGTAGACAGGAGGCCTCGTTGTGTTCTGGACCAGGACCTGGATTGGGAGTCCCGCTTGGGCACAGATGGCCCGCCACGGTGGTGCGGGGGCATGAAGGTGCTTCTCCTTGCCTACTATACACCTCCCCCCATGAAGACGTGGTGACGGGGGTCGAGAGTTTAGCCTTGCTGCGCTGAGAACGGCGGCGGCCTACAGCACCAAGCGGCAGGCCCAGAGGGGGCAGAAGCCAGATGAGCAGTGCACCGGGGGCATGGCTGTAGGCCCACAGAGACACTGAGTGCCCTGCTCCCATATGGAGGGTGCAAGAGTAACCCTGCTGGTGAGACTGAGTGCCGGTGGCTGGTGGAGGAGTTGCTGCAGAGAGCTTGGGCCTGTAGGTGGCGATGAGTGCAGCTGACTAGCGGGCACTTCCTCAGGAGATTGCTGGGGCTAGCAGGCTCCACAGGTTCATAAACTCCCTGGAATTGCTGGGGCCTGCCTATAGGCAAAGGCCCAGACACAGGCAGACCAAACAAGGGCCAACGAGGAGCAGGGCTCCGAGAGTTGAGGCTGCGGTGGTGGGGTGGCAGGGGGGACTGAGACTGCTTGTGCCCATTTCCCCTTATTACCCCTGTCACATTGCTGAGGGTGGAGAGAGGTGCAACCCTCAATGGTATGCCGCTTGGCCGATACAACATCCTCACAGGAACATGGAGGCCTGATTCTGTTGATACCAACCTGCAACCCCCCACAGTGTGGATTTAAGAGGACATGTTTTATACCGTGGAAGTGGCAGTGGTGGGCCTTGCCTCTTTACATTTCTTCTTCCTCAGTGCTACTGTGCAGCGTGACAGGCCCCTGCACTGGAATATGGCCACAGTCCCACTGCTGTTGGTATGTTCTCGGTTGCTTCTAGTGTGAGGATTGAGGTGTGGGGGTGCTGACTCCTCTCCTTCTCCCCTCTTTGTTTACAATGCTGCCTTGCAGTGGGAGGCCCTCTGCGGCCGCACTGCTATACTGGACTGGTTGCCTGATACTCTTACGCAGGTTGAGGGTAGTCTTGCCACCCCTTCTTACATGCCACCACCATCCTAGGTCATCTAACCCGGCTGAAGTACCCGCAGTGAGATGTGGGAAGGCATGGGGGTTCTTATACCCATTCATTGGGGCACCAAGGGGTAAATTCCCCTGATATGCAGAGCCATGATAGTGGGGAACCCTCTTCAGGTGACAAATTTGACCAAATCCTGGCAGCTTTTGCAGAAACACGCCAAGATCTGTGCAACCAGATCGATGTTGTGGCAATTAACCTAAACCTGCTGTGAGATGACCAAAAGAAGCTGGCTGGCTGGGGTACTCAGATGTAAAGCACACTTGACGGCTTGCAGCCCAAAGTAATAGATTTCGTGGGGCAAGTTTGCATGCTGGTGGCTAAGGTGCAGGAGCTGGAGGACAGGGCAGAACATTCTGAGGGCCATTCCGGCAGCAGTAACCTCCAGCTTGTGGGATTCCCTGAGACAGCGGAGGGCTGAGACCCAGTTCCCTTCTTGGGGAAATGGCTTGCCCAGGTGTTGGCCCCAGTGGGTCTCTCCCCGCAGTACCAGGGGTAGCGAGCCCATAGGGTCCCAGGGAGATGCCCGCTGCTGGGATCCCTCCCCAGACCAGTGGTGCTTTGTCTACTGAGCATTAAACATAGGGAACATTTCTAAGGGCGGTCCGAGGCGCAGGCCCCCTGTAGTACGAAAATGCCTGCATATGAAGAACACCAGCACCACGAATCGTCCGTCCTGGCCACGTCGAATAAGCTGCATGGATAGAGAAGAAGCAGCGCATCAGGAGATGGCAAGACTTGGGGAAGGCAAGGTCGCAGCCTGAGGGTGCTCCCTCTCCGGCACAATTGCGAGACCAGAAGCAGTGCACATTGAGGATGTGACACTCTGGGAAACAGAAGGGGAGGGGTTTTAGGAAGAGGAAGGCTGAATTAAGGGAGGGTTAATGAGTGGTGTAGGAAGGGGCAGACATCCATCTGAAAAAGAGCAAGCAGAATGCTATTCACAAACTGCTCTTCTACAGACTGGGAATATATATATATATATATTCACTGAAAAAACCATAGGTTTCACACATGTTATAGTTAGCTGGACATTTTACTGATAAAAAACCAATGAAATTCCCCCGTTATAGTTACTGTAGGCAACTATAACTCACGCGACCGCAATCCTCTGCTGATGCTAATACTGTATTTAGACACTTATTTGCCCATGTCTTCTTCCATTAAATTTTAGCTATACATATATTACAAATATTTTTTTTTCATAAAGACACATATGTCATCAGCAGAGGATTACGGTCGCGTGAGTTATAGTTGCCTACAGTAACTATAACGGGGGAATTTCATTGGTTTTTTATCAGTAAAATGTCCAGCTAACTATAACATGTGTGAAACCTATGGTTTTTTCAGTGAATTTGCAAGGTTTTTTAAATGCTAATTCCTAACTATAACGTGTGTGAAACCTATGGTTTTTTCAGTGAATTTGTACGGTTTTTTAAATGCTAAGTTGGGGAGAATGTGGATATTTTTTTTTTTATTATTATTTCTTACCGTACGTGTACGGTAAGCGTAATCGGCGAAATTTTCGAACAAATTAAAATTGCATTTTTTCACTTGGGGGATCGTTGGGGACTCCCTCGACATGGCTAGGTGCTTGGGAGCTGTGTAAACAGCCCCTTTACATGTTTTTGCACTTGGTTTTTCAACCCCCTGTCAGAGTGCGAGAGAGAAAATGGCGGCCGCCGCTTCCTGGTTTCGACCGATTCGAATGTTTACTAAGATCTAAGGGCCAATCAGAATCGCGCTCGCGCACGCCACCGTACGCGTACGGTAAGCGCACCGTAAGCGCACCGTACGCTGGCTCAGATATATATATTGATTTAAAGGCTATTTTCTCAGAATCTACTGAACAGATTTACACCAAACCTACAAAAGGCACTTCCTTGACCTGAGGACTACCTCTCTGCCAAATTTCAAGTAATTCTGTTCAGCCGTTCGGGCTGTAGCTGTGTCTAAAGGTCCTATGGAAAAATGCATGGGAAAAACGCGTTTTGGGACCCCCCTTTTATCTCAGCCCCTGCTTGACGAATCCCCCCGAGACTTTCAGGGTAGGAGCGGAGCGTAGCACCCCACCTATTTTGAAAAATTCGCGAGGATTCGTCAACCGGCGCCAAAGTTATTCAAAATAGAATGTTGCGGATTTCCTATGGAAACGTGGTCCTAACTATAACTACCTACTGGCGACCGCCAGTAGGTAATATATATATATATATATATATATATATATATATATATATATATATATTTTCACTGAAAAAAACATAGGTTTCACACACGTTATAGTTAGGAATTAGCATTTAAAAAACCTTGCAAATTCACTTAAAAAACCATAGGTTTCACACATGTTATAGTTAGCTGGACATTTCACTCATAAAAAACCAATGAAATTCCCCTGTTATAGTTAGTGCAGGCAACTATAACTCACGCGACCGCAATCCTCTGCTGATGACGTCAGATATTACATCACTGTATTTAGACACTTATTTACCCATGTCTTCTTCCATTAATCTTTAGCTATACATATATTACAAATATTTATTTTTCATAAAGACACATATGTCATCAGTGATGTAATATCTGACGTCATCAGCAGAGGATTGCGGTCGCGTGAGTTATAGTTGCCTGCACTAACTATAACGGGGGAATTTCATTGGTTTTTTACGAGTGAAATGTCCAGCTAACTATAACATGTGTGAAACCTATGGTTTTTTAAGTGAATTTGCAAGGTTTTTTAAATGCTAATTCGTACCTATAACGTGTGTGAAACCTATGTTTTTTTCAGTGAATTTGTACGGTATTTTAAATGCTAAGTTATGTATTTATTAATTTATATTTTTTTTCAGGTTTTTCACCGTGCGCGCACCGTGAATTTATTTATTTTTTTTAAATCGCGAGGTGCGCACACCGTGCGCGCGCTGTCGCGCCCACGGTTCACAGTGAGTGCCGTGCGCGCGCGGTGCACGCACCTCGCGGTTTAAAAAAAAAAACAATGTTTTTTTCTCCCTTGGGGGTCCTTCTGTGAACCCCTGACCAAGGCTAGGGGGTCAGGAACTGTCCACTCTGCCCCCTTTTCACGTTCTCCACCTTTTTTTTTCACCCCCTCAGACTGCGAGAGACAAAATGGCGGCCGACACTTCCTGGTTTCGACCGATTCGAATGTTTATATATATATACATTACCTATTGGTGGTCACCAGTAGGTAGTTATAGTTAGGACCTAGCATTTTTTTATTTGCCAATATCTTTGGTGTCGTTTGAGGAATCTTCGCGAAATTTTCAAAACTAATGTGGGGGTCAGGTCAGCTGCTGTGTTGAAAGTTTCTTGGTTATTCATCAAGCGGTCCGAGAAAAAGGGAGGTCCCAAAACGCATTTTCTCCATCTTAATTTCTGTAGGAAACTTTAGACACGGCTATAGCCCGAACTGCTGAACAGAATTACACCAAATTTGGCAAAAAAGGTATCTCTTGGTTCAGAAAGCACTCTTTTTGTTAAATGGTATAATTACATTCAGTAGTTCCTGAGAAATGTAGTTATTTCTCAGATATCCAAATGGGGACGCGGAGGATCCGTGAACCCTCCCGATCTCTACTTACAATCTGATTGGCTGCCAACATTTCAAACCAGGCAGTGTTGGCAGCCATCTTGTGACTCGGTTGAACTGAGTCACAAGAAAAAAGGTTAGGAAACAAGAAAAGGGGGCAGGCTAGAAACACCCTGATCCGCAGGCCTGCTCAGGGAGTCCCAATGCGAACCCGAAGAACAAAAAATGCATTTTATAAAAACATTTTGGCAGGATTTGCATTTGATCCGCCAATCCGGCCGAAAACTTTTTTTTAAACAATGCGCGGGCTCCCGTGCTTTATTTTCTTTAAGCACCCAGGTGGGCCAGTTTCTGTGGGCGATCAAAAATAATGATGCAGGGGCCTGCGCGGGCCACGCAGCCTGGGGGACTGCCACCTCCCTGGGCCTAAATGTTGGAGATGCAGGGGGGTACGCAGCCTCTCCAGAGTTATAGTGCCAAAAATATGAGTGAAGGGGCTCCTTCCCACATGCACTCCCGGAGACTGCCACGTCCCAGGACTATTTAGACAATTATGCATTGGGGCACCTTCTGACACATCGGCTATGTACTTAAGTACAAAGAATAGGAGAGATTGAGGGGTCAAAGTACAGAAGGATGTACCAGGATTTGCATATTGCTCACAAATTTGGACACTTTTACTCTACACTATTTGCAGTGGAGGCACTTGAGCTAGGGTACGCTGAAACCTTCTTAGCACAGGTCCCCACAGACCGCATCCCTGAAGACAATGCTTTACAATTAGACAGAGTTATCATCCCAATGAAATGCTCATGGCCATAACTCACCTGCAGCCAGTTAAAGAGCCTGCCAAGATGGCTACACCTCTGACTTTTATAACGTATTTGTGGCTTCCCTGGCCCCCTCTCCTGGCCCACCTCTGTAACTCTTTTAGCGCTTCTGGTTCCCTCACAACACTATGAGAGGAAGATAATATTACGGTGCTCTTCAAACCCGGAAAGGACACAGCGCTTTGCTCTTCATATCGCCCCATCTCATTGTTAAATGTTGATGCTAAGATCTTCAGATCTTCTTCCGGTATATTGGTGGCCCGCCTTGCCCCTTATATGCAGGACCAGGTTGAATCTGATCAGGCCATGTTTATTCCCAAAAGGGGCTGCTGCAACAATACGAAACACCTCTGCCATCCCATAGATACAATTCAGCGCTCTTGCTCCTACTCTCAGTCGATGCCGAAAACGTGTTTGACCACGTGTATTGGCCGAATCTACAGCTGATCCTGGCCAAGACAAGTCTCTGTGCCTGATTACAGCACGGGATATGGTGCAGTTACACTAACCCTACAGCCAGAGTTAATGCGCTAATGTCGTAACCCTTCAATGTAGCCTAAGGCACTAGACAAAGATGTCCCCTGTCACCACTCCTTTTTGCTCTCTATATGGAGTTGTTTGCTAAAAGAGTACAGCGACACCTACACATAGCAGACATCACAATGGGAGGCACGAAACATAAACTCACTTTATACTCGGACAATATCATGATAGATGTTACACAACCCTTTACATCCCTCCCTCCACTGATGCAGGAGTTAGAGGCATTTGGAAAAGCCTCGGGCTTTAAGGTAAACCTCCAGAAATCCCACGCTCCTAAACTTATCATCCCACGAGCTGACCAACTCCAACTCGAGCACCTCTTACCCTTTCCCTAAGCCACCCATGGGGTCACATGCCTAGGCCTGCAAATATACCCCACATCAGAGCGTGCAACAGAGTGCAGTTATGCCAATTTGCTTTCCACTGCCCCATTAGATTTACAATCTTGGAAGGGAAGCACCCTCTCTTGGCTGGTAAGGCTTGTGGCAGTTATAAAGACCTTACTACCCAAGATACTCTAGGTTATTCAGACATTACACTGCATCCCCCCCCACAAGTCATTGGTAAGCTGCAGCATCTAATTGAAGACTACATATGCAATGGTAGAAAGGCATGCATGGCAAAGAAACAGGTATAGCATTTTCGGGTAGAGGGTGGTTTAGGAATTCCACTCTTGGCGCGGTTCTATCAGGTGGCACAAATCAGATACTTAGTGGGGTGGTCTAAGCCTCACACTGGGAAGTACCGGTATGTTGTAGACCAGGCGGTAGCTGGGGTCCACATATGGAAAGTGCAGTGGCTTCCCAAGCCACATTGGCCGCTGGGCATTCATATCTCTCCCATAGTTAGGGTGACAGTAGGAACCTATGAGACAAGGTACAGTTGACACAGACGTTCTCCACCCGCATCTCATCGTAGGCACCAATCATTGGAAATCCAGACTTCCCTCTGGTTCTCCAGGGGACTGCATTTTCACAGTGGCAAAAAGCCAGTTGTAAGAGGGTGGGGGGCCGATTTGACCAAGATAGACTTATGTACTTTGCACAGGTCCAGTCTAATTATAGTGTCCCTCCCAGTGCTCAATGGCAGTACGTTGCCATTCGGAACAAGGTTACACAGCCACCCATACATCCGCATGCCAGTTGACCCCTTGCAAATTTTGAGAAATGGCTCCTTACCCGTTACACAGACAAAAGCCTCCTCTCTGATGCCCCGATAGCATCTACCAAATCTCCAACACAGCAAAGATGGGATTTAGAATGTGAGTTCCCCTTTACACCTAAGGAGTGTCCTGACATCTTACAATGAGTCAGCATGTTTGCCTGTAGCACCTCTGGTAAGGAGACTATACTTAAAATTACACAGTATTTTTATTATAGCCTGGCTAGAACAGCTAATTGGAAACAGGGTGTGGAGGCAATGCGGACATCTAGGCACATTGAAACACATTCACTAGCATTGCCCCAAATTACAACAATACTGGATGGATGTCCTGGCATATATTTATCAAATGTATGCCACTGACCTACCTCGGTCCCCAATTACATTTTGTTGGGCCTTCCCAACACACTAACCTACCCCCTACAGTCGGCCCTCTTTGCAGCCAAGCAAGTCATACTGTCCAGGTGGGGCACAGACAGGACGCTGTCACGGCTGTATTGGCAGGATAAACTATTGGAACTCCTTGGCATGGAAAAGCTCACAGCGATAGTGGAGCACAAATTGCTGCAATTTGATCAAATCTCACAAATTCAGGGAACTATCCTGTCCAGCTTGTCTACGGGTACTTTGCCTCACAAACTTGGACCACGGCACTGCCTGAGGTGTAGAGGTGACAATTTATCCTGTACTCTCCACCCCATAGACAGAACACCCTGCATGTCCTACTAATGGGAGTAGGTGAGTGGATCCCTACTCTCCATCCCTTGACATCACGTTCTACCTTACCTTCTCTCCCTTCCTGCCAGCCTACCCGCCTGGTTTTTCACTTTCCACTGGTTAACCTACCTCTTTATTGAACCTCACCAACCAGTGGATGTAGGTGAGGAGATTGTTTGCATTGTTTATCTTTTGAAATTCAAAAAACAGATTTAAACCTAAACTATGACAACTAGGTATGGCAGTTAGTGTGTCCCTGCTGTAACATATGGAGCAGTCATTTGGGGTACCACAGATATTTTTAGTTTGCAAGTCAAAGAGAACACATTTTTCAGGATTCTAAACAGGGATACATCAAGGCATCTCACACTACATCGGCAAAGAAGAATTAGAACTAGGGTATTTGGAAGACAAGATTCAGGTTGCCCTAATCCTTGTATGGATTATAATTTTGATTTATCCTGTGGCTGGCCTTAATCCGGAGATCATTATTATCTGAACCTGGATGCAAGTCATAAGACAATATGGTTAACCTACATCAAAAATGATTGTGATGAACTAGGCAACCCAGAGCTGTTTGACCTCACGCAAAGTATCTGCACATCAGATAGGAAAGGGGTAAAAAAAGAGTACCTAAAAATGAACTGTTAGGGAGACGTCTATGTTAGACTAATCAGCTGTTTGTTTGTGACTTCTAAAA
The DNA here is from genome assembly GCF_964204655.1 of Triturus cristatus. NCBI lineage: Eukaryota > Metazoa > Chordata > Amphibia > Caudata > Salamandridae > Triturus > Triturus cristatus. Next base: position 496,116,891 of record NC_140589.1, on the reverse strand, counting down.
TGCCATAGATCTATAATTTGTTACCTCAGTGTATGAACATACTATGTTGACCTGATTTAGAGTGGGCATTGCACACTGCTTATTGTGTTCTCCAAAAGGACATTTACATGTAGGTATAATGTGTCTATTTGATATTTTATCATCTCAAACTATGATGCATTTTTTTTTTTACATTTGTCATAGTCCAACACAAACTACGTACCTAAGGCCAGATGTACTGGCAAAGTAGTCAAAAAAAGCGGTCACAAATTGTGCACTGACTTTTTGAAAACATTATTTTACTTAACGTAATATGTGAGTTAATAAAATAAAAATCGCATAGTAATGCAGAATGATATGCCTAAATGATATACATTAACCATGTCACTATGTGCAACTGCCTGTGATTGGTAACAATCACAGGTGTGGTGGCCTGCAAGGGACAACAGACCACCATATCTGTGATTGTATTTGAAAATGTAAAACCTTTTGTTTTTAAAGCTAAATTAGTTCCTTGAAGGAAGCAGGGCGGCTTTAAAAAAGAAAGTTTTAATTTTGGAAAACTGCAGTGAGAGTAGGCAGTGGACTCGTGGACCACTCCCTACTCCCCCTGAAGCAGCTGCTTTGATCCCCAAAGAGAAAGGGGTCGAAAGAAGACTCTGTCGGTTTGGTGAAAAAGGCACCACCCGATCTTGGAAGTCAATAAGTGATCAATGGGTTGCAACTGGAATCATGGTTGCAAACCATTGAAACATAGGTTAAATCCACAATCTGGAAGCAACATCTCTAGCTATTATGTAATAATTTGTAAAACCCATTTTGCTCACCCGAAAAACTTTACTGAATCACAAAATGTGGTTAGAACACATTTAAAAGGGTTTCTGGGATCATCCCCTGCATTACCAAATTAGAGGGTTTGCAACAAGAAAAACTAGCAGTATATCTGGCAACTAGTCCATTTATTATTATGTAACAAATGTATAAATTGTAGCGTTGCATATATATCTTTGCAGATGTTGTACCCTTTAATTTGTCATGGTCTGGGCTGAATTTTAGTTATGCCCATCAAATAAATTGAGATCAATGATACATAATTAATCTATCTTTTAAATGAATTTGCCAGTGCTTAATTTGAGCTGGTGGTTGTAGCTGAGTCCCACCGGTACTCATTTTGGGGACTGTGACTTTCTTTTCCTATTCAGACTTTGCCCCAGAACAAGAGAGACAATAACACAAAATTAGGGCAGGGAAGGAAGAGAAAGAGAAAGACTGATAAACAGTGGCAAACGGCAAAAAAGGGTTGAAAAAAGTCTGCAAGAGTAAAATAAAGTGGCATGAGAGCATCGGGGTGGAAAAAATGGCATGGGGTGGAATCAAGAGAACATTTTTCCTATTTGTTAATCAGAACATCTGCCAGCATTGCCCTGTGCTCCTGAGAAAATCTTTGGGCAAGGGAGATGCTATTTCACAAATGAAGCATTGAAATTTGCACTTGGTATAAAACTGACTATTCAATCGAATTGCATTGCATTGAGTTCACATCAAACGTGTTGACAGGTATTTGCAAAACATTATGTACTGAGTTATTTTTTTTTTTTTAGGATTCATCTTATTAATAAAGAATGGCCTGGAATCAGCACCCACTGGCTCATTGCCTTTGTCTGGTATTTTGCAGGAGTCCCTAAGCATGCACAGTCATCTATGTTCTCCCTAGAAGAGGCTAATCCTGGCCCAGGGCCGATAACTACAGAAAGGCAGTATAGTCCATGAGCTATAAAATACTCCCTTTACTCGCTCAGAAGGTAAGTGGCGACATCAGAGGGCCGACTGCTGCCCTATCCCAATAATCTTCAAGTATAACTTTCAAACCTCAATTTCATAAGGCAATGTGTCCCAGCGTTAAGGCACCTCCCCTTCATTAAGTATTTCCAATTTAAAAATATTTTGAGTCCCCTCAAAAGCAAAATTTATTTCACAGTGTTGTGCCATATTTTAAATTCTAACTATACTTTCATGCTTTGAAGTGGTATGACTGCTGGATTACTTGGACCAACACAGGCACGCCATTGGAATAGCATGCTTTTATTTTTACATATTTGGTATTTCCACATGTCATAAATCAAGGGAGTGTAGTGCCACCATTTGTAGTGGTTGGCACTCCCAAAAAATATATCTAGCTAGGTAAGTTATAGTCTGGACTTCTCAAAACCGACTGACAATGTGTCAAAATTCTACAGTTCCCTGACGAGGAACTTCAAAAAGTAATACCCAACAAATTTTAAATGACGCACTAGCAAGCAACAGCTTCGACTCATGATGCTGCTTCTGTGTCAACATAGAAAGAATCAGCTGGTAGTGGGACTAGCACCAAACCCCAACGATGAGCATTCACCTCCACTGGCCAGCAGATGATTTCAGGGTCTCTAGTTTGAGGTCGACATCCTATTCAAGGGTTCATGTACCATGCCTAGGAGCCTCTCCAGTAGAGCCCCATATGTCTCCAACCATGAGCGTTGTTTCTATTCACTACTGTAGTACGTGTTTTGAGAGAACACACCCAGTAGAGGCCCATCATTCTCTAAGGCTGGTCCAACGATATGGGATAATCTTTGATTTTTACTTAACGCACATCATGACATGGAGATTCAGATGAATACTATTTGACAATTTCATTAAACATGTTACAACAGAGATTTAATAAAAACATAGTAAACAACAGTACCTTAACAAATGATACAATGAAACCAATACAGAGCAAATAAATTAGCTTGTAGGATAAAAACGTAGCAAGAGAGTAAATTAACTTCAGACAAACAAAAGTAAAAGAGTTAGTAAGTGAAACACGGGAAAAACAAAATGTAGGTTAGAACTATGTCAGGCAACAACGAGTGTATTATGCATGCAAAAGAAGTAATTAACAGCATACGGATGGTGACTCAGACTGGAGGAGGGGGATATAATTAAAGACTGAAGAGAGAGTCATAATTAAGGATCCCTTTTCTTGGCTTTTTTGTAACATTTCAGTCTGTAATGATCTATATTTATTATTTGTTAAAGTAATCTATTGTTATCCTTATTTATTTTGAGGTTAATTAAAATTAAACTGCAGCTAGTATATTTCTGCATATCTAAGAGCAATAAATGTACATTAACACTTCCAGATGGGTATTAATACTGTCAATAACCATATATAAAGCATGTATATATAAACCATATATAAAGCATGTGTGCCCTATCATGACTGGCACACATCTCACCAGCCTCCCGTGTGTACATTTGTGTACTACAATATCAATATTTTCATATGTGTCTACTGATGTTTTATATATTCTTCAGGACACCACTTTTCATGACATCTGTCCAAAACTCCTGCTAAAACAACAGCATGAACTTTCCATAAACTCAGTTAGGTAAAAATCGGAAGGACCTTGCTCTTCTACGTAGTACCTTTCTTCTACCAATGCTTGAACCTGCCTCCTATGAATTTCACTCAGTGTGTGCCATATACAGTACCACTGGAAAAAAGCACCTGCAAGGTTTCAGGCAGTGGGGCCATAATATGAAGGATTATAATGTGTAGTATTATTTTTGCAATATTTTGGAAGGTAACTTTGCAGCAGCAAAGCAGAGAGAATGTGACCTAGCATTAAGATTGCTGGTGAAAGTCTTATCTTCAAATTCAATTCTCATAAAACCAAAAATGGAAACAAATGTACACATGCCACTCGTTTAAAAGGAATTTCACACAGGTACTGGAGCAAATAAGAAACAGGACATGTTACAGATGGATTAACAGATGTCACCATATGCTAAGGACATTATTGGATGAGCAACAGAGGATACTGGAAAATCAAATAAAGATGTCCCGCAGTGCCCCCCGGCAGTTGCCTGAGGTCAATCATATACTTGCCCTTGAAGATGGAGCGTTCAGTGACGAGTCAAAATTCTTAATACCGCTCACAGTCTACATTTTGTGCCTTATACAGAGGGTTTTATTGCGGATTCAAAAGTATTTTATTTGACCTGCTCACATCATGTACCAATTTATTTGTCTTCAATTTCCCAGCAGGAAAGAACTCACTTGAAAAATGTGATCTAGATAAAAATGATTTACGATTACAGAAAAAGTCCCTTGAAAACAGCAGACCATCGTCTCTATGTGATGTAGTCAAAACGACTCATCGTGATCGAACATAACCTAGACAGAGTGGTGCCTCCTAAAATCACAGCATTTTGTGAATAAAATCACCCCCCTTGCTAAAATACTACCATTTCACAGTGTATGACCATTGCTGGATTTCTTAAAGAAAATGATGCTTCAAACCATAAATAAGTCCAATTTCTTACATTGTAAAAATGTCGACATTGTCCCAAAAATAGCATAACTTTATTTTTTATTTAAAGTAGTTGGGGCTTAAACTTAGCCCATCAAAATATTTTGAATTTGTCAGAAACTGTGGGTTATCTGATCCACTTTCAACAAGATTATTTTAACTCAGCAGTTACGTCACAGCTTCAAAATTAGTTTTAGGTTTTAGCTAGACACAGCTTTATCTATTGGTAGAACTATTGTTTCAACTGCATAACATATCCTTAGTGTGGGCTTTGTGTTAGCCCCTTGTTCATTATTGAATGGCTTTGTTGTCTATTCCACTTGTCCACTGTGGTTTTTAATACTGTCCTCCCTATTCATATGTTTGTCCTGCCCAGGAGCATCACACTGGATAAGTTATATGTTTCCATGGCATATTTGAGGGAACTCTCTTTTTTTTTCACTGAGCAACGCCCACGACCACTCTTTTTCACTCACCATTGCTACCTAATGCTATATGTTCCCTGTCCCATCGCCCAGGCCACTAGTCATGCTAATTTGTATTTAGTTCATTCATTTTTCTTTTCTAGAGCTCAGCAGCTCAAAAAAGCTTTCAGGTCACTTTCTTAATCTTTCGCACTTCACATGCACACCTTTTTGTTACTTTTGTTGCATTTTACCTTTTCAACAGAGCCATTTGCCATGTTAGACCAGTGCACCCACTCTTCAAGATGCATGCATCATTATTCATGATTGTGCATCAACAGCCATCTTGGAATGGATTTCCTTCAAAACAAAGCACATTTCAAGGCTGCCAACCATGCTTGCACATGCACCTTGATGCATGTGTTTGCAGCCAGTGCATTGGGAAACACTGGTAAAGGCAATAGTTTGACCGTTGAAAGCTGAAACCTATTGGCTTTGTCAATGTTTATTATAACAAAATGGCTTCAATAAGAGAGAGCATTAGCACTACTAATTTCAAAAACCTATTAATAAGTACTTCAAGAATGCCCAGATGTTTTCTTTCTTTAGTACTATTATGTTATCCCCGTTTAGAAAAAATCTTGATTGGATCAATTCTGATTCTTCAGAAGTTCCTTACTCAGTTTCCTTCTACAGTTGCTTTCTCCCCATACATCTGGAGGTTATACTTATATTACTCTCCTAATGGATTGTTCTTCTTGTTTTGAAGTGAGAGCCAATGCCACCTCTCCGGTATAAGCTCTCTTTGATCTACAACTAATTGGAACTACAGAACGAAAAGCACCAAAGACGCCCTGAACTCAAATCAATTAACTATAACAAAACCCTTTGTAAAAGAAACACATTCAATTCTTAATTTAGGAGATCACCCACTTATCCATTCAGGGAGGAATTGGTTCTAGTGTCCATCTAGAAACACCCCCTGTGTGTGTTCTACATTTAAAAATAGACCCGTGCCCAGGAGGAACCACAGTGAAATAATATGAAAAAAAATATGTGGTAACATTTAGGAAGTGCCTCACGTAAACAACCAACCTGGATCTAATTGGCAGGTTCTCACCATTGTGCTCACTGTGTCATCATTGGCAACTTTCCTATACATGTGGAGGAACACTACCTGAACAAGGTCAGAAGATTGTTGTGCGTGTTTATCTATGTGCCCTATCATGACTGGCACTCATCTCACCAGCGTCCCTGGGTCCTCAAATGGGTTTTCCTCTATAGAAAAGAGTTGTGTGTAGCATTAAGCATCCGTCTTTAACTGTTTATGCCCACATTCATGGTTAAAAATAGACTGCCACGTTTAGACCATTTTAAACCGAACATCCCACATGTTTCATTGCCACCCTTACATACTGGCATTTTCATCATGGCTAGAAAACCATTTATCACCCATGTGTAAACCAGACCTGTAAGTCAAAAGGAAATAATTATTACCCTAAATTAAGTATTGAATGTGTTTGTTTTACCAAGGGTTTTGTTATAGTTAATAAGCTCACTTTGACCCTGATGATTTGGCAAGCTACCAATCAACATGTCTCTCAGTAGCTCCTACAGATGTGTACCAAAACTCTGGAAATTAAAACATATGCTACTTTGCAGGATGCGTTGACATCTTCCAGGTACAATGCAGGCCCTGTTTAGGGACATAATCTTTCACTATTACAATGATGGTTGCGTTAAGAATGACTGTGTATGGTACTTATGTCCTGACATTGCTTGCAGCAGCGGCTCCTCCGCTAAGGCGGAGGAGTTCCATCCGACAACAAAAATAAAATGATAATAACTCTCCGTTATTATCATTCTATTTTTCAGAAGGCTCTGAAGGTGTGGGGCTGCCCACAGAGCAGGGGGAGTAGTGGTGAGCTCTTTCTAAGTGCGCATGACTGTTTGGACATACAGTCATGTACACTTAGCATGTTCTCTACAAGGCTCTAATGCACAGCTTAGGTGGAGAACATGCACAGGCTCCCACTGCCTGTCTAAGTCCTGAACTACGGTGCTCAGACCAATCACAATGCTGCTGTCATGGTGACAGCACAGTTGTGATTGGCTTGGGAAGTCTGTTTCCTCCTGGATCGAAAAGGATGGCCGAGAATTGATGGCCGGCAACGCAGGTAAGTTAATTTAAATTTTTTCTTTAACACCCCATGCCTACCTCCTCCCTCCCCTGCCTCCCCTCCAATCCCCGCACGCCCCTATCACTGCTGCCCCGTGGCAGCCACTACTGGCTTGAGTTGTCACCTGCTTTTGACCTATGTCAAACATATAGGGCATGTTCAGTTGGAGAAGATGGGACTGGCAGTAAGTACTCTTGCAAGGACTGAGTGATAGATGTTTGGACAACCACTCCAAAACGATTCTGGAGTTTAAGGTGAGATCAAGGTCCCTTGGATCTACTAAAGTACCCTGACATCACTGTGTGCCCGAACTAGTCACATAGAAAGCTCATTCTGCCTGTGGATCATGAGGGAAGCCTTAGGTTCACAGAGGTCATAAAAAATACTGAGAACACAAAATATTGTAAACAGATTTGTTAACCATACATACAATGATTTACAAAGTCCTGCACTTTTTTTCTTAAGCAATTTGAGACTGAACATCTCAAACAGTAAGATACCTGAGATATGTTCAAACATGTACCAAAAATGTAACCAAACAGATACGTACAAAAGATACTACTCAGATACCTAACTCAAACCAAAGCAAAGAATGAAATGGTAAATCTTGAAAGGAGGCCAGACCCCTGGTACACAAAACACAAGCATGAAACTCACTAAATGAGATATGTTGGATAGCTTGGCTACATTCAAGGGAGAGCTGCAGGACAAAGGTACTACTTCGGACTGAGAGCAGGAGAAATTTCCTTCCACCAGATCAGGTAAAATACCCGACTGGCACTAAAGGATTAATCACCTGGTAACTTTCCTAGACTTCTACGACTTGTGCCTCTTTGGAGGTCAATTGATAACGACCTCTGCTGCAATTAGAAGCCTAAACGCACGTGCAGTGAATATTGACTTTTGCGCAGGGCTACACATCTACCCCTTCGTCCCGAGGAAGACCCGCCGCGACGCTTACTAAATTTTGCGCCTAGCATAGGGTCGAAACGTCGACGTACATTAATGAGTCTACACAACGTCTCCGTTCAATAATCAATTCATACATGAACATGATGCGTATGTGATCAAGCATATGGACTCAATCATCAAATAACTGCATCTGCCCAATCGTTTTTTGTTATAATAAGTTTATTAAGTGTATCGTTTACATGTCACTTCTTCTTCACAATCCTCTCAACTGTATTGTTGTAGCCTAACTGATTTATTATTCCTTCTTAAAAATATTGAATGAAAAAGTATTGCTTGGGTGTTGTCATTTATTTTTTCTTCTTTTCCTAAATCATGGATACGTGTCACATATAATGTATTGATATTGTGAACACCCCTAAAACAAAGCAATTGTAATTCCTCGACAGAACCATTGTATCCATATAATGCAGGACAAAGGTTAGCAAGACCTCTCCAGAAGCTTTTCGGAGTTATGCACCAACCTGGGAGCCAAACTAGAGAACCTAGAGAAAGACATTGGTTTAACTTGGTCAGAGATATTGGAGGTGAAGAACTGGATGGACCATCACAGGATCTCATCTTTGCAACAATTGTGAATCTGACCTTCCTTGAATCCCAGGTTTTGGAGAGCCATCCAAAAAGAGAAAACATTTGCATGATTGACTAGAAGAAAAACCCAGGTCCCTGACTTGGGCAATAATTGATAGCTGGGGTAAGTTCTGACCACACATAAACAGAGGTTTTCACGTGGATCAGCATTCTGAGTTGTGTGAGAATTATCAACCCTACCACGGTCTCCCCTAAAAGATTTTGCCAGTTCAAACCTGCTAAATGTTCACAGGGGAAAAGACCAAGAAAATGACAAAAGATCAGGAATTCAGTGTGATAGTTACTGATTCTGTATGTTATGTCTTATTTCCTAGGAGAAAATATGGAGAGTAAAGGAACATTGAAGCCAGACTACAGTATACACAGAACAGACCTAGGCCCCTCACTGAATTCCTTTTTTAGGATTATGGAGAGGAAGAATGAAGGGGGTATAGATAATACACACCAAGATGTTGCAGAAACACGTTCACAAAGCCAAGAGGACAGATGTGAGGGGCTAAGTATCAATATACCTGACATTGCAGTATTTGCCATGATGGACATAGAAGTCCGATACCTAGCTGACCCTGTATTACAAGCCCTGCAACCTCTAGTATCCTTCTAGTGAACAGATATAAATTTGTGTCTGACCCGATTATCACTGACCCTATGGCAGACCCTATTCCAGTATCTGGAGGGGAATGTGCCTTGTGGCTGCTGCTTGAGCAGTTTATCGACTCCATGGGTAAGGATGCCCCCCCCAAAAGCCCACATCTAAATCGGCTGAAAATGGACGGACCCGTTAATATAAGAGTTTTTCTGTTACCAAACATCTCTTTACTCTTAAAACTGAGATTATGCAGACATTTGAGACCTCAGAGTAAATCAAAAGAGATAAGTGGCATATGTCGAGCCTTGAGATATAAGATGGATGATTTGGCACAGCTTACAAATCTTTCAGAAGAAAGGATGGGCCAGTTGAGTGAGGGATAGTTAGAACATGCAGGTGATTGACACTCTGCAATAGCAGAATAGAGATCTCTGGGGAGGTGTCAAACAGTTTGAAATATACTTAAGGAGGGACAATATGAGGCTCATTAATATCCTTAGACAGGGCCAAATGATCCGACATTAAGCCATCTGTAGTAAAGCTTTTGAAGAAAGGATTTTTTAAAGACAGATCAGATGTACATTTAGAGGCTTATATTCAGAGAGTCCACAGAAACACATTTGGGAGGAATCCGATTCATAGGGCATCGAGGAAGATCCTAGTGGACTTTCAAACTTACATCTTAAAAGAACTGATCGTCTCTGCAGCCATGAAGAGCAAAGCTTCATCATATGAAAGCTATACATGCCAGATCAGATCAGATGTGGGTAGGCTTACAGTGCATTGACAATGGAGGAAAACTGGGGGAGCTAGCAGAGCTGGGTGCCACAGTCCAGCTTAATTTCCCAGTCTTAAAGTAATGTGGCGAAACAAGACGCATGTTAAGGGGCGAGAGAGGTGCAGGGGACCTAATCAGGAAAATAAGAATATCGGCGGGCTTCAACACCTAAACGTGCCAAATATGCTAAAATATGTAAAGGCTGCTAAAACAGCAGACAAATTAGGCAAAGAACAAGTTATAGGTTACGGTCTAGATATGGAGGGCTGTCTTGGGTAAGACAATTAGAATATAGGCAAACAGTGTGTAGGTGTTCACTTCACAAATAAGTTTAGTTAGACATGTGGATGGCAGAGGTGTGTGGATGCTAGTTTTAGACTGAAGGGCCCCTTAAGGCATAAAGCTGACATAAAGTACAGTTGGGAGAGGTCCTCTGGGGGGGGGGGTGCACTTGGGTGGGGAGCATATGGGAGGAAATCAAAATACAAAATAAAAAGTCCTCAGGCTACTTAGAGAAACACCAGAGAATGCTTGCATGTGGGGAGAATTGAAATCAAGGGGCGATAATCAACGGTAGTGATGGGGGTTCATGTAGAGATAATTACATGGAATGTCAATGGTTTAAAAGGTAGGAAAACAGGCAGGAAAAGGCAAACGTTGCTACTAAAGGAAGTAAAATCCTAAGTTACTGTACTCCAGGAGGCGCAGTAGGAGAAACTGGAGTGCGCACAGTGTTTCCTAAGGTGCCCCTGGGTGCAGGACGTGATATGTTGAGAACTGAGAGGCAGCATGAAGGGGGTGGCCTTACTGGTTGAAAAAGAAACAAGGGATTAAAGTACTAGGACACAAAATGGACGGATCATGTAGATGGGTAAAAGCTACTTTAGGGATGATACAAGTGTAGGGTATTATGGCCCTAATTGCAATGGCCCTTGTCACTGAAATATCCTAGAACAACATTTGATTGAAACTGCTGTCTCCTGTCTGCTTGGAAGGCACTTTAAGGCAGTATTGAATAAAAAGATGGATAGATCCTTAAAAGTGAATTAGAAGCGTATGTCAAAGGTGAGAGTTAAAACAAAGGATATATCGAATATGGGAAACCAGAGAGGGTACACATTTTACAGTACAAAACATGGGCATTACGCCTGAATAGATTATTTTCCCTTAAACAGATGGCTGACCCAAATGTTTACATCAGCTACCCATATCCCGGTAACCATCTCAGACCATGCAAATGTGCAGCTTTCCTTTGTACCTGTAGTTAAGCCCAGGAAACCGTGGTAGTTGAATAGAACTCTACTCCTGGATGAACATATAGTTTATGGCCTAATTCAAGATACTAATGCATTTTCATTTTTTCAAACCAATATTGGCAGCACTGGAAGTCATATAGTATGGGATGCCTAAAAGGCATATTTGACAGGGCACATTATAAATAAATCATGTATAAAGCATTCAGAGACAAAAAAGGGAAGAGGATCTGACTGCCAAAATCACCCAGAAAGAAAAAAAGATGGGAAACTCATGATATGTGAGATTGAAATCTTAATATAAGGAGAGAGCTAGAGGAGATTGAAGGTGAATATAAAGGCATTTGAGAGCAAAGGCTACGGGACAAGTGGAAAGACAGAAGGCTACAGCATTTTGAATATGGAGAGAAAATCAGTATGCTGTTGACCTGGAAGACCAATACAAATATAACTAGGAACCATGTTGATTCATTACTTGAAACAGGTACGGGAAATGTTTTGAAAGGAGAGAAATAAAAGCAGAAATATTAAACACCTTGAGTTCACTGTATCAAGAAAACATTGTTCCAGATCCTCAGAAAATCATAACCTGGCTAACATACAAAGTTTTATCCACATTGTCTGAGGGACATATTGTCTTTTTCTAGTCCAAGATCATGGAGGAGAAAATAAGAAACCAGGTAACTAGCCTGAAGAACAGGAAAGTGGCAGGCCATGACAGGATCCCTGTTGAATTAGCAGATGATCATAAAGGAAGCGCTTATTTGGAGAATTCTCTTTAATGAAGTATAGTTAGATAATAAAGAAGCCTTCTGTTCCTGTTATGAAACCACAGTTTTCAGGATCTTGAAACCGGGAAAGGACGCTAAGAAAGCAAAATCAAATAGACCCATTTCTTTATTGAGCTGTGATTACAAATTCTAAACAGGGAACATAGCTAAGAGGTTATCATGGGTCATCCATACAGTTGTCCATCCTGACCAAAAGGGTTTTATCCTGAGTAGGCATCTACTTGAGCAAACTCACCTTCTGATTGGTGCAATGAAGCTGGCTGAATCTTCTAACTCCCTTCTAACAGTGGCAAATCTTGATGCAGCTACGGCTTTTGGCAAAGTCAATTGGATATAACTTTGGAAAGTATTGAAGATATTTGGTCTCAGTGCTAATGTGGTGAAGACTATACCAAAGCTGTATAAGGCACCCACAGCGAAGATACTAGTAAATGGAGACCTCATGCAAGCATTTACCAGGATGCAAGAGGTGTAATCTGGTGGGAGAGGTTAATAAACATATTATTTATGGAATGTCCCAATCTTGTGCCCTATTGGAATGAAGTAAGTGGCCTATTGAAAGAAATTTCCCAAGTTGAAGTCAGGATAAGCCACTCTCTAAAATTGTTTGGGATTGATAAAACATCAATTAAGTGAACTAAGACCCAAAGGAGGCTATTGTTATTCCTGATTTTGATAGCAAGGAGAACAAATATCCCTCAGGGTTAGAGTGGCTGACCCCAGTAAGACATGGTAATAAATTAGATCTGGTGAGTAATACAAGGGATGCTGAAAGACTCTGGCACCTGTTTACACCCTGGCAAGAGAAAATCAATATAGTCCAATGATTAACCCACAATTTTGCCGAAACATGGTTGGCAACGATTGAGTAAGGTATATTCAGCAAGACATGCAGCCAGAACTCCGAGAAGCAGGAATTGACCCAAATCTCAGAATTGCACATAGAAACTGGCAGTGGAATTAGGGCACAAAAAGTAAATGCTCTGAGTAATGATATTTACCCTGTGTATTGAACAAATCGCAACTTAACCATAACTTGTATGTAGGGCCTCAGAACAGAAGCCTTGGTCATGAGCATGTTTCTGTCTTTGAAGGGAGATGGCCAAGCTTAAGCAAAACTTGATAGGCTGTATAGTGTAGGCCCATAGTGACCTATGTACAAAGGGTGAAAGATATCCTTGCAAAATTGCACTACTTCATAACAAATTAAAATATCCTGAAGATGGGAAGAGTATGGAGCTTACATGTGCAAATTCTTCCACTACTATGCTCCAGAGAAGACTTTCATTCAAAGTGAGAATCAATAAGCTAAATAAAGATAAAGTTCACTATGGATGGACATTTAGTTTAGTTTTGAGATAGCATTTAAGAGAGACCGCAAAACATACCTCTTTACAGACAGATCTGAGGGACCAACATTTCTGAAGTCTCCAGTATAGGGGAATGGAAATGAATAAGAAGCTGATGGAGCAACAGCAGCAGTAGGATTAATGATACGATACCTTAAGTGAATGGTCTTCGGGGGGAGGCCATAAACACAGAGATGGAGAGAAATGAAACTAAGGTGAGAAGAGAAGTTAGATACTGGAGAACTGAGACAGATATTGGGCTCACATATTCTTATAGAGAAGAAGAAACTAGATTTGGGGGTTTGAATGCTACCAAGTCTAACCCTCTAGCTGCACATGTAATATTATCTTGAAATCTTCTGTCCAGGTACAGTAATGACAATGAATCCACCAAAATCAGCCTGCACCTTCAGGTCCTTCTTCACCTTTTTCATTCTTTCCTTTATCTGCTACATTCTCAAAATCACCGTTTCAATGTCCCTCCAGTATATATCCAATTGTACCAACAGCATCGTAAATTTTCACTCACATTCTTCTTTCTCCTCATTTGAGGTTTAAACATGTTCTTTCTGTCCTTTTTAGGGTATTTCTTACCCATAATACACACCATCATCACTGGAAGGCTGGCTCCAGAGGCCTTGGAACCTTGCTGCACCTCAAGGACAGCACCTACTTTCTTATTCCAGCTTCACACTCTGAGCTTGTCCCAGCATACAGATGTTTATGTTGGCCATGGTGCAGCCAGGGATGCTTTTAGTAATGTCTTAAAACCTCCAGGCCTCAATATCAACATGACAATAATAAAGAGGTTCGCCCGCTGCCCCTCTCATGCGCAAGTTCATACTCTCCAGCACTTCTGCACACTGCTGTCACCACCTTGTTTTCCACAACGTGGATAAGGAGGCCAGCTCTTGCTGCCATCTACTTAAAATATGTCTGCTCACATTTTATACGCCTTCCCACTCTGTGCAACTCTATTGGTTCCCTCTATAACAGTGACAGCTGACTGGGAAAATTATTCCAACAGTTTAAACAGGAGCTCAAAGAGCTGTAACAGCAGAAGGAGAGCAAAAGAAAGTGATCATTCTGTTTGCCATCTGACCCCGCTCTTCTACCTCATTTACCTCTTTAAAAAAAAAACTATGGAATTTTAGGGTGACTATCATTATTCCCAATAGAGTCTTATTGATTTCTTGATATTTCTGGCTAAATTTCTAGATACTTGTGTTAAAATTGTAATTAAATCATTTGTTGTATATATCAAAATGCTTATGATACTGAGACCAAATTTGTTTCAGAGTTTCTGGTAACTGAATATGCCAGAGATATTGGTAATTTCTACAAGTAACTTTACATAGTTCTGATTCACAGATCATTTTCTAGGCATAGGTGTGTCCTACTCCAGACCTAAATGTCACTTAACTCTATGTTAATTAGAATCTTAATGTGTAAAGGAGGAGGCTTATTTACAAGCCCATTGTGCTGTCGGTGCGTCACTTTTTTTGATGCTCTGGCGGCTCAGTGTCCTGGCCTATAATTTTAAGGCCATGTAAAGCCACCCTGCACAGCTTTTCTTGGCCTTATAAATATAGCCCTTTTCATGCATTTCTCTACATGAAAGAGGTGTTCCATGGGTATTTCTGTGTGTGTTCCCATGCAACATCCGTCGAGCCTGGCTCATTCTAAGATTTACAAAGTTTTGTTAACTTGGAAATGCATCAGATTTCTACGCCTCCCAATGGGAGGTATAAGGGAGGCGGAATGAGGCGTAATACCTTTATTTCTCTTTGTTTTCCCTTTTTCTATGCAGCACACATAGAATGAGGAATGAGGAAAACACCTTTTGTGGTTGCTTTTGTGCAGGACGGTGTCCCTTCCTGCGAAGAAACAATCACCCCTACAATGCAGACAGCCCTGCACCATGGCGCAAGGATGTCTGCGTTGGCCCATGTCAGACCATTGTGTGCCAACGCTGGGGAAAATAACAGGAATTTTCCGTACCTTATAGACACAGTGCATTCCAGCCCTTTTCTTTTGACGCATGGCAGCGCAGCAAGAAGACTTGCTATGCTGTCGTGTGTCCAAATATTGTATATGAGGCCGGAGGTATTTTTGGGCAACACATATTTTAAATGTCTGCTTCTTAACTGCAACCATGCAATTTTATATTGAACACCTTTCTCCAGCATGTGTGGTCTGGAAAGGCTATCTTTGATTCTGAAGGATTACTTAGTTTCATTAAGATAATTGTCCTTCAGAAGTCGTCAATTCACAGTTGTTTGAAAATAAAAACAAATTCCAACTTTAAATCCTGCTTTGTGCTGTTCTTGATATTGACTGTCCGCACTGTAAGTAGTTGGTGTTACTGGAAAATGGTATTTGCTATGATTTATGCTACATAATAAATTTAAACCTTTTTAATACCGGGGACCTCCAACTTTGAACAAAGAATTCAAAAGTAGCACTTAAGCATGAATATGGACAAGCCGCTAGACAATAGGAATGTTGTAACAGAAATGTGCACCAATGGATGAGTAAGAAACTTTAGTAAGCTAAGTTGCTGGCCACATATCTATAACCACTATTTCACTTCCCAACCTCTACTTGATGGTCCTTTTACCTAGAATATTTTGCAAGATTGGGAAAAGCAGGCTGCATTGTTAGAGTCACTAAATGTAGTCATACATTTCTCTCCTAGCCCAAACATAGTCGGATTCTGCTCTAAAGGAGGCCTCATTGATATATTTCAAGTCAGCCAAAATGTAATACAATTGCCATACTCTGGTGTTTCTTTCATATTAATAAATTTGAATCGGTCTCATCATATTCATAAGGAACAGTGTCCAAACAGCCTGATATCCAACACCAGCCAACACGTGTTTAGCAGTAAGGACGACGACAAAGTTATTATTGGTTGAAATTTGCAATATATGCTTAGCTCAATTTGATAAACACTGTTATTGTGAGTCATAAATGGAGAGTTCAAGACTGGATTGCTATACCACATAGAATCTAAAGAGTAGCATCCTAAAAAAAATAGTTTAATATTATTCATAATTGAGTTAATTACTTCACATTTTAAAATAATTTTAGGGAATATGAAGAGAATTGAGCCTAGGAATAAGAATATATCTTTGCTTACAAAGAAGAGGTTGCAGTGGTTTGCGAATAGAAATACACGTATAGACCAAATTGATAATCGCTGAGGCAAGAAATTCAAACAAAGAAGTTCAAGACCAGGTCGATACACTAGGAAATAATGAAACAATATATTTGTCCAATTACTTTATGATCAGATAAAATACAAAAGTAATACTGTGTTAATTCATTTCTTTGTATTATTGCTCATTCTTCCTATGCTTTAAAATGAAAAGAATTAGAGGGATTGTGAGGAAATTTAGACAAAGGAAGATAGTATAGCTTTACTTTCTGTTCTAGATCTGCTTCTGGGTTGCACCACGTGGCTTTGAAAGTTTGGTGGGCTACTGAATAGGGTATAAGTAGCGGTGGCAAAATTGTTTGTGGTTTACTAACTGTGACCATGTAGGGCAGAACATGACATTTAGATTACATGTTCTCCTGGTGAGTTAATGAGCGTTAGTGATGCTCATTTCATTTTTAAGAAAGAGCCTATGATGCCTCAGTACCTGACAAATGGCACCTATTCGGCTTTATTCTTATAACAGATACCACTGGGGGGGATGATAATCATGCAAAGAAACATTTGATAATAGTAAGAAGGACAGAGTCTAAAAATACTGGCATGCACTGGTAATTGTTTGTGAATAAAAGCATTTATGGAGGAATGATAATGATGTGAGGAGAGAATTCATATTATTAGAAAGGCTAGAGGCTCAAAATATCGCCATGCATTGGTGAGTGATGAAAACAAGAGCTCTGTGATCAAAGTTTATGATAACTACTGGAATGGTCATTTGTAGTGATCATAATTCCCTAATATTCTAGATCCCAGGAAGGAGAATTGTATGCAGAGTTCATACTTCACTGTTGTGGGTATATCGATTGTCAAGATCTAAAGAAAAATCCAAGGTTTACAATACAATATTTTCGACAAAACATCTTTGAAAAACCTTTTGTGACGTATAGGTTGGAAGTGACTGCATACTAGTTGATAAATCTTTTATGGACCATGTCATTTACACTCAGTATAGAACATCTCCACGGAATATTAAATCTTTCAGAAACGTATTTATTGTGAATACATTCATATGAGGTTCATGTAATACTGCTTTTCTGAGAAATTTGAAAAATAATCGATTCAATTGAGAAATTTCATTATTGAAACACTTAAATCTAACTTGTTTGTCGTGTCATCCCCAGAGACATTCCCCAATAAAGACATTGAGGATTTTCAATTCTTTTAGAAATATGACGTCTATATAATATCATTTCAGGATCAAATTAAACGCGGACTCCTTAATAAATATAATGACGTTTGCAAAAATATGTACTGTATCTTTAATATATATTGAGAATGTGTTTATTATCAGATAACATGTAATCAAAATAAAATATTAAAAGATATTGGATACAAAAACTCTGTAAGAAATCTTGTTTATATTATAAGCAAGTAATTTCAGGGGAGAACTTAATATTTTTTTTCAAACAATTTGTTAACGGGGACATTCAAAAGATTATAAATTTGAAACACTATGATCCCATTTAATTATCATTTGAATTTAAATAAACTTGTCTTCTATTATTTGAAAAACTTTTTCTCTCACTTGCATACCTATTTTGAAATATATCATGTAAAAATGATGTGTTTGGCAAGTTTGGATCCCTTTTTATTTTAATTGTAATTTAACTCTAGTTTTAATTTTAGTTCCAGTTCAAATAATTTCAAAAATTAAATATTTGACAAAAGATTTGATAAAAATGTTTTCACTTTTTTGCTGAAGTGAATTGATAAGAACAGTGTGTATGAATCAAGCAATGTTGGTTTTCAGAGATAAATACTTTACTCCACCTAGCTGATACAGTAAATTCAGTAGAACTGTTGATGATTAGAGTCCAATTTCCATTATACGTGAAAGACATTATATTTATCTTCGGATGTTGAAAGATTAATATCATGATTGTCTTAAAAAAAGGTTGATACTACTATTCATTTATATGTCTTTATATTGGTGCATAACAAATTATTTAAGCACTTTAAGAGATGTTTTTATGATGTTTACTGTCTTGACAAAGAGAGTTACCTCGAAACATGTTGTCTGGTGTAGAAAATTGGCTGGCTGGTTGAGGGGGTGAAGCCCTACTCAAGCACCAACCATAATTTCTGTCAGGGTGAAGTCACAAGCAGACCTATATGGACCTATGCTTAACCCTCTAGTAGCTTGGCACAAGCAGTCAGGCTTAACTTACTGGCAATGAGTAAAGCGTTTATGCATCACACAAACCGTAAGTGAACAAAACAACACAAGAAAAATTCCACACAGTAGGACCTTGCCCTTTTTGGAGATTCCCCCCCAAACGTTTTGCCTTCTTCCTCCTTTTTTTGCTGAATTAATTATGTTTGCCTCAGGATTCTGTGCACTTTGCCACTGGCAATCAGTGCTAAAGTGCTTGTACTCTCTGCTCTAAACATGGTAGAATAGGCTTGTACCCAATTGGCCTATTTAATTTACTTAAAAGTGCTTAGTACAGTGGCACTAAATGTGCCTAGGGCCTGTTAATTAAACACCACTGAAGGGTCTGTAGCACTGATTATGCCACCCACTCAAGTAGTTTAAACTGCCATTTGGCCTGGCAAATAAACCTTTTGCCATGCCCAAACCTTCATTTTGAATACATATAAGTCACCTATAGGGTTAGCCCTGGACAGCCGAGAGTGCAGAGTGCAATGCATTTAAAAAGGTGGACATGCACTTTTAAGTTTTACATGTACTAGTGTCAAAGACTCCTAAATTCGTTTTTTCACTAACGCAAAGCCTGTCTCTCCCACAGGATGACAATGGAGTTGCCTTATTACATTTTATAAGTGAAATTTCCAAATAGGAAGAGATAACCAGTTCAGATTTAGTGTTTTTGGAATCACAATTTAAAATCCTAAATCTTGGTGAAGTCGGATTTTTAATTGCAATTCTAAAAATGTCACTTTTAGAAAGTTGGCATTTTCTTGCCTTAGCCATTTGGTGCCTGTAGCCTGTCTCTGGTTACATGACTGGGTGTAGCTTACAGACTTTGTGATTACCTCCCAGACAGTTACACAATAGGGAGATTAGGTGTGACTGAATGGGCCATTTGCTGGCAGGATGGGGGCAGAGCTGAGCACCGCCCACTTGCAACTAAATAGCCTGATCCCTGCCTTCACACAAAAGGCCTATCGGCCCCAAATTGTCGCTACAACTAACTTGGAGCCATGGCAGGAAAGACACTTAAAAACCACTGTCTAGAAGCTTCTCCTTCAGTACACTTCTGGACCTGTAGATACTCTGCCAGGAAGAAGGACTGCTGTGCTGCTACCAGGACTGCTGCACTGCTGTGATGACCTGCTGTCCTCAAAGGGCTAGTCTGCTGGCATCCTGATGTGACCCCCAGGGACAATAAAGGCACCTCAACAGCTCCTGACTCATCTTCAGTGAGTTTCTGACCCTAAGTGGTGCCTCACAGCTCCTGGACCCTTGGTGTGGCTCACAAGCTCTTGAAATCAAGCCTTTAGGCTCTTCACAGCTGTGAGCAGGCCAGTTCACACTGGAGCCATGCCATTTGCACTGAAGTTCAGTGTGTGCCGCCGCTAGCTCATCTTGTCACACAACAAGCATCAATGTCTTTGGAGGACAACCACTGTGAAGCTCCAGCCCTACCTTTGGCGATGCCAGACCTACTACTTGCATCAGGCTAACCACTGCCCGTGACCTGCTCCCTGTGACCCTCTCCAACCTAAATGGGACTTTGGGCACAAGCACGACCACATAGGCATGGTTATCATTTTACGCTTGTACGCGCTATATTGCAGTTCATTCTTAACTCTGGTTCTACTGATTGGATTTTTTTGTCATTTCGGTCTTGTTTCATTTATTAAATTGAGCTCTATATTTCTACCCCAGTGAGAGATCTTTTTGTGTGATATTTTCACTGTTTTAAGTGTTGCAAAAACCTATTTCTACACTGTCTCTACGTTTAGCCTGACGGCTCTGTGCCAAGGTACCAGGGGGTGAGCACTGGTTAATTTGGGGTTTGCTTGTGCCTTATCCTAACTAGGATTGTTGTTACTGCATGAGCATGGCTCACACCACAGTCAACCAGGAACCTGATTTATAACACACACAATTTAGAAAAATAAGACAAAATGTAATAAATTACGAGAGGATAAAATGACAAAAATCCAATCAGTTGAAATGGAGAAATGCAATTCTGAAGATTTAAGTAGAAATAGTTCTTAAAAACACAAAAATGCAACTGTGTTTGTCTGGTCATGCCAGACTGGGACAAAGCCACAAGTTAAGGCCGAGTGCGATGGTGAGGGGGCAGGATGCAAAGACCAAATTAAGCCAGCTGAACATAGTGCCTTTAATCGTCGATTGCGGAGCATTGCAAGATCTCACATACAGGATGCGTTGTGCAGCAGTGGTTTTGAGGAGCTATGGGGCTACGATGGAGATTCCTGCCTCATTGTCAAGGATGCCACTAACGAGGGGTGTCATTCTCAGGTTGGTCTTCCCTCAAATTTATGCCTGCTTACCTCCACTTTTTGCTGTATCTTTTTGTTGTCCTTAGGACTCTGAGCATTTTACCACTGCTAACAAGTGCTAAAGTGCATGTGCTTCTCCCCCAAACATGGTGACATTGGTCTTTACTGATTGGCATATTTAGTTTACTTATAAGTCCTTTGTATAGTGGTATACCATATACCCAGGGCCTGAAATCTAAATTTCTAAATCTGAAATGCTGCTAATGGGCCTGCAGTACTGATTGTGCCACCCACACAAGTAGCCTAAATCATGTTTCATATCTTTGGAATAGTAATGATAAATCTTCTTAAGTGGTAAAGTTGGATTTGACATTTCTATTTTAGAAATGCCACTTTTAAACGTGGACATTTCTCTGCTCTTAACTTTGCTCTTTGTGCCTGCAGCCTGTCTCCAATACATGTTTGGGCTGGGTGACAGCTACACTTTGTACACTCCCTCTAGACAGCCACAAACACAGGAAGTTTAGGCTCATCTGCATTCTGAGCACTCATTTGCATTCATCTGAATTCTGATAGGTCTTACTGGATAGGAAAGAATTTGAAGGGCTAACACTTACACTTCAATAGTTAATGTTCCGTCCACACACAGAGCACTGCTTTACTGCCCACAGATAGCCTGCCAGACAGGACTGGGTTGGAAGGCCACGGCCCCATGTATCTGCAAGACTAGAATGGGAGGAAAGTCCTTCTCCTACCTCGCAGCCAAAGCCTGGAACACCCTCCCACTCCACATCTGGCAATTTCCCACACTGCCCCAGTTCAGGAAGGAGCTCAAGACATGGCTTTTTGGATGACCCCAGCACTCAGTGGACCCAGCCCCTTTACCCCCAGCACCTTGGGCACCTCACGGGGAAGTAGTTGCGGTTTACCTACGCCTGATTGTTTGTTTGATTGATTGATTGATTGATTGATTGAAGGAATCCTTTTGCACTTTAGAGAGTTCCTTTGAAGTCATACCCTACATCAAAAAGCACTCTTGGGCATAAGTACTGGGGCTCTGACCCTATCAAATCAGCACACAACTGGACCTGGGAAGAACTCTGCTGGAATAAAGACTGCTGTGCTTTAAGGATTACTACTTTGCCTTCAGTGACTGTTCTGAGGAATTTCCTCTCTCTTTACTGATCTGCCTACTGCCTGTTTATCTCTGCCCTGCTGAGCACAAGGACTGGACCTATGCTACTTAATCCCAGAGTGACTCCATGGGCTTGCTGACTTGCCTTCTGTTTTCTGAAGTATCAGCAACACAAAACACTTCCCGCAATCCTGCTGGTGCTTCTGGACTCTGCCATCTATGAGTCCTACTCTTGTGTGAGGTGCCGCCTCCAGTCTTGGGCCTCATTAGTGGGTTCTGCAGCTGTTTTGTTACAAAACAGATGCATTGTCACCACTTCACTGGTTGTAACGGACGCATCACCTTCAACACCGACGCATTTGTTGTTCAGCATCAGCGGTTTCACAGCCTGCATAGCCTGACGATGACACTCTGTGTGGCTCAGCGATGACGCAGTGCCTTTATCTCTGGGGAGCTTGATGACAATGTCGAAACTTACTGCATGAATCTGAACCAGTGCATCATACACAACGCTTGCTCCATCCAAGGCCCTTTTTTAGCTGGACATGTGCGAGCCTCGTAGTTGGCTTGCCCTCCATCGTGGTCGGCCTGAACTTTGGATTTTTACCAGTCCCTGGAGACCTCAATTAGCCTTTTTCCACTTGTGACTTGTAAGCATATTTTGCATTTATTCTTTAAAAAATCATATCTTGACTTCTACTGATTGGATTTTTATCTTTCTGGTCTTGTGCACTCAGATAAATATTTTTTATTTTTCTAAACCTGTGTGAAGTATTTTTGTGGCGTTTTCATTGTGTTAGTGTGTGTATGGCACAAATACTTTACACATTGCCTCTTAAATTAAGCCTAACTACCCTCTGCCAGATTACCAGAGGGTGAGCACAGGTTAAGTTAAATTATGTATCTAGCTTACTCTGACTAGGATTGTGGTCCCTACTTGGACAAGGTACAAACCTCTGCCACTTAGAGGCCCAATTTCTAACAAGAGGCTTGCAATGTGAAGTACGGCGTTGAGGATTCATCGTGCAGTGGCAGTACCAAAGAAACCCCAGGACTGTGATGCTTAGTCCTGCGACATTGTCAAGGAAACAATAGATGAGGAACTTGTGATGTGAACGCTTGCTTTGAGAATTTGTCACGCAGAGGTCATTCCAAGGAAGTTGCGGTCTGTAATGCAAAGTCCTGCCTCAGGGATGTATTATGCAGCGGCGGTTCTGAAATGGCTGCGAGGAGGTGCATTGCACTGCACCAATTCTGCTCACAGGATCACAGCTGGGCTGGCCTTCTTCCAAGAGTCCAGGACTGGGGTGGCACCACTTGAGGGGTAAGACTCACAGCAGACTGAGTCAAGGCACTGGGTTCAAGTTGGTTGGATACGTTGCTGTCCCTGAGACTTTGATCAGGAGGCCAGCCAACTAGCCCCTGGGCTCAAGATGAAGGTCTAGTCCTTTTCACTCAGCCAGTAGGGTAGCCGAGTACCAAAGTAGCAGTACTTCTTGCAGAGCAGCACAGCAGTACTTCTGATTCTTTCACAGTGCCAGAGGTGTACTGAATAGTTAGGTCTGAGGGTCCCTTATTTATAACTGGTGCCCACTTTGAAGTAGGAGAAGGTTCTGGAGATTTCCACCCCCAGAGGTGCTTGAAATTTCCTGCCCTTCTGGCCTAGCTTGTTTGGGGTTACAATATACTAGTGCCAAACCCTTTGTGAGTGTGCTGAGACAGAGGCTTTGTAATGTGCAAATGTGCTAGGTGACAGCTCCTCTCCCTCATCAAGTCAGACATGGCCCATCCTGCCAACACTTTTTCCCCTTTGTCTCACTTTCTGGGAGCAATACACAAAGATCAACTGCCAGCTACACCAATCATGTGACCCAGAAAACAGTCTGCAGGCACCAAATTGTTAGAACAAGAAAATGCAAACTTTCTAATAGTGTCATCTTCAAAATTGTGACCTCAAATCTGACTGTATCATTAAAGAGGGTTTTAAATTACAGTTCTTCAGACGCCAAATTCAACACTCCTACCTCCTCTAATGGAAAGTTATAACATATTGAATGTAATAAGTTAACACAATGTTATCCTACGGGAGAGGCAGACCTTGCAGAAATGAAAAACAAATGTGTTTTTCACTACCAGGACATGTAAAAATTAAAAGTGCTTGTCCAACTTTTTAAATACAATGCACTCTATCTAATTGTCCAATTGGGGCCTGTTTTAGGAGTGCTTTATATGCATTAAAAAGGGAGGTTCAAGCCTGGCAAAAGGATCATTTTGCCAGGTTGAAATGGCAGTTTAAACTGCACCCACAGGCTGAAAAGGCAAGCCTGAGACACGTTTAAAAGACAACGTAAGTAGGTAGCTCTATCAGTGCTGCAGGCCCGCTAGTAGCATTTAATTTACAGAACCGGAGTAGAGGTCGTACTTCTTTTTCAAGGACTCACAAGTAAATTAAATGTGCCAATTGGGTGAAAATAAATTAGCATTTTTAAAGGAGAGAGCAAAGGCACTTTAGCACTGGTTAGCAGTGGTACAGTGCACAGAGTCCTAAAAGCCAACCAAAACGGGTTCAGAAAACAGGAGGGTGAAGGTAAAAAGTTTGCGCACGATTCTGCTGAAAGGGCAAAGTCCAAAAGCTGGAATTGGATATACGGCTGTTTGGACACTGTACTTTAAGGATATGGAACTGATGCATTAATAAATGAAGATTTACAAATTTGAAAGAAACATTGGAGCATGGCAATTAGTGAGATTAGGACTTACTTTGAATATATCAATAAGTCTTCCTTTAGTGAAAAATCGATATCACAATGCACCATTTTGGTAGGTGTTGGAGACAAGGGCCTTGAATGTGATACAGCATCTCTGAGTAAATTCAGTACCTGAGGTTCACATACTAGCAGGAGCGAAAGCAGGACTGGTTTTGCTAGTATCACAAGCAAGATCATGTATTCTCCAATTCAAGGGGTAAAGTTTATTTAGTAAGTGAAGTAGAAAGCCACAAGATGTCTACTGCAATCACAAAATATTTTTCACAATATTATGTTTTCAATTTATGTCCAGTGACAATGCATGTGGAGACAGATTTGTTAAATATTTTCATGACATTTAGGAGATTATTTTATTTGTGGATTTCTTTTATATTTTTTATTGGGTTGAGGGTTATTTATTAAAGGGTAGGGTGCTGGCCTTACTTAAGGTATAAAAACTGATCAGGGGGTTACAAACTGTGATTATAGCCATCCAGTCTTGCAGACACCAGATTACAGATTTAAAGAAGCCCATTAAAATAAATTACAAACTAACATTAAATAAATGTAACTAGAATACTGTATCTTCTGGTTGGGGTCAAGTACAGGGGGCCTTATTCAGAGTTTGGCGGCCAGGGTACTCGATCACAAATGTGGCGAGTGTCTTATCTACCACATTACAAGTGCATTTTAGTGAAAGGCACTTATAATACAGAGGTTGGGTCTTCTGCCACATTTGTGACATAGTCCATGTTGATCATGTTCTAAATAAGGTCCTGGTTCTCTTTTCCAATGCTAAGAAAACATTTTAATGTTACTTTTGTTTGATTTCCTTTGGTTTCTGTTGGAAAAGGGCCATCTCTGATGGGTCACCTCAAACTTTTTGCCTTCCTCATCCTGTTTTTCATACCTTATTTTTGTTGGCTTTATGACTCTGTGCAGTTTACCACTGCTAACCACTGATAGCGTGCATGTGCCCTCTCCTCTAAACATGATATAACTGGTTAACACCTATTTTGCATTTTTGATTTAATTGTAAGTCTCTTGTAATGTGGCATACCATATACACAGTGCCTGCAAATTAAATGCTACTAGCGGTCCTGTAGCACTGACTGCACCACCCCCAAAAGTAGTTTTTCAAACCTGTCTCAGGGCTGCCACTGCAAGTCTGGTGTGGGCAGTTTACTGCCACTTTGACTTGGCATTTAAAACTACTTGCCAAGCTTGAAGCTCTCCTTTTATTTCACATAAGTCCCCCCTAAGGTGGGGCTCAGGTAGCTCTATGGGCAGGGTGCTGTGTAAATGAAAGGTAGGACATGTTCTGGTATGTTTTGTATGTCCTGGTAGAGCCAAACATCCTATTTCTTTTTTCACTACTCTGAGACTGTGAGGTCTGCTCCTCTTGCAGGTTAGCTTTGGGAATTCCCTAATAAACTTTTAAGCCATAATTCCTGATCAGAGAGGAGTAGCGTTTTCATGTTCCATATGTTTGGAATGGTAATGATAAATCCTCCTTACAGGTGAAGTTGGATTTATCATTGTTGTTTTAGAAATGCCACTTTTAAAAAGTGAACATTTCTCTGCACTTACTGCTCTGTGTGTCTGATAGCCTGTCTCCAAGACAAGTCTGGGGTGGGTGACAGCTACATTTTGCGCATTCCCTTTAGGCAGCCACAACACAGGAAAGATAGGTTTGTCTGAGTACCCATCTACATACATCTGCATTCTGAGGGCCTTTCCAGGGCAGGATGGAAGAAAGGGGATAATTGTTCACTAGAATTAGCAGTGTCCTGTCTACACACAAAGGACTAATTACACCCACAGATATCATGGCAGACAGGACTGGGTTGAAAGGGACACTTGTGCACTTCAGAGAGCTGCCTTGAAGTCACCCCCACATCAACTGCACTTTTGGGGATAAGCACTGGATCTCTGACCCCATCAGATCAGATACTACTGGACTTGTAACTGGAGCTCTGCCAGAAGAACTGCTGTGCTGCTTAAAGGACTTAACTAGACTGCTGTTCTGGAAGGCCTGCTTCTCTGCTGGTTGCCCTCCTGCCTGCTGCTCTTTGACTTTGCTGAAGGACAGCTGGACTCTGCCTTAATTCCAAGTGATCTCCAAGTGCTTGTTGGCTTGCCTCCTGTTGCTTGAGACTCAGGGATATCAAAGTTTCTACCCCTGCTCCTATGCCTGGCTCACTAGACATGGCCCAGATACTTGTAACATGAATTTCAATGCATCTCCTCTCTGTGTGTACCAGAATTGGTGCATCGTCCCAGTTGCGGAAGTAAAATCAGCATATCGCATAGAAACCAGCTCTTTGCCTCCAGGGATCGACACATCGGACAGCGTATTACTGCCACCAGAGCTTGGTGAGATCGACACATCCCATTGACTGCATGGCAGAATCCGGTGCATCGCTCTCTTGACTCTGGCACCCATCTTCAGAACTGATGCATCGCCTTCTGTGCATGGAGATGATTGATGCATCCTGCGACTTCAGGTCTCAATATCGATGCATCTCGTTGTTTACCTGCCTGAGTCCTGTAGTCAGCTGGCAGTCCATCACGATTGGCCCCAACTTTGTCTTTGCCTCAGTCCAGAGTGACCTAAAGTAACCTTTTTTGCGCTTTTTGTTTTAAAGCTCTTTACTGCATTTATTCCTTAAAAGTTCAATATCGCAACTTCTGTACCTTGGACTTTTTGTCATTTTGGTCTTGTTTTGATCAGAATTTAATAATATATTTTTCGAACCCTGTGTGGTGTCTTTTTTGTGGTGTATTCATTGTGTTACTGTGTGAGTGTGTTGCAGAAATACTTTACACATTGCCTTTTTAGATAAGCCTGACTGATCTCTGTCAAGCTACCAGAAGGTGAGCACAGTTTATCTTTTAGTGTGTATCTAGCTTACCCTGACTAGGGTGGTGGTCCCAGGATTTTCGTCCACCACCTACTTCTCCGGGCACTGTTTGTCTGCTTTCTGGCGTTTCCTCCCACCCCAAAGTGAATTGTTTGTCGTCCTGCTTCTTCATCCTCCGTCTCTTCCGTTGGACGCTGGTGGAGCCAATTTCAATATGGCCATTGCCTCGGTTGAGCTGCCTTTACTGCTGAGAGGAGATGAGCTGGCGGATCTCCCCGCCGGCTGCCACCTACCTTCCAGGCACATCCTTTGTTGCTTGGCTTCCCCTTCGGTCCTGCTCCATTGCCAAAGGTGATTCGATGCAGTGAGTAAACCTGGAACTGGTTGATGTGACTATGTGACCCCAACCGGTTTTTGGGCTTGTTTACTGGGACTTTTGTGGGCCCCCTGATGTACTTTCCACCATTGCCGGTCTGTCAGATCCTATCTGTTTTCCAGCCCCTTGACTCTACCCCCCAATCCCCACTACCTTCTATGCCCTATTGGGACTTCTTTTTTTTCTGCGTTATGCTATGCTCTTCTAACTAATGTAACTAAGCAAAAACTGTGTACTCATGTAAAGTGCTCTGATACCTCCGGGCCTAGCCATCGCTATATAAAACTCTGCAAATAAATGAAATAAATAAAAATAAATAAATAAGATTTAGATGGTTATCTTCTATACTTCAACCTTTTGTAAAGATGGGTTGGAAGTAAGGGAAAAGATTTTGGGTCGGTGCCCACTGTTCCAGCTCTTCACTTAAAAAATATGTGAAGCATGTTCCGTTGATGTCCAATAATGCAATTAGTTGATAATTTTCAGGAGCATTGTAAAAATGGGTAGCTATAGAAAGGGTTAGACTTGATTTTTTCAGCAAGTTTATCCCCCAGACATTTTTGCTTTTTGGTCTCGTGTTTTTGACCTTGTTTTTGTTGATTTTAGGACTCCGGGCACTTTACCACTGCTAATCAGTGCTAAAGTGTGTATGCTTTCCATGTAAATTGTATTTATGGATTGGTGTTTCCATGATTGGCTTATTTAATTTAATACCAAGTCGGCTGGTGCAGTGCACTGTATGTGTTCAGGGCCTGTAAATCAAATGCTGCTAGTGGTCCTGCAAAAGACACAAAATTGATGGACAGAATGCAGAACAAATCAAAACATTCACCCCCAGTCAAGAGATCTGGGTTAAATCCATCATTCTTTTGCTCACCATGCCACCCCAGATTAGACCTGGCCATATGCAAATCAGTCTTGATCCTGTGCCTCATGGGAACAATCCAGCCCGAACTGCCAAGCCAGGTCCTCCCTGGACCGGAAACAAGCATCCTAGGACCGGTTTTGGGGTTTCACCCCTCTTCAGCCAGGATAGCTTGATTCCAGTGGCACAGTGAGCCCAGGATGTGGTGTCCATGCCACTGGAATCAAGCTATCCTGGCTGTTCTGCATTCTGTCCATCAACTGTTGTTTTTGCTAGTGGTTCTGCAGCACTGATTATACCACCCACACAGGCAGCCTTTCAAAGGTGTCTCAAACCTGACACTGCAGCTTCTGCACTCAGTTTTTACTGCCATGACGACATGATGGCCAGGCCCTAACCTTCCCTTTTCCTACATGTAAGACACCCCTCAGGTAGGCCCAAGGTACCCCTATGGGCAGGGTACAGTGTGGGGAAAAGGTAGGAAATGTATATATGTTTGTGACATGTCATGATAGTGAAATACTGACCATTTTGTTTTTCACTATTGAAAGGCTATCTGTCCCATACAGTAACATGGGAGTTGATATGTAACATTTTACAAGTATAACTTTCCATTGGGACAAAATAGAGAAATTGAGTTTATGCTCTCTAAATTCAGAATTAATAACACACCGTTTAGTAAAGATGTTTTTTTTTAATTGTGTGTTTGAAAATGCCACTTTTAGAAACTGGGTATTTTCTTTCTTAGCCATCCCATGTGCCTCTGCTGGGTTGTGTATTGACTGTCTTGTTTTGGAGTTCAGAGTAGCTAGGGATGTTCATTCACTCTAGACAGCCACTGGGGGGGTTGTGGTGTGTCCTGCCTTTCCTGGATGACTCAGAGCTGAGCTGAATAGACCTGGGCAGCATTTAGAGTAGAGGGAGGAGTTTTTCTTGCATCCACCTGAATAGGCCCTGTCTCCTGTGCACGATGTTGTCTCCACCTCCTGCCTAGAAACTGGAACAAAGAGGACAGAACTGGATTGGGCTGAGCTGAGAGGCTTTTTTCCACACGAGAACACATGAAAATGTGGTATAAATATTGGGGCACAGACCCCAGAACTTTAGAATACTTCTGGACTCAAGAGGAACCTCTGCCATGGAGAAGAGCTGGAGAAGCTGAAAGAGGAGTACTTCCCCATTGCTGTGTGGATGTTTTGCTGAGTTGGCCTGCGGTGGCTGCTTCTGCCAAGGAGAGAACAAAGAAATGGACATTGCTGTGCATCCTGCTTGTGAATTTTCTGCAAGGGATTGTGTGAGCTTGCCTCTTGTTCTGAAGTCTCAGGGACACAAAGACTTAATTTCCTCTGTGCTCCTGCAACTGGGACTGCTGTTTCAGCTACCACAGAGGGAAAAAACAACACTGACACTGATGAGCTAAACCACCACCTGCAACAAAGTCATGGGCACCGCTCGTGAAGTGCACGACACACTGCCCAACTTACACTGCAGCCCCGATGTCTTCCGACACCGCACCCTATCAACTCTGATGCCATCACCGAGGCTGCTGCCTGCACTGGAATCATGGGCACTACTTGTGACACTCACAAAGCACTGCCCCAACTTGCACTGCAGCCCTGACCTCATCATTGTGGAACCATTATCTGACGTGCATGACTTCCCAAATCCATCAACCCTGCACTGTCGTTAGGAACTGACACCTTGCCGCCATCACTTCACCTCCATGACAACAGTAAGGAACCGATGCCTCAATTTCCAGGCAACAGTAAGGAGCCACACCTCCCCTGCATCTCAGTAAAGAACCAATGCTTTACCTCACCTGTGGTCATAAGGAACCGACACCGCCTTGCGCCAATGACGCATCACCTCCCCGACGTCGTGCACTGTCTTTGTTTTCATCGTTTGCCAAGGTACGGTTCTTGGGGATCTGTGCAACTCTGTGCCCGGCCCGCACATGGCAGGGTCAGAGCTGTACTTTGGGATTTTCATCTGTCCTGACATCGTAATATCCCCAGGTGAAGCTATTGGTTGCTACAACCTTATTTTTGTGAATAACCTATTTCAGATGATATCTTGACATATGTATGGTGGATTTTTGTTGTTTGGTCTCGTTTGGTTTAAATAAAGATTGCCTATTTTTCTAAACTAGTGTGGTGTCCATTTGTAGTGTTTTCACTTTTGTTACTGTATGTGTGCAGAAATGCTTTACACGTTGTCTCTGAGATAAACCTCCTTGCTCGTGCCAAGCTACCAAAAGGGTGAGCAGGGGTTGCCTAAGGGCATAGCTCCCTTACTCTGACTAGAAGCAATATTCCCTACTTGGACAAAGGTGCAAACCATTGCCAACTAGAGACCCCTATTTCTAACAGAGAGCCTTTCCAGCTTTCCAGTATTAAGGTTGAGTTAATGCAGGTTTTTAGAGAGGGAGCTTGGTCTCCATATGTAGTAGTTGATTTACTTTAAACACAGTAGATGGAAATCTATTAGAGTCTAAGGCTCCATTGCTACAACTGGACTTTTCCATTTATTGTTAGGGATTGCTCCAATTCCTGGGAGACCTTTGATTCAGCGGAGTTTAATTATCTTCCAAGCGTGCTCCATAGTGTTAATTTTTTCACAAATAACTTCGTTATGTGAAGCGATAAGGAAGAACATTATTTGTGTCTGCGGTCCCATTTTTCACCAAAATCTGATTTACCAAATTCCAGAATTTTTGGGTATCTTTTGATTTGGCAGTTTCATGCAGTTTAACCGACTGTTTTTTCCTCCGTGGTTCATCTATCTTCCCAGAGTTTTATCTTGTAAAGTGATATTATCGTTTAGTTTACCTTTTTTCCCAGCACAAGCATTTTTCAATTCCAAAGATCTTATTACTTTGTTTATCTTGTTTTTGAGATCCCTAGCTTCTTTTATTCAGAGATGGGATTTATTAATGTGGTGAGTCATTTGGGAGATTGAAGCAAAGTTACTTTGTTTAACCCTTTTGTGCGAGTTTGTGCCATTGGCTGTAGGATAATTTCCTTCATTTGTGTCTACCTGCAAGATGGAATGCAGCAGATTACTCAAGTTCTCGACAGTGCTACATCGTGTGGATGTTCCTCTATGGATGGAGCCTCTTAGCATCATGACTGATCAGGCACCTGCTGGAATTACCCTTAGGTCCCTTTTATGAGTCTGGTGGTGTGAGGATGACCAGACTTGTGGTGGCGTGGTGGTGGTGGATGCAGCCACCGCCACACCAGCGGTCTGACCACCCGATTATGACTCGGGCATTCAGACAGTCCTGGTACTGCCGACTCCACCAGGGAACCGCCGTTCCCTGGCACAGGGGCGGCAGTCAGAGGCTGCAATATGTGTGGCGGGACCACCACGGCCCCGCCAAGCATATTTTGAGTGCCTTCTCTGCTAGAGTTTTTATGGCAGTTCTACCGCCATTAAAACCCTGGCAAGGAGGAAACAAAGGGGGCCCTACAGGGCCCTCCTGTGCCTCACCCACATGTGGATGCACTCAGGGGGGCATAACATGTGATCCCCCATGTGCATGCACATACGATCCTGCATGGCATGACTTTTGAGTCCATGCCATGCAGGAACCTTGCAGTGTGGTCCCATTTTCGTGCCTTTTTCAATGACACCAACGCCTTTAAAAAAGGCACCCCTATCGGACATGCCGCCTGCCTGCCAGACTACTAACAAGTAGTGGAGTGCCGGTGTGGTGGTTTGCACCACTGCACCACTGCTCCGCCAGAAATTCGTAATAGGCCCCTAAGTGTCTTTTGGCCACTGCAGCATTGTCACAATGCCTTTGTGACCGGGGTTACCCTGCATCCATTGGCCTTCGTTCTTTCTTGGAAACAGAATTTAGTCAAATATTATGCTGATTGTTGTTTAGGTCCTCAAGGCTTGGATCTTCTTGTTCATACCATGTGTCTCCCGGAGAGGGTTTTTTTACCTTCTTTTGTGTCCTCCATTGTGGTTTTCATGTCTTGGGATGGTCAGTTATGCCTTTTTGTTTTGCCAAAAATAAAGAACACTCTTAAGTTTGTATGTAAAATCTAGCCCTGGTGAAACAGTAAGTAATTTATATTCTTGCTCAATTTCTTCAGTCGTTTTTATATTTCTTTGATAACTATTCAAACTAGGGGTCCAGTAGGCAGCAATTTAAAGTCTGCTCACTATCTGCTTTTGATGGAAGCGGAGCTTGTGGTCGCCATCTTTCAGTGGCATCTACAGGTTGCATTAAAACTCAGTACGGCAAAAGAGTTTATCTGACACCTATAATTTTAGTGGCAAGAGATCATCGAACAACCGCTAATTCTATAATAATAATAATTCCAGTAGCGGCTTGCACATGTAGGAGTGGTGAGGTGGTGGGCTGGGGGGAGGTGGAAGTCGACAGATGATAGGATAAGTAATATAAAATAAAGAAAGAAAGAAAACCACTTACCTTGCACTCACCGCATCGCCTAGTCGACGATGCGGCGAGCATAAGGTAAGTGGTTTCCTTTTATGTATTACTTATCCCGTCATCTATTGAGTTCCACCACTCCCCATCCCGCCCCGCCTCACCGCTCTTACCTGGGCAAGCAGCTACTGTATTTTATACATTGCTCAATACCACAATTCTG
The DNA here is from genome assembly GCF_964204655.1 of Triturus cristatus. NCBI lineage: Eukaryota > Metazoa > Chordata > Amphibia > Caudata > Salamandridae > Triturus > Triturus cristatus. The sequence continues at coordinate 496,083,402 of NC_140589.1, read as the reverse complement.
CCATTTCTTAACGCTGTGCCTCACAGGTGCTTCTGTGATCCCACTTGGTGGCTTACATATTTTAATTTTATTTACTCGATATTGCCTTTTTCAACTAAACTTGTGTGAGCCCATCTCAGGTTGAGGTTGCGATGTTATTACCGAACAACAGAAAGTTTGAGGGGGATATTCACAAGGACTTATCTCCGATTTATCACCACCTTAACGCATCAAAAGTGGAGATAGGTTTAACACCCCATTCACAAGCTGGTGCAAACTGCAGACAATGCTAGTATTACCGCGATAACTGCCCCAAAATGTATCCCCACGGTGGACACCACCAACTAACCCTAATGAGATGCAGAGTAGGCGTTCCCGTGCAAAAACACACGAAAAAACCACAACACCACTTTCACAACGAACTGCCAGATCCGCGATGCGAGTCACAACCATGCGATAAGCCGCGGTAGCAGCAGGTATTTAAAACCTGCCTCCTGCAGGTGTAAAGCCGGACGACTACCTGCAGTAGGCAATAGAGACCCGCACACAGCCAGACCCGAAGAATAAACAATGCCATGGAGCTACTCATCATGCGGCTCGGAGCCCCAACAGGGCCACAACACCCACTGCCACCACCGCCAGGACCGCCACCACCCCCAGGACCCGGACCCACCCCCCCAGACCACCACAGATGCAGCGCAGAGTAAGACAGCAGACCTACCGAAAACGCACCAGTCTCACAGACCTAACACCCGAGGAAGTCATTGCCCACTACAGGCTCAAAAGGTCAACCATCATCCGCATCATGACCCACATCAGCCACAGGTTGACGGTCCCAACACAGCGGAGAACCAACATCCCTCCGCAGACAAAGCTGCTGGCTGTGCTTCACCTGTTGGTCTCTGGTACCTTCCAACCAACAACTGCCAGAGTCTGAGGGGTCTCACAGCCAGCCTTATCAAAGTTCATCACACCTGTCCTGGATGTCATCCTCAGCTTCATACCCCAGTACCTTCACTTCCCCCACACTGCGCAGGAACAGCAGGAGACCAAGCAAGGCTTCTAGGCCATAGCTGGATTCCCAGCCGTGTTGGGGGCAATAGACTGCACACATGTCCCACTTGTGCCCCCTGCGGATACTGCACACCACTACCGCAACAGAAAGCACACGCATTCAATCAATGTGCAGGCAATAGTGGACCACCGGGGAATGTTCACCAATGTCGTCGCAAACTACCCTGGCAGTGTGCACGATTCCTACATCTTCCGACAGTCCATCATCAACCAGCGCTTCCAGGGGTAAGTGCCAAATCAACACACCACACACCTCTAAGTCACCATCACACAACACACAACTGTGGGAATGCACACGTGACCATGCCGTGGGTCAGATAGAGGAAATGTCACTCGCTGGGTCCCCCCCTGTGTGCGTGAGCATAGTGGGTTGGCCCTGAGTATCCCAGGGCTGAGCAGGGTGTGGACAAAAACCCTGTGGCACAGAACGTGGTTCTCTTCCGGAAAGGCCAACATCACTGACAGGGCGGCGCCTCGCAGTACGCCACAAGGCCAACACCGTGAGCAGAGGTGCCTGTGACCCTGTGCACCTGCTGCACCCCAGGAGGCTGATACCCAGATCAAGCCTGCCCGCCCCAGCACCCCAAGGCCGCACTGCTCACCTGCCGACAACATCGTGTGTCAAAGAGGGCTCACCACATGCCGTCACAAGCTCCAAGCCCCAGTCCTGCGACCTCTGCACCCTCCGCAGACCATCGCTGGCACCCACGATACTGGCCCACATCACTCCTTTCTCATTGACATACTCCACCGGCATACTCTTCGTACCAATAGGTCCCGCATGTGGAACTGTGTCCTGAGTCCTGAATGGCAGGGACCCCAAGCCCGTGGCAGTCGCCACAGCACCATACTCCCTATGATCAGTAAGGAATAAATCCATATCGCAGGCCTGCGACACGTGGTGCCACTAACCCTGTTCAATGAAAGCCTGCGACACGAGATGCCACTAACCCTGTTCAACGCAAGCCTGCGACACGTGATGACACTAACCCTGTGCGCCGTCAGCCTCTGGCGGAACATCGTTGGTGTCTTAGCCTGTTGCCTGGGGGTTGTCATCAGCAACGGGCAGGTACGGACTTGGTGTCTGGCATGAGTCTGTGGCATTCATATCCACCATGTTGCCGGACACAGCTGCCATGTGCCCTCTGCATAATGCCTTGGGGTAGACCTCCAATTCTCCCCTGTGACACTCCGTGGAATGCACCTATGACACATACGAGACCCTGCTCTGCCCTCATGACCCTACCCCAGTCTCCCGCAGGTCAGCATCCCGTGGCGGTGGGCCCGTGTCGCCCGCTGTGCATCCAGGGCCATTAACCCTGTGCGACTCAAGTCATCTCTCTTGCTGTTCTGACATAGCATTTCTGTGTGCCTGATGGCTGTTGGAGTTGTTGGTAGCACCAGCTACTCCCTGAGGGCTCGCTTACACTCACCCCACACTCAGCACAGGCGTCACTGGATTAGTGGGCCTGCCATCACATCCTGCCGAACCAAATATTGACTCTTTTCTCCCTGCACTGTCACAGGGGAACAAGGATATGCACTCTGCCCTGTCATAGGTGAACAAGGATATGCACTCTGCCCTTGGATGATGACAACCCTCCGAGACCGGAACACACCCGCCCCAGAGGCAGTACAATGTGGCCCACATACGCACCAGGGGCATTGTTGAACGCACATTTAGCGTGTTGAAGTCACGTTTCGGGTGCCTGGATGGCACAGGTGGAAAGCTCCTGTACAGCCCGAACATCATGTGCAAAATGATTGTTGCATGTTGTGTGTTGCACAACATCTGTGTACCCACCAATGCCACATGGATTCCAGTTCCAGAAGTTCCGGACAATGATGGGGACGATGGGGCAGGTGGCCCACATGCCACTGCAGCTGCGGCAGGAATGGCCCGTAGGAACACCATCATTGACAATTACTTCTCATGAACACGTGACAATGTGGCCGTCCCTGGCAATCATGGGACAGTATTAAATATCCATAAGCACAGCATGTGTGAATAAAACATATTTGCAGGTTACAGGTTGTACTTGTACATTAATGTCACAGTTTCCTGCTGTGCCAGATGTGATTTGCCATGTTGTGCACATTTGTGGCACCAGTTGTGTCCTGTGTTCCGTTGTGAAGGTGTTGCTGTTTGTACCGGGATGTTGTCATTGTTGAGGTGCACTTATACTTATGTGCGTAGTCTGTACAGTGGGTGAATCGCTCCTGTGGCTCTGATTTGTCTGCCACTGGTCCCTTTCATGCGGTGTGCCTGTCAGTTCTGTTCTTCCACAGTGCTGAGGTGTTGCAGACTTGGCTAACTTGTGCTCTTTGTCGAGTTGTGACCCTTGGGCATGGTTTGTCCACAGATGCGTCATTGACGTCAGGGGTTGTTTGTGCAGGTGGTTGTGTCCTAGTGTGACCTGCTCCTTTCCGGATGTGGTCCGCACTCAGCCACCTCAGTGTCGTGCCATGTACATTGTCATTTTGATTGGACTGCAGCCATGCTACTCGTCATGTGGTGTCTCTTGCATTGTCAGTGTGGCTCACGTATATGCATGTTTGCTGTGTTTTGCACATGTGCATGTGTTGGTTGTGTTCTTGTTGATGTGTTGTGTGGGTGCCCCTTTGGGCACATGGCGTACGTGGGACTACTTGGTGTTTTTTGTGTGTGTGCGGAAGGGTGCTGAAGTGTTCCCGTGGGATCAGCGACATGATCCTGAGTCATTGTGGGTATGCAGTGTGCTCTGCTTAATTGTGCATGTGTGCCATTGGGCCCATCTCCCCCCGTCCACCCACTCCCTGGTCGGTGCGCACCCTGTTGATGTGTTGTCGGGTCATGTTGGACAGTGTCCGGATCCCCGACTCCTGTCACCGTCTTCCGACTGGTGACTGTGGCCACCATCTTCTCCATGTCATTCAGTTCCTGTTGTTCCGCTGACCCCCCTGGCACCCCTGGGGTGCATTGCTGCTTTCATGTCGGGAGCGAGTTTCTGCTTGGTTTTGCCATTCACATCAGTCCAGGGCCTCTTGTGCTCTTCCATTGTCCTCCTCTGCCATGCAACGGCATGCACTTGGTCCAAGGTGGTGTGCCATCTTTGCCTCTTTGTTGCCAATGACACGTTGGAGGTGACGCACAGTTGGTGGTGGTGTTCAGTTGGTGGTGGTGTTCTAGCTCATCCGTGACGATAATCGGGTTTTCTTGGCGACTGTACCCCGTCTTCCTCCTCCTCCTCTTCTCATTGGCCTTCCACGGGCCCTGTATTTCTGGGTGTTCCTCCGTGGGCCTTGTGGAGTTCATGTTGTCCTCTGCAGTCGGTAACGGTGCATCCGTGGTACTCCGCAGTTGATGTCGTTTTTTAGTGGCATTTTCTGTATGCTGTTCTTGTGCTTCTTCCCGCATTACGCGTGGGTATTGCTGGCCTCTCGTTGGTTGTCACTGTTTTCATATCGCGTTTTGGCACATCGCATGTTTTTTCGTGTTGAGGTTTGTGTTTTTATCGCCATCCAGGGGGTTGTATCGCGGACAATGGCCGCGTTTTCGGCGGACTATCGCATGGTACCTCCGTGTTGTGAATTCCACGTTGACACAGGGTTATTTTACCGTGATAGGCTGCAATGTGTAAAGTTGCGTTAGCATTTTTTGGAGATGTTTAGCACACATTCTTGTGAATATACCCCTTAGTGTATACATCCGAACATTTTTATAGTGGAAATTGCATCTTTACCGGGTAAGACTTCTTAATGGTATTCAAAGCATGGTGCTTAGGCCAGCTGAGTTGCTCCATGTGTAGTCTGAATCCTTTGCCTGTTGTTATCAGGCACAGCTTTGTAAATTGAGGCAGTATTTTTAGGGGGCGTTAAGAGAATCCTAACCGGAGTGATTAGGAGAGTTCATGCACGCTGTTATGATTGTCTTATCCTTAGCACAATTTACCCATGTGGGGTGTCGCGCGTTAAGTTTTTACCCAACAACAGATATGTCGAATTGATAGATATTCATTCACAGCCATACGATTTTATGCGAAGATGTAAAAATGCACGAACCACGCGAATACATACAAGCGAACTGAAATCAATCTTTCCAAAAATAGCTCCCGACTATGGCTGCAATTTGCCAATGAAATTCAGGCTGCTAATTAAAGCTTTAAGATCAGACAATGGTGACAGTAGCTTGCTATTCGTCGTTGACAAAGACGGGTTAAAAGTGAACCAGCCGTCACAACGTTTATCCCGCAATGCTATGGAAGTCATGTGAAAGGCCCTCTTTGTCGGTATTTCCGATATACGGTTTTTTTTCTGCCTGGATGACAAGACAACATCGTGCCTTTCTCTTGCAGGTGGCGCGCGAACGAAGCAGCTGGCAAGAGAAGCCACGAGGACACCTTGTGGACACTGGCACGAACTGACGTTCATTCTGCGCTGTCGCGGAGAGCCCGTTTGCTGTGATCTGCTCGGAGGATGCAGTTGTTTGTTTCATCCCTCCTTACGAAAACACATCTCCGGCATGACTGGTGCCTCCCTTAGCTTCAAGGAGATATTAATTGGGATCGGTGAATCGTCGTCATGGGTCAGAGAAAGCCCGATGTTTACGTGCAGAATGTAAAGCGCTGTAACGCCTCATCAGGGGCGGCAAGTTCTAAATGTATGGACTAACAATACCATATGATGTGTACATAGCTAGCATCTAACACAAGGGGAGAATGCAACGAACACAGTCACTGATGACACAAATGATGAAAACATATTATTGATTGCTTTATTATCAAGTGACTGCTTTTGCAGTTTTACAAATTCTCAAGCCTCCGCCCTCAGGGCGCACTACTAAGGCTCAGATTACAATTTAGGCAGACAGAAATGAACACACGCTTGTATGTGTTAGGTTCGTTTGGGCTACTTCTGAGATGTTTGGTATTAACTCGTCCAGTTATATCAAGTGTGGGAGACCCAAACAGTTTGTGCGACGGGTAATGCTAGCTGGAAAAACTGCATGCGACTTTGCTTGCAACAGTAGCCATTCTGTGCAGTTTTTTTGTAGGCGGAAGCTGCATACAATGATACACTCTAGAGAAAAAGCTTTCCCTTGCCAACCCTACTCCCACCACCCAACTCCTGCATTTCACATCACACCCACACACCGGAGCATACATACCCCTGCTCGGAGCAGGGGTAAATGTGCGGAGTAAAATTACATAGATTATGGGATTCTTCGTGGTTTTATGACTGAAAGAAATCGATCCGCACGGTATTTCCCCATTCCATGGGGTGTTACTCGTAATTGCTAGCTACTGGGGTTGTAATGATAACATGGCGTGTGATTTTACCGTAAAACCTGTACGGTGCAACTTGGAATCAGGGCCCAGATACGGAGAATAAAAAGTACTATTCCTGCTCAACGCATTATCTTTTAGCATATTCAAAATAATGAAAGGGCGTGCTGAATGCAGAGACTATACAGCCAATGGCATTCAAGTTGAGCACACGTGTCTGCAGCAGGCGCATGAACTGCTCGGGCTCTATTTCACAGCACTCGACTTCACTCTTGCTCTTCATGCGATATCGCATCTAAATTGACCTCAACTATATTTTGCTCATTGATTTTTTGAGCTAACCCTCAGGTGCTAGCTCTCCTGACTGCTTGAAAAGAGTGTACCTGCTGACCTGCTGGGTTTACCGTTAGGTTGCACCTGGAAGTATTGTCGGTTCGTTACTGAGAACTGCTAATATCTGTGTGTGGTGCGAAAGTCACGACTTTAAATCCCTGCGCGGCCCACAGGGCCCACAGGGCCGCTTAGCCTGCTGACATCCAGAAAATGAGTTTCATTAAAATGAGAGAACGTAGCGCCTATTTCCAGTGCTTATAAAAACGATATATCCGGAGCGTTAAGTGGCATAAAATCAAGTATTTAGCACGATAATTGAAAGTGGACAAAAGAGCATGGAATATTTGCGTTTCTATAATTGGAGAGGCAGACACTGAGCACAAACAGCCACTGCACGTCATGTTGAATTAAACCGAGCAAAGATAGCTTTGCCGGAATTAGACAACCGGGGGTGTGGAACAGCAGAGTCCTGATAGTTCAACAGCTTTCATTTAGGCTTCGGGTGCAGGGAGAGTACAATGGGGCTGTTATGTTTTTTTTCTCCCTAAAGCGTCTCGGGTCATCTATTTTCAGCATTTGTCGCCGCGCGCTCTCTGCTGATCACGCCTGCGCGTTGCTCTCAGTCCCACGCACGTTCCCTGACGAGGAGGCGCAGGCTTACAAAGCACCCGCTCCACAAAAGAAGGCGCTGGGCTGCGAGTGTCATAAAGAAACGCCCCCACACCTACTTCGTCTAAATTTGTATTCCACGCATCGAGCCCATGCATCTTTCAGAGCTGATGCCGCTGCTCAGAGTATGCTGTTCCTTGCATTACAGATGCAAAATCCCTCTTGTGGCTGTGTGTGGTGTAGCAGTCATGGCGGGAGAGATCTGGTCGCTGACACTGTACTAGCGTAAAACAGTGCACTGCGAGGGTGATGTTTGTTATGAGCAAAATGCGTGACGAAAACATCCGATTGTGATCGATGAACATTTTATGAATTTCCCAGGTCAGGATGTATCTATGCAACATCGACTACCAAAGATATTGACACCAAAATGGGAAATAACACTAGTCAGCTCCATTCAATATGTTGCTGATAATAAAGTCTAAAGAGCAGCATGCAAAGGTGTGTATCATCGCAAAATGGTAACTTTGGCACTGAGGGCCTGTTTCACAAAGGTAAACGTTCTCCAATTCACAAAGGAATTTTATGAGTATAATGTTTACGACTGCAGAGTTTCCTCATTCGTGGGGAGACTCCGCACATTAAAAGGTAGGCAGTCCTAAAGATTCTACTCATAAAGTTGCTTTGTGAAGTGCAAAACATCGTAAACTTATACCAAAGTGTAAATTTATCTTTGTGACTCAGGCCCTGATTTCTACCATCTTTCTGCAAGTGGTAAAAATGATATGATTTATGATAGAACTTGTGATTGTTACCATTTGATACATTGAGGCTTATTTATAAGCTCCTTGCGCCGCCGGGTGCATCCTTTTTTGTGATGCTCTGCTGGTGCAGGAGCCTGCTCCATATTTACCAGGCAGCACTAAGCCACTTTTTTTGGCTGAATGCTGTCTTGTAAATATGGTTCCCTTTTATTGTTCCCTTGAATGCAATTTTCTGCGTTAAAGGGGTGTGTAATGCGTGTTGCAGGGGACATTGGCAGCAAAATCCATGGTTTTTGACACTGCCCCAGATTTATGAGAAATCGTAAGTCTGAGGGAGAGCAAAAAACTTACGCCTCCCCAGGGCAGGTGTAAGGGAGGCACAAAGAGGAGAAAAATCTTTATTTCTCCTTGTTTTTCTTTTTCTATGTTTTCTGCATTCTGCTAACATAATATTGATATCAGCACCCAAAAATTGAGAACAGCACCCAAACATTATCAGCAGCTACATAAAATAACAGACAATATAAGACAGCGGCTACGTAACTTGTCCATCAGTAATATAATAAAACCTAGAGCGCTGATGAATCTTACATAACAAATGATGACAAAATATAGAAAGCAATATCATAACAGTAGCTGCAGATTACATAGTTTAACACATGGGTACTCTCAAACATATTCCCAGGGGCTATAAAGTTTCGTCTGTGATGTGACCGAGAGCCGCATTGATGCCAGCAGCATGGCAGTTGGGGTTTGGTGGCAGGGAAACTGGGTTGGTGGTAAGGTGGGTGTAGGGGAAGCAAAGCATATACATCTAGTGTCTGAATTGCACAGTGTGAAACCAGACTCTTGGGAATAATCTCAGCTTCTCAGCTTAACCAATTTCTGTGATCCTAGTCAATTGTTTGATTTGGCTTTTCCTCCTTTTTCTTTATTATCACAAATGATGACCACAAAATACATGATTTGAGGATGAGCGCTGTACAAAACGACCTCCTCTGTTTGGTTTAATAAAACTATAATGCTGTTCATGTATGATAGAAACACATACCACTGATTTGCCTCTTAGTTCACTGTTTGCACTTATTGTCATGGTGGGGTTGAGGAAATATGAATTTTATGACCAGTTATGTCCCCTATCTTAGACCCCAACGGCTCCATGTACATGCTACAAGTACATGTATGTTCCCTCCAGTTCCAGCTATGAAGACGCAAATGCATGTGCGTCCAACGTCAACATGTCCTCTTTCAGATCCGCCATGAATGGGTCGAATATTCCATTCCTAAGTATGATTGGCCACCGACTTTATATGGTTCACTTTTCATGTTTTACAGTTCAGGCGAGTAGGCCCTGAATTCTGCCATCAAGCCTTTTCCTGCTTCTGCCTCTGAAATGCTCCAGCCTGGACTTGCATCCGTATCCATGAACTTTGTCCTACTCCCTGCGCGGCTAACGGTGCCTGACGCGGCCTGTTGCCTGCCAAAAACTGTATTCAGCCTTCAAGTTATCTGCTCGGCTCCTCATCCAATGCATTCCTGTCTAGTAGTTTAGGTAAACATCCTTCCAGCTACCGAGCAAAGGGCCCGGCCTCGCTGTCTTTATGCAAGTAATTCATAGCCCCTGTTACCATGGAAGATTCCTGCCCCTTCGCATCTCATGTAGACACATAGACGCTTGTACATGCACTAACAGTCAGTATAGAATAGATTCCGTCCGAGAGACCTTTCCTTTTGGATAAACCAGTTCCTTAAACAAAGATATTAGATACGATTTGGGATTAGGTTGACCTGACCCCCAGACTTCTGTCTCCACATGTAGAGCTAAATGTCAATTCCCCTTCACCCTTTAGTTGCACGTCAATCACACGTCATGCGGCTGCGCGCGCATCTCTGCCAAATATTTCTGCTGACACTGCAGGATTCTCTTATGGATCCACCCACTTGTGACATCATTTTAAATGACGTTTCTAGTATACGCCTATTACTACGCCTATTTCCATTACGTATGTGTATTCTTATCTGTATTATCAGCTGTTACGCCTCCTGCATCTGTCCTAATGCAATGCTTTTCATATATATATATTTACTTGTCAATAATGTATTGCCTATCCCTTCCTGAACCTTCGTGGTGATGGAATATGATTGCCTGGTTCGAACCATAATTCCTTTGTAAGGAATAAAGTCCTTTTCAGAACCTCTAATACCACGGATTCTGCCTCTTATTTTGACTGAGTTATTCTTACTAGACTTTACCGCATAAAAAAATAGTACAGGTAATTTAAATATTTACCACAGGGTGAAGAATGAGGGTTTCTAAATTCATGTTTGAAAACTATCATTCTTTTAAAAATACTTCTCAATGCACTGATTTAATCTGATGTACTAAGGTGAAACAGTTCTGCATGTGAATGAAATACACTTTTTGACTTTTGAACAAACTTTATCATACACTTAAATTTTTGCTGCAGGATTCCTTTAAAAAATAAAGTATTTTTAAAGTTTAGTGGTGCCAGACACCCTAGTTACTTCCTTTCTTTAACTTAAATTAACCTTTAAATAAATGCTTGCCCGTTCATTTAACATCTTTTTGATGTTAGTGTGGAGCTGAGTAAACAGCAGATGAGTACTGCTGTTGATGAGGGGGACGCATGTAAAAGTCAGAAGGGCCGCATGTGGCCCCTGGGCTGTACTTTGAGTATCACCACACCACATGCAACAAGATAACATTTTATTTTATTTTTTGAAGCTTGTTTATTAGGTTTTCTCAGAACTCATCAAACATAAACAACCAGCATGATATTGAAGTACATGGATAGATACATGCATAGCAGAGACATCGAATCATCAAATAAATACAATGCAGAGTGCAGTATAATAAAAAACAGCAGGACATAGTACATCGAATGGACATTGTATAAGAAACACATGCACATCATATAATATACAGAGCAAGGCGGAGATAAAAACATATCAATGCAGTCAGAGTGCAGATGCAGCATAGGGAAGCAGTCAATAACCAGGACGTAGGTTGTGGTGAGCTGGGGAGTCATGGGTCATATCCGGCCACTATCGGGTGTTCCAGTAAATACAATTTGAGTGGATTTCAAATGTCACTGGGCCTACACGTGCGTGGAAGGAGTTCGAAATATGTGTAGGTTTGTTCTTGCCAAAAAATCATGTCCCCAATCCACTCCTTGAATTTGGATGCTCGGCCACGACCCCATTTGCATGCCACTCGCCTTCTGGCCAGCACTAGACTAAATGAGACAAATTTGCGATATGCCAATGGGAGCTTCTCTGTGTATCCGAGGAGCATTAGCAGGGGGGATAATGGAAGTTTCAAAGAAGTCATTAATTCTAGCGCGGTGAGCACCTGTTGCCAGTAGGCAAGTATTGAGCTGCAATTCCAAGCAAGGTGGAGGAAATCTCCGGCTTCAGCCCTACAACGGTCACACCGACTAGTGTCTCTTAACTTGTATTTGTGGAGCTTAACCAGAGTGTTATAAATGTGGTGTAAAAACTTGTAATGGATGATGCAGAGCCGGCTACTAGAGGAGTCTTGTTCAGTTTGTTCACAACAGTTAATCCACTGTTGGTCAGTGATTTCTTGCCCTAGCTCGGCGGGCCATCTATCCCCTGCCGCACAGGGGGTGTAAACGGTGTCAGTATACAGGCTGTGATATAGTGTGGATACTAAATGTGAAGCACTGTCAGTGCGCAGTATCTAGTGCAAAGGGGCGATTTCTAGTGGCTCTAGTGGGTATGAAGGGGTATATTCTTTAAGGTTTGTCGCAGGCACACATAACCGAAAATATCCATGGGGGAAGGCGGATGAGTAGGAAAGAGCTGATGTGATGTGCGAACTTTGCCATTTACATAAAGGTCACCCCAGCATGTGATGTTGTATTTAGCTTTAGTTTTGTGAAAAGCACCCTACTGCAGTACAGGCATCTTCGGATGGTACGTGAGAGGGAGTAATGGTGAGTATAACATGGGAGTGTGAAGGCATCGGGCAATACGTTGCCATGCTTTACCCGTGCAGTCTACCTAGGTCGGGCAGGAGGAGCGGGGTGTGGGTGTGGTCAGTGTAGTCCCGTCTAAAGGAATAGGATCCGCCAGCCAGGGTTCAGTCGCCACGTAAGGCGTATCTCTTGGGGGGTGGAACCAGTAGTGGGCATAATGCACTTGAGCACAGAGATAATACATTTCAAAATTGGGGACGTCTAATCCCCCTTGTGAGTAGGGATGTGAGAGTGTGTCCCACTATAAGCGAGGCTGTTCACCGCCCCATATTAGTCTTATTAATTCGGATCAGAGCAATGTGAAGAAATGTCTGCCCGGGTCGTATGGAATTTAAAAAAACAGACATAAATGTTTGGGGAGGATGACCATTTTAATGCAGGAGATGCGCCCAGCCATGGTGAGAGGAAGAGCGATCCATTGTGTTTTGCTGCCAGTTATGTGTTCTAGCGTTCGCCCATAATTGAGTCTCATCAGTTCCTCGCGATCAGTAGTGACGTGTATTCCTAAATATTTTATGTCAGAAGTGCACCATACAAAAGGGAAGTCAGTGTTAAAAGGTGTCGCAGAATTAGTGAGAGGAAAAAGCTGAGATTTGGCCCAGTTAATTAGGATGCCAGAGAAGCCACCAAATGTAACAAATTCATGGAGAAGCGGATTAAGATTCTGCAGTGGTTCCTTAACGGCAACAGGATAACATAGATTGCAAAATAACAACAAGGAGAGAAGCTACATATCAGCAGCTATATATTAAAAAGATAAAAAACATGAAATATCATAACAAACAGCATCCACAAAACATAAAATAAATATAGAGAGTGGCTAGGAGGGTGTTGAGGTCTACTAAATGTGTTGGTGTGTGATGCTGTATTGCTCTCCAGCGATGGAGGCATCAATGGTACAGCAGGTGCAGTATCGCCCAGGGTCAGGGTTTTGTTTTGAAGAGGCCATCTGCTCCTCAGCTGTGGATGCTTTTACTTCTCAAGAAGGTATTAGAGGGGTCCATTTCCCATGCTTGCACTGGGGCTAATGGTACTCTTGCTATGTCTCTGATGCTCTCATACCTGTGAATAACATTGAACTCAATGAGTCTTCAACTCACCTTTAACCCAATCCTTTCCCCTACCCCCACTTCTACCCACCTACTCCAGATGGACCATCAGGGGTTTAAATGAAAAAAACAGAAGCAGTGAATGTGCTGGTGATGTGGGAATAGGATGGGCAATAACACCTCCTGCAGTTTTCTGCTGTGCTGCTTGGCAGTTCTTTTAGGTATGGCCGAACTTCCCCGCCGAGGCCCATCACTGAGCTGAATGGCCTGCCTGCTGGGGTGTAGTGGAGGGCTAACTCAGCCTAACCAAATTAGAAACCCTAAAAGTACAAAACTGTGGAAAATAACTTTAATGGATGGCTATATAATCCTTAGCTGTGCACTGGGGTGCAACGCCAAAGGGCGTGGCATAGCCTAGGAAATCAACAATAAATGCATCAAGCTCTCTTGCTAGTACCAGTCTTTTGTTGTAGCTTATTATACTGTGAACTCAACCCAAAGTTATTGGAGGCTTTACATGAGCACATTCATTATTTATAGGCTCAGGCAGATTAGGTGACTTGCCCCGAATCACAGGATGTTGAGCCAACACCAAGACTTGAACTTGGTTTCTTAGCACGAAAACCGGCAGCTTTGGCCATTATGCCACAACACTTTCAGTCTGAACTATTGCCATTTTCAGGAAAAGGTAGAACGCAGTGCAATTTTGCACTCCGGTCAAAGCAGCGTTACATTAAACAAAAAGCGGTATTGTGAAAAATCATGCAGAAGCGATAGCCGCTACTATGGTCCCAATCTGCGCTTGACATGCTTCGTTTGAGGTCAGCTTGCTTAAAAACATAACTCACACAGCTGTGCTCAAGAGTACTTGCAGTCTGCGGAGGCTGTCATGCAAATCTGAAAATGCACTAGATACAGCAAGGGAATGAGGTCAGACACCCTACACCCCAGGAAGAGGCATGAGGCGCAAAGCAGGATGAACTCTGTCAGGGAAAAGCAAACTTGGCTTGTTTTGGGCTCGAGGGTCCAAGAGTATCTCGAGCTGAACCAGAGCCAGGCACTGGGCTCTAGAGAAGCTCAAGCTTTCAGTGACTCGCCCACCTGTAAGTATATAGAGTTTCATTTAAATATAAAAATAGTAACAACAAAGCAACATTATTTTTATCCATAATTCATAAAACTTCTTTATTCTGCATTATACCATCAAAGTACAAACTCATTACATTACAATATAATGAAGGAAAAAGACCTGAAAATTGACTCTAGTCAAAGTTAAAATCCAGGAAAGTACATAAAAGTATTAAAAAAATAAATAGATTGTTGTGTTTCGATTTAAATGCCTGTACTTAGGTTTCCATGAATCATGTCCTTATATAGGCACAATTCGCATTGCCCTTATTTAGGCATAGAATCCCAGTCCTTATTTAGGCATTTGCCATGCTATCTAAATACAGGCATGGTCACCTACATCGGTCCATCCCATGTCACAACGAGTTCTTAGAAACCAGACCCTTAAGCCATCGGGACTTTCCCTAGCCAGGATTATTTATTTCTCCAAGAACTCATCTATTATGTATGAACTGCTATTCCTTAGGGGTTCATCCATGACATCTTCCTCTGCCCGACTTTACGACAATGCTAGCATTCCTAAGCACCTTCCAGGTATAAATATGCCTTCCCTTACCATGGCAAACCACGGCACGGCTCGGTACGACTTGACTGCACGGTTCGCCACGGCAAGTTCGGAAGAGACCATATCCCGGTCTGACGCACTGTCCAGTTGCTGTCATCCCTGCTCGCAGAGAATCCAGCTTCCAGTGTTCTGACTCCCTTCGCGGGCTGTTGGAGTTTGAGACCCGGAAAGAGATTCCCAACTCTCTCATTCTAAGGTGTGGAGTTGACAAGAACCTAGAGGGACTCTTGGCATACAAACTTAGTATATCCTACTATAGAAAACAGCACCTACTCTTAACTTGTACTACTCTTAGGTTAGGTGCACTGGGGTAGAACAATTTAGAAGCATCAGATGAGTATTCACTTTTTAGCCTGTGTTATTTATGTATGTATATATGAATATATGTCATAGCTAAAAGACAATGCTAGCGCAGTATTATTTCTTCTTACTGCTTACACTGTGCGTATTATATCTTGCTTACTGTCTAATGATTGTAACAGCTCACATCTCTTACACGAGAAACAAGACTGTTCAATAAACCCTTTTATTGAAACGCCCGTCTATCTATTTCTGTGTAACTCTGAAGAAACTAAGCATGAACGATTGATTAAGTGAAACTGTTATCTGTCGTTTCCACGATTCTGCGACGTGTTCCGATTCTAAGGAAAACAAAGTTGTCATGTTTATGCGGTTGTCAGAAACGAATCCCTTCTTGTTCATTCGAGAAGTTTCTAGTGACCTCTGAGTTAGCTGGCACACACAACTAATTAAGTTTAATGTACTCGATAGGAGCATACTGACCTTAGTCCTATGCAAAAACTATAGTGTAAATTATTCGAATGCGCAGAGCTTATAAGGGAAGTAGGAGCTACACTACAAGATCCTTCCAATCATATAAAAGATCCATGACTTATAGAGACTGTCAAAACAACGCTTCCATTAGTCTAAATGTTTATGCAATGATCAGAGTTAAGCAATATGTTCTTTTTGATATTGTTTTGCCTAACCCTCCACATAGTCAACAAAAAGCGTGAAAATGCAAACACTGCTCACTGGCTGGTGTCACAAGTTATAATTCTCAGCGCCTCTCTATGTAACCTAACACCAAAATTCCTGCACAGTGGGTGAATATACAGTCTCTTAGGGGCTTGGCACACTGGACAAAAAAATATAACATGCTCATGCATTTTTCTAGCTTCAAGACAAGATACACACTGCTGGTAAGAGGAACGCAACGCATCACCAAACCTCACTGTGAAGAGAAGAAGGGGCAGGGACCCATATCTAATCTGCATGTACAGTTTCCTACCAGTCGTCGGCTCAATTTCATCCAAGAAACTCTCCAGCTCATAACTGTCACCAGTTCAAGGGTGGTAGCCAGAGACTGGCAACTCTGCCCAGGGTCTGTACCCTGAGGCTATACATTTGCCTGGTGTGAAAGGACTTCCAGGCAGCAACCACCACCCCCATCATGGGTGACACACTCTATCTGTGTAATGCAGGGGTCTGCCTGGTGCAAGTCTGCAGCCCTCTGTCTCTGTGACAGTGCAGGGATCCCCCCAGGCCCCACCTGGGTGAGTCTTGGGCTCTCTGTTCTCAGAGATGGCAATCCCTGTTCCACTGGTCCTTCCACTGTGGACCGTTTCCACCTCCTGTCCTTCAATCTGGGCCTACTTAGCCTCCACTGTGGAGCGGTACCCCAGAAAACAGAGCTAGCAGGGCACCTTGGGTGGCCATCCCACCCAATTCCCCTGACACTGCGGAGATCCCTCCAGTGGATGGTCTCTTGGTGCAGACCAAATCCCCCTGCTTGTGCCCCAACTGTGAGCAATCCAAGCACAAGGGCAGGAAATAAGGCGCTCTTGGCCTCCATCTACCAAAACCTCCCCTCCTACGCTTTGAAGGGACATGAGAACCATTTCTCCCACACTGAACTGGGACCTGTCTGGGTCACTGTTTACCTCCTCCTTACTCTTTTGGGGGAACCTGAGCCACCCTCTTTAGGATCACTCCCTAATGCCTTCCCAGACACTGTGGTACTCACCCAGTGGTATGCATCCTTTACAAGCTCCCTGGAGTCAGGGAACTTGCAATCAACCAGGTATTGGTGTAGCTCTGGCAAACAGTGACTGGACATGTGCTCTCTGGCGATCGAATTATACAGCCCCTCATAGGTGTTTACTTCACCACTCTTCACCCAACCATCCAATGCCTTACCCAAGTAACCTATAAAACTCCACCAGGACTGGCGAGACAGTTTCTGACAGGCTCTGAACCTCAACCTGTATTCTTCTTAAGCAAATCTATATTTCTTTACAAGAGTCTCCTTCATGGTGGGATACTTTGTCCTGTCTCCCTTCTCTAGAGCAAGCAGGGGTTCCCTAACATCTCTAGGTATTTGCCTCCAAATGCCAGCTCTTCAACCTCTCCTCAGGGATCCTATGTCCTTCTAGAGTGACTTCATATTCCTCACACCCCCTGTTTATGCCAACCCCACCTCAAAGCCAGGCACCAAGTCAATGGGTATGTGGATCCTTCCTTCATCCCTGGATACTGTTGTTTCACTTTCACCATTCTTGCTGGACTCTAACAGCTGTTTGGCCTTAACGCCCAGCTCTTTAAGACTCAGTTCATGAGCTAACAAGATTTTTCTCTCTTCCAGGGCTCTCTCAGGCTCCTTTTATTGTACCTCCATGACACATTTTTCCTGAGCTAAGGCTCCCTCAGCCCCACCTCTCCTCTTCTCCATTAGGGCTCTTTCAGTCTCAGATTTTCTCTCCTCTGCAGCCAGTTGGGCCAGCCGCAGCATCAGGTCCCTCTTAGCCTGTCTGTCCTTCAACTCCTCTGGGGACAGGGGGAGAGAGGTTACACTGCTTCCCCCATTGCATCCAGGAAGGGACTCCATCTCTGTAGCATTCTCCTACTTCTCTGGAGGCATTGCCAAGTCTTACTCATCCTCCTTCTCAGGGCCATAACCCTCTTGGTGCCCTGATTCTGGGGCCAGGAGGAAAAGGGGCTCCACTTTTTCTAGCCCTAGAGCTGCAAAGTAGTCCTCCTCAGCCTTTTCCTAGGGGTCATCACTCTCTTGGAAAAGCCCCAACTTGTGAGCTTACTCAAAGAGGCACAGGGCAGTCTGAATATCCTGCTCAGGAGATCTCCCACCCATAGCCAGCCCCTTCTCCTTGGAGACCTTCTTCAGTTCTCTAATAATGTACAGTAACAGGCAGATGAAATCCAGTTCCATTCTGTCATGGTATCACAGATGCGACAGCAAAAGAGTTCCAAGTGTATGAAGGTGAAGCAGGAGTCAAATTTAGAATAAGGTCAAAATGAGAGAAAAAGGAGAATATAAAAAACTTGTAATGGCCTTATATATGGGATGGTAGTGTACACCAAATCACTGTATGGCACTGGACAAACATAAGTCCTCTCCCACCTCTGTCACCAATGTTAGAAATTGGGTTGTTGGTTGAATGGGGTGTGAGCCCTGGTCAAGCAGCAATCACAATCCTACTCACGGTAGGGAACAAGCAAACCCCAGATTAACCTGTGCACAACACTCTGGTAGCTTGGCACAGAGCAGTCAGACTTAACTTTGAGGCAATGTGTAAAGTATTTGTGCAACTCTTCAAACAGTGACACAGTGAAAACACCATACAGAATATCCCACATCAGGTTAGAAATATAGAGCTACATTTTATAAATATAACAAGACCAAAACAACAACATTCCAATCAGTTGAAACAGAGTTGTGAATTTGTAACAAATAAACTGTGAAATAATGCCTAAAACAGAAAGCACTAACCATGGCTATCTGGTCAAACTGGACAAGGTCAAAGTCAAAAGTTCAGGTCGATCTCAATAGAGTACAGGTCAGATACAGTCCCAGATTAGTCCTGCTGAAGTTTTACCTTCTCAAGTTTTGTACCAAGAGTCCTGTTCACGTTTAAGAGTGTTGTAGGGAGCAAGGAGATCGTCGCGGGTGGTCATCAGCGTGACACAGGGAGCAGGCCAGGAGTTGCCGACAGGCAGGCTAGTGTTTTGCATTGGCATTCCTCCACGGGCGATGGATTCTTGCTGTGCAAAGAGACGGGCTGGCGGTGGCTCACAATGAATTTCGGTGTGAGCGGCATGGTCTAGTAAGAACGGGTCTGTTCGCAGTTGCAACAATCCAATCAGTAAAACCAGAGTTGTGAATTTTTAACCAATAAACAGTGAAATAATGCCTAAAAGCAGAAAGTGACAACTGCGGCTATCTGGTCACACTGGACCAGGTCAAAGTCAAAAGTTCAGGTCAATCGCGATGGAGTGTGGGTCAGATACAGTCCAAGATTAGTACTGCTGAAGTTTTACCTACTCAAATTTTGTGCCAAGAGTCCTGCTCCCATTGGAGAGTGTTGAAGGGAGGAAGGAGATCGTCGCGGGTGGTGGTCGGTGTGACAGAGGGAGCAGGCCTGGAGTCACCAACGGGCGGGTTGGTGCTTTGCGTTGGTGGTTCTCCCTGGGCGATCAATGATTGCTGTGCAAAGAGACAGGCTGGCGGAAGCTTACACTGATTTTCAGTGAGAGCGGCATGGTCATGGTGCAAACATGTCTGTTCACGGTTTAAAAGAACCCAGATGCTTGTTTTTAAGAGCCCTTGAGCCACACCAAGGTTCCAGGACCTGGGAGGCACCACTTGGGGTCAGGAACTCCCAGCAGCTGGGCCCAGGAGCTGGTTAGGGAGCCTGTTATATCCCTGAGGCTCAGATCAGGACGCCAACAGACCAGTTCTCATTGTCCAGGCAATCTGGTCTGTTCCTGGTCAGAAGCGAGAGGCTGCTTTAATTGGTGTAATTTTTGCTGCTGTGAATGTTTTTTAATACTTTTTAAAGGAAAAAGGAATTTTTATTGACTGCACTGTTTTGATAGGTGGGGGGCATTTTGAGTGGTGTTATTTACTTAGGGGGAACCTCCGTCTCGGTCTCCCTTAGGTCAGCGTTCTAGCCCTTTTGGACGTTGACTTGCACTTCTGCATCCTCGCTCTCAAATTGAGCCAATGACGCGGCCGTGCTGTGGCACTTCTCACTCGCTCTGATCCTGGTCAGAAGCGAGAGGCTGCTTTAATTGGTGTAATTTTTGTTTGCTGCTGTGAATGTTTTTTAATACTTTTTAAAGGAAAAAGGAATTTTTATTGACTGCACTGTTTCGATAGGTGGGGAGCATTTTGAGTTGTGTTATTTACTTAGGGGGAACATCCGTCTCGGTCTCCCTTAGGTCAGCGTTCTAACCCTTTTGGACGTTGACGCGCACTTCCGCATCCTCGCTCTCAAATTGAGCCAATGACGCAGCCGTGGACGCGCTGCTGGCGCGCCAAAGGCGTGCCAAAGGCAAGCCCGTCTGCGCCCGTCCGCGCCAGGACAGGGCTAGGGGCTAGAACCCCGGTCCATTTTATCTCAAATGATTATTGCAATAATAGGGAGCAGCTCCTTAGGTTTAAAGGGGAGATGAGGAATAAGTGTGTGCATATTTTGTCTCTGGAAGAGGGGATTACTTCCTGCCCTTATTGTGATTTTAAATTTAGGTTTTTTCACACTACTTCCCCCTTGGCAACGGAAGATGGTAAAGGTAAACCTATATCAATGTTACTTCTTAACGGTTGATCCCTCCCTAAACACTCCAGTGAAATGTATTTACTTCTAGAAGAGAGGAGTCCAGATGCCCTCTTTTTAAGGGAGACCTGGACCAGCAAGGATTCTGATGCCGATGTGGTTCAGGCTCTTCCTTCTAATTACGTCATTCTCAGACAAGATCGTGTCAGTGGCCGTGGTGGGGGGATTGCCATTATATATAAAAATATCTATAGATGTAGATCTACCATGAGTCCTTTATCTGATTGTGAGAGCCTTTCTTTTGATATAAGCTTTTCACCTACTTGTACTTTCTCTGGGATTCTTATATACCGTCCTCCAGGAGCATGTGCCAATTTTTGTAACAATCTCCCAGATATAGCCACCAGTGGGGCGAGTCTTTCATCCAATTTTTCGATCCTGGGTGATTTGAATATGTATTTTAATGATCCTGATTCCTCTCCCTCGCAGGACCTTATCGAAGCTTTGGAATCGTTTCAATTTAAGCAAATTGTGACCGGCCCGACCCATAAATTAGGCCATTTGCTTGACCCTCTATTTACAAATCTTACAAACATTATTTTTGTTGAGGCCATTGCAGTACCGTGGTCTGACCACTTTTTATAATCATTTATTTGGACTCTTCAAGGTCTGATACAATCGTTTGTTAGGGCTAAAAAGTTTTGCCGCATATGGTCTAAACTTTCTGTTGAAAGTTGGGTAACCAATCTTACAAATTCTACCCCTCTACCTCACTCAAATCCTGCGATTGCTAAGGCCAATTTTAACAGTTGGCTGGAGTCCTCCTTGGACTCTGTCCTCCCTAAGAAGGAATTATGCCATCGAGTCGGGCCCAATAAGAAAGCGTGGTACACCCTGAAACTTAGACAGCTTAAGCAATCTTGTAAACGATCTGAAAGGAAATGAGGAATGATTTTTCAGAGATTAGTAAGAGCAATTATAAAGAAGCACTTAAGCTTTATAAAAATGAAATAAAAACTGCTCAAGCTTCTTACTATCATGGAAAAATTGCCTCTGCATTCAATTCCCCTAGGGAAATTTTTAAAATCATGAAATCCCTGCTCTCCCTTCCCAGTCCTCTTACTGACTCTGGGGATGCTCAAAAGCATTGCGATGATATAGCAAACTTTTTCTCCACAAAAGTTCACAACATCTATTCTACGTTCCTGCAAACTATCTTGGATACTAATACTCCATCGCCTATACAACAAGTCATGCTGGAGGAATTTGCCCCGCTGACTCTTCCGGCCCTGCAGAAGCTCCTGCTGGAGCTTAAATCGGGGTCTCCGGCTGACCCTGCTCCGCCAGCCATTCTTAATCTGATTTCAGAGACTGTCTCTCCAGTTATTTTGCATGTAATAAATTCCTCCCTTATAACGGGGCAGGTTCTGCTTCTCTGGAAACAAGCAAGAGTCAAAGCTCTTTTGAAAAATTCCAATTTAGATCCTGAGGACTGGGCTAATTACCGCCCTATTTCCTTGCTGACGGAAATTAGTAAACTTGTGGAAAAATATGCCAGTTCCATACTGGCAGCTTTTCTGGAGGAAAATAACTGCCTCCGCCCTACCCAGACTGGCTTCAGGTGTCATCAGCACACAGAGACCGCCCTTCTCGCCGTGGTCGAAGATTCTAGAAAAATCTTGGAGAATGAAGGCTGCGCTGCGATCATTTTATTAGATCTCAGCGCAGCCTTTGATACGGTCAATCATCAAATTATGATCCAAAGACTCAGGGAGGTAGGAGTAGCAGGGACCACTCTCAAATGGTTGCAGTCCTTCCTGTCAGACAGATCATTTGCGGTCTTTGAAGAGGAGGCTCTTTCGAATCAGATTCCCCTGCACTGTGGAATCCCCCAGGGGTCCTCTCTTAGTCCCACTATGTTTAACATCTACATGAGGCCCCTTGCGGAGGAGGTGGCCCCCTGGGGGATCCACATTGTCACGTACGCTGACGACACCCAGTTGGTGGTGTCCCTTAGTCAGCAAGATAGAG
Organism: Triturus cristatus; assembly: GCF_964204655.1. NCBI lineage: Eukaryota > Metazoa > Chordata > Amphibia > Caudata > Salamandridae > Triturus > Triturus cristatus. The sequence continues at coordinate 496,061,011 of NC_140589.1, read as the reverse complement.
TAAAACCGGGTTTAACCGCCTGCCTTGAGAAGGTCTTTGAGTGGATGGATTTGTCCTTTCTCAAATCGAACGGTGCCAAGACAGAAATTATGATACTGGGCCATGCGGCCCCCGCAAATTTAGATCCCAAGTGGCCCAGCTGTCTTGGCCCCCCTCCTGTTCCAAAGACGCAAATTAAGAGTCTGGGCGTATGGTTTGATTGCAACAGTACAAGCACGTAAAGCTGCTGCTAATTCTTATGGTCTTCATAGATTGATAAGGAAGATTCTTCCTCTTCTGCCATTTGAAGCCAGGCGTATGCTGGTCCAAGCTCTTATTCTATCACGGCTGGACTAAGCGAATGCAGTTTACTTGGGTGCGCCGCAAGGAACTACAAAGATCTTACAGACTGTCCAGAACTGTGCGGCCCGCCTCTTAATGAATGTCCCGAAGCGCAGTTCTGCTAAGTTAGCACTTAGTTGGTTGCATTGGCTCCCTGTTCAGTAGAGAATCAGGTTTAAGGCAAAGTGTATTATCCATACGTCTATTGGTGGTAATGGCCCGCCTATAATTCAGTCCATGGTGCAATTATATCGCACCAATAGAACTCTTAGATCTAATAATAAACAACTTCTTGCAGTGCCCCTGATTAAACGGTCACGGACAGGAGGTCTCCGGTTTCTATATAATGCTGCTAAGTTCTGGAACCAGCTTCCAGACCATATTCGTCTTGAGCATGATTATCTCAGATTCAGGAAGCAGTTGAAGACCTTTCTCTTCCCGTGAGCAGTGGTGAATGATAAGATGTCACAGAAAGCGCTGGGATGCCATTGGGTAGCCATGCGCTATATAAATGCGTATTCATTCATTCATTCATTCATTCATTCAAGGGGGCAACAGGCAGCAGGTCAGCACAGCAGGGCAGCAGTTCCTTGCGAGCATCAGTCCAGCAGAATACAGTCCTTGTAGCACCACAGCAGTCCTTATTCCTGGCAGAGTGTTCACAAGTCCAGGAGTGTACCCAAGTGTTTGTGTCTGAGGTCCTTCTTTTATGCAGTTGTGCTTTTGAAGTGGGGAGAAGCTTCTAGAGGCATACCTTTGAAGTGCACAGTTATCATGCCTTCATGGCTCTAGGCTGACTACAGGGCGTATGCAGCCCTTTTTGTGGAGGCAGAACACACCCTATTCAAGTATACGTGGGACTGGGCCCACATCCTTCCACCCATCTTGCCAGAAATGCAATTTCCTTTCGTACATCTGGCCTCAAATGGCTAAAACAAGAAAATGCCAACTTTCTAAAAGTTATGTTTTCAGAATTGTAATTTAAAATCTGACTTCACCATAAGTTAGGATTTTAAATTAGGATACAGAGATACCACACATGAACTGGTTATCTCTTTCCGTTTGGAAATTACACTTATAGAATGTAATAAGGCATCTCCAGTAATATCATATGGGAGAGATATGCCTTACAGTAGTGAGAAATTAATTAATGTGTTTATCACTACCAGAGCATGTAAAACTTAAAATAATGTGTCCGTCTTTTTAAATTCCTTGCGCCCTGCCCTCTGGGCTATCCAGGGCCTACCGTAGGGGTGACATATGTATTAAAAAGGAAGGTTTTGGCCTTGCAAAAGGTTTATTTTGCCAGGTCGAAATGGCAGTTTAAGCTGCGCACACAAGCTCTGTAGTGGCAGGCCTGAGTTTAAGAGACTACTTAAGTGGGTGGCACAATGAGTGCAAAGGCTCACTTGTAGCATTTAATTTATAGGCCCCGGGCAATGCAGCTTTACTAGGGACTTATAGGTAAATTAAATATGTCAATTGGGTATAAGCCTTTGTTACTATGTTTTAAAGAGAGAACACAAGCAGTTTAGTACTAGTTAGCAGTGGTAAAGTGCATAGAGTCCTAAGGCCAACAAAAACAAATTCAGCAAAAGTAAATGAGGAGCAAAGGCAAACATGTTGGGGATGACCCTTCAGAAAGGGCAAAGTCCAATTGATATATTAGAAACTTAGGACCCGATTATGACTTTGCCGGTTCCCTGCCGGTTCTGCCCCGCCGCTGCACCATCAAAACCACGGTCAGTATGCCCGCCTGATTAGGAGTTTCCTCCTATCCGGCAGGCTTTCCTTTTGATGTGCCTTGAAACTGGTGACCGCAATGGGAATGCTAAAAATAGTTCCTGCATGGCATAAACTGTAAAGTCTATGTCGTACAGGAACTGGTGTGCATGCACACGGGGGCACATGTTGTCACCCAAAATGTGCATCAACAGGGCCTGAGGTACCATGGGCCCCTGTAAGGCCCCCTTTCTTTCCTCTCTGTCTTGGCTTTCATTGTGGTGGAACCACCATGAAAACCGTGGTGGAGAGGAAACTTGTAATATGCTTGGCGGGAATACTGCAATCCCGCCAGGTATAGTTCTGCCTCCTGACTGCCGCAACACCACCAGGGAATGGCAGTTCCCTGGTGGCTGCTGCAGGGCTGTGGCAGTCTGACCACCTATATCGGAATAGGGCAGTCTGGAGAACGACACTGCTGCATTCACGCAAGTCTGGCGGCCCATGGACCACAAGACTCGTAATTGGGGCCTAACTGTTCTTGGAAACAGTAAATAATAAAATGAAAGTCCTATCTAGAGTGCTATCAAGATCTTATTAAAGATAAAGTTCACACAAGAAAATTAGATAACTGTGGTGTATAACTGAGTCTCAGAACATGATCTGTTGAAAAGTGCTCTAAAAAAGAGCAATGATGATAAAGAACTTCAGGAATTTAGGTCTGTTTATTTTTTTTGTAAGACAAGAGATTCCATTGAAGAGGCATTTTTTATTTTCTTGATAGCTTTGGTGCCATTCAATGAATATGCATGCAACTCTCCAAACAAAAAGTTTATCCAATTTGGGTTCTTCAAGGCAGGTTTCATGCAGATCTGTCAAGCAAGGGCCAAAACAAGCTAGAGATCCCAAAACTGACTTTTCCAATTTTCTCTAAGGCTTGCTTTGCTTCTAAGACGATACACAGAGCCACTGGCATTGTGCCACAGCCAAGGATCAAATTGTGCCAGGGTTGATTAAATTATGTTCCAAGAAAAGACAAATTATGTGTCATAATATGGCACATTTTTAAGCAGTACCCCCTCTCTATGTTCTCATTTTTGCACATTTTAACACTGTATAGGCAGAGGTTTACCCTCTTTAATATATGTTTAACGCCTAAGTACAGCAGTCAGTAACTGATAGGTGACCTGTCTCTGTGCAGCAAAAGGCCTCCCGCTGTGCAGTAACATTTATGGTAGCATTTTGTGCAATTTTTAATCCTTTTGAACTAGAAATATTTTTTGGGTTAAAATCTGCAAACTATGCAGAAGATTATGGATTAGATGCTAAATGTGGCAAATCCCTCATTATACTGATAACGCAGTAGTTGCCGGATTGCATAGTTCCAGTGTCCCTGACCATAATCTATATATTTTTTTTTAAATCTAAAATTCACTGGAAAAAACACAAAGTGATGTTATGGTTACAAAACAGAACAAAACAAACAATGAAATTTAGCAATAATGGTTTACAAAACGAACTATTACTTTGCCCCTATCACGGACTGCATATACCTTCACTTATTACATCACTCTTGACATATTAAATGACATTATTGATGATATCAGTGATAACATCTCAAATGGCATCACTGATGATATATAAAGTACCAGGCCCACATGGTGGTTGTGCCACCGCCTTGGTAGGAGAAATCGGGATATTAAATCCAAAGAGGGCACCAGAGAAGACACAAAAAATAAAATGCACTTGCAGTAGTGCATGTAGTGAGATTGTTTTTGTGGCAGGGTTGCACAGCACCTCGCATATTTCGGCTGACTGCATTGATCACATGAATAAAACATTTCACCACATGCACTACCGGGAGTCTGCCGCATTTTTTATGTCTTTGCTGGCACCAATTGTGTGTTTGTCTATCTATCTATCTATCTATCTATCTATCTGTCTGTCTGTCTGTCTGTCTGTCTGTCTGTCTGTCTGTCTGTCTGTCTGTCTGTCTGTCTGTCTGTCTGTCTGTCTGTCTGTCTGTCTGTCTGTCTGTCTGTCTGTCTGTCTGTCTGTCTGTCTGTCTGTCTGTCTGTCTGTCTGTCTGTCTATCTATCCATCTATCTATCTATGCAGACAGACAGACAGGCAGATAGATAGACAGACAGACAGACAATGTGAGGAAAGGGGCCAAAATCCAGGGCAAGCAAAAGCTCGAGTTGATCATGGTGCCCCTCCCTGTCTCGCATCAAAACGGTAATAAATCACTCTGCTCATCTATATGTGTGTTCTATGCCATGCGTTTTTCATGTGCAGTAGTTATAAACAAATGTATATGAAAATAACCAGAGCACAAGGTGGAAAATCCATGCTATGCATCCCAGTTGTTTTTTTGTTAAGTTATTTTAGAATGGGATCGGTGAGACAATAAGCAATTTCTTCTTAAGTCGCTTAAGCTGTCCTGTGGTAATAAAAATTGAATGTTATCGTTGCGCTGTAGTAAAATAAAAGTGTTGGTATTGAGCCTTTGTTTATTAGTACACTTTTTTCCAAAAGCTTGTCTTACTGGGCAACATTGATTTTCAATCCCATATGTGTGTTTGCGTGTGAGTTATAAGAAATAACTGTACACTTTCTATATATATATTCCATCAATGCTGCAGGCTCTCTGGAATGTTGACTTAGCTCTAATAACCGCTCCCAGTTGATTACTAAAACATTTGGTACCCTGTGTGAATCATTTACAGTCAAACCACATTGCGTCATTACCTGTGATCTTTTCTGTGATTTTTAAGCAACCGCTCACCAAGCTAGGTGCCTATTTGTGTTGGGTTTCGCCTTTGGGTTCACATCTAAAAACCCCTGGTGAGTCACACAGCGCTTCAGACAAACTTGGCTTTCACACCACGGAAAAAGCCCGCTGCGCTGGAAATGTTTCTTCTATTGTGTGGATGCAGAGAAAATCAATCTATTATAGCGAAGAGTATGATGCACGGACGTGTTATATTTATCAGAATAGAGTTTGGAGATGGAAAGCCTCTCAAAACGTTAGAGTTCGAGAGATTGTCGAAATGCCTCCTAACAGCTCGTATGAATCAAGGTAATAAAATATATTTGGAAGCCAGGCGAACATCTTTCATTTTATTGATCTAGTATTTTATACTTTCTCTATATCTATTTTTAATATTCCACATGTATTTTTTGTAAGGCTTGGGCATGGAGTAGCGTGTGCGGTGCATACCTTAAAATGTAGGATTTGAGCTTGTGCCTTTGACACTCTGTTACTGATTAGCACCCCCGGATCCCGCTGGGACAAACATGTCTGTGCGCATTTCGCCGCCCCAGAATCCCTGCCAATAACAGTAGGCTGAACCAAGCCTTGACGCAGCAGTATGCTCGCCCCTGGTTCCGTTGTCATAAATCACCCAGTCACTCAAGCAGTCACTGCTCGAGGTGTTCCTAGTTGCCAAGATATATATGTCTCAAACAGAAACACCGGGTTGTCGAATGCAATTCGGTAAAATAGCGATGTGTGTGCTGAAGCCAGCCTTTCTGCGAGCCCTCAACGCCGGTGTCCAAAGCATGCGTGCGCCCTCTCTCTGGAATGGGTTCGGTTCTAAAAGTGTTTGGTGCAGCCCTCTGGAGTTCCATGAATAGCAATACGTTAATTAGTAGGTTTGCTAATGGGAGATTAAATGGAGGTGTTTTTCATAAACCATCTATTCATTAAAGTGGATTCGAAAGCATCCTCATGTCTGCCCGATGGCACATTATACGTTAGTATTGCAAAGGCACTTGTAAAATTGCACACAACGACAATCCGCTGATGAAGCTCGGGTGTTTGCAGGTTAACCATAATCTGTAAAGCACTGACTAGCATCACCTATTATGCGATTCTGAAAAATGTGTGCGGTTGGAAGTGCGAGCAGTGCACCACTGAATCAAAGATAAGCTGAAATTTGCTACACATAGCTTTTAATAAGGTAACTTGCAAGTCTGGAGTGTGGAAGTTTAATAGTACAATCATAATGAATTATCGGACCGCATACTCTCCCCGCATAGCAGTGCAATTCCATCAACGTCTTGCCATGAGAGTTTCTATAGAAGCTGCCCTGCACATTCACACCCATCGATTTACAAAAGCAATTAGTTTCAAAGATAGAAAGCAATTTAAAAGACTGCTTATTTTCTATTTACTTGCTGTTTGTGCCTTCAGGGAGTATAAACTGCAAGTAAATGTTGTGCATATTTCAACCCTGGCCACTAGGAGGCGGCAAGCAACAAACCATCCTCTCTGGCCATGTGACGTAGCGTGAATATTACCTTAAGAATCATGCGTGATAGGGTTTCAACTTAAACTTACATTAGACAAATGAGCGAGTTCAATTTCCACCACCGAATCCGTCGTTTTGGGCTCCGGTCTAATCGTTACCACGATAATTTTGGAATTCACCACAGTAAAATTTCTGCAAGAAAGGTGACACAAGGAAACTGGTTACTGCCACAACTCGAATGAAGCATCCATGTAGTAAATAAATTGGCACGGCTATCTTGTACATATTTCAAGAAATGAAAAATGAAGCTGCAAAATCAGTTCTTTGTGTAGGTTAATGAAATTCCCAGTGTTACAGCCTGTTCCGGACACAGAAAAGATGAGATAACAACAGCGCTGACAGGACTGTCTTTCCTTAAGTATGATTCACTGATTAGAAAGACAGAGTGACAACTGGAACCGTCAGGCAATCTTTAAGTGGATATCAGTCATTTATCTCAAGGTGAATCCAGCAGTCTTGTTTTGTTGGAGGCAGAACACATTTCTCTTTTTTAAAGGGCTGCCTTGGCCTTTTTTCGACTGGCAACTTAACAAAGGACGAGATGGATGATTGCATTGCAAGATGCCACGACACTGATTACTACACAAACAGTTCTTAATTTGGACAACCTACCACTGCTCCTAATCAGAATGCGGTGATACGACTACCACAAAATGCACCAACCATGATTAGAAATGTAAGCGAGTTTTTGTTCAGATTACACTATACATTTTAAGCACTGTCCTGAGCTTGCTATAATATTTTCCTGCCCCTTTCTAAGTTTAGGTGCCGTTGTTTGGACTTATGTGACCTACGGCTCATGGAGCACTTGGACCATCCTTCCAATTATCCAGCGATGAACCTTTGATAGTTGCCGGAGAGGTAAAGGGGAGTGAACATGAATCGAACAATTCAATTTACAGTGTAACATATTTGGTTAAACATTAAAGACCTAGAATTGATAAGTAAAGTTAAAGGTGTGTATTACAAATTAAAGGCCAAACTAATGTACAGCTCAAAAACATATTGTAAAGTTACAAAATCACCACAGGCATGCCGAAGCGTTGAATGAAGTTAAGTTTTAGTAGCATAAAGCATAAAAGGAATTCAGTTGCCGCAATACAGAAGATAAGTAGTAGAATGTGATGGTCAGTGTACAGGTTTTGATCCTCCTGTCTATACATGAATACATCTAAACTCACCTAAACTAGTTGTAAACTAAAGGTTAAAACTAGGGTAACCTAGTTAAATCAGGAAAAGCAAGAAGGTGTCAGCATAGTGGAGACTTCAGTAAAAGCTCTCCAGAACGAGGCAAAGTATAGCATAAAACCACACAATGGACATATGAGCAGAGACGTCTAAAAGTCTTAGAGCCCAAAGGGTATCTGCCTAAAGACTAAAGTGTGAAAACCAATTAAACCCACAGAACATTTGAGAACTCCATGTCATCGACTCCAGTAGATTTCCACCTTCTCACAGTAGAAATTGGCAACTTCACTCAGTTTTCCCATTCTACGGTTTGAACATCAGGATGACCTTGGATGTCTCCCTGCTGTTGATATGAAGTGAATAGGAGTCTTTTCTTACTTTGTTAGTACCTCTATTTCCTGCCAAAAGTTCTCCTCCCATGCCTCACTATCTCGAATACAAAATATGCCTTTCACTGACTTTGAGATCATATGAATGCACATGTCAAGAAAAGAACATAGTACAAGCAAAACTTTCATGTTGAAGGTTAGACATTGAAGACAAAATGCTTAAGGCCTTTAGATAAGTTAACTTAATGAAACAGTCAGTGTACATGGCAAATACATGATTATACAGGCAACCACAATTTTAGAATAAATGCAAACATTAATAAATGGACAAATGAGTACATAAAAATACACCCTCAATCAAAACAGTATAACTCGAAATGCACAAATGTAAATCTGAATGAGAACTACAATCTGTAACATTATAATGAAGGTATTAGATCACACACTCATATGAATTACTATTTTATACAATGAATACACACCAGAAGTAGGTTCAATGCTCCATTCTACATTAATAGGATTAAGAAGGCACACAAAATATAAGGTGCTAAGTGCTTGTAAATATTACACATCTGTGGCGTGTAAGAGTGGAGCTAAAATTACGCTGCTCCAAACCTTATATGTTAAGCATGTGAGTGAACCAGTGTCTTTATAAAGGTCAGTGTAGAACCTTAAGTTGTATAGCATATGTATTCTAGAAAGATGTGTACATTATTTCAAAGTTCGTAAGGTGAAATTTGTAGCTTATATAATCAGTTGCTTTCAGCTTTGCCGACTTGGAAAAAATGGAAAGCAATGATTTAGTCTGGTGTATAAAAAATGCCACTTTTCAATGTTGAAGCAAATGGGACTTGGTTTTTAAAGGTTGAGCTGTTGGATTTGACATTGCTTGTTGTTAATGGTATACACATGCATGGTTTAAGATGTGTGCAAATGCAAGGCTGGCCATATAGCTATTGGATTTCTATTAAAGAAAAACGATTCCACTATGGGCAGCAATACACACTCACATGTTGTGATGTATGTCATGACTTGTGCGCACACTTAGATCATGACAACTGTGTGCACATTTATCATGGTGCGCAGTGACCATTTTTAGGTCTCGCCTGAGACAGCGCTTTAGCGCTGCTCTGGCGAGACTTATAGTAAGCGAGTTTTGGAAGTGCAAACAGTGGCTTTTCAGGCCTCCAAATACAGTGCATGTGCGTCGGCTGGGCGCGCGCACCATTTGGAGGCCTGAAAGCACTCGTTTGCTTTCACTTTCGCGGGCCGCACGGCCGCTTTGATGTGATCGCGATTGCGATCACTTTCACACAGTGCATGCGGCGCGCGCACCATTTGGCAGCCTGCGTGTACATTTCGCGGGCGCTTTGATGTTCTCAGTGAGCCGCGCGGCCACTGCGAACATTAAAGCGCCCGCGAAATGTACACGCCATTTGCCACCCCCTCCCTTGGGTGCTCATGGGTGTCATGTGCCTCCCATCTAGGTCAGAAGTGCCGCAACTTACAGCATTCATTTCTCTCCGTTTTTTCATCCTACTTAAAGCCCTGGTGTTACCATTACTCAATTTGATGCGAGCGAAGGCTTCCTCGGCCTTCGTACGTGGGGTGATGTAGGGAAGCCCTCGCGCAACTAGGATTTCGCTTTTTTCAGCTGCAGAAACTCCCTATGACATCTTTCCAGTGTTGTCATGTGAGCGATTAGCGCCAAAACCGCGAATGCGGCGCTTCTCTCTCCTACATAGCAGGGCTGAGCAGAGCAGCCTAACACAGGGAGCAACGTCTCACCCTGGAGAGACCATGAGAACTTCGCCCACCCACTGTGGGCATGGACATCTCACCTTCACACAGCGGCCGTGAGCACGCCACCCTCATAAACGTCTCGTCCAGAGGGCCCCTCCCCCTAAGAATAGTTGACCGGGGGCCTGTCTGATGTGGCAAGGTGTTTGCTGACTCCCGGACAGGAGGCTCCTCGGAGACTCCCCCTCCTAGCCCGCTAGCACCCAGGGAGTCTGGCCTGGATCCACCTCTCAGTGGGTGATTGTGAAAGCCAACAGGGCGGTCTCCCGGTTTCACAACAGATTGACTCACGTCAAACCTTCCTCACAGGCACCATATTCCCAGTCGCGGTCCTGGACTCACACCTACAGCCTCGAGCACAACTCCCATCATTATTCGCCGCCTAGACTCATTCACTCACTTCCCGCCTCCAAGCGCACCCGTAGCCTCCAGTCAGTCACAGCCTCCGAGCCTTCGGACTGACTCCAGCCCGGGTCCATCTCAACATTTTCATCCTTTGACCTCAGTCACGGCCTGTAGCGTGACCCGCAGACTCCGAACCCGCTCTCGGCCCCGGTTGATTCGGAGGATTGGTTTACCCAAGCCTTCCATCACCGCCCCCTACTTGATCTACAATGTCGTTTCTCACTCACCGTCTCAACCCGTGTGAGAACAAAAACAAGCATTTGCAATGCAATAGGTCTCGCAATTACACGAGTTAAAGCTATTGGCATTGCAAATGACAATGCCAATAGGCATTGTTATTTGCAATGTCAATAGCTCAAACTCGCGTAAATGCGAGACCTAATGCATTGCAAATGCTTGTTAATTTACTGTTGTAACAAAGTTGAAAGATATAATTCATCCAATCAGAATACTGTGGGACCAAACTGATCCAGGATGGGATAAACACAAGAATAGGGAGGAAAGCCATTGATCAAAAGAAGACATATGTTTGTACGTATGTATGTATATGATATTTCTATAGGGCAAAAGGCAACAGAGCTCTGCACATTTTCAAAGACAAGCACAAAGGCAATGAGAAAAAGGAGGGAAAGTTAGGTTTTGGATAGTTAATGCATTGTGATGTACTGTTCTTCGAAGCAGTGAGTCTTCAACTCTTTCCTAAATTGGAGCAGCATTGAGATGATGAGTTGGATACAAGGATGTTGTATCATATTCTGGGGGCATGGATGGAAAAAGCCTGCTTTCTTGTGTTTTTTACACTTCTGAGTTTGCAGTCTGATAGTGTCCGGGATGAGTGTGTGCCGAGATCCACCAGAGATGATGGGTTTGTCTCCAAGATAAGTGGCGGTGCTGGTTTTGAAATGTTTGTAAATGATACAGCTTGAAGAAGATTCAGGTCTGCAAGGGGAGTCGATGGAGTTCTACCAGAATGGGGGAGGTGTGATTACATTTCTTCAGGCCCCAAATGACGCATACTGCAGCATGTAGAACTCCCTAGGGAGTGCCAGTGTAGTGTAGCAGTTATGAAGTCACTTCCAAGAAAGATTGGTTTGACTTTCTTTAGAAGAAAGAACTGTTACAAGGCAGCCTACTCGAGAAAACAAAACGCAGTCATTAGTGAGGGTCTGACCCAAAGCCTCTATAAGTATATCGTATAGCAGTTTATTGAAAGCTAAAGCTGTCTGCAGCTGAAACCTAAGCGGGAACCCTCTCAACATTGGTGGTGAGAAAACAAGCACTTATCCCTCAGTTCCTGTTCAGTGGGTCTCACACTTTCCTTCAATCAACCAAATTGGTATGGGTGCTATGACCTACAAAACTGGGTTATAGGGAAACGAATGTGTCACTTGAATGGAGGCACGCTTTAGCACCTGTGGCAGCTTTTGGGCATTTAGAATTTTAAAAAAGTCTAAGACATTTTTAGAAATATTGAAATGTGTTAATTCTATTATTATGACATTCAACACAACTTACATTACAATACTTTTATTCGTCTACTGTGTAGTTTGAAAAACAAGCAGTCTTTCAGATACAAGACACCGGAGGTTCACTTTCAGAGTATAGTTCAATCAACTGAGAAGATCAGCAGTTGGCTCTACTGTGATTGTTTTTTACTGCAAAGATCTCGTTTAAAAAAAAAGTAATATGTAATCATATTTTGATGAGCTGCATATATTTTTATTTTTTGTTGTATACACATAGATGATGTCACGAACTCGGGTCACTTTTCTTATTTTTATTGTTTTTTAGGCATGTTAGAAGAAAGATTTTGTTTCACATTAGCCAGCAAGAGTATTTCGTTTATGTTTTCATGGGTGTCGGGTGTCACATGATGAGGATCCCTCACGTGATACAGCTCACTTAAAGCTCAGCACATTGGAGCGCTTTTTCTTTAGAACACACATGATGCATTTAAATATGCACTCATGGATTGCGAGGCGACATATTCTTTGGTGGTGGAGGTAAGTATATGGCACAGTTTTCTTTGGTGCTTCGGGCTGGGCATTCACTGTTCACGAGTTTCTGCACTTTGGGCTTTCAGCAATGCATTTTGCTATAGAGCAGCAACAGTGAGCATGAAGAACATATATTGAGCACTGTTCTCAAGGAGTTGGGTTAAAGCATGTAATGGCGTTTTATTAGAGTCGGTTGCATGTGTTAGAGAGGATACATTAGAGCACATAAGCAGGGTCACCTACAGTGTATTTATATATATATTTTTTTGGTTTTATTTTAGGAGTATTAGTTTAGCATAGGATTCGTTGGTTTCTGTTTTTTACGTATTTTTTGTTTGACATTTAGGTAAAGAGCACAATTTTGTAGTTTATATATGATATTGACCAGGCTGGATAATACATGGTTCTCATGTGTATGTTTTTTACTGTAGTTACCCCTGAGGAAGGGCAAATGAGCCCGAAACGCATTGGGATGCCATCTTAACGTTGATTTACATGGATCACCATGTTGAATTATATGTGAACCTTTTGTGTCTTCGAGCAAAGCCGACTTTGGCATTTGTGGAACGTTCTAAAGACAGAATACATGAAAGTTTGCAAAAAGTTTTGATTGCTTTTGGAATACAGATGGAACAAAACTGAACAGATTTTGAAAACATTGTCTGACTGAATTGTATGCTTGACGTTTACTTTACTGTGCATTCTGGGTTGTGGGACCTGACGAGGCCCCAATCGTTTTCATTCAACACAACTTAGTCATAGTTTTCTTATAAACAAAAACAAAAATAGTTTTAAATGATTTTCAACATTTTTAAGAATGTTTTCCGAGAAATTAGTTCTTAATAATAATAAGAGGCCAACTGTTCGTAATTGCAATGGCCAGATAAGAAAATTCTAACTAAATCATATTTTCAGTTCTACTGGTGCTGTGTGCAAAAAAAGTTGGCTGAAGATCACATTTCTTTACTTTCGATTGATGCCATTTCTATAGTCAGTCAGTGTTTGCCGGTAAATGGGAAACTTGACCACGCACTGTAGAGGGTCTCTAGAGAAATACCATGATCTGTGAAGTTGTGACCAGTGTTTTGTACATATACAAGTCAAATGAGAGAGATAACAGATAAACACAGTTTGAGGTATTTGGAAAGGGGAAGGAGTAATTACAGATGGGTACAACCAATGCAGCAGTAAAGATCAGAACTGCAATGTTCTGGATCAGCGCGGATGACAAGGTATGGTATTTCAGGACTGGTAATGTAGAGGTATCAGATGTATGCGTTCACACAACTGAAGGATTGAACCAGGTGACGTTGAATTAGAGCAAAAGGAATCTCCCATTTACTTATAGGAGACATGATATCAAGATGGTACTATCTTGCTGCTTAGAACCATGAAAAATTGCTGAACCTTTCAAAGGCAGGGTGGCTGGTCATAAACCTTTCCTATTTCCCAAAGAGTATTGCAGGCGGCTCCATTAAAATGGTAAATATTTTTAGTAAGAGATGAAGTAATGAATGACACTGAAGATAATAATGCATGAGCTTCAAATAGAAGATAAAACCACTACTTCATATCATAAAACAGTGAAAAGTCTACCAAATCCCTGATAGATGAAAAACAGAAGTGTTTATGAAAGCTAAATTAAGGTAGGGAGATGACAGTGGTGCAACTAAAAGAGATCTGTTTTAAGTCCCTAAGCTAAAATGGTAAGATTGTTTGCTAACGCCAAAAGCACATAGGGGCATATGCATCAACAATGCCATTTGCGATTCCTTATTAGCGAAAAATAAGGATTCGCTAATAAGGAATAGCAAAAGGCTATGCATGTAGGAATCGCTATTCAAATAGCGATTCCTTAACTTTCCTTAATTGCGACTAGCAAATAGCGAGTAGCAATTAAGGAATGCCGTCCCAATCATTCCTATGGGCCTCCAGGCCCATAGGAATGAATTGGAGATTGCATGAGCAAATTGCGAGTACCAGTAGGTTCTCGCAAATTGCTCATGCAATTTCAAGGGTGCAAGGGTGTCAAAATGACTCCCTATAGCACCCCTGAAATTGATATGTGCACATATGTTGCACACACACATGCTCTAAGGGCATGTGTGTGCGCAACATGAAACTTAGAAAAATGCACAAAAGTGCATTTTTCAAAGTTTTTGCAAATTACCATGCAGTTCATCTTCATGGTAATTTACTCCCCCTATTAGCGAAATCGCTAATTTTTTAACTTTGATGCATTGCATTTAAGGAATCTCACTTTGGGATTCCTTAAATGCAATCGCTATTTAAGGAATCGCTATTTAAGGAATCCCTATTTAAAGAATCGCTATTTAAGGATTCCTTAAATAGCGATTTTTGCTTTTGGGTTGATGCATTGGGATTGGGTATTTTTAACTCGCTAACGGGAGTTATTAACGAATCGGTATTTTACCGACGGATTTTTGGCTTGATGCATGAGGCTGATAGTGTAAAGCTGTTCCCATTTTCTTATTTTCTGTGTCATCGTCTAAACACCTTGTTGCCGTACCCAACTAGAGATGCAGGCTAAATCCGACGATGACTTCAGGTGCCACAATGATGGGATGAACTACTAATAAGACTATCTGACCTCAAAGCACAGAATTCTGCTTATATTTACCGTCATTGTAGCATTCAAAGAGATCTATAAATTACATTATGCGCTGTGCGTTAACTTAACAGCACACGGTTGAATTAGTGTATTTTTTTTAGAGTGCTACTATAATTCAAATTGTCAGTGTATGACCTAAGTGCCTTTTTGAGGAGAGAAGCTGCAAACACACACAAAATGAATTAATTGTATTGGTTATTCTGCTGAAGGTGAATCTTTCCGTCTCTAACGGTCACATGGATGACATTGGCATTGGCTTTCTCCTCCAATTTGACCTGCCAGGGTAGAATCCTGAGCTACAGGCCTTTTGTGATAGGACCATGGGACTGCCATTTTATTCCTCACATGACCCCATGGTGAGCTTCTGGGGGCTGCTTTAGGCGTCAAAGAGAAGAAGAGGCGGGAATAATGCTATTTCCTTTTTTAGTAACGGTTGCATCTTCTTTTTGTAAATTTGTGCATTAGCTTTCTAGCTAAATGTAAACATTGTTCACAGACTTAGAAGCCCCTAGCAATACTTTTTGCTGATGATAACGTCCTCATGTTAAAATCTGCGAGGGCCTTCTAATTTTGTTCCACTGGTTCTCCTTATTTTGTGATGACTTTGTATGCAAGTCAGTGCTCAGAAAACCAAGTTTATGGGTTTTAATTGTAACAAGAACTTTAAGGGTAAAATCGGATTGGGGGAGAATTCTTTGGAGAGAGTCAAAGAATTGAACTATCTGGGAATACAGTTAACTAATTCCAGTAACTGGGCATCACAAATTACAAAGAGCTTCCATCTTATGAAGTACAGGGCTTCAGTCATACTTAGATTTGGCAAGCGTACATCCTCCTACCAAATTTCCCCAACTATAGAAATTTATAAAGGTCAAGCTACCAATGCCACTCTCTGTGGCACAGATTTTTGGTGGAATTGAATTGTGGCGGAGCTAGGATTAGAAGAGAACAAATCCATTAGGGAAATATTGAATTTACAGCACAGTTATCCGGTAATGCCCCTAAGGTTAGATATTACACTTAAGCCCAAAATAGAGCTTGCAAAATTAAGGCCTATTTTTTACTGACTTGCATATGCTGAAGAGTTGAAACCCTCACTGACATTATTATTCACTCTCGGGCTTTGAGTATCCCATGGTTGAACTATTTAAAGAGGTCCTTACATGATCTGAAACTGAGAGAGAGCTGGTATAATCCATTATCTATCTGTTCAGTTTCAGAGGCTAGTGTGAAGGCCAGGTACTGGGAACAGTTCATGGAGAAAAGGGTATCTTCAGCTTCACCTGGCAACCTGATTCAAACATATAGGGGCAGATTTATGAGGTTTTGCTGTAGGGAAGCGCAGCAGGCCTTCCTGCTGCGCTTCCCTACGGCAAAAGAAAAGGGCAGGGATGCGCCGTATCTATAAAATGCGGCGCATTCCTGTCCTTTTCCCCTGCGCCGGTGCACAATGGGCTGCCTGCGCCAACGTAGGCACCTCTGCACCATGGTGCAAGGGTGCCTGCGTTGTGGAGATGAATATTTTTGTACAGGAAGGGAAACCTTTCTGTACAAAAATAATCACAAGAGGTTTTTCCTCTTTGTATGGGTGCTGCAGAATGCAGCACACATAGAAAAAGGAAAAACGAGGAGAAATAAAGAAATTTCTCCCCGTTGCGCCCCCTTACGCCTCCCCTGGGGAGGCGGAAGCTTTTGGCGCTGCCTCAGATTTACGATTTCTCGTAAATCTGGGGCAGTGTCAAAAGGCCATGGGTGTTGCTGGGAACGTCCCCAGCAACACCCATTGCACGCCCCTTTAACGCAGAACACTGCGTTAAAGGGACTGATATTTATGAGGCAGCATTAAGCCAAAAAAAGTGGCTCAGTGCTGCCTGATAAATATCACGCAGGCTTCTGCGCCACGGAACGTCACAAAAAGTGACGTTCCGAAGGCGCAACGGGCCTCATAAATCTGCCCCATAGTGTTTGCCATTGCAAATGTTTTGTATGCAGCGTGGCTGACAAGATCTAAAAGATTGTGTAAGGGCAATGCATCACTTACTTGAAAGTTGCACTTTTGTATTTATTGTGATCCAGGTACCTGGTTTTTGGATTTTTTAAGCTTGCTGATTTATTACTTTGCAAAGAAATCTTTATGGAATTTTATATCTTTGCACTTTGTTGATGGATTTTATTATCCAACCTGACAAAAAAATACAAATGGGCATAGAGAAGTGCTTCAGTGGTTGTCTGGAAGCCAGTATTTACTGAGCTCAAACAGGTGACACAAAGGTAAACTTACATTTTTGTGTAATGTTACAATTTATTGCTATCCACAAACACATTTTATGAGTAGACTCTTTACGACTTCAAAAGACTTTACCTTCAATCCGTCCCATAGGGGCGGGGGGCAAGGGGGAGAGGCAGAAAGCCAGGAACACCAGAATGCCTCAAAGATAGTTTGGCAATGCCTCTTAAATCTTCAGGCTTTCGAGTATGGGGCCAGTTATTGGTTGGTAATAGCATAATAGACTGGGAAACTCTGCTCCTGAATTCAAGTACTGCTTTTTCAAAATTCAAATATTATCAGCTCACTAGCTGGGCAAAAACAGTGAAGGAGAAATTGTCCGGAAATAGGATCATGGAAACAATCATGATAAGAAATCCGCCAAAGAAAAAAGAAATAGCAACATGGTACTGGGCACTGGTAAAAGCAGGAGAGGATGAGTTCTTGATTCCCGATGTGATCTGGGGGAAAGATCTGCCGGCGCTGGATCTCCAAGACCTGTGGCAAGTATCAATGAACAAATGCTGGTCTATCGTGAAATCTGCTGCCTTAAAGAGAAATCATCTCTTTACTTCCCATAGAGCATATTGGACGCCGAAGCGACTCTCTAACTTTGGTGGATCCGCTACGAAAGCATGCCCCAAATGTGCTCTACCAAGAGCAGATGATGTGCACATGTTTTGGCAATGTCCGCATATTGAAGGTTTCTGGCAGGAAGTGAGTAAAACCATAGATTTGGTATTAAGAAGACCAGTGAAAGTAAGTATAGATCTTGTTATTTTTGGGGTTAGTAGACATGATATGTTAATAACGTTAACTAAGAAAGAAGAGAATCTTTTGTTCATAATGATTTTACTTGCACGAAGGGAGCTCTGTATAAAGTGGATAAGACCAGTCCCCCCCACACATTTGGATTGGGTGGCCTCAATTAACAGAATAAATAAATGGGATAGGAGAGGGAAGCCCAGCAAAAGGTATGAGTATTGGGAAATATGGGAAGACTCTCAATTCGCAATTTAATTCAGTATTTTTATGTCACAATCAAGCTTTGACCCATTTAATTCCAATGATTATGCAATGGCAATAAAACCACAAGCATAATGCTTGTGTGAGTGATCAGAGTGGTCAGCTCCCCCAGCGCGTATGGAAAAGTTTTGGAAAGTGTTACGGATGAAAGGGGACCCTACTCTAAAGAGTCTACAGAATGTATCTCTCCAAAGAATGGAGAACTGGGATGGTCTAGAAAACAGAGAATTGGGTCCCCGATAACTCCAGATACACTACATTGCTGTATGAGGAAAAAGAGTTTTTAGTATTTAAAAAAAAAAAAAAGGGCAATGCATCACTTACTTGAAAGTTGCACTTTTGTATTTATTGTGATCCAGGTACCTGGTTTTTGGATTTTTTAAGCTTGCTGATTTATTACTTTGCAAAGAAATCTTTATGGAATTTTATATCTTTGCACTTTGTTTTTTTTTTTTTTTTTTTTTTTTTTTTTGAAACCGTTTATTGCAGTTTGCAAAAGTTACAGGTATGGGCCTACAACCACCCGGCCGGCCGCTAGAGTATCAAAAGCATATTGCGTACATACAGTAAAAGTCTCTCAGCAGTGCAGAGTAGGAAAACAGGAGTAATCGATGGTGCAGGCCACACGGCTCCATGCCCACAGTACGGTTCCATTTTCTTAAAGCAAAACAACACCAAAAAACCACACCCGCAAGGCAACCCGCAATCCAAAATGACAACACGTGCTCCATAAGTGGGGGATCAAAACCAGCAGCAAAACTCTGAAGAGGGGAATGGGAGTAGATCAGGGACTGGGGGACCGCGCGCCCGCGGCCGAGGGAGGGGGGCCGTCTAGGGAGACGGAGCAGGCGAGGCAGCCGGTAGGAGTGGCGGTTCACAAATACCCCCGCGGTAGGCGTTCCAGGGGCCCCAGAGTTTCACCCACGCCCCAGGCTTACCCCTCGCCACATACACCACCTTTTCACGAAACATACACCAATCCATATGCTCTTTCCAGGCCGACACCGCAGGGGGCCTCTGGGATCCCCACAATTGAGCAATATCACGCTTAGCTATCATGTATCCCAGAGTCACCCACCGCGTCTGCGGGACCGAATAGTCATTTGGTTCCCAGACATTCAGCAAGCATCTCCTCGCTTCAGGCAGCAGCGCGACACGCGTCACCACTCGCAGGACCTCATGCACACCACGCCAGAATCGCTCCACCTTCGGGCACTCCCACAGTATATGCATGAAAGTCGCCAATGCACCACAGCCACGCTTACACATTCCGTCACCAGCAAAACCCATACGCAAAAGCCTTGGCCCCGTCACGTAAACCCGGTGAAGGATCTTGAGCTGGACGAAACGAAGGCGAGCCGGGATGGCCACCTCTTTCGGAGAGGCCACCGCAGAAATCCAATCCTCGTCGTCCAGCTCCAGCCCGTCGGCAACCCAAGCCTCGCGGAGACTAGTCAGCAGGCACGATCTATCGTTGATCAGTTTTTTGTATATGAGGGAGATCGTGCTGTCCGGGACATGGCCATCTAGCACTCTGTCCTCCAGGGGGGAAGACTCCGGAATGGATGCGACATCCGGGAAGACGGAGCCCAGCGCATGGCGGACTTGTAGGTACCGAAAGTACTCACTGCCCTGCAGCTGAAACTCCGCCTGCAGCGTCTCAAAAGTTTTAAATCCCCCCCTCGTCCAGAGATCTCCCACCGTGCTGATTCCGATCGTGTCCCACTTCTCGAAGCCCTTCGACGTCCACAGGGAGCCCAACCTCTCAGACGCATACAGCGGTGACGCCCGGGTCAAACGGTCCTTCCACCCCATAGCTGCATTAGCCGCGTGCCAGACACGCACCATGACACGCGTCGGTCCCGTCAAACGGGAGTCGGGCGCGCCAGAGTAGAGCGCTCGATTATAATCGCCACCGGGCAGGAGCATCTTGTCCATCTCAAATGCCGGGTTCAAGGCGGGCCCGTAAAGGCCATGATTAATTGCAGCTAGTTGGGAGGCCCAGTAATACCGTTTAATGTCCGGGAGGGCGACCCCTCCATCGTACCACGGGAGCGTCAATTTAGCCAGAGCAATACGCGGCCTCCCGTCCCAGAACAGGCGCCGCTGGAGGCCCTCCACCTCACGGAAGTAGCATGCCGGAACCAAGTCCATAGTATTCTGGAGGGCGTAGAGGAAGCGCGGCAGGGCCATCATTTTAAACAAGGCCGCTCGACCGAGCGGCGAAAGCGGCAGACGCCGCCAGCGAACCACGTCCTCCTTCAAACGCTGGAGGGGGGGCAGCAAATTCCGCTCATAGCGGGCCTCCGGGTCAAGAGTGATATATATACCCAGGTACCGAAAACCTTGGGAGGCAATCTGGATCGGACAGTCCCGTGGTAGGACCGGAGCCTCCCCGGAGAGCACATAGACACAAGATTTCGCCCAGTTGATGACGAGGCCTGAGTTGCGACCGAATGAGCGCAAAACATCAACCAGGACGATCAGTGATTCACGCGGGGAGGCGAGATACAGAAGGATATCGTCAGCATAGAGGGACACACGGTCCTCATGCTCGGGGGTCCAGCGGAGACCACGGATAGAAGGGTGCCACCGCAGCCACTCCGCCAGGGGCTCCAGGGCCAGGGCAAACAGAAGAGGCGACAGGGGGCAACCCTGTCGCGTGCCCCGCCCCAGCGCGAATGGGGCCGAGACTCGCCCATTCACCACCACCTGCGCCAACGGGCCCGAATATAGCAATTTGACCCAGCTAATGAAACCCGGGCCAAACCCAAACTTCGCCAGCATCGCCCAGATGTATGGCCATTCAAGCGTATCAAACGCCATGGTGGCGTCCAAGGACGCCAAGATGGCCGGCTCCCGCACAAATGGGACACGCGCGAGCACCCCGTGTAAGCGCCGCAAATTGAGCGCCGTGTTGCGGTGAGGTATAAAGCCCGATTGGTCTTGGTGGACCAAATCGCCCACCACGCCAACCAACCGGTTGGCCAACACCTTGGCGAGGATTTTGGGCTCCGCGTTCAAAAGCGAAATCGGCCTATAGGATGTGACCCGTTCACGGGGCTTCCCCTCCTTGTGGATCACCACAATTGTGGCCAGACGCTGGTCCGGCGGGAGGGAACCCTGCGAGTGGGCCGCCAGGAACATCGCGCGCAGGTGGGGCGCCAACACATCCGGGCGTAGCTTGTATAGCTCAATGGGAATACCATTGGGGCCCATGGCCTTGCCGGATGCAACCGAGCGAATAGCCAAGGCAATTTCGTCCGAGGTGGGAGGGGCGTCCAGCGAGTCCCTGTCCTCCACCGTAAGGGAGGGCAGTGCGATGTCCCGAAGCAAGGCATGGGAATCTTCCTCCAAGCAGGGAGAAACCGGGGAGTAGACTTCGCGGAAATAATCCGCGAAGCAGGAGACAATGGCTTCCGGCTCAGTGACACACACACCATCCACACTCTCAATCAAAGGCACCACGCGGCTCGCTCTCTCCCTCTTATCCAACCACGCAATCAATTTGCCAGCCTTGTCACCCACATCATACAATCGCCCCTGTTGCTCTCTACTGAGGCCCCTGGCCGCCTCCGTGACGAGGGCCCGATAGGCCGCCTGCTTTAGGTGTAGAACATGCAACTTGGCGTCTGTTACCCCGCTCCCCAGGTCACCCTCCAGTTCTGCAATCTCGGCCTCAACCCGGGTCACCTCCTCCCGCTCGCGCCGCCGGGCATGGGAAATAAAGGAGAGGGCCTCCCCTCTAAGAACTACCTTGAAAGCCTCCCACAGGGAGATGGCCGACGGGACCGACCCCACATTCTCATCGAAATATCGCTGTAAGGATTTGATCAAATCGGCACGAATGGTGGGGTCGCGCAAATACCATGCATTGATCGGGGCCACCCCACCATCCCCCCTCGGGAAGACATCAAAATGCAACAACAATGGGGAGTGGTCTGAGATACCCCGCGCCAGATGGCGCACCTCCCCCACCCTCTCTGCATGGGCCGCCGGGACAAGGATATAATCAAGCCGCGAGAGGCTACCATGGGCACCCGAGTGGAAGGTGTACTGTTGCAATACGGGGTGCTTTAATCGCCAGCAATCCACCAGGCCCAGCGTGTCCAAAAAACCGGGCAGCCACGCCTGTGCCCGGGGGAGGTCCCTAGGGGGATGGCGATCAATAGACCCAGAGGCCACCGCATTAAAGTCCCCTCCAACCACCAGCAGGCCACTCGGAAGGTCCAGAAGGAGGCGCCCCAGGTCCGCAAATGTGGTGGCTTGTAACCCAGGCGGGACGTACACTGATATAAAGATAAACACTCTACCCTCCATTCGTCCCACCAGGACAGTGTAGCGTCCCCTCTCATCATGGCGCACCTCGTCAATCTCCAACGGGAGCGAGTTCTTGATCATAATACCCACCCCCCGCGAGCCCGAGGTGAAGCCGGAATGGGCCGCCAAACGATATCCCCGCCGATTCATTGCGTGAAAGGTGTTACCTATAAGGTGCGTCTCCTGCAGAAAGACAACATCTGGTGAAATACGTTTTAGGTACTGCAGGACCACACCACGCTTAATCCTATCCCCCAGGCCGTTAACATTCCATGACAACACAGTCAAATCCCTACCCCCCATCATACGTCGAAACAATCGGTCGTCCCCCACCGAGCATCTTAAAAACAACAACACAGTAGCGGGTTTGCCTTGCGGTGCTAACAAACAACACACCCCCCCCACCCCCCGGTCCCAACAAAACTCCCCCCTCCCTGCACCCCTGCATGAGCCCAGACAGCCCCCCCAAAGTGCAGTGTGCCTGTCGCCCCATAGCTAAATACTAACTAGTCCCCCAGAGGAGGAGGGAAGCCCCCAGCAGACCCCGCACGACCTCCACGGGAGGGGAACATACGCAATCAATATATGGTGAAGGAACAACAGCCAGAGCAAGGCCTATACAGTCACCCCTCAATTCTGATCCGGCGGGCTCTCCTCGCCAGCCGCGCCCCCCCGGCCCCGATCTCCAGGCAAAGTGTCCAACCAGTCCCCAGCCGCCTCGGGCCGGTCGAAGAAGTGCGTACGACCATCCACCTCCACCCTCAGCTTAGCCGGAAAGAGCATTGAGTACTTGAGGTTTAGGTCCCGTAGGCGACGTTTAACACCAAGAAAGCTCTGTCGCTGCCTCTGGACCGCCGGAGCAAAGTCTGGGTAGAAGTGCACTTCCATGTTTTCCAGCTTGACCGGTCCCTGTTGCCTGGAGGTCTGGAGGATGGCATCTCTGTCCCGAAAATTAAAAATCCGGGCAATAAGAGGCCGCGGCGGGGCACCGGTCCTAGGGCGGCCCCCGGGGACCCGGTGGGCACGCTCCACCGCAAAAAGCCTACTCAGCCCCCGTGGCTGGAGATGGGTCAGGATCAACTCTTCCACGAAGAGATCCGCCGCCTCCGCCTCTCGTCCCTCCGGCACACCAATAATACGAACATTATTCCTCCGGGCCCGACCCTCGGAATCCTCCAGTCGCCGGTCCATCAGGGCGCTCGCCTGGCCAAGCCGGCGCACCTCCTTCTGGAGGGCCACCACGTCCGTAGTGAGGCTCGTTGCGGTGTGGGCCAGGGAGTCGACTCGGTCGTTTGTTTTGGACAAGTCTGCCCTCACCAAGCTCACATCCACCAGGACCGAGTCAATTTTTTGCGCCAAGGTGTCGAAACGCTGGTCCACTGAGGCCTTCATCTCTGCGATGGCGCCCATGACGTCCCGGAGGGTCAGATCCACCGGATGGGCAGATGCCTCCGTCGGGCCCACCGGGGAGGACCGCGATGTCTCCGGAGAACCCTTCTGGAGCGTGTAGCGGTCCATACTGTTGGCCTGGTGCGCCGTGCCACGGCGGGTTGTCTTCACCTTCGCCCGGTCGCCATCTTGCTTGGTGGCCATGCTGGCCCTTCCACCGTCGTGCCAAGATCTCCAAACGGGCCGCTACACCAAATCACGGGTGTCAGGGGGGGGGGCGGGGGTGACCGCCGAGCCGCGGGTCAACCCACCGCCGGCGGGTCAGCCGGGCACCTGGACAAGGCCGCACCACCGCACCCCGCTCCGCAGCCCAACCCCGCTTGAGAGCAAGGAGGGCGCAAAAGCGAAAGCGAAAGTGCGGGGCACGTGAGTCGCCCAGCCCCGCTCGCCGCTGTTCTTCACTTTGTCCCCGGATCGCCCCACTACTCCAATCCGGAGGGCCGGCGAGGAGAAGGCCGCAACCTTCGATCGATGCTCCCACCGGTGTTCGGGGTCCGATTCGAGCCCAAAAAACGGGTGGCGCCTCAGCTCGGGTTCCCCGACACAGTCCCCTCAACAAGGACAGGATATCGCCAGGATTAATTCAGGAGGTCGCGGAGGTCCTCGGGAGCCTCGCACCTACGCGGCCATCTTGGTTGCGCGCTAGGCTCCTCCTCTCTTTGCACTTTGTTGATGGATTTTATTATCCAACCTGACAAAAAAATACAAATGGGCATAGAGAAGTGCTTCAGTGGTTGTCTGGAAGCCAGTATTTACTGAGCTCAAACAGGTGACACAAAGGTAAACTTACATTTTTGTGTAATGTTACAATTTATTGCTATCCACAAACACATTTTATGAGTAGACTCTTTACGACTTCAAAAGACTTTACCTTCAATCCGTCCCATAGGGGCGGGGGGCAAGGGGGAGAGGCAGAAAGCCCACTAGACACCAGGGATATTATTTTTTTGTTTCCGTCAGGAAAGGGGATGGCCTGTTTAGATATTGCGCCAAGCCCATTCCCACAAATGACCTCAACTGTCTTTTTTCCCCTCACCCAGAGGCAGATAGGAGGTCTTTAGCTCTTATTTGCCACCCTGGGTGTGCAGAAACTACGAAGCACTAAAACCAGATACCATTTTATAAGTAAAAGGGGAGGGGATGACCCGCCCAGACATTGCACAGATTACCCTCTCCACAAATGACTCCAACATCCTTTTTGCCCTCGGGGGCAGATAAGAGGTTTTACCTCCAATCTACTCCCCTGGACAGAGACAGAAATCCCACTAGACACCAGGGACTTTTTGCTGTGCAAGGGGGTCAGAATAACTGTTTTGCGCATTCTGGACTAGTGACAAGGCATGATGCATGGGTGAGCCTCCCCATCCCCTTTTATATTTTTTAGGCCTATTTTTGTCCTGGTTTCTAATGACTTTTCTGCCCCAGAGGGCACATTTTCTGTAAACACCCCCGTTCCATCTCCCAGGAGGGCTGAAAGCCTGATGCACCTATTCTAGGGTGGGACACAGCCTGACGCCTGAGTGAGTCAACCCCTTTTTTCACGTTTTTTGGGCCAATTTTTTCTCTAGTGTGTAGAGGCCTTTCTGTCTCTTATGAGAGGCAAAGTTTGGTTTAACACCCTCAGACAACTCCAGGGAGACAAAGAGACTGAGTCACCTGTTCTTGGGTGGGTGCAAGGCGTGATGCATGGGTGAGCCAACCCACCTCTTATTTATATTTTTGGGAATATTTTTCCGCTGGTGTCTAGTGCCCTTCCTCTCTCCCAGGGGCACTATTTGGGTAAACATCCTCGATCCACTCCTCGAGAGTCAGAAAGACTGATGCACCAATTCTGGGGTGGGAGCACGGATGCTCAAGGATGGGTCAATGAGAGTCAATGTGCAGGACTCTTCTCTGGATATTTATGTCCCCAGAAAGTGAAAGAAAATTTGTGATTTTAGGCAACATTTGAAGTTTGCAGAGCATTGTGGCTAAGAAAACGTAGTAGGATCCATGTTAGGCAAACTACCTGGGCATCTAGTTTACAGACATGTCTGGGATCAGTAGGTTTCCCTGGGTGGCCCTTTAATCAAGGACCACATATTGCAGATATAATAATTTCCAAATCAAGTCATTTTTTTACAGAAAAGGTTGATATCTCCGCATTTCATTTTGGGCCCTTTCCTGTTGGAGGCACTGGGCACCCCCACACAAGTGAAGTATTATTTTTATTGGAAGACGTAGGGGAATGCTGGATGGTAGGAAATTTGTGGCACCCTGCACTTTGGCTCATGAAAATGTGTGTCTGTACCCAAAGTTTGGCGTTTGCAAAGGATTCTAAGTAAGGTAATCTGGTGTCATGCCACCCTAGACTCCCCCTGGAGTCTACTTTTCAAAAATATGTGTGTTTGGTAGGTTTCTCTGGGTGCTGGTGAAGCTAGGCCTCAAAATCTGCAGCTACCCACATTTGTTTTAAAAGTGTGGATTTTGCAGAGTGAAATATAATTTCGCCAGCTCCCATTTTGGGGTGTTTTGTGTCACAGGCACTAGGCCCAGCCATACGAGCGGGGAACCATTTTTTATTGTGAGATGTGTGTAAATACAAACTTGTAGAATATTTGTTGATATCAGTTGTATTTCTCTGCCTTTTTGCCTTCTTACTGTAAGTTAGTGTGTAAAAAGAACACATTCAACAAAATGCTCTCTGATTCACGTACTAGTATGGGTGCCCACAAATTCAGACATGTACAAATTACTACTTCTTGTAAATTCGGCATCTGGTGTACATTTCAGAAATACATAAGTTTCATTCACACCCATTTTCACTCTTTATATTTTACCATATGAATAGTTCTATACTCTGTATACTGAAAAACAATTGCTAGGTGCAGCTCAGTTGTTGGATCAGGTTACCTCGGGTTCTTGGAGAACCTACAAACCCTAACATACGTAACAGCATATTGCTTTTGTAAATTGGCCATTGTGACAAGAGGTTACAGGTGAAAACATTGCCACAAGTGGTTGGTTTTCCCTACTCATTTTAAATATTTATTTATTTCAACAGTTGGTTTCTTTAGGACAAACTTGAGGGATCTACAATTGCAATTGTAGTTGTAGTTTTATTTATACAGTGCTTATAACCCCTAACAAGGACTTGAAGTGCTTTTATGGCAAGTTGCAGGCTACTCCAGAACCCAAGATTAGTAGTTCAATTTTGTTTTTTTTAGCTTTATCTTGTGCATTGGTTGTGCTAGGTTTGTGCTCTTGATTTCATGGGTGTTTACTAGAGTTTGGTGTAGGCATAGAATGCTAGGGATGGGTTTGAAAAGGGGGAGTTTGGAGTAGCGTCAGAATGATCGGACTGGAGTTGTAAAGATTTTTGTGAGTAGTGATTGTGCATGCTTGTTAGTTGGGTGGGATGGCTAAGGAGGGGAGACAATTTGAAAAGAATGTTTGGGAGTTCATAGTAGTCAGAAAGGTTTGAGAGGAGACAGAAGGGGGAGGGATGGGAAATATGTTTTTTTTTCAATAGCAAGATATAATACATATATATATGCGGAGGTGGGCAGTAAACCCCACTCCTCCAGTGGAGTTCAAAGAGCTTTGTCCACTCTGCGGTTGGCTCGGAGCACGGAGTTCAAAAAAACTCCACCAACCAATGCATGGCGGAGTTTTTTCTCACACACGGCTCACCAGCATTAAGTTACCAAGCGCAAATGAAAAAAACGAGTGCTAGACTGCTTCCTGGTGAGATTTATCAATGTTGGCGGTCACGTCAGGTCACTACCACTCACGTTGAGAAAGCTGCCGCTCGTATTATGAAAGCTGCTGCTCGAGTAGAAAATCTACTCAAGTGGCAGAAAGAAGCACCATGGTGCCTATTTACATTGATCTTACAGCGTGGGACAAGCTCCCATTGCCAAAAATGAGCGCGATAAGCACGACAAATTCCACCGCTCGCATTTTAGGCAACTTCATAGAATTCCACAGAGACAAAATCTGCGAGTTCCGTCCACCCATGATACACACACACACATACCAACACACGTGATTCTTGATAAAGTTATATTAGCTTGATTAAACCCCTCTATATAAATACCGATATGTACATTGAAGTGTCTATATCTACATGGTTTGCTATCCTTATTTATATTTTGGTACATTTGTGATGGATTCAAGTAAGTATAGTTAACTTATATATACATAAATATGGGCATGCCATTTATTGTGGTTATTAGTAGCAGGCACAACCCTCTATAAATGCACCTATCTGTACAGAGCAGCAGTAATTTTGACATGGTCTGAAATACACTTGTATCTTGGGGTGCAACACATAGTTGTTCACTTATATAAATGTATCTACTTATACTAGGAGGCATAGTTAAAAGTACAATGAAGTGAACTTGTATAACAACAGCTCATTTCCTATACTGTGAGAAGTATAGTTTGTCATGTCTGTATATACTGTTCTCATATATTTTTTGAACTGTGAGTATAGTCATGTTGTATGGAGAAAGCAACTCTAGATAAATCTTCTGAAGTGGAAGTAGTTGTGTGCAGATCTTATGTTTGTAGATGGGGAACATAAACAGAGAAAGATATTCCACCCATGTTTGATTTCTTGCATGTAGGGGTGCCGCTCGCAGGCTTCTCTCTTTTTATTTCCTCATCCCTGGACACTCTGTGATTCTCCCGGCGGAGCTGAAAGCTTACAGAAAGGAGTGTTGATCTTTTTAACTTGAAAAATCCTTCTCGGGACAGCGAGGACCAGAGCGCTGTGCGCTACTATCATTGGCAGCACCTGGGTCACTCTTCCCGACCCCTCCCTTGAAAGCACAAAACGCCTCGCGGCCCCCGCTTCGCGGGAGCCGCTCGCAGGCTTCTCTCTTTTTATTTCCTCATCCCTGGACACTCTGTGATTCTCCCGGCGGAGCTGAAAGCTTACAGAAAGGAGTGTTGATCTTTTTAACTTGGAAAATCCTTCTCGGGACTGCGAGGACCAGAGCGCTGTGCGCTACTATCATTGGCAGCACCTGGGTCACTCTTCCCGACCCCTCCCTTGAAAGCACAAAACGCCTCGCGGCCCCCGCTTCGCGGGAGCCGCTCGCAGGCTTCTCTCTTTTTATTTCCTCATCCCTGGACACTCTGTGATTCTCCCGGCGGAGCTGAAAGCTTACAGAAAGGAGTGTTGATCTTTTTAACTTGGAAAATCCTTCTCGGGACTGCGAGGACCAGAGCGCTGTGCGCTACTATCATTGGCAGCACCTGGGTCACTCTTCCTGACCCCTCCTCCTTCCTATTTTAGACACGCCCACTCCCGCGTGAGCGGGACACGAGCGGGGCGCAGTCCGGGGCGAAGCCCGGGCAAAGTGCGGGCCCTCTGTGGGCCTCAGAGGCACGAGGAGACCGGACCGGGCCCATACACTAACATATTGTTGAGGACAACCTGGGTATTCATCCTGCTCGTTCACTGTTATGGCTACAATTGCGGATACACATTTACTCTTAAATGTAGGGGGTAGTAATAAGGGAACATTAAATGATTATTTCACTAGGGTTGCTTCTGATATTGGAAGGGAGAGCGTACTCGCTGAGCGTAGGGCTGAGCGGCGTCGATCTATTGAATGCATGAAAAATAGACCGTCCTTGGAACACTTGCACCAAACTATTCCCTCTGATGTAAGCTCCCTTATTGGAACTCAGGATTCATCACTTACAGATAACGTTCCCATACTCTTACGTGATTCCCCCCCTCGACCTGATATTTTTAACAGCTCATGTATAAATAATATTACACCCCCCTCTGGTAATCCAATCATAGGAACTGATATGATCACAGAACCCCTTTTACCGGTGGTCAAGGTTGTTAAAAAGAATGTTGGGAAAGCAGCTATGTCCAAAGCCCAAGGACCACCGCCTACCAAAAGAAGAAAGAGGGTAGGTGACCCACAAAGAAGTAGGATTAACCATTCTGATTGTGGCAAAACGTCAAGGGCCACTGTAACTATTGTACCTATGTCAAAGTCCAGTGTACCAATTATTCCTACTTTAGTGGTTCCCATGGAAATAGCTCCAATCCCAAAAGTTCCTGTATTAGCCGCCCCTTCTTTATCTGACCTAGTTACCCCTTTATACTGTCCGCCTACGGAAGCACTGCCCGTTGCCCTTCTCGAGAGTATCGAATGATTAATAAGGTCACTCGTACTACCTATAATAAAGAGGCTAAAAAAGATGGAGCAACGGTTGGGGGAACTAGAACTGGCCATTAGTAATAACGCGGGGGTACTTAAGGATATTGCAAATTCAGTGCCCCCCTTTGCAGTACCAGCGACACCTCCTATCCCTGCTACCCATAATGGTATAAGCAAAACTAGTAACTCTACTACTAGTAGTCAACTTAGGGTTATATCCCCCAAATTAGTTCAGCATGACCCTGGTGAAGCCCCAAAGGGAGGGAATCAATCTCTTATAGGAATCATGCAAGATGAGAGGGGAAGCACTAGCCCAGATAGGATGGTGGATTATAAGAGTCATCAAGTTCAATTACCCTCTGAAGCGGTTCCTTATGTGGTAGTGCTTACGGGAGTTCCGATATTGGAGAAGGGTAGGAGGGAAGGGTTCTTTCAGCTAAAAAACAAAACTATGCACTGGCTTAGCCAGAATAGACCCCTTCCTTTCAATGTTAATGGTGAGATCTTGCATGTTCGACGACTCCCTTGGCTGGGACGCAGAGCTAAAGATATTGAGGGGGACCTAATTGTTATTAACTTTAGAGATCCTAGAGCTGTTAATCATATTTTAAATCATATTCCAGGGAAAATTAGCGCTTCAATTGTGCCTTGTGAACTGACATATTTTTATCCGAGACCTCTAGTGACCCCTATGACGTACCCCGGGGTTATAGCTCGACCGCAGATAACATTGCCTGCACCACCCATATCTTTTAACAATTGGCATACAATGCATGCTCCCAACTCCATGGCTACTGAAAATGCATCTGGTTGGGACACTGTACCTTTCAGGAGCTATAGACACGGAATTAGGAGGACAGATTACCGGTTACCATTTACCCCGTTGGGAGTTACATATAGATTTGATGCCTTTTCAGGCTTTGATGATTGCGATTGACAGGGGGGACCTCCTAACGACAAGCCGCCCATTATTGAGTATCAGGCTCTGAATGCCAAGTCAATCCCTCCAGTGCAAACTCTGTTATTAGAACAATCTATCTACCCTGTAATTGCCCTTTGCCCTGCTGACCGACAATTATTGAACTGTAAGAATGAGTCGCAACAGAAACTAGTCCTGCTGTGACTAATGACTTCTCTGGTTCCCTGGACTATGATTCAACTAGTCGAGATTTGCCGACTGCCCATCTTAAAATCCTCTCCTGGAATGTGGCGGGACTTAAGAGCAAACTGCCCATTCCAGAGTGGGGCTCTTTTATGGCCCTACACGACATTTGTATGTTGCAGGAAACTTGGGCATTAAAAAGAAGCATAGCCCAGGAATTTGCTACGTATGATATTTTGGCAAGTAAGGGTGAGAAGGGCAGACCTCTGGGGGGATTGTCTATATGGGTTGGCACGCACTTGGGAGTTAAGGCATCGCAAATTCCAACTAATTCGCTGGATGTCCAGTGCATTCTGCTGACTATATCAAAAGGGCCAAACATTGCCCTGATCAATGTATACTCAAGGCCAGTTAGGCGGGGCCTCGAGTCAGAGGCTATTGAAACCCTGTTGACCCTTATCCAGTCAATGGACTCTTCTACTGTGTTAATAGTGGGAGGTGATTTCAATTGTCATTTCGAGCCACTCATGGATACGAATTTGGGTGGCTTGGATGATGTTGATTCATTGTGGGCTATCCCCGAGCCATTGACTACTCGGGTCAAGGCTTGGACCCCTTTAGTTTTACAACTACAGTCACTTGCACTCACAACTTCACTACGAGCATGCAACGGGAGGGTGGAGCCTGACAGACCAGGGAAAGTCACATTTAACCGACTAAATCAGTCCTCAATCATCGATTATATTTTCATAGAGGCTAGGCATTGGGCTAGGGTATACGAGTTTAGGGTCATTGAAAGATCTGACAGTGACCATAACGCCCTGGTACTCTCACTTAAGATGGGGAGCTTTGGGTTGAAATGTCAAATACCGGATGATCACTGTGTCACTGTGCCTTTAATTATCACAAACTGTAGGGTCAAATGGCCAGATTTCCAGATGTCCGACAGCAAACTTGCCGCACTATATGAGATTTTCATCACATTTATCGAAGAGATGGGGAATTTTGGCCATCTAGGCAAGGCATCTGAAATACATAATAAATTGGTCACAGCAATTAAAGACATTCTTTGCCCTGAGAGAAGGGCAAATCGGCCACGGACCACGTCCTCTCCGTGGTACAATGCCTCCTGTTGGAATACCAGAAAGGCTCTTTTTAGAGTTTTAAAAATCAGTAACAGGGAGGCCATTAAGGCACACCGTTCTGTGTATAAAAAGCCACTCTTCGATGCAAAGAGGGAATGGGAGGCTGCTAAGTGGGAGAATTTGGGATCCGCACTTAGCAACAAAAATTCCAAATTATTCTGGTCCATAGTTGCAACTGGACTTAGTGGGCATATCCCTGCACCTGCCCCCAATATTGCCCCTTCTATCTGGGAAAGTCACTTTTGTGCTCTCTATGGCATTTCTGAGCCTGGTGGTACGTCTGATAACACTTCTGAACCCCAGCGACCCCAAAGTGCTAGTGGGGCTGAAGACCATGGACGGTCAATTGCCGCCCGTCCATGCCTTCTTGCAGATGAACTAATCACCTTGTCCGAGGTAGAGGCAGCACTAGGAAACTTGCTCCCAAATAAGGCTCCAGGTTTGGACAAACTGCCAGGGGACCTGTTTGGGACGCAACCAAAAATATGGGCACCTTATCTGGTTGCTTTATTTAATGGTATCTTGCAGGGTGATGATCTGCCTCCTACTTGGTTAGGAGCAGAAATCGTGCCTATCTTAAAAAAGGGATGCCCATTAACTCCCTCTAACTACAGACCCATCAGTTTAATTGACACATCACAAAAGCTGATGGGGAGGGTCATCCTTGATAGGATCCTCGGGTGGATTGAGGAAAAGGGGATATTATCTACACTCCAGGCAGGATTTAGGTCTGGCACCTCCACTTTAGACCAGATATTTCGCCTGCAGGTCCTGTATTGGAAAACAGCAAAAGTGGAGGGTGGCAGCCTCTACCTTGTGTTTGTGGACCTGCGGGCTGCATTTGATTTGGTCCCGCGTGAAAAACTCTGGAAAGTGCTGGCAGACATAGGCCTCCCGTCCTACTTGTTAGCCATTCTTTTGAGGCTCCATTTAAATAATTTTGCGCAGGTTAGGTGTGGAAGGTATGGTGAACTTACAGACCAATTCCCTGTCCTAAAAGGAGTTCGTCAAGGGTGTGTGCTGGCACCAACGTTGTTTAGCCTTTACATAAATGGCCTCATAGAACATCTGAATGGTGTGATAAACAACGACGCCCCTAGATTGGCCACAGGTAGAGTGCCCGCTCTGATGTTCGCAGATGACACATTGTTGCTGTCTAGAACATCATCGGGCATTCAAAAAATTCTCGATGGTTTTGTGGAGTTTTGTGACCTTCGGGGGTTGGAAATCAATATAGGAAAAACAAAGTTCATGATCTTCAACCCTCCCAAGCGTGTACGTCCAAACCCAGTTCTTTATGACACCCCCCTGGAAAGGGTTAAAACATTTATTTATTTGGGTGTCACTCTTACTGAGAATTTTGACTGGCATAAGCAGATTGTCAAATCTACGCTTAGACTATCTCAGTTTGCGGGGGGATTAAGTAAAGTTTTCAAAGAATCTATTTATAGGCCGGTTTCCCCAGCACTTAAAATATATAGCCATCAAGCAAGAATGGCAGCAATTTATGGGGCTGAATTGTGGGGGCATAAGCAGACTATGGATCTTAAAAAGGTGGAGCAATCTTTTGCTAGAAACTTAGTTGGGCTACCGCCTAGTACGCCATTGATCCCTCTCAGATTTGACCTTGGCTTAACTCCAATAGAGGAGATCATAAGTGCTAGACCAATTATGCACTGGAAGAGGTTGTGGTCCGTTCCTGAATTAGCTGATTACAGAGCAGAATTTTCTGAGATTTGGTCTACTCTTAAATATAAAACGATTCCATGGCTTCAGCACATTAGTACAGTTAGTACCCGCCTCGGCTTTTCCGGATTATGGAATACCCCCGAGACCTGTTGCACTGGGATATCTAAGAATATACTCCTCTCTCAGATACGTATGCTAAACCATCAAACATTAATGAGCTCTTCATCACTGGGTAGGTTGACATCTGAGTTCCTCTTAGTAAAACTAGAACCTAAGGCCGAGGAATTCATGGACCTTATTGAACCCCCAGCAGCTCGAAAGCTGTATATTCAGCTAAGGCACGGTACTCTTCCTATAAGGTCCCTTACCTCCAAATGGTCCAAATCCAATATTGAAACTTGCCCTGCATGCACCCATATAACTGAGAATATTGCCTTGCCTATTCTGCAATTAGAAAACGCTGGCTGATCCCTATTTGTAAGAACTTGGGACTTTTGCATTTTACACAGGCTTGTAGGATATTGACTTATGATACTTATCCTCCTATTGTGTTTGCGGTTTCTCGATATTTGTTTTACATGTGGCGTAGGAGGCGGAACTTCTTAACCTGATTGTTGTGTTTATTGTTTCTTCAATGTTATGTACTGTGATAACTTACAGCTGAACATTTTTTAAACATTTATGATTATTTAGTGTTCTAATTTTTGCGTTGACACAGTTTATATGCACTTTTTATGGTCTGTTGACCGAAATAAAGTTATTACAACAACAGCATGTAGAAATTATGAAATGGGAAGCCATTCTTGAGTGTAGGTTGCTTTGTTGTATGTACATGTTGATTTGTTTCCTGAAGAAGAGTGGTCTTTTGCCATGTATTGCTTTGTGTGTGATACAAAGCAGCTTAAAGGAGCATCTTCTTGCAATTGGTAACCAGTTTAGCGCCCTCAAACAGGGGAGATATGTACTTTTGGCAGTACATGTAGGAGGATTTTAGCAGCAACGTTCTGCAGTCTTTGTTGTCTTCTTATAGACTGACAGAGTTAAGCCATGATACAGACTATTAGCATAGTCCAGTTTTGACAGGACAGAAGAAATGGTAGCTTGACGCATGAGTGGGAATCCTGGGTACAGGAAAATGCATCACAGTGCTTTCACTGTGAGAAAGCATGATTTGCTACTTTATCCACTTGTGGATTCATTGACAGTTTGGCACCCATGGCAATTCAGTTTTGGAGGCATTCAATTTGAGGTGGCTTCATGACATCCATTGGTGAACAGCCTGGAGGCAATGAAAGAGTTTTGATACCTTAATGCCTTTGGGCTTTCCAATTTCAGGAGTTTCTGTGTGTTATCTGCGTAATTATCACAGGTGATGTCAAACACCTTGATGACAGCTGGCACAGATTTCATGTTTACTTTTCAGAAATGTACAGCTTCTCAGCATCACCCACTGCGGTAAAAATGTGTTTTTTATGGCTTTGTGTGTTCCTGAAAGCTGGGAATATGTTGATTTTATCACAGCAAACCCTTCGCTGCTACTATTTTTTGAAGAAAAATAGACACTTTTTGCTGAGCCGTTTTTCTCCCGAAAAACAAAATGTAGCAATATTTAGGCTATTTCATGGTCCCCGCCAGGGAAATCCACAAACCCCGGGCACCCTTGAAATCCACATGATGCTGGACAAAAAGATGAAAATTAGGCGTGGACAACTTATGTGGAAAATTATTATGGCGGTATAAGAGCAAAAAGTGCAAAGTACCACAACTAGCAAAAAAGGGCTTTATCATTCTAAGGGGAAAAGGCGTAGCAGCCAAGGGGTGAACAGGATCTGTCACATTGTGATATCTCAAAATAATAATAAGCAGGATTCCACATTCTGTTAAGAAAATCTTTAATGCAAGTGAGCAATTTGAAAGCAAACCTGCAGTCCTCCCCCATCAGATGGGGGGGAGGGGGGGGTGGAGTCTATGCCCTGCCCCTGTTCAGTTTCATCAGTCGGATGCGTTTTATTTGCTCACCAATACATTCCATTTCGTTCCTTTAATGGAAGCAAAGCTATGCTTTAAACACCTGAATGCAAATGAAAGCCGAAGAATGGAAACGTCCTGACAACATGCAGCGAGGTAGCAACCACAAACAGCAGCCACAAGAAGGTGGCCGCCATCACATGGGGAGCACTGGGGACATTTGTAGTGTGCTCAGGGGACCCTCCTACTCCCGGATGACTGATTTGATGTTCCCAACACCAACAGTAGGAAGGCTTTGTGGTTTTCAGCACCATCATGGCAGAAGCACGGCGACAGTCAGTGGCTGAGAATGACTGGATGTGCCGGAGTGGATGCACTCAGACCGTTTTCAACCATTTTTCTCCGACGTCCATCGTTCTAGAGTCTATTAATACACAACGAGCCTCATTCAGACTGATGCGTTGGCGGCAAATGTGACAACTTCAGAAAGGCATTGAATTTTCATAACAGTTCACTCCAGGTACACATTTTCAGAACGCCTTTAAGCATTTGCATTGTCTCTGCCTAATTTGAAGAGGTGAAACTGGTGGCATCCTTCACCACCCCGTGTGACTAACGACCCGTGAGCAACTGCTTTATGAGAAAATACTTTTATTTCAATTCATAGCGGCTTGGCATGCACCATCAGAGAACAGACATGAAGAGAATAACAAAAGATTAATATGTAAAAAACTCTATAATTATATTATTACCGGAACAGAGCTGAAAAGATTAGGGCAGACAGCTTACACGTGCAAGTTATTTTAAGTAGTTTTAAAGGACCTTGGGCACAATATGATGCCATGGCCAGGCTTCCGCCATCCTCATTTCAATTGACAGATTAAAGAGTAATGAGAGATACTCAGAGGATTGAGTGCCACGGGGTCTGATAAGCCGAATATTCTCAGGGGGGGCACGTTGATAGCGTATTTAAATATTGAGCAATTTTATACTACTAAACTCGTCATCTTGCAAACACTTCTTAGTACTTATGGCTTTTGAGAAACGAGAAGAAAAGGAACCCAGCAAAAACCCCCAGACTAGGGATAAAGTGTGCCTTCAGTTGACATCCTCTCTCTCCTTGCTCCCCCCTTTGTTTTAACAGGTCGTCGCAATGTTACTTGTATTGAATACTCTTTTCAGTGTTTAACTTGCCTCCTCGCTAGCCATGCTCTTCTCTCCTTTAAACAGAGTGCTACTTGTATTGTTTACTATTGTTAATGCTTATTTTGCGATCATAAGAAACTATTTTTTGCAAATGTATGTGCTGCGCCTAGACACTGGGCACCTGGCATTTCTAGTCCATTAAAAATGCTAATAAATAAATAAATGGTAACTGTGTGGAGGTCAAACTAGACGATGAAGAAGCTTGGCCCTAATGCTGTTTAAGTTTGCAGTCCAGTCCATTCTTAGAAGAGGAGTGGTTCCATGGTTGACCCATTGTACTCTGAAGGCCTTCTTCAAAAGATGGTTCTTCTGGGCTACTTTTAGGAATGGTTGACGAGGATGAGTTCTTAGAGGGTGTTAATGATATTTTCCGAGATTTGTTAGGTCAATGCTTTGATAGTATTGTCCCCACATTTTTATAACTCAAAACTAGAGAGGGAGTTTACACTTGCTGTCCCTAATTTGAAAATAAGAACATTTTAGATTTAAGGAAAATACCTTTCCTTGTCCACACCTGCCCTTTCTGCAGAGTACCTAGTGGACATTTGGCTGTGGATCACACATATAGATGGTAGTGTGACTGATGCTGTGTTCTGTGTACTGTCCTGTGAATCAATCATGGTTACTTGTGGCTTCTTTGTGTGTTTTGGTTAGCTCTGAAGTAGGTACTTCTGCTTTCTATTGGCTTCACATCAGGGTAGCTAGGGATTGAGTTAGAGGAACTATATGGCCGCTGTAGCTGGCTCGTATCCATGCTTGTACTTGTTTATCCAATTAGTGTGTGTTCCTTTCTCCAATGTATTTCATTAACATTTCCATTGTAATGTTTCATTTAGATTTGGTTGTTTATGTGGTACACTCAGTTGCATAATCTTTGATGGAAAAAGGAACAGTTGCCCTGCATGAATTAATTGTCCAATGATGGAATTATGATGGGATTTTCTGGCTGGCAGACACACTCTAAAATGTGTTCCATTTTCCAGAGTATGGTGTGATAATATGAGCTTCATATGTTTCATGTATACATGAGTATTAGTAAGGCTCTCTACCCTTGTTGTGAGTGGTGTGTTTGTGTCTATAATCATTTCATTGCAACATGCCAATTTTGGGTTGATTTGTGTATTCAACATAGCATGGGCCAGCCTCATCCAGCGCTGTTGCGTTCTCTGTTTGCCAGGGCTCCTTGACCTTTCTAAATATGAGATTAAAGAAGGCCAGGGACATCTGACAACTGCCATAGTTTCCTATTGCAAACAAGGTGCTAGGGTAGCTGTCAGTTGTCTCTTTTCTTTATGGCCCACAACACTAATGATCCAAAAAGGATTGCTGGAGCTCGTATTTGCCCCTGTGCTGCATTCACAATTGCAGAATCAGCACTGGGACCTGTCCACAGTTGTAGAATTGTTTATCAATCACCCTTTGGGCAACTGCTGCCTCAGTGTTAACTCATCCTTCTGAACTTCCCTAAATGGAGGGCAGGGTGTGCCTTCCTGCTTTGCCAAGCGGCAAAGAGCACTGACCCTCTGTTCTGTCCCTGCTTTGCCTATATATAGCACCCTTCAACAGCAGCAACACTCTAAAATCTGCTCACCTCAAATGTCTGTTTTTCTAGTAAAGGTTTTAAGCATAGAATTAGCAGAGTGCCATCCATGCAGACCTAGAAAGGGACAAAGCCTTTTGCATTTACACAGCAAGGCCTTTAAGTATTATATTAGCTAGTACCAGCCATGCCGAGCAGTAAATGACAAAGGCCTTTTACCATTACAGGCACAATAATGCCTTTGGATTGGCAAAATATCATCCAAGTCAGCCTAGAATGAATAAAAGCAATACCGACACATGTTTCGCTGTCATTATTTATGCAGCACTCTAATCCTGAAAGGGTATTGTTTGGAGCTCAGCGTGGATGGCACTGTGCTAATCCTATGCTTAAAACGTTGCTGGAAAAACAGACATTCAGAGTATCGCTAGTGTGGTAGGGTGCTCTATACAGGAGCTGCTCTCCACCTAAACATGGGAAATACCCAGAGTTCTCTGCTTCTTTATTCATAGATAGACAGATAGACAAACAGACAGATACGTAGATAGATAGATAGATAGATAGATAGATAGATAGATAGATAGATAGATAGATAGATAGATAGATAGATAGATAGATAGATAGATAGATAGATAGATAGATAGATAGATAGATAGATAGATAGATAGATAGATAGATAGATTGATAGATAGATATTCGATCTATCAGTTCATACAGGATATGTTATAGTTGACATTATATCTCTTGAATGATATGTTATACTTGACACCGCATCTAGGAAGTGAGAACTATATGTACCATGACTACCTGTAATTTTCTTCTTTTCCTTCCCCTTTATGTTTTGTATTCTCCTAAATATTCTCAATAAAAACTCTGAAATCAAAAAATGTGTGGGTTCCGAAATTTGGGCTAGCTCATTTTCAGAACGCCTACTGGTTGCTATCGTAATAGAAGTTGAGGCAAGGAAAAGGGAGCGGTCCAGGCGGCAGATGGATTGCCTCCGTCTCTCCAATCAGGAGTTGGTAGGAAGCATGAAAATACATATTGTGGAGTTATTTTAGACTAACAAGGGTACTGCATCACTATTTTCAGTTTGGGGCTCTTTCAAGACAACAATGCAGGGTCAGATGGTGGCATTTATGGCTTCAGAGTCTAAACATCGGGTGACAAGTATAGCAGAGCTCCAATCTGCACTTGATGCTGCTTCGCAGAAGAAGACTCGTTCCATGGGTTCCCAAGTATTGATGGAAATACAATTGGCCCACAGATAAGCGTGAGCTAAGGGAATTTTTAATTTTAGAGGAAACAGTAGCTCACAGCTGTTCCAACAGTGGGTACATGAGGAAAGCCAAATGGTAGGGAAGTTCCTCGCTTGGTCAACCACGGTTAAACAGGAGGCCGCCTTGATCATCAAGCTACAGGTAACTGGGACAGGGGCCTTGGTTTCTGAAAAGGACAAGATGTCTAAACTCTTTCTACAACATTATAATAATTTGTATGCCTCTATGTATGCGGCCTCAAATGAAAGTATGCATCATTACTTTCAGTCTACAAGACTACCACAATTGACAAGCATACAGGTAGAGGCATTAGCAGCGGATATAACAGCATTAGAAATCCATCAGGCTGTAGCCTCAATGCCTTGTAGGAAGGCCTGTGGCAATGGTGGCCTTCCATTAGAGTTTTTGAAAGCATTTTCCACTGAACAACCACCTTTTCTAATGGAGCTTTTCAACTTTATAAAAAAAAGGGGAGAGGTCAAATCAATTTTCAAGGAACCAACAATTGTCAATTTTGTAAAGAAGGGAAAGATTCCTACGGATGTAAACTAATACAGCCCGATTAGCTTATTGAATACATATTACATACTTTTAATGAAAAATTTTAATCGTATTACTCTGGCTGCCCAGGCGGTAATTCATAAAGATCAGACTGGGTTCATAGTTGGCAGACGAATGTCGTCTAATACTGGCTTCTTAGTGCATGCATTACATTTTTTGGGCGGCGGAAATCAGACGCCTGCACTTACAATAATGGTCGATGCATACAAAGCCTTTGACAAGGTAAATTGGAATGCTCTTTTTTATGGCCTTGCTAAGTTTGGCTTTCCTGTTCAATTTATCATTATGCTTCGTAATTTATATCAAGGGGCTCAGGGAAAGGAATTTTATAAATTCTAATTTAGCAGGGGCGGTTGACATGAATAGAGAACATGGCAGGGTTGTCCCTTGTCTCCAAATTTATATACCTTTTATATCGAACCCCTGGCATTCAGGACTAGGGCCAATCTGGAAATAGAAGGAACTGTAGTGGGAATGCCTAAGCTAAAACTGTTTGCAGTTTACATCATTTTACACTGAAGGCCGGAAGAATAAAATACTAAAACAACATTGAGGGAATTTGAGCAGTTCCAATGGATTGGAGGATATAAAATTAACCAAAATGAAACAGAATTGCTTCATTTCAGAACCTCTATTAGCATACTCCCTATGAATCATCAGCAGCAGACCTTATCTTCCAACCTGATTTGTTATTTGGGGATATTTGTTACTAATTGCAATGCAAAGCTTTACCACTAAAATGATGTGGGGACGATGGAGAAGATCAAGGATCTATTGGACAGATGGACACTTCATTGTCTTACACTAATAGGGCAGGGCTTATAAAAATGTCCATTTTACCCTTGTATTATTTATTTTTACTAATGTTCTGAATAAAATTAGTATGACCTATTTAAAAAAATTAGAAATACTTTTTCGACATTTCATTTGGAATAAGAAGATCTCAAGGGTCAAACTCTCAGTGCTTCAACTAGAAAGAAGTTAGGGTGGATTGGCATTGCCTCATGTGTGCGCCTAGTATGAAGCCTGTCTAATAGATATACTAGTTCAAAAAATGGACGCCAAGGGTTCGTTGGACTGGGGTTTTGGGGAAAAGATAGTGAAGGATGCCAGATCTCAGCTTCTGGTACTTATTAAGATGGCCAAACGTCCACAAAAAATGAGATATAAATAGTGCAGGAATATTGAGCGAGACTTCAAGCATTTTATTCCTCAACTACTCTGTCTGCAGGGTATGAATATTTGCAGCTTAATGAATGTAAAGTTTTGGGTCTCAAAAATACCAAACATCCATTTAAGAGTTTGGAGCGCAAATAAGTTTAAAGAACTGGGACATTTCTTGGTGAGGGGGAAATGTGGTATTTGGCAAGATCTTCAAAAAAGGTGCGGTGATCAATGCAAGCTTTTTTACTTTGTGTTCCAGTAGATAGTGCACCTCTTGAAAAAATATTGTCTTCAGTTATGTATAGTCTCCTCCCCAATAATGGCTGCTTTGTTTAGGACAAAGCTAAGGTGGTGCAGATTAATGTGGAATCAAGGAGAGTGCCACTTGGTGAAAGGTTTTTTAGATAAGATTACTCTGGTAACACAATGCACTTTTCTGAAGTTGAGGGGCAATTGATTTTGTAATTAGGTAATAATGCCTTAAGAGTGGCACATTTTAAGAGGATGTCTTTTTTTGTCACTCTGGATGGCATGCTACACACCTAAGGCCCTCCATAGAATGTATCCAGAAATGGTGGATCGTTGTTTTAGCTGCCAGCAGCAGGGGTGGGTGACTGTCTCCACACTCTTTTTACCTGCCCAATAGTTGTAAATTATTGGGAAAAGGTATTTGCTGCTCTAAGCCTAGGACTACAGAGTAGGAGAGAACCAGTGGCAAGTGTGGCACTCTGGTTTTCTGCAGTGGAGACACAATATGCCATTGGCTAAAGGAGGTAAAAATTGTATTGCGATTGCCTCTATAGGCATAATAAAATGATTCTAACAAAAAAGTTTGAAGAGGCATTTGCAAAAAGGGTTGGGGGTATTTAAAGATTTGTGGAGATAATAGAGAACGCTACATCATAAGTTTCTGTAAAAAGTACTGTGGTATATTGTGTGTATCATCGGGTATGAAGAGATAGTAGGTAAATTATCAAGGCACAGTTGCACTTTTATCAATGGTCTCTTTTTATTAGCTATTGTATAAAATATTTATTTTATATCATAGAAGCTGCTATACCATCTTTTAAAAAGGCCAGTCTTGAAACTAGGAGAATGAATATTTCAGGCATGTTTGCACTTTGTTGAATGTTCACATGGTAGGCCAGAGAGTGAAATCTGGAATGATAGACTTTATCTATGAACAGAATAACATAGTTTGCACAAACGTCATAGTATGTATAATCTAGGCATGTTTGCACTTTGTAGAGATGTTCCTAAGTATTTTAATCTTTCTCCTTTTTTAGGGAATTGTAAATCGGAGAGTTAAATCCGGCATGTGCAACTTTATTCATGAGCAGAAAAATATTGCTTGCACAAACATTATAGTATGTACATTTTAGGCACGTTTACTCTTTGTAGAGATTTCATAATGCATTTTATTCAAAGAAAATAAAAAGAATAAGGATTCTGTTTTTCTGGGAATCGTAACCGGAAAGAGGACTCCGTTATGATGTATTTCATCTATATTCAGAACAACACTGTTAATGAATGTCCATCTGAAACAATATATTATCTCAATGTTCAAATCTATGATGTATATTTTAGATGAATAAGTGCCGGTAATTAATTTTCTATGTTCTTAAACACCTTATGTATCTGCTCAATTACAGTAAAAAATGAAAAAAACAGACCTGAACTGTGTGGCTACAAACAGATACCAAGCTACAAAAGCATTTCCTGCGACCTGTGGCTAATCGATTAAGCCAGTCTATGAACAAACACCACGCTTCAAATTTATCTACAATTACTTCTTGATGTTTAGGCGAACATAGAGTCATCAAACACAGAATGGCTGCACTGTATTTAACAGACTTTGAAGGCCATTGGCTACGTGGAATACTAAAAAAGTGCAAGGGCCAGATGTACAACCCTTATATTTTGCGA
Organism: Triturus cristatus; assembly: GCF_964204655.1. Taxonomy (NCBI): domain Eukaryota; kingdom Metazoa; phylum Chordata; class Amphibia; order Caudata; family Salamandridae; genus Triturus; species Triturus cristatus. The sequence continues at coordinate 496,017,489 of NC_140589.1, read as the reverse complement.
GCCGCAAATTGCATCGCTTTGTGACTCGCAAAATGCAATTTACAACAGTGTCGCAGACACTGTTAGCGATTCCTAATGGGGTCGCACATTGCCTGCCTCATTAATATTCATAAGGCAGGTGTTATTTGCGACCCCATTAGAAATGGTGGTCTGCTGGGGTCAGCAGACAACCATGTCTGTGACTGCTTTTTTAACATCGCACTTTTTTTTTTTAATGCAGCCCATTTTCCTTAAAGGAAAACAGGATACGTTTAAAAAAGAAAAATGAAAATTTCCGTTTTATATTTTAAGGGCAGGCAGTGGTTTCTGAGACCACAGCCTGCTCTTAAAAACTATTTTTGCATCCATTTACAAAGGGGAAGGGTTCCCCTTAGGACCCCTTCTCGTTTGCGAGTAGCTTACCACCTACTTGAAGGTGGTTGTAAACTTCGAGTGTTGTGCGACCCCAAATGTGGTCGCAAAACAATAGTACATGCCATGTTTTGGAACTATAATATTTGATCATGTTGCAAGGCCATGACTTTATGCTTAATGAGTGATGCAGAGAGTTTATTTCTCCCTGTAGCTTCCTATATCATGTTGGCTTGGAATTTAATATAAGAATTTGCTTAGTTTTTATTTATTTAAAATTGGTTGATGATTCAATTTTAGTAACCAATTATTCAATTGCTGGACTGATTTTATCAGAACAAATTTATTTCTTTATTGCTTTTAGCTGAAACACATAGTATATTGATTAACTGATTGATTGAACCAGAAACATTTTCACTCCCAAGCCTTTATTCTGGTAGTTTGTAATCTACTGTGTTCATTTGCATCCAATTTATGCACAAATAATTTCTCCTCTGTATAAATTGAAGGCGCACAAGTAAGTGCCCTTAAGAATTTATGATTATTTTAGATTTTAAGGCGTTCTGGGATTCCTGAAGAATGCTATGAATGTTAAAAAAATATTTTAAACGTAGGAGTCCTATAGGAGTAAATATCCAGCTTTCAAATCCAAGCTTTATGAATTGAAATCCTATGAAAGGGATCAGATGTTTTTGAAATCTTTACAAAGGTCTATGAAAAACTCTGCTACTTTATGAAGTTTAAGTTATTCACTATTCACATTTGTCTGATTAATTAATTTATAGGGTAATTAGCAAAATCGATAGTGTCATGCTTAACCTTATTAAGCTGTAAGGAAATAGTTCTGTTTAGGATAAAAAATATCAAGTCAAAGAATGCTTTATTCGACAATACATGTCATAAAAGCGTTACAGGTAAAAAGTTCAAACGATACAAAAAGTTAAGAACTTGGATAAAAACATTTGTGCAAAATGGCAAAATAGGCATCAGACTTCCTGATATAATACCAGGACATTAGTTCATGGTAAAACAGGCACAAAAACATAAATTTCAGATGATCTCAATTAATCTCAAAAAATGTTTAAAAGCTTATTAGACCCCACACATCACTTTAGCCCATGTGCACATACATAATTGGAAAGAAGTTCCTGTTTCATTTTTCAGCCATGATTTGCTGCGAACGAATAAGCCACATCCACCTTAAGAATTTTGCCATTGGAATAGCATACCTAGGTGATGGAGCTGTACTGAGAATTTAGAGAGCTGTACTACACGATCTAGTGCCCATATTCCTACATGTTTGTGTCAACCAAGCTTTACACGGACTAGAGTAGGCAGGGCAGGCGAACAGCACCTGTGCTAGGGTAACTATGTGATCAGTACATGTTTTACATTTGTTATTCTTTGTGGTGGACCATTTAGATGTAAAACACTTTAGGGGTATTGGAAATACAGTTTCTGATCAAAGGGATTTGTGATAGCGTCCCGATAGAGCTCAAGATTCGGATGTGGTTTAATCTGTAGATAGAGCCCTAAGAGTGAGGTAGAGTAATGGCGCCTGAACTCGTTGTGTGCAATCATCTCCCAATATATTTCCTTGAGTGAGTCTTTTGTCAGGAACAAAATGCTAGAGGGACTATCCCACATATATGAAAGGCCTATTCTGTTAAAGAGGCCCCTCAAATTTCGCAGCAGCTGATTTTATGGAATTGGTCCGTATCAATGATGTTCCTTAAACCCTTGGCATATACAGTCAATTCCGGGGTGCACCATATTCTACGCCAATTTAGGATAGGTCGTAACCTGGCATTGTCCGCCATAGCTTTCCTGCCCAGATCACTCTTTAAGGGAGGAGTAAGTGTACTTTGTGGGAGACTGGTTATCGCTCGCAAGAACTTGTCTTCAGTGATAGCTGTGACCGATTCTCTAGTCCCACAGCTCATCACCATAGAGGGCCAATTTCACCACTTTGGTATTATAAATTTGGAGTACCAGGTTGAGTGGCTTTGTCAGGGAGGTTTTAAATTCCTTTCTTAGGACAACCACCAACTGCTTATGTTCTAATGCCATGGCATCAATATGCGACTTCCATCTCATTGCCTTCTGCAGTTTGATGCCCAGATAGACAAATACAACAACCTGCTCAAAGGGAAGCCCATCCATTGTTATTCTGCCCTTAAAGGATCTATGTTGATTGAAGGCCATGAATTTGGTCTTATCAGCGTTAATTTTTAAGACTCGTAGAAGACCAAATTCTTCATATCATCGCGGTGCGTGCTGTAAACCACTTGGGGTTTTAGAGATGATCAGGGTGTCATCTGCGAACATTAAAATCGGGATATTTCTGCCAGCTTGAACAGAAACATCAGTGTGGGTAGCGGCAAGAATATTTGCCACTCCGTTAATAAAGAGGTAGAAAAGTGTAGGAGCTAACACACATCCTTGGCGGACGCCCTTACGTACCGGAAAGGGATCTGTCTTGTTTCCCTGAACCCCCATCAGATTTGTGCAAAATTTTCCTCATGGAGGCGGACAATAAGGGAGAGTAAATCTGGTGGCATCCCCATTGCTTTTAATACCTCCCACAGTTTGTGTCGTGAGACCAGGTAAAATGCTGATTTCAAATCAACAAAGGCAGCATACATGCTGCCCTTGCTGAGGACTACTCTCTCCGCCAATGTATTGTAGCAAAGAAAAGACCTGGTTGATTGTGCTTATATGGGCCCGGAAGCCTACCTGAAGGTGGCTAATGATGGAATTTCCATCGATCCATACATGAGTCTTGGCCAAAACAAGCCAGGCCACCACCTTTTGTATGGAATCCATAAGGCTTATTGGCCTGTAGTTGCAAGGCATGGATTTATCTCCTTTTTTTTAGGTTTCGTCTAGGCAGCGCATGCACTGTCTCGTCAAGAGATGCTGTATACAGTATAGTGGGGGAAGCTCCGCCCACTTTCCAGCCATATTTTTGATTGGCTTGAATCATAATTTTGGCATTCTGATTGGTGCTTGGCTTGGTAATCCTGCCTCCTGACGGCCATGTTGTTATTTTTTCCTTCCGAGGCTATCGGCCCCTTTACTTTAAAAACAGTTTGGTCACCCTTCCTCTCCCCATTCCCTCCCGTAGTCCGTGACTTTTTCAACCACCACCACCCCTCCATCCCCCTCCCGTTCGTGCCTTCTTTGATGCCAGCACTTCTGTTTAAAATGTAATAGGGCTCGCGTAAATATGAGTCCTATTGCATTTTAAATGCTTGTTTGTTCTGTGGTGGGTACATTCGTACTCGTTTTTGGTTTCGCATGTGCGCGATACCTCTGAGGCCGAGCCTGCGCCGAACACACCGTATGCCATGATTTGTTAGGAGACCCGGAAGGAGAGCGTTGTCAGTGCATTAGCCCAACTTAGCGTGATGAGAGGAGGTGGCGAAAAACTGAGAGCGGCCAACTTGCTTAGTTTCACTGTTCCCCCATTCATGCCTCATCACCGCACGGAGTGTGGGAACCTATTGCTGACCCCGCCCCTTCCCAGCTCCAAAGATCAGCCTCGGGACCGGAGACGCCGGCCCGCAGCCAGCATCAATGCGCTACAGTACGGTCCCAGGCCGGTAAGTGCTGGCCTCCGCTGCAAATGCTTGTTTTGTTCCTGCGTGCATGCAAACAGGCACCACTCCTAGGACGCCATACTTTAATTTGTTATTTCTGCCTCCCTGTGCCTTGATATTTTTTTGTACACGTGTGAAAGTGCGTGTTACAAACCAACGCAGGTACACAACTATCGTGTAAAGATGACTTTGCAATCACAAAATACGCAAAGGTTGGCCAGAATTACTAACCCGCTCGCAGTCTTATTTCGAGATAACCAGTAAAAATGATTCTCTCACTAATAAAGTGACGAACCACCTGGCTCACTTCTTCATCCCCCACCTTACCCTGACTTAGTCGCCTACTCGCTTGCCACCCGCCGACACGACCCCTCAGTGATTCCAAAACGTCTTGATGACCACCATGCACATCCTCTGTAGACGCAGGCTGACACCGCAGCCACAGTGCTCGGGTGAATGGGTGGCCGGAAGCACACAGCCACCCTTCACATGCGTGCTTTCACTACACAAATAGACAGAATATGGACTTCATGAAAACTGCGTAATAGAGATGTTTGATTTTCTCAGCCGCAGCCAGACTTGCATGAATTAATTTGCTAGTGGACCTTCAGCATGCCGTGGGTACCATTCATACCAACAGGTCTTTATCAGTTCATTACAAAAGAAAATGCAGCGATCCAGCTCGGCCAAAGGTGAGCGATTAGCCTCTTGTTTCACTTGTTCCTTTTCCAGGAAGTATAAACATTCCGTCCAGTTTCTTCTGCCCCTGCATTCCACCTACTATTCTATTTCTATCCGCCCTGCCCCTTGTTTCTCTTGAGCCCCTTCCTCGTCTTCACGCCCTTCCTCCCTCTTGCATTCCTCTTGGGAGCCCCCGCCACCCTCCATTCTGGTATGTAAACAGAACGAATACCTAAAAAGGCATAAAAGAGATAAGAGCGGAAAGCGCAATAGCAAGATAAAAGTCACCTTTCAGGAAAGGGGCGTGTTGTCAAAGGAACTGGGACGCAGGAAGCGTCAGGAGTTCTACTCCGTTAGATAACCAGGAAAAAAGGCATTCCTACACAATGGTGAGCCTGGCAACATGGGTATTATGAAATCATGAGTGCTTCTCCCACACCTTAAAAAAGCGTTTTATGCGGTTCGATCTTAAGCCAATCAATATAATTAGAAAAAAACTGTCAAGTCCCAAAATGCAAAGCGCTTGCTAATTATGAAGTAAAATGCCACAATACCGATCTCAACACTGTTTATTTATTTGAATATTCTGGCCAGCCTTGCACGTCTCCTTGCATTTAGTTCAAAGCAAATACCATTACTATTATCCTTTTGTACTGCATTGCAGTAGCTTTAGGGAAGAGGGATGTTTGGGGTGTTACACCCCCTGATAAATGTTATATTTAATAAATAGTTGGGTGCAGGAGGTTTCAGTAAGGTCTGGTAATGTGCAAGTCGGATTTGATCTCGGATTTTTAAATGCTCACTCACACACTCTCTGTTTTAAACATCTTAAGACATGGTAAAAGTTTACAAAAAATGTGTTTTAAGTGCCACTCACTATCCGCACTCCATTCCCTTTTCATGCGTTGCTTCTTTTGTAATGATTAATATTATACGTCAACGTGAGTGTTAGGCAGTTTGGTGCTTACTTTCCCTTCATGTTAAAGAACAGTAGATGTTTCGGCACCCAGGCTAATGTGCTGCATAGCTAAATACATATATGGTCCCAAAGGCGAAACCGCTTGCATTGCAAATGCTTGTTATATATTGGAATTATCTCTCTCCCCCCGCCAAGTCTCCGGGATAGGAGCGTCAAGGGCAATGGCGGTTGCTAATAAAATGTCAGCGGGGACACAGTCTATCCCTGGTGCTCGACTTCCTGTAAGTGCATTAAGGTATCTGTATCGATACAGAGCCACAGTCCTCTACTTCATCACTGGCATATTGAGGGGAAAAGTGGCTTAACCACACACCTGTGTCAACATGATTTTTCGAGGGTAGTGCCACTCCTCCTCTGCCCCATTTTACCAAATACCACAACCGTTGAGCATTATTGCTACCACAGGTACATTTTAATTCCATCCACCTATCCTCATTCCAGACTTTTTGGGGCACAAACAATAGCCGTCTTATAAGTTGATAAAATTATCTCCAAAACAGTAAGTGTTGTTCTACTGTGTCAGTCAATATAAAAAAAAAACTTCAAACAGAAAACTTACAGATAAAACTCTGCATTTGTTTGGCAATCTGCAGAGACCAGCTTGCAAAGAAAATTCTGCATACATTTTCCAGCTGTCTTGGTTGGATGAGCAGAAAACTTTCCAAGTGCGAGGAACGTGGACAACTTTCTAAACATCATGAAGTGTTCAAAAACGGAAATTTCTTGTGAAAAACAAACTTTATACCTACAACGAGAGCATCCTCTTTGATGCCATTTCCTAAAGATCGCCAGAGATTCTACCCTCTGAATTCTTCAACAAAGGATTACTGAATTGAATGCCCGTCTCAGAATGTAGATTCAGAGATACTCGTGAACACAGATCCTCATTATGACCTGTTCTATAAAAGTATCAATAGTTTGAAAATGTACATTTCACACTTAGTACACTTCAGGATTTTCAGATGTCTCTTGTTTAGTCCAGGGAGTCTAATTTTAAATCATTACATTTTAAGCTAAGCTCTAATACTGCAAAAAAAGAAACCTCTCATGTATATATTTTCTGAAAGACATGGGGAACGATTTACATCCCTTTTGTTACAAACAAGCTCAAAATGTCTGGCACAAAAACAATTATGATTCTAACTCCACTTACCCTTGTAATAGGATCATGACTGTCACTTGTAGCAGTATGATGAATTGTCTCTTGACGTAGCTTAATGTTTAGGGGTGGAAAAAAGTTGACTGTAAGGGGTGCCCATCCAAAATGAACTCACGTATTTGTGGCTATTCATAAAATTAGCATGGCGCCTCTGGAATTACTCATACAGTTATACCCAAAACTGCTTCAAAGAATTGTATTTCCAGATTGGGAATACGACGCCCTAGCTTTCAGTAGAAAACACGAAAAGAGTCAACTGCAGGAAAATGTTTTCGTTTTGGAAAAAAGAACGAATTAGATACATTTGCATATACATGTCCTCACTTTAGCATTCTGTTCGCCTAGGACAGCATCTGCCTATCTAAGTGTGGAGGAGGTGGATTATTCCCATAAAAATAAAGCTGTCACTTCCAAGGTCTTTATGATTTTACAAAAGTCACAAATCTATTTGAGACAGGTGTAGATTTCTGAATCTTTCAATGAGGATTGTGAATGAGGTATGCAAAGGTATATGTTACCTGATGCTCTGGTGCAATGTTTTATACGAATCTAGGCAAAATTGTAGTTTGTTGTGTGCATGATGCCCTTCCCATTAGCATCTATGACACATTTGGGCGCCATTTGTGGCAATCTGGCACCTCCTATAAGCCTCTTGTGGCGATACTATAAGGAGGATGCCTGATTTTACATTGAAAAACGATTTTCCTTATTACCTACTTTATTGCGATTCAGCTTGCTTAGTTTTTATGTTTCCACAGCCTTATATACTAAGGATTCCTATTCTGTCATTGGGGGATTCTCTGGCATGTGTCTGATGGAATTGTGCCTGGTTACTTTTCAGCTTCACTGTTCGGTGCATGCTTGCGTTTGTTCTGGCATTGATGTCGGGTGCGGGATCAGGGCTGTGTGACGTTGTTTTTTTTTTAACATGTTACCAATAATGTGATTAAAGGTACATCTTATCACCTAAAAAGTGCAAGCGGATCACGAGAGTCTGTGGCCGGCAGACTACCCTATATTCTATTCATAATGACACGTGGAATTTATTGATTTTGTATGTTTTTTCTCTTCTGTTCCTCACAGTAAAGATAATCTATGCAATAATATGCCCATGGTATTACTTTGTTGTTATGAGTCCCTGAACCAAATCTGAAGGTCATTCTGTGAAAATCTCTCCACTTTATGATAGAGTACACAGGAAGAGTCTAAGCAGATATGCATTGCTTATATTTGGATCATGCTTGCTAACGTGAGCCCAGCAATGTTGATGGTTACGCAAAGATTCAACCAAACTAAAAACCATATTCAGCTTTTATAATCATCAGATGCTTTGTCATTTAGAATGTTGCACTCTACTCCAAGGCTCAGAAGGCCATGGACTGTTATCCAGCTGCAGAAGAAGTCTTCAATGTTTGATGCTCACTTAGGACCTGTTTATGATGTGGCCGGTTTGGAGTTACAAGTTAAAAGGTATTTTAGGTATTCAATAATTATTAGGCACATTAAATGACTTAAATGACATTCGGTATTTACAGTACCTTGCGGATTTTGGTGCGTTAACCCTTTCGCTGCAGCGGGAATTCCGCCGCAGCGCTGGGGGGTGCGGGGGGGCAGCGCGGTGGCGCTGTGGCGCTGTGCTCATGACGGAGCCGCTCCGTCATGAGCCACGGTTGAGCTGTGCTCATGACGGAACGGTTCCGTCATGACTCCGCCCAGTTGCGTTGTCCCCCCGCACAGGCGGGGAAACAGCACGGCGTGGGCGGAGCGGCCGCCAACGGTCGTGGCATGACGGAACCGCTCCGTCATGAGCACACAGCAACCGTGGCTCAAGACGGAGTGGTTCCGTCATGAGCGGGGAAGGGGTTAAACACCAAAATCAAATTGTTATTCTCCATAAACTCGTAATAGGGCTGTTTATCGCACCTGATAAATAACATAGCCCGTGGTATCATTATTTAATAAGTGTGCTAAATACCGCCTACACTCATAATCAGACTGAAACAATTATAGAGCCCCTTTCTCTGTGTTTTAGATGGAAGGGTTGACAGAAACGAAAACATTTAATCAATACATAAATTAATAGATATATAATTCTATAAACCAGTACAAAACAAAATTGTCTCTAGAAGTCTATTTTAAATGGTGAATGATAAAAGCACATATTGTATTGTATTCCACTTCTGAATGAAGCCGACATATCGGGTGAGAAAAAAGAATGATATCAAATTTCTTGAAGAGCATCGATGCAAATTCAAGTGAATTTATGAAGCTCAAGAAATGTAATATGACCCCTTACCTTAAAGTGGGGAGAAGCATTCCTAAACTTTTGTAGATCACTGCTCCAAGGACATACACAATAGATTCATCTAGTTCTAGGAAGAAAAGGGAAATACAGAGAGCATGAGCATATTTCGCTGTCAACAATTCCCCAACAAATATATGAATGTGATATAACATTTGCAATCAATTGTGAAAATCATTTGTCTTTAATTTGCATCTGGGCGTTCAAAAAGAGAGCATGCCAATGTCAAGAACAATGGTGGATATTTGCAGCACCAACATTTTTTATATTTTGCCTTCCAACGAAGCAAATAAAACAACAAACTATCATACATGACTTTTAGGACAATGTAGTTCCCTTCAAAATAATTATTTATGAATTGCTTTTGTATGGTGATGCCGGGCGGGGGTGGGGGTGGAGGCAATCTCCAATTTATCTTTGCATCAAATAGTGGGCAATACAAGTCATTGAAAATGGAATGGGGAATAACATTTAGACCCAGTATTACAGCGTATATTTCGGACCTATGGAAATGCAGAATACAAAACGATGTGGAATCTATACCCAATGACCATCACACAAAGGGCACTTATCTGATGCATTTAATTATTAATGCAATGGTCTCTGTGAGTATGACCCGGAAAACAATCAATCAAATGCTTAAAGGTATGTCCACTTTTTTAATGTCTGCCATATCTATCATTTTTCCTACCCTGTATCTGAGCCTACCCAGGGTGTTAGGTAGATTCCTGTCTTCCCAGGCCTCTGTCCTAGTGGGCAAGTGAGTTTCATACTGCTATAAATTCTTGTCAGAAAGTGGCTCTAGTTAACCTAGTTCAGGGTTCTCCAAAGTTGGTCCTGGAGGTCAAGATCCATGCAGGTTTTTAGCACATCCTCATTTAGATAAATGTAGTTATATTAAAAAGCTGGCTTGGATCCAGCCCTCCAGGATCGACTTAGTAGAATCCTGACCTAGAGGAACAAAACATCCCATTCTAGTAAGATATCCACTCTACATAGTTCTACTTGTTTTACATTTTTCCTCCTTTACTTAATATAGGGACACATGTTTTAGGGCTTTACCACCAGGGAGCTGCTTGTATAGTCACACAATGGATACTCTAAAAATGCTTAAGGTTTGGAAACACTCCAGTGATTGCAGATGCTGTGCACTCTGTGTTGTTGTTGCTGTTATTAGTATGACTTTAGGTAACTGCAGTGATTTGAGGGAACTGTTATAGAACTTAAGTCATTCAGTTTGTAAATCAGTAAACTTAAAGGCTAATCATATTTTTCATAAATCAGAACATCATATTTTAAAGATCCTGGAGGATAAGTGTTAGACTTGCATCTATGGCGTGGCTTTCCCTGACTATTTGCCTCTACCTCCTGTATGTTTTTTGATGCTGTGCTGGATTTCGTTTTTGCTAACTTAGATGCTTTGGGTGCTTTGCCACTGTTGATCAGTGTCAAAGTGCAAGTGCTCCCTGTACAAATTGTACAAAATGCTATTTCAATTGGTTATCCATGATTGGCATATTTGAGTCCCTAGTGAAGTGCACTGAGTGTGACCAGGGCCTGTAAATCAAATGCAACTAGTGGGCCTACAGCACGGATTATGTCACCCACATAAGTAGCCTTGCAAAGGTAACTCAGACGTGCCACTGCAGTGTCTACGCGCATTTGAACTGCCATGTCAACTTGGCAAGTGCTCCCACTTGCCAGGCCCTAACCTTCCCTTTTCTTACACATAAGACACCCCTCACGTAGTCCCAGGTACCCCAATGGGCTAGGTGGATGTATGTGAAAGGTAGGTACTGGTGTGTGTGACATGTCCTGATAGTGAAATACTGTCAATTTCGTTTTTTACTATTAAAATGCTATCTGTTCCATAGGATAGCATGGGAGATACTATCCTTACAACATCTTAAAAGTGTAACTTCCCATTGTTACAAGATAGAGGTACAAAGTTAAGGCTCTCTGAACTCGGAATGTATTAAAATATCTTTTAGTAAAGATGGATTTTAAATTGTTTGCTAGAAAATAGCACTTTTAGAAAGTTAGAAATCATGTCTTTCTTTTTCCATATTGGATGCCATTGAAACACTAAACTGACACCAAGAGGGTTAGGAAAAGCCGCTCTGGCTTACAACTTTGGACTGGTTGAATATTGATTTGTTCTACCTTTATTTGTGTTCTCATGTTTACTAATGTGATTTAATTTGCGATGCGAAAAAATGTTTGGATAGGTTTGCAAGTCTTTAGGTATCACTCGCTGTCTCAAAACATTGAGTAACATATGTCAGCATGTTAATATGTCTTAATTGATTCACAGGTCATGCTTATTAGGTAGAATGATCTTGTGAAAAAAGTAAAAATCAAAAAGAAATACAACCACCTACTTTTTCGATTTCTTCTTTATAGATAGAGGCCCATGGTGATTGCAGATAAGTTAGAAAGTAGGCATTCTGTGTGCCTCTGCCTGGTTGTACATTTACTGTAGACAGCCACAGGGGGTGGTAGGTGTGCCTGGCCCTTCCTAGATGACTCAAAGCTGAGCTGAATAGACCTTGGCTGCATTTAGAGTAGTGGGGTGAGTTTCCCTCGTGCCTGAATAGGGCCCTTGCACGATGCTATCTCCACCCCTGTGGTCATACTGCACCAGTGAGGACAAAACTGGTTTGGGCTGGGCTTAGAGATCCTGGTACAAAGAAGAACGAAGACAAAATGGGATATAAGTAGTGGACCTTAATCCCCAGAGCGTCAGATCACTTCTGGACTCAAGAGGAACCTTTGCCTAGGAGAAGAGCTGGAGAGCTGCCCCTTTGCTGTGTGGGTTTGGCCTGCAGTTGCTGCTTCTGCTAAGGATAGGACAAAGACTGGAACTTGCTGACAAACTTGCTTGAACTAGAATCTCCAAGGGCTTGTGTGTGCTGGCCTCCTGTTCTGAAGTCTCAGTGACACAAAGACTTCAACCCCAGCATCCCTGAACACTACTGCTGAGAGTTCTGACCTGCAAGGTGGTGCCTTTCCAGTTTTGGGTCTCTGGAGGTTGTTCCTGTTGCTGGGAGCTGGAAGAAACCTAAAAGAAGCAACAAAAGAAATCTCTGATGCTGTCAGTGATGCTGCTGTGATGCTGCGATCTGCACCGAGGTTTGGGGCATGGCTTGTGAAGTGCATGACACACCTCACTACCTGCACCGCAGCTCCGACGCCTGTTGTCATCTGCCGACGCCTGCAGTTATCGGCTTTCCTGATGCCAGTGCTCACACCAACTCCATCACTGCCAGCACCTGCATCCAGTTATCATGGCGCCGTTAACCACCAAGATTAACTCCACAAACTGCTGTTGTGGGGGTTCCTGAGTGCAGTCGGGCTCTGCTCCGCTGAGGCACTAACTCTCTACCCTCCCTTTGATCTACCGACGTCCGGGCTTTGCTCCGCCGGCCGGGAAACTACATTTCCCAGCAGCCCCTAACTGGCGACGCTGTTGCTGACCCGTTCATCTGCACCAGGAGGCGTATAAATCTGCGTGTGGCCCGAGGACTTGGTGTGCTGCTGTGGGGGTTCCTGAGTGCAGCCGGGCTCTGCTCCGCTGAGGCACTAACTCTCTACCCTCCCTTTGATCTACCGACGGCCGGGCTTTGCTCCGCCGGCCGGGAAACTACATTTCCCAGCAGACCCTCACTGGCGATGCTGTTGCTGACCCGTTCATCTGCGCCAGGAAGCGTATAAATCTGCGTGTGGCCGCTCGTCCCACGAGGACGCGCGCGGGACAACCCGGGCTAAGCCCGGGCAAAGGGCGGGCCGTCTGAGGCCGTCGGAGGCCGAAGGAGGCCGGGCTGGCCACCTCCCTAAGCCTGGCCGGATGTGGGACATATGAGAAGTGAAACCATTTGTACATTTTGCAGTTTGTGTACACGGGCCGACAGTGATATTCCAGAACTAAAGGTAGGGGGAGGCTTTAGTAAAGTAGCTGAATATGGCAAGGCGCCGAGCCAAAGTACCAGCTGATACAGCATGTAACACTATTGATACATATTTGGTAAAAGCTGTTAGCGTCCTTACCCAAGAAATAGATCGAACAGAAAGACGATTATCTATGGGATCAAGTGTACCACAACCAATAGATCAAGGAAACCCTAGTAGAGCAACTACACATAATAGCGAAGTGGCCATAGGCATGTCCACCACAGATGGAGTTAATATTAACGACAGCACCCAGTCTAAAATTTCGAATACTCCTAGATTGTTTGACACAGATGATAGCTCTGTTCCTTCACTATCCCCCTTGGCTAACCCAAAAGGTGCACGGAAAAAAACCACAGGGCAAGGCAACATAACGAGGAAAAGGGGAATAAAATTACTTCCAATGGAGAATATGGTCACTACACGCACAAGGGCTAAGCAAAACTCTGCGGGTACACTTAACATAGAAGCAGTCTTTGATAAATTAGCTGAGCTGATTAGGTCCTTACGTGAAAAAGTGGATAACTTGGCTAGGGAGGTTCATAAATTAAGAGGTTCCATTGATAAAAATGGGTTGCATGAACTACAAAGAGCAGGTGTAGAAGCAATCATTATACCAGAGGGTATTACTGAAGGAAGTACTGTTCAACTAAATATGACCAAGAATAAACCTTCCACGGTTTCCACCACAATCACTAGTAGCATTCCTGTTAGCAAACAATATGTTACACGTCAGTCCTGTGGAGGTCCAGTCATAAGTCCTCAATTACCTGTGGGAGGAAATTCAACAGCTAGTATAAATCAGGGAGCACAACGTAATGTAAAAACTACACCTATAGAGCAACTATGTAGGGATAAGGAAGTCCACACAACAGCAATAACTACTAGACAGTCCCCACCGTGTATCAATTTGCCCCCGGAATGCAGTGCTTATGTGGCAGTACTCGCTAACATACCTAAGTTAAGATATGGGCAAGTAGAGAATCATGATTCACTAAAAAACAAAACCCTCCACTGGTTGGCTAACAACTGTAATTTCCCTATGGAGGGGGCTAACCAGATTATATTAACACAAAGGGTGGGTTGGGTAGGCCCCCTCAGGAAAAACTTTGAGGGGGATTGCGTCATAATAAATTTCAAATCTTGTTCATGGGCCAAAAACACCCTTAAAAATGCTCCACTACTATCGGCGTGGGAATTCAATACAACTTTATTACCATTAGGCTATTTTTATAGGTACCTATTGGAACCCAGCCATTCATCCAACAATAACTCTGCAAATCACTTGAGACAATGTTCTAATTTTTCTATACCAACATACAATAGATTCAAGGCCTTCGAATCTTTGAAGGATATTGATTGACTTAATTTGCCAAAAGGTACAAATCAGGATAGCTGTTCTATAAGCCCTATAACGAATGTAACACCCGAAGAACGTAAGGGAGAAAAGAGATATGGCAACCAGGATACCTGCCACTTACTTAGCGCAGCACTAGCCGCACAAACACCCACTGCATTTAAACTTAACACAAACGAAGTTGTTAGCACAATAGAGGGACTGGTACCCATCAGTACACCAGTCAAGTTATATATGAAAGATACCTCCTTATCCACAGAAATTCCTGTAGTAGTAAATAATGGATGTGTAGCTGCTAACTTAGACCTGGATTCGGGTTATAGTGTTGTTACCTGGAATATAGCAGGTATTAACAGAAAACTGGATACCCCATTCTGGAGGGATTTTATAACTACAGGCTATGATATAATATTCCTCCAAGAAACCTGGCGTAAGGAGCCTATTTTTATCGAGGGTTATACCTCGTACTGCTTGAATGCAGTTAGCTCAGTCGCTGGTAGGGCTAAGGGAGGCTTATTACTCCTAATATCAACTAAACTTAATACTTGCAAAATTAGAAGTTGCACCTCAGTGGATATTTACTCTCAGGTGTTACGATTAGAATTTAACAAAGGAAAAGATTTACTATTGATTAATTTTTATAATAATGTCTTTGGTGCTGACAGAGGTAAAATCCTAGCCCCGTTGGAAAACGAAATTGAGAGGGCTCTGGCGTTATCATGTAATCAGCCCATTATCTTATCGCCTGGAGATTTTAATACTAGCCCATGCCCTTTTGCACTGAGTTTTTTGTGTGGGACTAGAAGGGAGAGCGGAAACATGGAAGATGTTGACTATTTACACTTCCCACACTGTACCTATGGCACAGTACTAAATAACATGATAGCAAAGTTTGATCTGGAAATGCTTAGTTGCACGAAAAATAGGGAAAATTTCAACTGCCCAACTTTTAACCCCTTCGGTGCTCATGACGGAACGGTTCCGTCATGAGCCACGGTTGAGCTGTGCTCATGACGGAACAGTTCCGTCATGACCACGCCCGCGCAAGATTCCGTCAGCACAGCGGCGGAATTTGCGCAGCATGGAAGGGGTTAAAGGGAGAAATGCTATTACTTACATTGACCACATTCTGCTCTCCAATAATACCGCTTACTCTAACTTATGGGTCAATGAGCAAGCGTTAAGCGACCACAATAGCATATCTATAATATTACAATGCTGGGGTAATAAACAAACAAAGGGAAACAACTGTATTAATAATGTCGAAGCCGTGAGACCAAATGGTATAAGGATTAGATGGTCGAGGATCGTCCCTGATAAAATACATGAGGAGGTGATAAGAAAATGTAGCAAGGAGATAGATTACTGCCTTGGTGAGGAAGTTAATCCTAATACCATACTCACTAGCTTTTTTAGGATTAATGAAACAATACAAAGCCTGCTCACTAAGAAAAATAACGGAAAAAAAGAAATAAATTCAGGATGGTTTGACAAAAGTTGTACCCGCACCCTACATGATTTAAAACAAGCTTTGAGCACCAAACCATGTAATTCCACTAGTATCAAAAATTTCCGCGGTGTCTATAAAGTAACTCTTGCTAATAGGAAAAGGGACCTTCAAGAAGAGGCCTGGAATGACCTTAACCTAGCGGCAGATACAAATAATAGCAAACTCTACTGGGAGACTATAAATAGCTCCTTTTAAAGAACAACAGAGTGTCTGAAATAACCTCACACGTAGATTGCAACTCATGGACTGAACATTTTTAAAATATTTTGAACCCTGGTAGGCTAGTTTTAGATTCTTCAATGTATAACGACTGTACATGGCCAAGGTTACCCCTAGAAATAAGTCTAGATGAGATATACGAGGGAATAACTAATAGTAAAGGAGGTAAAGCCCCTGGACCAGATCGGGTCCCACTGGACCTATATAAAACTGAGTTACATCTGTGGGCCCCTATTTTGACTAGGCTTTTTAACGCATCTGCGGTGGGACAGATACCTATTTCTTGGGGCCAATCTTTAATTATTCCCCTTTTCAAAAAAGGTTCCAAATCTGAGGCAAGTAACTACCGTCCCATCTCTCTTTTGGACTCCTCAATTAAAATAATGAGTAGAATTATGCTAAAAAGATTAGAAACCTGGGCCATGGACAACACAATTTTTCAAAGGCACAATATGGTTTCAGAAAAGGTCTGGGGGTATTGGAACAGTGTGTAAATCTTGACCTCCTTATTAATAAATACACAATCGCTAAGGAGGGCAACCTGTTCCTCTGTTTCGCAGACCTGAGCAGCGCTTTTGATCTAGTAGATCATAAAATTCTATGGGAGATTTTATTAGAACTAGGTGCCCCAAAGGAATGTGTATATTTTTTAGCACGGCTCTACTCAAGATTGTCATGTAAAGTTCGTTCTGGACCCTCAGGGGAATTTACACCATTTTTTAAAGTTGCCAGAGGAATCCGATAGGGTTGCGTTTTAGCGCCCTTTTTATTTTCATTATTTATTAATCAAATTGATTCTATCTTAAGTCAGCTACCTTCAGATGCCCCTATTATAGACGGGAGTGCTATCCCGATCTTACTATATGCGGATGACGCTGTCCTTTTATCGCGAACACAGGTTGGATTACAACGTCTTATTGATAACTTTGTGTTATTTATTGAAAATAGAAAATTGATAGTTAACAAATCCAAGACTTTCGCGATGATTTGTGGCAAGAAAGTGAAACCGGTTAGCACCTTCTATATTGATAGAATTAAGATGCAAACGGTCAGTAGGTTTTGCTACCTAGGAATAACATTCTCCGGAGATGGGAAATGGGCAAATGAGGATGAGAACGTGAGATTGAAAATGAGTAGAAACATCAATAGCATATTTAGATTCTCCGCCAAATTGGGGCAAAGAAGAAAAAAGAAATGATGAATATTTATAACGCCAGGTGTGTGTCATCGGCACTATATGGGGCGGTAGTGTGGGGCCATCATTGTGTGAATCCTTTACAGAGCGATGAAAATAAGTTTAAAAGAAAATTATTATGTGTTCCCCCCTCAGCATCAATCATGTTAATTCACGAGGAAGTGGGTATAGAATATGTCATGGATTTAGCTGCATTACGCCCATTATTACTCTGGCGTTCTATTTGGTCTAAAACTGAAACATCCTTTACACAATCAATCATTAAAGACTGTCTGAGGCTTGACCATGCATCACGTATACCCTGGTTGAGCTATATTCTCCATTGGTTTAATCTTCTATATGATTGTAACATCCGCTTAAGACCAGAAGCTGCAACGCTGATATCCAAGACAGATCTAAAATTTAGGTTTTTATCATATAAGAGAGCGGCCAGAGAGAAGCAGTCTAGAAACCTACCAACTGTAGTATTTTATTATGATCTAAATTTAAATAAAGGTTTTCAGACATATTTTTCCACTGTAACACGTAATTCTCATCGATTTGTTCTAACCCGTTTAAGGTTGGGGATTGTTCACCACTTAGTGCCATTCCCGCATATGAGAACTAAATCTAACTCTATGTGCCCTTGCGACAATATTTCAAAACAAAGTTGCTGCCATTTTTTATTGTTCTGTAAGTTTTATTACCATTTTAGGAAATTTTATCTTAAACCTATCTTTTTAAAATATAATGTTCGGTCCACTAAAACAGCAATGAAGTTATTATCATCCTTAGGAAGTTTAGATATTTGTTTTTTTACTGCATCTTATGTGTTAAAATGTGTAACCATAAGGAAGTCAATAATTTGCCCTGTGTAGTTTTTATTTTTTGCGCACTTTGCACTTTGTCATGTACTGATAGCAATCTTTCTGTACTTCTAACCTTGAGGAGTCTGTGGATGTTTATTGCACTTTAATAATGCCTTCATTGCACTTTGCATTTCTTTGCACAGCTAATATACATTTGTCACTTTATGCGGAATTTGCACATTGCCAAATAATGTTAATGGAACATTTGCTTGGCATTGAAAGGGGCTAAATTTGTACATTATTATGCATTTTGTTCATTGTATATGGCAACCTTTTGCTAGGAAAATTAACCTCTTTGTGACCAAACTTTTTTATTGTTCTGTTCTGCTTATATGGTTGCATTGCACAAACCGAATAAAGCTTTTTGAATTGAATTGAACTCCACAAACTCGCTGACTTCTCACCACCTCACCGGAACCCACGCCTCACCGCTGACGCAACTGATTTCCCCTGTCCTGGATTCAACATGTCACCTCATCACAGACACAACGCCTCACCTCCTTCGTGGCAGCCAGGGAGCTGCCCTTGACCTCGGCACCAAAGTCTCACCTCCCTGATGCTGTGCATCATCATAGACTTCATTTTCCAAGGTACTGCTTGTTTGGGAATCCGTATGACTCTGTGCCCGATGCCGCACGCCTTGCAGTCGGCGACGTGCCTTGAATTTAATGCTTTTTTTTTTTAAACAACCCTTACAAGCTAGTCGCAATACTGATTCAACATACAACAGAGTAACCCTGGGCGCAAACAAGGCAATCGGCTTGTTGCACCGTTTCTACTGCAGGCTAGCTTGGTGTGGCAGGCTGTATCTCTGAAATGTTGTAAATACTTTTTGCCGCCACCTGCTTTCAAACTTGGACTGGTCACTGTTTGTTACACATGTATTGTCATTTTATTGGTTCTGTACCTGTTAACTGTTGAATGTACGTTTGTTTTCCATGTTTTCGTGAATTCTCTTAATTGAGTCTTTTTCCATGTTTGACATGACGTAAATGTTGATCATATTTTTCCAAAATGATCTAACTAAGAATGGTGGAATAAAGACACCAAAATCACATTAGTTGCCAAAGTGTTTTTTTTTAAATATCCTTGAACTCGCACACCCTAAAATGTTCTTGTTTAAAACCATTGTTGAGGCCTAGTTTGGGTGTTGTAACAAGCCCATCCCCCCTTTTTTGAAAAAGAAAATTTTTTATTTATTGCTGTCACGATGTCGTAATAGCCCTAGGTGGACCTGTTTTTTTTCTACAAGTTCTATTTTTGCAATAACTGTTCTAAAATGGTAATTTGATACATGTAGGGTGTATGTTTGTCATTTTTGTTCTTGTTGACTTTAGATAAAGATACTTTATTTTTCTAAACTGATGTGGTGTCCATTTGTGGTGTTTTCCCTGTACTACTGTTATACATTGCCTTCGAGAGAAGCCTGTCGGCTCGTGCCAAGCTACCAAGGGGTGAGCAGGGGTTATCTAAAGTGTGTATCTCCCTTACCCTGACTAGAAGCAAGGGTCCCTACTTGGACAAAGATATATACCTCTGGCAACTAGAGAAACATGGTTCTAACAATACAGTTAGCAATAATAATGGCAGCAAAAAAAGATAATTAAAACTACAATTGAGGGTTTAAGTTTACTGGAGCTTATGCCCTCCACCATGGTACTAATAAGACATTGACAACATTTGAACATTTCTTTCCAGAGTATGCTGTGCACTTTTCTCTAGAGTTATAATGAGATTTACACTTGTAAACATTTTGAGGCTAGCTGTAATCAAGGAAATGCCATGTGTGTAAGAGAACAGTGGAAGAGGGGAAAACAGCATTCTTGTTCATCAGACAAAACAACCTAATAGACCCCTGAGATGTGAAACATCCTCCTGATAGATTCAGAGACGGTATCCACTACCTCTATAAATGGAGAGGGTGAGATTTCCTTTACTGGGGTGGCAAAGTACTGACCCAAAAGTTTGTAATCAAACAGAATTACAGATAGCGGGGATTGTCGCCTGGAAGTAAAGACATAGAGAAGAAACTCGGGAGAGGTGTCAAGCATATGGAAGTATACATGGCAGCACAGGAGCAGGATCCCTTGTGCATTCCACAAGAACAATGCTAACTCTTCACCTATAGTTGGCAGGCTTAGACAAAGAAAGAGAGGATCAATATGGCACATATACAGGGTATTTTGAGCATGCTAACACCAATCTACCACATGTGGATATGGTGGAGAACACAATGAATGTCCAAAAGGAAATCATGAATGTTTGACATTCATGTTTGCTTTTTCATGAAGAAGTTTAAGAATAGAGTAAAACTAAGAAACCAAACAGAGGATGCCTCCCGGAAGTGAATCACTTGTTCTGAAAGCTTTGAGATATCTGGATAATAATAAGAGAGTCATCTCCTTTGATTCATCAAAGGCAGAGAAATCAAACTACAATGTGGGAGTGGCTGGATTTCATAGAGGGTGTAAAAAACTCTGTGAATGCTGCCAGCCATAGCCATCCTAACTGTAACTATGACAGCCCGAGTGATCCCAAGTTTGTCTGTTTGCTAAAAAGGGTTATCTCAGCTGAAACAAACATAGAAATCTGGAATTTCAAGGCAACACAACTTAGTAGCTGACTGAATAGAAAATGTGAACTGCCCTGCCTTATAGAGAGAGACAAATTGAATCTGCTTGCACTAGCCAACAGAAAACAAAATGTCTAATATGTCATTTATGTAATGACAACTCTAGGAAATTGGGTTACTAGTTAATGGGATAGAACCATGCAGCAACCACATTCCTTGTCAGGGTTAAGTTACAAGCAAACCCCAAAATAACCTGTGCTCAACCCTCCAGTAGCTTACCACAGAGCAGTCAGGCTTTATTTAGAGGCAATGTGTAAAGCATGAATGAAGCACTTCAAACAGTAATAAAGTGAAAACACAACTCAAGAAAAATCAAACACAAGATTAGAAATATGGGGTACATTCCGATAAAATAAAACAAGATCAATTGACAAAAATCCAATCAGTAGGACCGGACATATTCAATTTGAAAGATTTCAGTGAATATAGCGCTAAACAGCAAGAAGCACCAACTGCGGTATTGTGGTCGCGCAGGACTGGGAAAAAGTTCAGGCTGACCACAATGGAGCACGGGTCAGCTGAAACAAAGTAGCTTAAATACTGGTTGGGGAGTGTTGCAAGGTCTCCCGTCGAGGATGCTTCACACAGCTGAGGTGATGTGAGGTCCAGGTTGGAGGTGTGTCGCACAGCGTCGGTTCTGGGGAGCCGAGAGGCTGCGGTGTGAGGCTCTGAGTCATGAGGAGGCTGTCGACGAATGGGCTTTGGGTGCAAAGACCTGCTCCAAGGATGCTAGTTCTAAAGAAGCTGTGGGGCTTGATTTGTGAAGTACTGCATTGTCATTGAGGCTGCTGTCGATGAGGGGCTTGTGATGCGAGGGCCTGCATCGATCATGCGTCACACAGCGGTGGTTCCAATGGGGCTGAAGGCTGCAAGGGCGATTCAAAGTCCTCGCGCTGGGAATGTCAATGCAGCAGAGGTTGTGTGTTGGTTCTGCTTTGGTTGTACCGTGCAGCAGAGGAGATTCATCTGTTCTGCTTGGTCCACTGATGGTCTGGCAGAGCAGATTCAGGCACACTTGCAAGGGCCCAGGACTTGGGTGGCACCACTTGGAAGAGGCAAATTTACAGTTGCAGTGTCCAGGTGCTGTTTACAAAAGACTAGCCCTTGAAGTCACTCTTGTGGTTCTGGTTAGAGGTTCCAGTCCTTCTCACCCAGACTAAAGGGCTGCAGATCAGTACAACAGGGCAGCAGTCCAGCAGATCAGTACAACGGGGACGCAGTCCAGAAGAGTGGCAGTCCTTTCAGCAGCTCTACAGTCCTTCTGCCTGGCAGTCTTCCTCAGGTCTAGAAGTGGACTGAAGAGTTGGGATTAAGAATCCAATATTTACACCTGGCACCCAAGTTATAGTAGAGGAAGCTTCTAGCGCTTTCTATCACCCCCAAGGTGTCAGCCATCCTCTTCCTACTTGTACTGGCCCCAGCTTGCATAGGGTCACAAAAGACTAGTGATACACCTTTTTGAGAGTGCTCAGGCACAGCCTCTGTGATTTGCAAGTCTGGTAAGTGACAGCTTCTCCCCCTCGTTAACTTAGAGTGACCTATCATGTGAACACCTAGCTTTCTTTTGTCTCACTGTCTGTGAGTAATACACAAAGGCCAACTGCCAGCTACATCTAGTAATGAGACCCAGGATCAGGCAGCAAGCACCAAATGGTTTGGACAACTTTCTAATAGTGGCATTTTTTTTGAGTTGTGACTAAAAATCTGACTTAACCAATAAAGAGGGCTTTCAGTTACAATTCTTTAGACACCATGCTCAACCTGTCCACCTGCTCCCAATTAAAAGTTATCACTTATTTAATGTAATAATGTAACCTCAATGTTATCCTATGGGAGAGGCAGGCTGTGCAGAAGTGGAAAACACATTTAAGAGTTTTTCACTACCAGCACATGTGAAACTTAAATGTGTGTCTCCCGTTTTAAATACACTGACCACTATCTAGTAGGCAGTCCAAGGCCTACCCTAGGGGTGACATATATGTATTAAAAAGGAAGGAGTAGGTCTGGTGAAAGGCTTATTTTGCCAGGGCGACATGGCAGCTAGGACTGCACTCACAGGCTGCAATGGCAGGCCTTAAACATGTTTAATGAGATTGTAAAGTGTGTGGCACAATCAGTGCTGCAGGCCCACCAGTAGCATTTCATTTACAGGCCCTAGGTACCATTTAGCTAGGGGCTTATGTGTAAATTAAATATGCCAATTGGTTATAATCAAATTTAGCCATGTTTGGAGGAGAGTGTTATGAGCCCCAATGTACCCCAACATAGGCTTAGGTAGCTGCATGACCTTTAACCTACATTTGTTGTACCATTCTCTACATAACGGCTCTGGCGCTGACCTTTTACCTAGTTATGTGCCGAATAATATTGTGTGATTTTCTTCAAAAACTGGCCTCATTTATTATGCATGAGGATTGTTAGAATCATATCTTAACACCCTGCCTAGGACATGCACAGCAGGATTACCATATCCTGTATAATAACTCTGTACAAAAGTCACTGCTATCGTCATCCTTGGGCAACAGGCCCATAGTACCATTACACATCTAGGTAGAAACCCTGAGGGTACCTTATGTATAAAAGAACTGCATCTTCACTGGGCAACCAAAGGAGAAGCTTCCACGCTGACACTAGACGCTGAGGTCCCAGCCTGCGGAATCGCCAGCAAGCAGTAGTCTGACGTCCCTTGCGGGGAGTCCAACTTGAGACCAAGACGGGGTCCTTCATTCTCTCCCATCAGTTAATGGGGTTGGCTCTTTCCTAGGGGGATTCTTGGTTTTACACCCACATACATGCTAGGTACATTCAGGTACACTTAGATAGGGTTTGTATCTTAGGAGTACACTCAATTACTGCAATGTATCAATATGCCTGCGCATATTTACTGTTTTAGCACCATGGTGACATTCTACCTTTTATTTACTCTGTCAGTGCTTGTAATCTTATAAATCCGTTTCTGTCTAACAATTGTCACAGCAAACAAGTTTTAGAATGATACTGCTTCAATACAATGCTTATTGAAAACGTCCCCATCGTTTATTCTGTGTATCTCTCCTAGACTAAGTGAGCCCGATTTACTGAGCGAAAAGTACTGCACTGTTTCCACAATCCCTGAAGGATCAAGGGTTTTCATGTTGGATAGTTGCCAGAAACGATTTGCTCCTTGGTAAGGATAGGGGGCTTAGGGTGGCACTGTGAGCTAGCTGTTCTAAAGGCTAACATATCCTTTGGGGGTATTTGGAATCAGTCTGGACACCAATCCCTTAGTTTATGTTCTCTAAGCATGCAGATCATTTGTATTATTAGGAACTACACGAAAAGAGAGCACCAACACTTTAGCAGTGGTTAGCATTGGTAAAGGGCACAGAGTCCTAAGGCCACCTAAAATGAGAACAGCAAAAATAGAGGAGGAAGGCAAAAAGTTTGGGGATGACCCTGCAGAAAGGGCCAACTCCAACATCAACATTTCTAGGGTTTTGTGGGAATGATCACTTGTGACAAATTCCATTATATTAGATCATGGGCAGCTAGATTTGTGTTTTCACCACCTGGACAAAGCGCAGAGAGAACCTTACAATAGCAAGTGCAAGTGGCAGTTGGCTGTACCTGTGCCTGTGAACATAAGGTTCATGAACGCTTTAGTGCACATGCACTTTGAAATGGGTACATGTTGTACCCATGAGGTAAGAATCCCCAGCCGTGGGGCTACTTTCATTCTGTCGAGTCTTATGGCGTCCATGCATTATTGTGCCTCACGATTCATCATATTTTAATACCTTTTTATGTAATAATGTGTAACTCTGTTTTTATCGCTAGGCTAATAAATGTATCAGTATTGTTTGATCTATTTTGAAAGGTTTTAATTAACTATCAAATAAAGATTATATTATATTATTCTCTAAGGAGGAGTTACACGGCAATACGATAGAAATTTCACTCATGAAGTCCGATTTGTTAAAAGTGAAGAGAAGATTTATATTTTTGCAAAAGGTTTGCACAAAACTTTCTAGAAAAATGCTTTCTATTAGTTCGTGTATTTTTCAAATAACATCAACCTGACTTCTTTTGTACGTCTTATATACCGCTAACCCACATGTCGACTAAATAATTCAGCAGCCGCGAGGAACAATTATTCTTTGAATTACTAGGCACCAGCCTATGAGGCACGCATATTGAAAGTGGGCCTATTCATAAGAGACCACTCAGGCTGTGCCTCCATCCTAATGGCATACATGAATAACTCACAGATACTTTTGGTTTGATAATCTGGCAATTTCAGTAGTATTCGAAGCAATGCCGGGCCTCACTAACAAATCCTTTTCAACTGATTCTCGGAGAGGCAGGCACTTTCACAACAGCCATCAGCAGAGGGTAGGGGCACATATCAAACTATGCGCACATATGAGGGAAACAGGCCCCGCAAAATGCAAACAAAGTGACGGAACCGAGAATCTGATAAGTTACTCAAAAAAAGGGTGATATGTTTTAAAGATTTAAAGAGAGTTATTACCTGAGCTACTTTATACGGTTAGCAAACCTACTCCTATCTACCAGACATGACCGTCATCACATGGGTGTAGATCCAACAAAAGATGAAGCTGAACGATTGGAAAAATAATATGCCTCGAGCTTACGGTGCAGAGGCTCTCACAGAACTGGATGATTGATTTTAGACTTGGGTACAAATGAACTAACAAAGCACTGCTCCCTAGCCACTTAGCTTTGCATGAATATGTCCTGTGAGCAGTGCTTTAAGTGGGGAAAAAAAACTGGGGGTGCTCTAAAAGGGGCGTGGTTAATGTATTGAAGGGGCGTGGCCTATCCGAGTAGGGGCGTGGTCTAAATCAAAATAACTAGCACTGTGTGCTTAAGAAAATCATGAAGTCGCATCCTCTGTCATTACACACTGTAAATAATGGGGGTTTTCTCTACCCAGTGTAATGACACCAAAGATGTCCTTTTAAAAAGCGCAGATCATTTAGCGTGACTGAGTGCATAATATCACACCAACAGTATGATTACTAAAGCAGTAATGGAAAAGCACTTTTTGAAAATGAATGCTGCAGCCACGCCAGGAAAAACACCATTGCCAAGTATCTATGATCATACTTAGATTTTCGCTGCCTAATGTTTCCAGTGGCCTCGGACATGGAATCTCCTACTATTTCGGGCCGCCCCTTTTCCACTGCAGGAAAAAACGGTTCAATGTTGTTGGCAAATAAACATTGCAAGTGTAAGCATATGAACAATATAGTTGTTACACAACTGCCTGGCGCGGTACAGTCCTGGTCAGGAGGCATTGGCTTAATGTATATGTTCCTCAAATCGTTATGAGCTTTAGGTCAGAAGGTGACACAGCATATTTCTTTTGTAGAGAAGGGACCTGAGTGATTAGGCTGTTCATTATGGCTTCAGTAATCGCACGTCTTAATCTTTACCTGCCTGCATGGTGTGATCCTTGGCAAATGACGCTCAATTCTGTCTTCTACAGTCGTGTCATAAATGTAGTAAAAAGCACAAATGCTCCAGAACAGGTGTTTTTGTAACACCTTTTGTAAAGGGTGGTTCTACTTTAAAAAAGAATACGTACGGCCCAGTTATGCTGAAAGAGCCGCGGCTTCCTGCCTTTGTATTCATTGCTTCTTTGTGGTGGTGTGTAATGCTTGCATACAAAGCGATGACCACGTAGTTCCAAAAGTTTGTCAGCCGTGCACCATGCAAGCAGCATTTTCAGTCCTGTTTTCTTCATTGTGGGGCCGGTGTTCATCTGCTCGAGTCCCATCCCCCAGCTGACAGCTGGTGTAATCCTCGGCATGGGTTGGTGCTTACAATTAATTCTGGTGATTGTGCAGGAGGAAGTTTGTTATGTGATCCCTAACAGTGCAGCAACAGTGGGCAGAGTCTGAGCACCGGCAGTTTTTTTTGGGCCCTCAAAACGGGTCCGAAAAAAAAAAAAAGTAAAGAACGGACTACCTTTAGTAGCCACGAAAATAGAGCCCGATAGAGACCCGTTTCGAGGGCCCCCCAAAAAAACTGCCGGTGCTCATACCCGGACAGACCCGGCCCACTTAAAGCCCTGCCTGTGAGCAGACATAATGATCCTCAGTTGTACTACTATAGGATGAATCAGACTACATTTAACGGGTACAGTGATGACCACATTGCAGAGGCGCAGCTAGAGCCAAATTTCGGGGGTCTCCTAAAAGTTTCGGGGGGTGGGGATGACTCTTCCAGCAATATGCAGAGTGGAGATGCAGGGACTCTAAGAAGGGGTGAAAAGCAGCAAAGCCTGTTTAATAAGTAAATGGTCTTTTAAAGACCTGTGAAGAGGTGCGGCTGCAAGAAGACAGACGCCAATCCCACAGCAGCTAAAAAACGGTGTGTGTGTGCCCGGGAAGCTGTCTCAGCCAGGCTGACACACACAACGGGAGGGAAGGGCTGAAGCCCTTTGAGCCCAATGGGCATTGCGTGCCTGCCACATTGACATTTTGCTTGAACTTACTCAAGTTAATTAGGAAACGTGACACAATAGAGCAGTGGCAGAGCAAATATCCGTAAACCAAAGCAACACATCTTGCAGTGCTAATTTACACATTCCTTAAATGTACCCACTTTGGTAAAGGTACTAGAACTTGGCCTGGGTGGAGCTTACAGAGTTTGGGCAGTGTCCCAGATCAGTGGGCAGGGGGGTTGCGCGTCACCCATTGCACAGTGCGCTTAGTGAGGCGCAATGGCTCCTAAGGTGAGACGTATTGTAAAGCGGTCCCGCACGTATGTTATGTTGGAGGCTTTAATGCAACAAGTTCAGGTTATGGGGCAGCCCCTGACGTGATTGCAAGACAAAGTTGATGGTCCGGAGGGGAGGGGGAGGCCCAGGCGTCCTATAGTACCTCCTAGACCGTTCTCTCCGCCTGTGGCAAAAAGGAGTAGTCCCAAGTCAGGCAGTAACGGGCCCGGGGGTGACACAGGGAATGCCCTTAAAGAGAGTGTACCCAACCTGCTGTTCCCACGCCAGACCTGCTGGGTACCGGAGAGACTCTCCCTATCCCTGAAGTACCAGTAGGGACACAGTCACAGGCCCCAGGGGTTCCTCCTGTAGGGACACAGCGACAGGCCCCAGAGGTTCCTCCGGTGGAAGGCACGGGGAGGATTACGCCAGTCCAGCCAGATATTCTAGCCAACCTAGCGGCAGTATTGCCATGGCTGGAGACAGTGGGGAACTGGCTGCCAGCAGCAGGGGCATCAGGCAGCAGGGGCGATGTTTTCAAAAAGGCAAGACAAATAATGTCTCAGATGGGGAAGGCAAAACCAAGTGCAGAGCCGGTAGTATCGGCAGAAGGGACAACGCTGGCAGTACCAACAGGAGCAGAAATACCTGGGGGCACAAGACCGGTGATTGGTGGTGGAAGTCCAGCGGCGGTGGGCACGCCACCGATCCCAGAAGTACAGAAGCCAGCTGACGCTGCTGCAGCAGATATGATAAAAACCCTGCCACCACTAGGTTTGGGAGAACTACGTTCGTCTAGGGAACAGTTGGGGCGGCATTTGTCTCAAGAGACAAAGGAAAAATATGGAATGGGGTGTATCTTAAAATGTTTTCTTTGTTAATAGACGAGGCAGACAGGGAGGAAGATAGGAAAAGCAAAGAGTGGATGCTCCCCCGGGAATGGGCAAATGCGGCTATGAAATACAAAGTTGAGGAAAATTTGGCAAATTGGGTGCAGGCCTTTACCATTTACACAGCAATTATGCTGGATCGTTTCCCGGAAATG
Source organism: Triturus cristatus (assembly GCF_964204655.1). Lineage (NCBI taxonomy): Eukaryota > Metazoa > Chordata > Amphibia > Caudata > Salamandridae > Triturus > Triturus cristatus. The sequence continues at coordinate 495,988,934 of NC_140589.1, read as the reverse complement.
GGGTCAGAAATGGCGTGCTACCAGAACAGGATAATGGTAGCGCAGGCCTGGCAGGTGGGTGATGGTTGGAAACAATATGATAAAGAATTTAGAAGGGCAAAGGCCCATGACCCAACTTTAAGGTGGAATCAGACAGACATGTTTATCCATTTGAAGCATTTAGTGCAGGGCCATACAGACGGCCCCCGGGGACCAGTGCCAGAGAATGGTAGGTTTCAGCCCTAGGATGGTAAACACAGGGAAAAAAGGGGTGTGTTTTGATTTCAATAAAAAGACCTGTAACAGAGCTCCTGGCACGTGTCGGTTCAAACATAATTGTGGCTTCTGTGGTAACGCATCACATCCCGAGTCAAAATATCTCAAAAAGTCCATGGAGAAAGGTGCCAGGAAGCAGGATTGAGTGAACTTTACTAGAATTAGCCAGCTCCCCCATAAACATTTCCACCATGATTCCTTGGTTAAACGTTTACAACTGCCCGGAAGCTGCACGAGTTATCAGAGAGGGGATCCTGACAGGTTTTGGGATACCGGCGCAGGGTTACAAGGGGGTGGCGTACTGCAGGAACCAACTTTCAGTTAGGGAAAATGGTAATATTGCAGCAGCAAAGATTGAGAAGGAGATCAGACTGGGTAGAGTGGCAGGCCCATTTGATATCGTCCCAATGGCAGATTTCGTATGCTCACCCCTGGGAGTGGTGCCCAAGAAAGTGCAAGGTGAATTCCGCCTAAGACACAATTTATCAGCACCACGGGGGAATTCTGTGAATGAAGCAATTTCTGATACATTGTGTAGTGTAAAATATGCATCTTTTGACCAAGTGGTGGATATGCTTAGGCACTTAGGGCAGGGGGTATTGCTGGCAAAAATGTGACATCGAATCCGCTTTCCGTCTGTTGCCTGTGCACCCTTAGGATTTTCACCTTCTAGGTTTCCAATTTCAAGGACAGTACTATGTGGACAAATGCATGCCAATGGGTTGTTCAGTGTCTTGTGCCTATTTTGAGAAGTTTAGCTCATTCTTGGAGTGGGCTTTCAGGCAGGGCACGGGTCACCAACGGGTGTTGCATTATCTTGATGATTTTCTTTTCCTGGGGGAGCCAAAATCAGAGGAGTGCGGGGATGCATTAACAGGGTTCTGCACACTCATGCAGGAGTTCGGGGTGCCATTGGCGCCCGGCAAAACAGTTGCCCCTAGCACAAGGATAGAAATCCTGGGAATCGAGTTGGATTCTGTCCAGGGGGTGCCCAGGTTGCCTGAGGAGAAGGTTGAGGATTTCAGGGCAACGTTACAGCAGTGCTTAGCAAAGGAGAAGGTGACTCTGCCTCAGTTACAACAAGAAGTGGGTCAATTGAATTTTGCACTTCGCATAATCCCCATGGCACGCCCATTTTCCCGCACCATCGCACAGGCCATGTCCGGCCTCAGAGAGAAGCACCATTACACTAGGCTATCCAGCGAGATCAAGCAGGACATGCTTATTTGGAAGGCATTTTTGCGCGATTTCAATGGTAGAGTGGTGTGGCCTATCCCACCCAGGTCCAGCCCTGAAGTGGGTCTGATGACAGACGCAGCGTGCAGTAAGGGTTTTGGTGCCATTCTGGGGTCTGCATGGGTTGCACAGAGGTGGTCAGGGTGGTGGAGGGACGCAGGACTCACAAGTAACATTAGCTTTCTGGAGCTCTTCCCCATACTGGTAGCACTGGCTGTGTGGCCTGAACAATTGAGAGAACAGTCTGTGATATTTTGGTCAGACAACATGGCCGTGGTGGAATGCATCAATAACCAAGCAGTTAAGTACAGCATGATCCTGCGACTTTTAAAAGAAATTGTCTTGCAATGTATGAGATTGAATTGACCTTTTAGAGCTAAACACGTACCTGATGTATTAAATCATGCTGCAGATGCATTGTCTCATTTTAAAATACAGGCTTTCAGATCCCACCTCCCAGAGGCAGCGCTACAGCCAACACCTTTCCCCGAACTACTTTGGCAGCTTGGTGCCCCCAGTTATCGGACCTCGTGGCAGCTAGCCTAACACAAAGGACCAGGAGAGCGTATGAAGGGGCACAGCCAGATAGGCGGAGACCAATAGGTCTGAACACATTAGCTAAGTTGCTGACCGCTTTGCACCAGGTGTGTATCTCTCCAGGAGAGGTTATGCTGTTTCAGGCGGCTTTCTGTCTGGCATTTTACGGTGCCTTCCGGGTGGGGGAACTGATACCAAGAAACAAGACGAACTGGCAAGGGGACCTACAGGTAGAGCATGTTAAGTTAATAGGTGATTCCATATGGATCACTTTGACCAGGTCTAAGATGGATCAGGGAGGAAAGGGCGAGAGCATAGTGCTTCACAGAGCTAAAGGTAGCACATGCTGCCCTATTGCCAGCCTAGAGACTTTCCTGGCACAGCGGCCGTCGGCCATCTCAGGGCCACTCCTAATACATCAGGACAGGTCACCCCTCACTATTTTTCAATTCAAAAGAGTCATGGCTTTGGCCATGCAATGCGCTGGCTTAGATTCAGCTAATTTTGGGACTCACTCCTTTAGGATTGGAGCGGCCACACAGGCAGTGGCCGTGGGTCTCGGGGGCGAACAAGTAAAAAGGATCGGCAGGTTGTCCTCGAATTGCTCTAAATGCTACGTGCGGCTGCACATGCTCTAGTATTAGCTGCCTCATCGCGTGGGGTCCCCTTTGCGTCAGGTTAACTACGTGTCTTTCTTTCTGTGACTCAGGAGGAAGCTCACAAAAATGATACACGGTTACGATATACAACACGTTGTGTGGATGTGTTAACCGGTAGATGTAGCGGTGCACTGACCATTGTTCAATTTTGTGTTCGCTTACAGTTTCTTCATCCTGTGACTCAGGGGAGAAGTCTGCATCTGTCCACATTCATGATAAGAGGAAGCCACAGTATTACTCAGACAAACGACAGTCAACAGTACAGGAGCAGACGGCTCAGGTCATGGTCCACGTTCACTCTTGGTGCCCACAACAGCGGGAAGTTTGGCTCATTGGCCACTCCTATGTGCGTCGTTTACAAACTTACTTTTCAGGGGCTCACGAGGCCAGAGCGCGTAAGTTAGGAGCAAAGATAAGCTTTCATTGGAAGGGTGGATTGTGCGTGGGGCAATTAAGGGACCTGGTGAACCGCGCTTTAAAGCAAAGTAAGGGACCACCAGCGATCTGGATCCTGCACCTCGGGGGCAACGACTTGGCGCGCCTAGGGCAACGATGGTTAGTTGAGGAACTGCATAGCAAAGTGGGGTGGCTAGCAAGACAGTGCCCCAAGGCAGTCATAGTCTGGTCTCACATGATCCCTAGGTTCCACTGAAGGGGAGGGGAATCAGTTTGGGCGTTGAACCGTGCAGTAAAGCGGGTCAACAGTAAGTTTGATAAACTGTTCAGGACGACAAAATTAAAATCAATAGGACATGGGTATATTCAAGGTGAGCAGTTCTTTCTGCAAGACGGGGTTCATCTATCATCCAAGGGGAATGGGGCGTTTATGGAAGACATTTTTTTTCATGGCTGGAGACCACGGGCCTCAGGGCATGACCTCCTAGTGAGCTCAGGGGGATGCCAGATAGTTGGGCAAATGTGGCGGTAAGGTCATGATTGGTAAGCCTAGTTTTAGGCCCTGAGCGGCCAGCATCATGTAACTCCAGGGGCAGTGACAGCCGGTCAGTAGGCTGTAGGTGTGCGGGGGTCAGGAGAGACACTCTTTCCAGTAGGCCTGTGGCCACCCTCGCACGTGCATGCGCATCAGCGCGCAAGTATGTAGAACTGCCGCCCCCGTTAGGGAGGTTAAGGTGCTGGGCGTAGGGGGGGCCCGGGGGAAAGTATCCGTCCGATAAGCTGTACCCCCTCCAGTGGAGTAGTACCCTTAGCAAGCTCTGGGGCTGCCCGTCATTGACCTTGCCATAGGCACTAGAGGGGACACGCAGAAAGTAAAGTATATGCATTGTTAGATTACGTTAGGAACTGAGTTTGTATTAGAATATGTTAAGGTTAGTCAAATGATATTATGTATCTATCAGTGTATCTGGACTTTCTGCGTAAAGTGTAACAATGTAAATTACTAATTAATGTTTGCATGTAATAAATACAGCCAGGGGGTCACTCCCCTTAATCCAAAAAATTAGTGTGGTTTGACATGCTTGCATGTGGGAGGGAGCACCTTCTCAACCGAGGTTTATCTGGGGTTTATAGTACAAGAAGGGACTTAGGCAGTATCAGACCATACAGATAATCTTACAATGAATTAAGATGTCTTGCATACACAGCTTCGAAAGATCAAAATCCTGCGTCGCCCTTAACGCCGCCACACACTCCACCCCAAGTCCCCTGGTCGTTTTGGTTTGTAGCTGCACCTACTCTTTTCCATTGAAAACACCTACTATACCTATCCATAATTTATTGTTTTAGATCGTATTACACAGTTATACCACCTTGGAAAATCTTCCCTACAACTGGGCCGGTCGAGTAGCCTTGAGCTCTGGATGTACATTTTAAGGCCTCAGTAGATACTTTATCACTGGGTGCATGAGGTAACAGATGTACACATTTTGTAGTTGATTTTTACTGATATAATCCTGAAAGCAGCCCACACTTCATCATTATGTGAGGGCACTTTAAAATGCACTAATTACAGTTCATGTCATGTTAAATTGTATGACTCATCATCTGGTATGACCTATAATTAATGCAGTCCCTGTCTTAAAGCATTACAAAACACTGCCTCCAACTCTTCTGGCATCTGTTAAACTCACCAGCTGCCACCATTTAAATCTACACAGTTGTCACGCGACAATGTTTTTTACCGTAGCTTCATTTTTTAACGCTGTCTCTGTTAAGATTTCTCAAATGGGGCACCTTGTTTTATTTCTTTTTTTTACCTCTGATGCATTAACAGTTGGCTTTGTCCTTAGTTATATGAGCTGCATAATCTATTGTCCAAGGAGTTATCTTCCTTTCGTACACATTCTCCCATACATTGCCATATGAAAATTCCGAATATAGAAATAAGGTCATTGATAACTGCATACGTGTGCACATATTTGCAGTGCTGGTCTAAAAAGAAGAGATAGAACACATCCAGTGCTCTGTACGAGGCTTACACATGACAGCACAGACTCAGCAACTAGGCAGAGACAGCCTGGTTCTTGGTGAGTTACAGCTCCCACCAGTAACCCCTGGTGTGTGTCACCGAGTTTTGGTACCGGTACCAGAGATGATCCAAGACCTCCTCTTGGACGTTTTGCTTGGCTTTAAGAGGTTCTTATGAGTTTTTGTGATTCGCACTTTGCTCTGGTTTGTTTTTTCCACATCCCATGGCACATTCTCCTTCACACATGACTAGTTTACGGTTTGAGGCTTGAGGCTAAGGTTAGTTCTTAATGATGGGTGGCACCGGCAATGAGTGCTGTTGCCACACGGCAGCACTAAGCAGTGTGAGCATGGAGCACTTACAGTAGGATGGCTAAAGTACCATTTTAATTTTGCAGGATGCTTCACTTTTGCAGAAATACATTTGTATACATAGACACTTTGCTCACATGGCCCAATGACGAGATGTTAATTAGGGATGGGCGGAACTCCCGGAATTTGACCACAGATTTCTGTGCTTACATAAAAACTTCACGAGATTCCGCAGAGTTCCACCAACGGGCATAAATAGGCACATCGTGCTGCTCTCACTGTGATTTAGCAATGTTCCACGCTGAAAGAGCAGCACAAATTGCACCACGCAAGCACCAGAGTGTGCAGCAACTCAAGTTGATTTTGTTGCACCCTGGGTATATTTTCTACTCGAGCGGCAGGCTTCTGACCATGAATGGTGACGACTGCCTCTGACTGCCCATATTAGAAAAATCTCTCCGGTTATCTCCTAGAGACCGGAAACCATGCTAGGGCATGCCAATCTTGCACGCGCTTGACAACTTACTGTTTTGAAGCTGCACGTGAGAAAAATAGTTCAATGCGGTGATTGGCGGAATTTGGCCAGAACTCCCTGTTACAAGAGTAATGAGCAGTCGCCAAAATTCTGCCAATTCTGAGGGCAGAACAGAATCTTCCACTCAACCCCATTGTTTATTTTTGGGGCTATGAGTCATTGAGCACATGTTTTGGTTTCATTCCAACACGCCCTTTTCTAAATCAGACCCTGTTTTCTATAAAAGATATATAATTTGACCAGACATTGATGTTATCAAGAGCATTTACTGTCTCATACTATGTCATTGTTGCAATTCTAGCAATACCTACTCTCTAACCTATTAATCTCATCAGCCATTCACAAGAACTCACATGGACTCCACCACTGATCACACATAACTCCTATTATTCTGATCTTCCACAAATAAACTTGAGAACACGTAGTGAATGATTTCTAGGGAACACAAGACTAACGCCAGTAACCAACAGTAATTGGATTGCCCACTAATCTTGGGTTCCGGAATACCGTGATACTTGATGTAAAGCACCTCAGTGCCTGATCACAGGTAGTAAGCGCTATATAAATCCAATTGCAACACAATCCAACAAACCTCTATTGCTAAATATGTGTATAACTCGACATTGATTTAGTAGGGTGAGGGCCTGACCTGGCTCCCTTCCTGGAAAGGCACTTTCTGCCAGATTCTGGTGTGCAAGCCAAATGTGTCTGCTGTTGCTAAACTAATGCTGATAACATTAGTTGATTCAAGGAAGGGCTGTTGTAAACACGAATAGTGGAATACGGCATTTTGTAAACTCATCAATCTTGGGAAAGAAGGGTTTTCTGTTTAGATTCTCAACATAAAGACCAATATTGTCCACATAAAATACGCAACCAAGTTTCATAAATTAATGCATTTCATTTTATTGATATGAAGATTAGAAGAACTACTTTTGCTAATGATAAAAAAACTTCAAGTGGCCAATCCGACTGAAGGATATGATGACAGATACATAACTAAAACTAACAAGAGTCATCCAGGTAAAAAAAAAAAGCACATTATATAAGGCTCAACCTCTATGCACACTATGTTTCACTGTGCCTCTTTCAAAATATCACTGTGCACGCGAGTGACGGAGTGTGTGATCTGCAACTTTCAGACCTGGAACACCTCACCTATCAATTAAGGGCCCCATCCTTCATGTGAGCTGTTTTAACAGGAAGCAGAAACTACCAGTACCAGAATGCACGCAGGGGTGGCCTTGAGGGAATGTCCGGTGCCATCTTCCCGAGGGGACTTGAACCCCGTACTGTCTGCTGGAGGGGGGTGAACTGCAGAGCACACCCTGTTGGCAGTGTCCCAGGTCTGTACTCGATTTCCTTTTTAGGTGGGTGGGGAAGAACTTACCCTTGTTAAGTAATATGGCAGATTGCACCCCTTTAGTGTGGGGCACCCGAAGAGTGCCAGGATGTCTGACTCCACAGCAAAGGGTGCTCCTTGGAGCCCTGGGAATGGTGCGAGCCCATCTCATTGGGCGCACTTTGAGACATGGTAAACAAGAACACTGTATTTTTCATGTGGGAGCATTTGATATTAAAAATAAGGCCCCTGAGACCACAATAATGCACATTTAAATAAATCCCTAAAGCAGTAACGAGTGCGAAACACTGTTTTTCTCTGTTTTGTGTCCTTTCTAAGAGTACCGCCGAGTAGGAGCCCCCTGCAGGAGCTCTTGGGTTGGGGATCACCATTTCGGTGTATATCCATAGGTTAACCCATCCATCTACCCTTCCCTCCTCCCGAGATCGTATGCCTAGCTCCCTGGGATAACATTGAACGAGGGAGACTTACCAGCATTGGAGATTTCCTGCTCCCCGCCGGATCGAGCGCTACGGGGTACCTCACATAGCCCTTCCACCTCTGATGGTCGCTGAGCCATGGTACAATTTGCAGAGACGGATTGCGGGCCCCCGGTGAGCCTCCAGACCTGTCCACGTCGGGGATTTTTCATGGTGGAGCCTCTCGGGGCTCCATGCACGGCAGCCTTACAGACGCCTTCAAGGATCGTCACAGCGCGACCCTGGTGAGTGCCGATGCACCGCGCCGCTCCCTGGCAAGCAGTAGCACCATTACCGTGCTGCCCTTCGCCCATGGAGCTGGGTCTGCGAGTTGCGTCTGCGCACTGCGGGTGTCCGAGCCTCTCCCGACACAGCCGCTGATGCGGGAAGGTGATGCAGGAGCCCTCTATTTTCCCTGGGAGTGCTGTTCGCAGGAGTGCTCGGGAAAAGATTGTGGATTGGCGCTTGTCTCCCTCCGTCTGTGCCGCCCCGACCTCGACGCCCATCAAGGATTATGACGACGCTGATGACACTCTGGAAGCACAGTCCAGTGTCATTGCAGTTACGTTTGGGTACATTGTGAAAGCGCCTAGATAACGCAAGTCTCTGTTGCATTCCTGCAATGTCAGCACACATACTCGACACCGGTTGTGGTGTCCTGGTATGCTGGAAGTGATCCTCACTCAGCAAGGCTGGCGTCCATTTTGCAAGTTGGTGGCTGTTTATCTTTACTGGTGCTGATCACCGTCCTCATCTGACAGGCTTGGTCATGGTTTATGCTTCCTTGAAAGCTGTGAGGATGCCTCTTATAGATCGTTGATAGGGATTCAATGAAAAGGTGGGCATCTCACTGATAACTTAGAAAGTACTTCACCCCTAAGCTGCCATAAACAGAGAAACAGGACTACACCATCAGAGGTCCACTTAACAGACAGCGAAAGTGGACTACAGTTAAGTGGGAGGTCTTTGAAGAAAACACTTATTGAAAGCAAAATAGGACCACAATGCAGGAACAGGTCGATGAAGGCTAAAGAGCGGCCATCTTGAACTGGTACTGAAAACTAATTACTAATTCCGACTGCATCGCAAGAACAAGGTTAAGGAGCGGCCATCGTGAAATGGTACCGAGTACCGAATACTAAATAATATTAGCGCACACGGAAGGGTCTGATACCAGAAGGAGAGAGAAAAAAAAATGGATAAAAACCTTGAACCTTCAGTCCATCATGCCTTTACCATTCTCTACCCACCCGATCTCTTCAAAAATGCAGCAAAGAAATTCAAGCACAGGCTAATGGTAACCCATCCTGAGACTCTTATTTCACTTGCTCACTTTGCCACTGGATGCAAGCAAGCCTGGCTGAAGACGGCTGAAATGCCAGAAACCGGTCCTAGGAAGCTTGTTTCCGGTCCAGGGAAGACATGGCTTGGCAGTTCGGGCTGGACTGTTCCCATGAGGCACAGGGTCAGACTGATTTGCATATGGCCATGTCTGAACTGGGGTGGCAGAGTGGGCTAAAGAACGGTGATGGATTAAACCCAGATCAGTTGACTGGGGGTGAGTGCTTGCAATGTTCAACACTCCGTCCATCATTTCCTTTGGTTTTTGCTTTGTTCGCCATAAGTTGGCAGGGTATGCTCAGACGTGAGTCCCTTGCTCACTTTGACACTGGATTCAAGCAAGCCTGGCTGAAGATGGCTGAAATGCCAGAAACCGGTCCTAGGAAGCTTGTTTCCGGTCCAGGGAAGACATGGCTTGGCAGTTCGGGCTGGACTGTTCCCATGAGGCACAGGGTCAGGCTGATTTGCATATGGCCATGTCTGAACTGGGGTGGCAGAGTGGGCTAAAGAACGGTGATGGATTAAACCCAGATCAGTTGACTGGGGGTGAGTGCTTGCAATGTTCAACACTCCGTCCATCATTTCCTTTGGTTTTTTCTTTGTTCGCCATAAGTTGGCAGGGTATGCTCAGACGTGAGTCCCTTGCTCACTTTGCCACTGGATTCAAGCAAACCTGGCTGAAGACGGCTGAAATGCCATAAACCGGTCCTAGGAAGCTTGTTTCCGGTCCAGGGAAGACATGGCTTGGCAGTTCGGGCTGGACTGTTCCCATGAGGCACAGGGTCAGACTGATTTGCATATGGCCATGTCTGAACTGGGGTGGCAGAGTGGGCTAAAGAACGGTGATGGATTAAACCCAGATCTATTGACTGGGGGTGAGTGCTTGCAATGTTCAACACTCCGTCCATCATTTCCTTTGGTTTTTGCTTTGTTCGCCATAAGTTGGCAGGGTATGCTCAGACGTGAGTCACTTGCTCACTTTGCCACTGGATTCAAGCAAGCCTGGCTGAAGACGGCTGAAATGCCAGAAACCGGTCCTAGGAAGCTTGTTTCCGGTCCAGGGAAGACATGGCTTGGCAGTTCGGGCTGGACTGTTCCCATGAGGCACAGGGTCAGACTGATTTGCATATGGCCATGTCTGAACTGGGGTGGCAGAGTGGGCTAAAGAACGGTGATGGATTAAACCCAGATCATTTGACTGGGGGTGAGTGCTTGCAATGTTCAACACTCCGTCCATCATTTTCTTTGGTTTTTGCTTTGTTCGCCATAAGTTGGCAGGGTATGCTCAGATGTGAGTCCCTTGCTCACTTTGCCACTGGATTCAAGCAAGCCTGGCTGAAGACGGCTGAAATGCCAGAAACCGGTCCTAGGAAGCTTGTTTCCGGTCCAGGGAAGACATGGCTTGGCAGTTCGGGCTGGACTGTTCCCATGAGGCACAGGGTCAGACTGATTTGCATATGGCCATGTCTGAACTGGGGTGGCAGAGTGGGCTAAAGAACGGTGATGGATTAAACCCAGATCAGTTGACTGGGGGTGAGTGCTTGCAATGTTCAACACTCCGTCCATCATTTCCTTTGGTTTTTGCTTTGTTCGCCATAAGTTGGCAGGGTATGCTCAGACGTGAGTCCCTTGCTCACTTTGCCACTGGATTCAAGCAAGCCTGGCTGAAGACGGCTGAAATGCCAGAAACCGGTCCTAGGAAGCTTGTTTCCGGTCCAGGGAAGACATGGCTTGGCAGTTCGGGCTGGACTGTTCCCATGAGGCACAGGGTCAGACTGATTTGCATATGGCCATGTCTGAACTGGGGTGGCAGAGTGGGCTAAAGAACGGTGATGGATTAAACCCAGATCAGTTGACTGGGGGTGAGTGCTTGCAATGTTCAACACTCCGTCCATCATTTCCTTTGGTTTTTGCTTTGTTCGCCATAAGTTGGCAGGGTATGCTCAGACGTGAGTCCCTTGCTCACTTTGACACTGGATTCAAGCAAGCCTGGCTGAAGATGGCTGAAATGCCAGAAACCGGTCCTAGGAAGCTTGTTTCCGGTCCAGGGAAGACATGGCTTGGCAGTTCGGGCTGGACTGTTCCCATGAGGCACAGGGTCAGGCTGATTTGCATATGGCCATGTCTGAACTGGGGTGGCAGAGTGGGCTAAAGAACGGTGATGGATTAAACCCAGATCAGTTGACTGGGGGTGAGTGCTTGCAATGTTCAACACTCCGTCCATCATTTCCTTTGGTTTTTTCTTTGTTCGCCATAAGTTGGCAGGGTATGCTCAGACGTGAGTCCCTTGCTCACTTTGCCACTGGATTCAAGCAAACCTGGCTGAAGACGGCTGAAATGCCATAAACCGGTCCTAGGAAGCTTGTTTCCGGTCCAGGGAAGACATGGCTTGGCAGTTCGGGCTGGACTGTTCCCATGAGGCACAGGGTCAGACTGATTTGCATATGGCCATGTCTGAACTGGGGTGGCAGAGTGGGCTAAAGAACGGTGATGGATTAAACCCAGATCTATTGACTGGGGGTGAGTGCTTGCAATGTTCAACACTCCGTCCATCATTTCCTTTGGTTTTTGCTTTGTTCGCCATAAGTTGGCAGGGTATGCTCAGACGTGAGTCACTTGCTCACTTTGCCACTGGATTCAAGCAAGCCTGGCTGAAGACGGCTGAAATGCCAGAAACCGGTCCTAGGAAGCTTGTTTCCGGTCCAGGGAAGACATGGCTTGGCAGTTCGGGCTGGACTGTTCCCATGAGGCACAGGGTCAGACTGATTTGCATATGGCCATGTCTGAACTGGGGTGGCAGAGTGGGCTAAAGAACGGTGATGGATTAAACCCAGATCATTTGACTGGGGGTGAGTGCTTGCAATGTTCAACACTCCGTCCATCATTTTCTTTGGTTTTTGCTTTGTTCGCCATAAGTTGGCAGGGTATGCTCAGATGTGAGTCCCTTGCTCACTTTGCCACTGGATTCAAGCAAGCCTGGCTGAAGACGGCTGAAATGCCAGAAACCGGTCCTAGGAAGCTTGTTTCCGGTCCAGGGAAGACATGGCTTGGCAGTTCGGGCTGGACTGTTCCCATGAGGCACAGGGTCAGACTGATTTGCATATGGCCATGTCTGAACTGGGGTGGCAGAGTGGGCTAAAGAACGGTGATGGATTAAACCCAGATCAGTTGACTGGGGGTGAGTGCTTGCAATGTTCAACACTCCGTCCATCATTTCCTTTGGTTTTTGCTTTGTTCGCCATAAGTTGGCAGGGTATGCTCAGACGTGAGTCCCTTGCTCACTTTGCCACTGGATTCAAGCAAGCCTGGCTGAAGACGGCTGAAATGCCAGAAACCGGTCATAGGAAGCTTGTTTCCGGTCCAGGGAAGACATGGCTTGGCAGTTCGGGCTGGACTGTTCCCATGAGGCACAGGGTCAGACTGATTTGCATATGGCCATGTCTGAACTGGGGTGGCAGAGTGGGCTAAAGAACGGTAATGGATTAAACCCAGATCAGTTGACTGGGGGTGAGTGCTTGCAATGTTCAACACTCCGTCCATCATTTCCTTTGGTTTTTGCTTTGTTCGCCAAGAGTTGGCAGGGTATGCTCAGACGTGAGTCCCTTGCTCACTTTGCCACTGGATTCAAGCAAGCCTGGCTGAAGACGGCTGAAATGCCAGAAACCGGTCCTAGGAAGCTCGTTTCCGGTCCAGGGAAGACATGGCTTGGCAGTTCGGGCTGGACTGTTCCCATGAGGCACAGGGTCAGACTGATTTGCATATGGCCATGTCTGAACTGGGGTGGCAGAGTGGGCTAAAGAACGGTGATGGATTAAACCCAGATCAGTTGACTGGGGGTGAGTGCTTGCAATGTTCAACACTCCGTCCATCATTTCCTTTGGTTTTTACTCTTATTTCAGACCCATACTTCTGCATCAGCAAAGGCATATTATCCAACGACCTTATCTTCCACACAAAGAAACGCGCCCAGTGGAGAAACATCTTTCACTCGATGCTGCGAATCTCCAATGTTAAAAAAATCCAACATGCCTTCAAATTGTCAGTAACAGCTTCAGTCTTTTGCCCAGCGAATGCCACTATCACCATCTATAACAACGGTAATATCCTTATACAAGCCTCCGACGCCAATCTAGTTATCTTAGACAGGATCTTCCCTACTCTCAAGAAAGCAGTAATCAGCAAGAATAGCACACTCCCCGCATCTCACCATCTTCAGTCTCTAGATGACATCCCAATTCCACGACAAAGCCCCATATCAAATTCCTCCGAACTGACCTCTTCTCACACTCCCAACCAGCTCTAACTCCCAGCCACGGTGGTCACAACTACAATCGGGTTCCAAGGCCCAGGAGGGACTGGGCTGCCTGCCGCTACCAACCATTTCATTACAGACACACTCACTGATTCCTTCACCCCAATCACATCAGTGGCTTCCACACCTGGATCCCCCAGCCTAGAAGGGACAGGGTTAATCTTAACCACCAATCGCGGCATTGATGATTCATCGCGGTTATCCCCGTCGACCATGAATAAAGCCATCAACCCGGACTCCACCCACGTATTGTCTCTATCCCCACTATCATCTAACTTGGATTACATAGATCTCCCGGACCCTCTGTCTAACACGACACCTGATCCGACATTAACGCCTTCAATTCTCATTTCACCCATCCGAACACAACATACTATGGCCAGTCCACACACCGACTGGGACCCCACGACAAATCTCATTCATCTTACCACGCCGACCCCTAATGATTATATCCCCTTACAACCGGAGAACCTCCTCACACATACAGACTCTACCTGCAGACCACCCTTTACACATACTACTAACCTTCCTAACTCCATCTGGTCTACACGATTCAATGAGTTAGCCTTAGATCTAGCCCATCTCAAGGCCGAGATGCATAACCTATCTAAGATCACCAATGAACTACTAAACGTGCACAGAGCCACCAACGCTATTGTGAACCAATTCAGTCTCCAAACTAGCAGATTCCTCACCGATAACTCAAAAACACGAGAAAACTAGTCAGAGCAACCAAATCAGTCCACAAATTAGTAGTTTCATCCCCAAGATCTTAAACCCTGACAACAATACTCAAATTAACTTACCTTCCCCCTCTTGGCCTAGGAGGACAAACGTTGAACTATCCGACAGCGACATAGACGACCTCCTCTTATGTTATACCTTAGCAATAGATAAAAGTTCATCACAATGTGGCACTATCCAATCCATTCAAACCAACCCCTTCAGGGGACCTACCCACAACAACAGATCCGTAAACCGTGATAATCTCACGTGAATGGGTCCACACACCAGTGCTGGAGGGAGAGCTGGGCAGTAGCGTGAATGGGTCCACACACCAGTGCTGGAGGGAGAGCTGGCAGTAGCATGACTGGGTCCACTCACCAGTGCTGGAGGGAGAGCTAGGCAGTAGCGTGAATGGGTCCACACACCAGTGCTGGAGGGAGTGGTGGGCAGTAGCGTGAATGGGTCCACACACCAGTGCTGGAGGGAGAGCTGGCAGTAGCGTGACTGGGTCCACACACCAGTGCTGGAGGGAGAGCTGGGCAGTAGCGTGACTGGGTCCACACACCAATGCTGGAGGGAGAGCTGGCAGTAGCGTGACTAGGTCCACACACCAGTGCTGGAGGGAGAGCTGGGCAGTAGCTTGAATGGGTCCACACACCAGGGCTGGAGGGAGTATTGGGCAGTAGCGTGAATGGGTGCACACACCAGTGCTGGAGGGAGAGCTGCCAGTAGCGTGACTGGGTCCACACACCAGTGCTGGAGGGAGAGCTGGCAGTAGAGTGACTGAGTCCACACACCATTGCTGGAGGGAGAGCTGGCAGTAGTGTGACTGGGTCCACACACCAGTGATGGAGGGAGTGCTGGGCAGTAGCGTGAATGGGTCCACACACCAGTGCTGGAGGGAGAGCTGGGCAGTAGCGTGAATGGGTCCACACACCAGTGCTGGTGGGAGAACTGGGCTGTAGCGTGAATGGGTCCACACACCAGTGCTGGAGGGAGTGCTGTGCAGTAGCGTGAATGGGTACACACACCAGTGCCGGAGGGAGTGCTGGGCAGTAGCGTGAATGGGTCCACACACCAGTGCTGGAGGGAGAGCTGGGCAGTAGCGTGAATGGGTCCACACACCAGTGCTGGTGGGAGAACTGGGCAGTAGCGTGAATGGGTCCACACACCAGTGCTGGAGGGAGAGCTGGGCAGTAGAGTGAATGGGTCCACACACCAGTGCTGGAGGGAAAGCTTGACAGCAGCGCGAATGGGTCCACACACCAGTGCTGGAGAGAGAGCTGGGCAGTAGTGTGAATGGGTCCACATACCAGTGCTGGAGAGAGAGCTGGGCAGTAGCGTGAATGGGTCCATACACCAGTGCTGGAGGGAGAGCTGGGCAGTAGTGTGAATGGGTCCACACGGAGGATCAGGAGGCTCTCTGTTGATGCAAACCACGCCGGCCCACAAACACTGCAAGCAGAGACTTCAAACACCACTAAGGACAAGGACTCTACTGTGTGATGCTTTGAGAAGAGTGACTGTAATATAAAGCATGTTCTTATTGAAAATATCGGAAACGCTGATTCAGCCTTGTGCTTGGCATAATGTGGCTCATAGGTTATGCTTTTCTCTTTATTCTTCAATCCAACATAGGAAAAGGATACATTTAATTTCTTTAGTTAACCACTAAGTCATCGCCTAATGGGCTAGGGCTCTGATAATTGTTGCAAAATGAATTATTTCTTTCATGTTTTTGTGGCATCCACCGACTAGCAACTTTAAGCTAAATATAACAACGGTGATTGTAGCCTCTAGACCTTGATAAACCTGAACAAATGTGAACCAGTTGGCCTTTGCTGAGAATCTGCACATTGTACACATCTGCATCGAATACGAGGTATCCCAGATCACTACTATTTTTCACTGACATTCATAAAACATTAGAATTCATCCCATGCAATGTTAAAATATTAAACAAGATATTAATTAAAACAGCAAATGTTTTGATCATAAACTAGTGGAAGGAAAACACACAAGTGCTGCATATGAGTGCACACAGTGAAAATTTAACTCATGCGCAGAAAAGACACATTGCAAGATCCAGTTGAGATGCTGCCATCAAACCATTAAATGAGCAAAAATTATAAGACCGCTCGTGGCTGCACACGAGCTGATGGCTGAACTCTTCACAGCTCAAGGTGAGCTAGCAAATTTACAAACCTCTTCGGAACTTTCCAAATACAACTTCCTGCCAAAACAGCAATCTGGGACACACTGACTAGCAAAGTAGAACAACAGAATTCTCTCTAATACAGCCCTCCACACTGAGGCCCTCCTTATCTTTCAGGCCAATGAGCCCAATTCATGTGAGGCAACCAGCAGACTGGATATGGCAATACTACTAGTAGAAAAATGCAAGATAAAGTGGATTAGAGGATTCCCTTATATGCTTCTGCCTGACATCTCTTAGGCGCAGAATGCAAGGAATTGAAACGTCATAGAAATCCATGTGCTAAAGATCCATATGGATAACCTAAATACCAGAATCAATTGTAGATGGTGTTCAAGAGTTTGTGGAAGTCAGTAGTCGACTCCACAAATCATTACTGACAAACTTAGAAGATGACCAGGATGAGAACAGGCATTGGTTCTCTTGGATGTGTCAGTAGCTGCTAACAGCTGGAATTTACTTGCTTAAATGGTTAGGTAATTCTAGGACAAGATTTGAGTGACTTAAAATCTGGATCCCACTTATGGCAGCCAACACGTATTTAGAGTACAGATGCGAAAAGTTGAATTTATTTCCTATTGTGATATGCAGAATTTTCATGAAAATGTGCATATTTCTTAAACTGTTCTTGAAAGTTGTCTACGTGAAACTTGTATGCAAGGACACACCTTTTGTGAAAAAAATCATGTGAAAGAACTTCGATTAGTTAGTGGAGAAAATGTCTTGAGGCCATGGCACACATCAGTTTTACAACTCGTCTTGGCATTTTCTGCAAGCCAGTCTTGAAGGGTGAAAATAGATCAAATTACAAGAAAAAGTGCAAAAGGTTGGGGTGAAGGGGTGAATAATCAAAAATGTGCAAAAGATAATAATTGGGAAGTGCATGGGATTAGCGTGCATAACAAAAATGTTTCATAGGCCTAGTCATAATGCAGCATCAGTTTGTTAACATGCCAGGTAAACTGCCTACTTCCATTTCTCATTAATGTTTCACACAAACATATATCTCATGGCCCTGGACATAGAGTATCTTCCGCCAGTTACACAGGGGATTTTCAAGTCTGTCTGGGACTGGATGGAGGTTTCTGATTCCTGAGGACATGCTATGGTTGAATGTAAGCTGCATGTGCCTAAACAGGAGTACAACCCAGTTACTCTTACCACTTAACCGTGACCTCGGGGAGGTGCTTACAGAAAATCTCAAAAGGTATGAACTTTGGAATTTCCCTTTATTTCTGACCTATACTTCCACCTCTAATCAACACAGTGGTGAAGAGTGGAAATAAGCCACTAAATTTGATCAGAAAACACTACTGATACTGACATATATATACAGCACTGGGGACCGCCACCCTCCGGGTCTTGTTTTTTTTTTAAGCATATAAACTGGGGGGGGGGGGCTCACATGCCCCGGGGGCCGCCACCTCCCCAGGGCACTAAGTTTGTAGATGCAGGGGTCCGTTACGGACCCCTGAGCCCAGGGGACCACCACCTCCCCGGGGCTGTGTACATGTTAGGAAGGGGGTCGCGCGCCCCCCTCCTGGAGCCCTCCATGGTCCTGGGGGCTGGCTCCTGCAGTGTTCCGGGGTGCCCAACCCCGGGACACTGCTGTTTGCAATGACAGGGCGGGAGCCGTGCTGCTCCCACCCTGTCTTTGCAAACTGCGCTTTGCTTCATTGTAGCGAGAGCAGGGAAACCTGCTCTCACTACAATGAAGCAAAGCAGATTGCTTTTCCACACGGGGAGCTGCATGTCAGCAGCTCCCCATGTGGAAAAGCAATGCCGGCTCCCGCAGGAGGCAGGGAGCCGGCAGGACCGTGGGGGCATTGGGGCTCCCCCCACGGTTTCCAACAAATAAGGCCAGGCCCCGGGGATGGGGTTCCCGGGGCTAGAAGGGGCCCGGGAGGGGCACCTCGAGGCCCCCCTCCCCAATAATTTTTTTTTTTAAACGAAGCAGAGCCCCAGGGGATGGGGTTCCCGGGGCTAACAGAGGCCTCAGGAGGGGGACCATGCAGCTCCCCTCCTTGAAAAATAAAAATAAAAATATATCTGTGGCCAGGCCCCGAGGGATGGGGTCCCCGGGGCCATAATTGGCCTCTGGAGTGGGGCCACACAGCCCCCCTCCCATTTTTTTTTTTTTAAAAAGGGGTCAGGCACTGGGTGATGGGGTCCCCAGGGCCCCACAAAAAGAAAAAGAAGGGGGGCCACACAGCCCCCCTTTTTTTTAAAAACTGCATCGCGCCGGAGGCCCTGCCCCCTCCCAGCAACACTCTGCAAACATGCCCTGTGGTGCGTTTTAAGTCGGTGAATTAATTTCCCTTCAATACTGAGGGTCCCTGGGGGCCAACTAGCCCACCAGGTACCTCCAGTAAGCGCCAGGGAGCTACATTGCAGAGAGGTGGTCCGAGGCCACGCCCATTTTTACACCTCTCTGCAACGCAGCTCTGTGATGCTTATTGGAGGTAGCTGGTGGGCTAGTTGGACCCCAGGGACCCTCAGGACTCAAGGGGATTTAATCCCCCAATTTACAACGCACCAGGGGGCGCATTTGCACACTTGTCACATCATGCCCCGCCCCCTCTCTGCACCACTGTGCAAACGCACACCGTGGCGCATTTTAAGTTGGGGGATTGATTCCCCTTCCATCCTGAGGGTCCCTGGGCGCCAACTAGCCCACCAGGTACCTCTAGTAAGCGCCAGGGAGTTGTGTTGCAGGGAGGTGGTCTGAGGCCATGCCGCTTTTTACACCTTTCTGCAACCCAGCTCTGTGGTACTTACCGGAGGTACCTGGTGGGCTAGTTGGTCCCAGGGACCCTCAGGATTCAAAGGTACTTAATCCCCCAACTTACAATGCGCCGGGGGCAAGTTTGCACAGTTGTGCAGGGAGGGGGTGGGGCCTTATATGACAAGTGTATAAACACACCCCCTTTGTGAATTGGGGGATTAAGTCCTCTTGAATCCTGAGGGTCTCTGGGGACCAACTAGCCCACCAGGTACCTCCAGAAAGCACCACAGAGCTATATTGCAGAGAGGTGGTCTGAGGCCACACCCCTTTTAACACCACTCTGAAAACGCGGCTTCTGGTGCACTGCTGGTGGGACGATGAGGTCCTCTTGTGTCCTGAGGACCTCAGGACACAAGTGGACTTCATCGTCCGAGCAACAGTGCACCAGAAGCCACGTTTGCAGTGTAGTGTAGTGTAAAAAGGGGCGTGGCCTAGGAACACCTCTCTGCAGCGCAGCTCTGTGGCGCTTACTGGAGGTACCTGGTGCGCTACTTGGCCACAAGGGACCTTCAGGATTCAAGGGGCATTAATAGGGATGTTATAGTAAGAAATTAGCATTTAAAAAACCTTTGAAATTCACTGAAAAAAACAGAGGTTTCAGGCATGTTATAGTTAGAAATTAGCATTTAACAAACCTTAGAAATTCACTGAAAAACCCACAGGCCTATTTCAGATCCATTTTGAGTTTGTCAGCATAGGGTGGGGTATTTAGCACACATGGTAAAATACAATTTTCTCAGTGTGAGGTATTTACCGTGAGTGGTAAATACAGCCTCTTCAGGGTTTCTAAAAGGAAATGGAGCATAATATGCAGAATCATTTGTTAACCAGGACTACATTTGTAAAATAATAAGTGCCAGGATCTTTCTCAGAATGCCAGTGCAGCCAGCACTGCCAAATAAATACCAGTGCCAATGATACCTACTTATAATCACAGTTCTACAAATGTGACAATTTGGACAATACTAGGTGACCCAAAGCTATAAGTAAAATGGTATTATTATTTTAATCCTATATTGAATTGTTAAACACTTTCCTCATCTGTCCTTTTAAAACTAGTCTAACAGCGCCACCATGTGGTTTACTGTCATAAACACGTGCCTGTGTTACGAAAGAAGTGCTGGTTCTGGGTACTGGCAAACACCAGCAAAATTAAGCATTCTTTTTAACATAATGAATTGCGCATGTTTTGCCTTTTCTTCTGGAACCTTTTCTCCCAATAAAGTTCAGCAGGTTTGACCTGCCAAAATGTATTGGGGGAAAATGATGAGGGTGTGATAATTATCACACAACTCATAATTCCAATCCCTGTGCGAATACGTTTTTGCTCACGGATCAGAATTTAGCCCTTAACTCACAATGAGAGCAGGTGGGTACTCCATGTCAAACTTGATGGATATCCTGCTCTCCTTATTACAAGTTCATTATATCCTAATGCACTTGTAATAAGACAGACAGGATAGTCATCACATCTGCGACAGTGTATTCATCTGCCAAACTCTAAATCAGGCCATTTGTCTCCATACTTCTGCCACACATGCATGAAGAGCTCCCCAAAAACCTCAGAAACTTCAAAGGAAACAGAATAAATTGAGTAAGTTATAAGATGGGGATCTGAGTGGGTCAAAAAATTCAAAGTCCTGTGCAACATCCATCAAACCATCTTGGTAGATTGATTGAAAAAATGGCACCCATCAACCACTATATCACATCTGTCAGTCAGAATACAATACTCTGCCCAAAAAAACAACCCAATAGTGGAGTGGAAAATTAAGCACTTTGCAACCCTTCTATTTGTCATGGAAACCAACTGAGTTTTCAATTGGAAGAGAGCTAAAAACATGTTTTTCAAAAGTGCCAAATCTTGTTGAAGGGCACACTCACTTCTCCGATGGAGAGAATGGGCCCTTATACATGTTCTGAAGGAGTGGACAGCAAATCACACCACCTGCTCCCATTCCTATCTGTGTAATCCAGCAGTTCAAGATAACCCTCTCAACAACACCTTATCAGCACCAAGATCACCTATCTCAATCTGAGGACATGTGGGCTCTCACCCAGACTGATGGCCATGAGGGCAGCCTATGGAGTAAGAGACCAAAGTGATCCAATTGACCAATTACACTTAGGAGTAACTACAAGGGAGTGTGGTGAGCAATAATGCCTAAAACAAAGAAATAACCTAGCTTGTATCGTTACTAACTATGGTGACACATTATTCCGAATCAGCATTTCACATTTTTTTACACAAGTAAATTGTAAGCATAATTCATATTGAAGCCGTGATCCGTGAGTAGACAGGCACTACTCAAATATACAAGCGCACACGTCCCTCTTACAATGCACGTGCTATTAAAATACTAGTGATATTAATAGTTTTGTCTTCATTATTAAATCTAATTGAAATATATCATTACAAAGAGGTCTAGTGTAATACTAAACAATTTCTTACCTGATGGCATGGGGGTGAAGATGCTTTTTGGAATGACTACTTTGTCTTCTGAGTTGCGCGCCCAGTCCACCATTCCTTTCCGGCCTCTCATTGGGAAATTGATGTCTGTTACAACAGATGCTGCAGGGACTTTTTGAATGCTAGCCACTGGTGAGAGAAATCGTAATTTGAAACACATTTTTTCTTCTCTTTTATAAAGATTGAAGAGAGAAAATAGCAATTTCAAAGTAATACAAACACTAGTAATTCTCACAAAGTAAAGACCTGGTCAAGCAAAAAAGAGTTAATCACTATGCTTGTCCTAATGGCACATATGTTCTTCTGCAGATTGGGGGTCGGGACATTTTTTGATCTAGGACAACTCCATTATTTTAACTGTATAAATTGGGGATTTTTGAAGTGTGGGCTTATTGTGCTAAAAAAAGCGCCGGCAAGGGCACTTGTGAGGAGTTTGTTCAGAGCACATTCTGAAATCATTGCGTGTGACAATGCCAGCAAGCAGAGACCTGTGAAAGACAGAGCGGCCAGAACCGCACTAATGAAGCAAGAACCCCGCTCCAGCCTCGGCGCAGGCCGGGTAATGTCTGGCGACACATACAATAAACTGTGGCGCAATGTGAAACCTATATTTTTCATACACGAAAGAAAAAGCCGCAAAAGAACGCTCATGGCTACTTTATCTCTGCGACTTGTGGTCTTTTGAATTCATGGTATTTGTCAAAATAGAAATTCGCAGTTAAAAAATAGGACCAGTAGAGAAATTAGAAAAACTAGATGCGAACCTTAAGCGAGTTCCATCACACTATAAAAGTTTCTGGTCTTTATGTAACAATAGTCATCAAAACATGTATTTTCTACCTTTATATATACTGTGAATCAATCCGAAATATATAGGATGTATCAAAGCAATCCTTAACCTTGATAACAAGAATGTGTGCTGAAGCATAGAGTGCAATATATATGCTATTTATTACCACCGTTGAGTGTGAGGTTCAGAGGCGAAGCCTTGACTGGGAATTGATGGCCCTCCCCTTCCTGAACAATAGCAATTAAAAAAAAACACTCTGATTTGTAGTTAACAATGGTAAATAAGTAAATAATCAAATTTGTAGAGCACAGCTAATCACTCCTGAGGGTATCCAGGCGCTCTACATAGGCACAAGGAGATGAAGTGATTTGTCCAGAATCACAGGATGTTTCTACTGATGCCGAGACTGGAACCTGGATCCCAGGTCCAAAGTCGGCAGCTCTGGCCATTACGCCAAACCCCCTTCCTGACCCATTTCATATTACATTCTATGCATCTGCATGTATGGTTTGTACCATGGCATTGTTTCAGGTTTATTTGTTTTTTTTAAAAAAAAGATATTTACCAAAATTAAGATGTAAGGATTTAAATTTGAGCAGTGAAATAAATCACGTTGAAGAAGCCTCCTTAACATTAGGAACGTTGCTTCCATGCTTAGAATAACTGTAATATGCAATCTGTGAGACAGTAAATAGTGTCTGTCCTATGCCATGTTCACTCAACTGTGGTAATAAACTGACTTTTTCACTCTAGTAATAAATATTTTAATGTGTGTTTATTATTACATTTTCTTTCAATAACATGCCACGGCTGGACAAATAAATGTGGCCCAATTACATGTCGTCCAGAGCAACTGTACTAATAAACGCACATTCACCCATGTATTACAAGAGTGCAAAGGGTCTAATTCCAGTTTATTACCACAGTATAGTAAAAACTGACATTAGAAAATAACTGTTTATTGCTTCTCAGTTTGCAGGCAGCATGGGAAACACTTTTCTTAATAGACATGAAGTCCTCTTCAATGAGATTTAACTTTTCTGCACACATTTAACCTCTAGCTTCCTGGTTTTGGTTAAATACCTTTTGTTTAAAAAGGCATATGAAACATTGTTATGAAATAAACCACAAATACAGAAGCTTCAAGCATAATCTGCTATTCATTATCATTTTTGAGGGATGGGAGGGGGGCATCACGAACCACGCAAGGCTTTGCCGATGTGTCATGACCCCTCCCCACACTGAACAATGGCACTAGCTCGCATATTACACTCTCCATGTGCAGATATATTACATATTGCACTTCTATCGTGTATTTGCACTGTAGGTAACAGGTGTACGCATTAATTTAATTGCTCTGATATTTTCCGTATGGAATGAGACAATGACCACAACTTATGACCTAAGCATCACAACAAGTGTCAGCTGGGAGCGTTTAGCTTATTCATCGATTGCACAGTGACAAGTATGACTGTATTGATGGAAAAAAAAGAAAATAAATCTAAATGTGGAATTTATGCAAGTGCCGCGCGCCAAGAGTACAGGGGAAAGCTGGAACCACCAGCTTAAGAGAATATAAGAAGAGTGATATGCTAGATGCACAGAAATCTTCATTACAAACATATGGTAGAATAAGAGGTAGCCTGTGATCGTGAAAGTAAAGTGCACGGCAATGGTTCACATGAGATAGTGCACTCCAGGAGGGGCATATGCCAAGCATGCCTAGAAAAACACTCGAAAAAAGTGGAACTGCAAGGAATTTCATGTATGCAAGTTGGAACCTAATTTTTCTGTTTTTTAAAGGCTCAATATTGTTTACCTCTGTTTGCTATGAGAACTGCTGACCAAGGTGAGAGGAGCATAACCTCCGAGAAAACGCACGAACAATACCAGGAATGTTTGGTGTTTCAGTCAAAATAGCAATTGATGGCACAAGAACAACCGTTGATACAGAAGCAGAGTGGTGGTGCCCTAGGGCTGCCACTTCAACTTGTTTGATCACTTGTCCTGGTTCGGTTTGTGTGGGTGATCAGTTACACAACAGAACTGAAGACTCGGATTTCCCACTTCCTCTAGCATCACAGTCCGCCTCCCTTGAGACACCCTTTAAACTGCAATAGAGTCAGCAATAGACTGACTGAAATGTACTTTCGATGGGAACAATACATGGCAATGGAAGCAACAAGGGAGTAATATGAAATCATACGAAATCATAATTTGTGATAAATGCTTTAATGATATAAACATTCTAAGGTATTTCTCACAAATGAAAATCAGTTGGATTAAACTGCAATCAAATTAAGTCAAATGGTGCCACAGTTTAGATAGTAAGGGCAACGCGCGTTGTTAGCTAGCCAATAGAAATGGTAAACATAAACGCAGCATTCACCGGCACGAGGATGAGAGTTTTTGTTGTCATGCCATGTATACCAAAAAATAGGAAACCTGGAGGTGTTAAGTCAGCAGTGTGTTTGTCTGGTTCACGTGTATCCTTCCAGTATCATTAAAGAACCCTATGATTGAAAGAAAATGGGTATTTCTTTTGTCTGCTGTCAGGTCGCTAAATGAAAACGTCAGAAGCAATCAGTTACATATTTTCTGAATGAGTTGAAATGCACTTGAATTAATTATCTGTAACTATTGCGTCTTAAATTGGTACAGAGAGGGCAGTCAGCATGGGCGCTATAATAGCGTCTCTGGGAAAACTGTGCCTCAGCCAAGCAGAATGTAGAGTTTGCAAAACGTTTTGTGATTGCCAAAATTCTTTACTTTATTAATCTATTTTATCTTTGTCTGGAGATCAGGATGCGATTCCATGGCAACGAGGCAGGTTGTTTTCCTGAAACCAACCGTGCGATGCTGCTTTCTTCTTCACTGTAATTAACAGTCTGTTTGCCTTCTTCCACTAAATATCTCGCGCAAAGCAAGCTGTCTTTGACAGTAATTGCATTTAATGTAAATGTATAAATGCATTGTACAAATGGGTGCCATTGTGCCCACGTTCATAGCCTATTCATTTGAGTTCACGTTGTCATCTGCATTGCATTATGACTTTAAATGGAACATGGACTATTAGAAGAAACAGCAGCCTGTGTTCCTGCACCCTTGGACCGGACCTACGATTGCTCACCCAGGCAAATAGTCACAGTCCACTGCGATACACGTTTAGATTTAAAGAGACAAAACTGAGTCATACCATCGGAATTCCTGAGGAGTTTCAAAGTTGATTTGAAGAAATCCCCATCATTAATCAAATGCTTATATTTTATATTGTAACATTAATTTTTTGTATAGGAGCAATTTACATTAAGCCTACTTTCCTTTCCAGATGTTATGGAATACTGCGTTGTTCCTACACCCTGTTAAAACCAGATCTTTTTCTGACTGGGAACCAATGGAAAGATATAAATAGGGGGCCAATCGGGGGCCTAGCAGAAGAATGCTAACCAGGCGGGCAGCTGTGTTCTGAATAACCTGCATTTTAGAGAGAACAGACTCATTGGCCGCTAACAGTAAGGCGTTCCCATTGTCAAGATGACACACTATTCAAGCCTGAAAAAGGTTTTTCTAAATATTAATGGGAGCCATTGAAAGACTTTCCTGAGTAAGCACATTGTCCCAAAGCGGGCACCACATATATACATAACCTGATCCTTCATGGACAGGTTCTTGTCAAGAAGGACACCAAGATTTTTAGCTATCCTCCTAAGAGAAGGCACAGGTCCTAACTCAGAGGACCACCAGTCATCTGACCAATATGATATCTGTTTTATCTCCATTTAACTGTTGATAGTTGTGGATCATCCATGTGGCATTTGTTTCTCATGCAGATGATAAAACCTATTTTAAAATTTTTCTGGATTTTGCCCAAAGGAGATGATTAATTAAGCATCATCTGCATAGGAGAGTATTTCAAAGCCACAAGATGTAACTGTCTGGGCAAGGGGTGCCACATAGATGTTAAAAAGAGTGGGGCTCAAGAAAGGTCCTTGATGGACCTCCATGCCCAGAGGCAGGATCTTTGAATGAAAGATATCAGAGGAGACCATTTGGACACTGTTGTTCAGAAAGTCTTTAAACCACTCTAGGGCTTTCCGTTGGATACCAATCTTGCAAAGTTGTTGAATCAAGATGGAATGTGAGACAGCATCAAACCCTGCTGATAGGTCAAGAAGTATCAGCATCGCCGGCCTTCCGGCATCTTGAGATACTTGATAGTTGGCTACTGCCAACAGGGCTGTGCAGTGCTATGAAAGTCTCTAAAGCCAGATTGTGAGGAGTCCAGAAAATGATGGTCCTCCAAATAGGAGGAAAATTGTTTGTTCATGTATTATTCAAGAACCTTGCCCAAAAGAGTAAGGAGTGAAATAGGCCAATAGTTGGGAGGCTCCTTTGGGTCAGCATTAGGTTTCTTTAAGATGGGTGTGACGTGCATATTTTCACTCTTGTGGCACAACAGCTAAGTTTAACGATAAATTAAATAGTGATGTGATGGTAGGAGTGAGTAAGGTAGACAGAGTAGCTTTTATGTAAGGAGGAGAGAGATCGGAAGGAGAACTTGATTTGACTTTGATTAATAGTTCTGACACCTGCTTGTGAGTAATAGGCTGAAACCTTTTGAGCAGCGCTAAACAATTTCTAGGGAGAGGGTTTTTGATGGACAGGTCAGAGCAGGGTAAGGCGGTGGTACAAAAAAGTCTGGTATATTTTCTCAATTTGAGTCTCAAAATGATTTGCCAGGGTATCACACAGCGCTTGAGAGGCTAGAATAACTGAGGTGCAGGCAAACGTTTTGGTAAATTCATTTAGCACCTTAAACAGTTCTTTCGCAGAACGTTCAGCTTTGTCAATCCAGCTGATCATTTTTAGTCTATGCACCTCCCTGATTTTACTATGATATGCTCCTAGGGTGAATTTATATCTCTTTATATCTACAGTGGATTTCGAGACCCACCATCTGCATTCTAATCTCCTACAGCTTGTCTTTTGAAGCCTGAATTCAACCGAGTACCATGGGTCATTGTGACTGATGGTTTTAGGAGAGTTCGGTTTAAGAGGGGCAATTCAATCAATCACTGCATTTGTAAAGCGCGCTACATACCCGAGAGGGTCTCAAGGCGCTGGGGAGGGGGGGGATGCTACTGGTCGAAGAGCCAGGTCTTGAGGAGTCTTCTGAAGGCCAGCAGGTCCTGGGTCTGTCGTAGGATGGTGGGGAGAGTGTTCCAGGTCTTGGCGGCGAGGTAGGAGAAGGATCTGCCGCCAGCGGTGGTTTTTCGGATGCGAGGGACTGTGGCGAGGGCGAGGTTGGCTGAGCGGAGGCTTCGGGTGGGGGTGTGGAAGCTGAGTCGGTTGTTGAGGTAGGTGGGTCCGGTGTTGTGCAGTGCTTTGTGTGCGTGGATCAGGAGCTTGAAGGTGATCCTTTTGTTGACGGGGAGCCAGTGCAGGCCTCTCAGGTGGAGTGTGATGTGGCTGCGGTGGGGGACATCGAGGATGAGTCGGGCTGAGGCGTTCTGGATGCGTTGGAGTCGTCTCAGGAGCTTGTTTGTAGTTCCTGAGTAGAGGGCGTTCCCGTAGTCGAGTCTGTTGGTGATGAGGGCCTGGGTAACTGTTTGTCTCGTGTCGAGGGGGATCCATTTGAAGATCCTGCGGAGCATATGGAGGGTGTTGGAGCAGGACGCGGAGACGGCGTTGACTTGCCTGGTCATGGAGAGAGTGGAGTCGAGGATGACCCCCAGGTTGCGTGCGTGGTCCGTGGGTACCGGGGCTGTGCCTAGTGACGTGGGCCACCAAGAGTCGTCCCAGGCTGATGGGGTGGGTCAGAGAATGAGGACCTCTGTCTTGTCTGAGTTCAGCTTCAGTCTGCTGTCCTTCATCCAGTCGGCTACGGCCTTCATTTCTCTGTGGAGGTTAGCTTTGGCGGTGTGGGGATCTTCGGTGAGGGATATGATCGGCTGGGTGTCGTCAGCGTAGGAGATGATGTTGAGGTTGTGTTGTCGTGCGACGTGGGCGAGGGGGGCCATGTAGATATTGAACAGCGTCGGGCTGAGGGAGGATCCCTGTGGGACGCCGCAGATGATCTCAGTGGTTTTGGAGCGGAAGGGTGGGAGGCGGGCGCTCTGGGCTCTGCCAGAGAGGAAGGATGTGGTCCAGGCCAGGGCCTTCTCTTGGATACCGGCGTCATGGAGGCGTGCTGATAGGGTGCGGTGGCAGACCGTGTCAAAGGCTGCTGATAGGTCCAGGAGGATGAGGGCGGCTGTTTCTCCTTTGTCCATCAGGGTCCGGATGTCGTCAGTGGCGGCAATGAGGGCGGTCTCGGTGCTGTGTTTGTTGCGAAAACCGGATTGGGAAGGGTCCAGGATGTTGTTAACTTCGAGGTAGCGGGTCAGCTGTTTGTTGACAATCTTCTCGGTCACTTTTGCCGGGAAAGGGAGCAGGGAGATGGGCCGGAAGTTCTTGAGGTGCTTGGGGTCCGCCTTGGGCTTCTTCAGAAGGGCGTTGATCTCAGCGTGCTTCCAGCTTTCTGGGAAGGTTGCTGTCTCGAAGGAACAGTTGATTGTTTTCTGGAGGTGGGGCGCGATGGTTGCGCTGGCTTTGTTGAAGACGTGGTGAAGGCAGGGGTCCGATGGGGATCCGGAGTGGATGGAGTTCATGGTTTTGATGGTGTCTTCGTCGCTGACGCTGGACCAGACGGTCAGGCGACTGGTGCGAGTGGTAGTCGCAGGGGTGGTGGACTCGGTGGTGGGTGCGGGGGGGTCGGAGTTGAAGCTGTCGTGGATGTCGGTGATCTTGCGGTGGAAGAAGGTGGCCAGGGAGTCGCACAGGTCTTGAGATGGCGGGATGTCGTTGGTGTTGGAGCTGGGGTTGGAGAGATCTTTCACGATGCTGAAGAGCTCTTTGGTGTTGTGTTCGTTGTTGTCTAGGCAGTCCTTGAAGGCGGTCTTCTTGGCGGTCCTGATGAGTTGGTGGTGTCTGCGGGTGGCGCTCTTGAGGGCTGTGTGGTTGTCTGGTGTTCGGTCGTGGAGCCATTTCTTCTCCAGCTTCCGATAGGTGTGCTTGGAGATCCGGAGGTCCTCGGTGAACCAGGCGGCTTTCTTGTTGGTGTGGTTGGTTGTAGAGGACTTGAGAGGGGCGAGGGTGTTGGTGCAGTCGTTGATCCACTGTGTGAGGTTGGTCGCGGCGGTGTCTGGGTCGGTGGGGTCGGTGGGTGGTCTCAGGGCGAGGGCGGTAGTCAGTTGGTCCTCAGTGACCTTGCCCCAGCAGCGGCGTGGTAGCTGTTGGGTGCGGTGGTGTGTGGTGGGTTTTCTGAAGGTGAAGGGGACGCATCTGTGGTCAGTCCAGTGTGGTTCGGTGGTGTGGTTGAAGGAGACGTGGGGGCTTGCGGAGAAGATGGGGTCGAGCGTGTGTCCAGGGGCGTGAGTAGGTGTCGTTACGAGCTGTTTGAGTCCGAGGTTGGCGAGGTTGTCAAACATCAGGGCGGTGGAGTTGGCGTCGTTGTTGTTCTCCAGGTGGAAGTTCAGGTCCCCGAGGAGGATGTAGTCCGTGGAAGCGAGGGCGTGGGTGCTGATGAGGTCGGCGATGGTGTCACTGAACTGTGGGCGGGGTCCTGGAGGTCTGTAGAGTAGAGTTCCTCTGAGGGTGGTGTTGGGGTCGGTGTGGATCTGGAAGTGCATGTGCTCGGCGGTGGTGAGGGTGTCATCGGTGTTCGTTGAGATTTTGATGGAGTATTTGTGGATGATGGCGATTCCTCCTCCCACTCCGTTGGTGCGGTCTCTGCGGGAGATCTTGTAGCTCTGTGGGATGGCTATGGCGATGTCTGGTGCTGAGGAGGCGTTCAGCCAGGTCTCCGTCAGGAAGGCGACGTCGGGGCGGTGGAGTCTAGGAGGTCCCAGAGTTCGATGGCGTGCTTGCGAGCGGAGCGGGTGTTGAGGAGGATGCAGCAATTTCTGCGTGATAATTAAAGTCTCCCATAAAAAAAATTGTCAGTGACAAAGCACATCAGGTGCTAGACATTCTTCTAGTCTATGGATAGAGTCCTTCTTAGAGCTGGAGGGGTGGTGCAGTAGAGCACCCTTCTAAAGCTCACCATGAGTAATTTCCAACTTGAAGATATCTCCATTCAGTCAGAAAGAAAATAATAAATAATCTCCATCTTCAAGGAGTCAAGGAAGGCTAAAGCCACTCTGCCTTCCATCTTGGTTTCTCCATCAAGTCTAACCAACTTATATTTGTCCTGAAACACAATAGGAATAAAAGCAAGAGCCAATGGGTGCAGCCAGGTTTCAGTGATAAAACAACCATCAGGTTGTTTAGAGGTGAGCAACTCTGACATCTCCGTTGCATGTTTTGGGATGGACCTCGTGTTACAGTAAAGCTTTTTTGATATAGAAGATTCTTTAAGGAGTTCAACGTATGATTCTTTTAAGACATATTTGGTCCTAGTAAAAGAGGTCTTCACTTCACATGCCCACTTAGATTCTAGGCTAGTGCCTTCTCTATCACTAGATGTCTGGTCCCAAGGTTGGTAGTGCAAGAGCATCTGCATTCATAACATGAAAACGGGCCTTCCAAGCAAAGGGGGAACAGTGGGGCACACTGTAGACTATTGGTCAAATGCAGCACGACCAGGTCCTTAAGTTTTTAACCTCATTGGTGGTCTAGCACATCATAGAGGGGAGACTAATCTCAATGGTACCTGGCGCCTGGCGACTTTTGGGCGTGGGCTGACGTGGACAGGTGCAGTTGGCATGTCCGTGCCAGGCTAACATTATATAGAGAGTCAACACTGAATAGAGAACCACTGGACTGCTAACCGACCTAAAATGGTGGCCCCTTGAAGTCCAACTTAATGAAGAGTAAAGTAAAGCCTTTAGCTATCTCTGCACAAATAGTGCAAAATGGAGAGGATCTGGAAGCTAAAGGAAAGGTAAATGCAGTAAAGTTTGTGAGCATGAAGTAATTCAAATTCTAAGAACTGTCAAATGAGTTTGCTCATCTCCCTAGCTTTACTTAAGATGAGGTAGTTTCAAATGTACATAGGGTTTAAATAAAGTGCATGAGTGCGCAGGGACAGGCAAGTCTAGATGGGGTTTGAGTTAAGTGCAAATGTGCGTGAGGGAAGTAAAATGATAAAACAAGCTGATAAAAAGAAGAAAAAAATGTATTTCTACATTAAAACACTGAGGAAGTGAGATGGAAGTGAGGACTTGCTTGTGTGCTGCGTGTTCGCCTCAGGCTGATGGTATATAGGGAGCCGACACTGAAGAGAGAACCAGTTGACTGTGAACCAACCTAAAATGGCAGTCCAACCTAATAAAGAATAAAGTAAAGCCTTTAACTCCCCTCGCACAAACAGGGAAAACCGGATTGGACCGGGGAGCTAAAGGAAAGATAAATGCAGCAAAGACTGTTAGCACAAAGTAATTCTAGTGCTAAGTCCTGTCAGATGAGTTCTCCTAACTCCCTAGCCTTACTTAAGGTGAGGTCGCTTCCAATGTACACGGATTAAAGCAAAGTGCAAGAGTGTGCAGGGGAAGGCAAATGTACACGGGGTTTGAGTAAAGTGCAAGCATATGCAGTGGAAGAAAAATGATAAAACAAGGTAATAAAAACAAGTAGAAAATGCACTTTCTACATTAAAAGACTGAGGAGGAAATAAGAGCTTGCCTGTCCCACCGTGTTCACCTTTGCACCCATTTCCCACTTAGCCCTTCTCCCTCTTTGTAACATGTGTCTCCCTTTTCACCTTGTAACTCTCTTGCAGCCTGCAATGCCACCTTGTAAACATCACTCCTTCTGCTCCACAATGCACCCTGCTCTCCCAGCAGACTGTACTCCCCTTTACACCCTTTAACCACTCACTCACCCTGTGTTATTCTATGCACCATGTACTCATCTTCTTTCTCCCTGCAGTCCCTAGAGACACCCTACTGTCTCCCTCACTCCCTTAACTCCTATTTGTAACATACACTCTCCACTCTGCACTCCTATGTTTTACCCTAAACTCCCCTGACACTTTACTCTGCTTACGTGTACCTTGACTACCTCTTCACACTGCATGCTGCCTACATTTCTCCTCTCCTCCTTTCAGCCTGAGCTTCTTCTAAACTGTCTGCTAACTAAGCAACGCTGTTTGTGTTCTGAACTTTCACTAGAGTCTGTGCTCCTACACCCTGCTCTCCTCTTTACCCTGTGCTCCTATTTTCAACCCTGCACTCCTCGTTTTCATTCTGTGCACCACTTACGGTTTCAGGAACCTCTTATGCCCTTCTTTCGTTCTGTACTATGCATTCCCCCTTGCTCATAGTGCTCCCTCTTGCATTCCTTGCTTCCTCTTGCAACATACACTTTCCCTCACACTCAACATGTGGTTCATCTTGCACCTTCCTCCTCTTACATAGGCCTCCACCCTTACACCCTATGCTTCCTCTTGCACCCTGCAAGTTCTGCACCCTGTGCTAACATTGCTATTCTCTGTTCCCCCATCAACCTGGAAACCACCTTCCACCATCTATTACCTCTTCACCCATGTGCTCCACACACCCTTCACTCGCCATATGCACCCTTAACTCTTTTCAAACCATGTGCTCCCCATTGCAACATACGCTCTCCCCCTGCACTTCCGTTTGTTTTTTTGCGCCCTGCCCTCCCCTTATACTGTCCCGCTGCACTTCCATTTGTTTATGACCTGTGCTCCTCTTTTACTCTCCCCCTGCACCTCTGTTTGTTTGTGATCTGTGCTCCCCATTATACTCTAATTAGAGCACACATTTTGCTCTTTCATATATAGAGGTGCATCATAATCATGGTGGTCCACACCCACATATATTCCTTTTATTGTATTAACCTGGGACACTAGAATGTGAACTGTAATAACATGAAAGATGATGTGTTAGGGATATTTCCGTGTAAGCGTGAAGAAATTAACGTTACAACTACATGTGTTTAGTTGAAAACATTAACGTGCAGAATTCGTACACGTCGCTGACAAGTAGTCACGTATTTGATGTGCTTATGTAATGTGTTAATTTAGAGATGCTTAGTAAATAATGTTCATAATATGTGTAGTTTCAGGAGGCCTTTGTGCCGTTTCTTATGTTTGCCAGTTTCTGTAAATCTTAATTGTATTTTTCCCCTGCAAACTCTTGCATTAGGTTTAATAAGTGAATTTCATGTGTATTTTGGATTTGTTCTTTCTCACGTTTCTGTTGCAGGTGGAGAATTCATCCTTGTTAGCTAGAATAATGTCTTTGTTTTAGGAGTTAGACTTAGGGAGGAGAGGATACATTGAACAATGATATTGATAATAAAGAACTGTTGTACTTTCTCATCTTAGTAAGGCTGGGAATCAAGGTCATCTCGCCAAGGCCTGGGAGCATCACTGCCGTGTGGAAAATTACCTATGAGGAGGTGGCTTGACTGGATGGTGTGATGCTGCAATTCATCTTAGGATACTACCTGTAAGAGTGATGTATCGAAGTTAGGGACAGTGTCCGAGGACTTCTGCTTATCCTTGAGAGAGAGAGCATCTTAGAATGAGCTCTGTAGCTTTATGCTACTTGACCCATCTAAACACAAAGAGACTTCTTAGAAAAAGACTTCACCTGCTGACACCTTTATGGATCTTGCCTTGGGAAATGCTAAGTAGGGATGTCACCCTAGTTGTAGTGCAGGGACAGATTAATGCTTTATACCCATAAACTTCCAATGAAGGGGCATCTTGATGTCTGTGCTGTCAATTTCCGTATTCTTGTCCTCAAACTGATTATTCAGTGCATGCTGCACCACCTTCACTTCACCCGTAAGTTTGGGTTTTGTATTAGTTCCAATGTATTTCTACACCCTCATCTTAAGGTGCTGGTATGTCCAACTGTTCTTGGCTTTGTAATAAAGTAAGCCTAATTGGGAGTCTGTGATTCTTCGGAGTCATAGTTCATTGGAACTGTAATGCTTGATTGGCTAATGATTTCTCTCTTCTCCACGCTTTTATGCTAATAAAAAGAGTCATTGACCGGGATTCCAGAGCAGACCTAGAATGTGGAACCCGGCTCCTTCACTCTTCCCCTGCACTTCTGTTTGTTTGTTTCCTGTGCTCCCCCTTATACTTTTCCCTGCACTTCTGTTTGTTTGGTTGTGCTCTGTGCTCCCCTTACACTCTTCCCTTGCACTTCCATTAGTTTGTGCCCTGTGCTTCCCCTTAAACTCTTCCATTGCACTTCGATTAGTTTGTGTCCTGTGCTTCCCCTTATACTCTTCCCCTGCACTTCCGTTTGTTTTTGCCCTGTGCTCCCCTTATACTCTTCCCTTGCACTTCCATTTGTTTGTGCCCTGTGTTTCTCCTTAAACTCTTCCCTTGAACTTACATTCGTTTGTGTCCTGTGCTTCCCCTTATACTTTTCCCCTGCACTTCCGTTTGTTTGTGTCCTGTGCTTCCCCTTAAACTCTTCCATTGCACTTCTATTTGTTTGCGTCCTGTGCTTCCCCTTATACTCTCCCCCTGCACTTCCGTTTGTTTGTGCCCTGTGCTCCCCTTATACTCTTCCCTTGCACTTCCATTTGTTTGTGCCCTGTGCTTCCCCTTAAACTCTTCCCTTGCACTTACATTCGTTTGTGTCCTGTGCTTCCCCTTATACTCTTCCCCTGCACTTCCGTTTGTTTGTGCCCTGTGCTTCCCCTTAAACTCTTCCCTTGCACTTACATTCGTTTGTGTCCTGTGCTTCCCCTTATACTCTTCCCCTGCACTTCCGTTTGTTTGTGCCCTGTGCTTCCCCTTAAACTCTTCCATTGCACTTCTATTTGTTTGCATCCTGTGCTTCCCTTACACTCTCCCCCTGCACTTCTATTTGTTTGTTTGTGCCCTGGCGCTCCCTCTTATAGTCTTCTCCTGCGCTTCTGTATGTTTGCTTGTCCTCCTCTCTGCTCCCATTTACACACTCCCTCTGCACTTCCGTTTGAACGTCTGTACCCTATAACTCAACACTCCCACTGGTTTGTAACCCCCAGCAAACTGCACTCCCCAAGCACCTGCCACGTCCTCATACATCCAGAGTCTCACAGCACACGGATCAGAACTCTCTTTTTTATAATGCCCAGAGTTGTTAAAGCCGGCTTGCCTCCTGAAAATACACGGTACAGCGCTTTGCTTTTAATAACATCAATACTCTGGTAGAGGTCTGCCTCTGAATATTCACTCTTACTGTTTGTTCTCTTCCAAAGTGACATTAAAGTGGTATGGGTGAGCAACAAACAGATGTCACTGCCAACAATGTGTTTCATTCGACTTTCAAGTGCATGATATGCTTTCCCTCAATGCCTTACTACTTACCTGTTGTGTCTCAACAATCAATGAAATTCACCATTACAACCAAGCAAGCCAGGGACTGACTATGGCTTAAGAGTAGAGAATCGTATAGCTCTTATCTCAGACGTTTTAAAGAAAATAAAAAAAATAGATATTATTTACTTATGTGGAGCTCCGCAGATTCCAAGTTAGATTCGTGCTATTAAATTATAATTACATCACTCCCCTTTCTTTTAAATGTAACAGTACAAACAGAGCATAGGTCACTTAAGGAGAGTAACAATAATTGTTCTGTTTGGTGCCTCTGAAGTCGTCAGCTAGTTCCTTCTGTTGATTTTCCCATTTGACGCTCTGTGATGTTGTTCGTTCAGATAGAAATGAAAAACCCTCAACTCCCATAACAGCCACCCAGCAATTTCTTTGCACAATTCAAAATCCATTAAAAACATCAGATTTAGCAATTTCGGGATCTAGTCTGAAGCATTTGCAAAAATTACAAGTCCATTATATTTGGGGTCCGGAAATTATCGTCCCATTATTGTCTGCTGTAAAGACGACCTTGTGGGAATTAATGGGCCTGAGAATGGGAGGCTTCTGAATCACGACACACTTATCAAAATAAGTGTCGGTGCCTAAGTTCAATTAAAGGAGTACTTCTCCTGTCCTAGATTCAGGAACAATAACATCTTCCTGACTCATGCATCCTCCATTGGATCCTGATAGGGCGCATCCTTTGTGCTGGGCAGAAATTGACCCGACAATGAGCAACCTAAGTGCCCCTCTGTCCGTTTTGGGATAATTGAGCATATTCACCGGTTTGGTCTCTTTCTATTTATGGTTACTGGGTCCAGACCACATCTGAACAGCAACGATTTGAAGATCGCAGGCTTCGCCTTGAACTTCACAGTATGATGATGACGTACGTTTGGCGTGGCACTCGTCTTTTTTCTGACAAATATTTAGATGCTAAACAATCATTGTCAAAGCCAATAGGTCTACCGTCGACTGCCAGCCTTTTGACTTTGCCAATGCTTGTGTTTTCTCATAGTTTTTTTAAAAACGTAATTGTTAGGGAAGCTGCTGGACCGATTGACTCTAACGAAAAACATTGGCTTGAAGGAAAATATTTTTTTGGTTCCAACAAGGACACATTACCATTGTAGGCCCTAGGGCCTGAAGGGACTACTTTATATGTGGATTTTGGACAGAATTACATCACTCACAATTTAGACAGCCAATGGCGGAAGTGGGATGACCCTCTTCCCCATGCTGCATTCTGCGGAGGATGGGAGGAAATTGTGACTCACACAATAGCAGACCAATGGATGGAGAGGGCTGTTTGAAAGCCTCTATATTTAAATCTTACATATAATTTTGGTGAAATAAAAAGGTCTTGGCAAATGCTAGACCAAAAGAATTCTAATTTGTTTCTGATCAAAAACATAAAATATATTTCCATGACAATTTCCATGAGCTTGGATTTGAAACTGGAGGCATGATTGAAAAGGCAACAATTCATTAAGCTCAACTCAAAAACATTTAAATGAGAGCAAATTTCTGAGCGTGATCTGCACACGTGTGTATGTGCTACAAATTCTAAGAAGCAACAGTACAAGCATAGCCATAAATCATATGTAACTTTCCAGTGTAAAAGTGTCAATCTGTGGTGGTGGACAGCAACAAGACAAGTACATCACCGCTTTAAAAAGGGATGTCCTACCAATACAGATCTTTATTGGCCCACTGTCATTGGCAGAAAGGCAACCCGCAGCCACACATTAGAATGAGCCCGCCTCTATTGCATATTTTTCTCAAAAGGGGACAATCCTAACGTTCATAGTCTTTAACCCTGATGAGAATTATCCGAATTGATGGACATCGATTCATGAATGTGCCTGGGGCCGCAGAGGCACTATTGACCATTAAGATCTACATTCTTTGCCCTGCAGCACCGCTTATTTGCTGCTGAGGTGCGAGGGATAGAAATTATATTTTTGCATTTCTTGTAAAAAATAACGTTATGGTAATAGTGTGCCACAATGCAAGTAATGTTCACATCAAGACATTATTTGATGCGCATAGGTGTCTTCAAGTACATGCAGAAAAACAAATATATCAGCCTCCAAGTCAATCAGAAATGGCAATCAAGCAGTGAGCAACTTCTATGCGACTACCAGTGCAAACTAAATTGCAAACTAAATTTGTTTCAGCTCCGAAGGGACAGTGGTATGAGAATTCTTTTAAGGAGCAGCTTGGTTGGTAAGTGTTGAGGCCCTTTGCAGGGATCAAAAGACTCTTCTGTGAGCTTTCTAATGAGGACGACAGATTAATTTGATATACACTGATTGCTCTTCAGTTACCTCTAATTGCCTTGGAGTATGATATTTGGATTTGCCTGTGTACCTTATGACACACAGTCCTGATGATGGTCTCGTGTTCCTAGGACCCTGAAGACCAACATTTTGACACATATTCTGTATCATATTTAAGAAGCATTGAGAATGCTTAGTTCAAATAAGTCTACACCTTTTCTGTGGGAAACTACAGTAGATGTGAGAGTAATTCCAAACACATGTAATGGACTGTGTGAATTCAGTCTATGAATGTTTTATTATGTGTTTGTGTGCTATTGGTATACTCTTGCTTAAATTGCTGAAGAAGAAAAATGTATTAGGTTTGATTAACTATTCCATGCAATAACTATGGAATGAGCTGTGTAATAAGCGAAAACAAATTGTATGTATTATTACCCTATAAGAAGTCGTATTTCATAGATACCATCCTTGTGAATGACTTTAATATTATGTATTGCAAATGGATTCCATCCATTTAGTTCATCACTATATTTTGCTTTTGATCACCTCATTTTAGAACATTTACTGTGGGTGAGTCTCACCACCTGTCTCACTCATGGTAATTTCATTGTAAATGGATTGGGTGTGTTTACCAGCAGTGTACACTTTTAAGATAAGGCCACTGCAGCACAGCTAGGGTAAAGGGCACTGGCTGGTTACATGTGAACCTGTGTGCACACATCTGCGTGGGTTGAGCATGAGAGGCTTTCCCTGTGCACAGCCTGGTAACTGCACACAGCTTGCATGCCTGTCTACATTATTTGCAAACAAACCATTTGATAATTCACAACATTGTGTTAATAGGCAACAGTGGAATTTGTCCTATTAGTCTTAATTATATGGTTATTTGCTTACTGATATACCTAGGATTCTCACAAATGTTCTCACTTTTTTGCTTGGTTATGGTTGTTGCTCACTTGGGGATCACTTTGCACTTATACTGTTCCAATTTCGTTTTAAAATGTGCAATATTCATTTCATTTGAAGATGTGATTTATAAGCTGATTACATTCACTCTTTGATTGGAAATCTTCAACTATGATTGTCATGTTATCATGCCACAGTTATTTAGCTGTTTCATTCCATAATTCTTCAAAATGAGTTCAGTGAACAGTTGTATTTGTCTATGTAGTTCGGGTCCAGGACAGGTGGAACACCTCTTTGAGGGTTCAGGACTCACTCAGGTATGGGTTCAAGATGGTGGGAGCCTTCTATGTCCCTATGGTTCTGGACTGGAGACCAGCAAACTAGCCCTTGGAGTCATTCTTTGTGTTCCTGGGGCAGGTGAAGATGCAGTGCTCAACAGTAGGCCTGGCCACTGAGGGTTCAAGGTGGGCCCTAGGCAGCAAAGAAGTCCTTCCAGGTACAGCAACAGTCTGGCAGAGTGCACAGAAGGTCACAGCAGTCCACTTAGAGTGCTTCCACTGGTCCAGTAGTGAGCTGAAGAGTGGGTCTGAAGGTCCTATTTTTATACCCTGAGACTTTTTTTCTGGAAGATGGAAGAAGATTCTGAGGGGAATTCATAAAGTCTAACTTTCAGCTGTTCCCAGTCATGTGACCCAAGTATGACTGCAGGCACAAAAGGGATAAGGGCAAGAAAATACAAACTTTCTAAAGTGGCATTTTCAAAATAGCAATGAAAAATATGACTTTACCCTTAAAGGGGGGGTTATCATTCAATTTCATAGGTACCAAACATGACATATGCACCTGCTTTCAATTAGGAATTAAACCTTATTTAATGTAATATAGAATCCCCAATGTTATCATATGGGAAGGGTAAACCTCACAGTAGTGAAAAATTAATTTAGGAGTTTTGCACTTCCAGGACATGTAAAACTTAAAAGTACATGCCCAACCTTCTAATTGCACAGCACCCTGCCCTATGGGATACCTGGGGCCTACCTTAGTGGTGACATATGTAATAAAAGGAGAGTTTAAGACTTGCAAAGGGGGTTTAAATGCCAGTGAACCTGGCAGTTTAAAACTGAATTCAGGCTACAATGGCAGGTTTAGGACATGTGTTAAAGTGATACTTAAGTGGGTGCCACAATAAGTGCTGCAGGCTCACTGGCAACATTTAATTTATAGGCCCTGGGTATATGGCATACCACTCTAATAGGGACTTATAAGTAAATTAAATATGTCGATTAGGGATATGCCTATCAAACCATGTTTTGGGGATAAGCCCTTTAGCACTGGTTAGTAGTCGGGAGGCACACAGATATCTAAGGCCAACCAAAATGAATTTCAGCAAAACAATTGGAGGTAAGTAGGCAAACATGTGGGGAAGACCATTCTAAGGCTGACAGGTACAACAGTTTTCACTTATTAAATGTAATAACGTAGCCCAATGTTATTCTATGGGAGAGGTAGGCCTTGCAGTAGTGAAAAACAAATGTAAGGGTTTTTCACTACCACAACTTTTTAAATACACTGCACCTTGCCCTCTGGACTGCATAAGGCCTACCTTTGTGGCGACTTATATGTATTAAGTAGGAACGTTTAGGCCTGGCAAAATGGATGGAAGTTTAAAGCTTTATACATAGGCCTGGGCAAAAATTTCGTTCCGTTCGCGGAAATTGCGATAATTTGACATTTTCGCGTTCCGCGGAGAGCGCGAAAATGTCAAAATTTCCGCTTTCCGCAGCTTGGCGATAATTTGTTTCTTGCTCGCGCTGTAAAATAATACATTCTCGCGCGCTCGCGATCGCCTTACCCGAATCCCTGCGTTCGCCGACAAGTTTTCTTGATCCGGTCGCGTTCTCCATGAGATGTTGTATTGTTTTTAGCCATTTGCGCTGTCTCGCGACAGTTCGCGCCCGCAGTGACGTCATGCGTCGCGTGATCACGTCTTTCTTCTCGCGATCATGCACCGCGAGACAACTCAAAACAAGATGGCCGCGCCCGCGAGCAACCACATGGGTAAGTTGGCGACCCGCAACCATGCAGAAAATCTCGCGAACATGCGGGAAAAAAAATTCCGCATCTTCGCGATATTTCCGCTTGTTTGCGATAATTTTAAACATTTTCGGGATAATTTGCGAAAGTGGATTTCGCAAATTCCGCCCACCCCTATTCATACACAGACTGCACTGGCAGGCCTGAGACAGATTTAAAAGACTACTTAAGTTGGTGGCACAATCAGTGCTCTAGGCCCACTAATAGCATGTTATTTACAGGTATTGGGTATATATAGTACCACTTGACAAGGGACTTAGAAGTAAACTAAATGTAACAATATATACAGAAATTAATGTTACCATGTTTAGGGAGTGAGCACAAGCAGTTTAGAACTGGTTAGCAGTGGCAAATTGTGCAGAGTCCTCAGGCCAGCAAAAACAAAGTCAGCAAAAAGAGGAAGATTGAAGGCAAAGAGTCAGGTGAAAAACACATGAAGGATGTCAGGTCCAAGACAATTTAATTGTAAAATCGAATTTAGCATTTAAAAAAAAAGTTTCAATTTTTCTACTTAAATCTTATAAGCATTA
The DNA here is from genome assembly GCF_964204655.1 of Triturus cristatus. NCBI lineage: Eukaryota > Metazoa > Chordata > Amphibia > Caudata > Salamandridae > Triturus > Triturus cristatus. The sequence goes on along the minus strand of NC_140589.1, from coordinate 495,947,371 downwards.
ATCTGTCACCTGGCAGCTGGATGGCTCCCCCGAGGACAGACGTATATTGCTCCTAGACAAAGGACAAACTTCTTGAGTGTTGGCAGATGCTGGCCTTCCCTTGACAGGATGGCTTGGAGGCTGTGCCCAAGGATAAACTACACTTCAAAGGGGCCTTCTCTGTCACAAGCAGAAAGAAGAACCTGATACCAGGTCTATCCCCTTCCTTTGTCACTCTAGCCAACCTGGTTCCAAAATCAGTGGGAGGGGAAAGCTACCCAGTGCTGAGTTTGCCAGTGGGAGCCACCGGCATTCATGTTTGAGGACCGGCACATATTTTTCCTTATCAGGTACTGACAAGAAGCAAGAGCGGTAAAAATACACAAATGGGTAAGAAGGGGAAAGAGGTTTAACAGAAAACAGTCACAGAGGGAGAAAGCAGGAACCAGCAAGAGTGAGATAAATGGCCAAGTTGAGTCTAGCAGCACATTAAAGAAATCCAGCATTTAATAGCACCAGAAGTGGACTTCAGAGCAGATCTTTGGCAACGGCACTCATTCTTTTACATAACAAGCACTGAAGCTACCCCAATAACCAATTTGGAGTGACCACAAGGGAGAGTTTACCCAATATCATAGTCACGCCTCTGCGTGGGTGTAGCAAACTCTGACTAGTGGAGGTTTCCGCTATATGGCATTGTCCCAGAATGCTGTGGAGAACTATAGGGATGTTGCAGCATTCTAAGACTGGACACACTTATAAACAACTGCACAAGAAAGAGAGAGAGAGACAGCGAGCAAGACCCTGGACCTGGCAGGTAACAACAGAAGAATCTCGACAGCTGGAAGGGAAAGCCTCCTGATGTCCCAATGGACTAAGGACTTTTCCTGCATCTAACCACAAGGACTAGCTAGGGCTCTCCAGGGCCAGTGGTGCTGGCCCCTTATGCCCCCTGAGGACCATTTGGGGCTCCACTGTCTCCCAGTTGCACTGCAAGATCACCAGGAGGCCATGGGGGCCTGTTGTCAGCAAATCAGATAAGATAGATGATGCAGGTAGCAAGTAACACTAGCTCCCCACAAAGTGCATCCCTTTACTGGCCGTTCAAAATACCTCTCTGTCCCCACTTTCCATAATATCCATATTTTACACCTTATTTTCAGAGATGTGCTCTCTTTTTTAATGGAATCATTTAAGTTGGACATATACAGGAAGACTCTCTGAGCTGAGCTACATCTTTTAGGTGATTAGGCTACCGTTTTTCAGTTGGTTTCCATGGTACCATGAGAACAGTGGGATGGGCCTGCTCCACACCATCCCTTGGAAGCCCCGCTGAGTCATGGTAAGCTGGTCAGGAGCACTTGCAAGAGAGTCCAAATGTCAGCTCTTGCACTTTATCTTTGTGTCGAAGCCAAGTATCAGTAGGTAGAAGGGTACAATTCACAAAACGTTCTTGGAGTCAGGTGATAATCTGGGCTGTGTCTGCACAAAGGCTTTGGGGAATCTACCCGTGCAAGGAGGGTTAGAGAGGTAATTTCAAAAGGAGTACGTCCTCCCTGGGTAGAATTTTTGTCACAAAAGGTACTCCATTGGACCAACTAGTGGTCAGTGGTGTTAAGTTGACTAACTACACATTGGATAGGTGTCCTAGGACCTAGGTGTCCTATCCAATCATTCAGAGGGGCCAACCCTTTGCCCTGAAGAAAGTCAAAGACCTATATGGCCACCCAGGACTGAAACATGTTGGCACTAGGGTCCTAGGACCATAACTCTCCTACAGACCCGTTTTTTTTACAATTTTTTATTAACCCAGACAGACCCAAGAATAAAGGGACACCAGGGGTCTGCCTGAGGTTTCTTAATTTTTAAGCCCCCCTGACCTTCATTTATCAAAAGAGCTCCCAATACTGTGGTCGAGCCCACCCCGACCTGTAGGAGTCGGTGTGACCCGATAATGAAGCATGACACCACTAGGGTGTGTGAGGGTAACTAAAATAAATGTTAAGATTCCCCTCCCCACACTTGTGGTTGAGTTAGGTACAACCTTTCACTTGAGAGGCCCTTGTTATTCTCTTCCTTCCCCTATTTTTGCCTGATTCTTGTTTTTTTTCCCATGTGTAGTTAGTCAGCTTAACACCACTGACCACTAGTTGGTCCAATTGAGTACATTTTGTGACAAAAAGATAATCTGGGCTGCTCACGCCAATTCCCTGGGCCGATACCCACAGAGGACCCAACCCAATGAGGCCTGGTGTGCGTGGGTTCCTGCGTCATTGAGCTCGCACTGGGGAAGGGCAACTTTGCAGTGGTGAATCTATCACAGCACCAATTAACCAAGAGTGAGGTGAGTACCCACAAGCACCTATAGATGATGCATATTCATCTATGAATATCGATACATACAAGCCAGACAATAAATCACCAAAGGGGAGGTGAATGCATGTGAAGACCTATAGACATCCCATGTGAGGGTGCATAGACACCCCACATACATCCACATAAATATGTACATGCATTGAAAATCACAAGAGCCAGGCACTACATCACCCACAACTAGTTTTAATTGAGGGATATAGCAAGTTGTCTATAGAAAAGAACTCCCACCCAGTACACTGACTATGAGCCTGTTATTAGGATCTCACTCTAAGAGGAGGAGGTGAGTGAGAGCAGATGTCAGTATCCATATAGTTTTAGGTGTGGTTTAGTGCTAGAAGATTACAAGCAGAAAGTAGTTGGCAGGCTTCATAAATCATATATGAAATAGTAAAGCATGAGAATAAGAAAATGGTCCCGCTGAATGTTAAAATGTGTTCACTATTATATCTGAAGAAGTTTATCGCCTGATTTCCTATGGCTTGAGAGGGAATGCAAGACACTGAAGTGAGAAAGAAAGGAGACAGGGCTTCCCTTTTAAATTCAATGACGGCCTCGTTAGAATGGGGCTGCTGATTACTTGTTTTTCCTGAGTACTTCAGAATAAGTGTGAGGTATTGGACTGCAGTTCCTTTTACTCAGATAAGGACTTTTCAAGGCAGGGTCTTTCTTTTTCTGTGTCTAACTACTGCTACATGAAAGGGGAATGACAGCCAGATGCAAGATCTTACACTTCATTGTACATATGTTGTGGGTGCTCCAGATTAAAGACAGCCTTGGTTCTACATGCCCCAAGAACTGTTACTCACACAAACTCACTAAAACAGACTCTTCTAGCCCAACCTGATCATCAGAGGAAAAGGAGATAGATATTTCTAGTGCAAACAGTTAAAATGCAATGTTCCCTCCATTAGATTTTGTATGAAAATGAAACCATATTTATTTAAAGTCTATTTAGCAATGGGTGATGGTGGTGTTCTTGGGTGTTAGTGTTGTCATGCCCTGCAGTGATAATGCAACACATTCAAATAACGAGATTTTGTTCTACAGTTTGCATGTAGTCTCAAAAAGCATCCACATTATTCCTAAAAACCTTGCATGGAAACTTACAGTGAGTTAAAACTTTCGATTGTTGAATCTTCTCTTCGGTCAAATGACTCTCTTCTTCCTTGCCAACCACTGCATAACTTGCTTAGCACAACCTACTCTACGTCACATGCATGTCTGCTTTAATCCCTATTATTGGAACTCTACAAATTGCCCACACCTCAATTCACAGAGCATAATCTCTCCTTTAAAAGCCATACACCTTGAACATAACAATACTTAATCTCCTGTAGCTCATCCATTATTACCATCAACCAGTGCAAGGATTCAAATATCCCCATATTCCACTAAAGATCGCACCTAATTCCTATTAACTTAATCTACCACGTAGAATCTGAAGTAATTGCATGGCATGATTTTCCTAGAAATGCAACACTAATCACAATAACCAACAATAACTAACAAATAAATGCTAAACCTGGGTTCCAGTGCAGCATCCTGCCTGGCATAAAGTGCTACAATATCTTGACAGGGATAGTAAGTGTTATATAAATAAAGTTATAATACAATACAATATGTAACCCATGCTAATACCATAACAGTGAGAGGTTGGAGAGTGAATTGTAGTTCATAATGGGGGCATTATAAACTGCTTAACACTCTTGCACTCACATAAAACAAAACTGCTAAAGGTCTTGTCCATCACCCTTACCAGTCCACAGCATTAACCAGCCCATCACCAACTGAACAGGCCAGAGATCTGCCACATGCTGCTGCCCAATGGAGTATTTCAATATAGTCCACCACAGAACAATGACAATCAGATATGGGTGATATTAGCAAAGTCCATTCTAGCAGATCTCTCCATTATTTCTCCCTTTAACATATGCCTGCCCAGGGCCTGAAACTTGAAAAAGTATATCAGAAAGGACAACCCAGAGCAGTAACCACCTAAGTGGCCAATGAACAAAAGAAATACCATACAGGAAGTTGCAGAGCTGATCAAAGCTAGAAGCTTTCTGAAAAAACAACATTTGTGTGCCTGTCTCTCACATTTCTTTATCCATCGCACTGCTAAGCGCTGCATCCCATAACATGATAGCCGCGCCTTCAGTGGTCATCGTGCACAACATCAAAACAATAACCACCCAGGATCAAATCACACACTTCAAACCACACATCCCACATGGTGTAGCATGCTACCCATGTAGGCAGGCACTTCAGTGCTCCACATAGGGTCTGTAATTGGTATATAAATGCTGCAATATAATACAGCACTATGTTGATTAGAGGATTTAAGCTCAGTTTTCTGCTCAAGTAGTTGCTTTATGTGAAATAACGTCAATTCTATTCGGGCATTAACATCAGTTTTTCAGAAAGAAAGGCTTGTCCAGGAAAACCACGCACAGTGGTTGTAAGAGTTGCAATGGGAGTACCTTTTTCTGTTCATTCAGTAATGTCTTGATTAAGCCATTAAAAAAATACTGACTTGTTACTTTGAAGACATTTTTGTTGGGCCACAGTTAGGCACTGGATTCCACAGATTGACAAACCGTGGATTCAATACTTTCTTTGCTTTAGACGTGATGTTAAATGTTGGGCACAAAATTGTTGTGTTCCTTGATCATGATTCCTGCCACTCTAGATTAATACACCTCACGCAGCTTCAAACTTGAATTGCAAAACCCTTGTTTTGCTGCATCTGTCCTATGATTCTTGTGCTAGGTTTTATTTGGCACAGGGTGACCTGGGTAGGCAACACACGACACTTTTCGGAGTTCTAACCCATATATGAGTCTGCACATTTTCTCTGAATTTAAAACGAATGTAACCCAGAGTGGTGAAATCAGAATTCTCTGTGGCCGAGTCAATATGGTGCCCTTCCTTATACAAGCTGATCAAAGCTGATTGGCAATTTTATATCAATATTTTTCAGTTGCTTGTCATGTGCTTGTTGTTTTATTTGAAGGTCATCTAAAACAGTCACAAATCCAACATCACTTGCATCCTTAAGTATTTGTAGTTTGCCTCTGCTCTCAGGGTTGGATTTTCGGGAAAATGTTCACTGTGATCCCACCTGTCTCAGATACATGGGGGCAGATTTATGAGGGAATTGCGCCCCTTTTACGCCGCCGTTGCGTCACTTTTGTGACGCAGCGGTCGGCGTAAACCCTGCGCCATGTTGCGCCCCATTTACATCGTGACGCATCTATGGAGATGCGTCACGGTGTAAAGCCCTGCGCCACATGAAACCTGCGTCAGGTTTCATGTGGGCGTTTCAACTCAGGGGGGGCGTTCCGTCGCAGGAACGCCCCTGAAAAGTGACTCAGTGAAATCTATAAGATTTCACTGAGTCACTTTCCCAACGCTGATGCGTCAAAACCCTGCGCCTGCTTGAAGCAGGCGTAAGGCTTGACGCACCATGGGGCAGATTTATGTTCCCTGGCGCATCCCTGCAAATCAGCATGGATGCGCCAGGGAAGATGCGTCACGCAAGTTTGCCCTTGCGCCACCGCAGATGCGCCACATTTACAATGCGGTGCATCGTGGCGCAAGGACAAGCAGATACGTGACGCATCTGCCGGCGTAAGGTTGGCGCAGTGCTGAAGTTGCGTCGTAAGCGCGACGCAACTCCAGCACTGTTCCAACCTACCCTATCCCTAACATGGTGCGTCAAGCCTTACGCCTGCTTCAAGCAGGCGCAGGGTTTTGACGCATCAGCGTTGGGAAAGTGACTCAGTGAAATCTTATAGATTTCACTGAGTCACTTTTCAGGGGCGTTCCTGCGACGGAACGCCCCCCCTTGAGTTGAAACGCTCACATGAAACCTGACGCAGGTTTCATGTGGCGCAGGGCTTTAGACCGTGACACATCTCCACAGATGCGTCACGATGTAAATGGGGCGCAACATAGCGCAGGGTTTACGCCGCCACTGCATCACAAAAGTGACACAACGGCGGCGTAAAAGGGGCGCAAGTCCCTCATAAATCTGCCCCCATGTAAGGGATAGGGTAGATTGGAACAGTGCTGCAGTTGCGTCGCACTTGCGACGCAACTTCAGCACTGCGCCAACCTTACGCCGGCAGATGCGTCACATATCTGCTTGTCCTTGCGCCACGATGCACCGCAATGTAAATGCAGCGCATCTGCGGTGGCGCAAGGGCAAACTTGCATGACGCATCTTCCCTGGCGCATCCATGCTGATTTGCAGGGATGCGCCAGGGAACATAAATCTGCCCCATGGTCCTTTCTGTTGTAATAGATATAATTTTGTATCATGCATTATTAATTGAGCGTTGTTATAGTTAGGAAGCCTGAGAAACAGCAGTATACCATTGGACTGAGTGAAGGTGGGGGTACATGTCAAGGCGTGTACAAGGTTTATGTCTCGGGCACCTGGCCTTTGGCGCCTTGACGGTGTCAGGTAACTTCATCATCTGCAGTGGGTGACCTTGTACTGGAGGCGGGCTCACATCATAAAATATGGCATTCGAAAACGTGCGCTGTGATGCCATACACAGTGCAGAAGTGTTGCTTTAAAAATAAAAATGTTGCAGTTTGCTCGTTAAAACGATTAGAAAGTTGCGCTCGATTGGGATTTCCCACCAGACTTGAGGCATTCCAGGAGCACATGGGCACATGCTGGAGTTATGATCCCTTTGATTTATGGGCAGGCTCCAAGCAGACCGTCTGCCGAGCATCTCAGGAACAATTTATGCACAGTATGAAACCTCTAGTCTAACAGAAGGGTTCATGTTTCTTTGCTTGTCAGGATATTGAATATTCTCCCCGAGACATCATGTAAAATGTTTTTCATCCTTCTTTGTTCGCTTGGAGACTCCATCGTTTAGCATAAAAGCAGGACGGGTTCCTCTTCACCGTGCCTTGGTGGCTAAAGAATCTTGCATCCACTCTCAGCCGTGTTTACACCAGTGCAGAACATCTTACTTTTTCAAAAAGGACACATGACATTTCTGTAGAGAGGCACTTGCGATTCTTAACTAAATACGAGGGGGCTTATTTACAAGCCCCTTGATCCACTTTTGCGTCACTTTTCCCATGTTAAAAATGACAAAAAGTGGCGCAAGGGGCTTGTAAATCTGCCCCGAGTAGCTTTGCACATAGTTGTGTTGTTTGCATTTCGCACAAACAAATGCTATAGATGTTTCTAAGCCCCATGGGCTGGTAACTGCGGTCTCAGAAACACAGAGAAGCAATCGCCTCTCTGCCTGCGTTGTCTACAGCTCATGTATTACAGAGATTATCTGAGCTGATATAAGTGCTAAAGACGTTGTAACATATAGAAAAAACAAATGCTCACACTATGTCAGGTCTTTGCACTTGACAACATCATGATGTTATGTTATGGTGATTGGGTCTTGTTAAGCGCGAGCGTGGCACCCTGGAAGGGTCTCATGGCGCTGCTGCGAGAGTTCCAACAGATGTTGACAGTGGTGGTGAGAGTAATTAGAACACCCATGTTCTTTTTAGCCCCTTTTAAAATAGCCTGGGCTCGGTACAGGGCCGGAAATGTATGGAGAGCTGGTTCCAGTAATGGAGGGCTAGGTATGAAAATGATCTGCTACCATTTCTGTCAGTGCGGCCCCTATGATGTGACCTCTGGTAACAGAAACTGGGGAACTGGGGGCGTCATGATCTGATATGCTTGGCAGAAAGCTGAACTACACTCCCAAATAATGGCATTAAACGCAAAGAATGTGTGCCTGCCCTGGGAGGGGGGTCTGGGAAGATGGTTTAGTGTGAATGGCTGTTCTTCTGTTGGCTTGAGCCACTTTTAGGAACTTATCCGTCAAGTGCAGTCCTCCAGGTTTTGTGTTTGCCCATGTCCTCCGCTGTACTCTATTTTCCTATGTATGCCTCATGTACTGCTGTAAGAGACTACGCAGACATTGAAGTTACTGCCACACTGGTGTAAAGAGCCTGGCATATCGCCGTGAGTAACAAGCTAAAAGAAGTGCATCCCAACGTTATTAAATTTAACCTATAACATGATTTAAGGCAATATTTAACTATGTTTGTAGTAGCTGTTCTGTTCATCAGAGAGGCAACATAATGAAAATGTCATTGGAATTGATATGTTGATCTGTTTCCAACTGTACAATTTTAAATATGTTAAATTATTACCTTTTCTTGAACTACTGAAAATACACTTTTCTCTGACTGCAGTAGCGAAGAAGAAACCTGATCTATATGTTAATAGATTTCAAAGGGAACTTCCTTGGAGGTCTCAGCAGGAAAGGTGTGAAAACCAAATCAACATGGCAGAGGTTTTAGTTCCATTGCAAACCAGCAAGGGCCTGCGTGCATGAAGCACAGCGGGCCTTCACACTTCATTCCTCTCTCTGACAGGTATACCTTCCTTAGATCTATCTGAGCAGAAAAGCAATGCCCTTCACCACAAAGGAAAAAACAGAAGTGTGAGATTCTGCTTTAATAAGGGAATGTATTGGAATGTGAAATGAATGTGAATGAGTGTTCTTGGGATGTTTATAGTTGGTTTATAGAATGCTAAGGGGGCAGTTTATGCTGCAGACTTGAAGGTGCAGGAGCTGGAGCTGTGGATGAAGTGTGCTTATGGATATAAATGCTCCTTTCACCAAGTCTTCTTGTTTATTGAACACCTTATTTTGCTACAACTGGATTTTGAGGTGAATGGAGGTTTTGGAGGACTTCAACACAAATTGAAACAGTATTATGTTTGGTTACTGGACCCTCTAGCATTTTTCTGATCTATGTGTTGTAACCTGAGTGTTCAATCAGCACTGGAAGGATTGCCTGTACCTGTCAGTGTTCGGTGGCAGCATTTTAGAATTAAAACGTGTCGGGCTGTGTGATGTGTCACTGGCTTCACCGCATGTGAGTAGGGAGTGTGCAACTTCCCTTGGCGTCTTTCAAATGAGTGAGCTCGCACTGTGGGAGAGTGTGCTACACCCTTGTGATGTCAGGCGCTGTCAGGCTGACGGGAGCATCCTATCAACGTGGAAGAGTGTGCCGCTCTCAGATATGTCTAACCTTTGTGTGCACATCACCTCATACATGTTGTAAGTGGCACCATATTGGTTTGGTGCCACAGTACATTTGAAAGGTACACGCACAGAGAGCCGTATAACTTCAGCTTTTTAACTGAGCACGTCATTCACTTCACGCTGCACGTGACACCATATTGGTTGGGTGCTGCAAGCCATTTGGAAGGCCAGCACATGGAGGAATTTTCTATTTGATACTTGGTGAAGTTCTGTTGCTTGTCAGCAGTGACAGGCACACTCTTGCTAACTATCGGAATCGTTTTGGGAGGTGACATCCAACGGCGATAGATACGCTAGTCAGTTAAATTAATTTTGCCTATCGTTTTCTGGGCATTGGCATTATCCGATAATAGGCACACCATTGTACGCATTGTACTAGGTTGCCTGTCATCTGCCATAGTTTCTTCTATGCAATTTTCGATGTTAGGCACACTGCTATTGATTTTAAGAATTTTTGTATTGTAAAAAGGGAAACTGTTTGTAGTGGCTGCAGCTGATACGTGTACAGAGTAAATTGCCATCAATCTTTTTTTTGAGGGGTGGGGTTTAAACTTACACTACATAGTCATTTTAAAGCTGACATTGTATTTTTGGGGAATATTGTTTGAAAATGCAACATGTTGCTCTGCCTCCTATCTTTGTATTGTCTCCAGGTGACCCTTTAATTAAATGGAAAAAGTGGAAAAATATATTTTCAAGATATGCTAGAGTGTGTGGAACTGATTGACTCTTGAAAGGAAGGCATCATTGTTGTTACATTGTTTGGGGCCAGAAGGTCAAGAAGGTCAAGAAATATGTGATCATCTTTCTAATTTGACTGAGGAAGCAAGTGATTGTTTGAATGAGTATGAAGTATGTTTGAGAAAATTAGATTCTCATTTTCTTCCAAAAGTTTCATACATTCTTGAACATTTTCATTTTGGTAAATGCATGCAAAACAAAGAGGAGTCTGTGGAAGAATGCATCACTGCACTAAGGAAATTAACTGCAAAATTTAAGTTTGGGTTAACCATTGATGAGCGTCTGAGAGATCAGTTAATGCTCAGTTGTGTCAATGATAAAGTGTGGGAAGAGTTGTGGTACAAAGATGACCCCTCTCTGTCTGAAATGATTAATTTGATCGAAAATACTTGAACACAGTCTAGCGTGTGTAGAGGTTTTAAAAAAAGTGCCTCAGAAAGTGCTGGTGGTAGGACTGTGTTTGTTTTTTATAAAAGGGATATGAATTAAAAGAACATGAAATGACAGAAAAACACTGTGGTGAGAAGTCAGGACAAGGTTAAACAATTCTCTGGTAAATGTTTTAGATGTGGGTCTGTTAGGCATTTGGCTACTGATAAGAAATGTCCAGGATGGAAAGTTACATATCAGTTGTGTTTGCACAAAGGGCATTTCAGTAAATGTTGTAGTGTCAAACAAAGGAGGTGCTGATTTTTTTTTATGGTGGAAGGATAGCATGTGAAGATGTTTTTATGATCCTGGGGCAAAATTGACAATAATTTCCAATTATGTTTTTGCAGATGGGATAAAAGTGTGCAATTCTGTAAGCCTGATGTTAGACCTACATGATATGGGGGCCGGCCCATTAGATTAGTGGGCTATTTTCAAGGTATAGTTCAGCACTTAGGACGAAAGGCTGTTGCAAAAATGTATGTTGCGACAAAAGGTGATGGTGTGGTAAGTTGATTTCACCAGTGTTGTTTGGGGGTAATATTGGATCCTAATTCCAATATGCTCATTAGGTTAGGAGATTAGGTGAATGACAGAATGGTTGAATGCAGTAAAGAAGTCTTTGAAAGGCTATGTGCATAATATCAGGGAAGCGTGTACTCCAGTTGTGAGTAAGGTACGGAAAATTCCCCTTGAGGTCTGGGAAGCTGTGCTTAAGGGATTGGAGAAGCTTGAGAGAGCAGGTGTTATTGAGAGGTTGAGGGAACGGATTGGTTAAGTCCCGTTGTTGTAGCGAGAAAACAGAATGGTGAGATTTGTTTGTGTGTGGATCTTAGAGGTCTTAACAAGGCAGTTGTAGTGGACAGGTTTCCCATTCTGGAGATTAATGAATTGGTTTGTATGCTGGGGAATGCAAAGTGGTTTTCCAGTTTGGATTTGGCCTCAGAATAATACCAGATACAGTTATATGGACAGTCTATGGATCTTGCAGCCTGTGAGACGTTTAATGGTACTTACAGTTTCAGGAGGATGCCGTTTGGCTTGGTCTCAGTGGCATCTGTTTTCCAGAGAGCCATGGAGAGCATTAGTCTGAAGGTGTGTCATGATGATATATTAATTTTCGTTGATATTTGTGAAGAGCATGATCAGCGTGTACAAGATGTGTTACAGAAACTACGTTAAAATGGTTTGAAACTTAAGGGTGAGAAAAGCAAGTTTCACAAGAGGGAGTTAGAGTTCTTGAGACTTACCTTGATGGAGAATGGTTTGAAACCAAAGCTTGAGATGACAATTCAAGGAGGAATGGGCATAATTTTTGGAACTTGTAGAGTTCTATAGCAAATTTGTGAGTACATTTTCACAGAAGAGAGGTTTGCTTAAAAGGAACGTGGAGTTTAAGTGGTGTGAGGAGTGTGAAAGGGAGTTTCATCAGTTGAAAGAGAAGTTGCAGAGTGCTCAGAATTTAAGAGTTATTATTCTGATTTAGAAAATATAGTTTGCAAAAACGCTAGTGTGAAGGAACTGGGGACAAACTTTATTCAGAGTAATGGAGTAAAAGAGAGGAAAGTGGCTTTCATTTCAGGTACCTTAAGACTAGCAGAAGGTAGATATTTGGTGATTGAGTGGGAAGCTCTTGATATTTTTTTGGAAGTGACAGAATTGGAGAGATTTCGATGGGGCAGGAAAATTGTTATCAGGACAGATCATAAACCACGTAAGGAGGTTTTTATGAAGAAAGTAGTTGATAATGTGTCAAATAAAATTGCTAAATGAGTTGTGACATTACACGAGGAAGAATTTCAGGTTGCACAGATTTTGGGGAAAGTATGCTGGTGGCAGATTGCTTATCTTAGCTGTTGAAGGATGATGAAAGGGATTGTGAGGAGGATGATTTGGAGGAAGAAAGGTCTGTCTTGTGACTGAGGGTGTAATTTGTGAGAAAGATTGGAAGAAATAAGTATAAAATGATAAGGTTGAGCAAAGTGTGATCGGTATGTTAGAAAGTAGATGGGGTGAAAATAAATTGTTGGACTGCAAGTTGAGGTCATAATGGGGTGTCAAAGAAGAACTGTCACGTGACAAAGGGTTTGTTTTTAGAGGGACTCGATTCGTGCCCCCTGAAGTGATGAGAGGTAAATTGCTTAAAATAGCACATAAAGGTCATCACGGCATTTCAAGGTCCAAGGAGCATTTGGGTGTGGATTACTGGTGACTTCGGATGGATAGAGAAATAGAGAGAGAGGTGCGTGAATGTATAGAGTGTTGCATGAGTGGCAAGATTTGTAAGACTAAGGAACAAACCATGATTGTGAGAAATGTCCCTAAAAGAGCATGGGATGAACCTTCTTTAGATATTTTCGGGCCTCTTAATGTTAAAGAAAAAAAGGATATTCATCATTGTTGTGGTGGATTTGTATTCTAGGTAGCCTGAGATTGCAAATGTGAGTTAGGTAACGTTATCAAGAGTAATTGATTTTTGACTCAGGTGTTTGCGAGAGAAGAATTTCCTAGTTCACTACTGACAGATAATGGGGTGCCATTCGTGTCAAGAGAGATGGAGGAATTCTTACACAGATGTGGGATAATGCACAAAAAAGCGACGTTTTATCATCCAGAAAAAAATTGTACTGTGGAAAGGATGGTGCGCACCAATTAGGAGGCCAAACAGTTGGCAAGAAGTGCAGGAAAGGATTGAGTGAGTGAGTTGTGCAAATGGTTGAAAGTGTATAGGGTGACTCCTTATGGTAGTAAGGTAAGGATACCTTTTGAATCGTTGAGATGCAGGTAAGCTAATTCTGTATTGTCACCTGCATGGAGTAAGGACTGTGCTGAATTGAATGGAAAGGTGGAGGATGATGGATAGAAGGTAAGAGTGTTAGAAAAGATAATTGCTAGGAAAATGCACACAGACAACCACAAAGCTGGAAAAAATGTTGATGTAAATGTGGGAGAAGTGGTTAGGGTAAAATACAGTCATCCCATGAAAATTATCAAGGTTTTCAACACTGATGTAAAACTATAAGATGGACGCATTTGGAATCTTAATAGAATTTTCAAAATCTTATAAAGAGGTGGTGAATGGAATTACAGGGGAAGGGCAATTTGAGCATGAAGGCATTTTTGACAATATGCACATTTGCAGGAGTGCTGTTCCCGTGAGAGTGGTGAAACAGGAAACCAGGCAACCTAGGAGATTCGAGGACTATTTAATCTATAGGTAATTTACTGTTAAGTAGGATATGCTTTTCTTTTGTTTATTGCGGTTGGTGTTTGATGAAGAAGACGAGATATGTGGTATTCTGCCTTAGTAAAGGAATGGATTGAAATGTCAAATGAATGTAGGTGAGTGTTCTTCAGATGTTTATAGTTGGTTAATGGAATGTTAAGCCAGTAGTTTATGCTGGAGACGTGAAGGAGCAGGAGCTGGAGCTGTGGATGAAGTGTGATTATGGAAATAAATGCTTCTTTCACCAAGTCTTCTTGTACGACACATTTACTGAACACCTCAAGAAGCAATGCTGATAGGTGATATAGAAAAGCGGTATTTTAGTTTCCCATAACTCAATAAAACGTTTGAAGTCTGGGAATGCTGAGCTCCTTAAAAAGGCGACGAGAACCTTTTAAGTTAGCTTCCCAGAAATTTCTAAATATAACAAATGAGTTTAAATGGCAAGTTATGCCCACAAACCTTAAAACAGTTTTGGACATTAAACAATGCTTGCATTTTTGGACAAGAATCAGAAGGGTTGTCAGTTGCACCATTATCTCCCTCGACTGAAGTATAGTGTGATAGAGTTGAACAAGAAAGATTTCCTGGCACATATGGGTCTGCTTATTGTTTAACATTGATAGTGCTTAAAAGATGAGAACAAAGTGCTCAAAGCCATACGTTTAGCTTGCACAGGATAATTGAGAGACCTAGACACCTAGAGACCTAGACATCCAAAGTGGTCCTGGCTAAATAATTATGCTTTAAATTTGGCTATGAATCAGTCTGATGAATCCTTTAATTGCTTGAAGCTCACTGATTTACCAAATTTATAGGTTGAAACAGATTTGTGACATTTGATTGTCATAGTTGAAAATATTGCTTCAATGCCCTTCACTTTTATGTGGGCATGTAGGGGTTGGCTTGCAGAAAATGTGCAAAAGTTTTAAGAAAATGAGTGAAATTACGCATCATTAAACAAAATGATAATCTGACATTTTAAACTGTTGTTTACTGCAAACTTTGTCCTCATGTCGGTTTTGGATATGAGGATGCATTTTGCTCTCAAAAGATTGCAACAAAATCAAGTGTGACAGGAACAGCAGCTGCTCACGTACAGTTTCTTCATGTTGTTTCCATGCTATGGCGATATTTTACAGCTAAGTGGAGGCTAAGGCTCCGATTATGAGTCTCTCCGTACACGGACCACCAGACTCATGGGGTGCAGCGGTGGCAGACTCCCGAGTGCCCTATTATGATTAGGGTGCTCGGACCGCCATTGCCCTGCCACAGGTGTAAGGGAACCACTGGTCCCTGGTGGTGTTGCTGGGGTCAGAACGCATCAATATGCTTGGCAGGACTGCAGCAGACCCACCAAGCATATTACGAGTTTCCTCTCCCCCATGGTTTTCATAGTGGTTCCTCCTCCATGAAAACCCTGGCAGAGAGGTAACCCCATTGCGCCTCTGCACCCTGGGGTGCATGCAGGTAGGCAAAACATGTGCCCCCTGTGTGCATGTACCCCAGTTCCTGAACAGCATGCACTTTCCATTCCATACCGTGCAGGAACTGATTTTGGCGTTCCCTTTGTGGTGCCCATTTTTAGAGGCACCACGAGGGAATGCCAAAAAAACAGCCTGCCAGACAGGAGCAAACTCTTCTTTTCTGACGGGCGGCATGACCACAGCTTTAGAAGTGTGGTGGTGGGGCGGACCTGGTGCCGCACTGCCAAAGTGTTTAATTTCCAAGTGAGTGCGAGTTATGCATATGTTAAGCCTACACTTGAATGTGAACAATAAACTGTCTTTGCCTTAAAAGGCACAGAATTTAAAATGCATGGAAAATGTATGGCTCATTATAAAAGATTTCTAATTGTTGCATGCTGCTTAGTTCCAAACTCCTTTCCAAAACAGAAATGTTTATGGTTAAGGGTAACAGTATGATTATGATTTCTGACAGATTTCATGTGGATCGTCTTCCCATTCAGCAGATCAGGTCAGTGCTTAATTTGTGCTGGTGGTTTCTGGTGCTCAGCACCTGCACTAAATTGTGAGCACCAGCAGTTATGGCTGTCTGCCACTTAGTGGCACTGTTTTTGTGATTTAGAGGTGAGCACAGCAACAGTTGGTAATTAATTCAAAAGACATTACAAATGACTATACCTTGCGTCATAGCTATTCTTGTAGCTTTGGGGCCTGGAAGAGTCTGAATTGTCACACTTGTAGGACTGTGATGTGGTGTTGGTGCTGTCATTGGCAGCACTGGCAGGGGCAATGGCTAGTGTGAGCAGCAGTAGCCTCCTGGCAATTATTGTTTTACAAATTAAGCACTGCATCAGGTACTTCTGAATCTATACCTTCCTGCTGTGTTCCAACACGTTACTTAAAAGAACATCCTCGGGAATTGCTTTGTTCATGTGCAAGTCATTGTTTACAGATAGTTTGCGTTTTTGTTTTTATAAACACTCTTTGGAATACATTTGCTCTGTCTGAACATCTGACATACTTTCAGATCCTGATCTAAACTCCAAATCGTTGCCTCCACAGAGTTACAATCAAATTATAGCACTCTCTTGGGAAAACCTACAAATTGCTTCCTGTTCCTTCTGGCAACAATGCCAAGAGCTATATTCGACATTTATCACTTCACAACTAGTTTAGTATTCTTTATTTCTCTGTTCCTATACCTCTTTAGAGTATAATATATCAATCTGTTTCAGAACACACAACTGGATATTTTGCTCACAGTATTTTGCCTGCTGGCTCCATTGCTTTTTAATTCTTTATAAGCTGCTACACTTTCCCATAGACTCTTGCTTCAGACAGAAAAGCCAGCTTTTAAATGTCATGCCCCTATGGCTTTCTTCCTGTATATCTTTCTGATTTAGTTGCTCCCGCCCTTCCTGGCAGTCTCCAATCTCAGATCATGTGCCTGCTTTCTTTCCTTCTCCATGCCTTGCAGAGATGGACACTACAGCTCTCAAATCTCTGTGCATACTCGGTGGAATATTCAGTGTTGACCTTTGCTAAATTGATTTTCCACTGTTTAAATCAAAGCTGAGAACCCGCTTGTTTCATTTGACTTTTAATTGATTTAACCTGACAGTGGTTAATGTTCTTGGTAAATCACTTCTGATTCTTTTAACTCTACTGCTTCATTCAGAGTAGGAAGTACGACATAACACATTGGTTGAATAAATACTAATTAATCCTGTAGGCTATTTGGGCTATGTGGGAGAGTGCTCACAGTTGTGATATGATCTGTGGCTGAGTTCCCACACCACTAAAGTGTATCAATTGGTTCAAGTAAGGGTCACTTTGGCTCACATTTGATAGCTCGTTCTGAGCAAGACAACACTCCTCAGAGAAAATGTGAAGGTGGTTTGTGTAACAAATATACCAAACAACAATAGCAGTGAAAAAAAAAATTACTTAAAATCCTACACCAAGGTAATTTAAAAAAAGTAAAAATTATTATTAGCAATAAGAAGAATGGGGAAATCCTTTTTTTTTTCAAAGGAAACCTTCCCATGTGTAAGTTGCAAGGGTAAAGTTTACTCAAGAGAAACCAAATGGCTAGGATATGTGATTGACTAGAACATAGGGTCAGGATCCTTGCAGGGTTCGCCATTATATATAGACTAAGCCTAAATAAGGCATACTTTGAATAACCATTGCATCCTTTTGTGATATGTGGATGGTAGTGCACCACAAATAATAATGTCGCTATTCTTGCTAGGTCTGGAAAACGTTTGAATAATTTAAATCTGAGCTCAACCTCCAATAGGTAAGTCATAGATCAGTCCGCTTTAACTTAAGAAAAAGTGCAAACATTTCCAAAACTGTAAAAAAGTTGAAAACTGAGCACAAATAAAATCCCACTCCAATTCACAAAAATAAAGAATAATTTAAGGAACAAAATGGCACCAAAATTATACAAATCCACTAAGGGGAACTAGAGATATGATTATTTTAAGTTGTCAAAGAAAACATCTCCAACCGTGGTCATATGGTTGCGCTTGACCGGGACATAGTTGTGATTTCAGGCTGATCACGATGGAGCGCGGGTCTGAAACAGACACCATGTTTGTCCCAGTCTGAAGTTTATCTTTCTGACTTAACTTCTGAAATGGAAGTCATAAGCCTTTGCGAGGCAAGGCAGAGACTGCGTGATGGCTCCGTGGGGTCAGATAGCCATCGCACAAAGTCCTGGTGAAGCGATTGATTTTTGTCAGGAGAGTTGAGGGTAGGAGAAATCCAAAATTCATGCATGAGGTAGGTCCCTCTCCGGTCGAATACTTTTTGCACCTCCGCCTACTGAGGATTTCTACATTTAGACCTAGGGCCCGATTTAGAGTTTGGCGGAGAGGGTGTTCCATTTCGAAGGCAATTGTCTACCCTCTCCACCAAACTGAAGTTCCGCTTGCCTCATTTACGGTCAGGTGGACCTTCAATATTTGACTGCAGAGCTTACACTGTTCATCCAATATTCACCTCCAATGGCTCAATGGAGTAGGGGACATTGAAGATTTTGCCATTTGTTTGCCTGCCCTATTTAGGGTGGGCGAATAAATGGCAAACTGGTCTGGGGTACTTTAATATATGTATGTGAGATGGCTATTATGATATAGAAGATTTTTGGCAACCGCCTGTACAATTAGTTCGAATGCCATTATTTGATACGTATGCTCGAGTCTTCTCCAATCACTGGGGAAAAATTGAGATATGGAAGGGATAACGTGTTTTCAGAAAGACTGAAAAATACATTGAATACTATTACTATAGTTATACAACTTATAACTATAGAGCCAATACTAGGGGGTGTAAAAATTTGGAGTATATGTTGCAATGTTATGAAATACTACCCGATTGTAGATTGGATTGAGAGATAATTTTATGACCATATGCGGTACTGTTGATATGGGGTTGAGTTAACTGACTATTAGAAATACATGTAACTTGGGTAATGCTGTATCATGTACAGATAGTTATCTTTGTTTGAACTTTATTTTACAGATGATTGGATTTCAAGTATCTTTACAATATTCTACAGTACAATTTTCCACAGGATGTACTAGGTGAGACCTACAAATAGAAGAACATTTAGGGTATGGCTTAATACTGACATTATTAGGACTAGAACATGATTTGTTTTCTAGTTCCAGATTATTATTGCTGGATAAAACACTTTTTGAAGATTGTATTAAGTGCATCAAATTAATATAAGAGCATGGATAAGAATTTAATTTGAGAGCGGTCACTACCACTTGGTTTGATCTTGATGATCATGCAGTTCACGTCCAGATTTTTGTAGCGTATGGGGTTTCCTCTTTACTTGCACGGGTTTTTTTTAGGGATCTAAGGTTGAAAATAGAGGATATTCCTTTACTTTTTTGGTGCTCAATATTATCTCTTCCTTTTCTTATATTTTCATTTGAGTGTAAACTATTGTCCAAGGGTGATCTTGATTGATGCTGTACTTATTCCCGTAATATGGGACAATTTAAGAAATTTAATGCCGTAGGTGTGGTGAAGGGTTGGCTGATAGTAGTCCTGGACTCTAACCACAAATAAAATTGCATTTTGAGAATCGGAGTTTATTTTTGATTATTTATTATTGCATGCACGGGGAAAATGTCCCAGGACCTGTAGTAATGCTGGCAAAAAATTCAGTCCACACTGATGGTGTCAATTTTGCCAGGGTCACTTGATAGGTGATATCGAAACTGAGTTCCACAATTGTCAGTGAGAGCTACCTCAACTAGTAAAATAAAATAAAGTAAAGGTTAAAGTATTTTATTGTGGCAAGAGTGTAGAAATCGAAAATCTTCAGCAGTGAGTAGAGAGTGTTAGCTTATTTAGGGGATTAAAAGCTTTGGAGAAGCAATTGCAGATGTAGGTGGGCATCTGCTCACAGCAGACTTTTCGATTTGTGTTGTTATTAAGGGATTTAGGACTCTATACGGAGAAGTACATGCAACGACAGGAAGGCCCCAAGAGAATTCACTCCACAGATGACAGATGACATTCTAAGGGCACCCTGCATAAACATTTTCTCATGCATCAGAGAATGTCACAAGTTGATGAAGAAAAAAGTTCAAACTACACGATTCCATAGGTCACATTTCTCAATGCAGCACGCTGACTGTGCACAAAAAACATGCAGCTACTGCTACCAATAATGTTATCTGCAGTAATTAAAGAAGGGGGGGGGCTTCCAAAGTTTGTGTTTTATTTGTGCAAAAATAGCTGCTTGGATTCAAGTCATGATTAATTGGGATAAACAATTACACGAGTCTTATCTATTTTTCATAACTAATATCTGTATTTGCTTCCGTTCATTTTTTGTGCTATGAACAAGAGAACGTAGTGCTCAAAATTTTACTCCACGTAAGTGCAAAAATATTCTTTTTAGAAATGTATAGAACGTGTAAAACGGCGCACCACAATCCATGCGAAAGTCATGCAGCATGCAGTGCATGGACGAGGTCACCCTACTAAAGTCCCCGGCACCAAATATATTTAGCTATTGTGAGTACCGCAGCGTGGAGGCAGGCAAAGTTTATAGGATTTTTTACAAAAACAGCACCCTGAATAATGAATAGCCATGTTATGAATGCTGGTGTGGAAGTATGTTTTGCAATCAGACGCAGTGTACACTTCAGTGCCTGTAATGTTGGAACATAAAGAAGGATATAAAAAAACAAGAAGCCAATCCTATTTCTTACCTACATTTCCTGTCGTCAGGTAGGAATTATGAAAGTCCATCATTCCCAATCCAACAATGTGTATAAAATCTTCAATAACCTGCATAAGCTCCACTGAGCCGGGGTGGATCTGATGAAAGAAGGGAAGATTGGCAATGATATTAAGCGCACTATTAAACAATTTAATTTACAGAGCACAGCAATATGCAATCGAAATGTATAAGGAAAATATACAACACAAGTGGAATTAAAGCATCCATGTTAGAAAGACGGGTTTCATGTTTGTTCTTTGTTAATACATTCTATTTTGTTTTATCTTCATGATAAATATGTTTCCCCACAATTTTTGGTCACAGAATTCAGAATAAAATATTCAATAGCAATTCAACATTTATTGAGAGGTAGCCAGTGTCCAATAGGAATAGGTGATCATATTATAAATAAGCACCTTTGAGACAAAAGGTACTCTAAAGATAGGAAGTAGGTTACAAATGATACTCAATTAGTGGGTCTTTAATCCTTTTATAAACCTGAGAGAAAAAAGAATCAACCTATTTGAAACTCACTGCATAATGTGGATGGAAAAGCTTTGAGACTAGTTGTGGATAGCCCAGGGTCGGACCGGCCATATTGTCACTCTGTATCTTCTCTTTGTGGTGCAGGCTAGGGGACAGCTTTAGACCATTCTAGTGCTAGCCTTCTGGCATGTGGGCGGGTTTCAACAGTTTTCGCAGGGATGGTTTTGGTGTTCAATGTGGTTCTGAGATAACCTATGCTTTCATTGGCCTACATCCGGGTCTGGTGGCCCAGTGGACTAATGCAGCCACCGCAGGGGCCTGTGTTCGACCTCATGGTCACGGTGTCAAATCCCGGCAGGTCCACTCAGCCTTTCATCCATCTGAGGTCGATAAAATGAGTACCATTGAGTTGGGTAACCATAAACATCTGTTATTCAGAGCCAAGAGGCCTACAGGTGAACGTGCGCTTTACAAATACATATGTTATGTTATACAAGCATCAAGTCTCATGAAATGGTAACCTGCTACCTATCCAAGTTTGGCCACCAAATACCCTTGGGATTTAGCGTTTAGCACAGTGTTCACTACAAGCAATGCAAACATCATCCAAAGCTATATGTCCTAAGGAGAGAACCAGTGCCCGTCTTTTAACAGTGTAGTGTAGTGCCCCTAACTACTCCCTTGTTGTATGAACCAGGCAGTCACCTCACTTGGTGGACAGAGTGAAGTTTTAGGATGACCCCCAATACTTGTGCTCCCAGCAATTCGAGTGGCCTCATTCATGCCTGTATAGAAGTTAACATTTTTCTTCAAGAAAGCTGTGTGTCTGTTTCCATAAGCAGCTGGAATCTGCACAAAATTGCTATATTTGCTACATGATTTACTTGATCCACATGGAGATCTTCATAAAGGCTACAAAGCAAGTTTACATCCTTCTCATGTTTTTGGGAGTGTCATGGACCTTGGCCCTCTACCAGAAAAAGATTAAACTTATAACACTCTTTTAATGGCCTCCCTGCCTAATTTGGGCAAGGCAGTGAAGATGTTAAACTCTTTATGTATTACACCAGTGGAAAAAATATGTAGCAGAGACTCAATTTTTGCAGTGACCAGTACCCTAACAATTATGAAAACAAAAAAAATCTCAGTTTTTAATTATGCAACTTCAGATTTATTGTTTTAATTACATAATGTAGGTTGCAGCTTTTCCTCACATTCCAGTCATGCAGTTACTGTGGCTGGTCTACTGGAACCTGCTGTAATCAGAATCATCACCTGTTAACTATACGAATGCCAGATACTGCAGTGCACAAATGAAAGAGTGAATGTCTCCTAATAGGTTCTATCTGGTATTGTTAGTAAGTTGATTGATTCCTAGAATCAATAAAACGCGTATGGGAGGCAAAGCATTTTCTTATCTGGCTCCCAGATTTTGGAACAGTCTCCCCCAGCACCTCCGTGGTGAAATGCCTCTCCAACAGTTCAGAAAGCTACTAAAAACCCATCTTTTCTAATCTTCCGGCCTGATTAGTCATCTGTTTCCAAGCGCAGAGATACCCCTCGGGGTGATTCAGCGCTATATAAAACTATAAAAATAAATAAATAAATAATAAATTGATGTCTCATTGGACACCGCTCGGTTAGGTCGTTTGTGAAGTACATGATCTTACAAAACCGTCTCAAGGAAAAAGCAATGACTACTTTCATGGTGTTCCAGTATCTATACATTTTAAATTTGCTGTGATACTGCTATTTGTATTTTAATGTTTACAGATAGGTTAACAAAAAAGGATACATATGAGCTCAACACAGAATAACCACATCTCAGTATGCCAAATATCTTCTTGGTGCAGCACTAATAGCAAACTAATTGCCCAGTAACTTAAATAGCAAATCTCCCGTCATGATCCGTGCAATAGACTGGAAGTCTATTTTTCTACTCTGTATTTAATTGAGCGTTCTCAATGCACAAAAGAGACAGACTTTTGACAAGTACTTAGTTGGCCAACAAAGAAACCTTTTTTTAAATGTATTTTTAATTGTTTTATCTTCATGAAGGCAACAAGGTAACACACATCCCTGATCATGAAGTCAGTCAATGACGCTAGTAATTGTCACTCGCTGTCATAATACATCATGGCGAGTAATTCAAGCCCATAACTTTGAAGAGGTAGTCTTCTAACCGATACCAGGGTCAGTTATACTATAATATTCATTCATGTTTGAACAGATTATTCTGGGCCTGTTTCACAAAGAGCCTCCGCACTCGTGGCATAGGCTCTGCAGTCATGGAGCGATCCCCGCAATGAGAAACCGCAGGGTGGGGATCTCGCCACGAATGTGGAGATCCCGCCACAACTGCGGAGCCTCAGCCACGAGTGCGAAGTCTCTTTGTCAATCGGGCCCTAAGTGTGTATCACTCTCAAAAACACGAAGAAAATTTCTACAGGTTAAAATGCTTTAGAAGTTTTGACATTTGTATAGGAATTCCAGTCGATGGATCGCTGACAGAATGGAGGTGAAGGCTAAAAACTCATTTACATTACAGTTCCCTTGAATTAATTTATATTTTAAATAACAGTTCGTATCAAGTGCCTGCTGAATACATAGGGTAAAGACAAGAGGTAAAAAGCACTTTATTTTTCTGTAATATTTATGATTCATTCCTTCTTTTTTAGCATGTGAGGCAATGACTCTTGGAGATTATAAATTCAGTTAATTTCTCCATCAATTTTTTAAGAAGAAACACACATTCCAGTATGTATAGTACTGACTTAACATCACACATGGACATAAAATGCGTTGCTGCTTCCATTTGAGCCACATTGTAAGATGGTCTCTCAGACCAAATAACTTTGTCAAAAGATTTGCACACAGCTTTGTAACAAATTAGTTGCTGTCTTAGATCTGTGCTATATATATATATAAAACCATATTTAATAGCTTGTAACCTTGGCAATCAGTTTGTAAAGAGAGGGCACTAAGCGTCAGCAGCTGCATTTTAACAGGGGATCGGCCATTTCCTGATGTGTTATTATCATCCTCTTGCGCCTGCCTTTAATATTAGGGGATGTTGCTGTGGTCACCCAGGGCACCCACCAAACACTCATTGGAAGCTGTAGGGGAAGCCCCATGGGCCACCATGGCCCCAGCCAGCTCCCTGCATGCTGGCGGAGCCGGCATTCCTCCAGGCCACAGGGAGCAGCCATTTTTATTGCTCCCTCTGGGAGGGAGCAATCTCATGATCTGTTCACATCAGTGAGGGCAGGAAAACAGATAAATAGTCTTCTCCTAGCCAGCAGGTAGCATTTTCTAATTTCCTACCCGCTGGGAGCAGATTTTGTGGTTGCTCCTGCGTGGTGGGATTATTGAAAATGCTCCCACCTGGCAGGAGCAAACACTAGTTTCCCTGCCCATGCCGGTGCCGTGCTCGGAAACTGCTGCAAATTAATACATTTGGCCCTTGGGGATGGGGTCCCTGAGGTTGATAAAATCTTATGCTGGGGCCATGCTCCCCCCTTGCCTTAATATATACATTGAGGCCCAGCAGATGGGGTTAGCAGGGTTAACTATAACTTGCGATCCTGCCATGCACTGCTTATCACCACACATATTACATCATTCATTACATGTTCTATGACATCATTTATCCCATCACTGATGACATCTCAAATTACATCATTAAAGACATCAGTGATTGCATCATCCAAGATTTGTTTCTACACATTA
The DNA here is from genome assembly GCF_964204655.1 of Triturus cristatus. Classification (NCBI taxonomy): domain Eukaryota; kingdom Metazoa; phylum Chordata; class Amphibia; order Caudata; family Salamandridae; genus Triturus; species Triturus cristatus. The sequence continues at coordinate 495,922,594 of NC_140589.1, read as the reverse complement.
CTCTATTAACTAATATGACATTATAGGCCTGAAAGTAAGCACAAAATAGCTCAGAATAATATAAATCATCATTAACATCATCACAGATATAACTCTATTAGGTGTAGCAACCATGTGTTATGTGCAACATTGACCCTATACCTCACATTTCATGAGTAGCCCAGTTCATGTTGACTAACAACCACAGATAAAAGGGTAACCTTTACTGCACATGGTGTTCAATCTGTATACAACTGTTCAGAGAAAACCAAAGTCCACTAGATACTCAAGGCCTGTTATATAACAAATGCCCTACTGTGGACAGTCTTTACCTATATCACACCCCACACAGTCGCTGAGCCTACAATGAAACATGAAGTGGATATCCGTAGAAAAGTGGGAATGAATTAAGATTTGTATAGAGCGCGCCAAAGTCCAAAGGCATCTTGGCACTAGTGACACCTTGTGAACAGTCAGTTTTGAGCGATTTCCTAAACTGTGCCAGGTTCATCTGAGATTTTGGGAGCAAAGGAAAATGATTCCACAGTTTTCCAGTGGAGGTAATGAAGCTTCTGCCGCACAAGATACCCTGTTGGATTTAGGTATCACCAGATGTTTTGAGAAAGTGGATCGTAGCATTCTATTAGGGACATGCTAATGGCATCTGAGCTTCAAACATCTCGGGCCACAGTCATGAAGTGCCTTATGAGCAATGCACAGGACCTTAAAAGCAATCTGTTTCCTTGCCAGTAGCTATTGAAGCCTAAAAAGAGTCTGGGAAACTGACTGAAACTGTGGAATGCCTAAGAGAAGGTGGGCAGCTGCATTTTGAAGGATTTGGAGTTAATTTAGGCATTGCAAGTCTTCAAAGCACTAAGGCAACTATTACTGAAATCCACAACTTAAAAAGGATGCAGGGAAAGATTTTCTCAGTATTCTCAGAAGATGAAAGCAAGATTAAGTAAAATTTATTTGATCTTAGAAGGTCAACCTATCATCAAACAATAGTCCCAGATTCTTGACTTATCTGGAGGCAGATGGAAATGTTCCTAGATCCTGAGTCACCAAGTAGGGGACTAGAAAGATGTGTTGTTTCCAAACAGAAGAACCTCAGGTATTTCTGAATTAAGTTGATGGGAATTGTTTTTCAGCCATCTTCCAACTTCTCTCATGCAGTCGTGGAACCTATTTGCTACCTCGAGATGGTTGCTTGAGCTGGAAGCCACAATCTGGGTGTCATTAGCATAGGATACAATGGAGAACCCAAAAGAGCAAATCTGTCTAGGCAAAGGTGTGACTTAAATGTTGACTAGTGTGAGGCTTAAAGAGGACCACTGTGGGATTCCCCAAGGTAGAGAGAAAGGTTTAGACCCGTAATCACCAAGCTAAACAGACTGTTTGCTGTCTGAGAGAAAATAACTTAGTAGGGCCAAGGCTGAGTCCTTGATCCTTATGTTTTCAAGATGGGCTATGAGCACTTTGTGAGTGACCCTGTCAAATGCAGAAGACTGCTCTAGGAGGATAAGTGCAGCCTTACCACCATTATTTTCAATCGATCTAACTTTTTCTGTTGCTACAATCAGGGCAGATTCAGTACTATGGTTGGTTCTGAAGCCAAACTGAGAGTAGTCAAGCAAATGATTCTTATTTAGATTGGAAGAATGTTCCTCATTCATAGCCTTCTCAACAATTTCGGCTGAAAGTGGTTGTCGAGAGATGGGACGGTAGCTATTAACTACGTGAGGGTTGAGCGTGGGTTTCTTAATTAGCGGTAAAACAGAGAACTTTTTCCAAGTCTAGCAAAACATCCAAAATTAAACATATTTTTTTTAGATCTAAGGCTACTGTCTCTGGTGCTAGCTGTAATATTGTGGGAGGGAAGGGATCTAACGGAGCACCTGATTTAGTCAATTCAATTTGTTTTGTCAGCATTTCGACTGTCAGAGAGGTAAATTAATTCAGAGTCATAGAACCCATGATAGTGTGTTCATGGTTCTAATTTCAATTGTTCAAAAGGATTTTAAGTGTTCACTGTCTTGGACATGTCGGGCTCTCCTGATTCACATGATAACACTTCCTATGCCTCAGAGACCTCCTTAAGACTTTCAATCAATCATTCCCTTAGATGAAAGTTCCAATGTTTCTAGAAGGTTCACAGGATTTGGCTCAGTGCAGTCTTCCAGGTGAAAGCTAAGGTCTCAGAGGTCTCAGAGGAGGATGAAGGTGATGGCTTTGATAATGAGGGGTGTGATGAAGTCAGTGTTGCCAATGGTGAAATTGGCGTGGATCCTGGCGGTCAGTATATGAGGGTTCCATCCAGGGACAAGTTGGCTATGATGTGTATCTTGAATGTGAGTCGCTCCGTGTAGCTGGTGGGAGATTTTGTGCAGGTGGTGCAGCTGATGGTATATTTGAATATGATGGCAGCTCCACCTTTAGGCTTGTGCTGAGGTCTTACCTAATGATCTTCTAGCCGGCGTGGATGGCTGTAGTGATGTCTGGTGCTGACATTGGGTTTAGCCATGTTTCTTTGAGAAGGAGCCGGTCTGGAGCATGGTTGTGCAGTAGGTCCCATATCTCCATGGCGTTTTTGCTTAGTGACCGGGTGTTGAGGAGCATGTATGCAAGCGTGGCAGGTTGTTTGGATGGTGTTTGATCTGTGTGAGTGAGTGGCTGGTTTGTGTGAGTCAGTGGGATAATGGGTGCTGTTCGTGCAGGAGTGGCGGGTGTTGGGTGTGGGAAAGTGTATGAAAACTTGCAGGAGGTGAACATTTCATCCATGTTGTATGGTGCAGTGTGGCAGCAGTCCAGTAAGCAGCATCTCGGGATTGAGGGCATGAAGGAGCGCAGCAGGACATTGGTAACTAGGAGAGAACCAGATGAATGGTTGGAAACCCAAGGATTGTCACTTACAGAGCAGAGGGGCAATGGGAAAAATACTTTCCTGATGCTTTTTCTCTTGTGACGAATGGCTATTCCCCACACTTATCAATGATAAGAAGTAATATCTGCACATATACCATGCACATATCCTTTCCCTTTTGTTTCATGGTTCTAGTGATATCTGTTTGCACTAGACAGCAAAGTGTTTTTTCTGTAATGTGCTTTAGTACTTTATCGTATTGTTTTTTGGCTGATGCATAGAACAGATTTAAGACATTTTAGATTGATACTTGACTTAAGGATGAGTCTTTCATATGAATATTGCAGTTGCATATAATTATTTTTCATAATGAAAACATTCTGTAGACTTGATGTGTGGTGAAAAAAACCCTTGTCATGACTCCTAAAACATTTCTTTAGACATTCTTTGCCTAGGGTGGTAAATCTTAGGTCGAGGGTATTTTAGTATGCTGGAAGTATTCACTACAACTATTTGACACAATCTCGGAAGAAATTTATGTTTTATTATGACGGAAAATCTTACCTGTTGTGCGTCTTCCCATTTTTCTTTATTATCTTCATCTAGCAGGTTACTAACAATTTGAAAGAAGTTCTGCAAATTGAAAAACAGAAAACAGCTAATAATATGCAAATAAAAACGAATTTAAGAAGTACTGTTTTCGCTTCAGAAACACACAGGTACTATTATGCATCACTGTCACGTGCAACTGTAACGTGCAGTTACTCACTAGATATAAAACAACACGTTTTTAGAGACATTCACAATGTATGAGAAATCTGTTTGGAGTCCTAATATTATCCTGAGCATATGGTTTATTGACTACAAAATGTTAATCACAAACAGAGTTTTTGAACTAATAGCAGTTTTTCACAGAATACAGAACATAGCAGAGTCTATCAAATAAGAAGCAAATAATATATTTAATATTATGTTGTAATAATTGCTATTATTTTCTTGTGAGTGTTACTGCTGCTTGCTGTCTGTGATTGTAGTCAGGTGTGGCCGATTGTCTATAAACCTATTAAGCAGTGTGGGTGTAATACTCAGCATACATGACATACTTGCTTGTAGGCACAATCTATAAACGTAATTTTATATGTGGCATGCTCAGATTTGCAAGATTGCAAGGGGGCAGGGGAGTAAGTTCACCTAAGTATGCATTTATATTTCCTTTTATATCTCATGTTTTATCTTTTGTGTAGAAAGGTGTGCATAGCAAGAGATGTACATCTATATGTGCTCGCATTTCTGAGCCTAGTTTACCTTTTGAATCAAGAGCTCTGTGTTTAATAATTATATATATATATATATATATATATATATATATATACATGTATATATATACATATATAAACAAAAAACCAAGAGTTGCCCCCAAAGATGAAGCCACAACACAACGTGCTGTTCCATAACTCCTTGGATTTATTTAGCCAGACAGCAGCACACAAATAAGCCAAACGCGTTTCGGGCGTTACGACGCCCTTGATCACTGGCAATGGAGACCCCATTCAAGCAGTCCACCTAAGCACCTTATAAAGTCCCGCCCATGTGGGAGTGTGCCGCGAGAATTCTGGTCCATGTAGTCCGCTTGTAAATACAACCCCAGTGGGCAATGCGGGCCCACAATAAAACATGAACAGTCTTACCCCAGTGGGTATGTGCTGTATGAGGCTAAACGCTGGTAACATCCTCCTTGGAGTGGACACGCTGTTCCAGTAGTGCCTCTTCGTCTTTTGCACTACGGACCTGCAAATACGCAGTGGGGCCTTATCGCGGCTGAGCCTGCCGCTTTAAATCCACACCAAGAGTTGCCCCCAAAGATGAAGCCACAACACAACGTGCTATTCCATAACTCCTTGGATTTATTTAGCCAGACAGCAGCACACAAATAAGCCAAACGAGTTTCGGGCGTTACGACGCCCTTGATCACTGGCAATGGAGACCCCATTCAAGCAGTCCACCTAAGCACCTTATAATGTCCCGCCCATGTGGGCGTGTGCCGCGAGAATTCTGGTCCATGTAGTCCGCTTGTAAATACAACCCCAGTGGGCAATGCGGGCCCCCAATAAAACATGAACAGTCTTACCCCAGTGGGTATGTGCTGTATGAGGCTAAACGCTGGTAACATCCTCCTTGGAGGATATATATATATATATATATATATATATATATATATATATATATATATATATATATATATATCAATCAAATGCATCACATCAGCTTCTTTACTGCAGCTGCTGTCAAAGGGAAACAGTGTTTCACTACTGCTCCTAAACTAAGGTAGAGGCATACTTAGTACAATATAATATACCCAGTCTCACATCACTGTCACAAATTAGACTATTAATTTGGAGGAGTGGGACCCTTACAAACTTAATAAACATAATGTGGTTTAATCTAAACAAGTTCTGAGAAAATCTCTGCTCACCCCATGACACCTGTTGCATAAGCAGTAGGCAACCCCCAAAGAAGTGTGTGTTAAGTTCAAGCACTACCAACAGTTTTAAAGTGAAGAACACAATGAAATGAAATTCATCAAGATCATCAAAATTGGATGGGGGAAACAGAGATAAGAATTTGTAGGGTTTTGAGGCAGAAATGCACCTAGAAAATTGAAAGTGCCAATGAAAGCAACAGTTCAATGTTGTCAGGGACCTAGGAGTTATTTCATGCCAACCACAATGATGCAGAAGTACAGTTCAAAGTTTTTACCTTTGGGCTTTTTTTCTGAAATGGAAGGCGACATCTTTAAATAGGGCACGTTTCAAGGCTGTGCCTATATATTGTTGTTGGGCTCCCACTGAAGCCATTCATTTTGGAGCCCAAAGTGCCAAAATCTCAAAACAGGACAATGCTGGATTTGCAGCCACTGAAGGTATTCCATCAATCCAGGTCCAAGGTTTCACCTTCAGACTTAGTTACTTCTTAGAAGTAAACATTTTCCAGGAGGGCAGGCTAGAAGCTGTAGCTGAGCAGAGCGTCACAAAACTGGATACCTTTACCACAAGGTCCCAATGAACCTGCTTTCTGTGCAGAATAAAGTTGTGAGAGGATTGAACCTGCCTCTGGGGAGTGCGCCAATACATTTGGGTCGGGTTCACGCTGTATAAAACCACAAAACAAATAAATGTTTTTCTTTCCCTCCTGGAGTGATACCTTCCTGAGAAAGCCTCAGCACCCTAACACGTTCACCTGAAAGTGAAAAAAAATATACTTTTCTTCAACTGCTGGGAGAGCCCTTTCTGGTCAAGCTGCAGTCCCTAACTCCTTAGATTAGGTTTCTATGCACCCTCTCCAACCAGGTCTCCTGCAAGGTCCTGTCTTCTATGGCCAACTTGACCCTCTTGGAATTTGAGTGATGTGCCCCTCTAGGAGGAAAACAGGAGGCCAACCACCTGTCCCTTAGAGATTAGTTCTAGTCTCTGGTTGGCAGGTGGCAGGTGGAGATATGATTAATTGAGTCCTTGAAACCTTGCGTGGATTCTCTTCTTTCAGCAGGAATTGGGAGTGTGGAGTCTTCTGCCAGATGGTACTTCTTCAAGTGCAGTTGTCCTAGGTGATGGAATGTTCTGAGAATGTGGTGCCAGGTCTACTCTGGTAACTAGTAAGTGATCAGAAAAATCTATTTAGCCACTGTCCCCAATCTCTTTTTTTCAGCACTTCCCCTTTGCCTTACCGTAACTTATCCAGGAGCCCCTCTTTCTATACAGCAGAACAATTGTGTTGCATAGCAAATCTGTCTTCTGCTCATTGACCACTTCTCTAGTTGGAAGAGCTTTTCTCCCATCTGAATGTCAAAACTGTTTCTCTCTCCCACTGTGACTGGCAACTGGTTGTCTAAGAAGATCCTTACGAAGAAAAAAAGAAGCCTTCACTGGAATCTCAAAATTGCCCTTCCTTGGCTCAGAGGCAGGGCATTGTCATCTGAGCCAGGATTAACTCTTCCAGTCAAATGAAAGCAGAGGTTGCCCGGGCAAGTGGACAAAAATGTGTGCCCCCTGGAACGAAAGTAGAGGTTGGCTGAGCACCCCCTTTGGTGACATCTCCCCTTTCGCTGTTGACAACTAATCACTGTAGTCTTGTGTTCCTTGAAATAAGTCCTCAATAGGAAACCGGCATTTAAGCTCTAGCAGAATGTGCACCTTAGTGCCGTTTATGATTATTTGTTGGCCACATTTTGATTTCATCCTTATTGTACATTTTCATGACTGCTTTTTTGTATTTGTGTTGATGTGTGTGATATTATTTGATTTATTTCTCTTAATAAAAAGATTTTTATTTTTTAAACTCTCCCAGTAAAGGATGTGTAATTCAGCTCTGGAGGCATGATGACTAACAGATCTGGTTTTAAGCCACTTTTGAATCAAGAAGCCTAAAGTACATTTTTATAAAGTTGCCTTTCCACTTATGTTATCAAAAATCAATTTTCAACATTACATTAGATTTTGAAAATTGTGTAATAAAAAATAATGAAGGACATTGCTAGCATTTTCACAGGCGGAGATATAAAATTAAACATTCTGATTAATAAGACAAGCGGTACTTAATTAGTCCATGAGTCTTGTGATTTAAAAGACTGGAATAATTCTTTATTTTTCAAAATGACAGCCAACGCGTTTCGTTCATGAGAATGAACTTTTCAGGGCATGCGTATCAACTCCTGGTTGGGGAAAACGATAGTGTCGGATGGTAGTCCGGGCTGCACGGGCCACCTTGATAAGGGCCGATGTGCGCTAAGTCTGGTATTGAGGCTGAGTGTAGAGCTGTCCGCTTGTAAACAGTGCAGTTGGCACTCAACAACGGCAAGTGCTGGAGTGGTTTTTGTGCACACTCAAACTAGATTGACTACTTTTTTCAAAATCAACAAGGGAATTACACAGGGTAGTGCGGTCACTGTGTCCGCCGTTGTGTGGAACCATTTTTAACATTCTAATTAATCCAGGCTTTTCACATGGAAAACGATTTTTTTAAATTTGTTTTTATTGAGCAGAATAAAACAACATACATTAAAGTCAGCATCCCTTAACATCGATATATATTATGATACAATTAATACATCATTTTAAATTATAGAGGAGTAATCATCTTCATCCTTCTCTTGTACTAAAGTGCAGATGCAGTTAAACTCAGAACCCTGAGAACATCATTGAGCAGCATAATTTAAACAATTAGACAAAATGCCAGTGCTAGTGCAAATATATGCTGTGAAAGGAAGCTAAGCTAAAGTGCAAGCCTTCTCTAGTACTAAAAGTGCAAAAAATAGAGTTAAGGTCAAAGAAATATCATTTGACAGTGTAATGTACACGATCAAGTAAAGTGCAAATGCAAGTGCAGATATATACTCCCATTCTCGTAGAAAAGGAAATGAAAATATCATTGATGACCCGGGAGTATGATTCATAAAAGAAAATCAGAAATGATCCTTACCCCTGGACCTTCTTATTGATCATAAACATAATGCAAATAATTATTCAACACCAAATTGTCCCTGAAGATGTCTTTCCATTTGATCAAAATGTTTCCAGATTGACTCAAATTTCTTAATCGCTCCCACCCTTTTAGCATATGCTTCTTCAAAGGTTCTCACATGTTTCATTTTTTTATACCATTCAATAAGAGTTGGGGTCTTGGTTGTTTTCCAATTCTGCAAGATCAATGAACGTGCCACCAAGAAGGAAATTGATATAAACATTTCACCCCCTTTTGTTAACACCTGATTTGGTCTTTGTTTTAATAAACCAAATGATGCTGCCGCCGGTTCTAGTTAAACAATGGTTCCGATAGTATGGCTAAGCCCAGCACATAATTCCAGCCAAAACTGCCTCAAACTAGGACATGTACAGGCAATATGTAGCCAACCGCCCTCACAGGCTTGCTGACATCGAAAACAGGTATTTTCCACATCCGGATAGATTTTATGGAGGGCCTGTGTTGTATAATAATCCGACCATCGGGACAGAAAAGCCATCCCTTTAAAATTGTCAGCCCTAAGTAGCTTGTTGCCATTCTGCGAAATCGCTTGCCATTCTCTAATTGAGAGATTGCAGGCCAATTCATGTAATGTGGCTCGATCAACAGAGTGAAATAGTTTTAGAATTTCAGGCACAGTGAGGGAATGCTTTCTAAATACACTGTGTGCTAATTATATATATATATATATATATATATATATATATATATATATATATATATATATATATATATATATATATATATATGACACCCTGTGCTATTAATTTATATGTTAGGCACCCTACCTTGTGGGTTTACCAGGTACACTATAGGAATTACTTATTCTCATAATACAAAATTAGGTTTCCCCTATCTGCCAAAGGCACTTTTTCTTGCCTTGTGCTACTATGTTACATTTAAACTGCATCATAGGCCGAGCTCAGTGGCACACCTGGCAGCCATATTTTTTTGTCATATATCTGCATGATGTAAACACACACTGTAGCCCCCACATAACATTTAACTGCCATGCCATTGATGCATTTTCTATGCCATCTACTATGGCCTTACAAGAAAGTTAATTAGTCTAGTTGGTTTAAACCAATTTTACCGATGCCATTTTTTAGCAATATCACAGTACACAAACTACTAATAATGGCAAAATATGGTCTAGAAAAAGGCAGAACATCTAGGTTGATCATGCAGAACATGGTAAATTTGTTACAAACTCTTGCCACACTGCCATAACCTTTTTAACTGCCATAACTTCTATGCTGGACTACTGCAACAACGCTCTCCTCAGTTTCTTCAAATAGTGCTTCTAACCCTCAACAACTTTCTAAACATCACCTCATCCAATTGCAATAAGAAAGGGGCATGTTGCCTTTTGTTAATTATTAATTTATGTTCCTGGTGTGTGTGGAATCCAATAAAAAACAGTTTGTAGAAACCGGGTATTATGTTGTGTGAAAATGGAATCGGGACAATATTAAAAAAGAGTTATTTTCAATACATACATAACAAATATTTACAATTAGAAATATGAGGGATATATGGATTTGAACAGAATCAAATTGTTCAGGTTAATTTTCAATGCTTTGATTAGAATCCAGTTCTCTCAGATGGAAAGTAAACAACCAAAACACTTGAACTTTATGTTACTCAGAGTACAGCTGGTCGTAAACTTGGGAAAACCAGGAAATTTCACACCATCGATGTGGGCCTATGATTGTGATTTGCACAATACTTTGTTCCTACAACAATAACTTTGCCCATCCCTAACAAAATGGGGGAAGTACTTAATTGTCCTTAGGGCAGAAACATGAAGCTTACCCTGCTGCCAAATTCCTTTTCAATCTGTTATCATATATTATCACTAATAGGACAGTCTTCCGGTAGGCCATAAACGTAGCTTAAACTAAGAGACCAATCAGGGATAATTTCCATACTGTTCCCTGCCCTTGTGGGTAAACCTGGAATTATGAAATTTAACCCATATCTCTTGACTAGGAGTGAATGTTTGATTCATTCAGCATTCCGTCGATCATTTGTTTGCACAGCACTTTTCACACTACGTGGGATGGGTTTGCCCAGACGTAGGTCCCTTGCTCGCTTTGCCACTGGATTCAAGCTAGCCTGGCTGATGAGGGGTGTTACTCTGAAACCGGTCCCAGGAAGCTTGGCAGTTCAGGGTGGACTGTTCCCATGAGGAGCAGGGTCAAGACAGACTTTGCATATAGCTGGTTCCAAACTGGGGTGGTGTAGTTAGCAAAAGAATGATGGATTTAACCCAGATCTCTTGAGTGGGGGTGAATGTGTGTTTAATGAAGCATTCCGTCCATCATTTGTTGCTGCAGCACTTTTTGCCCTAAGAGGGATGGGTATGCCCAGACATGAGTCCGTTACTAGCTGTGTCACTGGATTTAAGCTAGTCTGACTGATGAGGAGTTTTACCCCGAAACCGGTTCCAGTATGCTTGTTTCTGGTCCAGGGACGATCCGGCTTGGCAGGTCGGGCTGGACTGTACCCATGAGGAGCAGGGTCAAGGCTGATTTGCATATGGCTGGGTCCAAACTGGAGGTGGCGTTGTAAGAAAGAAAACGATGGATTTAACCCAGATATCTTGACTGGGGTGCATGTTTGATTCATTCAGCATTCCATCCATCATTTGTTGCCGCAGCACATGTGGGTGAACCTGACATAATTTTCAGTGAATATCACAAGTAACTCATCAGGATGATGGGTTCTGAGCTGGCTTCAAGGTGAAAGGTTTTAGAGCTTTTATAAATTCCTAAACAAATAAATATATAAAAATAGCAGAAACAGAAGTGAATTATTGCAAGCACAAAAGGAGGAACAGAACTCAGCAAAAGATTTATATGAGAACAATAAATGGTGCATCTTTAAGAAGGGCCGATACAGAGAATGGGAACCTCCATAGAATTATATTGAAACTAAGGTAAGAACCAGTTTTAGAAATTAACCCAATTTTATGTTTGTGAGTTTAGAACTAATTTTAAGAATGATTTACCACCAAAAGGTAGCATGATTATTTAACAATTTAATACACGATTCTAACAATCCCTGAAATACAGTTTATGTATGTAACACAAATACCAGTCCATGTCAGGGTGAACCATAAGAGTCACCAAATAAACATGTGCTTAGCCCTCTTGTAGCTTGGCACGAAGCAGTCTGTCTTAACCTACAAGCAATGTGTAAAGTATCTATGCAGCACTCAAACAGTGATAAAGTGAAAACACAACACCAATAAAATCCCAAACAAATTGTGTTCTTACTGTCTCAAGAATCAAGAGAGCCAGAGGCGGGGGTGCTCTTTTTCCTACCTTGCTTCCAAGTTGTCACATTCCTGGCCCACCAGCCTTAGACTTATTAAGAACCTGTTAAACTTTAGAAATCAGCTGAAGCCTTATCTGTATGGCTAAATGGTTCTGACTCCAGTATGGATGGCGAGCTCTGGGAAGCCCGATTCGGGTAGCCATGCAATTTAATAAATACCTGTTACTGTATTCATCTACATGTATCAATTCCTAAGTACATATGTCAATTTATTAATTCAACTGGACTAGAAAACCATTTGAGTAGTTATACATTTTCAGTAATGCACATATTTCAAGTTCCAAGCTTTATCCCCTTTCTATTTGCGATGAGACTCACAGGTTATCGTCGATGATAAACGGTTTGTCAGTGCCTTAACGGTGCCAGCGATTCTCACAATGTATTAATGAGGATTCATCCCAGATTGTGTAATCTTGGGATATAATTGTCCTCCTAAAATGCAGTTACATAATCCCCTTACTGTGAATGAATAGGATTTAGAAAGGAATTATAATGAAAAAGCAAGTCGTTTTTAGCTTTTCTTGTATGAATTTTCTCCTCTCGCTACCAACCATATCTTTTTTTTCCGGTGACATTTTGCCCTTGTCACATTAGCCAATTGTTTTTTTTCTCGTCGCTTCGACATCCTGCATCTCTTTCAATTATCCTTCCGCTGGCAACTGTACAAACAAAGCCACCACGGTTTCGGCGTGAAAACGAATGCTGATATGAAATAGAAGAATTCCTGTTTCGTTCCCAGTTTACCGGAAAATATGAGAAATGGTTTTAAAAGTAGAGTGTATTAAAGAAAAAAACATTTCTTTAGTTCTTTCACAATATAATAAATGACTATTCCCTATTAAGAGACTTCTAATATGAAAAGTATCCTCTGTCTGGGAGACACACCATAATATTCAAAATCAACTTTTTTTTTTCTTACGAAAGACAAGCGTATTCGGCTTCATTGTAGGAATAACACATTTTCCTAGAATAAAAATAGTTATATGCTAGATGCTGTTTTCTCACAAAGATTTAAATTAGGCAGCATTTTACAAATTACATATAACATGTAACATGTAATTACATATAACGGCCCCCACAACGTTAAGGAGGCCTGGCCTCCACCTTGGGGGTGCCCAGGAGTGGACACCTCACAGGGAAAGCCAGGATGGGTTCCACAGCGGTATTCGTACAAGCGCCTTGAGACCCTTGTGGGTGAGTAGTGCGCTATACAAGTATCAATTTCAATTTCAATATTAAATGCACAGCAATCACCTTTACTGCCCTATGTACATCAACCATTGGATCTGAAAAACAACACTGGCACATAATGAGTTGTGCATCTGAATCTCTGCGTTGATTTTTTAAATCAGAGAAATTAACAGAAACATATTACAAGATGCCAATGTCAGGAATTAAATTAAACATACTATTTTGTTTCTCATGGGAAAACTTTATGGCGCACAACATTAAAAAAAAAGAAATTAAAGAAAACTCATAGATATGTTAGAAATAGAGAGGCTACACTAAGCAGAGTAATGAGGGAGAGAAGAAACCTTGAATGAGAAAGTAAAAGAACTAGCATAAGAGAGAAAAGGACATCCAAAGAGCTACACATACTGCACCCTTGTATTTTGTGTAAAATAAATGTACCCAATAAACTATCATCTTCCTTATTAAAGTGGCGGTGATAGCAACTCTGTGGTTATTGTTTGGATACGCATCCATTGAAAAGGTTTTTTTGGTTCACTGATAACTTTATTGCATCTTTAACAAAATTGGCGGTTGTTTAGCATACCTGGCTAACATTCGGCTTCAAGGTTTGCGCAGAGCTTCGAGGGAAAAAATAAAGAAGGGTCAAAAAGCACACTGGACAAGTTTGCTTTTTGCTACTGCAACTAAGACTTGTGATATAGGTCGAATTGTAATCAGAAAACCTGCTTTTTCTGCCTGGTGTTAGCTAAGACCTTTTAATTTTACTCAAATTTTAAGCATAATATACTTATTAAAGGGGCTTTCGGCCACCTCTCTTCATTTATTGTTCTATGGTTGTGTTACTTACATTTTGCTTCTGCCCACTACGGCATACATACGGGGCAGTTGGTCAGCCGACTTAATTCACTGGTTAACTACACTTTAAGTGCCTGCATTTTCAAGAGTGGTTCCTCCTAAAGAGCGGAGGAGTGTTGCCCCGCCTGCTGCAAGTGCAGCAGGCAAACACAAAAATATTAAATGTCATATTAATGCCATTTCATTTTATTATTATTATTATTAAGGGAGGCTTATAAAGCGCTTGGTTACGCTAGGAAGCGAGTCCCCGCACTACAGCTGAAAAACTCAGAGCAGTAGTGAGGAGTGAGCCCGATTATCTTGAAAATAGGTGTGTTTTTAAGTTCTTCCGGAAGCTGGATTCCGATGGGTCTAGGCGGAGATTAAGAGGCAGGGCGTTCCAGCGCTTCGCTGCCAAATGGCGAAAAGAGCGTCCACCCATGCGGGCCCTTCTGACCCTAGGGACCACAAGTAGACCTCCGTGTGAAGAGCGCAGAGCGCGTGATGGTACATACTTGGTAACTAGGTTCTGAAGTGGTGTAGGCGCTTTCCTAGCAAGAATACGGTGACAGGTACAGAGGGCTTTAAATTCCACTCTGCTTCTCACTGGCAACCAGTGGAGAGTCTGAAGGGCAGCTTTAGAATCCGATCTTTTTGGGGTTTTTAGGATGAGGCGGGCTGCCACATTCTGCAATACCTGGAGGCGGTTTATTGCCTTGCAGGTGGCTCCCAAGTACAATAGGTTGCCATAGTCTAGGCGCGATGTCACGAGGGCATGTACCAGCGTTCTCCGGGCGGACATAGGAAGGAGAGCAAGGACCTTCCGTAGGATTTTTAAAACGCTGAAACAGACACCCGCCACTCGGTCTATTTGGGGTCCAAAAGACAGGTCAGCATCGAGCCATACACCAAGGTTTTTGACTTCCTGACGGGGCATAGGTGCCTCACCTAGGCATGGAGGCCACCATGCCGACGACCAAACAGATGGACTCCCCCCCACCACGAGCACCTCGGTCTTGTTGCCGTTTAATTTAAGGCAGTTGGTGGACATCCAGGTTGCAAGATCTTGCATGCAAGCCCTGAAACTGTCCATAGCAAGTCCGGGTGCACGTGAGAGGGAGATAACCAACTGCGTGTCATCGGCGTATGACACGATGTTCAATCCATGACTCACGGCAATCGAAGCCACTGGAGAGACATAAAGATTAAACAAAGTTGGGCTCAGGGACGATCCCTGGGGAACGCCCTGTCCCAATCCTATGTCTCTAAAGTAGAGTAGTGATTTTGCCACTGATCGCAATGTGTACAGCAAGAGAGTTAGGGCAGGGGACGGGCTCAATCATGCAATTGCAGGATGACTGCTGCCCCATTCAGTGCGCATGTTGGGTTGGCTGGCTGTCTTACTATGGCCAGCGCAACGTGTGCACTGTAGACCTAGCAATCCCAGGGCTGTGGGTCAGCCAGGGAATTGCTGGCACGGACCTCCAGCCTAAAAATGACCGCTGGCTTAGCCTGCTCCCACCAATCCTGGAGCTGCACTCATGCTGAGAACAGATTGAGAGCAGCTCTGGGTTTGGTTGGATTTGTGTTCCACTGAATAGGAAGGAAGTCTTACCACTCCTGCTCGTGAACACCAGGGAAAAAGTGCCAGGGGAGCGGTATATATGGTAAGTTTGTCATCATTGTGCCACATCATATTTTAGGCCTGCTATCCGCCACTGTGCATTTTGCTCTTTCACAAGGAGAACATTCACAATGTAGTTCCTTTCAGTGCCAGTGACTTTATATTTACTCCATTAATGCTTTAGTGAGCTTAGAGCCAGATGTCACAGCAGGACACTTTTGATGTGAGGCCCATTCCAAGTTTGTCAGTTCTTGTCTGCTGCCAATAGTGTTGTAAATCCTTTTCGGAGGAGCATTTGTTTATTTAACTGACTGCAGATATTTCACAGTATACCAGTTTGTGTCCATTTGAAACTGTTCTGCATGAAGTTATGCCTTCTATCTTGCTTGCCTTCTTTCCTGCATTCTTTCTTTTCTCCCTTCTTCAATTCTTCCCTTCTTTCCTTCCCTTTCTTCTTTCCTTCATCTTTTCTTCCCTACCTTCTTTTATCTTTCATTCCTCCTTTCCTTCCTTCTTTCTATGTCTCTTTTTCTTTCTTGTCCTCTTTCCTTTTTTCTCATCTACTATGTCTTTCTTTCTTTCTTTCCTTCTTTCTTTTCTTCCATACCTTCCTTGTTTCCCTTTCTTTAATCCCTCATTCCCTTTATTTATTTATTTCTTTCCTTCTTTCTTTCCCTTTCTTTCCTTCCACCCTTCTTTCTGTTGTTCTTTCCCTTTCCTTCTTTCTCTTTTTCTTTGGTTCATTCTTTGCCATTCCTTTCTTCTTCCCCTTCCTTTTTTCTTTCTTTTCTTCTTTCTTTCCATCCTTCTTTCCCTTTTCTTTTTTGCGTCATCATCTTTCTTTTTTTCTTTCTTCAATTCTTCCTTGTCTTCGTTCTTGTTTTCTCGAATTCTTCTTTCATTCCCTTCTTTATTGCTTTCTTTCTTTACTTCTTTATTACCTCCGTTCTTTCTTTACTTTTGCCTATCTTTCTATTTTCTTTTTTTGTCTTCTTTTTTCATTTCCTTCCTTTTTCCCTTGTTAGATATGAGGGACTCTAGTTAGCAGAGGTAGGTACCTTTGACCAAATAGTGACCCTTGCTTCTAGGCAGGGTAAGGGGAAAACATACTGTAGATAACCCCTGCTCACCCCCTTGGTAGCTTGGCACGAGCAGACAGGCTTATCCCCAAGGAAATGTGTAAAGTATTTGTACCAACACTCACAGTAACACAGTGAGACACCACACAGGTTTATAAAAATAAAGTATATTTATCTAAGTTATGCAAGACCAAAACGACAAAACTCCAACACACACAATTAATACTCTTCTTTGAATGGTTCTTAGGAATGTTCTTTTAACAAACAAATGCTTAGTTTCTGTATTCCTTTTGAAAAATATAAGGGGATCAAAAACAGTCTCAGAATAAAAATAAGTTACTTGCAGAGACTGTATTTCTTCTAGTAAGCACTTAAAATATTGCAGATACTGTTCTTTTTAACACCTACGCAGTTCTCTTGTCCTCAACGGACTTCTCCCGTGGGGCTGCTCGCTCCGGCAGCGGTGACTGCAGAAGGAATGTGCCCCCAAGAATGCTGAAAACCAACAGGCTCCGTGGAGTAGGCCCTGGTACTGCAGCATGTCTGATGTGCCAGTACGGGCCATGAGGGGAGTACTTGAAGTCTGCTTTCTCCCGCAGGGCTGCTCGCTCCAGTAGCATTGACTGCAAAAGGAATGTACCCCCAAAAATGCTGAAAACCAACAGGCTCCGTGGAGGGGGCCCTGGTACCGCAGCATGTCTGATGTGCCGGTACGGGCCATCAAGGGAGTACTTGAAGTGGAGGCTTCACTCGGCGATGAAGACTGGAGCACTCTCCCACTCACACCCCGCCCAGGATCTGGACCGGAGTCCGAGCATTACCTGGGGGGGGTTGCCTTGCTCTCTTCCTCGCTCACATCAGACATCCTGTGGAGCAGCTCCGGCACCAGCAGCTGTTCTCTTGCCGAGGGGAGACTCCGGCTGCCAGGCGACGCGCTGTAGCCGATCGGGTTACGGCGCTCTCTCTCTCTCCTCTTGGATCTTAGGCATGTAACTCGGGCCAGCGACAGTGACGCTCCCTCACACCACACGGGGATGATCACAGCCTCGTAGATGACTCGGGCCAGCAACAGTGATGGCCTCGCAGTTGATCATGACTTCAGTTCCCTATGCATGGTCACACCCACACCACGGCGTAGAGGTGTTCTTTAAAAACAAAGTATTCCTCAGCAATACAAGCCTCACAAAGGGTGCCAGCTGTGCCCAGACACATGCACACAGCCGCTTAGAGGTGGTTTTGGAAACTTTGATGATCCTGAGTTTCCACAACAGGAGGCCAGCTCTTCTCAGGCCCTTGGAGACTTTTCCTGTAGGACACAGCACACAGCAAAGTCCTTCTTCAAGCAGGGGTACACAGCACACAGCAAAGTCCCTTGCCCTCTCCTTAGCAGAACAACAAACTGCAGGCCAGCCTTAGACACACAGCAAGGGCAGTACTCCTCAGTCTCTTCATCTATTCTCTTTGGCATCAGGTTCCTCTTGATCATAAAGTCGTCTAAATTATAGGGCTTTCAGCTGTAATTTTTATACCCCAAAAGTCTTTGTTCTCGATGTGTCAGGGGTCCTGGACCCAGTCCAAACCAGTTCTGGGTGTACTCTGCCAGTGCACAACTTCTTCCTTTGTGAATGTGGGCCAGGGTCTTCAGACGCACCGCAGGGGGTGGAGCCAGTCTTTTGTGGAAGGCAGGCACAGCCCTAGTCAGGGACAGATACTACTCCTCCCACCACTCCAAATGCAGATTGGCCTATTCAGCTCAGGCTGACTCACCCAGACTCCTGGAGCCACCCCAGCCCCTGTCACTCCAAAGCCAGACAGTCAATCCACAACCAGGCAGAGGCACACAGAAAGGTTGAACAAGAAAATAGCCACCTTCTAAAAGTGCTATTTTCAAACACAGAATTTATAAAACATCTTTACTAAAAGATGTGTTATTAAATTCTGAGTTCAGTGATACCAGACTCCAATTTATTCTCTCACTCCAATGGGAAGATATGCAGGTAAAAATGTTACACAGCATTCCCCATTCTGTCCTATGGGCAAGATAGCCTTTCAATAGTGAAAAACGAAATTGACAGTATTTCACTATCAGGACATAGTACACACACCAATACATGTCCTACCTTTTACAAACACTGCACCCTGCCCAGGGGGTACCTTGGGCCTACCATTGGGGTGTCCTATGTGTATCAGAAGGGAAGGGTAAGGCTTGGCAAGTGGGTACACTGGCAGGGTCAAAAATGACAGTTAGCAAACTGCGTGCAGGCACTGCGGTGGCAGGCCTGAGACATCTCTTAGGGGCTACTCATGTGGGTGGCACAATCAGTGGTGCAGGCCCACTAGTGGCATTTGATTTACCCGCCCTGGCACATGTAGTGCACTTTACTAGGGACCTACTGGTAAACAAATATGCCAATCACAATATCAATTAATACAGGGAGCACTTACACTTTTACACTGATCAGCCATGGCAAAGTGCCCAAAGCATCTAAACTGGCAAAAACGAAATCCAGCACAGCATCAAAGACACAGGAGGTAAAGGCAAAAAGTCAGGGAAAACCACGCCAAGGATGCCAGGTCTAACATCCCTCTTTCTTTTCTTTTATCTTTGTTTCATTTTTACTTGCCTTTTTTATTTTTATTTCTTTACTTTTTTCTTTCATGTCCTCTTTCTCAAAGGCAAGAGGCTAGCAGCCAGAAAGATTGGCTTCTCTAAGACTGTGTTGCCCAAGATCTTTTGTTTTTACATAGTTTCTTATTAGAGTTTTAAGCCAGATATCATGCATTTGTTTGTTGTTGTGTCAGTCACATTTTTCATCTACCCAATCCAGCACGTTTCAAGGGGCAATATGCCAGTCCATTTCTGCCATCGGCTGACTTCACTCTGAATTACAGCATGCTGTCTATTCACAGGAAGCACATCCACACACAAAGTAGTTCCTGCCAGTGCTAGGAAGTACTATGGTGATGTGTTCTTTTGTGAGACAAAAAACAATTTTACTTTCAGACAGTGATTTCTTTTTTACATTGATTAGAGCTAGGTAGCTTCCTGAACAATAAAGTTTTGCTAAATCCATGACAAAACAAAATAAGAATTGCCTAAAGGCTGGCGGCGAAGCCACATCTATTGTCTTTGCTAATGCTTGTTGTGCTTTGCCATGATTTAATTAATACTTTTTTGAGGTATCTAGATTTGAAAATGGTGTCAAGTGGGCTTCAGAGGATTCAAATTTAGCAATATTTTGGCAAGTGGAATAGCGAGCTTGAAACTCTTTATTTCTTTAATATTTTAATTTTTTATGAAATGTGAATTGTTGATGAAGAGCTCGAATACTGTTTTGTTTCAGTCATCTTAGAATTTGTGAATTTAGTCAAACACCTGAGTTGTGGAAAATAAATGTACAGAGAAGGGCAGGCATGTTAAGAACTCTTAAAGCACACAGGGACATTGGTAGGTTCCTAGAGGCCCTAAAAAACGGCACAAAAATAAAAGAAATACATTATAAGGACAGTAAAATAATGAAGTTCAAAAGAGTTAAGAACATGTGTCTGCCATTTTGCATTTGGGAATGATCCTAATGTTTTCAAGCATGTGAGATTCAGTGAATGCGTGAAATTTACAAGTGTAAAACCTAAAGTGAAATACAAACGTCATCACTGTAAGAAAGATCAAATTAGAGAGATGGTGAGGTAGGATGATAAAACGCACATGAGAATCAATGACTATCATCAATGTGAAATAGGAAAATTCATGCAGAACGCGCTTGCAAATAAATGAGAAAAAAATGGTGAATGTGGAGTTTCATGAAAAAAATTGGGTATTAAGGCATCAAGCCTGTGGTGGAGTGCAGGACACGGTAGGATGCATTGGCTACAGAGATGAGTCCAACCACTGGATTTCAAGGGTGTATTGCACAGGTCCTGGTCACTGGTCAGGCATGGTGTGCTACTGCTTGGATGAATGGGTGTGCACAGCGGGGACTGAACACATGACTGGTTGGGTGCAGGGCTTAGCCTTGCTTGCAACTGTTGGGTCACACGGGCGGTTGAGCACAGGACATAGTGAAAGGTATTGGACAGTGAAGACTAGGCACATGAATGTTAGCCCGGCATCCAATCACTAATGCTACTTTTGAAAAAAATGAGAAATTCACAGAAGGCAAGTACAGCTAAAAAAATAAGTTATGGCTTGTATTGCGGAAACACTTAAATCTTCCCACTGGAATTAAATGAAACCACAGTGTTAAAGTGATGCCATGGTTCAAATGCAGAACTTGAAAACCCCTAAATTGTGTCAGTTATTGTTTGCTACACAAACCTCCCCTGAAATATATAGCTAATAACCTTCAATATACCAAGTTTGGCTTAAAGTGATGTCTACGTGCTGTGTAGACTGCTTAAGAAAATGTTTTCAAAGGTTATTGTCTAAGTTAATGGTGCATTTGCAGAGGTGGGCAAACATCAATGTAATGTACGCATCAATGTAGATTATATTGTCAACAATATTCACAAAAACCAGAGCAGTGTTGGCCCTAGGACAACCACACTAGTGCTAGTTTTTAAATGTCCAGTGATAGCGCTCAACCTCTTGTGGTTCCACTGCTCAGGAACCACCACGTATACACCAAAAACTTTAACAAACAGGAAGCACTTCATGTGTTGCAAAAAAATCTTATTCTGGAAATTCAAAACAGTTCAAATGTCTCTCACATGATTATTTCTTCTTTTAATCCATATATGACGCTGAACATCCTGTGATTCTTGGCAAATCACTTACTCTCACAAACAAACAAAAATAAATGTGTCCTCATGTAATGCAACTGGTGCTATGTAAAGCGCTCCGATACCCGATTCGGATCAAGTTCGCGCTATATAAAACTTTGTTAAAAAATATATATATATGAGGAGGTAGCCATAATACAGTTTCCAAAGAACGTTTTTGGTTACATCAATACATCACACTTCAGCCTAGCCAACACGTTTCATGATGAAGAGGACTTTATCAGGGTTTGCAAAATCTCGAGAGAAACAACTATCCCATGACGGCGCATTTGCATGCTTTTCTGTATTACTCTGCAGAACTCACCTGAGAGAGACTGCTCTTTTAATGTCCTACTCACACCGGTACATTCCATGAAAGATCTTAATCTGTGTCTTAAAATTGTGTTTAACATAACACCAATGTAATTCTGTTATGTGTAACAATTGATGGTATCATAAGTGATAATGACAATGACATCAATGATGATGACATTAGGGATGCCATGTAGGATCTTGTCTGTGATCTTAACAATCATATATTTTCAGATGTCTTAAGTGATGTCATATTTGAAGTCATCTGAGATGTTATCTGTAATGTCATGTTTGAGTTCACGAGCAATGCATTGTGGTGGAATGCTTTATGGTTTATGTAGAGGTTTGTAACAGGAGAATTTCAAAGATTTCTTAATTCTGATTTTGAACCATAACATCACATCAATTGTGGTTTTTTTCTTTAAATAAATAGATAGCTAACCAGACACATAGACACATAGGAATGGTTAGTCTTGTATTATTCTCCATTAATGCCATTGTGAGAAAGTAGCTTATTAGTTAGGGTTAACTGAGGGCCACCACAAAAAATAAAAGTACTTTCTCACAACTGTTTCAGTGGTGGGGTAGGAGGTCTGGGAGAGATTTAGTTTCCTTCGCCTGTCCAACATCAGTGACCATTAACAATGTCTGCCCTGTCAAAGTGGTACCTCAGGTGACTGTTATTGATCACCCAGTGGTGGTGTCCTTACCAGTGCTTGATCAGCTCCTGACTGGTCTCCAAGCTTCTGTTAGCGCTTTCAGGATTGTGGAAGTGCAGGCCCATTGCAAAGTCCACAATGACCTGTACGAGTTCCTTGGGAGGTTTCTTCCACTCTTCCCAGACAACCCATCTGACAGGGTGCCCATGCAAATGTTCAAAGGGGCTGAAGCCTTCTACTTTTTGTGGTGCCATCCTTAAGGCAAATAAAAGGCATGGTAGAAGAATGTCCCACATTCATATGAGTTTCTCAGATAACCCAGTAATGATACATTTTATGCTCCTGTTGAATCTTTCCACAAACCCATTGGGTGGGAGTAATATAGGGTTATTATCTTGTAAATCACCCCACACTCATTCCACTTAAGATTCAAGTAAGCATTGGGTAGGCGAGGGGAGTGTGCCCCCACCCCCATGGACTCCTCACCATTGCTGTCACATTCTTCCTTGGACCACAGGAGTCCTGCCCTGGCCTTCATTTCCTCCAAGGCCCATTATATTTCTTCTAGTGTAAGCTTTTTTTCCTCTAGTGGTATAGCTGCCAGTTTGGCCCACAGCTTCTTTGCTAGCTGCCTGGTGCTGAGCTCCATCTGGTGGGTAGCCAGTTCAGAAGTACTTATGCTGGCAGAGTCCTTGTCACTCCTAGCCCTGGAGAAAGCACCAGAAAATTCATTTTGGGCTAGGCTGTTCCCTGCCTCTTCTTCCTCTGGGGTTTCCTCAATCAACCTCTTTCCAGGGCCTTTCCTGAGGATCTTTCATAGTCTGCCTTCCTGGCATTCAGGCCTATCGTCAGCTTCCTTTGCCTTGCACAGGGCCTTCATTTCCACTACTTTGAGGGTAGCCAGGAAAGCCAGATGAAACTCCACGGACTTAAGGTGCAAAAGTGGGAATCAAAACTAAAAATATTAAAAGTGAAACAATCAAAGACCCAATACCATATAAAAATCAAAAATCTTTTTTGTTGTTAATTAGGTGAGTGGTATTGCTAAACACAATGTCTGTACACCATTGTGAGAAAGTATTTTATTAGTTGGGGTGGATTGAGATCTACCACAAGTAATGATGTGACTATCCTGTTAGGTCCAGTAAAAGGTTTCAGTAATTAAAGCCTGAGCTCAAACTTTACTATCTATGACACAGCACAGAAAGGCTTCAATTAAAGGTTTAACTTAGAGAAGATTTATAAAGCATTTAATCACACCAAAACAGTTAAAAAGTAAAAAACACAAAAAAATTAAAACTGCACTCCAATTTTTAAAAATGGAGAATAATTTAATAGGCAAAGTGACACCAGAATGACAAAAATCTAGTAGGGGGAAACAGAGATATGTTTTTAAAAATGGAGACAAAAAGCACAAATACCAATGGTAATCAATGCTCGTGGTAAACATGGACCTTTTCAAGATTTGAGGCGGACCACGATGGAACTCAGCTAGGATACACCAACCAAGTTCAAAGATTTTACTATGGGAGTTAGTGTTTTTTCTGGAAGTCATAATTTATCAGTGAGGCAAGGCAGAAGGCTGTATCCGCGGAGGGCTCCATAATGTCAGATAGGCATTGGACAAGGTCTCTGTGAAGCTGTTTGTTTTGGTGTGAAAAGGAAAATTTGAATTTTGTGGCAAAGGAAGTCAAATCTGCCGTAACATTCTTTTGGAGCCTTTGTCTGATTTTTACCTTCAGGCTTAGTCTCTTTTTCGGGGTTTGAAATCCTCCAGTGGGACAAGGAAGTGGGCTATGTCCGAAAATGTCTCTCTGAGACTGGATACCTGCTCACTGAGGTCATGCTGAAATGGATTTACTGCTACCTAGAAGCTCTGTGTGAGAGAAACCTGTTTCTTCAACCCAGAGATATTGAGCCTTGGGCAAATCATCTTGGCAGATTTGTCCCAGTTCTCCAGAGGTCTTAAAGTGCAAACATATTCTAAGTCTCAGGATTCAGGAATGGTAGGAGAAGTCCAGTTATATACAGCCATGGGTCTTAGGACCTAAGGAACAGCCCTTGGTGACAAAGACCCACCCCAGCACAGGCCTCTAGCAGGGTCAAAGTCAGGTCCAGTTGGTACTGGTCAGCTAGCCACTTTGGGAAAAAAGGTCTCTTGCAGCTGGCTGTGTCCCTGTAGCCCCACAGGAAGACAGACAACTGACTTTGGAGACTTATTTTTCCTGGGTAAAAGTGGGACCTTCACAGATCTCAAACAGCAGGTGCAGTCCTTCTCCTGTTCTATCACAGGTTAAAAGTGTTCTGAAGGAGGTGCCTTATGGTGTCACATTTATGCTTGGCACTAGCTTGTAGGTGGGGGACTCCTTCCCCCTCCCTAACCATTAGGATGAATGTTTCCAGAGGTAACCTACACACTTTTGCAGCAGTTCCAATCTGTCCTACTGTCAACAATCCCACAGTTTCTCTCACTCACTAAATACAGGATGGAGAAATTGTTTTCCTTTTATGCAGAGCTTGAGTGCCAACCCAGAGTTTTGACAGTTAGATGCTAATACAAATTAGCCTCCAGGAGCTTCTGACAAGGAAAGAGTAACTTTCTAAAAGTCATTTTTCCATAATATTCATCAAAATCCTCTTCCAAGTTTGGCTTGCAGAAAATATTAAAAATAGTTATTTAATCATTTTTGTAGCTAGTCCCAAGTCTGACATAGCAGATTTGATATTTAATATTGCTACCAAGCTACCAAGTGTTTCCCTATGGGCTAGCTAGTCTCCCTACAAGTTGACCAGCAGCAGCTAGGCTGCAGCAGTAGGCCTTGAGTCATATTTGTATTGTCACAGTAGTAGATGGCACAGTAGTGATGTAGTCCATAGGTCACAGTTAACTTTCCATGCTATGGGACACCTCATACTATCGACTTATAGGAAAATGAAATAGGCCAATTAGGAGTAAACCAATGATGACATGTTTTAGGGGTCAGAATGCATGCACTGAGGCCTGGTTAGCAGTGTCTCGGTATGCAGAGTCAAAAAATCAGCAACATATGTCAGCAAAAAAATAGAGGTGACCTTGCAAAAGAGGCACTTACTCACTGCCAGCCTTTGGGATTTGGACGAACATGTGTTTTTTAAAACTCCCACAACCTGAGATATACTTGTTTGCACATAACACTTTTTTTTTTTATTGAATGTATATTTTGGTTCAGACAGTTTAAAAAGTGTGTATTTTCCAAATTGGGAATTCTCGGGTCATCTACAGTATAAACAAAAATAGAAAAATGTTTAATTATGTAGTTCAGAAAGTGGTGTTGTGGAAAAAAACCATGCTTTATTATGAAGTACATTCAGCCTGTTGAAGTAAGACATTTTTAAAGCTGATATCTGTAAGATGCAGTCAACAATAGGTCCTGATAGCAACGAAACATTTACATTTTAGTTTTCTCTCTTGAAAGAGAGTTTTATTAAGCAAAGGGTAATTGCAAAAGTTAGCTGTGTGGTTTGAGGATATCTTTATGCAAAAGCACTGTTAAAACTAGACACCAATTATGAGAACAGAATGTAATTGCCCAGATTCTAGGTCTTCCATTAGTAATCCACATTACAAAGGAATATTAGCTGCTATACATGGAAACAAAAATCACAGGTATGGCATAATCACTTTGAAATACAGATTTTGAAACCACTGCTATTACGCATTAAAAGCAGCCAAAAGTGTGATATAAAGGCAAAAAAAAACAAAATATGTTCAAATACCTAAGATGTTGTACTATGATATCTCTCACCTGTACACCATCGGATGCAGGAACATAACTTGCTCTTCTGAATGTGTCTGTCACATTTCTGAGAATTTCTACAGAGATGAGGAGATCCCCTGCATAGAAGTGCTTCCTCTGAGTTAGGTCCAACAGTGTCTTGGTTACCAGAGCCATCCCTTCACCTGCAAGTGTTCTTTGCCCCTTTGCAAGGTGTTCCTTGATCTGTGCGAATCAAATCAGGAAAATAAAATCAGAAACAAGATAGCTGAATTTTCATGCACTTCATCAGAAATCTTGGTTTTTTGTCAATAATATAGGGCATAAAGTAGAAGTTGGAGGACAGTTGTATATCTGTCAGATTAGTGGAGTAAATCACTCTGTCACCCTGATGGACATCCCTTCTTCCAAATCTAGAGGTGCAATGGCCCTCAGACATCTCTTAACCTTGGCAGAAACAATTGACACTGTGGTTCCTGACGATGTTGTAGATGTTTGACGATAGCTCCATCAAACAGCGCAGTCATAGGTCAAACTTTTAAAAGTTTAACTTTTTTCAAAAATAAACTCCTAAAGTGAGAGTTTGTTTTTGATAAGAGCTTTCTCTCATGTTGTGGGGTAATTTTCATTTTGTTACTGTCTCTTCCCTGTGACAGACAGAGAAGAAAACCATCCGAAAGTCCCACTCTATATTGGGCGGACCGTTGGGTGGCTAACTTCCTACAATCTGTACTCCATCAGAGGAGTATGTCAGTGACAGAGCCGATGTAGGCTCTGCTATCATTAAATATAAGTTCTTCCCAGCCCTACATCAGGCAGGTGGTCTGTGCGTTAGACAGAGAGGTAGTCCATGCCAATTTACTGGATTACCCTCTGCCTAAACGCTAAATCATCCCCTTAGGCTTTCCTATCAATATGTAAGATATTATTTTATTTTATATTATATAATCAATGCTGGTCGAGAGAAAAGAGAATCAGTTAGCGGATCATAAAAGATGCTTAATCTGTCAATATTGCAAGCTTTGATTAGGTTGACACTAAAACTTTTCAAAAGTGTCAACACAAGATACAATAGCAATATAAGGCAATGTTTTGCCCTGGTCAAAATCTTACAAAGGTAGACAGCATAGTTTTACCATGCTTCTCCTTGTATTAAGGGAAATGCAATTAATAGTAATTTTTGCAAACTAAACATTTGAGCCAGAGCAAAATATGCAGCACATTGAACATTCGCAAACCAGTATTTCTGTACTGTAATATATAACAGTAACAAGGAATGATTCATAAATAGCAAATGTTCATAATGATTTCATAGTAATTTCCTACATGCAAAAATACATTTTGGTAGGAATGGAACAAAATCTGTTTGTCCCATATTATACAGAAGGGCCCCTGTCACTTTTATATAGAAAAGGCATCGGGCCAGGGGTAAAAAATAAACAAGAACATAATCTCTTTCACAACAGAACAAAACCACACAACACTTTGCCGAATTTATTATATTCAGCATATTACTTAGCCATATTTTATTTATTTTTTGTTCTTTTTATCGTCATTACAAAATAAATCATTATTTGTACTTATTACAATTCAGACATATATTAATTTCTTTATATCATACAGTGTATTGTACATTTTACAATTATTACTTTGTTCACATTCATTTTACAAATCTAAAACACCTATACCTAAAAAAAACACAACTCTATTTAACCTCCCATATCACACTTTTTACTAACATCCCACTCACTCTGCAAACCATACATTCTTCATAAACCAGTCTGGAAAAACAGCAAACGTCCTACATACACCAACGGAGTCTCTTTAATTCTCTATTTATGGTGTAGTGGCACTGGACTAGACACATTAACAGTCAACACACGTTTCGGTGTTATTTAATGTCATGTTACCACCTTCTTCAGGGCCGTATTGTAATTAAATATGAATAGAACACATCGGGAGGGCAAAAGGGGAAATTCTCTCCTCTATTTCATATATGTGGTATAATATCCCATATATTTCAGGAGAAAAAGAGTGTCAGGGATTTCAGCCACTAGGAAGGCCAACTTCACATATATGACTGGGAAATCCTTCCCTTAGGGTTCCACTATAGTATCTTGCAGGTAGAAACGGTTGACTCTCTCATTAAATTCTGCTCATATATCCCGCAGGTATGAGAAATTCAACTCCGGGTGGCTAACCTCTCTTTTCTTACATGATGTTTTCCTGAATTTGTAGGACGAAATCCTACTAAACGGAGTCCATATTGTACCAATCTGTTTTCAAACTCTCCTCAACCTCCTCCAATGGGGTCCCGCCTCCACCTTCTACCACAAAACCTGTGAAAAATATCAAGGCAGGTAGGACCCTCTATTATATATTTGCAAAATCTGTTTGTACCATTCTTTGTTACACAAGGAGCAAACATGGTGTAAGATGAATTTGAATACTTTTCAACTAGTTCTAAGTTTACAATTGAGCCTCTTTTCAGGTTGCTACTGAAAAAGCACAATGGACAGTTTTACAGCAATGTCTGAGCCTGCACGGTAGTGTGGTCATATTATTCTCATTGTAAGAAATCTTGTTTGGTGTCCCCATGGCAAAGAAAGGTTACAGGACCCAATTGAATCAATGGGCCTTTTACCCTTTGAAATCCTGGGGCTTCCATAATGCAGCACCTGTAATTAGGTACATATGGCACTTGACTCTCAGGATAGCAAGACAGACTAATCCAAGGCTGAATCAGGCATGTGCTGTGGGCTTGAACAGCAAAATGCAGCAATGCACTACAACTCTTAAAAATCAAAACCCAGACAGTGCCTTTAGTTGAAAAAGGGCTTGTACTTTAAAGCGCACATAATTAAATATTATGCAAACAATCCTAAATATTTACAAAATTAAAGTGGAAATAATAATTTGGGACCCCTCATAAAAGGGTCTCACACAATCACATGGGTACAATTATCTATCCTAAAGAGTTATCAAAGAGGTCAACTAATTTTGTAAACCTCGTCTCTTCCCATTATCTGCAAGGTACATATGACTCTGTGCCTGTAGGTCCTAATATAGAGAACCAGCAATAATCCAATGTAGGCCCAATGGAGTAACAATTGGCTTTTCACAATCGAAAAAAAGTTGGCTCTTCAGACCTTGCCAATGTATTCACAATCAGTAATGAAGGACTATTGTTTTGATATAACAGTTCACATTTAGTAAAACAAGACTATTGACTTGAACATTTACATGTGGTCTCTGCTTGGGGAGATGACACAGAGTCCAGGCACAGCTAAAAATCAAATAACACTCATTATATGAGGTTTCTCTCTGAATACACAAACAGCCCTAGAGGCTACCTTGGAGCAGAGCAGTAATGTATTCCAGTCCCTGCCGTTTAAAGGGGATACAGGTGGTAGGTTCCCCCACCTCTAAGGCCAAAGTGAAAAAGTAGTGAAGTGTGCAATTAGACTACACAGATTTCTTCACAAGCCTACTTCCATGGGTGACATGCTTTGCTCACTGGCATCCTAAAACATTCCCCTTCCAAATACCGAATCTGTATGGTGTCACAATTACTTCATGGAAATCAGTAAAAGTTTACTGAGTACTATAATGGTATAGGTACATTTAATAAGAGGCGTCATGTCCTAAATTCTGTTGCTCATTAAGCGAACTCATGATTTTGACCAGCATTGATCCTTGGTGCAGTATTCCAAGGTGCAATACTCAATTACATAATTCTACTATAGGGTGTTTTGTGTAGTTTTCTGAAGGCAGACATATTCAAGGCACAGTTTTCCGTACAGTATATTTTAACTATAACACAATCTGCTTTTAAGATATTATTTCACCTACTACTATATTCATAGAGAGGATTACCTCTGCTGTTGCTCTATATTTCAGGTGTACATAACTTCAGCTGTTACACAATACTTTTTTGTGGCCCATCCAAGGTTCCAAATAGGGCAAATATTTATATAAAGGAATATCATTTTTGTTAACTTTACAGTAAACATTGATGCAAAGCTCTCAAAATGAAATGCTGTCTATCGTATGCCCCTGAGGATAAAGCCACCTGCAAAGCCACTGTTAAAAAATATGAATGTTTAGCATGTGGCACTCATATTGCCCTCTATTTCCAGAGAAGTGATTCCTCCTCTAAGTTGCCGGCACTGTATTCTCAATTGTAAAAATCTCCTACAGACAGAGGCATGCTGTAAATCCATCCGCCCTTCATATGCACTGTGCAACAGCCTTGTCACTTTCTTTCATGAGAAGGTTTTCTCCATTCAATTTAGCCTTTTCCCCTAAACAGCCACTTGACTCCACATTCTCTGCTCTGGAATCCTAAGACCGCTTCTCCCCCCAACGCCCTCCCCAGTCACAATGTGGTGTCAGAATTTGAAGAAGTCTTTCTTAATGAGACATTACATTTTCTCTTTTCTTTTAAATCTGGATCTACGTTGAATCCTTTCCTCCATGGGTAGCTGCTCTCCCCCTGACATCATGGGGGACCTTTCTGTACTGCTAAGCAATTCATTACCTCTGCTCTCATTTTGTCCCTAATAGTTGGAAACATACCCGAGTGACCCCACTTCGCACACCCCTCAGCTCATTCTTCTATTTGTGGAATTGTTAACCCATAGTGCATTTACTATTCTCATCTTAAACCCTGGAAAGGGTATAAATAAACAACATTAAGTGTATCTGCCAACTAACAACTAGTTAGACCCTGCTCAGTCCTGTTTTCATCCACATCACAGTATGGAAACCAAATTAGCATCTGTCACAGATGATCTCAGCCTTCTTATTGGCTAGGGCAGGTCAGCTGCTCCTGTTCTTTTAGATTTCTCGTCTACTGAGCTTTGACACAATTTCTCACTACATCATTCTAAATTGACTTTTCAGAGATAGGGATCTGCTAGCATGCCCTTAAAGGGATTGGCTCATTTCTCGACTTTAGAACTCAGATGGTTTCTCTTTCTTCCTTCAGTCCTAGACCTATCATTTTTAACTGTGGTCTCCTGTAGTGATCTTCAATATGCCTCAAGGCATAATGCCTACATCACCCCTTTAGCCATGTTGGGACAAACATTTAGTCGTCTCATTATAGCTTCTTCTGCTGATGACACCCAGATGATTATCTCCATCTCTAAAAATCAGCATTAACCCAAATCAACGTTTGCTCCTGCTTGAGCATGGTGGCCATTTGAAAGAGGAAACACTTCCTCAAACCTAACTTATAAAAGCGAGGTAATCGTGTATGACCAACAACCCAGCAACTTGAATCTGTCTTGGTGGCCCAAAGAATTAGGTCCTCTTCTGGTGCCAGCAGAATCTGCGAAAAATCTATGTTTCATCAATGATCACCATCTCTTTTTCCAAACAGATTAATCAGGTTATAGGCTACTGTTTTGCTCTTTTGAGAATGCTCAGGAAAATCCTTCCTCTGCTTCCTATCTCATGAATGAAAACTATGATTGACTCCCTCATCACTTCTCACCTTAATTGCAGGAATTCTTCGTATCCTAGTACCCCAAGC
This sequence comes from Triturus cristatus, assembly GCF_964204655.1. Classification (NCBI taxonomy): domain Eukaryota; kingdom Metazoa; phylum Chordata; class Amphibia; order Caudata; family Salamandridae; genus Triturus; species Triturus cristatus. The sequence goes on along the minus strand of NC_140589.1, from coordinate 495,891,142 downwards.
TATCTTCTCCACGGTTTTACAAGTTATGCCAATCACTCCAGCCTACTTGATTCTCAGTGCTAAGGTTTACTCATGAAGCTGCCTTGAGCTAACATCATTGGTTCTCCATTAAAAAGCACAAGTCTCTGTGTATCTTTCAAAGAGCAGATTTCAAATTAATCCCCATCGATTTAAGGAAAAAAATCCAAATAAAGCTCCCCATTCTCTGCTTTCCTCTACTGCCAACTGGGTTGTCTTTACCCTCATAGAGGAAAGCTAGAGTTCGGGGTCGCTCTCTCACTTAATGACCAATCTTTTCAATGCGCTAGCTATTTCCCATAGGAGCATTCCATGCCCTGATTTGCTAAGTAAAAAGCTGAAAAGATGGCTTTTTAGATAAGCCCATGGACTATTATTCATATCAGTTTTTCATAGTGAATGGGTTAATAGGAACTTCTGTCAATCTAAGGATCGGACTCGGACAGACCCATTAGCAAAACAAAATGCCACTACTTTTGCTGTGCCTATAAACATAAGAAATAGAGAAAATTGTTATCCTTCCTTTTTTACGTTCAATAAAGAAATGAAACTAAATTATTGGCAAATACATTTTTAGTGTAAAATCGGTCTACTGTATTTTTAATGTTGTTCATAGCTTGTGAATTATTGATTAGAATCTTTACAACTCGTAAAAAGTGATTTATAAGCAATTATTGTTTTACCTCTGTTTGTCTGATGATGCAATTTAATTTTGTATTTTTGCTCCGATACAAATGTCTTTCTGTAATATAGACAGCAGAAGAGTGTTTTCTTCGTCTCCTCACACAAAGTCAAAAAAATGCACAACTAATAAGGCAGGTTATTGTACTAGTACAAAGTTTCTGTATTCTCTGGTTGCTTCTCTGGTACTTCCAGGTACTCTCTAAAGATCATTAATCCTGGCTTTCTGTATCTCCTGCACGTCTGGGTTTGCTCTTTGTTGCTTCTCGGGGGACATTGCTGCTTTTAATTCAGCGCCTTCCTCTCTTGCTCCTGCGTAGACACTGGAGAGCATTTAGTCCGTCTGCCCGTGGATTGCTCTTCTGCTGCTGAGACCCACCACATGCCCAGCTCTCTCTCTCTCTCTCTGGTTCAGTGCTCTCCATGCATAACAGTATCTACACACTTGTCACAACAAGGGGAGTACTTTCGACTGTTTGTCATGCATCACAACAAAGTGCTTCCCACATGCTTCAAAATGCAAGACGCATCTCATTTCTATTAATATCGAAGAGAAGCCCTTAACCTTAAAGGGGAAAGAATGTGGCCTAAAGGCCAGAGCTTCTGACTTTGGAGCTAGGGAACCAGATTTGAGTCTTGGCGTTGGCTCGACATCCTGTGATTCTGGCGAATTACGCAGTCGCCCAGTACCTACCTAAAATGAATGTGCCCTTGTGTAATGTAACTAACTGATGCTCATGTAGAGCACTCTAATAACTTTGGGTCGAGATCGCGCTATATATAACTGCAAAAAGAAAAAAAATCTCACTCTCTTATTAATGGTGTTTCATTTGCTACGCTTGCTTGTTCACTAACATCAGGATGTGTCTGTAGTATCCTTCTGGATATGTTCTATTGTTCCACCGATGATGTAACCCACACTATTCACCCACCCACCACAGGCATCACCAGTCAGGTGACCCTGTCAATAAAAGGGGCCGGGCGCACGTGCCCTGGGCCAGTTACTGCACCATACTAACCAGTGTCTGTGTCCATCACTTCTCACCATGTGGGCCTGAGGCCCAACATTACACTGGCAACAAGGGGGCTGTGCCTGTGCATGCAGCAGCCCAGCAGATCAGGAAAGGGGGAGAGTATTGCCCGTGTCTAGGGCACCCCCTGCGAGGAGGTGCCAGACGCGCCCGATAGCCCGCGGGGCATGTGAAGAGCCCCGGGGCCGAAAGAGGTGATCAGGAGCCCACCCCGCACCTGCGATGGCCGAGAACGTAAGGTGGCATCCGATCCGACCGCAGGGAGGAAGATAAGTGCCCCGTGTGGCAAGTCCGGAGTCCGTGGCATGCCCATGCCACCAGCCTACTGAGGTCCAAAGGAGGAGCAAGCCGGGCGAAGCCCACCTGCATCGGTCATGATGACCAGACGGGCAGGAGGTGAGCCAGGGGTTTGTGGCAAGAAGTGAAGAGTGACCCCAAGTTGCGAGTGGGAGTCCACCCGGCATCTGGAGTGCCTGTGCACCGTCCAGGTGTGAGGTGAGTCCACTGGGCGGCAGAAGCGAAACAAAGGTTACCAGTAAAGAGGGGTGGAGTGTGGAAGCAAGTGACGGTGCCCTGCACACTGAAAGCGCGCCACACCAACCCTCTAAATGAGAGACAGGCCCCGTACCAAGGTGGACCTTGCCTGCCGGAAAGTCCCACAGGCCGCCCTATCTGCCGTTATGAATCCCGGTATGGAGTGAAATCTGGAGCCTGTTTGAGGACACGAGAACGACTGCAGCACTAGCAGAGCGAAACCGGCACGCTGCCGGTAAAGCAAAAATAGAAGTGCAGTGGGTGTCCCCATATCTGGTGGCCGGCGGAACCGTAGCGAGAGGAGAACGCCCACTGGCAATGGAAAGCAGAGGCCAAGCGTGTCCGCTCACAACGCAGGCAAAGTGAAAGGAGAAGTGCTGCACAAGCTTGAGCTGCATGCCCGATCGGCGGCATTGACAGAAGCGTGCACAGAGGGAACTGTTCCCCCCCCTCACAAGGCCAGTATTTAAAGTAAAAGACTTACCGGGCAATGACATGAGGTCCTGCTGCAGAGAGTGAGTCCCCGCACAGTGGACTTAGGCACCGTCATCCCGAAAGTGAGAGTGCACAAAGTACACAGCATAAAGGAAGCTGGCGGGGACGTTGAAAATAAAAAGACACTGCCATGATGTGGTGGATTAGCAGTACTGCACCAGCTTCCCAAGTGAAACACTGACATTTGCTAGGGAAACCGTAAAGGCTACTCAGGCAGAGAAAATGCAAAAGGATGGTGCCCAGCAAGAATGCCTGCGAGCTGCACCAAGGCCACGTGAAGCGAGTGTAAAGATGGACTGATGTGCCACAGTGATGCTAGGCCACCAAACAGCCTTTGAGGATAAAGAGACAATGCGCAGGAACGCGCCAGGAGTTCAGGGCACAACAGCACAGAGCGTTCAAGTAGCCCAAAACTGCCTCAGCCATGGAGGACGCTGCCAAGAAGCCCAAAGCTGCCCCGGCCAAGAGAAACATCAAGGGGCCAAGCCAGGTCCAGTGAAGGTGATAGGACCGAGAAGGAGTCAAGCCCCACAAAGGCGCAAGGAGAACGATGTCAGAGCGCGCAACCCCAGTGGCTGCTCGACACCAGCGAGGAAATTGCGCCACATGCCCCTAGTGGTGAACGGACATCACCGCAAGCTACAGAAAGGGCACACCAAGTGCCAGAAGGGGGGGGGGCCCGGAAGAAGGACCATGCACCCAGAAAACCGACGACATGGGCAGGTGCCCAGGAGCGAGAGACCTCTCCACAGAGAAGTGCACTGCTTAACGCTGTACAGAGGGTGACCACATCTTTACTGCACCGAGGTTGCAGAGGAGAGCACTGCACCAAGCAAGAGCGCAGCAGCACAGGAACAGCGGCTACAGTTCTAGGAATGGAAGACTGCACAGAAGGCGCAGCAAGCGCGTCCAGTGAAGCAAACGAAGGGCGCAGTCGGATGCGCGCCAAAAGTGAAGCCGACCTGCCAGACGGTCGCGAAGAAGAAGTCAACCTGCCAGACAGTCGCAACGAAGAAGCACTGCTGGAGGGAGATCCCCTACATCTCCACCGCCTCAGCAAAGCCCCGCAGAGGGCCGAAGGCAACACAGTGTCCTTCCTCGCACTGCCTCGAGACGGAGTCGGCAGTGACCCAAGACAGGCAAAAAAGGAGTCGCACACTCCATGTGGCAGGCCACCACAGCGACAGGCGCTCCGCCAGCATGGCGACACGTGACCGGACGTCACGGCACACAGCGAACAAGGAGCCCGTCACGCAAAGTGACCAGTCTGGACAAGTGCACCGGAAGGAAGGAAGAAGTAGAGACACCACGACGGCGCAGCCTTGAGGCGCAAGCACAACACCCTTGAGCGAAGAGTAGAGGGACACCGCAAAATCTCTGAGGAGGGGATGATGTCAATGAAAGTCCCCAAGAGGAACATGCAAGTCCTACTGACAGAACAGGCATGCAACAGGTCTGCAAAAGTAAAGGAAAGACCGTCACAAGAATGACGTGACCAGAGAGAAGTCCATGTGGCTCAAACATGAGACAGGTGGCAGGACGCCACATCCAAGTGAAGACATGGTCGGAAGAAGAAGAGCATAGCATGACGCCACTCCGCGAAGGACGAAAGAACAGTGGTGCAACGCCACAGGGAAAACCTTCACCACAGACGCGCAAGAAGGAACAGAGAAGAGCGACAGGACAAAGGACTCGCACCAACACTGAGGAAGGTGTTCACCAGCACAAGCCAGCCACCAGAGTGTAGAGACTTCACTGGAGACAGCTTTGAGGGAGGACCAACCGTAAGCCGCTAGCAAGCGCGATCAGCGTTCTGGCCCCACGCTTCGCAGTTCGACCGTCCTCTCACCTGTCACCGTTTGCTTGTTATTGATAGCACCACGCCTCGCAGTGCACCTGTGGGAAAACAACGGAGAGGTGCCACGAAGTTTCTCAAGTCCTCCTCACTCCCTAAGGTCACCTCGACAGAAGATCGCCACCTGTTTGCGCACTGAAGAAACCCACCAGTCTGTTATAACCATCCAGGTGCATCATCACCCAGGAGCATCGCACCACCCGAGTGAATCCACACGCAACAGACAACCGAAGTTCAATGAGGCGAATCACCCAGGAACCTTCTGTGCACCCCCGTCAACCTGCCTGCCGAAGGCGAGCACACCTGGCCATTGGAAGATCCACCCTTGGGGACTACACAAGACTTGGCCGTGGCCCTGTTGGGAGTTCTGCAGTGACCCCTATGCACGGCCTACACAAAGGCCCGCACAGCCCACGCGGTCACGTGGCAGTCCAGGGGAAAAGGGCCTCGACGGAGTTCCTGTGTGAAGGGAGTCCGAGTAGGAGAGATGCGTCAGCCGCAGCTCCACATCAGGCGCTGGAAGCATGGAGGTCACAGTTGACGACTGGTCATCCACAAGACCATCAGACGAAGGTGCAGAACCAGAGGAAGGCACAGAACCAGAGTCCGGACGGCGAGGATGCCCAGACAGAGACACTACCACTGGAGGCTACATGAGCGACTTGGCTTTGAATCCTATGGCAGTTCATCAGCAACGCCTTCGCGCGGCTCACACGAAGCCCCGCACGGTCCACAAGGCCCCATGGCAGCCAGCAGGAAAGCCTTCCAAGAGGATCCAGTGAGAGAGGAGTCCTGGCGAGAGAGGCAAGTCGGACGTCGCTCAGCAGTCAGGAGTAAGGAAGGTCATGTCCCCAACAGCTGCAGGTTCTGTCATCCACTGAAGGCTGAGTGCCGGAGAGATCCTCCAGAGTGGATTCCACCTCAGCTCCAGTACACCAGCACTGAAAATCTATACATAGGCTTCAACACCGCGAGATCAGGCCGGTCTAAAGAACATCGACAATGCAGATGAAGTCACCCAGGCCGTGCAGTCCGAAGCTCCAGCGCTACCTGGCTGACGGCCTGAAAAGACTCATTTGGTGCTATTGTTTATTTGTTTTGTTCCAGGTTGGACTGTTGTTTTTTTTTTTTTTTATTACAGTTTGGGAGGGATGTAGTATCCTGCTGGATATGTTCTAGTGTTCCACCAAGGATGTAACCCATATTATTCACCCACCCACCACAGGCGTCACCAGTCAGGTGACACTGTCAATAAAAGGGCCCGCGCACGTGCCCTGGGCCAGGTACTGCACCATACTAACCAGTGTCTGTGTACGTCACTTCTCACCATGTGGGCCTGAGGCCCAACATTACAGTGTCAAAAATGCTGATTTCAATGAGCTAATGCGGCTGCCTTGAATTAAGCCCCTACTCTGAAAAGTTTTCGGCCCGCCCTGTGGAAAATAACTATCACAAAATGGTTTGGAAATGCTGAACTATCGATCTGAAAAAGAAAACCTTTCCACATAATATGAAGTTAAGTTGACTCAGAGGGACGAAAAAGGTCCATGAATTGATTTGCTTTCCTTAGTTTTCTTTGTGTGTTTTTATCTATTAAGGAGTCGCCATGCAGTGTGCTCGTTTGTGAGGTACGTGGTAGAGTAGAGACCTCACACACTCGATACAAGACTGTGCTACGTACAGTACTAAAACTACAGAAATGTTTGTATGTATTAAAATGTCAATGATGAAATTGCATATTTGTACATCCACTTGAAAGATCAAGGAATTGTGTGGCATTTTGTAAGCAGTTCGTAACTCTCTCTCAATCTCACTCAATATGTTAACGCGAAAAAAACGAGAGAGGAGTTGGCCTAACGGCTAGGGCAGTCGACTTCGAATCTGGGGAACCGGGTTTGAGTCTCGGCAATGACCCTGTGATTCTGGCTCAAATCACTTAATCTCCCCTTGCCTAACAAAAATGAATGTGTCCTCTCCACATGTAACGCAACTGGTGCTGTGTAAAGCGCACTGATACCCAATACCTTCGTGTCAGGTTCACGCTGTATGATACTTAAAAAATAAAAAACCCGGTGGCATCTTAGAGTTCCAAATATTTAAGGATGTGTAAAAATGCCATTGTGAGAGGAACATCGCTCTCAACAACAGGAAAAAAACATTTGTGCTCGCATTATGAAATCATGCATCTATTAACAGAGGGGAACATTTTCACTGAACATTAAAAAAAGGTATACTCTTCGGACTTCTTAGTTCCAACCGCAAGGCAGCCAATCAGTAGACATAAGAATGCAATAATTTACAAATTCAGCATGGCGCAAAATCAGACATTACAAAAGCAGTCACAACAGATGGCTTTGCACCTACTGAAAGCTGCAAGTGTCTGTATTCCATCGAGATGCATCTTGCAAAGCTCGGGTGCTCCCAGTAGGCGACTCCATGATGACTGAGCGAGCAGCGTCTGCTAGTGGTGCCTGCGAGTCACACAAGAGAGAACATATTATAATGACAGCAAAAGAGTGAGGCCTCTACTACCACGTCTATCACAAATATATCACGTTTAGTAACATGTTTTGGGGAATATTTTGATGCATATCACAGCAAGCCGTGCTTGTACGCGCAGCAGTCCCTCAAGTAGTCTTTGTTTAAGAGCGTGTGACTGATGAAAAAAGCTTTGTGTCCTGTGTTCAAAGACTTTTCCATTGGCCCAGAATTGCAAAAAAAGTTTTCAACTTAGCAGATCAAAGGCCAGATCTACAAAAGCTTTTTCTTGTTCCAAACCATGGCCCTTTTTCACGGGGATTTGGAGTAGAGCAGTGCAGCAAGTGATCTTGCTGCACTGTGTACTCCAAAGTTAAAAAGCAGGAACGGACAGTATTTACGCAATACAGTGCATTCCTGCCCTTTCTCCTTGTGCTGGTGCCGTATCAGCTGCCTAGTGCCATGGTGTAAGTGTGCCTGTGTTGTTACAATTGTTTTTGAGGGTACCTTCCTGAACAGAACCAATCTCAAGAGGTCTTTTTCCTCTGTCTATGTGTGCTGCAGAACACATAGAAAGAGGAAATAACTAGGAGAAATAAAGACATTTCTCCTCATTATGGCTTACCTTGGGAGGCGTAAGGATTTGGCACTTCCCTGGGTTTACATGCTCTTGTAGATCTAGTGCAGCATCAAAATCAATGGATGTTACATGGGAAAACCCACCGCAACACCCGTGGAACACCTCCCATGTGCAGAGTAAGGCAGCTCAGCAATTTGCCCTACCTTGCCTTATTCCATATGTATGAGTCCATACAAATACATGCATAGTGGCTTTGCATGGCCTCATAGATATGATTTTATATTATGTGCTGCCGGAGTGTCACAAAAAGTGACGCACCTGCATCACAGGGGACTCGAAAATAAGCCACAATGTGATATAGTACATTGTAGTGTTTGTAACAAGAAAATGTGGTTTTAGAATATATTAAACCAGTTTAGTGATTCGGTAATAAGTTAAAGAATCGCTAAATTGATTTTAGAAAATCATAAGGAATCGCTATTTGGTAGGGGGGTGTTTAGGGGGTCCCTTCCAAATAGTGATTCCTAAAGGTATGTATTAATGTTTTATCCAGACCTCAAATGAGGTGGCAACCTATTCTCAAATTGGAAGGGGTCTCCTGGAGACCCCTTCCCTTTTGTGAATGGCCCAAAGAACTCTTTTTAAACAACTGCCTATTCTTAAAAAATAACTTTAGAACTTTTCTCTTTTTTCTAAACACATCCTGTTTTTCTTTAAGGGTAACAGACTGCATTTAAAAAAAGCTTTATTAAAAAGAAGTCACAGGCATCATAATCTGCTGACGGCAGCAGGCCACCATCCCTGTGATGGCAGCGTATCGTAATGGGGCACAATTTTCCACCTACCTCATCAATATTCATAAGATGGGTCACATGCGATCTGCTGTGATTCAACCTATTAGTTCATAAGTCTGTTTCCAAAATACCATTGGATTCGCTAAAATTTGATGCGCAAATCGCGTCCACTTTTAGGGAATCCAATATATATATATACATCAGACCTTCAGTTTTCTGCTTTAGTTTGGATCATATTCTTCTGTCTATCCCACGATTGAAAGCACTTCTTTCAATTGTGGTGGTGCTCGTTTTTTTGCTTCAGGCCCTCATAACAAGAATGCCAATAAATACAGATATGTGAGGTAACTCCTAATAACACACACATCAGAATTATGAGTTTCCCTTGGCACGCTTAACTTGCTGGAACTAAAATGGAAAAACCTAACCAATGATTACCCGGGCCTGTGGCTTTTGGTGTGTTAAGCAATAAAATCTGCATGTTATGCCCTAGTTAATTGAGAAAACTCAAAATTGTTTATATTTATCACACACCATGAATGTCAAGTTTTGTCGATGCAATAATTATTGCACCCAAAACCATGCCACTTGTAATTAAGGCCCTAAGCGAGAAATACTAAATCCCTAGAAAATGAAACTAAATAAAACCTCCACATATTTGAAAATGAATCCAAAAAGGGGTATTGCAGAGAAAACGGCCTTCCAAATAAAAAACAAAATACCAGCAGAATCAGATAGAACAATCGGGATATAAAAGAGCAAGGGCCATATGTAGGTGGCCTAACATTTACCACTTCATAAATACCGAATTTTACCGATTCGGTATATATGAAGTGGTAAATGCTATGTAGGTAATCCATCGGTAATATTTACCGATTCGGAATGGGTCGGTATTTTAGAATCGGTATTTACCGATTCGGTAATGGTAACTGGCTTCCCATTGAATCTTATGAGCCAGGAGGCCCATAGGAATCAATGGGAAGCCAGTTACCATTACCGAATCGGTAAATACCGATTCGGTAATGGGGGGAGCACAATCAAGGGTGGCAGGGTGTCACAGTGACACCCTGTTGCACCCCTGATTCCTGCATGTGTGCACATGTGGCACACATACATGCCCTAAGGGCATGTATGTCTGCCACATTGCACACTTCTAAGCGCAAAAAAATGCTTTTTCAAAGCCATACTTCATTTACCACCAACTTTTAGTTGGTGGTAAATAACGAATCCACACAACACCCACACACTCCCCCTACATCTCATTTCAGGATTCGGTATTTACCGAATCGGTAAAATTACCGATTCGGTAATTTTACCGATTTGGTAAATTACCGAATCCTGAAATGTGCCCCCTACATACCAAAAGCCTGAATACCGGTCGGTAACGGGATTTTTCCCAAAAATCGTCCGTTACCGACCGGTATTGGGCTTCCTACATATGGCCCTAAATGAGGTACCACCATGCCATCAAAAATACGCTTTAAACACTAAAATGCATCAATTCTAAATTGTATTTTTATATACTCTTTCAATAACAATATGAAAAGTAAAATATGATATTGAGAGACTTTTGTGACAGCTTGGGAAGGTAAGATGCTATAGGAGCAGAGAGAACTTCCATCTTTCACAGGGCAAATAAACATTGTTGTGGCCATCTTGGAATGCTTCATAGCACTCTCCAAACCCAGCAACTCTGCCAATGTGGTCCGAGCTGTTAGGTACTAATCAGATTGCTAACAGCATAACTGTTGTAGAGAATCTACTTTTTCTACTTTGCAAACATATATGTTAGCTTTGCCCAGACCCTATTTTAGTGGTGCTATCACTTGGTGTAGTATGACACTGCAGGTCTATGTCTCAAGTGTCTGTGCTTTGTCCTTAAAACTGTAATATTGTTTTCACCTTATTTGATTATTTAATGTACCAGTTAGACAGTTGTAAGTTGGTGCATAAATTACACCAGTGGCATGGAAGTTAAACGTAAATGCCATGTGTGGGCTGCAAATTATACTTGCACCACCCACTTATATGACTAAAGTGTATGTCTTTGGCGAATGCATCAATGTGCTGTTGTTGAGCTGCAATTTATAAGCACTGCAGTGACATATTGTTAGAAATGGGATTTCTGGTTGGCTAAGGCTTGCGCCAAAGTCAGGCAGAAACCACCATTCTAGTCAGGGCAAGGAAGTTACACGCCAAAGATAACCCCTGCTCACCCCCTTGGTAGCTTGGCACGAGCAGACAGGCTTATCCCGGAGGCAATGTGTAAAGCGTTTGCGCGCGCACCCAGCAACAACACCCAAGGCCCACCACAAAGGAAACTCCACACAAGGTATTCTATAAAAATAGCCTTTGTATTATACACAACACATTAGATAAAAACACACACTTTACAATGTGCCAACAGGCACGGGCAGAATTTACAAGGGATTATATATACAGGGGACAGGGCCACATGGACCACTGTCAGGAATTAGCACTTGGTAGAAATAATACTTTCAGGACATAGGATCTAAAATTACTGTCGCACACAATTAGAAGATATAGCGCACAACCAGTACCCACTGGTAACAGGTAAGTACCTCCTAAGCAACCCTAACCACCTTAGGAAAATCTCGCGCAGGGAAACATGAACACACTAGCATAATTACCACTAGTAAAACAATCTCCAATGCATCAACACAGTTTAGGAAGGAAAATATCATGAAGACATTGCGCAGGCGCAAAAGTACATATATGAAAAATCACCAGGTGCCCTAGGGGAGGGCGCAACACAGCAGAACTGTCCCCAGGCCAACTGGCCTCTCAGGGGTGTAGAAATGACCAATATCCAAGAATGCCCGGGCGCGACTGCGCAGGCTGCGCAAGCCAGGCGCACAATGTACAGCCTAAACGTTGCAGCTGCCCACTAAGTGCTGGGCAGCTGGGAAAAGGAGCGTGGGCCCCACTGTGCCTTCTCCAACCAATATATAGTACTGGAGCCACCGAGGCTCTACGAGGAGAATGCCCCCTAACGGCGTGGGAGCCTACTAGGCTCTTGAACAAAGAAATGCGCCCCAACGGGGGAGTCCCTCTCAGGGACTCGAGAGATTACTGCCCCCGCACTCCCACCACATGCGCGGAGTCCCCCAGCCCTCTTGTACTTACTGGGCTGTTCTCGGGGGACTCCTGCGTTGCCTCCGCTTCCCGCCGTCGGCTCCACGGGACCGGCAGCACTCCTCTCGCGGCGGGGCAGTCTCGTCCTTCTCTCCTGGGGGAAGCGCGGGGTAGGCTCCCGCCCGCTTCCTCCCACGACGTCCTGGCTGCACCCGGGCACTTCAGCACTTCACAGGAGCGCGGGGTAGGCTCCCGTCCGCTTCCTGATTCCAGAACGAGGCTTCCGTCCCGCGGCACGCCCCCAGGGGACGCCTGACTTCCTGTCTGTCCCGGCCCGGGCTGCAGCTGTGATTTTTAGATCGCGGCAACAGTTTCACGTCGCGGGGTGGGCACCCGCGACGTAGGGGAAATAAACGGGGTGGGCACCCGCAACGTAAATGATCAAATAGGCGGGGTGGGCACCCGCCAACGAGTGGCAATGTCCCTGGCAGGGTGGGCACCTGCCAGGAGGCTTTAAAATCCGCAAAGACGGGTCAAACGCCCGGTGGGCACCGGCTTCCCCAAATAAAGCGCTCCTAGCGCTACGGCCAAAGGAAAAGCGCTCTGGAAGCGCTGGGGGTACCATAAAAAGCGCTCCTAGCGCTATTTGCAAGATAAAAGCGCTCCCAGGCGCTTAGGGGTGCCAGTAGCCACAAAAGTCCAGCAAAGTCCTTCCCTGCATGCAGCAGGGCAGGGGTGGGGGGCAAGGCTAGGCCCAGAGCCAGCTCACTGGGCCTCCAGGCAGGGAGGTAGTCCAAGTGGCGGTCCTCTGGTCCAGCAGCAGCAGCAGCCCCCCTCAGGTAAGATCCTGGCAGAGAACAGTTTCTGTGGGGACACAGCCCCATTTTTATACAGCAAACCCCTTTGTTCTGGGTTCAGGGTGAGGGGGAAAACCAGTCGCAGCTGGTTGGGGAGCACCCTTGATGTGCTCAGCCCCTCACTCTATTCATTGGCAGGGCTAGGGTCGTCAGTCGCACCGCAGGGGGCGGGGCCAGCATTGTGTGTGGAAAACCCTGTCCTATTCAGGACCCAGGTGTACTCCTCCCACCCATCTAGCTGCTGATCTCCCCATTCACCACTGGGTGACTCATCCTGACTCTGGGGAATCCCTAGCCCATCACATGACATGACCAGCCAATCACGCGACAGACACACTGCACACAGAAGTGCCCACTTCTAGAAGTGGCACTTCCACACTAGGTACATGCACGCCGCACACATCATCGCGCAGCATTCACTCCCACGAGTCCGCACATACCAAACTCGGGCCTGCACACCCCACGCATCAGGAACTACTAGGGACACATACATTCCCCATGCATTCCTATGGGAGGGCAGGCCTATCTCACCACATGCACTCAGAGCACGCACGCACTTTACCCTGGGACACAGGGAAAGTGCGCAGAAACCAAAATATCACCACACCAAGTCATCAGTAAAAAGCAAAAAAGTTCAGGGGTGAACCTGCCAGAAGGGCCAAGTCCAACACAACCCCCTTCCAGCCAAAACGCAGGGCAGCCCAATCACCACCGTGATGGACTTCCCTGCTTGGGGCGATAGAACACGGACGCGGGCCCGCAACTGCAGGGACACCCTCCGGTTCTACGCCACGGTGAACCCATGGAATTCTTTCTAACACTACTGTCTGGACCAACTGGGCTACCCCACTGGTACTCCCAAGCTGTCCGCGGCCAAGACCAGGCCCTAGGCCACCCAGGTGCCACCGGTCTTTGCCTAATCACAGAGTGGGGGGTAGTAACCCCTGGCACATAGCGGCCATTCTCCACTCTTCCTCTCTGAAAGACAGGACTAGACTGCCACTGGTTCTCCAGCCTAGGGTCTACACCCTCAGGCGGACCAGGAGTCTCAGGGAAGGCTCTCCTCCCCCTACCTATTCTCCTAGGGTTCCTCCTCCTCTGGCGAGGGGTACACCTAGAACGCCATTCCAACCCAGGGTTTAACCCCTCAGGTTGTACCGGGGCCAGAGGTGGGCTCTCCCACCCTCTGCACCCCCTTCCAGAACCCTGCTCCCTACCAACTGGGGCGGTACCTCTGGAAGAAGAACCGGTCGGGACGCTGATTACAGACGTCCCACCCTTCAGGTCAGGCTGATCCCGAACCTGGCCTTCCAACCTCCGGCCTAGAACCTTTGGTGGAATAATCGCCTGGCACTTCTGGGGATCTCCACTCCATCCCCCTGAGGCTATCAAATGACACATATGTCGAGCGACTGTCTGTCTGGCGCTGATCTCCCGTCCCCTGTCCACCTGACAGTGCGCGGAGATCCCCCAGAACAGAAGTGGTGTCACCCTGGTCACTACACGGGAACCTAGCCCAACTGGGAAGTCCCTGACCCACCGGCTCTTCCACTGGGGAACTCATCCCCCAATCACTCACGCTGGACTCCTGTACCCTCCCTACCGGAGCGGTACTGCCAGACTCCAGAACCACAGGAGCCCTGTTTACAGGCGCTCCAGGTCCTCTACTCACTAAGAGATCTTCCTCAAGTGGACTAGCAGGACAGCCTAGGTCCCCAACTTGGTGTTCCCTCATGAAACCATCCAAGTCCTGAGGCAGGGTTTCGGGCGTCTGGGGACCCTCGGTCACCCCCTCACTCCTGCTCCACTGAGCCAGGCAGTGAGCCCCGAAACCCTCCTCGCTATCCTGGGACCTAGCTGGGCTACACTGAGCCTCCTCCACCACGCTGGGCTGGAGGATCTCTGACCCACTATTGTTGGAATCACTCACTAATGACACTAGAGAACCTCTGGCCCTTTCCCAACGGTCTGCTTCCTCTGCAAGTTCAAATGGACAAAGAGAGCTATACCTCAACAGGTGTTGGCGCAACCCTGGAGAACAACTACTGAGCATCTGCTCCTTGATAATCATATTTAGTACTCCATCCAAATCCTGCTCCGGGTTAAACACCAACCAGTCCACCAGGGCATCATGACATTCCTCCACAGCCTCCTCCCAAGACTGGTGAGACAGCTTCTTACTGCCCCTGAACTTCAACCTACATTCCTCCTCTCGGGAACAAGGTACCACACTCGGGGAACTGGGACTCTCTATACTGCACTTTATATTGCTGCCCCCCCTGGACTCCACCCTCACTGGGGAATCCAGAAAACTACCACTGCGCTCAGGGGACAGGGAAAGGGATGAGGCGCTATCTTCTACGCTGGACCCAGCAAGGGACTCCCTACCTACGGGGTCCTCACTCTCTACTGGCGTCCAGGTACTGTCATCTTCTGAATCTTCAGGGCTCCCCACAGACCCACCACCCTCCAGGTGCGAGGCCCGGGCCCTGTCTTCCTCACTGCGCTCACGTTTCCATTCATCTGCTTGCCATCCAATCATGTAGTTCCTCAATTCGTACACAGTGTCTGACTCTCTCACCCCTATGTTTCTTTCTCTACAGAACCTTTCCAACTCCTGCATACTGTAATAAACTAGATCACTGAGATCAAAAGCAGGCTCCATTCTGGCAGACGTTCTAGAGAAAAGATCACACAGGGAACCTAGAGGTCTGAGTTTAACACAGGAGTACACAATTCACAAAGGATTCAGCAAGCTCTCTATCCAAGAGAACTCACACTCACTTGCCTAGTGCCACACACCATTCATCCACACACACAACCCTCCCCTCGGACTGGTAAGGCAGTTTCTACCACCCCTGATTCTTCAACCTGACCACCACGTGACACAGGTACCAACTCTGGGCGCAGGGCGGGGGACAAATGTACAAGACACTAATACGCTGCCACCACTGGATCCCACCCTCTGGTGAATCCAGAAACACAATGCACTAAGGGGGATGATCTACCCTCCCGAGCTAGGGACACCTAACTCACAGTGCACAAAAACACATTTCCAAAGAAATGACAATTAAAAACAAACTTAGAACAATAATCCCTATACCATGTGATTTATCTAAATGCAGAGTTTTGTAGTGTGGCCAGTTGCCGCTGCGGTACAGCGCAAACGCAAGTCCAAATCCCACCGCTGATCACCAATGTTAGAAATGGGATTTCTGGTTGGCTAAGGCTTGCGCCAAAGTCAGGCAGAAACCACCACTCTAGTCAGGGCAAGGAAGTTACACGCCAAAGATAACCCCTGCTCACCCCCTTGGTAGCTTGGCACGAGCAGACAGGCTTATCCCGGAGGCAATGTGTAAAGCGTTTGCGCGCGCACCCAGCAACAACACCCAAGGCCCACCACAAAGGAAACTCCACACAAGGTATTCTATAAAAATAGCCTTTGTATTATACACAACACATTAGATAAAAACACACACTTTACAATGTGCCAACAGGCACGGGCAGAATTTACAAGGGATTATATATACAGGGGACAGGGCCACATGGACCACTGTCAGGAATTAGCACTTGGTAGAAATAATACTTTCAGGACATAGGATCTAAAATTACTGTCGCACACAATTAGAAGATATAGCGCACAACCAGTACCCACTGGTAACAGGTAAGTACCTCCTACGCAACCCTAACCACCTTAGGAAAATCTCGCGCAGGGAAACATGAACACACTAGCATAATTACCACTAGTAAAACAATCTCCAATGCATCAACACAGTTTAGGAAGGAAAATATCATGAAGACATTGCGCAGGCGCAAAAGTACATATATGAAAAATCACCAGGTGCCCTAGGGGAGGGCGCAACACAGCAGAACTGTCCCCAGGCCAACTGGCCTCTCAGGGGTGTAGAAATGACCAATATCCAAGAATGCCCGGGCGCGACTGCGCAGGCTGCGCAAGCCAGGCGCACAATGTACAGCCTAAACGTTGCAGCTGCCCACTAAGTGCTGGGCAGCTGGGAAAAGGAGCGTGGGCCCCACTGTGCCTTCTCCAACCAATATATAGTACTGGAGCCACCGAGGCTCTACGAGGAGAATGCCCCCTAACGGCGTGGGAGCCTACTAGGCTCTTGAACAAAGAAATGCGCCCCTGGCACGTGGGCTCTCTAATCACACAAAATGCCCCCTAGAGCCTCTCAGGGCTCTATTTAAATATGGCCCCCGACGTTGGAGCCACGGGGCTCTTAACACTAAAATGCCCCCGAGATCGTTGGAGCCTCATGGGCTCGAAAGAGAAATGCCCCCGTTCGTTGGAGCTACCATGAGCTCTTAGACGAAACTACACTGCCTCCAACGGGGGAGTCCCTCTCAGGGACTCGAGAGATTACTGCCCCCGCACTCCCACCACATGCGCGGAGTCCCCCAGCCCTCTTGTACTTACTGGGCTGCTCTCGGGGGACTCCTGCGTTGCCTCCGCTTCCCGCCGTCGGCTCCACGGGACCGGCAGCACTCCTCTCGCGGCGGGGCAGTCTCGTCCTTCTCTCCTGGGGGAAGCGCAGGGTAGGCTCCCGCCCGCTTCCTCCCACGACGTCCTGGCTTCACCCGGGCACTTCAGCACTTCACAGGAGCGCGGGGTAGGCTCCCGTCCGCTTCCTGATTCCAGAACGAGGCTTCCGTCCCGCGGCACGCCCCCAGGGGACGCCTGACTTCCTGTCTGTCCCGGCCCGGGCTGCAGCGGTGATTTTTAGATCGCGGCAACAGTTTCACGTCGCGGGGTGGGCACCCGCGACGTAGGGGAAATAAACGGGGTGGGCACCCGCAACGTAAATGATCAAATAAGCGGGGTGGGCACCCGCCAACGAGTGGCAATGTCCCTGGCAGGGTGGGCACCTGCCAGGAGGCTTTAAAATCCGCAAAGACGGGTCAAACGCCGGGTGGGCACCGGCTTCCCCAAATAAAGCGCTCCTAGCGCTACGGCCAAAGGAAAAGCGCTCTGGAAGCGCTGGGGGTACCATAAAAAGCGCTCCTAGCGCTATTTGCAAGATAAAAGCGCTCCCAGGCGCTTAGGGGTGCCAGTAGCCACAAAAGTCCAGCAAAGTCCTTCCCTGCATGCAGCAGGGCAGGGGTGGGGGGCAAGGCTAGGCCCAGAGCCAGCTCACTGGGCCTCCAGGCAGGGAGGTAGTCCAAGTGGCGGTCCTCTGGTCCAGCAGCAGCAGCAGCAGCAGCCCCCCTCAGGTAAGATCCTGGCAGAGAACAGTTTCTGTGGGGACACAGCCCCATTTTTATACAGCAAACCCCTTTGTTCTGGGTTCAGGGTGAGGGGGAAAACCAGTTGCAGCTGGTTGGGGAGCACCCTTGATGTGCTCAGCCCCTCACTCTATTCATTAGCAGGGCTAGGGTCGTCAGTCGCACCGCAGGGGGCGGGGCCAGCATTGTGTGTGGAAAACCCTGTCCTATTCAGGACCCAGGTGTACTCCTCCCACCCATCTAGCTGCTGATCTCCCCATTCACCACTGGGTGACTCATCCTGACTCTGGGGAATCCCTAGCCCGTCACATGACATGACCAGCCAATCACGCAACAGACACACTGCACACAGAAGTGCCCACTTCTAGAAGTGGCACTTCCACACTAGGTACATGCACGCCGCACACATCATCGCGCAGCATTCACTCCCACGAGTCCGCACATACCAAACTCGGGCCTGCACACCCCACGCATCAGGAACTACTAGGGACACATACATTCCCCATGCATTCCTATGGGAGGGCAGGCCTATCTCACCACATGCACTCAGAGCACGCACGCACTTTACCCTGGGACACAGGGAAAGTGCGCAGAAACCAAAAAATCACCACACCAAGTCATCAGTAAAAAGCAAAAAAGTTCAGGGGTGAACCTGCCAGAAGGGCCAAGTCCAACACATATGGTGAGGAAAAGTGCTTTTGCCATGTAGAAAACATACTTTTATAGTTAAGACAATCCTGAAATATGTCTCTTAAGCCCAAAAGGTTGGGTGCTTAGTATATATAAGATGGAAATGTTAGACAGTACTCAATATACACACTTTAGGTAGGTTAAACACTGGTCTCAGATAATCTCCGCTCAACCCATGGTAGCTATGGCAGACGCAGCCAACAAACCCTAGAGAAGTACATGTTAAGTTCAAACAGTACAAACAATTTAAAAGATCATAACACATTAAAATATAAGAACCAATTTTAGGAAAGTGGTGGGAAATGTCAAGCAAAAAGACACCAAGAGTATTATAGCTAATTGGTTTAGTCTTGTCCTTTCTACTGGTCTTTCCACTGTTGTTGCGTATCACAAGCTACCCAGGCCCTTCGGGTTTTTGTTGGGTTACCACATTGTTATGTAACAGGCCTGCTTTCTTCAGCCACTAGGACAACATCTGCAGAATTCTCCATTGCCGACTTTCACTCTTTAGTAACCAGGGAAGCTCCAGCCTTTTTCTCCACCATTAACTTTGCTGCCCTCGCTTCAAAGTCAGCCAAGGCAGCCTCTCACTCCTCCTGGGCCCAGGAAGGCCTTGTCCCCTCCTCAGCTAAGGCAGCTTTTGTCTTTTTTAGGGCAGGGTGGCCAGTTTCATTTTCAACATCCCACAGCTTTTTTGACTACCTTAGTGTTAACCGACTCCAGCTTGCAATTCACCTGCTCTGACAGGGTCAAATGGGGTCAAACTAAAAGAGGACTCAATCCTCCTGCCCTTGAGCAATTCTGCAATTGCACTGGTGCCTTCTCAACTTAATTTCCTATTCTGTTCTAGGCCCAGACAGTTTTCTTGTAGTTCCCTCTTCCTGGCATTCATTCCACTTTCTGCTTCTTCGATTTGCAAATGGCGTTAATCTCCAGTACATTGAGACCATCCATGGAACACCGATCCACCTCCATGTTCCCACAAAAAGGAAGTAACATTTTATTTAAAATGAAAACAAATCCTTCAACAGGACCTAATAAAAATGACTCAAACATTCTTCTTGCCAATTAAAAATAACACAAAATGTTGCTTTTAAATCTGGAATAGGATTTCAAAGACTATTGTTTAAAACTAAAAGTTAAATATTGGAAAGAGTCCCATCATAACCACTGAATACCAATATCAGGAATATGATTAATATTTTGTGAGAGGGTACACTCATCAACTCAATAAACATAATCAGCTTTGAGAGAATCTCTGATCACCCCTGGTAGTTATCTGACCAGCTGCAGCCAATACCAAAAGAAGTATTCTCAAGCAGTACCAACAATTTTTCAGTAAAAATACAACATATTAAAATTCCCAAACCATTTAGAAAAAAGAAGCAATACATTATGAGTAAAATGGTTATTTAAATAGGGTAAAAAACACAGAATTGAATTTGTAAAGTTTCAGGCCAAAAAGAACCAATGAAAAGTAAAGCACCAATGACAAAATACTGTTCTCAGTTGCCCTGGACTAAGGTCGGATTTCAGTTTGACCATATTTGAGCAAAGGTCAGATATGGAAAGTCATTCCAGCCAAAAGCTAACGGTAGAAAAGGATGTGAAGTCAAAATCATCCAACTGTGCATGGTCCAAAGCTCTGGCTAGTAGCAGCTTCCCAAAGTCATATATGTTGTCACCATTGAAATCCAACTGAGGCCATTGGTTTTGGTGTGAAAAGCTCAGAGTGGGACTCATTTGTATTTCATAGCCACTGAGTTAGCTTTGCTGGTCGGCTAGACTTGCCACTGTTCAACGGTCTAAGCTTTTACCTTCAAACATTGAGCCTGATTACGAATTTGGCAGACATACTTACTTTATCACTATATCCCGTCCACCCAAATTACAATTCCATTATATCCAATGGAACTTGTAATAGAGCGGATTTGATATCCGTTACGTTTATGACGGAGTATCCCATCTCCAAACTTGCAATCAGGGCTATAATCACTTAGTCGCAGTTTTAATCTGTGCATTGATCAGTAAATGAAGAAATTCTGCCAGCCAATCCTAATATTTTCTCACATCCCATCCATCTCCTTTTGCAGCATTTCCACTTTGCTTTACTATAAAATTACACAAGCCCGTGTTTCAAGATCGCAGAACCCAGCTTCCACCAGGCAGATGGTTTTTCAGCACCTTAGCGGTTTCTATATTTGGATCAACTCTCCTCACATCTGAAAGTGGTAAAACTCATTCTCTACCCTTCTAGGATTGGAGTTTGACTTTCTGGGACTCCCCTGTGAATAAATATATATGCCTTTCTTGATATCTCCATGTCAAAAGAGGTCGTTTTAAAGCTGCCTTTTGTTCTGTCAACTGTTCGTGTCTAATAACATATATCTAATCCCTGCTAAGTGATGGCAGTTAACATAAATTTGCTCTTCCTGAGCTTGGAGGCAGGCTATTATCCTCTGAGCCAGACTTGTTCACTCTTCCAGCCAAGGATATGTATTCCCAGCTCTAATGTTGCATTGAGTGGCAGAACTGGATTTAAGCCTGTTCTGCCTTAGGAATCCTAAAGTAAGTTTTTTTACAAAGTCAGATTTCCACTTACGTTATCAAAAATCTAATTTCACCATTGAATCAGACTTTCACAAATTAAGTAGGAAATCCATTTCAAGCATTTTCATAGTATTTTCCCCAACAGAGATAGGTAGGATAGATAAACTCCATAGAGATAACCCCTGATGAAGGAAGATGCTAGCAAAACTTGTAGTGTGAAATAACTTTTGAGTTGTATTTTTCTGTGAGAACATGCTAGGCCTACCTAATATGACGTGTGTCTTGTTTTTATATACTACCCCCCCCCCCTGTAATGCACAATTTAGGAGTGTCCTATAAAAAAATTAAAATGCAGACTTTTCCTACATGGCGAAGGAACATTTCCCAGCAATATGTCACTACAGTACTTTTTAAACTTAAAACCAGCCTTGTTCAGCGGAGCTTCTTTCAGATATATGTTTCTGTCATATATGTTGGAGATGTTAATACCCAGTGCAGCCAATACATGACATTTAACCTTGCATGATATGGGTGCATTTTAGGCATCATTTATAACTGACTTACAGGAAACCTAAATTGGTCAAAAAAGGAATTCCAATGTACAGTACATATTAGGGTGGATGCACACACATCTTAATACTGTTTAGCAGTAGTAAAGCACATAGAGTCCTAAAGCCAGCTAAATTAGACAGGAAAAGGGCAGGATTATGACCAAAATAAGGGTATTTTTCACACTCGACATTAAGGAAAAGTATGTCCCCGCAGTAAACAGTTGCAAAAACTGTATCTCACTGTGTCACTACATCTTTCAGGAAGAGGCCTAACTATGGATTATTGGCCTGGAAAAATGATGTATCAGTCAATCAATGATATTTTCCATGTGTTTAAAAAAATCAAGTTCAGTGATCAGCATTGCTTTTTGATAAATTTTGTGGAAACATAATTTTATAAAAGTGCACTTTGTGCTGCCTGGGTGTAACTTGGTTTTAAGACAGTTTGCATCAAAACCCCTGCTATAAAGACTGAATACAATTTACACAGCTCTTCCTTTTGAAGTGAGTGTCCCAAATAGAGATGTCCTTATGTGAAACCATTCATACACAGAGCAACCTAAGAATTTCTCTCTGTTTTCCCACTGGCAAGGACTAGTTTTATCGCTGCCAGAGGGGACAAAACTTCATATCCACAGAGGAGTGGCCAGAAGAAGACACACATCTACTGCAGCTAGCAGAATGCTAAAGCCTTTTGTGATAGGAAAATCTTGAAAGATCTGCTATAAACTGAGAAAATAGGCACTGAAAAAAGAGATGAGAATAATGTTGGAAAGTCGCAGTTGTTAAGTGCAGGGGATTCTACAATCACGTTCTGATGCACAGGATAAAACTGGCACATCAACACCACCTGCCCGAGAGTATTTCAGGGATGTGACAAAAAGAAAACTCTAGATAACTGCAGGAACAAGAAGCTCAAAGGATTCTGAATCCTATTGGTACCTGCTGAATCTACTCTCCAAGGGTCAAGTGGTTGGCCCATGTTGCTGCTACAGGGACAGAAAAGGGCCCATCACTACGAGAATGCCCAGTAGACCACTGTGGACTGGAATTTTAACTCGATTGAGACTTATGGCCTGATTTAGAGTTTGACAAAGTGTTATTCCAGCACAATCATGATAGATTTCCTGGCTGGCTTATTACAAGTGCCATAGGAATTTTTATTGCAATTGCAATAAGCCAGGCAGGATATCCATCATATTTGCTATACAGTAGCTCATCTACCAAACTCTAAATCATCCTGTAAGTGTCGAAAGCATGCCCAGAGGATCTGAAGGCTGTAGAAGTGACCAATAGGAACTGTTTCAACTATAAGACTTAGGGGCCCATTACAATGGCGCACCGTAACGGTAAACGGGGCTGACCGCCAGAGGTGCGGCGGTCCCGCTATGGCAGTTAGGATGCACCCGCCACCATGGTGGTCGCATACTGCATTTTTTATATTGTGGCAGGCGGTGCTGTCGGCAGCACTTGCCGCAATGCAAAACATGCATGTTGTGCATTGGCATGCACAACGTGACAGGCACCTTGTGCATGCCAATGTAGGGTGTACCATAGGTAACCCCCAAGTGCAGCCACCCACCCCCCACCTCACCAGGGGCCCGCAACAGACCCCTAAAGTTTCCACTGCATGTCTTTCCATGGCGGAGTCTCCGGAAAGGCATCCAACCGCAGGCACCGCCACCATATTATGTCCCTTTTCCACCCAGCCAGCAATCCGACCGGCGGAAAAGCAGTGGATGGCCTTTCCGTCCGCCGCAGTGCCCCACGCCATACTAATATGGCGGGGGTGAACCAGGGACATTTGGCAGGCGGATCGCCACCGCCGGGTCGGCGGTGCCGATCCGCCCAATATCATAATGGGTTCCTTAGTCATTTTTAGCACCAATGGAGGACTGGACAAAGTGCAGAGGCCTCCACTAGCATAGCACATCCTCTGCATGCATGATAGCTCATCCCTCTCAGAGATTTTTTTTAAAGAGAAAAAGCTTCAGTGGGACCTATCTGTGAAGGTATTCAACCTTATGGAGCCCTACCCTGCTATCCTTCACAGTCTTGCCATTCTGGAAAAGTTCAAGAGCCAGAAGAGTGACTTAGTCCGACAGTAATACCTCATACCTGAGTAAAGTACCAAATCTATCTCAATGGTAAAGCGGCCTTGGTGACTATGAAATCTAGCTTAATCACACTTGGAGTTTTGATGTCAAAACTGAAGTCATTAGATTAATCTCAAAGATTATGCATTAAAGTTTGAGGAAAGCTCCCTCCCTTCAGCATACCATCTTGCTCCACCGGAGGTCTTTGGGATCTGAAAAACCTTTAAAGTCCAAAGGTAAAATCTTTAAGTATTGTGACCTGTTTCGATTACCTGATCTCCTGTCCATTGCAGTTGGCCTGAAATCACACTTAGGTTCCAGTGGCTTTTTTTGCCGCAGTTTGGCTTAAAACTTAAACAAATGAATAGCCCTGTTTCTATTTATCTGGACTTATCAGTTTGTTGTGTTTTTGCTTATGAAATCTTTCTGGATTTGTCTATTTATTTGGGTACAGCTTGACAATTACAAGCATTTCACTGGGCACTTCCCTGCTGCTTGCTCCATTGCTAACAGTTGTTGAGTACACATTATCTTAGAACTGTGTGTGAAACTAACAAATTGCATTTCAAAGCGTTTATTAAGTTGGTTGGGCTACCCAACCCCAAAACAATAACCAGTTTCTAACCGCTGTGGCCTAAGACTAAGGCCGCACTGAATCTATTTTAAACAGCAGCAATAGCAGATCCTACCTTGCATGAAATAGCAAGTATGGGATCCCTTATGGGCTAAGAGGAGGGAAAGAACACTATTAAAAGGTACTGCTGCCATGATTAGTTCACAACATGTGATATTTATGTTGGCTTCCAGCTCTGTCAAATCATGAAGAGTAAGTGCTAGAGCCTGATATATGTCAATTAATGGAAAAATGAAAACTGAGAAACCACATTGCAAGAAACCAAAGATGGAAAACCATTGTAAAGGAAAGATGATTTAAAGGAAAAATCCACAATGACATTAAACTTGGATGGAGTTCAGATGTAAAAATGTTTTTTAGGGTTCAGTGATGGGTGAAGTTTAGAGGTAGTAAATGTTTTTAGGGTTCGGGGATGGGTGGATTGTAGGGGTGTTGAGGAACTTTTAGGGTTAAGGGATGGATGGAGTTTAGGGCTTGTGAGCGTTTTTAAAGTTCAGTGATGGGTAGAGTTTGGGGGTGGTGAAGGGTTTTCAGAATTCAGGAACGGAAATGGGTGGAGTTTAGGGGTGGTGAGAGGTCTCAGAGGTGAGGGATGGGAGAAGTTTATGGGCAAACGTTTAGGGTTTAGTAATGGTTAGGGTTTAGGGTGGTGAGAGGTTTTAGGAGTTCAAAGTTGGTTGAAATGTAGATGTCAAAAGGGTTTTTAGGGTTAAGGAAAGTGTGGTGCTTAGAGGTGGTAAGGGGTTTTTCGGTTCATGGGTGTGTGTAGTTTATGGTTGGTGAGGGGAAGTTAAGGATTCAGGACTGGGTGGGTTTTATGTTTAGAAAGGGGTTTATTTAGGGTACAGAGATGTGTGGAGTTTAAGGGTCAAGGCTGGGTGGGGTTTAGGTGTGGTGATGAGTTTTTAGGGTTCAGGGATGAAGTTTAAGGTTTGAAAGAGCTTTTAGGGTTCGGAGATAAGTGGAGTTTGAGAGTCGGGATATATGTTGTTTAGGTATGGTGAGAAGTTTTTAGAATGCAGGGATAGATAGTTCTGATTGGTCATCAAATTAAAAGAATCTGAAGTAAATTGTTTGAAAATGTATAACATAAGAATCTGAAATATTGTCTCCTGAAGTAAAGAACTTGAAATAATACCTCTAACAAAAACAATTCTAAAAGTAAGACCTGCAACAATTGCATTTACATCTTAAAGACATTTTGTGAATTTGTAAATGCCATTCATCCTGCATATTTCAATTAAACTGCTTAGGTGAAATGGTTTCTCAAAAATGACATTCTATAAAATTCTTTTTCTATGAAATCACATACTGCCACTAGAGTTTCCTATCCTTATCTATACATTCCACTGTGGAGAAAAAGCATTTTCTGTTGAGAGTGCTGCCTCAGCTCACCTCATAATCCTTCTGTGAGGTACACATCAAATTACAGAATGACACTTTCTCCTTGTCTTCTAGAATAGCATGCTTTGCAAGTGGGTCAAGTCGACTGTAAGCTGATTTGTTCTGGGGCTACTACACGGGAAGAAGGCCGACACACCAAGGTGTAATCTAGCTTTGGTCCTTTCTGTCATTCATTAGCCCCTTGCTTCCAGTAATATGGGGGCATATTATCAAGCCAGGCGATAAAATTATCGCCGCTTTAGCGGCAGAAAATTGCCGCTAAAACGGCGATAATGGGCTTGATAATATGCTCTATGAAATTCCAATTGAAGCCCATGTTAGACGTCCTTCACATCTAACATGGGCTTCAATTGGAATTCCTTAGAGCATATTATCAAGCCCATTATCGACGTTTTAGAGGCAGTTTTCTGCCGCTAAAGCGGCGATAATTTTATCGCCTGGCTTGATAATATGCCCCATGGTCTCTACCGTTAAATTTGCTCTCATCATAGATTAATCAGGGAGATCATTCTATAAATGCACCTAGGTACCTATCTCAGGAAAATCACCACCGTCCTTACTGAAATGCTTCATATTCTTCTCTAGGTCACCTCTGCCCTGGGGTGTTTCTCTTCTCCCTAATACCCATCTAGCCACTGAGTACTTATGGAAACATGGGAATGCTTACTGGCTAGATCTATCAAACTCTGCACCTAAAAATATCCCTCCCATTCATCTATGTGAGCAAATATTTTATCAGTCATATGTTACAGAAATTCCTGTGAATTGGCAGGGACATATAGAATTATTTCAGATTCTACCCATGGAAAGCAAGGTGTCATCTGCCCCCTCTGTTTATTATTATGGCATTTCACAGATTTTACTTTGTCAAAAGTATTATTCACTGTCCCTGTTTGTGCAAACAGACACAGTGCACCCAATGAAAGAAAAAACACTGCGTCCGGGTAGATGTAAACTCACAGCAGCCCTGATGTCAGTGAATTAGAGTATGGCAGAGTGGCTGTTTAAAGCAGATGCTCTGTCTTTCATGCTTCAGGTTGCACCATGCCTGAACGTCAAGGAAGGGACGGATAGCCCCCTGCAGGCACATGCAGTGAATGACAACGTCTGCCTATAAGAGAGATGGCTAAGGCCTGGGAGGGATCACCTTTTCCTCTCTTTCAGAGGATACCCTCGGAGGGTGCACTGACAGTGCACCACCCCTTTGGTGCCCTACAGACGTTGCACCTCTTGATTTTCTCTTTGCCTCTGTACCTGCATCCATATACATAGTTGAAGAGGCAAAGTTGCAAATGAGGTCATACCCACTTAAGGCAGCACTGGCCATTTAGTGTGCCAGCAATTTCGGTATTACAGAAGTGGCCACGCAAGCATCTGTTGTGCCTTCTGCAATACTACTGTACAGACCCACTGAGCCCACAGGGCACTGTATGTAAAGTGGCGTCTGAGGCATTCATGAAAGAAGGGGTTTGTGTTACCTCTAACTACTTATTAAAAACACTTAAAATTATTAAACCGCTGCGGCCTATTTATATTCATACACCAGTATACCTATACGCTTGTTTGAGAGTACATTGCTCATTTGTCAAGCTCTAACTCTAAATATTGTCCGACTCCTTGGTAGGGTATCTCACCAATACGTAATATCCCTTAAATTGCTTTCTCCACTGCTCTTAACACTGATAAGCATCTCCTTATATGTATTTTCCTATAAAATATCGTTAGATTCATTGGTCTGGGTATTTCCCCATTGTGAGCTCCATTCACATTTTCTTCGTATAGTCTTCTCACAACTGGGCTTGTATGCTTGATCCACAGTGACTGTACTTCCAGTTTCGTGATTTTATTCTTTAATGGTCTGTTCTCCTTCATCAGTCGTTCTTCTCAGTGCTTTATTTATAATTCAGTGGAATTGTACATTTCGTAACAACTTCTCAGTAGTTTAGCTCCAGTTTCATGCTTCCTAAGATTATTTTGCTGCCTTGTAATCTGCAAGATGCACTGCTCCTAGCCTTAGAAGAGGGTTGCAGCTAAAGCAAGTGTGTTTCTAATCTAAATTGTTTTCTACCTTTTCCATGGCATTCATACCCTTCCAATGTTATGTATACCATGTCTATGTCGTCTTCTTTGACTGTCAGCCCCACTACTACCATCTCCCAGACTCACAAGGCTTTTTCCAACTCCACTCGCTTTTGTTTGGATTTACTGTTGAAACCTACTGCCTATCACAGGGCTGGCAAAATTGAATAATGGCTCAGATTACACCATTTAATTAATCCGTTAACATTTTCTCAGTGGGTTTGAACACATTTTTTGACCAACAACCCTTTTTAAATCACCTTTGGATACGTCAAATCAAGACATACACAACATAATTCTCACCAACCACATTTTGGCCTCTACACTTATGCAATGTTTTAAACGACTTGAGAGTGTGATACTTAGGGTCGATGGCAACCAGAATTAAATGATTCAGAAATAAAAAATAAAACAGAAACCTTAATGAGCACATCATAGGCTCTATTTACAACACGTAAGGGCATATTATCAAGCCCATTATCGCCGCTTTAGCAGCCGTTTTCGTCCGAAAAGCGGCGATAATGGCATCGCACTATTAGCAAGGACACGCTAGTGCGTAGTTCATTGTCTCAGCACCAGTTTTCCTTACGCCTTGCATTGCATCTCTAATGAGATGCAAAGTAGGCGTTCCCAAGAAAAACAACATTCAAAATATCGCTATCTGTCCTTCGCAGTATTTACAAGCCCGTCCAGGACACCCATAGCGATATGAAAAGCCGCACTAACCGCGGTTATCGCTGGTATTTTACGTCTGATAAAATCCTAACTTCACCATCTTTTACATTGGAGGTGAATTGTACGGCTAAATCCACATCTCCCTATTACTAAGGATTCCCCTATCGCTGCAGGTTTATCGCTGGATTCACAGAGATAAACCTGCAGTCCGCCGCTATCGCCGGATTTTCCATCGCCGTGGAGATAAGCGTTGTAAATAACGCGATATCTCGGTGATCAAATCCGGCGATAGCTGCCGTTAATCAAAATCCCGCTAAGCAAGCTCGGCGATATTTATCGCTGCTCGTTGATGATATGCCCCTTAATTACTATCAATCTAAAGACATAAAATCAGGATGTAAGTGTCATTCCCTTCAGAGTATAAAAGTAGTATTACAGGCTCTTTAGTACCATTGGAAAGGAGGTGATTTACATGATGCCAATATACAAGCGTGCACCAACTGAATGAGTGTCGGTCCTTGGAGGGATATTTATACCGAACTGCTGTGTTCATATGCAGAAAATCACAGATAAGTCTTCTTTTCCACTTCACTGTGAAGTGATTTTTTTTTGTGTTTGTTGTTAACTAGAGCATGTAATTGCTTGATTCAAATGCAGAGAACATAAATCATGCGATTAGTCTCTTGTCATGTCATGTGAGATGTTACTTTGACATACCTATCTTTCAACTTTTCACATCTTTTGCTTTGGTCTTATCAATATTTTATTGTTTTATTATTTAGTTTAATAGATTTTTGCACGGCTGACCTGGCCACAGCACTTCATATAAAATCAGAAAATACAGTACAACATTTTTAGTGAATTCTAAAATACATTGGATGGAGTTGCGCAGTTGTTGATCACATTATTTAAATCACAAAAATATAATACAACATTCTGAGTGAAATATAGACTACACTGGGTGGAGGTTTGAAGCAAGACGGTAAGGAAGGTTTTGAAATAATATGTTTCAGGTCTTTGTAGAAGGTGAACAGACTGGTGTTAACCCAGACGTCTTCAGATAATTGGTTCCTGATTCTAAGAGCTTGAGTCATCTAAAGTCCAATTCCCTGTGACCTTTTTTTTGTTTTTAGGTTTTCGAAGAGTAATTGCAAAATTGTTCCAGCATTTTTTACACGTTTCTTAATGCATAATTTGTCTATCATATAAATCAGAATACCAAAGTGAAGGGTATTTTTGGCGAAACACACCATTTTCAAATGCATTATGTCTTTGATTGGGAGCCAGTGGAGATCGCTCACAATGGAAGTGATGTGATATGATAAATTTGCACCTTTAAATACGGGAGCTGCAGCAAAGATATTGGGTTCAGGAGGCTACTGGGAATTGATGGAGGTACACTAGTATTATTTTGCTATCATCTAGGTTTGGGAGTGCCTGCACTTGTAAAATAGTTCTGAAGTCCAATGAAGTGATGGAAAGTTTCACTGTAATGTTGAGTTGTTAAGTGCACTTGGCATCCCCAAGAGTATCCAGGTGCTGAGCAGGTGAGTAGGATAAACCTATGCCCAGCTTTGTTTTCGATGCACCATGGGACAAGTTGAAAAGCCAAGTCTTCCACTTCTTGCGGAATCTGAGAAGTGAAGAGGAGGTACTGATATGTGGGGGGAGGTCATTCCAGTTCTTGGCAGTGATGTTATAAAAGGAACAACCTCCTGTTCTCCTTCTGTGGATAAGAGGGGTGCATTCTATTGAGAGTGACGCTGGCTGCAGTGGTATGGTGGGTTGGTAGAAGTGTAGGCGGCGGGTGAGGAAGGCAGGTCTTATGTTGTGAAGAGGCTTGAATGCATGGGTGAGAAGCTTGAACTGACTGCGTTTCCGGATCGGGAGCCAATGGAGCTCCCTGAGGTGAGGCAAGATATAGGAGCTGGAAGGGAGGGCGTGGATGTGTCTGGTGACAGCGTTCTCAATGATATGGAGTCTGTGTATGAGGTGGGTTGAGATTCGGTCATAGAGGGCATTGCCATAGTCTATTCTGCTTGTAATGAAGACTTCTGTGATGGTATGTCTAGTGATCTGGGAGAGCCTCTTGAAGAACTTACCCAACACTCTTTCGGTCCTGGGACTGACCAACCTCTGGTCAGCAGTCCCGACCGCCTAATTAGGATGTGACTGAACACTGTTCGGTTGCATTCCTACATTTCCCTATGAGAGCATGCATTACGGCCATAAACTAGCCATAAAACATGCTCCCATAGGGAAATGAGAGGTGCTGTTCCTCTCTGCATTCAGTTTAAGGCAACTCAAGGTACCTGCCACAGTCAAGTCAAAAGGTACTTTATTTCGAATTTAGTATATAAATTCATAAAAAGTCGCATACATACAGTGTTTAAATACACAACCCAAACATTAAAAAGAATCAAGTTTCATTAACAAGTTTAGCAATCCATATCCGCTCTTGATTTCAATATAGATTTTAAAAAACGGACAATAAAATATATACAATCCATGTGCAATAATTGTAAAAACATTAAAGCAGGTTTAACTTGGGTGAAGTTCATTTTCTTTAAAATTGGAATCAGGAAGGTTTTCCTTGGAACTGAATAAAATTTACAAAAAAACATAAAATGTTCCAAGTTTTGCGGCAAATGACCATCACAGCCACATACTGGTAACAGCTGCCCTTTATTACCCACTTTTGGCCTAGCCACTAAAAGATGGTATGTGTTACATCTGGGGAACAACATTTACAACGCAACTTTTACAACGCACTACACTTACAATGCATTTTTTACAACGCAACATCCATTACAACGCATTCCATTACATAGCATGACACTACAACGCATTTTTAAAAACTACCTTTACAACGCATTCCATTACATCGCATACTACCTTTACAACGCATACCATTACAACGCATAATATTACACTACACTATCCAACAGTTACCCTACTGTTGCACCCCCTGGAGTTAGAATAGTAATTTATACCCCTATACTATCCAACACTTACCCTACTGTTGCACCCCCTGGAGTTAGAATAGTAATTTTTACCCCTATACTATCCAACACTTACCCTACTGTTGCACCCCCTGGAGTTAGAATAGTAATTTTTACCCCTATACTATCCAACACTTACCCTACTGTTGCACCCCCTGGAGTTAGAATAGTAATTTTTACCCCTATACTATCCAACACTTTCCCTACTGTTGCACCCCCTGGAGTTAGAATAGTAATTTTTACCCCTATACTATCCAACACTTTCCCTACTGTTGCACCCCCTGGAGTTAGAATAGTAATTTTTACCCCTATACTATCCAACACTTACCCTACTGTTGCACCCCCTGGAGTTAGAATAGTAATTTTTACCCCTATACTATCCAACACTTTCCCTACTGTTGCACCCCCTGGAGTTAGAATAGTAATTTTTACTCCTATACTATCCAACACTTACCCTACTGTTGCACCCCCTGGAGTTAGAATAGTATTTTTTACCCCTATACTATCCAACACTTACCCTACTGTTGCACCCCCTGGAGTTAGAATAGTAATTTTTACCCCTATACTATCCAACACTTTCCCTACTGTTGCACCCCCTGGAGTTAGAATAGTAATTTTTACCCCTATACTATCCAACACTTACCCTACTGTTGCACCCCCTGGAGTTAGAAAAGTAATTTTTACCCCTATACTATCTAATACTTACCTTAAATGCAATTTAATATTATGCGTTGTAATGGTATGCGTTGTAAAGGTAGTATGCAATGTAATGGAATGCGTTGTAAAGGTAGTTTTTAAAAATGCGTTGTAGTGTCATGCTATGTAATGGAATGCGTTGTAATGGATGGTGCGTTGTAAAAAATGCGTTGTAAAAGTGTGCGTTGTAAAAGTGTGCGTTGTAACGACATACATCCGTTACATCTAAACCTAGTTAGTAAAAAAATTTCGTGGGATGTAAGAGTGGACAATAAGTAAGGCTCAGCACTAGGGGTCGTTATTAGAGTGAGGTATGACCGGACACTGGGTTTAGTAAGCTCAATCCCTTCTCTTTCTTGCACCCTATAGTTCAGAAAAGAGGTTTTAATCGATGGGATGTCCTTTTTAAGGATATCTTCAGGCTTAGTAAAAAGAGAGCCCCTTCCAAGTAGTTCAAATCCCCTTTTGATGTAGGCAAACCAAGGGACACGTGCCATGTTCTCTAGCGCCAAGCAATCCCTAAGTATAGCTTGAGTCAAGGGTATATCCGAGTTAAGCCAGCACTGTAGCCACAAGATCATGGGGCGCAGCGTTATCTGGTCGGCTATGTATGGTACTCCCAGTTCTTCGTGAGCCACCAAGTTTGGAGTACTTTGCGGGACACATAGGTGTCTTTTTAAGAACTTATTTTCCTCGACCTGTAATGGTTTTATCACACCACGTCCCCACAACTCACTACCGTAGCATGCTATGGCAATACTCTTTGCTCTATAAACCTGAAGCATGGCCCCCATCGGTTTCTTCCCTATTTTAGAAGTAAAATTAAAGATTGCAGCGTTTGCCCGGGCCAACTCCCCCCTTTTTTTATGTATCACGGCATCCCACTTTAATTTGTCATCAAATAGAACTCCTAGATAGGAGAACACCTTGGTGCTGGGGATTAAATCTCCCCCTGTTTTAAATTGAAATGTCTTACTGGAGCGTTTGCCCAATCTCATAGTATAAGACTTTGTACTATTAATTTTTAAATCTAACTTGTTCATAAATCCATGAAAGGAGTTTAACAAGGTCTGGAGCCCGTTTTCTGTTCTAGCCAATAGTACAGCATCGTCCGCGTATAGCAAAACGGGAATACCCCGTCCAGCTATACGCGGAAAATCTGCACCAGTCTCTATCAGGGTCCTCTCAAGATCGTTGATATAAAAATTAAATAAAAACGGAGCCATGATGCATCCCTGCCTTACACCTTTCTTTATAGGAAAGTTGTTCGTGACTTTCAAGTCTTTACCATACCTAACATTTGCTCGGGTTGAGGAGTGTAAGTCCCGTAAAACGTCTATCAGTCCCGCATATACCCCTGTCACCTCCATGGCCTGCCAAAGCTTCGACCTGTTGACACAGTCAAAAGCTGACGAAAGGTCCATGAAGGCGAGATGGATTGAACCGGGGTACACCACAGTGTATTTGTTAAGCAGTAAGTACAAGTTAAGGCACTGTGTGATGGTAGAACGCCCTGCATGAAAACCATACTGACAGTCTGTTAAGATCTTGTTATCAACTGCCCAGTCCTTCAACCTGTTTAAAATAGCCCGCCCCATAACCTTCACGACCGAATCGATAAGTGATATTGGTCTATAACAGCTAGTGTCATTTCTATTACCTTTCTTGAAGACCGGCACTATGGTTGACAGTGCCCAGCTATTCAAGCAGCCTTCTGTGGCAGCTGCATTAAAGACCGGACAAAGAATAGTTGCCCAGGCTTTGGGGTCTGATTTAAATAGATCTGGTGGAATCCCATCAGGACCCGGGGCTTTGTTGCTTGTCAGACTCATGATTCCATCTAAGATCTCCAGTTCAGTAAAGGTTATAGCTGGGATATCCCCATATCCCACTGTCACGGTATCGGAATCAACCGGGCTGTCAAACATTGCTTTGAAATGTTGAACCCAATCACCTTCACCTATATGAGCCACCAAACCATCCCCTCCCACCTGATGGAATAAAGGACCATTGACAACTTCCCAAAACCTACCACTATCTTTTAGGGTACTACTGTCTAATAGTTTTTCCCAGGATTCTTCTTTTAGTGTGGCCTTACGGAATGCTAAAGCATCCCTATACGCCCTTCTTAAGGAGCGCACTACCAACAGATCTCTAGGGTTTTTTGCCAGTGCTTCTTTTAGCAATTTAGCTGCTTTCGAGCAATTTTTATCGAACCATTTAGGGCCCTGTTTATCAGTCTGTCCTGATTTTACAAGCAATAGTTCAGTTATTTTCTTGGTCAAATTAGAAAAAGCGTCCAAAATGCTTTTTGCATTTACTCCTTCTGATGTACAGGTGACTATTTCTCCCAATCAATGGGTCTTTACGTTTTCATTGAAAACAGTAGGTGATATTTGGGTCCACCTTAACCTCCTTTTCCCATCTGTGGGTCTTAAAACTCCTATTACTGGAGTATTACAGAGAAGATCAGACAGGATACCTCCAAGATAAACCGTCAGCGGATTATGATCGCTAAATTCGTTAGTTAAAATAAGAAAATCCCCTGAGAGGGGAGCTAAAGATGACGAAATAAAAATATAATCAATAAAAGTACCATTCCCCTTGCCTATAAAAGTTGGGATTGGAAACAGTGTGGACGGGCTCATATGAGACATAGCTGACCCCATGTCATATTCACTCAAAGGATCATTAAGTTCCTCTCCCTGCAATGTATGTTCAAAGTGTAGGCCAGATATTAACGGGCATCCTAAGTTAGCTAAACAAGTGGTAGAGGGGTTACCACATGGGTGGATATTAAAGTCCCCCATGATTATCAGACTGTGGAGGTTATTGGCCATGTGTTTTTTTATAAATGTAGCCAAAAGCTTAATATTTCCTCCTACTGCAAGAATAGATGGTGAATTGTAAAAATGTATTATACCCCAATCAACATGCCCCTTCCTTAGTATAATTGCTAAGATTCCAGGGTAGGAGTGTGAGACTAAACGCGCTTCACATTTGATATCAAGTGAAACATAGGTTACAAGACCTCCCTTAGGCCTGCCACTGGCCGAAGGGGAAGGCGGAACAAAAAAGGCCTTATAACCATCCAAATAATGGTTACAGTCCATATCCCACGTTTCCTGGAGACTAATGATCTTGTACTGATTGACAAACGCAATCCAACGTGGGTCACTACTTTTCCTGGCCAGCCCTGCAATGTTCCATGATAGAATATTCCTGCTAGGGGTCAGTGGGTTATCTATTTCTCTTTCATTACTAGGATCCTGTAAGAGAGTATGAGAGCTTGTTTCACTTAGTACCTGGGGGGTTAGTCAGTCACACTCTTCTATATCCGATAACGGCAGATATCTATTCGTTATTCCTAGACCTGGAGGGAAATGAACATTGTCCGTATTCCTAGGGGGTTGAAATCGAGTGGAAGGTCGATAACGAGGATTCTGTCTCATACTGTCCCTTGTATATATGTAATCTTTACAGCTGGTATCAGTGTTGTACAACCAAGGTTCCTGGGAGTAGAAATAGCTAAGGGACTGAATAACTATATTGGAACCGGAACCCAAGTGACACTTATGGAACTCCTGTAAAATTTTCTCAGCAGTGTGTGGGTTATCAAAGTTCACAACAATACAGTCACCATTATATAATTTGGTCCTTTTGCCGATCCATTTAGTTCTGTGAGCCATTATTATGAATCTGTTAACATCCTGTCCCCTGTATAGGTTGTTCGTAAACCATTGATTCAATTTATTTTTAAGTTGGCCAAAATCCTCTGTAACCCCGTCCTTCAATTGGGGCACAATTGCTCAAAATTACAGTATAAGGTGTGGACTCAGATGGGAGGTCAATCGAATGGGTTTCCTGTAGATGTTGATCAGGCAAATCCCGCTCCCGGTTTATCATTGTTCTATCAGTAGTACTAATGGGCTTTCTAAGTTCCTGTAGCCCCTGGGTGGATGTTGATTCAGTTAATGGAAGGGGCTGAGCAACTATGTTGGCCGAAACCTCTCTCCTCTTTGTTGAGTCACCAATATGTGCCTTAGAATTGTCGCTTAACAACATTTCTGCTGTGTTTTTGTGTAAAATAGCAGGTCTAGTGTCGGGATTCTGCCCACATTTCCCCTCTATGAGTGCTAATCTGTCTTCTATGCTAGTGAGCTTCTTTAGGATCGGATCCAATAGCTTTGTTAGCATAGTTTCGATTTTTACTAAGTTGCACTCATATGCCTCACCCTCGACTGGTGCGCTCTTAGATACCTGTCTCCCCCTGGTGCTATATCGGGGTCGGTTATGACAGGATTCCGGACATTATCGGTTATCCCAATCTTGCTATCTTGTACACCCACTTGCTTGCATTCCCGTTTGCCCTTCCTTTTGGGATTTGTAACCTTGGCTGTTTTAATTTTACCCTGTTTCCCCCTAGTGGTCATCCCTTTTTCCACTGCAGTAGGTTCCTCAACAGATGGAATAATCATCTCTACAGGGGGCTGAGACGTCGATATAATAATAGGAGAACCCTCAATGACACCAGGTTCTGGTAGTGAAAGAAATTCCGGAGTTAGAGATAACCTGTTAATTGAACTTTGGTAATCTAGGGAAAGTCTTCGTTCAGTGTCCAATATTTCTTGGGTCAGTACTGAATTGGCCCTGGTTAAAAAAGCATCCAGGGTGACCGCCACCCTGTTTCCCAAGTTAGCCTTGGCCTTATTCATTATCTGCAGAATTAGGGAGATAATTTTAGATAAGCAAAGCTTCCAATATACACGTACACAGTAACGTTGACAGGGTATGGACCAAAGCTTCCCAAAACCTAATGACAGTACCTTAAATCTTGTTAGTCCAATCCACTGTCCCTTGTACAAAGAGGAACTCCAAATAACGTGGCCCAGCCCAGCCTAATCTGGACTATGACGGGCAAGGACGGGCCCGCCCTTGGCCCGGGCTTTGCCCGGGCGCCGCCCCCCCCCCCGTCCCGCGCAGCGGAGCGCCTGTGGGGCTTTTAAAGGGGCTAGGCGCAGCCGGGTGTCGTCATTGGCGTGCGCCCAGCACCAAGGCTTCTGGGGGTTGTGGTTCTGTGGCCGTTTCCCTCACGGCGTTAGCAGAGCTGTTCCTCGACTGGATTCACCCCGCGAAGTCCGTTCCCCTCACGGCAAGCAGCGACAGTGAAGTGGAAAAGGTAGGTTTCACTGGGTGCGCATTACGGCCATAAACCAGCCATAAAACATGCTCCCATAGGGAAATGAGAGGTGCTGTTCCTCTCTGCATTCAGTTTAAGGCAACTCAAGGTACCTGCCACAGTCTGCAGGGATCAGATCCTCAGCCCCCTCGTGATGTAACACCTTTACACTTACTTCCAGAAGTGTTTCTTTATGCTGAAAAGCAGTCAACAGAAGCCTCCATAGGTCCAGAAGCTCTGATTTGCTACTTGGAGGTTTGAGGCTACAATTCCCACAATGCACCTGATCAACTCCATTAAAGTCCAGGTGAAGCTGGTCAGCTTCGCTTGTCTTGATGGAGCGGAGGCAGGTGACTTTGTGAAGCTCGTTTGTACCTTTTGCTTTCAAGGAGCTCCCTCATTAATCCTTTTAAAGCCAAGCAATGTCCTTATTTGTGACACCCAAAGTGTTAAGTAAGTGCAGTCCTTATGTATGCAGTCCTCTTGTGGTGCACACCAGGGGCTCAGTAGGACAGTCCTTCATTTGATATTTCCATGCAGGAATTTGAGTTGATCGGAAAATCTGCCACATTTATCCAGGCTTCTGGGCTGGCAAGCAGGGGGGTACCCCTGACCAATGGGGTGCAGTGTGCCACCCTCAATGATGACCACTTCCTCTGAAGTGTGGCAAGTTCTTGTCCTAGAAAGCACTGTTCCATAAAATCCAAAATGGAGAATATCTTTCCTAGAGCTTCAGGTCTGGCTAACCCAGCGTACAGGTGTGGCTAGCTTTCCTTAACACTCCCCTTCCAGACCCTCTACCAAATCAATTCCAGTATCTCACATCTGGCTAAAGGTGCAGGAAGTGGAGAGTATGACTGGTTCCTGTCCTCAATGTTTTTCTCCCTTTGAAGACCAGTTTGGCTACTAAGTCCTCTTCCTGTCTTTTGCTCTCCAACAGCAGATCTCGTCTCACCAGATGTCCTCTTTGCCTCAGCCCAAGCCACTGTAAACCCAATCAAGAGTGCTTGGCTCAGGTTGTTGTCAAAGGCTCTCCAATCAGAAGAGGCTGCTACAGGGCTGAATACGGGCACATCAGAAAAGCAAGTTCTATAACTTCTTTTCTGTAATAGCTATATTAAATTCAACCCTGGCAAGTTGCAGGATTTATTGCAACTATCATTTTCATACTTTGAAGTATTATTTTAGCTCACTCCTGTCAATAGTTAGACTCTATTAAGATTAAATAAAGCCTTCCCATGTTACCCTATTGAGCTAATGTACTACATTAAGGAAAAAACAAAATTGCCAGTTTTGCCCTTGCCAGGACTTACAAAACATCTTTTATAATGTCCCTGCTTACTTTAACATGGCATCGTACCCTTAAGGGGACCTAGGGTTGACCTTTAGGGGTGACTTATATCTTAAAACAAGGTAGGTTAAGTCTTTGGAAGTACCTTTAATTGCAAAGTTGAATTTGGATACAGTTTTATTTTAAAAGCAGCCAGAAAGGCACTGCTGGCTTTTAAAATGACAGCAGGCACCACAGGAGTGCACACGTAAGTGCATACAATCTACTGGGCCTCTAAACCTACATGCCCTACCATATACCCAGGGAATTCCTCTCACAAGTCATACCCTTATTGCGCCTATGCTCTGTCTTAGTCACTTTTTAGGAGTTCTGTTTCTTCCAGCAGGAAAGACTGCATGTTGCAAACATATAGGGCTCAATCAGACCAAAGACCTTCTTCGGGATGTCCCCGCTGAAATGGATTTGCTATTGCAGAAAGCTATGTGACTGAGAATCCTGAAACTTCAGGCCAGCAGCAACACACCTTGGTTAGATAGATTTGGCAGGTTTGTCTTGGTCTGCCGCCGGTCTTTGAAGCCAAAAACGTTGTAAGTCCCAGGATATTAGGAGGAGTACACTTTGACACAACGAATGGTCCCAGGACCTCTGGAACAGTGATTGGGGTTTAAGACTGACTCCGGCAAAAGCCACCAGCAGGGTCCATGGCAGGTCAAGATGGAGCAGGTCAGCTGAGATCTTTAGGAATAGGCTTCTTGCAGCTTGTTGTAGCTCTGTAGTTTAACAGAAGGTCAACAAACTAACCCTTGGAGTCCACTCCCTTATTCTGGTTACAGGTAGGAGCAGGCCCAGCCCTTCAGGCACCCTCACAGGTCTCAAACAGCAGGTGCAGTCCTTCTTCTATTCTTCCATAGGCCCAGAGTGTTCTGAAGAAGGTGTTCAGGGGTGCAGCATTTATTCCTGGCAGCAGCCTATTGGTGCGGACGTCTCCTGCTCCCTTCCTAACTATTTGGGTAAAAGTTCCCAGGGGTAACTCAACAAACATTTGCAGCGGTTCCTGTGTGCCCTACTGCAAACAATCCCACAGCAACCCTTACTCTCTAAATACAAGCTGGATCCCTTCTGCCCAAGAGGTGTGGCCAGGAGAATGATCAGCCCTCTCTCTATGGTCACTACAAACAAGGTCTGGGGACAGCTTTCTTTCCGCTGTGTTTGGTGCCTGCCTGACTGGAAGAACAAAGAAGGGACCTTGTGACAGGGGAGGACCCTTTGAAGAAAATCAGGTTCCTGGTCACAGCCTAACTCCTCCCCACACCAAAGCCATTGTCTCTGCTCCTGGAGCAGTTTGCACACCTCTTATGGGCTAATCATCAACTGGGGGACAGTTGACATTAGCCTCCAGAAGCTTTAGAAACAGAAACATTATTTTTCCAACAGTCCTTCTTCCTTCATTTTTATTCACAAATCGGACTTTTAAGTTAAACTTTTAAATACCATGCCCCCTGCCTTGTTGGCTGCAAGGCCTACATATGGGCAACACATTATTATATAAAAGGTTTACTTCAGTCAAAAGGGTTTATTCTGACTGGTCGGCTGCAGGTTTTAACTGCAGTAGCAGGCCTAGAGTCATGTTTGCCTGGTTACACTAGTGTATGGCACAGTAGTGCAGTGATCCATAGGTGACATTTAACATTCCAAGCCATGGGTTGACTTTGGGACACCATATTTTATGGCTATAGAGGGAAGTTAAATTAGCCAGCAGCAGTCTGTGCAGGTAACAGTGGTGGGGCTCTCTGCATTGTCCGTCACAATCCCCCTCAACCCGGCCCCACTGCTGTTACCTGAGCGGCTGAAATTGGCCAATTATGACATAGCCAATTTCAACCCATTTTAGGTGTCAGAACAAATGCACTGGGTACTGGACAGCAGTGTACCAGTGTGAGGAGTCTACAAACCATCAATACAAATCAGCATAAGAAATAGGAGTGACCCACCAAAAAGGGGTGTTTCCTCACAGACCTAAAATGTCTGAAAGGTTTGATTTTGTGAGGAAAAGTTGGGTCTTACCCATACGTTGATGCACAAAGATAACATTCTTCATAACATTCTTCTTAAATATAGAGAATAGTGGGTCTATGTAGAATTTAAATAGAAGGGAAAATAAGGTAGAATCTTGAGAGATATTACAGTATATAGGCAATGTTGTTGTGTAGTTCCTAGGAATCCCCCGGACCCGCGTGTTTTGGATGACCTAAACTGAGGGCTTGGTGTCCCAACCGCTTCCGGACACCCCCACAGGATATGTCACCTGTTAGATCAGCTAGCTCTACAGTGCCACTACCACCCCACCTGTATGCTACAGTGGTGTAGGTAGTTTCTGGCAACCACAGAATATGACAACCCTGATTACTCAGGGATCGTGGAAAACAGTACAGTACTTTTCGCTCAGACACTCGTGCTTTCTTACTCTCTGAAAATACACAGGATGGTGATTAGGTCGTTTTAATAAGTATTTATTGGTCCAGCGACAGCCTTGTATAAAACATGTGTGCTGCGACAATCAGGAGACAGCAGCATACGAAAGAGATTGCTAGTACCAGTGTAGTACATAGTAGATACATTTCTGCCAAAGTGCTAATAAGATGAACATAAGCAGTTCAGATAAAAACAGTAGCACTTGTATCTTCCTAAATTGCACGCCCTAAGTCCTTTACCTAAATGTACCTATCCTAGATCTGCATATGTAGCATGTATATGTACATATGTATGAAGCCAAGAAACCCCTAGGGAAGAACCAGCCTCCTCACCTGATGGTTGAGAACAAAGGACCTCATCTCTGCTTCGAAGATGACACCCCAAAAGGGATTTCAGACCGCTGCATGTCGAAGATTCAGCATGCAGGACCCAGTGTCAGCTTGAAAGGAATTCTCCTCTAATTTGTAGGGGGAGTGAGGATCTTTTATACTAAAGTGGTCACTCCAGGGTTTCTTTTAGAATCGATATGTTTTGAAAACAATCATAAATGTTTTTCCAAACAACTGCGATCATGCACAACTGGCTGTTGGCCAAGCTATTTATGTACATCAGGTACAGGGATTATGATACAATACCGAGAGCCTGGTGTCAAAGAGACAGGAGAAAGCTTCTAGGTAAAAGATCACCTGTTCAGAATAGTTATTTTCATGTGGATGGGACAATGTATGTAAAATAGGGTATACATGACAGGACTATCCTAAAAGACATGATAATGTGAGAGGTTTGAAGGGATTCATTTTTACAAACTGTAACCTTGAGGGGATTAAGGGCCTGATTTAGATTTCAGTAGTCGGGACACTCCATCACAATGTGATGAGTATCCCGTCTGCTGTATTACAAGTGCATTATATCTCACAGCATTTCTAATTCAGCGGACTTGATATCTATCATGATTGTGATGGAGTAACCCATCCGCAGAACTCTAAATCAATACCCAAGTAATTTCAAGGCTTGACCTATCTATTCACATTTTGTCCTAAAAGATGCTGGGAAGATGGGAAGAAACTCATTGTTAATTGTGTCAAATGCTATTACATCCAGTAGCACTAGAAGGCATTAGAAGGAACATATCACCATCATCAATGTCCTATTCTAATGTTTCATACTAGAAAGAGCTCACTTTCTTTTGCATCATTGTTATGTGCAACACGTGAGGCCTAATTCACAAAGGTAGCTTACAATTTTGAGAAGGGGTCTCCAAAATTTTCTGTAGGGAAAATTACTTCTGAAGAGTGAAGATTATCGTGAGCTACTGAAGACCAAGCAACCATCACATTGTTTCCAAACACCCTCATGCACAGCTTGATTGACTTTAAGCTTGATGTCCATAGAGCCAGATACTATAGTTTGAACAAAATACTTTGACTAGGGGTACTATGACAGGGCTGCTATGTATGGTTTGTAAATACAACACTTTGAAATGGGAGAAAACTAAAATGAAGAGTTAACTTTTTCACTACGTTAAATCTTAATTTTAGGCATCCAGAAACATAATTTTGTTCTCATGCTCCAATAGAGAGTTGTAAAGACTTATTTAAGAGTTAAATAACATCAGTGCTTCAGTTCTACAATGTGTATTGTTCAATAACAACACAACCATATACATTGCAGGATGGGAAAATATTGAGACATTCAAAGTCATACAATATAACAGTGTTTACTTGGCTTCATGTTGCTATCTAGAGTGTTCATAATGTACAATAGATCGCGCAATACAAATTGTGCTTGTGTCCCCATCTCCTCACAGTAATCCAACAAAATGCCCTCCCATTTCCTCTCTTATACTGCTTCTTGAATTTCCACCATCACAAAATACCCAGTATGTCTCCCTCCAGTTGTAGTGGTACCCTGGTTGACTATAAATGAAGTTAGGCCTCATGTGGTGCATCAGCTGCTTGGTCATCCCCGGGATCTTGATCATTGTGCATGGAACTGTCAGGGGAATCAATAGCAGGTGCTTTCAGGCAATCTGCTAAGGTATCCCAAGCTTTAACTTTGTCCACTGTGCAGTGCCCCTGTCTCACCTCCCGGAGCAGAGTAGCACCCTCATATCCCACCCACAGTAATAATGTGTCCTTCCATTTGTCAACTCTGGGCTAGCAGTGGGTTTCCACTTCACTGTGATGCAGTGTTTTGCTAGTATAAGAGCAAGGTTCACAGACTTAGAGGTCTTTTTATATTTAAGTAGATGTGGAAACCCTCCCAAGTGACATGCCAGGGGGTTACAAGAGATCGTCCTGTCAGCGACCTCATTTATACAGGTCATGACACCATCCCATTATTCCCATAGGGCTGGGCACTCCCAGACCATGTAGATCATCTGTCCTCCCTGATCCCCACACCTGGGGCATGCTACATCCTGTGCCCTAAAGGATCTCATAATTGTCTCTGGGGTACGATATCCCTGTATGGGAAATAAAGTTCACCAACTTTAACCGCGCAGTATGGGAAACCTTGTATATATTAGCTAGTATTAGGGTCCAGTTCGAGTCTGTAATCAGGAGGGCTACATCCTCCTCACAGTGTTGCCTCAAGTCCTCAAGGTGCTTGTTCATATCTGCCTGTATCGCTCAGTAAAGGAGGGTTGCAGCCCTGCACCTACGAATCGTCATGCAAAGTACGTGGCTGCTCTGATGAGTCAGTGGCTCCACCAGATCCGCCGACCAATGTCCTCTAATGGTCACTGTCACTGGACAGCGCAGCAGGAACTGTCCCGGGGGAAGGTTACAAAGGTCCACAAAATTCTCGAGCGATGGTAGGTTACCATCCTGGAAAAGATCTCCCACACGTGTCACTCCCAGTTCCAACCAGTTCATCACCTCTCTCAGCGCTCTTGTATCATCTAGCGCTGTTAGGCGCTGCAATGGGAAATCAGGCGTGTAAGGCAGGGGAGATTGGGTGCATCATAGGCAGTGCCACCCGACATGCTGCACAAATTGTATTCCCCCAAACACCTCGGTAGAAGACCACCAGGGTCTAGGGGAATATTGTAGAGCAAAGGGAGGCTAGGAGCTACAACTGGAGAACCCCTCATCAGATGCAGGCAGTCACAAAGGCATTGGTTGAGCCATTGAATTGGGGATGGCAGGTATTAAGCATCAAAATCTGGTGTTGCTAGTTCCCCCTCAGATGTAGGCCTTTGCTGCTTGGTCAGGGCTACTCTGCATCTTCCCGCACCTAATATCAATTCTAGCAAGAGCTAATACACCTCTACAAATGTTTTGTGAGGAATAATAAGGGGCAATGTCAAGAAATAATGAAGCAGGTGAGGAAGTGCCATCATCTTCTCCAGGAACCCCCGCCCAGCCACTGACAGAGAGAGAGTCCTACAGAAGCTCACACTGGCACTTAGCACCCGAACCTCTGCACCGATATTGCCATCCAGGTTCTTATGCGTATCATGATATACTTTAACTCCCAGGTACTTCATACATGAGCTCTCCCATGTTAGACCACACCAAGTCAAGTGGGATAGGCAAGATGTGATTAAGGGGAAATAGGAGTGATTTCTGGCAGTTGTTGCAGAGATCAGAATTGGCCCGAACCGCCCCAGCAACGATATTGCC
The DNA here is from genome assembly GCF_964204655.1 of Triturus cristatus. Taxonomy (NCBI): domain Eukaryota; kingdom Metazoa; phylum Chordata; class Amphibia; order Caudata; family Salamandridae; genus Triturus; species Triturus cristatus. The sequence goes on along the minus strand of NC_140589.1, from coordinate 495,846,534 downwards.
CCAGGCAGGTCCTTCTCCACACTATGGAGAACGAGGAGCATATCTTCCACATACAGACCAATTTTATGGAAGATTCCATGCTGCTCAAGGCCCTAATAATGATTCCCCGTGCACGCCCTCTGGCCAGAGGTTCAACTGCAATGGCAAACAATGGGGAGAGCGGTCAACCCTGCATGGTACCCCTCCCCATGACATAGGAGTAGGACACCACCATGCCAGTGCGGACACGCGCTGTTTCATTAGTGTTGAGGAGCCTGGTCCACTGGGCAAAACCCCCACCTAATTCCATTTGTTCAGCACGTGCAATCCCAGCTGAGGCTATGAAATGCTTTTTCAATATTGATGGAGATGATCACCGCTTTGTCCTCACCAGGTACAGTCATCTCCATAACAGAGAGCAGCCTGTGAATATTCAAAGCTGTATTTTACCCTGGTGTAAATCCTTTTTGATCCCTGTGGATAAGCGCGGACATGTGGGTGAGGAGGTAAGTCAATGAGATGCAACTTAATATTTTATAGTCCATACGCAACATTGATAATGGATGATCACTAGTGCGTCGCTAGTCATAGACAGGAGTCTGCCTGCTTCCTGCATGAGATTGGGAGCCATTTCCTCCCTATAAGTCAAATACAATTCCGCAGTGAATCTATCCAACTATCCATCCTTGGTACCTTACTTCATGCCATGGCCTTGATAGCTGCACTGACCTTATGAAGGGTTAACAGGGCCCCCCAATTCCTCAGTGGTCTCCCTATCAAGGTGGGGTACCTCTATGAAGTCCAGAAATTCCACCAGGCCACCAGCACTGGCATGGGGGGGGGATAATACAGGCCGCATAATAGTCCCTAAAGCTAATGGTAAAATCCTTTTGCCCATATCGTCTGTCCCTGGTTGCAGAGTCAATGTCAAGTAGCAGTGAGCTCCTGGGCTCCAGATTAGCTAACAACGCCAACAGGGTGCCTGCTTTATCCTATCCGGATCATATGTTCACGATAGTGGAAGCAGCTGAGCCTCTCTGTGCAAGCTCCCGGTCCTCAAATAGTTGGGGCTATAGGTCCGGTCACCTAGAGCGCTCCCTTTCCATGCCCCTCACATTGTCCTTCTGGGCCTCCACCTCAGACAGCAGAGTGCGACGAACTCCCATTACCTAGGAAAGGCACCTGCCCTGGATTGCCGCCTTAAAGGCATCCCATTCAGTCAGTTGAGAAGCCGTTGAATGGGCATTATCAGCAAAATATTCACAAATGGTGTCATTGATAGTTTGTCAGAATGCCAGATCCTCCAAGGCTCGACGTTGAGACACTAGTCAGGAAACAACAGCCTTTCCCTATGCCAGTCTAATGTAAGCATGATTGGATTATGATCAGATATCGTCAGACACAAATATTGTGCGTTACGGACTTGCCCTTGCACGTCAGGGGAGAAGACGAATGCATCCCCACTGCTGCTGCCAGTCACGAAAAGCACATGCCGTTCTCATGACTGGGAAGTGAGCTAATGGTGGATGAGAGCGATCCAGTAAAGGGTCAATGACACTATTGTAATCTCCACATAATAGGATGGGTTGTATGAGGTGCGGCGCCATTTTCCTGGACAGGTCTGCAAAGAATCTCCTTGGTCTGAGTTTGGTGTGTAAAACCCTACCATAGTCGGGTCAATCCCAGTCAGCCTGCCCAACACCCGCACATATCTCCCATTGGATGTATGTTTTAGTAAATGGACCCCCCGGGCAAACCAAATCAAGACACCCTGGGCAAACGCAGAGTACTTAGTGGTGAATAACTGCCCCCTGCATCTCTTGTTTAGTGCATCACAATCCGGGCCAGTGATGTGTGTTTCTTAGAGGAAGGCAACATGTGCTCCTCGCTGTTTAAAGTATGCATGGACTTTACACCTTATGGACATGCTATTCAGGCCTCTTATGTCCCAAATAATAAACATGTAAGTTAAGGGGGACACCGTAGCAAGTCGAAGAGGTAGCAGTGCAAGCTAGGTATGTGCAGGTGAGCACCGCTCTTGGTGGTGAAGTATATCCACCATCACCAGGAGAGGTGTATCACAGGCAGGTAAGTGCGACAAAACAACCCAAGAAATGCAACAATAACAATCCAACTCCAAACCCCCAGGACAAGAAGTGAAATCATCCTGTGAGGAAGGTCCCGCTATTTAACCCGTGCATATACCCCAACCCCCATCCGGAGCAGTATGGATACCTTACTGTCCCGAAGCTGACGAGTCTCTGCCAGAACTAAATAAACTTCTCCCTTCCGCAGGACGAGATCAGCAACCCGGAAGCGGAAAAGGGATTCCCCAGAGGAAGCGGACCGGATATTCCGCTCAACCAATCAACAGCCTGGCACCCAGGTCATGGGTGGCAGAAAAGCGGACGTGTGGACACCTTCGGGAGAGGAACTAGGAAGAGGCATCCGGAAGAAGAAGACGCGGACGACTGGAGAGATGCCGAGACACCGCCTATCATCGCCCAAGACACCGAAGTCGGAAACGCCGAGGACTGCGAGGCTCCTGAAGTGTGGATGGAAGAATGTTGGATCCCGGAGGACGTACGAGCCGCCACAACTCTGGAGAGTTGTGGCTTTTAGCGGTACGTGACGGGACAAAGGGGGGGGGAAAGTGGAGGAAGACTTTTGGTGATGGTTGTTTTGTTTTTTGGTTGTTTTCGCCTTTGTTTCACGACCACACCTCCTGACCATGGCCTCTATAACCCTTTCCTCATTCCAAGTCCCTAGTATTAAGAACGTAGCATGTAAACAGAAAAGTGTCACCACCACAGCTACGTCTGTTCTCACCCTTTATTAGAGCCTGCTCACTTTATTTTCTTATCCTGACCACACGTGGTTCGGTGACGGCTTATAAACAACCTAGAGTATCATACTGACCGCTGCTCTCTCTCCATTTCTCCCGAGTTTACTCCGGGACCCTGTCTACGTGCCACCGAACTATCTGACCCCTGGACCTCGAATAAGGACCGGACTCCCTGAGAAGAAATACGCTGTCACCCTGTGCTGGAACAGTCGTTTCAAATTTCTTTGTTTTGACCCCTTTGAAGACCATCATTACTTTCTGTACGTTACTTTGCCCATCCAAATAAATATCACATCATTCAACCCCTACGGCCTCCTCGCTTCTGTTTCCGACCGTCCCTCTGACACATCCCTAGCCAAACAAGCTCATATAGAGGCAACAGTCTTACATGTCTCATTCTCACAATCGTGGAGAAATGAGGTGGTGCCTTCACTTCGGCACATCCCAGCGTCGCCGCATGCCATCCTGGTAATACATAGCTAGATTTTTGGTTCCTTAGCCCAGTAGGCCCATCCCACTCCTCCAAATAGCAATTATAATTATAGGACATTAACCCAATACAGATTGGCAACACATCTCACCAAGCTCATCATCTTCGCCTCATCTGCAGTTCCTGGTGTGACATGTTGAAGAGATATGTCTGTGTGATGGAAGGAGAGGGAGCAATAGTCAGGGTTTCCCAGGCCCCGCTCGTCCCCCTCTGATGGAGGGCTTGACCCCAGTCTGCTCATGACCGCCACTGGTTTAACTGCCTTATGGTGCTCCTCCAAAGCCTGGGAATCAGTTGGTATCACAGCTGCACTTCTTTTTTCTTTTTTTCTTTGTAGTCCACAGAGTACCCACCTAGTCTCACAGATGGTGTCTGTGTCCTGTTGAGACAGATAGTCTAACCAGCTCCAAACTTGAATCAGCGAAGTGCATTGCTCCGTTATGTGCGACCCCGAGGCATTGGGGAAATAGCATGGCATAGGTGATACCCATTATTAGAAACCTCCTTTTTGACTCAGTGAAGGACACTGTTTCTGCACTTCTCTTGTGAAATCATGGAATATCATCCCTTTCCTGTTTTCAACAATTATGCCTCCTTTGAGTTAAAATATGATCCCGATCTTTATAGTAAAGAGCTTTAGCAACAATAGGACGAGTGCTGGCGCCTGGTTGCGGAGGGTGATATGGCACTTAGTGAGCTCGCTCGAGTGCGAAAAATGGTGAGAGACCCTCAGGGGCTATTTCCTTATGGAGCCAGGCTTTGAGGCAAGTAGGTCTGTGCTCTACCCCTCAATGCACTCTGGAAGCCCAAGTAATTGTAGGTTGCTCAGTCGCACCCTGTTTTTGGCGTCTTCTGCTCATATTTCAAGTGCCTTCACCCTATGTTCCATCGTGGACATTTAGTCTTTCATAGGAGCGATGCCTGGAGTCACAGTTTACAAGGTGCGCTCGTTGGTGGTGACCCGCTCTGCCAACCTTCTGTGGTCATCTTGTAGCAGGCTTAAGTCTGTCACTAAGGTTTTGAATGTAAGTTTGAGTGCCTCTTGGGATGCTGCAATAGCATGCAAAATAGTTTCCAATGTCGCACTGGTATTTTCGGCTGGTAAGAAGTGCCCAACCAAAGTCTATGTGCCTCAGGCAGATGTGTGAGGCTCCTGGGACTGTGGTTGATTTCCGGTTTCTTTCTTCCTGGCATAATAATGGAGGCTTAGTGTATCAAGTATGTACGTGCTGCTGGGGTGCGTAGTCATGTTGCAGCCCATACACCCCCAGAGGATGGAAAATGTCCCACTACACTACAAGGTGCAATCTGCCACACACTTGACATGGAGAGAAGCTCAGTCAGAGGGGCAGTGCAGAAAAAGGCATGCACAGCAGGCCCAGCTCAAAGTTCCGAGATAAAAAAGATGCAGACCAGGGAGGCTCCTAGGGGCCAGGAAGTGCATGTACAGAGCCACGGGCAACTGAACGGTCACAGACACTGCCAACAGTCAGTAACAGTGGTAAGATGAGTAGGAGACCCAGCCATTAATGTCTCTTTCAGTAGCGCTGGCAGTGTTTCCGTCAGATTGATGCACTAGCTAGGGAGGCAAGAGAAGCAAGAGGTTTCGGCCCACAAGCAGGTTCGTCAGTGCAGGCACAGCACCTGCTGGGCCCCCCCCAGCACCTGAGGTCGGGGGTCACAAAGCACTCCAGTACCCTACCGCGTGCACATTCCAGGTCAGGCCTTCACTAATGACACAGTAGCACTCACTTCTTTGGGCCCAGGTGAAACTTATCATTGCCATCCCGTTGTGCTGGTGGAATGCAGGCAGGTGGGTCATCGGGCAGGCCGGCCCCCACACCAAAGTTCTGCCTCAACAATACTGTTGACATTCTCCCCAGCCTCGTAACTGCAGACCAGATGTGCCATCCACCCATGGGCTGACTGAGCCGGCCCTGAGAACGTAGCAGCTCTCCAAAACCACTGGATGGTATAGAGGTCCCAGCGTCTGCCACTAGGGAAGGGTCGTACCCCCTGATCATCCTCACCAGCCTCCACCAGTGGTTATTCAACGTGTTCTGCCTGCTCCATTATCCAGAAGAGGGCTGGGACCAGTCCTTGGGGTGCCCGCTACTTCGCTTCTCTTACCTCTAATCTGATGGGGCACCAGCCAAGGGCAGGAGAGGTGGATCAATGTCAGAATCCACTTCATGGTGCATTCGCTGCTTCAGCTCAGGGGTCTCAGTGGAATCAACATGAAGGACCACCGCCTGCAGTAGGTTTCCGCTGGGTGTGCCCGCCTCTGCCCTTCTGCTCTCCAGTTGTTCGAGGCACGCACCTTGCGGCCACCGCCAGTATGCCGTTCCACAGCGGGGTGTGTTGTGAGCAGTCGGCCCACGCAGTGCCACCAGCGACGAGGTGTCCCAATCACCTCCGCTCCACTATTAACAGGGTCCCTGATAGGCCACCATCTTGGATCTCTGCCTTACGGCTCGGTGCAGGACCCGGTCACTCAGAACAATAGGTCATCGCTGGATCACCACCTTTCTGCATATGGGGAAGAGAGGACTCTCGTAGTCTGTCTCCAAGCACCACTTGGGGGTGAGAGTGGCCAATGCGCCCCAGGATGCAGTTGTATGGCAGTGCTCAGCTGGGAGCACCACAGTTACACATCCTAGTGCATCGGTGCCAAGCCATGCCCCATCAGTGCTTCAGTTCTTCATTTCTGTGCCCAAGACTAGGTCATAAATCTGACTGAACACTGATCATTATCAGGCCCTGCTATCTGCAGCCTGATGATAATAATGTAAAATAAATACAGCCTTCCTTTACCCTTTAAAGGAAACTGTGACCCTGTGCTTTTTTTTTTTTATGAACTCAAAGCTGCATGCTACTCTGAAGGTATCTGGGACCTACTGGTAGGTTCCGATCGACTGCTTGAAGACACCTGGTTTTGAGTAATGTTAGACCTGACAGCCTTAGGGTGGTCTACCACCAAACATTTTTGCCTCCCCTCTTCCTATTTTGCTGAATCACTTTTTGTTGGACTTAAGACTGTACACTTTACCAATGCTAAGCAGTGTTAAAGTGCTTGTGCTCACTTAATAAAACATGGTAAATTTGGCTTACACCTGATTGGCAGCTTACATTTACTTGTAAGTCCCTAGTAAAGTGGTATACCATCTACCCTGGGCCAGTAAGTTAAATGCTATTAGCGGACCATCATCACTTATTGTGCCACCCATTTCAGTAGCCCCTTAAACAAGTCTCAGCCCTGCCAATGCAGCCTGTGTGCAGTTTTAAACTGTCAATTCAATCTGGTAAAATATACCATTAACCAGGACTAACTCCCATATGTCAGCCCTAAGGTAGGCCCTATATATCCCAAAGGGGAGGGTGCATTTAAAAACTTGGCCATTACTTTTAAAATTTACATGTCCTGGAAGTGAAAAACACGCACATTGGTTTTTCACTAGTTTGAGGCCTATCCCTCCCAAAGCAAAACTTTGGGTTATCCATATTACATTCAATAAGTAATAACGTTTGTTTGGGAATAGGTAGAAATGTCATTTTTGGTGTCTAAGGAAATATAATTTTAAATCCTCTTTAATGGTAAAGTCAGATTTTAAGTTGATATTCAGAAATTGTCACTTTCAGTAAATCGGCATTTTCTTGTCCCAACCATTTGGTGTCTTCACATGACTGGGTGCAGTTGGCAGTTGACCTTTGTGTATTTCTCCTAGACATCCACACATTAAGGGGACTGGGTGTTAGCAGGATAAGCCATCTTGGCAGGATGAGGAGACAAAGCTGTGCACAGCCCCACTTGCACTTCAAAGACCCGGCCTGGACTTACACACAAAGAACTTTACACTACCCTATTGTGCCTGAAGACATACTGGGACCATGTCAGGGTGGCAGGAATTTCTGGGCACATCTGTGGGGGAAAAGCTCCAGAAGGTTCTACCCTTTCAAAGCTGCCGCCAGGTATACAATTAGGACCCTCAGATCCATTCCTGAGTTCAATTCTGTGCCTGTGGAAGGAATCTCAGAGGGCTGCTCTACTGCACCAAAAGAACTGCCTGCTTCTTGGGACCTGCTTTTCTGCTGGAATGACTCCAGGGCTAGTTGGATGGCCTCCTTATCAGAGCTTCATGGACAGAAGAGGCTCCAACTATCATGAACCTGCGCCTGGGCCCAATCTGAAGTGAGTCTTGACGCTCAAAGTGGTGTCCCTCTAGTCTTGCACCCTTAGAAGTGGTGTTTAATATGCCCAAATAGCTCAAATCCAACCTCAAGACTTAACATTTTTAACCAAAAGTGCCTTGAGAACTGAGGGGAGACAGGGACTTACCAGCTCGCTGATTTGCCCAAGTTGCACCGCCGGTGGGCCTGGCTTCACAGTAGCTCCCGCTATGTACTTCTCTGCAGTAGCAAATCCTCTTCAGCGGTTCATCACAGGAGGGGTATTCGACTTCATTGAACACTCATCAGCTTTAGCCTGCAGCTTCATCTCACTGGATATTTTTGAATTCCAAAAAAGAGACTAAATCCGAACGTAGATTCATCACCACAACTTCGTCCTTCAGATCCCCAACGACAACTTCTCCTCCTCATGTCTCACCGGCTGACTTGCCATGCTGAACTATACCTTCTCAGAAATTTTTCTCCCAAATTTCTGCTAAGTCAAATGGTAAGTGGACCCAATCCACTTTCTATAGCTGATTCATGCTCCATCGAGGTCGGCCATAACTTTCAACTTTGCCCTGGTGTTGCACAACTAGATGTCAGTTTGATTTTTAGGAGATATTTTTTAACTTTCAACTTTAAAAACTGTGGTTCTGCCAATTGTAATTTTGTCATTTTGGTGTCAAATAATTTATTAACTTTCACTTTTTCTAAATCTGTTGTGTTATCACTTTATTACTGTTTAAGTACTGCATGAATACTTTACACATTGCCTCTAAGTTAAGCCTCAGTACTTTTCTGCCAAGCTACCAGAGGGTTAAGCACAGGTTAATTTAGCGACTTATTGTGGTTTACCCTGATAAGGATTGTGGCTGCTGCTTGAGAAGGGATCACCCCGCCCAACCAACAACCCAATTTCTCACAATTAAGTTTACACTTTTGACTACGTTTACTACTTTCAGTATACATACTCTCTGAGTTTAAACTTATTACGGAAGTGTAAGTTGCTGGCTACTACCACCAGAGTAATGCAATTGGCTTACTCTTGCGTGGGTGGGTGACATTCCGTCCCTAAAGTTGGCCCTGACCCTCTCTAAACCCTTCTAACTCCTCCCTAATCCTATCAACTTTTATAAAATGTTTGCCCCTTTTCCACCAACTCCTTCCAGTCTCACCCACTTTTACTAATAGAATGTACACTTAAGTGTGCGGAGACCCCATAGTCAGGAAGGAGATTTCGGCACACATAAGTATAGGTATGTGGGGCATAGAATTCCACATATAGTTTGTGAACTACACTTTGTAGTACTTTGTAGTACCACAAAATGTATAATAAAGAGTACCTTGTGATTCAGGCCCTGAAAGGTGATAACCATATTGCCTTCTTTTTCATCTCATTAGCCCAGAAAAACTCACAGAAAAACTCACAGATTTCCCGAATATGTTTATTAAGAAGATTTTCATGAATTGCTAGATTGATCATTTAATTTGTCACATTGATCTTTACAAGGCAGTGTATATTTACCTGTGGCATTGAGAGGGCATCTGTTGAAGGCCATGTCTCCAGCTGGTGTTCTTTTCCATACCATTGACATCATGTAATCCTCCGGGCAAATTTCATAAGGAGCTGCAATTAGAAGCAATACCCATGGCTATATTTTAATTTTTTAAACATGTTAAACAGATCAATGTATCAATTGTAAGATTCCTTCAATTAAAATAAATAAAATTCTGTACTGTGGAAACATAAATTGTTAATGTTAAGAGCCTCGACCACAAAATGAAGCAAGCACCATAGATGCGGAAAGGTGCTTCTTAATAGAAGCCGAGAGGGCTTATTTCACATTCTAGCTGTATTATTCCTTTTTCTTAAATGAGAATAGTGATTCTATCTTTATCAAGTGCAATAAAGGTCGTAATGAAAGGCTGAGCGAATATAAAGAGATGGGCTCTCTTTGCGAGCCTCACATTGCTTTCCTTTTATTTGCTCATTGCCGTGGTTACAGGCCCATATTGTCACTTTTGCAATGGACGGTGAAATAAAGCACGTCTGTGCTATCTCATGCATTATGAATTTCCAATTTGTAACTCCAGATATTTGAAGCAAGATGAAACGCTAGGCTTCCAGACACAGTCATGCGCGCACATAAACACACCCCATATTGTGCTGTATAAACATACACCAATAGTTGACATAATCATAGAAATGTGTTGTGACAAATACCTAGGCAGAATCTCTTTTTGACAGTTTTGAGAATTCAGCCACCAACAACACACAGACCTCTAGATCGTGCAATAGTTAATTCCCTCGTTTCTGGAATCAGGTGGTAACTTCCTCTAAAAGTGCAGTGCGTGGGAGAAGTACCAGAATATGCAGCCCTCGGACCCCAAACGTGTAACACTAATCCATTGTTATTGCGCTGCCAGTCTTTACATATTTTGCACACTAAAAGACTTAGAATGTCATACTAATACTATCGAATTTCTACTGTGCAGTCATTCTTTTACTGCAGAGTGCCCCAGCAGTGTTACCTAATGTTTCTGATGACCACTGCACACTGATGGTTCCAGGGGTAAACACTGCAAGTGCCACATTACAGAACACAAGCATAATGACTTTGCTTGCGAAAGAGGTAGTACCGCATATTGGCAAATGCTCCGCATGTATATATTGTTCATGTGAGCAGTGTGGCCTAGATTCACAAAGCCTTCATCCCAATACAAATCAACGCCAATTGGGGGAAAGGCTGCACTATTTGGCACGAGGATAGAATCTGAACTGGGAGACGATGATACCTGGAAATCAGAAACCTCCACTTGAGAAGGACCCCGTCTTAGTCTTGATATGGGGCCCTCGTTCCTACTAAAGCTCTACGGCTGTGGACTGAGGTGACACTGAAAGACCAGGTGGCACTGCTTTCCGCTTAACAAACAAGGGGTAGTCTTTGGCTTTAACCTGCTTCAAGTCCACCTGAGCTGCAGCCACCAAACAAATCTCATTATTCTCATTAGGAGGAAGAGCTTCAAATCTTGCAGAGGAATTCATTGAGTCAACTGAAGTTTTTGCAGCTTTCTATAAAATCTCACTTGCTGCCCCCATAGCACTTTCCTTATCTGTGGTAGTCAAATCATCCTCCGAACTCACTGGGCTCACCACCATCCCTGCCTCCTTTCGTAGCTGGAAACTACGATTCACCCATGCAGCTGCAGACTTTGCTTGCGCAGCACGTTGTTTGGCCCTCTGAATCAAAGTTAGAGCAGAGTGCAAATTTCCAGCAACATTCACTGGCTTCAGATGCTTTCTCATATTTATAGCATGCTGCATACAGTCGCGGGATAAAGATGCTGACCGGTGACAAAAGAGAGACTGCAGCAGTCACAGTACAGCATAGACTTAGGAGATCTTGGAGCTCTTATAGGGAGAAATCTGCCCAGCAAACCTCATCAGGGTAAAATGCAAGCGCCCCGTATCCCACCCCATTCATAGAGCGCGACCAAGTCTCCCCTGGCCACCTTCTACAGAGCTGTTCACACCCTGTAAAGGCACTCAATGCCAAAATTAACATGGTAGATTGTGTGCGGTGAGCTTGGGATGGACTTGGGAGACGTGCTGGCCTCCCTACACTATATGCTCCTTCCATCCATCTTGCCAATAATACCATGCTTCCCCGCTACAAGATAACGGTGCAGTTAGTTAAGTACCCAGTGTGTTTTTTAAATGTATTTCTCTATACTTTATAACTATGAGGTTCACTCTACCCTACACTGCCAGAGATAATAATAGGTCAAAGGTAGCTCCTATGTTTCAAAATGTGCTATTAGAATGAGTAGCAAAATATCTAAAATACAGTTAAAAACTAAGGGGCAGATTTACTAAGAATTTACACAACACAGTGGAGCTAGGCAAGTTACTGTGCTGCATTGTGTGAATGGGAGAGTGCTGAAGAGCACCATCTCTATAAAGATATGATGGTCTTCATCTCTCTCCCAGAGCTAGCATAGTTGTGGCTGCCTAGCACCACAGTCGGCACCCTTGCGTCATGCTGCAAGGGTTCTTGCGTTACGGTCACAATTACTTTTCTGCAGGATGGTATTCCTTCTGTAGGGTCCCCTTTAGCCATACCACACATGGAGCTTAGTATTACACGCCTTTATTTGTCTGTGTGTGACTGCAAACTCAACATTCTAAACCAGCCTTCATTGCATTCCGCTGTAGTACTTATGTCACAGCTCTATGGAGTCTGTCAGGAGTCAAAATGAATACGTCATTTTTAATTAGCAAGAAACAACATCTCCCCTTCTGTGAAATAAAACATTTTAAAATATATATATATATATATATATATATATATATACATATATATATATCTTAAAAATGCTTGACAGAACTCCAAAGGATAAAACGGAGCCAACAACAATTGCAATAGTTTTACTTTTTTAATCTTAAAGTGCGCGAGCCATGAGGCGTTTTAGCCAGCTCAGCGGCCTTGTTCACATGGTGTTATGGCAAGAAATGGCAGTGGCCTTTACATACCATGTGTTCAACCCGTCAGGAAAACAGACTTACGTTACCTCACCGCTGTTTGAAGCTTTGAATTGAAGTATACCATTTCAGTAGCATTCCTAATGGTTTACTTTACTTTCATAAAACATTTCTATATGTATTTTTAATTAAATCTCTTCAATTAGTCTTTTTGGAACTTTAATTGTGAAACTGGGAGCTGTCACCATCAATGTCCAACATCTGAGTCAATGGTGTAGAAGCAGCAGCAGTCACTGATGCTTCAGAACCAGTATCTCTTTCAACATGAAGATCTGATGAGCGATGAGTTAAATGCCGAAAATGAGAAGAGTCTCTGGTAATAGACTTCCCAGGGCGCTGGGCAGTCAGCATGTGTCTCTTAGTAGACACCACTTTACTGCATCAAATGAAGCATCAGATTTTCTTTTCCACATTTGGCATGCAAGCGCACAAACTCCTTTCTTAAAGACGATGTTCTTTGCATGTCGTCTTTTGTCAGCATAAGGGTTCATCTTTTGTTTATGAACCAACTCTTTCTCATGAGTTGCTTTCTTATATTTCTATCACTGATTGGTCCTTTGAGTCAACTTTGTAGTCATTGCTCTCCCAAACATCAATGTTGCAGGACTTTCACCTGTGGTTGAGCGAGTTCTTGAATGATGAGCTCTTAGGGTAGAATTTAACACAGTTTTTAAATTGAGCTTCATAAGAGTAGCACAGGGTACTGCTTTCTTTAGCATACTCATAAAGCGCTCAACAAGTGAGTTGGCCTGCGGCTGAATAGGTGTACTCGTCTGATGCTTTATATTCAGATGTTCTAAGAAATCTTTGAACTATCGACTGTTGAAAGGCAGGCCATTGTCTGATTCAAATTTGGCTGGAACAACCCATGTCGTAAAAATTTTATCTAGTCTCTCAATGGCTCAGTCTTGAGTGGTAGATGAGAGATCTTCAATTAATAGAAATTGGGAGTATTCGTCTACAATCACCATCAGGTGATCTCTACTATCAAGTGAACCAAAAAAGTCAATGGCTACTCTCTCCCATGATGGTTTGGGGGTTCTGACATGTTTAAGATGTGTTGAGTAACTTTTTGTAGAAAGGCAGTTGCATAGATGAGGGGCCTTTAATTCTTTTTCAACCCTCTCATTGGAAAAAGGAATCAAACTCTGGATTCTTAACTTTCACAGTATAACTCCTTTCTGAGTTATGGACAGTTCATCTCTATCATTTTTGTATTTCCACACTCACAAGTGAGAGGTTGAGTTTGTTGGTTCCATAACTGATGTGTAATTATAGCTTTCAACTTTAGCATGTCTTGACAGTGATAATCTGGGCGAACAAAATGGCAACTAGTGTGTTTGGTTTTACAATGAAATTGATATAGTCTTCAACCGTCTTGGAGGGATTACCGAGACCTTAAACAGGCCCCCTGGGAAAGTATTCAGCAGTGTACTAATACTTCCCTAGACGATGCACAATGGTATAATTGTACTCTTGTAATCGTAGTCCCCATTGTTCAATGTGAGAAAGCATCTTGGCCATTGGTTTGACAAATATAGTTAAAAAAGCTTGATGACAGTTACCAGCGTAAGAGGCTTTCCATACAGGAATGCATAGAAATGTTCACAAGCCCATACCATGGCTAAATGTTATTTTTTTCATTTGCGAATCAGCATTTTCTGTTTGAGATAAACTCCTACCTGCCTATGCCACAATATGCCTTTGAGCATTTGGGTGTCCATTGTTCTGTGCAAGGATAGTGACTGGGATAGTTTCAACGATCACCTCTGTATGAAGCTTTGGATTGAAGTATGCCATTTCAGTAGCATTCCTAAGGGTTTACTTTGCTTTCCTGAAACGTTTCTCACATTAATGCGACCAATGAAATGAAACATTCTTTTTTGCCAAGAATCTCAATGTGACGTTTACAGTGGCAAAGTCCTTTATGTATCTAGAACAGTAACTGGCCATGCCAAGAAATGAACGCACTATAGAAACATTTTGTGGCAGATCAGCATTTGACAGAGCTTATACATTAGCAGGATTGGGTGTCATACCCCCATCAGAAAAGATATGGCCCAAGAATTTTAGATTTGTTTTATGGAGCTTACACTTGGCTTATTTCAAAGTCAAACCTGCATCAGAAAGTAAACTACATATTTGTGTGAGAGCTATATTGTGCTCTTTTTGTGTATCTCCAAAAAACAATGTCATCACTATAACTGAACGCATTCATGACCGGCTGTATGATACCTTCAATGACGTCTTGAAGAAGTTCTGCAGCCATTGACCCACCAAAACGCAGTCTTCTGTATCGAAACAGACCAACATGTGTAGAAAGAGTTGTAATGTACCGGCATTTTTCTTCGCATTCCAACTGATGATAACCTTTATTGAGGTTGAGGCGAGAGAAGACCTTCGCACCATTTAATAGTGTTATCATGTCAGCAATGTGTGGACCTAGATGTCGTTCTCTTTCAATTGCCTTGTTTGCCTGACGCATGTCAAGGCTTCTGCATACAGCTCCTTCACTGTCCTTTTTTGGCACTACCTCTATGGGAGAAACTCATGGTGTTGAACCAGTAGAAAGCTCAATGATATGCTTAAGTAGCAATTCACGTTCTTTTAAGGCAGCTTCTTGTAAATGAAAAGCAAATTGTCTGTCTTTGAGCAACAGGACAGATGTCCTCAATAATTTGCAACCTTACTTTCATAGCCTTAGGTTTTCCTAAACCATGAAAAAATGGAGGAAATTGACTTAATATTTTGTGCTGAGCATTCATGTTGTAGTTTATTCAAATCAGTCCCATATCAACAGCTGTGCTTAAATTGAGTAGACATTAATGGGTGCTTGCACCTTTATTTTCTCGCCTTTCAGCTTTGCTACAAATGAACCTTGACTTCCTAAGTGCGTCAATGCTGCCCATGTATACCCTTTGGTTTTTGATGGCATTAGTTGCAGTAATGGAGACACTTCATTATACTTCTCCTCAGGCATAATATTTATCAGAGCACCACTGTCAATGAAAGATATCGAACAACCATTTACTTTAAGTGCAATCTTTAGACAATGTTTGCTTGACTTTGATGCTTTGGCATGCAGGTTTTTCTTTGACTGACATTTTTCTTCATATGCAGTCAGTCCAACAGGTGCAAACAACGAAATGGCACAACCATTTTTTTCACTTTCACTTTCATTTGATATTGATACAAGAGCTGTTTGAGGATGATTTAGATTGCAATCAACTTCATTCAGTGTCGAACTGTCTTAACTAAATGTTGCCACTTGGCCTTGTGGGTGTGCCTCGAACTTTTCTTCTGGACAGTTCTGGGGGCCTTTTTGTCATCGAACCATGACACCCTTATTTTTCCTTCTCTTTGCAAATCACAATAAAATTGTTCTCCTTCCCACAGCCTTTACACATATCTGTTAAATGGCGGGTCATTTACATTGATGTAGATACAAAAATCCACATCTAAAACACATCTTCTACTTATGTGTAGACATCACTCTGTGTCCTCAGTCTTTTTCTTTAGCGTACTTTTCACACTCATGACTGATTCATTCGGTGCACCTCCAGCCTCCCTGTCAGCAGCATGCTCTTAAGCTCTGACAACCATTAACACTCACTCCAGACTAAGTGTCTCTCTCAGTATTCATACTCTGAATGAATCTGACAAGCATCCATCAATAACTCAAAGAAGCATAGCTTCTTCATCATTAAATACATTGAAATTACAGGGGCAGATTTTCAAAGAAGTCACACTAAGCAGCGCAGCAGCCAAAAATGCTGTGATGTGATGCGTTGCGTGACAGGGAAGGGGCAGTAGAGCACCATATCTACAGAGATATGGCTCCCTTCCTCCCCTCTCCCTAGCACCATTGCAGATTTCAACTGCGATGCGCCAGGCACACACCTTAGCGCCATAGCACGAAGGTGCGTGCCTGAGTCTAGCATAGGTTTTGTACAAGAAGGGTTCCCTTCTTGCACAAAATACCAACCTTTGGACAAGTTCAAAGACTTTTCCCACTTTGTATGTGTGCGGCATGCATTGATAGAATTCAACCCACAGGACTGAGACAGGTTAGTCATCAGTTGATGCAACACAGTTCAATGTGGGAAGTTGAGAGTCCCAAAAAGAATTTACAATTTAAATATTTTGCTCTTTTTCTCTGTTTATGTAAAGTTCAAGACTGGTTGAAATGTTAACACTGTGTTCAGGAATGCGTTGTGATATACGTTTAATATAATTTAAATGTGGGAAGCACTCTATTTTTAATAGATTTAGACATTTGTAAAAAACGCTTTGTGAATGTTTTATAATCAGTGTTGATTTGATGAAGTTCCCAATGGACCTTGAAACCTTTGGTAAATGTGATCCAATGTGTATGATAAAAGGAATGTTTATAAAATAATTAATATGGTATGATAAATAAAAAATCAAGGTGTAATGTAATTGAAATAATGGACCTTAAAGAATAAAGTTGTTGTTAATAATTCTAGCTAAGGCAAAAAAATGTGGTTGTCATTATCGGCACAGTCTAGCCTTAGCTTGAGTTATAGACCTAAACCCTATAGTTTGGAAAACTTTCTAAAAGTGGTATTTTTGAAATAGTAATTTAAAACCTGACGTTGCCATTGGCGATGATTTTATATTGCCGTTAACATGAGTGGAAGAAGTATCTCTCTAGCTCTTCCCAAACTGAATTGAGCACCTATTAAATTTGATAAGGTAAACCATTGTTAGTAAGTAAGGCTAGCCTTGCCACAGTGAAAAACAGCTCTAGAGGTTTTTCACTGCCAGGGCATGTAAAACATGAGAAATGCATACCCTACATTTTAAATACCATGTGCCCTGCCCAATGAGCATTCAGGACTTACCTTGGGGGTGACGTATGAGTATTAAAAAGCAAGGTTTAGGCCTGGCAAAAAGATTTATTTTGCCAGGTCGAAATGGCAGTTTCAAAACTGCATACACAGGCTGCCAGGGTAGGTCGGAGACTTGTTTTAAAGGACTACTTCAGTGAGCAGCAAAATGAGTGCTTCAGGCCACTACTAGCATTTAATGGGTACATGTAGCAACATATACAAGGGAATTATAAGCTAAACAAATGTGCCAATCAGGTGGAGGCCAATCTTACCAAGTTTAAAGAAAAGTGCCCATGCCCTCTATCATTGAATGACAGGGGTAAAGTGCACAATCTCCTAATGCCAACAAAAACAAGTTCAGCTACAGAAGGAAAGAGTCTGGGATGATGCTGCTGAAAGGGAATATTTCTGTTATGACTCCCTCCAGCCAAAAGCTAGGACAGACTAATCAATACCTTGATGGGCTTACATAGCCCAGGCAATAGAGCATGGGCAATTTGCCCCTTTTGCAGTGGAATGTGTCTGTTCTATGCCATTCTAAACACAACTGCACTCCTCTGTCACCATCCTCCTGAGTCACTTTATTGGCCCAGTGGAACCCATCTCCTCATCTGTGAACCCTGTATGCAAGGCTGCTGACTTTGACTTGCTCACAGATGCATCCCAGTATGTAGACAATACCATCATGGTCAATAAGGTGATGTGGTCCATTCTGCCCCTTGTTTCAAACTTATGTGTCCAACCCATGGAAAACTCTGGTCATAATTACAACAACCAAAAGAGGCCATTGACAGCTGTCAGTGTAAAGAGCCAGTCCCCACGTCATCCACTGACAGGTGGAGACTCCAGGCTGGTGCCTTAGGGAGACTCACTTCCAGCCTTTGGGCTGGCAAGGGGTCCCCCACTTGCTTAGGAGATTACCTTGACATCATAGGTTTCTCTGAATGGGGGAAGCAGCCCGGGTGATAGGCACTCCACTGCCATTGTACCTCCCACCTTCTCAGGGGTGGTATCGTGAGGCTGTACCCTATGGCTGAACAGGAGCCTGGCAAGCCAGAACATCCAAGGTGGACACACCATTCCCCTCAAGGGTGACATCATGTGTTTTAGAGGTGTCTTCCTGGGCCAAGTCTCCTGCCATATGTCCATGTGATAGCACAAGTTATACCTCCAGGTTGGAAGTGGCCTCACCAGGGTATGTCGTGAAGTTGTGTTCACCCAGAGCAAGTACACCCTGAGTCACTGGTCCTCTCATTGTGGATTTTCTCTACATCCTGCCCCTTGCTTCCCATCTGGGCCTCCGTACTCTACAGGTGGGAGTAGTATCCACAGAAATCTGAACTTTTGGGACACCCTGGGTGGCCGACTGACCCAGCTCATCTATCACTTCCCAGGATACAGTCAATTGGCACCTGAGGACTTACAATGACCCCCCGCTGGCCTGCATCCCTACCAAATTCTAGGAATGCCAGGGCTAAGGAAGGACAAAGTCCTTCCCATGTTCTTGGGTCACCCAGCATACCGGTCCTGGCAGATACTGCTCTGGGGAAACCAGTCTGTCTACCACCATGGTCTGACTGGCACAGGGTTTTTTAGAGCAGCGATAGTGCCTCCATTTACTTGATCTGATCTCCCATCTTAAGGGATCACAAGCTTACCCTCTGCGTCTACCTCCCAACTAGTTTATGCTCTAGCCTCAGCTCCTGTTGTATGCCTCCATCCAAGACCACATTGGCCACCACTGAGGAGTACCTGAGAGTTTCTCCTCATGTACCCTAACTTCAGACAGCCAAGCCATTGGGTTGGAAAAAGGGTGCCTTGGGCTTCCGCCCAAGGCACCCTTTTGTTTTAGAACGAACATGGAAATCCTTTCCCCTCACACTATTTGGGTACCCTCCTGGGAACCATCTGTTTTAACCTGGACCTCCCCCTCACTCTGCTGGGAAGTGGGCATGAGCCACCTCTGTTTGGAGTCAGGTACCTTCTTGTGAACCCTGATGCTGAGAAGAGGTCCGCTGCCTTTGCAAGTTCTCTGTGTACAAGGAATTTGAAATCAACTATATGTTGGTGAAGCTCTGGACAACAATAACTGAACATGTGCCTTTTCATTAAACAACTGCACAGCTCTTGAAAATTGCTGATTTTACTGCCCTTCCCCCCCAACTATCCATGGCCTATGATGTTAACCATTTATGCAGCACTCCATAACTTGCTTGCCACAAAGTAGTCAAGGTTCTACTATACATTTTAGTTGTAGTATTATTGTGTAGTTGCATTTACATAGTGCTTCTTCCCCTCCCCCCCGACAAGGCATTAAACCAACCAATATCTTACAAAATAGTATTTTGCTTAATTGTTTTCACAATTGTGGATTAAGCAATCAAGCCAGAAAAACCTTATGTACCAATGCTAGAGCTAATCTAATGCAACACAACATTTCGCCCAATTGTATTAACATTTTTCTCCTGTTTTGTATCACTTAAGGGATACAAATCCCCACAAAGTGTTGATTTTGAGATTTTGTTTCCAGCACAAAACATGTCTTGCGCTGGAACGAAGCCCCAATGTAACACAAAGTAGTGCTTTGAACTACCTTGTTTTACTTTGCATCAAGGAGGCATACCATGGGTTGCACCACCCACTGGGTTTAATGCACATCCCTACCTACTAACATTAGATAAACAAGGACTTGCTCCAAAATGTATGCCTCCTGGTGGCATGTTAGAGAAAAGCTTTTCTCTATAACAATTTTTACCTGTGCATGTGTTCTGTACAGTATAACTTACATGTAACGTTATTCAACTGTTGAACTATGTCAAAGCACATCATTTTGTACTATAACGATTACCTTCTAGTACAAAACCTATGTTTTGTATCACTCACACATCCTTGCATTATGATGCAAGAATATGTGCATTTTTGCAAGGGAGCCTAAAGTGTACCAGAGCAGGAAGAGAGAAAAGCAGCACCATATGTTAGTAGGTATGCTGCTGTTCTGCTCCTTCCCTTTCACTCAGCTTCAATTGCTGCTCTGCCTTGAGTAAAGTATGTGTACATTTCTCCCTTCGTGTTCACTTTTGTTGCTACGTGGAACTATTTGGCATTTGTATGATATGGACCAAATGAGACAAGTAAAATTTGCCAACACAGCTTTAATATTGCATTTATACTTGTCAATTTCTTTTGAAGCAGAGTTTAAAATAATAATGTATATGTACTGGCAGACCTTAGAGAGTAGGCGGTCACTGAATGCATCTCTTTTGAATCTGACCTTGCCACACTGTCGCCCTGGACCTTCCCCTTTACACCTGCTTCTGCAGTTTCCCTGTTTGAGGGTTCTCAGAGTTATTTTTTCCAATTTCTGCACTGTGCACATACTTAGCGAGCTAATGTTACTTTTTCTGATTTATGCACTGAAGTGCTCCACGTGCCTTCAGTGAAGCACTGTTCCTGGATCTCCAGACCTTTGCTCACATGTACCATAGAATTGCTCAGTGAATTACATTATGGCCTCTGCGGTATGCATGACTGGCTTGTCATGATTTTTGATTCTTGACATTGCTTTCTCAAAGAAAAAGCATAAATGGAGTTCTGTTTTACGTTATTTATAGCAGCAGCATGTCACATATTTTAAAGAATAAATGGTTGTAGGATGTTAAAAGTAAGGATGAAAAAACTCAATTTGAACAACAGTTTAATCCTAAAAGTAGGAGACCACTAAGATACAATAAATATTCTTTTGGGGATGGGCATTTGATGAAAAAGCTGACAAGGTAATGGATGATCTCTTTGGGGATATAAAACAAAACAATTACATAAAAAACCTAGATGGGTGGGTCTGCAACACAGAGTGTGGGAAAGAGCACAAAAATGCAGTGACAGGTTGTGCTATATTATCAAAAGCATAGGTAAAAAGCAATGCTTCAGGGGAGGGGCAAACACAGAATAGAGTGGAAAGCTACAAATAAAAGACTTATTATAAGCATTTGTGGTTTCTTGTTCCTGAAAACATGTCAGGATAATATACCATAAGATAACATAGCATATTTCAATTATCTAACCTACCATAGTCAAGGCTAGGCACACACACCTGTTCAGCACCAGGATACCCTCACGGGTGATAGTGTGCTTTACAAATATACTTAACAACATAAATGAGTCTGTATCATGAAAATATTAGCAAATATAAATGTGCTGTGTTTGGGTAAGGTAGAATTCCTTCACAGGGAGAGTGTGAAAGTGAATACATAAAGTTGGAAATTGGAGAGGAAGCCACTTTCAAATAATACTGGGGTGAGTGTGGTCATAGTTGTGATTCCAAAATTTGGAAGGTGTCAGAAAATGCCCCTTTTTGTGTAGACATCCGCAACTTTTTAGTAAATGTTGCTTTTTTAGACTTTGCATACTGGAGCATTGCTGTTCAGTGTCCAGTGCATGTGCTTTGACCCCTAAAACATGTAGAAATTGGCTAATCCCTGATTGGCTTATTTAAATTATTTATAAGGCCATAGTATATGGCGTGGAAATACCCACATGGCATTAAAACGTAAATATCACCTGTAGACTGCAGGACTTATTGTGCCTATCACTAGAATGACAAAAGAAAGCAGGGCTTCATACCTAACACGTTAGCCTTACTCATACCGTTTAAAACATTCACGTGTCAAAATTAACCTATTTGATAGGAGAAAAACTTTGTTTTAAATAATAATAAGACACCCATAATTTGGCTTTGAAGACTACCAGGTAGGGTGCATGGTATTTAAAAGGGAAAATATGTAGAAATTTAAAGTTAACATGTGATTACAGTGACTAGCACCCAAAAGGTATATTCTTTGTAAGAATGGCAGCAGGTCAATAGTGAATGTTGTGAAACGATATTAGATATCAATTCTGCTATCTCTGGATTGGGCCCAGCTAGAAATATTATTAAACCACTCTTTTTAATATTTGTTAAAAGCTGAAATCAATGGTGAAGTTGGGTTTTTAATAAAGGAAAAGTAACTTTTAGAACATTATTTTTTCCATGTCTGAAGCTCCTGGAGGATGATTTGCATTATCCCTTCAACTGTAGCCCAGCCGAGAACAGCTCTTAATGAGGTGTGAAAATTGTTGCCAGAACAGAGAAAAAAGCTTGGATGTGGTGAGGTGATTTTGTTCCTGTGGCAGGAAGACCAGTTAAGGTGGGCAAAGAAACTTAATTTACTTCACAGTGGCATTCCCTTTCAGAAGCCAATGTTAGGTGACTCCTGGAAAGGCTCCAGCATTTGCCCCTCCCCTTCCCAGTTGGGCAGATACCAAACCCATTGGGGCGAAAGCTGCCACTAGAACTGGGTTGGAGTGGCCAAGGAGGAGGGCACTTCTCATCACTCTAGCCATACAGGGCATATAGGCTCTGCACAAGGGGAGAAGGTTTCCTCATCTTGAATTTTAGGAAGAGGGACACTTTTGGACTGTTTACAGTGGGGGGAAAACCAACTGCTGCAAAAGTGGGTAGAATTACCCCCGGGTACTTTTAACCCATTAGTTAGGGAGGAGGAAGGAGCTTCCCCCACCTAATAACTGGTGCCAGCCATAAAAGAGGCACCCTAAGGCATGCTCTTCAGAACACTTCCTAGACCTTCAAAAGAACAGCAGAAGACCCAAACTGCTATTTGTGATCTGAGAGGTGCCCCAAAGGACTGGACTTGCTCCCCTTGTACACAGGACAAGAAGTGTACTCCAATGGCCAGTTGGCTGACCTCTGGTGTAGCTATAGGTTGATGACAAGCTGCATGATCCTTTTTCCTGAAGTGCCCAGCTAACCAGTACCAACTGGACATATCCTGGACCCAGCTCGTGGCCTCTGCTGGGGTGAGTCTTGACACACTTATTCCTGAGGTCCTGGGAGTCTTGGCTTTGTATAACATGACCTTTCCTATCACAACTGCAAACCGGGGACTTAGACAATTTTTTTTACTTCCAGAGCTCCGAAGGTTAGTGACCATCCAACCCAGCCTATCAGCCCAAGATGCGACCTTGCTGAGCTAAGAAAGCAGTTTTCTCCTGCTTGGAGCTTCACCCTAGCAGCAAATCTGCCACAGCTGAACTTTGGCAAGAAGATATCCGGTCACCTGGAACTCAGTGTTGGATACAGTTGCAGCCTTGCCTCACTGAAGGATTATGAGCGCCAAAAAAGAGGATATATCTGAAGGTAGAATTATGCCTCTGCCGAGTAGGTGGACTATTTTGGCACAAACCCAAATTTCAAAGGCTTTTAAATCTGGGTTTGCACCAAAATAAATTGGTGGATGCATAGGAACACCATACTACACCCACTTAATGCCTAACCAATGCAAAGTAAAGCAACGCAGCACTGTGCACTGCCTTTTGGGACTTTGTATTTACTGATGTAAGCAAAGCAACACAAAACATCACAGTTGAGCTCAAATCACAGCTAGGTCTTGATGCACAGCAACCAGTGATTACTATTGGCACTTTCAGCTTTTTGACGCAATTTTTTTAAAATCTTTGAAAATTCATATATCTGTTTTCCCTTATTTGATCTTTTTTGTTTCATTTTGTTTATTAAATGTTTACTTCATTTTTATAAATCAGAGCTGCATTTTAATTGTGTTGTATTTTTTGCAGCAGAGGTAGAAAGAGGAAAAACCAAGGAGAAATAAAGTTATTTCTCCTCGTTATGCATCCCCTGGGAAGGTGTAGCATTTTGATTCATTCTCACGTTTACAAGACTTGGCAAATCTGGGAAGGTGCCAGAGTCCATGGGTGGATGCTTGTGAATAGCTTAACTTCACCCATGGAAAGCATCTTTGGGACATAATAATGCAAGGCAGCATCTTGACGCTGCCTTGCATTACTTCAGATTTATCAAAACACTCAGGGCCATGCAAGGTGGCCACGTGTGGCTTGCTAAATATCATTCTAGGTTTGTGTCGCCCTTGGACTGCCTTGAATGGTGCAAGGGCAACACAAAACTTTGGGAAATGTGCCACATTTTTTTTTTTTTAAATAGTGAAAATAAAAAACAAACAACTGCAAAAAACAACAAAAACTTTGATGAATTACACTAATACACAATGCAACCAAAGTACTATGAGCTACTATATCTAATGCTTATCAGAAATCACGTGGACTGTTTTCTGGTGGGTGAGAATATGATTACATTTAATTAGAGTAATTTCACATGTCCTTATGCCGTTGCTTGTTTTGTGCTGTTTTGTTACACAGTTCATTTTAATGGCTAGATTCTAGGATATTTAGGTGGATTTTAAGTATGTGCGACACCATTTTTTACTGGTTTCTTCTCCCAAAGAAGCACCATCTGTGGCTTCATCTGTTGAATGAGTATCAAAGCGACTACAGATTGCTACTAAACTACTAACACGGAAAGGAGTATCTTGTTTTCTGAGAAAAAGACACATTATAAAGTGCTGCGTGTTTCGTTCACTGGGAAGCCTGATCGATATTTCGGCCTGCATTCTGAATGTAATGCACCTAAATCTTGTTAATTTAGTCCACATGTTGTATTGGTCTTATATAACAAAAGAGTTATGAATATAGCCTAGTATGTCACAAGCTAATAGAACTCACAGCAGTATAGGAATGATTGGAGGTGGGTGATTTTTTGTGTTGATCTGCGGTAAGTGCATGTGAATCCTGATATCATATTTCCTTTCTGAAAAGATTCACATCTAACCACCACAGCAGAAAAAAGAACAGTTAACTCTGGGCGAAATGGCTTCTCAATTCTTGCAGTAGGAAGTGCGAAATACATGTGGAGCCCAGACACAGCGGGCAAGAGCGCCACACGGAGGCTACACTCCTGGCTGTCACTGCTGCTTTTGTGTGGTGCAGCGGGTCACAAGCAAACGGGGCACGTATTCTCAGAACTTTGTAGCGTTTTCAGGGGCATGACAATGTAATTACATTAATCGTAATTGCCGAGAGATAATTAAATCGCCCAGCCTCTGACAGTGCTCCTAAAATGACCTTCCTTGCTTTAACTGAGACATGGGGGGCTGCCCAATTAAAGGTGGAGCTGCATCCGCAGGGGGGCCTGTCAGCTGTGAGACTACCTACTGGGGACTGGAGTCTTCAGTGCACTCTGTGCCCCAAAGAAAACACCATGAGAGCACGAGATATGGCACAGTTTCGGCGGATTATTGCTTCTTTCCGCTTCGAATCAAGCCGAATATCCCTCTAGCAAGGAAAACAAACAGTGGGTTTCTCGAATTCTGCATTGTGGCAGAGTTTTTCACTTAGCACCAGACATAACAAAACAGCAAACCATGACAGAATTATATAGGAATTATTCGGCCGTACAGTGGCATCTTGGCGCTAAAACAGCAGAATGTGTATTGTAATCAAATGCAATGTCTCTCATTTAGCTAACCTCGAAAGGCTGACTAGCCTAGTGGACCTGCAGCCATTTAACCCTGAGACCTATTGGTGCAAGTGGATGCATTAGTCCAGCTCTAACTTTTAACTTCTTAACACTTACTAATTCTACAGTATTTGATGTGTAAATAGTTTCCACAATGTAATATATGAAATGGAGGGGGGTCTAACTTTTGAACACCTTGGGGAACAATTAGAAAAATACATCTGTGAACATAATGTCCTGCCATAGAGCCAGTCGGACTTCTTTGCTCAATTAGCTATTGGAACTGCAAACTTTCTGTTGCTGGAAAATGTATACTGCTTTGCTAGACCCGGTGGTGCCATATTACAAGCGTTATTGGATCCCAGATTGTCCTTTGAACTCAGTGCCCGCTTTGACACTGTGTGACCCTGCTATCACACCTGGTGCCAAGGTCAAGATGCCCCTCTGCTCGACGGAGGTAAGAGTAGTCTGTAGAGATTTGTGTGTGTTGACTTCTTTCAGGGGATAATTACAAGGGCATGATAACTCTATTGGTGAATGCACGTGAAGGAGAGCTCTGAAATGTGTCTAGTCATAGTTTTGACTCATTATATAGTAGCATAGAGGGTCAATGGTCCTATTGACCGGCACAATGTGTGATATGGCCCTTTTGCTCTCTCCTCAAGGGCTGGCATACCTTATGCTGCCTTGTGCCAATGCACACACCATTGCGGCAGTGAAAGAGTGTTTTTTATGGTGTCAAGTTTATATTTATATATATTATACCCGGGCCCTGGTGTAGCGGACGACGGCGCCTCAGGGAGGCCCGGGCGCTCGCCCAGGTCCGCAACCAGGAATTTCTCCGGTAAGGAAGGGTCTGCTCCTACCGCCTCTGGGTCTCACTCGTCCTTGCCGGGGCCCCCGCCATCTTCTGGAGCAAGGGGGTGGGGGTCACAAATTCTCTCTTGCCCTCTCTGGGTCCGGTCCGTGGTGATGTCTCCTCTCTGCCGAAGGTCCCCTCTCGCCGCCCAACCCGGGCCAGGCCAGCAAGGAGCATCTGAGACCCGGTGCCACTGGTAACTAGCAGCAGTCATCGGGCAGAGGCCTCAGTCTCCGGACTCAGAACGGGCGCCTCGGGGAGGCCAGGCCCCAGCTCGGCTGCGTCTCGGCCGCTAATCGGCTCCAAACGCTGAGGAATCGGTAGCTGATCCCCCCTGGGAACTAGCGACCAGACAGGGACGAGGCGACCCGCGACAAAGCGCTCAGGAACACTGAGATCGGCGATGCAGAGGAATTTGGAGGCGACACTTAAGATGGCGCCTGTGAGCTGAGATGGGCTACGGAGCCTGCGAACCTCGGAGAAGTACGGAGGGAAGCGGCCTGAAGGGATTACTGACGCCACAGGAGTATGCGAGTACCGAAGAGGGACCGTTCCGACACTGTGATGAAAGGGAGGAGAGCCGGGGGCCGCGGGCAGTGTGGAGCGGCCGGGCTGCCTGGTGAATGGTGCGGTCATCAGCAGCAGTCTCACCGGAGGGCGCTAGAGAAGTAGAGAGCCCCCTCCCAGCGGTCAAATCAGATTCTTTGGTGGGCCCTGAGAGGGGTGAAGGCCTTCGAGTCCCCAGCTGGGTGAATGGAGTGCCTGCTGAGGTGCAGCACTGTGGGAGAGTTGAAGCCTGCATAACGACTGCGCGGAGCGGGGAAGGGTAGCCCAGGCCATTGATTAGAATGGGCTGGACCGATGATTGTTATTGGTGAGACCTCGTACAGGTCCTGGAAGATTTGGAGCCCCTGCGCAAGACACTAGAAAGAGCAGCGAGACCCCTGAGGAGGGAAGGTGGAAGTGCGAGCTGGCACAGGACGGTGGGAGGGGCTATCCAAGGTATATGCCAGCGACATTTAAACATTTAAACAATCTCCTTTGGATGTGCACGAGTCTGATCTGCCTGGACTGACCTGTTCACTGATACCTGAGATGGTGACTCCACTGATGAGATGCTCTCGGACTGTACCTGACCTCAAGATGGCGACTGGCATTCATTCGGACCATGGTTTCTCACCCCCCCAATATGACAATCTCTGAGTACTCCTGATCTCCATCATGACAGCAGAGTCCGAGCACTATGTCCGACGCCCGGTGGAGCTGCTCTGTTCAGCTTTTGAGGAGATCGACCTTGGTTCATCCCTGGACTTTAACCTACCCAGCCGGACTTTGGGCGCAGTTTTTCTCCCAGCCTCCCTGTCTCGCCCACCCCCCCATCGTATTTCTGTAACTCTGCTTTTTCCTTGTCTCCTATTTATCTATCTGTTCCCATTTAGCACTCTTTCTTTCTTTGTCTTACTTCCTTTGCTCCTATCCCCTCTCACCTGAATCTTTCCCCTTGCCCGCTACACAGCCTAGCCCCTGTCCTTTTGTGCCCTTTGACTAAGCACTCCTTCTCCCCTTGTTGAGGAAAGATCCAATATTTATACTCTGGAGTCTCAGCGAACCCGCTGAGAGAGTCCACAGCGCCTAGGGAGCCACTCACACTTGAGGTATGGCACCCCTTGCCAAAGCACTCCCTCTCCCCTTTTTGGGGAAGGATCCAGTATGTAGGCCTTGGAGTCTCAGAGACCCCTCTGAGAGAGTCCACTGCGTATAGGGAGCCTCTCGCAACAGAGATGGGGAGATGATATCACTTCCCCAGGGATCACAGCTTACTGGACCTTGGACGCAGCTCTGACTCGTCTACCGGTTTGTGTCCCCGTCACCCTCCCCCTACTCTTTCCATGCTGTCTCTCACCCTCCCCTCCTCTTTCCCTCCTCCATTCTCTGCCTACTTCCCCTGCTCTTACCCCCCTCCCCTGAATGTCTCCCCTTGCCTGCTTTTTCCCTTATGTATATGTCCTTTTTGTTGGTCTCGACCTTTCTTGTCACTATGTTGCCAGGCTCTAATAACTGTGTAACCTTTGTAATGATGGTCTGATACTCATGTAAAGCGCTCTGATACCTCCGGGTCTAGCCAGCGCTATAGAAAACCTTTAAAATAAAATAAAATAAAATATTTTGTAGTGGTAGGGTACCTATCCAGCACAGAATTCTATGATTTGACACAGTTTAACACTTAGCCACTTTGAATGTGTTTTGCACGTTTGAGGCACATATGCAAAGTTGGAAAGGTTTGGTAAATATAAATATCTTTCCAACTTTATGTCTGCCTCAAAAATTTATAGTTTTTTTATGCCAATCCCTTTCTACCAATGTTAATAGATAATGATTAGCATCAAATCAATGGGTTAGTGCATGGGAAAATCTATGTGCCACCCATGGTATGCCTTTTTGCAGCAAATTAGCTCATAGTGATACTTTGTGTTACTTTGAAGCTACTGTCCAATACAATTTAGGATTTGCACTGGAAAGTAAGCCCCAAACAGCACTTTGCACCATGTTTACATGACTATTGTTATGCAAAACAGGCACAAAGTGTTAGTAGATCCACCCTGTAAATAAAACACTAAGATTGGGATATCCTACTAAGAAAATTATATTGCTTCAGCCTTAGAATAATGAAAGATTGAGGGGGAAACAATAAATTTTTAAATATGTGCCATTCAATTCGATGCCAATTCATTAGTCAATGTTTTGTGTTAAATGGATTGTTACTTATGAACTTCAAGTAACAAAAGGATCCCTGTGACAAAAGCAAAAAAACACTGAGCTATCTATGTAGAATACTAATCTGAGTATTCATAAAAACAGGAAATATTGTTATCTTTCAACTGACACCAAAATGACAGAACTCCAATACAGGGAACTGGAGATAAGAATGTTTAAAGATTCACCACTTTCTAGTGCTTAAAAACATATAGAGCCAACTTGGGAAATCTGGCCTCGCTTGACCGGACAAAGTCAAAGTTTGAGGCTAAACGTGATGGAGCCCTGGTCGGATACATTAAGCGGACGACCCGGTCAAAATTTTACAATCGACATAGAAACTTTTCTGGCGGATTTTCTCTCAACACCATGCAGTCTTCTCTAGCAGGCCGATTTCGATGCAACATCATAGGATTGGTTTCCAAGGGGCCCTGGTCAAATCCTGGAAGTCTGGAGCTCAGGAGCTTTCAGTTGGACAAACCTGATATCCAGGCTGGGTCGTGGCTGAAGGTAGCTGTCTTGACTCTCAACATTGTGTCGGTACAATTCTGAAGCTTTTTCCAAAAGTTCCTCCGAACTTCAGGAACTTCTTCCTGAAGTTCCTCTTGAGGATTCAAAGTGCCCAAAACATACATCCAAGGGTCTAGAATCTCTAAAATGGGTCTTGGAAGTATGGAACTGCAATTCCCACAATGGACCTGACCAAATCCTTAAAAGTCCACTGGGCGCACTCCAGGCTTGGGACTTCATGAGGGAGACGGTGCAGGGAACTTCTGTTAACCTGTTGCTTTCAGGAAGTCCACTTCTTAATCCTTTGTTAAGCAAGGCAAAGTCCACAGGGCTGTGGTTCCGAGTGCACAACAGGAGCAGTGCTTCAGAGAGCAATCCTGTGTGGTGCAGGCATGGCAGGCTTCTTCTTGTAGTTTCAGGCAGCAAAATGCAAAATCCAAGTTACTATGCATCTCTCAGGTATGTATTCAATGATCTGTGGTGACAAGCAAGCATGCCATCTTCCTCCAAAGTGTGGCATACTCTTGCCCCACAAAGCATTGCACTTTAAAATTCAAGATGGAGATTTTCTCTCCTTTGGAGTAAGGCTAAATCCATTAACACTCTCCCTCTAGACCTTCTGCAAATTCCTTTCCTGGGCCTGCCATCTGGCTGGTGGTACAGGAATAGGGGGTGGGTCTGGCATTGCTTACTGTCCTGCTATCTCTCTGAAGCCCAGTTTGATTTACCCAGCCCTATCCTGACCTGTTCTCTGCACCTGCAGAGCTACCCCCCCTCAGATAGCCTCTGCCCTATGCATGCCACTTATCGCCTCATCAAAGCAGCCTAGCTAAGCCTGTTAGGGCTGACCAATCAGCAGCGGCTGCTAGAAGGCTGCGGTTTTTGCTCTCAGAAGAGAAAGTGCTATAACTTTCGGTACCTTTAGTTCCATAGTCGAATTTGCATATAATTTGCTTTTAAAGACAGTCTGCAAAGTAGGGCTGCCTTCACAAATGACAGCAGTCAAAATAGTAGTGCACACTCTATTGCAAGAAATCTACTGGGCCTCTAAACCCCCCATCCTATCATATGCTAGGGGCTTATAGGTAGTTTGCATTCACCTTGACTTGTAATACTAGGGGCTTACAGGACTTTGTCATGGCTAATTGTAATTATACCTAATATATACAGTTTTCATAAGAGCTTTGGCCCTGGGCCTCGTTAGCAGATCCCAGGGCACAGTCAGAGTCAGTTACCATCAGAATCAGTCAAGAAATTGGGTTGACTAGGGCAAAAGGATGATTTTTTCACAACCGGCAATGGTAAAACCAATAGGACTCACATTTTGGTTTTTCCAATGCTTTTTAATTATTCTGATCATCAGAGATAAAATGAAAAAAAAAATACATAAGGCTGTTGCCAATGCAAAAGAAAAAAAATAGGACAAGCATGATCATGCATGTGTCATGACGTGCCAGTTTAAAAAAAAAAAAGAAATTCAGTTCTAAGATATCTGATAGCTATTTTGGAGCAGTACATTTAAATAAAACAAAGGCGTGCCAAGGTGCATCTAATGTAAGATACATCCCTGTATCAAATTGTAGCTGACATGGGTTCACAAAAGAAAATGGCAAAAATAGATTGCAAGTATGCCTGGGCCGAACTTGTGGAGTTTTACTCTTTGGGAGCTCATTCAATGCTGAAAAATCAATGTGAACAGCACCATGCGGGTCTCCAAAGGGTATAGCTTCTCAAACAGACTTTGTTGTTGCTCTAGTAGATTTTCTACTCAAGTGGCAGCTTTCTGACCGTGCAAAGTTGTGGCTGCCTGCTACCTCCTGCATTGGAGAAATCTTGCTGGGTGCCCTCCAAAAATCATGCTGGGGGATGCCAAATCTCGCTCGCCAACTTACCTTTTTCGAGCTCCATGCAAGAAAAAACTCCACCATATGGCTGTTGGCTGAATTTATCCGGAACTCCATGCTACTCTTGTAACACAGAGTGGCCAAAATTCTGTTGATTCTGCCAGCAGAATATATTGCTAATCTCTAGTTGCAAGGGGTGAGGGAGCAGTGGGGAAAATGTGGTGTTATAAGAAAGTAAATGCCAATGGCAAGCGGGAGTAGACAGAGAGGTGTGGGTACCCATGGTAGAAGCTCTGAGGAATTAATCAAAAAAGCAGAGTGAGGAGGAGTCAGGGAAGTAACGTATTTTCTGGGACATAGAAGAGCATCACAGATAGTGCTAGGGTATGAAGGAATGAAGGGGGAAGCAGCACACGATGAAGAGGCAGACATAAGGCAAGAAAACACATGTACTCCCAAAGAAAAAATAAATAATGACTTGAATGCAAACAGTGGCTGTGCACTCCCATGGAATGACAAATAGAATATAAAAAGGTAGATCTTCAATAAAAGCAACAGAAGGGTGCAAGTCCTCCAATCAAAATGATGCTAAAGAAACTATGCTCTGAGAGAGCTACAAACACAAGAAGGGAAAGGAAATTAATTTAGCAAAAAGCAAGCAAATGAGGTTGACAAGAAAGCCAACCAGTGATAAGCAGTAAGCTGACCCAAAGCCCATAGTAAGCATTGGTATTGCACACAATATGCCTTTTGACAACAGTCATCTAAAGCTGTCTGCAGGTGAGATCTAAATAATAGCAACTTTCTACTATTTTCCTTGTGTTGCATAGAGGTGTCATGTCTAACAGTAGATTTTTATTCTTCTGACCAGGACTGGAATATATTCAAGTATTGTTTTGAACGTTCTTCTTTATGGTTGTGATGCCCCATCCTACTCCTTTCCTGCTGAGCAGTGCTTCATTCTTGAGGATAACTGTCATCAGCACAAAGACATTTGAAACTATCCCAACTTTGCTAAAACTACTGCAATAGATGCTATTAAATGTGCACTTGCATTCTAAACTTGCATGAGTAGTTTATGCATCTGCACCAATATCTGTGCTGAAGGCAGTACCAAGAGCTTACCAGTGACCGCTTGAGTTCAGATAAGAGGGAGTTTTCCGCATGCTTCCTACCAGCACATTGTCAGGTGCCACACTCAGTCTTAGACTGAATATCCTCACCACTCAGATCATTTTGATGCTTCAAAACTCATGGTAACCTGGTGGGATTTTCCATTAATATCAGGGAGCATGAAGAGCGGCTGGACTTCAAAATCCAGATACCTGGTATTTTTTCCTTGTTTAACCAATACCATGAACGGCCTAAACTATCATTTCAAATTGTCCTGTTCAAAGATGATGGTCAGTGCATTGGAGTAGGTTTCAGGGTCTCAACCTAAAATACAGTTGAGTCTTTTCATTGGATGTTATTTCCTGTTTGAAGCCTACACGAAGGAAGTATTACAAGAAGCATTGGTCACAATATCTCTCGGTTCTTGATTAGTGCCGGGCAAACAGTGCGTTCTTAAGCGGGCATCACCTTCTGCCCCATGGTATACAGAAAACTTAAAAATACATAAACTAGTCGGTAAGAAGCTAGAGAGGGCCTGGAGGAGAGAGTACACAAATTCTGATAGAGAGGACTATAAAGTAAGCCTTCTCAATTATAAAAAATTGTTCTCTGGGAAACTAAAAAGATATACTACGGGGAACAAATCAGAAACGATGGATCCTCATCCAAATTTCTGTTTAAAACAATTTCTGTGCTTACTACCTCTTCTAGCCCTAAGACAGAAAATAACTCTGAACTATGTGAGACTCTGGCTGTCTTCTTTCTACAAAAGGTCGGAAAAACAAATTCATCCTTTACTCTTACGCCCACTGCCACTAATGAGGCCGTTATAATAAGGCTTTCTGAGAAAAACAGGCCAACTCCTACACTAGATCATTTTACTACATTGGATCTACATGGAGTCACCAAACTACTGTCAGAGATTCGATCAGGCTCCCCTCTGGACCCATGTCCAGTCACGGTACTGAAACTGGTTCCAGAAGTTATTGGGAAGGCTCTTACCCCATTGTTTGGTTCCATTTTTAGTACCGGTCATTTTCTGTGACCTTGGAAAACAGCATCTATTCTTCCCTTACTTAAGAAATCCAATCTGGATCCAAAGGATACGAGCAATTATAGACCTATTTCTCGTCCCCCTTTCCCAGGAAAGATGATTGAGAAGGCTATGAATTGCCAACTCAGCTTGTTCCTTCAGACCAACTCTTTGCTAGACACGACACAGTTTGGTTTCAGTGCGGAACATAGCACTGAGTTGGCACTGATCAAATCCACTGAGGAAATTAGAGAGGCCTTGGATCAGGGTGGTGCCGCAATACTCTTCATTCTGGACCTTTCGGCCGCATTCGATACGTTCCATCATGAAGTTTTGCTGGACCGTCTATCTGCGGTCGGGGTCCAAGGCAAGGCTTGGGATCTTTTGAAATCTTTCTTGACCAATAGATTACAAACTGTGGACCTTGGCAGAGATAGATCCAAGCCCTTCTCTCCCCCTTGTGGAGTGCCGCAAGGGTCCTCACTTAGTCCTACATTATTTAATGTATATGTTGCACCATTGGCAGATTTGAGCAGATCCTTTGGGTTCCAGTTAACCTGTTACGCGGACGACGCGCAAATTGTGTTGTTCATTCAGAAAGGGTCAGAAGCTGAGACTGGTTCTAAATGCCATGACCGCATGCAGGCGATTGCAGCCTGGATGGCATCAAACTACCTTAAACTTAATGCAGGGAAAACCAAGGTGATTGTATTCGGGAACATCGCAAACCTTTGGACACCTGATTGGTGGTCAAATGCAATGGGCTTGCCTCCAGTCCCTGTGGACAGGGTGAAAAATCTGGGAGTGATCCACTATTCGAAACTTTCCTTCGGTAATCAAATTAGTAAGGTCGTCTCATCCTGTTTCTTCATTCTTAGAATTTTGAGGAAAATTAAATTCCTCCTCCTGGAAGACAGCCTGAAGATAGCAGTAACAGCGCTCATTCTGTCACAGCTGGTTTACTGCAATAGTCTCTATATCAACATCCAGAAGAGACATTTGGTCAGACTCCAGATTGTGCAGAATGCGGCAACCCGGCTGCTTACAGGTACACCCAGGTTTGTCTCGGTGAGGCTGGGACTCAGAACTCTCCATTGGCTCCCCGTTGAACAACGGGTACAGTTTAAGGCCTTGTGTATAGTTGTTAAGGCCCTTAATGGCATTGGTCCTGACTTCGTGAAACATTCGATACAGTGGTACGTTCCTGGAAGAGCTCTGCGCTCTTCGCAAGCCAAACAAGTGATCCTACCCCGCTATAACAAGACTAGTTGGGGTGGTAGGAGCTTTCGTCACTGCGCCACTAAGGCTTGGAATAGCCTGCCTTTCCATCTTAGAAATCTAACTAAGCTACTCCCCTTTAGGAAAGAATTAAAAACATGGCTTTTTATTTAATTGGTCATCTTAGCTAACAGTCACAGTTTCTCTCCAGGTTGGTAGTGCATAGCGTCAGGACACCTCAGGGTAACAGAGCGCTTTAGAAGTCTCAGTAACATAACATAACATTTGTCATTGTGATCTTTGTCTTCTTGCTTCTAGCAGTTTGGATCATTTCTTTCTGTATACTACTTATTGCCTTGTTCAGGTTTATTTGCTTCCTGATGTCAGAAGGAGTTTGAAGTCTTACTGATTAGTACAGTGTCATCTCTATTTTCAACCAAGAAGTACAAGATTGCCAAAGGAGGGTTTTTACCTTTTGTACTTTTTTGTCGTTTCTAGTGCGACTCTCTGAAGGAGACACTTGACACCTTTCAAGTAAATCATTCTGCTCAAGGTGGTAGAATAGGTACTAGAAGAATGCACCATTTTATCATGCAATCAAGAAGCATGCTCAACAGATTTTCCCAGCATCCGGTCATTGCCACTAGAGGACAAATCACTCTTTCTCTCACCTTGCTTTCAGGGTGGCTATTTTGGATAGATCGAGAAGTGTGTTCTCTGTTTAGAGTTAACTTTAACAAAAATTATGATCCACAAACAGCCGATTCTCTGAAGTTCTTTAAGAGTTGAGCTTCATGTGACAATGAAATATAAACAATTTACAACCAGTTCAAAATGTATTCTTTAAGTTGTGCCTGTATAAAATGCAGGTTGCTGTGTGAATGCGGGCTTATTTGAGATCCACCATACTGAAGAGTAGTGAACTTGTTGCTTAGGCCATTATGAAAATAGAATCAGGCTGCTTCCCTTTCTGTTCTTCTCCTTTGTGCTATTTATATAATGCAGTACTGTGTCACTTTTTACTGAGATTTATAGCCATTATGCTGAATAGTGGTCTATGGGACGGTTGAATGATGGAACTCCATATGCATTTACCCCGCATGCCTTTACCACGCAGTCAGTACCCCATGCGCAACATTACCACATGTTACTTTAGCACGCAAGTCACTACAACGACTTGCTTTAGGGAGCGCTGGACTATACAATACTATAAATTACTATTTCAACTCCAGTCTACGCAACAATAGGGAAGGTGTTGTACTTCAAAATCCAACACCAGTCCAACAATGCACCCCCTACAGCCAGTCATTGTAACGACTTGTGTGATAAAGTAATTCATTGTGATGTTGCATGCGGGGTAGCAACCTCGTAAAGGCTGGTCACTGTAAAGACTGCATGGTAAAAGATGTTTCCCCTATGGGACAGTGTTGATTGTATGAGCATTTCCATCCCTCTACTAAGATGTTAGTTTGTCATTAAACAGTCACTTTTGAGCATCTTATTGAGGTGTGTAGTGGATTACAATGTTGTAAAGCATCATTAGTACACCCAAGGCTAGACTGGCAACCTATAGCAGCCCTAACCAAAATGTTCAAACTTGCCCTTGATCCCCTTCTGG
This sequence comes from Triturus cristatus, assembly GCF_964204655.1. Classification (NCBI taxonomy): domain Eukaryota; kingdom Metazoa; phylum Chordata; class Amphibia; order Caudata; family Salamandridae; genus Triturus; species Triturus cristatus. The sequence goes on along the minus strand of NC_140589.1, from coordinate 495,810,319 downwards.
ATCTTCTGTTACTGTCTGTCTTTCTCACTCACTGTCTTTCTTTCTCTCTCTTCCTCTCTCTAATTTCTTTCTGCTATAAACCCTAGGGAGCTGGGGACATAGGCAGTAGCCAGTGAATTTCAAAAAACTGTTTCCAATTGCTTCAGCCCCTTTAGGAATTACCCAATGGTATAAATTGCTAATCCGGCCATGGCTACATCTCAATAAAAGAACACCCATGCTCTCAAACAATGAAAATTCAGTGGAGCTGTGTTAGCCATGCTTTTAGTGGCAGGTTTAAATCTTGAAAATAGTCACATTCAGAAATATCATTCATTAGAGCTCCCTGTGGAAAGTGACTCTACTATGGATTTGAAATCAAATTGTATGATATGTTTGTGCCTGCAAAAATGTAAGAAAACATTCTTACGATTTAGAGCATGTAAGGGTTTAGAACCAGCTGGTCCTAAAAAGAAGTGCTTAGAATGGAAAAATATTCTGATCAGGTGAATTTCTGTTTTGATGCATATTTCCTGTGTAAAGATCGAAATACATATAACCCCTTATAAATCCATATCATGCATTCTGTAAAAAGGAAGCAGACAGTTTTAAATTGCGTCCACCACTCTATTAGATAGTCCATCAAGCCCACTTCCAAATCTATATTATAAAAATGGAAATTGGGCACTGGAAATGCAGTTGCTGCTGAACATGAATCCTGTTGCTGTAGCTAAGGTAAACAAAAAATAAAATCTTGGGTGAAACCCTTTTGCTTAGTGCTCTCAGAGATACTTTTCCCCCAGTGAGATGGGATCCTAATCACAGTAGTAAGATCAATTACCTCCGTGCTTTTTATAGAACAATCCATTCCCTTTCATATATCTGAGCCACTTTTGAATCATAGGGAACCGTGCACTATTGCCATTCTCAAACCAGAGATGTGCAATTTGCACAGCAAGTGGTTTGCGACCGGGAATGCAATTTGCTAATAAGTGGTAGCACAAATTGTTCATTCACAGGGGACCATAAAATGACCTGTCTAATGAATATTAATTAGGCAGATGGCAATTTGCTACCCTCTGTTAACTGTTGCAAATGCAGAGATGGAAGTCTGCAAGCAAAAACAGGCGCTGTCCCCCCCAATGTCTTTCCCAAACAGCAATTAAAAAATATATAACATGCCTTTGTTCATTATAAGAATAGGGACTGCTTTAAAAAAAATCCTTCCCATACAATGGGGTAACAGGCAGTGGTCCTCTGGACAAATGCATGCTCTCGCCGAGGTTGTTAGAACAATTCCCAAAGGGCACGTTTTTCCACAGAGACTTCTTACTCTTGGCAGCTCAATTCGCACCCCAACCTGGAAGTTGGTAATTGTGCAATGGTTTGCATTGCTGGTCTCATTCCAAACCATTTCAACGCCCCTTTCCATATTGCAAATAAAAGGGTGATGCACCTTTCACATCCCCTTGGTACAGGGCTTTTAGTGGGCCAGGTCCTGCCGGTGCATCACTAGCAGTTTTAAAAAGCAGGTGCTGAGACCGGTCCCTAGCAGGCTCTCGCTTTGCCCCTCACCATCAGGGTGGAAAACAAATCTTAACTCTGCAGCAGCGCCACCGTCACTGGCTTTGAGATAACCTCAAAGAGACTCGATATAGTTCTTTCACAGTCTCATCATTTCAGAACGGAATCATTTTCAATATTATTTACAACGAAGCCATAGTTGATGCTTATTTATATTATGCAACTAACAACCATTGACAAAGCCAATTGTTCAGGTAAATTGTAGGCGTAATGCTACTAGTTGTATCATATATCTGGATGCAGTGACAGGAGCTGCACAATACCAGACGGACGGCACACCATGAGAAACTCAGATTTTTAGCTTACACATATTTAAGCTAGTCCCTTAATTAAATCGCCCACGCCCCTTTGAGAGACCCCACCAGATTTTTTATCCCACTTAAAGCCATGCCCTTGTAATGGTGATTTGAAACGGTTGCAAAAGCCCTTTTACCGATTGGAAAAACTTTTCAGATTGATAAAAGGGCATTAGTGCATTGTACAGAGCCTTTCTCAGTAGCAAACTCTGCGATTTTTTGACTTGCAAGGTATGGGCCCACAAAAGAGCTTTAAACATCTGCTTCTTGATCACCTGATTTCAAACACTGAAAATGTCCACTGATTCATTACTGCTTATATCAATGCAAACAGACTAAAACAATCAGAAGTATCTGGACAACACACTGGCAGCACGCATGCATTCTTCAATAGAGTTACCTAAAATAAATATGTATTATGGCATTTTAAAATGAAAATAGGGAAGGGTATTTGCTGAATATTGCTAGGTGTGGGACTCTAAAAGAGCGAACATGGATGAATTTCAGCCTAAGTACATTTAGGAGAAGCTTGACTTTGCTGTTCTGTTCCCGTACTAGTCAATATGTGTTAACTGTTTGGGGCAGATATGAGTACACGCTGCATGAATCCACTTGCATACAACAAAACCCATGTACACGATAATGTGATTGCTAATAGAACTCCTTCGGGGAACAGGCCTGGTGGGGTGACATGTGTTTTCTAGCCAGCCTTGGTATAAATGAGGAGGCCGCGTTTTTTACCCTCTGATGATGATGAATTTGAAAGGCTTTGAAACTGCATCGGACACTGGTATTCAATTAATAGCAGTAATTGGTTCTGGAGTTCAGAGTTGCCCCCTCTGCCAAGGGTAGAGAGAAGTTGGATGGAAGAAGAAACATTTGATGCAGGGCATTTAGTTGGTCCAAGGAACTGGAAAATGCAAGGAAATGCGCGACTGAAAGCCAGGCATGTAACGGCGTCTAAAGGCAGCGGCAATAAAAAACGATGTTAATTATGTATTAATAAGTGGCCTAGGTTTCCAGTAATAATATATTCATTCTGTCAACGCTTCCTGGAGCAACGAAAATGCGAACAGCAAAACAAACATTACTTTAAGCTTGGAAAAATAACTGTTCTTCAGCGATCACTAAGCCACGGAAAGGTATCTGACCAAAATGCTTACCTTTTCAAGCAAATGTTAAAGTTATCTGTCCTTATATTTCAATAAAGACCATTTCGAGAAACATTATATCTAGCTTCTCTCCAAGATTGCAGCAGCGTTTGTGAACATCATTAGTGCGAGCTCAAACATCTTTACCCTCTCAAATAAAAGATTTCTTCAAAAATGACATTCTTCCCAGTTTCAATTTTCTGTTGCTATGGAGATATCTGAAACTGTTGTTTTAACTGCATGGCTGAGGACATGGCTGCTGCGTTTACCTTCAGTGACTCACACAGTCTTGGCAGGAGCGCCTACAGAAGGGCGGAATACTTTCGCTTGAAGGGTAGGACTCACATGACATGTGAGGTGCTCTTGTGCATGTTATGTAGACTAGCCCAGTGCACAAATATGCACTAGGAGAATCGCATACTACATGAACTCAGCGTGTTATCACGCACTGCGCCATATTACGTAGTGTGCCTAAGTACATTTAGGAGAAGCTTGACTTTGCTGTTCTGTTCCCGTACTAGTCAATATGTGTTAACTGTTTGGGGCAGATATGAGTACACGCTGCATGAATCCACTTGCATACAACAAAACCCATGTACACGATAATGTGATTGCTAATAGAACTCCTTCGGGGAACAGGCCTGGTGGGGTGACATGTGTTTTCTAGCCAGCCTTGGTATAAATGAGGAGGCCGCGTTTTTTACCCTCTGATGATGATGAATTTGAAAGGCTTTGAAACTGCATCGGACACTGGTATTCAATTAATAGCAGTAATTGGTTCTGGAGTTCAGAGTTGCCCCCTCTGCCAAGGGTAGAGAGAAGTTGGATGGAAGAAGAAACATTTGATGCAGGGCATTTAGTTGGTCCAAGGAACTGGAAAATGCAAGGAAATGCGCGACTGAAAGCCAGGCATGTAACGGCGTCTAAAGGCAGCGGCAATAAAAAACGATGTTAATTATGTATTAATAAGTGGCCTAGGTTTCCAGTAATAATATATTCATTCTGTCAACGCTTCCTGGAGCAACGAAAATGCGAACAGCAAAACAAACATTACTTTAAGCTTGGAAAAATAACTGTTCTTCAGCGATCACTAAGCCACGGAAAGGTATCTGACCAAAATGCTTACCTTTTCAAGCAAATGTTAAAGTTATCTGTCCTTATATTTCAATAAAGACCATTTCGAGAAACATTATATCTAGCTTCTCTCCAAGATTGCAGCAGCGTTTGTGAACATCATTAGTGCGAGCTCAAACATCTTTACCCTCTCAAATAAAAGATTTCTTCAAAAATGACATTCTTCCCAGTTTCAATTTTCTGTTGCTATGGAGATATCTGAAACTGTTGTTTTAACTGCATGGCTGAGGACATGGCTGCTGCGTTTACCTTCAGTGACTCACACAGTCTTGGCAGGAGCGCCTACAGAAGGGCGGAATACTTTCGCTTGAAGGGTAGGACTCACATGACATGTGAGGTGCTCTTGTGCATGTTATGTAGACTAGCCCAGTGCACAAATATGCACTAGGAGAATCGCATACTACATGAACTCAGCGTGTTATCACGCACTGCGCCATATTACGTAGTGTGCTGTGGTGGACGTGGGTGGTCAGCACAACAGCTCTTTGCTGTGTCTTCCTTCATGTGACCATTCACACACTCCATTGTGTGTGGTGAATGGTACTCCAGTCATTAGGGAGGACCTGTGTTCCCCTGCCAGTCGGAAATATGATGAATGACAGCACCCCGTCTTCCAGTCCGTCCGCTTATGATTGAGGGGGGCATAGCGTTCTTTCTGTAATACCAAAGTGTGCCGAACAAAACGTAAACAGTGGTGAAGGTTACTGTGCTAAATATAAATCAGTCATGATCGTCTACATAGAAATACGTTTTTTTTCCGACGCTTATAGGCTCCGAAAATATAAGTCACATAGTGCACAAGTCCTAAAAAAGAAGTGGGGTTACTAACCTAGTTAGACAGTATGCAAGCGACATCACGGCGTGTGACAACATGGTGAATGACTTCACACGTGGAAGCACAGGAATTGACATCATAGGAAGTGGCATCACAAGAAGTTACATCAGATCTCAAGACATCACATATATATTTAGCAGGTCTAGTACATTTGAGTGCATTACGAGCATGCATGCAGACCCTCCTGACATAGGCAGAAGATTCACACTTTTGTAAGCTACACAAAAAACAATGATGCCATTTGTGAGTGTAAAGCTTCCTTTACACAAGGATTGAACAAACTTACTCCACCGCCAGTCTACTCAAACAAAGCAAAAGAACAGATGATGGACGGAATGCTAAACAATGCAAACATTCACGTCAAGTCACAAAAAACTGGGTTTAACCCCTCATTCTTTTGCTCACCACAGCATCCCAGTTTGGATCCAGTCATACAAATCAGTCTTGACCATGCTCCTCATGAGAACAGTTCATCCTGAACTACCAAGACAGGTCCTCCCTGGACTGGGAACAAGCATCCTGGGACTGGTTTCAGGGTGTCACCCCTCATCAGTCACACATTCTTTACCTACCTGTTTACAGTACCACTGGCCTGTGGACTTGCCTATTCACTGCAACCTCATTCTGAAGGAGCCATCCCTAGGTAAGCACACATGATCTTTCATTTCATACAGCATAACTCACTTACATCAGTTTCCCAGACCTAAGAGCATTATAATAACAATTTAGCCTGTGTTATTGTGTTATAATGCAGTAGACTGCAAACTTTGCAACATCGCTATGTTAAGTAGGTGTGAGAAGGGCAAAAAAACAGCCCACTCATATCTTGGCAGGGTAACAACTTGGCAAAATTTAACACAGCCATATCCAGTGCTCTCGAATTTCCAGCCCTACAAAAAAGCAATCTGACTTACTTTCAATGAAAACAGCTCTTCAACATTTAGTGAATGAAACTAGTAAATAAAGCACATCATTTCAAATGTTTTGAAATCCTTGTTTGTTGTGGTGTGGCAGATTTAGATATATGTTTTTTAAAGACTTTATTTTTCAGTTTGCTTAAGTTCAAAGCATACATAAATGCAAATCCGTTCAGCAGATTTAGATACTTCTGCCTAAAACTGAAATATTTGGGCCATGAAGGAGCAGGCAGGATTTTCAAGGCAGTCCTTATTTGAAGTAAAAAGTGCACAGTTGCAGCATCTGTCTTCAACTCATGCTTCAACCTCATGTGCCAAGAATTAAAGACAAGGCGTATACACTTTGATGTAACTGAAACAAACACAAAGTTCCTTCTCCCTCTACTCTGAGAACATGAGGATTCGATCCTCTAATTGGATTGGCTAACTTAGTTATAGTAAGGCCGTACACTGAGATATAAGACAAATCTTATCAGGTTGCTAAATTTACAGACAAAAATATATAAAATCATACATAGAATAATCAATTTGTAATCAAACTATGAATTCAAAGGAATGTATTATCAATATTTTGTTCAAAAGTTCATGTTCTATACAATTGATATTGACAAAGTTAAAAAACACATTTAAATCATATATTCATCATATTTTTAAATAAAAGGTAAACAATATGTGTTATATTGGTGGAAAAACATTTGAATATCAAGCTGAGTGCCTTTCTGCGCGATACCAATGCCCTGGATCCCACCCAGTTTGGTTTTAGAGAGGGGCATAGTACCGAGACCGCTCTTCTCAAATCTACGGATGAGATTAGAAGAGGGTTGGATCAAGGTGGTAAGGCTGTGCTGATCCTGCTTGACCTTTCCGCGGCCTTCGACACGGTCCATCATGGAGTTCTGATGGACCGGTTGTCGGCTTGCGGAATACGGAATAGAGCTTGGTCTCTCTTAAAGTCCTTCCTTTCTGATAGACGACAGTCAGTGGCTCTGGGTGAATTCATCTCGAACCCCTTCTCACTTCCTTGTGGGGTTCCACAGGGTTCCTCCCTTAGCCCTACTCTTTTTAACGTTTATGTATCTCCTCTGGCCCCCTTGATTGAATCGTTCGGCTTCTGTCTTACATCTTACTCTGACGATACTCAAATCGTAATATCCATGCTACCAGGCCAGGAGAGGGCGTCAGGGGAAAGGCTACATGACTATATGGGGGCGGTAGGAGATTGGATGTCTCATAACTGCTTAAAGCTCAATGCAAGTAAGAAAGAGGTGATGCTATTTGGCAATAATGCCAATATCTGGACGCCGAGTTGGTGGCCTGAGACTATGGGTACTCTTCCAGTCCCCTTGAGTTAAGTCAAAAATCTGGGTGTAGTGTTGGATGAGTGTCTCTCCATGCAAGCTCAGGTGAATGCTGTAGTTTCCACCACCTCTTACACTCTTAAGAGCCTGAGGAAAGTGCTTCCGCTTCTACCTTCGGATTGTAAACTCACCGTGGTTACAGCGTTGATTTTGTCTCACCTCGACTACTGCAATGGTCTTTATTTGAACATGCAGGAAGGTAATCTTCGTAAACTCCAGATGCTCCAGAACTCAGCAGCTAGGCTGCTTACGGGAACTTCGAGGTCCACCCCGATTTCCGGCGCTATAAGAATATTCCACTGGCTGCCTGTAAAAAAGCGTATCCTATTCAAAGCCCTTTGTTTAGTTTTCCGCGCTTTGCAGGACACAGGCTCTCTACATCTGAGACAACAATTCCGCTGGTACTTCCAGCAAGATCGTTGCGCTCCTTGGGAGCAAAACTTATCATCCTTCCTATTATAAGGAAAGCCAGATGGGGAGGGAGAAGCTTTGTAGCAGGGGCGGCCAAGGCTTGGAATGAGCTTCCTTTTGATTTGAGGAATTCGAAGGATCTTCTTTGCTTTAGGAAAGCGCTCAAAACATGGTTGTTTTGATTCTCTTGTTGCTGGGTGTTGGGAGAACTACAGCAAGCGCCGGGACACCCTAGGGTAGCTGCGCACTATAAAAGGTCTAATAACATAACATAACAGAAATACATGAAGAACAACTGTCGACGCTGCGTTTCGGTGCTAAGGTGGATCTTCACCTTTTTCAGGACAATAGTTCAATATTTAAAAATCTATTGATTTATATGGAAGCTCTTATATTTGCCTCCAATGAAGGTTTGGACGGGTTCCTCGTCTTGTTTTTACAGTCTCATAGGTGCCGGATGATACCCTATAATCTTCTTTGGAGGTTATTTGTTTAGTTTTCTCACCCTTCTATTTCTATGAATCCCTTCAAGGCGTAAATGTAATACCTTTATTAGTCACACTTGGATGGGATCATTCACAAATAACTTTTATATTGTCAGGTCCATCTTAACTCAAAATAGAGAACTCTAATTAAAATCTTGTTTATTAGATCCACCCACATTTTCTTCTTTAGGGGTGTTTGTTCCAGTTAATTTTAGTTCTGGTCCAGATTTTATTCAGGTATGAAGTTAAAAGAACAAGCATCCGTCTTGCTGACCTGCCACCTTAGCACTGAAACGCCGCGTCGACAGTTGTTCTTCATGTATTTATTGCACATATTGTTTACCTTTTATTTAAAAATATGATGAATATATGATTTTAAATGTGTTTTTTAACTTTGTCAATATCAATTGTAAAGAACATGATCTTTTGAATAAAATACTGATAATACATCCTTTTGAATTCATATGTTTGATTAGAAATTGATTATTCTATGTATGATTTTATATATTTTTGTCTATAAATTTAGCAACCTGGTAAAATGTATCTTATTATATCTCAGTGTATGGCCTTACTATAACTAAGTTAACCAATCCAATTAGAGGATCAAATCCTCATGTCTTCAGAGTAGGAGAAGGGAACTTTGTGTTTGTTTCAGTATCTATACCCATCCATTTTCCAAGTACTAGGGTACGTCCCAAACCTTTTTGAGTTTACACTTTGAAGTAAAACATGAGAAATAGAAGAAATAAAGAGATGTCAATCTAATGGCTGAAATGAACAATGTGAAAGCAGAAAACCTGAGCTCAATCCCAGCTTTCCAGCTTGACCAAATTCTGTTATCCTATGCATATCTCTCTCTCTCTTGTGTTTGATTTAATAGGCAATAATGTTGCACCATGTATAATAAAATTGTAGCATGTGGGGAAAGGAGGAACCATGTAGGTTCATAGCCGGGAAGAGACCTCTGATAAATATTTGACTGGAAGGCCCATCAGCCTCCTTACCCTTATGTAGCTCTAAATAGGACTCTATTACAGAAATGTGAAAATAAGGACTAAATGGTTCGCTATGTATGGCAATTATGAGTATGGTGAATAGAAGTTTCACAATTGAATGTACACAAATGAGATACTAATGGGATCCTTGAGGTCCTGAAAAAAAACAACTAGCCCGGTGAGGCATTGGTGTGATAGCTGAAACATATTGACCCAGGGATACAGAGGATACTAATTTCCTTAGTGCATCCCACCTGCTTTTAAATTTGTCAGGGTGCTCTGGAGCAGTATACAGCTGTGAAGGAGAAGTAAGTGATTACCTGGAAAGAGCAACAATTCAACTACTCAATAATCCAGGAGGACCCTAGATCTGCCGCTGGATTCAGGGAGTTTTACCACGTAGGCAGGGGGGCGTGTGGATGCATCTACCGTAGCATTCAGTCCTCTTCTCACTGCCGGGCTGCAGACGTGTGCAGCAGTCCGAACCTCAACTCCACCGAGTAAGACTGAATACTGGGTCACCAATATTGGGCTTGCTCTGACTGACACTCTACAGCGTGGAGGCACTTCGACTTTGTCAAAGACATCATGGAACTTCTAAGACTTTAAATCACTAGTGGGGCCTAGCTGAAATGTCGCCTCACATAAATAGAGAATAACCTTGATCCTTTTACAGGGAAGTAGAACTTGAGAGATGATCCAATGAAAGCTAGAGTGCCTGACTCAAGAAGAACGTGTATATTATTTGTACACAATATACATGGGTGGATGTACGGGAATGCCAATGCACTACCCATGTAATGACTACCTGTAATACAGTAAGGCAAGGCAGCGCAAGTCAATAGTTTTTTTGTTTTTTTTACAAAGCCATGCCAAAACTATTGTAAGAGGCTATTCCTCTATGTATGTGTGCTGCGCGATGCAGCATACATGCAAAGAGGAAATAACGAGGAGATATAAAGATATTTTACCATTTTGGTGCAAGCACATGTTTATGTTTATTTTGATGTATCCCAAGATGGCCGATGGGTAAGGAGCTCCGGCCGGGAGCTCCCTGGCAAGGGATTGCCTTTTGGTAAAAATCCCTGAGAAAACCCCCCAATCAAGCCACCAGCACCCCTGGGAATCTGAAGGCTACGATCCTGCGATCTTTCAGGGCCGCTCCGCTGTTTTCACCGATAGAGATGAAGCCGGCTACAGCAGCAAACAAAACCAAGAAAGACTGTCACCAGTGGAACCCTAGTAAGAATGCTGAATGCTCGGTTGAGCTGCTAAAAGCAGCTGAGAGGAGATGGATACGGGATCCCCCCTCCGGTGTTATCCACAGCCGTCACCTACCTTCTGGGCATGGCCACAGTTCCTCTGCATCCCTCTACTGCTGCCTCTCACTACGCTTCCCGTAGCAGCTGCCTTGGCAGCCAAGACGCTTTCCCCAGACAAAGCAGCAAGAGAACACCGAGATACTGCCGGCCTTGTATCCCCGAGCTATTCCTAAACGAAACGGGAAAGAACAACGAGTTCCGTCTACCACCCTCTTAACCCTATGACTGCCCCTCCATGCAATGCAGCACCCAGAAGTTAGCTTCCTCACCTGATTTGTGATTGAGGTTTAAAGGATCTGCGAGCCACCATTAAAATTGTTAGAGGTCTATGGGAAAGAGACCAGAGTACTCCATCTTGGCGGTGAAAACCGTATGCAGGAATCGCCGCATGCAGCCTGTCTTTGTCAAGGATCAGCAGCCTGATTTACGCCTTACGACTGACTCCCCCTTGGGAAACCTCACCTACATCTTATCAGTAAGGATGTTATGTGCGAGATAGCCATTTTGCCCCCTTCTACTGACCCTCTCTGCGGCCTGTTCACTTCGGAGAGTGAAACCAGCCCCTGGTGCTGCAAATACCATGACCCCGACCAAACTAAGGGTTTGTCAACATGACTTGAAAGGGCCCCTGGTGTTAAACGTTTTGGTAGCTGGTATGTGGGACTTGAACTAATTCCAGCCACAGACTCAATTCCCCTTCCCCCACCACTCTCCGTGTTCACCAATTCATGTCTTTATGTTTTTTTGTTCTCTTGTACCCTATGTAACTAATGCAACTATTTATCTACTCCACATCTATGTAAAGCGCTCTGACCTCCGGGTCTACTTAGCGCTATATAAAACTCTACAAATAAACAAATCCAAATAAAAATAAGTCTTTGTAGATATGGGTTTGACCCAAAATACATTGGTGGATGCATGGGAACGCACAAGCACCACCCATGTAATGCCTACCTGACGTAAGATAACGCAAGGAAGGGCAATGTGTATCCTTGCATTCATATTTTTTCTTCGTTTTTTAACAAAGCCACACAAACAGGGTTTGTGTGCCACAGTAAATCCCAAAATAGATTTTGTGTCAGTGTTGTGCCAGAAAAGTGATGCAACCCCAACGCAAAATCTAGGCCTTGACGTATACATTTTTAAACTCTGATGCTAAGAAATTAGCAACAAGGAGAAAACAGACAGTAAACCTCCCCTGCATTGGTATGAGCAGCGCTATAAAAGAAAAAATATTGGTAATTAAATTGCTATTTCAATGTCTCCTCAGGAGTAATAGGCACTGTAGCACTATGTAAATGCAATTTATTTTTGTCAATATCTTGAAAAGACCAACACATCTAACAGTCTTACAGTGCATGAATATCTCCTATGCAGGGAGTGAACAAAGTCAAAAGCATGTCTCTCTTAATTAGTGTAAATTTCTAACACGGTGTGTACGTTTGTTTCCCCTCCACTGCATTTGCTTCTAGGTGTGAAGCTCCAGACTCAATTCTTAATTTGTGCCGGTGCTTTCCGGTGCTTAGCACCGGCACTTTATTATCAGGGCCGGGTCTACGTATCTACTGCGCACGTCACACATTGATGTTTTTTAAAATGTACCTTTACTGTATGTACTCGATGCAGCCGCCGCAGGCCCGCAGCATGTTTTTCACGTATACAGAATGTGTGTGAGTCACGGCATTTAGTGTTGCGGCTGTGAGACTTCTTAACCACTTGGCCTGCAGCCCAAGTCCAAGAGAATATTCATAAATTAAATATTATGTAGAACATGGCGGCCGCGAGCCGCAGCCCTTCTTAGTTCAGTCAGTACAGTGTTAACTGTTGTCACTGACTTGCCGGTGGGTGGGCCGCAGAACACACACACACACACACACTGATTTATTTGGGTGGGCCGCGCTGGAGGTTCCGATGGGCTAGGGGTTGTGCGCGTGCAGATTTTGTTCTCATTTGATTGCCACCAGTTGCCACGCCCCAGCATACCCACCGCAGCTCCCCACGAGTCATCGCCGTTTAAGTCAGCCCGGCTCCAAACTGACCGACAACGACATTAAGGGCAGAGCTGGGCATCCTATGCAGGCATCGATCAGCAGCCAGCGCCAGCCAGTAGTACAGGGCTGACGGTCTGGTAGCAAGCAGCACAAGGCCGACTAATCGTACTAATTAAAGAAAAGGTAGTGCAGCCAGTGTGTGTCCCTGCCGGCCGGCCCACCACGAGTAACGGTAAGATTAGAAGTTAAGCAGTAATTGTAAACTAACTAACCCGCAATGGTTTTGGCATGGTGACGCCATATTATTGGAATGGCATTGCTAGTTAGTTGGCTTAGCTTAGCTTGGTCCGGTTGTAAGATCACCAGCAGGGTGGGAGGCATCTCACCTCCGATGGCTCCATAAGATACGACGATTATTAGGATCATCATGGATGTGATTCATTCAGATTTACTGAATGCCAGACCATGCAGAGACCAGTGCCTGGCCTAGTAGTAGCCGCGGAAGTCGTCACCCCCGCCGGCCATAGCGGTACACTTTCATGTATCTGGATATGGCAGGCCGGGGCTGCCCTGCCGGCACCGTAGTATTGGCCTGCCGGTGTCGGGTAAGGTTTAAGTAAAGTTCAAAGGCCAATGCGAGGCTAGCGTAAAATAAAAAGAGGAGCCAGATATCATACATGGGGGGCTCATTTTGATTGGACAGTTTTCTATCTTTTAAGATAGCAATCAGCAGGCCTTGGGTGCATTGGCTCTCATAGGACAGATAAGCGGCGGTGCCGAGTGCTGCACTCCTTGATGCTGCACAGCACACGTGCCCAATGACTGACCAAGCGTCAAATTTCAAGCCCTCCTCCTATAGTATTAAAGCACCGGCATCAATCTCTGGTTGTTTAAGCAGCACGTGCCATGCCCCTCCCTGCCCCGTAGATGGTTTCTTGCTTCCAGTCGCCTTCTTGTAGTATAACAATCTGGGTGTAACTGGAGAGAAGTGCCGATACATCCGCTGTGCTCCCCTTTACAGAACTGGAAAACAGTGGCTACACCCCGCACCCCTCTGGGTGGTGAACTTTTCCTTACTGAACCGGAGGACAGACATAGCTGCCAAGGTTTCAGAATGCTGTATGACATTTTCATAACTGAAATTATGAGTGACATTTCAATGACTAGGAGTGAAACTCTCATGTGCGCAAAATTAACGCCGGGTGTAACGGTTTATTGGAAGTCACTTTTACCTGTGCTTATGCGGCGCTTCTTATTGCACTGCGCAGAGCCTGCATGGCGCGATCGTGCTTTAAGTGGCACTCTTTTGTGAGCAAAACCAAGCAATGAAGACAAGTGAAACATATAAATATTCTAAATTACACTCCATTGAGCAACGAGAAAATCTAAGAATTCACTGGACTAAGTGCGCTAACGGGAGGCAGCTAAAAACTGAGACGAACAATCATACTACTTCATGCAGTGGAAGGCATGGGTGTAATGATAATGCAGAAAGTGATGTTATCTGCGTAGTGCCTTTAACAAGCAAGCAGATTATTTCGAAGGGTTAATGGCTAAAGTGCACGAGTGAGGGGAATCAACAAAAAATGTCTGACAGAGTCCCTACAAAAAAAAAGTTTGTGCTTGTGGTAGTCGGAAGAAACTATTGTTTCTAGCGCATTCGTAATGAGGCCTACAATAAAGGGAATCCGGTGTAAATCGTTTGTTTCACAACATTGGAAAGAAATAATTTATGTTATTATTAACACACTGACAGTACACACACTCAGGTGGGTGGCAGTGGCTGGTACCTACTTATTAGTCTTGAGTTTTGCAGCACTGCAGGCAGCTTTCTGATGTCGGAGACTCTGCAAGGCAGCAGGCCTACGGCTGGGAGCCACATCCCACAGGCAACCTTTTCGCTTTGCCGCCTGCTTTAAGTCCAGGCTGACGGGTGTCTTTATTGCGACCCATCACCCATCTGTCCTGTCAGCCACTGCAACTGGTCACAGTGACAGACGGTCAGTTTCATCCGTGACAACTCTCTCTCTGGGCTCAGCAATAATGAAATTGCCGGCCATAATAGTGAGCTTAATATTACAGCCACAGAGGCGCAGGAGGCAGCACTGAAAGCTGAGTGCCAAAATTGCGGCCGGTGCCGCAGCCTGCAAACCAGCAGCCTCCCCCTTGCTTACAAACTCCCCGCTCTTGCAGCCATTGGGCACTACTACCTAATGACACATCAGGCTGTGTGACTCTCAGAGCCACACGGCGCCGTACGAAATGATAAATACATTGTAGTGTAACTGCCATCGCCCCAAGCCTGTAGGAGCAGCGCGCACAGGCCACGGGCAGCGTGCTGCCACACTGACACACTAGTTTGCAGCGCTTTTAGTGACAGCTGAGACACCTGCATATGCGTGACAATGCATTTCAGTGCGGTGATGCGTTAGACTAACGCACACTGAGATGCGTTAGTCTAATGCTTGATGCATGATACGTGGCAGGACTGGACAGAGGCTACACCCCGCACTTCTCATGGTGGGGCTGCCCTTCGGAACACCTTATAATCTCGTCTGCTTTGAAGGGTGCCTGGACTCTCCCTGGCGGTTGGAATGTGCCTGATAAGTGCTTGAGAAGGCCAGTAATAAAGTGCGGCCACTATGTGTGTACAGGGTCGCTGTAGCCACGGGGGGCAGGAGTGGGGCATAAAAATGCCTGACCCCCCTAAATGCAACTGCGAGGTTGTCAGAGAAGGCTTTCAGACTCTAGCTTGCTCTGCCATGCCTATGCGGCTGGTGAGGTCCTCCCAAGGGCTCCAGTCCTAAAAAAGAAAATCAGCTTAACAGGGCTCAGTTTTTACACACATGCCATCTGACTTTTAGCAGTGCCAGTTGAAGATGTGGGTGGAACTAATAGAGTAAGTGGGTGGAGCCAGTGGAGGGAGTGGGTGGAGCCAGAAAAAAGTGGGTGTTGCCTCAGACAAACATTTGAGCACCTGTACTTCATATTTTACAAATTAAGCACTGTCAAGACTGCTCCCAGCTAGGAGACTTGAACAAAAAGAGGTCTGATGACCAGTCAAATTCGGCATTTGTTTTCCGTCCAGCTGGAGTCTGAAACAAGAAAGCCCCCTGTCCGCCTGCACGGTGCTGCAGATCAAAGACAGACAACTTGCAGGGCTGATGAATGAGTCCTGGTGTTTGAAAATTATACCTGGACGAGTTCAGCTTATGTTAGCACGAGGTCATCTTCTTGAAAGGGTGGATGACGTCCACCCTCTGCCCTGAAGTCACATTTCATTAGACCAACTTAAAACAAAACCAAAACACGGATATAGTTTTAAATCACCAGCCCTTGAACTGTTCGGGTAGTTTTATTCATTTTCTCACATAATAACAATTAGAGGTCGAGGTGAGCCTGAGCTCCCGAGTTCCACCTTAGAGGTTAACAGTGCCGAGAAAAGAATCCAAGCAAGAAGAAACACGGATCTATCTACAAAAACAAATGTGATGCGGAAACACGTGCCACAAAAGCACGTACGATGCAAGGTCTTGAGTAATTAAATCACGTGTCTTTATATGTACAACTACGCTGGCCAGGCGCGCAACACCTATTGGACTCAAAGGGCTTCAGCTCCCCCCCCCCCCCCACACAGCCGCACCCGAGCACTTCACAGGTCTTTAAAAGACCATTTGCATGTTAATGAGGCCTTGCTATTGTTTCACCCCTTCTAAGAGCCCCTGCAGCTCCACTCTGCCTATTGCTTAAAGATTCAGCCCCCCCCGAAATTTTTTCTTAGACCCCCCCGAAATTTGGCTCTAGTTGCGCCTCTGACCCTGGGAGTAGTATTTCAATTCCATAGAGGCACCTGCGAGAGCAAAATCTACTATCATTTTTAAATGGAACTGTGATTAATTGTTCATGACAATATTGATTGTTTTGAAAGTAGCTTTGTTAAGCAGGTACTTTTCTGAGTCAAAGTGGACCTCATTAACAGAGAAAGCAAGTACAGGTGTTGAAACACAATATTTACTGCTACACAGTTGTTGGCGCCCCAAGCAGCAGCCAATGTCGAGAAGCACTTACATTTCAGGTCCACACTAATTACTTGAAAACTTGGGGGCTTATTTATGAGAGCCCAGCCTCACTTTTGCACCATGTAAAGTGGTGCATGCGTGACTCAGGGCTCTCATAATGATTTCTAAAGCCACACCAAGTGGCCTCATAAATCATGAGTAACATGACGCAGCGTTTTGCACACCTGGTAAATGCCAATTGCATGGAATTCAGTACTCAATGGGTGCACAATTGGACCCTGATTCTGGGTTACATTATCTCTGCCTGTGCAAAGTGGGCAAACATTTTTCCTTATCTAACTGCACAATTTTCACCGGCTTATCCTGTCAGAATCACATTGGTGAAAATCCCCGAAGTATGTCATTTGCACCGACATTACAATAAAGTTTTGAGTGATAACTGGGTTTTCTTTCGTAAACAATATTGGAGCATGCATGGTGATCAGGGTCTCATTCTGCATATTCCAAGAAGGACTTCATAAGTAGCTGCACCTTCATCTGGCAAAGTTTAGCTGAGATAAGTTGTTTATAGTGTTATGCTGCAAGGGTCATCAAGCAATGAAGGAGGAGCAACATAGCCTATCTATCAAGCAATGGAGGAAGAGCAAGGAAGCCAATCTGCCCAGTGACTTAGAAACACTTTTAGAATGTAAGCTATGAATGCTGGTGTGAAAATGACTTCTAATATTAAAGTTAGAGTAAATAAAAGCTTCATTTTCCATTTAGTTCAATTTTGTCATTCTGTGGAGAAACAATTTGTTCAATAAGTGGCAAAGACCAACAATGTAATAAAATCAGTTTTGTTCAGTATAAATTAGATAGATACAGAATTGGAATAAAGTTAGGAAGCGTCAATGGACCCAAAGTTATTTACCTATTTGCTGACCGTGGTCACATGTATCATGGTGTCTGTTGAATAAGATATGATGCATTCATTTTGGGTCGACATACTATGCGCTGCGAGAAGATGCTAATGTTAGTCATTCAAATTCTGCAATGCATCCTGTTCTCACTGCTTGTCGCTGTAGTCAAGGCAACATACAACATAAAACCTCAAGTCAAATGAACTAAGACTGAACTCAAATTGCTGTCATGGGCAGTAAATAAAACAGATGGAACTGGGATTCTTCAGTAATCCCCCAGGTACCCTGAGCATACAACTTTAGTGTTGTCTCCATGTCCAGTATATTGCCTGCAAAATTGTAGTGTTATTGGACTGTCCACATAAATCTATTCCATCATCTAAATGCCTGTGCTTCACACTGCTGTTTCCACAATGATGATACTAGCCATGTGGGACTTCTTAACATTTACTGTGCCGTTTTAAAAGTTTTTAACTCAATTTTATGTTGTAACCGTACCATGAAATAAATGTTGTCAATATATTTCCAGAGTTCACTGAGCAGAGCATATCGGATGTTCTATGTGTTTCAGAAAGGTGTCTTTCCACTTTCACCACTTGGGGTTGAAAGAGGCATTAGTTTAGCACACAACAATTTTCTTCAATTATCTAGACGACTTGGCACTAATCAGGTCTGATGGCCTAGCATGGGCGAAAACCCGTCCTTTCTTCATAAAAGAGGGTCGAGAGTGGACTTTGATGCAGTTCTTTCAATAACATCATCATAGACTCCATGGTGATTACCTGTTTCTGTCAATTATCAAATGGCGGTGACAGTAGACACCGGAGCAAATCCCATGAATAAGTTGCATGTTATTGCTCTTTCACTTTAGTATGTGTATGTGCATTAATTCAATAAACAGATTAAGCACAACCTTCTACCTGATGGTGTGTTAAAGCAGTGTGTGTTGCACCCGCTCACAAAACCTTTGGCAATGTCTGAACCCATTTATCAAATGCCACATTGCTAAACTAAATAGAGTCACAAACTGAAAACCACCCCATTTCAGTGTGCCATCTCTGCTTGTCTTTAGTTGAGGTTTGAGAATGAGTGAGTAAGACTACCTTCTCAGAGTCTTTGGAAACATGATTCTTTTTAGAGCCGGGCCTTATACCTCATTTCAAGTCAAGGACCTAATAGATAAGTGCAGTAAGAGCCTAAAGCCACATCAGGAAGTTGTGATGTGTATGACACATGCACAGCTCTATTGTACTTAGAATTTATGAAATATATTTACAATTTTGACTTTTGATGATAGTTCTGAAATCTGGTATCAATATTCTGCAAGGTGTTTGCTATTCTTAATACATGGTTTATGAAACTGTCTAAGATTGCTTAGGGATATCATTGAAAACTCTGCACACCAAAGAAAAGATTCATAATTACAAGAACATTAATTCACAAAATTCAATAGAAATGAAGTGTATTAAATAGCCTTATTGAGTATTGAGCAGTTAATAATGTTTCCCATTGACCTTCAGATAAAAAATTGGCAATGAGAACAGATCAAGGTGCTAAGAGAGGTAAACGAATGTTGAAAAGCAGAGAAAGGCAAATATATGTTGAAAAGCCCAGGAAGTGATATTGCTGGATTCCCATTATCCATCTGCACAGGAAGTGACATCACTCCTCTCCCCTCCCAGGACCTACTTACTGTCACAGCATGGGTGTGGAGTGGACATGCGCAGCGGGCATGCCAAAGGCAAGCTTGTCTTTGCCTGGATGGTGCCCAATGCCAGGAACCTTGGTCCTCCACCTCCAGCAACTACCACACTGCTAACTTCCATGCCCTTAACCCCGGCTACCACTCCACATGCTACAGTCTAGCCGCACTACACAACAGCAGAGGAGTATTCTCATGTGGTTCCAGCAAGTTTTCATGCACTTCCTACTCCTCACTCTCTCACACTCACACAGTCCTGCAACCACCCACACAGCATTCCACACTCGCATCCATGCTCCTCAATACCCGCTCACTCTCAAAGCGCACCACAGAGATCTCGGATGTGCTGCATTAAAATGCCTCAACCTACTTTTCCTCATGGAAACCTGGCTTAACCCTGCATCAGTACCTGACATCACCACAGCCATCCCCCTGGCTACAACGTTGCCACTCAAGACAAACTTCACAAACCCATAGGCAGAGTTGGCACAATCCACAAGAACACCAGCAGCTGCACCACATCAATGGAAATGTCATCCTCCAACATAGAACATCTGTTGTTCAAGCTCCATGTCACAGCCAACTTTACCCTAAGTGGCACTGTCATCTACAGACCACCTGAACCATGCACCAACTTGAAGAACAGCATCACAGACTAAGTTGCACCACTCACCCTCAATGCTAGCAATTACAGCCTTATTGGAGACCTGAATTTCTATCTAGAAGACTACGCCCACCCGACTCAAGAGCTTTGAAGTCTGGGCCTTATCTAATGAGTAAAGGGACCTACTCACATCGCTAGACACCGCATAGACCCTATTTTTACCAACTTCAACAACATCTGAGTCGACGAGTCCACACCAGTCCCCTGGACTGACCATGCCCTCATCAAGTTTAGCATCCCCATCCTAGTCCAACGCACATACACCACTACTGGACCAGCCCACTGAAACTGGAACAGCATCACTGACAAGGACTGGAACACGTTTCAACGCCCACCAACCCGAACAAAGCAACAGCCTCCCCAAAGCCGTCAAGAATTTAAACAATTTGATCTCTTCTTGTGCTGAATCCCTGATCTTCCTCAAATATAGCAATGCAACATCATTCAGCCCTCAGGCAAGTTGGTACATGGTGGAAGTCAGCTGGTGAAACACCACTGTAAACATCTGGAGTACAAATGGAGAAAGCAAGGACAATAAAGGCAAGAGCACATTAAAATCCTCCTTAAGGCGCTACCACCAAACGATTTGGACCACCAACGCACCGCTCTGGCAGACCACATCTATGACAGCACCAACAGTGGCAAAGAAAAATTTGCCATTGTGGAAGATTTCACCCCACCATCAGCCATCTCCAACATGGTCAGCTCTCTTGCAGGACCTCTGCAGCAATCTCTCTCAATTACTCAGCAACAAAATCATCACTATTTACAGCATAGTCAGCACACAGCGGGACCCGAGAGGCCTCGCCAAACTCCTCCTGATCTTATCCAGAGAGCCAGTGCTAACCACATGACGTCTCATCAGAACCCTAATCAAGTTCAATGTCTGCATTACTGAAATCACCCACTAGATGAACACAAACTGTCTAAAGCTGAACACCAACCAAACCAAAATCATGATATTTGGGAAGAGCACATTGCAGTGGACTCCACTTGGTGGCCAGTAGAGCTAAAACCAATTCCCACCCCTACCACTCATGCCAAAAACCTCAAAATCAACACCAACTGCAAACCAGACATGCCCGCCCAAGTCAATGCCATCTCCGTCTCATGCTTTCATACCATGAAGATGCTGAGGAAGATTTTTAAATAATTCCCAATCAGCACCTTGAAAACCACCACACGTGTCTTGGTCACAAGCAAACTGGACTATGGGAATACCTCAATGCCGGGGAAAAACAAATCTCACCAGAAGACTGCAGACTGTACGGAACTTGGTGGCCAGAATGATTCTCAACCTCTCACTCTGCACTTACATCACACCAATCCTGAAAGAGATCCACTGGATCCACATTCATAAACAAGCAGAATCCAGACTCCTCACTCCCACTTTCAAGGCACTACAAACACTGGCCCAGAATACCTCAACAATATAATCTGCTTTCACAAACCTTCCAGACACCTCTGCTGAACCTACCGCTATACATAAGAGCCTCATCCACACTTCTTGAATTACGCAAGAAGCTGAGGACCTGGCTTTTTAAGTAGTCCCACAAGGCCCTAGGTGTCACTAGACTCATTCCTGCTCAGTGCCAGGATACCCTCCCAGGTGATAGCGTGCTCTAAAAATCTGCATAACATAGCATGATATAACATAACAGGACATGACACATGGCACTTTTACTGAGGTTCATAGAGGCCCCACACTTATGCTTTTTTAATTGGATTTACTGTTTAATTGTTGAGCATAATGCATTTGTATAAGGTAACAATTCTTTCAAGGTTAAAGTATTAGTATTTCAATTATTTTGTGATCAGTGTGTTCCTGGATCAATCCATGTAAGGTGATGGAGATATTTCATGGCATAAGGGCCATCTACTTAGCAAAGTCGTCAGAACTGGTTGGACCTACATACATTGTCAGAAGGTGAATATCTGTCAATGCCTTAATTATTTAAAACAGTTTTACTGATGAGTTAGGGTTTCATGGCTTTAATCTCCAGTATGGACATATAGTTTAAAATTGTTTGTTGGTCCTTTTCATTTGTCATTCTATGACTTTGAAATGGCTTTTCAATGGCTAAATTAGAGTTAATTTGACAGATTCTAAATTTGATAGGCAGCAAATGGTCCACAAACATGTCCTGTGTTTTGCAGAAGTGATAATATATAATAATAATAGGTTATAATGTTCAATTATTTAAAATCTTTACAGTAAGAAAAAATCCTAAAAATAGTCCTATTAAAATATCAGTAAAAACGTGTTTAATATCCAAAGAGCATCAAGTTAAAGGATTTTATACATCAAGAGAAAGGTTAAAATTAGGAACCAATATCCAAAAGGTCAAGAGAAGGCAGGGCAGTTTGAATATAGAGTTTTGATAGCGATGGGCCCAGAAAAAATTCTGTTTCCATGAGAAGGAGGGCAGAATTCAGTTGGTTGTTGGAGCAATTCGATGAGTTGGGCACTGGAGTTATTGTGCTGCCATTATGATGGCCTTCTCGACTCCTTGCATGTACCTGACAATTCTGGCGATAGAACCCTGGTCTTCTTCTGAGAATTATTATTATTAATAATATGAAATATGGATCCTTTCAGGGAGAGAGATGTAACATTTTATACTAAAGGGTAGTGTGATTAAGTGTTTGAATTTTATGAAAAATGTATGCAGTGGCATAGGTTAGGTTTAATCAGATACCTCTGCCAGGGCTACTGTTTCTCACTACCACCTTGGAATATAAAAGAAAAATATGTTACACATAAATTTGGACATAGGCTGGCTCTCAGGGATTTGCTAGGCATACTCCTGACACCCAAGGACAGAGTTATGTGCAGTCTTTGGAAATACTGTGACTTATTAAGAGTCTCATTGAAGCCTGTGCAGCTTTGAAGTGGACTTAGCCAGCACAAGTGGGATTATATGTGGCTCTTCTGCTTCTTACCTGTGGTTGGTTGAAACAGCTTTGCAGCTTCAGTATTGTGGAAAGAAGCATAAAGCTGCCCATAAACCGACAAGGCCATTGAGGACACTGAACTGAAAATCTTCCAGAACTATAAAACTCTTTAATTTGTTTAAAGATTTAGCTGCTGCACTGTAGCTGCCTGTGCCCAGGACAGAATTGCTTCTGCAAACTCTCTGATGGAGTTCCACACAATCGCTCAGCTACATGCTTCTAATTCAAAGCTCTAACATGAACAACAGTACCCATCTCAATGTTACTTGATAACATTCAGGGTAAAAATTTAAAGCTTAACCTATTAAAATCATGTATGACCGAAAGACTTTACAAGGATTCTAATTCCCTGCATCCTACTATAATATGGATCCATGGCAATCGATACACATTCAAAAACCCTAGCTCATTTCCAATTCATCACTATTTCTACAACTTTGAACCTGCTCACTGCCGCTCGATGACCACAATGATTAGTTTGTTGAAAACATTTACTAGCTACCTTTACTACCTTGACTAGTGTAGATCGTTTCCTCTTTAACAAGCTCAGTCGCAGCAGGCTGAGTATTCCTAATTTCAAGGGTGTTTTTGAATGATTTATGGTGACTGTTCTTCATTTCCCCCCCAGATATTCCTCTTTCAAGAACACTCCATTAGGTGTATCCTTTATTTTCATGTGGATCGCATTTGATGACTAACAACTGTTAATCTAGTTTTGGTTATTGTTGCTCATTAACATTTCATTAAGTCCTTGTAATGCATGGCTCCCATAGAGAGCCTCTATCATTTATTTCAGTTTCTGAATCTCACAATCCACTGTTATGACATAGCAACAGTAAATAATTAAATTGGTTGCCCCCTGTTGTGATGTTATAAAGGCCTTCCGGGCCAGGCTGACAGGCCTCCCTGAGAGACTGTCAACGCAGTGCTGCTTGTACGCTTTGGCTGAATGCAGAAAGCACAGCTGCAAGAGGGAAAGTAGGTGGGGGTTGGTCAAGGGAAGAAGATACTGTTGGGACAGTGATACATAACACATGCCATGCTGTGCATGACTCCCCCAATACTCCTTTGCCACTGCATTGAAGTTGAAGGCAGGGACAGATGATTTTTGGGGACCACATATTACATAAAATTATAGGTGGGTAAAAAGTGAGTTGCTGGGATGTTTTTCACCGCAGGGTTCAGAGTGACATCATAGACAACTTGAACTTCACTCTGTTTTTTATGTTACTCAGAACCACTTAAGGAAAAACATCCCAGTAATTCAGTGTTACTCATATATAATTCTATATTTCTTTGTTTCCTGCTTCTTGGTTTAGGCCATGACATTTTAAAATTCTTTTGGCAGTACTATTGCTGGAATAGATGATAGACCCACCACACACTCTTTCTCCTTGAACATTGTCTTGTATCTCATCCTATTTACCAAAGGTGATCAGAGGACCCCTTAGGGTAAAATATGTATATTATGTAGTTTGGCACATCTGGGTGGTGCAGGATCTAACATTCTGCATTTCCTGTTTTTTTCATTGCTCAACAACCTTTAATTGTCTTAGATTTATTCTGTCCTACCTCTCTTGAGTTCCTTGCCCATTGTCTTATTCAGTTCCCTCAAATCTAGTGAAGCCTTATTGCAGTAGATATGGGGCTTTACATATATCCAAATCAATCCACCAATCAAGACTATCTGAATAAGACATCTTGCTTTAATGTGAAGCAGCTGATATAAACAGAAAGTTGATGAGATGTCATTAGGTTAGCAAAACTCAACAAATAGTAAATTATTTTCCAGACAAAAAAATGATGTTTGTGTTTATCAGGCTGAGTGACGGTACATCTTTTCTTGTAAAATGATTCGACTAAGTTGCAAAATTGTAGGCCATAATTCAATGAAATAGTGCAAGAAATGTATATTCATAATATGAAATGGGAACTTTCCAAGCACATTTTTTAAATATAATATCTTAAATCAGAGTAGTACAGGTCATGTTGACTTGCCATCTTCATTAGTGCACTAGAGCCACTCAGCATTTCTACATTTGCTTTTAAAAGAGCTCTGCTCAGGGAGCGTTATCAAAGGGGATGATGGACAGAGCGCTTGAGCAAATCAAACACTCACCCCCAGTCAACTGATCTGGGTTTAATCCATCATCATTGTTTAGCTCACTCCACCACCCCAGTTCGGACATGGCCATATGCAAATCAGTCTGACCCTGTGCCTCATGGGAACAGTCCAGCCCGAACTGCCAAGCCATGTCTTCCCTGGACCGGAAACCAGCATCCTGTGACCGGTTTCGGGTTCATAACCCTCATCATCCAGGCTATCTTGAATCCAGTGGCAAAGTGAGCAAGGGACCCACGTCTGGGCATACCCTGCCAACTTAGGGCGAACAAAACGATATCAAAGGGGATGGTGGACAGAGCGCTTGAGCAAATCAAACACTCACCGCAGTCAACTGATCTGGGTTTAATCCATCATCATTCTTTAGCTCACTCCACCACCCCAGTTCAGACATGGCCATATGCAAATCAGTCTGACCCTGTGCCTCATGGGAACAGTCCATCCCGAACTGCCAAATCATGTCTTCCCTGGACCGGAAACCAGCTTCCTGGGACCGGTTTCGGGTTCATAACCCTCATCAACCAGGCTATCTTGAATCCAGTGGTAAAGTGAGCAAGGGACCCATGTCTGGGCACCCCCTGCCAACTTAGGGCGAACAAAGCGATATCAAAGGGGATGGTGGACAGAGCGCTTGAGCAAATCAAACACTCACCCCAGTCAACTGATCTGGGTTTAATCCATCATCATTCTTTAGCTCACTCCACCACCCCAGTTCAGACATGGCCATATGCAAATCAGTCTGACCCTGTGCCTCATGGGAACAGTCCAGCCCGAAATGCCAAGCCATGTCTTTCCTGGACCGGAAACAAGCATCCTGGGACAGGTTTCGGGTCCATAACCTTCATCAGCCAGGCTATCTTGAATCCAGTGGCAAAGTGAGCAAGGGAACCACGTCTGGGCATACCCTTGCCAACTTAGGGCGAGCAAAGCGATATCAAAGGGAATGATGGACAGAGCGCTTGAGCAAATCAAACACTCACCCCCAGTCAACTGATCTGGGTTTAATCCATCATCAGTCTTTAGCTCACTCCACCACCCCAGTTCAGACATGGCCATATGCAAATCAGTCTGACCCTGTGCCTCATGGGAACAGTCCAGCCCGAACTGCCAAGCCATGTCTTCCCTGGACCGGAAACATGCATTCTGGGACCGGTTTCAGGTTCATAACCCTCATCAGCCAGGCTATCTTGAATCCAGTGGCAAAGTGAGCAAGGGACCCACGTCAGGGCATACACTGCCAACTTTGGGCGAACAAAGCGATATCAAAGGGGATGATGGACAGAGAGCTTGAGCAAAATCAAACACTCATCCCCAGTCAACTGATCTGGGTTTAATCCATCATCATTCTTTAGCTCACTCCACCACCCCAGTTCAGACATGGCCATATGCAAATCAGTCTGACCCTGTGCCTCATGGGAACAGTCCAGCCCGAACTGCCAAAACATGTCTTCCCTGGACCGGAAACCAGCATCCTGTGACCGGTTTCGGGTTCATAACCCTCCTCATCCAGGCTATCTTGAATCCAGTGGCAAAGTGAGCAAGGGACCCACGTCTGGCCATACCCTGCCAACTTAGGACGAACAAAGCGATATCAAAGGGGATGATGGACAGAGAGCTTGAGCAAATCAAACACTCACCCCCAGTCAACTGATCTGGGTTTAATCCATCATCATTCTTTAGCTCACTCCACCACCCCAGTTCAGACATGGCCATATGCAAATCAGCCTGACCCTGTGCCTCATGGGAACAGTCCAGCCCGAACTGCCAAATAATGTCTTCCCTGGACCAGAAACCAACTTCCTGGGACCGGTTTCGGGTTCATAACCCTCATCATCCAGGCTATCTTGAATCCAGTGGCAAAGTGAGCAAGGGACCCACGTCTGGGCATACCCTGCCAACTTAGGGCGAACAAAGCGATATCAAAGGGGATGATGGACAGAGAGCTTGAGCACATCAAACACTCACCCCCAATCAACTGATCTGGGTTTAATCCATCATCATTCTTTAGCTCCCTCCACCACCCTAGTTCAGACATGGCCATATGCAAATCAGTCTGACCCTGTGCCTCATGGGAACAGTCCAGACCGAACTGCCAAGCCATGTCTTCCCTGGACTGGAAACAAGCATCCTGGGACTGGTTTCGGGTTCATAACCCTCATCAGCCAGGCTATCTTGAATCCAGTGGCAAAGTGTGCAAGGGACCCATGTCTGGGCATACCCTGCCAACTTAGGGCGAACAAAGCGATATCAAAGGGGATGATGGACAGAGAGCTTGAGCAAATCAAACACTCACCCCCAATCAACTGATCTGGGTTTAATCCATCATCATTCTTTAGCTCCCTCCACCACCCTAGTTCAGACATGGCCATATGCAAATCAGTCTGACCCTGTGCCTCATGGGAACAGTCCAGCCTGAACTGCCAAATCATGTCTTCCCTGGACCGGAAACTAGCTTCCTGGGACCGGTTTCGGGTTCATAACCCTCATCATCCAGGCTATCTTGAATCCAGTGGCAAAGTGAGCAAGGGACCCACGTCTGGGCATACCCTGCCAACTTAGGGCGAACAAAGCGATATCAAAGGGGATGGTGGACAGAGCGCTTGAGCAAATCAAACACTCACCCCAGTCAACTGATCTGGGTTTAATCCATCATCATTCTTTAGCTCACTCCACCACCCCAGTTCAGACATGGCCATATGCAAATCAGTCTGACCATGTGCCTCATGGGAACAGTCCAGCCCGAACTGCCAAGCCATGTCTTTCCTGGACCGGAAACAAGCATCCTGGGACCAGTTTCGGGTCCATAACCCTCATCAGCCAGGCTATCTTGAATCCAGTGGCAAAGTGAGCAAGGGACCCACGTCTGGGCATACCCTTGCCAACTTAGGGCGAGCAAAGCGATATCAAAGGGAATGATGGACAGAGCGCTTGAGCAAATCAAACACTCACCCCCAGTCAACTGATCTGGGTTTAATCCATCATCATTCTTTAGCTCACTCCACCACCCCAGTTCAGACATGGCCATATGCAAATCAGTCTGACCCTGTGCCTCATGGGAACAGTCCAGCCCGAACTGCCAAGCCATATCTTCCCTGGACCGGAAACATGCATTCTGGGACCGGTTTCGGGTTCATAACCCTCATCAGCCAGGCTATCTTGAATCCAGTGGCAAAGTGAGCAAGGGACCCACGTCAGGGCATACACTGCCAACTTAGGGCGAACAAAGCGATATCAAATGGGATGATGGACAGAGAGCTTGAGCAAAATCAAACACTCATCCCCAGTCAACTGATCTGGGTTTAATCCATCATCATTCTTTAGCTCACTCCACCACCCCAGTTCAGACATGGCCATATGCAAATCAGTCTGACCCTGTGCCTCATGGGAACAGTCCAGCCCGAACTGCCAAAACATGTCTTCCCTGGACCGGAAACCAGCATCCTGTGACCGGTTTCGGGTTCATAACCCTCATCATCCAGGCTATCTTGAATCCAGTGGCAAAGTGAGCAAGGGACCCACGTCTGGCCATACCCTGCCAACTTAGGGCGAACAAAGCGATATCAAAGGGGATGGTGGACAGAGCGCTTGAGCAAATCAAACACTCACCCCAGTCAACTGATCTGGGTTTAATCCATCATCATTCTTTAGCTCATTCCACCACCCCAGTTCAGACATGGCCATATGCAAATCAGTCTGACCCTGTGCCTCATGGGAACAGTCCAGCCCGAACTGCCAAGCCATGTCTTTCCTGGACCGGAAACAAGCATCCTGGGACCGGTTTCGGGTCCATAACCCTCATCAGCCAGGCTATCTTGAATCCAGTGGCAAAGTGAGCAAGGGACCCACGTCTGGGCATACCCTTGCCAACTTAGGGCGAGCAAAGCGATATCAAAGGGAATGATGGACAGTGCGCTTGAGCAAATCAAACACTCACCCCCAGTCAACTGATCTGGGTTTAATCCATCATCATTCTTTAGCTCACTCCACCACCCCAGTTCAGACATGGCCATATGCAAATCAGTCTGACCCTGTGCCTCATGGGAACAGTCCAGCCCGAACTGCCAAGCCATGTCTTCCCTGGACCGGAAACATGCATTCTGGGACTGGTTTCGGGTTCATAACCCTCATCAGCCAGGCTATCTTGAATCCAGTGGCAAAGTGAGCAAGGGACCCACGTCTGGGCATACCCTGCCAACTTAGGGCGAACAAAGCGATATCAAAGGGGATGGTGGACAGAGCGCTTGAGCAAATCAAACACTCACCCCAGTCAACTGATCTGGGTTTAATCCATCATCATTCTTTAGCTCACTCCACCACCCCAGTTCAGACATGGCCATATGCAAATCAGTCTGACCCTGTGCCTTATGGGAACAGTCCAGCTCGAACTGCCAAGCCATGTCTTCCCTGGACCGGAAACAAGCATCCTGGAACCGGTTTCCTGTTCATAACCCTCATCAGCAAGGCTATCTTGAATACAGTGGCAAAGTGAGCAAGGGACCCACGTCTGGGCATACCCTGCTAACTTAGGGTGAACAAAGCGATATCAAAGGGGATGATGGACAGAGTGCTTGAGCAAATCAAACACTCAACCCCAGTCAACTGATCTGGGTTCAATCCATCATCATTCTTTAGCTCAATCCACCACCCCAGTTCAGACATGGCCAGC
Organism: Triturus cristatus; assembly: GCF_964204655.1. NCBI lineage: Eukaryota > Metazoa > Chordata > Amphibia > Caudata > Salamandridae > Triturus > Triturus cristatus. The sequence continues at coordinate 495,780,831 of NC_140589.1, read as the reverse complement.
ACCAAAGGGCAACTGGAAGGGTGTGCATATGATCAATCACTTTCAAGTGTGCACGTTGATTACAGCAAGCAATATCTGGTGAGAATGTAGAGAATCAAAAGAAGCAATAAAGGTGGAACCTGATATATCTCTGTAGAAATTGTTTGAAGAAAGTTTGGCCTAATTATATTGGAGCAGTGGAGTGGCCTGAGCTAGAGACAGGATAGCCTTCATGCTTTTACTGGGGAAGGTACCACAAAGTGGTCTCCCTATGAGAGAGGAATAGGACTGTAATAAGTAACTGAGTGGGCGAGTCCTTGGTCGTGAGGTGTCTATAAAGCTCTTCATGACTAAGGACTGCCTACTTGAACCACTGGCTGCACTTCCACTGTCCCCCCCAGGGACCTCCACTCCGCACACCTTGCTCTGGCACAAATCCCTCGCATATGCCGCTGCTGCACCGGTGGACACACCTTCTCCCATCTCGCCGTAAAGGTCTGAAACACCTTCCGCACCTTGCCCTCACTACCGACTTCAGGAATGGGCGCAAGACCTGGATCTTTCGAATGAGACCTACAGCAAGTGCCTGGATACCCTCTCGGTGACAAGCACAACTCTATAAATACGTCTTGATCTTGATTGATCAATCCATGATGGAAAGGATTGGATTGGCTATATTTCTTGCAGCATTGGGGGGAGCATCCTCTATTGGTAGTCATAGGATGCTGCAAGAATCATGGAAATACTTCACTTGCACAGAAGTTGGGCAATCAGTTGACAACTAAATAACTATAAGGACATTGGTTCTTTAGACTGCCAAGAGCTGCTAAGTTACAGTGGCAGCAAAGAACTAATCAAATGATAGGACTAGACCCAGAGGCTACTAGAGTCTGATAAATATGAGCAGTACAGCCAAAATTCCAGCCATCTGGTTGCTATGAAGAATAAAGTTGGTAATTAAGAAACAATCCAGCATGACCTTCCCTGAACCTGAGAGATGGACTTGACCAATTAACTTGTTTCCTGTTGAGCTTGTAATGGGAAATCAAGGCCAGAATGATCAGGTTTCAGTGACAGCTGAAAAGATCTAAATCAGTGTTTGCAATAAGATCTGCAGTTGCAGTGCTGCATATAACATGGAGGTTTGAAAACGTATTCTGCCTTTGGCACTCAACCAGAATTTGCGTGAGTCTAGACAGCTCACTAGGGCACATAGCGTCTGAAATTGCAGATACGTGCAATGTAATATACACATTATGTCAATGTCTTTAATATAAATTATAGTAAATGTTGCGTTACTGGATTGAAAATGCACGATCAATAACTTCGACCACTCATATTGGCTAATATAAACTTTTTTACTCCATTCAACAGTTTTAGTAAAAATGATTCTCTCATAACTAAATACTTTTAAAAATGTGAAAATAGTTACCCTTTTTCCTCGGCCAACCTATTGAGACCTATTAGAAATGGGGTTTCTGGTAGGCTAGGATATGCACCTAGGCCAGGCAGAACCCACCACTCTAGTCAGGGTAAATAAGTTACACATCCAAGATAAGCTCTGCTTACCCCCTTGGTAGCTTGGCACGAGCAGTCAGGCTTAATCCAGAAGCAATGTGTAAAGCGTTTGTGCCACACACTGACACCAGTGACACAATAAATGCACCACAAAAGAGAATCCACACAGTATTATATTAGAATAAGTTTATGTATTGCATATAAACATAGACCAAAACCACATAAACCAATAATCACTTTGCCAACTAGGCAATTGTCAAAGCATCATAGTTAGTGCAATAAGATAAAGACTGATATATTTCATACGTCACCAAAACATCATGACAGACAACATTACTGTGCTACTATGTAACTCGTGATATAGTACTCGTTATCCTGACAAGTATGAGGCACAAAAACAACATAACCCAATATCAGAGCACGACATGCAGCACATAATTAATACAACCCATAATTACCAAGTGCATCAGCACACATATGTAGACGGCTGTGGGAACGGTAGGCAAATAAATCAACACAGGTGTGCAAATCCTGCGATCTGACTTAGGGGCAAGGTACAGACGGCATTAGTCGACAGTCAACTTGCAGTGGTGATTGGGGTCTCCATATGAGAGCAAGTGTCGGCCTCAACGGTGTCTCCCTGTGCGCCCACTCGAGAGGAAGGGCCACACTGGGAGGGTTTCTCAATGTGCAGCGGTGATCCAGCATATCTGTCTGGCTGACGGGGCCCCTCCGAGGGGGTTCTCGGTGAGTGGCAAGCAATTCAAGCACAACAATGGCATTGTGTGCTCCCTAGCAAGTTCAATTTCTCTGGATTTCAGGTAGTGTGAAGCGCTGCTTCCTCTTCAAAGTGCTCCCTTTATGCTTCTCTAACCAACCAGTTGCTCGACACACACTTTGAGACCCAGGTTCACCAAGCAGAGGAGGACACACAATAGAGACTCAAAAAGCACTCAATCCACGCTGGCAGTGGGAATGTGAAGGTCAGCCGGACTTACAAATCCCACGGCCATCTTGATTTTTTTTGCTGGTTTACAAAGGAAGGAGCAGAAGCAGTGCTCACCATGTGCTGAGCTCTTTGAAGTCACTTGGGGGCAGTCGAGCAGGGAAACAGGCTGCAGGCCAGCAGATAAGGCTGTGAAAAGTAGTAGTCCCTCCTGCAGCCCAGCATACAGCAGGCCACACAACCCACAACCAAGCAGGCAGTCCCAATGGCAAGTCCTCCTGGCAGCACAATAGTCACATTGCAAGGTGCAGCATGTAGAGCCAGCAGCGTCTGGTTACACATCCCATTCAGTGTCTAAAAACATGGGGTCAGTGCCCCTGTACTTTTACTCAAACTAATGTGGAGATACCTTTGAAAGGATTTTAGAAGTGCACAACACTCCCATTCAATCCCAGACCTGGCCTCAGACATCAGGGGTAAACAAGGCCCTTGTGTGAGGACAGAGCCCAGCCTTCACAAATGTAGATTTGCCCCACCTCCTTCTCTCCCAGCCCAGGAAGACTATTCAGTATGCAGATGCTACCGAGTTACACCCATCCCTTCCTGTTTGATGGCTGTCTGGAAAGTATGCACAAAGCCAGCCTGTCACTTTACCCCAGACTTGGGTTGGAGGCAGGCTGCAAAGCACAAAGAGTCATAAGCACATAGATATGCCCACTTGCAAAAGGTTGTAGTTCTAAAATAGTAATAATAAATCCACTTACACAAATAAGCAGGATTTATCACCACTATTCCAAACATACCAAACATAGCAACACTACTGATTTCAGATTAGAAATTACCACTGAAAAACATATCTGGGAGTTCCCAATGCAAACCTTTTCAGCTGTTTGTCCCTACCAGGACATGGCACGCAATTAAGCCACTTGTCCTACTTATTACCTACACAGCACCCTCCCCATAGGGCTTCCTAGGGTCTACCTTGCGGGTGACTTATATGTAGTTAAAGGGGAGTTTCAGGCTTGGCATGTAACTTTACATGCAAAAGTCAATGTGGCAGTAAATTGCACACGCAGGCCTTGAAGTGGCAGAGGCCTGAGACAGGTTTGAAAGGCTACTTTGGCGGGTGACACAAGCAGTGCTTTAGGCCCACTTGTAGCATTTAATTTAGAGGCCCTGGGTATATGGAATACCACTGCACAAGGGACTTACACGTATGCCAAACAGGCGTAGACCAATCATATCATGTTTAAAGGAGAGAGCACATGAACTTTAGCACTGATTAGCAGAGGTAAAGTGCCCAGACTCCTAAAGTCAACAAAACAGGTCAGAAAAATTCAGGAGGAAGGCAACAACTTTGGGGATAACCCTGCAAAAAGGGCCAGGTCCAATAGGACCTAACTATCCAACTCCAACTTAAGTAAGGTTAGTCTACCATGAAGCAGATGTCTAACTTCATTTTTCCTATGTTAGTTAGTGCCTTATCCTTGGTTTTATCTCCTGCTATTGAACAGTTGTTTTCCAATAGTGAATGGGAAGAAATGGATCGCCACGTTGGGTAAGTCCTTCTCAGAGCAAACCTTCATTGGCGAGTACCTGTAGGTGATCTCTCAAAAACCTAACTGCCTCATACTAATTTACACTAGAGCATTTCACTGACATTTGAGTACTTCCAAACTGCCACCTCTTTCACTTGCCCTGGTGGGACTTTCTGTCCCAGGGCACAACACTGCTCATTCACGGTGGGAGGTGCCACCAATGTGCTCAAAGTGCTACCTCAACCCCCACGGCATGGGACTTCCAAACCACCACTTGCTTCACCTGCCCTGGTGCGACTCGCTGTCCCAGCCACACCGCTGCTCCTGCAAGGCGGGAGGTGCCACCAACGCGCTCAAAGCACTGCCTCGACCCCCACAGTGCAAGACGCGTGTGGGACAAAGGTGGGCCCGTCTGCACCCGTCCGAGCAAGGAAGAGGCTGGGCTGAGCCCCCCCCTCGTGGTTCCAGCATAGGAGGAATGCTGGTAGTCAATGGATTCTGTAAGGTACTGTCTTTTATCTGTTTAACTTTTACATAAATATTGCTTGTCCTTTCTGGATTAAGTTGGAATAATTACAGCACTGATTAATTCCATTGGTGGGATGGGGAAGAGCAAGACAATCCCTGAGCCTCCAGCACCTGGTACAACTTGTAATGGGTTTCTCCAACAGGCTGTTGGAGTTTCAAGCAAGGAAATGGAAGTGGCAGAATGCAGGATGTCTTTTTCTTCCACCGGTATGGGCTCAGACCAAGAGTTTATAAGGGAAGGGGACGATGATGGCCAAGTATCCCCCTCTCTCCCAAAGTACTTTGCAATCACCCTACCAGTCACCATCAAACTGTAACTGGAATATAGATTGAGGGCGGAGTTAGAAGTACAAATGCCAGAAGGGGCAAAAGAAAAAGGGCTGAATTGGGCACCATGTCCAAGAAACAATGCCTGGGTAACCAAAAATGTACACCTAGTCCAGCTCAGGATGGAAAAATCTCGGCGACTGGACCTTGTGACTGGACCAGGCTTTCAATTCCTTTCATGGAATATCACTGGTTTTAGGAGTAAACCAAAAAATGAGGACTGGTTAATGGTCATTCAAAATAATGACATTGTGTTTTGTCAGGAAACATGGGCGGCCAATCCTATTTTCAACAATGGATACAAATCATATTGTTCCCAAGCTACTAAGTAACCAGCGGTGAGGGTAAAAGGAGGCCTAGCTAATTTTGTATCATGTGCTATTAAAAATCTGTCTGTCAAAGTTATAGTGACAAGACCATGTTATCAAATCCTGATATTACAAGTGAGACATTTTTAAAAATTGATTGTTGTAAGCTATTATTTAAACTTTTTTTCTACACAGTCTGTGTAGATTGTACATGAATTGGGGAGGTCACTGTTAGACTCTGTGGAAAGAAACCAGAAAAGTGAAATTTCAATTATGTGGGCAGGGGATTATAACATCACTAAAAGCCCTAATAGTGGTTAACAAACTACGATAGGCCTTTAGGATGAAAAACACAGACTAATCCCTTTAGAGAATGGCCTTCGGCTATTGGGAAATGGCCAATTGCTGTTGTTGATTATTGGGGGTGAGGCGTCGCGAACGCGCTGAATGTCAATTGGCCCCCGTGGGGGGCATGAAAATGCCACCCCCTGGTGCCGATTGATTTACAATGCATTGAATTCCTGTTTGTAAACACTGGATTCAGATCCCAGCCAATGGTCTTTTGAAGTCTAGAAAGAAGGCTGCACACAAGCTTCAGGCCGCTGTGTGTGTGTGTTTGTGGAGGGCTGGAGGCAAGAGGGTTGACGGCACGGAGCAAGACCACTTGTCCTTTTATTTAGCAGGGCATGCCAGCCCTTCTGTTTTGGTCGTCTTTAGACTAAACAGAAGCCCGGCCAGTACCTCACCACGCTATGAACGTTTCTTAGTCCGAGCACAGGAATCATACGTCGTTGCCGCAGATACCCACACTTAAGAGAATGTTACACTGTTGTTTTGATCAGCTTTGCAGATAGCCTGCTAGGTCTGACACAGCAGTGGTTCATTAACGCACCTTTAAAATATATGTTTTTATCCCTAGTAGTTGAGATTGCGTAGCTTGCTGAGTTGCATGGCCCCAGCTGTCAGTGTCTCACACTCACACTCCCATGCAGGCCAGACCAGCAAAGGAGCCCAAAAGGACTCTTGTAATTTTGGTCTGGATGTTTCCAACCAAAGCAACATTTTTAATATGTTTGCAGCCCAACCCCCAAAACAATATTTCATTTGATCTATCTATCTATCTATCTATCTATCTATCTATCTATCTATCTATCTATCTATCTATCTATCTATCTATCTATCTATCTATCTATCTATCTGTCTGTCTGTCTGTCTGTCTGTCTGTCTGTCTGTCTGTCTATCTATCTATCTATCTATCTATCTATCTATCTATCTATCTATCTATCTATCTATCTATCTATCTATCTATCTGTCTCTCTGTCTGTCTGTCTGTCTGTCTGTCTGTCTGTCTGTCTGTCTGTCTGTCTGTCTGTCTGTCTGTCTGTCTGTCTGTCTATCTATCTATCTATCTATCTATCTATCTATCTATCTGTCTGTCTGTCTGTCTGTCTATCTGTCTATCTGTCTAGCTATCTATCTATTCCACACTTATAAGCAGGGTCACTCTAATTATGCAGTTTTGAGGCCATCGGGTTTTCCCTGCATAATAATGGGTTTGCCACAGAATACAACACCTGCTGCATGATTATCAAATTTTAATAAAATAATTTTCTAGCTCAAATGTCTCGCATTTAGGCGAGTTTAAGCTATTGGCATTGTAAATGACAATGCCTTTTATTTATGTTTTAAAAACGAAAACAAAAATAAAAGGCATTGTCATTTGCAATGTCCATAGCTCAAACTCGCGTAAATAAGAGACCTATTGCATTGCAAATGCTTGTTCCTATTGACACCCTTTGTTTCTCTATTGACCTTTCATTCAATGTCATTTAATGACCTTAAGAGAGACACTATCCTTGCCACCTCAAAAATGGACACCATTGATTTCTCCTCCTGTTACCCATGCATAGGTGGGCCACATACATGGGCTACATTGCTTCACAATGTTGTACTGGTTTTCTTTTCAATTATCTTGAGCATATGTTTTGTACACAGATTGTGCTAAACTGTATCAGTCACGTTGTATTGGTCATACACTTAAAAAAGAAAGTCAATAAAACATTTTAAAGAAAGATACTCACAATTTGATCGCTCATGGCAGGGGACACAATTGTACGCCATGCAGGAGACATTCTTGTCCCAATACAGCGCTCATCAAAACAGGCGAGATCAAAAATCATAACTACTGTCAACCTGAGTGGATAGTATGTGGCAGGTTTTTTTAAATCAGAGGAAAAAAGGGACAAATTTGTCAATAAAATTTTGATTTGCGGGGAAAACGTGCAACTCTCTCCAAGGGATACATCTACGATTACCAGACAGTTGTTGGAAAAGCAGGAATGGGTTGGTAAAGACTGCCATACCATAAGGACAGGTACTCCCTCATGTCACACACCCAGAGTGGGAGTCAGCTGTCTGGAGGAAGATCTGACCAAAGAGTGAAACCAGTGTGAGTAGGTCTTTTCACACCAGACCTGTCTGAATACAATGTATACTTAAGCAAAAGAAACATAATGCCAAGGGGTCTGAGGCACCATGCCAGGGTCTACTACATGAAAGACAGCATGCACCTGCCCTGTGCAGAAACAAAATATCTTGTGCTGCATATAGCAGGTCCTCAGAGAGGACACCGTTAACTGCACATTTTGTTCTCAAAGCAAGTCCCAAGTAAGCACAAACAGTACATTCATGGAGAGGACAATAACAGCTGTTAAAGAATGGACAACTTTACATAGAGTGTGTTGAAGATTACCACTAAATAAGTGTGGCATTATCCTTATGTCCCATTCATTACTTTTGAGGTATACCAAAGCTCACTGGACTTTAAGAAACCAAGATGAGAAAAACAAAGGTTTAACTCCCCTCAAAACAAAATGTTTCATTTTTACCAAGTTACTTAGCTAAAACTGCACTCAAAATATGTGGCCACAAGAAAATTGCCCAAAACCAACACCCTTAATTCTGTAGTGCTTAACGAAGGTATGCAAAGAAAGCCCAAGTAGCCACCCTCCATATTTCTTTCAAATAGACCCCTGATTCACTGCCCAAGAAGCAGAAATAGGGCTTGCTGAGTGCCCTTGGATTCCCTCCAGGACAGAGTGTTAGATAACGAATAAGTCATATAAATACAGCAAATCCATCTGCTGGTAGAAATGTTGGATTCATTGTATCCTTGTCTAGTTAGACCAAATGTCACATATAATCTAAATTTTCTAAAAACATTAGACCTTTTGTAGTAAACAGAAACTGCTCTTTTCACATCAAGCAAATGCCACGGTTGTTCTTTAAGAGATGAACATGAAATAATGTTGGTAACATTATCTCTTGTTCTCTATAACATTTAGTAGAAACTTTGGGAAGAAAACAAGGATTAGGCTTCAGTACAGTGAATTCCTGTACCATCTTTAAAGTAAAATTGTAAGCAAGACCCCAAGTTCCCCAATCCTTCCGGGAGATTTCATTGCCACCAAAACACCACCTTCATACAATTTCAATACCAAATGATCCCAGGAAAATATTACAGACTTCACTATAGTCCTTGAAACAGACTTTTCAAAAGTATAAAAAGGATCAACACCACTATCACCTCGGCTGCTTCCTGATGAGCCCTTAAAAGCAGTCAAAGGAGTAAGGGAATCCGAGAAAATACATAATAGAAATGATGAGGCCAAGGTATAGTTTGGCAGCCAAACACCCCCTAATCCCAAGTGTCTCCTACTAGAGCCATGTTGCCCTATTTACTGTTCTAGTCTCATTCATTAAACATGATAATAAACAGGCGTTTTACTGGTAGGCATAATCTTATAGCACCCATAGGCTGGGCATAATTTAACGTTGTGCTTCCTATTCTTTCTCATATAGGAGGTGAGACCACCTCAAAAGTAATGAACGGGCAATGACAAGGGACATAGGGATATAGGGATGTGTTTCAGTAATGCAGTTTGGAAATTTTCTGACAATAGTGCAAGATCAAGAGCTCACCGCCAAATGAACGAAGGTCAGCTGACAGCATACTTTTCTAGACTTTTACATTGTCCATGGCTCAGACACTGCACTCTGGATACACTCAGCCAATCAAGAGAAAGAACATAGACTGTGGCGGCAGCACCAAATTACCCCACAAGTACCTGGAATTAACAGCAGCTACATTGCTTAGCCGACGTCTACTCTGGACATATCTGGGACCTGCTACTAAGAAGGGGGACCCCTAGTTAATGATATAGGCAAGTAAGGCAGGGGAAATGAGCAACAACCAACAAAAAGAATACCTGCCACAATTATTCATGGAAGGCCCTAATACGGGTCCTAATCAAAATGACCACCCACCAACCATGGCAGACAACCACAAGAATTGAGAAAAACAATAATCCAGCAAAGGTGTGATTCAATCAAAATGGTCGACTAAGTTTATTTTTCTGTATTTCTAACACCATTCTAATATAGATACATATGTATATTGCAAAACATCATTCCACAATTCAAATAAATGTAATATTTCTGTCCCACACGACTCATTCAAAAACAACAATCATACTATCATACATTCCATAACAACATCATCCTAAATATCACAACACACAAATTATATTCATAAAATAGAAATAACATCAACATGATAGATATGCCACATATTAATTGAATAACACAATGGCAGTTGGCAACCACAATGTATGGGTAGAGAGGTTTCAACTACCCAGTAGCCTTAAAATACGTCAACGTGCGTTTCAGTGTCAAGCCCCCGCCGGGCCTACACCTTCATCAGGGCGAGAATGGGCCAATGGTGTGGGACATACACACCTGGCAGTCAGATTCTTTAAGGTGATCAAGGGATAATAGTTACCTCCAGGGCTGTCGGAAAGACTTTAGGGAGGGAAAATGGCCTTAGAAAGAGATCTAAGGAGCAGATCAAGGAATCTATCGGTGTCCGCTGAAATTCTAACCCAGGGAGAAAGATCAAGAGGGTCCAGGAAAGCAGAAGCGATAATGCTTATAATGATCTCATAAGGTCGAGATGGTCGATGAAAAAGGCTCACTGTCAATATTCATATCAGGACACAATTCGATCTCTGAATATATAGGCACGCTTCAAATAAATCAATCTCTCGACTCAGCAGCTCGATACAGCAATGCCATCCTCGAATAACGAGCGACCCAAGGATCTGGGACCTGACAAGTGATGGCACAAATTCAGGGTTCTCAGATTATTCCACGCAACGTGCGAGAACTTAATAGACTCACGTCTAATTCATATAACTGCATATACTTTACGATTCACAGTATAAATACATATTTTCAAATTAACTAATTGGTTTAGTTCAGCAACTCACAATGCAGTGTCACTCATAGTGTCAAACTAGCCACTTGAACTTCACGCACACCAGTAAACTGCACCCATAAACGTGACTAAGCAATCGCGTTCCAAAACGGCAGAGTTCCACGTTCCAGCCGGCAACGAGCAGAGCCGGCCCTATATTTGTGCGCGCGGAGCATCTTCACTTCTCACCTCTCGAGCGGACGGGGCAGAACTCCGCACGGAAGCAATGTAGCGCTCCACCTCAGCTTTGCTGCGCCGCATGCCGGCCAGGGTTTCCAGATGAAGGGTAGATTAAGTGACTCTATCGTATATTATTATTCCCTTCCCTTCTCTCTTCTTTGAACACTCCAAAACAACACAATCCCTGACGTCACATGTCAGCATCAACAAATGAGGAAGAAGGGAATTTCCTTATAGTAGAGCTAGAGAAAGGACGCAGACTTTCACAGGTGCAGACGACTGTTTGGTGTACCAAAGGGGTTAAAGCGGCAGCCATCTTGCTCCATCAAATTGTACATCTACTGACATACGTAGACATCAAATACCACTTGTGTGTTCATGAAGCGATAAATCACGACTTCATTAATAACAAGAAGATGTCAGAAAACAATCCTATTGTTCTATACTTTGACAGTAAGATAATTGAAGGAGCGACCACTGAGTCTTTGGCAACTTGAGTGGGAAATAGTTAAAAAATACAATGCCTGGGCTATGTCTTTGCTTCAGTCATTAAAACTGACAGTGTGGAGCGCATTACACTATTCAATCTGCGGGAAAAAATATTTATAAGAGACAAATATGACTTTGTTTAACAGACTACAAAAGAAACATTGCACATATAAGTTAAGTACGTTTATTTGAATAAAATGTTATTTTACAAGGAGGCCATGCACGTTTCAACATTTATATATAGGAATAAGCACACGCTCAATCAAAGTATGAAAACAGAACACTTGAGGACTTGTGCAGGGGGAAATACAGGGACTGCGTAGTAGACAGGACCATAAATAAGGAATATATTGTGACAACAAAGGAAAGAAAGGGCATAAAAAGGATTTACGGGGCATGCATATAAAGTATGCTGAAAGCTAGTTGGAAACCAGCATTGGCTGCGCAGCTGTGAAAGCGACATGGCCGCAAAAGTGAAAGTGCTCACGATCAGGCGCTGCGAGCGATGCACTTAATAAGCATGACGAGGAAAGCCAGATGGCACCTCTGCTTGTAAGCGCGCGCGTAACCGCAAGCTTGAGGCCAGCAAAAGCGTGAGGTAGGACTTTGAAATACCCACTCACTAGGGGCCTCATGTAGGTAAATAAATTTTACCGGTTCTTAAATACCGAGCCGTACCGAATCGGTAAATTAGAATAGGTAAGTTATATGTAGGTAAAAATTCGGTAACAGTTACCGATTCGGTAACATTCGGTAATCACGAATCGGAATTCACCGAATCGGTAAATACCGAGGTGGTATTTAGCGAATCGGTAAATACCGAGGTGGTATTTAGCGAATCGGAAAATACCGAGGATACTACCACCTTCCCTTAACCAAGTAGCCAATATCATAATCATGTTATAATAGAAGGTCTCTCAGGCTTGAATAGGGGACCCCATACCTCAAAAATCAGCTCAGTGAAATCACATCACAGGAGCATCAGGAGCCGTCTCGCAGGAAGGCACGTCTTCGGTCTGAACAATAAACATGATGTCTGTGATATGAAAAGCACCAACTTTCAGGTAATTGCAGCTGCGCGTGTGTCATGGCTAAATAGTGGGTCGAACAACCTAGAGTGGAAAACATGCATCGTGTAAAATTCCAGACTGTGTGTCACAGCATGTACAGACCAAGGTCGCTGCGCAGAGCTTGGGATGGGAACAACAGAATGCACTCGTCTGAAGGAAGTCTCCAGTCAGCAGTTTATTCAAGAAAGAACATGTAAACGCAGTGTCGTGTGCAAAGACAAAAAGATGGCTACATAATATTCAACGTGGTTATGCTAACTGAACAATGTATGTACGGATTCAGGGAGAACTCACTACACGCCCCCTTGAGCGAAGCAACATGTAATAGGCAAGAAAAGAGAGAACGCAGAGTTCAGTTTCGTCAGAGCAGAACAAGGCGTAACCAATGCAGCGCCAAAGTCCTAAAGTCCAATTCATTGCAGCATAAAATTCCAAAAAACACAATGCAAGTATAGTAAAAAACTCAAGCCGACCATCAGGAAGAGAAAAACGAGAAATAAGAGAAATAAATGTTGCGCCAGGGTGCTGTCCAGTAGCACAGGCGCAATGGACGACAATCCAGTTAATCCATGAATGTATAGGCAGCATATGTGGCCACGGCTTCCAACAAAAAATCGTTTGCAGGGCCACTAAAAGTCTCAGCCATCCAATTAAGTAAAGAAAAGGAACATACGTGTTCTCCAACCAACGGAGCCTCTAGCACAATCAGAGGGCACCCGGAATGTTCCTCCAAATAGCTCATGGACAAGAAGTCGTAGGCTGCCGCTGAGATGTCCCAATTACCCAGGATACCATGCGCCGCACCACACGCCATGATCCGGACACCAGAACAGGACAACTCGTGAGACACTAAGGGCCTCATCAGTCGATCGAAATCCGGCACCGGAGACACCATGTTGGTCAAGCACAAATCCAGAGGCCATTCAAAGGGACAATCCAGGCAGTGTAATACAGGTTGTACACAGGTGAAGTAGGAATACCTGAAGGATAATCCATAAGCCAGGCTCACAGTCGCCAATGGCAAAGTACCATAGAAGTCAAGCATCCTATCACGAAGAAGATGCAGACGGGATAGGTGCTCGTGTGGCACAGAAGGAGCAGCCATTCCGGAGTACGAAAAGGTAAAGCAGCACACCTGCCACTAGCGCCAGAAGCAGTGGAACACCTCCAAAGATGCTCGAGAAAAGTGAATGAACAAATGCCGGAATTACACCAAAAATAGTTAGGAAAGAGGTCACGGGGCCCTGAGCCCACATGTTAAAAAAAATGAGCCAGGCTGGTCGTGGACGAGGCATTGATAATAGTTTGGATCAAAGAGCTGAAATGCAGGGGGAGGTCAGTGTTCAGAGGCGCCTGCACCTCAGTGCGCGTATTAGCAACGTGAAGGACAAATGTTTCACGAGAGGAAGTCAAAGGCACCTCTTTGTGGGACAATGGCGCTCTATTCTGCTCAACTTGTTGAACTCTGCTTTCAAGGTTGGAATCGAAGGCCAGATGGAAATATCCCGCCGCACATGCGGGGGTGGAAAAAGAACAGTATTGCAGCAGACAACTTCATGCGAGACAGTTATGTACGGGATTCCCACTCACATCCCGCAGCAAGCTTCATTAATCAAAATTAAATAAATACCGTTTGCAAGCAGAGTGAAAGAAGGTGTAATCACAGGCACTGGGATACCTCGTAGGACGCACGCCAAAATCGGGGCTTGTACATTGCATGCGCCGTGTACTTGCATGTGCCTATTGTCTCATGTATGAATCCTAGAAGTGAGAGTGCTAAAGCTATTATCTATGACGGCAAAAGCCTTCTCCATGTTTGCTTGGTCAATAGCTCTCAATCTGGAAGCCGCCTCACTGTGCGACAACTTGCAGACTTCGTTGTAAGTAGCATACGCCCACCTTTGGGTTCTGCCACCCACAGGACCATTCCCAAAATCATTCAATTCGGTATGCACATTGATGGAGTGGGTGGACTTCCTGATCCTGTAGATGTGCTCTGTGTCAGCTGGTGGACAGATTGGGATGTGTGTACCATCAATGCAGCCAATGAAATGGGGGAACTGTGCCATGTGAGAAATGTCTGTTTTTGTTTACTGCAGTGCAGCCTGTGTGTTGTGGAAGCTGATGTAGTGGTGCATTCTCTGCATCATGGCATCCAGGAAATTCCTGAGGGAACGGTACGGGCAACTCTGGGATACACCACCCACCGCAGCTGTCACCACCTGATAACTGCCGGATGCCAACAGATGTGGGCTGCAGAGCACCTGCACATGTGGGGGTATGGCGTGCGCCCTTCTTATTGGCTGGTCCAGGAGTGGGTGCAGGTCCCTGATTGAGTCCATGATGGTTTCGGGGTGTAGCCTGTACCTCTCATGTATCACTGCATCAGTCAGCTGGACTAGTGTGATGCGCTGTCTGTACATGCGTTCCTCCCGTCGCCAAACCCTCAGTCCTGCTGCCTGTAGATATAGGCGCCTTGCAATGACGTACATAGCGGGCATGTTGTCCACGCTGTTGCATTTTGGGATTGCTTATCTGCACTGTTGATGGTTACCACCTGCTTTCAATCCGTGTTAATTACCGACTCTAATTTACCGATTTTCTTGGATTTCTTAATTACCGAGTGCTCCTACATGTCATTTTCATTTTTACCACTTCATATTTACCACTTCATATTTACCGATTCGTTAATTATGTATTCGGTAACTCTGAATCGGTATTTTGGAATTCGGTAGAATATGAATCGGTATTTACCGCCTCATATTTACCGAAAAGTCGTTTTTGGACTCCTACATCTCACTTGTCTGAATACCGGTCGGTAACGGCATATTTACCGAAAATCGGCCGTTACCGACCGGTATTTGGCTACCTACATGAGGCCCTGTCTTGCCAGAGCAGCGCATGCGCGGGCTCAGGCGAGACCTAAAAAGGAGACAAGATATCAAAACTAAGACCTGGGACAATCTAGAAAAGGCGGCTAACCTGAGAAATAACAGATTGTTCTGGGAGGAGGTAAACCAGCCTTTTTTTCAGATAACCCTTATAATGGCAGGGAGAGTCACATCCTTGAACAGGACTGGTTTAACCACTTCTTATTAGTTTTTAATTCAGATCAAGGGAGAATTACTCATGATAGGGCGACAAGGTCTGATCGACAGCCAATAACCGAGGAATGGCTAGTTGATCTTATAAACCTTCCCTCTATCACCATAGCCATTCAGACTGCATCAAGTGTAAGGCTCCTGGGCCTGATGGGGTCCCAGTTGACCTAATTAAGCATAATACTGACTTATAGGCCCCTATATTAACGAATGTCCTGGGGGCAGCAGTGAGGGGTAATCTAATAGAGTCCTGAAGTGAGGCCATAAGTATCCCAATATTTAAAAAGGGTGACCAGAGTTCACCAGTCTGTTACTGACCAATATTACTTATGGCTAAGATTTTAGGGTGGGTTGTTCTAGAAAAATTGGAGGATTGGGCAGACGCCACCTCCTTTTTTTCACCTCTGCAATACGGTTTCCGACCATGTTTAGGGATGGTAGAACAAGCTTTAAAACTAAAATTGATTTGGGGAAAGTATGTCAAAGCCAGGAGAGGTGGTCTTCATGTGGCATTTATGGACCTCTCCTGTTCTTTTGATCTAGTTGATAGGCATTAACTATGGCTTTTACTGAAACAGGTGGGTGTGGATCTCCCATTGTTGGATCTGACTAAGCGTATGTATTGCGATACAATTATCAAAGTACGCTATACATTTAATGGGGATTATACCAAGCTGATAAGGGTGAGCAGAGGAGTGAGACAGGGATGTATCATGGCTCCGTTCTTTTTTTTATTCTTTATAAAATCTCTGAACCCTTATCTAGGGGCCTGGAGTAAAGACATCCTGCGAATCGGTTCCCGTACAATACCAGTTATTTTGTATGCAGATGACGCAGTTCTTTTGGGGCTAACTGCAAATGGTTTACAAAGTTTATTAAACAGCTTTAATGATTTTATGAATAACTTAAATCTTAAGGTAAATCACCAGAAGTCCTTTATAATGACATGTGGCCCAAAAGCATGAAGACTAAGCCCTTTAATATTGGAGGAACCCCAATAGAAAAGGTATACACTTTCAATTATTCAGGCCTTCTGATTGATACAAATGGGTCCTGGGATAGTTTGCTTAATCAGAGATCACAAAAGCTGAAGTAGTTGGGGATATGATCCTGAGGTATGCAAAAAATTGAAACACAAACTCATTAGGGAGATGATACTGCTGTATAAAAGTAAATGTTTATCTCTTGGTTCCTATGGAGCAGGAGTGTGGGGATATTCAGCTGCTAGGAAGCTTCAGATTGTAGAAAATAAGTTTTAATGCAGACTTTTAGCTTTACCAAAAACTACCCCAAATGTTATAACTCATGCAGAGTTGGGGATGTTTTTTAGAAGATTCTATTGGTATAGTCCCCTTATTATTATGGGTACAATTATGGAGCACTCATCGGACTGGCTTTTCAAGGGATGTGTTAAGGGATTGTTTGACCTTGATAATATGAATGCTATCCCATGGTTGACTTACGCGAAGAAGAGTTTTCACAACCTAGGTCTAAGTGCCCTTTTTAACTCCCAAGAATGTATATACCCATAAACAAAAGGAAGGGTTAAAGAGGCTTTTGCATCTCATAGAGAAGAAATCAGAATTGAAAAGTATCTTACCTCTAGAGCTATCACAAATTACATGACCATTTTTATTACCACTGAAACTCTCTGCTATTTATCTTGGATAAGCAACCCACAATATAGATTTAATCTGACAAGATTAAGGCTAAACCTAATTCGTGGCTACCCTAGAAATCTGTTCTACTACACTCAGCTCAGAATTGCTGCTATGAAAATGAGGAAATTTTATGCAATGTAAGTATGTTACTGCAATTTTAGATTTTTTTAAAAGATTGCTTTTGATGGCTTTTTATATTGACTATGCATCTTGTAACTATTTCTGTGCTTTTATGATCACTATGTGGTCGAATAAAGATTTTCTTGAACTAGTACTGTTTAGCATGTTTACTTTCAGGGTTTCTTATCACTAGAGAATTTATATTCTTCAAGTATCTTTAGAACCCACGAGGGCCAATCCTTAGGAAATTGTGTTGTCCCCTCAAAGGTTAAGTACTATTGTACAGGATTGAACTTATTCTTTAAATCTATTTTCTTCTAAGATGTAAATCACTCTGAACTCTGCATGGATTATATGTGCTATATGGAACAGTTATGAATACACAAAACAAACATTAAAAGAAACATGAACACTGTGGATTTATCCAAGGGAATGACAGATCCTCTTCTCTAAATACAAACTTTAACCTTCAGCAGTTCTGTTTTCGGTATCTGGTGTTCTACCAAAGTGTTGTGCCTACCTGAAACAGTTTTATTATGAGAAAATGTTTTGCAATGCTGAGAAACAAATTGACATATTATTGTGCCTTTTTCCTTTTCATTCTTCTTTCAACAGTATCTCTTTATAGTATTGACACTTTGATTTAATGGTATATGTTTATATATTGTTAGCCAGTAAACTGACAAAATAAAACAAATACACTTCAGCAGTCCATTGTTAGCCAAATGTGTCCTGCAAGTCATTAACAAATACATACTATGATGTTGAGCCGCTCACTGTGAAGTCGCAACAATATAATTATTTATGGAAGTGTTTCATTAACAGGTAGGAATCCTATTCAAAAGATAGGCAAAACAATAAGAAATGTTGTAGTGCAGTGCACAAAGAATGCATCTTTATTAGTTGAATGGTCAAACACCAACAACTTGGTCCACATCAATCAGATAGGGTTTCAAAGAGGGTTCGGAACCACCATGAACATCTTAACCATTACATAAATAGCAGACAAGTGTAAGCGCTTGCGGAAAAAGTTTCATCTATGCTTCATAGACCTTAAAGCAGAGTTTGACTGAATAGACCGGGGCCTTCTGTGGGGAAAATGAAGAAAGTGGGGACTCCCAGAAATAACACAACGTGCCACCGAGCTGTTGTACACACATACTTGGATCTAAGTTAAACTAACCAAGGGCACAAGATTATGAAGGAGAATTCCAACAGAAGTAGGCCTCAGAAAAGGCTGTGTTCTAGCACAAAATGTGTTCAATTTGTTTATGGGAGACCTATCTCCAAGGCTCCACCAGCTAAACTCTCATCCTCTGTGTCTGGGCAGTTTAAGCTTGACACATCTTTCCTATGCGGACGACATAGTCTTACTCAGCCAAACCAGAGTGGGACTTCAAAGATCACTTACTGAATTAGCAGAATATGGCACGGTTAAAATATTAGAAACCAATACAAAAAAAAAGAATGTCTATCAAGAAGTGGTCTGGGCCACCACTCAGATTCAAGCTTGAGGTCAACAGTTACAAGTACTTAGTCCTACCGAGTAGGACTCGCTATTAGGAAGTCGCTATTTAGGTAATTCCAAACCATTCGCACCTATGTGCCTAAAAGCTCATAAGTACGAATGGTTTTGTATTTTCCTAATTTGTGAAATTGCAAACTAGGAAATGCTAAAGCAAGCCTAAGGCCCCTTCCCCACTTGCTGCGCTGTGAAAAAAGTGGTATACATGTAGAGTGCACAAATGTCCTAGGGGCATGTGTGAGCATTTTGGAGTGCTTTTTAAAAATTGCAGATGGTTACCATCGACTTTGAGCCAATGGTAACAGCATTTATTAGATGCCCAATTCACAATTAGGAAATGCTTTGTACATGCACATGGGAAATCGCACATAGGAAATCCATATTTGTGATTTCCTATTTGAGTGTCGCAAACTGCGATTTCTACTAGGTAGAAATAGCATTTTGCGATTCCCAAACGGCCTTTGTACATGCTAAAAGGTTATTTTGTATTTCTTAATGGGCTGAAATAGTGATTCAGCTCATTAAGAAATGCTAAATAGTTTCGTACATCTGGCCCTAAACTTACAAGCGCATAAACAGTACGTCGCAGAGAAAGGAAATGCCCTGATTTATGTGTACTTGCAAAAAAGCTGGATGTTCTCTCCTTTAAGCTATTATTGGTGGTCATAGAGGCTAAGTTGCTACTAACAGTTCCATATGCAAGTGTTGTTGGGCATGGTAATGATGTTTCGCTCTTCAACAAATTACAAATTAATGCATATAAGCGAGTGTGGGGCCTCCGACATAATGCTTCACCGGCCCAAGTTTTCCTGAAATTCGGCCTTGTGCAACAAATCTTAGGGAGAAGCTACTTCCCAATCAAAACATGGTACAAACTACGGTCAAACCAAGGTAGTTTATTAAATAACGGCCTATGACAGGCATTGGAAAATGATTCCTATTTCATCCAAAATGAATATCTATGGTCATCTGTAGAAGCAACAAACACAACAGATCTATGAAATAGGAACTTGTCTTTCCCAGCCTTCTGCCAAGCAATAAATAAAGTTGCTAAGATGCACTTGCTTTTAGATGGTAAAAAACAGACCAACCAGCTGCTTGCATGCTTGTATGGTACTACAATCTTGTACATAAAGAACAAGCTGATGGCCACTCATTTCGGCACTCTGCCATCCTTGGCTGACCAACCATCCAGGAAATACAGTGGCCCAAAGACTTGTAGATTATGCGGTGTTGCAAAGGAGGATATTATCCGTCTTGTCTGCATATACCCCTTTTTAAAGGCAGCACGTGTTTTACTATTGAAAAACATTTTTACAACCAGGAGCATCTGATCCTGCAGGACTGCTATAATAAAAGGAGTTGATACATCTGATCCTCAGATCAACTGAAAAATGATTAAATACTTGAATTAATACTAAAAAAAAGGCAGTATGCAATCAGGGGCGGATTTACAAGAAACTGACGCATCTGTAGAGATGCATCAGTTTCCCAGCACCAGCCTGCGATACCCTTGCGCCACCATGGATGCGCCGTATTTACATTACAGCGAACCATGGCGCAAGGATTGACAGATGCGTCAGAAATTCGGAAACATCTGTTGGCCCAAAAGTCATTCATTGCTGGAGTTGTGTCGCAAGCAGAAAGCAACTCCAGCAATGCATGTTGAGGCCTATACTTATTGTACTGCATCACTCCTTATGCCTGCTTCAAGCAGGCGTAGGGTTTTGACGCAGTGGCGTCCTAGAAGTGGCTCAGCGAAATCTTGTAGATTTCACTGTATAACTTTTACTAGGCTTTCCTGTGTGGGAACGCCCACCCTGCTTACATTATACCTGATGCAGGTATAATGTGATGCAGGGCTTTACAACGTGACACATCTGCTTAGTTGTGCCACATTGTAAATGGGCCGCAGTGTGGCGCATTGTTTATGCCACCGCTGCGTCACTAAAAGTGACATAACGGCAGTGCAAAAGTGATGCAAGGGGCTTGTAAATCTACCCCTCAAAGTTTAAATGGGATGATTTTTTTTTTGAAAAAAAATATGGCGCAAGGTAGCAATATGACACTCTATCACGACCATCTGGCAATAGGTGTAGGCGATTATATAGGTTACAACAGTCATGCAGTACTTTACTGCTAACAATCGGGGGTGTATGAAAATTCTGTTTTTGACATGGTGACATCCACCTTTTACCTTGTATTTGATGTGATTTCAACTGGAAATGTACTGGGTTCCTGCTGACCAGCTCCCCAGTGCCAAGTCTCTTTCCCAACACTGCGCAATGGTTTCCCCCAATTGGCAATACCTTTAGTACCCTCTGTGTGTCCCTAGTACATGGTACCCCTGGTACCTAGGGCCTGAGGTACTAAAAAGGGTTCCCAAGGGCTGCAGCACAGCTTTTGCCACCCTAAGGGACCCCTTACCAGGCTTAGGCAAGCTACCACTGCAGGCTGTGTGTCTTGGTGCAGACAAAGTGAAAACATGACATGACACACGGACTGTGTTCCCTGACTTCTGATACTGCATGCAGTATCGGTAAGTCACCCCTAAAGCAGGCCTCACAGCCCTAGCGCAGGGTACACTATAGTACATGAGAGGACATAACTGCATGAACAGATATGTTGCCATACTGGTCAGTATTGCTGCCAGTACGGGTGATCAGGGTAGCCTTTTTAAAAGCATGTGCTGGACACTGGTGAAAGCGAATTCCCCAGCTAAATGAGGCCTTCACTGAAAATAAGGATGTTTGGTATCAGACATCTTATATTAATAAACCCACACTGACGCCAGTGTTGTATTTAGTAAAACATGTACCCAGAGTAATGATTCGCTCCCTGCGCTCTCGTTCCCACCACCAGGGGCCGCATAATGTGACTTTCCAGTTTTCTAATAAGCTTCCAGAAACTCCTCTGCATGCATATCCGACGTACAGCCATTTGGATACTATTTGGGTATTAACATCCATTCCCAATCCATGCCGGGTGTCATGGAAGCCAGTCTGCTCATGCTGGAAATTCCATTACCTATAATCCCCTGCTCACTGCTTCACCTCCACCCTTGCAGGCCAAGGATGGGTGGAGGAATTAAGTTCACCTGTGGCTGGCTGCTGCTAGCCTGCTCACACCTGATGCACATGATTACTGTGAGCTCTGTTAAGCCCCAGTTCCCTCCAGTCCAGTGTTGGTCATTGTAGTTGTGTTCCTGTGGGACCGATCCTTGTTTCCTGAGCTTTTGATATCCTTGTTTCCTGAGCTTTTGATATTCCTAAACTATAGGTTTTCCTTGTTCCTGTTACTGAGTTGCAGCTATTCCTTGTTCGTGATTAGCACTGCTTGCAGTGCTCTCTTGATTCCTGATCTATAGTTATTCCTTGTTCCTTGAGTCCTGAGCTATAGCTGTTCCTTGTGCCTGTAGTGCTTTGACTCCTTGATTCCTCTCCTTGTTACTGAACTAGCACTGCCTTCAGTGCTTTGTTGGTTCATGTTCCTGAGGTATATTATTCCTTGTTACTGAATTAGCACTGTCTTCAGTGCTATCTTGACTCCTGAACCCTAGCTATTCTTTTTTCTTTTTCTTTTTTTCTCGACTAGTACTAGTTAATGCACCATTGAATCCTCTCTCCTGTATTTCCTTTGTCCAAGTTCCTTCTTTTCTTCCCATTACCTCTGTTTCAGTCCTTAGTTGCTGTCTTCCTGTTCTACTGTCTTGCTTCTACTTTCCTTATATGTTTGTTACTTGCTTTCTGTCAAGTGCGTCCTTGTTTCCCTTCTTTCCTGTTAAGCACTTCTCCTTTATAACTCCTTGCCTATTGTGCTTGTGTTTAGTTTGACACCCTTGCTGTTACCGCCTTGCATGTTCCTGTTTGACTGCCAGGATCCTTGGGCACAGCTGACAAACTAGGTGGTGTTTCTAGTCTACGGTGACTATTGTTTTTGAGTTACATTTTTAACATCACCATAGCTATAAGCTCCACAGACCCTTCCTTTGCATGTATATTCTATATGTGGATATTTGCAGTCTGTAGCTGTAACAACAAATGTGGGTGAGGAACTTACGGAGCTTCAGTCTAACTGTGTGGAGTTCCTGAGTGCTTTACCCCACATTCCCTTTATTGTTAATGTTAATGTTTACATCTGTCTTACACGTCCATTCTGGGTATAGTTATTCTGTATGCTAAATTGCCTCTTGAGTGCCTATCCTTTCTGAGTCTTATCCATCTTGTTCCTTTGTGCAGGCTTCCCCCTTTGGATCCCTTTTCTCCTCTGACTTCCTGTGTGATCCTTGGCAGCACAGTACTCTTCTTTCTGCTTAAGTTTTCTACCTAGGTACTAGTCCTTGCCCATGTCCCTGACTGTGTCCCAGACACTCCGGAGGACACCTTAGAGGTGCCCTCTGAAAACCTACCAGCTAATGATGTGCTGGCTTTCACCAGTATGCTACCAGAAACAAGTTTCTGACCCCCAAGGGTGAGGGCCTTTGCTCTCCGGGGACCTAAAGCCCAGCCTGCTTGAGCAGAGGATGCTTGGCACCTACCTCCACCTGTGGATCAACATTGCAGGCCCATAGAGCTTCAAAGAGGTCCACTGCCTTTGGTATGCAAGTTTGGCTTCTCTCATAGGAGAGGAAAACATCCCCCTTTTGTCCAGAGCCCTTTAGCACCTAGACAGGTGGGAAAATTAGTTAGGTAAGACAGTACCCCTGAACGGGCTACCTGAAGTAGAAACAAATTTTCAGAAGTGACCATCTTGGTGATAGCAAATGTAGGATCTCTGGGAAAGGGTTATGCCCACTTCCCCCAGGAAGTGGTCATATAGGGGGTGCAGTGACCCCAGGGTGGAAGAGGTGTGGCGCAGCGGCCAGGGTGCCCGACTCCAGACCACAGGGTTCACAGTTCGATCCCTGGCACCGACAGCAGGTTAGCCCAGCACCATGTGACTCTGGGTAATAGCTCGCTTAATCTTCCCGATGGACCCCAGCACCAGGACACCTCTCCGGAGGTAGCTTTGCGCTTTACAAATGCTGGTATTTCATTTTATTTCAAGTAGCCCTTTTATTACTACCCTGTCCTCCCCTAACATCCCTAATTTCAGCATTTTGGGGAGCCCTGGCACCAGGAAAAGAGATTCTTGCTGATATGCAAAGAAGAAGGACACTGCAGAGCTACAAAAGCACAGATTGTGGAAGAAGCAACTGACCCAGCGTCAGCCCCGCCGGCCTGTCTGCTGTTCCCAACAGGGTGTGCTAAAAGTAATGTAATCCTGCAGCTGCTGTGCATCCAAAGCTGGGGAGGCCTGCATGCTTTCAACACATAACCAGGGACTCCTGTGGAGCAGCAGCACTGCTTTCCTGCATCCTACACATCCTACAGGCACCCAAAAGAAGACTGTGAGACTCCAGAACCGCAAAAGCCCAACGTCGCCAAGCACCACTGCACCCACACTTCCTAACACAAGCTGAAGTAGGCCAATGGTGCCATCGTGGTCCCCCGGCTCTCCAAAGACAAAGTGCACCTTGGACTTGCCCACTGTGAACTCCCCAATACTGCCTGCAGCCTCTGTTCGCAGGCACACTCTACCACGACTGCTCCTGCTGACGAAAAGCCGACACCTAAGGACACCTTCGCACCCATCACCCCTGGCCAATGGAGAAGAGGCCTGAAGGTGTCCCCAAGCTTCATGAGGCCTGAGCTCCGTTGTTGGTTCAGCCCAACTGGTCTGCCAATCCAAACCTGCAGCCTCTTTTAAAACGGACTGATCTCCATCGACTTGAACGGGGCACCCAATGCTGTAAGGCACATCTGCACCCGGCTGCCCACTGGTACCTGAAGTGAACTGTTGGTGCTGCCTTGGACTTTGCCCCATAATCACCTTAAGTCCAGAAGATTGGTCCCATAATTCACTGTTGAGGGCCTTAATGCAATACATG
Organism: Triturus cristatus; assembly: GCF_964204655.1. Classification (NCBI taxonomy): domain Eukaryota; kingdom Metazoa; phylum Chordata; class Amphibia; order Caudata; family Salamandridae; genus Triturus; species Triturus cristatus. The sequence goes on along the minus strand of NC_140589.1, from coordinate 495,756,298 downwards.
TTTTTCCTCCAGATGTCAACATTACCACAAAGTGCTTCAATTATGATTAGAGTATCAAAATGACCTGATGCTGAAAATCACACCTCTGCACCCGAACGCCCATGTGCCTCCTGAGGTGTCCTGTTGGTGCTGCTTCGGATCTAGCCCCATACTCACCGAAAGACGTGGCGAGGGGTTATGTAAGTAGTTGTTAAGTGACCTATGCAATGTAGGTTTCCTTCTAAGGAAGACAGTGTTGTTAAATGGTTCAATTATTAATTAAAGTATCAAAAATATGCTATTTTAAAAAGTACTTACCTGATGTTGATGATCATGATGCCTAAAGTTATATAAAGATAAGTGATATTTTTATAAATTGGTGTGGATCTCCTTATTGAGTCGTGTATATCATTTATTGACTGTTTATGTGCAACAGACGTCTAACACTCCTCTCTGATGGGCCGAAGGCTGCTCAACCACACTACCTCCTAGAGCAGAGCAAGTCCTTGTCCACACATAAGGGAATACCTGGACTCTTTGTATGGTATACTTCTTTTTGCATACCATATAAAAAGCCAGCTTCCTACATGGAATTTTAACTTCTAAGGACAATATTACTGTTTTGACAATATTTTAACTACTGGTTTCGGTGCTAATAACATTTTGGAACTTTATTAATGATAAACGCGATGGTTCAAATTGAATCAAACATTTAGGAACTCCCAGTCTCCGGTAGGCAGTATACTCTCAGGGGCATATTTACAAGTCCATTGCGCCGCTGGTGCTTCACTTTTATTGATGCACTGGCAGCACAATTGGCTTCCACATGTTTACAAGGTCATGTAAAGTCACCTTGCATGACATTTCATGGCCTTGTAAATATGTTTCAGTTTCACGCATAACTCTGTGTGAAAGCAGCATTCCATGGGTGTTGCTGTGGATGTTCTCATACAATATCCATGGAACATGACACATTCCCAGATTTACAAAATGTTTTCAACCTGGGAATGCGTCATAATCCTACGCCTCCCCAGGAGGTGCAACAAGGAGAGATACTTTTATTTCCCCTAATTATTTCCTCTTTCTATGCATGCTACGTTCTGCAGTACGCATAGAAAGAGGAAAATGCCTTTAATTATTGTTTTTTTGCAGGAAGGTGTCCCTTCCTGCACGAAAACAATCATCCCCTGAGCACAGGCACCCTTGCAAAATGATACAAGGGAGTCTGCGCTGGAGCAAGGCTGCTATTTGTGCACCGGCACAGGGGAGAAGGACAGGAATATGCTGTATCTTGTAGATGCGACGCATTCCTGCCCTTTTATTTTGATGCACAACAGCAGAGCAGGAAAGCTTGCTGTGCTGCTATGCATCAAAATATTGTAAATGAGGCCCTCAATTTTACATATGATAATTGTTCTTAGGAAAAAAAAAATATGGCACAAGGTAGAACTGTGGCACTTTATTGACCATCTGCCAATACGTCTAGGTGATTGTATATGTTTTAATAATACTGCATCACTTTACTGATAACAATCAGAGGGGCGTTTTACTTCTAAGGACAAACTGGACTGTTTTGATGATTTTATTTACTATTGGTTTAGGCGCTAATAATTGATTTGACAAAAAAAAATTAAGTTCACTTACCAGATCTTGCAGTGTCGTCTCTCCTCCGTCTCTCCCACGTGTGTCTCTTCCAGGAAGCTCCCCTGAGCCAATCACAATGCAGCAATGCAGCGTTGTGATTGGTCTGAGCTTCATAGATCAGCGCTCAGACAGAGGTTGAGCATGTTCTCCCCCAGGCTGTATGCAGCCTGGGGGGAGAAAAAGCAAAGTGCGCATGATGCTTTGGCCGGCCCGAGACAGTCGGCCAAAGCGTCATGCGCACCTAGAGTGCAGCAACCACCCCTCGTCCCTGACATCAGGATAGTCAAGCCACGTCCTGCCTGTGACGATACTAAATATAAAATGATAATAACTTCAGTTAATATAATTGTTTTTCTTTTACACTGCTCCGTGAGCAGTGGGGCGGCGCTCCCCGTCCTTAGCGGAGGAGTCGCCACAGTATAACAATTTAATAAAATTATGTTTTCAGAGCGAAATGTCATGTGCCTGTCTTTCCTGTAACATTTTTAAGAGAGCACAGCCTTGCGTGTCATGAGACAACGACAGAACTAGTTCAAGAAGAAAATGAATTTCGAGAAATGTGTTTTTTTGGCCATCAGTAACATTCCACATAACCATAAAACTGTTCAAAACCCCTGAATTCAGAGCCCCATCACAGGCAAATTATTCACAACAAAAAATAATAAGTCCGATTTTAATAGTTATGGGCATACTTTGCATGTTCCCTGAATAAACCTAACTGCAAGTGGTAGGTAAAAAAAAACATCACGGGAAATACTCAAAGTAAAACTGTGAGTTTGTTTGGTTTCCTGCAAACATTTCTGGAATACTTTTGAACAGCAGGTGGCAATATTTGAAAACAAGACTGAAGAAAACTCCTGTAGCCTGAATGTATCCATGCAGATGATTTGAACAGAGGATTCGAGAACATTTGCTGCACTGAAGACTCATGTTTCTCCCAGACTGGTTGACGTGCACTGTCCTAGAGGCAGTAGTCTCGCTAATCACATTTCCTTCCACATCTGAATGCCAATACTGCAAATCTACCGTAGCACACACAAAAAATAATTGTGGTAACTTGGACCTATTTCTGGTGGAGCTTTAACTAACTGTAGATGCAGCAAAACTCTGCAACACGTTCATATTTAAGGAAGTTGTAAAGGTTTTTAATTGCTTTATTTTCGCTGCCTTCGCAAGGATTGTAGACTAACACATTTTCTCTAGAGAGAAGGGCAAGTCATCTAGTTAATAAAAACTTGTGTCCGATAGAGTTAGATTAGGGATCCTTTTTCAATAGAAATGACGACTTACAGCATGAAACGAAATGCAGTGAAGTCATTGCATTTTCAGTGGGTAGGCTGGGCACAGGCAATTAGAGCAGATATATGGGGCCATATTATCAAGGAACGGCGATAACGTTATCGCCGCTTTAGCGGCAGGAAACTACTGCCGCTAAAGCGGCGATAATGGGCTTGATAATATGCCCTTGTGAATTCCCATAGAAGCCCATGTTGACACCAGAACCTGGGCTTCTATGGGAGTTCACAAGGGCATATTATCAAGCCCATTATCGCCGCTTTAGCGGCAGTTTTCTGCTGCTAAAGCGGCAATATTGTTATTTCCGTTCCTTGATAATATGGCCCTAAGGGGCATATCAGCAACACCCGGCGATAATAATCGCTCAGCGCTCTTAGCGTGAGGATAATTATCGCCGGGTAACGTGGATTTTTATCGCTGAGATAGCGTGCTATTAGCAACGCTTATCTCCTCAGCGATAAAAATCCTCACGCTAAGTGCCTAACGTGAGGTTATCGCTGGAAACCCAGCGATAATCTCACGTAGTGTGGCGTTAGCTTGCTGATAGGGACTCACAAACTTAGCCATGAGATCCACCTTCCATAGGATATCATGGCTAAGTCAGTCCTGAAGCAGGCGTAAGGAAAGTAGCGATAACAGGGGTTATCGCTACTTTTCTTGCCGCTATGCTTCATAGCGTGGGGCTTGATGATAGGAGAAATGTCGCTTAGCGACATTTCTCCTGTCATGTTAGGTCAGGAACGCCCACTTTGCATCTCATTAGAGATGCAAAGCTGGGCGTTAGGAATCCCCATGCTAAAGCAAGGTTTCACGCGTTAGTGTGGCCTTGCTAATTAGGCAATAAAATTATCGCCGCTTTTCGGCCGAAAACGGCCGCAAAAGCTGCGATAAATTTTTATCGCCAGCTTGTAAATATGCCCCATAGTTAGTTAAAAAGACAGCTCATTCAGTAACGTGATGAATGTTTTCTCAGCTGTGTTCACAAAGTGCCATTAAACTTACATTGCTCCTAAATGCATTATTTGATAAATGGATTCTTTCTAATGTCACCCATAGTTCGTCACACTGTAGGCCACTAAACAATTTATTCCTCTGCATATTGATTTGGTTCAGGTATTAAAAAAACTACAAAAATTTTAAGAATACTTCACCCTTACTTGCTAACCAACTGATTAAGCAAACTCTCAGGGTATCCATTCGCTCTTAGCTCATCTAACACTGGGAAGACTCTCTCAGGATATTCGTTTAATAATGATCTGTTTCATAAAAATGCTGATCTATCTTTTGTGCCTGATACGCTTCTCTTTCTCTTTTCATCCAGTATTTCTGCGCTTTCATGGTGTACATCATGTGCACTTTACAGTCACGGCCGGCAAAGGTAGGAGCTTTGGGCGGTGCGTGGGTCGGGAATGTCGACATATGATGGGATAAGTTAAATTAAATTGTAATAAAAATAAAACCACTTACCTTGCGCTCACCGCATCACTGACTCGGTGATGCGGCAAGAGCAAGGTAAATGGTTTTATTTAAAAAAAAATATTTAACTTATCCTGTCGTATGTCGACTTCCCCGACCGCCACTCGACCTCTGCCTTACCGCTCTTACCTGTGCCGACTGCCACTCACGCTTTAGTATCACACTTTGTGCCGATAGCCAAGCAGAGAGCAGACAGCAGTACTGTCTCGTACTGGTAAACCATTCTAAATTTCATGGACAGACCCCAATGGCTTTTGCTAATTTATTGGCGCCCAAATCTTTGGGGGTCATACATTTGCTTCATAAGCTTCATGTTGCAACCTTATGCTCGAACATCACTCGCTGTGGCTGCAGGCACACACCAGCAGGTCTGTGCTTAAACCTGTGAGGTATGCAGCATTACTTTATGAACGCAAGCGACTATTAAATCACTGAGTGCACCTGAGCATAATTGATTGTGTGGGTGAGCTACAGACTTCCCATACCATCAAAAGGCAGCTGCCTGAAGGGCCCTACTAGGATGGGTGCAGTCCTATACTCCAAGGACATGCATATGAACAGGGAACGCCAACAAACTCAAACAATTCACACAGTGGTTGAGCAATCAGACACCAAACATCAAATTCAGTATGACCAATAACAATACCAAAATAGAATTTCTGTATATCACAATATTATAGAAGATTGACACCTAGCACCAACAGTACACACAAACTCAACTGACAAGAACAGTATTTTCCGAAATGACACCTTTTACCCAAGAAGCCTAAGGTATAACTTGCCTCATGTATAGTTCTTGAGAATTCACAGAAATTGAACAGACAAAGAAACATAGAAGATATTTGCAAGAGAAATTGCAAGATAGAGGTTTTGCAAAAAGAGCTAGTTAAACATGTAGCCAAAAGAACTTGGTGTACCCCACAAGAGTCTCTACTAAAGCAAAAACAGAAAGAAAAACAACAAGCCATGGAACATGTTACCACATTTAGTCCCTCAAAGAATCAATTCAAGAACATTACCAATCAAAATGGGTATATTCTATCAACACTGTATAACATGTAACCGGTCCAAGGACACTGTAAATGTGGAGAATGTTCAGTTCTCAGACTACAGAAGGCATAATGTTCCAAAATGAACAAAAGAAGACCAGCCACAAGGCATTTTCGAAATGTAAGACCAAAAGCGTTATACGTGGAATATTTTTGTAGCTTTTTCAAAAACGTGCAAATTTGCAAATATTATGTGAAAATTATTTTCGGAAATTAATGGTTTTGATGATGAATAGGGTTGTAACCAATTAAATAATTATGTTGCACCTGAAACAAATTTGTTATGTCTTTTGGAAGGATAATTAATACTACCACATATTCGTGTGAAACACGATTTATTTTTTGAATGGGCAAGGGTTCTGGTGTTCTGCTCATCTCATTCCCTGCTCATTCTCCCTCCCAACCAGTGTGCTGCTGCAAACCATATTTCTACTCATTTCCATGGAGCACCAAATGAATAACGTCAAAGAATAAAAAATGTACAACTGTTTTAGAAAGCATGTATTGTGAATGAAGCTACCATCATGTCCCCACATTATAATTTTAAAGGACTTTCGCTGGAAGTTCCATTGTAGGTGTGCTAATTCTCTGAGCCACTGTTTAAGAAATGTTTCATTTTGTGCTGTGCATCTCCAGGGTGTAGTTAAGGGAGAAGATGAAAAATGTCCCTTACCTAAGGAAATGGGGAATTATCATAGATTTACAATATTATGTTGGTATTTCGAATTTGCCAATGTGACTCTAACCATGACCATACCATGCTGAATTTGCAGAATCTATCAATAGTTTGTGTGAATTGTATATAAAACCTTAGGGGTCTAGGGACCTGGGGGCTTACACCTTTATTTCTGTGGGCATTATTTTTTTCTCGAGAATGTCAATTTGTACCTAGATTTCCTATTGGGATGCTTTCAGTACTGTTTATAAGTTTGACTCTTCGGTTTTACCTACAGTTTCTTGCTTAGGGTTTTTTGCTAATTTGTATGACTCTGTACTTCTACATCTGAGCCTTCTTTGCTATTCATGGATTTACACCTGTACTGCATTTATCCATGATTCTCCATTAGGTATAATTGTCTCCTATTTTTGATAAAGATTTCAGTTATTTATGCATTCACATTTGTATTCAGAGTTACTCTGCTGAGGATTGTAGTATCTATTGCTATAACAACTGGAGGCTTTGGAGTCAAACGTATTAGATAAAAATCATGGTATTCAGAATATTGGGGTTCTAATGATTTTTGGGGTTCAACTCCGACAATATGCGATCCCTATATTGAGTTGTACATAGAAAAAAATAAACAAGAATGCAGAAAGAGGAATAACCAATGCAAATTCTGTATAAAAAGAAAAGTGATTGCAGCACATGTGGTGAAACACTACATTTAACATTAACATGGTGAGAATGAAATCAAATGGTATGTGCTTGAGGTAATGCAATCAAACCACAAAGGAGGAAACCTAGATCAATATTTACTGAAGAAAGAAGACTTTTTGATTTAGAAATTTGACACCATCAGCTCTGGATTCCAGTTATTCCAAGTATCATCCAAGACCATGACTTGCCATATACAATATACAACCCATTTATTTCAAGTATCATTCAAGAAAATGACTCGTCATATATACTATCAATTCATTAGTCCATTTGAATTAGCCCCTTTCTCATCCCCCCACTATGAGCCTCTTGCTGAATAAAAAATGTTGTCTCCTAGTCTGAATACCGCATGTTATTCGCAACAGATATCCGCTCAGACCAGATTAAATGATAGATGCATCCGTTCTCAACTCCATAGAAGTGCAGGCAGGCGCGCAACACCCATTGGGCTCACCGGGCTTCAGCCCCCCCCCGTCATGTGTGTCAGCCCGGCTGAGACAGCCTCGCGGGCTGTCGTCCGTCAAATTGCAGCCGCACCTGAGTACTTCACGGGTCTTTAAAAGACCATTTACACGTTAATTAGGCTTTTGTTGCGTTTTCGCCCCTTCTTACAGCCACTCTGCCTATGGCTGGAAGACTTAGCCCCCCCCCCGAAATCTTTTTCAGCCCCCCCCGAAATTTGGCTCTAGTTGCCCGCCTGAGTGCAGGATATAAGAGAACACCGCACAGAACATGGTTTTCACTTAGGGCATATGCAACATGACAAGAACTACATCTCCCAATATTCCTTTAGCTATGAGACCCCACATTAGGGTACCGCTTCGCATGGGTTGTAATCACGGAGACTGATGGAACTCGCTGCAGACGTGGCCAAATGTACAGTTCAGAGAAAACGCAAGCTCATCTGCCGGAGTCAAACTGACAGATTTTCAAAACCGGAGAACGAAAAGTTACAAACAAAATTGGTAGATTTGCCACAGCGCCATTCTCAAGAAGGAGCCTATATGAGGGCACAGACTGCCAGCAAGTACATGCATCACAGGATGCATAGGTATGTGGCTTCACGTAAACATTGCTTTTATGCCTAACTAAAGGAACATCTGTATTCAATTGCTGAGACATTTTGGCCTTTAACTGGGCACATACTCTCTCCAAACGCTATGTCTGCACTGATCAGGTAGGGCGCACAGTACTGTGCTCAAGTTCACTTGGACTATAGTTCTTACTAGAACGTCTAATTCAAGCTGAACATTTGTATTTTATTCCCAACTTCTGCCTAACAATGATATTCGAGATTTTCAAGGAACGTGCTTCACCTACTGGGTGATTAGTAGTGTGAAGCACACGCCATTCAGATCAATTACAATTTAGTTGAAAAACAGTTACAAATGGTAATGAGTGAAAGAGATTTCTTTTCTTGTCTTAAATAGTTTTATTCATTTTCTTCAGGTGCCCTTCCTTTAGCCAACATGTGTTTCGTCGTTCCTGGGAGATATCCCTACGTCTGGGCTAAAAGTAATACAGATACCACCATTGCTTTGTGATATTTTGACACAAAATACATATAAAGGATTACACTACATGCTCTTTTACAATTTGAAAGTACTTAGAGCACCATCACACTCACTGTGTATCCTGGTTAACATTACAATGTGGCAACCTATGGCAAAATACTTCAGGAAGTTTTTAAGGTTGTTGTCTTGTAACACACGGTGCAAAAAGCTATCAAACCAACATGCCCAGAGTGACAGAACAGTCATTGTTCTGAACTTCAAGCACGTGAATGCAAGTTCTAAAACATGTATCGCGCTTGAGTGGCATACGTGAATTATGCTTACATATTTCCTTAAAGTCCAAATGTGAAGGAGTCTTATGTCTCTATCCTGGATAGAGGAATTATACATTTTGTCAAAGTGTGGCCGCAATTGAGAAATATTTGGTACCTCGTCTGTTGAAACCTATACTCGACAAATAAATTACAACATAGAGACGAGAAATATTACGGTAAAAAAATATATACATTGACCATGAATTGAGACGTGTACAGATATGGTTAGAATACCATGATGGCTTTCCTCCTGCCTAGAGTAAAGCAGCATAGGAGGTCAGTAAGTCTGGTTCTCCTCGGCATATCTCAATCCGATATGTAGAAAGGCCACAGATTCAAGTCGTTTGCATCAAGGGACGGTATTCCCTCTGTAGGGGTGAAATGTGAGGATGCGTAGATTTAGGGCATGAGCAAATGTAGTCGCAGATAGTATGTTGAACTCGTCCGGTAAAGTACTTACCCCAATTTTACGGCAAATCAGGCACTGTGTTTACAGTAGATTATTGTTGGCAGAATAAATTAGCTGCCAAGGATTATCAGGGCTCGAAATAACGAGGTGATCCCTGCAAGTATAAAACCATGTCTGAATAAAGCACGTAAATATAAAAAAAGGCATGCTTAGCAGCAAGGTAGTAACATAGTTAACAAGAGTATGGATAGTGACTCAGTGTAAGCAATATGTAATACGTAGCCACTGCTTACATCACTGATACGTATATGGGAAAACTATATTTGGGTCTGAATGAGTCCCAAAACTGGTCTTGGCAATGTAGGTAAATATACAGAATAAAGGTACTAAGCAAATGTACCAGGTTCCAATGGAACTAAAAGTTGGTGTATATTAATGAAAAAAGAAATATGGGATGGAGAGGGGCAGGCTGGGAAAGTAAAATTAAAAATAAACATTTAAACCGGGCATGGAAAAGATATGGCCAACGTGTATGTCACTATGACATGGGCAAAGTGTAGTAAACTGAAGATTGTTCCTAAAAGGCCGGATATACTCCAAACGTTGAGGTACAGCAGTAGAAATGTATTGCAAATCGACTCTCTATAGCCCACGTGGCAGTGGCAAATGGATACCTGGAAAAGTGGCGCCATTATAAAATGCAGAGGGGCTGATGACAAACGCCTCCACTCCAAATTTGGAGAATAGATACTTAACCATTATGGGTGCTAATATGCTAATATTTTTAATCACATATGGAAGCAATTGTGAAAAAAATAACAATAAATTGAGATGAAGTCAATAGAAATATCTACATACTACACGTGACGTTAGCAAGTATGTAGGTAGAAAGGTGGCGCCGTTTTGAAATGGAGAGGGGCCGATGAGAAAAGCTTCTACTCCTACTGTGGGGAATAAGCACCTAACCCTTATGGATGCTAATATGCCATTAATTTAAATCGCATACGGGAGCAATTATGAAAGGAAATCAAATAAATTGAAAAGAAGTAAATAGAAAATTGCAGACAAATAAAACAAAATGGTCCATGAATTGGGTCACAAACTACACATAGATTAGCCATAATAATTTACAGAAAATAAATGTGACTAAATTAGATGGCACAGGTGAGTCCGTGAAGCCCAGACGGAGGCGGGTGTGTAGATATGAGCAACAGGGTAAGGTTGCCCTAACCAGCCTTAAAATGGGCACCATCTAGGAGTCATATGATGTGAAAAGATGGTATGCAGTATCATTGTAAAGAAACATGATAAGAGAACAGTGAATAATGTTTTCTGCAGGGGAAAATTGGAATAGGATTCTCTAAGAAGTATTGGTATCTGTATGATCAGAGCCTGATCAAGAGTCCTAAATCAGGCCATGTATTTGATTTGGCGCCATCTAGGAGTCATATGATGTGAAGTGAAGGTATGCAGTATTATTGTAAAGAAATGTGATAGGAAAGTCTGCGAATATCGTTCTCTGCAGAGGAAAATTAAAATAGGAATTCTCTAAAAAGTATTTGGTATCCGTATGATCAGAAGCTGTCAGGCCATGTAATTGGCTTAAAATGTCAGGATAAGTAAGGCAACAATATGCATAGGGAATGGTAGTTAGGAATCCCATAATATTCATGAATCCTGCGAAGCCATCAAATGGGAAGAGAATATAAGTCACTAAGAGTTGTTTAAATTAGATTGTAATCTATTGCAAAAAGAGAGAGATCAAACAGCCAAGAAATACTGTAAATCGTGGTCAATGTTTAGTCCCTCCTCCACTGCTCTAAGGCGCATAATCCACGTACCCTCATGTTTTCTGCGTTTCAATTCTCTGTTGCCCCCACGAGGATCTCTTATGACATGTTCAATTCCATAAAATTTGAAACTTTTGGTGGATCCTTGTGCTTTACAGATGTGTGTGTGTGCTGCAATTGGATATCTGCCATCTCCCTGTCCAGGGGCCCTCATTTGTTCACTTACTTGTTCCTTGAGAGGTCTGATTGTACTGTCCCAATGAATCTTGTCACATTTACATACAATTACACATGTCTATGTATAGAATTTATAAAGCACGACTGATACTCCGAGGAGTGTCCTGGCGCTACTGTAGAGGGGACATCAGCCAGTATACAACATATTTGATATTGCAGTTGATATTAGTGTGAATTGCATACATATTGTTAGCATCAGTACCAAGTTCCTTGGTCTTGTCCTGGTCCCACTTACACATTCCACAATGCCCCCATTTTAAGAAATCATGAGGGTACTGTGACAGCCACTGACTCTGTGGTTCACTAACCGGGTAGCTGGGGCTTAGAATGGAACTCAATGATTTACCCTTGCGAAAAGTAATGTGTGGTCTTGTGGTGATCGATCCTTCCACTGTTTTGTCAGCCTTTAAGATGTGCCAATGTTTATTCAGACTTCTCGTAAAACGTCTGACACATATGTGTAATCAGTAATCCTTCTAACTGGTGTTGTCAATTCCTACTTCGATTATGTCACTTTTAGAAAGGTGCTATTTTCTTGCCTTAGCCATTTGGTGCCTGAAGCCTGTCTCTGGGTCACATGACAGGGAGTAGTTGACAGTTGGGCTATGTGTATTCCTCCTAGACAACCACACACAATGGGAAGCTCAGGTGACTGGATGGGCCATCACTGGCAGGATGGAAGGGAGGATCTAGCCCAGCCCCACGTACAATTGAATAGGCTGTGCCCTGCCTCCACACAAAAGGCTGCAGACCCCCTGTAGTTAGTCTGGAGCGAAGACAGGAAGGCAGGGTGCCTTGGGACTTCAAAGGAAATTTCTAGAACTATCTCCCAGCTTCCTGAGGAAGGATTTTAGGTATAAATATTGGACCTGAGACACTACCTCTACAGTACACTTCTGGACCAGAGGATAATCTGCCAGGAAGAAGGACTGCAGTGCAGTTAAAAGGACTTCCACTCTGCTGTGCTGACCTGCTGCCTGCTGCCCTCCAGCCTGGGGAGGAAGAACTGGACCTGCAACTTCAGCTTGAACCTAGGGCTCCCAGAGTGACTCCAAGCACTGTCTACTGGCCTCCTGATCTGAGTCTCAGAGACATAAAAGGCCCCCAACATCCTGCACCAGACCCTGGACCCAGCTGGAGTGAGTTTCTGACCTCCAGGTGTTGCCCCTCAGGTAATGGACCCTTGGTGTGGTTCAGTCAGCTGAAACCAGGCTTTTAGGCTCTTCACGGATGAGTCTGTTCATACTGAGACCTTGCTGCTAACCCCGCAATCCAGCACCAAGGTACAGCAGCCCGTCTATTCATGCTCCAGCATCGATGGTTTGCAGGGACCGCCAGCACGAAGCTCCAGCAATGCTAGCCCCTTACGCCGGTTAGCTCTTTGGGCTATGCTGACAGCCAAATGCATTGCACCTGGCTTGGCAACTGTATTTTTTATTGATAATAAGATACAGGCAAGATACAGGCTAAGACATTGATCAACCATCCCAAGGTCGAGGCGAAAGCAGTATTGGACATCAAATAAAACTTTATAATCATCCGCCCAGGTCAATAACCTCTTCAACAATAAATGCCCAAAATTTTATCCCCAGAACTAATCGAAGAAATAGGGCAATAACAAGAGACAGACCGCGTCTTTGGAAAAAGACTGCTTAGCAACAGTATGATAAAAAAAGTAATCAGGGGGACCCTAAGTGCTAAATTGAACTTAAAAACATCCAGAGGTAACCCATCAGGACCATGGCCCTTATTCGAAAGAAGCTCCTGGATAGCATCATAAACCTCTACATAAGTAAAATTAATACATACTCATTCGCTGAAGGCAGAGATGAACCAGAAGCAGAGATGGGCACATCATACATTGCTTTAAAATGGCTGAACCAAAAGTTCAGAAAGAATTGTAGAGAGTAATGCAGGCTCCACGGAGGGTTTAAATAAAGGATGATTGATAATTACCCAAACCTATCCCTAAATTTGCTGGCACACAACAGTTGATCCCATTCTTCTTAATGCAGAAACTTTTTATGATACTTCAGAATTCTCTTATAAGAGGCATAACAAATAGGGACCCATGTTTGATCTTTGGGTGTAGCCTTCAGTGACTCCAACAGTGCGTGTGTGCCCCAGAGCATTGGTAATCAAACCATGTGCCCTAGAACGTTGGAAATAAAACCATTTAAGGGTTTGCAGCATGATGATAAGGAATTACATATCAAGAAGGATTTAATTTTACCATAAATAACGGTAAAGGAACTAAAAATGGAGGCATCAGGAGAATTAATATTCAAACAGGTGTCAACACTGGACAGACAATCTCTAAAGAGATCATAATAACAAACATTAGAAAGGACCTAGTTTCACCTAAGGTGACTCTCTTGCGCATGAGAGCTAACATTATCCAAAGGGAATTGTACAAGGCAAATGTTTTTACGAATAAAATACTCTGTTAAAGGTTATGATCATTCAATGGGACCCAGACAGCCTCAAAATTGGAAGCAAATGGATCATTAGTGAAGAAATAAAAAGATAATCAATCACACTGGATCAACCTCTGCCAACAAAAGTGGGATCATTCTGTACAAAAGAGATCTCAGTGTAGGTAGAAGATGATTTCAAATCACAAATAATCAAATTCATATGTTCCCCCTGAGACGTATGTATAAAATGCATAGCCTCAGATGAGGCAGTGTCCACGCGACAGTGCAAAGAAAAATACCCCCAAAAATAGGGGTGTGAATTAAAATTATAAGCTATAATAACAAGGCTATTAGTGGTACTAGAAATTGGCAATCTATAAAGAAAATCTCTGAGAGCCTGTGCTTGATCAGGTGATCCAATCTGGGAAAAAGCATTATAAAAATAAACTATAAATGAACTTCAGAAATTAGGAAGGGCCAATGAACCAGCAGTCAGATGGAGCGAGTTGGTATTAATCTCCTAGGCTCTAAAGACTAAATGCAAAGCAATCAGATTGTGAAGACCACCACTGGCCCCCATGGTTTGATAATATAGCAGGTACAGAGAAAGAGGAAAAAAAACATCCAGGAATACATTTTAATCTGTGTCCCAAGTTTCTTGAAAACACACAATTTGACATTTGTGCAGGAAAGAGTGGAACACCTCATTACCCACTTTGTGGGCAAACCCAGCAGTATTCTAGCTTAAAAATGTTAAGATGTCTGAAGACTCTGGGAGCAATCGGTTACCTTCCACGCTAGAGGACAGGTTCTGATCATGAGTAATGGTCAGTCTATCATTATCGCAAATCTAGTAGAAGTGAATATGCTACATTCGGGCAAAAAGTCAATGATCGCAGTTTACAGGAAACAAGGTGCAATTTCAAGACAAGTGCGGTGGAGCCCTGGCTGGATACAAGAGGTAGTTCTAGATAGTCCTGGTGAAAATCTTGGCGACAAAAAGAGTTTCTAAGTCTCACCTCAGAAAGGGACTGTGACATTTTTTTAGAAAAAGTGATGAAATGTATTCTATTCTCAATGCAGAGTAGAACTTTCGCAGTTTTTTAGATCAAAAGTCGTCCATGCGTGGGTCTTCTCTGAAGCCGTAAGCTCCATAGTGGAACCGAAGGCCGAATACCAAAGAAGGTTTGTCCTGCAGTCATTCTGGAAATTTAAGGACTTCTGGATGAATATTTTCAAAGTCCAAACAAAGAATGGGACACATTTGTTTTTTCTGAAATGTGGCAATTTTGAGAGGGACGAACCTGAAATCCAATCTGATGCTGTATAACTGCTGGTCAGATACTCTTTCCAGTGTGAAGAGTTAGAGCTCTGGAGGGAACGTTTTAAAAAACTTAAAAACTCTCTTCTGGTGCACAACTACTTCTAAGGCCCCCAGAACCTTGGGGAAACACTCAAGAGACTCTCAAGGTGTAAGGCAGATGCCACCATTGGGTACAGTGTCTACTAGTCAGCTGGACATTTCAGGAAAATAGCCACCTGCAGCCACATAGGAGGTCAGCCAACTGACCCTTCAAATCTACATCTTTGACCTGGGGTCAAGAGGGAGCAGGTCCAGGCCTTCGGGTCCCCTCACAGGTCTAAAAGAGCAGGTACAAACCTTCTTGTGTTCTTACATAGGGTTAGAAATTGTTCTGAGGAGTTGCCTTTGTGTGCTACAATTATGTGTGGCACAGATTAGTAGGTGGGGATGACTCCTGGCTCTTCTCTAACCAATGTAGTAAAAATTCCAAAGGGCAACCCAGCCAATACTAATTCTGCAGTACAGATTATTCCCAAAATCGAAGATGAGGAAACCCTTCTCCCCTTCCACAGAGCCTATGTGCCTACCCAGAGGTGTGGCCATGGTAATGACCATTCCCCTCCTCAGTGGTCACCCAAAACTGGTTCTGGGGTAGCTTTCCTCGCACTGTTTTTGCTGCCTTGTTGGCTATGAGGACAAATGGTCGGGTTTTTCCATGTGTCACCTGATATTTACTTGTGATAGGGCAGGACCTTTTGTACTTAGTAAATATCTTAGGCCTACCCAAACTGGTCTTCCCGCGATGGGAAGTAAACACCTGTCCACTCCCAGACATTGTAGCAGCTCTGGGAACAGCTTTTATGCCTTATTAAGGTCAAGCACTTGATTGAAATTTGATGGAGGGATAATGCAGATTAGCCTCTAGGAGCCTCAGGCAGGTAAGATGTTGCTTTCCGAAGTTACTTTTTCTACATATTTAATAAAAATCTAACGTCACCATTCAATTTATCTTTTAATAAGTATGAAAAAGAGTGGTTGGACTAATTTTCTAGCTGGTCCCAAACCCGAGTTACAGAATTAAGATGTTAATCTGTACTCTAGTTTTCTCATATGACATCCATTGCCTTCGACAGTGAAAATAGCTTTTGGGTGCTTGTCACATGTGACATAGTAAAATTAGGGGCCAGACATACTAACATTAGCAATTATGATTTCCAAATTGCGAATCTTACCAAATTGCCTTTTGGAAATCACATTTCCTAATTGTTGGACTTGACCGTTTTCGGCTAAAGTTCCCTAAACTTTTTGCTTTTCCCCCTCAACCTTTTTTTGACATGGTGTTACCAACCTAGATGCTTTGGGCACTTTGTCAGTGCTGATCACTGTCAAGGTGCAGGTGCTCCCTGTGTAAAGTGTAATGGTAATTGGTTGTCTATGATTGGTATGTTTGCCTTACTAGTAAAGTCCCTAGTAAAGTGCACTATGTGTCCCAGGGCAGGCAGGTAATGCAAATGCTACTAGTGGACCTACAGCACTAATTGTGCCACCCACACAAGTAGCCTTAAAGAAAGAACTCAGGCCTGCCACTGCTGTGCCTGCGCACAGTTTGTTAAACTGCCATGTTGTCCTGACAAGTGCACCCACGTGCCAGGCCTTACCCTTCCCTTTCTATGCACATCAGGCACCCCTATGGTAGGTCCAAGGTACCCCCTGAGCAGGGTGCAGTGCATGTGAAAGGTAGGACATATACTAAGTGTGTACCATGTCCTGACAGTGAAATAATCTTCATTTCGTTTTTCACTGCTGAAAGGCCATCGTGTCCATAGGATAGAATGGGGAGGCTGTGTAATATGTTTTCCAGCCTATCTTCCCAAAGGCTTAAGATGGAGAGGTGAAGTTTAGTGTGCCTGAACTCACAATGTAATAACACATCTTTTTATGAGGGTGGTTTTTGCATTGTGTGTTTAGAAACCACTCTTTTAGAAGTGGCTGGGATTTTGTGCTCTAACATTTCTGTGTGGCTCTGCCTGGTTGTGGATTGACTGTCTGGATTTGAAAGTGATAGGATCTGGGGAATGTCTTGACCCAGGGAAGGAGGTGAGACAGCAACAGGCTGACCTGCATCTGGAGTGTAGGGGAGAGGAGTAGCCCCTCGAGGTGAAAAGGCCTGGGCTGCGGCCATAAAACAATGGTCTCATCTTCTGCTGAGTGATTGAGAATCCAGACCCCCACTAATCAAAGGAAGAAGGTGTCACAGGCAGGAAGGCACTCTGAACTGGTTTGAACAGGGGGAAGTGCCCCCCTGAACACAAAGACTTCAAAGACATTTAGCGGTATAACAATGAGAGCTGAAGCCCCTGAACTTTGGAGAAATGGATTGATCAAGACTGAAAAGGATTGAACCTACTTCGTGGTCAAGAGGAACCTCTGCCAAGGAAGAAACAGCTGAAGTGACTGAAGGAAAGGACTGACCCTTGCTGTGTGTTCTGGGGCTGGCCTGCAGTTTGCTGCTTTAAGCAAGAAGAAGCTAAAGGGACTTTGCTGTGTGCTCTGTCCCCCTGCTTGAAAGGACTCTGCTGTGTGCTGTGTCTGGAAGTAACTTATCCCCAAGAGCCCGAGGTGAGCTGGCTCCCTGTTGCGGAAAATCAGGAGTACAAAAGTTTCCAGGAGAGTCTCAGCGACGCTGTGTGCGTGTGCTTTTTGCAGCCTTAGGCCCTCGTAAGAATTGCCCTGTGATTGTGGGCACCTGGAGTCCAAGCGAGTCTCAGTGACGCTGTGTGCGTGTGCTTTTTGCAGCCTGAGCCATTTGTGAGGATTGCCCTGTTATCATGCACCCGGAGTCCAAGTGAGTCTCAGCGAGGCTGTGTGCGTGTGCTTTGTGCAGCCTGAGACCTTCGTGAGGATTGCCCTGGTATCGTGCACCCGGAGTTCAAGTGAGTCTCCACGACTCTGTGTGCGTGTGATTCGTGCAACCTGAGACCTTCGTGAGGAGTGCCCCGTGATCGTGCACAACCGAAGCTCAAGTGAGTCTTAGCGACGCTGTGTGCGTGTGCCCTGTTGCAGCCTGAGATCTTCGTAGCACCAGCAGCCCGGACAGGCAGTCCCAGAGAAGCTGAGCAGCCGTCCCAAGCCTGCCGTTGCCAAAGCGGGACCTCGAACCAACCCCGCCGAGGGAGGGTATGAGTTCCACTGCCCGGAATCCCCAAAGATTGCATCTGAGGCTCAAGTCGCGGGAAGAAGAGAGGAGAATGGGGTCGCACCCCCCAGGTAACGTGTGTCGCTGCCTGGGGCGGGGTGCAGGCTCGGAGAGAGACGCTATCAGCCTCTCCCATTCCTGCAGCGCAAGCCTCTGCTTCGGCTCATATCGTGGCACGTACTTGCCAAGGAGTGGCAGTACCGGGGCCAGAGTGTGGAGCTGCACTTTGGTTCACACCATACCCGTGTGGGGCCATCTGTTGACAGAAGCTGACCGCGAGTCAGTACGAGTGGCAGAGAGACAGCCTAAGGCACCGTGATCGGTGCTGGAGTGTATTACGCTTTGCATTATTTCTGCATTACGAACTACCTGATTAGTGTATTACGCATTGCATTATTTCTGTATTCCGAACTACCTGATTGTTGCATTACGCATTGCGTTAGGTTGCATAACGAACTACTTGATTGTTGCGTTACCCATTGCATTATTTTGGCATTACGAGCTGCTTGATTGTTGCATAACGAACTGCATTATTTTTACATTGCAAAGTGCCTGATTCTAGCATTATGAACTGCATAGCATTGCATTAGGACTGCTGTGGATCATTTAGAATTGCTCATTAATATCGCCAGAACTTATAAGGGCTGGCTTGCCTAACAACCGGCCAGGAGGAATATTACAAATACGTTTATATTGTGTAGTCTCATCGCATATCTTTTTATAGAAATTTATACTCGATTTTATGAAACTCGTGTGGAGTCCATTGTGGTGTCATCATTGGGTTACTGAGAGCGTCGTTGCAAATACTTTACACACTTGCCTTGAAGATAAGCCTTGCTGCCGAGGGGGTGAGCGGGGGCTATCTGAGAAGGTTTCCTTCCTTTCCCTGACGTGGAAGCAAGGGTCCCTATTGGCCTAAGGTACCTACCTCAGCCAACTATCAACCCCAAGGTCTAACACTAATGTACTAAAGTGTTGTAAAATGCAAGTGAGCAATTACTAGTGGGTCGCCAATCGACCTACCTGGTGACTATTAATGAGGTAGTTAGCAATTTGTAAACCACTAGGAATCCAAGCCATTACAGGGATGGTGGCCGGCTGGGGTCAGCAAGCTACAATGTCTAAGATTGCTTGTCAATAAAGCAGACTTTTTTTTCTAAAATGCTGCCCTTTCTCCTTAAAGAAAACGAGACCACGTTCAAAGATAAAAGATTATTTCTTATTTTTTTGTTTGTTTAAGAAGATTAAGTGGTCCAGTCAATTTGCTATCATACCAGGTGATTGCAGAGAATGATTTTATTTTCTTACCTGGGCCCGCTCAGCTACACTACTAAAAAATATAGAACATCTTGAGTGGGGAAATATATCAAAACTAGCAGCTATGAAGGGAGAAACCTTAAGATGATGTAATGAAAGCACACAGGAAGTAAGTTATCAGTAAGGAGAGTAAGAAGGAGTCGCATTTGGATAAAATGGTACTGCAAATTGTGCATCAGAAGCGGAAAACCTACCATTCGAAGAGCCAGCAAAATCGGTGATAATATGTTGTATGTGCTAATCCACTGTTGTAAACTATTTGGTACTGTTTGCAGCAGTTTTCTAAAGAAGGTGCAAAGTGCAAATTAATTTGTTCTGATGTGAGAGTGGGAATAGAATGGCGCTATTAGATGACACTGAGGGCTCGGAGAAGGCACTTCAGATGTTAAAGTAACTCAACTTCCCTCATTCTCCGTGAACAAAATGATCCCTTGTGGACCATTGGCAACAGTGATTATTTTGAGTACAGAAGGCAAAGCCAGGACATAGAAAAGTAATGTATCACAATAATAGATATTTAGTTCATTAAACCTATTTGAGGCTCTATAGCCAGACAATATGAAACCACCCTATGACATAACCTGAAAGTACTGAAAGTGATGCACAGTCTATTGTTTACACTCTAAAATTATATCAAAATGTACTTTCTCTGACTAGTGTGTCTGCTTTTCTTCTGTCTCGTCATAGTCTGCATAAAGATCATTAGAAGATGTGCCTTTTATAAACCGCTCCCATATAATTAGGGGAAGAAGAGCAATTGCCTTTAAAGGAAACAATTCATGCAGTTTTGGGAAAATACATTTTCAGTTTGTTTATTTATAGGGTTTAGTAGTAGGTGATACCTTCTTTCAAACCGACCCCCTTATTTTCGGAAAAAGATACCGAGGAACAGGGGGATTCGACGTTTCAAGCATACAAGGCAAATGGCCTAACCACTGGCCAACTTCTCCAAAAAGGTTCTCCTGCCCTTCCTAATTCTGCAACATTAAGTAATAAAGTCGGTGCACACATACTTCATGTGCTTAATTAATCCGAATCCATCATTCCTACTCCACAGAAACTACTTTCTAGACCCACTCGAGGTAGCATTTCTACCTTAATTGGTGACAGTATCTATATTCAATAAGGCCTACTGGTGAAAAATCTTTACCTGTACGAGTCTTTTTTAAGCCTTCCAAGTCCTTGGTAACAAAACTGTCAAACTTCTCCTTGTTCTATTTTTATGCATCCACCAAAATCCCACTTAAATAAGAGAGTTTAAAAAACATGAATTTATGATTTGAGGATGGAATATTATGCAGTGCTGAAAAGGTTCCTTCTTGTTGGTGCATTCAATGTTCTTTAGTTGCTTCGTTTGGTGCAGGCACATTGTGGTTTCAGGTTTCTCTGCCACTGTCTCAGATGTATACGTTTGTCTGATTGGCCGGAGCTGAGGGCACACTGTCACAGAAGCAGTTCTGCTTTCATGCTCATTGCCACCAAGGCTGCTGATAACAGCCCGATATTTTCTCGGACAGTTCTTTGGCCTCTCATTCATGAACTTGGCAATGCTGATAAATGCCCATTGTCAAGCGTGAACGTGCCTAATAGCAGTTAATGCTGTAATCAATATGTGTGTCAACTTCTGTCGATTGCCTATGGATGAGCTGTGACACTGCCGCTCTCCCCTGTCTCACAGCTGCTTTCTTTGTGGGTGATAACGTGACTTGCCTTCGCATCTCGGGGTTTAGTCCTATATTGCATGCAGGTAATGGACACACACTCATTTCCAGCTCTGCTAAGCAGCTAAAGACCCGCATCGATCCTCAATGAATGGGTGCGAGGCCTTGTCACATTTGAGCACTCACGTGAGAAAGCACCCTTTATTAGCAACGGGCCATGGGTCTTTCGACACCTGCATACATGTCAGTTGCGTGGCAGGCTCTTGCCTGTTTACACGTGTTGGCCTACATTCCTTAAACATACCCCACATTTGTACTAGATGATTGCACGAATGGGAAAGGGAATGCTGTACCTTGGAATGAATATGCACTTTTTTTTCTCAAAAGCTATTGCACCTGCCACCCAGTCTCAAATACCTTACTTCATTCCTAACTGTTTTACACGTACATCAGTGCATCTTTTGCCAGTTTAGGGTGGCGTCTGTCTTCTGGAGTCAGAGGAGGTTTGCAGATGATACAATAGCTAAATGAGAGATTTCCTGCTCTATTCTGTACATAGCGGCTAGTTAAAAAGGTTCTCACTTTAGCATTCTGCACTTTCTCTAGACCTGCACAAGAATTGGTCTTGATTGATACTAAAGAGTGTGGTGGAAACAGTAGCGGCTCGTGGAGGGAGTTCGGTTGGGCAGTGAGGCGGGGCGGGGAAGGGGCTGGGTGGGGAAATGTAAACACCGGAATATGGATGAACGGAGGTAAGTACACATTTAAATTAATAAAATGAATTTCGTTGCGTGCACAGCATCGCTTTTGGGGATGCAGTGCACGCAACGAAATTCGTTTTATTAATTTATATGT
Source organism: Triturus cristatus (assembly GCF_964204655.1). NCBI lineage: Eukaryota > Metazoa > Chordata > Amphibia > Caudata > Salamandridae > Triturus > Triturus cristatus. The sequence goes on along the minus strand of NC_140589.1, from coordinate 495,734,463 downwards.
TAACTTACCTGTAAACCTCCATAATCCATAGTTTACTACCACCCACCCTGCCCTCCCCCTCCCCACGTCACCGCCCTGCAGTTACTCCTACTACCGACCACGGCTGATTATACGTCCGTGCTGTGGCAACCCCGCGCAGTCACCAAATGGCAAGGGGAAATCTCTGGCTACCCTGCGCATGGGTGAGGAGAGCTAACTGATGCCTCCAGGGTCACTGTCAGAAGCCATGCCCAGAGATCAGACCAGCTAGATCTCCCACAAGATGATCTCAAATGTAACTCAGTGATATTGTCTTGTCTCCAGCTCCCTTCTAGTAGGCTGAATTGCACCAGCAACTGTGGATCTCTTCATGGGGTTGTTGTGGCACATTTTGTTTCTTGTTATTAAAACTAGGATCCCTTCCTGTCACACCAAGATGATCTGTATGAACCTCCAGAACAGTTGCTGTAATACAATTTAGCGTGTCTTTAATGACAGAGTGACTTCATCACATCCCCGTGGCTAGAATATTATATAAGTATGCATTAAGTTATGCCATGTAGTTGTCTGCATACAGAGAAATCTTAAGGCACTTTGTGGTGTCTAGTTTGGGAATGAATAGTTAAGGTCTGCTATACATTAGAAACAAAATATTTAAAACGTGGAGCATTTCCTGAGGCTGAGGATTCATAAGTTGACACTAACATCTATTAATAATGAGTGGTTATGGATGGGCCTTTATTAAAGATCCGTGTCATCTCGTTTTGCAGTTTACACAGTGGCTAGTGAGCCTCTGTGCCACATAACAGCGGGGCTCAATAAACCAAGGGGAAAGATGTGGAATATCAACGTCATCACCATCAATACTTTATTCTGCTTAATTTGGCCATAAAATAATTTGGAATATCATATTCGTAGAACCAAGGTCTAAAATCCTTATTCAAGTATTACGGAGGTGCATTTGACAGGTGGAGATGCAAAGATGGCTCACATTTTGGACGTTTCCCCACAAGTCTGCCTTTAACCAGTGCTTTAATGAGTGACAGCACAGCATGAAGACGGTGAGACATTGCTCTCTCATGCATCCCTGCATACAGTTCCCGATTCTCTGAGGTCTGCTTCAAGATTAGGAGGGATGACTATTGTCTTGTATGAAAATGGTACTATTTGGCACTTCTGTTACAGTTAGACGTAAATATGTGTTCATATTAGAAAAAAAAAACAACAACACGCCTCAGTAATTTAGAGTGGATATTTGCACCACCTTTAAAAAGGAACTGAAAGCTCTGCTGTTCAAATACAATGCATAGAGTTTTCCCTATTCCCTGTTCACTTCTGAGTTGATTTATTTACCGGACGTAATGATAGATAACTATATTTGAATGGGGTGTATGCATATGTACGCACCCTGGCATCTAAATTAAGCATCAATATTCAATAATCTTTATTTCAGTTTAAAAAAACCCCATAAAAGGTTGACAATTAAAAAAATGCATTACAATAGTCAACATCATATCATAACAAGCTAAAAACACTGTACCGCCAGGGACGCTGGACACTTCTTAGAGTAATAGACCATTCTTGAATATTAAAAAAAAAATATATATATATACATAAAATCTCACAATTTAACAATTTTGTTTTAAAATGCATTAGAGGAGTATTACATTTCAGGCTACCATAACATGGCATTCAACTAAACGCTTCAAGGCATAAATCTAAATTAGTTTATGGAAAGACACTTTGTTCCTTAATATAGTATAAAAACTAGTCTATAACTAATTGTAGGTTTCATTATATCCTAAAGTGCATGTGCAAAACCGATTAAGTTTCAGGTGTAGCAACCTAGAATTTCAAGCCTTCCCTTGTTCTTATTAAACTTACACCGAATAGATACCTGCTGACACTAAAAACCACTGGTTGTGTGGTATCAGAACGCAATATTCTTTCTGCCTCATGGCAAAATCTAGTGCCAAAAATCAGGCAAATGGGTTTAATCCATTTCCTCCTATATTGTATATATGCTGGGCAGAAGAATAGTAAGTGCAAATCATTCTCTTTTGAGCCTGTGTCGCATAGGACACATTTCCCCACATCCCCATACCTTGAGACCCACTTTACTGTGTTTGCATTTATCTGTAAAACACCATACAGGAATTTCAAATATAGAGACTTTCGTCCTGAAATGGCTCAAACTTCCAGATTATTTTCATTTGGAGGAACCGTGTTGTCAATGATCCTAAATTTGGGCAGTGGGAAGAAGTATCTTGAATAAAGGACTAAAAGGTTTGCTTCAAAAGCTTTTTTGAAGCCATGGTCAATCCAGAGGGGACCTCACAGAAATACTTAAGTCCCAATGTGAAAAACTAGTCATGTATGTGCTTCAACCAAGGCAAACCAGTACCACTTGAGCCTTAAGATTTTCTTAAGCCCTTCTCTATAATGGATGAGTTCATCTGTAGACCACAGGCGGACCCAGAACAATAATGGCCGTAGGTTTGCCTGATCATCTGTACGGTGAAAGTTTAGGTCCATTGCAATCGGGGTTAGCGGTGTGCGGTACAGAAGGCTTACTAATTTCCTCAGAAACTTGTTTTCACCCACCTTAAAAGTATAATTCGTCAGGGGGCCCCACAGTTCTGCCCCATATAAGGATGCTGATTGAGCCCTATATTTATATACCTCAAGGGCAGGAGAGACTGCTTTGGACAAACTACTCTCAAATTTTCTTATTATTGGGAGAGAGTTTTGGAGTAATATAGTTTTACTTTTCTCTAACTGTGGTCTTCATGTCATTTTAGTTTCCAAAGTAATACCTAAATAGTTAAAATCATGCACATATTCTATCTTCTGGATATTGACAGTTAAATGTTTTCTAAAGGATTTCTGTGGATTAACTGCCATATATTTAGTTTTACTAGAATTTATTTCCAAGCCCTTAGCTGTGCAATATATCCTAAAAATATTTATTAAACTTTGCAGGCCTTTAGGGGTCTGGGAGATTAAAATCGTATCATCAGCGAATAGGAGTGCCGGTACAGGCACCCCCCCTAATTTAGGAGAATCATGTTCACAACCCAAAAAGTATTCAGGGATGTCATTAACATATAGTGAAAATAAAGTATGGGCCAACACACATCCCTGCCTTACACCCCTTTTTACCTGAATAGGATCAGTAAGTTCGCCCATTGGACCCCATCTAACCTTTGCAAAATTATCTTCGTGCAAGAGGATTTCCCCCGGTACCCCCTGGTTTTTTAGGGATTTCCAGAGGAGATTTCTAGGGATGAGGTCGAACGCTGCCTTTAAATCCACAAAGGCAATGTACAGGTGGCCCTTCTTAAATATTGTATATTTACAGGTTATGCAAAGAAATCCAAAGACCTGATCAGTTGTACTAGTTTTGGTTCTAAAACCTGCCTGAGTTTACTTAAAATTTGCCGTGCGTATATCTTCTGTAGAACGTCTATTAAACTAATTGGTCGGTAGTGCGAAGGGTCATGGCGGTTACCCTTTTTAAAAATAATTGTGATCTCAGCCCCTTCACATGTTTCCAGTATGGGTGCGCCCAAGGCGACCGAGTTACACAAAAGATTAATATAAGGGCCCCAAACCTCTTTGTCATGTCTCCATAGATCACCTAGTATCTTGTCAGGACCAGGTGCCTTCCCTGGTTTTACTGCATCTATTGCTGCCATTGCTTCTTCCAAACTAAATGATAATGGGACAGTACTTGAAGCTATTTCATAGTCTTGGGGACTGTATTCAATGTCATTCATAGATGTAGAATAGAGGCAGGAGAAATGTCTTACCCAAATGTTTGCGTCTAAAAAAAGGTCTTTACTACATCTCCCATTCTTGTTACCTTTAGATAACAAGGGCCAAAAGCCAGATTGATCTTTTGCTTTGGCTGCAATAATTAATTCAGTACAAATATTGTCGTGCCATTCTTTTCTAGTTTTGGTTAATAATCTCTTATATTGAGCCCTTTTGTCTCTTAAGGCCACTATATTTTTAGTTTTAGTTGCCAAAATGAGCTCCTTTTTTGCATTACGACATTCTTTATTGTACCAAGGACTGTTCAACTGACTCACTTCTGTTATCCCATTTTTACGTTCCTTCGGAATCTTACTTAGTATAGGCGTCAGATCTTTTACCAGTCTATAGTGAATTTCCAGAATTGGGATCTCTGAGGCAGGTAGATCTACATACGGGGAAACCATATTTGCAAAAATATCGTAGATCTGCTTAATTGCTACTTCATTTCCCCCTATCGAGGGCTATTTTAAAGCTCTATGATTATTACTTAGTAATGGCTTTATATCTCTAGCCCTCAAAGCAACTAACTGAAAGAGGTGAACAACCAGTGTCAAACATAGCGGGTAGTGATCACTCTCAGATCTATCATCGACTACAAAGTCATGAACCGTTGTGACAATTCAATTGAAACTAATATGTAGTCCATGTAGCTCCTAATGTGTTCTTAATAAATGTGGGAGCATTTGGACTGTCAGAAGGCAGTCGACCATTACAGGCTCGTAGACCGTGCCCCGAAACCAATCTGAATAACTGCGCAACAGCAGTTGTACAGGATACTACCGGGGTACTTTCCAATAGGGGGATGATGTGGTTAGCCATATCTTCTTCTTCGAAGATGTTTTCAAATCCAACCACAGGTTTATATTTGCGATTGAAGTCACCCCCAGAATTATCATAGCCTTTGGATTAATTGAGGTTAAGAAGTTATCTAAGTATTCAATAACCTCAGATCCCTTTCTTGTAGAATTTGGTCTACAATATATATTTATTATGTAGACTTCCTTTTTGTCAGGTGTAATAAACTTTAGTCCCAGAATATCCTGCATTTATGTCTATACCTAAGGTGACTTTTACCCAAATAGAAAGACCTCCTGAGGGCCTCCCTCTAGCAGAAGGAATGGCATCTAAAGCCTACTTTATAGGGGTTTATTAAGCCCAAGTTTCTTGTAACAGAATTATATCACTCTACCCAATGTATTCCTGCCATACAACATCTCCCATATTCCTTTTAAGCCCTGCAATATTCCAGGAAGTTAGTTCTATCTCTGCTCGACATTCTTCGCTTATTTTGTTCATTATCTACTTCCTCTGCTTCATTTCTCTTTCTTAGCGTTTCCTCGCAGGGGTTAACGGAATTATGGATAAGGTTTTTATTTCTGGTATCCTCCCATGATTCTGGGGTAAGTGGACTAGCTCCTCATTCAGCCCATTCTCCTCCACCAAGAGTAACAATAGGTTGTCATCATTATCTTGTATTATGGCCCTCTCCTATCTTTAGAAGTACATATCTGGTTCTAGTAGCTATTATTTGGATCTGGTCTTCCTACCACCTTTGTTGAGATACTAAAAGCAATTCCAGCTTCAGCTTTTTCAGCAATCGTTCTTAATTTGCGGTCACTTACAGGGGACATGAATGTGGGGGCCTGTAATCCAGCTTGCATTGCTCTATCTAGTAGGAGTATAGGTAGTTGTCAGTCTTGGGCATCCAAGTCCGACAATACGTGAAACCTATTAGACGTTGTTACTATTATGGGCCTGTTGTCCAAAGGCCCTAACTGTGGTTTATAAAAAACCCCAATGGAAGTGCGCAAATACTAGTAATGAGGGTATAGGTTGTCTCACAGTGATTTAAGTGATAGCGGACCATCTGTGGCCTTTGCAAATTAACCACTATACAATCACCTTTTATAGTCTGAGAGGATTTGCCTACTCACCCTACTCACCATTAATACCTCCTTAGTATCTGAAGGATAGAACCTTTTATGTTTTGCCAGCCAATCCACAGTTTTATTCCGTGGGTCATACCAATTTTCTCTCTGGTCTGTCCTAAGCGCGGGTACGCCAGCCAATATTAAGGTATATGGGCATGAAGCTGGAGGCAAACTCAGTACATCTATATTGGGTTTCAAAGAGTCATTAGTTAGATCTCTTCTTAGGTTTGAACTCGGGGCACTTGATGTCCTGCCTACATCTGATCGTGTTGTGCATCTATTTTGTGTGCCTGGAAATTTCGAGCCATTGAGTGCCCCCTGAAACCTGTCTCCCATGCTATTGCAAGTAGAGTTGGTCATGTTGCCTCCCTTTGCTTTCCCATCATAAACTGCGGGTTGACAATCATCTATCCACCCTCCTCCCTAAGTCTTCCCATTGGTTTACTACCCACCATATTATAGTCTAAGTTTTTTATATCAATGTCCAATTGATTCAATTTATCCCAAAGTTGTGCAAAGTTTTTCTCAAACAGTTCTTGGACATGGGTTATCATTACACCTAGAGTTGGTTCGTTAAAGGCGGCATCAATTTCAGTAGTGACATCCTTGGTGTTAGTTTCTCTGAAAACATAAGGCACTAGGACCGTGTCAGTCTGTGTACCAACGGAGCTGCTTTTTGGTGGAAACATATTTACATTATGGACTATATTTGTACAGTCAGTTGTTTGAGAGCTCTTCACAGGCTTGGCTTTTTTTGCACAGGTGCACCCCGTTTTTTTTTACCGGCAGAACGTCCGTTTTCCATGCTACCACATTCTTCAGGACCCTGGTCCTAGTGACTCTGCCGGAAGCTACTGGTGTAAATGATTTTGGATCTGGTACGGAAGGGGAAGGAGAGGGTGTAGGTAAGGCATTAATAGAAGTAGTGGGCAGATACTCTTGTGCACGGTCCCCTGTTCCATGTGTCCCATCTAGCTGAATACCCGGTGATTGATGACTCCAAAAAATAGGTGGGTCCAGGGAGAGGCGTCGCTCAGTTAGTTCTATCTCATGCATCAGTAATGACTCTGCCCTAATCAGAAAAGCATCTAGCGTGCCCGTAACCCCCTTGCGTTTTTCCATGTTATATTAACTTCCAGTTGTTAGGGCAAGCAAAACAATGATATACTTAGGGCTGCACAATACCTTTGCCTGTCATTTCATTGCCACGTCAATAACTCAGGGGGCGCAATGTTAAAGGGATTGCCCAGCCCAGCCTCCTCCTGGCTCTGACGGGCACAGACAGGCCCGCCCTTGGCCTGGTCTATGCCCGGGCACGGCCCAGGCACGCCCGCGCACGTCCCACGCTGCGGGAGCCCGCGGCCACTTTTCAGGCGCCCCCTGGCGCCGCCAGATGACATGGGTGGCAGCGCGCCACGAGGGGGATGATGGTTGTTGCGGTCCACTCGGACCGTTCGTGCAGAATCAGGCGGCAGGAGCAGGGAAGAGCGTTGCGGCCCCTCTGGACCAGTAAGAACAACAGGTGAGCCTCAATTCAGCTGCCAAGGCAAAGCGGGACCCACGCTGTGGGAGTCCTTTTCAGGCGCCTCCTGGCACCGCCAGATGACGTGGGTGGCCTCGCGCCACGAGGGGGATGACACACAGATTTACAGACAGTGATGTCTCTGGGGGCCTCAGGGTGGAAAGCTTAGGAAAGTGCGGTAATAGAGTTGGTCCAAGGGGTGGTTCGGGGTAAATCAATAACATTTTCCACTCAAAGGACCCCCTAAGGTTGATGACAAAAAGGTAGGAGGTAAATTGCATTTGATGTGAAAAAGTGCTCATGATATCCCGAAATTGTATGGGTTGTAAAATGGGCTGCCATCTTTCTCTGTGAAGAATACTATCTATTTATATATCCTTTTAAAATACTTGAAGGCCCAGTGGATGGTATTTTAAAACAGTTTTTGTAAAATCCTATGAATAATATTTTCAATACCAGAATTATGGCCCCATTTACTTTAAATTCATTTAGATATAGTTGGAGCAAGTCGAGAATAACTGTAATGTTTCTTTAGCTTATAGTTGTTATTTAATAATTTTAAGGGCAAATTGTATCTTATTTTGATGATTTATCTGATTCGTTTACTAGTTCTTGCATAAAATACTGACCAGATGGTAACCTTACCTGCAGAGGAAAGTATTTTTCACAGAAAATGTTTTCCATGCAGTGAATAAAAAGGGAACAGAATTGGGCTGATGTGCACTTGCTATAAAATAATCTCTAGGAAGGCCATCCTTCAACGTGCAGGACTGGAAATGTAAATTTTTCACAGTTTTCCATGCCTATTCCCAACAAGTGTGGATTAAGCAGGTCACAGGTTCAAGTCTGATATGTTTCGATTTCAATGTCTTCTTTTTACGAATGAGGCTCACTGGAAATAGATTCATATAAAAAACAGAGAAGGACATTTAGAAAAATTTTCATGCTTCTGAAATTTCAATGGACTGTGTTCTCAGAGTGAGACATATTTGGCTTAGAGTTGGAGTCAGTTAGCATGGATTTTGCGTCATGAGAGTTAAAAAAAAAGATAGGGATTTAAAAATAGAATTTCATTCAGCAACAGGGAGAGGGAGCAATGGAGTTGATGACAAGCTGTGAACTGATGTCATAAGAAGGAGCGTGTTTTCCAATTATTCTACTCACAAGACGCAACATTACTGTTTTGGTATGTTGATTACAATGCGCGTATAGATGCATTGGCTCTCTGTCTCACTCTGTGCTGGGGAACACACTTAAGTCTGCAAAAAGGATGCAAAGGGTGACAATGTGCCATGTCACAACCAATGTGCTGTTCCTAGTGCAGGTGCGAGCCAACTCCCCTTGAGAAAGTACCTTGCACCTTTCACTGCCAGGTTCGGGCTACAGGTATTCGCCTCCAAGTTATAAACCTGTTTTATGATTGCCTGATCCATACTTCACATGTACAAATAGATCAATATTTTGTAATGCAAAGAAAAACTGCAGTGATGCCCATGAGGGGGCATATCTTGACATAGACAAAAAGGCTTTTATCGAGTTTAAAAAATGTTTACAACCTGAAAAAAGGCTCTTGGTCGTAGTTTGATAGCATGGTATCTTCAAAGTATATAAGTAACTCCTAGGTTCCGTGCTTTAGTAGAACAAATGTAGAAACTAACATGAGCATGCGACCATTACTGTGAATTATTGCAGATTGTATTGCGTAATCGGAGATCATTTTGTGTTCAAAAGACTTCCTAGTGTCTTGATTGGAATTGTTAAGCGGCATTAAATGTCGAGAAAAAGGCAGAACAAGCTTACTTAGAAAGAGTTAAGGGTGTATATCACCATTCTCTCTCACCTGGGCATCTCTGCTCATTGCATCTCCTGACCTCCTCAGCAGTCCCTTCACACAGATGCTCCGTCGCAGTAGCACCTTGGCAAGTCCGCGTTCTCCTTTCCCATCCTCCATCACAGGACTTGGAACATCCACTCCAGTGACCCCACTGATTCCACTGACCATTAGCTGCAGAAAAAAGCAAATGTAAAACCAGGGACTGAAAATTACAAGAGCAGATTAAAAAAAATGATGGGTACTGGACAACATCATTGCTGGTCAATCCATATAAGACCTTTAAACCAGCTATAAAAGGGGTGTCCAACAAAGCTCCATGAAGGTCAGACCTATGCTAGAGTTTCAGGATAACTATTTACCATATGAATGTGTTCATTTTACATTAATTGTTGGTGCATCAATTTTATGTGGTTTCCTGAACAGCTCGCAGGGATCCGGCCCCCTGGATCTTTGCTGCACACACCTGAAGTGGATCTTATAAAAAGCTCTCACATCTTAAACGTATAACAAAATATTTTACAAAGAAATACAATATAACTATATATATATATATATATATATATATTCACTGAAAAAACCATAGGTTTCACACATGTTATAGTTAGCGGAAATTTTACTGATAAAAAACCAATGAAATTGCCCCGTTATAGTTAGTGCTGGCAACTATAACTCACGCGACCGCAATCCTCTGCTGATGCTAATACTGTATTTAGACACTTATTTGCCCATGTCTTCTTCCATACATTTTTAGCTATACATATATTACAAATATTTTTTTTTCATAAAGACACATATGTCATCAGCAGAAGATTGCGGTCGCGTGAGTTATAGTTGCCAGCACTAACTATAACGGGGCAATTTCATTGGTTTTTTATCAGTAAAATTTCCGCTAACTATAACATGTGTGAAACCTATGGTTTTTTCAGTGAATTTGCAAGGTTTTTTAAATGCTAATTCCTAACTATAACGTGTGTGAAACCTATGGTTTTTTCAGTGAATTTGTACGGTTTTTTAAATGCTAAGTGACTTTACGCCATTCGTGGCGTGCGCGCCCACTTAACGCAGTTCGTTCCGTGCGCGCACGGTGCGCTTCGCGCACCGTGCGCGCACAGTGAGCACGCGGTGCGCTTCGCGCACCGCGCACCCACTTTACGCAGTTAGTGCCGTGCCCACGTTACGCTAGATGGGCCATGTACGCACGATGCGCTTCGCGCACCGTGCGCACATGGAGGACATATTATGCGCTTCCTTGTGATAGGTAATCTGTTGAAATTTTTTGGGAAATTTCTGTGCTCTGATAAGCTATGCAAAAATGGTGGCCTTCGGCCACCATTTGCACAAGGGGTGGAGAAAGTGTGGATAGTGTTTTTTTTATTTTTATTTTTTTACCGTACGCTTACGGTAAGCGTACGGTAAGCGTACCCCGCGAAATTGCCGAAAAAAAATAATGCCGTTTTTGCTCTTGGGGGATGTTTGGGGACTCCCTCAACATGACTATGTGAGAGGGAGTTGTCAAAACATCCCCATAACATGTTTTTGGCCATCATGTTTGATACATAACACTCAGTGCGGTAGACAAAATGGCGGACGCCGCTTCCTGGTTTCTGCCGATTCGAATGTTTACTAAGATCTAAGAGCCAATCAGAATCGCGCTCGCGCACGCCACCGTACGCTTACCGTAAGCGTACGGTAAGCGTACCGTAAGCGGGCTCAGATATATATATTGATTTAAAGGCTATTTTCTCAGAATCTACTGAACAGATTTACACCAAACCTACAAAAGGCACTTCCTTGACCTAGGGACTACCTCTCTGCCAAATTTCTAGTAATTCTGTTCAGCCGTTCGGGCTGTAGCTCGTTCTAAAGGTCCTATGGAAAAATGCATGGGAAAAACGCGTTTTGGGACCCCCCTTTTATCTCAGCCCCCGCTTGACGAATCCCCCCGAGACTTTCAGGGTAGGAGCGGAGCGTAGCGCCCCACCTATTTTGAGAAATTCGCGAGGATTCGTCGACCGGCGCCAAAGTTATTCAAAATAGAATGTTGAGGTTTTCCTATGGAAACGTGGTCCTAACTATAACTACCTACTGGCGACCGCCAGTAGGTAATATATATATATATATATATATATATATATATATATATATATATATATATATATATATATATACATATTATCTACTGGCGGTCGCCAGTAGCTAGTTATAGTTAGGACCGAGTTCCCATAGGAAATCTGAAAATTCTATTTTGAATAACTTTGGCGCCGGTTGACTTATCTTCGTGAAATTTTCAAAACTAATGGGGCGCTCCGCTCAGCTCCTACCCTGAAAGTCTCGGGGTGATTCGTCAAGCGGGGGCTGAGAAAAAAGGGGGGTCCCAAAACGCGTTTTCCCCATGCATTTTCCCATAGGACCTTTAGTCGAAGGTACAGCCCGAACGGCTGAACAGAATTACTTGAAATTTGGCAAAGAGGTAGTCCTCAGGTCAGGGATGTGCCTTTTGCATATATGGTGTCAATCTGTTCAGTAGTTCCTGAGAAAATTGCAGTTAAAAGTACATAAATATCTATATGCGCGCACGGTGCCATGCGCAAGCGTGATTCTGATTGGTGGTTAGATGTCAGTCAACATTCGAATCGGTCGAAATCAGGAAGTGTCGGACGCCATTTTGTGTGTGGTAGTGAAAAAGAAAGGTGGAGAACGTGAAAAGGGGGCAGGGTAGAGAGTTCCTGACCCCCTAGCCTTTGTCAGGGGGACCCTGAAGGACCCCGAAGGGTGAAAAAAACATTTTATTTTTTTTCAAAAATCGCGGGGTGCGCGCACAGTGCGTGCACCCCCAGCCGCTATTTTGAGTTTTAGAGGCAGAAGAGAGCTAAAAACACAAGTGGAGAACGTGAAAAGGAGGCAGGGTAGAAAGTCCCTGACCCCCTAGGCCTTCTCAGGGGGACCATGAAAGACCCCTAAGGTCCCCAACATTTTTAAAAAAAATTATAAATATTGCGCGGTGAATCAAAAACCAAGTTTAAGTGTTTAGATGTTGGTTGGCTGTAAAAAGAGCCGTTGTGTTCATTGAGTGTTTTTATGTACCTACAAGTAAGTACCGATGCAGAGTCTAAAGTTCAAGAGGAAGACTCTGTTCTCTTCATCTGTGAAATGAACACCGTCTCCTCTATAAATGCCTTGCATGTTGTAACGCAAGTTGTTGTGGTATATAGAACCCATACCATAGTCTCTGAGGAAAGCAGAAACAGACTTATTGACGTGCTTTTTTGCTTTCTCAAACTGCGGACAATATTGGTTGGACCACTTTTGCCTTTGGCATATATTACAATATACAAAGGTAGTTTGTGGAAAAAGTGACATCAATTGCACAAATGTGTCCTTAACAAGCATTTCCAGACCTACCTCAGTTAAAGTGCCTAGGTCATTTCCACCACAGTGCACAATTATAAGGTCAGGCTGTGGGAGATGTAGAAAGGATTTCACCAAAGGCATTAATTGGTGCCACTTTAACCCTCTCTGACCAATCCATTTAATGTCTACATTTGCCAAAGAAAGGTCTTTCACAATAAAAAACAAAGAATCCCACAGGCGACTTATGTCGTGCACATCTGTATCAAAGTCCCATCAATTTCAGTGTTCCTGTGCCAGACGTCTCCAAGACCAGCTGCGGAAAGGTCTCACTTGGAAACCCAAAGACCAACTTTTAAAGAAAAACGGAGGCAGCACCAGGAAAGAAGTCACGAACCAACAGGCGTAAGCTTATTCGTAAATAGTCCTTTTAATTTCTTCCTCTTCAAAATACGGAAACACACAGAACAACAGCCAATGCATTTCATTCCCCTTAATGGAACTTCATCAGGGCATAATATAGTATTGATTAAACTTTTTACTGGTAATAGCCAGAACGGAAGTCATCCGATAGTAACCACAGAGTCGACGCGTATAGTTCAATGTATTTGAGAGAGTTTTATAGTCAACGCAATTCTCACGAAACACGGTGCCCACAGTCCGGGAAATAAGGTTGCATCTTATTTCCCGGACTGTGGGCACCGAGTTTCATGAGAATTGCGTTGACTATAACGCTCTCTCAAATACATTGAACTATACGCGTCGACTCTGTGGTTACTATCGGATGACTTCCGTTCTGGCTATTACCAGTAAAAAGTTTAATCGATACTATATTATGCCCTGATGAAGTTCCATTAAGGGGAACGAAACGTGTTGGCTGTTGTTCTGTGTGTTTCCGTATTTTGAAGAGGAAGAAATTAAAAGGACTATTTACGAATAAGCTTACGCCTGTTGGTTCGTGACTTCTTTCCTGGTGCTGCCTCCGTTTTTCTTTAAAAGTAGGTCTTTCACAATACCTCTTTTTTCTGCATACTTTCCACTCCAGTAGAAATAGCTATGACCTACAATCCACACTGTGAACATCTTTGAAGGAGATCTGGATGCACTCAGAAGGTGTCTTTCAGTAGAATGGCAATTTGAAAAGAAAGATAGTTGTAAAATGGAGGCTTACATACTTTTTTTTTTAATAAAAAGAGCTCATTGGCTGTTTCAGACCATTCAACACTAAAAACTAGGCTGTATGTTTACATTTTTAAAAGCATGTTTTGTATTGGTTCAGAAAAATGTGTTCCCACAGAAGATTACTTTGGATATGCTGTTAGGTTTGAAAAGTCAAGCACTCTTGCTCTTCGGATTAGAAACATTGTGTGCTGAACTTCTGACCTCTCTGCTCACACCAGTGTTCCATGATCTGTTGCTATGGTAGCAGGCAGAAGTCATGTTGGGGGTAGGAATCATTTGGGAAAGGGTTGAAACTTGCAACCAATATAAATGTGTGCTTCCATTTAAAAAAAGTGTGGGAAGCAATGTGATTTGAAGTTAACATGTATATGTGTGAAAAAAGAGAGGGACATTTTGCCATTTAGCGGTTTGGTGAGAGGAGTAGAGCTCAGAGATTCTGGCTCTGATAATCTGCTGTGTGAGTGGCACATTTCTTTCTCAACTAACTACTTTTAAAGGTGAGTTATGAATTTGAGAGGGGATGTATGTGGTGTATTTTGATATAAATAATAGAAATTTGTTTCTTCTTTTAAAGTTGTGTTTTACATTTTATGTTTTGGAAGATATTTAACTGCCTTGAACTTGTAAGATATTATGGAGTATGTCTTCACCATAAGTTAAGGTGTACTGGTATCACCCAGGAATACTGTTTTGTGCCTAGAATCACACCATGAGTCTGTGTGCACACAGGAATTGTTGTCAGAAATTTAATTGGTGTTGCTCTTGTTCTGTAAGACTTGCACTCGTAGGAAAGGGGCAGCTTGTTTTCTTGAACTGTGATGGTTAGCATTCAGCACAAATCACTATCTGACAGATGAGAGACAAATGCTAACACATTTGAAAACAACAGGGTAAATTTTCCTTCCACTCCTGCAATGGGTGAGGTAGTTCCTACATGTTCAAAACTCCAATTAACCCTTACCACAGGTGATCTTACATACATCTCTGCAGTCTTCATGCAGTTGTGTAAGCGTCCATGCAGATCTCTCTTGCACCTGACAATACACAGTCTCCAGAAACACACTCTTAGCACACAGGCAGCTGTTTCTCCTGCACTCCCATGCTTACTATTCAGTACTGTGTGGTATTTCAGATAGCACTGTGTAACGCTAACACATTCAACATCACCAAGGTTCATTTCCTTTGCTCTAGTCTAATCACTCACCCAGGTTCCACATGCTCATGGTCTCAAGTAGCTGTTGGGTTATGTGCTCTTTTCTGCCTCTCTAAACTATAAGGAAAATGTGTCAGGCTGTTACAGTAATTATCACTTGCTCTACCACAGTGGTAAATGTGCTTTGAAATTGCCAATCAAATATCGTTTTCTGCCTAGAATCACACCATGAGTCTGTGTGCACACAGGAATTGTTGTCAGAAATTTAATTGGTGTTGCTCTTGTTCTGTAAGACTTGCACTCGTAGGAAAGGGGCAGCTTGTTTTCTTGAACTGTGATGGTTAGCATTCAGCACAAATCACTATCTGACAGATGAGAGACAAATGCTAACACATTTGAAAACAACAGGGTAAATTTTCCTTCCACTCCTGCAATGGGTGAGGTAGTTCCTACATGTTCAAAACTCCAATTAACCCTTACCACAGGTGATCTTACATACATCTCTGCAGTCTTCATGCAGTTGTGCAAGCGTCCATGCAGATCTCTCTTGCACCTGACAATACACAGTCTCCAGAAACACACTCTTAGCACACAGGCAGCTGCTTCTCCTGCACTCCCATGCTTACCATTCAGCACTGTGTGGTATTTCAGATAACTGTGTGTAACGCTAACACATTCAACATCACCAAGGCTCATTTCCTTTGCTCTAGTCTAATCACTCACCCAGATTCCACATGCTCATGGTCTCAAGTAGCTGTTAGGACATGTGCTTTTTTCTGCCGCTCTAAACTATAAGGAAAATGTGTCAGGCTGTTAGAGTAATTATCACTTGCTCTACCACAGTAGTAAATGTGCTTTGAAATTGCCAATCAAATATCGTTTTCTGCCTAGAATCACACCATGAGTCTGTGTGCACACAGGAATTGTTGTCAGAGATTTAATTTGAGTTGCTCTTGTTCTGTAAGACTTGCACTCGTAGGAAAGGGGCAGCTTCTTTTCTTGAACTGTGATGGTTAGCATACAGCACACATCACCATCTCACAGATGACAGGCAAATGCTAACACATTTGAAAACAACAGGGTAGATTTTCCTTCCACTCCTGCAATGGGTGAGGTAGTTCCTACATGTTCAAAACTCCAATTAACCCCTATCACAGGTTATCTTACATATATCTGTGCAGTCTTCATGCAGTTGTGCAAGCATCCATGCAGATCTCTCTTGCACCTGACAATACACAGTCTCCAGAAACACACTCTTAGCACACAGGCAGCTGTTTCTCCTGCCCTCCCATGCTTACTATTCAGCACAGTGTGGTATTTCAGATAGCAGTGTGTAACGCTAACACATTCAACATCACCAAGGCTCATTTCCTTTGCTCTAGTCTAATCACTCACCCAGGTTCCACATGCTCATGGTCTCAAGTAGCTGTTAGGACATGTGCTCTTTTCTGCCTCTCTAAACTATAAGGAAAATGTGTCAGGCTGTTACAGTAATTATGACTTGCTCTACCACAGTAGTAAATGTGCTTTGAAATTGCCAATCAAATATCGTTTTCTGCCTAGAATCACACCGTGAGTCTGTCTGCACACTGGAATTGTTGTCAGAGATTTAATTTGTGTTGCTCTTGTTCTGTAAGACTTGCACTAGTAGGAAAGGGGCAGCTCATATAATAGGATTTGAAAAGCTCAAAAAAAAATATAGCAATATATTTAAATTACATAAAGCTATTTTTTTTTTAGTTTCCTTTAGGTATTGCTGAACAACACAGAAATAAATTAAACATGCCTATAAAATCAAGAAAGAGAAAAGAACAGCAAAAACATCTATATTTGAAGAAAACTGGACAACAGATATTAGTTGAAGAACCTCATGTTGGAAAAAAGAAAAAGTCTTCTGGTAAGCAGACTAAGGATTTTTTTTAAAAATATCCTCAAACATAGAAAAAATGTAGAAAGTATATGCACTGCAAATAGTGTTTCAATAAGAAAACAACAACACAATAGAAAGAAATTCGTAAATGCTAATGTACAATCAGAAGCAAGAAAGAATGACTTAAAAAGAAAAACAGAATTTCAAAACATTCGTAAAAAAATGTTTCAGAGAAGAGTGGTATTCAATTTGCTAAAGGATGTGAAAAAATATAGGAAGAAAACAATATTTTATAAGAAAAAGAAAAATATTGAATCAATTGTTGCAAAGGGTTTGGAATTAAAAAGAAAACTATTCATTTTAATTTTGAACAGGATTCGTACATTAGATAAAATAGTCAATGTAATGAAGTCAAAAAGCAAAAGGAAAAGAGTAGTGAAAAAAAATTACTTTTGTAATGTGTTCTTAGGAGAATGGAAGCATAGTTCAAGTACTGAACCATTTTTTAATGAAGAGAGTTATCTTCAAAGTAATAGTTTGCTGCATTCAGTTGACACCAGTGGTCGAAGTTATGAAGTTAAAGATGGTTGTGTAATGGAAAAGGAGAAAATGGTTCCAAGAAATGAGGAAGAAGTGTTAGCTGATGAGGTTATGGGGAAACGTCCTAAAGCCCCAGTGTACACTTGGAATTGTAGTAGTATTTGTACTGTACGACAAGAATCTATTGATAAAGTACGTGACTTTCTAAGAGAATATAGTAAAAAAAAAGTGTTAAACAGAATATTAAGGTGCTTCAAAGACTAGATCCATGCAGAGTGAGAAAGAATACTGGTTTGCAAGGACATTCTCTGGCTTGTCTTTCTAGGAAAGTTTGTCAAAGTGTTTTTCACCATTTTAGGATGCTGGCAGTACATCATACTGAAATGAGAAAGTTTGTGAGAAGATTGTATTTTGCTAAAAGTCCAGCACTAAAGTTAAATGAGTTGAATAGTGCTCAGTTGCGTGGATCTGTATCAGATGTAGAGAAGGTTACTGATGATATTCAGTTTTGTTACTTTGGTCCAGAACAAGAAAGTGCAGGAAATGACACAGTTATTGAAGAAAATGTGAAAGAG
Source organism: Triturus cristatus (assembly GCF_964204655.1). NCBI lineage: Eukaryota > Metazoa > Chordata > Amphibia > Caudata > Salamandridae > Triturus > Triturus cristatus. Next base: position 495,716,710 of record NC_140589.1, on the reverse strand, counting down.
AATGTAGAACCCACTGTTAGTAAACATTTTGAAGATCAAATCACAAAATTTACAATCATCTCTAATGAAAGACCAAATATTACTTGTATTTGTTGCCGGAGAAGCCATTATAAAACTCAAACAAGGAATGTTGATCTCTATAAAAAAAGTGAAAAAGAAAATAATTATGAGTGGAAGGATTTTGCTACATATTTGTTTCTGGAAAATTGTTTAGATTTGGGTGAAGAACAGCGTATTTGTAAATACTGTTATAACAAGTTAGAAGAAAATAAAATGCCAGCTAGAGCTGTACATAATAATTTAGAATTGGTTGATATTCTGCAGAACTTAGTGATTTAAATACGTATGAGTCTATACACATTCAATGTGTCCATCCGTTTTAGACTATAGTTCGTATGGAGCCCAAAACAGGTAAATTACCTCCTTCAGCTTTACAAAGAGGTTTAAAAGGAAGAGTTGTCTATTTGCCATTAGATTTGAAAAAAAATATTGAAACAATTGATGCAGATAGTTTGGAAACTGAACCATTAGTTATTCTGGTTAATGGTGTACCTACAAAGAATAAGAAAATTTGGCAGGAGCTAGTAGATGTACGAAAAGTACAAAGAGCAAATTTATATTTGAAAAGAAATAATAAGTACTATGAATCAATTTATATGGATGAAGATGAAGAAGTTTTACTAGCAGACACAGGAATACCAACTGGGCAAATTGAAAAAGTGGATAAGTCAAAAGAAGAAGAAATTTATGAACATTTAAGCATACATCCTGTTCATTCTAAAGAAGTTATGGGAAACACTATTGATCTGTTTCAGATGAAAAAAGCAAAAGGAACTCTCGTGAGTGTATGGGAGGAGAGCTTGAAAGCTCGTTGTTTTCCCCAGCTGTTTCCTACAGGAAAAGTTGGACGATATGATGAACGTCCAGTACAGATTCCTGCTTCTGAGTATCGGACTACAAGATTATATGCAGAAGATCCAATATTTCGTCAAAGTATTCCTTATTTGTTCCATCTTTTATTTCAAAGTGACTTGTCTGCACTATCTTATGCAGTAAATCACATTTTAAAAACTGGAGTACATCTACATAATGTGTCTGCAAAGGATTTTATGAACAAAGTGCAACAGCGAGATGATCATTTGGAATCTCAATTGATTAATCTGATGGCTTGTCAGCGTGGAACTAATGAATATTGGTACCGACGCCATGGAGAATTGAAATGTATGTTACGGAATTTAGGAACTCCTACATGGTTCCTTACCCTAAGCTGTGCTGAGTATGCTTGGGATGATTTACTGGATTTTCTTCGAGAGGCAAATTCAAATATTGAAAACATCCAATACAAGACAGCAGGAGAATTGGGCTCATTGATCCGGTTAATGTTTGCAGATATTTCAATCATAGATTTGAGGCTATGATGTCCTTCATCTGCAATAAAAAAAATCCACCTCTTGGAGAAGTTGTGGATTTCTTTTCGAGAAAAGAGTACCAAGCAAGAGGTGCTCCTCATATTCATATGCTGGTGTGGATCAAGGATGCCCAAAAATTTGGAACAGATTCTGATGATGCAGTTTTATCTTTCATTGAAGAATATGCAACGTGTGCTATACCTAAAATCACAGAAGAAAAAAACTTAAAAGAGCAAGTTTTACATTTCCAAAGTCATCGGTGTGGAAAATACTGTCGACGAAAGTACAAGAGTAAAGATAAATTCTACACAAAATGTCGATTTGGATTTCCACGACCTGTTCTTTCAAAAGGAAGAGTAAACAGTTTTATGTCAGCTGTGCGACATACCATTACAAGAAAATCTCCGAAAAATACCTACAACCTAAGAAGAAAAGAGGAGTCAAAATATATAAATGACTACAACCCAGTCATTTTATCCATGTGGAATGCTAACATGGATATTCAGTATGTTGCTGACAATTCCATTGCTGTTGCTCGGTATGTCACATCTTACATCACTAAATCTGAGAAAACGGAATTGAAAGAAATGTGGGAAGAGATTTCTCACGAGAAAACTGTCAGTAAAAAGCTATACAGTTTCAGTTTAAAGATGTTATCGCATCGAGAAATTGGGTCATACGAATGCTCAGATAGGTTATCATCTGCAAGTCTGTACTCCAAATCCAGAAGAATAATTTGGGTAAGTTTAGGCCTTGCAGGAATACGAAATCGGGTACTGAAATCTATTCGAGAAATTGAATATTTAGCAGAGAACGAACCAGAAAGTACAGACATTTTGAAAACAAATATGTTGGACACATATTACCCAAACAGAAGTCATCATCTTGAGAACATGTGTCTCCATGAAGTGCTGCAGAACTACATTTTTACACGGAATGCCACAGAAGACATCAACAATGGAAAATATAAAGTCATTGGTGAGGAAGGATGTTTGGTGAAACAAACAAAAGGAAGTTTGATTAATCACGGGAAGCTGAGTTGTGACACTTCTGACAAAAAGGAATTTTACTACTTAGCACTTTTACAGCTGTTTAAACCATGGCGTTCAGAGGATGAATTACTTGGAGATTTTCAGAGCTATGAAGATTCCTTTAATGCATGCAAAGATAGCATAGAATGCAGTACTTTCACAAATTATGAACAAAGGTTAAATGAAGAAATTGAACAAGAAGCTACAATTGCAGCTGAAGTAGCTAGAGACAGTTCTCAAGACAGTCAAAGTTCTGGTACGCTCAGTCAAGATCCCCTAGGACAACCAATCGTAGAAAATGAAGCTGCAATAGCCATGACTGAAGTGGAAACAGCTATGAATCAAGCTCAGGAAGATTTAATAGACTTACCAAATTTGGAACAACAACTGAATAATGAACAACAACAAATTTATGAAGAAGTCACAAAACAAATTGATCATGGATTAGTACATGAAAATAAAGAGTGCTCATGCACATCATTTGAACCAATCAGAATGTATGTGAGTGGACAAGCTGGAACTGGAAAAAGTTTCTTAATTAAATTAATTAGAAGCTACCTACAGAAAAAAAATGATTCAACTTTGCCTTGTGTTGTTACTGCTCCAACTGGGTTAGCAGCATATAACATAAAAGGAATTACCTTACATCGTTTGCTAATGTTACCAGTAGAGCATGAGAACAAAATAGAATACCACAAGCTAACAGGAGAAGCATGTTTTGAAGTTTCAAGAGTGTTGAAGAAAATGAAAGTTCTCATTATTGATGAGGTAAGCATGGTATCAAACGTAATGCTTGCCTTTGTGCATTTAAGAATGCAGCAAATTCTAAAGACAGACTATGACGTGTTATTTGGAAGAAAACATGTTATAGTTTTGGGGGGTCTACTGCAGCTCACTCCAGTTAAAGGACAACCAGTATTTAATACTCTTGCACATGAAGACACGAAAAAGTCATTAGGAAGTATAGGTAATGTGAATATTTGGTCATACTTTGAGTACAAAGAACTCATTACCAATATGCGGCAAGCAAATGATGATGATTATGCAAGTATTCTCAAAGATATCAGAATTGGACTACTCACAGAACAGGGCAGAAAAGCTTTACAGAGTCGATTGCTATGTAATTTGTTTCCAACAGAACAAATAGTTCCAGAGAAAATATACAAGGAAATTGCAGAAAAAAATACTGTAATCTGCTTAATGCCAACACTACATGAATGCTCTATATTCAATGAAGAACTTTTGAAATTGGAAAATGAAGAGATTATGAAAATGGAAGTCGTGGATAAAATACAGCATGAAGGAATAACTATTATATTGACAGGCAAATTGAAAACTAAATTGGATTCTCTAGAGAAAAACATATCGAAAACAGCTGGTTTAGAAAAGAATCTTTATGTATGTATGAACTGTCGAGTAATTTTAAGACATAATTTGTATGTAGAAAAAGGTTTAGTGAATGGAGCTATGGGTAAAGTTGTGGGTTTTGTTAATTACCAGAAAAAAGATGGAATTGAATTTTTAAAAATAAAATTTGATCAGATTGAAGAGGTTAAAGTTATTAGTCGTTGTTCAGTTCGTTTTTTGCTTGTGAAAGACTTTTTGTAACTATTCACAAATCTCAAGGATTAACTGTAGATAGTGCTTTTGTAAACATTGGATCTAGTGTGTTTAAAGAAGGTATGGCATATATTGCTTTGTCACGAGTGAAAAAATTATCTGGTTTATTCATGATAGACTTTGATGACTCAAAAGTTAGTGCTGATGCAAATTGTGTAAAGGAGTATAATAGATTAAGAAGAAACTATGCTCCTCATTTAGGTCAGTATCCTGTGTTTGAAAAACGTGTTGTTTGTCGGAAAAGGAGAATTGAGAATATCTGTAATGAGGATGTACAGAAGAGAAAACAAAAGGAGAGTGATGTGATTGCAAGCAAAAAGAAAAAGGACAATGTTGAAGAGGTTGTTGGTTGTCATTTTGAAAATAGCTCTGGTGTCAACTGCTACGCTAATGTAGTGCTGAATGTTGTATTTTATCTTGAAAGTTTGCAAGAGCAGATAATACTAAATCATGAAAAAAGATTTTGTTCTCTGCTGAGTTTCCTTTATGAGAAGTTGAGTAATGATAAAACTAAAATAGAAAGTGCTTCTGATGTTAGAAATCTTTTAGATGTATGTTCTGGATGTACAAGGGTTACTCAAAATGTCCAGCAAGATGCACAGGAATTCTTAATGTATATGCTTATGGTACTGGAAGATGAAGGGGTAGAAATAGAAAATATGTTTGGTCTCTCTTATAAATGGGAACATTGTTGTGAAAACTGTATGAACACATGCAGCACTAATGTTGATTCTGAAAGGTTCATACATTTAACATTACCAGAGAGTAAATCAGTGACTTTTAGTAAATTATTTAAAGATGCAAATCACAACATGGAATGTTCACAATGTAAATCAGAAATGTTATCAACGTTATTTTTAAAGAAATATGGACAGTATATAATTTTAATGATGCAACGTTGTAGAGCTGATGGAACAAAATTGGACACTTTAATAAAGAAGTTTGTAGGAAATCAATTATCAATATCAGGAAAGACTTTTGTTGCAGTTGCAATAATTTTCCATGATGGACCTTCTATAACTTCTGGTCATTACACAGTTTATCTAAAATGTGAAAAAGGCTGGACACAGTGTAATGATTCTCAATTGATTTTCAAGCAACGTTTGCCTGCAGAATTACCAAATTCCTTCTTAATTTTTCTAAAACCAAAATTTTAGATACAAATTGCAGCATCTGAAGAAACCATTATTTCGATTTTATAGGATTATCATTGGATATTTCACCAAAAAAGGATTTAAAAATTACCATTTGGCCTCATGGAAAGGTAAATGTTTCTATTGTGGACTTCTTTGACAGATATTATTTTGGTGTATGTGCTTAAGCAACAAGATTTACAGACGTAATTTATTGCAAAGAGTTAATGTTCTTAGAAGATATTTTTAATATATATGTTACACTTCTATCAAGGTATGTTTTACTGAGGGTAGATTCAGGGCTTTTTTAACCCCTTCGACGCGTATGACGGAACGGTTCCGTCATGCACGTCGGTTGGGCTGTGCTTATGACGGAACCGTTCCGTCATGGCCCCGCCCGCGCTCAGAACCTTCAGCGTGGCGCGGAAATCCGCGCCGCGCTGAAGGGGTTAAACAATCTTTCAGATTGTTTATTTTTTTGCCCGCTGTTAAGTGATGAATGCAATTGATATCACTATTTTCAGTGAAATTCAATATATTCTGAAAACAGCAAAAAAGGGCAAAAAATTACTTTGTTAAATGTGAAAATATGTGTACTGTATTCTAAAATGTATTGTTAAATATTACTACTTTTTTTCTTTTTTTTCAGATCGAGAAAGAAAATTTAGGAAATTGAATCCATTTTTCTTGTAATTAAAATAAACCATTTATTTCTAATTAAGTTATTTTGTTGGTCAGGTAAGTTTAAAATATCTGTATTTCTCACCCCTTCACTTTCATGCTCCCTTTTCTTCACTTCTCCTCACTCTGCTTTTCTCATTCCCCTTCCCTCTCTTTTCTTCCGTTACTGCTCTTTCGTAACTCCCTCACTCCTTCTCTACTACTCCCCTAGGTTTACTGCCTCCATCACTATTTTTTCAACCATGTTTCTCTCCCTGTCTCCATATGTCTCAGTCATTCTAACTTCCCTACTCCTTCTCAGTTCCTTGCTCTCTGTCTCTGTTTCTGTCTCTCTCCCTTTGTCTGTCTTACCCTTAATTTCCTTAACATCTCTGGGACAGATTTATGTTTCCTGCCGCATCCCTGCAAATCAGCAGGGATGCACCAGGAAAGATGCGTCAAGCAAGTTTACCCTTGCGCCACCACAGATGCGCCGCATTTACAATGCGTGACGCATCTGATGGCGTAAGGGCGGCGCATTGCTGGAGTCGTGTCGCAAGCACGACGCAACTCCAGCAATGTTTAGGGGCTGCCCATACCTCAAATTCTGCGCCATGCCTTACTTCTGCTTCAAGCAGGCGCAAGGTTTTGACGCAGCAGCGTCGGAAAAATGACTGAGTGAAATCTTGTAGATTTCACTACGTCACTTTTCCGAGGCTTTTTCCGCTGGAACGCCCACCCTGCATAAATTAAACCTGACGCAGGTTTAATGTGGCGCAGGGCTTTACACCGTGACGCATCTCGATAGATGCGTCACGATGTAAATAGGGCGCAATGTGGCGCAGGGTTTACGCCGCCGCTGCATCACAAAAGTGACGCAACGGCGGCGTAAAAGTGGTGCAAGTCTAACATAAATATGCCCCTTTGTTTCTACCACTCCTCTCTCCATCACTCATTTTCCATCTATGTTAATTTTTTAACCTTCTCCGTCATTCTCCTTCCCTCACCTTCCCTAACTGTCACTATCCTTTACTCATAGTCACTCCTATTCTCCTACTTCACTTCCTCCTGTCTGTATCTCACACCCCTTCATCTTTTCGCATTCTTTCCTTCACTCTCCCTCACTCTTCTTTGCTCATTGAAATCCTGACTCCCTTTCTCTCACTCCAGTTTCCTAAATCCCTCCATCCCCTCATTCCCCATCTCTCACTTTCCCTTACCCCCTTTTCTAATCCTCATACCCCTTATCTCACCATCACTCCACTTCTCTTACTTTCAATCCCTTTACCCTGCTGTACTTCAACCGCTTCATCTGTTACTCCCTTTTCCTATCTCTGTCCCTTACTCCCCTTTTCTCACTCCCCCTCCATCACTCTCCATTACTCACTGCCATTCCCTTACTCATTCACTCTTCTTACCTGTATCCTCTACCCTTAGTCCTTTTGTTGCAGTCAGTCTTTCACTTCCCTTTCATGACTGATCATACTTTCCTTTTCTCACTCATTCTGTCTGTCCTTTCCTCCTCTTCACTCAGTCATTTCAATCATTGCAATCATTCATGTATACACTACACATTAATTCAATAAAATTACAACACAGTATATTAGGAATATAGCTCTTCTTGGAGAAGTGAAGTGAGTTCTGAAAAAAAAAGGTTTTTTTGTCTTTTTTGTTTTGTATTTTTTTAATTTGTTTTTTAACATTTTTATTTTATTTTTTTAGAGCACCAAAAAAAAACTGGTAATGAAAAACTGTTCAACAGGAACAAAAAAAAATAAATGAAACAAAATATGGACTGGAGCATGTGTGCTGCTGTATTCTGTTTTCAATCAAGTTTATACTGCTCTCACCGTAGCAAATAACAGCATTGCACACATTGCAATGTATGTGCACCTTCTGGAAAAGAGGGCGGATGTCCAGTGGCCTGGTACACGGTGAATCTGCGGCTGCAGATGATGTGCTCGGCTGAGCAGGTGGAGGGTTGTCCCTTAGGGCTCTAGTTGTTTCTCGAGCATAGTGTATAGGATGCACTGTTTTGAAGTGTCTCAGCATAGAATAAATACTAAAGGAGTATTTCTTGCTGGGATCTCCTCTAGATAAGACACTTCCGCAAATAGTGCATGTCACCTTCGGCGCATTCACCTTCTTTTGGCCCTCTGGAAAGTTGAAATAATTCCAGATGAAAGAGTGTTTTTGTTTGCTCTTCCTTGGTGGTTCCACAAAGGTCTCCTCCTCACTCCCTGAAGTTGACTGCTCTTCTGCCATTTTCAAGTAAGATTTCACTCGAGTAGCTGTTCAGCAACCTTCTCCCAGGAAATAAGATGAAATAGTGAGGGGAGTGGGTGTGGTGTTTGAAGATTCTGGAACAGAAACTACTATGAACCAATGAAAAGTGTTGTTTCATAATCACATGAGTTGCTGTGCACGCACGGTGCTCGCACGTATGCGTGCACCATGCACACACCGTGCGCGCACGGTGCTCGCACACATGCGCGCACTGTGCACGCACGGATCGGAAATTAATTACTTTTAACCCGATTTCTAAAACATGAAAAGGAGGCAGTGAAGACACTCCCTGACCCCCTAGACCTTCTCAGGGGGTCCCTAAAGGACCTCGTAAATCCCCAAAAACCTTTTCGTTTAATAAAAAAAAATTGCCGGTGCGCGCACGGTGCTCGCTCGCATGCGCGCACGGTGCACGCACACATCAGAAATGAATTACTTTTAACCTGATTTCTAAAACATGAAAAGGAGGCAGGGAAGACACTCCCTGACCCCCTAGACCTTCTCAGGGGGGTCCCTAAAGGACCTCGTAAATAAAAAAAAAACATTTCCTTTAATAAAAAAAATTGCCGGTGCGCGCACGGTGTGCGCACCGTGAAAAACCCTTAAAAAAACAAAACATTTTAAGCTGTTTATAAGTTTATAGAAGATATTAACTATGCTGTTCAACTTTATCCAAATAAAAAAAAAAAGAGCTGAGCCATTCCATATTACAGGATACAGTCAATCTATAACTATATACATAGGTAGTTTATTGTGAAATAAATATATAAAAAATATAATAATATATAGATAAATTAGCATTTAGAAAACCTTACAAATTCACTAAAAAAACCATAGGTTTCACACACGTTATAGTTAGAAATTAGCATTTAAAAAACCTTGCAAATTCACTTAAAAAACCATAGGTTACACACACGTTATAGTTAGGAATTAGCATTTAAAAAACCTTGCAAATTCACTGAAAAAACCATAGGTTTCACACACGTTATAGTTAGGAATTAGCATTTAATAAACCTTGCAAACTCACTGAAAAAAACATAGGTTTCACACATGTTATAGTTAGCTGGACATTTCACTTCTACAAAACCATTGAAATTCCCCTGTTATAGTTAGTTCAGCTAACTATAACTCGCGCGACCGCAATCCACTGCTGATGACGTCACATACTACATCACTAATGACATGATCAGTGACATCACTCATAACATCACTGATGACATCTCAAATGACATCACTGATGACATCATCCTTGTGTAAGAGTGGCAGACTTCCTCTTATCCGAATATAAACTTTGATACACACATTGAAAAATACAAACTACAGTTTTGAAAACTATAGAGATACCAATACCAGTTAGAACAACCTATTCAGTAATTCCAAAATCTACATACGCATCCACTCATTCATCAACACTTCTATATAGTCACTCATACATGTACTCAGTCATCATATGTACTCATACACCTATACATCCTGTTACACACCAACACTCATACATAGAGTTACTCACACACACATGCAAATAAACATCCATTTACTTGCATATACAGCTATACACACACCAGTACACTTACTTCTACAGAAACGTACACATACTTACTCTCTTAAACAATCACTTATAGAAACACATACTTATTTATACAGGAACTCTTCCAATCTCTCACTCTCATATATACTTACTTATATACATCAATACTCACATATACTAGTTCAAAACATATGGACTTACTCATAAAGACACTATTGAGACAGTCATTCACTCTCTTACTCACCCATACACACACTCATCCACCCATACTGTCCTGCTCACATACTGTCTTCAAAATACATACAAACAGTGAGACACTCATTCATGCATCCATACTCTAAGTAGCATCCCTCACTGAACCATACAGACACTCATACTGATACTCTAAAAACGAAATAATAACCCATATACACACTCATGTAGCTACTCACCAACCCATGCAGCCACTTATACACAAAGTGAGACACTGATACAGATATTTAAATATTTAAACATTACTCACTAATACTTGTATTCACTAAGATACTGTTAATAAGTCAGTTATACAATTACTTTTACAAAAAAACCCATCCATTTAGACACTTATTTACCCATTTATTCTTCCATTAACCTTTAGATATACATATATAAAAAATATTTATTTTTCAGAAAGACACATATTCACTGGATGATGTCATCAGTGATGTCATTTGAGATGTCATCAGTGATGTCATGAGTGATGTCACTGACCATGTCATGAGTGATGTAATATGTGACGTCATCAACAGTGGATTGCGGTTGCGCGAGTTATAGTTAGCTGAACTAACTATAACGGGGGAATTTCAATGGTTTTGTACGAGTGAAATGTCCAGCTAACTATAACATGTGTCAAACCTATGGTTTTTTCAGTGAATTTGCAAGGTTTTTTAAATGCTAATTCCTAACTATAACGTGTGTGAAACCTATGGTTTTTTCAGTGAATATATATATATATATATATATATTTCTTTCTGATCTCTTGCAGGACGTCCAGCATATTATATTTGCTTGAGTCTTATATCATATTATTTGCTGCTTGTTTATTCATGGTATTATTCATGCGTTTAACTGTTGCATTTATCAAGTGTGGTGTTATTGCATGCATTTAAAAAGATATATATCTTTAAATATATTTGAATGTTGTTATTTTGGCATCTGGGAAAGCCTTTCTGTTAGAGAGCATTGCGTAAAATAAAATCCCAAGCCTTATTCAAAAAAGAGAGTTTTTGCATTTTGTAAAATAAAAACCTTTTCTAAAGGTGTTTGTTTTGTGTTATGTCTTTTGCTTCGCCATGGGTTTAAGTCATTGTGTGGGAGATTCTGTATTATCTGAAAGGCAAAGCAAGACAGCTAGTATATGGAGAATGCTTTTCAGTGATGCCCGATGGGTTTAAGAGATGCTCGGCAGTGTCACTGTTGGCACCATGAACATCATATGAGATTAGCATGGTGATGATAATTTTGAAGTCAAATAATGGAAGCAATAGCTTTACTTAGTGAAGCTGATACGAGTCAGTCTTAACCTTAGGAGTGGGAAGTGTCCTGATATTGGGCATAAATCCATCGTTTTTTTGCTCAGTATGCCATTCCAGTTTGGACCCAGCCATACGCAAATCAGTCTTGACTCTGCACCCAATGGCAACAGTCCTGTCCAAACTGCCAGGCCAGGTCCTCCTTGGACTGGAAACAAGCATCCTAGGACCATTTTTGGGCTTTCAGCCATTATCAGCCAGGATAACTTGACTCCAGTGGCATGGAGAGCAGGGGACCCAAGTCTGGGCATACCCGTCCCACTCGGGGTGACAAATACAAAAAGAACAATTGATGGACAGAATGCAGAACAATGTCATGCATTCACCCCAGTACAGAGATCTGGGCATAAATCCATCATTTTTTTGCTCACCATGCCATTCCAGTTTGGCATGGTGAGCAAAAGAGTGATGGATTTAACCCATATCTCTTGACTGGGGATGAATGTTTTGATTGGTTCTGCATTCCATCTATCAACTGTGTGTCTTTTGCTGATACTGAGGCTGGCATTAACAAACAAGTAAATGAATTTGGTGCTGTAACTGATTTGTCAAATACGGCCATACAGAGTCCATTAATTCCTGAGCCTGATGTGTTGGATGGTTTCACAATGAGAACAAGCTCTACCTTGGTCCTGTTCAGTTTGAGATAGGCTTTGAATATCTGGGCAAAAATGGTTTCAGGACTGTTTATCAACCTGACAAGGACATGGATAGATGAAACTCCAGCACCCCATACTAGTGAAGCTGATGGCCCTGTTCGCCAATAGGACTTCCAAGTGGCCCATGCATAAGCTAAACATTACTGAAAGAAAATGAAAGAAAATGTAACCTTGGGTTTTACACATTCTTTTAAAGGTGCACTTCTACCACTAATGCTAGGAACAAATTAAAACAGTGTGCCTTGTTGAGCTAATGGGCGAAGGCTTCCATGTAGGCCAGGTAGGAAAAAAACGACAGCTAATTAATAATTGGGTGTGGCATGCGTTGTAAAAGGAATATTCTAGGGAGACTTTTGGCATGACTCGGAGCTTCTTGGCCTTAGCATCAGTGATGAGGAAAGGATATATTTTTGGGTAGGCATTTTATGGTATATATTTTTGTCTTTTTTATTTAAGAATTAGGCTTTCCCAATCCTATTACATATGCGTTGTCCTTCACACATTTAGGGGCTTATTTATGAAAGGGATGCAACATGTTCGCACCACGCTACATGGTACATGCGTTACGCAAACCTCAAAGTCAGATTTTCGAAGCCACACAAAGCCACTTTGCCTGGTTCTGCGTGGCTTCACAAATGTGACTCTGCCATAGGAAAGACTTCCATGGGCGTTTTGTCGCTGTTCCCACACAACTCTCATGGATTTTGATGCCTCCCCAGATTTACAAGTACTTGTAAACCCGGGGGATGCACCACAATTTTACACCTTCCCTGGGGAGGGGTAATGAGGTGAAATATCTCTATTTCTCCTCGTTTCTTCATGTAGTACACATAGAAAGAGGAAAATGTCCCATCACATGGGAAAGGGCAGGAATGCGCTGTATTCCATTAATTACATATCCTGCCCTTTCCCTGTCATGAAGGGCAGCGCAGCAACGTGACTTGGTGCGCTGCATCACTTTCTCCTAAATGAACTCTTTAATCGTTTTGTTAAATATGAAATTCCCAAACATTTCGCCTCATATATATATTATTTCTTTATATAAAAAAACAGTGTTTCAAATCATTAATTTGTACAATGGACAAATAATCTGACAAAGGGTACTATTGATGGCATTTGCGCAGTGTCATTTATTAATACCACAACATTATACAGAGCCAATCATAATTTAACACATTTTCATTTCGTGGGAGTTGTAGTGTCACTTTAGTGTGCACACTGGTAACATGAAGGGTGCGTATATTTACTGTAAGTCATGGAACAAATATTTTTAAAGAAAATGAAAATCTGGGAACTCTCGCATAGACTCATTTTGAAAAAAAACATTAGTTCAGTATTGCTTACTCATCAGCAATTATCGAGGTTTAACTGTCATAGGAGTTTCCATGTTGTGTATGAGGATTTCACTGTGACAGTCATTCTCTCTTCTCTGTCATTCTCCATAACCCAAAAACCTTGTGCTTCCCTCCTTCACTTCTCCATACTTCTGTCTATCTCTACAATTATGCCTCCAATCCCCTTTCCTTCCTTTTTTTATTTAGCGTTCATCACACGGAACATAACACCGCACTTGAATGTTTCTATTTCAGGAGATGCAACAAATGAATCAATACAAACAATATTTGTAAAGATATCTGATATGTTTTTGTAATTGCAGTTTTATGCTTCTATTTATGGTCCAGTTTTTGGATTCCCCTGTGGCCTGATATAATTTGTAGACTTGATGCGCATAGCTGTCTTTAGAGCATTATTAATTGATTTTGCAACTGCCAGATTATGTTATATTACTATGGAATTCATATATTGATGTTATTCAGAACAATATATTCAGCAATATATTTTCTAGTTTAAGTGTAATCCAACTTTTTGCCCATATCCTATGATTTGTCATGTTCATAAACATTTGTGTGTGTGTTCATTTCGAGGTGACTTCCAATATAATTTTAATGTGCAGTTTTTGCCATTTTATATCATGTTCTATGTCAACTGTGACCGACCTTGTGGTGTGCCTTAAAGCAAGGCCCTCCCTCACTGTATGTTCAGTAGCTTAGAAAGGCTATAATTAATGTTTGGGTACTCTAACACTTTTATGAACTGTACAGGTACAAGCAGGATCTGCTATATGTGTTCCCTTGCTTGACTTATTATACTGGCGGGCAAGCTGCAAAGCCCAAGGTGAGAACCCTCTTCCACCTTCTCATGTTTGCTTCTCCTTGTTCCATCTTCTTGGCCAGATGGCCTGAGAGAAGTACATCGCCAATTATTAAAGTCTTCTTTGTGCCTTTATTGGAAACTACATTTCTGCAGCTGCACCCAATCTGGCATAGAAAATTGGTTGGCTATATCAAGTGTTTGTTTCAGCGCTCACTGTTCCACTGTGATTCTCATTCAGATTGGAGACTGTGCTAAAAGGACTTGTGGCTGCTACTACAACCTTGCTGCACGACCCTCAGCCTTCTTTGTCTGCAAGGAGAGATACCAAGAGGCGCATCATTAGGGCATATGGTGGCCCTGCATCATAGAGAGCAATGGATGGGCAATGCACAGATGATCTGACATCCCTAGCAAACTATAACAAATTATTACAAGGGATTTGAATCATAAATGTCATATTATATCTGTATTCTGACATCAGAATTTGTGTAGAAACAGAACTGAAATGACAAGATTTTGTTAGACTGTCAGTCTCTCTCATTAACTATAACAGTGTTTTTTATATTGTTTTCAATTAGAATATTAACACAGAATGATATACAATAGTACCTACAAATCAAAGAAAATGTGACTTAAAACAGTACCAAAAAAGGGTATGAAGCACAGTAAGCCCCATTCAAAGCCTTCACAATGCACACGAGCAAATAAAGTTGTGGCTGGCGGCTTTCAGGAATAGAACGTAACAACAGTGTTGCCACAGCTTCATAATGTGAGGGCTCAGTCATCTTCATCGATATCCACCCACCCGTCACTGACCTTAAACATAGCACCCGTCAATGACCTTAAACATAGACGACCATAAGTACGATTCTCTTGTCAAAATAAGCTGGTGAAAACCTGGCCAGTGAGGAGGGGCGCAGGGACTGCCTGCAACTCCCACCTGATTGCACCCCTTATGTCATCATCTTTACCGGAGATCCCCCAGACAGACAGGTGGCCAAGAAATCTGGCACAGCTTGAAGAACAAGGTCATCCATTGGTGTAATGAAAATTAGGACTGGCAAACGAGTTTTGCAAATGATATTATCATGGCCAGAAGAGTAGGATTGGTTGGGGCTTCTAAAAAGACTATGAAGGGATTTGCGTGGTTATACATTTTTTAAACCCCAACCTTGTTAGGCATCTTTTACATAAGTTTAATAATCTTTCAAAAGGTCTTGAGCACATATATTCTAGTTTGACCTCAAGTTCTACTTGCGCATTACCACTGGGCTCCTTTTACTAACCTCCAACGTATTTTCTCCCTCTCTTTAGAAGGCATCTGAGATCTTGAAGCCCAACATCCACTCCATCTTTCCATCATCCTAACCATTTTGCTGTTTTTGAAGGTCTGTCAGAAGTTGATTAACTGAGTACGATGCCTACCTTTAAATCACCTCCCCTGGTTGATGATCCTTCTTGATCCATTCCCACTCCCAGGGGTAGAACCAGCCTACTTCACTCTATTTTATTTCATGGAATATCGCAGATATAAAAAATAAGATGAATAACCCAGATTGGTTAGATTCCATCAAGGGGTATACATGTGGTTTGCTGTCAAAAAACCTGGTCCCAGGAGGACTTTTTTATTAATTGGATTCAATCCTTCTGTTTACCGGCTCTACCATCTACATCAGGTGCACTAAGGTGGGTTTTTGGGATTTTGGTCTACTTAAAAAACAGGCTCTTAAAAGCACAGAAGCTATGCGTTCAACATGTTGCCTAATATTGCGCCTAGTAATCTCTGTCCACCTGGATATACTTTTGATTAGGTTTTATTGTCAATATTTTGTTAATCACCCTGTCAACCTTATTAAGGAGCTTGACTCATTTGCCATGGAGTACTTATTGAGCCACTCAGTTACAGAGGCAATTTTAAGGATGGGTGATTCTAATTCTATTTCCACAATTTGTCCCATAGGGGACAAGAGTGTGTGTGGTGTTTCAGATAGTAGTAACAAGAACCAAACTCACTTTTTACACACCCTTTACGGGGATATCCTGAAACAGTGTATTGTTAAATTCAATCTTCATTGTAGATCTGATTTTTCAGAGGAGAAGTGACATCCCTGCCCCACATACACGGGCAAAGGAGAAGATTCTATAATTGACTTTATATTCCTTTCCCCATACTTAGTACTATATGTTCTTGACTCTTACACAAAGTCCTCAGTCCTGAGTGATCACAATCTGATTTTCTTGGTTCACTTAAGCCCAACTTTTAAACAATTGCGTTCAAATTGCTCCACCGAGATACATTTTTCAGTCAGTAAGAACGTCCACCTAAAATGGGCAAAAATTGACCAGAAGAAATGTTGAAACAACTTAATTTCTCAGGGTTACCAAGATATAATAGTTTGCTTGGCAGAGGCCGCTAACCCTGTTGACGGTGTCCAGAGTTTCAGAATTATTTGCAACCAAACTAAAAACCTATTTTCAATTTAGTCTAAACCCAAAGAGAGTATTTCTTTTAAACAAAATGTAAATCTGTATTTGTAAAGCGTGAACTACTCACCCTTATGGGTCTCAAGGCACTGGGGGCTGTCATGGGAATTAAGTGAGCTATTGCCCAGAGTCACATGGTGCTGAGCTGAGACCAGAGCCAGGGATCAAACCGTGAACCCTGTGCTCCGAAGTCAGCTGCCCTGGCCGCTGCACAACACCTCTCCAATGTTTAAATGATTAAATGATTTTCCCCTAAGTGTACAGCAGCCCTAAAACCAATGAGGCACTTATTGAATGGCAAGATGGCGACCGGAGAGGAGCTCAAGAAGTGAGCTCTGTAGGCTGGGGATCAAAATTGTCAAAAATATCCCTGTTAAGCCCTCGCCAGATGTGCTGTTCAAGACACCGGAACAGAGAAACTAAGCTATATTGATAAGTACCTACAAACCTTTCCGGACTCCATCGGAAGGAATCCTCAGAATCAGGATCAAGACCTCACTGGCATCGACCCACCAGTAGACCAAGCTCGCCCACATCACCAAAGGCGAATAGTGGCCCCCCGGGATAATGCAGTGTCTGGAAGCAGTCCTGCAGGATAACCATCAGGACATCGGCATCCAATAGTGGCCCCCTCGGGACAACGTTGTGACAGGAAGCAGGCCAGCAGGAAAATATCGGGTCATCGGCACCCGGTTCACTCGAGAAGTCACAAGGAGAGTACCCATTACCAGAAGCAGCGCTGCAAGATCACGGAGGTGACGACCCACCCGCGCAGAGGAGCTGCCACAACGTCGGAGAGCGGGTGTCCCGGAGAATGCACACATATCGGAACGAGCTGCCAGTGCAGGACTGGGCTCTCCGACTCTTCCCCCACTCCGATTTTCTCACTGCAGCAGTTCTCAGGACTCCAAAGGAGATGACCCATCCTGAATACATCCTCCACCTCATCGGCTGAGAGAAACAAAGCTAGATGCAGCTTTTAACCCCCTGACAAACTGCAGGTACTTTTCCCTCCCTCCGTCCCTCCCCTGCCGCAATCACCACGAGACGGGCTACGCGGTTGCTCACTCCACCGCTAATAGGGTCCAACCCATGGACACATGCAGCGTTTTTATTTAATTAGAGCAAGCGGCAGCATTCATTAAATTGAAACCCCTCGCGCTTGTGGATCTAGACCGTACGACGATTATAATTTGTTACGCGATCCAAGTTACAGGCCCTATGGACTCTTTATTGTTTTAAACATTATATTGGGCGTTTCCCCTATTTTGCGTTATTTTTGGCTCTTTTTCCCCTGCTCATTCCAGAATTGAGGGCCCGCTAATCAGGGCAAATCCACCATTTTGCTATCAAGTTGTAAATAGCTGCAATTCCTCCCCTCAAAATGGCAGGCTTAACTACTAGATAGAGTTTGCTCTTCCTCCTGCTCACCAAGCAATGAACAAAGACATAGAACTACCTCGTTCTACTCAATACTAAAAAAGAAAACAAAGGACTATCAATTGCAACCTAACAAAAGAAACTGAGGACTTTACCCAGAGAGGAAATCCCATGGAAAGAATGATAGGACTACACACCTGAATCAAACCAGCACTGATCAAACAAGCAGCCATCTTGGAACGGCTTTTCTATTAGTTATATTTAAATTATAACATATTCCCAACCTCACCTTTGGATTACCTTATCCACCAACTCACGGCGGTATATATGACCCCAATCTCCGACAGCCACTAGGATCTAAGTCAGTAAGATTTACTTAGAATTCAAAACGAACTTGAGCCCCTACCTTGACACTTACACAAACATAACTAGTCCCTGTCTATCTAAGTTCCACTTCAAGGCATTTATTCTATCTACCGTTCATACTCTCTGACCCTCCCATCCCTATCCAAGCTCCTTTTCACCCCCTCAATTCTCTTTACCTCGCATACTCTTTGACCCCCTAAAAAAAAAAAAAAAACCTGTCACAAGATTTACTACCTTCTCTTCTATCTAACCCTTTATCCCACTCTCATCATAGACTACACCTACAACATGGAGCTAACAGGCTTACACACATACTCCATTAAATACCCCCCTAACCTTACCAAAAAAGCGGCCAACAGTTTCAAACATAGGCTGTTAAAATCTCACCCAGAAATTCCAATTTCTGACCCCTATTTCTCAAACTATAAAGGGCATATAACAAATGACATCATCTTCTATACTAAAAGAAGGGCCTTCTGGCGGAAAGCCTTTCTCACCTTATTCTCGATTACACCTCCCCAGCATACCACTCTCCCAGCACTCACCCCAACCTCCCACCTGACTCCCCCTCTAGTCCTCCTCCTACCAGCTCCCACTGTGTACATACTCCCATCCCGCCACAATTGACCCCCTACTATATGACTTACATCTTCCCAAGGCCTACTCCTCCACCAACACCAACTATACTACCATTAAGCCTAGCACTCCACACACAAGCATCCCCTTTCCTCCAGCCTTCCCATGCCACAGCCATTCCCCCACCTACCCACCACACAACTCAACCCACCCCTCATCTCTCTCTATGCCCAACATCTCCACTACAAACTTGGCTACAGTCTCCCCCTACACCTGTACATCCGATCAGCAAGCGCTCCTACAGTCCCCCTCCCCCTCACACTGAACCTCACTGCCTCTCCCCCTACAGCGCAAAGCTTTACCCCTTCACACCTCCTCTCTCCTTCCCCCCTTTCAATGAACCACCACACTGGAAAACAGCCATTCAACGGACCACTTCACCTATCGCCCCTGGAACCCAGATCAGTAACCCTCCCTCACCTACCCACAGACTGGGTGTTGACTACGTCTACTCCTACTCCTGACCCTAGACTAGAGGAGATATTATTATCTCTACAACAAATCAAAGTAGACATCCAAACTCTTCATGACCTGATCCTAAGACAACCAAAACCACACACGAAATTCTTCTAAGAATCACATGCTAGCTACACGAGACAGAAAACCCCTAGATGGAAAACAGTACCTGACCCCAATGCCTTATCCCACCCGTGCAGAAAAAAAACCACTATCACCGCAAGAAGTAACCTCTTTACTGCATTCCTACGAGCCCTCAACTCCACCTCCCCTATGAGCACACGGACAACACACTGACACTGTCCTCTATCCAACCCATCCCTCCCAATCCCGAGATGGCCACGAGACACATTACCAGAGGTACCGTTGGAAAAACTAGGCCTGGGCAAAATTTCCGTTCCGTTCGCGGAATTTGCGATAATTTGGCATTTCCGCGGAGAGCGCGGAAATGTCAAAATTTCCGCATTCCGCAGCTTTGCGATAATTTGGTTCTTGATCGCGCTGTAAAATAATACATTCTCGCGCGCGCGCGATCGCCTTACTTGAATCCCCGCGTTCGCCGACAAGTTTTCCCGATCCGGTCGCGTTCTCCATGAGATGTTGTATTGTTTTAGCCATTTGCGCTGTCTCGCGACAGTTCGCGTCCGCAGTGACGTCATGCGTCGCGCAATCACGTCTTTTTTCTCGCGATCATGCACCGCGAGACAACTGAAAACAAGATGGCCGCGCCCGCGAGCAACCGCAGGGGTAAGTTAGCGACCCGCAACCATGCAAAAAATATCGCGAACGGGCGGGAAAAAAACTTCCGCATCTTCGCGATATTTCCGCTTGTTTGCGGAGATTTTAAACATTTTCGCGATAATTTGCGAAAGTCGCTTTCGCAAATTCCGCCCACCCCTAGAAAAAACCTCAAGAGAGTTCCCATCTTACAAGAGCCTAACACTATTCCTACCAAGACCCGGCTAAAATGTATCCTACTAAATTGTAGGTCAGCCGCATGTCATGCCGCTGATATAGCTGACCTCATACTAACCAACAAACCGGACCTCACAATATTTATGGAAACTTGGCTATACGATTCATCCTCGCCCAACCTAGACATACTAGTCCCCCCTAACTATCACATCACAAGACTAGATAGAATTGATAGGCTTGGAGGTGGTATTGCCTGCATACATCGGAACTACCTCTCCGTGAAACGTCTCATCTCCCAAGTTTTCTTCCTCTGTGAATATTTATGTCTAGAAATCTCTAATAATAACAACACAATATGCTCACTTCACTCATTTTACCATCCTCCAGGAAACAACCTTACCTTTATTGAACACATAATGGATATCCTAGCCACAAATGCTGGACACCAAAACACGCAGATATTCCTTGGAGACTTCAACCTCCACTGGAATGACCCTGACGACCCTGAGGTCAATAGCCTCAAAGCTTTCTTGACTGACCGTATCCTATTCCAAATTTGTGACAGCCCCACTCCTGAAAAAGGCTCAACGCTAGATCTAGTAATTCCAAAGCGGACTCCACCGAACTGGAATTGATCCTCTCTTGTGACTGGTCTGACCATCACATTATCACTTCACTTTCCACATCACTGAATCAGTTAAACTACACTATGTCCAACCCAAGAGAATGAAAATCTAGAAGAGAAACCTAAAAATCCTCAATCCTATCTCACTTGCAACTGCTAGCCCTATCCTAACGCCCTCACCTGACAGTATACAGGACGTACACAATCTGACTAATCACTACTTCCAATCTACGAATGTGTTATTAGACAATTTAGCTCCAGTACAATTGAAAAGTATCTCCAATAAAGAGTCGAACCCATGGTATGACGGTAGGCTAAATGCAGACAGAAGAGCGCTAAGAACAATTGAACGTCAATGGAGAGCTGCACCGTCCGTTACTCACCTCCAATTACTCACAAGTACAAGAAACGCCTATTACAGAAAAATCAGATGTTCAAAAATTTACTTCATTAGCAATCAATTGGACCAAGCCAAGAACCGCCCCAAAAGACTCTTTGAAATTATTAAAGCGCAATCTAAGGGTGTCTCCCACTCACCTCAAGTTAATCCAGAATCTTTCCCCAATTGCGAGGCATTTGCGACCTATTTCACAACAAAAACTGAAAACATAAAGATAGACCTAAGGAATGACCTATCAGCCCTCACCAACCCTCACATGATCGCCTCAAGGTCCCCCATCAGGAACGCATTTAGTTGCTCTGCAAAGCTCGATCTCAAAAACAACGCAGACTGGTCCTCATTCAACCTCTTCAACGAGGAATCTATTCTAAAAAAACACTCACAACCTTAAATCCCTCCAATCGCTTCTCTCACCCACTCCCAGCATCCCTCCTAAAAGACTTCATACCGACGTTAGTGCCTCTATGGACCAGGATTATAAACAACTCTCTGCTACAAGGAACCATCCCAGACATCCTCAAAGCTGGTCAGGTTTCCCCCATATTAAAGAAACCATTGGCTGACCCAGCAGACCTAAATAACTATCGCCCTATATCCAACATCCCTTCACTGGCCAAACTATTAGAAACATATGTTCACACGCAACTTACCTACCACATTGATCACTTCAACCTGCTCGACAAATTCCAATCTGGCATTCCATTAGGGCACAGCAGCGAATCTGCCATGACCCACATAATTGATGATGCATTAAAAATACTGACCAAAACAAAGCCTGTCTATTAATCCTGCTGGACCTATCCTCCGCATTTGACACTGTCAAACACCACAATCTAATAGACCTCCTGAAACTTAGAATGGGACTATCGGGAACGGTTCTCAACTGGTTCACTTCCTTCCTTCAAAATAAAACACAAAGATTCAAGACCAATCAATCTTTATCCAAACCCACTCCAGTCACTCTAGGAGTACCCCAAGGATCTTCCCTCTCCCTGACAGTCTTCAACTTGTTTATGGAACCACTCACCGAGCTTCTCAACTCATCAAAGGTCCAATACCACATATATGCAGACGACACACAAGTTTACATTAAGGTTCACTCACATGAGGACATCAAGACCCTCAACTCAACGCTCCAAAAAACGCAGACCTGGCTGGCAAATAACCACTTAAAATTAAACACCTTAAAGATAGAATTCCTCCTAATAGCGCCCCCCCTCAGGCAAACAACCACCATAATTGAATGGATGAAGCACTTAACAGCACTCGATGGCCAACCGCTCTTGATGGATTCTGCCAAATCATTAAGCATAACTCTGGATAATAAGCTAAATATGCAGAAGCACATCAGCGCAGCTACTTAAGGAGCAAACTTTCAAATGAACACCTTAAGAAGTCTGAAGACCTTCATACCAGCAAATGACTTTAAACAGGCAGTCCAAACTCTAGTAATCCCCAGAGTGGAATATGGGAGTTTCGCTCTCTGCGGCCTTCCCAAATCAATGACAGCCCCACTAAGAGCATCAATCAACACTGCCGCCAGACTAATCACAGGCTCCAAAAGAAAATGTCACATCTCCCCCGACTTACTTGCCCTTAACTGGCTACCCTTTGAAGCCAGAATCCATTTAAAAATCACCTGTATGACACATGAGGCTTTGCATCAAAAAACACCATGATACCTTGCAGAGAAATTAATACCATCTGGTAGGAACAGAACCAACAGGGGCTCTTATAACCTTTTACTGAAACCACAACGATTCACCAAGAAGAAAACTTATAACCGCCCCTTCTCAGGGATGGCCCCTAGGATATGGAATGCCTTACCACCAAAAACAAGACAGAACCCTCACGCGGCATCCTTTAAAAAGTAAAATCTATTCTCCTGTCTAAATTCACTTGTTTTATTAAATGCAGGCTTGTAGATACTTGTTATATTGGAACAGTTACCATTGCTTGACTATTATAACCAAGAATTTTTTGTATGTATGTTTCGATTTCCTCTATCTCCTTTATTTGTTGTAAAGCGCTCTGATACCCGCAGGGGTCTTGTCCGCGCTATATAAAACCTTCAAAATAAAATAAAGGAATCCCCACAAAATGTTGCTCAAATTAAATCCCTCCGGAATGCGTATAAAACAAAAATAGAGTTAGGAAATGGGTAGTGATGGACCACGCTTGGGATGTTTTTCTTAAGGCAAGCGCGTTTCTCGATTCCAAAGCTTTCCGGGAAGTTATTAATAGATCCTATTTTAGTTACACTAACTCTCCTGTGATTGAATATTATATTCCAGCTCCTGATTGGCTCCACCATTTCTCAGAAATCTTTGTTAACCCTAGTTTAACCAAAGACAACCAAATGGTCTGCCTCTCCACTGACAAACTCCAAGCTCTGATTAATGACATTACTGTTAACATGACAACGTTAGCCATTTCTAAGTCTTCCTCAGGTACAGCACCAGGGCCAGACAGGGTAGCCACTGATGTTTTTAAACAAAACCCATAATTCTGGGTACCTCTTTCAACAAATGTTTTTGGTGCGTAATATTTGGCCTGATCCCATCCTCTTGGAAGGATTCTAAGAAGTGCCAATATTTGTAAAAATCAACAGAAATTCACCTATCTGTTATAGGCTCATTTCCCTTTTGGATTCCTCGGCTAAAATCATAGGGAGGGTAATCCTTAATCTTCTTGAGGAATGGGCTAGTGACACAAAGTTCTTTTCAGATATCCAATTAGGCTTCCGCCCTGGGGTTGGAACAGTCATTGAACCTCCTTATGATTTCTAGCAAATACGATCAGGCCAGGGGGATAGTTGGGGGGGGGGGGGGAGGTGGGGGGGGGGGGGGAATTCACATGGCTTTCATGGACCGGTCTAGCCCTTTTGACCTGATTGACAGGTAGAAGCTCTGGACAAAGATGGGCAAAGCAGCAGTAAACCCAGCATTAATTTAACTTTTGGGCAGATTACATTAGGGAACAAAGGCACTGGTGTATTTTGACGCCAGTGGTGACTATACCCGCTTCTTTTCTACAAAAAAAGGTGTCAGACAGGGCTGTGCTGGCGCCTTTTCTTTTTCTCTTTTATATAAATTCCCTTGAGAAAATACTGATTGAAAGAGGTAAAGATCGCCTAAAGGTTGGGGACTTCATCGCACCTGTGCTCCTTTATGCAGACGATGGGGTCCTCTTAACCCGCACTGTGAATGGGCTTCAGCTTTTATTGGATACTTTTAATGATTTTATGAAGGATCTAAACCTGAAAATCAACCATGCCAAATCTTATACCTTAATATGTGGCCAAAGAAGACGCCATCTCGTTTACACAGTGTCAAACTGGGTATTCCTTATGCATGTGACTACACACCTTCAGTCTCCTGTGGGCAGAGGCCCATGAGCCTAGAAAGGCCCTCCTAGGCAGTAAACTCAATAGGTCTTGACTAACCCCACACCTAAAACATTTAAAACTAATGGACATATTCAGGATTTTGCACGGACACCATTGAGTTTTGCATATTTAACTTGCTGTAAGACTTGAGAACGGCCTCGTGTGTTTCCTTAGTCACTGACCTGTGCAGTCTTGGTTGTGGCACTCTCTGCTCTCCGCCCAGGGCCCCTTGCACTCAGAGCCCCCGTGCGCTGCTGGGGTGCACTGTCTGCTCCGTTGCTGTGTGCCATTCGAACATGTCACCGAACACTGACTCCATGAGCTCCACTCCTGCCACTGGCCGTCGACTACCGCACCGCCACATCACAAGCAGGGAAGGAAAGGAAAAACAAACACTTGTAAGGGTGAGTGGTGGCATGAAACAGAACTTCAAACACAGGCAGTGCATCAGTGTTCATGCAGGTGCACTTCACAATCCCTTTCAGAACAGATTCTGACGAGCATCTGGAAACAGACGGTTGTACCCACTGACTGTAAAAGCAGGATTATTTGCTTTCCTTTTGTTTGGCATTCTTTACGTACCCTGTCATTAGCCGTGGAATCTGCGTCTTTTAACATTCTGAAATTGCTGATTTACAGTAGCTACAGTGCTTTAATCAAATTATCCTAAATGTTGTTTTCTCTTGTTTTTGTTCTTAAAATAGTAGGCTTTTTTGTCATTTCGCTTAATGGGTACGGGGGGCTAATTAAAATGCACATTAGGGTCACACCAGGCTAACTTATTTTCCTTAACTACCAAACGCTGCAAGCATTTTGGAAAATCTGCTCAGTGTTCTGCCTTTGTTAAAGTGCTTCTATGTTACCTCGAGGTTAGCTTTGCAAATCAATTAATGAAATAAATACAACATGGCATTAATCAGCAAGACTACTGCGTGCTTCTCAGGGCTACAGAAGGCCAGTTAACATGCATTTTGATTGTCTTATCAATGCATTGTACTGTCAACAGGCCTCGTCGACTTTTGACAAGATGCCTCGGTGCTTTGCACACAATCCACAAATGAGTTCGTGGCTGTGTTCCAGAAACCATCACAATAAATTAAAGGACAGGGAACTGAGCTAAATGAATAGTTCTCCATCTCATTACAGCTGAACGCAGACGGAGCCGCATGAGCTTTGGTCCTTGAAATTCTGTATGAACAGTACTCCACAAAAGGCTTCAGAAAAAATGGGGTTTGTCTACCGCCTAACCAAGCTTCTGTCACAAGCATGTCAGTAAAGTCCTCAATGTCAAACAAGGCTTTTCTGCTCACACATGCACAAAAAGTGACGCACCGGTGGGGCAAAAGTGACGCAAGGGCTCATAAATAAGCCCTAGTGAGTAATAGGAGAGGAAGCTGAGTTGTGAATGGTTAATGCATTGTGATGTAGTGTCTTGAGAGTGTTGAATCTTCAACTCTTTCCTAAACTGGAGCAGTATTGGGACGGTCCTGATGAATACAGGGATGTTGTTCCAGATACTGGATGGATGGATGGGAAAGCCTATTGTCTTGTTTTTTCCTTATTTCACTTCTTAGTTCACAGTCTGATGGAGTCCTAGTTGTAGGGGTGCCGAGTACCACCAGAAATGGTGAACTTGTCTGCAAGATAAGTGGGATGCTCGCTGTGATGGCTTTGTAAATGATGCAGCTGGCTTTGAAGATGCTGTGGACTGGTGAGGGGACCCAGTCGAGTTTCACCAGGGTGAGAGCAATGTGATCATATTTCTTCAGTGCATGGATGAGACGTACTGTGGCATGTAGGATACCTTCAACAGGTACCTGTAAGGGAAACCTTTTTGCATGATCACCCCTCAATTTTGGAAATAACGTTGTTTTTTGACTCTCCTCTACTGGGGCTATGCTAACTAGGCCCTAGTGCATGTGCTCTGACCCCTGACATATGTATACCATTTACTAATCTCTGATTGGCATATTTAATGTACCTGTAAGTACCTAATATATGGTACTCAGTGTACTCAGGGCCTGTAAGTAATTGCCTCTAGTGGACTACAACACCAATTGTGTCTCCACTAAAGTGACAAAGCAAAGCATGTGCAAATATGACTGGGCAAAACAAACCTTTTCAAGGCTTAACCATTCCTTTTTAATATTGATAAGTCACACCTAAGGTAGATCCTAAAGATCCATAAGGCACGGTGCATGGCATTTAAAAAGTAGAACACATGTTTTAAGTTTTACTCGTCCTGGTATTTCAAAACCTTTAAAGTGTTATTCTCTGTGACAAGGTTGCTTCTGGCTTACATCCTAACACCTTATAATACATAACTTCGATTTGGAAATAGTTATACACAAATTAATATGATTTTAAAGTCTATTCTGTGAGAAATTGTATTATTAGAGTAGGTGGGTGAGAGCCCCACTCAAATAATAAACAGAATCCTTGTTAGGGTGAACCACAACATTCACCTGTGCTTAACCCTTTGGCAGATTGGCACAAAAGCAGCCAGGATTAACTTAAAGGCACAGTTTAAAGTATATATGCAGCATTCAAACATACATCAAGTGAAAACACAGCATAAGAACAATCCAAAACCAATTTAGAAAAATAGATGATGTTTTAACAAAACAACAACAAAAACATTCAATCAGTAGAACCAGAGTTATGCATTGTTAAAGTTTCTAGTAAAAATAGGAGGCATGAAGCTCAAACTGCGGGTATCTGGTTGCGCTACACCGAGATAAAATCACAAGTTCAGGCCAACCAAGATAGAGCATGGGCCTGGTAAAGGATCAAGTTTGCCTCGCTGGGATTTGTACATTTTTATTTTAAGATTTGCGTGGCGTGGGTCTATGGGGCTCTATGTCGCTTGACATCAGATCCAGTGAAGACTTTGGGTAGGATCTGCATGGCTCGGTCTGCATCATGCTGACCTGTTCTGAGGAAGCCATCGTCAGGAGCTGTGAGTTGCTGTGATGAGCGGTCCTGCGTCGGTCTGTGCCACATAGCATTGGATCCGGTGAGTACTTCAGTTGCACAGGGAGGAGTACACTGTGACTCCAGCCAAGGCTCTAGGACCTTGAGAAAAGGACTTGGGGGACATCCAGATTCACTCCCACAAAGGCCAGATGAGGAGACCAGGTCAGGTCTATGGTATCTTGTTGTGTTCCTATAGCTTAAACAGGAGTTTAACCAACTTGGTTTCACTTCTGAGGAGCCAGGGCAAAGCAGGTCCAGCCTTCCTTTTTCAGAAAGCAGCCCAGTCCTTTTACGGAATCTTCCACATGGCCAGGAGTATACATGATGAGAAGTTCTGAAGGTGCCACTTTTATCCTCAGTGCAAGACTGTGGGTAGGGGATGCCCCTTTTGTCGAACCTTCCCCACTTTCCTGGGTTCGGCTGAACACTGTCTAGGGTAAGGGCAGGCAGGTCTAGTTGTGAGTTAGCATTTCAGTGGCAAGAAGCTCTTAGAAGTAAGGAAGGGGTGGTCAAGCCCTGGGGCTACCCTTTGAAACTTAGGGAGGCAACCCCTGAGCAATCCCATTTAGGAGATAAACACCGTTTCCCACACTCAAGGCCCTTTTGTCCCCATGTCTGGAAGGAACACACAATATACCACAGGAGAGCCATTCACAGTCATGTGGACCTCGAGACTGGCAGAAAGATACATTTGGTTTAGGCAGAAAGAAACAACTTTGTAAAAGAGGCATTTTCATATTAGTAACTTAAAATCTGAATTTTTCATTAAAGACGATTTAAAATCATAATTAATTTGAGTTGAAACAACATTTCTCTATCTGGTTCAAAACTGAGGCATATTAAGGATTCTAATGTTACCCGGTATTAGTCTATGAGAGAGATACCCCTACAATATTGGGAGTTTTTCACTGCCAAGACTATAAAACCTAAAGAAAGAAATCCTAATTTTTAAATATCATACACCATTCCCTTTGAGTCTTTATGGCCTACCCTAGGAGTGACATATAAGTATTTAAAAGGAAGTTTTGGCCTGAAAAAATGTTTTATCTGCCAGGTCGAAATGGAAGTTTAAATCTGCACTACAGGCCACAGTGGCATGTCTCAAACATGTTATTCAGAGCTACAATGGTGTGTGACACAATGACTGCTGTCGCCCATTAGTAGCTTTTAAATTACAGGTCAAGTACAATTTACTATAGGTGTACAAGTAAATTGAATGTACTAATCAGGTGTAGGCCAATTGTATAATATTTTCAAGGGAGAGCACAAGTGCGTTACCACTGGTTAGCAGGGGTAGAGTGCACAGAGTCCTATTGCCAACTACAACAAGTTCAGCAAAAACAGGGAAGCAAAGACAAATAGCCTGGGGTAATACAATGCCAAGGATGTAATGTCTAATATGTGCCCCCACCCTCATAAGAGTTCTCATTGCTAAGGCGGAAAAACAGCACATGTCCTACCTTTAAAATACACTGCACCCTGTCCATGGGGATGCCAGGGGCCTACATTAGGGGTGACATACACAGTGGCAGCTCCTTCGGTAAGGAGGGACCCCAGCACTAGGGCTTGGGGTCAAGGATTTCGTACCCTGCCCCCTTTTCTTTATTTTTAGGTCGAGCATTCGAGACCTCTTGTATATACTTTAGTATATACTTATATACTTAAGTATATACTTATATGTGTATGTAGTTTGTGGGTTCTGGAGATCAGCCCTAGCACTTGTCTGCTTCCGCTTAGGGACTTATTTTTCTGTTCAACTGCCTCTATTTAACTGTCTTGATAGAAAACGACCAGCAAAGGTCAGTAAGATACCAGAATCACTTTAAAATTCTCTAGATTCCAGTCCATAGAAATTGTCTTCCATTAGCACCCGTAGACAATATTTTTTTCAAATCTTCTATTTTCAATGATATGACCACTGAAGGCCCTGATTTTATATTAAATACAGAGCTTGGACTATACTATTTCCCTCTGAAGGGCAATATTTTTCTCCATGTGTTCCCATACCTGGCATGTCACGCAGTTTGGTGCTTACTTTCCTCCATGTGAAAGAACAGTAGATGTTTCAGCACCCGGGCTAACGTGCTGCTTAGCTAAATACATATAAGGTCCCAAAGCCGAGACCGATTGCATTGCAAAGTCTTGTTTCCTTTTTTTGGGACTCGGTTGAGGCCAAGACCCAAGATGGCCTGGTTTAAGTGTTGGCAGCCAATCAGATCACTGCATGAGATCGGGAGGATTCAAGGAAGGGTTGCATCCCTATATATACAAATTCGGTTTTCTTTTAATTACTCTAAAACTACTGAATGGATTTACCCCAAATAATAAAAAAGTCTCTATCTGGACCAAGAGCTGCATTTCGTCCAAATTTGGTGTACCCGTGTCTAAAAATTGCAAATCCCCATTGACATTGCAGAGTGAAATCTAATTTTGGAACCCCCCCTTTTTCTCGACTGCTGCTTGATGAATCACCCCAAAACGTTCCATGCACCAGCCAAAGTGAGTGGCAAACTAGTTTTTAAATTTAGTGAGGATTTGTCAAACAGCACCAAAGTTATTGGTAAAACAAAAATGCTTTGTCTATCGTAAAGATTAGTCCTAACTATAATTACCTACTGGGTAATATAAATATATAAATATATATTTAGAACCATCTTTCAAAAGGGAAAGCATTTTTTGACCTGCCTATATCTTTGGTGCCGCTTGACAAATCTTCACAAACTTTTCTCGAGAAAGTGTTCTATTGAGACTTGTTGTGCTTGAAACGTTTCGGGGTGATGTGTCAAGCAAGGGCTGAGAAAAAGGGGGGGTCAAGAAAAGTGTGTTTCCAATGTTAATTCCTGTAGGGATTTTGACCATGACTGTAGCCCAAACCACTGGACAGAATTGAAACAAACTTGGCAGAAAGAGTGCTTTTGGTTATGGGGTATAAATCCATTTAGTAGTTTTGGAGAAATAAAGAATAAAAAATGGTATATCTAGGGACACAGATCCTCTGAGAAGCCAACAGTCCCGTGCTCAAATCTGATTGGCTGCCAACGCTTGAACCAGGAAGTGTTGGCAGACATCTTGGGACTTGGCTTCAGCTGAGTCCTCAAAAAACAGTCATAAAAAAGAGAAGGGGGAAGGCTAGGAACACCCTGACTCCCCTAGGTCTCTTGGGGGAAAAACAGCATTAAAAAAAAAAAAAGTCATCAGGAGCCATGCTAGATCTGCGGGTCCCATACTTCTGTAATGTTTGGCCCCCAGGTGCGCCAGGTCCAGGGGCATTAATACAAGTCTATGTCAAAAAATTAAGGTTGAACATACAAAAATAAGAATTAGCCGAATTATTAGGCTACTGTAAAGCAGTAAATAGTGAGTTTGAAAGAATATTTCAATCTTTGTACTCCCAAATAGAATACCAGACTGCATGATTAGCATGCACATTCAACAAGTTTTAACATCACAATAGAGAAACAGTGTGCCTTACCAGGGTGACTGACATCATCACAACTTCATTAGTCACTGTTATCACCCTTTGGGCCTCATGTAGGTAAATAAATATTACCGCTTCTTAAATACCGAGCCGTACCGAATCGGTATTTAAGAATCAGTAAGTTATATGTAGGTAAAAATTCGGTAACAATTACCGAATCGGTAACATTCGGTAATCAAGAATCGGAAATCACCGATTCGGTAAATACCGAGGTGGTATTTACCGAATTGATAAATACCGAGGTGGTATTTACCGAATCGGAAAATACCGAATCGGTATTTACCGAATCGGAAACTACCGAATCGGTATTTACCGAATCGGTAAATAAAATCACATGACTTGATGAAATAGCCAATCCTGTGCAACCACCCCCCACCCAACCAGGAAGTGGCCACACCCAGGCAGGTGCACATAATTAACAGACCCTGGAGAGGCTTGGAGTGCAGAGGAGAGGCAGGGAGCCAGTGCCTGTTCGTGCAGCAAAAATAACATCATGTCCAGCCAGAGGACACAGAGAGATAGAGGGGAAAGGAGGAGGAAGCTGAAATTCAGCCCCAAGGAACTCCAGGTGCTGGTGGAGGAGGTGGTGAAGCAGCACCAGAAGCTGTTTGGGAGGCAATCCCTGCAAGTGCCTGAGGCTGAAAAGCGCAACATTTGGCTGGCCATCCAGGCGCAGGTCAATGCTGTGGGAGTGACCCACAGGGACATAGAGGTCCTCAAAAAGCGCTGGTATGACCTGAGGATTGTAACCAAGAGGAAGATGGGGGACATCCAGAAGGAGGCCAGCCAGACTGGAGGTGGAACCAACAGGGCACCTGCCCTCACCGAACTGGAGGAGCTGGTGGGGGCCACAATCGAGCAAGAGAGCGTCGTGGGTCTTGGGGATGCTGACAGCTCTGCCAGAGCCGCCACCCAACAAGGTAAGACGAATGCACAGCAATGTAGCCCCCCCTACCCCTATCCCACATCCCCCATTGTGAAAGGAGAATCCCACTCCAGTCCACATGTGTTAGTGCAGACAGGCAATGCATTCTGGGAGATGTAGTCAGGGAAACACCAACCATGAAGTAAATGGCACAGGGCAACAAGGCATGTCACACACATGAGGCACAAGGAGGCAGAGGATATTTTGGAATGTGAAATGATTTATTGTGATGCTTGCAATGCAGCCCTTCGGGGACACTGAGCCGATGTTGCATTTCTGTCCACAGATGTGACATCACGCAGGACAGGGCATGCTGCAGGAGAGAGGGCACACCGGCCACAAAGATCACCTCTGGCCAGCACAAGTTCAGCCCAGGGAGCAGGGCCACAGGCAGCCGCACCACCAACACAGGCAGCCTCGCCTCACCCAGAGCCAGCATCACCGCACCCAGAGCCAGCATCACCTCACCCAGAGCCAGCATCACCTCACCCAGAGCCAGCATCACCTCACCCAGAGCCAGAATCACCTCACCCAGAGCCAGCATCGCCACTCATGTTTGAGTCACCGGCCATATCACCGCCTGCAGGTGTGAGAATGAGGAGGCGTCCTGCAGCCAGGCTGCGAGCCTTAGACACCTCGTCTGACGACAGCAGGGGCCCTGAACAAATCACCATGCCCCAGGATGGGAGCCATGCCACTGTGCCCTACACCTCACAGGCAGCACAGACGGGAGCAAGAGGGCGCCGCAGGTCGCGTGTCCAGAGTCCACCAGCAACCATTGACAGCCATGGTGTCTTCTCGGGGCTCGAGGGCCAAATGTTAAAACAACAGCGCCTGCAAACAAAGGCAGTCATGTCAGTCCAGAGGCACATGCGGTTCATGAAATCTACATTAGTCAACATGGACAATAACATCAGCGCTATGGCAGCGGGCATTCGGGACATGTCCCAGTCAATCCAGCAGTTGTGCAGCAAATTAGATGCTGACATAGATGCACGGCGCCGGGAACGGCAGAGGAGGGACACTACCACCAGGGCACTCAACCGTCTGGCAACTGCCACTTCTCTACTCTGCCGGCGCTCTGTGTCGATGCAGGAGGGCCTGACACACTGCTGCAGCGACGTGTCTCGGGGGATGGTGCAGGTGACAAGTGCACTAGAGGTGCTATTAACTAGTCAGGCGGCGACAACTGCTGCAGGGGATGCTGCGGAGAGCATCGACACCAGCAGCAGGAGCAGCATCACACCCCCTGTTCCAGAAGGACGCAGGAGCAGCAGGCGGCTTGGGGTTGGCTCTAGTGAGGATGCTCAAGCCGTGCCATCCAACACTGCAGCGCGTATGCGCAAACATTGATGCAGCCCTGCGTAGCCACTTCCCAATGGGTGACATAACCCTGGACTTACTCCTTGTATATATGCTATGTTGCCAGATTGGCTTGATCTTGTGTTCATGGCGTAGTGCCGCATTAAAACTACGTCATGACACACCACAACTGGCTGTGTCCCCTTACTTACTCAGAGATAGTTGCATGTGATCTCTGCCCGTCTCTCTCTCCCATCTATTGCAGTTGGCACTCTGGCTGCGTTGCCCTCTGGCTGGCCTGACTCATCCTCGTTGTCCTCAAAATGTGTTAGTTCCACATCTGTACCTTTCTTCGTGGCAAGGTTGTGCAGCATTGCACAAGTGGCAATGATCTTGCAGCAGTTGATGGGTGTGTACTGGCGTGCGCCTCCGCTCTTGTGGAGGCAGCGGAACCTGCTTTTCAGTAGTCCAAACGTGCGCTCCACCACGTTGCGTGTTGATTTGTGTGCCACGTTATATCGTCTCTCACTCTGGGTTGATGGGTGTAGGTAGGGAGTGAGGATGAATGACCGGCAGGCATATGCACTGTCGCCTAGGTGAGTAAAAGGGAAACATCAGTCACATGCCTCTATACACTATGATTTGCAGGTTTCAAGGGGCGTCACTGTTACTTACCTAGCAGGTATCCCTCTCCAAATTCTCCGGCACTCAGTCGTGTGTAGATCCCACTGTTCTGGAAGATGTAAGAGTCGTGGGTGCTCCCAGGAAACTTCGCTACAATATCAGTGATGATGTTCCCTGCATCACAGATCACCTGCACATTGATGGAGTGGGTGGACTTTCTGTTCCTGTAGATGTGCTCTGTGTCAGCTGGTGGGCAGATTGGGATGTGTGTGCCATCAATACAGCCAATGACATGGGGGAACTGTGCCATGTGATAAAAGTCAGTTTTAGTTTTCTGCAGTTCAGCCTGTGTGTTTGGGAAGCTGATGTAGTGGTGCATTCTCTGCATCATGGCATCCAGGAACTTCCTGAAGAAACGGGACAGGCAACTCTGGGATACACCACCCACCGCAGCTATCACCACCTGATAACTGCCGGATGCCAGTAGATGTAGGCTGCAGAGCACCTGCACATGTGGTGGTATGGCATGCGCCCTTCTAGTTGGCTGGTCCAGGAGTGGGTGCAGGTCCCTTATCAGGTCCATGATGGTTTGGTGGTGTAGCCTGTACCTTTCATGTATCTCTGCATCAGTCAGTTGGAAGAGTGTGATGCGCTGTCTGTAGATTTGTTCCTCCCGTCTCCATATCCTCAGACCTGCTGCCTGTAGACGTAGGCGCCTTGCAATGACATACAGAGCGGCCATGTTGTCCACGCTGTTGCATTTTGGGATTGCTTATATGCACTGTTGATGGTTACCACCTGCTTTCAATCCGTGTTAATTACCGACTCTTAATTACCGATTTTCATGGATTTCTTAATTACCGATTGTTCCTACATGTCATTTTCAGTTTTACCACTTCATATTTACCACTTCATATTTACCGAATCGGTAAATATGTATTCGGTAAATATGAATCGGTATTTTTGGATTCGGTAATTATGATTCGGTATTTACCGCTTCATATTTACCGAAAAGTTGTTTTTGGACTCCTACATCTCACTTGTCTAAATACCGGTCGGTAACGGCATATTTACCGAAAATCGGCCGTTACCGACCGGTATTTGGCTACCTACATGAGGCCCTTTGTATGCTAAAGCCCTCTTGTGCATCCTTGTGGGTCGCTCTGCAGTCTAAATGCTAATTTTAATAAATGATCATATTTGTTGGTGCTTTCCTTTTCTTCCCATTCAGCTGCTTATAAAATGGTTGCTGTGGCACTTTTTAAATTCTGTTTTATGTTTTCACCATTTGTAGCCTATCACTTTAAAGGACTTTAATTTACCAAAGACTCTCTCACTTTCTTTACGTTTCTTTATTATTGTTCTTTGAAATCGTGTGGCTTCTAGTTACCTCACCTTTATTTTTAGTAAATTGTTGTGACTATTACACTCTTTACTATTTAACTGTTGTGCTGTGTGTCTTTGACATCCCCAGACATTCTTAAGAGTAAGGCGCCATTGCTGACCAATCTTACCAGAAGGCATGTTAAGGGTAACTTACTCGAATTTGTAGGTTGCCTCTCTCGGGAATGACGACTAATTTGTTTAGGAGATTGAGTTTAGAAATAATCGTCTATACTCATGCTCCGCCTCAGAATGCCAGTTGGATTCATAATAATTATCCTCGATTTAACAAGCCATTTTCCAATTTTAAGGAGTTTCAAAAGGAAAACCAGAAGATTCAGGGAATATTCCCCCAAATATCAGCAGCTCTCTGTGTACTTAGATAAAAGCCAGGCAGTAAAACGGATTCCAACTGCATACAAATGCTACTTTATAATGATGGACCATATTCAATCTTCTAGCAAAGATGTCCAAAATATTTCAAATAGCCACGAATCACACTTTTCTTACATTCAAAAAGTCAACATGGCAGATAAATGTTGTTCACGGTTTCAAATTCAGCATGTTTGGGATATGTTTTTTTCTCCTGTTAACTGGCCAAATTAACTGCAGCTCAACAATTTCCCACATCAGTAAATTACAGCTGCTTTTACTACAGAGACAGTTCCAGTTTTCACAGATGATGGGACATTACCACAGTAGTTCTTACACATTCACGTAAAATAAAGATATTTTAAAGTAATTTAGTGATAGGCTGCTATATCCTGGTAAGGCTACTATAACAGATCGATTAATCATGCTCCAAGTCACCTTCCATGGCTTGGGTTGCTGATAGACAGATACTATGGGGACTATGGGTAATTTCTTTGTGGTCATATTACTGGAACAACAAACATAGTAAAGTTATGTCTAGTACAGTGCTAATCTTTTTTGTTATAGAGCAAGATGTAGGCACGAGTTACCACTGGTGGTTAGCATGGGTTGTCTTACTTAAAAAATATTTTAGTTGGTCTGGGTTAGTTCTTTGTTAAACTGAGGAGAAAAAAAATAGATTGTGTGAAATATCGAGGCATGAATATACTGTACTCTATAGCAACTCTGCAAAAAAGGTACTACTGCTATTGGACTTGGCCCTTTTGGCAGGTTCACCCCTAAACATTTTTGCCTTTTCTGTAACCTGATATTGATAGTTTTTTGCCTCTGCACACTTTAGCACTGTGGCCCAGTGTAAAGTGCGTGCACACTCTGAGTGCGTGGTGAGATTGGTCTGCCCTCCCATAGGAATGCATGGGGGATATTTGTGTCCATGGTAATTCCTGGTGTGAGAGGAGTGCAGAGTCGAGTTCTAGATGGGAGGGAGGAGTTGCACCTGGGACCTGAATAGGGCTGTGCCTTCCCTCCACAATGCCAGCTCCGCCCCCTGTGGTGCGTCTGATCCCTGAGCCCCCACCTAACACAGGAGAGAGGAGCTGAGCAAAACAAAGTGCTCCAAAGCTCCCCTATACCAGTTCTAACTGGTATCCCTAAACCCTGTGCTGTGACACAAAGGGGATTTGTTGAAATAAATAAAGGGGCTGTGACCCCATGAAAATGTGCTCTGTTGTGCTTGTCCTGACGCTGGGAGCTGCTGGGCTCCAGGAGGAACTGCCACAAGGGACTGCCTCCCTGCTGGAGGGCCCTGTGTGCTGGCCTGCCTGAGCCCAGCCTTGTGCCCCCTGAAATTTGCCTTTATTTGGAAGAGCGCTTTGCTCTTTATTGCTGGGAAGAGCGCTCCATTCTTTGACCCTGGACTAAGCGCCGGGGAGCGCTATATCTTTGTTTGCTGAAGAGCGCTTTATTTCTTGTTGCCGAGAGGAGCTGTTTACTGGCAACACGCTGTTGCAGAAGCGACTGCCGAGAGAATCCCAAGCGTAGGGATCCCCCCTTGCGCTGCTGATCGAGCGGGAACCTACCCCGCGTTTGCATCTGCTTTTGCGGGTGCCCACCCCGCAAGTGACTTTATTTAAAAATGACGGGAGCCTACCCCGTATCGAGGAGATCACCGCCGCAGCCCGGGCCAACCAGGAAGTCAGGCAACACTCACCGAGACGTGGGCGGGGCCTGGCCAGGAGAGTAGGAAGCAGACGGAAGGTAGCGTGTGGAAAGCAGGGCGCCCGTGACCGGTGAGAGCCCCGCTGTATCCGCCTCCTTGGAGAAGTCCCGGCCCCAGGAGGAGGACCAGGTGAAGAGGAGGATTCAGAGAGCCCAGCGCTGCTGATTACGAGGAGTCCCGGTGGGGAGGGGGGGGGCTCCCCGAAGTCTAGTAAGTGCAGGGTTTCAGCAGAGAGGTGGTGACGGTGGGGGCCCGAGACACAGAGTCGGTGCCTGCCCCCCCAAAGTTTGACCTGAGGTGGGCCAACTTAGGGAAACCTACTGAAGCGCGACCAGCAGGAAGCAGGTCTTCCCCTGTTGCAGACTAGACCCAGAGAGAGCGGAGCCCCGACAGAGACCCGGTGAGTGGGGGCTCTTTGATGTATGTTGCGTGGGGCAATACTAGTGGGAGTTCCTTTTGGGCCAAGTTAAGGCCCAGTGCAGACGCCCCGCTCTGAGGGGGGGCATTGTGCCAGAAGACACTGAGTAAGGGTACCAGAGGCACGGTAGTACCTGGATCTGTTTGCCTACACAGCTGCCCAGCAAGTAGTGGGCAGCTGCCACGTTTAGCCAGCATTCCTTTGGGGCATTTCTGAGTGAGGTAGGAGTGAGATGCACTCCTCTGCCCAGCGAAATTGTGCACCACGACTCCCGCTGCATTGGCAGCAGCCCTGACATTTGGGACATAGGGCACTTGAGCCCCTGAGAAGGCCAGTTGGCCAGCGGGACTACTAGGTTTGTGGGGTGCAAGGCCCTAATGTGATGCCCAATGTTTTTATGTGATGGCGCTCATGCTTACCGTTATTGCATAATGAGTTTATGCTTGTGATGCCTACTGTAAATGCCTATTGCGTAATGTGTGATGCTAATGAGGTTTGGGCCTAATGTAGTTTTATACCTAAGGTGATTCATGCGCAAAGTGGTTTATGCATCCTCTGTTTTACATTGCAGGATCTCATGCTAAGTTCCTAACGTAACCAGTAGTTACTGGTTGTGTGCTACCTTTACTATTTGTGCTACATTTACAATTGGTGATTTGTGATGGTTATGACAGTGGCCCCATTGGCCCTGTAGTGTGTAAATAGTCCCTTGTGAATATTGCCTAGTGCCAGTTGGCTCAGTGTGTATTATGTGATTATGTTTCTACTGTATTTATGACAATACAAAGGCTATTGTTATATGTAACCTTGTGTGGAGTTTCTTTTGTGGTGTCCCTGGGGTGTTGTTGCTGTGTGCGTGCGCAAACGCTTTACACATTGCCTCCGGGATAAGCCTGACTGCTTGTGCCAAGCTACCAAGGGGGTGAGCAGTGGTTATCTTTGGCATGTAACTCCCTTGCCCTGACTAGAGTGGTGGTCTCTGCCTGGCTTTTGCGCAAGCCTTAGCCAACCAGAGATCCCATTTCTAACAACTGCCATTATGCCTTTCTCAGGTGACTCAACTGCTCATTGTTTTGATCATCTTTCAGGTTTGGTTGATTAGATTGCTCCACTCCAAAGCACAAAGAAAATATCTAAACCATCTGCTCCATGGTTTAGTAAAGTCTTTTATAAGGAAAGAGAAGCCCTGAGAATACTAGAGTAGAAATGGAGACAGCTGCCATCCACCAATAATCTGTTATGTCTCCGAAATTCAAGATCACAATAGCGAAGACATATGTTAATCGAGAAACCAAATCACTGCAGATCCTTCCTTGACTCAGCCAAGACATGACCTAAACAACCACCAACAGTCCCTCTATGTCTACCTCCATCAAATTTGATGACTCCTCCATGAAATCTTCTATGCCAAGATGATCATTCCACCCCTAAAATGGTGTGTAAATTCAAAAACACTTTGAAATAATTAAGGAGAAATATCAACTTAGAAACATAATAAAGACCAAAACCTAAAATCACTTTGTGGACCCTAAACCCGGTAACATTATCAAAAATGTCTACACTCATATGGTAACCCTACTGGACAAAATTGGTGAATCTCTCCCGCAGCTAAAGAACATTTCCTGACTACTTCAAGACAGGTCAGATCACACCACTTCTTCAAAAACCCTCTGAATAAACTTAGCAACCTTCACCTATCACTAACCTGCCTCTTCTTCCTAAACTCATTGAAAGATATGTAGCAGAGCATCTCATTCATAACATAAAAGACAACAACCTCCTTGATGAATACCGATCCAGTTTCAATTAGGGCTGTAGCACCAAAACAGCGCTGCTAAAAGTGGTCAATGATGCTCTTTGAGTCTCAGATTCTGGCAGCTCCTGCCTCCTGATTCTTTTCAACCCATCAGCAACCTTTAATACAGTAAACCACTTTACACTCCTTGACATACTCAAAAATCAAATGGGCATTGAGCGTGTAGCTTTAAAATGGTTTGAATCATTCCTCATGGGTAGAATGTAGAAGATCACAATTGAAGACTGTTTTTCAACACCAAGGGACAATGACCAAGGAGTCCCACAGGATTCCATTCTTGCTCTGACCTTATTCAACCTGTGTATCAAACGTCTTGGAGTCCTACTAAGAAATGCTGGAATTAATTATCATGAATATGCAGCCACCACTCTAAACTATGTTCAAGACTGGATGACTCCCCATAGTTTAAAACTAAACCCTTCCAAATCTAAGTTCCTTCTTCTCAAAATAATCACCTCCATTGCAATCTTGGATGGAAACATTTAATATCCTTAACTGAACGTTAACACGTTTTTCGGAACATTGCGTACTCTGCGGAGTGCGGAAAACTCAGCAAACTCCGCGAACGGAGCAAAATTCACTGCCCATGCCTACTTTTCAGTAAATACATGCACTACTACATCTTTAGCTTAGCTTCTGACCATTGCCCTGAAACAAACAGTTCCCATTAAACCTTACCAGTTCATAACCTATTCACTGCCTCTAAATTCTCAACATTTTTCCTCAAAGAACTGTAATTCTGAGCCTTATGTAACAACATAATATTTTTGTAACTTTTAACCTTCTGTTAATCTTAGGTAAGGATTTATGTTCTTATGGCGCAGTCTATGTTCTTATTGTAGAGCACTCTAGCACCTTTGTCCACTCCATGTAAAAATTCACAAATAAATAAATGACTAATATGATTGGGAGAGCAAAAGCAGAGGCTTTATATATCAGTGTGAGTTGGGTTATGACCATTGCATGCTATTCAGCCATTGCTGCATGCATACCTCTTCACACACGTTACATGCATGCTGTATCCTGGGTGTGGTCAAGTATGGCAGATTCTACTACTTGGCAGTAGTTTGGGTCCAGTGACTGGCTTAGGTGTTCAAACAAATTAGTCTTTTCAACGGTGTATTCATCTTGAATCCTTTAAAAAAAAAATATTTTTAGAATTTTATATAGCGTGAACTTGACTCGAAGATATCTCTGTCTAGGTCCACCCTCTCCCCGCAGCTCCGCTGTGCCGTCTCTTGCCTCCAGACCCGACCTCCTCCTTGGGAGGTTCAAGGCTGCTGCCCGCTCCTGCGCCTACTGCCCGCTCCAACTGGGACCAGACTGCCTGCAACCACCGTAACCTTTCTCAGCCCTTTTTTCCTTAATTAGTCCCTGTTGTGCCACTGTTATTGTGCCCATCTGTGTCTTGCTCTAATTCCACCACTGTTTTTATTTTCTCGTGCCTGCCTGTTCCTTTCGCCTTTCGCCACTGCTGCCCCTGCGGCCCCTCCCCCCTGAATTCCCCCTGGGAATCAACAAACCCAAGGCACCCAAACCATCCCCATGCCCACCATGAAGGAACTGGAGCAAGGTTACCGATGAGCATCTTAACTCCACCCTCACCCGAGACAACCACACCTGGGCACCTGACGCAAACGATGCAGCCAGAGAACTCCACACCTGGATCTCCAACTGCACAGACGAGCTCGCCCTGCTACGCGACCCCGACAGACAATGCCCCAGGAAAGCCACCTGGTTCACCACCACCCTCAAAGAAGCCAGGCGCACCTGCAGGCGCCTGGAGATGAACTGGAGAAACACCAAGACAACCGAAAACCACACCACCTACAAGGACGCCATGATGGACTACCACAACCAGATCAGAGCCACCAAGAGGAACTTCATCCACAACAAAATCCTGGCCAACTCCACCAACTCCAAGGAACTTTTTATTGTCATTCAAGAATTCACCAACCCATGCAGCGAAGCCATAGACATCACCCCATCCCAAGAACTCTGCGACAAGCTTGGAACCTATTTCCACCACAAGATCAAAAACATCTACGACAACTTCATCGACCATCCACCAGGTGCCACAGATGGCCCCCCACGCCCCAGAAACACCAGCCAGCCCACCATCTCCAACTGGACACCGATCACGGCCGAAGACACCGCCTCGACCATGAAAAGCATCCACTCGGGGGCCCCCACCGACCCCTGCCCCCCTCACATCTACCACAGAGCCACGGCCGCCATCGCACCCGAACTACAACGCAACATCAACTCCACCTTCAAAACAGGCACCTTTCCGGACGACAGGAAGCGCGCAGAAATCTGACCCCTGCTCAAGAAGCCCATAGCTGATCCCACCTATCTCAAGAACTATCGGCGCATCTCGCTCCTCCCCTTCGCAGCCAAAGTTGCAGAGAAAACTGTCAACAGGAAACTGACACGATTCATTGAAGAGAACACCGTCCTCGACCCGTCCCAATCCGGATTCTGAAGCAACCACAGCACAGAGACCGCCCTACTCGCCACCACAGATGACATCCGCACCCTCCTGGACCAAGTCCACTATGCAGCCCTCATCCTACTCGACCTATTAGCGGCCTTCGACACCATCTCCCACCGCACACTAGTTGCCAGACTACACGACGCAGGCATTCAAGGAACAGCCCTGGACAGGATCCGATCATTCCTTACCGGAAGAAGCCAAAGGATCAGACTCCCACACTTCCTCTCCGACCCCACGAAAATCACCTGCGGAGTCCCTCAGGGTTCATCCTTGAGCCCCACCCTCTTCAACATCTACATGGTCCCCCTCACAGCCATCGTCCGACAACACGGCCTCAACATCGTATCCTATGTCGACGACACCCAGCTCATCCTCTCCCTCACCAAAGACCCCACTGCTGCCAAAGTCAACTTGCAGAAAGGAATGCAAGACGTTGCAGTCTGACCAACAGCTGTCTGAAGCTCAATGCCGAGAAGACAGAAGTCCTCGTCCTCGGTACCACCCCTTCTGCATGGGACAGCACCTGGTGGGTGACCGCCCTCAGTAGCCCACCTACCCCCTCAGACCACGCCAAGAACCTTGGCATCGTACTCGACTCATCACTCACCATGAACCGACAGGTCCTATGCCGTCACCTCCAGCTGCTTCAACACCCTCCGCATCCACCGCAAGACCTTCAAGTGGATCCCACCTGAGTCAAGGAAGACAGTTACCCACACACTCATCACCAGCAGACTGGACTATGGAAACACACTCTACGCTGGCATCAACAAGTCCCCAATCCGCAAACTCCATACAATACTGGAAACTGCCGCCAGACTCGTCCTAGGCATCCTCTGACATGAACACATCAGCCAACACCTACGAAGTCTCTGCAGGCTCCCCGTGGAGAAAAGAGTCACTTTCAAAATCCTCACTCACGCCTACAAATGCCTACACAACAATGGACCCAAATACCTCAACGACAGAATCAACTTCCACGTACCCAAAAGAAACCTCCGAGCTTCCCTCCTTGAACTGGTCAAAACCCCGCACATCCACAGAGCCAGAGATGGTGGAAGATCCTTCTCTCACATTGCAGCCAAGACCTGGAATGAGCTACCAGCAGACATCAGACGTGCCCCCACCCTGAACACCTTCAGGAAGACCCTCAAGACCTGGCTCTTCAGCTAAACATATCTGCGAATCCCTCCCCTCAGCGCCTTAAGACCCTCATGGGTGAGTAGCGAGCTTACAATTCCCTGATTGATTGATTGAGGTATTAGAGTGCTTTACATGAGCACCAGTTTCGTTACAGATGGACACATTCATTTTTGTTGGGAAATCTGCTTTAGGGGGTTTAACTACTTGGGTCGCCACTCACTTGGGCTGTAGTGCTACAATCTTAGAAACCGGGTCTGAGGACGTCCTTTGCTTGTTATTGGACTGGTGCTTAGGTACCAAGTTAGCGGTAATCAATATGTATGCTAGGCCCGTGAATCTATGTGCGGAATCTCGGGTGATTGATGTTCTATCTAATGTCTTAACCATGATCCCTGAGGGCACAATGCTTCTTATAGCCGGCGATCTCAATTCCCATTTTGAACCACTCCAGGGGTTGGTGGATCAAATAAACCAAGAGGAGGATGAATGAAATTTGGAATATTCCACAGGTCTCCGGTCCAATGGTCAGGTCCTGGGCCCCCCTGGCTGTACAAATCACCTCCTTGACGATGGCCCACTCGATCAGGGCCTGCAACGGTCGAACAACTTCGGACAATCCCCCAAGGCCCACGTTTAACAAGCCGGGGAGGGAGTCTAGACTTGACTATATTTTCGTCCAGTGTAAGGAGTGGAGCAGAGTATCTGATTTCCAGGTGGTCCCTAGGGGGGAGAGTGATCATAATCCCCTGATATTGGATATTTCCCTATTGGGTTTGTGCCCTGGTGATTCATTGCCATTACCCAATTCGGAGGCATCAAACAAAGCTACTCTGACCAACAATAAACGCAGAATTAAATGGGTGAAATTGGCTGGCAATCAAGCAGAACTATCCCAAGTCTATGTGACGGTCGGCCTAGCACTGGATGATGTAGTAAAATTCATGGAGCAGCACTTCTTCCCTGATTACTGTGTAAAATTGGCCAAGGTCAACAAAGAATTATTTTCCACTTTATTTGGTATATTCAATCCAACTGTTCCTTGTATGAAAAGGATCAGCAGACGGCCCAATTGGTATAACAGGGCATGTAGATTGGCCAAGAGTGACCTGTTGGTTGCAATAAAAAAGAAAGCGTGTAGGGAGGACATCCAACGCAAGAGACGGATTTACAGGTCCCTAATACATCATGCTAAACTAGAGTGGGCTTCTGAAAATTGGGTCAGGCTAACATCTGCCCTTCATTCCAGAGACTCACGGAGATTCTGGTTGATTGTGTCTACTGGCACAGTGGAACCTGACGTAGCAGTAAAACCAAATATTGCTTCTGAAATTTGGGAAGAACACTTCAGTACTCTCTATAGGGGGGTCCCCCCTGTATTTGAGGCTCTTCCGTCCATCATTGCTGGCCAAGAGCAGGTTAATTTCACCCTGAATGAGGTCCAACTCGCTATATCTATGCTTCCTGTGGGTAAAGCTCCTGGCTTGGATGGGGTCCCTGGTGATTTGTACAAACATGAACCCAGAGTCTGGGCACCATACCTCACAACATTATTCAACGCAATCCTTGGGGGTATGCCAGTTCCTCCGACAT
Organism: Triturus cristatus; assembly: GCF_964204655.1. Classification (NCBI taxonomy): domain Eukaryota; kingdom Metazoa; phylum Chordata; class Amphibia; order Caudata; family Salamandridae; genus Triturus; species Triturus cristatus. The sequence continues at coordinate 495,671,786 of NC_140589.1, read as the reverse complement.
GGCTGGGTGCAGAAGTTGTGCCTATTTTTAAAAAAGGGTCCCATCTGCTCCCTGGTAATTATAGGCCTATCAGTCTGATAGATGTTGCTCAGAAACTCTTTTCAAGGTTGATTCTTGACCGCATTGTGGACTGGATGGAGGATTCTGAGATTCTGAGCCACTATCAGGCTGGATTCAGAAAGGGCGTTTCAACAACTGACCAGATTTTTAGATTATGTATGCTCTTCTGGAAGACAGTCAAGGTGGAGGGGGGTTCCCTTTACACTGTCTTTGTTGACCTACGTGCGGCCTTTGACTTGGTCCCACGTACGAAACTTTGGACTGTGCTGCAGGAATTAGGCCTCCCTGCCCCTCTTCTGCAGTTCCTAGTGCGTCTCCACACCAATAATTTTGCAAGGGTCAGATGTGGAAGAGAAGGCGGTTTATCCTCTAGCTTTTCTGTTGAAAGAGGGGTAAGGCAGGGCTGCGTCCTGGCACCAACCCTGTTTTGCCTCTATGTAAATGGCCTCATTTCCCACCTGAACGATGTTCAAAATAGAGATGCCCCACGACTCGCTGGTATAGGCATCTCAGCTACCATGTTTGCTGATGATACCTTGCTCCTTGCTAAGACTCCCATGGGGGTCCAACGAGTCTTGGATGGCTTTGCCTCTTTTTGTGCCGACAGGGGGCTAGAGATCAACACAGCTAAGACAAAATTCATGATCTTCAACCCCCCTAGGTCCTCTCGTCCCAACCCGATTATTTATGGTAGTAGTCTGGAGAGAGTCCATACTTTTGAGTACTTGGGACTGACCCTGAATGAAAAGATGACATGGTCCCATCATCAGACAAAATCAAATTTAAAGCTAACTCAAAAGGTGGGGGGCATCCTGAATCTGTGGAATGAATCCATGACACGTGCCATTGGTCCGCCACTTGAAATTTATAAAGTACAGGCGCGTGGGGCTGTAATATATGGTGGCGAACTGTGGGGCAACAAATGTGCTCCTGAAATTGTCGCCACGGAAAATAAGTTCCTACGGAACTTGGCCGCTCTGCCATCGAGCACACCACTTCTCCCCCTTAGGCTTGACATGGGATTGAGATCAATAAAGGAGGAATTAGGTGTGAAGCCCCTAACTTTCTGGAGGCGACTTTAGATAACCCCTGAACTTGGGAGTTACCGGTCCGAATTTTCTGAACTATACCAACATTCAGCCTTACGTACTATGCCATGGCTCAAGTACATAAAGGACGAATTATCGGGGTTGGGTCTATCGACCCTGTGGACAAATCCACAAGAGGCCTGTAGTACTATATCCCGTAAAGATTTGGTTGCATTATATTATGACTGCAATTTGACTGCTTCCTTGGCAAGTGATACACTGGGGCCAATGTCCAACACCTTCTTAACAACGAAGGATTACTATAAACTGGAGACAGTATTGGATGATATTAACCCCATTGGTCTTAGAAAACTATTCCTCCAATGGAGACACAATGCATTGCCAATTAGAGCCCTTACCAGTAAATGGCACTCGCCTACTTTAAAAAACTGTCCAGCTTGCACCAACGAGCTGGAGAATGACACTCATTTAATGTTTTTCTGTCCATCTTATGCGAAATCTAGAAAAAAGTGGATTACTCCCTTTGCAGAAATTTGGGTTTTAGGCACCATTTGGATGCCTACCGATTGTTGAAATCTGATTTATCCCCTCTTACTGTATTTGCTGTCAGTAAGTATCTAGCGGCTGTATGGAACATCAGAAGAACTTTTCTGATGAATAGAAACTGTGATTGTATTATATGAAGTTTTATATGCGGCAAATACTTCTGTAAATGATGTTTCCATTTTTAACTAAAGATGTTTTTTATTATGTAATATTATGTTTGTATTTGTATTGTATTTCTTTTATGACTCTATGAAGTCGAAATAAAGATCAAAGAAAGCTTTAAATAGGCACCCATTTTACATTTTTCTTTTTCACCAACGGTATTGGGTATTCAACACATTATAGTGCAGTAAACTTCAACACATGTGGCCGTCTAGTCATCAGCTTGTGATCATGCTTATGAGGAGCAAGGTAGATGGTTGAGTGAAGCATGGAATTTGGGGAATTTAATGAGACAGCCTCACAGAACATTTTAATATATACTGTGTACACTGCAAACGTTGTCTAAGGGAATGATGAGCTGAGACAGTGGTTGATAGAAAGTTGTCAAAGTAGTGAGAGAGAGGTTGAGAGGAAGCTGTGAAAGTATGGCTTGACTGCGGGCAGGATGAAAGCAGATAAGGCATATTATAGTATCAGCATAGTCAAAATATTCCTTCCAAGACCAAGTTTACAAGAAATTAAAAAATATGTTCACTTCAGTACTCAGTAGGATTTCCACCAAACACACAATAGCACTTGATTCTAATCATCTTTTATTACTATTGATAGAGCAAATATTTCATACCACATAACATGACACTTTACCGATTTAGACACAAAAACCTGAATGTGACCGTTCCACAAATAGACAAAGTGGTACAACCATAGAGACAAGTGAAGTACCAAAACTGTGAAAACGTGCTTCAAAGAGTTAGAAAAGGAGAAAATATATTTTTAAATAGCTATAATGCTTATTAATTGATTTTCATAACAGGATTACTCATAAAATTATGGTTTAATATTTATGCACTGATGAAAACCAATTCATTTAATGATGAGGCCTCACAGTTCTAGTGCCTTTCATTGCAAATGCATTTTAAATCGATTGTGGTGTAACTTTGCAATAAAATTAGGTAGAAAGTTGAAATTTACAGAGATGATAGTAGAGACCTTAATGCTTCTAACAATGTAGAAATGATTCTAGTAAAATGGTTTTTAACATTAATTTACGTGTATGGATTTTCATAAATAGTGGCAGTGGACCATAGGTAACGCTAATTAATTTCATGTAAATAATACACTGGTGATGCAGTTATTCTTCTTTTTATGATGTGATGATGTGTTGCATTATATTTGATTCCAGTTAAGTTACATTCATTTTAGGCATTAAACATGCTTTTCTTGAGCTGCAATTGTCCTTTAGCAAGCATAATAATTAATTTACTTTTTTGTAAATGTTACTTTATTTGTTCTATGCATGTTTCAGTTTACATACCAAGGACCTTCTTTCAAAGTTCATGGTGGAATGGCTCGGTGGGATAGTCAACTCACACCCCATGTCATAGTCTGTTACTTTGTATATTTTCTTTTTTTTTGTTTTTTTAAATTCTTTTTAATATTTTCTCAATAAACAGTGCACATTTTATACAAAATATATATGCAGGTAGACAATAGTACAACATAATTTCCTACTTTTTCTTTTTTTAAAGCAAATATAGTTCAGCTTACCAAATCTTAACCGAGCGATGGTTTACATACTACGAATTTACCCTATCCCCTCTCTCCATCTTGCTAGCGGTTCCCATATTCTTTTACCCAGAGCCTTCCCTACTCTCCCCTTTTTTGCATATATAGGTTTTTCCAAATTAAATGTCGCAATAAGTTTTGCTAGCCATACCTGCATTAAGGGAGGAGTTTTGTCTAGCCAGGCCCTAGCTATATCTGAATACCGCCATTGTCATAAATAGAAACTCCTTAACTTCATCACTAGTTCCATCATGACCTATTCCAAGCAGAATCCAACCGGGAGAGAGGACTATCCGTATCCCAAATGCCCTATCCAAGAAATTCTCTATATCCCGAAGAAGGGTATGGAGTTGGGGGCAAGTAGCAAACATATGGATTATATCAGCCTCAGGTGCGTTGCAACGAGGGCAGTTTATCCCAGCACTGCCCCCCCATTTGGCGATTCTAGCAGGTGTATGGTAAAGCGAAAATAGAGTTTTGTAATGTTGGGATTGCAAAGGAGCAGAGCGCAGGATGGTACAGCCCAATTCAAGCGACTCCTGAAAGTCCTCCGTTTCTCCCCCAAGTTTCTCAGCCCACTTGCGACTATGTTTATCCAAGTCATCTGCTTTAGTTTTAATTAATAATGCATACGCTGACCTGATTGTATGTAGACCCCCATTAATTAATATCTCCATAAAATCATTGGTGTTATATCCTGCTATACCACCACGTTTGTCTCCAAGAAAACTTCTAACCTGTAGGTATTTAAAGAAGTCTTTTCTAGACAAGTCATGCTTATTTACAAGAACTTCAAACTGTACCACTCGCTCAGAATCTCTTAGATCCCCAATTTGTACAATTCCTTTTTGGTTCCATGAGGCCATTACTGAATCTGAAAAGATTTCTGAGGGAAGCATCTTATTATTATATAATCTGACATATCTATTAAATCGGCCAAGTCCCATCCGCTTCTGAAAAATCTTCCAGACATGTATAGCTGCATTAAGAGTCCTAAACTGTTTCCCTCTTAAATACGCAAGATCAGTGTAATATAAGAAGCAATTTTCTGTCTCTTGTCCTAATAAGATTGCATATATGTCTGTAGATGAGGAAATAGCTTTCTGAAGATGTCCCACTCCTCCGATTAACCCCTGCATATATTGAAGAGCAGATGCTGCATAATATAGTCTGAAATCCGGGGCTCCCCATCCACCTCTATCTCTTGGTAGAGTCATGAATCTGTAAGCCCTACGAGTTTTCCCATGGGACCATATAAATTTGTTAAATATGCCTTCCAAAATATTGAACCACTTAGTTTCAAAAATTAGCGGAATTGCTCTAAATAGATATAGAAATTTTGGTAAAATACTCATTTTAAGTACATTGGTGCATCCAACTAGCGAGAGATGTAGATTATTAATTCTCTCTAGGTCTAGTTTTACTTTCTCAACCAAAGGGCTTATATTTAACTCAACGAGAGTGTCCAAGTTTGCAGTTATTACTATCCCAAGATAACTAGCGGAAAGGGCAACTCTAGTGTCAGTACAAAGAACATGTTTATTCTTAACTATCTGGGTTTTAGACCTGTTCAGCCTATAGCCCGAAAATTGCCCAAATATACCAGCTTCCCTTTCAACCTCGCCGATAGCTAAATCCAGATTCGAAGTGAGTATGGCGACGTCATCTGCGTATGCCAAAATTTTGATTACCCGGCCATTTAAAACCATTGGGGGGATTTTATTATTTCTCTCCAACCTACGTAAAAAAGGCTCGAGAAATAGTGCGAAGAGCAGGGGAGATGAAGGACATCCCTGTCTCGTACCCCTAGAGATTACCACTGTGTCTGAATGGCCCCTGTTTACTCTAATTTTGGCCGTTGGACCTACGTACAAAGCTTGTAGAGCAGTTATAAAACCATCTCCAATACCACACCATTTCAGAACCGCCCACAAAAATCCCCAGGCGACCCTATCAAAGGCCTTTTCGGCATCTAAAAATAGTGCTGCGATAGGGTCACCCAGGGACCCTGCGGCGTCAAACATAGTTATGGCCGTCCTGACTTGCAAAGTGGTTCCCTTGCCTGGTATGAAACCATGCTGCGAGGAACTTACTAGCTGCTCTATGTTTCCTCCAAGCCTCGTCGCCAGCATTTTAGAGTAAATTTTTATATCAGAATTCATAAGAGTAATGGGCCTATATGATCCTGGGAGTGTTGGGGGTTTACCCTTTTTAGGAATAACTATAATATCTGCCATTCCCCAGGACTCTGGGGGTGGCCCCCCCGCTGTGTATGAATCATAACATTAAGCATATCCACCGCAATAATATCCTGGAACAATTTATAAAATTCAACCGGGATTTGGTCTGGCCCAGCAGCTTTTCCCGAGGGCAGGCCGTCCAAAGATCCCTTAAGTTCCTCTAGATGAAATGGCGCATCGAGCTCATCTCTGTCTTGTAGTGGCAAGAAAGGAGCTGTAATGTCCCTAAGATACCGATCCATTTCCATTTCTACTGACGTACTCCCCTCTTCCCCAGTGTAGAGATTAGCATAGAACTTCCGAAACTCCTCCCTAACAAGGACGGGATCAGTGACTAAGTTGCCCTGACTATCTTGGATTTCCTTAATGTCGGCCATAGCTATGCGCTGTCTAGTTCTGACAGCGAGGATGTGTCCAACTCTCTCACTCAGCTCGTATGAGTCTTGTTTATGCGCTAAGTACTTTTCCGCGGCTTTTGAGCTAATGCCTTCAGTGGCGTCCCATTTAAGGAGAGTAATACTAGCTAGATATGTCTCTAGAGGAAGCCCCTGTATTATAGCTCTAGCAAGATTATCTTCCGCTGTCAATAATCTAGCCCTTATATCCTCCATATATCTTCTTTCACTTTTCCGTTTAGACAGCACATAGCTCAATGTTTCTCCTCTGATCCCAGCCTTAAAGCAATCCCAGACCACACCAGGAGGGGCAGTATCTCTATTGATCTCCCAGTAACTCGTTATCCATGATTCCATTCGCTTCTGATAAGCAACATCCCTTAGCAGTATACGCTCAAAAGTCCACTGAGTTTTTGTAACACTTATCTGTGTAGTATTTAATGTTAAAACTAGGGGGCTGTGGTCTGAGGTAATTCTAGGTTGTTTCTCAATTTTTACCTGAGTGATTAAGGAATTAGAAACTAGAAAGTAATCCAGCCTGACCAATACTTTATGCGGGGCCGAAAAATAGGTGCTACCATCTTTAAGGGGATGCAGCTTTATCCATGGATCAGTAAGGGAGTTGTGTAGAATCATGTTAGAAAGGACTTTAAATGTCTTCCTCTTTCTCCCTAAATACCGTCCCCCGGATTCTAAAAAAGAGCTATTTGGAGCATGGATATTAAAATCCCCACAGCATATAGCTGGTTCTGGCCACTGTGCGAGTTCGATGTCCAGAAACTGCCAGAGATCAGGGTCATCTTCCGTAGAACCATATACTGTGGCTAACGTCATCCGTATCCCTTTGAAGCTCAGCTCTACCATCACCCACCTACCCCATTGGTCCTCTTTTTTCCGATGCACCACCAAATCCCTTTTCCTTCCTAATATTGCTACGCCCCTTGTTCTAGTCCCTTGCTTACTTGCTGCTAGTACTTCATACCCCAGCTGCTTTAACAAATACAACTGTGTAACTTCAATGTGGGTTTCCTGAAGACAAACCAAGTCCAGCTGCAAAGAACTCAGCAACCCTGCCACTTTCATTCTTTTCCCAGGATTATTCAGCCCACAGACATTTATTGAAGCAATCTTGCACGGCATTACAGGAGATCACTGAAGTTCCTACTCCTAGACCGCCATACTATTAACAACCAAAAAATACATCGAGCTATCACCCCATGATACTGTCTCCTACACCCACTTTGTGAGTACCAAGCTACCCACAAGAGTGTGGTAAACATAGAAATGTATCTGTGCAGAAAAATGTGCATTATCAAACCATCAAAAATACAAAATTTCACCCAAAAAGGACCACCCCCCGCCCAACCCCCCTCCCCTCCCTTCCCCCCTCGCCCACCCCCCCCCCCGCCCTCCCCTGGACATGCAAATAGGTCCGAGAGACCTATATGTAGCCGGTTCTGAGCGGCTGTAGTCGTACCCCTCTCCCCTCTCCAGCTCTAAACTAGTGCTAGTTCTAGCTAACTAATACCCCCCTGAGACTGTGAATAGTGATTCTAAACACCTCATCTTCCATTGAGAACCAACAAGTCAGGTAAAAATATTATGTACCCTATTTGTTCAGTTCGTCCATGAATTGCTGGGCTTTGACCTCAGAAAAGAACATCCTAACTCTACCTTGAGTAATTACTTTCAGCTTGGCCGGGAACAATAAATAAGCTTCTGAATGTAGCGCCTGGAAATTTGGGATCAACTGCCTCAGCCTCCACCTTCGTTCAACCGTCACGTGGCAGAAATCCGGCCTAGCAAAAAATGTGACGCCATCAAAAGATCTCTTATTATTAGGCCTTGCCTTTTCGATAACTTCCTGTCTAAGGAGAAAATTCCCAAAATAAACTAAAATAGCTTTTGGGTGACCCGACTTTCCTCCGCCATCTGCCGTATACCCCTTTTTTGGCGTAAGAGGAAACCTGTGCGCCCTCTGGACCTCTCTGTCCCACTGCCACTGAGACTCCGGGAACGCCCCTCTAAGTAGCTTCACCACAAAGCACATTATGTCTTGACCTTCGATCCCTTCAGCCACCCCCAGAATTCTGAAATTGTTTCGCCTTTGGCGATTCTCAAAATCCTCCATTTTCCAATGCAAGTCCTCTGTCGCTTTTTCCTGAGCTGTCTTAAATGTCTGCCAGCTGCTACAGTCATCTTCAAGCTTGCTCATACGCTCCTCCACCTCCGTAACTCTACCAACCAGCTCGCTATACAGCTTATTAGTCTTCCTCAATGAAGATTGGATCTTTTTCGCGTCTTGCCTCGCCTTGCGGCTAACGACTCTGGCTTCTGTTTGTATTTGTTTTAACATATTAAACAGGGTGTCAAAAGGTGCATTCTGTTTCAAAGGTTCATTAACATCTTCCTCCTGACCTGCCTGAGAAGTTCCTGAATAGTCCCACAGCAATCCTCTCTCGGCCCCCCCCAGCAAGCCAGGGCGCTGGGTATTTGATTTTAACTTAACTTGTCTCTTCCTTGTATTTGACTCATTACCCACGTTCTGGCCAGTATCGCCCCCAGAGGAGCTAGAGTCAGATACTGAGACCTCTTCTGGATCATCATCTTCGTCTTCCTGATCCTCCTCTGTTAGGTCTTCGCTCGGCAGGACCGAGTGCGAGTCCGAATCTTCGTTAAGGGAGAAAAACCTCTCGCCATCCCCCGACCCCGCGTCACCTTTTCCCTTCAACGATGCCAGCCCCTTGCCATCTTGCAGCCGTGCCTCTGGTGTGAGGCACAAAGAGTTTCCGCCGATGGGCAACGGCACCTTCATGGACTTCAAAGGGCCTTCCAAAGGATTAGTGGTCTTAGACTCTCTCAACTCTGTTTCGAGCATAGTGATTACCACCATCATTTCCTCATCAGCACTCCGTGCCCCCCCCAAAGCAGCTTTACCTGCCTGTGAGACCTCGATGTTCGGGGGAGAGGCCATTGCCGGAACAGAGGGAGATGTAGAAGCAGGCTCTGTGCACGTATCCGACTGCTCCTGCGCTCCGTCAGTGATACTGAGCTGCTGGTTCTGCTGTTGCTGGGCTGGTATATTTTCTACCGGTGGCTAACATGTGAGGCCTGGAGAGCTAAGCTGTTCTCGCAAAATGCTTGGGAAAGAATGCAGGAGTAACTAAATATATTTTGTAACAACATTCATAAAGTAATCCTGCAATGGCCTAACTAGTGCAGTGATACCACTTCATAAAGGTGTCATAAGGACTATAAAAGAAGAAACCCCAAAGGAGGAACAACGAGATGCACCTTTTTACCTCTATGACAATGACATACTATTTTTCTTCTGGTGCAACACAACGCCATATCTTTATTCCTTCTGACAAGGACTTGATATTTTTATCTATGGGACCCCACTCCATGCATTTTGGATGTTATCCTTTTATTGCAACACCTATTTTCCCTATCTTGAACTGGCCTTTTGCTAATGTTGCTACATCTATGCAGTCAACTGGAATTCTTCTTTGCCAAACTAATTTAATAATGCTTCATTTTTCCTTTTCCTTTTTGCCATTGCTTATGGACCCGCCCTTAAAGGACTTTTAAATTGATTCTTCTAAATCCTTTGCTTTGAATCTTAGATAGAACTAGACTATTCTTCTGCCTCTAATGGTGGTAGAAGCCTGTGATCTAATATCTGATGTTTGTTTCATACCCCATCCTCTTTGGATTTGACCTCTGATGAAATGTGTAGTTTTGCACTGCATGCTTTAATATTCTTGAATGAGATGTTTAAGAAGTTGCTTATTTCCATACATTTTGAAACTCTAATACAATAACTATCTAAATGTATGGAGTGTATTATTGTGTGCTGATGTTCTTTATTTGAAATTGTACTGAATTACTCTCTTAATCTAAATGCATTGTAGAAAAAATCAGAGAATCTTTTTAGAATATCAAGTTTTGTTTCTGTCATTTTGAGGCACAGTAGCAGAGCTTCTAGTTTGTGTCATTTTGGTTGGACTTAATTTCTTTAGGAGCTTAGGTCTTCCCATTGTGATACATTATTTTTATAGTATGGTCCAGAGAGTCGTGTATTTGACCGTCATTTCAAACAGGTGAGTTGGCCACCAATTAATGGTCTTCATTGGGTGGCTAATATTGATGCTTTGGTCACCCTAATTCCTAGATAATCCGTACATATTTTATTTAACCACAATACAAATTGCTGAACATCAGAGCTATTTTATTTGTCAATGTTATATGTTTCCTTATGACTAAATTTATCTTTTCACATGCCCTCTATACGGAAATGTGGACATGGGAATTACAGGGCATCATAATCTGTAAAAGAAATTGGTTATACTGCAAACTCACCAGGGCAAAGAGCAATATTGCAAGGCTTATGATGTGTTTCAGGCCCGTCACAAGATCGTCCTCCATACTGGGGAGGTGTACAGCTTCTCGTTCTTGTCCTTTGGCCTCTCCCACAAGTAAATGAACACAGGCTCCATGGTGACCATTCCTCCCATACTCCATGTACTGCAATAAAACAGAAAGCCCAATTAATTGAATTTGAGTTAAATACTTACATTATAGCATATTAATAAATTAATGTAAGGAAATTAGGTTTTCAATAACTACAGGAAAATATGCAGGCATCATCAGTGTCGTGATTGGCACGATTGGAAAATACGCAGACATTACCAGTGTCTTCATTGGAACTCTAGGTACCACCTCTCCCTCAGAGAGGGCGGCCAGACATATTACGCCCTCAGGGATTACTAGGTCGGCAGGTCCTTCTCAAAGTGGTGCATTGCCTCTCAGCCCTCTTATTGTAAATACTCTGGGCCTCCACCCTCCACTAAGACGTAGAACCTGGCTTGCCGCTTCCAAATAAAACTTTGTACCACAGATCCACGTCAAAGAGATTGTAGGAGTAGCTATGTAATATATCTTGTGTCATCTGAATATATCTTTTGAAAATGTTAATATAAAACTCATGACCTTATAGTGCACCTTGATAAAGCTTTGATTGAGTGTCACCTATAATCTGTATTTTTCATCTACGAAGGCTGCAACATGTACTCTATTTTGGTTCAGAGAAATTCCGCAAATTGTCTTGTTTTCTTGGGGTTCAACAGTGCCTGTTTCTTTGAGTATACTGTGCAGGTGGCACTGTGAACCAGTTTACTTGTCATGGCAGTGGCATTTTATAGCCTATTTAGTCATTTGTGCTATAGCCTGCAGCTTCCTCCATGCTTCCAATATCTCCATTTTGTAGAAATCTCTTAACTGATATCCCAAACACAAGTCTTTTAAGGTGCTGGATATTTAGCACAGTCAGGACTGGGGCCATAATTTTCAACATGTGTTCTTAATGATAAATTAAGATTTTGGGCTTACGTTTGTTGGACGGGTTACTCTCACAAACCTGACACATATCCTGTCCACCTTATTACAAGTGCATAGTAATAAGGCGGATGGAATATCCGACACAATTGTGACAGAGTAACCCATCTGCCAAACCCTAAATCAAGCAGAAGTGTTGAAAACCAGTAGCAATGCATTGATAATTGAAGGAAAAAATGTCACCAGAGCTTAAAACTTAAGGTTGCAGCATACTGGAAGAATTACAGTGTGACGGGCGTTGCTAGCCATTTTAGCACGTTTCCATAAAGGAATAAAACAAAGGTTGCAGTTAGGGGTTGTGAAAAATGAGTTGCACCCATTACTTGCAGTGTGTGGTAAATTTCACAAACCCGGTTAAATTTCATTGGGTCAAACCTGCTGGAGTTTAAAGGTGGAAAATGTATTGTAATACAAGGAAATATGGATTTTGTTGTACAGAAATCTGCATATTATGCATCATTATGAAGGGTAAAACTAGATATGGGTGATATTTCTTGCAGCAAATAAAATCTAAACCAAGGAAAATCAGAATTGTTCTGGTGGGATAATTCTCACATTCCGCACTGGCCAACTCATACTCAGGGCCTAAGTGTGAAGAAGATAGCATATTGTGAAGCAGGTTTTGTATATATGTGTGTCTAGACAAATGAAAATATATGTAAATGTTGGGGTTCTCGATATTGGTAGCAGTACAAATTAGAGGAAAAGTTGTTGCACATTGAAGATAAATGTAGTGTATATTTAATCCAATGACCTGAAAGTGGCTGCATCATTAAAATGTTGGTGATGATAAGGAACAGGTAAAAACAGCAATCTTTATTATCGCCTGAATCTATAATCTATCAGATTCATTAACTTTATTTATTTTAGCTTCAAAAAGTAATCAGGTATATTTTATATAACTCAATGCAGTGCTTAGGAGGCTTAATGATCTTCAATAGGAGCATGATAATAAGAAATTAAAGGATTTCATCTCCACATGTGTCACCATACAATCAGCGTATAAAGATTCGGTTTCTATTTTTGGATAATAATGATATTTCATATGGTGCAGTGTTGTTGAACTTGTCCCAGGAGTAGAGCACACATGGAACCTTAGACAATGAATAAGATACCACCAGCCAGAAACCACACCTCAGGAGACTCAAGAGGACCCACCCCTGGCTCCCAGCAGTAGCACAAGTCTCTGGTCTGCAGTTTTGGGGTAGATGTCCTATTGGTCCATTACCTTGGGAGCCAATTAAAAAAATATATACATTGGGGGAATTAGGGAGAGAGTAAAAAAGGCAAGCTGTAATTGACTGTAGAAGATTGAAGATTATCAAGGGTTTTCATCCCCACAAACAGGATGCAGAACTTTATCTCAATATGTGTTTAGTCGGAAAGTGTGCATGAATGTGATGCTGTAATATGGAAGAGAAGGGGATAGGTAAAAGCAGATGCTAAATCAATTGTTAGGACGTTTCCCCACCAAGAGCATATTGTTTATCACCATGATGGATTAACACATCGATTGTGTAGCTGTACAGGAAGAATATTACAGAAAACGTGTTGCCTTTTTGTACATTGCTTCGGAAAATGCTGTTAAATGTTATACTTTGCCCCATTCTGCCAGAAGTCACTTCGGCATATGTGTAGTGATTGCTCATAATTTAATAACTAAATGTTGAGCCTCCCAAAATATTGAAAATCGTGAAACTGGAGACTCATTGGCCTATGCTTTTATTCCACAGGCTTCTGTAACTCCTGAGGAAAGGCAGGGTTATTCCTTTTTTTCATTGATATGGAGATGAGCAGGAGGAATTGCATCTAAAGTAGTCACGTGAGGAAGGCAAAAAATATACGGAACGCTTGCAATTATGCCTCCCATAGCAAAGAAGTTTCTCGATCTGGTTCTTGAAGAGAATAGGAAAACAGTAGTTCATTCTTTAATCACGTCCTGTCTCGACAACTCTAATAGTCTCTACCTTGGTCTTCCCACACATTTGATAATGAAACTTCAGCGAAATCAACTTGCAGCAGTTTGACTAGGCAGGAGTGCGCCAAGGCACCATCAAATCGCACCACATTCCAGTTATTTGCACTGGCTTCTGGTGGAACAGCGTATCAACTTGAATGCTCTAATGTTGCTTTTCAGAGCTTATTATGGTGACAAGTGTCATTTGCTTGACTGATTGAACATTAAAATAGATAAATGATGCTTGAGGCCTTCTTCCACACTATCTTGCATACTTGGTTGGTACACCTTAAAAGTCCTGGAGCAGCAATACTTGCAAACGTAGTGCACTTCAGATGTTTCAACTGAAAGGATAAGGAATTCGCTAGAAATGTCCTTCCCTTCATGTGGTTTTATAGAAATATGTTAGATGTGGCCAATAATATCCCAGCTCTCCTTTTCACTACTTTGCTAGAATTCCGGACTAAAAAGGCTGCCTCATCTTTCCACTAAAGAAAGATACTCTTAGAAATACTGCACAATCTGCTCTAGGGCATCAGTGGCAAAGTGTCCCTGTTCTTGAAAGGGTGACTTTTCTGAATTTGCTAGCCTCTTTAACTCATGATTTCTGTGTTTTAATATTTTTTTTAAATTGTAAAAACTGACATCTGAAATAATAGCACGTGTTCCTCTTTAATACTAAATCAAGTATTTTATGGAGAGCGGCCCATTTATGGAAGCATTTCAGTATTAGTTGCCAGGTAACTTGACTCCTAACCAGTTGGTGGTTAGTTAAACTAGGTTCAAGTGGGACATTTACAGGATTATTTTATGCTAAATGTATTTTGAGAAAAGATCACTATGAGAAAACAGCCTTCGGTATAGAAATATGCAACTGTCTCAACAATTCAGAATGGTTAGAATTAGGAGTGCACTAAGTTTGTGTAATTTCTCTTGGCATAATTAAATGAAATTAAACAACTTTGTGTGCACTGAGCAAAACTCATACACTTTCAATGGTTAAGCCAACATGAGTCCCTCAAAGGTACCATACTTTCCAGAGGTCTTGCAATTAGTCTGTTTTGTGTTTCTTTATTGTTCTTTTCAATCCGAAGGAAACATGGATAAAAACAATAATTACAGCCAATATCCAGCCAACGCATTTCATTACCACACAGGCTTTCTGAAGGCCCAAATGGTCATACATTTTAGTTTCAAATATATCACTAGCAATCTCTGATATAAATGTGAACAACACGAAAGAATTGTACACTCCAAGGTTTGTAATAATCACTATGTTGTAAATCGAATTTGTTTTGTTGCAGGTATGTGAATAGGACATGATCAAAGTAGTTTGTTACTTCTCCAAAGTGAAAGTTGAAATGGAGCACAATGCTCACAAATCTCATCTCAGAAAGTAGAAAGAAGGCTCATCCATTGAGAATGCTTACAATTTGGGTTGTGCAATCATGTAATTTTCCTTTGCAGAATAGCATGCCATTTTGAAAAATGGCTCAAAATTACATGAAGCGCAAATGCAGCATTTAGTGCTATGTTTAGCACAAAAACCATCCTTATGTGCATTTTAAATGGGAGTACGTATGTTACTCCAATCAACAGCGCTAAATCGGACATGGCATGAACAGCAGCTGCTCATGTTTTGTTTGTTCATGTTGTTCCCGTGCTCCCATGATAGGATTTTTCCCTGAATGGACAGAAAATTACACAGTGTAGTGTAATGGCAACATTTAAGCCATTGTGTGCCACTCGTACAACCATCAGAGTTTGGGACTCGCAAATTGTGACCCATTCGGAATGGCTGGCACTCACAGGGATGTTGACCTGCTGGGGTCAGCAGTCCACTGTGTCTGTGACCAATAGGGACACTTTCCCATTTGCGAAAGGCTTACGCCTGGAACGACTCCTGGTGGCCCGCCGCCCTGGGCACAGCACCGACACCCACTGACCACGCACGCAACCTAGGGTTCGTCCTGGACTCATCGCTCACTATGGCCAAGCAAGTCAACGCCATCTCCTCCTCCTGCTTCAACACCCTCCGCATGCTACGAAAGATCTTCAAATGGATCCCCACGGAAACAAGAAGGACTGTCACCCAAGCCCTCGTCACAAGCCGGCTCGACTATGGCAACGCACTCTATGCAGGGACAACAGCCAAGCTACAGAAAGACTGCAACACATACAGAATGCCTCTGCACGCCTCATCCTGGACATCCCCCGCCACAGCCACATCACCGCCCACCTGAGAGACCTGCACTGGCTCCCCGTCAACAAGAGGATCACGTTCAAGTTCCTCACCCAAGCACACAAAGCGCTCCACAACGCCGGACCCGAATACTTCAACAAACGCCTCTCGTTCTACGCCCGACTTGCCAACTCCGCTCAGCCAGCCTCGCCCTCGCCACCGTACCACGCACCAGAAGAACAACAACAGGCGGCAGATCTTTCTCCTACCTCGTCGCCAAGACCTGGAACTCCCTCCCCACCCACCTCCGACTGACCCAAGACCTTCTCACCTTCAGGAGACACCTCAAGACCTGGCTGTTCGAGCAGTAGAAGCAGCCCCCCCACCCTCAGCGCCTTGAAACCCTCACGGGTGAGTAGTGCGCTCTATAAATGTACTGATTGATTGATTGATTGATTGATTGATTGATACCACCATTTGAAATTGGGGGTAATCTGCGAAAGATTTGCGGCCGCATTCCCGGTCACAAAACATTCATACATACCAATGTGACTCACTATTAGGAAGGGAAACCCTTTACACGCCCCTTCCTAATAGCGACTCGCAAATCCTATTTTGCGAGTCGTTATTAGGTTACAGACTCGCAAAATAGGGTTGGTACATAGGAAAAAACATTTTACAAGCCGCAAACAGCCTGATGGGCCGTTTGTGTGAGGTAAAATGCATCGTACATCAGGACCTTCATGTAATAAGTGTAATGCAAAATGCAGGAAATTCCAGGAGATTATGCCAGCATAATGTACATTTAATTTACAATTACAATTTTGAAAATGCCACTTTTAGAAAGTTGCCATTTTTCTCCCTTAGCCGTTTAATGCCTGCAGCCTGTCTCTGGGTCACATGATTGGGTTGGTTAACAGTTGAGTTGTGTGTATTCCCTTTAGGCAGCCATATACAATGGTGAGCTTAGGTGTGCCTGGAGGTGACATCACTGGCAGGATGGGAAGGAGGAGCTGGATCCAGCTCACTTACACTTGAATAGGCTGTGTCCTATCTCCACATAAAGGGATGCATCCCTCCTGTAGTTAGCCTGGAGCCAGGGCTGGGTGGGCAGGGCATCTATGCACTTCAAAGGCCTGCCTCTAGAAAGTTCTCCCCACTTCAAAGGCACTGGACATCAGACACTTCTGGACCTGAGGATACTCGAGCAGGAAGATGGACTGTTGTGCTGCTGAAAGGACTGCCAATCTGCTGGACTGCTGCCGTGCTAGGCTGACCTGCTACCTGCTGCCCTCTTGCCTGAATGAGAAGGACTGGGCCTGCATCTCTTTCTTTTTGCAAATATATTTATTGATTTTTAGACATGTAATCAAACAGCACTACTTAGAACAGAAAGATCTAGTGATGCCTAACCCCACCTCAACTCTTCCCCCTCACCATGGCAGAAAAAAACATAGTATCTCGAATAAAGTCTCTCACCGTGGAACACCAATTCTAGGCAAGTCCATTATTTTCATAACCCTAAACCATGAGTTTTTTAGAGCCTTTCCCCCACTCTACATCTGCTCTCTCGTATTCCCCCACAGTCATCCCCCCAACACCTTCTCGAATTTCCTCTGGCAGCCTCGCCCCTCTCCTAGACTAATTTTTCCAAGTTGCAGCACACATCCATCTGCCATGTCCAATCATGTAATCTTGAGCTAACCACGCTCATCATCTCCATGCAATATCTCGCTTAGCTAGGGGAATCCCCAAGTTTCCTAGGGCCTTCTGATATGAGTTGAGGTTTGAAACTTTCCACACCCATATTATTGTCAACTAAGCTTGGCATGTGAGTGGTTCCCTGCTCATGTTTTATTTTATTCTTATTTTTACCATTTATAAAGTGTATGGTTACACCCACTGGTGTGTCCCTGCATTAGGATTCTAACCCCACAAGACTCTGGGAGAAGATGGAAAGAAGAAAAAGGAGATAACTCAGAACCATAAATAGGTAGGCCAGTTAGAGAGAGGCAAAGCTAGACGATCCCAGTCTAAATACATAAAACCCAGGCTTTAACTGGCTTTACCTGGCTTTTCCGCATCAAACCCCAAATGTTTACGCTCCTCCAAGGGGATACTGGGGCACTCCCATAATGTATGCCGGAAGTACCCTCTCTGATCGCAGGCACGCAGGCATTTGCAATTCACTGCCCTACCAATCTTGTGTAGGAGTGTCCAAATGTAGTAAATTCTGTGAAGGGTTTTGAGTTGAATTCAGCAGAATTGTGCCTGTATGGTCACCTCTCTTGGAAACTGTATTGTCTCTTGCCACACATCATCCTCCAGAATGCCCACAGCTGCCTGCCATTTCATTTGTAAATGTATGAGTTCCCCCGTGTGTTATTCATGAGGGTCTTATAGGTTAATGAGATTGTTTAATCATCATATGGTCATCTAGGAGTTGCATTTCTAGTGGAGACTGCTACATCTTGTCATCATTCAGTGCAATCCATCACATCAGGGCATGTCTCAATTGGTTGTATTTAACAACATTGGGAAAAAACCATATAATTTTCCTCTCTAAGATTTGTGAACCACACCACACCGTTCGCATCCCACACACCCTTCCACAATCCACAATGATCCAAGGAGCCAGTCTCCCCTCAGCCAATGCCACCCATTTGTTAATGGACTCCAGTCATGGCGCCCACTGGAGGTCTGCCACCACTTTTGCTCTCTTAGACTCTGCCTGCATTTTAATCGGTGAGGCCTGTGATATGTTCCTCCTTCTGCATCGCCACTGCTGTTCCTGCCAAGGCTGGGGGTTGTGCAGTTTCACTACTTTTATTCAGTAGTTGGTATCCCTTCTGTTGACACAGGCATAGACTTCCATTACAGAGGTAAAAAAGTATGAGCGATCTTTATTGATGAGCCTCAATTTTGCCGGGAACGGCAAGGCATAATAGATGTCTCAGCTTCTCAGATGTCGTTTGACCCGCAAGTCTCTCTGTCTTTGAACCAGTATCATATAGTCTGGATAGATGTTATCTGTTTGTCCCTCTATCATCCACGAGCCATGGGTGCATGGCCTCTGGAGGGTAAAGTCTTGATCCCAGAAGTTAAACAATCTGGCTATGATCACTCCTGGATGCCCCCTGGAAGTGGTGGTCAGCCTGACACCCGGCAAGCACATTCCACGCTAAACCATTTGGAAGTTTTCCCCTCCAATACCACCAATGCCAGCCACTCCTTCAGGAAGAGGTCCATAATAGGGCCCTCTACCCATTCAAGGACTCCCAATAAGCAAATATTATTGCAGCAGAAGCAACTCTCAGCATCCGCAACCCTCTTGTTCAAACGAGCCACTACACTCTCCAGCTTTTGTGGTTAGGTGGTGTATTCCAACAATTGTGGGTGGGTGAGGACTAATGTAGATTCTTTCTCTGCCATTCAGTCCACTAATGTCCTATGATCAGTCAATAACAAGTTGACCTCTTGAGTGAATGCATTGATTTTTAATTCCAGGGTGGCCTTTGTATCCTTTATAGTCACTAGCATTGTAGTTGAGTGGGATTCCAGATCTCGGTCTAGTGTATCCATCATTGTCTCCCAGTCAGAACCTGACTGGTATGATGGATCTTGATGTTGAATCTTGAGCAACTTACCATGATTGCTTCCTCTGGCACCATCATGGCGTGTGTTCCATTGTCCTCTCAAGATGCCACCAAAAAGCTGTAGTTGAGGCAGCCGCTGACAGGTCCTGCCACACATGAGTGCAGCATCATGCGAGACTGGGCTGATAGTTTACCCCTGGTTACAGAACCAGTAGAGCTTTTTGTGACGGGACTCCAGGCACAAGAACCCCCTGCCAGGTGCTTGCCACATTCGACACTCGGCCTGACGAGGGGGTAGTCGGAGTTAGATGCTACTTCAGTGTATCCTGAGCTCAATTCCTACTGAGACACTCATAAATCTGGGCACCACCAGCATTTATAAGAAATATGTCAGTGGTTTATATCAGCGCAAGGGTCAGACCCTCTAGAGAGCACCAAGTAAGAGTCATACATCACCAACACATGCCAGGAAGGGGAGGAAGAAGAGGGCTGCCACAAACAGGAGCCAGAAGTTAGTCCATGGTGACCTGCGTAGCCCTCAGCCAGCGGGGAGGTGGGCCATAATGATGGGTCAAAAATCCACCACACCTGCACCCCACACATTCACTGTCTACTAGACTTGGAGCACAGTTGCAATGTGTGGAAAAGACAGGTGCGCTGGATCAATGCAGCGGCGGCTGTGAAAAAGGCGGTGTGTCGATTCTCCCAGCCACAGGCAGGTGATGCCTCGATTCCTTCAGCCGCACAGCAGGGCCAGCTTGGTAGTGGGAGATACAGTGCTTAAGATTTGGGCTGCTGTGATTTCTGAGCTGCACGACGGGTGCTCTGTCGATTCTTCTGCCACACCACAGCAATGTCTTGGTTTTTCACCCGCATGATATTGATGCAGCAGGAAAAACATGCGCTGAAGGGCAATGCGTGGATTTTCATTACTTAAAGCAGCAAAACCACCTCCAATGGCCCAAAACATGGCATGCTAGAACTCCCAGCCTAGCAGTTCAGCGGAGTTGCTGATTAACTCTTTGATGGCCCTGAGACTTCCAGCAGTAGGCAAGCACACAGAAGCCCTTGGAGAACCTTGAAAAACAGGATAAGAAAGTAAAGTCCAGTCCTTCCACTGCCTAAGACAGAAGACACAAGCAGCAGTCTAGCAAAAGGCAGAGTCTGGCAGTCCCTTCTACAGCATCCAGCTCTTCTTCCTGGTAGAATGTCCTCAGTCCAGAAGTGTTCGGAAGTTATGGTGTCACAGCTCTAGTACTTATTCCAGTTTCTGCCTTTGAAGTAGGCAAACTTCAAAGGAAATTAGTTGTAGTGCACAAAACCCTGCCTTTCCCTGACCTGGCTCCAAACACAATACAGGGGGGTGGAGACAGCACAGACCTGTTCAGGTGTCAGTGACTTCTCCTCCCACCACTCTAGTGCAGGAAGGCCCATCAGCCTTGTGATGGGCAATCAGGTTATGAAGGGCACACCTCAGCTCCCTTTGTGTGACTGTCTAGAGTGAATGCACAAATAGCCCAACTGTCAGTCTAAGCCAGACATGGATTCTACAGGCAGAGGCACAGGATGGTAAAGCAAGACAATGCCCACTTTCTAAAAGTGGCATTTTCAAACACACAATTTAAAAAAACACTTTCACAGAAAGATATGTTTTTAAATCCTGAGATAAGGGAACCCAAACTCCAAATCTCATCTCTTCCAGATTGAAAGTTACACTTGTGAGGTATTAAAAGGCAGCTCCATTGATAACCTATGGGAGAGATTGTCCTTGCAACAGTGGAAAACAAAATCAGCACTATATCAGTATCAGGTCATGTAACACATACCAGTACAAGTCCTACCTTTCACATACACTGCTCCCTGCCAATGGGGCTACCTTGGGCCGACCTTAGGATGCCTTACAAGTAATAAAAGGGAAGGTGTAGCCTGGCAAGTGGGTGCACTTGCCATGTCTGCATGGCAGTTTAAATCTGCATTCACAGACACTGCAGAGGCAGGCCTGAGACAGGTTTGCAGGGCTACTCTTGTGGGCAGCACAATCAGTGCTGCAGGCCCAATATTAGCATTTGGGGCCATATGTATCAAGCAAAATTGCGATCGCAAACACCAAACTTCGCGAATTATGCTAAGTGGTATGTAGGAAGGCAAATCTGCGTGCAAAATAAGGAATCGCAAAATTTGCTATTCCTTATTTTGCAATTGCATTTAAGGAATCGCAAATTTTGAGATTCCTTAAATGCGATGTAAGAAGCACCAAAAAAGTGCAATTTGGCCTTAAGGAATCACAAATTACCACCAACTACAGGTTGGTGGTAACTTGCGATTTCTTTCAAAAATACATATTTTTGCATTTTTCAAAGTGGCATGTGGCGCACATACATGCCCTTAGGGCATGTATGTGTGCCACATGTGCACCCATGCTCATTTCAGGGGTGCAACAGGGTGTCCTTTTGACACTCTGGCATACTTAAAATTGTATTCTCAATTTACGATTCTCTAATTGAGAATCGCAAATTGAGAATGTCTTCCCGTTCATTCCTATGGGCCTCTAGGCCTATAGGAATGAATGGGGAGGTATTCCTTAATTGCGAATTGCAATTTGCAATTCGCAAGGAATATGTAGGATTCGCAAAATGTATTGCAAATTCTACATACATAGCGTTTTGCAATTCTCAAATAGCGATTCCCAGAAATTCGCTATTTGTGAAACGCAAAACCTAACATTGACACATATGACCCTTGATTTACAGGCCCTGGGCACACACAGTGCACTTTAGTAGAGTCTTACCAGTAAATCACATATGCCAATCATGGATAAGCAATCACAATCATAATTTAGCCAGGGAGCACTTGAACTTTAGCACTGATCAGCAGTGGCAAAGTGCCCAGACTTTAAAAACCAGCAGAAACGAAGTCCACCATACAGTCAAAAATACAGGAGGCAGAAGCCAAAAAACAGGGGAAACCATGCCAAGGATGCCAGGTTAGTAAGTAGATTGGAATAAACTCATTTAGAAAAATAGTTAGCAATTCCATTTGTAGAGAAGATTTTTTGCACGAGAAAATGTATACATGTGTATTCACTTTTGTGAAAATAAAATTCATGTTATTTTCAAGAGTGCGCCTGGAAACTTGTTTTTTTCACTTTTTTTGTTCATTCCTAAATGCTGTGAATCTATCCCCCTGCATTGCTTACGTCAAGCAGCAGGCTTACACCTCTTTTTAAAAATTGGCTCTTTTTTGTGAAGTATACATAACTGAAACTGTTGTATTTCTGATATACTAGTACCTGTTTTAAATGAAGTCACTGTATTAAGGAAACAGTGAAGTACCTGGATTTGTGCTTTTTAACAATATATTGATCTTGTTTTATTTTAAGATTGTTTGAATTTATTTACAGGAAGTTTAGCTTTTTAATTTTATATTGCTCCCATTTGTGTTATAAGTTGTATGTGGGCTTTTTTGAATGTCAAAATTGGCTCTTTATGGAACCCAAAAAGTGGAGAACACATATTCGTATTATTTCGAGGAAGCCAGACAGTAGTGTCCTTACATGTTTTCTTTAGAGAAATGTATATGATTAATTTCAGCTAAACCTACATCATTGAGGAACACACCATAGTATTAAATAGCGAGCTTTGATTTAAATGAGAAAGCCTTGAAGCTCTCATCTGAAAACCCAATATTATTTTTGGCACCAGTATTGACGTTGTGAATGAAAGGATGTGGATAACTATGATAGCAAACAATTGCCTGTCATTCTTGCTGCTTCACTGAGGCACAGACAGATAAAGAGACTTGGCTAAGAATTTACAGTGCCCTGCTGGAACAAGCTCCTGAATACAAATTGACCGGCTTCGCCCATGGACCACAACACCTCTCTGTGCTTGGCACACATGCTTTCTGCATCTTCCTTCATCTACAGGGCCAACCACAAGCTGTACATTAACAATGGCGCAACGTGAAACACTGCAGCAAATAATATAGAGAAAAACAGCTTGCAAGAAAGACTCGAACTTTTCACTTGCATGGCAACGTCACTTTAGTACCATTTCCCGAAGATTAACATCACTGTACCGAAATAAACTTTACAAGACATAATGTACAGTACTACCACATGATTATTTAATTCAGTTGTCTGCGATTATTCTGTGTGAATAGCAGAGAAACAGGAAGTACATCTTTGTGACAGTCCTAACAATGACAAACTCGAACCCCTGTGACCTCAAAAATGTAATAAAAGGTGAAAGATATTTATTATTTTAAAACATTGTCCTTTTATTGCCTCATTTTTGCGTGATGTTTTCAATTAGGAACTATAACTATGCTTTGTGGTGGAGATGAATCTTAACATGGTATTAAGAACAGAAATGGAAGAATAATAATGCAAGTAAATGCAAGCAAACCGTAATGATTAGGTGATAAAAACAGATGTTAGTGGCTCAGTAGCAGACTTAGCAGACAGTCACATCTTTCACTTTGACTATCACACCAGAGATATGCATGCAGTGGTTCATTTGTAAATTAAAAATAAGTGGCAGGGCCTAAACGTTTTCTTAGAGGCGAGTTGGTCACTGGCAACTGCCACCACCCACTTCCACCACTGGCATAAACTGGAGTACTGCTCCAGGAGTATGCCACGGGAATGTCGAGGTCTAAATATCGTGGTCCCAAAATATCGGGGTTAAAAATCGAAAACCAATATTACAAAGTAAGTATAAGTATGAATGGGAAAGTAAAGACTTATCGTTCTTAATTTCACATATATGTATCTTTTAATAGAGATGTCTTCAAGATACATAGATGTGGAGTTAAAAGTTGAAAATCTATACATACCGCTATGCATTACTTGCATACATATGGGTTCTATATATTTAGGCTACAATATTTTGGCAATATATCTGTGTATTCTGTAGTCTGACATTTAACCCAAGAAGGGAAAACAGTACAAAAAAATTCACATCCTAAAAAACCGCATGTTACAAGTTTTTCAATAACCACAAGCTATTAATTGAAAGCTAAAGCAATAAATAACTTAAGAAAGGGGTACCTTTTAACTCCTTTTACAACTCTCTATATAAAATTGACGCACACAATTAGAATAACATACCTAGGCTAAAAAAGTCTGCCCATTGCAGGGATTAAGCAACCTAGTCTGAAGATAAACATTGGGGCCTAACCCTTTTTCCTGTAGCTTAGGTGGAACTTCATCATGTGGGAGATTGAAAGGTAGTCACCAAGTTGTGTGACAGCGGTAGCACCCAAATGGTTTTGGCAAGATGGAGTCTTTGCCCCCTACCAGCTGTATAGGCTGAAGGGTTCCCACAAAGGGTCTTTGCTATCCCTGGCCTAATTGACCTCACCCCCATGAGCTGGTAACCCTCATCCTGCACTGGCGGACCATCTGGCACATGAGGACATCACCTAGAACAATGTGTACAATCTTGAGATTGTTGACTGGTGTTCATAAATTCCTAGGATTCTCAAAGTATCTTGACAATGGGCGCAGGGGACCCCACAATTTTACACTCCAAAATATACCTCAACAGAGCAACTGCAACCTCGATAAATTGAAAATGGTGTTAAGCCCCAATTTTATGAGGTTATTTATCCCTGAAGTAAGGCTCTTCCTAGCATATCAAAAAATCACAAATACAGTCAATTAAATAAATGTGCCCACACAGTGACTTATTTCTAGAGCAGAGAAATATTTTAAAGGATTTATTACAAAAAATTCAAAAGAAATACAATACAGATTCTACAGCATGCAAAATGAAAAATTCTCAAATTCTCACATCAGCAGCATAATCAAAAGATAAACAGGTGGCATCCCTAACAGCATACACGCCTTCAGGAAAGTCTGCTAGCTCACCCCCAAAATCGAGTATTTTCATACACTATTTTTGAATTATAAATTAAGAGAACTCCTGGATCTTCATGGTATAATCGAAAAAGTTACATAGACAGCAAATCGGATCACAATCACTATAAATGTCAAATTGTCTTAACACCTAAGCAGTAACGCAATACATGAATAATTAGTCTACTCACTATATGCTGAGGCAAGGCACAGATCAGTGATACAGCTCCATGCCAAGGCAGCATTGGCTAAAGAGCAGGCAAACAGAAATATTTAACTTTCTCACCCTAGCTAATCTCAAATTAAAATAGCCAATGGAGACACGGGTCAGGGTAGTGGCACGGCTGACTGTCTCTTGCGGGGGGCATGTCTCAGCAGTGGTGTAACGAAACTTGAGGGGACCGCCTGCAAGGTACGGGGAGGAGCCCCCTCCAGACTCAATCAGGAGCTCTCCAGCCAGAGTATTGTGCTGAGGGGGCCCCCTGGAGCTTGCCTCCCCAAAACTGCAGGGGCTGCTGGGGTCTGAGTTACACTACTGTGCTACAGTGGATCATATCATGCAAGGTCCTCTTGGAGTATCGCATAAGGTGACACACACAAGTTTCTTTACTGCCTGTAGTCAGAGTCACACTTTCATTCCATTGCACTGCGCTGCTCTGTTATTGGCAAGTAAAAATCATCAGGTCCCATATAAGGATCATCAGTGCTCACCACTGTCAAACACCATAAGCAGGAGCTACAAACTTACAAACTGCAACACATAGCATCACTTAAATGACACTGGCAAGTTTAAGCATTTTAAAGGCTGACTACAAATTTTATGAGCAGTGGGCAGCTATCTCAAAAATTAACAAGAACTATAGTGATTAAACGCAATCCATTATGAACACATAATTCAAAGGTGCAATAATAAAATGTAGTTAAAAAAATGAGGGGTTCATTGACCGTGTGGTGTGTGATCTACTAGGCTTCCTGGTCAGTTGAGGCAATCACCACTGCTCTTGCTGAACTCCATCCACCATACTTAGAGGTAAATGTGAAGAGGTTGTGAGCTCTCTGCCTTGAGAGAAACCCTGCAGTGGTGGTAAGTGAAGCTCTGCAGAGCGGTTGCCATGTTTAATGTGCTCGACTGGCGAATGTCTTTATTTTTCAAGAGTAAGCTACCACATTGATGACCCTGATGTTGGCAGAGTTTTCTCCCCATGAGTGAGGGCTATTGGGCAATTCCCAGTCCTGTGACTGCCAAGCCTTGCATGCTGGTCCTGGGCAGGAAAATCTAGTTCTGGTCACCCTACCCAAAATAGGGCAGGATTATTGTCACTATGATGCGACGGCCCTGTGTCAGACTAGTCATTGGCTCAGAGGTCTCTGATGGCGAAGGCAAAGGAAGCACCACTGTTGGAAACTCTTCCCCTGATAGTAAATATAGCAGGGAAAACTAAAAGTTGTTGGAGTAGAAACACTGCCAGTTTAAGACAGTCCCTCTCACTTCACCTAATTCTGGCCTCTAGTTCCACAGTGCATGTGCCATGGTCCTTATTGTTCATTGTACCCTTGTTCTGTAGCTGGACTGCGTAGAAGCAATTCAGTAACACATGGCTGGTGCAAGCACCTTTCCACATGGGGAAAAACCTAGTTTATTTATCTCCTCTGAAATGTGCCTTGTAGGAAATAGGGTCGGGTGACTAATATATAATGTTGCATATTACACATTTGGAATAATATTCCAAATTGCCGAACAGCTTTATACTGTGTAGATAAAGCTTATTTCCCAAGAGCAGGCCTAGTCAAAATAAAATGATTATTTTTTAACTCTACCTTGGAAATTCTAGGTTAGTGAAAAAAAGTTCTTTTTCACTTAGTTTCAAAAAATTTATTCCATAGCGAAAATAGATTTTTGGTAACTCTAGTGGAAAAGTGACATTAAAAATGTTAACCAGTTTCCTTCTCGGCTCTACCTTAGAGGTCCAATCCATATTCTTAGCTAACTGTTAGCGACCTTGCACTCAGAAAACAATGGTTTGGCTTCTTGGCTCAGAAATGCAAAAGTCAGGCTTCTGCCATCTGGGAAGGGGGAAAATAAGGGCAGCCTTAGCAGGTTTTCCTTTGACTTTGAAATGCCAAGTATGCCAAGTGGCATCAGAGACGGTGTTTTGAATCCTTTTCTTAAGGTTTGAAGCCCAGCAAACACCTCCAGTGGCCAAGAACTGAAATTGCTACCACCAGGCAGGTCAGAACTCTCAACAATGGAGTTCAAGAGGGCTGCAGTTGAAGTCTTTGCGTTTCTGAAACTTCAGAACCAGAGGCAAGCTCTACATCAAGCCCTAGGATATCTTTTTTAAGCAGGATACCACAGCAGGGCAAATGTTTCAGCCCTTTCCCCTGCCCACAGACAGAAGCAGCAACTGCAGGCCAACCCAACAAAGAAACAACACAGCAAAGGGGCAGCACTCCTCCCTGCAGCTCTTTTCTTGGCAGGGCCCACTTAGTTCCAGAAGTGATCTAAAGTTCTGGGGTTTTAGGTCCAATATCTATACCCCATTTTATTTTTGTAGTCTTTGTTTCAAGAGTCTCCAAGCTTAGTAAAAACCATTTCTGTCCTCCCTGGTCCAGCTACACTACAGGAGGTGGAGACAGCATTGTGCAGCGCAGACATAACCTAGTCCGGTGCTAGTGAAAACTTCTCCATCCAATCTAAATGCAGGAAGGTCTATTTTGCCTAGCTATGAGTCACCCAGGAAAGGCAGGACACACCTCAACCCCCATTGTGACTGTCTCGGGTGAACCGGTCCTAGGAAGCTTGTTTCCGGTCCAGGGAAGGCATGGCTTGGCAGTTCGGGCTGGACTGTTCCCATGAGGCACAGGGTCAGACTGATTTGCATATGGCCATGTCTGAACTGGGGTGGCAGAGTGGGCTAAAGAACGGTGATGGAGCAAATCTTTCACAGAGGCGAAGCAGACTTGGCAGGAACGAATCCCAGCTTTGCCCCACCCGGACCGTTTACTACTAAAATCTACAATTTCCTTGAGAACTTGACAACAACGTATCCAACTTTGAGGGACTGCACTGGTTTCAGCTTTGGACCTTGACTGGCTGAAAAGGTTTGAGCTCCAAAAAGTAAAATAAGTCCCATTTTTGACCCTCACAAACTGCGTGGTGTAGTTGACCTTTACTCTATTTTGGTTGACCAGAAGTGACATCTAAGACTGGTCAACCACAATAGGATACTTACTTGCCCTTGGCCCTTTTCTTTTTCTACGCTCTTTTTCCTTGAAAATATTGAAAAAATCATATCTGTTGTAACCCTTATCTGACGTGTCTTTTTTTGCTTGTTAGATTTTTCTTTGTTTTTCTACATTTGTTTGGAATGTGTTGTTTTCTTAACTTTAAAAGTTTTGGTACAGTTTGAACTTAACACAAAAAGGCTGTGTTGAGATGTAACTGGGTTAGTTTATCAGGGTTGTGAGAACTTCCAGTTCCAAAATGAATAACCCACTTTCTGATCTGTCATATAATCAGAAATATGGATGCATTTATCCTACTTTCATGGGAGAAATTTCGCCTGAATAAAATTTCTTCTGAATTTGAATTTGAAAGAGTTTATTCATGTGTTTTCAGTTTCTAGATTCTATATTTAAATTAAAATTAGAGTACGTACAGAGATACAGTTTTCTTATGAATTGATATGACAGTTCAGCTTAAATCTCAAGAAAGACACATGAAAGACACATGCATATGGAAAACGTAAAGCCTCTGCCAACAAAAAAATCCACAATTTACCGACATTAACAAGGATCATGCTAACTGAGGGCAAGGATAGATTGAAATCATAGTATATTCTAAACCTTAGTAGAAGTAGGTTTGGTAGTAAATATTGTGTTTGTGATTCCAGTTCTGGGGCATGCACTCTTGGGCCCACTTATGAAGTAAAGTGATTTGCCCTGCATTCATCATTTATGTTTTTGGATACTGGATTTGCAACACATTCTGTGCCACCCAGCCAGTGCCATAAATGACTCCTGAGTGCTAAAACATCTTAATAACAAAAGTACAACTACTTGTGGACCCTTCAACACCCAAGGTCGATTCCTCACAAAAATGATCATTACAAAGTGCATCACAATGCAATCTATAGACCCAGGGATCTAATTCACAAAGGACAATTTACGCGCGCACAATACCACATCTACGACGGCATGTATGTTTTGCTTTAAATCAAATTCTCAAAGAATCAGTGGAGATTTGTGGCCAGGTACATCTCTCCTCCCACTTGCACTATTTGAAATGATAGGCGAAATGGATACACACTTCTAAAACAACCATGGTAATGTTTGGTTGTATTTTTTATGTTTCACTACTTAATGTTTTATTACTTACTCTAATCAGGGGGAGATCTTTAATTAATATTAAGGCTGTTTTTGATGTATTTTCATTTTCTTTAAAGACAAATTATGTTGCACAGGGGAGCCGTACCACTCCGCCCGAGCTGCACGCAGAGATGTTCTCAGAGAATCATCATTACTGTAGCACAGACACATACGAAGTAATGTCAGCTTCTGTTTCTATACCAAATTAATATTAGCAAACTTTGATCAGCCACTGAAACGTCTCACCTACAAGGAGTGAATTTGTGATGGAAAGAATCTATTTCATCCTGCAAAGGTGGGAAGGCTATAAATCCCCTTTCCCCCCCTTGTTTTCGGATTTCGAGATCGTTTTGGATTGATTAGCATGCCAGCATGGTCTTCACGCATACACAAGTTGAGCCTAAGTCCGAATGCTTTATCAAAAACAAAAAAGGAAGACTCGTCTTTTTCAACATCACGTTTTCCTCTCATTCACATTAAGAAAAGAAGCTTCTAGATAACATCTATCGACTATCCTCATGTCAGGACCCTGCACTGCTCGTGTAGGTTGACATGTTCTTTGTTGTTTTCCTCATTAAGATGGAAGTGGTCTGGGTGCCAGGCAGCCGAATAACGAGGCTGAACCTACGGATGCCCTACCTTACATGTGTTGAACTCTCTGATTTTTATGGCATTTTATTTGAGGCACTGGGAAGCACAAAAGGGACTGATCAGCTATTCTGTGCAATGCCTATTAACTTGTGGCATGTATTAATGTTTCTTGTTGCCACGAATAACATAACTATGATTTGCATTAACAGAGTAAAACAGAATCTGTGCGATGAATTCCAAAATGACATATTTCGGTCTATTAATCTGTAGCACTCTGATTAACCTTGACAGCTTCATCAACCGATGGCACGCCGAACCTTTGCAGTCAGCTGTTAAGATGCTGCAACTAATTGTGCATGTTTGGTAATGTTCATTAGCAATATCTCCTAACCTAAATATTCAACATTATAACACTCTTGGTTAACTTAACATTCTATTTGTGTGTTTAGTTGCACATTTTTTATGATTAGATGTCTTAAAAGAGAGTGGATAAGAACACAAGATTTGTATAACATTGTGGTCTAAACAAATAAACAATTAGTCTTATTTAGTCTGTTGACGCGCTGTGCTCCACTTCTGGTTGGTTTGACCACGTGTTAATCTGTCCATCAATCTGTTTGTATTTTTGCGTTTTTTCTCTCTATCTCTCACTATATTTATTTGTGTGCATTTTTTAAAATAGAACAGCCACTATTGACTTCAGCGTTTATGTAAATCTGGCCGGCGTGCACATTGATTTTCAGTGACAAAAAGACCTAAAGCCATTGGGTAAAAGGCTCTAAGTGCAATAGAATGACAGTTGCAAAATATATGTTTACACATGGTCCTGCATTGCATAAAATTGAACATACTGCTCAATGCACATGCGCAATAACCTATGTGCAATGCAAGTCTGCGAACCATAGTCTGTATAAAATATGGCGATGCCCTTCAAATGTACACGCTCCCCATCTATTGTGGTGGAGGCTGAAGACTCCCCTGAAGGTGGAGGCAGACCAGAATGCGTCCAACCCCAGGAGTCTCCAGCCCACCATCAAAAACTGGCATGTGAATCCAAAGGTGCAAATTCCGTGAGCGTGGTCCTGCCCACACAAACAAGGGCTAGAAAATGAATACCCCTACCAACATTTTGAAAATGAGCGGTATAATAGAGCTAAAGTGCCAAACATATCCCTGGGGTCATCCATGCATCCACTGAAAATCTTCTCAATGAAGAGCTTAATGTCCCGTACTTCCTGGTTGACGCACAGTTTGTTGCATTACCTTCACACATCTGCATTCTTCCATAATAAGAGCATTCGCATGGTCAAGGGTGTTTGCTTCAGCTGCATTGAGAGGGCCTCCATCCATAGAAGTAAACGCCCCTTCTGAAATCATTAGCGCTAACATTGTGCATGGAAATTCCATATTTCATGATCGGGCAGTAAGGTGCTCCTACAGCGATTCCATTGTGCATCTTCTATGCTGCAACTACATAGTGACAGCTGTATAAAGGGCATATATTGTACAATTCCCTATATCAGTACCACGGTCCATAATCTACATTAGTAAACGTTCTTGGGCTAGAGCATAAGATTAAACCTCTCCTGAAATAGTCAAAAAATTGGTCACTTCAGCCAAGTGATAGGTGTCTTTCGTCTAGAGCAGAATTTGCTGCTGCAAGTAGGGAATCTGATTTGAATTTACCTCTGCTCCATGCACATTATCTGTGTAGTTGTGACCACGTATATTATATTTTATAATGAAGGTCATCAAGGTATTACTTCTAAAGCACCAGTTAAAATAGCCACTGGCTCAAAATGGTTTGCATTAGGGATGCATCTAAAGATAGAACAGGAATCAATTGCGTAGCTGACTTTTCAGCGGCATTATTCAGCTGAAAGTAGCAATTTTATGTTTGTAAACGAATTAGTACAGCCAAGGAAAATATACATTGTGTAGTAAAAATATATCATATCCTACTTTTACACCACTAGATACCCATGCTGGAGCTTTGGACATGGGATTTGCATCTCTTAAATTATTACATTTAATAAAATCGGTAGATGTGGCACCTTCCCTTTAAGCACATGCCATGTTTTAAAGTACACTGTCACAATATTTATTCTTGTTAATCTCCAAATAATGTGTCTGAATTGCAAAGTCTTTGCTATATGATTAACAACACATTATCACAAATTACGTTTCAGCAATAAGACATACTTTCTCAGTTGAATCAGCATGCCTTACCCCTGGGAATTCATGAGTCTCTCTAACCTCAAATGGAGGTAAAACACGTCTACTTTACGAAATGTTTTAAGAATCAAATTGTAATTCTCATTTGTAACTCACACCAAAGCCTGGATAGAAATAAATGTACTTATATAAAATACCTTGTGAATTATATCTGGATAGTCAAGTGTAACACACAACTATGACAGGATTAAGACATAGTTACTCTTTACCACAGGGTCCTATATGTATAAAGGTTAGCATTTTCTAAACAGATAAGGAAAGGAAAACCAACAAAAACATCTGGAGTCAAACTTGTAAACCTAAGCATTGTTTAGACCATGCTGCACTCTATTGACTGGACACAGATTATTTGCTTGAAATACACATAGGTGAAATCCATAAAGCAAAACACCTAACATGTGGCATGAAGTTTATGTATTTATATTTGAATGGAGAGACTCAATTGAACAACAAATGGTGTAGAGTGTATAGATCCACCGAATTTGGTGTACAAAAGTTAGAGTGCGAGTGTTAGTGCTAGTCTTGGTGGCCTGAGATGTTTTCACTAAAGATCTTCTTGGTCCTTACAGTGGGTCACATATTCTTTCGTTTATATATTGAATTTTCACATAATACAGAGGATATCATATGCATATACCATCAAGCATTACTTATAGGTAGTACTTGATCTACATAACCAAGTAGAAAGACAAAAGGACAAGGGTTGTATGCTACAGAGAGTTAGTCTAAATATCAAAATATATAGGGACTGTTAGACCTGGCATCCTTGGTGTGATTTTTCGCCTAACTTTTTAATCTTCAAACCTCCTGTTTTGCTGACTTTGTGTTAGCTGGCTTTGGGATTCTGCATACTTTAACACTGCTAACCTGTGCCAAAGTACTTGTGTTCTCTGCTTAAAACCTTGTAGAAATGACTTAAACCCAAGTGGCATATTTAAGGTACTTGTAAGTCCCCAGTAGAGTGGCACTACCTATATCCAGGGCCTGTAAAGTAAATGCTACTAGTGGGCCTTCAATACTGATTGTGCCACCCATTTAAGTAGCCCTTCAAACATGTCAAAGGTCTGCATTGCAGCCAGTGTTCGTAGATTTACACTGCCATTTTGTCCTGACAAAACAAACATTTTGCTAGGACAAAACCTTCCTTTTAATACATATAATACATATAAGTCACTCCTATGGTAGGCACTGGACAGCCCAGAGAGCAGATTCCAACTTGAAAACAGTTAATACTTTTCACAGCCATTGAAAAGTATTAACTGTATTAACTGTTTTCTAGTTGGCTGATATTGATGATTTGACTGGATGGAAAATAAAGAAAAGAATTTGACAGCAGACATCTCGAGGATCTTCTTTAGGACTTTAAAATTTAATTGTGAAAATTTCTATAAAATTGTAACACTCCTTCTAGATTAGAGAGCTTTGTGAATTATAAAATGTTTTCTCCCTGAATAAGCTAGTATCTTACAGGCAGGGAAAATCTTAATTTTGGTGGGCTGGGCGACTATCCTAGGCAATGAGACACAGACAGCACCAGGCACTGCACAGAAACCAGTCTCTTTCTTTGACTATAGCCACCAGAGATAGCTGTTCTTGTTTACATTTGGCATCGGAGCACACAGTCATAATCACATCACCCGACAGACCCACCTAGGATCAATTAGGCTCTGGTACAAGGTGGGCTGTGCGGAACACCTTGGTATGGCTTCACAAGCAATATTTGATTTCTGTTCACTCACTTTGATTTGACTAATGCATGTCTAGTGAGTATTTAGGGTTGGAGGGCTGGCTATGCAGTTAACCTTCACTTAAGTTTCTGTTTTAGTTATTAATCAAGGAATGTGAGCAATCTGTGTTTCAGAGACAAAAGATGCACATTTCTCAACTCACTACTCTATCAGTAAATGTCCCCAGACACACAAAATAAAACTAAACCAATACATGATGCTGTTCTTCCTTTTTAAAATGTACAAGGCTGCCAGCTTAATCATATGTTAAATAATTACTGCATACTTTCAAGAATTGCAAACACTTGCATGTTAGGTCCTACAAAAAAAGCTTCATTGGGTTGCACAGCATTCCCTCTTTAGGCCTAATTACGAGTCTAGCGGTCCGAGGACCACCAGATTCATGGGGGCACGGTGGTGGCAGTCTAGCCAGCACCGCAATGGTGGTCTGTCTGCCCCATTATAAGTTGGGTGGTTGGACGGTGTTTTTTACTGTCGTAGTTACCAAAGAACTGCTATTCCCTGGCCGAGGCGCTGCGGTCAGGGCCTCAGTATTATACTGGTGGTGGTGGTGCCGCTGCAGCATCCCCATACGTATTACGAATTTCAGGACTGCCAGCAGTGTCATGGAGGTCTTTCCTCCATGAAAACACTGGTGGTCCTGAAACAAAAGGGGCCCTGCAGGGCCCCCTGTTGCCCATGTCCATGGGGATGCATGCAGGGGGGCACAACATGTGCCCATCTATGTGCATGCACCCCAGTTACTGCCCAGCATGGACTTTATAGTCCATGTTGTGCAAGAACTTTTTTGGGCATTCTCATTGCAGTGCCCATTTTCAAGGGCACCGCCGTGGGGCCACCAAAAGAAGCTCACCAGACACAAGGAAATTCATAATCTGGTGGGCACACAGGTTTGGCAGTACAGGAGCAGGCAGCCAGCGTGGCAGTCCCCTCCCACACTGCCAAACTCGTAATCAGGCTCTTAGTATTTAGAGGCTCACACCACTGCTTTTAAAATGTGAAACACGCACTGGCAAAGTAAACTGTGTTTTGTCATGGTTTTTACAAAACGTTGGTGAAACTGCCCAGTCCTCATCAAACTAAAAAAACATTGGCTAAAAGTAAAATATTTTTGGCCCATTGCTGTCCCTGGCACGTACGGGAACTACTTTGTGTGTGATGGTGTTCCTTGTGACTGGCCAAAACGTCATCACTCACAGTGAAGTCATCCAATGGCTTAAGCAGGCTGACCCACTGTCCCATGCTGTCTGCTGCAGTGTGTAGAATAACATGTGAATGGTTCAATATCATTCCAATGAATCGAGAGGACTGGTTGAAAGCCTCTATAAGTAGGTAATACATGTACTTTTAGTAAACGTAAAACGTCTTGCTCAACTCCAGGCCTTGAAATCTGCAAGTCTCTGAATTTTAAAGAAATAATATGGCAGTTTGAATTAGCCAAATTCGGCCTAGAGAAACACAATTGCTGGACCTACCACATTGTGGTACATCATTGTATTTAACTGTAGTTTTCAGCTAAGGGGTGCCAATAGCATACCATAACCATTCTAAAACATGCATAGACACACAACTCATCCACTTTAGTACAGACATAAGACATGTTGGTAAGAGCCTTGTCTGTTTATCCAATTCAACGTATGCCAGCGCTGCTGAGAAGTGTTTGATACTGTCAATTTAATATACATGAGAAATGCTGAGAAGTGATAGTTCTGTCCCATTTAGAGCATTTGAGTTTTGCTGAACAATCTCCTGGAAAAAAACATGCTGCTTCTCACACATCTCACACTTCCACTGTTCAATATAGGTTCTGAGGGGGGTTACATAGTGGTCGAACCAAACACATATTCCACAACCTACCCTCACTGCTGAGTCTACCCGCGGTGGAAAGCACCCTTTTCTGATTAAAAGCTTTGTAAAACTTGAGATACACATATTTTTATACTCATCACGCCAAACATTTTTATTTACGTAACGCCACATCTACTAGCTTTGTCAACGGCTACTAAAGTATCTCCAGCTTTTACCATCATCTGTAAAGAGAGAAGCACAAGAAAAGAGGCATAAGAGAGGCATAGAGCAGGAGGGACATGGCCTAGATTAATATGGGACTACAATATAGTTTCGTACACTGTAGTGTTACAAAAAAAAGTCTGAGGGCGAGACACAACCTCTAAGTAGAGTCCTGAGACACTGAATGTACGTTCCATATGACCCAAATGTAGATTTGGTGGCCACCTTCTTCCAATATGCTGAACTGAAGATATAATTTATGGAGTATTTTACCCACGAGTTTTTTAAAAAAATGAAACTTTTTCTAAATGAGACTGCCACTCAAGTAATTCTGCTGCTCACTATAAAATACATCAAGTTAAAAACCAATCATGCCACATCAAGCTTTTAAAATGTACCCTCTGCAACATAAGTAGGAGTAATGGAGATCATGGAATGAACATTCAGAAAATGAAAAGTAACTTGCATTTAGGATCATTACACTTTTGTTGATTATGGCAGTTAGTAGTACTTATCCCATTATCTCAATGAGCATTTCTGTAGGTATTCCTCATGATGTATTTGTTGTCAGCGGTGATTAATATTTATTAGCCATGTGTTGTATGAGTAACAATGAGAGTAAGAAGTCCTGAAATATACTGACCATCTTAAGGTCTCTAGTAATGTGTAATGATCGAACTTTTGATTCTGAAGTTTGATGTTTCGTGTGCAGAGTGAGTGTGTTTGTTAAAACCTTTTAGAGCATAACGTGGTATAAATAGAGCATGAAGTGAACCCTGACACACATTACATTCACATTACATTTAATAGATGTGTTGTGTGCATGCGCCAATATTGGGTCACATGAGTAAGGACAAGGTGTCTAAAATGATATTGGCTTTTTCCATTGTTTTTTCATAACACCTATGATATTAGATATTTGTATAGATGTTTTGATGTTTATATATAGCACACAAATTAGTATGGCATGGCAATGCTTTAAAATGTCCTGCTGTGACTTTCCTAAACCAGTAACACGCTTCCTGTGGGCTTTGCATCCATCATTTCACCATCTTTTTCCATAGATGTTGTTTCATTGTTAAACCAGGTACTTCACTTCTTTTCTCAACGGTGTTAATTATGTAAATGTGCCTCAAGCTACAGAGTATGGGATTAGACAGATGGCGTGATGGCTTGAGAGACAGAGAGGCTGATTACAGTAAGCCCTGCAGGGCCTCAAGTTACTGCCACGCTCCCCTCGTTTAACATCAAATCGCGATGCACATCTCTAATTTGTTCTGCCTGCTGTTCTACGAAGGACGCACATTTGTGCCATTAGCTAAGAGATGAAGGGCCACCAGCAAGCGTGAGTAAAGCTAATAACTTATCCACTCCCGTAAGTGAGTACAACACACAATCCAGTAGAAGAGGAAAGACGCAAATATCGATAAATTACACACCCTTGAGACTTGTCATTTCTCTTTATCTGAAAATCAACCTCCGTTTACATTCTCGGTAAGTTGAGTTCTACAGGTATGTGTTAGAAGGTAGTTCTGACACTATGGGCCGCCCGGATTTTTCACTTTTTGAGTACCTAATTGTTGAGCTTTTAATGTGGGGGAGCCTCATAAGTTGGGACTCACCCACGTTGAACTCATAATGAAAGAGACTGCATGGGGATTTTACTGGTGTACCCCTGGCTTGACCAGGCCGCTGCGCAGCAGCAGGGGTAAGGGGCACCAGGCTAGTTACATGCAGACACATGTGTACATGCAGAGAGCAAGACACAAAGAGGGTTGAGGCAAAGATCTTGCACCTGTTACTAAGAGTGGCTTAACAGTATGGTGATGGTGCTAGAAAATCAGGAAGTGCACCCCTCTCCACTTCCTATTGGGTTCAACCCCAAACACAATCACGAAAAAAAATTGGAATTAGCACACAGCAATTGTAAATCTCATTAAAGTTCATTGGAACATCAAATATCCATGATGATTTGAGGAATAAGCAGGTCCAGATTTTTCTTATGATCGTAATGGTTTTTCTTTATTGATAAATATACTCAGTTGTTAAAACCCAATATTCACAAAATTCATTTAGCCAACGCATTTCGTCTCAAGAGAGACTTCTTCAGGGCTCAGAATTATATATACGTTGTTTGTTTGTATTCCATTAGCAAAGAGAACTCTAGCACATAAATAAATATAGTTCCAGGGTAATCATCTTAGTGTGATGAAAATAATGCAGACGATAGCATTAGTAGGCAGGGTGGCCAGCAACAGTGGAAACAGCGTCCGTGCTCAAAGCTTCAAACAACCAACCAACGTATATATAATGTATATATGTTTATTCCATTATTCTCTTATGGGGATAGGGAGCACATGGGCTAGTTTTACTTTCATCGGGCCTACAAATTCCAGACTAAAGTCCACTGTAACTTATGTGTGAAGAAGTATTCTGCAGAGTCCAAAGTCATATTTGTACTGCTTCTGGGTCATCCAGAAATGTTATATTTCTCTCAGTTAGCTCATAACCAGGACCTGGCAGGGGGCTAACTCTGCCAGGCTGATTTAACAACCTTCCTCTCCAAGCCTTGGCCTCAGAGACCCATCCCAGCACAACCAGCATTCCAAGGGCAAGGGCCTCCACTCGGGGAAGAGAAGATGGGTGGAGCTACAGGTTCACCCATCAGTAGCTGACACCTGGTGCCAGGCCGCTCTGGAGGGAAGGCAGCCTGGGGATAAGGGGCACTTAGAGACCCTGTGGCAGGAGACCCTGGGCGACACCCTTTAGAACAAACCCAGAGGCCTGGGCAGGAAGGAGGGAGCAGGGGCAGAGAAGTGATGCGTCGCTGTGTGATAGGGCAAACAGAGACTTCCTGCCAGTCCCCTCCCCAACTTTTTAAAAGAACTTGCACAGGAAGAGGCGCTCTCTCTGTGGTGTGGTCTGCAGAGGCAGAAGGTCCTGGAGCCTAGCGTAGTGGGCAGTTGGAAGGAGAAACCCCCTTACTGTTCCAGGATCCTGAACAGGGCCAGGAGAAGAGTCCAGGACCAGTGCGCAGAAGCAGGGGCCTCTGCCCAAGGAGAAGAGAGGCCCAGGAGGAGAGCCAGGCGAAAGGCTGGCGCAGGGAGCCAGTGAAGATATGCCCCCAGAAGGTAGGCGACCTTTGACCTCCAAGAAGACCGATGACGAAGCGCGTGGGGCTCCGTCGCCGGTCTTGAATGGGCCCCCGGGTTGGTTCAGGTCCCGGGGGCTGCCCCAGAAAGAAGTAAAGTCAGGGAGTTAACTGGCCCATAAGGGGTTCCAGGAGCCCACCCTGGCCCCCAAAGACATCAGTGGAGGGGGCGTGCTGTCGCACTCCCCCTGAAGATGGCCCCGGTGTTGGTGATGAGGAGAAGGGGGCACGCCGTCGCGCGCCCCCCCTCGCAAGCGAAGTCAAGCCAGGGAGCGCCGTCGTGCTCCCCGTGAAGTAACTATGGGCCCAGGATCATAAATCCGGGCCCCGATGGCACCCGGGGGTACCAGGAGCCTACCCTGGTCCCCGGCGAGAAGAATGAAGTCAGGGGAGTGCTGTCGCCCCCCCCGTGGAGACAGTTCAGGGGCCCGAGACCCCATCCCCGGGCCGCGAAGTGAGGAGGAGGTGGGGGGAGTGCCGTTGCACTCGCCCGAAGACCCGATTAAGTGGGAAGCGGCCTCGCGTCTGTCCGCCGGAGAAAAGGAATGCCGGCTCCCGCGGCAGCACGCAAAGGTGCTGGCCGGGCGGAGAGCCGGCGGGGCAGCCGGGGGTGGGCTGCCCTCCAGCGAGTGAGCAGGTGGGACTGGGACCCCGAAACAAAGGGTGGAGCTGTGAGGGGACCGGGTGGGACCGGGCCCTGAAAAACCAGTGAGCGGTCGGGGGTGGGCTCCCCGCGTGGCCTACACTCACCTGAATCGAGGAAAAGCGCCCATAATGTCTTGCAGGCCTGGACCGGCCAGCAAGGGAAAAACAGTGTGTCCTCTGCTTGTGGTGGCCCCAGGAGAAGGGGGTCACCACCACATGTGGGCCAGGATGCAGGGGGAGCTGTAGGAGCAACACAGTCACCCCAAGCACAAAAATGGAAGTCCCCCCCTAAGTCTCCTGGGGACTTGAAAAGGATAACCCCTCAAGGGCTCAGCCTACAATTTATCACCTCTTGGGCTGGAACTTTTGTTCTACAGCTGGGGGTGTAGTGAGAAGTGCACCAAATGATGAAGAACTGAGTTGGGGATGTCTGAAGAAGGGCATCCACTGGAGGTGAAGAGGTGTAATTGCACCACAAATGCATTTAACCACGTTATTTCTTTTAGGGGGACTGAAAGTCATGAGTAATGTGAAGTACCTGTGTAAGGTGATGTCATAAGCAAAGTGGGGTTATGTTGCCACACATTCCTGCTAGGGTTTCTGGCTGTATATACTTAATCATGTGATTTTATCTGTGATGCCTTTAGGGGCTGTAATTGCAAAACATTCTAATATCCAGCAAATGTAATGAGCACTGTCATTCTAAAGTTATGCTTAAACATGTGTTCTTGATGCTGCGCGTAGGTGAAGAACCCAGACTGGTAGCCCTTAAGATGTAGAGGTGTATACTTCATAGTCAGTAGGAAATGCTCCATCAGGGTTGTGTGTCACCAGGGCAGGTGTACCTATTTTAAATGCTTGTTGAGATAATGGGCTGGGTCACACTGGGATGGTGCCAGTGTGCAGGGCCCTCGCTCCAGGTTATGTTCAACTACCTGTATTGGGGCAAGATGATGTGCATACATTGGAGTGGTGGTACTAGAACCCCTCCCCCGCGGTAGGGGTGGAGATGTTATTCAATGTTACAAAGTAATTCCAACAGCTTATGTATATTTGTAAATTGGTGCATAGTATTGAGTAGTGTGTGTGGTAAATAAATGTACTCTTACTTTTATAAAGCAAAGTACAGACTGGACAATTAATTATTGAGTGTTATTTCTGCGCACCTGCTACTGGCGGTTACTAGCCCACACCACCTCCCTTGAGTAAGCCACAGACTGCTCTGCAACGCTACCCTCTGAGAGTCAGGCGATACAATCGGGTGTTTGCTTCCCAATGAAGGACAAATGTAGTCATGCTATTTGAGCAGGCCTTACAGATGCTGTCTCTTTTTCCAATAGTGTGCCTTAAAGTGATGTAGTGTATCAAAGCGCTTCTAGAAAGAAGAAATTTCCGAAAATATTGGTTATTTTAATTCGATGTATCATATCCAGTCTCCGCAATCTGATATGAACAGTAAAAATACAAGCAAACAAGTCTTCAAAACCTCTGCTTCATTTACGTCTTTTCTAGTGCTGGCCACGCAAATCCACCAAATAGTACAATTTAAACTGATTTTCAAAATATTCATCATGAGTATTTATTTAGAAAAAGTACATCAAATAAATTCCAGTGTTGATTACTTGCTGACTCGTTGGACCTTTTGAAAACTTCATTGGATTACACATTTTAGTGACTCAACAACACAAGCCAATAAATAGTTTGATAATTGGATAAATCGCCAATAAAGAATCACTCTCAAATGGCTAATGTAAGGACAACCCTCAACCATGTGTGCTGCTAGTATGAAAGGGAGTTGAATGATAATATTGCCAAAATGAACTAACACTGATACCCATATGTCAAAGGTAATTCGGTATGTGTGGAAGATCACCACATGCATATTTATTGACTGCATTATATGGTTTGCAGTTGGATAGCAACTTGCAAAGCCATTCCCTTATGCTTACACATGCAGTGGAATGGCACCCCCTTGAATTTAGGAAAACTGTGCATTAAGAGGATGGATTTTAGAGCATGACTAAAACACAAAAAGGAATGCTGCAATGAGACTTGTCTTCAAACTAAGAAAGTTTGATCACATCGAGGCTTACTGCGCAGCTGCCAGTAAATAATTGGACTCAGTTACCAGTAGCTTGTGTGAAGCATAAATTATTTTATGGATCAGCTCCTTCCGTCCTGGCCAATAAAATCAGGAAATAGTCCTCGCTCGCCAGCATCTCAATGTGCACCTGCAGTCCAGAAATTTAATCTGCAAAACTGGGATGGAAGATCTTTTCAGATTCTGGGTCCTTCCTTTTGGAATCGTCTTCCCTTCCAGTTTTACGCTGAGCCTGATTTGCTGAATTTTGCAAACTTAATACCTGTTTTTTACTGTATGGTTAAGTCATCCTCAGTAGCTCATTCTGGATCCTCGCATTAACCATTCCAAAAGACTCTATATATGAGTGATAGTGTGCTTTGAATGTACACCTAAATAAATACACATAAATACTCTCATCAAAGGTGTTTAATACAAACATGAAGTTATAAATCACCATCTCATCTTAAAAATACAAATATTCTCTAGGAAAACAATATTTTAGATTTCTAGGAAAACAAGCACACATTAGTGAGTCACAAATGGAACTTTGGGTTCATTGACAGAATATTAACGTAAAAAACTACAGATGTAAAATATATACATGAAAAAATATAGAATGCAAAAACATTGACTCTCTATAATTAAACAGGTAAGTACAAAAATATCAGAAAAAAAATACAAATGTTAAAAAGATAGTTGTACAAAATATACATTTTTATATATATATAAAATAAAATAATAAATAATAAACATATTAAGTAATAAAATTAATTTAAAAAATAAAGTAGATTTAGGTGCCGATTCCGATCCTGTAAAAACCCGGGTACGAATGGTCATACGGAGCGTTTTCTCCGTACGACTCGTACCCAGGAATTCCACCTTACAAACCAGCAAGTACGATTCGTACAGAAATACCATTTCCGTACGAATCGTAAAAAACACCGTATGGCTAAAAAATACATACAATTCTGATCCTGGACAGCGCGTCCGCGACGTCCGCACGGAGTCAGGCAGCGTTTTACGGACCAGCAAGTACGATTCATACCTACAGCACTCCGCACGGCTATTTTTTTACGGGAGCCAAAAAGTGCCGGAAAAGCTAAGTACGCTGCGATGCATGACGAAAAGGGGGCCCGCTATGTGATGTACATGCCATCACCCATTTCGTATGTGTCATCATGTACGGTGCATACCTCAACATTGCATATGTATGGACCGTACCCTCCACCCCACCGTATGTACGGACCGTACCGTCCCACCCCCCGTATGAACGGACCGTACCCCCCACAACCCCCATATGTACGGACCGTACCCACACCCGCGTATGTCTGCACCATACCCCAGGCATACCCCCCACCCGCGTATGTCCACACCGTACCCCAGGCGTACCCCAATCCTCGCGTATGTATGGACCGTACATACGCGAGGATTGGGGTACGCCTGGGGTACGGTGCAGACATACGCGGGTGGGGCGGTACGCCTGGGGTACGGTGTGGACATACGCAGGTGGGGGGGTACACCTGGGGTACGGTGCGGACATACGTGGGTGGGGGGGTACGCCTGGGGTATGGTGCGGACATACATGGGTGGGGGGCACGGTCCGTACATACAGGGGGAGTGGGGGGTACGGTGCGGACGTACGCGGGAGGGGTGGAAGGCTGGGGGGGCCGTACGACTCGTACCCCGGGCACAAGTGTAATTGGGGTAGGGCTCGTACAAAGTTCGCTCCGTACGGAGCCTTTTCCATGCGCTTGTGTTTTCGGACGGGCGGTACGGATCGGACTTCAGTTTTACGATTTGTATGTAAAACTGTCCGGGGACTTCTCGTAGACTTTTCCCGAGGCGATTCGTATGTATTTTCCACGTACGAATCGTACTTCGCCGTTTGTACGGGACTTGTACGATTTGTACGTAAAAAAATACGGATACGAGTCGTACAGGGAAAAAAAATCCAGGATCGGAATCGACCCCTTAATATACATTTTAAGAAATATAACAAATAAACTTAATTGAAAAATTAAGTTTATATATAATAATATATATATATATATATTATTACTTAAAAAAAATTATTAAACTATTAATTTTAATTTATTTTATAATTTTACAATGACATAAAAATTTACCTATATATATATTCACTGAAAAAAACATAGGTTTCACACACGTTATAGTTAGGAATAAGCATTTAAAAAACCTTGCAAATTCACTTAAAAAACCATAGGTTTCACACATGTTATAGTTAGTAGGACATTTCACTCGTGAAAAACCAATGAAATTAGTGCAGGCAACTATAACTCACGCGACCGCAATCCTCTGCTGATGACGTCAGATATTACATCACTGTATTTAGACACTTATTTACCCATGTCTTCTTCCATAAATTTTTAGCTATACATATATTACAAATATATTTTTTTCAGAAAAACACATATGTCATCAGTGATGTAATATCTGACGTCATCAGCAGAGGATTGCGGTCGCGTGAGTTATAGTTGCCTGCACTAACTATAACGGGGGAATTTCATTGGTTTTTCACGAGTGAAATGTCCTACTAACTATAACATGTGTGGCACCTATGGTTTTTTAAGTGAATTTGCAAGGTTTTTTAAATGCTAATTCCTAACTATAATGTGTGTGAAACCTATGGTTTTTTCAGTGAATTTGTACGGTGTTTTAAATGCTAAGTTATGTATTTTTTTTTACATTTTTTTGCCGTGCGCGCACGGTACTCGTAGCGCGGAATCGTTACTCGCG
This sequence comes from Triturus cristatus, assembly GCF_964204655.1. Classification (NCBI taxonomy): domain Eukaryota; kingdom Metazoa; phylum Chordata; class Amphibia; order Caudata; family Salamandridae; genus Triturus; species Triturus cristatus. The sequence continues at coordinate 495,627,188 of NC_140589.1, read as the reverse complement.
AAGTTCGTGGAATTTTTCCGTTTACGCCGTGCGCATACGCTACGCGCATTCGGCGATTTTTCGAAAAAAAATTACAATTAATTTTTGCCCTTGGGGGTCCTTCTGGGACCCCCTGACAAAGGCTAGGGGGTCAGGAACTGTCCACCCTGCCCCCTTTTCACGTTCTCCACCTTTGGTTTTCACCCCCTCAGACTGCGAGAGACAAAATGGTGAGTGGGCTTTAAATTATACCTCTGATCATTTTCTATGAGTTGGTTCTTTCAGAACTCTGGTTCCGCATGGATTGAACAAGGACGAGGAGATGCATTCCCATCTATGAAGCAGAAAACAGACTATTGGTGACACTAAGGTTCAAGTTATACCAAAAATGGGATATAATGCCCCACAGTCGAATAAGCATTACAATTATTGCCTCTCGATATCCAGATAGGAAACAGGATATCATATAAAACAACTTAAAATTATTTGTGTATATTTATGCAAATTTTTAAACACACTTCACATAAAATTAGGATTGATATCACAGAGTAGGTCCATGGGGGATTTTATTTGACTTAGAAAGAGTATTACCCACCGGAGGGTACATAGAAAATGATTAGAGGTATAATTTAAAGCCCACTAGCGGGCAAAAGAACACATAGTAAACCAAACAAGAGTTACAAAATTGACCCTTGTGCAAGTCATATTGACTAGATAAGAATCGTAAGATTGCGAATTTAATACACGTGTCAAATATACACCTTACGTTCCCCCAAGGACATGAAACAACTATGTGATAAACAGACACTCAAAATGTTAGTGAGAATTAACAGTGACACATGATAGGAAGGTTTAATATAATCCCAATATGGTTGGTGCACTACAAGGACCACAATGCAAAGCAGGATGTGATGTAACATCATGTGACTTGTAAAAATAATGTCCTTTACCCGTGAACAAGGTCTGAGTAGACTGAAACGCGTTGGGTTACTAACCTGCTTGCCATGCTGTGGATATAATTAACCCCTTCAGCGCTGCGCGGATTCCCCCGCAGTGCTGAAGGGTTCGAGCGCGGGCGGGGCCATGACGGAACGGTTCCGTCATGAGCACAGCTCAACCGATGCTCATGACGGAATCGTTCCGTCATGAGCATAGAAGGGGTTAAACTGATTTGGAAATAACACTATACCAGGGAGTGCGTGTGGATTTATCCTGCAAAGGAATATATATATATATATATATATATACCAATAACATAAAATCTATTAAAAAAAACTTTCTATTATATGTTAAAACATTAAACTATTTAGAAACCTTTAAACTTAGATTTACCACTTCAGTCACTGCAACAGTAGGGAAAGTGTTAGATAGTGGAGGGGTAAAAATTGCTACCCCCCACTCCAATGAGTGCAACAGTAGGGAAAGTGTTTGATAGTGGAGGGGTAAAATTTACTATTCCCCCTCCAATCAGTGTAACAGTAGGGAAAGTGTTGGATTGCAGAGGGGTTCCAATTAACATATATATATATATATATATATATATATATATATATATTACCTACTGGCAGTCGCCAGTAGGTAGTTATAGTTAGGACCCCTTTTCCATAGGAAATCCGCTACATTCTATTTTGAATAACTTTTGCGCCGGTCGATGAATCCTCGCAAATTTCTCAAAATAGGTGGGGCGCTACGCTCCGCTCCTACCCTGAAAGTCTCGGGGGGATTCGTCAAGCGGGGGCTGAGATAAAAGGGGGGTCCCAAAGCGCGTTTTTCCCATGCATTTTTCCATAGGACCTTTAGACAGAGCTACAGCCCGAACGGCTGAACAGAATTACTAGAAATTTGGCAGAGAGGTAGTCCCTATGTCAAGGAAGTGCCTTTTGTAGGTTTGGTGTAAATCTGTTCAGTAGATTCTGAGAAAATAGCCTTTAAATCAATATATATACCTGAGCCCGCTTACGGTACGCTTACCGTACGCTTACTGTACGCGTACGGTGGCGTGCGCGAGCGCGATTCTGATTGGCACTTAGATCTTAGTAAACATTCGAATCGGCCGAAACCAGGAAGCGGCGTCCGCCATTTTGTCTCTCGCACTGAGTGTTATTTATCAAACATGATGCCCAAAAACATGTTACGGGGCTGTTTTGACAACTCCCTCCCACATAGTCATGTTGAGGGAGTCCCCAAACATCCCCCAAGAGCAAAAACGGTTGTATTTTCTTTTCGGCAATTTCGCCGAGTACGCTTACCGTACGCTTACCATAAGCGTACGGTAAAAAATATAAATAAAAAAAACACTATCCACACTTACCCCACCCCCTGTGCTTTTGGTGGCCGTAGGCCACCAAATGTACAGTGCTTATTATATCAGTAAAAAAACTATATTTTGGCAACATGAAATTATAAAATCGAAATAAAAAAAACACTATCCACATTGACCCCACCCCCTGTGCTTTTGGTGGCCGAAGGCCACCAAATGTACAGGGCTTATTAAAGTTGATAAAAACTGTGCACGGAACGCACTGCGTTAAGTGGGCGCGCACGCCTCGAATGGCATAAAGTAACTTAGCATTTAAAAAACCGTACAAATTCACTGAAAAAACCATAGGTTTCACACACGTTATAGTTAGGAATTAGCATTTAAAAAACCTTGCAAATTCACTGAAAAAACCATAGGTTTCACACATGTTATAGTTAGCGGAAATTTTACTGATAAAAAACCAATGAAATTGCCCCGTTATAGTTAGTGCTGGCAACTATAACTCACGCGACCGCAATCCTCTGCTGATGCTAATACTGTATTTAGACACTTATTTGCCCATGTCTTCTTCCATACATTTTTAGCTATACATATATTACAAATATTTTTTTTTATAAAGACACATATGTCATCAGCAGAAGATTGCGGTCGCGTGAGTTATAGTTGCCAGCACTAACAATAACGGGGCAATTTCATTGGTTTTTTATCAGTAAAATTTCCGCTAACTATAACATGTGTGAAACCTATGGTTTTTTCAGTGAATTTGCAAGGTTTTTTAAATGCTAATTCCTAACTATAACGTGTGTGAAACCTATGGTTTTTTCAGTGAATTTGTACGGTTTTTTAAATGCTAAGTTACTTTACGCCATTCGAGGCGTGCGCGCCCACTTAACGCAGTGCGTTCCGTGCACGGTTTTTATCAACTTTAATAAGCCCTGTACATTTGGTGGCCTTCGGCCACCAAAAGCACAGGGGGTGGGGTCAATGTGGATAGTGTTTTTTTTATTTCGATTTTATAATTTCATGTTGCCAAAATATAGTTTTTTTACTGATGTAATAGGCCCTGTACATTTGGTGGCCTACGGCCACCAAAAGCACAGGGGGTGGGGTAAGTGTGGATAGTGTTTTTTTTATTTCTATTTTTTACCGTACGCTTACGGTAAGCGTACGGTAAGCGTACTCGGCGAAATTGCCGAAAAAAAATAAAACCGTTTTTGCTCTTGGGGGATGTTTGGGGACTCCCTCAACATGACTATGTGGGAGGGAGTTGTCAAAACAGCCCCGTAACATGTTTTTGGGCATCATGTTTGATAAATAACACTCAGTGCGAGAGACAAAATGGCGGACGCCGCTTCCTGGTGTCGGCCGATTCGAATGTTTACTAAGATCTAAGAGCCAATCAGAATCGCGCTCGCGCACGCCACCGTACGCGTACGGTAAGCGTACCGTAAGCGTACCGTAAGCGGGCTCAGATATATATATTGATTTAAAGGCTATTTTCTCAGAATCTACTGAACAGATTTACACCAAACCTACAAAAGGCACTTCCTTGACATAGGGACTACCTCTCTGCCAAATTTCTAGTAATTCTGTTCAGCCGTTCGGGCTGTAGCTCTGTCTAAAGGTCCTATGGAAAAATGCATGGGAAAAACGCGTTTTGGGACCCCCCTTTTATCTCAGCCCCCGCTTGACGAATCCCCCCGAGACTTTCAGGGTAGGAGCGGAGCGTAGCGCCCCACCTATTTTGAGAAATTCGCGAGGATTCATCGACCGGCGCCAAAGTTATTCAAAATAGAATGTTGCGGATTTCCTATGGAAAAGGGGTCCTAACTATAACTACCTACTGGCGACCGCCAGTAGGTAATATATATATATATATATATATATATATATATATATATATATATATTATCTACTGGCGGCCGCCAGTGGATAGTTATAGTTAGGACTGAGTTCCCATAGGAAATCTGAAAATTCTATTTTGAATAACTTTGCCGCCGGTTGACGAATCCTCGCGAAATTTTCAAAACTAATGGGGCGCTCCGCTCAGCTCCTAGATTGAAAGTCTCTGGGTGATTCGTTAAGCAGGGGCTGAGAAAAAAGGGGGGACCCAAAATGCGTTTTCCCCATGCATATTCCAATAGGACCTTTAGTCGAAGGTACAGCCCGAACGGCTGAACAGAATTACTTGAAATTTGGCAAAGAGGTAGTCCTCAGGTCAGGCATGTGCCTTTTGCATATATGGTGTCAATCTGTTCAGTAGTTCCTGAGAAAAGTGCAGTTAAAAGTACATAAATATCTATATGCGCGCACGGTGCGCGCACCGTGCCGTGCGCGAGCGTAATTCTGATTGGTGTTTAGATGTCAGTGAACATTCGAATCCGTCAAAATCAGTAAGTGTCGGACGCCATTTTGTGTGTGGCAGTGAAAAAGAAAGGTGGAGAACGTGAAAAGGGGGCAGGGTAGAGAGTTCCTGACCCCCTAGCCTTTGTCAGGGGGTCTCTGAAGGACCCCGAAGGGTGAAAAAAACATTTTCTTTTTTTTCAAAAAATCACGGTGAAAAACCCTTAAAAAAAAAAAAACATTTTAAACTGTTTATAAGTTTATAGAAGATATTAACTATGCTGTTCAACTTTATCCAAATTCAAAAAAAAAAAAGCTGAGCCATTCCATATTACAGGATACAGTCAATCTATAACTATATACATAGGTAGTTTATTGTAAAATAAATATATAAAAAATATAATAATACATATATAAATTTGCATTAAAAAAAACTTACAAATTCACTAAAAAAACCATAGGTTTCACACACGTTATAGTTAGAAATCAGCATTTAAAAAACCTTGCAAATTCACTTAAAAAACCATAGGTTTCACACACGTTATACATAGGAATTAGCATTTAAAAAACCTTGCAAATTCACTGAAAAAACCATAGGTTTCACACATGTTATTGTTAGCTGGACATTTCACTCGTAAAAAACCATTGAAATTCCCCCGTTATAGTTAGTTCAGGTAACTATAACTCGCGCGACCGCAATCCACTGCTGATGACGTCACATATTACATCACTGATGACATCATCCAGTGAATATGTGTCTTTCTGTAAAATAAATATTTTTTATATATGTATATCTAAAGGTTAATGGAAGAATAAACGGGTAAATAAATGTCTAAATGGATGTTTTTGGGGTAAAATTAATTGTATAACTGACTTATTAACAGTATCTTAGTGAATACAGTGATGTAATATGTGACGTCATCAGCAGTGGATTGCGGTCGCGCGAGTTATAGTTACCTGAACTAACTATAACGGGGGAATTTCAATGTTTTTTTACGAGTGAAATGTCGGGTAACTATAACATGTGTGAAACCTATGGTTTTTTCAGTGAATTTGCAAGGTTTTTTAAATGCTAATTCCTAACTATAACGTGTGTGAAACCTATGGTTTTTTAAGTGAATATATATATTACCTACTGGCGGTCGCCAGTAGGTAGTTATAGTTAGGACCACGTTTCCATAGGAAATCCGCAACATTCTATTTTGAATAACTTTGGCGCCAGTCGACGAATCCTCGCGAATTTTTCAAAATAGGTGGGGCGCTACGCTCCGCTCCTACCCTGAAAGTCTCGGGGGGATTCGTCAAGCGGGGGCTGAGATAAAAGGGGGGTCCCAAAACTCGTTTTTCCCATGCATTTTTCCATAGGACCTTTAGACAGGGCTACAGCCCGAACGGCTGAACAGAATTACTAGAAATTTGGCAGAGAGGTAGTCCTCAGGTCAAGGAAGTGCCTTTTGTAGGTTTGGTGTAAATCTGTTCAGTAGATTCTGAGAAAATAGCCTTTAAATCAATATATATATCTGAGCCAGCTTACGGTGCGCTTACGGTACGCTTACCGTACGCGTACGGTGGCGTGCACGAGCGCGATTATGATTGGCTCTTAGATCTTCGTAAACATTCGAATCGGCCGAAACCAGGAAGCGGCGGCCGCCATTTTCTCTCTCGTACTGAGAGAGATGATTAACAAACAAAGCACAAAAACATTTAAAGGGGCTGTTTTGACAGCTCCCACACACATAGCCATGTACAGGGAGTCCCCAAAGATCCCCCAAGGCCAAAAACGGAATTTTAATTTTTTCGCTAATTTCGCCGATTACGCTTACCGTACGCGTACGGTAAAAAAATATTAAAAAAAATAAAATATCCACACTAACCCCACCCCGTGTGCAATTGATGACCGAAGGTCACCAATAGTGCCTGGCTTATCACCTTAGTAAAAAACGAAAAGATTAAAAAAAAATATATAAAAAAAAAAAATTATCCACACTCTCTCCACCCCGTGTGCAAATGGTGCCCGAAGGGCACCATTTGTGCATGGCTTATAACTACTGCGAAAAATTTAAATATTACCTTTAAAAACGAAGTGCATCATATGTCCTCCATGTGCGCACTGTGCGCGAAGCGCATCGTGCGTACATGGTCCATCTAGCGTAACGTGGGCACGCGGTGCGCGTAGCGCACCGCGTGCCCACCGCGCGTGCACGGCACTAACTGCGTAAAGTGGGCGCGCGGTGCGCGAAGCGCACCGCGTGCTCACTGTGTGCGCACGGTGCGCGAAGCGCACCGTGCGCGCACGAAACAAACAGCGTTAAGTGGGCGCGCACGCCACGAATGGCGTAAAGTAACTTAGCATTTAAAAAAACGTACAAATTCACTGAAAAAACCATAGGTTTCACACACGTTATAGTTAGGAATTAGCATTTAAAAAACCTTGCAAATTCACTGAAAAAACCATAGGTTTCACACATGTTATAGTTAGCGGAAATTTTACTGATAAAAAAACAATGAAATTCCCCCGTTATAGTTAGTGCAGGCAACTATAACTCACGTGACCGCAATCTTCTGCTGATGACATATGTGTCTTTATGAAAAGAAAATATTTGTAATATATGTATAGCTAAAAATGTATGGAAGAAGACATGGGTAAATAAGTGTCTAAATACAGTATTAGCATCAGCAGAGGATTGCGGTCACGTGAGTTATAGTTGCCTGCACTAACTATAACGGGGGAATTTCATTGGTTTTTTATCAGTAAAATTTCCGCTAACTATAACATGTGTGAAACCTATGGTTTTTTCAGTGAATTTGCAAGGTTTTTTAAATGCTAATTCCTAACTATAACGTGTGTGAAACCTATGGTTTTTTCAGTGAATACATATATATATATATATATATATATTTATTCAATCGATCAAAAATATGATCATTCACATTTCAAATACAGTACATGATCATTAAGAACAATAATAACATGTGCACCAATATAAAAACTGTTAAAAATGTTTACAATACAGTAAAACAAGCTACTAGATTTTTTTTTTTAAATCAATGTACATGCGTCTGAGAAATACCACTTAACCTAATTAAAGTTACGGCACAAGAACATGTTTGCTCATTTTTAGCCTTTTTCACCATGCAAACATTAAAAACCTCGAGAGAGCAAATACTAGCCAGCTTGTAGTATCTGATTTAAATATACGTATTGCTTCCAGTGGACAATTAAAAGATAAAATACGACATACAGGGGCAAGCCAGGTTTTCCTAAGTTCAGCATAAAAGGAACAACAGAAAAAAAAGTGCTCAATGGTTTCGGGGGAAATATGGCATAGAGGACACAAAGGATTTACATACATGTTTCCCCAAGAGCTCTTCAATGCATTCAAAGGAAGGGTCCATATCTGAACTGAACATACAGGGCTTGTGCCTTGGGATGTTCAATATCATCCAAAAACCCCTCAAAAGCAAATACTCCTTTAACATTCAAGAACCACGCAGTCAAAGAGCCATGTGCAAACCGGTCAATCCTTTCTGAGATCATTAGATACCAAAACCTTTTTTTAACAAGGGGAACCGTGAGTTTGGTCATAGATCCTGGATCCTCCCAGAGTTGCACCATCCCAATTTTTGAAAACCAGAGCTTGATCTTACTAAACCACTTGATGCGGCCTGTTTGATTATGCAAGGCAATCAGCTCTACCATTGCCTCCCTCAGGGGCAACTGAGTTTTACTTATCCACACCCTGATCCAAAATAAGATTGACCTCAAAGTGGCATAATGATTTATAGGGTTTAAGCCAAGATCAAGTCTAAGTGGCAAGAGTGGTGTATTCACTGGGAGGGTCAAAATGGCTCTGATAAATTTATTTTCAGCACAAATTAAATCTGTCAGGTTTTCCAGTCCCCACAGTTTGGCCACGTACAGGGCCGCACCTAGGCCCTTAGCCCTATGGATTTCAATAATGGGGGATATTGGCAGAAAAGGGGAAGCTCTAGCCCTTTGAACTATAGCACAGTCAACATACTGGAGGGTCACGATGCTCTTTTCTATCTGCGGAGTCCATGCCAGCCTATCGTTAATACGGATACCCAGGTAGTCAAAAAAACTAACCTGCTTCAAAACTGTGCGTGCCCTGGGTAAGTTTTCTCTTATTTGATTTACACGGGTTAAAAATCATATATTTAGTTTTTATCCCATTTATTTCTAAACCCTTATCTTTACAAACTAAGGCAAATTTATTTAGAAGATTTTAAATACCTCGGGGTGTTCTGGCAATAAGCAGTGTGTCATCTGCAAAAAACAGGCAAGGCACTACCTTGCCATTCAGTGTTGGAGGGTCGCCACCGCAGTTAAAAAGTTCTCCTATTAAGCCATTAATATAAAGGATAAACAGTGTGGGGGCAAGAACGCATCCTTGACGAACGCCCTTCTGAACAGCTAGGGCGTTTTCAGAGTGCCTTCAGTATTCCACCTGACCCTGGCAAAAGTGTCTTGATGTAGCCTGACAAGAATTCTGAGCAAATAAGGTGGTGATTCCAATGTGCTCAGCTCTTGCCAAAGTTGAAACCGATCAATGGAATCGAAGGCAGTCTTAAGTTCACGAACACTACATATCGGTGACCTCCTCTGATTGTGACTTCTTTCCAAATTAGTAGGAGGAACCTAAAAACTTGGTCCGTGGTATTGGTTGCAGCCCCAAATCTTACCTGTAGCTTTGACAAAGCACTGTTTTCCTCTATCCAGTTTTGGATTCTGGTTAGAATTTTCTTTGCGATACATCGATAAGACTGATGGGCCTATAAATGCCCGGCGACCCTTTATCACCCTTCTTATGAATGGGAATGATTTCTGCACCACGCCAAGTCTCTGGAATAGCACCCCCTTCAGGATAGTATTGTAAACCCTTTGAAGCAGTGGGCCCCAAACAGTCGGTTCAGCCCTAAACAGGTCTCCTGGAAGTTTGTCAAGACCCAGTGCTTTACCGGTCTGCAGGAACTTAATGTCCATAATTGTTTCCGCAAGAGTGATGTTTTCAGCATCAACTACTACCTGTTCACAAGAATTCATGCTTAAGGCTGGAGCGAATGACGGGCCTTGATCTGCAAACAAAGCCCCAAAATAAACAATTATTATATTCACTCCAGTCAGTTCAAAATTAAAAACAAACAAAATATTAACAACAAAAATATTTAAAAACAAAATAAATAAAAAAGAAATATGTTAAAAATTAAAATAAAATATATACTTAATATTAAAAAATGTAAAAAACTACTATAATGTTAAATGCATATGACAAATACCTACAAATATTATATTTATTAAAATAAAAAATAATTTTGAAACAAATGGCGATGCAGCACGCGCAATGTAATTTGTTTTATTTATTAATTTATATACTTAACTCCGGTCGGCCGAATGCTAAAGTTTACTACCCCCCACCCTGCCCCTCCCCCGCCTCACCACTCGCAGCAATCCCGTGACGAGCCGTCACTGTTCACAACCCACAGCTAAAAAAAATAAAAAAATTACTTATATAATTACCATAATTAATTATCAATTAAAGAAATATTATTCATTAAAAAACAAATTAAAACTCATAAAAATGAATAAGCTTCCCACACTTTACCCCTATAACCCCCATAAACCACAGCTTAAATTAAACTGTAAATAATAAATTAATTACACAATTAAAACTAATTTTCAATTAAATAACTAATAGTATTTAACAAATAATTATAAAATAAGTAAAATGTATTTACTCCCCACTCTTTACCCCTATAAAAGTAAAACCCACACACAAAACAATTATCCTAATTAAGAACCAATCAATGAATTAATATTAATGATCAACTAATTATTAATTAAATAAACATAAATTACTTCCCACCCTTTACGCCTACAAACCCCACAACCCACACCTACAATTAATTACACAATTGCTATATTTAAATTTCAATTAATTGATATTAATTAAGAACTAAATATTAATTAATTAAACATAAATTATTTCCCACCTTTACCCCTATAAACTGCACAGCCGGCACCAAAAAAGAATTACACAATTACCATAATTAATACACAATCAATTAATAAATATAAATTAACAACTGATCATTAATTAATTACACATAAATTACTTCCCATTCTTTACCCCGATAAACCCTACAACCTGCACCTGAAATAATTACACAATTTCCATAATTAATTTCCAATCAATTAATTAATATAAATTAAGAACAAATTATTAATCAAAAATAAATTACTTCCCATCCTTTACCCCTATAAACCCCATAGCCCACACCTATTTTTTTTAACACAAAATACCATGGTTAATTATCAATTAATGAATTAATATCAATTAACCCCTTCGGTGCTCATGACGGAACGGTTCCGTCATGAGCGTCGGTTGAGCTGTGCTCATGACGGAACCGTTCCGTCATGACCACGCCCGCGCAAGAAACCGTCAGCACAGCGGCGGAATTCGCGCAGCATGGAAGGGGTTAACAACCAATTAATTATTCATTACAAATAAATTACTTCCCACAAGTTAACTATAAAATATCAATTGAATAAGTATTGATAAATAAAAAATAATCATTAATTTATTATAATTGAATTGCTTCCCATCCGATTTCCCTATAAACCCACAACCTGCTAGAGAAATAAAATAATAATAATTTAATAAAAAAAATTGATAAGTACTAAAAATGTAACACATATATTAAAAAACATAAATAATACTTATACACACAATCATTCATCACATACATTTAAAATATAAACTAAAACACACAATACTAATTAAAAAATCAATATTTTAAACAACTATATTCTTGCAAACGATATTAATGACTTCTATACTTTTTTTAAACGATATTTCTTGCCTTAAATTCGATCTTCTTGACCATGATATTCTTGCTGTCGATTTTTCTGTGTCACGATATTTCCAACTCGATATTTGTGTAAGTCGACATTTCCAACTCGATATTCTATCTGAATACCCATTTTAATATTGATGGGCCAATTGCATATGTGAAATTGCAAAAACAAACAGTGACACAAATGAGGCATAATATGCCATTTCACCTTCATTTATTCTATGTGTTGGATATCACCAGCCCTCATAATTAGAATCTTAATGGGATCCAAGAAGATCATATTAGCACATGCACTAGGATCCAATAGGATCTGATTAGCATGTGCACTCAAATCCAAGAGGATCAGATTAGCACATGCACTCAGATCCAAGAGGATCAGATTAGCACGTGCACTCAGATCCAAAAGGATCACATTAGCATGTGCCCTCGGATCCAAGAGGATCATATTAGCACATGCACTCAGATCCAAGAGGATCAGATTAGCACGTGCACTCAGATCCAAGAGGATCAGATTAGCACATGCACTCGAATCCAAGAGCTTCAGATTAGCACATGCATTCGGATTCAAGAGGATCAGATTAGCACATGCACTCAGATCCAAGAGGATCAGATTAGCACGTGCACTCGGATCCAAGAGGATCACATTAGCACGTGCACTCGGATCCAAGAGGATCAGATTAGCATGTGCACTATTGTACATATGCTGCATGTGCGTTTCCGACTCGCATAATGGGTTTATTGCCCATACTGAATCACAGTTCGAAAGGGACTTGGAAGGATGTTGCTTTCTAGCTGTGATTTGGTATGCCATGTGTCATTAGTTTGCAACTGGAATTGTAATTGCAAATCATTGATCAGTTACCTTAAAGGACATGTTAACTGATTTGCAAAGGGGAAGATGTATTCTTGAGACACCTTTTCATTTGTGAATTGTCTCAACAGCCTCAGGTGGGGAGTAGGCAATGGCCAGTGGGACCATTGACTGCTCCCTGGAGGTTTTCCCACACAGGATTTTTCTTTTTTTTTCAAAGCCTCACTGGTTACTTTAAGGAAAAATGGTAGCTTTAAAAAATGTTTCCCATTTTGGAATTCAAATACTGGCATGATGGTATGCCATTCCTTGCAGGTCAGCGTCTTATTGTATCTGGCCAATCACAGAGCATCGCAAATATCGACCTGCTGAATTTAGATTTATTATGCAAGTTGTTCTGCACCTCCTGAAACTAGAGATTTTGTGATGCAACCTAGCAGTACATAGACTCATCACAAAATTAAAGAATATCAAAAAGGTGGTGCATCGAGGTGCAATATGCAGCCAATTTTTGTGACGAGCTTTTTAGAGCATCTAGCCCTAAATGAACAATTATCAATAATACAAGATATTTGTAAGAGATAAAGTCAGATTGTGAAGACTTATTCGAGATGTCTTGGAACAAGAAGTTTATTTCAGATTTATAATTTTCATCTCAGTGGTTCCAGCTAATGTTTGACATTTTCTTTGTCCTCCCGAAGTGGAGCCTAATACAATCAACCGTAGCGGGATTGTTGTGAATGACTGTGTAAGTGAGGCAAATTGTTTTGAATTTTATTCAACCATTAATGGTAGCCATTGTGGATCTCAGAGTATGGGTGAGGTGAAGCCGAATATTTTTATGACTGTGATCAATCGTGCCATAGAATGTAACAGCCTTGAGCATGGAAAGTAAAAATTGAGAGAAACCTGCTAAAGTAACTTCACAAAGCCCCACCTGCAGATAATGAGAGCTTCAACTGCTGAAAATAAGTGGTTCAAAAGATGTCATTATTGCTGACTTTAGGGAGTGGGGTAGAAATTAGCAGACTTAGCCCCCTGATTATTGGGTATGATGAGTGTAAGAGATGTGTCAAAGGCAAGAGACAGAGATAATACCAGGAAAGAGAGTAATGGAAAGACATCTTTCACGTTTAGTTCATCACAGGTCAAGTTTGTTGCTGCCTTTAGATACTGTTGAAGGGTAAAATCGCTTCTCTCATATCTAACCTAGCAGTGAACACAGAAGCAAACAAAGAGGGCCATAGATTAGCCAGATTTAACTTTAGCATCATAGTCTTGGTAAAGATAGGTAATGGTCCTATTAACAAATATTTTAAGTAGGCATGTCATTACTGCAGATAAAATAATCATGTTACAGCTACGTTTGCCACCAAGCTCCATTTCGTTGTATGTATAGGTTCATACCCAAATTACCCAGCAACCTTGCTTTAAGACATTATTTTTCGTTTTTTAAATTTTTTTTATAGTGTACAATGATTCAGTATTCCATTCACAGCTTACCGAAAACGTATACCAGTTTCGGCAAATGGTACATAGTCAGCATATAACAATGCAGAGATGTGTTTTGCAGTAATTTTAGAAACAATAAATGTATATTATGGTGAACATTGGTTGGGCTGCCAGATACAGATTGAAAAACGAGGTCAGAACACTGGTGATAATTAACCATTAAGATGGGACACCTCCAACATTAAGATGGTCTCTGACTCAGGTTGCAGAACAAAGGGCTTTTACAGCATTAGTAAGAGTACAGGAATAATCTACTGTCTGAGCTTGGCATGGTGAGTCCAAGCTGTAATAAAGTCCACGTGAGTGCAGTGCAAAATAAACAGCAATTTGAGTACAGCCTTAGAGACCAGCTATTTTACCACTGCAGAATATTAGCAATTTTGAATAAGGTTTATCCCGGTTTGATACTTTGGAATAACTTGGTTTGTAGTTTTTTAAGAATACAGCATCAAATACTTTCTCAAAAACCTTACTTCTTGGACAGCAGAGAACACGAAGTAAGGCTTTCCCAATCTTCATTATTGAACAGTATAACCAAACAGGATCCCTATCAGGATTCAAAACCTTCAGCTGTGTTGGGAGAATCTAAACTTTATCTCTATGCAGATGACATTCTACTTACCATTACTGACTTATCAAGATCATTACCATCACTACTTCAAATCATAGAGAATTTTTCTTCTTTTTCTGGGAATAAAATTAACTGGGATAAGTGTGAAGCACTTCCTATATCTGATGGCACCTCAAAACATGTGATACAAGGTTACCCCTTCCATTGGCAGTCTTTTCGTTTACAATATTTAGGTATTCTTGTGAATAAGGGAACAGAAGCAATGGTTCTGGATAATATAAATCCCTTACTTACCCAACTGCAACGCGATTTCGATAAGTGGAAAATCTTGGGTTTATCTTTGTGGGGAGAGTACAAGCTGTGAAAATGGTCACTCTTCCACGTTTTCTTTATACACTAGGAATGCTTCCTCTCCATATTCCGTTATCCACACTACGTCTCATAGATTCTAAGATTAAATCCTTTATATGGGGCCCCATCAAACCCCGTTTAGCCATCAATAAACTTATTGCCCATCATTCCAATGGTGGTCTGAGTTTCCCCTCGATTGAACACTATTCAATTGCATTACAATTATCCCAACTTACATACATGTTTCACGATAACTCTAACACGCCACAATGGGTACATACTGAAAGATTTCTCTTATCCTCTGAATCGGGTCTTTCTGCCTTATATGGGTCAGGTACCAGCCGTCTTGATCCCTGTAATCCTATGTTATCTGCAATGCGTAAAATTTGGCAAAGGTCACACCGTATTTTAGGCTTTATCCACGTCTGCATGTAAAGGCCCCAATATGGAATAACTCTGGAATACGTATTAAAGGGAAAACTCTCTTCTGGCCTACATGGAAATCGGCGGGTATCCTGACTTTAGATCAGATTCTTCATTACGGAGACCTCAAATCTTTTTCACAATTGGTTGAAGAGTTTAAACTTCCCCTATCACAAAAGGATACCTATTTACAGCTATATAACTCTCTTCTTAAGGCTTTAGGCTCGAAACCCTGGACACTGCAAATTTCACCAATAACATTTTATCTTCATACTTGGGGGAGGCACAAAGGGGTTATCTCTGGTCTGTACAAAACACTCACAACGCAATTATTTTCTCATCCTTTATCTCATGACCTTCGTTCCCGATGACAATCACGCCTAGGACTTTCCTATGAAAATAAACAATGGACAACCTTACTGGAAAAATTTAGTAAAAGGCGCCCGAGAGGCTCGCTTAAACTTTTGTATATTTAAAATAATTCATGACTAGCACTGGTCTCCAGTAAAATTACATAAAGCAGGCCTATTACTGCATACTAATTGTTGGAGATGTAACGCCTCTGGTTGTGACATTGTGCATATGATATGTAAATGTCCCATGGTGAAACTTTACTGGTTATACATAGGTCGATTTCTTCGTGACACCGTCCCCTTACATTTACCACTCTCGCCAGCAACAATTTTACTGCATGATTTACAGGATTCCCCTACCCTTTGCAAACCGCAATGTCATCTAGTTCACACTGCATTAGCTACTGCTAACATTTGTATACTAAGACAATGGAAATCCTCATCTCCGCCATCACAAGAGTCTTGGCTTACATCAATGATCCAAATTGCCTCACATGAGAGAGTCATTTATAACATTCAAGATCAAACTGAATTGTTTTTACAGGTATGGTATCCTTTCCTGCAGGTAAAAGATATATCTGTTGCTAACCTTACTTCTTAGATTATTTTGTTCATTATATTGTATTGATCTTTGGGTACTGTTAGTTCATTGACTTATGACTATGCTGCATTGTCTTCAATTAGTCAACCTTTTACTATTATATTTATCCATACTACTGGTGTGATTCTGTATTCTTTATAATGCATTCACTTATAATATTCCAAATGAATTCTTTTAATGATATAAGTAACTTATGTTTTACTAGTTTGACATTCTATCATTTTCAGCTTTTATTGATTTGTTGTCAAATTAATGGTTTAATGCTTTAATATTTTATATTCACTATTTTATATTTAATGATGTTTGTATTTCCTTTATTTGATATAATATGTTTTGCCCTTAATTTCCTTCTTTTTTCTGCTATTCTATGGATTTTGATACATTTGCTTTTATATTTACAATTATATTCATTATTTTTTCTCTACTATAACCTATTTTAACCTATTCAATGTTTTCATATATTTATTGTACCGTATTTATGAAATGCTAATAAAAAATTATAACATAAGACCTTCAGCTGTGCATCCAATTACCTTAAACAGAAGGAGAATATCGTCGACGACCTCGCAAGTGCTAGTCTGTGTACTTTGAGCATAAACTACCCACTCCCTCTACAGTAAAAGAGAGTGTTGTGCTCTTTGACCCTGCTTCCAAATTGAGCAACATTCCACACTCTTTTTCCATCAGAAATCCTGGTAGTAAATCCTGCCACTGGCGCGTCAAATTAATCCAGATTTGCATACTAAAAGCTGTGTCTGGGTGATGGATTCTACAAAGGTGTGGTCTGAAATGATCAGCATGCTTTTCTACTCACATCAGAACTGAACTCTCCACCCCACAATCATCAGTAACTGGGAAGTGCTCAAAAGAGGGAACACTGCAGTAAAGTTGCGCCGGCATGGCTCTGCTTTAGTAGATCACACCCATAGCGGGTGGACTGTGAACACATCTGCCCTGTATTACATACTGAAAACCATCCTACGTGCTGTAGTACAGTACTCCCACTCAACGAACCTTCGCTTTAGGGTACGGGCATCTGCTTGCGGCTACATTGGATACGTCTTGGATAAAGATGTGTGTTTATGTTTTTGTGCAATTCCATGGTGTACATTCTAATGTGCATCATAAACACAGATCTATGGGATTGCAAAATATTCTTAATGTCATAGGTTTTGACTTTGAACATGCTTTCCAGAATCTGTCAACCAGCAATGCCAGCAGCCTTATCCACCTGCCAGGAGATGGGCCCTAACGGGGCTCTTCTATAGAGGCTGGAACTGGGGAACCAGTCACGACTCACGTCGCTGGCTGAACAGCCTCTGATTCTGGGCAATTCATTTAATTTCTACGTTCTTTCAAATTATTCTGACCTTGCGCAATATAATTTCGTGTTCGTGTAAAGCATTCTAGTGCCCTTGGGCTGAGTTCACGCTATATAAAATGTGAATCAGGATTGGCACTTCTCCTGCCTCAAAGTCACATGCAGGTAAAGGTCGATATTCTTTCATTTCTTTGAGGATTGCTTTTCGTCCCATATTTGCCACCGAAATGCATGCATTGTACTGCTCTGGAATCACCGGCGACAGCCCTCCTATGCACCAGAGTGTAGGTTAGGTCGAATCAGTAATATTTACTTTGAGATGAGAGTCTGATGTCAAACCACAGATGGCACACAATGAATGCCACCGAGGCCAGATGTGCTAAATGTCGCCAGTGAAAGGGATGCCATCCACACATCAGATGCAGAATAGAATAGTTTATCTTCACCCTGATAAAACTTGTAAAATGCGTCTCTTGAGAGGACAGAAATGCGTGTCCTTTTGAAAACCACAACTGTGTTTGTTATTACCAAGTCATTCTCAATTGAACTTTAAAATACTGCATTTTTATTTCAGATCATGAGATGAATTTATTGGTTTTAAGGTTTCCTGTTATTGAAGTAAGACATTTCTTGGTACAATAAATATTTCATCAGGGATAAATCCCCCTGGTTTGAGTCTAATGCTCTGTAACATATCAAAATACAAATGTTTGAAATGCTTTACATCTCTCCAGTGACATTAAATACACGTCAAGACTTTGGCATACGCTCGCGATCCGGGGGATTCTTGGAATCCTGTTCAAGGTAATTCAACTGGTATGTACAGAAATATGGATGTGGATTAAAGTTGGTGACGGAAAGAAAGTCTCACACAAGAGTCATACGACCAGTGGCCTTAAATAGGGCTCAGTGCCCCCGCGGGCTCTTTTCAATATTTTCATTGCAGAACTCCAAATACAGCTGAATAAGACCAATGCCCATGCGTCTAAACTAGGGGAGAAACCATAACTAGTATGGTTTCTCTAACTGAGCAGAACCTAAGTAGGCACACAAGACTCTTGCAGAAATAAGTGACTACACAGACTCAAACAAGCTTGACATCAACCCTCAATAAAACCAATGTGCTGTTCAGCAAAAGGCTCAAGAGATCTGGGGCCAGATGTACGACCCATTTTTGCATGCACAAACGGGTTTGCGACCTGTTTGCGCCTGCAAAAATACCAATGGTCCATGTACAAACCCTATTTAGTGAGTCGCAATTTATTTGCGACTCGCTGAATAGGATTTGCGACTTGTTATTAGGAAGGGGCGCTCCTAGGGCATCCCTTCCTAATAGCGACTCGCTACCCTATGTAAGAATGTTTTGCAACCGCAATTGCGGTCCCAAAACACTCGCAATTTACCAACCTCTTCAAGAGGGTGGTAAAGCATTTGCAAAAGGGAAGGGTCCCCAATTGCAAAAGGGAAAATATTTTTAGGGTCCGGCAGTGGTCCCGTTTTCCTTTAAGGAAAACGGGCTGCATTCAAAGAAAAAACTGCTTTATTTAAAAGCAGTCACAGACCTGGGAGGGCCAGCCTTTCCCAATGGGGTCACAAATTGTGAGTGCCTCATGAATATTGATGAGGCATGCAATTTGCGACCCCATTGGGAATCGCAAACAGTGTCTCTGACACTGTTGTACCTTGGCATGAGCAACTCGCAAATTGCGACTTGCAATTTTTCGCAATTTGCGAGTCCCTAATGCCAATGGCCGTACCTCTGGCCCCAGGTCACTGGTATCTAAATACACGCAAATCAACTCAGGAGCAAGGTTACAAATATCTCATAGTTATCATTGACACAAAAGGCTTCTTCCATGGTCCTAAGGCCCAAATAACAATTAAAGCAGCGGCCTACTTAACAGATTTTTAAGAGACATACTAACAGCAACACGAGGAAGTTGTCATTTTTTGAAGATAAAAGCTTCATAAAGTGCTCACATGCGTGGATCATTATAAACTTCTACCAAGTTTTAGCGTAACAGACAAATCTGGGCATTTGGTATTCCAACTAAATTAAAATAACAATTATGAACCAATGCTTTGGTAGTCTTCTCACCCTAGACTTTTGCCCAAAATGGCTAGTCGTGGGTAATAATAAAGTCTGTAGATGGAGTCATCAAGTCCAAGAAACCATTATGGACATAATTTGCATATGTTTGGCCCTTCTCTTCAAATGAAGACTCCCATTACATAAATCCTTCAACAGCCTGGGAGTGTAGTCCTATTGGCAAGCTGGTATTGCATGCTACAATGGGGACAAATTTAATTTTAACTGTACAAATTGTCAGGTTTGTTACTGTGGCTGTAAAAAATATTACACCAATAAGGTTCAATAACGGCTATTATATTTTAACTTTCAGCCCCCGTAACTTTTAAAAGGTATGATACATATTGTTTTCCAGTCACGAAAAAAATTGGAATTAGCACACATCAATTGTAAATCTCATTAAAGTTCATTGGAACATCAAATATCCATGATTATTTGAAGAAAAAGCAGGTCCAGATTTTTCTTGTGATCGTAAAGGCTTTTCTTTATTGATATATATATTCAGTTGTTAAAATCCAATATTCACAAAATTCATTTAGCCAATGCGTTTCGTCTCAGGAGATACTTCTTCAGGGCTTAAAGAAAACATATATACACACCATTTAAAATATGTACATATATACATATATACAAACAAATGTAACATCATTTACTGTCTCAATCAGAACTGAAATGTTACTGAGTTAACTAGTCTGAATATTACAAGATTATTCGGATAGAATGATCATAGCAAATGAGTACAAAATAGCAGATTATTTAAAGTTGTATTCAAGTCTTATGTGGCTATATAACTCATCCAGGAGGAAGGTAAGAATATTTAGTATATACCATTATGTTCACAATTTCATAAATAAAATAAAAAAACATTTCATACATTTATAAGTACAATTTGCTGTCTTGTGCTTGTTACAGAAGGGTCATCATGATCTCTCTAGAATCAGTTATAATGCACAGAGCTTATATACATAACATACCTCAGAATTATATATACGTTGGTTGTTTGTGTTCCATTTGCAAAGAGAACTCTAGGACACAAATAAATATAGTGCCATGGTAATCATCTGCAGAAAGAAACAAGTTGTGAAATATACCACTCAACTTTGTTTTAAAGTAATTTTTAAAATGTGTTATTTGTGCCATCAGTCCTCAATGAAATATACCACTCAACTTTGTTTTAAAGTCATTTTAAAAGTTTGTTATTTGTGCTATCAATCCTTAATCAGTGCAAAGAGAAACCCGTTATAAAAATGTCGTTTTTCAACGTTAATATACAAATTGAATGAATGATGAGAGGGTCGAATAAACTCTCACACCACAGAAACGTAGTAGGCAAAATCACCAATTTATCACAAAATGTTTTGCGTCAACCCCGTCATATATTATCTTAACCATTTCCATATTTTTGTGACTATTTTCTAGACGCTTTGTTACCATTACAAAAAATCAGCACACTTTACGTTATTGTCTCATCTAAAATAACACAGAGTTTCATGTAGGAGCCTAAATATATGAGCTTATTGTGCCATCAGCATTAATCCTGGCAACCACACGTTATTATCAAAACAATCATAATACATAAAATACATGAACAAACGTACCGGAAAAGCAAATTAGTAAATAAAACTAATTAGAGTCTTGTTGCCATAATTGAATACTTTGTCAAAACGTGCTGTACGGAATATTCACAAACGCACTTTGTTATCAAAC
The DNA here is from genome assembly GCF_964204655.1 of Triturus cristatus. Lineage (NCBI taxonomy): Eukaryota > Metazoa > Chordata > Amphibia > Caudata > Salamandridae > Triturus > Triturus cristatus. Next base: position 495,605,991 of record NC_140589.1, on the reverse strand, counting down.
TAATCGTAATGCCTATGGGACCTTGACAAGCGGACCAAACGAAAAACAAATAGGCACTCAACAAATAAGTGAGAGCGCCATTTGTAACCAGCAATGTTTCCCTTAAAAGCAAGCCAGCTTAATTATAATGGCCAAAAAGCATAAGCAAAATTCCTGCTTGATCGAACAAACGCCTTGTATTAACCAAGCAAAGAACAGATTCTGACCTCATGTGCAATGATTTTAAAACAAAGTTGAGTGGTATATTTCATTGAGGACTGATTGCACAAATAACACATTTTTAAAATTACTTTAAAACAAAGTTGAGTGGTATATTTCACAACCTGTTTCTTTCTGCAGATGATTACCCTGGCACTATATTTATTTGTGTCCGAGAGTTCTCTTTGCCAATGGAATACAAACAACCAACGTATATATAATTCTGAGGTATGTTATGTATGTAAGATCTGTGCATTATAACTGATTCTAGAGTGATCATGATGACCCTTCTGTAACAAGCACAAAACAGCAAATTGCACTTATAAATGTATTAAATGTTTTTTTTTTATTTATGAAATTGTGAACATAATGGTATATACTGAATATTCTTACCTTCCTCCCGGATGTGTTATATAGCCACATAAGACTTGAATACAACTTTAAATAATCTGCTATTTTGTTCTTATTTGCTATGATCATGCTATCCGAATAATCTTCTAATATTCAGACTAGTTAACTCTGTAACATTTCAGTTCTGATTGAGACAGTAAATGATGTTATGTTTGTTTGTATATATGTATATATGTACAGATTTTAAATGATGTTTATATATGTTTTCTTTTAGCCCTGAAGAAGTCTCTCCTGAGACGAAACGTGTTGGCTAAATGAATTTTGAGAATATTGGATTTTAACAATTGAATATATTTATCAATAAAGAAAATCCTTTACGATCATAAGAAAAAACTGTACCTGCTTTTTCTTCAAATCATCACGGATATTTGATGCTCCAATGAACTTTAATGAGATTTACAATTGATGTGTGCTAATTTCAATTTTTTTTTGTGATTGTGTTTGGGGTTGAACCCAATAGGTAGTGGAGAGGGGTGCACTTCCTGGTTTTCTAATACCATCACCATACTGTTAAGCCACTCTTAGTAACAGGTGCAGGATCTTTGCCTCAATCCTCTTTGTGTCTTGTTCTCTGATACTGTTTGACAGTATTTATGTAATGGTTTAAATTAACTGTTCATTAATACATTTGAATTGAATTAAATACAAGGTATGTTTAAGAAAGTCTGCAAGTTAGACACTCAGATGATATCTACACTTCAGTTTGAATTCCTGCTATAGCAACACAAAAAGACAATGAACTGAATTCTGAACATTGTCAAACATTCACCCAGCAGTAACAGAACTGGGATAAATCCATTGTTCTTTTGCTCACCACGCCACACCAGTATGGACCCAGCCATATGCAAATCAGTCTTGACGCTACTCCCCATGGGAACAGTCCAGCCTGAACTGCCATTGCAGGTCCTCCCTAGACTGTAAACAAGCAGCCTGGGACCAGTTTCAGAGTATCACACCACAGCAGCCAGGGTAGCTTTGATCCAGTGGGCTAGTGAGCACAGGATCCACGTCTGGGTATACCCTTTCCACTTAGGGTGACTACAACAACACAAAACGATGATGGACGGATATCTAAGTGTGACTTTCAGTTTGAATTCCTGCTAAAGCCACTTTATCACTTCATCCTTCTGATGTCGATCAGGTGCGTGCAATTTATCTGAATACTAATAACTCCTTTTATTTGCAAGTACCATAATTTACTGTCAAGTGTCCAGAGTTTTTAGAACTGTATCAGCCAACATAAATGACGACATCAAATCAAAAGCCATTACTCATAATTGGGTAATATATCTCACATACATGGGAAATGTGTCTCTTTTGAAAGTCAACAGTAATGGATTTTAACTGTACAATATTAGGTGACAAGGTTACATTGAAACATAATGCTTCATGGAAAATTGAGGAATGCTTGTAGTTCCAATAAGTCATTTATTCATAGATGCATACACAAATATGAGCATTATCACTCTTACCTATATTTTTTTAACTACTGCTATATTGATTTAGGAACATTGCTACACACAATGAGGAGGTGACGGGTGGGTTGAAGGAGAGAGTAGCTTCAGTGAGGGGGAAGAGGGCAGATTGGTAAGTACAGTGAGCTGGCTTGAGGGGCAGTTAAATGGGTGCTACAAGGAGGACCAGTGAGTAGAATAGGGGTCCTGGGCAGAAGACAGGGAGGGCGATGTCGGCCAGGTGTCCCCAAGACCCTCCTCGGTGGGGTTGGGTGAGACAGATGGCCTATCAGGCGGAGCACAATAGGAGGAGAGGGGCACTCTGCTGGGGTCACTGATTCTGTTCCTGCAAGACAGGAATCCCGATGAACCTGTTAAAGAGTAGCACAGATCTGCTGAGTGGGAAGCATCTCCGCTTGGTGCTGTGGTGCATTGTCTAGCTGTACCTGACCAAGGCCTTCATATAACAGGTTCTGAGCTCCCTACTCTAACTGTTCTCTCTTGGTGCTGACCCCTTTACCATTACCACCTGAAGGTACTGATTCCATTACCACCCATGGTATTGATCCCTTTATTACTACTACCCAAAGGTACAGATTCCCTTAAGATTATCGTTCAGAGATACTGAACCCTTAACCATTAGCAGCCAGATGCTGATTGCATTACCATCACTAGGTATCCTTTTGCTATATCTTAGACCACATCCTAGACCCATCATCACCTCAGGCCCTGCCCCCAAAGCCTAACCATCATCACAAAGTAAATACCCTTTCTTCCCACCTATCACCACCCCAGGTACTGCCACCCCCAAACGTTACTAACTACCGGTACTTGCTTCCCTGGAACCACACCACTCATGTTACCTAGCCCTCCTGAACCTTCAGCACTTCAAACACTGAAGCCCCATGATAGCTACTCACCCACTCCTTCCCTGAACCATTACTGCCCTCATATTCTGAGCCTCTTTCCAACTGCCATCACCCCTGTTACTGATCACCCCAGCACCTTTCTAGGATTTCACTTCAACCAGCTGCACCATTCAGTCTTCATCCCACCTCAATGCCCAGATTCCTTGCCTCTTGCTTATTTGTCCATTTAACCTTGGCACATTTATCAAACCCTCTTACTTGTCCTGATACCCAAAGTTACTCTTCTGCTTATAACGATGGTGAAGTCTTGCAGGGAAACCAATATATACCAATACCTAACTTCTCACTGTGGTGGTAATGGCCCCCAGCAGTAAGTGATGTAATGTGCTGGCATTAAGAAAAATAGCAGAAAAACTGTGAAATGTACAGCCCAGAGTTCTAAGGTAGGGTGATCCATTACTCTTTGATAGAGCACCACTTTACACTGCCAGCTAACCTAGTGTGTTTTTGTCACGTTGACATGTGACTGTTTAAATACTTGTTTATTAATCCCACCAAATTTCAGCACAGTGTCTATATTACGTCTGGTTGATGCAGTGTGGGAATCTTGCAGTGAATCGTGTACTCTCGGAGATCATGGTGTATAAAGTCTTGGAGCAGTGAGCCTCAACCGCTGTACTTTTTAAGGACCTTCCTTGGAATTTCTAAAGGGAGTCCTGTGACCGCCACTCTCACCCCAGTGTCTGGCAGTCCACTTCAAATGTCTGGGGAAGTTCTCCTCTCCCTCTGTCGAACTAGTGGCATCCAAAATGGACCCCACTTTGCTTTGTTAATACTGTGAGCTAAACGTGAAGATGAACATCAAAAGACTTCCACTCCAGCATTTGCAGATCCTCATTTATGATGTTTGTATTAAATTCCCATGCATTTGCTTAACTTGCTATGATCTTGAGGTTATTGCTTCTTTGAGCGCAGCCTAAAAGCTCTAATCACGCCAAATTGCACCCCGTATCTTCCCCACTAGATTTGGCGCAGATGGTCTTTTATTTACCTACTAAAAGCGGTTGAGGGGAGCAAAACCGTTCAGGATTATACCTTCAATATAAATATGCTTTAAAGAACCACAGACTCCGAACTTCAGTTTGGTCGATTTATTATAAGGCCAAAAACAATTGGATGTAGGCACAGTGAAGAATCAAAGTATATAGATATAAAAAGATCAATACTGAGCCGAGTCTACGGATATAGGTTATTTGGCACAAAAGGTATGAGATAGTAAACTCCAAAATCAGAATACAACAAAGAATAGATGCAACGTCCAGGTTCCTTTTCATTAGGAAGAAATAAAATATCTTTCCCTACACTACTCCGATGAAGGCCCTGCCTAACGCCCTTCCATCATTTCCCAAAGGTGTCAGCACGTGTTGACTTCCTAAGAAGTACTCACGTCAAATTGGTTGATAAGCTTAAGGTTTGGAATTCGCTCTAGGATGCTCCATCTCCTCCGAAAGCTAGCAGAAGTCTTAATTCTCTGTCCCTGTGCATCATACAAAAACATGGGATTCAACTAATAATACGTCATCAGAAACTTTCCATTGCAACTTTGTTGGTGTGGTGATTTTCCAGCCAGGGGCATAATGAACCTTCATTGATCAGATGGCCTTGGTTCTCAGATAGGCCAGGCATAGAAGGTATCCTGCCTCCTCGCCTTTCAGCCATCTTCAAAGACATTTTGGGTATCTCCTTCAATCTGAAAATAATTCATTTGCATTCTGACACCTGCAGTAGGATGCGAACACTCTGTTTCGAACACAACATATATTTAATTATTTATTTCTTGAGGGAGACCAAGGAGATGTGAAAATAAAAACAATTTGCTATTTTGGGCCTAGACTCGGGCAACTTAAACTAATCACAATTACATTATATGAATATAATGTCATCTTATATCTTATACATTCAAGAATCTAAATACATATTTGATCCTACTTGAATATATTTACTATGATTACATCTTACAGGATTCCACTAAATACATCTTAATAATCATAAAACACTGCAAACGATAAACTACATATAAGTGCATCTTAACCATGAATATAATGCACCCATACAATATAGATTGCTGAAAGCGCACTATCAGCTCTATAGATGTCCCTATATCTGCATTCAGCCATTACTTTATGTTTCCAGTGCCAGAGCTGATTAGCTCTGAAAAAGTTGTCGGATTGGCAGCCTAGCAGTGGACAGTGACTATTTGCCGTGAGACAGAAGAGTGCATGGTTAAATACTTGTATACTAGTATTAAACTACCAAAACATTTAGGAATAAAGGCAGCATCAAGTTAAGTTTCATGAGATGGTGTGCCACAGGGCATTGAGTGAACAAAATGTCACAGTTGCCCAACATAGCATTATCAACGTATGCTAATAATATTTAGTTCCACAGTCTTGCATCTTCATATTGAATGCTATCTCAAAAAAACATCTTTTAACATGCGCTGGAATCTGATCGGTATTCAAAAATTCTGATTGTTGTCTTTTCTGTACAGAACACATAAAATGCTAGAACAGTTTTACAGCTAGACAAGGCCTAGAATCTTTTACTGGAATGCTACCCTTCCAGTACACAACCTATAATAGACATCACATACACACAAGAGGAATGCCTTGGGCAAGTTGTGAGTTCTGAGATCGCCTGTCTATTCCATCCAATTGGCTTTAAGAAATCAGAAAGGAAACAAGCTCATAAAGAACTCTACTTCTAAAGATCATATTGCCATTTCCTGAATCAATATAGCACAATAAATAATATTTAACCCCATAGCTAATTCAAGATAGACAAGGAACCTTCTTTGTCCAGTATGCAGAGCACTTCAGGCAGCAGGTTGGTGGTGGTTTATTTGCTGTGACTTTGCAAAAACCTAATGTGGTTAGTCATCGGTCTAACAGTCGAGAAATGTTGAGTTACCTCCTTATTACTAACAAATGCAACCAGTTATTTTTTAATACATATACAGGATGTCATCATCCTTGAAAACTAGGTCAGCCTTTGTTTTGGCTGTAAGGAGATTTATTGATTCTATTAATACATTGACAAAACTTTCAGAAGGTGTTTATGCTAGGTTTTAGTGTCGCATTTATTGTTGTAGCTGATGATTTGGAAAAATTGTTTATTGGTGGTGATAGAGCGCTTTCAGCACTCTATTTTGTATGGGTGCATTATAGTTATAGTTGTCATGCACCTAAGTACCAATATATAGTTTGCATTGCTGTGTGATGATGAACATGTATTCATTGGACTCATTTACACATTCATTGTAGTGCTATGTTATAATATGATCATGTATGTATCATCATGCCTGCGTATTCAGAAAGCAGGACAATTTATAGCCATATAATGTAATCGGTTTTGTTTAAATTGCCCGATTTCCTAGGCCCAAGACTGTACTTGTTTTTCACCTCCTTGGCCTCTCGAGAATTAAATAATGAAATGCATGTTGTTTTCAAGAAATAGCAGTGTTCTCATCCTACTGCAGGTATCAGAATGCCAACTCGTTATTTTCAGATTGGAGAAGATACAAGGAATGCTTTGAAGACAGTTGGAAGCGAGAAGGGAGGGTATCTTTCGTGTCTGGCTGCTCTGGGAATCGAGGTTACCACGCTGAACAAAGAAGACTTAATTAAAAAGTGTCAATCTCCCCATTTAGAAAAAGTTGCAATGGAAAATTTTATCAGGATGAAACTAAGAATCAAATTCTATATTAAATGATGCACAGGGACAGAGACCCCAGACTTCTGTTAGCTTTCGGAGAGAAATGAGCATCTTAGAACTCGATCCTAGCCTTAAGCACCCTAACCCATTTGACGTGAGCACTTCTCAGGAAGTCAACACGTGCTGACACCTTTGGCAATAGATGAAAGGGTACTAGAAAACATCTCCTCTTAGTACAGTATATGGACAGATTTGATTTATTTCTGATGAAAAAGTACTTAGACTCTGTGTCAGTTTTGAGTTGCACCCTGATCCTCGAGTTCACCATTTTATTTTTGTTATGCCGAATTACTTATATTCGTAGAATCGTCTCTGTATTGATTTTCTTATATCTTTATATGTTATTCTTACGATGTGTGTACATCTTATTATTCTTGGTCTTATAATAAATTGACAAAGAGAAAGTCGGAGTCAGTGGTACTTTCAGGTATACTATTGTCCTTGTGTTGTGAAATGTTTTTCCCCTCCACCACTGTTTAGTTGGTAAATAAAAGATCCAGAACTCTAGTTGCTAGAAGGAAGACAGGAGTGCAATTTAGCATAATCAAATGGTAGCAGAGGATGGTTTACCCCTAAATAGTGAGGGGAAAGGGGAAATATAGGGCAGAGATGAGGAATCGAGGTCTGGATGAGGCAGACGGAACATCGGGGAAGAGTGGCGGAACCTGGCAGACGTTGATGGTGCGGTGGAAATAGAAGGGCGGCGTGAGTATGCAAGGTTTTGTGAAGAGTGTTAAATTGTGGTGTGTTTTATTTGTATGATGTTTTGCGGAGTTGGGATGCATGTTGAGTGACTGTGGTTATTAGTACTGGTTCGAACACGTGCAGATCAGAGAATTTGGTGAACGGGCTCAAGAGAAGTCCAAGATCCTGGGATAGTATTGTAATGTAATTGTCTGAGTAAATTGTGGGAGTCGTGAAGTGCTGTTGACTGCTCACTTATGTCAGGGAACTTTGTGTGAGTGCGGGAATCACTTGTTGTGAGACACCTCATGTACCGGGGGTGGATCGCAATGAGTAAGTGACCAACGCAGGCCAGAGGTCATAGCAGCTGCGTGTTCTTGTGTGAGTGTTCTATCGATCTTTTAGCAGATAGACAATTACTTGTTATTGTAACTGTAAGTTATTGTGACTGTGGTAGGACACTTGGTTAATAACTTTGGGTTATACAGTTACTTGTAGAAGTGAATGTGTGAGCAAATGTACGAAGCAAAATTGTAAAGGCAGATGAGCTGCTGCAAGGAGTGAGTAGTGACATCAGGGTGCGCCGCGCTGGGATTGGTCGGTTGGTGTAACGCCGCGCTGGGATTGGTTGTTTTGTGTTTGTAGTCGACTATTGGATTGTGGGTTGCAAATCGATCGATTGTCATGATGCATTGTTTTCGGGTGTTGAGAGATTTTGTGCAGAGGTGACATAGGGGTGGTGACTTGGGTTGGAGAGAAAGCTCCACCGGAGGATACCCCTGCACATTATATGGCAATGAATGTGGGTTTGCATACAATTGTTTGGCTTCAGAATTGGCATCAAATCACAGAGAAGGAAGGGGAATTGGCTTTCCCTCGTTATGGGTCATTTCGTATGGAGGGTTTTGTACCAGCTGAGGGGGGTGATGGCTGCCGTTAAACCTCCACCTCCACCCACACAATTTGAGGCTTTAAACGCTTGGATGAGAGCTGCATTAGTAACGAAATGAGACAAATCACAGGAGACAAATGAGGAGAGCAATGAAGGCATATCAAGATGCCAGATGGGATGCACAGCAGAAACGATGGAGAGTAGACACGAGAGAAGGAGAGCGTTTGTATCCCTTTCGAATGTTAGCAGGAGAATCAGAGGGAAAAAGTAAGAAAGATGAGGATAGTGATACAGACAATAGTTTTCTGAACAGGCTCTTGGCAGAACGACCTCCACCTTGTGACTCCAAGACAGAGACAGAGAGGTCGCAACTACTAGAGGAGACAGTGGGAGCAGGGCAGGTGTGATTGGAAGAACAGTCAACAGGAGTTAGGAGACAAATAGCCTTGGTACGGATCCCTGGAGGGTCAGGGGGAAGGAGATACACCAATTACGAACTAGCCCAGTCTGCAGGGAATATGCAGTTACCAGATGCCCTGTCAGTGCCGATTACCATTGGACCAGTAGTCCGCATATATACTCCTAATGAGAGACAGAATGACAGTCAGCAATACACCAGTGACAGGGAAGAGACAATATCTGGGGGAAGCCTTACACAAACGGGAGCAGGCTTAGGACAGGTACCGGTGGCTTATTGTACTCCATTACCTGCTGCTGAAGATCCATCATGAATGGATAGTGGGTCAGAAAGGAGACCAACAGGAATCTTGGCAAATTCGAGGTCAGACCTCCGAACGTGGGTACAACCAGTGAGAGAGTCAATGTTGCCAAGAGAAGAAAGAACGACAGTAGAGCCTTCCAAGATACTGTATGGGCCATAAGGTGAGTGTGCAGGTAATCACTGGAGGAGTAGGAGCTGGGATAGAGAAGATCATTCAGCAGCAAAGAGGGTAGAAGGAGCCATACCGAGGAGAACACAGAGTTGTGACAGAGAAGATGTAGAAAGGGAAAGATATCAGAAAGTGTTGCAGAGTGCAATAAAAGCACCAATGTTGGATGTAGTTCGATTGAAGGTGGAAATAGATGAAGTGGTAGAAGGGAATTTGCCTCTGGAACTAATTGAGATATATGACCCGAATGAACTGTTGTTTGTAGCCAAGGATATTACAAGAAAGGCAAAGCAGGTTTATGATGCTCTATGGCAGTTAGCACGAAAGTATGATGTTGATTTGACAAAGACCAAGATGATGCAGGGTTCTTGCAGATTAAATTACACAGACAAGGAGTTGGAGGAAAAGCGAACTGTTGAGTTGAAAGCTCAGATTAGAGAACTAGTAATAGGCATGCAAGCTTGGAAAGCATTAGACAGATGGGAAGAGAGGTGGGCCAAAAAGAAAAATGCTAAGACCAGAATATTTATCTCCTCACCTCATGGGGGAGGGATGGAATCCAAAGGAAATTTCCCTTTGAGAGAAGTGCAGAATGGAAGGTATATACATGTGCCATGGAGCAGAGGGGATTTGGCTGCTTTTACAAAAAGTTTTCCTCAGCTGAGAGAAAAACCTGCGGACTGGTATAAGCAGATAGACCGGTTTGCCAAGATCTCAAAGGTATTGTGGATCGATTTGAACACTCTGTTCGATATATAGTGGTCCCGGCAGATTTGTGGGCTGCATGCAAAATTGCTATCGAGTGTCCAACAGCAAAACCACCTAGAGATTCTGTAACGCATGGTCCTTCACCTGATGTCATGAGGAAATATGAGCAAGTAATTTCTTGGTTGCAGTCTAAGGTAGCACCGCAGATTGTGGATTGGCTTAAAATCGAACGTACGACTCAAAAGCCTAAGAAATCAGTGCATGATTATTATGAACGATTGTCGTTGGCTTTCAAACAGCATATTTGATTGGATACTATTGATCAGAAGGACATGGGACAGTTTGTCTCTAAGTTTGTGTTGGGTTTGAAATATTGTAGTGATCAAGTAGAATCAGCACAAAAGAAATTGAAAGACAAAGTGATGTTGGCACAGTTGAGAAGTGCAGACTATATGCAGGGGGTTAGAGGAGGTATAGGTTGAGGCAGAGGAAGTGGCCGAGGTATGGGTCAGCAAATGGCAACCCAACCAGGTACAGGACGAGGAAGAGGTACAGAAATGATTACAAGTGAGTGGGTGTCTCAACTGAAAAAGGTGACTGCCTGCCATTATTGTCACACAACGGGACATTGGAAGCGCTAGTGTCACTTGAATCCTGCTAATCAGCTTCCATATGAGGGAGAGGGACACATGAGCGAGACTCTACAAACAGTGACTAGACCTAGGTCCATGTACGGAGGTTGCGAGCCACAAGTACAGGTGCCACAGCCTCCCAGAATACCCATGTACAATCAGACATTACAACAGATGCCGTATTTTGAAATACGAGATAGATACGATCAATCTCAGGGCCCTCTAGAGTACCAGAGGGGGGTGCAGGAAGAATGCCCTCTCGATACTATATTGGAGGTAGATCAGAGTGGGCCGTTTGTAGATGCAGATGTGAACGGATGTCCTGTCACCTTTTTATTAGATATTGGAACTGCGCGTTCCACAGTAAGAACAGATGTGGTCCCCAATCTATATTTTTCAGGGCAATTGATACAAGCAGTAGGTGTCAGCAATCAGAGAAGGACCAACCAATTGACGAATGCATTACCTGTCAGGATAGGGCCGTTCAAGGATAAGCACCAGTTTGTGATATGCAATACAAGTCCGGTCTGTCTCTTGGGCCGTGATTTGTTGTGCAAATTAAATTGTAACATCTCATGCACTCCGATAGGTGTGAAGTTGCAGACCTGTGATGACGATGCTGATTTCAAAATGTCTAATATGAGCATGTGTGCAGAACTGTTTGTAGTTCTTACAAAGGCCGAATTGCCGCATGATTTGAGAGACTCAGTTGACCCGCAAGTGTGGGATTTCACAGGTGAAGATATAGGGTTAATCCGAGGTGTGGAACCTGTGAAGATACAGGTGCGACCGAATGCTGAATTTCCAAGAACACCGCAATACAAACTGTCTGCGGAGACAGTGGCTGGAATAACTCCTGTCGTTGAATCAATGATTGCACAAGGCATTCTGAAGGAGATACGAGGAAGCCCCTGTAATTCACCAATTATGGGACTACAGAAACCTAGAGGCAAGTATAGGATAGTACAAGAATTGCACAGGATTAATGAAATTGTGATTCCCTGTTGTCCTGTGGTACCGAATCCAGCCGTGATTCTCTTTCAAATACTATGTGAAGCAGAATGGTTTACTGTCATAGATTTGTATCAGGCATTCTTTTCTTTACCGTTACACGAGGATAGCCAGTATTTATTTGCATTTCGGATGGGCGACCGTGTCTTAACATGGTGTAGAATCCCACAAGGGTATACAGAAAGCCCCTCCATTTTTAGCCAGTGCCTGAAAAAGAATCTCGAAGGATTGGTGATGCCCCAGAAATCAGTTCTGGTTCAATATGTAGACAACCTTTTGGTCGCCTCAGAAAATGAGGATGTGTGCAGGATCGATACAGTGGCTTTGTTAAACCATTTGGCAGAGAATGGACACAAGATGTCTCCAAACAAATTACAATACTGTCTACCTGAAGTTCAGTATTTGGGACATCGCATTGAGAAAGGAAAGCGAAGAGTGTTACCAGATCGCATAGAGGTGATCTTGCAAATGGGAACTCTGAAAACACAAAAAGAAGTCCGCATGTTTTGGGTATGGTCGGCTAACTTCGACAGTGGATCCCAAACTTTTCCTTACAAGCAAAGCCTCTGTTAAGATTGACATAAAAAGACATCAGTGATCCGGTACCATGGGATGAAGAGTGCTTGAGAGCCTTCCATGAGTTGCGAGAAAGCATACGTCATGCCCCAGCTCTTGGAATGCCAGACTATAATAAAGCGTTTTCGCTCTTCTGAGAAGAAGGGATGTGCATTAGCTGTCCTTGTACAGACACATGGGGGTGCCCATAGACCAGTGGCTTATTTTTCAGCTACATTAGATCCAGTAGCTTCTGCATTGCCCGGATGTCTGAAATCCGTTGCTGCAACTGGTGTCAGCATTGAAAGATGCACATCGTGATGGGTCATCCACTAATCGTGTATGTACCCCATTCTGTTGAATTGTTGATGACTAGAATGAAAACACAACACCTCACGAACAACAGGTTAAGTAAGTATGAGCAAGTTGTTTTAGCATCTGAAAATGTCACGTTGAGACGTTGCACCACTCTGAACCCCGCTACATTGTTGCCTGTGCCCCAAGAAGATGGAGATGACAATTGTGAAGAGCATGACTGTATGGATGTCAATGAACTATCTACCAAACCCAGACCTGACATTGTCGATGAACCTTTACCTGACTCTGATTTGATTCTTTTTGTTGATGGTTCATGTCTAAGAGACAATAAAGGGTACCTAAGAGCAGCATTTGCTGTATATACTGTGAGAAGTTGGCCTGGTATATGCTGTCCACTAATTATAGTGGGCACCTTTCACCAGTCTAAACAATCCCTTATTGATGATAGGTTAAAGACAGCCTTTATTGAAAGCTATCCTAGTGGTAGCTATGGAGAGCAGCCTTCAGGCTAAGTCTTGCAGTAATGTAAAGCAGCTTGTTTTACCAGTCTATAATCTCTTGAATGACCAAATGAAAGGGAACCACACCAGGTATCTAAATAAAATATATGTATTTATTTCTAAACACACCCTACTAGTCTCTTTATGAGGCTAGAGGTCCAAACACATAAGTTACACTTCAAATATTACCGTAAAATAGCACAAATACACGTCAGGCCCTAGGGGCGAGCCAAACCATATACTAAAATAGTGGTATAAGAACCACGACTTAACTAGACACAAGGCCTAGAGCCTGTAGAATTACTGGGACCCCAAGGAACCACTTAAGGTAGTGACACAGGGGACCCACGACGTCCGTGTGCAGTTTGAGAACACAGCCGCGAGCTCCCGTTAGCATCAATGGGGAAAGTTGCGTTTAGATTTTTAAAGATTAGGGACACTTAGAAATGAGCGGGGACCAAACCCTTTTGGACTTAGGAAGTTATAGGGTCAACACCCACGGGAGCACCGGAGTACTCGAGTTACCTCACCCACGGAAGCCGGGTGCACAGGTGTCAAAAGGTGACAGGTCGCGTCATCGTTTGTCAATGGGAGCTGGCGAAGAAGTGCTGCTGCCGGGAAGATGCAAAGTGTGCAAAGAGATCCAAGCCTGGATAGAAGTCGAGAAGAACCTGAAAGCAGAGGGATAGAGTCTGGGTCACTAGCCAGTGACCAGGGGCACGATAGGCGAATGCCCACTGATGTCGGGTGATTTCAGGTGACAGAGGTGAAGCTTGACTTTTCAGCCACGAGGACCAGGAGGTGTCGAGGACAACCAGGAGCTGGATCTGAGCTGTCCCACAAAAGATGTCGAGTGCTGCAGCATTGGTGCCGGGATTGGACACAACAAGCCTTGGCAACAGCAACCCACGCAGAAAGGAGAAAGATGCTTTGTTGCAGACCAGCAAGGTCTGAGGGACTCACCACTTGCTAGAGAGTCAGGGCACATCTGGAGCAACCAGAGAAGCCCAAGGAAAATCAAAGTTACCTTCACAGGGACCCATCAGTTGACGGACCAGGGATCGCGAAGGGACCTCAAGAGGAATCACAAAATGGCTGCCCACGGGTCACTCGGGATGACTAGGCCAACAATCTTCAGTGGATACTCTGCTTGAGGTGGAGGCTACAAGTAACCCCAAGCACAACTTCAAGAGTCGTCGAGAAGTCAATGCACTTGCAAATGTGCACGGTGACCAGGAGTTCTGGTTCCATTGTACTCACGAGGGCTGCAGATCTCAGCTTTGCTGGGGACTTGGGTCGGCCTCTGAGAAGTCTGGAAGTCCTCTTCCTGTGTTGCAAAGACTTCGGCGTCCGGCGGGAGCTTCGGAGACACAGACCGGCAATTGCTTTGTTGGTGCCTGCCAAGCAGGGGAGTCACTCCTTGACCCCAAGGGGGATTTCTTCCGTCCTCTAGTCTTGAGTAGAGAGTCGAAGTTCTAGGATTCAGTTGCAGAGTTTTGTCCAGGGATATCTGAAGTCCTGTTGCCAGGGGTTCCTTACTTATACCTAAGGAAGTGGTTGGACTAACTCAGTGGACCCACCTATAGGAGGGTTTGGAAAGAGGGGTGGCTACACCCATTTCCTTTGTCCAGTTTCATGCCAGAGTAGGAGCTGTAAGCCCCTGAACCGGTTTGAGCTGGACTATGCATAGGGACACCAAATGTGCCCCCAGTGCAGAACTTCAAAGCGCCCCTACCCAGCCCCAATACACATCAGCCTGTCTGGGAGGTGGTTACACCTCCCTGTGACAGGAAACCTATTTTCCAGGCCTCCCCTGCTGGAGTTTCGGTCAGCAGCAGGAGGCCAGACCCGTGTCTGTGGCTGCAGCATCCATTTTGTGATGCCAGGGCTCTGTTAAGTTGGTACCGGGTATACCGGTGCTGTCATGTCTCTCCCTCTAGAAGGGTGGGATCATATTCTCACATCAGGAATTGATGTGGGGGTATGAGTCCAAGGTGTTTGACACCAAACATGACATATTTCCGTGCAGCCAGTCCAAAGTTAGCATTAACCGTTTTAGATATAATGCACTTAAGAGTATATGGTCAAGCTGCACTACTGAAACCCCTGGAGAAGAGATTCCAAAGGCTGCAGAGGGGCTCAGCTCATGCCTGGGCACACTCTCACATATAACCAAGCACCCTGCCTTCACGATTGATAAGGCCTGCCATAGGGGTGACTGATAGGTTTCTATGTGCAGTGATAGTTGAGAAATAGTGAACCTATATCTCAGTAAGGGGTGCATACACCACCTTACCCAGGCTGTAGTAGCAGACCTGTGGTGTAATTTTGGAGGGCTTTCCAGGGGTGGCATAATACATGCTTCAGCCCCTGGTAGACCTCTGGGGTACCTATGCCCTGGGTACATAGTATACCATATACTAGGGACTTATAAGGGCACCTCAGAATCCAGTCTGTGATGTACCTAAGGTACATGGATTCAATTTAGAGAGGAAGCAGCTAGGCTGGGGCCCTGAATAGCAGGGTCCCAGCCAGACTAAAGTCGAAAAACAGTGTTACAGCAGCAAAAAGAGGGGGTAACCATGTGAAGGAGATCCTAATCTCCTACATGTACCATCACCGGAGTAGTAGAAGCTGCCTGTTTGAATAGAGTATTCTCTGCTCAGGTAGCGGAAATCATTGCATTGATACGTGCCTGTACTATTTCACATGGAGGCCGAGTGACGATCTATACGGACAGCCAATACGGGTTTGGTGTAGTTCATGATTTTGGTCAGCTGTGGTCTCAAATGGGAATTTTAACATCCTCAGGGTCTCCGATTCGAAATGGTGAATATGTGCGCCAACTATTGGACGCTTTGCAAAAGCCCAAGGCCATAGCAGTTGTAAAGTGCGCTGCTCACGGAAAGTGAGAAGATTTTGGCACAAAGGGCAATAACTATGCAGACAAAGTAGCTCGTTTTTGTGCCATACATGCATGTGTTTTTAATGGGCAATATACAGGAGAAAGCACAGAAGAGACCGAGCTCAGCATGATGTTACCTGTAGCTGATACATGGGACGAGGTGAAATGGTTACAAGATGAAGTCTCAGAGGAAGAAGCTGCTTCATGGGTCAGAGCAGGCTGTGAAAAGAGAGATGTTGAGCCCAATGGCAAGGCAGATTCACGGAGCAGTTCATCTGGGACGAGATGCCATGGTTCGAGTGTTCAGGCAGACATGGTTTAATCCACGTTTTCATGTGATTGCTGAAGAAGTGTGTCATAGATGTGTTACATGTCAGCAAATGAATGCAGGTAAAAGAATTGTGGTTACAATGAGTCACATTGGGAGATCAGGAGGTCCCTTTAACAGAATACAATTGGATTTTATTGAGATGCCAAGATGCAATAGGCTGAGATATGTATTGGTGTGTATCTTTTCACGTTGGGTTGAGGCATATCCAACTCGACGATGTGATAGTCTCACTGTGGCAAAGCTGCTGTTGTGAGAACTTATCCTGAGATACGGATTTCGGATTAAACAGATAGAGGAACTCACTTCCATAGTGAACTCATGAAACTGTTGTGTGCTGCTTTAAACATAGACCAGAGATTGCATTGCAGCTACAGACTGGAAGCATCTGGTCTAGTGGAACAGGTGAATGGTGCAATCAAAATGAGAGTGGCTAAGGTGTGTTCATCGACTGCATTGAAGTGACCAGATGCCTTGCCACTGTTTTAATGAGTTTGCGTAGCACTCCTGATAGAAGAACAGGGCTATTCTCTCATGAAATACTGACAGGGAGAGCTATGAGATTGCCTATCGTGCCAGGAACAGCGTTGATTAATATCACTGAAGATATGGTGTTGGACTATTGTAGAGGACTGGCTGATGTTAATTATGTGTCCCACCAGGTCGAGGCTGCAACTGCATACAAATTGAGAGGCCTGCTGCATGATCTGCACCCTGGAGACTGGGTTCTTGTACGCAAGCACGTGTGGAAGAGCTGTCTGGATGTCCGCTGGAGAGGACCATATCAGGTGATATTGGTCACGAATACAGCGGTGAAGTGTGGAGGACTGCCACATTGGATTCATGCTTCACATACCCGCAAAGTTCTGGAGCCTGTAGAGGAATCACTCATTTCCCAAGTTGCCCGAAGAACTACTGAATCTGAAGACTTACAGAGAGAACCAGAGCAGGAAGAAAGAGAACTGCCTGCGGAGGAGCAGAATACAGAGTCTGAGATTGATGACATTGTGGAAGTATCCTGTGAACCAAACCAGAGTGAATGGCCTGGCGCAGAAGGAACAGACAAAGAGGTATATCAGAGAGCAAATGCCAGAACAGAAAAGTGGCCAGCAAGAAAAGGAAGGCTGAATATAAGACTTGCATCTGAGAAAACTCTTGCTCCGATTCCTGAAACGTCTGAATCTGAACAAAGTGAACAAGAAGATAATCCGGATGATCTAAGACGCTCAAGAAGAAAAAGAACACCGTCTCAGAAATACGCATCTCCTGAGTGGACATATCTGGTTGCAGATGCAGGGACCGAGGAATTCCAGGAGGCTGATATTCAGCTGTTAGTCCCGGGAGTTGAAGCGTTTGGAACCCTGACATTGCAAGTTCTGAATCCACCTAGATTGAGTGGACTGCGATACTTGATCCTTAATCAAGTTGTTTTCCCTTCTTTTGGTCGACAGCTTACTGCCTTGGAATTGAGAGACATTTGTGCCGAAATCCTGCAAATGGTTTTCCAAATACTTGGCTCTAACCTCATTAGAGATGAAGCTTGAACAGTGATCTGATCAAATAACTCATTAGGCCTTAGAAAGAAGATAACCTAGCCCCCAGTGAAAGAAGATTTAAAATTAGGCTCCTTTCAAAAGAGAGAAGAATTCTGGATTAGGGCTGACTACTTCTCTACAATAGGCTTAGTATTGATGGACTAAATTCGGCAATATTCAAGTGAAGAAATCAATAAGGACATTGTAATTTGAAACTAAAAGTACAGAAACGAAAACAGAGACTCTCAACATTTCTTTGGCGTGTCCAATACGACAGTGGAAACATGGCATACGAAACATCTAATCGAAAACAAAAATGTATTATTGGAATTCTAATAGCAGTAGTACTGCTTTTCATAATTGGGGTGATTGTCACATCTTTGAGTTGGTCTCCCAATGATGAAAAGAATGGGGAACAACCTACCCTTACCCCACCTGGTTCAAAGGTCGATATAGAAGATAGTCCATCTATGAAAGATAAGGAAATGATCAAGGAAACTAGTCGTAGATTGCATGTAGACCTGTCAAAGGGTAATTTCACGCTGAATACATATGCACACTGTTAGAATCCGGGTTCTCTGGGTGGCACAGGTAGGTACTTGTGACAAGCAGGGAACCTTTCCTCTAGTCAGGGTAAGGGGTTACACTCCTAAAATAATCCCTGCTCACCCTCTGGGTAGCTTGGCGCGAGCAGACACGGCTTATCTCAGAGCGTTAAAGTTTAAGCATTTGTGAACACATACAGTAACCAAGGGACAACACTACAAATGGACACCACACAGGTTTTTATATTAAAAATAAGGATTCTTTATATAGAGTTACCACAAGACCATTAAACGACAAAAATACACAATACTGTTACTTTAGCTGGTAGAAGTTTTGCTTAGTTCTCTTAAGTTCTTAAATGCGACACTTTAAATCAATGTACCTTAGATGTGACACGCAGGGCAACGAAAGTGTTGCAACGATGCTGATGCGATTAAGTTTTTGGTGCAAAAAAATAAAGACGTGAAGATCTTCCAGATGCGTTACGCTTCTCCGATTTTGCGAGAAGACTCGACTCGATGCGTCAGCTACAGCGGCGTCACCCCTTTACGCGATGCGATGACAGCGGCCTTGGCAGCGGCACTCTTCTCTGACGTTTGCGAGACGCTTCCGCTCGATGCGATGCTGCAGCGGCGTCACCACTTTACGCGATGCGACGACAGCAGCTCCGACGGCGGCACGCTTCTCCGTGGATGCGAGGCGCTTTTCTTGATGCGGTGCAATGTGACAACTACGATGGCTGCGATGGCGACACGCTTCTTCCTCGATGCGAGACTCTTCTCTTGATGCGGTGCAATGCGTCAGCTACGATGGCTGCGATGGTGACACACTTCTTCGGCGTCGCGAGACACTTCCGGAATGATGCGAGACGCTTCCGCTCGATGTGATGCTGCAGCGGCGACACCCTTTGCGAGATGCGACGCCAACAGCTCCGACGGCAGCACGCTTCTCCTTCTCGAGTCGTGCATCCAGCTCCTTGCGACACGCAGTCCCTCAGAAGGCCCAACACCAGCAGCAGGCACTTCCAAAAGACTCTGGGGAGCTGGGGGTGAAGTCCAGTGGTCCTGGGACTTCGTTCAGGGGGCAAGCTCAGCACAAGCCCTTGGAGATCTTTTAAGCACAAGTTGAATTAAAGTCTTTGTAGTCTTTTCTCCTCTCCTTTCAGCAGCAAGGCAACCACTGCAGGCCAATCCCCCAGGTCAGGGACAGTACTCCTCCTTACAGCTTTCCCAGTTCCTTCTCCTCAGGCAGAGGTTCTTCTTGTCAAGCAGGATCTAATTTCTTGGGAGCAGGGTCCCAATACGTATACCCCTAATTCCTTTGTTCCTCTGGGGTAAAGGGGCCTTTGCCCAGTCAAAACCAGTTCTTGAGCACTTTGTTGACATGACTCTGCCGTTCTATTCAGGGTTCAGGGCAGAGACATCAGCCGCTCCACAGGAGGTGGAACCAGCATTGTGGTGGCAGAGCACAGCCCTATTCAGAGTCCAGGTGCACTCCTCCCACCCATCTGGATGTCAATCTCTCTATTCACCACCAGGCTACCCAGCCCTGCCCCTCTGGGTTTTCCCAGCCCTGTCACTCACACAAACCAGACAGGCAGATACACATCATAGCAGAGGCGGGCTGAAATGGTTAGGCAAGCAAATACCAACTTTCTAAAAGTGGTATTTGCAAATACAGAATATTAAAATAAACTTTACTAAAATATTTATTTTATTATTCTGAGTTCAGGCATACTAAACTCGATTTTCTACCATGTTCCCTGGGTCTGTTAGGATCATAGGTTGTAACAATTCTAACAGCCCATTCTGGCCTATGGGAACAGGTAGCCTTACAATAGTGAAAAACGAAAATGGCTGTAATTCACTATCTGGACATGCCACACACATCAGGGCTTGTCCTACCTTATGCTTACAATGCACCCTGCCCTTGGGCCTACCATAGGGGTGACTAATATGAAGTTAAGGGAAGGTTTAGGGACTGGGAAGTGGGTGCACTTACCCAGTCAGCATGACAGTACCAGACTGCACGCAGGTTCTGCAATGGCAGACCTTAGACACATTTTACTAGGCCGCTTCTGTGGGTGGCACAACCAGTGCTGCAAGCCCACCAGCAGCATTTGTATTTACAAGCCTTGGGCACTCCTGGTGCACTTTACTGGGGTCTGACAGTAAACCAAATAAGCCAATCATGGAATACAACCAACATATACATTTTAAATAGGGAGCACTTGCACTGTGGCACTGGTTGGCCGTGGCACAGTGCTCTGAGTAGCTAACACAAGCAAAACACATGAGGCACAGCGATAAACAGTGGAAGGGAGACTCACGCCAAGGTGCCAGGTCTAACACACACTTGTTGTACGAGTAGTTGGACACAATGGAAGCGAAAGACTGCTATGTGTGCATGCAATTACCAGCTTCAGTAGAGGAAGGCATACAATACAATCACTTACCTGTGACTTATGGCATTACATGTAGTGTACTATTAAGTATCTTTTACAGCAAAGCCCATTTTGAATATTATTTCTCGAATTATGATGTGGTACTCTCTGAAGTGCTCGTCCTAAAATATATGAACCAATATGATTATTACAAGGAAGTAGAGCGCATGTCTAAGTACTTCGTGCCTACCATCACTCTAGATACATCCTATGCACACAGACACAATTTAACCTGCATGCTAACTGACATTGAAAAGAAGTTCGTAGATCAGAAAGAAGATCGACATAGGCAAACATTGTTGAGTCCAGACCCGAAGCATAAGGTATTGCCATGGACCAAAGAAGAATTAGATCACAAGGCAAAGGGGAGTTCAGAACCCCTAGCTTTAGACTTTCAGCAAAAAGGAAAGTTGTGTATTAGATATACGTCCACATATTACAACAAGATATTAGTGGGTGAAAGTTATTGTAAACACGTTTTTCTGATTGAAGAGTCCATAAGAAAAGCACTATTGGATAAATTGACCATAGTGCCTAATGTTTATTTTGTGTGTGGTAAGAATGCTTATGTGAAACTGCCCAAGAATTGGTATGGGACATGTTATTTAGCCATAGTATTTCCCAAAATATTTCATGTGGATGATTTGTGGCCCTTGGAAGGAAAAAGCTCTCATAGGGGAAAATGTGGTGTTAATGCTGGAGAAATCATTGGTGATGTGTTTGGAGCCATGATACCTAGTTTAGGTGTGGTTTTGAATGATGTAAAAATTCGAAAGCTGGAAACGATAGTGGATAAACTCTCAGTGTATACAGCACAAATCCTGCTATTAGTGGATGGTGAGATGGTATCGATTAGGGCTATGGTTCTTCAAAATCGTCTTGCTTTAGACGTCCTTCTAGCAAAAGCTGGAGGAGTCTGTAAACTTTTGAGAGTCCAACAGTGCTGCACTTATATTCCAGACAATAGTCGGGATATAAGGAAATATAGTGCCAATATTTCGGATAGCCACCAAGAATTGAGTAATTTGGCTGCTGAAGGACTCTGGGATCACA
The DNA here is from genome assembly GCF_964204655.1 of Triturus cristatus. Taxonomy (NCBI): domain Eukaryota; kingdom Metazoa; phylum Chordata; class Amphibia; order Caudata; family Salamandridae; genus Triturus; species Triturus cristatus. Next base: position 495,584,285 of record NC_140589.1, on the reverse strand, counting down.
TTGGCAAGGGTTTCGGACAAATTGGCAGTTGGTTTGGCTGTTTGGGACAGGGAATTATGGGTAATATCTTGAAACCCATTATCATAACTGTCATTTGCATAATTATATTATTGGAAGTCATCAAAGCATGCAAATGGCAAAGCGCCAGACATCAAGAAAATGTCTTGAAGAAACGTAGAACAGTAAATGGAAAGATTGCAGGACAGTCATTACCAGCATCTTAAGGGGTTAGAGAGGTTTAGCCACGGAGAGCAAGCTACATCTTCTGTTTAGGTCGGTCTTTTCTACAAGGAGGAAATTCTGAAAGAATGTAATATGGTGTTATGACACAAGTCATAAGAGGGGGGAACTGATAGAGTGCTTTTAGCACTCTATTTTGTATGGGTGCATTATAGTCATAGTTGTCATGCACCTAGGTACCAATATATAGTTTGCAGTGTTGTGTGATCATGAACATGTATTCATTAAACTCATTTATACATTCATTGGAGTTCCATGTTATAATATGATCATGTATGTATCATCATGCCTGCGTATACAGAAAGCATGACAATTTAGAGCCATATAATGTAATCGTTTTTGTTTAAATTGCCTGATTTCCTAGGCCCAAGACTGTACTTGTTTTGCACCTCCTTTGCCTCTCGAGAATTCAATAATGAAATGCATGTTGTTTTCAAGAAATAGCAGTGTTCTCATCCTACTGCAGGTATCGGAATGCCAACTTGTTATATTCAGATTGGAGAAGATACAAGGAATGCTTTGAAGACAGTTGGAAGCGAGAAGGGAGGGTATCTTTCTTGTCTGGCTGCTCTGGGAATCAAGGTCACCACGCCGAACAAAGAAAACCTAATTAGAAAGTGTGAACCTCCGCATTTAGAAAAAGTTGCAATGGAAAATTTTACCAGGATGAAACTAAGAATCGAATTCTATATTATATGATGCGCAGGGACAGAGACACCAGACTTCTGCTAGCTTTCGGAGAAAAATTAGCATCTTAGAACTCGCTCCTAGCCTTAAGCATCCTAACCCATTTGACATGAGTACTTCTCAGGAAGTCAACATGTGCTGACACTTTTGGGAATAGATGGAAGGGTACTAGATAACATCTACTCTTAGTACAGTATATGAACAGATTTGTTTTATTTCAGATGAAAAGGGACTTAGACTCTGTGTCAGTTTTGAGTTGCATCCTGATCCTTGAGTTTACCATTTTATTTTTGTTATGCCGAATTACTTATATTCGTAGAATCAGCTCTGTATTGATTTTCTTATATCTTTATAAGTTAAACTTACGATGTGTGTACATCCTATTATTCTTGGCATTATAATAAATTGACAAACCTAAAGTCGGAGTCCGTGGTACTTTCAGGTATACTATTGTCCTCGTGTTGTGAAATGTTTTTTCCCTCCACCACTGTTTAGTTGGTAAATAAAAGATCCAGACCGCTAGGTGCTAGTAGGAAGACAGGGGTGCAATTTAGCGTAATCAGTGTTTTTTTAAATTAGAGGAAGCAAGGTATGAACATCATGTGTGCATTTTTTGACATGCTATAATCACTTAGGGCCCGATTCACAGAACTAACTTAAGACAAAATCCTAAATTTACTACCATTTTCGTATTCAGAGAAGGCACTTACTCATTTTGGTATTCACAGAAGACACTTACTCACTTCGGTATTCACAGAAGTTAGGAGTCCTAACTTTAGGACTCCTAAATGCCTTCTGTGAATACCGAAAGTCTTAAAATTCGGATTTTTCTCAGTTTAGGAGTCCTAAAGTTAGGACTCCTAGCTTTACTACTACTAAACTGAGAAAAATCCTAATTTTAAGGTTTTCGGTACTCCCAGAAGGCATTTAGGAGACCTAAAGTTAGGAGTCCTAACTTTACTACTACTAAACTGAGAAAAATCCTAATTTTAAGACTTTCGGTATTCACAGAAGGCATTTAGGAGTCCTATAGTTATGAGTCCTAACTATACCACTACTAAACTGAGAAAAATCCTAATTTTAAGACTTTCGGTATTCACAGAAGGCATTTAGGAGTCCTAAAGTTAGGACTCCTAACTTCTGTGAATACCGAAATGAGTAAGTGCCTTCTGTGATGGTAGTAAGTTTAGGATTTTGTCTTAAGTTAGTTCTTAGAATCTGGCCCACAGTATGTGTAGTGTATGTGTAGGAGCAATAATAATTTTCCAATGTTTCTAAGTTTCTGAATTTCAAATCTTCCTAGAGTTGGGTCTTCTGAATGCAAAAAATACTAATTTGTGATGATTTTCGTTTCAGTGTAATTTCAGACGGATTGTTGAACATTCTTTATATTTGCAAATTTTACAGCTCAACAATAGAGACAAAAGCAGTGTTGGCATTAGGTTGACAAGTCTACATAACAAAATGGATGGAGTGCTACTAGTCTCTTTCGTTATGGCAGAGTTAGATTAAAGATGGCACGAAAAAAGATGATGCCAGGATCATTCTATCTTGACAATCGTTGCACAAACCAGAGTATTACATTTAATATCAAAGATACTTCAAATCAAACACACTGAATCCTTGGCTTTGTTGACACATTTTACCTAGTTTTAACTGAGAAGCTCTTCAATTTAGCAAATTGTTAGAAATTGGGTTTCTAGTTGGCTAGGGAATGCACCGAAGCCTGGCAGAACTCAGCACGTTAGTCAGGGTAAGTAAGTTACACACGAAAGATAACCTTGTAGTTTGGCACAGATCAGTCAGGCTTATCCCCAGAGGCAATGTGTAAAGCGTTTGCACAACACACTCACACCAGTAACACAATAAATACACCACAATTGAGACTCCACACAGCAGTGGTTCCCAAACTTTTGACCTCTGAGGACCACCATTGAGTCACCACTGGTCACCACTGGACCCCCAAGCAATTTGTGTGGTTTAAATTTCAAATATTAAAACAGTCATTTGAAAAAAATAAACACACGTGTGCACACAAAACAAATTACTAAGGATTTTAGTATTTTATATTGAAAGAATTTGCAAACATACGATATGCGTCATAGTATCAGGGCAAGTAATGAAGCAGTTTAGGGAGTACGAACATGTGAATCATAAAGCATTTCACCATGAAAACACCTACCATAGTACCCTTGTGCTTTTATTTGGCCTGTTATTGTACCCAATACACCATGTAGGGTGCAGAAGTCTCTGGCCGCTTCTTATATTTACTATGGAAGTGCCAGTCTCCCAAAAATAATGATTCCGGGGCCTCCATCGAGGTTTCCCTCCCAGAAGGTAGGCAAAGAACAATGCCACCAGGGCTCAGGAGAGTCTGGAGCCCTTTATGGCTGCCCAGGCTCGCCAACTGAGGTTAACAATGTGGCTGCCAGGATGCAACTCCCAATAACCCAAGTCCCCCTCAAAGTAGCCAATGTCCTTAGTTAGGGCCCTCCACTGGGGCAGGGAGTATATCTTTGTCACGCAAGGGGGACTCCGCTCAGGCGAATCAAAATGCTGAATCGAGCGGCTGTGCAGAAATGTGAAAGGCAGCTGCCCCCAAATTTGCGGCGCAGCTGCGTGGAACCCCAGGTATCCACAGTACCTTTTTCAGGTCTGGCCCGGACAGCCACGGCAGTCTCTCCCAGGCTGAGTGAGGCAATGAACGTGAGTGCAACCCGGAGTGACGTCTCTGACGAACATGGGCACGCCACTTGGAGTTCCCTTATTCTTCTGGGCACCGCCCACAACTGACATTGACCTCGGTGTTGCTAGGCTTCCAAAGCCGAGGTTTCCCTTGACACAGACCACAGGCTGGACAGCTGCAACATGCGCTGATGCAGAATACTGAGCAGTGCTCACCACACTCCCGGACTGGCACAGGGCACAGCGCTCACCATGTGCTGGCCAAAATACTCCTTTGTATAATGTAATAATCCATATTTGTAAAGTGTAAACATATCACACTTTAAGGTTGCAAGGCGCTGGGGGATGTCGGGGAGATTAAGTGAGCTATTTCCCAGAGTCACATGATTTTGAGCTGAGCTGCCTCCAGTGCTGGTGGTCGAACCATGAGCCCCACGCTCCGAAGTCAGCCACTCTGGCTGCTGTGCCACACCTCTACCTTTGTGAAGGGCAACAGTGCTCCTGTCCTGCATATCGGGGAGCATGGGGTACCGCTCACCATGTGCTGTGCTCCATAGCAGGAGAACTACCCCACATGCTGATTTCTATAGAACTAACCACTCCACACACGTTAACTGCCAAGAAAGGAGCATTCACGTACAGCTCCTAGTAAGAGTACATCTGTGGGGTTCACAAATTGGCAGACAGAGGAAATCTTTGATGTCCATGAGATTTTCTTATGAACAGGGGGCAAGCAGCAAGCCCTTGGAGAGCACTTTGGGTTCCAGGGGAAATGGTACTGGTCCTTAGCAAGGTAAGATCAGCATGTGGCTGGGCAGCTCAGCAAAGCAGGGAAGTAGTCCCTTAGAACAGTCATTCCAGTAAAAGGTGGCAATCCTACAGCATAGTAGTCTTTACTCCAGCAGAGTTTTTCCTAAGTCCAGGGGTGTATTGTTTTCAGCAGTCGCACAGCTCCTCCGGTAGAGCTTAGTTACAGGTTTCAAAAGAGTCTCTCATCATGGGGTCAGAGCCCCTGTACTTAGACTCTAAAATGTCTTTGATGTAGAGGTGAATTCAAAAGAAACATTAGAACTGCACAACAACCCCCTTCAACTGGCTCCAGAAATACAGTAGAGGGTAAACCAGCCCTTTCTCTGAGGGCAGGCTACAGCCTATACAAATGTAATTGCACCCTGCCTCCCTCTCTCCCAGTCCAGGAAGGATAACTATCAGTATGCACAGATGCATGCAGATGCCTCTCTAATCACACCCAGCCCTGTCTGTGGTGTGGCTGTCTTAAAACTATGCACAAAGTGTAGCAATCAACCAGGCCCAGATGTGGATTGGAGTAAGGCTGCAAAGCACAAATGTTATAAGCATAGAGAAATGCCCACTTTCTAAAAGTGGCCTTTCTAAAATACTACAAAATCCACCTACACCAGTAAGCATGATTTATCACCACCAAACATACCAAACATGGCAGAGCTACTCCTTTCAGATCAGGAATTACCACATAAACATATATGAGAGAATTTCCAAATCTAGCCTATGAGAGAAGTAGGCCTCACAGTAGTGAGAAGCAAAATAGGCTGTTTTCACTACTAGGACATGCCACACAATAAAGGCAAATGTCCTACCTTTTACTTACACAGCACCCTGGCCATAGGGCTGCATAGGGCTTACCTTAGGGGTGACCTATATGTAGTAGGAGGGGAGTTTAAGGCTCTGCAAGTAGTTTTAAATGCCAAGTCAATGTCCTGGTCCTGGGTATATGGGATACCACTCTAGAAGGGACTTACATGTAAATTAAATAAGCCAAACAGGTGTAAACCAATCAAAACATGGTTAAAGGAGAGGACACATGCACTTTAGCACTGATTAGTAGTGGTAAAGTGCCCAGAGTCATAAAGTCAACAAATAGAAGGCCAGAAAAATCAGAGGAAGAAGGCAAAATGTTTGGGGATAACCCTACAAAAAGGTCCAGGTCCAACAAATGTATTTTGATGATCTTGTTCACAGACGTCTATTGTGGGACTAGTCCTTTGAATGTCTGTTTTCTCAGCAAATTATGAATGATGCCAGTTTGTGGAAGCATATCTGAGTAAAGAGGAAATAACCTTAACTACCATCACTTTGAACTGAACACTTCTACTAATACAGTACCACAAAACTGCGTGCATTACTGATGTAATGTACATTGAAGGAAATCACAATTAAACATATTTAATTAGCGACGACATGCTAAGTAGTTTTCATGAAGCAAACACAAATTATATACTAATGTACTTTTTTGAACATCTATTTATAAACTTTGGAATAACTCGAATCACTGAACTCTAGTGTCATAAATATAAATGAATAAGAACTATGGTAACTTGTGAAATTAATGTTACTTGTGTATTGTCCACCATACAAAATCTTCCAAAACACGTTTCTAAGGCTGCCCCTGCAGCCTGGGTGGGCAGTTTTAAACTGGCAATTCCTTTCTGGCAGACTACAAATTATGCCAGGCCTAAAGCTTCCTTTTTAATATTTATAAGTCTCCCCTAATGTAGGCCTTACCAGCCATAAGGCAGGGAGTATCATATTTAAAATTAGAACATATGGATTTAATGTTTTACATGTCCATACAGAGAAAAAGACCCCAAACCTGTTTTTCACTGTAGCAACGATGTGTCGTAGAAAATACTGGGTTACTTTATTACACTTAATAATGCTAACCTCAGATTGGGACTAGTTTTAAAAACACATCAAACACTCATTTTCATAATTAAACAAAATCCAACTTAATGCTAAATTTGAATTTGGCAAACTATTTAAGAAATCATAACTTCTAGAAAGTCACTATTTGTCTGCCTAAAGTCTTTTAGCAGACAGATGACTGCTGGGGACAGGTGGGGATTAGTTCTGAAAAGGCTGCCCCCCTACGAGGAGGCATGTATGACTCTCAGGAATGGGAAGAAATGGTTTTTGGTGGAGAGGGTGTGACCTCCTCCTAACAGGAAGGCCTAGGGGGTGTGCTCACCAACTGCACAAGCTTCAAAAGGGCACCCACTGTCACAGTCAGATGTAACACATTCCTAAGATTGTCTTTTCCATTGTACAGGTAGTTAGGATGACACCAATCCCAGTGGTAGAAAAACTGTTTCAGAACTGGATTGGAAGGGGAGTTTCTCATTTTCTTAGACACACCTCAGGGGCCTGCCCGGAACTCTGGCCAGGGGAAGAAAGGTTCTGCCATGTGGGATTTGTGGAGAACAGTGCACAGTGGTATTGTTTAGGGCCAAACACAAAGGAAATGATGTCAAAGTGGGTAGTGTTGTCCTTGGAAACATTTCTCTAATGATCAGGGAGTCTCCCCAACTCACAAGCTAGCGCCAGGCATAAATGTGGTATCCTGGGATACATTTTTCAGAGCACCACTGGAGCACTGGAAGACAGAAAAAGCACTGCACCTGATGTTGAAACTGTGGAGAAAGACTCCAAGGGCTGGAACTGCTGCCACTTGTACCCAGGATAAAGAATTGGGATCCACAGGTCAGTTAGCTGACCTCCTGGTAAGTTACAGGGCCACAAAAGATACCTACTTTTTCCAAGACCCTAGCTGACCAGATCAAACTGAATTTCCCTGGATCTTACTGGTGGCTTCTGATAGAGTGAGTGGTGCCCAAGAGGTCCAACACCCTTTGCTGGTGTTAGAGTGTACTACCTTAAAACCTGCAAAACTTGACACTTCGAAACATTTTCAGAACCTTCCCTTCAGAGAACCAACAGAGACTGGTACTGAGTCCGAAGCCGCAGTCACTGATGTTGAATTGCCAGTGGGATTCAACTTTGACTCTTTTTCTAACTTTTCTGCCTTGTTTTAATAGGAGGACTACTGAAAAACAAATAGGTACCTAGTAGTGGTGATTAATAATTGTATAGTTAACCATGTACAAGTATATCAACTTAGAACATGTTGAGGTGATTATTTTTTATATAAAATATAATTTGTGATAGGCACATGGTAAGGAATTACAATTGGAGGTATGATATCTTCGAAGTGACAATCAGAACCTATAGTTAACTTGTTAAGAATATTAGAAATATCACATAACATTACATAGGACCCAATTTTGGTTGTATATGGATTATACATTATATTAATGCACATGGGTTTCAACAAACATATCACCAACAGGAACAGTAGAATCGAGCAATGATTTACACCAATGTCACCAGAATCTGCATGTAAATGATTAGATAACAAAGTGTTACATTACAATGAAATATGTTTTCTGTATTCTTTAAGCCTTGAGGAAGCCGTTGGTTAATCTGATTGTGCGACGAAACACGTGTTGGGTTTGTGGCTAAGGACAAAACAACTGAACAACAGATTGAAAGAATAAAATGGCAATTGTGAAATCTCAAACATATACGAATGAACTATATGCATTTTATTTTAGTGTGTGGTAGAGGCTAAGATTATAACTCAGCGGTTTACCCTGCTGCAAAGATTTCGAGTTCCACAAAAGTTTCTAAGTTTAAACGTAGAGGGAAATCACCTGGGCTGAGGTCAAATAGCATCTGACTGCCGTTGAGACCTTACCTGTTACAAATTCTGGACTTTGCCTACTTGGAGCTTCCTGTAGTTGAAAATGACTATGCTAAGTATCCCACAGGAGCTGAGGAACACACCGAGGACCCACGCTTTACCAGCCACTGCCATTGAGTCCTCCTTTTGACCCAGCCTGACACCAACCATTGACAGCACTTCGACAAGGACTTTCCTCCTGAAAATCTTATAAGTTAGAAGGTAAACTTTTCACGAGGTAAAACCTTGGCCCTGTACCTCACTGGCAGTAGCTCATGGTTGACCTTAACTTCTGACTTGGACTCGGTCCAGCGTGACCAGATAACCATGATTGGCGCTTTACACCTTTAGGCACTTGTTAGAAATTGGATTTCTGGTTGGCTAGGGCATGCACCTAAGCCAGGCAGAAACCACCACTCTAGTCAGGGCAAGGGAGTTAAACGCTGAAGATAACCCCTGCTCACCCCCTTGGTAGCTTGGCACGAGCAGTCAGGCTTATCCCAGAGGCAATGTGCAACGCGTTTGCGCAACACACCCACACAGCAGTGACACATGAGGCACACCACAAAAGAAACTCCACACACGGTTATAAAAAAAATAGCCTTTGTATTACTCATAAACACCTTAGATCATAATCACAAACATACACTGTGCCATCTGGCACTAGGTAGTACTTTACAGGGGATTATATACATGACAGGGTCAATCGGGCCACTGTCAGAACCATTAGAATCACAAGTAGTGAACATAAAACAACCAGTAACTACTGGTAAAGGTGCTTTTAGCATCACACGTTAGGCATAACATCCAGGACATTAGAATCATCATAAACATTGGTCATAGTATCCCTAGCCCAAGCACATTAGGCATACATCATGGCATTAGCACCAGTGCACCACATTAAACCATTATACGGTGCACGCAGTATGTAACCCTTATCCGCAGCCTAGTTCCATCAGGGCACAACACATGTGCATCCTGACACTCCCAGGGCTCCCAGTCAGTGAGACCAACTAGTAACTACTGGCACATACCACCCTTGGCATAACACATCATGCATAGATCATTTTAGGCAAAGGTATCAGCAATAATGCACCACAGTAAACACTTAAATAAATGTTCCTGGGTCATCATCAGCAGACAATAAGCAGGTCTGCGTGTACCACATAGGGGCTCGAAAGTGATAGGACCAACCACCGAGGGCTCCGTTGAGGTCCCACCCCAGTCCAACCCTCACCCAGAATACCTGAACAGCAACCGCCCCCGATCATGCGGCTCAGCTGCTAAACCAAAAAGCAGCGTTCTCCTCAAGCCCTCGTAGGGATATGGCGCTGCCAAAAAGGGACGGTTCCTCTCTGTCAAACCAGCCCACCTAACTCTGCCTGGTACACTCATGCTCCTTGGGGCACCTGGCTCGTACCTGAATCAGCTGTCAGTCGTCTCCTTCATGCGATGCACAGCCCTCCTGTGACAGATGCCCCAACTCGGCATGGCATTTGGTTGGACATCCACAGTGGAATGACGACCAGCACGACACTGAGTGGAGTCTCCATTGACTGCGCACCCTACCGACCTCCAGCAGCCCACAGCTGATGGGAGGCCACGGGGCCTGTCTCGCCTCCTACATCAGTGGACTCTGTCCACAACCAGGCTTTGCTGCTGCCTGGCTTCCTCTTCCTGATGGGAGCTTCCTGCTGTGTTGCAGCTATCCGAGGTTCCTGCCCACAGCTCCACAGGTCTTCCTCGAATAGCGGGGCAGATACCCTCACTCTGATATGCAAGGCTGTACACCTCCTGTCGGCTTGACTCACAAATCGGCTCAGGCAGCACGCTGGGCTCTCCTCAGCAACATGGGAGCCCCGCCCACAAACAGGCAGTCTTTGCCTGATTTCCTTCTTGGAGTCCCGCTTCCCGGCCGGGACTTTAAAACAAAATGCAGGGGGGCTTGGTGACAGTAAAAAAAGGATCCTAGGAATGCGAGAGAGAGAGGTAGAGCACTTCCTGCCTCAGCACCCCTCTCTCCTCCCAGACATACACCAGGCATGAGCAGCGCTGCACGCGCTAGCTCCAAGACTTCTGCCTTAGCTCTCCTTGCGCTCCTCTCCATACTCACCATCAGCTGGAAAGTGCACAATCCAAAGTGCTCACCATGCGCCTCAGGTACAGGGCAAGCCACCAGGTCACAGGGGTTCACCGGAGCAGACCAGCAAGGTGTCCCCAGGTAGGCCAGCACAGGGGTTCATCCAGGCAGGGTAGTAGTCCAGTCCCCTAGCGGTTCCTCCTGGCAATACAGCAGCCTGCCGGCCACCATTTCCTGTCAGCACACAGCACACTTTCATGGGGTCACAGCCCCAATACTTATACACCATATTTCTTTCTTCTGCCCTGGCACAGGGCTTGGGTGACCAGTCCCAACTGGTTCTGGAGGGTACTGAAGCACTTTCTATAGAGTGCCCAAACCCTCCTTTGTCAGGTTAGGCTCTGGCCCCAGACACACCACAGGGGGGCAGAAACAGCATTGAACAAGGCAGACACAGACCTATTCAGGGTCAGGGGCTACTCCTCCCACTACTCCAAATGCAGATCTGCCTATTCAGGCTAGCGCTGACTCACCCAGCCCCTCTGGAGCCACACACCTCACCAGCCCCTGTCACGCCAGAGCCAGACATGCAATACACATCAGGCAGGCACAAAGACACATAGCCCACAGAAATGCCAACTTCTAAAAGTGGCATTTCCAAAATAGTGATAATAAATCTGCTCACACCATTAGGCAGCATTTATTATTCCTATTGCAAACATACCAAACTTGACCGCACTGTTCCTTTCATATCAGGAATTACCACTCACACACATATCAGGGAATCCCCAATGCATTCCTATGAGAGGGCGGCCTCACAGCAGTGAGAAACCAAAATGGCTGTTTGTCACTACCAGGACAGGTAACGCATTTAAGGTACATGTCCTACCTTTTACCCACAATGCACCCTTCCCATTGGGCTAGCTAAGGCCTACCTTAGGGGTGACTGACATGCAGTAAAAGGGGGAACACAAACGTGGTGCACACTTTATGTGCTTTGTCACAGCGGCAGTAAACTGCACTCAGACCCTGCAATGGCAGAGGCCTGAGACAGGTTTGAAAGGCTACTTTGGTGGGTGGCGCAATCAGTGCTGCAAGCCCACCAGTGGCATTTAATTTACTGGCCCTGGGTATCTGAGATACCACTTTACAAGGGACTGGCAGGTAAATTAAATACACCAAACAGGTATAGATCAATCTTACCATGTTTACCACAGAGCGCACACGCACTTTACACTGGACAGCAGTGATAAAGTGCCCAGAGTCCTTAAACCACCAACGCCAGGTCAGGAAAAATACTAAGAGGAAGGCAAAACGTTCAGGGATGACCCTGCAAAAAGGGCCAAGTCCAACAGCACTATTTTGACTTAAACCTTCTAAAAAATCATATCTCTGAATCCTTGCGCCTGAATTTTAATGTTATGGTGTTTGTTTGTCCATAAACGTTTAGTCTATGTTTATTAATTGGATTGGAATTTTTGTTGATTTGAGTTTTGTACTTTTAACTGTTTTGGTAATGGTAAATGCTTTACACATTTCTCCTAACGTTAAACCTGTCTGTTGTTTGCTACAGCTACCAAGAGTTGAGCTCAGGTTTAAATTATTGAGACCTAACCGAACCTGGCACAGAATTGTTACATTATCACTTGGTGAAGACTCACACCCCCTCCAATTTATAATCCACTTTCTCACAACTGTGTATATTTTATGTGATTTCATCCAGCGATCCTTCAGTTTGCAGCATTATATATAGCATGCATTTCTCCTAGTCAACCTAATATCTCTTGATTTACAGGTCCTGATGGATAAGAGGGTGAGTCAACACACTCTGGTGTGACCCTATAAAGCAATCTGCTGCCTTTTGGCTAGGCTCCCACTATACAAATGGCACATAAATATACCAGCTTCCTATTCATGATTGCAGGTTGCATACATACTGTTGCAAAAGGTGCATTAAAAAGCTATGCTATATTTAACATTTATCTATGAGAAAATCACCAGTATCTGTAGAAGCATTAGTTGGTATTTATGCCAAGCATTTCCAGCCACAAGCAATATGTTCATGAACACCAAGCAGGAACCGAGATTATTACAGATTGAGATCAAACAGGGCTTATATGTTGGACCTGGACAGTCAGAAGGAGCTTGCACGCTCATCAGTAATGAATTAGGGGCTCTTGATGATATTTGCATTCAACTCTTTCCTGAACATCAGAAGAAAGGGGCAATTCTTATGAGCAGTACAATATTGTTTCAAATTCTGGGTGGATAGCTGAAGATGTGTTGCCTCGTGATAGGTTTCTTTTTAGCATTTATTCATCTACATTTTGGGTAGATTATTTCTCCTTGTGAGGGTTTGTTCTCTAGTGTGTCATGTATCATCTAAAATGTTTTAAAGATGAGGCAGGATTGGAGGGACAAAAGCCATTTCTGATGAGTTGGAATTTGAGTAAATCAGATTTACTTTAAAGTGCCAGTCACAGCTTTTGGTTTATCTTTTGATTTTTTCAGAGAGGATTAATTGAAGCTTTGTTAGTTTCAGCTTGAGGTCTGTGCTAGACAGTGAACCTTGAAAGGAGTATTGGCACTCTTTAAAGTGTCAACGTCCTTGATTGTGAAGACAAAGTATAGATTTAGTTGTTGCCTGTGGTTTCCTGAATCTTAATTTCATGTTCTGTGAGATTTATTGAGTAAGTGGTTCCATGTTCAGATCATGTGGGGAGAGACGTTATCTTGGTGGAGATTCATATGTTGATGCTGCCTGGAGTTAGAAGAGCCCATTCATACTAATAGAGAAACAGCACAAAAACAAATTGCGCTGATGAATCCTACGTCAATTAATAGCTTAATCAGTCTATGGCTTTGGCTTTAAAACCACAGACAGGACAAACTGAAGGAAGCCACAATTGCTGAGCTGGATGGTTATTGTCTCTCTGATACAGAATGGTCAAAGGCCCAATTAAGGATTGGGCAGAAAGCAATTTGCGTCAATCAATATTTGTAATTTTATCACAATTGTTTCAGAGGAATAGTACGTAAGAAATTAGTCTGTGGCTGGTTAGGTTGACTTTCTTTATTAATGGAAGAATATTGTGAGAAAATCCAGGAAGGCATCCTATGTTAGAGAGGCAATCACTATGTCTAGAATTTATGTTTTTCGCAAGAGAGCTTTTAGGTTTTCCAAGTACAGGATGGCTTTGAGAGCTGTGAGTATATTGATAAAGTTTAGTGTTAGTTGCTTCGGAGTGTCATGGCTTTGTTGTATTTGATGTAGTATTTTATATTAATAATTTGTCTATGAAGAACTTAATGACAAAGTTGCATTTGCTTTTTTTTAAAAAAAATTTTTTATTGAGCAGCAGAGATGGGCATAAAAACATTGTACAATAATCAATGATCAAGGATAGAAAAAATTATGAAAACATCAAACAAGATCTAATAAAATCCTTAATTAATTAATAGCATTTCGCAATTATGGTTGATACAGAGCAGGAAGCCGGTAAAAAAGTACAGCATGCAGTCGTTTCTAAAATCACAATTCCAGAAAGATACAAATGGTGCAAAATACTTAGACATGGGATATGTAGACAACCCTACATTATAATTCTTATCGTTTCCCTTTGCCAACCCAAAAAAGATGTGCATATTTACTGATCCTGGACTTCTTATATAGATAAAGTGTCCTCTGCTAAAGTGCTAGGTGCCAATCATTAATTGATCACTATTAAAAAAAATTCCAGTTTCTGGTAAACTTGTTCATTGCCCCAACTCTTTTGGCGTCGGCCTCTTCAAACTTTTTTGTCCTTTTCATTTTATTCACCCATTTTAGATAAGAAGGAATCTCCTCTGATCTCCGATTTTGAAGGATCAAGGAGCGGGCTACTAAAGAACAGATCGCCGGCTTCGGCTTTGGACAAGTCAGATCTTTTTGTTGAGATACCAAATAAAGCAACCTCAGCTTCAGGATCAAGCGTCTTGTCAATGGCCTGACTTATTGATGAAAAGATTTTACGCCAAAACATTTCGAGTTTAGGGCAGGTAAAAAAAATGTGAAGCCAGTCGCCCCCCTCTCGAAGCTGGCATCGGAAGCATTAATTTTCAACTCCCGGAAAGCGTTTATTTAAAGCTTTTGGAGTAAAATAGGCCAACCAACAGGATAAAAACGATATCCTTTTGAAATTGGCAGCTCTAAGGGCCTTGCCTCCTAACTGGGCGATCTGCTCCCATTTCTGCCTCGAGAAGGAGCAGTTAGTTTCATAAGTTATTTTGGCCAAAATACCTTCAATCAAAGACGACTCTTTGCCCTTACTCAGTAAAGTGTACCAGTTCCCCACTCCTTTTAATTTTGCTTTATAAAGGGCATTAGCCAGAGGTGGTGGTGACCCGCATTCTGAAAGACTGTATTTATTTATTAAATTTACAATCTGTAAATATTCCAAAAACCCCGTCTTTAATTGATTACTAGACCTGACCTGGACCTCTTGCCAGGTGATAAGTTTCCGGCTAAGAAAAAAAGAGCCCAAATCACCCAATCCAGAATCTCTCAATTTTTTGAGCTTACTAGAATGAATTTGAAGCCCAAAGATCTTACACTCTTCCAATTTATAAAACCACCGGATCCTACCGGTTTAAAACAAGACTGTAGTCTGTAGGAGAATTACCGGATGGTCTTATACCTGGTCTTTTTGGGTAGTTTAACTGTTTTAAAAAAAATCGGAACTTGCGAACCTGCCTCTTGTATCATTCTGTGATAAAAAAACATATCAAGCAGCCCATTAGGATCCAGTAAACGTGCTGCGAGATCCATAATCGCTGACATATAATAAAAACGAATATTTGGCAATGCTAGACCCCCTTGAGCAGTTCCCAACTGCAATACTGACAATTTAACCCTGGATGCTTTCTTATTCCAAACAAAATCCCTGATCATTGACTCAATTTCTCGAAAGAAATTAGAGTTAATCTTTAACGGAACATTTATAAAAAAAAAAATTAATAAGGGGAGTATTGACATTAATTAGTGCTACACGGCCAATTAAGGTTAAAGGAAGAAGAGTCCATCTATCAAGCAGAATTTTTATTTTATTGCGCATAAATAAATAGTTTAAACTGAATAGTTGATCAAACTGATTAGAAACATAGATACCCAAGTATCTAATCGGTTCTGTTTTTAGGGCTTGAAATTTAAGATTTAAAAGCAAAAAATTACAATCAGCGTTCATTACTAGGATCTCCGTTTTGTTTTGATTAATTTTATATCCATCGATCTGCTCAAATTGACCAAATTCAAATAGAACATGATCAAAATTGTATTTATCAGGTCGTAGATATAAGATTATATCATCGGCGAATAATTTTAATTTCGCCATTCCTTCTATTGGTGCTTTGATTTCAGGATTTTCACGAATTCTTATTGCTAGGGGCTCAATAAAAAAAGTAAACAAAATGGGGGACATCGGACACCCTTGTCTGGTTCCTCGATTAATATTGATTGTCCCTGTCGCATTGGCATTAACTACCACCCTAGCTTGGGCACCTTGATAAATATTTTTTAACATAGTAATTATCTGCGCCGGGAAACCACATTTTTGCATACCGAGGAATAAAGCATCCTAGTTCACCAGGTCGAATGCCTTTTCGGCATCGACCATTGAAACCAAAATTGGAATTTTGTTGATAGAAACATAATCAAGGGCCTAGATTAAAAACCCGGTATCTGACGAGATAGACCTCCCAGATACAAAGCCAGACTGGTCAGGGTGGATTAAAGCCTGGGCAATCGGGGTAAAACGTTGGGCCCATATTTTCATAAAAATCTTGAAATCAGTATTAAGAAGGCTGATTGGCCTATACGAGTTTACATCTTTGTGATCTTTCCCTTTTTTAACAAAACTAACGATGATAGACTCCTTAAATCTCGGGGGGGACAATGCCTCCCGATTTAACAACATTCAATAATTTGACCAGAAAAGGAGTCAATTCTTTAGCAAAGCTTTTATAGAATTCAATTGGGAGCCCATCTGCTCCACAGGCTTTCGCTCCAGCTATGGATTTGACTGTGTCTAAAGTTTCTGTGTCCAAAATATCACTCTCAAGTTGATCAACTAACGGGGCAGGTAAAACAGGAAGATTAACTTCATCAAAGCATTTATGAATTAGATCTGCCCCTACCTCATATTTGGTGGAATAAAGCTGAGAGTAGTGATCCATAAATACTTGAGCTATGCCTTCTTGATCTTTAATAATATTTTGAGACTTGGGGTCAACGATCTCTGTTATTAAAGCTTTTTCCTGTTTAGTTTTTGTTTGACCCGCTAACATTTTGCCCACCATTTTACTCTCCCCGTATGCTTTTTGTTGGAAAGTTTTGGAACTGTTGATTTCCTCAATTAAAAAATAATCTTTTAAGGCTGCCTTCGCCCTTTCTAGCTGTAAAGGATGGATAAAGTCAACGAATTTTGATCTTGAGGAGGCGCTAAAGAGACGGAGGAGGTATCCGGTGAAAAAGGCGAAATGAGATCGAGGGGGAGCTGGCAAGGGCTGGCAAGATCCGTAACCTGCATCTGAGATGTATTAGGCGGGAAGGAGCCGAATGCGTTAACTTCTTCATAAAGAGGGGAAACTCTTTAAGACTTTTTCCCTCCTCTTTACTACTTTTATTAGTTGCGACAACTGTGGAATTATCTGCTTTCGGTTCATGTATCCCATCGATTCCTTTTGTAAATGCCGTAGGGGAGATTCTGTCTCCCAGGCTTACTCGGGGACACTCATCAGTAGGAACGTCTTCTGAGCTCTCAAAACTGCAGTTATGATCAGGGCGGTTCCCCAACGGTCCAGCTTTTCCTGTCCCAGAAGATAGCATTTTTGCCTGAGCCAGAGCCTGACGGGTCTTTGCCTTTAGGCCAGCTGCCGTATCGACTTTAGAGATAGGATTGTTTTTTCTATTATGTCTCCCCATTGCCGACTCCAGCAGTGGGCTGCACGTAATAAATTACCATGCGTGCCTTAAGGCAATTTCTCCTCTTTCTAGCGTAAATTATCACCGCTACTTCACCCTTAAAGTTCACTTTTCACCACTTATCCCCCCTTTCACCACTTCTACTGAGCTCCACCAGTCCTCACTTCATTTTTCACTATCTCCTCACCTCCTCGCCTCTCACCTCCACTTCTTTCTGCCGTGGTTTATTTCCTCATGCTTCCTGACAGTTGAGACAATAAATTGTCGGCCCTAGTGATTGTGAGATCCCCGCTAAACTCTGGGAGGACTTTATCCTTAATAAAGGATTCTACCCATTGCGATGTCTGGGCCCCTTCGATTCTCTCCGGAATTCCCACTAAACATAAGTTGGAACGCGGAGAATAGTTTTCCAACTCCTCGAGCTTCATTTCTAGAGTACTCCTGTCCTTTGTAGCTTCTCGGACTTTGCTAGACAATCAGGTTATCTGGTTCTCCAATTGGGAGATCCTGCACTCTGCTTCCTGTATTTTACCTGGAAAGCCGGCCACAGACTCTTCTATCTTTCCCAGACGGAGATGAAGAGAAGCAATTTCATTTTCCTGGGACCTTTTCATATCTCTTATTTCATCCAGAATAAGATTAAGCATCGTTTTAATATCGAGCTGTCTTGTTGAGTCATCCATCTGAGTTTCTACAGGGTCTAAAGAATGTACAGGATCTGAAACTAAGCTGGAAGCAGTTTTTTGAGAGGCATCTAATAACTTCCGCACCTTTTGGCTATGAGCCAGTTGTCGAAGCTGGTCTTGGGACCCAGGGGAAGATACCGGGTTACTATGAAATAAAGACTGGATAAGGACAGACTGAGAGAGTGCCGGCTGGATGGATTCTACTGCAGGCACAGGCACAGGCGCAGGAGCGAAATTCAAGGAATCAACATTCAAACCTGGTGATAAGATGGATAAAGTCAACGAGTTTTGATCTTGAGGAGGCGCTAAAGAGACGGAGGAGGTATCCGGTGAAAAAGGCGAAATGAGATCGAGGGGGAGCTGGCAAGGGCTGGCAAGATCCGTAACCTGCATCTGAGATGTATTAGGCGGGGAAGGAGCCGAATGCGTTAACTTTTTCATAAAGAGGGGAAACTCTTTAAGACTTTTTCCCTCCTCTTTACTACTTTTAGTAGTTGCGACAACTGCGGAATTATCTGCTTTCGGTTCATGTATCCCATCGATTCCTTTTGTAAATGCCGTAGGGGAGATTCTGTCTCGCAGGCTTACTCGGGGACACTCGTCAGTAGGAACGTCTTCTGAGCTCTCAAAACTGCAGTTATGATCAGGGCGGTTCCCCAACGGTCCAGCTTTTCCTGTCCCAGAAAATAGCATTTTTGCCTGAGCCAACGCCTGACGGGTCTTTGCCTTTAGGCCAGCTGCCGTATCGACTTTAGAGATAGGATTGTTTTGTCTATTATGTCTCCCCATTGCCGACTCCAGCAGTGCGATGCACGTAATAAATTACCATGCGTGCCTTAAGGCAATTTCTCCTCTTTCTAGCGTAAATTATCACCGCTACTTCACCCTTAAAGTTCACTTTTCACCACTTATCCCCCCTTTCACCACTTCTACTGAGCTCCACCAGTCCTCACTTCATTTTTCACTATCTCCTCACCTCCTCGCCTCTCACCTCCACTTCTTTCTGCCGTGGTTTATTTCCTCATGCTTCCTGACAGCTGAGACAATAAATTGTCGGCATTAACCTCTGAACTGGACCAGCATTATTCTCAGCACTCAAACTCTGTGAAAAAAGCCGTCGTCGCGCTATGGTCCGGTCCGGTCCCAATATTACTCAGCTTTCCGTGTTGTTACTTTCCCGGGTCCTCTGCTAGCAGCACGCGGAAAAAAAGTTTTGCTAAACCGCGTTGTCTTCAGCTGCTGCCACTGCTAACGCCGGAGCCGCTGTGAAGCACCGCCATCGCCGTCGGGAGGGGCGTGGTCACCAGTAGCTACATGGAGGCGTGTCTCTCCGTCATAGCCACCTTTGTGCCCAAAAAGTTGCATTTGCTTCTTGAGTGGAGTTTGGGTGGGTCAAGCATGCAACCAATTCTATGTTTCATGGCTTTTAATAAGACTTTATATCGTTTGGAGGCTTCTGTGATAGCAATTGCGTAGTAGGTGGTACTTGTTGAAATGATGAATTTCCTAGACATACAATAAAGGTTTTTTTCTGTTCTATTAGGCATTTGGGTTGCTATGTTTTTCTCGGGTACATTTCTTGTATATGGGTGAAGAGATGAGTTGACAGTCAGTGAGTTCTCAAGTCTTCCTGGGATTGGCTTTGATTTCCGAGCTGTAGTTTTCCTGGGGCAAAATGTTTTGCATTCACTCTTGTTCAATTACTTCCTGGGCAATGGGTTCAGGAAAAGCTACGTGTAGGCCAACTATATGGTCCCAATATTTGTATTTATAGGTATTCTTTCTATTGTTATATATGTTTAACTGTGTCATAAACAGCAACCATAGTAAACTCCTTGTTGTGTGTTCTGAAACTTGATCACTGTTCAATATCTAAAAGGCTCCTCTTATCGATGCACATATTGAAAAGGAGAAGGTCTATTTCTGTCAATATAGTATTACAACACAAAGGGTTTGAAGAACTAAAACGTTATTTGTATATGGATACCATTAATAACATTAGAGATGGCTAGTTATGTTGGCAAATTATTATTGTGTTATACTTATTGTTTAAGGGTATAATAGCAAGCTCTTTACAAATGCATATGTCGTCATTTAAAAGCATTTTGCTAAAGTAATACTAAAGTTACATAACCCAAAACATGTGAGTAATAAAGTGCCATTGAAACTCAACAAGCAAATCCTACCTAGGGATTGTATATGATTATTGCCACCAATGATCACGGCAAAAATGTTCATAGCAAAGTGGGTCACACACAGACATCATACAAATCAAACAGCTCCACAGTCTCAGATTAGCGGTAATTGCACACAGGAAGACAAGCATCATTGGCCCAGGAGACCCGGACAGAGGGTATTTCTGCTCCCAGGCGTTGCTCCACATACATTGCTGGTCAGTCATGCAGAAAGGTTAGGTGAGGAGACCTGGCTGCTGCAAAGTGCACTTGCAGACTAACAAGCACAGGCGTTGTCTTCTGAGGCAAAAAGAACAGGTTTGTGATGAAAGGGCTGCTACTCATTCTGTAAGGCAGCTTTATTGTCCGCTTAACCGGACTTTTTTCTCACGAGATTTATAATGAGGAACATATGAATGCAATGGAAGGAGGAGAGGTCAGACAGGGAATAGTGGAAAGGAGGAAGGGAAAGGGCACAGAATGTGATTGATGTGGACAGTAACTCGTTAGATTTAGCCCTCGCTGCTTTGGATGTTGCAGCTTTATTGCAGAACCATAAATACCTGCCCCTTCTATCCATTTAAACAATTGTTTTCTGCCCTGAATGTGTACAGGAAGTAAATAATTTTATTTTATAAGCCGTGTGATGATTGCGTGTACATTATATAAGTAACATAGGTACATATTATCAAGGATGGTGTTAAAATTATCGCCACTTTATCTGCAGGAAACTGCCGCTAAAGCGGCAATAATGGGCTTGATAATATGCCGTAGAGAATTTCCATAGAAGCCCATGTTCTGGTGTCAACATGGGCTTCTATTGGAATTCTCAAGGGCATATTGTCATGCCCATTATCGCCGCTTTAGCCGCAGTTTTCTGCCGATAAAGCGACAATAATTTTAACGCCGGACCTTGATAATATGCCCCATAGTCTCACATGCTTTCTAAAAAAAAAACTTGCTAGACGGATGAATGGTTCACCACACGGCCAATGGCATGGGGTGAAAGAGTAATACTCCCCTTAGTGGGACATAAGCTCACTCTGTGTATTTAAAATTATTGGTAGCAATCTGTCAAGCTAGCTAGATAGACCAAAATACGAAAAAGCCTCAAATAATATATATTTTTATTTGTTATCCTAAATCTACCACGCCACCAGCCTTGGTATGAATGCTTTTGGGGTATTGCCCTTTGAAAGGTGTCACAAGCATTTCACTTGACAGACCCACAAGTATGTTACGTGAAAGTCAAATACACGATTTTTTTATTTGTGCATGCATTTATTTTAGTTGAAGATACATCCTATGCCATCATACACTGGGAAACAATCATGCATTGTATGTTTATGCCTACGAGGGTGCATGTGATGTCCATTCCTTTGAGATTTACCTAGGAAAAACGTTCTATAGAATTGCTAATTTAGATTTCGAAATTATTTGGAGAAGGAACATATTCCTAGAGACACAACCATTATATAGCCTAGTGGGCATATTTACAAGCCCTATCGCCACCAGAACGTCACTTTTTTGGCTTTGTGTTGGTGATACGGGCTTCGCCTTATTCATAAGGCAGCATTAAGCCACTTAACGTGGCATAACGCTGCCTTGTAAATGAGGCCCCCTTTCATGCTATACTTATCGTGAAAGAGGTGAGCAATGGGTGATGCGGTGGCTTACCACCACAAAACCCATTGATTTTGACGCTGCCCCATGTTTACAGGAGTGGCATAAACATGGGGCAGCGCCAAAATTAAGAATAGGGTAAACCTAGTCTTAACAAGGCACAACGTGGAGAAATGCTCGATTTCTCTTCGTTTTTGCTGTTTTTATGTATGCTGCACTAAGCAGTACACATAGAGGTTACAAACCGCCATTTAAGTTTGTTTATGTGCAGGAAGGGACACCTTCGTGCACATAAACAATCATTCCCACAATGCAGGCATCCTTGCACTATGGTGCAAGGGTGCCTGCGTTGGCACTAGGCTGCTGAAATTAGCGCCAGCACATGGGGAATGCAGGGCTGCACCGTATTGTTGTAAATACGGTGCAGCTATGCATTTCAGAAGTGGCATTGATCAGAACTTAGTTTATGTCCTGATCGATCTGCACTCAGATACAAGAGCCAACGTCCGTTACTCACAAGACCTGAAGGTGACAGGGGACATCAGAATTAATAGGGGCGTCCGCCAAGGATGTATTCTAGCACCATTTCTCTTCAATCTGTACATAAATGAGCTGGAGGACTGTTTGTTGAGAACAGGTGCTGACTACCCCTATGTAGGCAGAAAAGGTATCCCAGTCTTACTCTATGCGGACGACGCTGTCCTTATTTCAAGGACCGCAATTGGTCTTCAGAAACTTCTAAATTCATTCTATGAATTTATGGAGTCCAGAGGCTTAAGTATCAATAACTCAAAGTCC
This sequence comes from Triturus cristatus, assembly GCF_964204655.1. Classification (NCBI taxonomy): domain Eukaryota; kingdom Metazoa; phylum Chordata; class Amphibia; order Caudata; family Salamandridae; genus Triturus; species Triturus cristatus. Next base: position 495,561,799 of record NC_140589.1, on the reverse strand, counting down.
TACACTATGAAAATAGGCCAGGGGTCGCGTAAACCCAACTCTTTTCATACAAATGGGGAAAGAATTCCAAATTCCAAAACCTTCTCATACCTCGGGGTCCTCCTCGACGACCAACTAGAGTGGGGCCCAGCTATTGCTAAAAAGAAGGGCGAAGTAATACGTGTCAATGCAGCAATACTTGGCTTTGCTAGAAAAATGGGCAATAGTCCGGTGGCCGCCTTGCTCAAACTATATCAAGCCAAAAGTGTCGCCATCGCCTGCTATGGCAGTGAGATATGGGGCTACTGCCAGACACGAGCCCTAGAGGTTGCAGAAAATAACTTCTTAAAGAAGGTATTGAGGCTGCCAAGGGGCACCGGAAATTTCTCGGTACACGAGGAATTAGGTGTACCATACCTGATTGATAGAATAGCAGCAAATCCCCTATTATGTTGGTTGAACTCCTGGCTAAATGACGATATACCTCTCACTCATGCTATATTAGAAGAAGCTCTAACCTGGGAAGGTAGATTTAAGGTTCCGTGGCTGAGGTACATTAGCGACCGCCTCACTGAAATGGGGCGGCCGGATTTGTTCTCATCCCCAAATTCTATAACCAAAGCTGATGTAATTTTTGTGAAAAAGACATTCATGTTTACTAGGTATCTTGCCCGGGAGGAGGGCGAGCTGATGAAAGATAGTGTAAGGAAACACGCCCTACTAAAAACATGTTCTCAAATGGAACCATATCTATCCTGGCCTATGTCCGGGTATGAACGCTATCTCCTGAGAAGGTTCCGTTTTGACTTATTTCATCTCCTGTTGGCAACACCAAGAGGAGCCCACCGAGGGCAAGTGTTACCTGCTTGCGGCTGCGACGGGAAGTCTCCGCAAGATTTGGCACACTTCTTATTTGTTTGTCCTTATTATTTAGTACCTCGGAAGTTGTATTTGAAGCCTTGTCTAAAGGTTCTACAATTTACCCAGATCAAACCTGCACTTTATTACCTCCAACTCCTGAATTGTGACTGTACTTTGTTTGTATGTAGCTTTTTGAAACTCGCTATTATTTTCAGGAAAAGTATGGAAGGTTAATTATGCTGCTACTATCGTTGTATTTTTATGCCTTTTTAACTTTGTATAACTATTTATATTTTTAACCTGTTGCATTTTATGTGTTATCCTGGCTCTACAAAACTCTTGCACATTATTTTGCGTCTCACAGCTGAAATGGATGGTTTCCTTTTATTTTATACCAAAGGAATATGTTATGTCTGTATGTTTTAAAATGTACTTTTATGAATGTAATGTTTTACATTCGAATAAAGATATTTGATTGATTGATTGATTGGCAGAGCGTGGTGTTAAGACAAGGAGGCTAACGCCGTGCCCCGTCATTTCTTTGTAAATATGTCCCTGTCTGCCCAGTGACCTTCCCATAAAAAATACAGCAGTCAGGTAATAATTTTCATCTTTCTGAAGATGATGAGATGAATGTGCTGCACAAATGGCTAAACAATATTAATTGGCTTTCATGAAATCAGTAGTTAAGTGCACTGAGTTAGAAACAATGCATTATGCTACAGTATTGCTGTTTTGCAGAATGCCAAATATAGCCCAATGATTGCAGGGTTTCCTCCACTTCACACACATGGGCATGTGCACACACACTCTCTCACTGTCTGTATCTCGCTGTCATTGTCCTTGTCTCTCATGCAGAGTGATACTCCACTGTCCTTGCTAGTTTCATATTAGGCACTATAAAGCATCAGCAACAGTATCTGGAGAGGTTCATATTTTAATGCTCCGAAAATTACTCTGCTTACTTTACATCACAGGGTAGCAATCAAAGTTTATTGAGGAAAAGAAGGGGTTCGCTTTGTTTCCAGTTTGAGAGAATTGTACTGACTAAGACAAGTTGTGTCAGTGATGTGCTTAAAGCTGCTCACCGTCTGTGTTAAGCTAGTCACATATTCTGTCCATGTTCTGTGAGAGCTTTGCACTGTCTTTCCTCTTTTCTCAAGTTCTTCATACTATCCATGTACTCAAAGCACTTACTGTCACTAACCACGTTTCATCCCTCTCACATTCTATCAGTGGGAGAGTCGCACACACTACTCCTGTGTCCTAAACTCCATCAACTGCCTAACTCTGTGCCCAAAGATCGACACACTGCCTCTTGACATTTCAGTGTCCTCACCCATCTGTGTTGCACAAGTTCCTCATTAAACAAGTGCTGCCCATGATATTCGTTTTACCAATGCCCCTCAAATATTCTTCCGATGCCTCTCACACAGTCAGGTCACGCTCTCCAAGCTCCTCACACAGTCATTGTGTCAGCCCAGACTCTTCTGTTTTTGTGTTTAATATCCTCACACTCCTGTCAATGCCACAAGCTTCTCCTCATGGTGTCTGCCTCATGTTCCTCAGCTGAAAAGTCTATCTGCTCCATGCTCTTACAATTAATGTATGTCCACCATGCTCCTGAGCCTGTCAGTCTGTAAGGCACAGGTAACACGCTCTAATTGTCCGTTTCCCAAAAACTACAGCACCCCAGACTCTCTGCCAATGTGTGCGTGAAATTTACACTGTTTACATCCCTAACTTCCTCATCCTGCCTGACTGTGTCCTAAGCTCCTCGCATTCCATATCCATGTGCAGCAATAGCTCCACATTTTGCTTTTGCGGCCTAAACTTCGCACATTGTTTATCTTGACCATCAAGATTCTCATGCATCTCTGAACTTTAAATTCCTGCCTCTCAATTGAAACCAAATTTTATTTTCTCACACTGTCTTCCTCACAGTTTGCTACCCTTTAAAATAAGCTTGTGCAGAATGGCTCAAATTGTTTATTCAGACCCCTCACCCCCACTTCTACAATTGGGAAAAGGCACATATGCTTTCCCCTTGTCCTGTTCCAAGAGAAATTTCAGCAGCATTAGTGAATTTATGTAGCTTTTACTTTTTTTAATGTTCATTTAAAATTGATGCTCTTCATGAACATTTGCATTTGTCAGTACGTGAATAGATATTGTCTTAAGACGTTTATGGAAGCTAGCAATCATATGAAGACATTGTATTAAAGTTGCTCTGATATGTTTATAGATTGAAATTCCATGTAAATAGCAAAACAATGAAAACAGATAATGACATACTCTGACAGGGCAAACTTCAAGACCTCCTTCAACATCTACCACTGCCTGATGAGGACAACAAAGAATACAGCCATTGCTGCACGCATCAAAACCAGCGCCAACAACACCAAGGAACTTTTCAAAATCATTAAGGAATTTTCAAACCCAGCTTCCAGTGAAAACAACATCCCACCCTCACAGAAGCTGTGCGAAACCTCGCCCACTTCTTCCATTACAAGATTGCAACGATATACAAAAACTTCAAAACCCAACCCATACCTACAGACTTCCTTGACAGATAGGCCACCACTGTAACTGACACAAACCACACACTGACTACCTGGAACATCCTCTCCACGGAGGACACCACCTCCATCATGAAATCATCCACTCAGGAGCTCCCACAGACCCATGTCCACACCGCATCTTCAACCTCAGAAACCAAAGGATTGGCCAGGAACTCATTATGCTATTCAACACCTCTATCACCAATGCAATATTTCCTGATGTCTGATAACCTGCTGAAATCAGACCACTAATCCAAAAACCCTTCGCAAACCCCAATGAACTCAAAAAGTACCAGCCAATCTCCCTGCTTCCATTCCCATCAAAGGTACTGGAAAAGATAAACAACCAATTCATGACACACCTGGAGCAGAACCAGCTAGCTGACGCCTTCCAATATGGCTTCCACAACAATAACAACACTGAAACCGTCTTGATTGCAGCCACCAATGACATCCAAAGCCTCCTCGACCAAGAAGAAGCAGAAGCTTTGATCCTCCTTGACATTTCCGCAGCCTTCAACATTGTTTTCCACAACACACTGACTGAAAGACTCCACCACATAGGCATCCAAGTGGATGCACTCAGATGGATCCCCTCCTTCCTCACCGGAAGAACCCAGAGGATCCACCTCTCACCAAGGAGCTCAACTGCATTGTCCCCAGGGCTAAGTCCTCAGCCCCACGGTCTTCAACGCATATATGACCAGCATCGTCAGATCACACGGTCTCAACATAATTTTGTACGCAGACGACACCCAACTCATCTTCTCACTCACCGACAAACCCACGACCGCGAGAACTAACTTCCAAAGATGCATGACAAACGTCACAGACTGGATGTAGAACAATTGCCTGCAGCTGAACACAGACAAGACAGAAGTACTAATCTTTGGCAATAGCAGCAACACAATGGATGACTCCTGGTGGCCATAAGACCTAGGACCTACACCCACTCCCTCCAACCATGCCCGAAACCTCAGAATCATCAATGACAACAAGCTCGCCATGAAATCACAGATCAGCACCATCTCCTCCCCCTGCTTCCTCGCTCTGCGCATGTTATGTAAGATCTTCAAGTGGCTACCCCTACACATGAGATGTACCATGACACAAGCCTTCATCACTAGACGACTGGACTATGGCAATACCCTATACGCAGGTATTGCTGCACACCTTCTACAGAGACTTCAGACCATTTAGAACACCACAGCCAGACTCATTCTCGACCATTACCGACAAACCCACATCACAACCCACCTCAGGAAACTCCACTGGCTCCACATAGATGATGGAAATTCAAGCTTCTGACCCAGGCACACAAGGCTCTACACAACCAAGGACGTACCTACATTAACCCCTGCCTGAGCTTCCACCAACCATCGAGAAGACTACGCTCAGCCTCCCTTTCACTTGCCCATACTTGCCGCATCTACCAAAGCAGATGTAGAGGACGATCCTTCTCCCACATAGCAGCAAAGACCTGGAGCAGCCTCCCCATGCACATCTGGGCAATCACCTCACTTCCAGAATTCCGTGTGGCCCTCAAGACCTGACTGTTCGAAAAAGCCTCCCAGGCCTGCAAGTGCCTGGATACCCTATCGGGGGATTAGCTGCGCTTCATAAATCCTGATAGATTGATGATATTCTCACTTTATTCATTTGCAGAGTGCTAAGTACAATCATTAAGCTGTCCCCAGTTTTTTGTTGTATTTGTATGACACTATTATTGGACAGAATAGGTGCAGATGATAATTCTTCTTTATAACCACAAGTCTATACTGTGTGCATCACTAATTCTCATTGACATATCTATCATTCTTTCTTGATTAAACCCTTTGCCTTTCGGTATCCTTTCCATTTTATCAATCCTTCTGCCCTCATTTCATCATCCATACAAGAAACCAAGGGGGCATCTAACCCTTTACATTCTGTATTATGAAGAAAAAAATAAAGGCTCTGGCAGGACAAATTTATCACAAACTTTTCATCAACAATAACACATAATTTGGTATTGGATATGTTTAACAATTTTCATAGAGTGCTTGAGTGCTTATATATGGATATATCCCACTGAACACCTCATAAAAATAATTATATCTAGTGTTAGTCCGTCGGTTTGCAGATAAATAAATAATAAATATAATCGCAGCTGTTCACCAAGGTGTAGCACCATAGTAAAATCAAACACACTGTATCTTTGCATCAATCAAAAGTGGATTCCTTCGTTCCTCAATCCTGCTAAGCCTCTCACTGCAAGATGGCAGAAGAAGGATTGATTCATGGGGAGCTGCCATTCAGTCGAAGAGGAAAGCTGCCATTAGTTTTGTTTATTTGTGTGGAGCAAGAGCGTACCCACTTTTCAGGTGGTGTGATGTTCTTAATATGCCAAATATTGCTTATTATTCACACGGTAAAGCCTCTAAGACCTTTTGATTCTTGTCACAATGGGTTATAGTGCATAGACAGCAATATAAAGTGTGGGTCAAGGCTTTGAAAGAGGATACATAGAATATTGTGAAAAGCATAATGAGGTGCTATGGCAGACGTGACATACTCGTGTTAATCTCAATTGTCTTAAGGTATCACTGAAGCAACAATAGAGATGGCACCGAGAATTCCTCTTTGGAAGCAGTTCACAGTGGAAAACATTGACCAGGAATAGAGTAACAGAAGGTAGTCTTCTCAGACTAGAGCAAATAATCATGTGAAATAGTGAGTCTGGATGTATGCTAAAGTTGGTTCAATGATTGGGCAAGAGACACTTTGGCCCTCTCCCTCTTGTAACAGTATACACATTCTAATGTTGTAGGTTGAATCCTATGCATCTGGGTATATGCACTTCAGAAATTGCTTCCTTGACCTGTTTAGCCCCACCTTTCACCCTAATTTATGGCACAGCATTAGATATGGTGACCTCTGTGAACAGGAAGATGTAGATCATGAATTCCTACACGCATCAGTTAATGTTTGCCTGGGAGCAGGGGAAGTGACAGGAAGTACTAAAGGAAGCTGCTTGCCTATTGATAAAAGCATGTTCCTATGTCCAACAGAATCTGTTGAGCAAGAATTCGGGCACTGTAGAAGTTCTTAGGACACTCTCTGATCAACTCTGGCAGATATAGGCCAACAGTTGACGGGAAACTTGTTTTGAGCCAGTGTGCCTAACAAGCACCCACAGGACAAAACCAGAGTATGAGTGCCATCTAAACATCTACCTATGACTTGTCTTGCAGGGATCAGAATTAGAATTTCCTTATTACCCGTCATTGTGCAGACCCATTTTTTAAACAAGGAAGAGCATACGTTCCAACAGAACTCTTTTGCCTTCATTAATGATTTTGTCCCTTCAGTACGGTGGCATCATTAAGCCTTTAATCTCTCACTGTCAAATAAAAGTTTACATGTTTAACCTATTATGAAAATTATCTAAAAGAAGCAATTCAAATCCAATTTTTGATTTGAAGAGTTCAAAACCCAGTCTGTAATCCTTGTGAAAAATGTCTTTTTGACAGCCTCAATACCCAAAGAATAATTATAAGCGATGTATTTTGGGGAAATTCCAGCAGGGGGTGAATGACTTTTGGCGATGAGCCACAAAAGTCAAAGTATGTACAATGCTACATACTCCCAGGCACATTCCTTATGTACACACTTTGTCAAGTAAAAGTGACCTTGTGCTTCTTTACTGTTGAAATGAAGTTTTAAAACTGCACACATATGTTGCAATGGAAGGCCTGGAGACATTTATTTTACAGGGCTACGTCTTTGAGTGGCATAATCAGTGTTGCAGCCCACTATTGCATTTAATTTACAGACCCTGGTAAATGGGGTACAATATACTTGGGGCATGCAAGTAAATAAAATGTGCCAATGAGGTGTATGCTGTTGTTGCCATCTTTAAAATGGGAGAGCACAAACACTTTACCACAATTAGCATGGGTAAAGTGTGCAAAGTCCAAATGGCCAACAAAACGGGTTCAGTAAAAGGTGGGAAAAGTAGGGGATGATCCTGCAGGGAAGGCAAATTTCCAACAAACTTGTATTTAGAAAAATGACCTTAAATGAATACACCATGATGTAGAATTGAAAAAAAACAAAAACCACCCTACAGAAAATGAGAACATCTTTGGCATCAGGTAAGTACGGATCTAGGGTGACACAAAAATGCAACCATTTACTCTAAACATAGCAATCCAGTTTGATCAAAGTTATTACCTTCGCAGTAAAATGTTTTTCTGGAGTAAAGATATCTCCAGTGGGGAAAACATGAAGATTATGTATACTGAGCTGAGGCAACTAGGTCATCATGTGTTAGCCCTAAACGCTGTGCAAAAAACACCCGAGTGGCTTACAGTATGCTGCAGAGACTGTATCTCAATTCAAGGTAGGGGGATACTTTTATTTACTTTTCCTCATCAATTATTCGCAGAATAATACATTTTCCAGAGCTTATACGAGTGCATTGAGAAAGCCATACACAGATTCTCAACATGGTCTAAATATGTCATACTGATTTCCTCTAAAGTGTTGCTGGAGCTTCAATTTTGGTATAAGAAGCTCCTGCTGAGACTTTGTCTAAACGCTGCATATATGTACCTTGATAATATGTTGGTAGCCAACATTGTGTAATCAATCTAAGGATAAGGGATATGTAAAAAAGTAATATTTCATTAGAATATGCTAACTAGTGCAATACAAAGGTGTCTTCTAATTGCTATGAATTGCAGCAACCCTTTGTCAACTAAGATTCTTCCAGGTTTGCAAATGTTATCTCTATTACAGGCTTTTTCTATTAGGATCTGTGGAACTCTAGCTATGGAGGGCCTTAACAGAATTGTACTGTCATTCCTCAGAAAAAATCATGCACCATGGACTCAGGATGGTGGTAGAGACAATCACAGTGTTTGGTGGCAGGCAGTTTCATTACTTCTCTTCAACTGAACAGGGTTTCATCCTTTTTTTCTATTTACAGGCATTAGTTTTAATGAAATAACTTCAGTAGGGACTTATGAAGTATGGTTTCTTCACATTCCTTGACAGATTTTCCCTACCTAATCAATAGCTATTTTTTACACCGCTTGCACATTTTCTCAGCAGTATGATGTTACCTAAATGTAATTACATCTGGTTCTAAACAACATAAACCACGACGGCCACCGTGGGGATTTCCTAGGTGGCAGAAAGTGTTCTTGCCTCTGGTGACACTACTTGTCGACTGAGTTCCTGCGACGGAACATCTTGATTTTCTGTTCTACTCTCTCCAAGATGTAGTTGCTGGTATTCTGCACTTTGTTTTCAGTTTTCGGTCAACCTTGAAAGATCTCCTGCCAGACTCTTCCTTTTTTTATAAAGATATATACAACTTGGCAAGTGAAACTCTCGGACATTTAATTAAGATGACTGGATTTTTCCCCAGGTCGAGATGCACGATTCTGGCATTAGTATTCCCAGGCTGGCAGTGTAGCAAACAATTTACCAATGGTTTTCTCTTCAGATTAAAATTATTCTTAGCCCACTTAGGGTATGTAATATTGGTATTTGACAGAAGAACACAGATTCTAATTTAGGATCACATGAAAGCCTCTACTAAATTGATATAAACTAAAACTCAGCTGTCAACGTCTTTGTGCCCACAGCTACAGAAAAAGGTTGCTAAAATATAAGGACAACGGTCCTTTCCCTCAAACCTCTTATGTAGAAATCCTTTTACCGGACTGTGGTGGTCTATTACTGTGAAAGTTAGCTGATAAGGTATCAGTTGGTAATACTGAGTTATCCTACACTGTCAGTCTGTCACCTTTCATGTCAGTAGCCATATAGTGAATTTTTTCACTTGGGTCAAAGAAAAATATAGCACTTTACACTCGCACATGGACTGGGACGCACAAGCAGGCTAAATACTAGATAGATGCTACATCTAAAGATTCAGAACCTCAGAAATAGAGAGGGGCAATTCAAAAAGATGAATACCCCTTCCAATAGAGAACATATGGTTTTCCTGTTTAAGCAGAAATTTAAAAGTGAAAGGCTTTGTAAGCTTAGAAAAGTTTATAAAAATGCAAGGAGTAATGGCAGAAAGTAACTTACATGTAGAGTTGTGGTTCAAATGTACAATGTCACTTCAGGTATTTACTGAGTGTTTATACCCTGATGTCACAGACATTAATGTAACAACTCATATAGTACTGTGAAAGGATCTACACTCTTCTCTAGTGGTATCTTATTGTACTTGAATAAGTTATTGTTGTATTTTATGATGTCTAAATGATGATGGAAGTGCTGACATTGTCACACATAGGTTTACTAAGGCAAGTTTTCATTTCGATGTTCTTCATTTATGAAATTTTCAACGTTAGGCTTAAGGCAACGCATGATCTTGTTCTGCAATGCTCTTTAAGTATTCACTTTAAACAATTATTATATTTTTTCTTACAATACTAGTTAGATACAAAGGTTATTTATGTGTGTACCACATTCTTTACGTCAACCATGGATCCAGATGTGTATAGAAATAGATGACCATATTTGGAATGCGGCCAATACTGCAAAGTCATACCTATATGTGAGATTCTAACTCAGAAACCTAGAAATCTATGTGACACCACTCCAAGTACATCACACCCTTCAATAAGGTCATATTGGAAAATCTATGGAGTTGAACAGTGTTCCATACAGGTAGGTACACATATACACGCAAAGTAACAAATGGTACCCACTCTGTAAGCAAGTAGTACTTTTAAAATACTCTTTAATATACAGCACCTCATTACTCACATGTGATCTCATCAGACATTGGACGGATTCAAAAGATACCATTGCAAAATACTTTGATGTTGGTGCAGAATTAATTTACTATATTTAGGTCCTTACTTATTTTTATATTTACTACACACAATTCAATAATACGTTTTTATATATGACCAATATTGGTGTCAACTTAAGCTGACAATAAGATGACATTATTATGAGACAGTGCTGTAACAAACAGAAACACTGTCATTCTTAAAAATCAATAAAATAAGTACAAGAATAAATAGATAATGAAACATGGAATATGTCATTGCTCAGTGAAGGGATAAGATGTCTAACTAACTCAAGGCTACACCACCTGTGTTTCCAAAGATCAGCAGAACATGACTAGAGGATGCTAACAGCTTGAAAACAGATCAATGTACCAGATATTTCTTGCCGATGTACGTATGTTGCTGCAGTTTACTGGCTGAAACCTTTGCAGAAATGCTTCATCCATCTGAGGTCAATAAATTACGTGCCATTGAACTGAATAATAGTAACACATGCTGTTTATGAAATAGCAGAAAGAGTGGGAGTAAACACCATATAAAGAAAATTATAATTTAGTCACATCCTTAATTTAGTTGTACTTAGTCCTTCAAAGGCAGCTTTTATATGAGAGATATTTGCAAAACATATTTAGTATCTATTAATTGCATTTACTGCTTTCATCAGTCCTTTGAATGTTATCTTGATACTAATGGCATTTAATGCTTTTAATTAGTTTTTACAAGTTCAAAAATCATTGCAATGGCAGTGAAGAAAGGTAAAAAGATTAAGTTTATGAAAGGGTAGACACGATCTTGGTTCTAGGTAAACTACTTGTAGGATATCACAATTGAGAACATTGGAACAATAGTGGTTCAAACGCATAAGGTAACAGATTCAATAAATGTGCCAATAATGGTACAGAAATAGATATGAACGCTCTAGTGCAGCTTCTGTTAAAAAACAAACCCTTGATTCCAAAACAGTGACAGAAAAGCAGTAACAAAATATGCATTTACTCCTTGTGAAATGTCGTAAAATGTTATTAACCTTGTCTTTTGTTTGCTGCATGTCTCTGCAGACCCACGGAGAGATAGAAAAGAGTGGTGTGCCTCTGAGCACCTCTCTCAGAGTTGCAGACAGTGCGATTCTGGGTGGTCTCACACTGTGAGTTAGTGGCGAGTATGTTTGTGGGCAAGGAGGTGGAGGGAATGCACAAATGGTGGCATGGGAGGAAAACCATGCGTAAGGTACTTGTTTAATAATATTGCTAGGGTGAGGATGAATGAAGAGGTTGGTATTATGCCAGCAATTATATTATGATGGGGGATTTGAAGGAGTATTTTTAAGGTTGGTTGGTAGAGTGCCTGAATGCCATTTTGGGGGCTTTGGGTGGTAAGGGGAAGATACTGGCAAGTGTTTGTAGAGAGGGTGGCAAAACATCATATGTTTTGGGATTGAGTAGCGTGAGGGGTGAGCATTTGCAAGGGTGCAGAAGAAGAGCGCAGGACAAGAGATTTTCTTTTAGGAGTGAACGTGGAGGGAGCAGATCTCCTGAGGGTGATGTGAGAGGGTGGCACTATACCAGGTACTTTAAGGGAGGGCTGAGGATTGTGAGGCCATGCTGTGTGGGATACTCCCAAGTCTTCTTTAACCCTGAACTGCTAAATTGAGTTGGGGTGAGGTGATTTGGGGGCCCATAATAACCCTAAAATGTTGGATTACTTGGTGACAATAATACAGATTTTTCCACCTCCGGGCTTCAAGTCATATTTTAAACAAATCAAGCTTTGTTTGTATTGTGTCATTTATTTGATGTTACTTGCAAAGGCTCAATGGAAAACAACTCCAGTTATTAACATCTGCCCATTATATTTCACATTTTAAAATTGACATTAATCGCCTTTACATCACATTAAACCAGTTTCAAGGCTTAGATCTGACAGTGGTAGAATCTGGACCACCTAAAAAGGGGTGTATACCTGTAGTCTGTAAATAAAGTGTTTCTGGAAATGAACAAAACAGAAACGAGTCACATTTTCGAGATCGTAAAGAGAAAATGTCACCCATACACCCATCTCTACCCTATTAATCCATCCAATATACCTTGTCACATATACACCCACACACATACATTAATTTGTATAAACACTCAGGCTCATTATTTAATGTATTCATCCATCCATACACTTGTGCATCTAACTACTTTTCTATGCAAGCATACCTGAACATGTGTTTTCTATGTCTGTATGCGTGTTTTGTGTGGCCTAGGGTACTACTATATGTACTCTTAGGGGCCGATAACGATGTTGCTTGGAAACTCTTCTGACCAAATCGTTTTCGGAATCGGAATCGTTTCCAACCAAATCAAGTTCTGTAAGTCCAACCAACCGAATACGATGCTTCCGAACATCATTCGGTCAGACTCACATTGACTTCAATGGAAGCCTGTTTTCTGAAGAAGAACACAGGCTCCCATTGAAAAAAGGGGTGGTTGGGGAAAACCTTGCACCCTGTGACGGGCACCCCATGGTGCCTGCCACATTGTGCATGGCTGTAAAGGGGGTCCCATGGGCCCCAACTGGAGGACTCCGGGTGAAGGGGGGCCTGCTACGTGTCCCCAAAGTCAGATTCCGATAGCCGTTTTGTGTTGGACAAACCGATTCGGAATGGCTGTTAGAACAGGACATCGTAATCGCTTGGTCGGAAACAATCTCCATAGAGATGTGCAATTCGACTCCAACTGCTTGGCCTGTCTGTTTGCAGACCTGAACCGATTCGGACAGCTCGAAAAGACTCCTTGCAACATAATCGGTCAGTCAGAAATGTATCAGCTTCGGTCAGAAACATAGGTACGAATCAGATTCTCCGAATCTAAATCCCGTTTGGAGCTTTTCCGAATGCCATCGTAATCAGCCCCTTAGTGTATGAATATGTTTTTCTGTGGATTGATTCCATAGACATGTTGATCTGTGTACATGGAAGCCTGTATTTATGCTGCCATGTTTTCTTGAATTACTTAAAGTTTATTGATCTGTACGTGCACAGATGCCTTTAGATGTGCTGCACCCTCTTGCTTTCTGTATTTACATTGTCATATATTCTTGCATGTCTCTTGCCACTGCCTAAAATCACAATAGAAAGACACATCTATTGGTTTTGTTAATGTTTTTTAACACTTAACCGGTCGCACAATCAACATTCCCTTCACCTCATTTATCCCTCCTCACTAAAAAAAAAATCCACAATTAATAATTTCAGACAATCCTTATCCCGTAAAATATACAATTGAATTCATTCAATACTCCTATCAGTATTTATCAGCAACAGTCAGAACATTTCTGGCAGATATAAGCATATTTTGTTCTCATTTTGAGTCACCATACCATTTTTTGTGCTGAGAAACTCAGTGACCTGGCAATGCTCCTCGTCCAGCCAAAGCTGCGTCGGTTGCCAAACACAGTACTTTCAATTACGATCAATGAGTGATGTGGCAGCACAATAACATTAGTGGTTTAAAAAGGGAGATGGCAGTGCTTATTGCCCAGACTTTATGGGCATGCCTCGTGCTCAGAGGATTATAAACCTGACTGGAAATAAATGTACATCGACGGTTGTTAGCTGACCTTCAAGGCATAGAAATAAAAAAAGGAAGTAACAAATTAGATTTTAGGAGCTCTTAATTTCAGACATTTCACTTTTAAATTGTAGACTAAGGTATTGGAAGCCCCCTGGGTTGTGTAATCAAGCGCCTTGTGCCTTTTGCCTTCTGCCTATTAGGATGCTGTGTGTAATATCGGCAGAGCAACTGATATGTAGCAGTGGAGTAGCAAATTATGTGGCAGGGTTGACTAAATAAGATGAGCAAGAAACACATTTATTTATGTTCAAATCTGCAGATTATGCAGCAGATGATGGATTATATGGCAAATATGGCAAGTCTACAATACTGCAGAAAATGCCACTGCCAATGAATCACATAATTCCAGTGGCCCTGAATATAGGTATACAAGTGAATAAAACACCATGTTGCTGGTTACACTATCTAATAAAGGAGGACCCTTGAAACAGTAGCACACCGCTCAATATATAAAAAAGAACATTGACTACACTTCCCTTCCACCTTTCAACTTCTTCTAAATTAGTCTTTAGGGGTATGTTCAAGTGAGCAAATTACTCGTTCCTTCAGAATCTGCAGGAACCACACAGTGGCTGGTGACTAGTCGACAGTATAGAAAAGCAAGTAGGTTCAGAACTATTGAATTTCAACTGCTAGTCATGCAGGTCGAGAAAGCAAAAGACACACAATTGATGGATGGAATGCAGAACAAATCAGAACATTCACCCCAGTCAAGAGATCTTGGTTAAATTCATCATTCTTTTGCTCACCATGCCACCCCAGTTTAGACCTGGCCATATGCAAATCACTCTTGAACCTGTGCCTCATGGGAACAGTCCAGCCCGAACTGCCAAGCCAGGTCCTCCCTGGACCGGAAACAAGCATCCTAGGACCGGTTTCACCCTTCTTCAGCCAGGATAGCTTGATTCCAGTGGCACAGCGAACCCAGATCAGTTGACTGGGGGTGAGTGCTTGCAATGTTCAACACTCCGTCCATCATCCCCTTTGGTTTTGCTTTGTTCGCCCTAAGTTGGCAGGGTATGCCCAGACGTGGGTCCCTTGCACACTTTGCCACTGGAATCAAGCTAGTGTGGCTGATGACAGCTTATTAGCCAGAAACCGGTCCCAAGATGCTTGTTTCCGGTCCAGAGAAGACATGGCTTGGCCGTTCAGGCTGGACTGCTCCCATGAGGCACAGGGTCAGACTGATTTGCATATGGCCATGTCTGAACTGGGGTGGCGGAGTGAGCTAAAGAATGATAATGGATTAAACGCAGATCAGTTGACTGGGGGTGAGTGCTTGCAATGTCCAACACTCCGTCCATCATCCCCTTTGGTTTTGCTTTGTTCGCCCTAAGTTGGCAAGGTATGCCCAGGCGTGGGTCCCTTTCTCACTTTGCCACTGGATGCAAGCTAGCCTGGCTGATGACGGCTGATTAGCCAGAAAACGGTCCCAGAATGCTTGTTTCCAGTCCAGGGAAGACATGGTTTGGGAGTTCGGGCTGGACTGTTCCCATGAGGCACAGGGTCAGACTGATTTGCATATGGCCATGTCTGAACTAGGGTGGAGGAGTGAGCTAAAGAATGATGATGGATTAAACCCAGATCAGTTGACTGGGGGTGAGTGCTTGCAATGTTCAACACACTGTCCATCATCCCCTTTGGTTTTGCATTAGTAATGCAGGTCGACACATCAGGTTGCTTCCCCAGAATGTTTAATCAATTATCAATTCAAGCAGGCAATTAACAATTGACCACATGACTACTCAAGCTATGCACATCTACTTGCATATGAAAACACTCACGTGTATTGGCAATTAAGAACCTTTTGGGACCTTAAAAAACCAGTTCAAATATCTACTTGCTCAGAAGCAGTTTAGATCAAGTATAGCAGCATTCCAATCAAGAAAATGGAACTCTACCATGGCAATAAAGAGGCTGAATAATATGCTGATGGTTGCACAAGTGTAGCAAATGTTAACCACAATCATGACGGTGAAATTGATATGTGGAGGAAGAAACATACGGGCGAGCAGGCTATGGCGACTGAGTTAGGAGCCAAAACAAAGTCAACAGGGAGATGATAGACATGGGTAAATACACAGTGGTATGTACCTAAGTGAAAGGGGATATTTACATATCCGAGAGTTGCTGAGGAAGATAGGGAGATAAGAGATACCCACAAACAGACTAAGATATATTTATTAATGTTTGTATGGGCACTAGTGCAGCACAATTTTGTGCTGCGCTCATGGACGTTATTATTGCATGCTAAATTGCCTCTATGTTTATGGTTATGTGCTACACAAACGCTCCTGCAAAAAATTAGTAGAGTGCTTGAAGACTGCAAAGAGAATATAAAGACTTCAATACTTGTTTATATCCCCAAACCCTTGTCCTTCTCAGTCGGAGCAAGCTCAAATTTTAATAAATGAACAGCAAGAAGATGAAAGGTGTAGAAGACGACAGAGTTTTTGCGTGATGGACACCTTTCTTATTTTGTTCTTCTACATAAATAAGGCATTTGAGACCAAGAAAGAATACAGAGAACATATACAAACATATAATCCCTTATACTCTTTTAGTGTTTTGTTGAAAATGGTACATTTTCATTAGATTTTAATAGCTGTGCTAAAAACTGAAGGACTTTAAATGTTTATAGAGAACAAAACCTGCCATATAGAACAGCTCTTAAAGCCCTCTGTAGCACATTCATACAAGTCTTCATTAAATCACTAACCATAGTAACAGAATGGTTTATTGGGCTTAAGAACCTGGGAACACGAGTGTGACATGCTTTTGAGTGGACGGAAACAGGCACCAAATTGATGGAAAGTAAATCATGCTATAAACCACCCACTAGATCTAATGCGTTACTGACCTTCCATTGTAATTTAAAACATGAAAGGAAAAGTATTTATTGTATACATGGATATGCAGATCTATAGTCTGAATAAAACTTTGAGGCTTCCCTATAGATCAGTTTCACCCTGTTTCTCTACACTGCTATGCCCTCTACAGTTATGCTATGTTATGTCTATTTGTAGAGCCCACTAATCACCTGTGAGGGTATCCAGGTGCTTTGACAGGTGGTTTAGCAGCTGTCTCCAAGCAGAGATTATTCGAAGAGCTGAGTCTTCAGCTTCTTGCAGAACTCAAGAAGTGATGAGGAGGCTCTGATGTGATATAGGAGGTGGTTCCATGCTTTGGGGAAGATGCCAGAGTAAGTGAGACATCCAGCTCTGTTTTTTGTACATGTGCTAGTGAGAGTTTGGCTGAGCGGAGGTTTCTGGGAGGTTGTGTAAGAGTACGGGGCTATTGAAGGACACAGGCCTATCTTGTGTAATGCTTTGTATGTGTTTGTGAGGAGTTTGAACTGAGTGCATTGGGCAATGGGAAGTTAGTGTAGCTCTTTGGGGGGGTGGGGTGTGGCATGGTAGGTTGAGGATGAGTCTTGCAACAGCGTTTTGGACGGTTTGGTGCCTGTTCAGGAGCAGTTTGGAGATTCATACGTTGTCATTGTCCAGTCTTCTGGTTCCTAAAGCCTGTGTGACCATTTTCCTAGTGTTGTCTGGTAGCCACTTGAACATTTATCGCAGCATCCTCAGTATGTAGGCACATGCTTTTTCTGACTCTCTATTGACTGGACCTCCCTCCCCCACCAGTCTTAAAACCCAATTTTCAAAGCTTCTACCCACCCTTGTTTCTCTTCTACCTGCTCCTCCATTGCTGCCCTTTACTTCCACCCTCAATCTAGGTTGTGCGCTTGCTCCTGTCAGCCCTTTCACCTCACCTTCACCAAGTCTTCCCCCTACCTACAAGTTAAGACAGGTTGCCTCTTGAAATCTGCCATAAATAAAAACAGCACAAGTTGGAGAAATTGCTATGCTGACAAGGAAGGTGGATCGAGCTGCATACTATTCAAAAGAGAAGCCCAGTTATCCATCAAAAGCACTGATAGCTCATGATTTGCCCTCTTGATGAATCTTTACATTTCCTTTATCACTTTGCCTTTACAGTCATCATTGCTCAGAGATGCAAACAATTTCTGAAGTCCTCTGATCCCATGTACTCATTAGGGTAAATTCTGTGGGGTAAAGGACTTCATTCCTACATGCGTAAACCACAATACTAACAATTGTCAGTTAGGGTCCCACAGGAAAATTCACTTCATTTTATTAAACATTACTGACTGCTACATAGGCACATCACCCAATCCCCTATTTTGTGATACAGTCTAGACAACTGGTAGTCAATCCTGCATTAATACAATATATTTACCAGGAGAAGCAATTAAAACAAGGCAATTTCAAATACTGTTAATAATTTCCAAAATCTCTTCATGTACACTAAATGCATTGAAAGCTGCACCTGGATGAGGATTCTTTTCGCATACCGTTCCTATCACATAGCTATAGAACAACTGAAATTTGCCATCAATTTTGAATCTGCAAAAATGGAGATTTTTTTAGATAAAATAAAAAAGAGTTGATCTATCACAGATTGTGCATAAATTGTCAGGTTCTACACATGGACACCATAACCATATACTCCTTAGGAGTAACCTATACAGATATTAGAACCAGTTCAGACTTAAACACTAAAGGCCTGATTATGACTTTGGCGGTGCAGCACCGGGCCTGCCCTGCCGCCGCACCGCCAAAGCTGTCGTCAGACAGCCCACCAGATTAGGGTTTTCCTCCTGTCTGGTGGGATTTTTCTGGGCGTCCCCACGGCAGTGCCTCTAAAAACAGTCACCGACTTGGGAACACCAAAAACTGTTCCTGCATGGCATGGAATGAAAAGTCCATGCCATGCAGTAACTGGTGTGCATGCATGGGCCCCCCTGTGTTTGCTCTTTGCCAGGGTTTTTATGGAAGAGGAACCGCCTTGAAAACCCTGGCGTAGAGGAAACTCCCAATATGTTTGGCAGGACATTGGCAGTCCTTCCAAGCATATTGATGCCCTACACCACAGCAACACCACCAGGGAACGGCGTTTCCCTGGTGGCTGCGGTGGGGCTGTGAGGGTCCTTCCACCCAAATCATAATTGGGTGATGAGGAGACCGCCGCTCCACAGTGAGTCTGTTGGTCCGTGGACCTCCAGACTCGTAATCAGGGCCTAATTGTTAGGTCACCATGTACAACCATGATAATTTTCGTGGGCATAGTGATATTCTCCATATACAACTCATGATTGAGCCACATCATTTAGGTGTTTCACAAGATTGGTAAAGGAGCATTGGTTGGCAAATTGAATATTAAGTCTGCTTTGAGATGCCTCTAAGTCCAAACTGAGTATTACCCTTTGCTGGAATTTTTTATTTAAATGATTCAATTTGGGCAATTACAGGAGCAAAATGCAGCGGCGGTCGGCTAAGATAAGTGTGCTGGGTCGGGGCAGAGCACGGCAATGGGGGAAGCTGACAGATGATGGAATATGTATTATTTATTTATTTAACTATAACTATTCCAAAGTCTGTCGACTTCCCCCTCTCCCACCTTGCCCCATCCCCACCGCGCTTACCAGAGCTGCCCGCCGCTGGCTAAATGTTAGTGGGCTGTTTCAGATCACGGCCATATACCCAGCGATTCATCATGTTTATTTTACTGGCAGTAAGGAGGGTGACCTTCTATTCAATTATGCTCCAGAACTTATGTAAAGGCTCTGATGATAGACCAAGTCTTATAAAATAGTGGAAAGGTATGAGCAGACTGGATGGTCTAAAAGGATTTACGGGAAGATTTTCATGTTGAGTAAATCTACTCACAGGAGTGGAACAGGCATGAGGTGAGTAATCCTAGACATGCTCTGTGAGTTAGTGTACATCAATAACCTCACACATTTGGGTATCAACAACCTCACACATTTGGGTATCCACAGACTCCTCTATGACTCCTTCCCATCCTGGAAAAGGTCAAAAGTGCATTCATGGCAAAAGGAGGAGTAAATCTCAGAAAAAGGTAAGGAATTTACTCCAAATAAAGGCAAGTCCCATTCCAGGGTGCAACAATAATTGGGAAACATACATCATTGGTGGCTGGACCAGGGCTAAATGTTTTTACAAGGGTCAAATAGATTTCCTTGACAAAGAAAAAAAAGTTAGGAGGATTATTTCCATAAATTCGAAAGATTTTCACATGAGCAAATCTGAACGTGAAAGTAGAAATTTCCAGGCGTGTACATGGAAATCTGTGACTGTTCCAGTGTTACTGGGATGTTTTTTGAAACATTTGTGAGATACTGAAAAAAATATAAATTTGCAACCATGCAAGATTGTCGATCTCCATATGTACAATCAGTACCTTTGTTGGTGTATTTGTCAAAAAAACAGACTAGCTTGCTATGGACATCATTTTGGAAAGCAGTGATAGTTAATGAAACTCCAGCCCAGTGTGTGTTTCTGTCTACCTGCACAGGGCCTGTGGTAGCCACACTGAGCCACAGTAGCCATTCCATACTACTAGTTTCTGTTGTTTTCTTCTGGCCTTTGTCTACCTGTCTGACAATTCCAAATTGATGTCTTATGTATCGAGGACCTTGCCTCTGTAATGTAATGACTGGAAAGAAAAAACAGCAGTTATTTTCTATTTTCTACAAAATAGAGGCTGATGTTGGCCATTTCTCTTCAATCTTGTGAATTTCCTCGAAGAACTGCCACTAAAGCAATTCACGGAGCAGTATGCCAGTGAGACTATAAGATCAAGAGAGTTTACTGCAATTTTAGACATACTGGGAAACAAACAATGGTAAATGCAGGCCATGAAATAAGGTTGAAAGAAAGATAAAGGTTTTTGTTTTTATTAAAAAAAAGTCTTGCTTGTTTCGTTCTTTGTTCCTACATAGCTTTATACACAGCTTTGTCAAGGTTTTTCAGAACTGAATAATTAATTGGTAAAATGTTGTAAGACTTCAATCATACAATGTACGACATGACGTAAACTATTCAAGTGTAAAAGTATGCACCACAAAAGATACAATTTCCAGATATAACATTTCATGAAATATTGTTGTTCTTTAATTTATATACCACTTGAACATTTAAACATTTAGTAAATACTTCACACAGGCTCAAAATGCACTGGACCTGTGTTGCTATACCTTCTTTGACTTAATATTGTAAGAATTAGTCTGCTTGTTTAGATGTACATACAGCTTCTGAGAATTATAATTTTGGGGTTGTCAGTTGAGTCAGGCAGCTTCTAATCTTACCTATCTGGTCCAATGTGCTTCTGGGCATACAAATGAGGTTAAATTACCAAATGCCACAAATGGAACGCATATTCCGTTGTCTATGTTATTGCTGAGTTTCAGTAGGAAAGACTAGGTGTGATGTCATGCCAGCATCTCCTGCCATGAAGAATGCAAAAAGGATTTACTGAAGGAAGCAGGCTTTCAAATCAATGTCCATGCCTCCTTTTTGCTTGTGGTCAAATACCAGTTTGCTAATTTCCTAAATATGGCTTTTATACTTGCAGGTTAGATGAGAATGAGCTTAGTCACAATTTCCCTGCACAGGATCAGCCACTACATCACTACTTTAGGGCTTAGAAAAACACAGCAATGAGGACAGCAGCAAAATGGACATCACGGCAACTCAAATGTGTATCCAAGCAGCGGAATCTGAACACTCTTAGGGTTTCTGTACTATGCAACATAATGCAACGATGTATTTATACATTTTCTACAGCGCACACTCCGTAACTGAATTGCTTCTACCTTTTAAACTGGTTCTAAAGTGCTAAATTGCTTCGAAATAGCTTCTAAACTCGATTTAAGCCCAACTGTTTTACCCCATTATGGGTCTTGCCTTTCCTCTACACAGTTATGCTTTGCTTTAAATCTTAGAGGATAGCTCTGCACAGAATCCTAAAAAATGACAGGGAATGTATCTGGGCCTCAATCATAGAAAGGGCACACTGTCCCTGTCTGTGTCAGATGCACCCTTGAAATGGGTTGCCTGATGCAGACCGGGAAAGAGGGCCCTACCATCATGAATTGTCTGCCCCCAGGATGGCCACAAACTCACGGCTGTCCTGGGGCAACACATTCAATAAAGTAAGTCGCTTACAATCCGCTCCGTGTTTCACAATGCAGGTGGCAGCTACCTGCACTTTAAAGAATGGACACAGACCCTCCTGTTGCCCAGTGCAGTGAGCCACTGCACATGCCTGCAGGGAGATATCGGTGGGGGGGGGGGGGTCCATGGGACCACTTTGATCCCTCCAGAAAGCTGCCCTCTTAACGATATGTTTGCTTCTGAGCCTGAACCTGTAATAGGGAATGGGCACAGGGTCAAAGCAATTTCCTAATTTGCATGGAGGAACACTCCCAGGTACACGAGTAAAGCGCCTCTTAAGATAGTGCAGACACTACATGTGTGCAAGCACTATTAATATTAGAGACGGGGCTACACAAAATTCTGTAGCCCCTCCTAAAATACCATAGTGGTCTGGGGTCACAAAAAGTGGATGCACAAACCCATTGCACACTTGGGGCAGTATGAAATATACATCCCCTGGTGCTGACATTATGTATACATTCTCAGTTAAAGTGGGAGCCTAGGAGTCCTTCCAAACAACCTGGTAAACCTGTTAACACCATCAGACTACTGAGTCTGAAAGGAGACATACCCACAATCCTTAATATGCAGCTGTACTGCAGAATGACAAATGCCATTAGTGCCGCTATGGGAGGAGGTATCTCATGTGCTATTTAGATGCACTGAACAGGATCTTCTCCAGACACTGGGGGGATCTATTGCCAATGATAGCTCTCATTAAGAGTCAACTTTAATGGTGTCTGGAGTCTCCCAGGCCTTGTGCCTCACTGAAAACCAACCATTCTCCAACAGGAATTTGTAATGAAGCCTATGCACACTTGTGCCAAGGGATGACTATATATACCAATCTAGTGTCTCCAGTGTGAACAGCTCTTTCTATTCCTGCTTCCACTTCTCACTGCCCGACTGATTTGCTCTCCATTACAAATGTTTGTTTGAACAGGGCAATATTAATCTACATTTTAAACTGTGGAAACACATTTGCTAATGCAAGACTTGAATACAATGCAGTATATTTGAACCTTTCTGTGTTGTTTGCAGACTGTTTTCCAGACGTTTGAACATTACTCCATACACTCCTCTTAACAACAAAAATACATTTCTGTAAGCATTTAAATTGAAATATTCATAAACATTCAAATGCATTTGCATCTGTTGCTAACACTACCTGGACAGAGGGCAGTGTTATTGCAAACCCTTGATTCTCTTAGAGGGCCGCTGCAGTGTGTCCCGTAAGGTGGTACACAAGCTCTGGTTCGCACCTGCGACCCTTGACCACAAGTAACTGAACATGAACTCCACTGGGACCACTCCTCAACACCAGTTTCACCTGTATACAAGACAACAAATAAAAAATGGATACAGCCATGAGTGGTAATGCAGCACTCCATTAGAACTTTCAATATGTAAACATGCAAGCAGCTTTGACGGACATGCACAACAAAGACCATGCAGATCATTACATGACTTTCAGTACTTCAGTATGCTCAATAAATAAACCCTGCTGGTCACAAATCAAGCAAAAGCACACAAAAGCACAATAAAAAATGACTGATTGTTTTATTGAGATTGTTAATTGTTTTGTTTGGTGTGCTCGCTAATTTGGCAGAAGGATATGGCTCTCTTGATGATATGAAATAGCTTATCACAACAGAATACACATCTGTTATATCACACGTCTGTTTTTATTTTAGTTTTAAAACATTTTTGTGACTGATTATTGGTGGGCACTCACGGATTGCTACTCGGTCACCACAAAGTGTAAACTTAGCTAAATAGTGATGTATTTTTGTAAAATGCTGGTGATGCAAGCACATGGGAACTTGTTAATGATCTTCACACCTTCCAGGATTTCCACATTAAAACGTACACAATAAATTTACGCGCAATGGATCTTAATATAGTTAATTTGCATATTCTTCGGATTTATTTTTAAAACTCCTACTGTGGATGGGCAAAGACCCTTAGAGAGTAGTCATGTGCTTGAATATACAACCAAGTTCACACCTCCTACTTAATAGTTCTCTGTAAATATGAGGGCCTTAAGACACTCACACCCCTGCAGTCATACAATCACAACTACTCAAGAAGTGTTCTCACATGAACAAATAAAAGTGACAATGAACCATCTCATGTCTCACTTTATACAAACAACACAAACAGTTGGGAGTTTTAAAGCGTGTAAAAATAATATGATTATATTCCCTGTTAATTATAGAATTGAGAAAATAATAAATTATTGCACCGATCCATTCACTACATTTTTGTTGTCCATGAGCACTTTTCAGCTGAGATCAGAGGAGGTAACCTGGCAATTAACACACACTAATGGCATGTGAATATCATCCGCTATGAAACTTCAGCAAATTAATGACTATAATTCAAAGATTTCTCCACAATGCATACCAGGAGATTTTCAATTAATGTGTTAAATGGTGAAAGTATACAAGAAAAAAAATAGCATCTTTAACTTGACCCCGTAAAAAGCACTTCTAAGGAATCACAGACTGCATCTGATTATTTAAGGTCTGATGGGTAGTAAAGACTGTATCCCAAAGATGTCAGATCAGTTGTACCCGATGTGATATTGTTGCCACACTTTGCTTCTGTTGTTCAGGGGTTCATAAAATGAGTCAGACAGAACTAAGGAATGCATGTCAGAATAGCAGTAGTTGTGACTCTTTCTTCCATTGGTACAAAAGCTACACACAATGAACAAAATGAGTATTAATGAGAGAAGGTTAAAGTGACAATCTCCAAGAAAGAATCGTCTGCTAATGGTATGATTTGTAAAGTGAAAACATGTCTCGGCAGTGCTTGATCAGAAAAGGCCTCCATTCCAACCTCACTCAGAAAATAATACTACTCAGAAATATCAGATCTAAAGATCTGCATTCATGGTGACTCTGCAACTTAAATAAAAGGAATTGTCCTCCCCAAAGAGACAGAACACAAGATTTAATGGTATTGGTGGACCTTGACAAAAAACTATATTGTTTGATTTTACTCAAGTGATCTCTAACTTGCTGTGGGCGAAACCTCATACTACCACCTTTTATACACAGCCTTTACCTTACAAAATGAATGGAATTTTGATAATTATGCTCGGAAAATTGATGGTTAGCCTCTTGAAACTACCAGTGAAACCCACATTGTGTAGGCTGTCGCTGGCTGCCAGTTTATACATTTTATTTCCATTTTCTCTGTCATGTATGTCCTTTCTTCATTGTCACTCTTTCACAATGTAGTTGGGCACTCCAGCGGAGTGTATGGGACATACAAGGGGCATGCAGAATACAAAATGCACCTAGTGCTACATGAAACCACTTTTCGGCTTTTCTTGCTGCAACTGTGTTTGAACCAGGATGTCCAACAGATACATCAGCAACAGCACTTGGAGTAGTGCTCCTGGTACATCACTGCTCCTCTCTAATTCTCAGGGGGCACACCAGTGGAAACGTAGATTTATGCAAGATAGGGTTCAGACGAACCCATGTCTTTTTTCTGCGTAAAGAAAATTGCACCTTTGTTTTGTCCTACATAGTCTGGATTGGAGAAGGCGTTTCTCCAATGCTTTAATGTTATGCTTTCGGATATTATCTTTTGCAACCACTAGCACCTAAATCCAACACCCCAGTTTATCTGTTCATTATTTCCAGATTTGTGAAATGGAATCCTACCTAGTGTCAATATTTTGCAATTCCCATTAAAATACTTAGCAAAGTGAAACACTTTGGAAAACATGTTTCATGGCACTTATTGAACACAATTTGAACAAAATCAAAGTACAGGTAGCATTGCATATCATGTTTCATTATACCTATTTACTACTGCTACTGATTATTGTTTTATAGGTAACTTTATCTGGGACTATAAAAGCAATATAACAACTTCTGACCTTGTAAAATTGCAACTTTTCTAATGAGCGCAAACATAAAATTCAAATTGTCCCCAAGCCCAATTTAGCAGAATATATTTGTCATTGCCAAACAAACCATTATTTATGTGGAAATCTCTGTAAACCATGGCAGTGAAGAAGATGAGATAAATCCATTAATTTGAGGAAACATTTTTTTAATTGAACTTAATCACTGAATGCACATTGTATGTGTTAGATAAGGATGAACCTACAGAAACTTTGGTAAGTTTAGTGATTCCCACAAATGTGGTTTGTTTGGTTATGCCAAATATGTGGTGATCGGCCCTATGTGAAATAGCTTACATATGGACAAATTACTCCTACAACCACTCTGTCAAAGAGTACAAGACAACTTAACTTTTGGGCTGTTCCTTTTTTATCCACATTCTGATAGAAGAAACCTGCCTCTAGCTTCCAACCACTCACAGCGTCGTTTCTATGCCAATTTACTAACAACAGTATCCTTTATAAAGGAGCTTTAAACAACATCTCTTACTGCAGCAGAAGTGTCTCCTGAAGCGTTTCCCCTACATATGAAACAATGTTACACCTGTAACAGCAGCATCACCTGCAGTGCAATCCAGGCACATTGTGGCTGTTTACTGTCTTTTTTGTTCAACGTAAATGTGTCATTGCTGAGTTTCTGGTAATGTTAGTGTTAGTGATATGCTGCTCTAATTTATATTTTTAAAGACCTTAAACTAATTTTATTTTGTAGTGCTTCCAGATCCATTGAAATTCTAATTGAGTGATATTCAGAACAGCAATGTAGGCATGCCATTTGATCGGCATTAGAAAACAATTCCACCCTTACACACCCCAATCTTGAATGAGAAAATAGTTTATTCTCTATGACAATTAACAGTGGTTAATTTGTGCTGGTGTTTTCCAGTGCTCGACACCGGCACATATTTAAGGCAGTCCACTTCTTAGTGGCGTTGTCAGTCTGTATTTTTTTATAAAAGTACACAAGCAAAGTGTTTAACAATGAGACATATGATTAAAAATAACAATACTAGGGTGCTCAGCCTATTCTTACAGCTTTGGGTCACCGAACACAGTCCAGATTGTAACATTTGTAGGGCTGCAATGGCAGGTACATGTTATTGGTACTAATATTTGGCAGGGCTGGCAGGGGCTTGAAATGGCAGAAGCAGCAGTGGTCTCCTGGCACTTATTTTATTTTACAAATAAAGCCCTGTGACAGTAGTATCATTAGACCCCCTTTTGACATTGCTAAGATGGATGCCAACAATTAGTGCCTGTCATACTACTATGAAATGCACTAAAATCATTGACCAATGTCATGTAGGTCAATGACAAGAAATCAGATCACTAAGAATCTCAGGTGAGATGTACTAAACATTTTTATGGTCGCAAACCGACTCCTAAAAGGCCTTTTTGACTCCATACCTCATCGCAATTCGGACGGGTTTATTGTAGGAAACCCATCCAAACAGTGACTCAATAAAGATGTGTAAATGTTTTGTCAATGTTTTGTGACGACAATCTGGTCACAAACCATTGAAAAATGACCAACCCCAGACTTGGGGTACTAATGCATTCACAAAAGGGAAACAATCCTCTTGGGACCTCTTTTGCTTTGTGAAAATAAAAAAGATTGTTGAGGAGTGGGATGTGGTCCATGGGGCCACTGCCAACTCCCCAAAAACTTTTTTCACAAAAATAAACTTTTCACAACACAACACCATTTCCTTTATGGAAAAAAGTTTACATTGTTGAAAGGTGATCATGGTGGCCTGTTGAGCCATTGCAAGCCATTGAAACTGTGATGGCTTCCAAATGGAGTGAAATATAATTTGTGACCAATCTCATTAATATTCATGAGGTAGGTCAGATTGCGACCCACTCCAAATCAGAGTTTAGCAAACCGACCTAGTAGAACTTAGGTTGGTTTGTTAAATTCTATACTGGTAGCAAACATACTGGTTGCAAATTACATCCAGATTTTTGTGACCAGTAATTAGTACATGGGCCCCTTATCTCTACTGACCGTAGCTGGACGGAGCATGCCATATGGACATAAATCCCTCTTTCTTCCTCTATAGATTTTTCAAATAACATTTTCAGTTATTTGAGGGAAAATACCCAAACATTAGGATTTGAAGGGTTCACCTGTGAAAATGGCACCAAGAAGATTTTATAACTAATAGGTGATATGATACACAGGTAAATATGTGAATTAATGGCCTCACATATTCATTTTACATTAACGTGAAATCTCTCTCTGACGTCTGCATAAGATTTGCCTTTCGATCGTGAGAATATATGCAATATAGCAAACAATGGGATTTTTACTAAATAGTATAAAACCTGTTGTGTGTGTTTTTTTACTGATGAGGTTAGGCAACACCTAACAGACCATAAGCACACCTTTATGCCATTGTCTGCATTAGACTGAAAAACATTACAGGACACTGCAGTGATAAAACCCTACTAGCATGTTCTTGGCAAGACAGAGCAGCTCTTGGGTCGGTATTGCACTGCAAAAAGCCAAGCATTCTTTTAATTTATCCATGTTGTTGTGCTATTTCACAGAGTGTTGGGAGCAATTTACATCTGCCTTCAGCTGTAAATCAGACCTATGGCAAGGAAGCAAAGCACAGCAAATCACATCTGTCAACCCTTTAACGCTCTGCTCCCTGTAGTGGCTATGGACTCCAAAACTGCTTCGCTTAGCATCGTTCTTGGGAGCCATTTCCAAGGTAAGTGCATTGCAGCTGAGGACGAGACACTCGTAAACAATGCATTTACATTTTTGCTTAATTGAAGAAACTTAATTAGTGCTCTGATGAGAATCTGTTTTAAGGGGTAATTATAGGAAATAAAACATGTTTGATTGTCGGAATTTTACTTATAATAAACAGCTGACATCATAATACTGTTATCAAAATGTCTTTGCTGCAATTCTGTCCACCATTACTTTCCAACTATGCAGTTTAAATGTGATAACCCACGCCGTGATTTTTAGTGAACAAAATCGCAAGTTGCAGGCACTGCACAATGTGCGACCTGTCATTATGCAGGACCAGTGTGGTTGCTGCAATAAAAAAAGAAACTAAAATAAATTTGAAATGCAACATACTCATGTATAGCTAGAAACTATTACTTAATTGGGTCTGATTCCTCTTAATAGTTAGATTGGGACTGTTCTGTATTGATAAAGATTTAGTATTAAGTAATGAATGTGAACTAAAAAACTTGTAAGTGATTAAATATCAGCTAATCTCGAACCTTTTTTTTGTTTTTTTAAAGTCAATGATATTACTATGCAATAAATGTGAAATAGTATATATTTGGTGTATATTTCATTGTTTGAAATATTTCTCTATTTTGATAGTAAAATAAGTGTTTATTTGTGTTAAATATAAATTCCAGTTTTACCAAATATAATTTTTATTTCACTCTAGTTCATGCCCTTAAGAGGTGTGTCAAATTTAGCTTTAGCTCTGACCCTTTGTTGAAACATTGCTGTTCCCTGAATAGCAAGGGTATTTCTTCCATTTCAAACTAAAACTATTTTATACTT
Organism: Triturus cristatus; assembly: GCF_964204655.1. Classification (NCBI taxonomy): domain Eukaryota; kingdom Metazoa; phylum Chordata; class Amphibia; order Caudata; family Salamandridae; genus Triturus; species Triturus cristatus. The sequence continues at coordinate 495,532,467 of NC_140589.1, read as the reverse complement.
TCCTAGATCTTCCAACATGTACACCAAATTTGAACATCTTCCTCTAATCCTGCATTTTAAATATTTTTAGGTAAGACTGTAAGTGTTTGAAGAAAAAAAAGCAAATTAGAGGCACCAAACTTGTGTGAGCATCTCAGCTGTCTGATCAGCCGTACATTTTCTGTACTCACTTTGTTTTATACATTTTGGACAGGTTTACCAATTTTTGCTCATGATTCAGTCTGGCCGTGTCTATTGGACTTACTTATTCAGAAATTGGGGGCTACTATTTTTTAGTCAATATGTTTCTCCATTGACTCTGGAGTGGTTATTGCAGTAACTTCCGTGCTAATGATATAATCTAAAGGGGCTAGTGGCACTAATATGGATATGCAAAAGGATTTATCCAATATCACAATTGAAATTATATGACTAAGCCTAGACTTGAGATTTATATGACTGAGGTGCTTGAAAGCTATTTCATTCAGCATGCTTTAAATGTGATTGATCAAAACTAATTGCTAAATTGTTAGAGTACACAAATGTTTTAACCCGCAAGAGCACATTGGAAGTCATACACTCATGTAAACAATTCAAAATTCGTTTTTTGAAAAAAAAAACATTTATTCTAGCTATACAGTCTACGTAATGTTCACATTCACAAATCACGACTTTGCACTCCATTCACATCTTGGCTACTTTATTTATGGACTTTACTGGTGGAAAAAAATAATATATGGATCAAAAAATATTTTAGCTATGAAAAAAATGGACAAATATGCAAAAGGATTATGGAAACATGCAGTGGCTTTTGCTAGAATTAATAACAATAAGTAGAAAAATGTAACTAATGTATTACCAGTTTGTGCCATAAATTTAGCAGCATCAGCTTGCTCCTGAGGGACCCTTTGCTCATGAACAGATCGAGGTCGCTGACTTTTAATTGTATGATCTCCCATCATTCCAAATTCTAAAGACAGAATAAAGGTTTATGAAAGCTTGTGTGTAGACATTTCTCAATTTGTACAGTACCGTTTCATGCAATATGTTCCTGAACATAAGTTGAGCCAAATGGCAAGTATACAAAAATGTTATCACTACATTAAACATGGTTTTCTTCTCTACGCTAATCTAGCTTTAGTATATTAACATATGCAACACCATTTTCTGGAAAACAAAAAGAAACGAAAGTATGTATAGTGAATACAACTTTTATTTCAGCAGCATGAAATAAACAACTTCAACCCTGAGAACTCAAACTGCATGAGGGAATTTATAAATGTATAGAAAATGTACAATCTGTGGGACGAATATGTGAAATCTTTATGAGAATTAAGGAACTTAGTTACTGAAGATGTGTCACATAAGAATCATTTCGCACGGTGGACACATTAAAATCCACTTTGTGTTGTTTACTTCAAAACTTTGCTTGGAAAAGGAAAATTGCAAACACTTGAATGTGTCATTGCAATCTTTAAATCTACACTTTGTAATCCGTCTGAACCTCTAGCTATACTGAATTATGAAGGGTGTGGGATAGAGGCAGAGGGAAGTGTGGAATCCTTTAAGTTTTAAATATCATTAGCAGAGAGGGTAGATGTGGGCACAATGGAAATCGAAACACATTCTATGGGTTAATGTAAGAAAAGCAGTGACCGATGCAAACCTAGCACTGTTTCGACACACATAAATAAGCGAAAAAGTCAAAACTTTTAAAACTCATCTTTAATAAAAACATATCATGTCCCACGACATACATGTGCATGCTATGGATAAACTATGATGTAAGTGCATTGGTAAGTGCATGAGGTGAATGCACTTCAATTTCAATTCTAAAAATAACAGCTCTAAGAATATCTAGTCTTCAAATAAAATCTATACAAATTGTTTTTCTTTTCAATTGTCTCCTTAATTTCCAAAGTATGGAGCTAAAATAATGTCAACATGCTACAGGCTAGACCCAATATTACATGTCTAATGCTGAGTGCATATTTCTTTTCTAGGTTTCTAATCATTGTTAATTTAATAAAGAAATAACGCATTGTAAGATGCATGCAATTCCGTGAGTGCGAGAGTGCTTTTGAATACTTGTATGTCAGGGAAAAAATATATCAACGAGCGTCGCAATAAGGAAACGCTACATTTTAAACATAGTAAATCTGTAATACCCTCCTAGGAACTCGAACTGCTGTTCGAAGGCTTTCTTAGAGCTAACATATCATGCATGAAATGTATTTGGTCTCTCGAGGAAGGTGAGACAAGTGGTGTGAAATGAGGCAGTGGTGCTGTGTAGCCTGCATGACAATTATTAAGGCCATGATTCATAAATTGAGGAATGACTGAAAGTGGTAAGTCATCCCCAGTTCCTCAGTAAAACCTATTAGGAGGACTTAGTACACTATTCCTCACACACTCATGTACGCCGTATTAAATCAAAAGTTTTCTTTCCATTGCTGCAGGTCTACACATACAAATTTGCCATCGTAGAGACGACTGCAACAACGATCGTCCTATTAAAACGGACAGCTTATGTAGAATAAATAACCAATGTTTGTGGACTTATGTGCATTGTCTTCAACAAGTCAAAAGCACATTGGGCAGCTTTGACTTCATACTATTAGTGTGTTTGTATTTGTGTCTGTGTTGTGTAAGTGTATGTGTGTATGCTTCTGTCTTTGCATTCTTGTTGTGCTTATATCATTACCTTTTTGGTGTTAGGGACATGGTGTCACTGTAGCTATGGACTAGTGAGACTCATAGAGGAAATTGCCTTTTTGTGTTCCCTATGTTACTTTTCTTGAGTAGTCTTCCAAATCTGCATATAATTTGACATATGAGAGAACCGCTAAACTTATCTTAAGAATTTCATAGTTTGTGCAGGTCAGTGTAGGAGGTACAACTTTATTTTAAAGGATCAAAAGAATAATTTGCCATTTAACCCTGATAGCATTATTTTATCTCTCCTACATCAAAACAGCTAGAGATCAAATTCACCACATTTGGCATGAAGGAAGAATTCTTTCCTAGAATAAGTTACTGTTGGACTAGGACTTTTCTGCAGGGTCATCTCCAAACTTTTTGCCTTTACCCTCCTGTTTTTTTAACTCATTTTTGCTACCTTTTAGGACACTGCACACTTTACCACTTCTAACCAGTGCTAACCTGCTTGTGCTCTCTCCTTTAAACATGATAGAATTGGCTTACACCCAATTGGCCAATATAATTTCCTTGTAAGTTCCTAGTAAAGTGGTACTACATATAGCCAGGGCCTGTAATTAAATGCTACTAGTGGGCATGAAGCACTTATTGTGCCACCCACCAAGGTAGCCATTTAAACTGATCTCAAGCCTACCATTGAAGCCTGTGTGTGCATTTTTAAACTGTCATTTTGACCTGGAAAATTAAACCTTTTGCCAGACCTTCCTTTTTAATACATGTATGTATGTATGTATGTATGTATGTAAATAGTGGACCTAACTGGAACCCTGTAGCCAGCCCGTGATGCATGGGCGTCGGTCTAAACTTGTGACTTTGTCCCGATCTGGCCTGACAAGATATCCACAGTTGGTGCTTTGCGCTTTTTGGAGCTGTTTTTACTCAAATCTTTAAACCTGAATATCTCCAGTTCTACTGACTGGATTTTTGTCAGTTTTTGGTCTTGTTTTATTTATTAGAAAAAGTTCTATTTTTCTAACTTTTTGTGGGATCCTCTTTGTGAGGTGTTTTCATTTTATTTCTGATTAAAGTATTGCACAAATACTTTAGACACTGACTCTAAATTAAGCCTGACTGCTCTGTGCAAATCTACCAGAGGGTTGAGCACAGGTTTATTTGAGGTTGGCTTTTGCCTAACCCTGACAAAGATGGTCATTGCTGCTTGGCGAGGGCTCATACCCCAGTCAACTAACAACTCAATTTCTCACAGAAATGCTGAAGAGTATAGAGGAACCTTGGTAGAATCATTATCTTGAAAAGAGCCACTTTACCCAACAAATTAAGTGGGAGTCATTCCCACCTCCGAGAATCCTGTTTCATTTTGTCAAGTAGTGGGAAAAGGTTGAGGTCCAGCCCAAATGAGTGTTTCTGGAAACATGCACACTTGAGTACCAAAAGCTCAGTCTCCACCCTGGGATGGATGGGTGCCAGTAAACTATGCTTTTGGTCTCCTTTGATTGAGAGCAGGAGAGATTTGTGACAATTTACTCAGAGACCGGAAGCAGAGCCATACAGGGTGAGTATCTCTAGTAAGCGAGGGCCTAAAAAGTGTGGGTTGGACAGAAAGAGTATAATATCATAAGTATACAGAGCAATTTCCCCAGCAAAATCCACACTGCCAACCTTGAACTTGCGTATCACAGCAGAAGAGTTGAGTTATTTTTCACTTAGTTTTCAATATCTGCTTTATTGGTGAAATCAGTTTTAGTTTTTTGATGCATTTAGTGGATAAGTGACTTTGTAAAACTGTGCTTTGTGCTGCCTGAGCCAAAACTGTCTTAGATTCAATTTTGTGACTCACTTTACCACCGGATGCCAATACACATTCTTGGCTGGAGTTGCCAATCTACTTTTCAGAAGGCAGTATCCTGGCCTTTTGGCCTAGTAAGGCAGGGAATTGTCAACAATTTGGAAGCTTATCAAGGATTAGCCATCTGGGTGGGGTTCAGGTTAAAATGTCAAAACAAAGGACAACCTTCACATGATCTTTTTTAACATAGATATCCCAATTGCGGATGACAGGATTTGCTCCTGTTAATTTCCAGAGCACTCTAAGAATCCCTGACTCCAATTCCAGTAGGATGTAAATCAGTTATTGCATTTGAAAGTAGAAGGTTTCCGAATATAAATAGGGGAACGGTTCACAACACAGCCTTGAGATACTTCTTGTAGAGGAACGGGTTGGGCATTTTGGAATTAGGCTTCTCGGAATGCTTGCACTAAGCCAAAGAGAAAGTGCTTGTGTACAATTGGAGAAAATAGGCAGGTTTGTCTAGGAAAAATTCTCAAATCACTTGCTAGTGCACCAGAAAAGACTTGCACCTCACCACTGCCTATTCAGAACAGACCTGGGACTGGGAAGACTGATGACAGATGCTCTGCTAGAAGAAAGAAGACTATAGGGCTCCTCACACCTATTAATACCAAGCTGACTACTGAGGACTGCATCCTAAGGCGGTCCTAGCTGGAGCTGGACCCTCCTCAGCTGGATTCCCCTCACCGTGGACAACACCCTCACCATGGACAACACCCTCAAGATCATGAAGAGAATCCACTCCGGAGCAGCCCTCAGACCCCGGCCCACATCACATCTTCTATCAAATAAAGAAAGATAGGGACTAGTAGTTAATCAAGGTACAGTACCCATGCTCCAAAAGACAATATCAATTCAACAAGGGGGTTACTGTTCCTGGTAGGTCACTGATAGTGTCAAGAGAAAGAAGAGAATATAGTAGGTTGCTAGGTACGATGCCACTCAGAAGGTGATAGTCATCAAGCATGTCTCTTGTTGCCCTCACACATCCCTAGGTATGTCATGCTTCATCATCGAGCAGGTGCTCCTCATCGGGACGGTGCTGCAATGCCCTACGGGTCACCCGAAAGGTCACTTTAGTGGAGATCTTATTATTTTGCCATTTGATGAGTGTGAGAGTGTCCTAGTGCGGTAGTGAGAAGTGAGTGTGAAACAAATTACTTAAACTGGCTTGGGGATATCTCAAAGGTTTTTAATATGCTGATTCCCCTGTCAGAATAAAAAACCTGTAGGTTATTGTTACTTCTGGGGCAATAATGACCCCTAGTAGCTAAAAAAAGGAGAAGGTCGACATGTTTTGTGCTTAAAATTGGTCAACTTGATCCCTGGCACTTCATCAGGACCGAAATGAATATGAGTTTTTAGTGAGGCAACCCCAATCTTAGACACAGAATGAGTGGTCCCCCTTTCATTTTTGTAAGGTGGCACCCACTTGTGATAATTATTAACTTTTGGTTCAACCTAGATAGCTAATTCTTCTATAGAACGAGCTTCATAGGCCAGCGCATGGTGACCAGCGCCATTACAGAAGTTTTGCTGGGTGCTCGTCTCGCTGCACCAACCCTCGACCATGCATGCCTGAATCACATCACATCTTCAGCAGATCAGGCACCACCATCGCCCCGACCTCTACTGAACCATCTACTGCTCCATCAACTCAGCTACCTTCCCTGAATACTGGAAACACACAGAGATCAACCCCATGCTGAAGAAACCCTCCGCCGACCCGAAGGACCTCAACAACTTCAGACCCATCTCTCTTCTCCCCCTTCCCAGCCAAAGTCATCGAGAAGACTATCAACACCCAACTTTCTGAGTTTATCAAAGAGAACCACATCATGGACATTTCCCAATCCCGCTCCTGAAGCAACCACAGCACTGAGATCACCCTGCTTGCTGCCACAGATGATGTCTGCACCCTCCTCAACAGAGGCAAAATGGCAGCCTTCATCCTCCTGGACCTCTGGGCCACCTTCAAAACCATCTCTCACTGCACCCTATGCACAAGACTCACAACACCGGCATCCATTTCAAAGCCCTGGAATGGATCTGCTCCTTCCTCACTGGCCGAACACAGAGACACAGACTTTCTCCGTTGCTCTTGGAAACCACAGAGATCTGCTGCGGAGTGCCTCAGGGCTCCTCCTCTGAGCCGCACTCTTTTCAACATCTGCATGACCCCATTCGTAGCCATCGTCAGGAACCACAGACTCAACATCGTCTCCTATGCTGAGGATACCCAGATGATTTTCTCCCTCACCAATGAACCCACAACAGACAAAAACAACTTTCATGACGGGATTAAGCCTGTCACCACCTGGATGAAGAAAAGCTGCCTCAAGCTCAATGCAGAGAAAGCCAAAGTCCTCATCATGGGCTCCAACCCCTGTGCCTGGGATGAATCTTTGTGGCCCACAGCACTTCGAACCCCCTCACACACACAGACCACACACGGAACTTCAGCATCATCCTGGACTCCTCAATCACCATGAGCTGCCAGATCAACGTTGTCTCATCATACTGTTTCCACAAGCTACGTCTGCTCTGTAAGATATTCAAGAGGATACACACCGAGTTCAGAAAGACGTCACTCATGCACTCATCAGTAGCAGCAACAATTATGGCAACACACTCTATGCTGGCATTTCCCACAAATGCCGCAAGAAACTGCAGAACATGCAGAACGCCTCCGCCAGACTCTTCCTAATATCCCCCACTGCAGCTACATCACCAGCCACCTGAGTGACCTCCACTGGCTCCCAGTCAACAAAAGAATCACCTTCAAGCTCCTCACACATGCCTACAAGCCCTACGTGACGTGGGACCTGCATACCTCAACCACTCCCTTGCATTCATTGCACCCACCAGAGACCTCCGCTCCGCCCAACTGGCCCTGGTTACCGTCCCACATATCTGCAAGACCACAGTCAGTGGAAGATCCTTCTCCTACCTCTCAGCAAAGATGTGAAACACCCTGCCTCGCCACCTCTGGCAATCATTGACAGTGCCTAAATTCAGGAAGGACCTCAAGGCCTGACTCTTCGAGTGAACCACAGCACCTGTGACGGACCTGCAGCTCCACCTCCCCAGCGCCTTAAGACCCTTAGTAGTCGCGCTTTACAAACAACCTGATTATTTGATTGATTGATTGAGTGAGACTTGTTGCCTAGAGGCCTGTCTTGAGGACCTGAGGGCTGCAGGAGTGACAAGGAAACACTATGACATTAGTTGTAGAAAAGTGGAGGGTTGGAGCAATGTACTGAGGCTTGCCCATGAAGTTCATATCAAAAATCAAGAAAACCAAGTTTGCCCAACTCAGAGAATTTTGCTAAGCCTAAAAGCAGTTCAGAGAGATATCTCAGAAACGTTATATGGTTGTCTGGCTACAGCTTCCAGTCTTGATCAGCTGGAGGGTTTACACAGACACAAAAGAGACAAGATCCAAACCTAAAAACATGGACAAGGTGAAGTGGCAAATTCATCCCATTTGCAAAGCAATCTAGGCAGTTTGGAAATTGAATTTTTTTCATCTCTGAACTGTTGGCACCATAACAAACAACTTTGTCCCATGCTCGATGACAATATATCTGACTTTAATGGACCCTCTCTTTTTTCAGCCTTGCCCCACTGCAAGGCTTTGACCTCCAGAAAAAACGATTAAGCCAGAAGGAAATACCTTTGTCTAGGATGATCCGCTTGGTGTATCTGACCTCTATTTCATCCTAAGGTGCATTTTGCCTTAAAAGATTTAAAAATATATCTCCATTTTTCTTTATCTGATTTTAAACTTTAGATGTCTTTATTCTTATTATATTTACTATAGTTTACTAAATTAGTTTGGCTTGTGTCTTTGGAGAAGATGTGGCATATTATATTTCTGCAAGGACTAACATTTTTCAAAGGAAGTCCATGGGCATTGAGCAAAGCCAAAGGTCGAACCTTGTAGATAATGCTTTATGTGCATGGCCACTGTGCATTCTAAAAGCTAGTAAATGGTTACATGGGGTGTCCAAGATCATGTAATCTGACCAGAATTGAAAATGCTTAGACTTTGACCATGTGCAGTGGCAACTATTAACAGGGAGACTAGACACTGGTCAAGGCCAAAGAGGACATACAATGTTCAGAGTCAATTGTTTACAGTAAAATACCAAGCACATTGTGTTTTAATTGGCACTGGATAGGGTGCGTAGGCAAACTGGCACTATTTCTTTTACTTTTTTTACATGTTCCTATTTTGCCATTCTACCAGAACGTTATACGTACACTTCGCAGGGAAACAAACATTGATGATGGCTGTCTTAATACTTACATTTAACTGGTAGACTAGCAAGTTCTGAAGTAGCAACTTTGTCTAAAACTAAGAGTACATTTCATTTTCTACATTCAAATTAACCAGAATTATGTACAGGCTCATATCTGCTGAGAGGGAGTTTCACAGTGAAGTACTGCTCCAGCATAGAGAAGGCACTGCTCCATAAAAGAATTAAGTGATGACCACGTTTTGACTTTTTCCCTCTAGCCTGTCCCTAATTCTTGGGTGTTTTTTCCCCCTGAGATTGTTAAGGTGGATCATAGGCAGTCAAGTTGAGGAACGTGGATAGCTTTGCTGGTTATGTAGGGCACTATAAACTTGAATCAGGCCTAAAGGCGGAATCAATGCCGTTGATTTTGCACCAAAATTGACGCATTGGACTCATTGCATACTAAAACATAGCACAAAATGATGGATTTCCATTTTGCGTAATTACACGTACTTTTGCAGACATTTCGCACACTATTAATTACTACTGGGAGCACATAAATAGGGTCTACATTCTTGGCTTTGTCTGCCATCTTCCCCTAGTTCTGTATGTGTTGACCTTCCAGACAACAGTTATAGTTGTGTAGCCTGTGTGTGTTTGTGTGTGTTTGTGTCATTGAGGTGTGTAGAGCAGTTTGATGTGAGATGGAAGGTGTTTCTGGTGTCATTTACAAAAATGTTTTTATAATATAATTTATATAGGTGTCTCCAATGCATTCAATTATTTTTGATATTTTTTCAAATTTATTTTATGTTTTATTTTTGCCTTTTATGATTAAGCCCG